>NC_142640.1:27569604-30069604 GCF_053813885.1 Theobroma cacao | reverse complement strand
AGATTTTGAGAGAATTTAGATCACATTTGACAAATTGGAGAATGATATGAGTATAAGGGATAAAAAATATGTCTATGGGCAATTTTTCAGTTTTTGGGGCAAAAATGTAATTTTTGATTTTTACGAGGGCAAAAGTGTAAATTTCAAAAATTACTTCACCAAGACTTTGGATAAGTTTGAGAATTTTATCTAAGTTATAGATATTTTAAGAAATAATGTGTGGTGGAGATTTAAAGCTTAAAAGATAAGAATTTAAAAAATGGACCAATAATGTAGTGACATGTGGCAAGTTTAGATTATTATATTATTTAACTATAAAAATCAGCCCACACCACCATTTTCTCTTCATTATAGCCGGCCATAGCAAGAAAACAAAGGGGAAAAGAAAAACAAAAACCTAGGGGGAGAAATTCAAGGAAAATTTGGTGAAAATTCAAGGAAACAAGTGACAAAAGGTAAAATTTCTTGGTTTTGACTTGTGCTTTACCTTTCCCATGCATTTCCCATCATTTTCCATGGTTGAATCATGTGATTTGAGGATGAATTCAATTCTGGAAAAATGGGTTAGGAGAGAGAAACTTGGTAGATTAATTTGATTTTAAGTTATGTTAGTGTTTTAAGTTAGTTTAGCATATTTAGGAACAAAACAACAAGAAAAAAATTTATTTTCCTCCATTACCATTATTGGCCGAATTTTCTAGGGGAATATTGGCTGATGATCTTGATGTTTATTTGAGGAATTATGATGAATAATGATGAATTATGAGTCTAGAAAAATAATGGGAATTTTCGGAGCAAAAATACGAATTTTTACCCATTAGGGGTATTTTCGTAATTTGCTATCGAGACTGATAATTTGCACCACACTGAGGGACATTAAGTCAATTTGGGTGCAATTGAGGTATAGAAACTGAAAAAAATTAATTTGAGATTAAATTGGACGCGTTAGTAATTTAATCGAGTAATAGGCCGAATTAGGTCAGCACTGAATTTAAGCGGTAGTCGGATAAGTTGCATGTCATATCATGCATATATACCGAGCCTGAATTGATTTTATAATGGTCAAGCATTGATGTGGCGAATTATGTATTGTACATTGTGGATAGGTGGTGAGCAAATTACACTAGTAAAAGTACAGAAATTGTGCTTGAAGATTGGGATTAGGAGTACATCGACTCCTAAAACTGTGAGTGGATAATTTATCATCTTAAATATCTAGAGTAATTATACTTGTTTGATGCTTTTATTGAATGGTGAGTTTAAATTATAAAATATTATATTTTCCAATTCAAATGTTTTTTTTTAATAAAAATGAGATTTATACTGGTTTTGAAATCAAATATTGTTTTGGGAAAATTGAGTATATGGAGACTGTGTTAAAATTTATGATCTTATATGTTATTGAAATTGTGGCTTATGACACTATGGTAGCATGATGGCTAAATTTTTGGGGTTGGCATGAAATATATGAACAATTTTGGATTGGTCTCGGTAGACTGGATTAAATTTTATTCGCCATATTAAGCTACTGGAAATTTTATGGGTCTGGTGGTATATTAAACGGTCACTGCAGTGGTGGGGGTTTCCGTGGACTGCCTATGAGAGGGGCACGGTAACTCAATTATATACTTACCTCCGGGGGGAGATGTTGGGTGAAGTATCTCTTGAGGTATGATTTGAGTGCAGCTCACGTTCGGGCCACCACGTGAGAGTGAGACTCAGCCAACGCCAAGGAACGGCTGTGTGTCAAATGTGGAAACATGTTTATGGGTATGGGTCATTGAATAGCCTTGGCGGTCTCAGTGGGATACCTTGACGAAGGTACCCGCGAGAATGATTATGGCAGGGGCCAAGTTTAAGAAATTCATAAGCCGGGAAATTTTGATGAAAATAAATTGTTTGGTATAGATTGAAACGAAATTTGTGTTATGAACATTATTGAGATATAACGTTTTTATATTATCTCCATCTACTCGGCTTTAGATGCTTTTGATGGTAATTGTTTACTCACTAGGATTATTTAATCTCACCCTTCTTTCTATCCATTTTTCAGGCTCAGGACAGTTTGTTGATAGTTGATTAAGACGACAATTAATCTCGAAGTTGCATCATAGGAAGTAAGGGTTCGTAGCTCTACACTTTCTTGGTTAGTTAGGGGCCCACATGTCACTGTAAACGAAATTTCATACTTTAATTATCTTTATTACTATATGAATAAATTTATTTTACTCTTACGCTACAAAAGTTATTTTAGGAAGACTTTGAAAATATTGTGTTTTAAGAAAATAGAATATTTTATTTAATGTTTTTATTATATTCAAATAGCTATAATTTTACTTTAAACGAATGTTGTAGACTTCAAAATTTAATTTAAATCATGAAATATGTGTTTCCACTTACATATTACATTTTTCGGATTTCAAAATTTTTTTAAAAAAAATTGACGAAAATGCCCCTGTGAGCTAGAAAATAATATTTTATTGTTTTGAGTTGGAACCAACTTATGTTTTCTTGAAATGCGAGATTTAATAACTGTCGCTCACCGGGGAGATGCGGAAGTTGATGCTAAGCCTTGTGGGGTTTCGATCGGCATTCGGGGTAATGAGTGCTTATCGGGACGTCGCGACGGTTGTCACTGGCTCGATGAGAGTTCCGGGTCGTGACAAAAATGCATTGGTAACTATCCAAATTTTGGTATTGGCTAAATTTGTCTTATCACCCGATTAATTAATAACGCATCCAATTTAATCCCAAATTACTCCAAATTGTTCCAATTCTTTTCCAATATCTTAATTCACAAAACTCAAATCAAATAACCTAAAATTTGGCAAAACTATCTTCATTTTTCTTCTTAAAATTTCTGGCCAATAATGGTGCATTAACACCGTGATTTTTCCTACTATTTTTTCACACCATAATTCATCATTTTCTAACTAATTCTCCTAGAATAAAAATCAAATTCATCCTCAGTCAAGACATGGTAAATTCGGCCATTGATGGTTGTTGGGGAAAATGAATTCTTTTCTTGTTGTTTTGTTTGTAAATATGCTAAACTAACTAAAAACACTAACATATCTTAAAATCAAATCAATCCAACATCTTTCTCTTTCCTTACCCATTTTGACCAGCCATGAATTCATCATGAAAACATGTAATTTAAGCATGGAAAATAAGGAGAAATGCTTAAGGAAAATAGATTTCAAGCTTAAGTTGAAAAATCCTATCTTTTTCACTTGTTTTCCTTGGTTTTCCACACTTTTTCTCTTGAAATTCTTCACCTAGGGTTTGTTCTTCCTTTCTTTCCCTCTCTTCCTTACTTGGCCAAATTTTTGGAGAGATAATGGGCTGATTTATGCTGATTTTTAAGTTAAATAATAAAATATCCTAAGCTTGACACTTGTCATTTTCTTATTGGTCCATTTTTAAAACTTTAAAAATTTTAAACCTTTTATCTCCACCACATGATTAGTCAAAGGTCAAAAATGAGGATAAGGGAAGACCATGTGCTGGACAAGTGTCCTGGTGGTGGAAAATTACTGTTTTGCCCCTTGGGTGGCAAAATTACCATTTTGCCCCTATGCTCCAAAAATACCGAAATTATAACTTTTTCACTTATCAACCTCAAATTATACTCCAATGAGTCAAATGTGATCAATCTTGATCAAAACTTCTTCCAATGGTCCAATTTTATCCTTAGGTGGTAAAATTACCATTTTACCCCTAGATAGTGAAAATTTTGATTTGACTCCAAATTAATCCTCGAACTCCGAATCACCATTTTAAGTCATTCCTTGACTCTAAAATTTTGAATTTCACCCTAAAATCTCTATTCGATCTAGTTCGAGGCTTAAATCAACTTTGTTGTACCTCTAGGTACAATACCGACTTTTGTAAATTTTGTGGGACTCTCCTAGCATGCAAACATGCTATCCATCACATGTATGTCATGACAAGTATTTTATAAGGTCGGGCTTCACACTTTGTGTGAAAGAGAAAATTGTTTATGAAGTAATTTTCAAAAGAGGTTCAGCTGAGATTGTGAAAAAGAAGAAAAGGACAATTGTTGTCCTCTTTGGTAGCACAAAGTATAGTTAAAAACTTCCTCCTTTGTTGAAAGTTTAAGTGCAATCATGTGTACTACCATTGGATGCCAAGCACTTGATTGGCTAGGGTTTTCGCTCCTTGTGGTGTTCGTGGGATTGCTTCGGAAAGTGTCATTGTGATTACGAAATTACTTGGCAAGGTAACTTTCTAAACAATAATTTATTTTGTGCTTTTATATGTTAAATATCACCAAGGTAATCCATGGGTAGAGGCATGTTTTTTGTTGTTTAGTTATAAAGTTTTAATTTTCTTTCCGCTGCGTATTTTGAGCATGCCATCCATAACCAAACCCATCAGTGGTATTAGAGCCTTCCGTGGTTCGATTTTAACACATTTTAATGTCTATTGTTGTTAATGCCTTGTTAAAAAGGAATATGAGATGTTTGGGTTCTGTTCTACACAAATTAGTAAGTTTTAAAATTTTACAATTTTTTCTAGTTATTTCGATTTCTAGATAGATTTTAATTGTAAATTTTAAATTTTATTTGTCATAATATTAATCTCATTTTAATGTCAAAATATTGCAAATTAACATGTGCATGAGATGCACAAATTAATTTAGCAAACAAAGATTCGATCTCATGACATTATGGTGTGATTTAAATGGTAGAATTCGATTCTGTCCAGCCGTGGTATTGGTCCATTTTCAGCCATAAAAGTGAGGCTTAAGTGCTTCATAAAATGCAGGACAATTAAGGGATCAATACACATTGGAAATATTCCAAGATGGGTGATTAAGTGTGGCTAATGGTGGAGGTAAAGTTACCAAAACGTGGCTAAAACAGCTACTGTTTGCAACAGTGACAGCCATGGTTTTGTTTGGCTTGGCAACCAATAAAGGCCTAAATTTGTGCAATTAGTTGCACCAATTGGCTGAGGATTCTTTTATGGAAAGGTTCCATAAATTATCCAAATTGTTGCCAAGAATTTTAAGGATTTACATCCCTAGAATTAAGCCTTCATAAAACAGAGTTGGTGGAGTCAAAATTGTTGCTGCCTCTACTGTAGCAAGTCACGATTTTGATTTTTTTTATAGCCAAAAACATTTCCTAAAATCCTAAAAAATTACTATGGAATTTTTCCATAAGTTATCTATCAGAATATATTTTATTAGGAATTAAATTCTAAGTTTTAGTCACAAAGAATTTCAAAAGTACTCAAAAACCAATTCTCCTGCAGATAAAGGTCATGGTTTTTGAATTTTTTGAATAGCCAAATCACCTCCAAAAATCCTGAAAATTTATTCTAGAATAGTGACATGAGTTATCTATCAGGATAAATTTTATTGGAATTAAATTCCTAAAGATACACCACCATAATGCCACATAATTAGGACATGTCTGCTGCTATCTGCAGCAAGACACTATCTTGGTTAAGACATAGAATTTGTCCAAATTTTACACCAATAAATGATCAATTAAATTAGTTAATTGGCTGAGGATAAGTTATGAAATTGGTTCCATAATTATGCTGATTTTTTGAAACATTTAATTTAAGGAATATGATTCCTAAAATTAAGGATGTCAAAGATGATGCATTAACATCCACAAATAAAGAAATGTGATTTGTAAAATTATGGAAGTTAAAATATCTTCATTAGCCAATTAAATATTTATGGAATATGTTTCGTAAAGATTGATAATTTATTTCATAAATTATGTAATGCGATTCCTTAATTTAAGGGTGTCAAAATTTAAATAATTGAAGACTACATTAATTTAGGAATTAGATTCCTAGGAGCAATGGGAGTCTAAATATTTATAAACAAATTTTGTTTTGAATTGACTTCTTACAAGAAGATAATTCTAATTTGACATTAAATTTAAAGATTAAATCGTCTAAGTTATTTCCTAATAAGATTAGGTAATAATAGACATTCAATCTTTAATTAAATGAAAATTAATAATAGTTTGTGTAAAATGTTTAGGAGCACAAATGAAAAATGTTTTAATTTGTAATTTGTAAGTAAAATGTTTAGGAGCACAAATTAAAAATGTTTTAATTTGTAATTTGTAATAAAAATTTAATTCTAATCCTAAAAAGATTAGGAATGGATAAATTACTAAATTTGATTAGTAATACTTACCATATATGAAAGAAGTTTCCATATATATAGAATTAAATGGTTACCCGAAAATTTGAAATTGGTAAAATTCAAATGTTGAAAATTGCTAATCTCAAATACCTCATATGATTAACAATTTGAATGAGACATGTCTTTAAGTTTTATTCATATTGATGAATATATGTGGATGATTATGGACTTCGGCCCAATATGATTGTGCTATGGTTGAATGTATATTCTTGGTATTTTGAAATAAGGCTTGCATGTCCTGCCTTATCTCTTTATCTCAGTTTGTAAAATTCTTTTCTTATCTTACTCCCCTCGAATGTAACTCGAGGTTTCTACATTCAAATGTAATTAGAATTAGGATAAATTAGGGATTGAATTTTGGAAAAATTGACTATGGAGATCCAAGGTGCCAAGAAGGACAAGGAGATTACAAGCAAATTTTGAAGATTCTTATACGTAATCCCCTAGGTTTGACCAAGCTAGTTTCCTTTGATGGGTCAAGGAAATTAGTATAGTTAAAGTCCATAATCATCCAAAGTAGTTTGCATGTGATAGATTTGTTTTATGCAATTTAATAATTGCTATGCAATGCAAAGTAGTATGCATGTGATAGATTTATTTTATGCGATTTACTAAATGCTATGCATGCAAAGATGAGACCCTAATAAAGGTGAAAACAAAATCCTTCATTATATATTGAGTCACATGCCACACATGAGCAAGTTGCCTTCCACCATATAGCAAAATAACATGGCTGCTCTTTTAATTGCAGACTTGTTGAGCACACTCAAGGTCACACTTTTATGCGAGTATATTTGAGCTATTGATGGGTCCTACTCAACTAGTTTCATAAAATTCGGATGCTTGGAAACTTGATTATTATGAAACTAGAGGCAAAGGTTAGGCGAAACATATATAATATGTTTAAGCAATATGTTGTTACTTGGCTGATCTAGGAGTTGTATAGAGATACAATTGGTAAGCTCAGTTACCTACCTAATCCACATATCATGGTTTGTTGAGCACACTCAAGGGCATGACTTGATGGATGGGATCCTAGCCCACTAAGAAAATCCTAGTAGAGATCTCTTGAGGTGATATGGAGGTTATCATCTTGTAGAAAATAATGGAAAAAGTATTTAAAATTTTAAAACCTTGTTTTAAATAGTTTATGTATGATATTTACGTATTGCTTTATTTTATCTATTTAGACATAATTTATATACAAAGATAATAATATGTCACTATGGTGCATCTTGGATGCAAATCAAACTCACTAGACCAAACCCTTTTTAAAGGTACCAGGACTTGAGAAATGTTCTCAAGCGAAAGGTTGTTCGTTCCACAATCTCTACCAAATACAATTCATAATTAGAAGTGTGCTTCCATGAGATGGAATTTATATTGCCTTAATTATGATTTAGGAAGAAAACCATGATAATGGCACTAATTGGGAAATGTTCTCAAACATCTTTATGGTAAAGATGGACAAAGAAGAGACTAAAAAAAAATATTTCCTTGACAAAGTTAAAGAAGGGGAGACTTATAGAAGCCTTTACTTTGCCAAAGTTTATGATTGAGTTAGAAGTTACTACTGTTGTATTAACATCATAAGTATTCAATACTAGATGTTGAATGCATTTAAGTAATGACATAAAGCGCAAAACAATAGTAGTAAGTCAATGCTCAATCTAAATGTCAAGAAAACTAATTGCATATTATCTCAATTATGGCATTTTTATCTTGGTCATTGAAGTAAGAATTAGATTATGAAGATACTTAGATCTTTTTGATTGGGATTCATAAAGGAGCTAGTAATTCTTATATGACCAAATCAATTTTCATGCAAAAGTGCATGACTTGGTATGTTCAAAAAGTCTTATACATATAGATGTATACGAACCATTGAACATAAAATGTTATGGAAAATGTTCCTAATTCATTAAGTTTACACAAGACCAAATTGAGATTTTGTCTTGTATTCTTAAAGAAATAAAATTTGAAACCTTGAAATGTTCAGAGAACTCAAATATAAGATCATACGAGCTATATAGTATGAAGTACTCTTATTAAGATATGATCTTAGTAAAGATTACTCTTACTTATTAATTAATCATTTAAAAGATGAATGTAGATACATGAAATGGAACTTTCTTATGAATAGAACATAGAGATGTTTGTTCAAAGAAGAAAGCAAACTCATATAGTGATATGATTTGGACCATATCTCTCCAAGTTATATGTAGCCAATTATATTATTCCAAACCAATATGATTCCAAGCATACATTGAGATGTATGTATGTAACATCACAAAAAATTCAAAAGAGTTTGATTATTACTCTCACAAAGGATCTTGGATTTAGTGGGAGTATGATGACACTAAAAAAGGAGTTCTTTAGTTATTACATGGTTACATTGAAATCTAACTCTTAAGATTTTGCATAGAGATGCATAATCATATGTATGAGAACTCCATGGATTTAGTAAGATACATTGAAGATGTATTATTCATATGAGATGGACTACTAAATATGTTTTTTGCTAGAGTTATACACTTTGTTCTATTATATGGGATCTAAAGGGTTGGATTTAATAATATGTACACGTGTATTTATCTCATACACAAAATGAGGTTAGTGGGAGTGAATACAATTCTTTGATGATACAATTACATGGGATGCAATGTGTATAAAAAAAAAGTGCCAAAATTTAAAAGGGGCGGATGGTACAATGAAAAGTGACAAATGCATATGATGCATACAACATAGTTTAGTTGGAATGATTCCAAAGAAAGAAAGAGGACTATGTACATGTATATAATTAAAGTCATATACATCCTATTAAAAGGGCTCTAATAGGAAGATACTTAGATCGTTAGTCCATGGAACTAATAAAAGGTTTTGAACATTGTTAATGTAACAATGGAGCCATACAAACAGAACTTGGGTCTCATTGGACCTAGATATAGTAATATGACATGATCTGATGCATGGACATCACGAAGATAGATAAAAGTAATTAACCACATTGAAGGGCACAAGCGAATCTACATGTAAACATGATTGCTAGATGGATTGAATCCACATACAATGAGGTAGCAATTAGCTTTGTGCTAGTGGGAGATGTTGGGATAAGCCCTACAACCAATTGGGATTAGTAGAGGCTTGATTCCAATCATGCAACAATATCATTCAGTTGAATGATTAGAGGTTTTCCTTCATCAATAAGACATTAATTACAATGAGTTATAAGTCTAATTGGATGAAGTCCATGAGATTGATATGCCTTGCAAGGAAATTGTAATGGGTTGCAACTATGAGATTCCTATGCATCAAAGCATAATCTCAAAATGTTCCTTGTCAAGCCCTACTCTATAATATACTTGCCATGTCATTCATGTATTTGACAACATGTTTGCATACTTGAATACCTCAAAAAAATCGTCAAAAGTCGGTAGTGTACCTAATGGTACAACTAAGTTGATTTAAGCCTCAAACTAGTTCAAATAAAGATTTTAAGATGCAATTGAGAGTTATTGAATTTTAGAATGACTTAATATGGGGATTTGGAGTTCGGGGATTGATTTGGAGTTAAATTGGAATTTTCATAACGTAGGGGTAAAACGGTCATTTTTCCACCCGAGGGCAAATTTGGGATGGTGGATGAAATTTTTATCAAGTTTGACTATTTGGAACATAATTTGAGCTTGAGAAGTGAAAAATTTTAATTCCAACAATTTTTCGAACATGAGGGCAAAAAGGTCATTTCACGTGTCCACAAGGACGTAATTAGAATTTTTGGAATTTTACACCACCTTGACACTTGTCAAACCCATGAAATTCATTTTATACTTTGGATAATTGAGGGATTTTATGTGGTGGAGAAGAAATGCTTAATTATTAAGTTTTATGTATGGACCAATCACATGGTGACAAGTGTCAAGCTTTAATATTATTATATTTTCCTTTATAAACACAACTAAAACTCTCCCATCTCATTTCTCTTGGCCGGCCAAGGAAAGAACAAAAGGGAAAAAGCATAGAACAAACCCTAGAGAAGAAAATCAAGAGAAAATTCATTACATTTCAAGGAATTAAGCAAGTAAAGGTAAAATTTATTAATTCTAGTTTGTGATCTACCTTTCCTATGCATTCTTTTTCAATTACCATGGTTAAAATTCAAGATCTCATGAAGGATTCATGGCTGACTGAATTTAGGGAGAGAAAATTTGATGATTTATTTGGTTAGATTTCAAGGTATTTTAGTGTTTTTAGTTGTTTGGTGATGTTTAGCATGAAATTTCATGCCCTTCACCCACACTCTTTGGCTAAAATTTTCAAGAGAGAAATTGGATAATGGACTTTGATGAATTTCATGCTATTTAGGTGTTTTTAGTTGTTTTATGATGTAAGGTGTAAAAATCAAGAATGAAAATTACATGTTCTACACTAAACCTTCAATGGCAGAATTTTACAAGGAAGATATTGATGACGGATTTTTGTGATATTACATATTATTTAATTTGTAATTGATGACTTGGAGTGTTGGAAGTGGAATCAAGTTAATTGGAGTTGAATTGGATGTATTGGCCAATTAACTGATGTATAGATCGAATTAGGCCAATACCATTTTATTTCGATACATAATTGAAGCTACGTAGCACACCATATTTAGATAATAATCTGAACATTTCGCATCCCATTTTATGCATTCATATAGAGCTTAAATTAGTTTTATAACAGTTTAGTACAAATATAGTAAATTGCTTGTTGTGCATTATGTTTAGGTGGTGAAACTTCTGATAAGGGTAAGGAGATTGTACCCGAAGATCGAGACTAGGAGTACTTCGACTCCCGATATTGTGAGTAAACTTATTATCGTCTTAATTATCTAAAGTAGTTTTTATTCATTTTTGTGATTTTATAGAAAAATGAGTTTAAATGGTAAATCCTTATGTTTTATAAGTAAAATGTGATTAAATGAAATGAGTTTTATAAATCATTTTGAAATTGTATGATGATTTTAGAAATTGAGTAACTGGAGACTGTTTGATTGTGTTGTAAATTTATGGTTTGAATTGAATGGCTTATGGTGATATTGCCATGAATGGCTGAATTGGAAATTGTGTTGAAATTGTATGAACTGTTTGTTTTGCCTAACAAGCTGGGTAGCAATATAATTTCCATGTCATGCTGTCGAAACTTTTATTGATTTGGTGGGATATTGATTAGTCACTGCAGCGGTGGGTTTCTGTGGACCAGCCTATTAGAGAGGGGCACAGTAAACCCGGTTATATTTTACCTCGGTACAAAAAGCGAGGAGGGTATCTCCTGAGGTAAAGCTTTAGAGTTCACTACAAGCTAAACCACCACGTGAGGGTGAACTCAGCCAACGCCAAGGAACAGCTATGCTTTTAAACATAAAAATGTGTTTTATGCGTATATGAACTTTTCTTTAACAGCCTTGACGGACTCGGTTGGATGCCCTGATCAAGGTATCCCCGAGAATGAGTTTTGGCATGAGACAAATTTTTAAGAAATTCGTAAGCCATGTTGATTATTTGAGTGAAATGAAATTATTTTATTTAGTTGAAATGAGTTTGAAACGTTATGAATCATAGTATGATGAACTATTTTAATTTGTCTCCATTTACTCGACTTTAAATATTTTAGATGATGTTTGTTTACTCACTGAGTTTATATAAACTCACCACCCTCCTTTCCACTCATTTCAGGATCAGGACAGTCCATAAATAGCTCATTACGTTGAGGGTTATTATTGGACTTGCCTTCTCAGAAATTGTAGGTCCACAGCCTTTGTTACCTTTGGTCATTCGGGGGCCCACACGTCATTGTAAATTAAATTACATACTCCGGTTATCTGTGTTACGATTTATATGGATTTATTTTGCTTTTACGCTATAAAAATTATTTACGCAGAGTTCTATAAATATTGTTTTATAAGAAAATAGAATATTTTATTTAATATTTTTATTTTATTCTATTAGCTACAAATTCACCCTAATTGATTGTTTTAGACATAAAAACTTGTTTTTAGTTATGAAATGTGTATTTTCCCCTATATATTATATTTTCAGCAGGTTTCAAAATTTTTTTAAAAAATGACCAAAATGCCCTTATGAGATAAAAAATATTTTTTTATTATTGTTTTGATTTAGAAATAGCTTATAATCTTTTAAAATATGATATTTAGTAATTATTACTAACAGGGGAGGTGCGAAAATTGATATGAAGCCTTGCAAGGTTTCGGTTGGCATTCAGGGTAATGAATGTCTATCGGGACATTGCGGCGGTTGTCATAGGCTCGAGGAGAGTACCGGGTCGTGACATTCCTAGTCAATGTATCATTGAGACTGGACATCAATGATGCTTAGAGATTGGTATATTCCATGTTCCTTACTTTGGAAGTAATCAATCGATCTCATAGATTGAAGTGTAGAGATACTTGGAACTAGAATATAGATGCTTGCCTAGGAGAGCAAGTTCACTGAACATGACGCGCCAGGAGAAGTGTATTTGGTAATACACTTTAGTGTCTATGCAACACTTCTCATGTGTCAGTTGTGTAAATAATCCTTAGACTTAAGACACTAGGTTATCTTATGTGTGGAGTGCTATGCTTTGATATCATCCCTACGGGTGCCTAACCAAGCATGCCAAAACATGATGCTTTTAGGTATAGTATGAAGCATGTGAAGGCAAATGAGTGGTCAAGATAGGAATCATCACCTCAAGTGTTTTAGATGACATATCCTATCAGTTCTTGGTTAACATTAGCTTATTGAAGTCCTTGGCCAAGGCAACATGGAGATTATGAAAAAGGTTTCATAACTCTCTATAAAGTTAGTGCTATAATTGCAGGAACAAATATGGAGGTCAATAAGAGTAGACACTGTACCAAGCTCTTATCATCTTTGGGATATATGATGAGGGAATGAATTACACTGATAGACTGTACACTGAAAGGTTGTCAAAGAACCCTTTGACTCTCCCAACAATTGGGTGGCCATGATGCATTACTAGATGCCAATCTTGGTCTATGGAATTGATTATAAATTAATTGATTGAAATTTATATTAATCAATCAATTAATTCATTAATTAATTCCATTGCCAACATGTTGGGAACTTAATGGGTCACACACAATGATTGCATTTGAATTAAATTGGGAGAGTGACAATTTAAGTTAGACTTAAATCACATGCTAGGTAATTAACTTCTATAAACTTAATTAAAAGAGTTTAATTAAGTTTTTGGCATAATTATAAATAGTTATAATTATAAGGCCTTGATTGCAAAATATAAAGGAAATTAATTTTGATTTTAATTTCCAAGGACTTAATTAAAAGATTTTAATTAAGTAATGGACCGAATATTATAATGTGTTATAATATTGAGGGCTTAATTGCAAAATTGAAGTTATTTTAACCTAACTATATAAGTCACCTTTTAACTATGTTCCATATGAAAGTTTTTCATAATTGAAGAAAACGTAGTTTTTGTCAGAAAAAGAAACACGTTTTCTTTTATTGCCACCACTCCTTTTGTGTGAAAGAGAAAATTGCTTCATAAGCAATTTTCAAGAGAGGTTTGGCTAAGATTGTGAAAAAGAAGAAAAGGACAATTGTTGTCTTTTTTGCTAGCACAAAGTATAGTTAAAAACTTCCTCTGTTGAAGGTTTAAGTGCAATTGTGTGTACTACCATTGGAGGCCAAGCACTTGATTGGCTAGGGTTTTTGCTCCTTGTGGTGTTCGTGGGATTGCTTCGGAAAGTGTCATTGTGATTACGAAATTACTTGGCAAGGTAACTTTCTAAATAATAATTTATTTTGTGCTTTTATGTCTTAAATATCACCAAGGTGATCCGTGGGTGGAGGCATGTTTTTTGTTGTTTAGTTATAAAGTTTAATTTTCTTTCCGCTTTGTATTTTGAGCATGCCATCCATAGCCAAACCCATCAGTTACCCAGTATCTTCATACTTAGGGAGAGTGACAATTTAAGTTAGACTTAAATCACATGCTAGGTAATTAACTTCTATAAACTTAATTAAAAGAGTTTAATTCAGTTTTTGGCATAATTATAAATAGTTATAATTATAAGGCCTTGATTGCAAAATATAAAGGAAATTAATTTTGATTTTAATTTCCAAGGACTTAATTAAAAGAGTTTAATTAAGTAATGGATCGAATATTATAATGTGTTATAATATTGAGGGCTTAATTGCAAAATTGAAGTTATTTTAACCTAACTATATAAGTCACCTTTTAACTATGTTCCATATGAAAGTTTTTCATAATTGAAGAAAACGTAGTTTTTGTCAGAAAAAGAAACACGTTTTCTTTTATTGCCACCACTCCTTTTGTGTGAAAGAGAAAATTGCTTCATAAGCAATTTCCAAGAGAGGTTCGGCTAAGATTGTGAAAAAGAAGAAAAGGACAATTGTTGTCTTTTTTGCTAGCACAAAGTATAGTTAAAAACTTCCTCTGTTGAAGGTTTAAGTGCAATTGTGTGTACTACCATTGGAGGCCAAGCACTTGATTGGCTAGGGTTTTTGCTCCTTGTGGTGTTCGTGGGATTGCTTCGGAAAGTGTCATTGTGATTACGAAATTACTTGGCAAGGTAACTTTCTAAATAATAATTTATTTTGTGCTTTTATGTCTTAAATATCACCAAGGTGATCCGTGGGTGGAGGCATGTTTTTTGTTGTTTAGTTATAAAGTTTAATTTTCTTTCCGCTTTGTATTTTGAGCATGCCATCCATAGCCAAACCCATCAGTTACCCAGTATCTTCATACTTAGGGAGAGTGACAATTTAAGTTAGACTTAAATCACATGCTAGGTAATTAACTTCTATAAACTTAATTAAAAGAGTTTAATTCAGTTTTTGGCATAATTATAAATAGTTATAATTATAAGGCCTTGATTGCAAAATATAAAGGAAATTAATTTTGATTTTAATTTCCAAGGACTTAATTAAAAGAGTTTAATTAAGTAATGGATCGAATATTATAATGTGTTATAATATTGAGGGCTTAATTGCAAAATTGAAGTTATTTTAACCTAACTATATAAGTCACCTTTTAACTATGTTCCATATGAAAGTTTTTCATAATTGAAGAAAACGTAGTTTTTGTCAGAAAAAGAAACACGTTTTCTTTTATTGCCACCACTCCTTTTGTGTGAAAGAGAAAATTGCTTCATAAGCAATTTTCAAGAGAGGTTCGGCTAAGATTGTGAAAAAGAAGAAAAGGACAATTGTTGTCTTTTTTGCTAGCACAAAGTATAGTTAAAAACTTCCTCTGTTGAAGGTTTAAGTGCAATTGTGTGTACTACCATTGGAGGCCAAGCACTTGATTGGCTAGGGTTTTTGCTCCTTGTGGTGTTCGTGGGATTGCTTCGGAAAGTGTCATTGTGATTACGAAATTACTTGGCAAGGTAACTTTCTAAATAATAATTTATTTTGTGCTTTTATGTCTTAAATATCACCAAGGTGATCCGTGGGTGGAGGCATGTTTTTTGTTGTTTAGTTATAAAGTTTAATTTTCTTTCCGCTTTGTATTTTGAGCATGCCATCCATAGCCAAACCCATCAGTTACCCAGTATCTTCATACTTAACATGGTTAAGAAGCTTCTTCATTTGGTCCATGAAGTTTACTAACAGAGCTACTATAGGCAGGTTAATAGTAAATTCATGTTGCGTGTAACAACCATCGTTTCATTCTTTTAAGCTCCTTACTTAGTGAGCCTCTATAGGAGGTCTCACTTCACAATCCACCTAAAAGGATTTATCCTTTTGGAGACCCAGTCCGTCATGATCTAGATTCATGTCCGCCTGTAGGGAGTGACATGTTTCACATGCCCATGGGCCAACAATGGAGACCGTGGACTCTAGGATTACTAACATCATCTCTCATTCAAAATTTTTATACTTAGGATTTTGATTGACTTTTAATCGGATTTTCTAGATGCATATTTAAAATATCCTAAGTCAAATTATGGGCTTGGTTATGTTTCCAACTAAACGCTTTTAGTATATAACTAATTCCATATTACCATATTGTCTAGATGTGATTTATTTTCCTATATTCATTAGGTATCTCATAACATTAAACTCCTTTTAAACTAAAATATATAATGTACGCATGGCATTCTTTAAGAGAAGTTGGCACCTTAATTCTAGATGACATGTTTTCAAGCATACAAATAATATCTAATATCATTCATATAGAAACATATAAATATATATAATAATAGCCACATTAATGTCCATCCTAGAAAAATATAATAAATAATAATAAATAAAAAAATTACAACTTGTAATTCTCTTCAATCTTGCTTGCTTCTGCTGCTTGTTAAGATCACATCCATTTGGCACTTTTTTGAATTTTATAACTATTTAAAAACTCCAATTTTGATTTTGATTTTAACCCAATTTGAGAAAATAATTTTATTTTGTCCAATTAATTAATCTCTTTAATTAATACCAAAATAAAATAATTTTCAATCCAAGACTAAAATAAATTAATTTTCAAAAAAATAAAATTTGGAAAATTTTTAAGAATATATATTAAAATTTTTGAAGGGGCCCACCCTAATGGGTTGTTGCCCAATAGCCCAAGGGTGGGTTGTTGCCCAATAGCCCAAGGGTGGGTTGTTGCCTTGCGATTGCACTTGCTACTGCACTTGGTAACAGCTTGTGCTGCTGCCTAGCAGCATGTGCTGTTGTCTGGCAGTAGCCCTATTGTGTGTTGCCTAACAAGGGACTGTGCTACCCTGCAGCACTCCCGACGCCACTTTTCTGTTTTTTAATAAAAATATATTTTTATAATAACAGAATTTTAATGTAAGAAAAACTCTTTTTTCTTAAAAAAATTAATACAAGAAAAACTCCTTTTTATTAAAAAAAATAGTCATAAAAAATTAAAGAGACCAAATATTACCTAATTACCTTTTTCTTTTGGCCATTAACTTATTTCTCCATGGATGTACCAAATACATCATGTAAGATTAAAATTATATGGCTTTTCCTAGTTACATTGTCATAGCCCAATCTCGGGCCATAACCGATGCATGGACCTAATAGGCATAGCCCATCGGGCCCAAGCAAGCCTTTTTATGAAAGCTTGCTCATTAGACCATCTATCCTTCATTTACCTCTAAGGTTCTTAATTCATAATTATTAAAAATAATTTATTCTCAAAGATAAATCATGGCAACTGAGCATATACTGTTCACAAAATAGTATTACCATTTGCCAACCTGTGGCAATATTACTATTCAAGCCAAACATGCGGTGTTTACAACGAATCTCATGAATTACATTTAAATAGCCATATGCACATACAACAGACCTCGAGTATCGACGGAGTGACTCTGACGTGGATACTATCATGGAGTGTTCTGGTAACCTATTGTAAGATGAACACGAGAAACGTCTCTACCTAAGATCCAACTATCTTCGAACTTGAAAACTAAAACATGAAGTTGAAAAGGACAAGTAAAAAGCCAGTGAGTGAACATAGGAAGGGAACAAGCAAACGATATGGATAGCTTTTTGAAAACATGATGCACTTGCTTAAAAACAATGAAATTTTGTATATTATGAACAAAACTCGATACCGTGCTATTTTTCAACTCATTTTAAAACATTTAGGAAGTTCAAGCAAGGTAAGCATAGCAGAGCGAATCTTGCTGCAGCGAAATTCAGAGCAAGGGTTAAGGCCATCCACTCGAGAGTTTCTCACTACAGCGAAATTTCTGGGTAGATGAAATTAGGGGAATTTTCACTACTATAAAAATCCAATCCTGTTGTAACAAAAATCAGATTAAACATAGTTGACAATAATCTAGTTTCAATAGTCAATGTAATCACAATTTAGTTCCAAACCTCTCTATATAGTAAATATATATATATATAAACACGTATACCACCATCGTCTCACCCAGTTCATGTGCACTCCCACATCGCACATAGCCAAAGTCATCGTGTGCACCCCCACATCGCGCGCAGCTAATGCCATCGTGTGCACCCCCACATCGCGCACAGCGAATGCCATCGTGTGCACCCCTACATCACGCATTGGCAATATCATCATTCACGCTCCCGCTCCCCGTCATGACCAACATGTGCACTCCCACATCGCACATGTGTGGTTATAATTATCACACAATATTATCTATCAATATACAACATATATATCAACATAATATAGGAGCATAAGGATTCATCATATTACACATTCACAACATACAACATTTCATCAAGGACTTGTTCCCATGCAAATTTTAAAGGAAAATGAATAAAATATTTCAAGTGGTTCAATCATTTATTCCAAAATATTTTAATGCAAGTTCACTCACCTTAATGCCACCTTACAAAACTAGTGCCCATAAAGTCTTAATCCAGGCAGTTCTGAAATATCATTAAAATCTATATTTACCAATAAGCCATAACAACCTCCATCAAGTCATAATTTGAATTTAATAATTCTAATAAATATACATTATACAATCTACACTCTAACCCAACTTTTAACCTAGAATTCTAGTCTAATTCACAAATCGATTAAACTAATTGTTCAAGTTTGAAGTTTCTTTACCTTGGTGCTTGAATGTATAAAGATAAACCAAACCTAGCAATTTCAAGGAAAGAAAATTTGAAGAAACTTAGAAAATAAAGTCTAAAAATTACAAACCCGTAAATTCAAAAATTCAAGGGTTGAAAATATATACCATTTAGCCGTAAAAATGAAGATTTGAAGCCAAAAATCAAGTGTTGTTGAAAGTGGAGTAGAAATAGAAAATAAAAGAAAGAAAGAGAGATTTTTCCTTCTCTCTCCTAGTGTCACAGCCCAATTCCCAGGCCTTGACCGGCGCATGGACCTAATGGGCATAGCCCACCAAGGCCAAGCAAGCCTTTTTATGTGATTTTGTTCATCATTACATCCATCATTTTAAATGCCATATTTCATAATTCTCAACTATGATTATTTCAACAGTAACAATATGGCAACCAACGACTTACATTTATATTACCCAAAATAATGTCACCTATTGCCAACTCATAATGGCAACGTTAATCAAAATAAACATATATTGTTTACAACATGTATCTTAGTGGTTTACATCACTTGTACATATAAACAGGCAAAAAAAGACTCTTGACTTCCAGCGGAGTGGCCTTGGGTGAAGGTATAGCTACTAAATGCCATAATATCTACCAAAAGGTGAATGTCAATGGACGCCTCAGTCTAGGTCCCAACTACCTCTGAATCTGAAAAACATGAAGTTGAAAAGAGTGAGTATAAATCCAGTGAGTGAACATAAGAAGGGAACAAGCAAACGATACAAAAAGCTTTTCGAAAACATGTTGCACTTGTTTAAAAACAATGCAATTTTGTATACTATGAACAAAATTTGATGTCGTGTTATTTTTCAACTCATTTTAAAACATTTAGGAAGTTCAAGCAAGGCAAGCATAGCAGAGCAAATCTCGTTGCAGCGGAAAGGCATTCTCGCTACAGCGAGAATGAATTTTCACTATAGCAAACTTCAGGTAAATTTTTAACCAACAACCCGAGAGTTTCTCGTTGCAGTAAGAATGCATTTTTGTTGTAGCGAAAATCCAGGCAGGCATTTTACCCAACCACCTGAGAGTTTCTCGCTACAGCAAGAATGCATTTTCGCTGTAGCAAAATCCAAAGCAAGGGTTAAGGCCATCCACCCGAGAGTTTCTCGCTGCAGCAAAAAGACATTTTCGCTGAAGCAAAATTTTTGAACAGATGAAATTAGGGGAATTTCCACTGCTATAAAAATCCAATCCTGTTGCAACGAAAATCATATTAAACACATTTGATAATAATCAAGTTTCAACAGTTAATGCAATCACATATTAATTCTAAACCTCTCTATATAGGAAATATATATATATATATATATATACATATATACACGTATGCCACCATTGCCTCACCCAGCTCATGGGCACTTCCACACTGCATATAGCCAGAGTCATCGTGTGCACCCCCACATTGTGCACAGCTAATACCATCGTGTGCACCCCTACATCACGAACAACTAATGCCATTGTGTGCTTCCCCACATCTCCCACAAGCAATATCATCATTCACACTCCTGCACCTCATCATCGTCGGCATGTGCACTCGACATCGCACATGCGTAGTTATAATTATCACACAACATTAGCTACCAATACACAACATATATATATATATATATATATATATATATATATATATATCAACATACTATAGGAGCACAAGGATCCATCATATTTCACATTCACAATATACAACGTTTCATCAAGGGCTTGTTCCCATGCATATTTTGAGAAAAGTTCAATAAAATATTTCAAGTGATTCAACCAAATACATATGCATTTATCCCAAAACAATTTAATGCAAGTTCACTCACTTGTCTTTGTTAATGCTTATGGATCGACTCCAACTTTGACTAATGCTCCGTGTGGAGGTGTGGAGCCTCGTTGGAACCTATCACACACAATAGCATTACACCAACTCAATTGACATGAATATTATTCTAAAAGCTATTTTCCTAAATCAAGTTTTACTAGTTATTCCTAACTAGCTTCCAATTACCATTTGACTAGTCATTAGTTTATACTACTCTGGTCACACTAAGCATAAATAAACAACCCTCAACAATAAAACAACCCACAACTCTAATTATTGGCCATCGTCAACAACTTAAAATCAAACCTAACTCACTACTCACCTTAGTGGTTTTGTTGTTGAATTCCTTTCTAAGAGTTTGTTAAGCTACTATGGAAAGTCTCTCTCTCTCTCTCTCTAAAACATCCCACTAGTGAGAGAAAGTATTGAGGAAAGACTTTTAAGGGTTCTTGAGGTGTAGGAGTGAAAGAGCATGAAAAATCCTATGACAAGGTATATAAAAACATAAGGTTTAAGGTTAAAATGAGAAAATCATGGAAGTTTCAAGGGAAGCTTCCATGGAAGATGGAAAAACATGAAATGAGGAGGAGAAATGGAAGGACGAAGAAGAAGTTGCTGGAAGTGAGGAGAAGGTGCTGGAAAGATGAGATATTTATATCTAAAGTTAATCCAAGTCTCACATAAATTACAAAAATGCCCTTAACAAGGTGATTCTATCTTCCTTCTTTCCTTTGTGCAGTCTTTTACTCTTTTGACACTAAGAAAAGGTCCATAATAGATTAGGGGCACTCGAGTTCGTGAAAACTTAAAAATTTAGACTTGAGGTCCAAAATGACCATTTTACTCCTATTGTGGAAATATCATTATGTCTATTTTCTTCATTTATTTTATTATTGTATACTTCATTCATGTATTCCTTAAGCCTACTTAGGCCTTAATAATATTAGAAAACCCACTTCTAGAAGCTTACTAAGGAAAATGACAAAATTACCCTTAGTTCGTGTTATAGCGTTTACTTCTAGTTACGTATCTACAGAGGTCGAGATGTCACACCTAGGGTTTAGATGTGCTGTAAATTAGGGTTAGAAGCTACAAGTTTGATGCCCAAGAGGTTAGGAGAAAGAAGGAGTAAGAAAAGAAAAGGAGAGAAAAGAAAACAAGGAAAAGAAAATGAAAATCTTGATTTTTATGGTGAAGGAACAAAAATGGCGTTGGGAGGAGATGGAGGAAGATGATGCCTTGGACACAATGGCTCACCACGGGATAAGGATGGAGAGTCAAAGCTTCCAAACGAAGCTTTGACCAAGCTTTATGGAAAATTACCGTTTTACCCTCCAAGGTTTTCACCCTTTTTAATTATATCCTCCCACAATCTTTTAACTCCAATTTCTTTCCATTTTTCTTCCTTAACACTTGTACCAATAAAATATCAAATTTATGATTCAATATGGTAACATCGCAATATTTAAATATTTACTTACTCGCACTAACTTATCATCAATCATTAAGTCCCACCTTAAGACATCCTTTGTAATACCTCACACCCTCGTTGGATACAAATACGACCTTATTAATCAAATGAATGATCGTTTGATGTGAATTGGCATGCTAAAGAGCGACAAAGGATGAAAGGAACATTCAAGAATAAAATGCTTCGCACATGCAGAAACAATAATTAAATAATAATATTTTTGTTGGAGAGGAATTAGTAAGCTCAAGGATGATTCGGAAGTAAATCGAGATGTAATGATATGTTTTAGGACCAAAGAAGGCAAGTGAAAATTTTTAAAATAAAATAATATTTTATTCAAAAAAATAATATTAAAATATTAATATTTTATATGTTGTCAGAATTAGTCATGAAAAATAGAATATGACTAATTTAAGTGGGGGAGAAGAAGTAAAGAAGAATTTTGAAGGAAAACGACGATAATTGTGTCAGCGTGATTTTATTAAATCGAGATAACGCGGGTAAGTAAATATTTAAATATTATGGTGATATCGCGTTGAAATGCTATCTCGATATTTTGACTATACACGCATAAGAAAAGGAAGATAGAAGGAAATTAGAATTTTTACACGTGTCGAAAGAATTAATTTTAAAATATGAAAATTTGAGGGAGTTGTGTTAAATAAAATGAAGTTAAGGCATAATATGTAAATTTTATTGTTTTGAAGAAATAAAAATAAAATGAAAATAAAATGGATGATAAAATAATGAAGAAAAGATGTTGAAAAGTCAAACAATATTTTTATATGTACATGAGTGGCCACATGAGTCAAGAATGGAATGAGGATAAAAACAAAAGAAAGGAATAAAGATGGAATGGGGGGCCGGCCACAAGAACAAAAGAAAGAAAGGAAGAAAGACAAAAAAAAAAGCAAAGAAAACAAAAGAAAAGAATGTAGAAATGATGGTGGGGCTGGCCATGTGAGATGAAAGAAATGAAAAAGAGATAAAAGAGAAAAAGGAGAGGAAGTCGGTTGAGAGTGGGAGAAGAAAAATAAAGGAAAGAACCAAAAGCAGAGCAAAAGAAAGGAAAGAAGAACCATGGGAGAGGAAGGAAAAAGAGAGCTTTTGCCGCAATTTTTAGAGGAAGAAGAAAGCTAAAAATTTGTGAGGTAAAAAGCTGATTTTTGCTGCACTTTGAGAGAGAAAATTCGGTGCTTTTTGGAGGGATTTTGGTGCTAAAAATTCAAGGTTTTTGCTGCTGAATTTTGAGATTATGTTGTTGGAAATTGTTGGAGATTTTTGCTGCCATTGAAGGACAACTTTGGCAGCTGAAAATTTGAGTTGTTTGCTACCAATTTGTGCAAAAAAAATTTGAGCTGTTTGCTGGTAGTTTGTATAGGAAAATTGGACAACTTTGTGCTGCCAAAATTGAGAAGTTTTGTTGCTGAAAATTTGAGCTAGAAATCTACTGATTTTATAGCAGAAAATGGTAGCAAAAAGGGTGAGAAAACAAGGCTTTTGGTGACCGATTTTGAGAGGAAAGGAAGAGAGGAAGCCACAGTGGTGAAGAGAGGAAGCCACGATGGAGAAGGGAGTGACGGGCTAGAAAGAAAAAAAAAGGAAAAAACATGGAAGAGAGAAAAAGAAAAGAAAAGAAATAGAAAATAAGTGGGCATGGCCCAATAGGAAATAAAAATAAATGGGCTTAGCCCAAACAGGAAAAATGGATAAGCCCATGGAGAGGGCCCAATGTTAAGTTAATGTTATATTTTAAGGTTTATGGGTAGTTTAATATTGTGCATATTTTGGATGAAAAATATGCAAGTTACTTAAGGAGTTTTTAATTAAGTTGCTACCCATACAAATGTGTGATTAAGTATATTGAGTTTAAATTGTTGCTAGGAAAGTTTGTCGTGGAGGCGTGCCGAACGAAGTATGTGATCGACAAATAGGACTAATTATATATGCGTACGAATCAATAGTGAAGTAATATCCCACTATTGTGAGATAAGCAGGGGGTGTCAATTTTAAAAATTTAATATATATATACATGTACATATATTTTACGTGAAGTGTAAAATTTATGGAAAGCATGCGTTGATAGAATTTTGAGGAATTGTGGGTGTAAGTTATTTTTAGAAATCATTTGGAATATATATATATATATTATACGTAAAGTGTTTTAAACTGGGAAGCAAGCTTTTTGAAAAGATTTACATCAAAGGAAATTGTGCCTTATTGTTTGTGTGGTGTGCATCATGAAATTTATTACATATTCACCATGCTATTTTGATACAAAATATCATGCAAATATTTACAATGAACATTTTATGAAAAGAGAGTTTTAATGTGATGTGGGGATCGATATCTTGAGAAAGATTTAAAACATCCCCTTGAAGATCAAATTTGAATTCTTTTAAAAGGTGATTTCCTTTTAACCAAGAAATTCAAGAGTAATTGGAGACTACTACTTGTTGTGTTATAAATTGTATTTTGAATCGAATGGCTTATGATAATGTGGGCATGAATGGCTGGATGGGTATTTGTGTTGAAAATGTATAAACTGTTGTTTGCTTTCATAAGCTGGATAATGATAAAACTACCATGTCATGCTATTGAATTTTTATTGAATTGGTGGGTTATAGATTGGTCACTGCAGTGGCGGGTTCTGTGGACCAACCTATTAGAGGGGCACGAAATTCGGGTATATTCTTACCTCAGTACGAGAGGCGTGTAGGGTAACTCTTGAGGTACAACTTTAGAGTTCACTTCACGCTGAACCACCACGTGAGGGTGAACTCAGCCAACGCTAAGGAACGACTATGTTTTCAAAATAAAAACGTGATTTATGCATACATGACTTTTTAACAGCCTTGGCGGACTCGGTTAGGATAGCCCCAGGCCAAGGTATTTTAGACAATCGAGTATGAGAATGATTTTGGCACAAGCCAAGTTTTTAAGAAAGTCATAAGCCATGTTGTTTATTTTTGACAACATGGCACAAGCCATGTTGTTTTATATGAGTTGAAATAAGTGTTAATATTATGAATTATATTTCTTTACATGGTGAAAATGGAATTAAACGGTTTTTCACAGCTCCCTTATTTTTTTATTTGTGAAATGAATCTGTAATTCCTCGCATACGGGGCGAGTTATGATTTGTGCATGATTTTAAATATTATTTGGTTTCGCTGGAGCCTGCTAAATTTTATTGATTTGATTCGAAAATGATTATTAATATATTTTATGCGAAAAATTTTATTACCTCGATTATTTATACTTTATAAGAAATTCTCGATTTCTATGTAAGGCACAAACCCTCGTTTGAAACGAATTGCTTTTATAATCTTACATTTTTATATTCAACTGATCTGCCGTTTACTTGTTTTCCCATTTACGCCCTACTTGCTGAATCGATGATTATCACTGAGTCTATGAGACTCACACCCCTTTATTTCCCCTTTTGCAGATAAGGATCAGCCTAGCGTGTAGTTAGTGACGCGTTGGGTCCACCGTGAATAGGTAAAGGCAACTCATAGCATTTTATTCTAAGTCGTTCCGCTGTTAGAGGTCAAGTCGTAGCATTTTATTTATTAAGTTGTAAATGAATTCTAAATTTTTATATAAGCATTAATTTGGAGATTATAGATTTTAATGCATATACTTACAAATAAAAGGAAAAAGTTTGTATTGATTTTTATATTTATGGTTCAATTTAGTATATCAAAGTATTAATATTATATGGTGATTAAATGTAGTGGATTAACGAGCAAATTCTAGACAAGCTTGTTCGAGACTTGGTAGGTCTTTTCTGGAAGTCTTGGACATCGGCAACGACCGGAGAGAGGTCGTTGCAATAGTGGTATTAAAGCGCTAGGTTTAGTTGAGTCCTATGATATTCTTGTGTCAAACAGCGGAGTAGTGAAGTCGACGTAGAGTCTTGTTTATAGTCAATGACTACAGCACCGATTATAGACAGGAGGCTGCGTAGACTCTTTATCTTAGAAAATCACTTTGTGTAATCATAACTAATGATTAAATAACAAGAATTGATTGCCAATGTTCGGGTTTGAGATGCCACCCGAGACACGAACTATTGTTGGAAATATTTTAAGTAAATGCTTCTAATGAAAGGGTGATATGATGAGTTACTCCTTCGACCAAGAATGGAGGAAAGTGAAGTCGGACTAATAAGTCTGTAATAACTCATTCACTTGGTGGAGTTAAAACTTGAGCCATGATTGTCAATGGAAATAAATTTGATGACTATGGATGGTATTTGAGGATGATATAAAGGAGAACCTACGATAATGATAATAAGAGGTATATTTTCACTAGAATAAATAATGATTATTGAGATCCACTCGAGGTTTATAAATGTAAGTACTAAGGAGATGTAAACTGATGCTCACGTGCACGAAAGTTAGTGCACTGTGATGATTAAGTTTGTTCTGCTTATATATATAAATGGTGCTGAACTTTCGAGATATTTTAAATGTGAATATGTCGTGTATAGCAGTTTAAATGGAGCTAGTTTTGAATCTAATTAAGTAACGATGAGATCCCAAGGTTTGATGGAACTATGCTAGGTTGTAGTTATTAATGCATGAATTAGCTCAAGGTTGAAATTAGATATTGGTGATAATGTCGAGGGACATTTAAGTAAAATCTATATTAAGTTTTATAAATATCAGAGTTGATTGTGTAGACGTTAAAGGGAAAGTAATGATATATTGGTGTAAAGTGATAACACAAGGACGATTGAAGGTAATCCCAATAATAAAATTGGTAAATAAGAATCCCCTTATGTAGAAATTGAAATTCAAAAATGCAAGAGGTGCATATGACTCCCATGAATCTAAATCTTAAGTGAGTAATTAATATCAAAATGAATAAAGATGTATCCGATGGAAGTACAAAAGGTAAATGAGAAATGAGAATGACTTTTAGGAATTGTGATATTGTATAAGTTCCAGTGATCTCATAAAGATGAACCTAAAGAGTCAATAAGATCATAAAGCATATGCGAATACCAGATTGTGATTAGATAAGCGATGGAAGAAATACGAATGTTGTTACAATCGCACCTAAGAAGTTTAAGGATAATTAATGTAATCATACCAAGTTAGTTCAATATGGTCCGGATTAATAACACGAACACTTTGGGGGGATCTTAAAATAATGTCCATTGGGAACCAATAAGTGGAATGTTAATAAGCATACATTGAAATGTTAAGGTTATGAAAGACTTTGGAGATCAGCCTTTGATTATTTAAATTTTCAATGATATTGTATTAAAGGAAGTGTTTAAGGGTTTTGAAAAAGTATGGAAAGGTGTGAGAATGCACTAGTTTGACTATTTATAAAAGTTCGAACTTGGATGGTCATCAATGGCTGGTGAGTAACCAAACAATGTGTAAGTAAATGAACAAAAGGAGTTACGATTGGTAGGTAAGAATGGAACTTTAATGATGAGATTGTGTTCACTGCTTTCGGCATTGAACTATAAGTTATGAACTTGTATCCACTCTGTGAACACCTTGATGATATAGTTCAAAAAATTTTTCACTATGAGAAACATTCAAGGTCAAGGAGCAAAAGGCTATATAGTCAAGTTGGGATTCGTGACTAATATGTCACATAAGTATGAAGATGAATTGCAAACATATAAGGATGTTTGGAAATGGTGGTTTGAGGTAATGATTATCTCGTCGATATCTAGATCTGATGAAGTTGTGGTCTTGATATGCTTGTAAATACAAGACATAAATTGTGAAATATATTTTCCTCATCAATTTCAATTTATTTAATTAATTATCAAGGTAAAGTGCCTAAAAAAAATAGGCAAAGGATAAATTGTGTTACGAATATTTAAAGAACGAGGGTGATATGGTTTGATTAAATTATATTATCCTTAGTGAAGGAATAGAAATACGTTACGGGAATTATAAAGATCCATTTAGGAAGAGAAAATGATTTGAGATTTTGAATATTCATATGCTAGCAAAGGCTTTGGTAATGAGACTGTGAGATTTGGCATTTAGAGTAAATTTGAGGAATTTCAAGTTAGATATGTTGTATGCGGTTGATGATGAACAAATTGGCTATTGATTAAAGAGATTGATTAAGATTATAAAGATATATACGAGAATATTGTTAATTATCGAAATGTCTTGTGGTATAAGTTGAAATTATCTAGCGAGCACTCGATCATGAAAGTACAAGAGTTTTATTTTCGAGAATATAGTTACTAATGGTTGTTAGATTTGAATCATCTCTGATGTTAAATATATATGAAATAAATAAAACATGTCTTGATCTTTATGTATTATGAAATGCTCGCATGGTAATGGTATGGAAGTGTGTAAATCGAAATAAAGATAGGTTGACAAGTTAGACTGTAGTCAATGGTTGGATAAATGTTCGAATGTCAGAAGATTTGATAAAGGATCAAGGTAGAGGAAATTGTCGATGGCTATGTAAACATGCATAATTGATGATTTAAGAATGATTTGATGGAAGTATGACTAGGATTAATGATATATTTAATTTCTCTTTATAAGAGGAAGAATAATATCGATTTAATTCGAGAAGTGTGGTACTTATAAATAAAAGTAATATGACATTGCCGAGTTTTCTACAAAGATTGGACATTGATTTAATTCATAAGATCGAGATCTTATATGGACAATGTCCAACGAAAGTGATGTAGAAGAATTTTAGAATTTTGATTGTTCACCGTACGTTGGTTAGAATTCGAGGATGAATTTATTTTTAAGTTGGGGAGATTGTAATACCCCGCACCTTCATTGGACACAAATAAGACCTTATTGATCAAACGAATGATCATTTATGTCATGACCCGGAACCTCCCTCGGGCCCATGACAACCGCCGCGAAGTCCCGATTGACACTCATTACCCGAAATGCCATCAGGAACCCCGCAAGGCTTACATATCAGTTTCTTTCCTTTCCTATGAGCAATCGTTGTTAAACATTCCATTTAAAACAATTACCGGTCATTTCTGGCTCAAATAAATCCAAAGAAATTTTTTTTAAAAGGATTTATAGAAAATATCACTATTCAAAATATTGATTAAAATATAGTATTTTTATATAAAACAATATTTATAGAAACACGTGTAAGAAATCTTTTGTAATGCGTAAGTAAAATAAATTCATATATACAAAAATTTACTAAGTTATTATGTACAATTATGGTTACAATGACAAGTGGCCCAAAATACACCCAGTGTTGGTGCTAGAAACCTACTGTTTGTGTGGTAGAGGTGTCAACTGGAATCCTCGACAAAATAGGGTATCTACAAGCTACCACAAACCTGAAATGTTTGGAAAGGAGGTGGGTGAGATTTTGCAATCCCAATGAGTAAACAGACATTATCATAAATATCTAAAGGCGAGTAAAATGGAGGCAAGTTTAAACAACAAATTACGAACCATTTCATAATGTTTTCAATTTATTTCTTAAACCATAAAATATTTGTAATTTACCAAAACAGTTGTTAAGGCTTATGTCTTTTATTAAAAAAAAGGCTCAAGCCAAAACTAATCCTCGGGGATACCTTGGTCGAGGCATCTAACCGAGTCCACCAAGGTTGTTATAACATTACATGTGAAACACATTTTTATTTTTAAAACAAGCCGTTCCTTGGCGTTGGTCGAGTTACACATTCACGTGGGAGTTCGACGTGAAGTGAGCTCTAATACTACCCCGGGAGTTACCCTCCTCGCCTCTACTACCGGAGTAACTATATAATCGGGTTTACCGTGCCCCTCTAATAGGCAATCCACGGAAACCCGTCACTGCAGTGACTAAACCCACCAATTTTAATAAAATTTCGACAGTATAACGTGGTTTTTATTTATTTACCCAGCCTGCATAGTAAAAATAGCTTACATAAATTCCCAATGAAATTTATCAAATATAGCCACATATACTCATATTTCATAAGCCATTCATAGGAAAATATATATTTCAAAATAATTGGCAGCCTCCAATTACTCAATTTCATAATCAACACAATATATCTTTATTTGTCACATTTATTTGTAAAACATCAAAAATCTCGTTTTCATCTCATTTTCATTTCATAAAATACATAAAGAGCATTTAAAAATAAACTCTAGATAATTTACAATAATAATAAGTTTACTCAACATTTGTACAAACTAAAAGCTTTCTAGTTGCCTCGATAACTACTTGTCGGGTACGATTTCCTTGCCTTTACCAGAAGGCTCTCCTCCTAGACACATTGCAAAAATTTATTCAATTCATCACATTAATGCTAAATCACTATATATTTGACTTAAATCCTATACTAATGCATGATATGGAATGCAATAGCCAAAAATGGCTTAAACGCGGTATTAACCTATTTTTGGCACTTTACCCGATAAATTGCTAACGCACTCCATTTTAGCTCTAAATTGTCCCATTCTCTCTCCAACATTTCTAACCATTAATTATCAGCCAATATTCCTCTAAAATCACCACAGTCAGCTCACTCTCTTCCTTGGAAAATTCGGCCAAAAATGGGACATTAACACGGTTAATTTTCCACTTTGTTTTTCTATCACATTTAACCATTTTTCACCATTTTCTCTTCATTTCTCTTAGAATAAAAATCAGTTCATCATTATTGTACATCAATGCATATTCAGCCAAGGGTGGGTATTGTGAAAATTTCATGCTTTCTTGCCTAATTTAATTTCTATACACATTTAACTAACTAAAACTACCAATTTAACTAAAAATCAAAACCTAAAAATTCCAAAATCTCTCCCCTAGAATTTCATCCAGCCCTTGATATCACTTTTTGATCTCTCTCCTCAAGCATGCTTAATGGAAATAAAGGCATAGGAAAGGTAGAAAGCAAGCTAAAATCAAAAAATCTTACCATTAGACGCGTAAACGGGCGAAAAACGCGAATTCCCCTTTGAATTTTCTTGTTTCTCTTTGGTTTTTCTTTTTTTCTTCCTTTCATCTCTATGTCCTCTCTTGTTCTTCCTTATGGCCGGCTATCACTTAAAATGGGGTTTAAATGGGCTGACTTTTCATTAAAATAATATTAAACCATTAAAAAAATGCCATGTGTCACTTTCCCATTGGTCCGTTTTTAAAATTTCATCCATTTGTTTCCAAATTTTCACCATACACTTGTCCCACATATCCGTAGCTTAGATAAAATTCTCAGACTTATCCAAAGTCTTGGTGGAGTAATTTTTAAAATTTACACTTTTGCCCCCGTAAAAGTCAAAAATTACACTTTTACCCCAAAAATTGAAAAATTTCCCATAGACATATTTTTCATCCCTTATACTCATACCATTCTCCAATTTGTCAAATTTGATCTAAATTCTCTCAAAATCTCAAATTTTTTCCATGAGTGGAAAAATTACGATTTTACCCCTAAACATCAAAATTTTCAATTTTTCCCCAAATGAACCCTCGAACTCCGAACAATCATTTTTAGTCATTCCTTGAGTATAAAATGTTAAATTTCATCCTACGATTCCTATTTGAGCTAGTTCGAGGTTAAATCAATTCAAGTGTATCGTTAGGTACAATACCGGGTTTCGTCTATTCTTAGGGACTTTCCTAGCATAATAACATGCTACTCAGTGCATGTATGTCATGTCATGTATTTATAGGGTCAGGTTTTACAATTCTACCCACGTTAAAATAAAATTTTGACCTCAAAATTTCACTTACCAAATTCGACAAATAGATGCGGGTATTGGCTCCTCATTTGATGCTCTACTTCCCATGTCATTTCTTCCATTCGAGCATTCTTCCATAATACTTTCACCATTGGAATGCTCTTGTTCCTCAGCACTCGATCCTTTCGATCTAGAATACGTACCGGCTGCACCTCGAACTTTAAATCTTCATGCAGTTCAATCGGTGGTGTCTCTAGAATGTGGGAAGGATCGGGAACATACTTTTTCAACATCGAGACGTGGTAGACATTATGGATCCGATCTAACTCCAGGGGTAATTCAAGTCTGTAAGCCATTGGCCTAATCCTTTCAATGATATGAAAGGGTCCAATATATCTCGGGTTGAGCTTTTCCCTATTCGCAAATCGAATCACACCTTTCATTATCCAATAAAACACCATAATTTATCATGATAGTATAATCAATAATATTTAATACTTCAAAGTATTCAAATTATTACCTTTCCAAGGAGAAACCTTAAGAAAAACTTTATCATCAATCTCAAACTCCAAGTCTTTTCTCTGTTTATTTGCATAGCTCTTCTGCCTATCTTGGGCTGCCTTTAGCCTTTCTCGTATAACCTTGATTTTGTCATTAGTTAAATCGATCAATTCCACTTTAACTAACTTTCTTTCACCCACTTCATCCCAACAAAGTGGAGTACGACATTTCCTTCCATATAAAGCTTCGTATGGTGCCATACCAATGCTAGACTAGAAGCTGTTGTTGTAAGCAAACTCCACTAACGGCAAGTGTCTATCCCAACTCCCAGTAAAGTCAATGACACAAGCCCGTAGCATATCCTCCAAAGTCTGAATAGTCCTTTCGGATTGACCATACGTCTGTGGGTGAAAAGCAGTGCTAAATTTCAATTTGGTTCCAAGAGCTTCTTGAAATTTTGGCCAGAATCGAGAAGTGAATCGAGGATCTCGGTCTGACACTATAGAAACGGGAACTCCATGTAACCTCACAATCTCATCTATATAGAGCTGAGCCAGCTTCTCAATAGAGTATGTACTATGGACAGGTAAAAAGTGAGCGGACTTAGTCAATAGATCTATGATCACCCAAATCGCATCTTTTCCCCTCTGTGTCCGCGGCAATCCCAAAACAAAATCCATAATTACATGCTCCCATTTCCACTCGGGAACAGGTAAAGACTGAAGTGTACCTGCTAGCCTCTGATGCTCCGCCTTAACTTGCTGACATACGAGACACTTGGCTATGAATTCTGCTACGTCTCGTTTCATACCCGGCCACCAATAATTCTCCCTGATAGTCCTATACATCTTGGTGCTTCCGGGATGTAATGCATAGGCAGATGAATGGGCTTTTTCCATGATCGCCTGTCTCAACTTGTTTTCCTCAAGAACATAAACTCGGTCTCTAAACATCAAGATGTTATCATCTCTAAATCTGAACTCACTGACTCCCCCATCGGTCAGTTTTTGAATTTCTTTTCTTAACTCATCATCAGACTTCTGAATGTCCTTGATCTGATTAAGTAACGAAGGTTGCACAATGAAGTTTGCCAATAAGGATCCATCCTCACCATTTCTCAACTAGACCCCAAGAGATTTCATCTCTATTAATGCTGGAAAATAACAACTCTGAAGTGCTGCTAAAGACGATGAAGACTTACGACTTAAGGCATCAACTACAACATTCGCCTTTCCCAGATGATAGTCTATCACCAAGTCATAATCTTTTATCAACTCCAACCATCGCCTTTGCCTCAAATTAAGCTCCTTTTGGGTGAGCAAATATTTTAAACTCTTGTGATCTGTAAATATCCGACAATGCTCACCATACAAGTAATGCCTCTAGGTTTTTAAAGCAAACACCACTGCTGCTAACTCTAAATCATGGGTAGGGTAATTTGCTTCATGCTTCTTCAACTGCCGGGAAGCATAAGCTATTACTTTCTCATCCTGCATCAACATACACCCTAACCCTAACTTAGATGCATCACTGTACACCACAAATCCCTTACCACTCACAGAAAGTGTTAAAACGGGAGCGGAGGTTAACCGGTTCTTTAACTCCTGAAATCGATTCTCACAAACATCATCCCACTCAAACTTAACTCCCTTACGAGTTAGACGGGTCAAAGGAGCTGCTATTAAGGAAAACCCCTGAACAAAGCTCCGATAATAACCTGCTAATCCGAGGAAACTACGAATCTCCGTCACTGTCTTAGGTTGCTCCCATTGTAAAATTGCCTCTATCTTCTTGGGATCAACATATATTCTAGCTCTCGATGCTACATGTCCAAAGAATACCAGTTCCCGTAACCAAAACTCACACTTCGAAAACTTTGCATACAACTGTCTTTCCCGCAAAGTTTGTAATACTATACGCAAGTGGGCAGCATGCTCATCATTATCTCTCGAGTAAACCACTATGTCATCAATGAACACAATAACAAACTTGTCCAAGTAAGGGTGGAACACCCTGTTCATGAGATCCATAAAAGCTGTCGGTGTGTTAGTTAACCCGAAAGGCATGACCAAGAACTCATAATGACAGTACCGAGTCCTGAACGTTATCTTGGGTACATCCTGTTCTTTAATCGTCAACTGATGATACCTAGACCTCAGATCAACCTTAGAAAACACTGTAGCTCCCTGTAATTGATCAAAAAGATCATCAATCCTCGGTAACAAATACTTGTTCTTAATGGTCATTCTATTAAGCTATCAGTAATCGATACATAACCGAAGTGTACTGTCTTTCTTTTTCACAAATAAAACCGGTGCTCCCCACAAAGATATACTAGGGCGTATAAAACCCTTGTCCACCAACTCTTGCAATTGTACTTTCAACTCCTTCAACTCTGTTGGAGCCATTCTATATGGAGGAATAGAGATAAGGGCAGTACCCGAAATTAAGTTAATGGTGAATTTTAACTCACGATCGGGAGGAAGTCTCGGTAATTCATCAGGAAATACATCAGAGAATTCACTTACTACGGGGACATTCTCTAACTTAGGTTCCTCCCTCGATATATCAATCACGTGAGCCAAGTATGTCGGATATCCCTTTCGCACTAATTTCAAAGCTTTGAGGGCCGAGATTACATAAAATGGTAATACTTGACGCTCCCCCATAAATACAACTTCTGCTCCCTCTAAACTCTGGAGAATCACTTCTTTCTTAAAGCAATCACTTTTGCTCAATGAATGGACAACCAATCCATACCCAAGATCAAATCAAAGTCTCGAATCCCCAAAGGAATTAAATCACCCATAAATTCTTCTTCCTCAACTTTAATACCACAGTCTTTATAATACGTATTTCTTACTAACCGCTCGCCTAGAGGAGTATGCACTATAATCTCTCCCTCTAATGGTGACAGGTTCCTATATGAGAATGTGCAAATGATATGCTCACGTATGATCTATCGGAGCCTGAATCTATCAAAACATGTGCATCTCTGTCAAACACAATCATAGTACCTGTCATGGTGCTAGGTCGAGCTCGGGCTTCATCCTTAGTCACTGTAAAGACCCTGGTCAAAATTTAAGGCTGCGATCTGGAAGATGGCTGCTCTGGGGTATTACTCCCCATGCCTGACCGTATCACTGGGCCCTCTCTGGATTGTGATCCCGAAGTGTCTCTCCACTGTATACTAGGACGAGTCGGAGGACTAGAAGTAATTATTGTACCCCGTCTTAACTGAGGACAATCTCTCTTGATATGCCTCTGTTGGCCGCATTGAAAACACTTTACAGGCTGTCTACATGACCCAACATGAAATCCTCCGCAATTACGGTATCTGTCTAATCCTCCTGAAGTCCTCCCCTGACGACTCATCACTGGTTGATCAAATCTAAAAGATCTTGGCTGTGACTGTTGAGATGGAGGTCTAGTGGATGCCACAGACGCTGAGGTAGTACTTCCTGCAGTAGATGTCGAATCTCTGCCTCTCTTTAAAGACTGACCCGGGAACGTAGGTGGATTCTTTCTCTTTGCGAACTCAGCTCGGATCCGTCTATTCTCAATGGCGAGCTTCTCAGCTCGTAAGGCCATCTACACAACCTCCTTATGTGGCTCCCTACCAGTCACTGTCATCCATTCCCTGATCTCATTACGAAGCCTTTTCTCAAAATAATTGGCTTGATCTTGCTCAGATTTCACCAGATCCAACACATATAACATCAACTCGTTAAAACGAGTCTCGTACTCCTCTACAGTTAGATTTCCTTGTTTCAAGCTCAGAAATTCTCTTTTCTTTTCTTTCTGATGAAAGTAAGTAAAATACTAACCATCAAATTCTCTGAGGAAGTCAGACCATGTTTGAGGAATAGTGGAACGGGACTTCACCGAATTCCACTAGGTAAGGGCCCTCTTCTCTAGTAATTTAGTAGCCACCATTAGCTTCATGTCGTCATCTAATCTCATATCAGAAAGAGTCTCCGAAACTTGATTAACCCTATCCTTAGCTGCGGTCGCATCCAACTCACCAGTAAATGAGACGCAACCCAACTGTCTAGCTTCCTTCAATTTCTTAGAAATGGAGACATTCAGTGTTTTGGGGTGGAATAGGAGGTCATGGTACTAGGGCTGTTACAGGGGAAACAGCGGGTGGAACTAGACCAGCCTGAGCTTGACCCGTAAGAGCAGCGAGAAAAGTCACTAATGCTTGAGCTGCCTCGGGTGTCATGGTAGGTACGTCAGGAGTAGCAACAGGTGGTGGAGGAGGTACAGAAAGGTCGGTAGACTCAGTAGTAGGAACTGCTCTAAAAGAAGACGCAGCCGACTCCTTTTCTATGGAATTCGGCTGACTTTGTCTAAGGCGACCTCTTCCCCTACCGGTAGATCTAGTAATAGGTGGTAGCTCACGTCGAGGAGGCATAATGATCTACAAAAAGAACGAAATTGGTTTAGACAACTTAAGACTCTATATACAACTACATACAATTAACTAATCTTAACTGGGCCACACTGACATTGTAAATTATTTTAAAAATAACTTTAAATACAAGAACTTTAAAAATCAAAAACTTATTTCAAAACCATAAGCTTTTAAACCAAAAGCTCTGATACCAATTGAATTGTCACAACCTGGAACCTCCCTCGGGCTCATGACAACCGCCTCGACGTCTCGATTGACACTCATTACCCAGAATGCCAACAAGAACCCCGCAAGGCTTACATATCAGTTTCTTTCCTTTCCTGTGAGCAATCGTTGTTAAACATTTCATTTAAAACAATTATCGATCATTTTCGGCTCAAATAAATCCAAAGAATTTTTTTTTAAAAGGATTTATAGACAAATATCACTATTCAAAATATTGATTAAAATATAGCATTTTTATAGAAAATAATATTTATAGAAACAGGTGTAAGAAATCTTTTGTAATGTGTAAGTAAAATAAATTCATACATACAAAAATTTACTAAGTTATAATGTACAATAATGGTTACAATGACAAGTGGCCCAAAATACACCTAGTGTTGGTGCTAGAAACCTACTGTCGTGTGATAAAGATGTCAACTGGAATCCTCGACAAAATAGGGCATCTACAAGCTACCACAGACCTGAAATGTTTGGAAAGGAGGTGGGTGAGATTTTGCAATCCCAATGAGTAAAAAGACATTATCATAAATATCTAAACGCGAGTAAAATGGAGGCAAGTTTAAACAACAAATTACGAACCATTTCATAATGTTTTCAATTTATTTCTTAAACCATAAAATATTTGTAATTTACCAAAACAGTTGTTAAGGCTTATGTCTTTTATTAAAAAAAAGGCTCAAGCCAAAACTAATCCTCGGGGATACCTTGGCTGAGGCATCTAACCGAGTCCACCAAGGTTGTTATAACATTACATGTGAAACACATTTTTATTTTTAAAACAAGCCGTTCCTTGGCGTTGGTCGAGTTACACATTCACGTGGGAGTTCGACGAGAAGTGAGCTCTAATACTACCCCGGGAGTTACCCTCCTCGCCTCTACTACTGAAGTAACTATATAATTGGGTTTACCGTGCCCCTCTAATAGGCAATCCACGGAAACCCGTCACTGTAGTGACTAAACCCACCAATTTTAATAAAATTTTGACAGTATAACGTGGCTTTTATTTATTTACCCAGCTTGCATAGTAAAAACAGCTTACATAAATTCCCAATGCAATTTATCAAATATAGCCACATATACTCATATTTCATAAGCCATTCATAGGAAAATATATATTTCAAAATAATTGGCAGCCTCCAATTACTCAATTTCATAATCAACACAATATATCTTTATTTGTCACATTTATTTGTAAAACATCAAAAATCTCGTTTTCATCTCATTTTCATTTCATAAAATACATAAAGAGCATTTAAAAATAAACTCTAGATAATTTACAATAATAATAAGTTTACTCACAATTTGTACAAACTAAAAGCTTTCTAGTTGCCTCGATAACTACTCGTCGGGTACGATTTCCTTGCCTTTACCAGAAGGCTCTCCTCCTAGACACATTGCAAAAATTTATTCAATTCATCACATTAATGCTAAATCACTATATATTTGACTTAAATCCTATACTAATGCATGATATGGAATGCAATAGCCAAAAACGGCTTAAACGCGGTATTAACCTATTTTTGGCACTTTACCCAATAAATTGCTAACGCGCTCCATTTTAGCTCTAAATTGTCCCATTCTCTCTCCAACATATCTAACCATTAATTATCAGCCAATATTCCTCTAAAATCACCAAAATCAGCTCACTCTCTTCCATGGAAAATTCGGCCAAAAATGAGACATTAACTTAGTTAATTTTCCACTTTGTTTTTCTATCACATTTAACCATTTTTCACCATTTTCTCTTCTTTTCTCTTAGAATAAAAATCAGTTCATCATCATTGTACATCAATGCATATTCAGCCAAGGGTGGGTATTGTGAAAATTTCATGCTTTCTTGCCCAATTTAATTTCCATACACATTTAACTAACTAAAACTACCAATTTAACTAAAAATCAAAACCTAAAAATTCCTAAATCTCTCCCCTAGAATTTCATCTAGCCCTTGATATCACTTTTTAATCTCTCTTCTCAAGCATGCTTAATGGAAATAAAGGTATAGGAAATGTAGAAATCAAGCTAAAATCGAAAAATCTTACCGTTAGACGCGTAAACGGGCAAAAAACGTGAATTCCCCTTTGAATTTTCTTGTTTCTCTTTGGTTTTTCTTTTTTTCTTCCTTTCCTCTCTATTTCCTCTCTTGTTCTTCCTTATGGCCGGCCATCACTTAAAATGGGGTTTAAATGGGCTGACTTTTCATTAAAATAATATTAAACCATTAAAAAAATGCCATGTGTCACTTTCCCATTGGTCCGTTTTTAAAATTTCATCCATTTGTTTCCAAATTTTCACCATACACTTGTCCCACATATCCATATCTTAGATAAATTCTCAGACTTATCCAAAGTCTTGGTGGAGCAATTTTTGAAATTTACACTTTTGCCCCCGTAAAAGTCAAAAATTACATTTTTGCCCCAAAAACTGAAAAATTGCCCATAGACATATTTTTCATCCCTTATACTCATACCATTCTCCAATTTGTCAAATTTGATCTAAATTCTCTCAAAATCTCAAATTTTATCCATGGGTGGAAAAATTACAATTTTGCCCCTAAACATCAAAATTTTTAATTTTTTCCAAATGAACCCTCGAACTCCGAACAATCATTTTTAGTCATTCCTTGACTATAAAATGTTAAATTTCATCCTACGATTCCTATTTGAAGTAGTTCGAGGTTAAATCAATTCAAGTGTACCGTTAGGTACAATACCGGGTTTCATTTATTCTTAGGGACTTTCCTAGCATAATAACATGCTACTCAGTGCATGTATGTTATGAAATGTATTTATAGGGTCGGGTTTTACTGTTTGATGTGAATTGGCATGCTAAAGAGCGACAAAGGATGAAAGGAACGTTCAAGAACAAAATGCTTCGCGTGTGTAGAAATAATAATTAAATAATAATATTTACGTTGGAGAGGAATTAGTAAGCTAAGGGATGATTCGGAAGTAAACCGAGATGTAATGATGTGTTTCGAGACCAAAGAAGGCAAGTGAAAAATTTTGAAATAAAATAATATTTATTTAATAAAATAATATTAAAATATTAATATTTTATATGTTGTTGGAATTAGTCATGAAAAATGGAATATGACTAATTTAAGTGGGGGAGAAGAAGTAAAGAAGAATTTTGAACGAAAAAGACGATAATTGTGTCAGCGTGATTTTATTAAATCGAGCTAACACAGTAAGTAAATATTTAAATATTATGGTGACACCGCGTTGAAATGCGATCTCGATATTTTGATTATACACGTATAAAAATAGGAAAATAGAAGGAAATTGTAATTTTTACACGTGTTGGAAGAATTAATTTTAAAATATGAAAAATTGAGGGAGGTGTGTTAAATAAAATGAAGTTAAGGCATAATATGTAAATTTTATTATTTTGAAGAAATAAAAATAAAATGAAAATAAAATGGATGAAAAAATAATGAAGAAAAGATGTTGAAAAGTTAAACAATATTCTTATATGTACATGAGTGGCCACATGAGTCAAGAATGGAATGAGGACAAAAACAAAAGAAAGGAATAAAGATGGAATGGGGGGCCGGCCGCAAGAATAAAAGAAAGAAAGGAAGAAACACAAAAAAAAAAAGCAAAAAAAACAAAAGAGAAGAATGTAGAAATGATGGTGGGGCCAGCCATGTGAGATGAAAGAAATGAAAAAGAGATAAAAGAGAAAAAGGAGAGGAAGTCGGTTGAGTGTGGGAGAAGAATAATAAAGGAAAGAACCAAAAGCCAAGCAAAAGAAAGGAAATAAGAACCGTGGGAGAGGAAGGAAAAAGAGAGCTTTTGTCGCAATTTTTGGAGAAAGAAGAAAGTTAAAAATTTGTGAGGTAAGAAGCTAATTTTTGCTGCACTTTGAGAGAGAAAATTTGGTGCTTTTTGGAGGGATTTTGGTGCTGAAAATTCAAGGTTTTTGCTACTAAATTTTGAGGTTATGTTGTTGGAAATTGTTGGAGATTTTTGTTGCCATTGAAGGACAACTTTGGCTACTGAAAATTTGAGCGTTTTGCTGCCAATTTGTGCATAAAAAATTTGAGCTATTTGCTGGTAGTTTGTACATGAAAATTGGACAGCTTTGTGCTGCCAAAATTGAGAAGTTTTGTTGTTGGAAATTTGAGCTGAAAATCTACTAATTTTAGAGCAAAAAATGGCAGCAAAAAGGGTGAGAAAATGAAGCTTTTGGTGACCGATTTTGAGAGGAAAGGAAGAGAGGAAGCCATGATGGTGAAGAGAGGAAGCCACGGAGGTGAAGGGAGTGACGGGCTAGACAGAAAAAAAAAAGAAGAAACGTGGAAGAGAGAAAAAGAAAGAAATAAAACATAAGTGGGCATGCCCCAATAGGAAAAAAAATAAATGGGCTTAGCCCAAATAGGAAAAATGGAGAAGCCCATGGAGAGGGCCCAATGGTAAGTTAATGTTATATTTTAAGGTTTATGGGTAGTTTAATATTGTGCATATTTTGGATGAAAAATATGCAAGTTGCTTAAGGAATTTTTAATTAAGTTGCTACCCATACAAATGTGTGATTGAATATATTGAGTTTAAATTGTTGCTAGGAAAGTTTACCGTGGAGGCGTGCTGAATGAAGTATGTGGTCGAAAAATAGGAATAATTATATACGCGCACAAATCAATAGTGAAGTAATATCCCACTATTATGAGGTGAGCAGGGGGTGTCAATTTAAAAAATTTCGTATATATATACATGTACGTATATTTTACGTGAAGTGCAAAATTTATGGAAAGCATGCGTTGATAGAATTTTAAGGAATTGTGGGTGTAAGTTATTTTTAGAAATCATTTGGAATATATATATATTATACGTAAAGTGTTTTAAACTGGGAAACAAGCTTTTCGAAAAGATTTACATCAAAGGAAATTGTGCCTTATTGTTTGTGTGGTGTGCATTCATGAAATTTATTACATATTCACCATGCTATTTTGATACAAAATATCATGCAAATATTTACAATGAACATTATACGAAAAGAGAGTTTTAACGTGATGTGGGGATCGATATCTTGAGAAAGATTTAAAATATCCCCTTGAAGATCAAATTTGAATTCTTTTAAAAGGTGATTTCATTTTAACCAAGAAATTCAAGAGTAATTAGAGACTACTACTTGTTGTGTTATGAATTGTATTTTGAATCAAAGGGCTTATGATATTGTGGGCATGAATGGTGGATGGGTATTTATGTTGAAAATGTATAAATTGTTGTTTGCCTTAATAGGCTGGATAATGATAAAACTGCCATGTCATGCTATTGAATTTTTATTGAATTGGTGGGTTATAGATTGGTCATTGCAGTGGCGGGTTCTGTGGACAAACTTATTAGAGAGGCATGGAATCTGGGTGTATTCTTACCTAGGTACGAGAGGCGTGTAAGGTAACTCCTGAGGTACAACTTTAGAGTTTACTTCACATGAACCACCACGTGAGGGTGAACTCAACCAACGCCAAAGAACGGCTATGTTTTCAAAATAAAAACATGATTTATGAGTACATGACTTTTTAACAGCCTTGGCAGACTCGGTTAGGATAGCCTCAGGATAAGGTATCCCTGACAACCGAGTATGAGAATGATTTTGGCACAAGCCAAGTTTTTAAGAAAGTCATAAGCCATGTTGTTTATTTTTGACAAAATTGTAATGGTTTTTATATGAGTTGAAATAAGTGTTAACATTATGAATTATATTTCTCTGCATGGTGAAAATGGAATTAAACGATTTTTCACAGCTCCCTTATTTTGTTTATCTGTGAAATGAATCTGTAATTCCTCGCATATGGGGCAAGTTATGATTTGTGCATGATTTTAAATATTATTTGATTTTGCAGGAGCTTGCTAAATTTTATTGATTTGATTCGAAAATGATTATTAATATATTTTGATGCGAAAAATTTTATTACCTCGATTATTTATACTTTATAAGAAATTCTCGATTTCTATATAAGGCACAAACCCTCGTTTGAATTGAATTGTTTTTATAATCTTGCATTTTTATATTCAACTGATCTGTCGTTTGCTTGTTTTCCCATCTACGCCCTACTCGCTGAGTCGATGATTATCACTGAGTCTATGAGACTCATACCCCTTTATTTCCCCTTTTACAGATAGGGATCAGCCTAACGTGTAGTCAGTGACTCGTTCGGTCTACCATGAATAGGTAAAGGCATCTCCTAGCATTTTATTCCGAGTCACTCCGCTATTAGAGGTCAAGTCGTAGCATTTTATTCATTAAGTTGTAAACGAATTCTAAATTTTTATATAGCATTAATTTGGAGATTATTGATTTTAATGCATATACTTATGAATAAAAGGAAAAAGTTTGTATTGATTTTTATATTTATGGTTCAATTTAGTATATGAAAGTATCAATATTATATGGTGATTGAATGTAGTGGATTAACGAGCAAATTCTAGACAGGCTTGTTCGAGACTTGGCGGGTTTTTTTCGGAAGTCTTGGACGCAGACAGCGACCGGGGAGAGGTCGTTGCATCCTTTCCATATTGTGTAATGACTTCACAATATATATAACACCACACACGTAATTATTCACTATTTATAGTATCCCACAATTCTTATCATCCATAATTAATTGTCTTTCTTGTCTTGTAACTCAAATAGTTATCGACTTTCAGTACAATTGACCATAAAAATAGTTCATCTTTCTCTACATTCTACATTCACAATCTTCAATAAATCAAGAATTCATCTTCCCAAGTTTCATAATTTACCTCTAATGGGCTATATTTGTGCCAAATTATTACCTTATAATGTCATGGCATCATTTTGTAATCCCTTCCATATTTAAATTTATAATCATCGACTTAATCATATTAACCATTCAAAGTGTCACCTATAGCCTCATTGATTTCTCCCATATTCTTCCAAATTGTAACTACAATTGAGATTCCCAATTTCACATTTCCACAATTGATTGTTGACGTTACCATGCTATTTCACGATATCTTATGCAATTATGACACATTGAACCTACTTATTATAACATAGTCCCCAGTTCAATGTGTTTACTCAAAAATCAACTTCTTCAATTCAACTTGCCCCACAAACTGTGGCTTTCATTTATTTACTTACTTATTTTCGTTTTTGAAATCATGACATACCCACATACCATAATAAATGATAATTCCTAATAAACACTATCAATTCAAATGGCATTATGCACGTAGCTAGAAACTAGGGTTACCACTCAAAAGTCCATCCCGTTTATTGGTAACCATTTCGTAGTACTACAAAACATATTTATCATCGATTCCTGTAGTTGCTTGAATTGTTAATAACTTTCTACGTTAACCTTCAATAATTGCCTAAGGCGACCAATCACGCCACTAGGGTGTATATCTTTCCTTAATCAGTATAATGCTTATATACATTTGTCATGCGTGAAAATTTCAACATGCACCAAGTCCTTTAAATAACTACTTCATAATCTATTTGAAACACATAAAATACAAGCTAAACTCTTAAATCCTTTATACAGATAGCATATACTACTTAATTTACACCACAGCTACCCATACTTAAAGTAATATGAAGACCAACGAAACTACTAAGTGTTACTAGGATCATCATTGCCTTGATCCGGACACATCGACCGATCCTCCTCTGGGTCCTTTTCTAGATCCTCTTCATCTTTTTGGTTCCTATTCTTCCAAGCTTGCTGTTGCTTCTCAAATTCCTTCCTACTCACAAGCGCAGCACCTATTCAACATCCAAAAAAAAAGTGTCGGACAGAGGATACCTTCCTAAGAAGAATATCTCCCTTTGCAATTGCCTCTTTCGTCTTTTCCTTATTCCATTCCTCAAGAAATTTGTTCAAGCATTTTTGAATATTAGAGCTATCCTCGCTTTCAAGGCTTTTACTACTTTCAAGACTTTCCCTACCACGAAACAATTTTTTCAATTCTGGTGGAATCCATGTAATAGGAATATGGGACTGGCCACTTCCCTGACTCCCTAGATTAGGGCGCCATTGGCTCCTAGTAGTGGAATCTAGCGATCCCTAGCTAGTACTGTGAGAGGTATCCGGACTACCGTCTCTTCTAGACATGGCGTATGTAATAGGTGCACCTCCAAACCTATATGCAACCAAGCGTTAATTACTTAGCCATTTATATATGATAAGAATAGATAGGTTTCTAATGAATTAGGAGCTTATGTAGCCTCTCATCCTTAGGTTGCGTTGCGCACCCACAATCCAAGGATGAGACTTTACATAGACTCTCACAACTTCGCCGACAAACACAAGGATCCCTAGGACTCAACTAAACCTAGAGCTTTGATACCAACTTTGTCACAGCCTAATCTCGAGCAATGACCGACGCATGGACCTAATAGGCATAGCCCATTGGGCCCAAGCAACCCTTTCTATGAAAACTTGTCCATTAGACCATCTGTCTTTCATTTACCTCTAAGGTTCTTAATTCATAATTATTAAAAATAATTTATTCTCAAGGATAAATCATGGCAACTTAACATATACCATTCACAAAATAATGTTACCATTTGCCAACCTGTGGCGATATTACTATTCAAGCCAAACATGCAGTGTTTACAACCAATCTCAATTACATTTAAATAATTATATACACATACAACAGTCCTTAACTATCAACGGTGACTCTAGCGTGGATACTATCATGGAGTATTCTGGTAACCTACCATAAGATGAACAGGAGGAAGCACCTCTACTTAAGATCCAACTATCTTCGAACTTGAAAACTAAAACATGAAGTTGAAAAAGATGAATATAAACCCAGTGAGTGAACATAGGAAGGAAACAAGCAAACGATACGGAGAGCTTTTCGAAAACATGATGCACTTGTTTAAAAACAATGCAATTTTGTATATTATGAACAAAAGTCGATGTCGTGCTATTTTTCAACTCATTTTAAAACATTTAGGAAGTTCAAGCAAGGCAAGCATAGCAGAGCGAATCTCACTGCAGTGAAATTTAGAGCAAGGGTTCAGGCCATCCACCAGATAGTTTCTCACTGCAGCCAAAAGACATTTTCGCTATAGCGAAATTTCTGGGTAGATGAAATTAGAGGAATTTTCACTACTATAAAAATCAAATCTTGTTGCAATGAAAATCAGATTAAACACATTTGACAATAATCAAGTTTCAACAGTCAATGCGATCACATTTTAATTCCAAACGTCTCTATATAGTAAATATATATATATATATATATATATATATATATATATATATATATATATATATAAACACGTATACCACCACTGCCTCACCCAGCTCATGTGCACTCCCACGCCGCATATAGCCGGACTCATCGTGTGCACCCCCACATCACTCACAATTAATGCCATCGTGTGCACCCCCACATCGCACACAGCTAATGCGATCGTGTGCTCCCCCACATCGTGCACAGGCAATATCATCATTAACACATCTGCACCCCATCATCACCGGCATGTGCACTCCCACACCGCACATGCGTGGTTATAATTATCACACAATATTAACTATCAATACACAACATATATATATCAACATAATATAAGAGCACAAGGATTCATCATATTACACATTCACAATATACAACGTTTCATCAAGGGTTTGTTCCCATGCAAATTTTAAAGAAAAATCAATAAAATATTTCAAGTGGTTTAATCAAGCACATAATCATTGATTCCAAAATATTTTAATGCAAGTTCACTGACCTTAATGACACCTTGCAAAACTGGTGCCCACAAAGTCTTAATCCAGGTAGTCTCGAAATACCGTTAAAACTTATATTTACCAATAAGCCATAACAACCTCCATCAAGTTATAGTTTGAATTTAATAATTCTAATAAATATACACTATACAATCTTCACTCTAACCCAACTTTTAACCTAGAATTCTAGTTTAACTCACAAACCCATTAAACTAATTGTTCAAGTTTGAAGTTTCTTTACCTTGGTGCTTGAAGGTATAAACATCAACCAAACCTAGCAGTTTCAAGGAAAGAAAATTTGAAGAAACTTAGAAAATAAAGTCTAAAAATTACAAACCCATAAATTCAAAAATTCAAAGGTTGAAATATATACCTTTTAGCCTTAAAAATGAAGATTTGAAGCCAAAAATTCAAGTGTTGTTGAAAGTGGAGTAGAAATAGAACATAAAGGAAAGGAAGAGACATTTTTTCTTCTCTCTCCTATGGTTTAGATGTGCTGGAAATTGGGGTTAGAAGCTGCAGGTTTGATGCCCAAGAAGTTAGGAGAAGGAAGGAGTAAGAAAAGAAAAGGAGAGAAAAGAAAACAAGGAAAAGAAAATGAAAATCTTGATTTTGATGGTGAAGGAACAAAAATGGCATTAGGAGGAGATGAAAGAGGAAGATGATCCCTTGGACACAATGGCCAGCCATGGGATAAGGATGGAGAGTCAAAGCTTCCTTTGGAAGCTTTGACCAGGCTTTATGGAAAATTACCCTTTTGTCTTTCTAAGGTTTTCACCATTTTTAATTGTATCCTCCCGCAATCTTTTAATTCAAATTTCTTTCCATTTTTCTTCATTAACACTTGTACCAATAAAATATCAAATTTATGATTCAACGCGGTAACACTGCAATATTTAAATATTTTCTTACCCGCGCTAGCTTTATTCAATAAAGAAACGCGAGCCCCATTGACGTTATTTTTCTCTAAAATTTCTTCGTCTTTTTTCCCCCCACTTAGATTGACTATATATTTCTCCTTCATGGAAAATTTCAACATCGAATAAAATATTAATATTTTTTTATTATTTTATTAATAAAATAATATTTTATTCCAAAATTTTACTCTAGCCTTCTAAGGCTCCAAAACATCTTACTTTGCCTCGATTCACATCCGAATCACCTTTTATGTCGTAAATTTTTTTTTGATAAAAATATTATTATTTCTTCTAGTGTAGAATATTTTATCTTAAAATACTCTTTTCACCCGTCTCCATCCTTTGGCACTTAAATCAGCATCGATTGACCCCTTTGTCTCATTGATAAGGTCATATTGATTCTATACGAGGGTATTGGGTTTCACATAGATAAATCTAAGGAAACATGGCGATGATAGGTGTCACAACCCAAATTCTGAGCCATGACCGGCCCAAGGGCCCAATGGACGTAGTCCACTAAGCCCAAGCAAGCCTATCTATTTATCATACTCATCATTCCATCAAATATTGCTAAGTCACATTGCATAACTTTGAATCAAAATAGTGATAGACATTGCCAACTCGTACTAGCATTACTCATTTAAAATATACATACATTGTCTACAACATGTATTCTAATAATTTACATTAAGTTTGTCTATACATATCAAAAGGAGACTCGATGTCCAGCGGAGAAACTCGACGAATGTACAGCTACTAAATGCTGAGACACCTACCAATAGTCGAGTCTACAAGGGCACCTTGACTTATTTACCAACAGTCTAGTGATCTAAAAACATGAAGTTGAAAACGGTGGATATAAACCTAGTGAGTGAACAAGGAAGGGAACAAGCAACAATAAGGAAGGATTTAAAATCATGATGCACTTGTTTTAAAATAATACAATTTAGTTTCGTTCGCATTAAAACCCCTCATTAAACCCTTAAATAATTAATCATTTGAAATCATGAACCCATGCATAACAAACAATTTGAAAAATGAAAGCTTCAATGATACACAAGCAAGTCAACGTTGCAGCGAGAATGCCTTTCTACTGCAGCGACGTTGGGAATTAAGTTAGTAGCCGAACGAGGGTTTCTCACCAAACCTCCTCATTTTAAACTTAAATCATTTATTCCGTAATGTTGGAAATCCATGCTCAAATATGGTAGCAAAGAAGTGGAAAATAGGGCAACATTTGATCAAGATGTGAGACAAAACAGAAAGTTTTTCGCTGCAGTGAGAATGAATCTCGCTGTAGCGAAATTTCTGCCCCAAGACAGAAACTTTCTCGCTGTAGCGAGAATGCATTCTCTATCTACCACGAGTTTTCGGCCAGCCACCCTCCAAAAATCCAGAGAGTTTCTTGCTGTAGTGAGAAACAGGGCACAAATGAAAATTTTCCCTTCCTCTCAAAGAAAGCCACCTTGCTAAAATGTCCAAAACCAATAAGAAACACATAACAACTTCCCAAAGTTTAACATATCGAATTTCACATACATTACAACCATACACCATTACTCATAAATTTCTTATAACACACATGTTTACGTATGTATATATATATATATATATATATATATATATATATATATATATATATATATATATATATATATACATATACCCATCATCATCATGCACACCATCCCATCATCACCAGCTCATGTGCACTCCCTACTCGCACATGGCTAGGTCATCACCGATTTATGCGCACTCCCTACTCGCACATAATCGGGTCATCATCTGTTTATGCGCACTCCCTACTCGCACATAGCCGAGTCCATATAATTACAGAACAATATATTTATGCGTATATACATATATCAACATAATGTAGTAGTATAGGAATCCATAATAGCCACATATCACAACATAACCCATTTCTCAAAAGCTTGTTCCCAAGGCACTCATTTTCTTAAGAAAAGTTGTATAAAATCATTCAAACGCTTTGTACAAACAATCACATTCCCTAAAACGAATTTGAAATGCAATTCACTCACTAGTATATTGTTGAGCCTTTAGCTGACTCTAATTCCCATAATGATCTAATTGGGGTAATAAGGCTTCGTTAGAACCTAGAATCACATAAGCATCAGTATTATGTTAATTCACACACTATAAACCCTAAAAGTTATCTCTTAACTAGCTTTCAATTGCCATTTTAAATGGCTATCTATGTTCACTACCTAATCACATTAGAGTCAATACACAATCTCAACAATAAACTCACAAATCAATCACTAAACATTATTAACACTTAAAACTCAATTCTAATTTACTACTCACCTTGATAGCTTTGTAACTTTGAAATTCTTTCCAATAATTCCCAAGCTTATTATAGGGCTTTCTTTCTCTTTCTCTCTATAAACACTAAGCTAGTGAGAGAAAGTATGGAAGTAGAATTTTTCAAGGGTTTTAAAGTGATAGAGTGAAAGAATACATGGGTTCTAGTTAAAAGGCACAAAGGTATGAAAACTAAAGCTAGAGAGAGAAAGTTATGAAAGCTTCACATCAAGCTTCCATGGAGAATGGAAGCAACGTGAGATGGGAAGAGAACAAGAAGAAGAAGCTGCTGGAAATTCAAGAAGCTGCTGGAAAAAGAAGATATTTATAGCCCAAACTTATCCACTCTGTTAGAAATTACGAAAATGCCCTTAGTAAGTTAGCTTGTCTTTCTCCACCCCTTTATGAAATCTTTTTACTCTTTTAACACTGAGGCTAAGTGCATAATGGTCTAAATATACTCAGGTTCACAAAACTTAAAATTTTAACCCGAGGTGAAAAATGACCATTTTGCCCCAACCGTGAAAATATCAAAATTTTTGTTTTCTTATCATTTTACCCGTAATTTCATCATTCATTTATGCCTTAGGCCTACTTAGGCCATAATATTGTTTAAAATCTTACTTTTATGGGCTTACTATAGAAATGACGAAATTACCCCTAATCAAGGATATCGCGTATATTACTAACTATGAGTCTATAAAGGTCAAGGTCTCACAATAGGCCACCCTTCTTGTTACATAGCCAAAAGAAAAAGGTTACATGTAAAATTTTATAGGACAATTAGTGTGGGAAAAACCTTGAATCATGCATCATAGCATACAACCATACATTGATCACATCAAGATAGTTAAATATATGCAAAGGTGCCAACCATGCAAAGTAAATATAAGAAACAAAACTTGCAATAATCCTTGCTCTGATACCAATTGTTGGAGTATGATCTTAGTGGATTGATGTGATTGTGTAAAGTAGGGATTTCAAAAATTTCTTGATAAAGGAAGCAAGCAATCCAATTACACAAGTGAAAACACACATCATTCTTACAGCAAGTAACATAATCACATCCTTGAAAAAAATAAAAATCTATTAACTAAGAAAAAACAAACATTTTATTTTTGAGATTCTGATATTTGGACACCACCACACCTATGAATGATTTTTCGACCAAACAAATTTATCACTTATTCTTCAAGAATGCTTTCAACTTGAACATTGAGTGGATAAAGTGTGGAATGTTAGACTACAAGATGGCAACCCATTTTGTCTCTCTTTTCTTCCTAAAAATTAATGGCTATTTTCTTTAAAAAAAAACAATTCAACCAAGAATGAGAGAGAGGAATAAAGAAATGGCAAAGTTTAGAGGAGGAGGAAAGAAGTGACAGTTGAAATTTTTTCAAGAAAAAGTACGTACGTTTCTTTTCTTCCAATCTCTTCTCTTTTTACTAAAACTCTTGCCTCAAAGGTTTAATCAAAATCAAACACATTTGAATTAACCTTGACTATCCATTTAGAGTTATGGAAGCATCAAACATGCTCCATTATTATCAAAATTGAAATTAAAGAATAAATAATTTGATTCATTAATTATCATTTAGAGTTCTTGATAAATAAAACTCCTTTTTGAATAATAACTCTTATCTTATCATTATACATCTTTATTTAAAAATAATTACTAATAAATAAAAAAGTGATAGTCAAACATAAAGTCTCCTTTTATCAACATGGATGTTTAGATTCATTTTGCAAGAATGCTCCTAGTATTATCTTAATTTAAGACAACTCTTGTTTTTAATTAAGACAAAAATATTTTATCTTGTCCAAATTGAGACAAATATATTTTTATCTAGATTAAGACAAAAAAAATATTTTTCTTATCTTAAATTAAGACAAACATATTTTTTTGTCTAAATTAAGACCAAACATGTTTTCTTGCCTAAAATAAGACAAATATTTTAAAGCTGCCATTTTTGTACACAATTTAATTAATCAAATTAAAACATACATTTCAACTTAAACAAGTTGAATTCTATGAAGCTAAGTGGATAATCTATTTACACATAGATATTCCAAGCTCCAATAAACTTAGAATTATTCTTAATCTCATTAAAAATAATTCAAGCTTATTAACCATGAAATCACTCCACCATAGATTCATGGTTGCATTCTTGGATTAACTATAATTACAAGAAACAATTCAATACTTGATATTAATTGTTAGTTGTCCAATTGCAAACCTAATATTTGTTAGTCCCAAGTAAATGTGCTAGAGAGGGGGTGAATAGCACAATTTGGCTCTTTAAAAAATTGGCTCTAAGTAAGAACAAATGCAAGATAAAAGAAGGAATGAAAATAAAACTAAAACAGAGAGACAATACACCAAAATTTAGAGTGGTTCGGTCCAAAACCTACATCCACTACCTTGATTGTTCAATCAAGGATTTTCTAAACAAATCCACTATGAACAGTGAAATTCACAAGCTTTAACCAAGCTTTTACCAGGCTCAGCCAAAACTTTTCACAATAGTTTTTACCAGGATCAACTAAAAGCCAACACCTAACTTTTCAAGGCTAAGTTAGAACCTATACTCAATCAAGTAATCCTAGCTTGAACCAATCCCTTAGAGTGACTTGCTCACTCTAAGAATACAAAGAGAGAAGTGATAAGAGTGTACCTATGATCACAAGGTTGATCTAAGTGGTACAAAGTGAAGCACAGATCACAATTACAAAGATAGGAGTTGAGTGCAGTAAATGAGCAGAGAGTATTTGCAGGTTTTTCAGCTCTTTTGTGTTCTTGGAAGCCTTCATTACATTTCTAGCCATTGGAACCCTATTTTATACTCGAAAAATTAGCTCTCAAGTGTGTTAGATAGTTTTTGACCGTTAGAAATAGTTTTGTTGCAGTTCTCGCAGTTAATATGTTTTCTAGTGCACAATTAAAATTTTTTGGCAAAATACTCCTAGTCGACTAACTTATGTCTTAGTCGACTAAGTTATCTCTTATAATACCCTGTACTTTGATATGGTGAGTAATAAAGCTTATTGGATGCCGATTGAGGTTAATTATAATGTTTAGAAATGATGAAAGATGAAAGGAATGGTTTGGGATAAAATATTTCGCACACGAGGAAATAATAATAAAATAATTATTTTTTTTCGGAGAGGAATTTGCGAGATAAAAAGTGATTTAGAAGTCAATTGAGGCATAATAAGGTATTTTGGGTACCAAGGGGACAAGAGGAGACAAGTGGAAATTTTTGGAATAAAATAATATTAAAATATTAATATTTCATTCAGTGTCAAAATTTTTCATGAAGAAGGAGTATCTGGGAAACCTAAGTGGGGGAGAAGAAGAATGAGAAAAATTTCAAAAAAAAATGACGTTAATGGGGACGCGTGTCTTTATTAAGTAAAGATAGCGCAAGTAAATAAATATTTTAAATATTAAGGGGACACTGTGTTGGAGTACCAACTTCATACTTTGTTTTTACATATGTAGAAAAAGATAATAGAAGGAAATTGGCGTTAAATAGTGTTGGGAGGACTAAATTAAAATGGAAAGAAACTTAAAGAGAAAAATTGTAATTTTGCATAAAGTTTGATCAAAGCTTCCAAAGGAAGCTTTGACTCTCATCCTTATCAGCCCAAAACAGTCCTTATCCTCCCAACAAGATATTTTTTTCTTCATTCTTGAAGCTTCCAATGCCATTCTCTCATTCTCTTATGGAAAACTAATTTTCCTTCATTTACTTTTCTTGTTTTCTTTTCATTTCTTTTCTCTTCTTGCTTCATTCTTCTCCCAACTTCTTGTGCACCAAAGTTACAACTTCTAACCTAAATTTCCAGCAAATATAAACTCTAAGAGAAGAAGAAAGAAAAAAAGAGAAAGGAAGAAAAAGCTTGGTTTTGGTGATTCAAGCAAAGAACGACAAGAATTCTTGTTTTTGGCTTGAGTAGTCTTTCAAAATGAGTTAATGACTTAGAGAAATATCTTGTGACAACAAAGATTGGCTTGATTGGAGAAAAATTGATAACATGTAAGCCAATAAACCCATGGGTACATGAAGGACTCAAAGTGGAAAAGGAAAACGGTAAGCTTAACGCTATGTTTTAAAGCCTATGGTTATTATTTAGAAAGGCTGAAGTAGACACATGACATCATAATTAAGTTGCCGGTGATATAATTTAAGGAATTACATAAGCAATGGATATAAGTAATTTTAGTAAAAATGTATTTGTCACGACCCGGTACTCCCCTCGAGCCCTTGACAACCGCCTCGATGTCCCGATCAACACTCATTACTTCGAATGTCAACCGGAACCCCGCAAGGCTTTAGTGTTAGCTTCTCATTTCCCCTGTGAGTAACTGTTGCCAAATACCACGTTCTAAAAGATTTTAAAACAAATAAAATAATAATTTTTGTCTCATAGGGGTATGTTGGTCATTTTTCCCAAAAAAATTGAAACCAGCTAAAATATAATTTACAAGTACAAAACACATAATTCATAATCAAAATGAGTTTAAAAATCTAAAATCTTCATTTAAAACGAAATTATGATTAATTGGACATAATAAGAAAATAAAAGAAATATTAAGTAAAATATTCGATTTTCTTAAAAAATAATATTTTTAAAACACTACGTAAATAATTTTTACAGCATCAAAGCAAAATAAATTCCTACATACAGTAGTATAGATATCTAGAGTACGAAATTTAATTTACAATAACCAGTGGACCCCTGAATAACCAACAGTAAGGAGGACTGTGAACCTACGGTTTAGAAAATGTAAATCCCACAGTAGTCCTCGATGAGATCAGCTATCTATAGTCTAATCTGAGCCTAAAATGGATGGAAAGGAGGGTGGTGAGATTATAAAACCCCAGTGAGTAAACATACATCATCATAAACATCTAGAGTTGAGTACATAGAGACAATAAAATAAATCATCGTAAACTGGGTCACAACATTAGAACACATTTCATTCAAAATACGTAAAGAGGCTTATGAATCTCATAAAAACTAGGCTTGTGCCATAAATCCATCCTTGGGGACACCTTGGCCAAGGCATCCTACCAAGACCGCCAAAGCTGTTAAAAATTCACATTTCACATAAAACACATTTTTCATTGGACTTCACAGCCGTTCGTTGGCGTTGGCTGAGTTCACCCTCATGTGGTGGTTTAGCGTGAAGTGAACCCTAAACTTTACCCCAGGAGATACTCTACGTGCCTCTCCGATCGAGGTAAGAATATAATGGGGTTTACTGTGCCCCTCTAAAAGGCTGGTCCACAAAAACCCCCTACTGCAGTGATTAATTAATATATAATCCACCAATTCAATAAAATTTACAATAGCATGACATGGCAATTATTTTATTCACAGTCTTTCAAGGTAAACAAATAATCTGTATTTCAATATAATTGCCAACTAGCCAATCATGCCCGATTTATCATAAGCCAATCAATTTAAACAATCGAATTTCAACAATTAACAGTCTCCGTGTACTCTATTTTTCAACATCATTATTAATTTCAAAGCAATTTATAAATTAATTTCATTGAAACACATTTATTCATAAAACATGAAAATTTATCTTTTTAAATTCCTTTTTCCATAGAATTCATGAAATCATCTAAAAACCACCCTAGATAATTAAAATGACAGTAAGTTTACTCACAATGTTTAGAGTGCAGATTCTTCAAATACTCAGACTACTGGTCCTCGGGTCTAATTTTCTTGCCTTTATCGGAGGACTCACCACCTTGACACAGTAAAAAATCGAGAAACTTACTACATTGGTACTAAATTGAAATTAAACAAATTTAGACTACTAATGCATGATATGGAATGCAAAAATGCACTAGTAACTATCTAAACCCGGTATTGGCCTAATTCATCCTATCACTTGATTAAATTACTAATGCGTCCAATTTAATCCCAAATTACTCTAAATTGTTCCAATTCTTTTCCAATATCTTAGTTCACCAAACTCAAATCAAATAACCTAAAAATTGGCAAAAGTATCTTCACTTTTCTTCTTAAAATTTTCGGCCAATAATGGTTCATTAACACCGTGATTTTTCCTACTACTTTTCCACACCGTAATTCATCATTTTCTAACCAATTCTCCTAGAATAAAAATCAAATTCATCCTCACTCAACACATGGTAAATTCGGCCATTGATGGTTGTTGGAGAAAATGAATTCTTTTCTTATTGTTTTGTTTCTAAATATGCTAAATTAACTAAAAACACTAACATATATTAAAGTCAAATCAATCCAACATCTTTCTCTCTCCTTTCCCATTTTGACCAGCCATGAATTCATCATGAAATCATGTAATTTAAGCATGAAAAATAAGGAGAAATGCTTAAGGAAAATAGATTTCAAGCTTAAGTTGAAAAATCCTACCTTTTTCACTTGTTTTCCTTGATTTTCCACACTTTTTCTCTTGAAATTCTTCACCTAGGGTTTGTTCTTCCTTTCTTTCTCTCTCTTCCTTGCTTGGCCGAATATTTGGAGAGATAATGGGCTGATTTATGCTGATTTTTAAGTTAAATAATAAAATATCCTAAGCTTAACACTTGTCATTTTCTTATTGGTCCATTTTTAAAACTTTAAAAATTTTAAACCTTTTATCTCCACCACATGATTACTCAAAGGTCAAAATGAGGATAAGGGAAGACCATGTGCTGGACAAATGTCCTGGTGGTGGAAAATTACAATTTTGCCCCTATGCTCCAAAAATACCAAGATTACAATTTTTTTCACTTCTCAACCTCAAATTATGTTCAAAATTGTCAATCTTGATCAATCTTAGTCAAAAATTTCATCCAACACTCACATTTTAACCTCAGGTGGCAAAATGACCATTTTGCCCTAAGGTAATGAAAATTCCAATTTGATTGCAAATTGATCCTCGAACTCCGAATCACCATTTTAAGTCATTCCTTGACTGTAAATTTTTGAATTTCATCATAAAATCTCTATTTGATCTAGTTCGAGGCTTAAATCAACTTTGTTGTACCTTTAGGTACAATACCGACTTTTGTAAATTTTTCAAGACTCTCCTAGCATGCAAACATGCTATCCATCACATGTATGTCATGAAAAATATTTTATAAGGTTAGGCTTTATAGTATTAAGATGTGAGTTGATTGAAGATGGTTTCATGATAGGAGGAAAAATATAAATTTGAGTAAGGATTAATTGATTAAAGTGATGCTCGTATAAATATGTAATTAAATATATTGAGTTCGTATTATTGCTAGGAAGTGCAAAGATAAAGTTAGAGTATTGTGGGGGCGTGTCGGAGTAAATAGCGAGCGATCGGCTAGTGAAAATAGTTAGAGACACCTCCGAACAAATAGCAACTTAATATCTCAATGTTGCCAAGTGAGTGAACTTGCTTTAAAATGTTTTGAAATAAATGATTTTATGCTTGATTGAGCCACTTGAAATATTTTGTTGGTTTTTCTTTAAAAGTTGCATGGGAATAAGCCCTTGATGAAATGTTTTGATATTATGAGATATGAACATGATGAATTCATGAGTTTCTACATTATGTTGATGTGTATATTATACATTACATGATACTTTTGTGTGATAATTATGACCCAGCCATGTACGGTGTAGGAGTGCACATTAGCTGTGCTGACCCAGCCATGTGCAATGTATGAGTGCATATGAGCTGTGCTAACTTGGCTATGTGCGGTGTGGTAGTGCACATAAGCTGAGACAGAGTTGGGGGCGAAGCCGGTGGTTGCATTGATTTTTGAATGTTAAAACTTGAGAAACGGTTTCCACTTGATTTTCACCGCAGCAAAGACAGATTTCCGTTATGACAAGAAATTGAGTTAAATTGCATTGTCTTCAACATAAAGGCATCATGATTTCTAAAACCTCCCGTATTGATGCTTGTTCCCTTCCTATGTTCACTCACTGAGTTTATACTCATGTTTTTAAAATTCATGTTTTAGGTTTCCTAAGTTAAAGGTGATTGGATCCTAGGACAAGGTGCTCTTTCCTGTACATTGCTCGGTAGGTTTAATGTGACACTAAGTGTTATCAATCGTGCCCAGAGTCACTCCGTTGACGGTTAAGGTCTAATTATGTGTATGTGAATATTTAATGTGAACATTAAAAATCATTGTTAATCTATTAATGAATATATTGATGGATGATGCCATTATGAATGTATGATTGGGTTTTATGAATCGTTTTTAAAGAAATGGTATTTGAACATTTCAAGCTTTGGATTCTAAAGGAATAGGGATTAATGTATAAGATCAATTAAGTAGGCTTGCTTGGGCTTAGTGGGCTAAGCCTATTGGGCCTTTACGCCGATCATGGCTTGGAAATTGGGCTGTGACATCTCTGTTTTCTGTTTCCAGTTTCTGGCAGTAAGCACTTAGTCGACTAACTTATTTCTTGGTCAACTAAGTTGGTTCTGTCTTAAAGTCCAGATTTTTGGCAGTAGCTTTTTAGTCAACTAACTTATTCCTTGGTTGACTAAGTCTTTTTTGTCTCTCAATACTCTTCAGCCCGACAACTTTTGGTTTCAATGTTAGCTGACTAATTCTTCATTAATCGACTAAGGGGCTTTTGTCTTGTTGATTAATTGTGACTTCCTTATTCTTATGCTCTTTGATATGTGCATTTAAATGATTGATTAATTATTTACATACAATTTTTGTCCTGCACACTTAAGTAGAAATATTAGACACAAATGAATGGGAATGTCTTATTATCATAAAAAACTAATGGAGCCAACAATCTCTCATTTTTTTATGATGACAAAATATTCCTTGGTTAACAGCATAGTGTCCTTTTATTCTTTTTAGTTCTGCACAAAATGGAAGTTTTCCTCCTCCTAAGTGTGTGCTCCTTCTTAGTGTGAGTATAGTTTTATTATTCATTTCAGCATGCTTTTATTCTTGTCATACAGAAAATGACATGTAAGGGTTCAAATTGATGACAGAATATATTTATACAAGCTTATGGAATAATAAGCAGTAAGTGACAGGATGATAGAACATTATTACTATTTCAGCTTGCTGTCTATCATAATATTTCCAAACTTAATTCATTTCAAAGCTAAATGCCATAAACCATCTAGTAAAAAATATCATCATTCATATTTATTTTCATCCAAATCTCACTCACAAGATCATATCAATTATTAATGATCAGCACAACAGCTCAATATCAGCAGTAGTAAAAACTCAATGGCAAATACTCTAATAACAGATTTAACTATTCAACCATCAATTTGTAAACATAAACAACAATAAACCACAATGTGTTTCAGCATTCAAAAACATCTAACACCAAAGTTAAATATAATTGTTCAATTGTCAAAGTAAAAAAAGCCTGAAAATAAAAACAATAGTCAATATTCCTAAATTACCCCTAGTTCTTTTCTACCCTCTTTCTATCTCCCTAGTTTCCTATCTCCTAATTCTCCCCTTTTTTGTCATCATCAAATCTAAAGGGGGGTTTCAATCCTTTGAGGAGGCAGAAGGAGTAGATTCATCAGTGCCATAAAAAACATTTAGAGGTTCGAGAGAGGGATCTGGCGGTGATTTTTGTGGTGATTGTTTAGGGGATGATTTCTCAAAAATTTTCAGGGGATCTTGAAGAGAGGAGATGACTGATGGTTTAGCTTTTTCAGCTATTCTAGAGGATTTTCGTCTCTTGACGAACTTGGTCTTGGTTGTCATTCTCTTCATGCCTTTACCAGGTGGTTTTGATTTGGCCGGTGGAGCTGCAACAACCTTTTCTTTTCCTTTTCTCAATTGCTATTCTGTTGTGGAAGCTAGTTCATTGAATACGGACTTCTATGCTTGTGCTTCAGCTGCCTCTTTTTCTGCTTGCTTTTCCTTGACCATTTGATGGAAAATGTCCATAATTGATTCTTCCTCAAAATGAGGAGAAGGACGCTGCTCTTTCTGAGGTTTTGGAGGAGATGGAGGATTTTAATCCAGTGAACCAAGTACCTCAGTTCCATGTTCTGATTCATTTTCTTTTTGAGGCTCAAGTGAGGGGGTTTTCTTTGGTTGATCTACTTCAGGGTCATGACCCTCCCTCTAGAAAGCAAAATCTTCAGCACCTTGTCTTTTTGCAAGACTTGTAGTTGCAGAGGTATCTACAGCTGTAGGTTCATAAGGCATTTTTCCTTTTTCCTTCAGCATATTTTCAAGCTCTGCCAATTTCTCTTCAATTTTCGGCATCCGTACTCCTTGGTTAGTCAGCTTTCCATCAATTCTCATGAGCAGGTTAAAGAGCATTTCATTAGAGAATTGAGATGAGGATGCTTCAGTATGTGTAGGTAGAGAATTTCTTTTCTGGAAGCAACATTGGGGGTTTTAACAAAGGTTTCTCCATCTAGCTTATACCCCATTCTAGGTAAACTTCCAAGGTAAATGGCTTGGTCTTTACTTTTTACTTTATCTGCTTCATACCTAGAGTTCCAAATACCTTTCTTCTGCACTAGAGATGTGATGATATTTCCATAAGGCAAATTTATTTTCTCTAGTCTACATGATCCTCTCATTCTCTCAATCATAAATTTACCCAGGTTAAGTGAAACACCACTGAATGCATGCTCCATTAGCCATAAATCCTGGAGGCTAATGTAGCTAAAACTTCCACTCTTGCCATGAATGTTCGCAGCAACAAAGTAATGCAAAATTCTAATTTAAGGACTTGTATTAAGGCCGACATTACTTTTGAATGAGTATTTTTCTTTCTTCCTTGTGATAATTTCCTACAGGGATGAAGGGTCATAATTTTTTGGGAACTCAAACTCACCTTCCTCACATTCTATTTTTTGTAGGTTCCCTAAATCTGCAGCAGTAATAGTAAATTCCTTTCCATTCAAAAAGACATTCAGACCATCCTCAATATAATCATCAAGCTCCTCCAGTTCATCCTTGTCTAGTGCTATACTTGTAAAAATTCTTTAACTAGACTAGCACTATAGGATCGATTCTTAAATGTACTTAACTCCTTTAGTTTTAATTCCTCAAAATAATCTGAGAAGCTTGTTTGAATTTCTAGAATTTCATTAAAACTGTCCTAGTCAATGAATTTACCACAAGTGATAGGGGCATTCTCTAATTTTCTGTATCTATCTTCATGGGCTTTACTCCTAAACTTGGAGGATGAGATGTTACCTTTCTTAGATGATTTTCCCTTCTCTCCCTTCTCTAGGCTTTACTCCTAAACTTGGAGGATGAGATGTTACCTTTCTTAGATGATTTTCCCTTCTCTTTCTTCTTCTTTGCTTTCTGTTCCTTTTCTTTTTGTGATTTTCCAAATTTTTCACTTACAGATGCAGACACAATTTTCGTTTTCTTCTTCTGCATTTCCACTTGCATGCCTTCTTCTAGTGGCCGTTTACCTTTATTCTTCTCAACAATCTCTATGGTTAGAGAGGATTTTTCCATTTTGTTTTGAGAGATTTCTAACTGAAGGTTTCAGGAGTTTGAGAGAGAGAGGTTTCAGTTTCAGATGGGTCGATTTCAGAAGAGAGAAAGTGTATAGAGGAGGAGTTAAGGGTAGTTTAATTCTCTCTAAAAATCGTCTGTCTCACCGTTAAATATTGTCAGTTTTTCTCCTGTTCAAAATTTGAAATTTGCCTCTCATTTTTATTTTTCAGCTGGGCGGTATTTTGTGTGCATTTCCTTCACCTGGTATACTATTTGTTTTTACTATTTTATCCATTCTCCTCTAACTGACTGAGTCTTATTTTTTTAAACAGACAGAATGCTCTTAGTAGACTAAGTGCCTATTGTCTTTTAAGAAATTTTCAAAATTTTTTCTAAAGCTCCTGCATACTAACCATTCCTAAATTTCTTCTAATCTCACAGAATTTATCCTCATTTAAGGGTTTTGTGAAGATGTCAACTAAATGAAGTAAAGTATTTACAAACTCAATTTTAATGTCACCTTTCACTATGTGATCTCTAACAAAATGGTGTCTAATCTCAATATGCTTAGTCCTAGAATGCTGCACAAGCTTTTTTGAAATGTTGATTGCACTTGTATTATCACAATATATTGGTATGTTATGCATTGATATTCCATAGTCTTTTAGTTGTTGTTTAATCCATTAGATTTGAGCAAAACAACTGCCTAGAGATACATATTTGGCTTCAACTGTGGACAAGGCAACTGAATTATGCTTTTTGCTTGACCATGACACAAGCATACTACCTAGAAACTGACAGGTTCCGCTAGTGCTCTTTCTATCTATTTTTCTACCAGCAAAATTTGCCTTAGAATATCCAACTAAACTAAAGTACGATTCCCTAGCCTACCATATTCCTAAAGTTTGTGTCATGACCCGGTACTCCTTTCGAGCCCGTGACAACCGCCGCGGTGTTCCGATTGACACTCATTACCCGAAATGTCAACCGGAACTTCGTAAGGCTTTAATATTAGTTTCTCATTTCTCCTGTGAGTAACCGTTGTTAAGTATCATGTTTTGAGAGATTATAAACTATTTCCAACTCAAAACAATAGAAAAATAATTTTTTTCTCACAAAGGTATTTTGGTAATTTTCCTCAAAAATTTTGAAACTAGCTAAAAATGTAGTATGCGAGTATAAAACACATAATTCATAGTCAAAAATAAGTTTAAATGTCTAAAACCTTCAGTTAAAATGAAATTATGACTATTTGAATATAATAAAAATATTAAATAAAATATTCTATTTTCTTATAAAACAATATTTATAGAGTTATCGGTAAATAATTTTTGTAGTGTAAAAGTTAAATAAATTCATACATACTGTAATACAGATAACCAAAGTATAAAATTTAATTTACAGTGACACGTGGGCCCACGAACGACCAAAAGTAATGAAGGCTATGAACCTACAGTTTTTGAGGATGCAAGTCCAATTGTAGCCCTCAACGAAATGAGCTATCTACCGACTATCCTGAGCCTGAAATGAGTGGAAAGGAGGGTGGTGAGATTATATAATCTCAGTGAGTAAACAAATACCATCTAAAATATCTAAAGCTAAGTAAATGGAGACAAATAAAATAGTTTAACATACTGTAATTCATCACCTTTCAACTCATTCAACCAAATAAAATCAATTCATATAAATCGAGTAATCAACGTGGCTTATGAATTTCTTAAAACTTTGGCTCGTGCCAAAATCATTCTCATACTCAGTTATCAGGGATACCTTGGCCGAGGGCTATCCCAACCGAGTCCGCCAAGGCTATTAAAAAGTTATGTACGCATAAATCATGTTTTCATTTTGAAAACATAGTTGTTCCTTGGCGTTAGCTAAGCTCCCCCTGACGTGGTGGTTTGGTGTGAAGTGAAATCTAAAGTGTTAACCTCAGAAGTTATCCATCCACGCCTCTCATGCTGAGGTATGAATATAATAGGGTTATCGTGCCCTCTTTAATAGGCTGGTCCACTGAACCCGTCCAGGGTAGCGACCAATCAATACCCCACCAATTCAATAAAATTTAACAGCATGACATGGCAATTTTATCATTATCCAACCTATAAAGGTAAACAACAGTTTATACATTTTCAACACAAATACCAATTCAGCCATTCATGCCAATATTGCCATAAGCCAATCAATTAGAACCATAAATTCACAATACATCAAATGGTCTCTAATTACTCTATTTTCAAAGCCATCATTCAATTTCAAGACAATTTATAAAATTATTTCGTTTAAGCACATTTTGTTTATAAAACATAAAGATTTACCATTTAAACTCATTTTCCATAAAATCATAAAATCAGATAAAAATCACTTTAGATAATTAAGACGATAGTAAGGTTACTCACTGTAATGGAAATCGAGTTTCAAGTACTCCGATTCTTGATCCTCGAGTACTATCTCTTTACTTTTGCCAGAATGCTCACTACCTAAACATAATGCACAATAAGCCATTTACTACATTTGTGCTAAATTGTTATAAAACTAATTCAGACACTATACTAATGCATGAAATGGGATGTAAATTGTTCGGATTATCATCTAAACACGATGTTCTACACAAATTCAATTGTATACCTAAATAAAAGGGTATTGGCCTAATTCGATCTATCACCTGATTAATTGGCCAATATGTCCAATTTAACTCCAACTAATTCCATTTCTCTTCCAATTCTCCAAATCATCAAACAAAAATTAAATAACTTGAAATATGACAAAATCATCTGCACATTTTCTCTTGGAAAATTCGGCCATGGTGGGTTCATCAACATTATAATTTTTGAAGCTTGATTCTCACACCATAAATCACTAATTCCTAACCAAATCACTTGAAATAAAATCAAAATCATCCTTAATATTCCACATGGAGAATTCGGCCAATGATGGGTGATGGAAGAACATGAATTTTTCTTGCTTGATTTTCATGCTACACATCACCAACCAACTAAAAACACTAAAATACATTGATATCTAACCAAATCAAGCATCAAAACCTCTCTCTAAGTGTTTAGCCAACAAAATACCCATCATGAAATCATGTGATTCAACCATGGAAAATGCAAAAGAATGTATGGGAAAGGTAGATCACAAGTCAAAATCAAGAAATTTTACCTTTGATTGCTTGATTACTTGAAATCCACCAATTTTCTCTTGAATTTTCACCCTAGGGTTCTTGTTCTTTCTTTTCTTCCTTTGTTCTTGCTTTGGCCTGCCATATGAAGAGAAATGGGCTGATTTTATGCTGATTTTTAAGCTAAATAATAAATGGATGAAAATTTGACACTTGTCACAATTCCATTGGTCCATGTGTCATACTTACCCATTAAGCAATCTCTCTCCAACACTTAAATTTCCTCAATTATCCATGACAATATTGGGTAAAATCCATGTGCTGGACAAGTGTTGGGTGGTGTAAAATTACAATTTTGCCCATAGGGTGGCAAAATGACTATTCTGCCCTTATGCTCTAAAAAATGCCGAAATTAAAATTCTTCACTTCTCAAACTCAAATTATACTCCAAATGATCAATCTTAGTCAAAAATTTCATACAACACTCACATCTTAACCTTGGGTAGCAAAATGACCATTTTGCCCCTAGGTCATGAAAATTCCAATTTGACTCCAAATCTGTCCTCGAACTCCGAATCACCATTTTAAGTCATTCTGGGGTTTTTAAATTCTCAATTTTATCTTAAAATCTGTATTTAGACTAGTTAGAGGCTTAATTAACTTAATTGTACCATTTGGTATATTGTTGTCCTTTAACGATTTTCAAGATACCCAAGTAAGCAAACATGCATTCTTATGTAGGAATGGCATAATAAACATATTGTCGAGTTGGGCTTGATAGCACTATCCCCTTAAAATAAATTTTGACTTCAAAATTTCATTTATTGAACTCAGAGACAAGGTGAGGGTATTATTTTCTCATCTAATGCTCGACTTCTTATATCCTCCCCTTTATAGGAATTTTGATTTGTTCTCCTCATTTACCTCCAATTTAACTCAAGTACTTCACTTATGTCTATTATTATCCTTTAAAATCAGATCAACAGTAACCTTCACAATTATGATCTCTTAGATCGAGACACCAAACATGCTTCTATTACTATCATTAAACTTGAACCATAACTCCATCTCAATCATACCAATTTTGATCACATTCTATACTTATTTAGGAAATTTCAATCTTCTTAATCCTATTAATCCATCTCATATGGCTTAATCGCACTATAGATTACATTTCCTTAACTATTTCCCCAAAATTCCTTAGGTCGCCATAAATTGACTTCTGATAAGTTTCTTGATCGTTACATTATCTATATAACTCATCAAATAGATTGAGTTCAAATCTCGAACCACTAAAACCATTCTTCGTTTTAGTTGGGTACATCACTAACTCCACACACACATATACATGTACATTCAAATGTCCATATTCCTCATTATGCATATGGGTCTTTGTTTTCAAATACATTCAGACTAATTTCTCTTTGTTCATTCCCATCCATAACGAAGATTCAATAGAATAATCTGCATAATTCATACAAATTCTCATCATGCCTGTGCATAGTTCCACATCATTTACATACTTATACTATCTTCTTATCATTTCCAATTATATGTTTAAGTTTCCTTGTACTATATATCATTGCATCACAATGTCATCTCCTTTGAATTATAATCTATTATGCGTGTGTGCTTTATAATCCCATTGATACTTCAAAAATATTCCTTGACTTGATCATTGCATGTTATACAATACCATAGTTCCTAAGAGTCATCCTTTTTCCTCGATTATCCATCATGCCTCTTACATATATTGTATCCTTATTGCATTCCAATATTGATTTGTCACTTAAGACTCAAACTCATTTGAATCATGTATGCCTCAACCATTTTCGAATTCCAATTTTCCATAATATGTTAGGAAAGTTTCATTATCCGACTTCATTATCAAGGTCAACTTCAATCATCCTTTGTTCCACTCTTTCATACGAACATAACATCATTCTCCCTTAGCCAATTTAGAGATTGTACTCAAAATTACAAAACTTGAAACTAGATTCTCCTCAAGTATTTTTCAATATTAATACAAATATCACTCTTAGCTTACAGCTTCCTTTTTATAACCACATAACTTAGTGCTTGCTTTCACGAGATCCATGGTAAAACTTCTCTTGAGTATTTCCTTGGGGATATCTATCTTAAACTTATGTCTTACAACATGTGATCACTTAACCCGTAACTTAGCCATTTATGTGGCATCCCTTTCAAGGTGCACTCCAAGGTATTATTATGTCTGGATCCCCATCACTTGACTTACTCAGAACCCTGTGCCTAAGAGCGGCACGACAGGCCCTATAGGACCTTCTCGTCAAGTTTCAAACCCTAGACCTTTTTGCTCCCCCCCCAAAGGGAATGCTTTTAACCATTTCAGCTTTAACTAATTCATATCGATACCTTCCAAAACCTTAAAAGTCTAGTTAACAAAACTTAGAATCAAGTTCAATGACTTTAGGTCAACTTGTAAGTTCAACTTCACATCTGTCTCATTTTATTCATGCGTCCTAGACATGAAGTGTTCTTAGCACCGCGGCACGGTGGCTATTGGAGTTTACTTAATCAATGTTATTCATCTATACTTAAGGTCACTACACTAATCATTCTCAATTGTTTGGTTTCCCTCCAAGCTTAAGTCACAATTTCCATAATCATTTATATCCTCTTGTGCTTATCACATATAATAGGTAAAGTCGATATTTTCAAATTCATCTCATCCTATAACACTTGTCAACAATCAATAAATCCCACTTTAGAATACTCTTTCCATATTGTATAGTAACTTCACCATATTGTATCACGGCACTATGTTCCTCCATTCTACTATCATGCATAATCCACAAAAATTAATTAAAAGATTTACGTACCTTAACTAATGCTAATTCCATTTAATCATATCTTAAATACTCCAAACTTGTAAATTACAACTCCAAGTGTATATTCATGGATTGATACTCTTTATATATTTCATGATCATGAAAACTACAACTTACAAACTAGCTTTCTATCATATACACACTATTAGAACATTAATTTCAACATGTTTAATTCTCCTTTGGTGGTATGTTAAGATCATTCCTGGATACATTTCCATATTAAGATTGATATGCCTTTACCATAGCATTTAGTGCAAATTTGATGAAGGAATTGTCTGCAAATAACTCTTAAATACATAATTATCAAATTGTATACCACTAAATGTTAAGATCTTGACTTTATTCATCAATAACCAATCACATTTATTAAGTGAATAATTTAGTTAGTTATTACACCTTGCCTTTGCGATCATAAGATCAAAGTTGTCCTAAACTTATGATGCAGAAGTTCTCTCTCTTAGAGTATATCCAAACATCAACATTTTCTAAATTCCTTACTCTGGGGAGATCACCTTCAAGACTGATCATTTGTATCATAGGCCACACTTTGAACCAAATAAACTTTTAAATTGATCTTTCAAGTAATTCGTATATCAATCTCAATTATAGAACTTCATATGGCACTTAGACTAGATTCAACATTTCCCAGTCATTTAACCTCAAACTGTCAATTCCACATTTAGTCCTTTAATCCTTTGGCTCCCCTTGCTATGCATAGCAAAGTTCAAGCTCATCCTTAGAGCATATTTGTTTACTAACTTCTTACTTCATGACCACACATCAATTATAGTAATCATTGATGCTCACTCTCGAGTTAATTCACGTGCTTATATCCATGAACTATAATAGGTCCAATCAATTCTTGAAATTTCACAATCGCTTAATTGAAATCAACACCAGTTCCTTATAAACTGCTGTACCTATTCAACAGATATTCACATATAAAATATTTCAAAATCCCAACACCACTTTATATGGGCATAACAAGCTCAATTAACATAGTGTTCTTATCTTCATGCACATAAGTATGGGTTTACTCTTACCTCAATGCTTAATTTATACACTCTAAGTGAATTACAACCATCACTATTCATTCTAATCAAAGTGCACCCCTTATTACCATTATCACACGTCCTCCTCTATATTAACCCCAACACAATCCATAGTCCCTAAATCTTTTTCCAATTGACAACCATGATTTCAATTATAACTCCACCAAATGAATAAATTATCACGACCAATTAGTCCAACTCCAAATTTCTCCATCCTTAATTGGAGGGATATATCACTTCATTGATCTTTCATTAGGAGCATTTGTTTTAAGATCTTTCTAACACTGGCTCGTGTCACGGGTGGCATCTTAAATCCGGACAACGGCCCTACTTATGACATTTGGATGACATTAACAAGGAGGTGGATTATTGGGAACAGGAGTTCATATAGCTCCCTATCTATGATTTATGCTCCCATAAAATCTATAAGAAGAAACAGAACGAGTCTAAACAGCTCCAAATTCTATATGCAGATGTACGTATTTTATTCTATCAAACCTAACTTAACTTAACTCAACATGGGCCACACTGACACTATAGTTTTTAAAACAACTTTAAAACAACTTTAAACTCAAAACCTCTAATCTTTAAAATCAAAAGCTCTGATACCACTCTAATTGTCACGATTCGGTACTCCCTTCGAGCCCATGACAACCACCGCGGTGTTCCTATCGACACTCATTATCCGGAATGTCAATCGAAACTCTACAAGGCTTTAATATCAATTTCTCATTTCCCTTGTAAGTAACTGTTGTTAAGTATTACATTTTGAGAGATTATAAACTATTTCCAACTCAAAACAAATAGAAAAATAATTTTTTTCTCACAGGGGTATTTTGGTCATTTTTCCCTAAAAATTTTGAAACCAGCTAAAAATGTAGTATGCGAGTATAAAACACATAATTCATAGTCAAAAATAAGTTTAAATGTCTAAAACCTTCATTTAAAATGAAATTATGACTATTTGAATATAATTAAAATATTATATTTTCTTATAAAACAATATTTATAGAGTTACCGGTAAATAATTTTTGTAGGATAAAAGTTAAACAAATTCATACATACTGTAATACAGATAACCAAAGTATAAAATTTAATTTACAGTGACACGTGGGCCCACGAACGACTAAAAGAAATGAAGGCTATGAACCTACAGTTTTTGAGGATGCAGGTCCAATTGTAGCCCTCAACGAAATGAGCTATCTACCGACTATCCTGAGCTTGAAATAGGTGAAAATGAGGGTGGTGAGATTATATAATCCCAGTGAGTAAACAAATACCATCTAAAATATCTAAAGCTAAGTAAATGGAGACAAATAAAATAGTTTAACATACTGTAATTTATCACCTTTCAACTCATTTCAACCAAATAAAATCAATTCATATAAATGAGTAATCAACATGGCTTATGAATTTCTTAAAACTTTGGCTCGTGCCAAAATCATTCTCATACTCAATTATCAGGGATACCTTGGCCGAGGGCTATCCCAACCGAGTCCGCCAAGGCTATTAAAAAGTTATGTACGCATAAATTATGTTTTTGTTTTGAAAACATAGCCGTTCCTTGGCATTGGCTGAGTTCACCCTCACGTGGTGGTTTGGCGTGAAGTGAACTCTAAAGTGTTAACCTCAGGAGTTATCCATCTGCGCCTCTCATACTGAGGTATGAATATAATAGGGTTACCGTGCCCTTTCTAATAAGCTGGTTCACAAAACCCGTCCACTGCAGCGACTAATCAATAACCCACCAATTCAATAAAATTTAATAGCATGACATGGCAATTTTATCATTATCCAGCCTATCAAGGCAAACAATAGTTTATACATTTTCAACACAAATACAAATTCAGCCATTCATGCCAATATTGCCATAAGTCAACCAAGTAGAACCATAAATTCACAATACATCAAATGGTCTCCAATTACTCTATTTTCAAAGCCATCATTCAATTTCAAGACAATTTATAAAATCATTTCATTTAAACACATTTTCTTTATAAAACATAAAGATTTGCCATTTAAACTCATTTTCCATAAAATCATAAAATCAGATAAAAACCACTTTAGATAGTTAAGACGATAGTAAGGTTACTCACTGTAATGGAAATCGAGTTTCGAGTACTCCGATTCTTGATCCTCGAGTACTATCTCTTTACTTTTTCCAGAATGCTCACCACCTCGACATAATGCACAATAAGTCATTTACTACATTTGTGCTAAATTGTTATAAAACCAATTCAGGTTCTATACTAATGCATGGAATGGGATGTAAATTGTTCGGATTATCGTCTAAACACGGTATTCTACATAAATTCAATTGTGTACCTAAATAAAAGGAAATTGGCCTAATTCGATCTATCACCCGATTAATTGGCCAATATGTCCAATTTAACTCCAAATAATTCCATTTTTATTCCAATTCTCCAAATCGTCAAACACAAATTAAATAACTTGAAATATGGCAAAATCATCCTCACATTTTCTCTTGGAAAATTCGGCCATGGTGGGTGCATCAACACGATAATTTTTCAAGCTTGATTCTCACACCATAAATCACTAATTCCTAACCAAATCACTTGAAATAAAATCAAAATCGTTCTTAATATTCCACATGGAGAATTCGGCCAATGATGGGTGATGGAAGAACATGAATTTTTCTTGCTTGATTTTCATGCTACACATCACCAATCAACTAAAAACACTAAAATACATTGAAATCTAACCAAATCAAGCATCAAAACCTCTCTCTAAGTGTTCAGCCAGCAAGATACCCGTCATGAAATCATGTGATTCAACCATGGAAAATGCAAAAAAATGTATGGGAAAGGTAGATCACAAGTCAAAATCAAGAAATTTTACCTTTCATTACTTGATTACTAGAAATCCACTAATTTTCTCTTGAATTTTCACCCTAGGGTTCTTGTTCTTTCTTTTCTTCCTTTGTTCTTGCTTTGGCCGGCCATATGAAGAGAAATGGGCTGATTTTATGCTGATTTTTAAGCTAAATAATAAATGGATGAAAATTTGACACATGTCACCATTCCATTGGTCCATGTGTCATACTTACCCATTAAGCAATCTCTCTCCACCACTTAAATTTTCTCAATTATCCATTATAATATATGGTAAAATCTATGTGGTAGACAAGTGTTGGGTGGTGTAAAATTACAATTTTGCCCCTGAGGTGGCAAAATGACTATTTTGCCCTTATGCTCGAAAAAATGCCATAATTAAAATTCTTCACTTCTCAAACTCAAATCATACTCCAAGTGATCAATCTTAGTCAAAAATTTCATCCAACACTCACATCTTAACCTCGGGTAGCAAAATGACCATTTTACCCCTAGGTCATGAAAATTCCAATTTGACTCCAAATCGATCCTCGAACTCCGAATCACCATTTTAAGTCATTCTGAGGTTTTAAAATTCTCAATTTCATCTTAAAATCTCTATTTAGACTAGTTCAAGGCTTTATTCAACTTAATTGTACAATTTGGTACATTACCGTCCTTTAACAATTTCCAAGGTACCTAAGTAAGCAAACATACATTCTTATGTAAGGAATGACATAATAAACATATTGTCGAGATGGGCTTGACAGTTTGTGTATCTAAAAGGTATCTAAAAATTCTTTTAACAGTAGTCAAATGTGATTCCTTGGGTTGAGATTGAAAACGAGCACATAAACACACAGAGAATTGAATATCAGGCCTGCTAGTTGTTAAATAGAGTAGTGATCCGATCATACCTCTATAAAGCTTTTGATCAACATCCTTTTCTTTTTCATCTATATGAAGTCTGGTGGATGGACTTATTGGTGTGCAAATTGATTTCAGCTTTGGCATATCAAATCTTTTGAGCATGTCTTGAATGTATCTTTCTTGGTTGATGAAGATTCCTTTTTCACTTTGTTTGATTTGGAGGCCAAGAAAGTACTTCAGCTCACCCATCATGCTCATCTCAAATTCTCCTTGCATCTTTTTAGCAAAATTCTTGCATAAAGCCTCATTAATTGCACCAAACACAATGTCATCCACATAAATTTGGACAACAATTAAATCATTTAAGTATCTTTTGATAAATAATGTTGTATCAATACTACTTCTAACATAAACTTTTTCAACTAAAAAATTTGAAAGCCTCTCATACCAAGCTCTAACAACTTGTTTCAATCCATACAAGGCTTTACGAAGTTTGAAAACATGATCTGGTTTTTCAAAATCTTCAAATCCTGGTGGTTGTTCAACATATACTTCCTCTTAAATGACACCATTTAAAAATGCACTCTTTACATCTATTTGGAACAATTTAAAATTCATAGAGCATGCAAATGCAAGCAGTAATCTTATAGCTTCTATTCTAGCAATTGGTGCAAAGGTTTCATCATAGTTTATTCCTTCCTCTTAGTTATATCCTTGGGCTACCAACCTAGTTTTATTTCTAACTACATTCCCTTGCTCATCTACCTTATTTCTAAACACCCATTTTGTTCCAATAATAGGGTGGTTTACAAGCCTAAAAACTAATGACCATACATGGTTTCTTTTGATTTGATCAAGTTCCTCTTGCATAGCCAATATCCAGCTTTCTTTTTTTTCTGCTTCGTCAAATGTTTTAGGCTTAATTTAAGATATGGAAGCTGAAAACTCACAAGTCTTTCTTGTTTCTCTCCTAGTTTTAACACCTTGTGATATATCACCTATGATTTGTTCTTGTGGGTGGTCTTTTGCATATCTCTAACTCCTTGGAAGGTCATTATGTTGATTTTTAGTTCTTTGTAGCATTTCTGTGGGTGGAGGTTCTGTTTCTCTTTCTAGGGAATTTTCTTCATTGTTTTTCTTATCATCTAAACTCATCTCTTCCATTTGTTTTTCAAGATCATCCGTATCATGTTCATCAGAAAAAATTTCCTTTTGCAAGCTATTGGATTCATCAAAAACTACATGGATGGATTCTTCAACCGTTAAAGATCTTTTGTTGCAGACTCGATAGGCCTATGAGTTTAATGCATATCCTAAAAATATAGCTTTATCACTCTTTGCATCAAACTTTCTTAGAGGCTGTTTACCATTGTTCAATACAAAACACTTACAGCCAAAGCTCCTAAGGTGAGAGATAGTTGGTTTCCTACCCTTGTAAAGTTCATATGGAGTATTTGATATCATGGCTTTAATTGAGACTCTATTAAGGATATAAGCTGCTATGTTAACAGCTTCTGCCTAAAAGTATTTAGGTAGATTATTCTCACATAACATAGTTCGAGCCATTTCTTTCAAGGTTTAATTTTTCCTTTCTTCAACTCCATTTTGCTGGGATGTTCTAGGTGCAGAAAAATTTTGATCCAACCCCTTTTTCGTTACAAAAATTCTCAAATTCATCTCCTTCAAACTCACCTCCATGATCACTCCTAATATTAACTATAGCTAGTCTTTTTTCATTTTCAACCTTCCTACAATGACTTATGAGTGCTGGTAGAGTATCAATTTTATGAGCAAGGAAATATACCCAAGTGTACCTAGAGTAGTCATTAACTATTATAAAGCCATAAGATTTTTCTCCTAGACTAGTTGTACTTATTGGACCAAATAGATTAATGTGCAACAATTTAAGAGGTTTAGATGTTGACACAATCTTCTTGGTCTTAATGGATGTTCTAACTTGTTTTCCTAGTTGGCAAACATCACATATCTTATCATTTTCAAACTGAAGATTTGGCAGTCCAATAACTAAATTTTTTCTAATCAACTTTGACATGGTATTCATGCTCACATGTCCTAATCTCCTATGCCATAACCAACTATCATTTTCAGCATTTGCTGCAAGACATATTTCACAATCCATTTCAAGATCCTCAAGAAATACAACATACATATTCTTTAATCTTCTTCATATAAATGAGATTTTATTAGTGCTTATGTCTATCACTTCACATTTGGTTGTGTCAAAACATACCTTAAATCCTTTATCACACAATTGACTAATGCTCAATAAATTATGTTTCAAACCTGTAACCAACAACACATGACTAGTCTGAGTTTGAGAGTTCTTACCAATTGTTCCTATGCCATGAATTTTACCTTTTGAATCATCACCAAAGGATACGATTCCTCCCTTTTTCTTGTCTAGCTATGCAAATAGCATTTCATTTCTTGTCATGTGCCTTGAGCAGCCATTGTCCATATACCAAGGCTACTTCTTTTTGAGTTAAGATCTTGAACATGTATCTTTTGAGTGCAGCTCAACCTATAAAACAAATATTCAGTTTTTCTTTATAGGTACTCATACCTTGATGGGTCCTTGAATGTTAGCAGCAACATAGGATCCTTTTGGGACCCATATTTTTCTTATTTTTTGCACATTTCTTTCTCTATTGCAATCATAGGATAAATGGCCAATTTTATCATAAGCATAACACCTAGATGATGCATTAGTAGAATTTTTCTTGTAGTAAGCATTTCTTTTTGGAGTTTCATTTTTCAAACTTTTGAGTGCATCATTTTCTTCACTTACCATTTGTAAGGCTTATGTTTTTCTTTCCAATTCCAATTTTAGAGTTTCAAAATCTATTTTTGAATGTTCCAATTCAATTTGCAAAAAATTTCTATGTTAGAAAACAGAATCAAAGTCAAGTTTAATCTTTTCCAAATCTGATTCTAGAGATGCAGTTTTTTCTTTAAAGTCTTGTATTTCAAAACAAGTTTCTCAAATTCATCATATAGACATTCATATTCTTCCTGAAGTTCATCAACAGAAATATTGTAAGGGGATAAGGATACCTCAAATTCATCATCCTGTGCCATCAAACACAGGTTTGCTCTTTCTTCAACATTTTCTTCCTCAGCTTCAAAACTTGAAGTATCACTATTTGACCAAGTAGCTGCCACCATTGCCTTCTTTGATTTCTTCTTTCTCTTTGGAGTCTCTTTTTTCAGTAAGGGGCATTTAGACTTGAAATGTCCAAGCTTCTTGCATTCGAAGCATGTAAGTTCTTCCTTTTTGTTGGAGTCATTTTTGTTTCTAGTTCTCCATGAAGAACCTTGATCTTTTCTAAACCCTCTTTTAGCCAATCTTCTGTTCTTTTTCCCCATAAGCTTTCTGAATCTCTTTACAACCAGTGCTAACTCTTCATCATCATCACAAGATAGATCATCTAGTTCTTCTTCAAGAATGCTGGCTTTTAAAGTGATGCTCTTCTTTTTTTCTTTTACTTCATTTCTATCTTTTTCTTCCTCTTCTTTGAGTTCTAGCTCATGAGTAAAAAGAGAACCATAAATTTCATCCAAAGTTATGACATTTAGGTCCTTGGCTTTTTGGATGGCTGTCACCTTAGGCTTCTAATTCTTGGGTAGGCTTCTAAGAAGTCTTTTAACAATTTCATGCTCAGGGATTGGTTTGCCTAGTTGATTGAGTTTGTTTGTAATGTTTGTGAATCTATCTAGCATGCTGGTGATATTTTCACAAAGCTCCATCTTAAACATTTCACAATTGTTTGTCAAAAGGGCTATCTTGGACTCCTTGATTTAAAAAGTCCATTCATGGATAATCCTAAGTTTATCCCACACTTGTTTTGCTGTGGTACAACTTGATACTTTATTGAATTCGGTGGAAGTTAAGGCACAATGCAATATGTTGATTGCCTTAAAATTGATCTGGACTCTTTTAGTTTCAGCCTCGATCCATTCAGACCTTGGCTTAGGGATCATCTCATTTATCACTACATTTAGAGTTGAAGGAATGAATGGTCCATCAGTTATGATGTCCCACATATCATAATCAATTGCCCTAATATATATTGACATCCTAGTGCTCCAATAAGATTAGTTAGAGCCATCAAACAGAGATGGTTTGTTTATCGATTGTCCCTCAGCAACTATTGATTTTTGTAGAGCCATTGGGATTTTTCTAAAGGTGTTAGACCTTAATAATAGGGGTTAGCCTCTGATACCACTTGTTGGTCCTAAGTAAATGTGCTAGAGGGGGGGTGAATAGCATAATTTGGCTCTTTTAAAAATTGGCTCTAAGTGAGAACAAATACAAGATAAAAGAAGGAATGAAAATAAAATTAAAACAGAGAGACAATACACTAGAATTTAGAGTGGTTCGGTCCAAGACCTACATCCACTACCTTGATTGTTCAATCAAGGATTTTCCAAACAAATCCACTATGAACGGTGAAATTCACAAGCTTTCGCCAAGCTTTTACAATGGCTTTTACCAGGCTCAGCCAAAACCTTTCACAATAGTTTTTATCAAGATCAACTAAAACCCAACGCCTAACTTTTCAAGGCTAAGTTAGAACCTATATTCAATCAAGCAATCCTAGCTTGAATCAATCCCTTGGAGTGACTTGCTCACTCTAAGTATACAAAGAGAGAAGTGATAAAAGTGTACATATGATCACAAGGTTGATCTAAGTGGTACGAAGTGAAGTGCAGATCACAATTACAAATATAGGAGTTGAGTGCAGTAAATGAGCAGAGAGTATTTGCAAGTTTTTTAGCTCTTTTGTGTTCTTGGAAGCCTTAATTACATATCTAGCCATTGGAACCCTCTTTTATACTTCGAAACTGAACTCTGAAGTGTGTTAGACAGTTTCTGACGGTTGGAAATAGTTTTGTTGCAGTTCTGACCGTTAATTTAGCTTCTAATGCACAATTCAAAGTTTTTGGCAGAATGCTCTTAGTCGACTAACTTATGTCTTAGTCGACTAAGTTGTCTCTGTTTTTTGTTTCCAATTTCTGGTAGTAAGCACTTAGTCGACTAACTTATTTCTTGGTCGACTAAGTTGGTTCTATCTTGAAGTCCAGATTTTTGGCAGTAGCTTCTTAGTTGACTAACTTATTCCTTGGTCGACTAAGTCTTTTCTGTCTCTCAATACTCTTCAGCCCGCCAACTTCTGGTTTAAATCTTAGCTGACTAACTCTTCATTAATCGACTAAGGGGCTTTTGTCTTGTTGATCAATTGTGACTTCCTTATACTTATGCTCTTTGATATGTGCATTTGAATGATTGATTAATTATTTGCATACAATTTTTGTCCTGCACACTTAAGTAGAAATATTATACACAAATGAATGGGAATGTTTTATTATCATAAAAAACTAATGGAGCTAACAATATTGTGAACCCTTATAACCATCCAATAACAGAAGGTGAAATTACCGTTTTATCTTTTATGTCAATTTTCTCCCCTAGTCTCAGATTTCGTCCAATTAGTGATTCAATACTCTACATTTAATCTTTTGAGTATCTAGATGTGATGAATAGCCAATTCATCAATCCATTAGGCTGAGATTAATCACCAAGCTTCTTGAAATTACTAAAAGTAATGTTAATGCTATAAACTCCATTATTTGGATATATGTTCACAGATGCTCATTTCGATTATAATCTCAAAATACGGAATCTAGATCAGCGCTTTATGATGATCATGCTCATGGTAAATAAAAAATTATAAGGAGATTAAACACGAGTCCACTATCTATCAGGATTTTGGTTCTACTATAAGCAAATGCTTTATGTGAGATCAATATTTAAGTAACGATTAAACTTAAATTTGATTCTCACATGATTTAAGTTCATGTTATAGTGTCATTACTCAAAGTCAATCATTTCGATGATTTGAGACTCATCATTCCCTTGAAGAGAATCACATTCATTTCATTGGAAGTAATCTGGACACTACAGCCTTAACACATTAAAGTGACCAGCATTATTATATGGTTGTGAACAATTTTTAGATCAGTTAAAATGCATGTCCCTTATGTATGACTCTTCATACAAATATTTTTTAATATCTCAATAGAATCATGGTTCCTTAATGACTAGATAATGAATGCTTACTTAAAACAAACTCTTCATCTTATTATCAAAATGTACTTTCATTACAAATTTAATGAAATTAAGCATGAGAATATATTTGTTTTCCAGGGCACCATATTCTCAAAATTGCTAACAATGGACTCTATTAAGAATAAGTTAGATTTAAATTCATAGTCTTGAAAGGTTTTGGATTACCGAGTCTATGCTCAATTGAATTCCTAGTGGGATTAAGACTTCTAGATTAGCATAAAACTTGTAATGTGATTAGGACATCAAATTATTTGAATTAATATCTTCAAAGGTTGTGTGATATTATTGCCAAATGACATATAATATCTTTAATTTGAATTAAACATAAGTTTTATATGTTCATTATATGATTATGAATATATGAGGATGATTATGGACTTAGAACAATATAATGTGTTATGGATGGTTATGTTGAATGTATTTCGTATTTATTTTATAAATATGGAGTGTGTGCCCTACCTTTCCTCAATTTTATTCAAGGGTTGAAAAATTTTATTCTCGTTTTACTCCCCTCAAATGTAACTTAGATATATGTAATTACAATTCATAAGATTAAATTAGGAAGAAAATTTTGTAATTCCAAGAATGAAGGACGAAGGCACCAAAGAGACATGAAGATTACAAGACTACAATATATGGTGATATTTGTATGTAATACCTTTGGAATTGACCAAACTAGTTTCCTTTGACGGCTCAAGGAAGCTAGATTAGATAAGGTCCATAATCATCCTATGTAGTTAGCATGTGATAGATTTATTTTATGCGATAGTATAAATGCTATGTGTGAGACCTCAACCCCAATAGGCTCATAATGAGGCATAGGCATAATAACTTGGGCTAGGGGTAGTTTCGTCATTTCCTCTAATAAGTTCCTAGAAGGAAGTTTTCTGATATATAAGATCTAAATAAGCATAAAGACCAAATAAATGATGTATAATGATGAAAACACGAAGAAAACTAGATGTGGCAATAATTTTCACAACAGGGGCAAAATGATCATTTTGCACCCCGGGTCAAAATTTGTAAGTTTTCACAGACCCGAGCATGTTTAGACGATTATGGACCTTGTCTTGGTATAAAAAGAATAAAATGATTGCACCAAGGATTGAAGGAGAGCAAGTTAATGTGCTAAAGGCATTTTCCTAATTTCAAGTGGAATGGATAAGCTTGAGCTATAAATATCTTTTTCTTCCAGTAGCTTCTTCATTCTCCAACAGCTTTTTCTCCTTCTTCTTCTTCCATCTCACGTTGCTTCCATCCTCCATGGAAGCTTGCTTTACAACTTCCATAACTTTATCTCTCTAGCTCCAAATTTCATGCTTTGCCCACTCTTTCATACGATTTTTCATGCTCCTCCACTTTTACACCTTAAAACCCTCAAAATTCTTTGTTCAACACTTTTTCTCACTAGTTGAAAGTTTTAGAGAGAGAAAAAGAGACTTGCGATAGTAGCTTGAAAGCTTTTGAAAAGGAATTCAACTACAAAAACAAAACCACCAAGGTGAGAAATGAGTTAGAATTTGATTTTAAGGTGTTAGAGATGGCTAGAAATTTGATTTATGGGCTGTTATATTTTTTATAGTTATATTGTGGGTGATAGGTTCCAACAAGGCCTCACATGTCCGTTTGAAGTAATAATCGAAGTTAGAGTCGATTAGAGGTTCAACAATCTCGGTGAGTGAACTTGCATTAAAAGGTTTTGGGATGTGTATACAAGTATGCTTGATTGAATCCCTAAAGTGTTTTATTTGATTTATCTTCAAAACTGGTGCCTTGGGAACAAGCCTTTGGTAAATTGTTTCTATATGTGACATGTGGCTGTTATGGATTGTTGTACTACCACATTATGTTGATATATATATATATGAATAATGTTGTGTAATGATATTGACTCGGCTATGTGCGAGTAGAAGTGCGCATAAGCCATTGCATATGAGCTGATGATGATGGGAGGGTGTGCATGATGATTGATATATATATATACATATATGGTATATGGTTGTAATGCATGTGAAATTTTGGCATGTTGAACTTTGGAAATTTTTGAGCATTCCATTTTCAAATTGGTATGATGAATCTTGAGAATGTCCCATTTTCTTGCAAATTAAGTTCATTGCAACACCAAATGGATTTTTAGTGCAAAGGAGGTCCTTTGTATACTTAGGTGCCCTGCTTCTCGCGGTAGCTAGAAACATTCTGTTTTGGCAGCCAAAAACTCGCTACAGCGAGAATAAATCTTGCTGCAGCGAGAAACTCTCAGGTTCTAATGCAGTGCCTTCACTTTGATGAAGATTTTGACCATCTTCTCGTCCGAACTGGGAAAAGTAGTAAACATCAAAGTTGTAACCTTGCCTCTGAGGTTTCTAATGGTTTAAAAATCAGGTCAATTGAACTTCTGTAACGGAAGATATACTAGCAAAACTAAGACACACGCAAACTGATACTGTTTCTCGCTGCAGCGAGAATGAACTTCACTGCAGCGAGAAACATTTTGTCCTGCATGCTACCCTATTCGATTTTTGACATATTTTTCACCCATTTAACTTCGTGGATTGATCATGGGTTGTTGCAACACTATGAGGTTATTAATCAAAGTTTGAAATGAGGGGTTTTTAGTTTGAAATGAGGGGTTTTTATTAAGAAATTAAATCAATTGCATTATTTTTGAAACAAATGCATCATGATTTCCAAATTCTTCCTATTGATTGCTTGTTCCCTTCTTATGTTCACTCACTGAGTTTTATACTCACGTTTTTAAAATTCATGTTTTCAGATTTGGAGGCAGTTGGGACCGAGATTGAGTTGCACACATATGCTCGCTTTCTTAGCAGGTACTATGGCATCTTAGTAGCCGCATCTTCACTGTGGTCACTCCGTTGGAAGTCAAGAGTCATTTTGTTTTATGAGTACATTCATGTGATGTAAAATACTAAGATACATGTCTTAGATAAAATATGTATATTTTAACTATTAATGCCACCATGAGTTGAAATGTTAACATCATTTTGGGTTTATATTAATGAAATTCTTGATTGCTATAGCCCATTATTAAAGTGATTATAAGTTGGAATTATGAAAGGTGACTTGAGAATAGTTGATGGGATGTTAAGCAAGATTACATAATAGGCTTGCTTGGGCTTGGTGGGCTATACCCATTGGGCCCATGCGCTAGTCATGGCTTGGGAATTTGGGCTGTGACAAAGGTGGTATCAGAGCTCTAGGTTTAGTCGAGTTCTAGGGATTCTAGTGTCAGTCAGCGGAGTTGTCAGAGTTAATGTAGAGTCTTGTTTATGGTTTGTGACTGCAGCACAATTCATAAACAGGAGGCTATATAAACTCCTATTTCTAGTAACCTACCCTCTTGCTAACATGATGCAAAGGTCATAAGTGGTACCGTTGTTCGGGTTTAAGATACCACCCGAGACACGAGCTATTGTTGGAAAGATTTTAAGCAAATGCTCCTAATGAAAGGCTAATGTAATAACAAATTCTTTCGATTAAAGATGGAGGAAATTAGAGCTGGACTAATCAGTCCATAATGACTTATTCATTCAATGGAGTTATAACTTAAGCCCAGAATTGTCAATGGGAAGAAATTTGATGACCATGGATGGTATTTGAGCTCAATATAAAGGAACACGTGTGATAATGGTAATAAGGGACATACTTTGACCAGAACGAATAATGATCATTGAGATTCACTTGAAGCTTGTACATCTAAGTATTAAGGGAGGTGTAAACTGATTCCCACGTGCACGAAGGCAAGTGTACTGTGTTGATTCAGCTTGCCCTGCCCCTATATAAATGGTGTTGGACTTTCAAATATTTTATATACGGATATGTGCTGAATATGTGTGTAGTAGCCTAAATGGAGTTGGTTTTGATTCTAATTAAGTAATTGCGAGATTCCAAGGCTTGAATTGAATTATTGTGGTTTATGGTTATAATTGCATGAATTAGCTCAAGGGTGAAAATTGCTGATTATTATAATCGATGCATGGTCATTAAGTAAAAGGCTAGTAAATGATCTACTCTACGGATGAGCTTGAATTTTGCTATGCTTAGTGTGGAGCCAAAGGATTAAAGGACTAGATGTGGATTTAGCAGTTTGAAATTAAGTGACATGGAAATGAGAAATTTAGTCTATGTGCTATATGGAGTTCTATATGAAGATCGATATATGAATTGCTTTAAAGGTCAATTTAAAAATATGTTTGGTTCAATATGCAACTTATGATGTAAATGATTAGTCTTGAATGTGACTTCTTTAAAGGTAAGGGACTTAAAACATGTGGATTTTCGGATATGCTCAAAGAGGAGGCTTTTGCATCCTAAGCTTAAGAAATTTTGATCTTATGACTGTAAAAGAAAGATATAAAAATTTAGTGAATTGTCTATCTTATGGATGTAATTGGTTAAGAATTGATGAGTAAAGTCAAGATCTTAACACTAAGTGGTGTACAATTTGATATATGTGTACCTAAGAGCAAATTTGGAGATCATTGCTTAATCAATTTGCACTGGATGTTGTGGTAAAGGTATACGAATATTAGTAGTGAAGGATGTCCAAAGTGACATATGTGGAGACTAATGTTCCGATCGCAAACTTGTGATAGAAAGCTAGTTTTGCAAATTGTGGTTTCCATGATCATAAAATATATGGAGGTTATCAATATGTAGGCGTACACTTGGAGTTGTACATCTTGTGATCCCCATGCATCATATGGAAGGAGATATCCCATAGTGGAGTTTACCCTGATTTATGGTTACATGCCTATAGGCTTGGCATGAGATTGAGAATGCCCTGGCATAAATGTGGAATGTATTGTGAAAGGTTGAAAAGCCACATATACCTTAACAAGGTCAATAACATGAATGAGGGGGAAATATGAATGTTGATATGTTGAGCATAAAGAGCTTAAGGATAACTAATGCAATTATACTAAGTTAGATGGTATGATCCCAACTAAGAACAAGGACACCTTGGGAGATTTTAAAATAATGTCCAGTGGGGTTAGTGAGCTAAAGTCTTATCGAGCATACAATGAATGATTAAAGTTATGAGTGGCTTTAAAGATAAGTCTTTGATAGATTAAGTTCTCAATGGAACCCTATTACAGGAAGTGTTTAAGTGTTTTGGAAATGTATGGAAAAGCATAAGAGAATATATTGGCTTGACTTGCTATAAGAGGTCGAATTTGGATGGCCATGAGTAGCTTGTGAACAATCAAGCAGTGTAAAGTATGTGCTCGTAAAGGGAGCTATGATTGGTAGATAAAGGTGGAACTTTAGAATTTCATTGTCATAGTTATTAGATTATATTTTGTATTATATAATATAGCGTAGAACATCAATGATGAGGTTGTGTTCAATGCTTTAGGCCTTGAACTGTAAAATATGGACATGTATCCACCTTATGAATACCCTGATGAGATAAATTCGAAAGACTTTTCACAATGAGTAAACATTAAAGCTTAAAGAGCAAATGGCTATACAGTCAAGTTTGGCTCGTGATTGACATGTCACATAAGTATGAAGATATGATACAAGCATAAGTATACTTGGAAATATTGGTTTGAGGCAATGATTATCCTACCATTTTGTGGACCCGATGAGGTTCTGGTCTCAACATAATTGTAAACACAAAGCATAAATTGTGAAATGTGCTTCCCCATAAGTTCAAATTTATTTTGAGTAAGTATCAAGGTAAAATGCTTGATAGGGATTGTGGAAGGTTAAATTATGCTTCAAATGTTTAGAAAATGAGGGTGACATGGTTTGATTAAATGATACTACCCTTGGTAAGAGAATAGAAATGCACTACAGAAATTATAGAAATCTACTTAGAAAAGAGATGATGATTTGAGAATTCAAGTACTCGTATACGAGTAAAGATTTGGTAATGAGACATGACCTAGAGATGGAATACTACAATATAAATTTTGACTAAGAAAATCAACTTATAAAACACGTGGTGTTTGGAGATAGGGCCAATTAGTGGTTAACTCTTGTATGAGAATGAAATACTGGAATCAGCTTTGTGTATTCACCACAAATGAGGAGCATGATGTAACCAACCAAGAAAAAAAAATGATTCTAAACTTGATTGTTGGTTATTTTGATTTTACAAACGGCTTATTGGCCTTGATATGCCTAAGGCAATTCGAAGTTAAAATTTTTGGATATATATGTTGCATATTGGTATAAAAGCTCATGCAGAGTTACTTATAATTTGATTTGATGATGATATTCTATTAATGGTTATAGTGCTAGACAATGATTAAGATAATTTATCATTGATTTTGGCAATGAACAAGTGGATTATAATGTTGTTAGCTTAAAAGTAAGTGTTTATACTTTAGGTATGAGTTCATTAAATTCTATTATATCATGATCAAAATTGGTATTTTGTTATAGCCTGAAAGGCTTGGCATATGAACTAGTTTAACTGTGAGCTAGAAATTGTTAAGTTATTATGAAGTACACAAATAGAGAAGTATGACATGAATTTAATATCCTAATGGGCAATGGAAAATGATGTATCGGTTTTGGTATAACTTCAATATATATAGTTTTGATATATAAAGATGTGGGGAAAAGCTTATAGCTTATGAGTAAAGGTGTGCGTTTGAATTCATGTAATTAAAAGTGTAAAATCTACCTTGATTGGCATAGAGCCCATGATTCAAAATGAAGGATTATGGATTTAATTTTCTAAGGTAAAAAGGCTAAAGAAGTTGATTTCAGAAAGGTTTTAGTAAATGATTCCTTGATTTTAAAGTACACTGAAGGAGACGTAAGTGTCAAATTTCATCTTCAAATTGATAAACTAATAAGGTTACAAGATTTAGCATTTGGAGTAAATTTGAAGAATTTCATGTTAGATATGTTGTATGTGATTGATGATGAATAAATTAGCTATGATATTGGAAATATAGAAATGATCAATAATCAGGATGAGAATTGGAAAGGAACCTTAAAGGAAAATTTTGAGCAACTTTAACTTTGAGAAGTTGAGTTATTGATTAAAGGGATTGGCTAAGATCATAGGAGGTATGTGAATGTCATGACTTATTGAAATGCTTCATGGTATAAGTTAAGATTTATCTAATAAGCACTCGATCATGAAAGTACTGAAGTTTTGTTTTTAAGAATATGGTTACTAATGGTTACCGGATTTGAATCATCTGTGATGTTAAATAATATGAATAAATAAAGAGTGCTGGATCCTTATGTATTATGAAATTCTTGAATGGAATTTGTATAGAGGTATGTAAAACGGAATAGAGGTTGGTTGACCATTTAGACCCATAGTTAATGGTGGAATAAATGCTTGAATGTTGGAAGTTTTGATAAAAGATCAAAGTAGAGGAATTGTGGATGGTTTAGTAAACATGCATGATTGATGATTTAAGGATGATTTGATTGAGGTGTGACCAGAATTAATAGCATATTTGAATTCTCTTCATAAGATCAAGAATGATATTGTTTTGATCCAACAAGAGTAGTACACATAATTATATATTATGACATCATTGACTTTTCTATAGAGATTGGAAGTTGATATAATGCATAAACCAAGATTTTATATTAAGAATGCCTGACGAGAGTGATGTGGCAGAACTTGAGAACTTTGATTATTCACCCTACGTCGATTTAAATTCAAGGAGGTAACATGGGAGGCCGAGGAGGAGATACGGACAAAGTATCCCCACCTCTTTGATGCTTAGAGGTACGTTACCCTATAGTTAAATTTAAATTCGTGGATCAAATTTTTATTAATAGGGGACAATGTGAGACCTCAACCCATATAGGCTCATAACGAGGCATAGGTGTAATAACCCAAGCTAGGGGCAGTTTCGTCATTTCCTCTAATAGGTTCCCAGAAAGAAGTTTTATGATATTTAAGGTCTAAATAAGCATAAAGACCAAATAAATGATGTATAATGATGAAAACACGAAGAAAACTAGATGTGGCAATAATTTTTGTAATAGGGCCAAAATGGTCATTTTGCACCTCAAGTCAAAACTTTTAAGTTTTCACAGACCTGAGCATGTTTAGACTATTATGGACCTTGTCTTGGTGTAAAATGAATAAAATGATTGCACCAAGGATTAAAGGAGAGCAAGTTAATGTGCTAAATGCATTTTCGTAATTTCAAGTGGAATGGATAAGCTTGAGCTATAAATATCTTTTTCTTCCAGTAGCTTCTTCTCCTTCTTCTTCTTCCATCTCACGTTGCTTCCATCCTCCATAGAAGCTTGCTTTGAAACTTCCATAACTCTCTCTCTTTAGCTCCAAATTTCATGCTTTTGCCAACTCTTTCATACGGTTTTTCATGCTCTTCCACTTTTACACCTTAAAACCCTCAAAAAGTCTTTGTTCAGCACTTTTTCTCACTAGTTGAAAGTTTTAGAGAGAGAAAAAGAGACTTGCCATAGTAGCTTGGAAGCTTTTGAAAAGGAATTCAACTACAAAAACAAAACCACCAAGGTGAGAGATGAGTTAGAATTTGATTTTAAGGTGTTAGAGATGGCTAGAAATTTGATTTATGGGCTGCTATATTTTTAAGGCCTCACATGTTCGTTTGAAGTAATAATCGAAGTTAGAGTCGATTAAAAGTTCAACAATCCTGGTGAGTAAACTTGCATTAAAAGGTTTTTGGATGTGTAGACAAGTATGTTTGATTGAATGCCTAAAGTGTTTTATTTGTTTTATCTTCAAAACTGGTGCCTTGGGAACAAGCCTTTGATAAATTGTTTCTATATGTGACATGTGGCTGTTATGGATTGTTGTACAACTACATTATGTTGATATATATATATATATATACAAATAATGTTGTGTAATGATATTGACCCGGCTATATGCGAGTAGGAGTGTGCATAAGCCATTGCTGACCCGGCTATGTGCGAGTAGGAGTGCGCATAAGCCGTTGCTGACCCAGCTATGTTCAAGTAGGAGTGCGCATAAGCCGTTGCGTATGAGCTGATGATGATGGGAGGGTGTGCATGATGATTGATATATATATATATATACATATATTGTATATGGTTGTAATGCATGTGAAATTTTGGCATGTTGAACTTTGGAAATTTTTTAGCATTTCATGTTGAAATTAGCATGATGAATCTTGAGAATGTCCCATTTTCTTGCAAATTGAGTTCATTGCAACACCAAATGGATTTTTAGTGCAAAGGAGGTCCTTTTTACACTTAGGTGCCCTGCTTCTCGTTGTAGCGAGAAAGCATTCTGTTTTGACAGCCAAAAATTCGTTGCAGCGAGAATAAATCTCGCTACAGCGAGAAACTCTCAGGTTCTAATGCAGTGCCTTCACTTTGTTGAAGATTTTGACCACCTTCCTTTCCGAACTTGGAAAAGTGGTAAACATCAAAGTTTTATCCTTGCCTCTTAGATTTCTAACGGTCCAAAAATCAGGTCAATTTGACTTCTGTAGTGGAAGATATGATAGAAAAAATAAAAGACATGCAAACTAATATTATTTCTCGCTGTAGCGAGAAACATTCTGTCCTGCATGCTACCCTATTTGGTTTTTGACATATTTTTCACCCATTTAACTTCGTGGATTGATCATGGGTTGTTGCAACACTATGAGGTTATTAATCAAAGTTTGAAATGAGGGGTTTTTAGTAAGAAATTAAATCAATTGCATTGTTTTTGAAACAAGTGCATCATGATTTCCAAATTCTTCCTATTGATTGCTTGTTCCCTTCTTATGTTCACTCACTGAGTTTTATACTCACATTTTTAAAATTCATGTTTTCAGATTTGCAGGTAGTTGGGACCTAGATTGAGTTTCACACATATGCTCGCTTTCTTGGTAGGTACTATAACGTCTCAGTAGCCGCATCTTCACTGCAGTCACTCCGCTTGAAGTCAAGAGTGTGAGACCTTGTCAAGCTCGATTAAAAGACGGTATTGTATCGAGTGGTACAACTAAGTTAAATCGAGCCTTGAACTAGTTCAAATAGAAATTCTAAGAGGAATTTGAAAATTTTAAAACCAACAGAATGGCTTAGAATAGTGATTTGGAGTTCAAGGTCCAGTTTGGAGTCCATCAGAAAATTGACCAATTAGGGACAAAACGGTCATTTTACCATTTGATGATAAAATGGAGATTTTTAGCCAAGATTTGATCACATTTGACCAAGAATAATTATATGAAATATAATTATGATTATTGGAGTATAAAATGATGTTTAGCAGTGAAAAATTTTGATTCCCGGTATTTATGGAGCACAAGGGCAAAATGGTAATTTTACCACTAGAGGACTAAACGAAAATTTTTTTAAGTAATTTTTACCCCATTTGGTTAATATTGATCAATATTAGTGTTATTTTAGGTTGAAAAGTAGAATTAATGAGATTCCGGTACATTTCGGAGTATAAAGGCAAAATCGTAATTTTTTTGTCTCGGGGGCAAATCAGTAAAATTTTCGGCCCAGCACTTGTCAAGACCAAGGGATTTTAATTGTGGTAGGATTGGATAAATACCAGAATATTTGTGGTGGAAAATTAAAAAGAAAAAGTCAAAAAGTTAAAAATTAGGCCAATAAGCATGTGACACATGGCATGCTTGATTATTTTATTATTTTCTATAGAAATCAGCCCATTAAATCCCCAATTCCCTCACCATATTCGGCCTAGACATCCAGCAACAAGAAAAAAGGAAGAACAAAAGGAAAAACAAGAAAACCTAGGTGGAAATTCAAAGAAAAAGTGAAGAAATCAAGGAAACAAGCTAGGTAAGTTAAAATTTCTTTAATTCTCCTTGATACCTAGCTTACCCATGCTTTTGTTCTTGATTTCCATGGTTGAATATTGAGTTATCATGATGAATTCAATTCTGAAAAATGGGTATGGAAGAGGAATTGTTGTTGGAATAATTTGATTTTAGACTATGTTAGTGTTTAGGGATAGTTAAGCATGGTTATGAACAAAAACACAAAAGAAATATTCAATTTCTCTAGGGTTCCTTGTTGGCCGAACCATGAGGGCTGAATATCAATGGGGGATTGTTTTTATTTCAAGGAAAATGGCATGGAAAATGATGAAGTAAGGTGAAACGGTTATGTAGAAAAAAATTCGATGCTAGTACACCAAATTACCAAATTTTTTCTATAATGAATTGTGAGGGTTCTAATGCTGAATTTGGCTTTATTTAAATGTATGTGGTAAATTAAGCTATTAGAGGAGAAATGAATTAATTTGGAGGTGATTTGGACACAATCGCCGATTAATCGGGTGATCGGTTGAATTTAATCGATACCGTGATTAAGCAGTAATCGGACATATTGTTGCATTTACATATCAAGCATTAGTAGTTTAAATTAATTTATATCAATTTAGGGACAATATAGTAAATTCCTCGACTTTGTTATTTTTCAAGGTGGTGAGATGTCCGGAAAAGGCAAAGGAATTACGCTTGAGGACTATTAGTCAGAGTTCACCCGGAATCTGAATTTTCGACACTTGTGAGTGGATTGCCTATCAAAATTGTTTTGAGAATATGACTGTTTTGAACAAAGTGTTTGAATGATTTTATGAAATTTTCATGAAAATGAATGCCTTGGGAACAAGCTTTTGAGAAAAGGTTTATGTTATGAAATGTGGTTATTATGGATTTCTATGTGGCTGCATTATGTTGATATACATATATGCTTGAATATAATGTTGTGTAATTATGTTGACTCGGCTATGTGCGAGTAGGGAGTGTGCATAAGCCGAGGATGACCCGGTTATGTGCGAGTAGGGAGTGCGCATAATCCGGTGATGACCCAGCCATGTGCGAGTAGGGAGTGCGCATGAGCTGGTGATGATGATGATGATGAGCTGGTGATGATGATGATGCGTTGGTGAGATGATGATGATGGGTATATACGTATATATATATATATACATATGTAAATGTGTGTGATATAGCAACTTGATGGACAATGATTTATGGTTGTAATGTATGTAAAATTTGACACATTATACTTTGAGAATTTTCATGAATGTTAGGTTGATTTTATTAGTTTAGCAGGATGGCTTTTGTTGAGTGAGGAAAAATGTTTCTCTTGTTGCTTTGTTTTCACTGCATCGAAATTCATGCTCGCTGTAGCGAAAAACTCTGGGGTTTGGAGGGGTTTTAAATAGGAATGAACTAAATTGCATTGTTTGAAACAAGTGCATCATGATTTTAAATTTTTCCTAATTGTTGCTTGTTCCCTTCCTTGTTCACTCACTGGGTTTATACTCACCATTTTCAAATTCATGTTTTCAGATCACGAGGTAGCCGATAATTAGGACGAGGTGTCCTTGTAGATCTGTGTACATCTTCTGGTAGGTGTCTCGGCATTCGGTAGCTGTATATCCATCCGAGTCACTCCGCTGGAGGTCGAGTATTATTTTGTTATGTATAGATGAACTTAATGTAAATTTTAAAAGAGTAATGCCAGTACGAGTTGGCAATGTATATCACTATTTTGACTCAAAGTCATGAAATAGGACTTAGTGATAATAAATAGAATCATAAGTAAGATAAATAATAGGCTTGCTTGGGTTTAGTGGATTACGTCCATTGGACCCATGCGCCGGTCATGACCCGAAATTTGGGTCGTGACAAAGAGTCATTTTGTTTTATGAGTACATTCATATGATGTAAAATACTAAGATACGTGTCTTAGACAAAATATGTATATTTTAACTGTTAATGCCACCATGAGTTAAAATGTTAACATCATTTTGGGTTTATATTAATGAAATTCTTGATTGCTATAGCTCATTATTAAAGTGATTATAAGTTGGAATTATGAAAGGTGACTTGAGAATAGTTGATGGGATGTTAAGCAAGATTACATAATAGGCTTGCTTGGGCTTGGTGGGTTATGCCCATTGGGCCCATGCGTCGATCATGGCCTGGGAATTTGGGCTGTGACACTATGCATGCCAAATTTGATGAGACCTAAATAACAAGATAAAGGCAACAATAAAATCCCTCATAAAAAGATTAAGTCACATGCTTTGCATGATTAAGTTATCTTCCACCATGTAACAAGATATCCGGGCTACTTTTTTAATTGGAGACTTGTTGAGTAACTCAAAGTCAAGCTTGTACACGAGCATGTTTGAGTTATTAGTGGGTCTTACTCACTAAGACTGTGTGGTTCGGATGTGTCACACTTGACCACATGGTCTTAGAGGCAAGGTTAGGCAAAATGCATAAGATGCATTTACACAATGAGTTGTCACCTAACTAATATGAGAGTTGCATAGGGATGTAATTGACAAGCTATGTTATCTACCTAATTAGTCTTATTATGATTTGTTGAGTCACTCAAGGTTGCAATAAGTCAAAAGGGGTTCTAACCTGCTAGAAATGCCTAGTAAAGATTTATGTACAATAGTAAGGGCTATTATTACAAAAAATTAGTGGGAGAATCAATGTAAGATTTAATACCTCATCTTACATTGGTTAATAACATGAAAGACTAATACAAATACCTTTTCTATATTTATAGGTTGTTAAAATGGGTATAATAATAATCACTACTTTGTTTAGCATACTTAATGCCATCAACCTAAAATGTTTGGATTGGTATATCACTTTGAGAAAAGTTCTCAATAAATGGAAAGGTGCAATCTTGCCAAGCAAAGAGATAACTTTAAATATGATTGAGCTTAAACTTTCTACTGCCAATGCTAAATCTTGGATATTAGATTCAAGATGTGGATCGCATTTATATACTAACATAAAGGCTTTAAGGGATAGTAGAAGGCATGGTAAAAATAATTGGGTCCTAAGAGTGGGCAATGCTGCAAAAATTGCAACAGTTGCCACTAGGACTTGTGATCTTATTTCACCATCGAGCTTAGTGCTAGAGCTAAAAAAGTGTTATGGTGTACCAACATTAACTAGAAACATTATTTAGGTTTCATTCTTAGCTAAGAATGATGATTTCAAATTATTATGAAGCATAACTTTTGCATTGTTATTCTAAATGATATCTTTTATGGATCCGCAATATGTCATGGAGGACTTTATGTTATGGATCTTGATTACCCAATGCTTAATATGGATGTCAAGAAAGCTAGAAAAGATAATCCAAGTCAAACTTACATCGAGCATTGTAAACTTGGTCACATCAATGAGATAAGGAAAACCAAGTTATATAAACAGGGTTATCTAGATCCATTTGATTATGAATCATATGGAACTTATGAATGTTGTCTACTTGGTAAAATGACTAAGACTCCCCTTATTGGAAAAGGTGAAAAAGTAGGTGTGCACCTAGGGGAAATACATTCAGATGTATGTAGACCTTTAAACACACCAGCCAGAGAAAGTTATTCTTATTTCATTATATTTACAAATGACCATTTTAGTTTAGTTATGTGTACCTAATGAAGCACAAGTTTGAAGCTTTTGAAAAGTTCAAAGAGTTTAAGGCTGAGGTTGAGAAATAAATTGGGAAGAGTATTCTCACTCTTAGATCGAATCGAGGAAGAGACTATCTCAACTAGAAGTTTCTAGATTATCTAACGGAACATGGGGTTCTACGACAATGGACTTCACCTGGAACTCCATAACATAATGGACTATCTCAAAGGAGAAACTAGACCTTATTAGACATGGTTCGTTCCATGATCAGTAGTGTAAACCTTTCGATATACTTTTGGGGATATGCCTTAAAGACTGCTGTTTACCTTCTTAACAAGGTTCCGTCTAAATCGCTTAATAAGACACCATATAAGATGTGGTATGGCAAAAGGTCAAACTTGTCTTATACAAGGATGTGGGGATGTACAGCTTATGTGAAGCATGCATTGTCTAATAAGCTTGGAGCTAGATCAGACAAATGCAAGTTTGTAGGGTATTATCTTAAACAAACTATAGGTTATTATTTTTACAATCCCACTGAGCAAAAGGTGTTTGTCTTGAAATATGCAACTTTTTTAGAGAAAGAATTTCTACTTGAAAAGACTAATGGGAGTAAAATATTTCTTGAAGAGGTTCAAGAACCATAAACTTGCATCTCTATGGAACTTGAGCCGACGGCTAAAGCATTGGTTGCTCAAACCAGTGCTTAAGATACATAAATGCTTTGTAGATCTACAAGACAGAGACAACCTCTAGAAAGGAATAGATTTATGTTGGAAGAGATGCTCTACCAATTGACAAAAAGCCTACAACTTATGAGGAAGCAATATCTTATATTTATTCTAATCAATGGCTAGAGGCCATGAAATTCGAGATGGATGCTATGCATGTCAACCAAGTATGGACTTCGATTGATGTAATTGAAAGGGTAAAACCCATAGGATGCAAATGGGTCTTTAAGAGAAAGATTAACATGTATGGTAATGTAAAAAAGTGCAAGGCTAGGTTGGTTGCTAAAGGTTACAACCAAGTTAAAGGAATTGATTATGAGGAAACCTTCTCACTTGCAGCCATGATTAAATCCATTCAGATTTTGCTTGCTATTGTTGCATATCATGACTATGAGATATGGCAGGTGGATGTAAAAACAACATTCCTTAACAGGAATTTGCAAGAATAAGTGTTTATAACATAACTTGAAGGTTTTACATCCAAGGAGAATCAAAATAAAGTATGCAAACTCCAAAAGTCCATTTATAGGCTAAAACTAGCGTCTAGGAACTGGAACATCAAATTTGATTAAACTATTAAAGAATATGATTCGTAAAAAATTCTGATGATCCATGAGTTTACAAAAAGGTAAATGGACAAGCATTTGTATTCTTAGTACTTTATGTTGATGGCATATTACTAACAGGAAATGATATACCGATGCTACAAATTGTCAAGACCAGGCTATCTAAACAATTCTCCATGAAGGATTTGGGAGAAGCGACCTATATTCTAGGAATAAAAATCTATAGAAATAGATCAAAGAGGTTGCTAGGATTATCTCAATCTACTCACATAGACAAGGTGCTAAAAAGGTTTAGCATGACTGAGTCCAAAAAAAGACACTTGCTTATGTCACATGGCATTCAACTGTCAAAAGATGTGTCTGAAGACATAAAAGGAGAGGATGAGAATGGACAGAATACCATATACTTCAACTATTAGATCCATCATGTATGCCATGTTATGTATTAGACCAGATGTGGTGTATGCTCTAAGTGTCACAAGCAAATACCACTCAAATCTAGGTGAGAGTCACTAGATTGCTGTGAAAAATATCCTTAAATACTTATGAAGAACTAAGGATGTTTTCTTGGTCTATGGAAAGGTTGAACTCTAAGTTAAAGGATATGGAGATGTTGTATTCCAATTTAATAAGGATGACAACAAATCACAAAATGGGTTTATTTACCTTAATTGGAAGTGTTTTCAACTAGAAAAGTTCCAAGCAAGAAGTGATTATAGATTCTGCAATAGAGGCTGAATACATCTTCGTGTCTAAGGCAGCAAAGGAGCGAGTTTAGATCAAGAAGCTCATAACTGAACTTGGTGTGGTTCCTATCATTATTAATCTTGTAACTTTATACTGTGACAACAATGGAGCCATTACGCAAGCAAAAGAACTAAGTTCTCATCAATAGTCCAAACATGTATTACAACATTATCACCTGATTAGAGAGATCATTGGAAGAAGTTGTCACGACCCAAATTTCGGGTCATGACCGGCGCATGGGTCCAATGGACGTAATCCACTAAACCCAGGCAAGCCTATTATTTATCTTACTTATGATTCTATTTATTATCACTAAGTCCTATTTCATGACTTTGAGTCAAAATAGTGATATACATTGCCAACTCGTATTGGCATTACTCTTTTAAAATTTACATTAAGTTCATCTATACATAACAAAATAATACTCGACCTCCAGCGGAGTGACTCGGATGGATATACAGCTACCGAATGCCGAGACACCTACCAAAAGATGTACACAGATCTACAAGGACACCTCGTCCTAATTATCGGCTACCTCGTGATCTAAAAACATGAATTTGAAAATGGTGAGTATAAACCCAGTGAGTGAACAAGGAAGGGAACAAGCAACAATTAGGAAAATTTTAAAATCATGATGCACTTGTTTCAAAACAATGCAATTTAGTTCATTCCTATTTAAAACCCTTCCAAACCTGAGAGTTTTTCGCTACAGCGAGCATGAATTTCGCTGCAGTGAAAACAGAGCAACAAGAGAAACATTTTTCCTCACTCAACAAAAAGCCATCCTGCTAAACTAATAAAATCAACCTAAAATTCATGAAAATTCTCAAAGTACAATGTGTCAACTTTCATGTACATCACATCCATAAATCATTGTCCATCCATTTGCTATAACACACATATTTACATATGTATATATATATATATATATGTATATACCCATCATCATCATCTCATCAACCCATTATCATCATCACCAACTCATCATCATCATCACCAGCTCATGCGCACTCCCTACTCGCACATGGCTGGGTCATCACCGGGTTATGCGCACTCCCTACTTGCACATAACTTGGTCATCCTTGGCTTATGCGCACTCCCTACTCGCACATAGTCAAGTCAACATAATTACACAACATTATATTCAAGTGTATATGTATATCAACATAATACAACCATATAGTAATCCATAATAGCCACATTTCATAACATAAACTTTTTTTCAAAAGCTTGTTCCCAAGGCATTCATTTTCAAAAAAAAAAAAATTATAAAATCATTCAAACACTTTGTTCAAAACAGTCATATTCCCAAAACAATTTTAATAGGCAGTCCACTCACAGGTGTCGAAAATCCGGATTTCGGGTGAACTCTGACTAATAGTCCTCAAGCGTAATTCCTTTGCCTTTTTCGGACGTCTCACCACCTTGACAAATAACAAAGTCGAGGAATTTACTATATTGTCCCTAAATTGATATAAATTAATTTAAACTACTAATGCTTGATATGTAAATGCAAAAACATGTCCGATTACCGCTTAATCATGGTATCGATTAAATTCGACCGATCACCCGATTAATCGGCGATTGTGTCCAAATCACCTCCAAATTAATTCATTTCTCCTCTAATACCTTAATTTACCACATACATTTAAATAAAGCCAAATTCAGCATTAGAACCCTCACAATTCCTTAAAAAAAAATTTGGTCATTTGGTGTACTAGCATCGAATTTTTTTTCTACATAACCGTTTCACCTTACTTCATTATTTTCCATGCCATTTTCCTTGAACTAAAAACAATCCCCCTTGATATTCAGCCCTCATGGTTCGGCCAACAAGGAACCCTAGAGAAATTGAATATTTCTTTTGTGTTTTTGTCATAACCATGCTTAACTATCCCTAAACACAAACATAGTCTAAAATCAAATTATTCCAACAACAATTCCTCTTCCATACCCATTTTTCAGAATTGAATTTATCATGATAACTCAATATTCAACCATGGAAATCAAGAACAAAAGCATGGGTAAGCTAGGTATCAAGGAGAATTAAAGAAATTTTAACTTACCTAGCTTGTTTCCTTGATTTCTTCACTCTTTCTTTGAATTTCCACCTAGGTTTTCTTGTTTTTCCTTTTGTTCTTCCTATTTTTCTTGTTGCTGGATGTCTAGGCCGAATATGGTGAGGGAATTGGAGATTTAATGGGCTGATTTCTATAGAAAATAATAAAATAATCAAGCATGCCATGTGTCACATGCTTGTTGGCCTAAATTTTTAACTTTTTGACTTTTTCTTCTTAATTTTCCACCACAAATATTCTGGTATTTATCCAATCCTACCACAATTAAAATCCCTTGGTCTTGACAGGTACTGGGGCGAGAAATTTACCGATTTGGCCCCGAGATGGAAAAATTATGATTTTACCCCTATACTCCGAAATGTACCGGAATCTCATTATTTCTACTTTTCAACCTAAAATAACACTAATATTGATCAATATTAATCAAATGGGGCAAAAAAAATTTTTTATAAAAATTCCCGTTTAGTCCTCTAGTGGTAAAATTACCATTTTGTCCTTGTGCTCCAAAAATACCGGGAATCAAAATTTTTCATTGCTAAACATCATTTATACTCCAATAATCATAATTATATTTCATATAATTATTCTTGGTCAAATGTGATCAAATCTTGGCTAGAAATCTCCATTAAATCATCAAATGGTAAAATAACCATTTTGTCCCTAATCAAACAATTTTCCCGATGGACTTCAAATTGGACTTTGAACTCCGAATCACTATTCTAAGTTGTTCTGTGGGTTTCAAAATTTTCAATTTCCTCTAAGAATTTCTATTTGAACTAGTTCAAGGCTCGATTTAACTTTGTTGTACCACTCGGTACAATACCATGTTTTAATCGAGTTTGATAGGGTCTCACAGAAGTGATATTAATATAAAGAGAGTACCCATGGAGGACAACTTAGCTAACTCTTTCACCAAAGTTTTGTCCTAATAAAAACAAGATCGCCACTTGGAGGGCTTTGGTATTAGATACATAGGCGATTGGCTTTAGTGATAGTGGGAGATTGTTAGTGTAAACCCTACAAGCCAATCAGTTTCATGCTTATAAAACACTACATTAATTAGTCATATTTCAAGTTAAATACATTATGGATATTTTATATAATGTATGAGGTATTTCTTTATCCATGAGTTTATTTATAAAGAGTTATGAGAGACTTAGGTAGATAAAGTCCTTGGAACATAATGACCTTGTAAAGAAATTATAAAGGTTATAATTATGAGATTCTTATGCATTAAAGTCATGTTCCTAAATATGTTCCTAGTCATTGTATTGTCAAGAATATGAACATTGACAATGCTCAAAGGCTGGTACATGCTAAGTGTCATGAGCCAACCTTGTACTAGACTATGATAAGGTAAAGTTGTCTATGAGATTGAGTCTTTAGGGGAAAGACCTTTCAGGAAAGAAATGTTCTCATTTCAAGCATTGTAATGATTATTGGTAGAATACTTGTAAAATCTCGTAAACACTTTATAGGGGGTGAGCAGTAGGCAGATTATTGGGCTGCCTCACTGGTAAAGGTATCTTTGTAGTGAATCATCTAGGGCTACCCCTATGGCCCGACGATGGCGTGTCTTGGTCCCTTTGTAATTAGTTTCATCTTAACAAAATATTTTTCCTTTTTATGACTCAGTGGTTGCATATATGGCATTCGGTATGCCTTTTGATTTTGATGTAGGTTCTCTTAGTATGATTTGTTGATATTATTATTGTTGGATCAAATATAATCGAGGTTTGGCTGACTTGCGTGGAAGCGTGCACTCAAGTGCCACATGGACTATCACATACTTAGGTGAAGGAGCATAGTTTGTGATAGTTGGTATTAGAGCACAGGCAAGTCGTGTTGATCTAAAGTGTAAAAATGGTGATCATGCCGAGTGCACTAGAGGACCATTAGAGGATTGATGAGCTAAAGCCCGTGGTGGTCACAGTAAAAGCTCAGATGGTTTCATGCAAATGAATAAATGAAATTGAGATGGTTTAGTAGGAACTATTTGAAATGATTAATACTCTGAGTGATGAAACCAGGGATGCATTGAGCATTCTACAAAGCGAGATTGGAGAATTGAAAGCTTAGGTAAATCTTTTGGTTACTGCTACAGGTAATGCCAGTGAGAGCCCAAGACACCAAGGGACAAAGACCAAAATGCCAGAACCCAAGTGATGCGAAAAGGTCCAAGATGCTAAAGAGTTGGAGAACTTCCTTTTTGATATGAAACAAGATTTTCAAGCTGTACGCACGGACTCGGAGGAGGACAAAGTGGCAAAGGCTTTAATGTATCTTGCTGGGGATGCAAAGTTGTGATGGCATTACAAATTCATCAATGGTGAGTGCCATATCAACACTTGGGTAGACCTAAGGCAAGAATTGAAGAACCAGGTTTTCCTTGAGAATATTGAGTATATGGCCTGACGGAAGTTGCAAGAGTTGTCACAAATGAGATCAGTGCAGGAGTTCGTGAGGAACTTCTTTACTTTAATGCTAGATATCAAGGACATGACTGAAAAAGATAAACTGCTTTATTTTCTTGAGGGTTTGAAACTATGAGAGAGGATAGAGTTACAATGACAGAGGGTACAAGATGTGACTTTGGCAATGGTGGCTGCTGAGCCGCCTTACTAATTTATAGTGAAAACTCAAACATAAGAAAAGACCCTCCATCCAAGACCAGTAGCTCTAGCTCAAACAATGGGGCAAAATTTTTAAGAGTAAGCAAACCCCCAAGTGGGGGAGGTAATAGAAGACCACCTATTAAAGATTCACCCCAACCGAGAACAAACAAGCCATGGAACTTCAAAGCATGACCACCGATATCTTGTTTTCTATGCAAGGCACCTCATCGAGTAGTTGACTATCCTCATTGATCAACTTTCAGTGTGATATGTACTACCAATGTTGAGACACTCTTACCCCACACCATAGTTGAAAAAGTCGAGGAAAAACCAACATAAATGGGTTTTATTTGGTTCCTTAGCACTTTGCAAGCAAAACTATAAAAGATGGAGAAGAAGCCCCAACAAGGTTTAATGTATGTAGAGATGTTGTTGAATGAGAAAAGTATCAAAGCCATGCTCGAAACGGGGGCCTCGAACACTTTCATCACCCTAAGAGAGGCAAATAGGTAAAGTCTTAAAGTTGAGAAGGATTTTGGATAGACAAAAGCAGTTAACTCGCCATCTTCAGCTATAATGGGAAATGCTAAAAACGTAAAGATTAAGATTGGCTTCTGGGAAAGGAAGATAAACTTGACTGTAGCCACTATAGACAATTTTGATTGTCTTAGGCTTGGATTTTATGACGAAAGCACAAAACATCCTTTTCCTTGCTACAAGTTGTTTAATGTTTTTTGGAGAACGACTATGTGTGGTACCGACTACAATCCTACCTATGAGCGGGAAGAAGATGATATCAACCATACAATTTAAGAATAGGATCAAGAAAGGTGAGGCCTCTTGCTTGGACATGCCCATCTACAAAGGTGAAGATAATAGAAACCCAATACTTGAAGAAGTGAAACTGGTTTTGGAAAAATTTCAAGATATGATGCCAGAACAACTATCAAGAGTTCTACTACCTTGACAAGCTATTGATCACGAGATAGAATTGCTTCCAAGAGTCAAGCTGATTGCAAAAAGGCCATACAAGATCTTTCCTTTAGAGTTAGCAGAGCTAAAGAAACAATTAGATGAGCTGATTCAAGTCAAATTCATTCGACCATCAAAAGCACCTTTTGGAGCCCTAGTACCTTTTCGGAAAAAGCAAGATGGAAGTTTACGATTATACTGTGCATTATCGGGCTTTGAATAAAGTCACAGTTAACAATAAATATCATATCCCTCTTTTAATAGATCTCTCTTGATCAGCTAAATGGTGCAAAATACTTCTCCAAACTAGATTTGAGATCAGGTTACCATCAAGTAACATGTTATGGGGCATTTAAATTTCTCATTATGCCTTTTGGACTAACCAATGCTCCTGCTACCTTTTGCACACTGATGAATTAGGTGTTTCATGATTATCTGGACAAGTTGGTGGTGATCTACTTAGATGATATTATGGTGTACGGTTCGACCTTAGATGAACATCAACAGCATTTGCGACAGGTCTTCCAAAGGCTACGTGACCACCAATTATATATAAAAAGGGAAAAATGTGCATCCGTACAAACCTGAATCCAGTTTCTTGGCCACATAATTGAACAAGGCCACATTCGAATGGACATGCAGAAGGTAAACACTATCAAAGAATGGGCCACCCCTAAGAATATAGCTAAGCTTTGTTCCTTTTTAGGCTAGCCAATTATTATCAGATATTTATGGAAGGATATACAAAAAAAATAGTGCCATTGACATAATTATTGAAAAAGGGATAGAATTGGAGCTGGACACCGTATTGCTAAGAAACCTTCGAAGGTTCACGATGATGACTAATCTTGTGTTATCGCTCCCTAATATTGGAAAGCCTTTTGAGGTACAGACAGATGTATCAAACTTTTTCCTTACAAGAGTGTTGCTATAAGAAGGACACCTAGTTGTGTGTGAAAGTCGAAAGTTGAATAAGGTTGAGAGGTAATACGTGGTACAGGAGAAAAAACTACTTGCAGTGATTCATTATTTACGGGCCTAGCAACATTACTTGCTAGGATCACAATTCGTTGTAAGACCGACAATATAGCCGTAGGCCATTTCTTCACACCCCCAAAACTTACAGCTAAGAAGGCGAAATGGCAAGAGTTCTTAGCCGAGTTTGATTTCTCTTTCGAGCATAAAGGGGAAAAAGTGAACCGTGTAGTAGACGCCCTTAGTAGGAAAGTTGAATTTGTAGCTTTAAGGGTGATTGTGCCAGTGATAGCTAGCAGAGTGACCACAGATATGCGTAATCTGATTAAAAAAATTTACATTGAAACTCCCAAGCAATGGCCATTAAAAAGTTGGTGGAGAACGGAAAGTCAAAATACTTTTAGGTGGAAAATGGTCTCCTACTAACGAAGGGACCTCACATATTTGTTCCAAAAGCGGGAGAGCTTAAGCAGAAATTAATGCGGGAATGTCACGACACTCCTTGGGCAAGACATCTAGGTTGGTAGCGAATTATTGCACTACTGAAACAATGTTACTATTGGCCTCATAAGCAACAGGATGTGATGGATTATATGAAGGCAAGCCTTATTGCCAACAAGACAAAGTAGACAGACAGAGACCAATGGGAATGCTTGAACCTCTACTAGTACCGACCAAACCATGGGAAAGTATTTCTTTAGACTTTATTGTAGGACTTCCTAAAGTGGGGGATATGACAACAATCTTGGTAGTGGTGGACCAATTTTCCAAGTACGCAACATTCATTCCAGTACAAAAGTTTAGCTCTGCAGAAGAAATAGCTCATACAATTTTTAAACATGTGGTAAAATATTGGGGTGTTCAGAAGAGCATTATCAACGACAAAGATTCAAAGTTTATAGGCTTTTTCTAAAATGAGTTGTTCAAGCTGTTAAGATCAGAACTCAACATATCTTCCAATTATAACCCATTAACAGATGGTTGAACAGAATGCTTCAATGGGTTATTGGAAGAATACTTACAACACTTTGTACATGCAAACTAGAAGAATTGGCTCAACTTACTAGATGTGGCTCAACTATGTTTCAACTCATAAAATAGCTCAACCACCAATAGAACCTCTTTTGAGGTCGTCACTAGACAACAACCTAGACTTCCTCATACCACAGTGGAATCGTATATAGGGAAGAGCCCATAGGCATTTAACTTTGCTAAGAAGTGGAAGCAAAACACTAAAATTGTTAGAGCTTATTTAGAGAAAGCCTCCAATCGGATAAAGGATTGGACAAATACAGGTCGAAAAGAGCAACAATTTAAAGTGGGAGATCTAGTGCTAGTGATGTTGGTACATGAACAAATTTAATTCCTAAAAAAGAGAGATTGAAGGCTAGTACGAAAGTATGAAGGTCTAGTACTGGTGGTAACCAAAGTGGGGAGGACTTCTTACAAGATTGATCCACCTAAGCAAACGAAGGTATACCCTATGTTTGACATCAACAATGTGAAACCGTTCCATGCAGATCCAGCAGATGCAAGTAGAAGTTGAGCAACAAAAGTTGCCATCAGCATCAAGTGGAGGAGATTTTGGCAGGGAGGACGATGACCATCAACCGACCATCGACATAGAAGAACTTGGTGAAATGGGAAGGTTTGGGGCCAAATGAGATCACTTAGGAGAAGGAAGCCAACTTTCGTGCCTTCCAATAGAAGATTGAAGAGTTTCAAGCCAACTAGTCAACAAGGACGTCGACAAATTAAGTGGGGGAGAATATCATGAGCCAACCTTGTACCAAATTATGATAGGGTAGAGTTGTCTATGAGATTGAGTCTTTTATGCTTGTAAGGGAAATGTCCCTTTTTCAAACAATGTTATGGCTCATGATGACACCTCCATAAATACTTGTTAAGTCTTCTGAGAGGAAAGACCCTTTAGGAAAGGAATTTCCTCATTTTAAGCGTTGTAATGGCTACTGATAAAATACTTATAAAATCTCGTAAACTCTTTATAGGGGGTGAGCAGTCAGTGGATTGTTAGGCTAGCTCACTAGTAAAGGTATGTTTCTAGCGAATCATCTGAGGTAGCCCCTATGGCCCAACGATGACGTGTCTTGGTCCCTTTGAAATTAATTTCACATTAATAAAACATTTTTTCTTTTTATGACTTAGTGGTTGCATATATGGCATTCGGTATGCCTTTTGATTTTGATGTGGGTTCTCTTAATCTAATTTGTTGATATTATTATTTTTGTATTAGATATAACAAAGTTTTAGCTGACTTGAGTGTAAGCATCCACTCAAGTGCCGAATGAACTATCGCATACTTAGGCGAAAGAGCGTAGTTCGTGACACTAAGTCTCCTTACTTTAGAAATAAACAACTGATCTCATAAGTTGAAGTATACGAGATATGTGGGGATAGTACGTGGGTGCTTTTTAAAGAACAAGTTCACCGAACATGGCCTGTTTTAAGAGTTCTATTTAGTATTTGATTCAAGTGTCTATGGAAATACTCTCATGTGTTAGTAGTGTACGTAATCCTTAGACTTGTTTTACCAGGTCATTTTATATGTAAATTGTCATGCTGTGATTTCACCTCTATGACTCTGAAGGCGATTGGATGCCTAAACAAGGTGTTTTTCGATGTATCATGAAGCATGCGAAGATGAATGAGTAGTCTAAAGAGGATTCATCACCACAAGTGATTTTAAGAGGACATATCTCATTTGCTCTTGTCTTATATTAGCAAAAAGTCTTTAGCTACGGCAATCTTGATAGCTCAATATGAAAGTTCTAAGACTAATATGGATAAATTAGAAAGTAGACACCAAGCCAAGCTTTCTATCTATCTTGGACATATGATGAAAGGATTGAATTACACTAAGGTACTATACATTGAAAGGTTAGTCAAACCATATTGACTCTCCTGACATTTGGATGGTCATGATGCATTGCTAGATGCTGCTCATGATCTGTAAATATAAATATAAGGGTAAAATACCCTGACCCTCCTAAGTTTTGATCGAAATTACACGGAGGTGCATTATATTATTTAAAAAAAAAAAGAACACCGATCTATGCTTTCAAGGGAAGAAAGCACTAATTGGTGCTCCCTTCCTTAAGTGCTCAATTTAGGGCTCCCCATCTAGGGAGCACCAACAGCTCCTTGATAAGGAGCTTTTTTTTAATTATTAAAAAATATTAAAATTATATGATAGTAATTATAAAAATTAATCAAGGGTAAAATTATCTTTTTATCATTGCCACGTTAGCAAGTTGACAGAAATATTAACGGTTGACTAACGATTGGACTTACGTGTCTAGCAAAAAAAATTTTTTGGAGTAGAGTGTCCATTTTGAAAACTAATGGACCTTTGTGTAATTTCGATAAAAACTTATGGGGTCAAGGTATTTTACCCTAAATATAAATTCTTAATTGAATTAATTTATATTTATTGCCAACAAGTTAGGCACTTAATGGGTCACACATATAAAGTAAATTGTCAAAATTAATTTGAGTTTAATTGGATATAATCTAATTTATTTTATAGAGGATTAATCCAATTAGATATTGGGCTAAATAAGATACGATTTGTTGGAGTATTAAACAAAGGCCCAATTAGCCCAAGACATTTTCTAAGCCTTGTTGGATACGAAGTAGGTCACTTCACTTTATAAAAGAATCCTTTAGCCACTTCTTGAACTTACAAAAGTGTTATGTTTTATTTTCTCATGCATTGAGATAGGATCACAGCCAAAAAGAGAGAAACAAGATTGAGTTCAAAATTGAGAGTTTGCTAACAAAAACTTTGGCTGAGGGATTCACACACTCTTAGTGAAGAGATTTTGACAAATTATTATGTGGATCACCATTAGAAGCAGGAGAATTGTCAATGGTTTGATAAGTCCTAGTTGTTGTACAAAAGTCAAAAATGAAAAGCCAAGGAGGACTCCATCCAAGAAAGCAAACATCAAACTTCTAGTTATGTCAAAATCTTTCTCTTGTGGTTTCTCTAGATTAGTTTTAATTAAAGTGATCCATAACTTAGGGGATTAAAATTTTAATAATATTCTGCTGTGTATGATCACCTTGGCATGATTTGAATCCCCTTCATCTAAAACCTGCAAACAAAATATAAAACAATTAAAAAAATAAAAGAAATATCAACTGAAAGGCAAAAATTGAAATAAAAACTAAAGGAAACAAATAAGCTAAGTTTAGAAACTAGGGTTGCCTCCTCAAAAGCACTTTCTTTATAGTCGGTAGCTAGACTTGTTGGAAGCTCATTGGGGTTAGAAAGATGGATGAAGGATTGGAGACAATTAATGTCACCTTTCTAGTAATGCTTTAATCGTTGCCCATTCACCTTGAATGTTCCATTAGACAACCTGACAATTATTTCCACTACTCCAAGCAGAAACACCTTTGATACAATAAAAGGCCCCAACTATCTTAATTTCAACTTACCCGAAAATAAGTTTAAACAGGTGTTAAGCAACAATACTTGTTGACCTAGCTTGATGTTGGGTGAAGGCTGATCATGCATCAAATACAAACAAAAAGCAGCAAAAATAAATTTAAAAATTAAATTACGCCTCATTCTCCTAAATCTCTTTCATGCCAAATTGAGTATAGAATTAAATTAAAAAAAATATATATGATCATATTAAGTTTACATAAATAACAAAGTTAATGAATTCTTTGTTAAACCACGAAATCAGCCTTCAAAAAGCTTAGCCACCTTAGCTCGGTTGTTGCAAACCAAAGCTGTCCAAGGAATCCTTACTTAGCCTCTAATGGTGATCCACACTAATGAATTAGAAAATCCTTCTTTAAGGATTAGAAGTGCTATGCCTTGACAATGTGGTAGCGAAGATGAGTTTCATAAACTCATAATCCACACAAATTTTTAGGGCTAAACACACAAAAGAAATCAAGTGAATGAAAAACTATTTTGTTCTTCACATAAGGAGTGGCAAGGCAAAAGGAATTTCTAATGTGCTGTTCTCTTAATTTTTCAGTTGTTTTCTCTCATTTTGTTTGGAGGTATAGCAAGGTATTTATACCTTGGATTAATTTTAAACCCTAATTACAAAGCTATTTTGTAATTGCCAATTAATCCAATAATTTGATTAAACAATTTAATTAAGTCCTTAAGAAGCCCAATTCACTTAATTATTTAATTTAATCAATTAGGCCCAATAACTTAATTAAATAATTTAATTAATTAAGCCTAATAGTTTAATTAAATAATTTTAATCAATTAGGCCTAATGACTTAATTAAACAATTTTAATCAACTAGGCCCAAAGACTTAATTAAACAATTTAATTAATTAAGCCTAATGACTTAATTAAACAATTTTAATCAAGTGCTTGAGAAGATCATAACTTCTAATTTAATTAAGTCCAACTTGATCACCTCTCCCATTTTATTTTCAACATTCATTTTAGGTGAGTGACCCATTAGGCTTCTAACATGTTGGCAATAAACTCAACATATAATTCTTAAGTTAAACTTAGAACTAGATAAATTTAAACTACTTTAAATTTATCATTAATCAAGTTAACTACCTAAAGTTCATAGACCAAGATTGGGATCTAGCAATCCATCATGGCCACCCAAATGATAAAAGAGTCAAGATGGTTTGACTCAATTATTTAGTGATCAACCGTTCATTGTAATTTATTCGTTCATCATATATCCTAGAGATGATAAGAGCGTGGCGTAGTGTCTACTCTTATTGATCTCCATATTCATTATTAAAGTTTTATCATCAACACCCTAAAATCTTATGAAACTCCTTTCATAATCTTTTAGTTGCCTTGGCCAAGGACTTCAATAAGCTAATATCAACCAAGAATAGTTAAGATATGTCCCTTGAATCACTTGGGGTCATGATTCTTATCTTGATCACTCATTTGCCTTGACATGCTTTATGCTACACCCAAAAGCATCCAGTTTTGGCATCCTTGGTGTTAGTGCAAGCCTTGCAAGCCAATCGATTTTGTGTTTGTAAAGCATTACATTAATTAGTCATATTTCATGTTAAATACATTATGGATATTTTATATAATGTATGAGGTATTTCCTTATCCATGAGTTTATTCATAAAGAGTTATGAGAGACTTATATAGATAAAGTCCTTGGAACATAATTGCCTTGCAAAGAAATTATAAAGGTTATAATTATGAGATTCTTATGCATCAATGCCTTGCTCCTAAATATGTTCTTAGTCATTGTATTGCCAAGAATAAGGACATTGACAATGCTCAAAGTGTAAAGCCTGACCTTATAAAATGCTTGTCATGACATACATGAGATGGATAGCATGTTTGCATGCTTTGAGAGTCTCAAAAAATTTACAAAAGTAGGTATTGTACCTAGAGGTATAACAAAGTTGATTTAAGTCTCGAACTAGATCAAATAGAGATTTTAGAGTGAAATTGAAAATTTTACAGTCCAGGAGTGATTTAAATGGTGATTTGGAGTTCGAGGACCGATTTGGAGTCAAATAGGAATTTTCAAGTTCTAGGGGTAAAATGGTAATTTTGTCACCTGAGGACAAAATGGGAAATTTTAGAAAAGATTTTAATCACATTTGACTCATTGGAGTATGATTTGAGTTTGAGAGGTGAAAAATTTAAATTCTGAGATTTTTTGAGTCCTAGGGGCAAAATGGTAATTTTACTAGTTTACGGGGGCAAAGTTGGAATTTTGGAATTTTACACCACCTAACACTTGTCATGCCCATGGATTTCAGCCATTAACATTGTACATTGTGGATAATTGAAACATTTTAGGTGGTGGAAAGAGATTGCTTAATGGATAAGTATTACACATGGACTAATGGAAGCATGCCATGTGTCAGGCTTGGATTATTCTAGAATTTCCTTGTAAAATCTATTTAAAACTCTCTTAGTCACACCCATATGGCCGACCAAAGCATGAAGTGAAGAGGAAAGGAAAGAACACAAGCCCGAGGTGGGAAAATTGAAGAAAAAGTGTGGGATTTTAAGGGATTAAGCTAATAAAGGTAAAATTTTGTGATTTTATCTTGTGATTTACACTACCCATGCTTTCTTTTTCATTTTCCATGCTTAGAACTCAAGTTTGCATGATGAACCCATGCTGGCCGAATTTGAGAGGAGAGGTTTTGAGCATTGATTTTGCTAGATTTCAAGCTAATTAAGTGTTTTTGGTTGTTTGGTAATGGAAAGTATGAAAATCTAGCAAGGAATCACTTTGTTCTTCACAAACCCACAAGAGGCCAAATTTTCTAGGGAGGATATTAAGGCTGAAATTGATGATATTTCATGATATTTTGGTGGTATTTAATGATTGGTGAGGCTAAAAATTTAATGGGAAATTTTGGCATGAAAATATGATTTTTTACCTAATGTATAGACATGTGCGATTTATGGTTTGGACTGATAAATTGAATCATATTCACAGTCATTGAGTCATTTGAAGTATAATTGGAGTGTAAAAAGTGAAACAAATCGATTTGGAGTTAAATTGGAGGTTTTAGCCAATTACACCGACAATAGTGTGAATTAGTCGAATACCGTATTTAAACGGCTATTCGGACATTTTGCATCATATTTCATGCATTCATATAGATTTATAGAGCCTGAAATAGTTTATGATAAATTGACATAATTTATTGAAATTCGTGTCACGTATGATGCATAGGTGGTAAGCCCTCTAACAAGGGTAAAGAGATTGTGCCCGAAGATCGAAAATAGGAGTATATCGAACACCTAGTACTATGAGTAACCTTACTATCGTCTTAATTATCTAAAGTATGTTTTATCCGATTTTGTGAATTTTATGAAAAATGAATTAAATGATTAATTTTTTGGTTTTATAAAAAAAATGTGATTTAGTGAAATGATTTCATAAAATTGTTTTAAAATTGAATAATGGCTTTTCAAATAGAGTAATTGGAGACCATTTGATGTATTGTGAATTTATGGTTCTAATTGATTGGCTTATGACAATATTGTCATGAATGGCTGAATTGGTATTTGTGTTGAAATGTATAAACTATTGTTTGCCTTGATAGGCTGGATAATAATAAAATTGCCATGTCATGCTATTGAATTTTTACTGTATGGTGGGTTTAGCTTGCTGCAGTGATCTGGTTCTGTGGACTAGCCTATTAGAGGAGCATGGAACCTGGTCATATTCATACCTCAATTTGAGAGGCGCGGATGGATAACTTTTGAGGTTAACACTTTAGAGTTCACTTCACGCCAAACCACCACGTGAGGGTGAACTCGGCCAACACCAAGGAACGACTATGTTTTCAAAATAAAAACATGATTGATGCGAACATAACTTTTTAACAGCCTTGGCGGACTCTATTTGGGATAGCCCTCGGCCAAGGTATCCTTGATGACTGAGTATGATGGTGATTTTGGCATGAGCCAAAGTTTTAAGAAATTCATAAGCCATGTTAATTAGTCGATTTATATGAATTGATTTTTTTTGGTTGAAACAAGTTGAAAGGTGATGAATTTTAGTATGTTAAATTGTTTTATCTGTCTCCATTTACTTGACTTTAGATGGTTTAGACGTTATCTATTTACTCACTGGGATTTTATAATCTCACCTCCCTTCTTTTCAACCATTTTAGGCTCGAGGTAGCCTGTGGATAGCAGATATCGTCATGGATTATAGTTGGCTTTACTACTCCAAAAACTGTAGGTTTACTGCCTTTCTGCACTTTTGTTCCTTGTGGGCCCACGAGTCACTGTAAAGTAAATTTCATATCCCGATTATCTGTATTATAGTACGTATGAATTTATTTAGCTTTTACATTACAAAAAATCATTTACCGATGACTATAAATATTATTTTACAAGAAATTAAAATATTTTATTGAATATTTTAATTTTATTCAATTAGTTGCAATATCATTTTTAATAAATGTTTTAGACACTCAAATTATTTTAAATCATGAAATATGTGTTTTCCACTCATCTACTACATTTTTAGTCAGGTTCAAAAAATTTTGAGGAAAAATGACGAAAACGCCTTTATGAGGCGAAAATTATTTTTCCACAATTTTGAAAGGGAAAAGGCTTAAAATTCTTTAAAAACGAGGTTTGGCGATGATTACTCATAAGGGAGACAAAAAAAAATGGTACTAAAGCCTTACGGGGTTTCGATTGGCACTCCGGGTAACTAATGTCTATTGGACGTCGCGGTGGTTGTCATGGGCTTGAGGGGAGTATTGGGTTGTCACAATTCGAGTGGTATGAGAGCTTTTGGTTTTAAAGTTGTTTTAAAATTTACAGTGTCAGTGTGGCCCCGAGTTAAGTTAAGTTAGGTTTGATAGAATAGAATACGTGCATCTGCACATAGAATTTGGAGTTGTTTAGATTCATTCTGTTTCTTCTTACAGATCTTATGGGAGCGTAAGTCATAGACAGGGAGCTATATGAACTCCTGTTCCCAGTAATCCACTTCTTTGTTAATGTCATGCAAAGGTCATAAGTAAGGCCGTTGTCCAGGTTTAAGATGCCACCCGTGACACGAGCCAGTGTTAGAGAGATCTTAAAACGAATGCTCCTAATGAAAGATTAATGAAATGATATATCCCTCCGATTAAGGATGGAGAAATTTGGAGTTAGACTAATAGGCCGTGATAATTTATTCATTTGTTGGAGTTATAATTGAACTCATGGTTGTCAATTGGAAAAAGATTTGGGGACTATGGATTGTACTGGGGTTAATATAAAGGAGCACGTGTGATAATGGTAATAAGGGGCGCACTTTGATTAGAATGAATAGTGATGGTTGTAATTCAGTTGGAGTGTATAAATTAAGCATTGAGGTAAGAGTAAACCCATACTTATGTGCATGAAGATAAGAACACTATGTTAATTGAGCTTGTTATGCCCATATAAAAGTGGTGTTGGGATTTTGAAATATTTTATATGTGAATATGTGTTGAATTGGTATAGTAGCTTAGAGGGAACTGGTGTTGATTTCAATTGAGCGATTGTGAGATTTCAAGAATTAATTGGACCTATTATAGTTCATGCTTATAAGCACATGAATTAACTCGAAAGTGAGTATCAATGATTACTATAATTGATGTGTGGTCATGAAGTAAGAAGTTAGTAAACAAATTTGCTCTAAGGATGAGCTTGAACTTTGCTATGCATAGTAGGGGGAGCCAACGGATTAAAGGACTAAATGTGAAATTGGCAACTTAAGGTTAAATGACTGGGAAATGTCGAATCTAGTCTAAGTGCCATATGAAGTTCTATAATTGAGATTGATATACAAATTACTTGAAAGATTAATTTAAAATTTTATTTGGTTCAAAGTGTGGCCTATGATACGAATGATCAATCTTGAAGGTGATCTCCCTAGAGTAAGGAATTTAGAAAATGTTGATGTTTGGATATACTCTAAGAGAGAGAACTTCTGCATCCTAAGTTTAGGATAACTTTGATCTTATGATCGCAAAGGCAAGGTGTAATAACTAAGTAAATTATTCACTTAATAAATGTGATTGGTTATTGATGAATAAAGTCAAGATCTTAACATTTAGTGGTATACAATTTGATAATTATGTATTTAAGAGTTATTTGGAGACAATTCCTTCATCAAATTTGCACTAAATACTACGGTAAAGGCATATCAATGTTAATATGGAAATGTATCCAGGAATGATCTTAACATACCACCAAAGGAGAATTAAACATGTTGAAATTAGTGTTCTAATAGTGTGCATATGATAGAAAGCTAGTTTGTAAGTTGTAGTTTTCATTATCATGAAATATATAAAGATTATCAATATATGGACATACACTTGGAGTTATAATTTACAAGTTTGGAGTATTTAAGATATGATTAAATGGAATTAGCATTAGTTAAGGTACATAAATCGTTTAATTAATTTTTGTGGAGTATGCATGATAGTAGAATGGAGGAACATAGTGCCGTGATACTATATGGTTAAGTTACTATACAATATGGAAAGAGTATTCTAAAGTGGGATTTATTGACTGATGATAAGTGATGTGCAATCTGAGATATATGTAGCTATGAATAAATTTGGAGATTTTTGCTTAAGCAAACTCGTACTAAATGTTATGGTAAAGATATATGAATGTTAATGGCAAAATAAATACGTTAAATCAATGTTCTGATCACACACTTGTGATAGAAAGTTAGTCTTGCTAATTGTGGTATAGACTCAAAGAGAAGCCACACGATTGTGAATAATTGAGGTAGTAGCTTTAAAGGTGGAAGAGTTGCTGGGATAAAGATGATGAGTGAAATTGCAGAGTTTATTTATTGCCTTATATATGGGCATGTAAGAGAAAGAAAAGTTAGAGAGTTTTTGAGATGGCTACAAAAAAAATAATAAATTAACATGTGGAGTGTTAAAATGAATAATATGTTGACTGAAGTCAAATCTTAAGAAATAAAGAAGACAAGAGATTAAGTCTTGTTAAAAACTAAAGAGGAAGCGAATGAAAGGTTAGATGAATGTATGAGATATTGATAAGAGATGTCAATACCAAGTGATGAAAATGTGAATGAAGATTTCAAGAATGATATAGCGAATGAGTTTATATAGAATATTGTTATGAGAATTTACAAATCTTGTCTTGACTTTGTTGAAAGGAAAGGATTAGTAACAACACAAGTAAACTAGGTGACATGTTAGAAACCCTCAGAGATAAATCGAAGCATGAGTAGTTGGGCATGCCTTTATGGAAATGATATACTTGGAGTATGAAAGAGCAAATAAGTGATTAAGTGTTTCAAGAATGTTTAAACACCTTTGAGAAAGAATTATAAGTTATACATGATGACCATAAGATGCGTGACTTTGAAACTTATTAAGGAGCCAAACAGCTAAGTCTTGGGTTAAGTGATCACCTGTTGTGAGACATAAGTTTAAGATAGATATCCCCAAGGAAATACTTAAGAGAAGTTCTGCCATTGATCTCGTGAAAGCAAGCAGTAAGTTATGTGGTTATAAAAAGGAAGCTGTAAGCTGAGAGTGATATTCATATTAACATTGAAAGGTACTTGAGGAGAATCTAGTTTCAAGTTTTGCAATTTCAAGTGCAATTTATAAATTGGCTAAGGGAAAATGATGTTATATTCGTATGAAAGAGTGGAACAAAGGATGATAGAAGCTGACCTTGATAATGAAGTCGGATAATGAAACTTTCCTAATATATTATGGAAAATTGGAATTCAAAAATGCTTGAGGCATACATGATTCAAATGAGTTTGAGTCTTAAGTGACAAATCAATATCGGAATGCAATAAGGATACAATATATGTAAGAGGCATGAAGGATAATGAAGGAAAAATGATGACTCTTAGGAATTGTGGTATTGTATGAGATGCAATGATCAAGTTAAGATAAATCTTTGAAGTATCAATGGGATTATAAAGCATACACACATAATAGATTATAATTAAATGGAGATGACATTATGATGCAATAATATATAGTACAAGGAAACTTAAGCATATAATTGGAAATGATAAGAAGAGAGTATAAGTATGTAAATGATGTGGAACTATGCACAAGCATGATGAGAATTTGTATGAATTATGAAGATTATTCTATTGAATCTTGATTATGGATGGAAATGAACAAAGAGAAATTAGTCTGAAGGCATTTGAAAATCGAGACCCATATACATAATGAGGAATATGGACACTTGAATGTGCGTGTATACGTATATATGGAGTTAGTGATGTACCCAACTAAAATGAAGAATGGTTTTAGTGGTTCGAGATTTACTTAATAAGTACTTGATCATAAAAGTTCGAGAGTTTCTTTTTGAGAATATGGTTACTAATGGTTATCAAATTTGAATTATTTGTGATGTTAAATATATATCTATAAATAAATAAAAGGTGTTTGATCCTTATGTATTATGAAATGCTTGAATGATGGAAGGTTTGATAAAAGATCAAGGTAGAGAAATTGTGGATAGTTAAGTAAACATGCATAATTGATGATTTAAGGATGATTTGACTTAGATGTAACTTGTACGTATTCTAGATCAAAAGGATCGAGTGTTAAGGAATAAAAACATCCCAATTGTTAAAGGTGTTCCCTTCGGGGGGAGCAAAAGGTCTCAGGTTCGAAGCTTGGCGATAAGGTCCTGTAGGGCTTGTCGTGCCACCCTTAGGCATGGCGAATACGAGTAAGTCAAGTGATGGGGACCCAGATATAATAATACCTTGGAGTGGGCCCTCAAGGGGGATGCCACAGAATGCTCAAATGGAAGAGATGACGTGAGAAGTCGAGCACCAGATGAGAGATCGATATCCACATCTTTTCTTGGAATTTGGTAAGTGAAATTTTAAGGTCAAAATTTTATTTTTAAGGGGGGTAGTGCTATAAAGCCCGACCTTATAAAATGCTTGTCATGACATACATGAGGTGGATAGCATGTTTACATGCTAGGAAAGTCTCGAAAAATTTACAAAATTAGGTATCATACCTAGAAGTACAACAAAGTTGATTTAAGTCTCGAACTAGATCAAATAGAGATTTTAGGGTGAAATTAAAAATTTTACAGTCTAAGAATGATTAAAATGGTGATTTGGAGTTCGAGGACCGATTCGGAGTCAAATTGGAATTTTCATGTTCTAAGGGTAAAATGGTAATTTTATCACTCGAGGATAAAATGGAAATTTTTAGAAAAGATTTTGATCACATTTAACTCATTGGAGTATGATTTGAGTTTGAGTGGTGAAAAATTTAAATTTTGACATTTTTGGAGTCCTAGGGGTGAAACGGTAATTTTACGAGTTTATAGGGGCAAAGTTGGAATTTTGGAATTTTACACCACCTAACACTTGTCATGCCCATGGATTTCAGCCATTAATATTTTACATTGTGGATAATTGAAACATTTTAGTTAGTGGAGAGAGATTGCTTAATGGATAAGTATTACGCATGGACCAATGGAAACATGCCATGTGTCAAGCTTAGATTATTCTAGAATTTTCTTGTAAAATCTATTTAAAACTCTCTTAGTCTCAGCCATATGGCTGGCCAAAGCATGAAGTGAAGACGAAAGGAAAGAACACAAACCCTAGGTGGGAAAATTGAAGAAAAAGTGTGGGATTTCAAGGGATTAAGCTAATAAAGGTAAAATTTTGTGATTTTATCTTGTGATTTACACTACCCATGCTTTCTTTTTCATTTTCCATGCTTAGAACTCAAGTTTGCATGATGAACCCATGCTGGCTGAATTTGAGAGGAGAGGTTTTGAGCATTGATTTTGCTAGATTTCAAGCTAATTAAGTGTTTTTGGTTGTTCGGTAATGGAAAGTATGAAAATCTAGCAAAGAATCACTTTGTTCTTCACAAACCCACAAGAGGCCGAATTTTCTAGGGAGGATATTAAGGCTGAAATTGATGATATTTCATGATATTTTGGTGGTATTTAATGATTGGTGAGGCTAGAAATTTAATGAGAAATTTTGGCATGAAAATTTGAATTTTTACCTAATGTATAGACATGTGCGATTTATGGTTTGGACTGATAAATTGAATCATATTCATAATCATTGAGGTATTTTAAGTATAATTGGAGTGTAGAAAGTGAAAAAAATTGATTTGGAGTTAAATTAGAGGTTTTAGCCAATTACACCGAGAATAATGCGAATTAGGTCGAATACCGTATTTAAACGGCTATTTGGACATTTTGCATCACATTTCGTGCATTCATATAGATTTATAGAGCCTGAAATATTTTATGATAAATTGACACAATTTATTGAAATTCATGTCATGTATGATGTATAGGTGGTGAGCCCTCTAACAAGGGTAAAGAGATTGTGCCCGAAGACCAAGAATAGGAGTGTATCGATCTCCTAGTACTGTGAGTAACCTTACTATCGTCTTAATTATATAAAGTATGTTTTATCCAATTTTGTGAATTTTATGGAAAATGAATTAAATGATTAATATTTCGATTTTATAAACAAAATATGATTTAGTGAAATGATTTCATAAAATTGTTTTAAAATTGAATAATGGCTTTTCAAATAGAGTAATTGGAGACCATTTGATGTATTGTGAATTCATGGTTCTAATTGATTGGCTTATGACAATATTGGTATGAATGGCTGAATTGGTATTTGTATTGAAATGTATAAACTATTGTTTGCCTTGATAGGCTGGATAATGATAAAATTGCCATGTCATGCTGTTGAATTTTTATTGTATGGTGGGTTTAGCTTGCTGCAGTGAGCTAGTTCTGTCGACCAGCCTATTAGAGGGGCACAAAACCTGGTCATATTCATACCTCAATTTGAGAGGCACGGATGGATAACTCCTGAGGTTAACACTTTAGAGTTCACTTCACACCAAACCACCACGTGAGGGTGAACTAGGCCAATGCCAAGGAACGGTTATGTTTTCAAAATAAAAACATGATTTATGCGTACATAACTTTTTAACAGCCTTGGTGGATTCGGTTTGGGTTAGCCCTCGGCCAAGGTATCCCTGATGATTGAGTATGATGATGATTTTGGCACGAGCCAAAGTTTTAAGAAATTCATAAGCCATGTTAATTACTCGATTTATATGAATTGATTTTATTTGGTTGAAACAAGTTGAAAGGTGATGAATTTCAGTATGTTAAACTGTTTTATCTATCTCCATTTACTCGACTTTAGATGGTTTAGTTGGTATCTGTTTACTCATTGGAATTTTATAATCTCACCACCCTCCTTTTCAACCATTTCAGGCCCAAGGTAGCCAGTGGATAGTAGATATCGTAAAGGATTATAGTTGGCTTTACTACTCCAAAAACTGTAGGTTTACTGCCTTTGTGCACTTTTGTTCCTTGTGGGCCCACGAGTCACTGTACAGTAAATTTCATACCCTGGTTATTTGTATTATAGTACATATGAGTTTATTTAGCTTTTACATTACAAAAAAGTATTTGCCGATGACTCTATAAATATTGTTTTACAAGAAATTAGAATATTTTATTGAATATTTTTATTTTATTCAAATAGTTGCAATATCATTTTTAATAAATTTTTTAGACACCCAAATTATTTAAAATCATGAAATATGTGTTTTCCACTCATCTACTACATTTTTAGTCGGGTTCGAAAAATTTTGAGGAAAAATGATTAAAACGCCCTTGTGAGGCGAAAATTATTTTTTCCACGATTTTGAAAGGGAAAAAGCTTAAAATTCTTTAAAAACGAGGTTTGGCGATGATTACTCACAGGGGAGATGAAAAACAAATGGTACTAAAGCCTTGCGAGGTTTCGGTTGGCACTCCAAGTAACGAATGTCTACCAAGATGTCGTAGTGGTTGTCACGGGCTCGAGGGGAGTACCGGGTCATGACACAAAGGCTAGTACATGCTAAGCCTCCTTACTTTTGAAGTAAGCAATTGATCTCATAGGTTGAAGTATGTGAGATACTTGGGGATAGTATTTTGGTGCTTGTTAAGGAACAAGTTCACTAAACATGACCCACTATGAGAGTTCCATTTGGTATTTCACTCAAGTGTCTATGGAAATACTCTCATGTGTCAGTAGTGTAAATAATCCTTAGACTTGTGATGGCAAGTCATCTTGTATGTGAATTGTCACGTTTTGATCTCACCTCTACGTGTCTGGAGATGACCAGATGCTTAAATAAGGTACTTTTGGGCATTGCATGAAGCATGCGAAGATGAATGAGTAGTCCAGAAAGGATTCATCACCCCAAGTGATTTGAAGAGGATATATCTGATTTGCTCCTGCCTTATATTAATTAAAAGTCCTTGGCCAAGGCAATCTTGATAGGTCAATATAGATGTTGTAGGACTAATATGGATAAGGTAGAAAGTAGACACTAAGCCAAGCTTTCTGTCTATCTAGGATATATGATGAAAGGTTCGAATTACACTAAAATACTATACACTAAAAGGTTAGTTAAATCATATTACTCTCCTAATATTTGGGTGGTCATGATGTATTGCTAGATGCTGCTCATGATCTATAAATATAAATATAAATTCTTAATTGAATTAATTTATATTTGTTGCCAACATGTTACGAACCTAATGGGTCACACACATAAGGTGAATTGTCGAAATTAATTTGAGTTCAATTGGATGTGATCTAATTGATTTTATAAAGACTTGATCCAATTAAGTATTGGGCTAAATCAAATATGATTTGATGGAGTATTAAATAAAGGCCCAATTAGCCGAAGACATTTTATAATCCTTGTTGGATATAAAATAGGTCAATTCACTTTATAAAAGAATCCCTTAGCCACCTCTTGAATATATAGAAGAGTTTTGTTTTTATTTTCTCTTGTGTTGAGATAGGATCATAGCCAAAAGAGAGAAACACAAAAGGAGCTCAAAGTTGAGAATTTGCTAGTATAAACTTTAGCTTAGGGATTCACACATTCTTAGTGAAGAGATTTTGGCAAATCACTATGTGGATCACCATTAGAGGTAGAACAACTGTGCTACTATGGTTTGATAAGTACTAGTTGGTGTATAAAAGTTAAAACGAAAATCCAAGGAGGACTCTACCAAAAAAAACAGACTTTCAGGTATATCAAAATTTCATTTGTGGTTTTTCTAAATTAGTTTCAATTAAAGTGATCCATCGCTTAGGGGATTAAAATTTTAAAAATATTTCACTGCATATGAGTCATCTTAGCATGATTTAAATCCACAACAGTGGTATCAGTGTTGGGATGAGCCCTGCAGCTAATTGGGATTGGTTAAGGCTTGATTCCAATCATGCAACAACATCATTCATGTTGAATGATTAAAGGTTTTCCTTCATCAATAAGACATCAATTATAACAAGTTATAAGTCTAATTGGATGAAGTCCACGAGATTAATATGCCTTGCAAGGGAACTATAATGGGTTGTAGTTATGAGATCCTTATGCATCAAAGCATAATCTCAAAATGTGCCTAGTCAATGTATCATTGAGACTGGACATCAATGATAGTTAGAGACTGGTACATTCGATGTTTCTTACTTAAGAAGTAAGCAATAGATCTCATAGGTTGAAGTATAGAGATACTTGGAACTAGAATGTAGGTGCTTGCCTAGGAGAGCTAGTTCACTGAACATGACCCGACATGAGAAGTGCATTTGGTATTACACTCAAGTGTCTAGGCAATACTTCTCATGTGTTAGTTGTGTAAATACTCCATAGTTTGAGACACCAAGTTGTCTTATGTGTGGAGTGCTATGCTTTGATTTCATCCTTACAAGTGCCTAACCAAGGATGTCTAAACAGGATGCTTTTGGGTATAGCATGAAGCATGTGAAGGCAAATGAGTGGTCAAGATAGGAATCATCACACCAAGTGATGTAGGGGACATATCCTAGCCATTCTTGGTTGATATTAGCTTATTGAAGTCCTTGGCCAAGGTGACTAAAAGATTATGAAAGGAGTTTCATAAGTCTTTATAAAGCTGATGATCAAACTTTAAGAATGTATATGGAGATCAATAAGAGTAGACACTGCACCATGCTCTTATCATCTCTGGGATAGATGATGAGGGAATGAATTACACTAAAAGGCTGATCATTGAAAGGTTGAGTCAAACCATCTTGACTCTTATAAAATTTGGGTGGCCATGATGGATTGCTAGATCCCAATCTTGGTCTATGAACTCTAGGTAGTTAACTTGATTAATGATAAATTTAAAGTAGTTTAAATTTATCTAATTTTAAGTTTAACTTAAGAATTATATGTTGAGTTCATTGCCAACATGTTAGAAGCCTAATAGGTTACACACCTAAAATGAATGTTGAAAACAAAATGGGAGAGGTGATTAAATTGGACTTAATCAAATTAAAAGTTATGAGCTTCTCAAGCACTTGATTAAAATTTTTTAATTAAGTTGTGCCTAATTAACTAAATTGTTTAATTAAATCATTGGGCCTAATGAATTAAATTATTTAATTAAGTCATTGGGCCTAATTAATTAAATTAAATAATTAACTTGTTGGGCCTAATTGATTATATTTGTTTAATTAAGTCATTGGGCCTAGTTGATTAAAATTGTTTAATTAAATAGTTGGGCTTAATTAATTAAATTGTTTAATTAAGTTATTGGGCTTAGTTGATTGAATTAAACAATTAAGTTGATTGGGCTTCTATAGGACTTAATTAAATTGTTTATTCAAATTATTAGATTAATTGGTAATTACAAAATAGTTTTGTAATTAGGGTTTAAAATTAATCCATGGTATAAATGTCTTGCTATAGCCTCCAAACAAGAGAGTGGAAAACGGCTGGAAAAAAAAAAAAGAGGAGTGAACGACACATTAGAAATTATTTTGTCTTGCCATTCCTTATGTGAAGGAAAAATAGTTTTTCATTCATTTCTTTTGTGTGTTCAGCCCCACAATTTTGTGTGGATTATGAGTTTATGAAACTCATCTTTGCTAGCACATTATCAAGGTATAACACTCTTAATCCTTAAAGAAGGATTTTCTCATTCATTGGTGTGGATCACCATTAGAGGCTACACATGGATTCTTTAGACAGCTTCGGTTTGCAACAACCGGGCTAAGGTGGTTGAGCTTTTTGAAGGCTGATTTGGTGGTTTAACAAAGGATTCATCAACCTTTGTTATTTAGGTAAAGTGATATGATCACATACTTTTATTTTAATTTAATTTTGTACTCAATTTGACATGAAAGAGATCCTAAGAAGGTGAGGTGTAAATTTAATTTTTAAATTTATTTCAGCTACATTTTATTTGTATATGATGCATGATTAGCCCTCACCCAATAGTGGTATCAAAGCCCCTTTCATGTCATTTGAGTGATTGTTCATGTTCAATGGATGCTTGATTGACAAATAATTGTTTTGTATTTTGATTTGGTGAGATTTTGCTCAAATCGATTTTTCAAAAAAAAAAATCTGCGTTGTCAATTTCATTTAATTCTGTCCAGCAACCCTTGTACCCTCCTTTAATCTAATCTTAACTTATTTGAATCATATATAGACTTAACTAATGTGTGTTTTACATTGTGCTAAGGAAGCACAAGAAAAAGGGACACTATAAGGCATGGTTTTGGAGGCTGTCTTGCAAGGTAGCACACACACGGTTTTAAGTCAAGAATTTTGCTTCTATCTGTGCTTAATTTCTAGCAAATAAAACATGTAATTGTTACACATTTATTGCTGGATATGTGGACAGCAAAATCATGAAATGTTCATGTCACGACCCGGAACCTCCTTCGGGCCCATGATAACCGCCGCGATGTCCTGATTGACACTCATTATCCGGAATGCCAATCGGAACCCCGCAAGGCTAACGAATCAGTTTCTTGCCTTTCCTGTGAGCAATCGTTGTTAAATACCGAGTTTTCAGAAAATATAAACTATTTTAGATCGAAAATAATCAAAATAAAATTTTCGCCACATAGGGGTATCCTGGTCATTTTTACCAAAAAATTTCGAAACCTAATAAAGATACAATGTTTGGTAGAAAAACATCCACTGCCGATTAAAAATAAAATTTTGTAATCTAAATCATTCATTTAGAGTGAAAAGTTGGCTAATTAAACTAAATAAAAATATTTGATAATATATTTCATTTTCTTATAAAACAATTTTTATAGAACTATACATAAATAATTTTTGTAGCGTGAGAATAAAATAAATTCATACATACAATAATTTACAAAGTTATAGTGTACAATAATAATTACAATGACAAGTGGCCCAAAATACACCCAGTGTTGATGCTAGTAACCTACTGTTTGTGAGATAGAGGGGTCAACTAGAATCCTCGACAAAATAGGGTATCTACAAGCTACCACAGGCCTGAAATGTTTGGAAAGGAGTTGGGTGAGATTTTGCAATCCCAATGAGTAAACAGACATTATCATAAATATCTAAAGGCGACTAAAATGGAGGCAAGTTTAAACAACGAATCACAAACCATTTCATAAGGTTTTCAATTTCTTTCTTAAACCATAAAACATTTGTAATTTACCAAAACAGTTGTCAAGGCTTATAACCTTTATTAAAAACATGGCTCAAGCCAAAATCTAGTCCTCGGGGATACCTTGGCTGAGGCATCTAACCAAGTCCGTCAAGGTTGTTAAGATATTTACATGTTAAACACATTCTAGTTTTGAAAACAAGCCGTTCCTTGGCATTGGTCGAGTTACACATTCATGTGGGGGTTCGACGTGAAGTGAACTCTAACACTACCTCGGGAGTTACCTTCCTCGCCTCTACAACCAGAGTAACTATGAAATTGGGTTTCCCGTGCCCCTCTAATAGGCAGTCCACGGAAACCCGTCACTACAGTGACTAAACCCACCAATTTTAATAAAATTTCGACAGTATAACGTGGCTTTTATTTATTTATCCAGCTTGCATAATAAAAGACAACTTACATTCTATTTCCAATGCAATTATAAAATATAGCCAGATATACTCATATATCATAAGCCATTCATAAGAAAATATATTTTTCAAGACAATTGGTAGCCTCCAATTACTCAATTTCACAATCAACACAATATATTTTTTATTTCACATTTATTTCTCAAAACGTCAAAAATCCCGTTTTAATCTCATTTTCGTTTCATAAAATACATAAAGAGCATTTAAAAATAAACTCTAGATAATTTACAATAATAATAGGTTTACTCACCGTTTGTACAGATGAAATGCTTCCTATGTGCCCCGATCACTGTTGGTCGGGTACGACTTCCTTGCCTTTACCGGAAGGCTCTCGTCCTAGACACATTGCAAAATTTACCCAATTCACCACATTGATGCTAAATCACTATATAATTGACTTAAATCCTATACTAATGCATGGTATGAAATGCAATAGCCTAAAACGGCTTAAACGCAGTATTAACCTATTTTTGGCACTTTACTCGATAAATTGCTAACGCGCTCCATTTTAGCTCCAAATCATCCCATTCTCTCTCCAACATTTCTAACCATTAAATATCAGCCAATAACTTTCTAAAATCAGCAAAATCAGTTCACTTTCCTCCTTGGAAAATTTGGCCAAAAATGGGACATTAACTCGGTAAATTTTCTACTTTGTTTTTCTATCACATTTAACCATTTTTCATCATTTTCTCTTCATTTCTCTTAGAATAAAAATCAGATCATCATCATTGTACCTCATTGCAGATTCCGCCAAGGGTGGGTATTGTGAAAATTTCATGCTTTCTTGCCCAATTTGATTTTTATACACATTTAACTAACTAAAACTATCAATTTGACTAAAAACCAAAACCTAAAAAATTCAAATTCCTCCCCCTTGAATTTTGTCCAGGCCTTGATGTCACTTTTAGATCTTTCTCCTCAAGCCTGCTAAATGAAAACGAAGGCGTAGGAAAAGTAGAAATCAAGCTAAAATCGAAAAATCTTACCGTTAGACGCGTAAACGGGTAAAAAACGTGAATTCCCCTTTGAATTTTCTTGTTTCTCTTTGGTTTTTCTTTTTTTCTTCCTTTCCTCTCTATTTGCTCTCTTGTTCTCCCTTATGGCCGGCCATTACTTAAAATGGGGTTTAAATGGGCTGACTTTTCATTAAAATAATATTAAATCATTAAAAAGTGCCATGTGTCACTTTCTCATTGGCCCGTTTTTAAAATTTCATCCATTTGTTTCTAAATTTTCACCATACACTTGTCCCACATATCCATAGCTTAGATAAAATTCTCAGACTTATCCAAAGTCTTGGTGGAGTAATTTTTAAAATTTACACTTTTGCCCCCGTAAAGTGAAAAATTACATTTTTGCCCAAAAAACTGAAAAATTGCCCATAAACATATTTTTCATCCCTTATACTCATACTATTCCCCAATTTGTCAAATTTGATCTAAATTCTCTCAAAATCTCAAATTTTGTCCGCAGGTGGCAAAATTATGATTTTGCCATTGAACATCAAAATTTCCAATTTTACTTCAAATGAACCCTCGAACTCCGAACAATAATTTTTAGTCATTCCTGGACTGTAAGATATTAAATTTCATCCTACGATTCCTATTTGAACTAGTTCGAGGTTAAATCAACTCAAGTGTACCGTTAGGTACAATACTGGGTTTCGTCTATTCTTAGGTGCTTTCCTAGCATAATAACATGCTACTCAGTGCATGTATGTCATGACATATGTTTATAGGGTCGGGTTTTACAGTTCATGATTGAATAGGCTGATTTTAAGCAAGAAATTGGAGCACAAGTGAAAGCAGTCCAGCTCACTGTTATGACATGAATTTCAGTTTTAATTAACAAGAAAGTCTTGGAAATTAATTCTGGAAAAATTCCAAAAAAATTATCTTTAGTAAAATGTTCAATAAGGATTATTTCTAGAAAATATCATGGTCAAATATGCTGATTTCGAGCAAGAAAATTGGTGCAAATATAAATCTGTCCAGCTCACTATTTTGGCATGAATTTCAGTTTTAATTGACAAGAAACTTTTGAAAATTAAATCTGAAAAATTCCAGAAAAATTATCTTTATTAAAATTTTTAATGAGGATTATTTCTGGAAATTTTCATGGCCAAACAAGCTGATTTAGGCTATTAATTATTGAAAGTTTGAAAACAGTTCAGAGAATAGTTATAGCTTGGAAATCGGTTTTGAATGGCAAGATAATCTTGCAAAATTAATTCTAAAAACTTCAGAATATTATCCTCATTTGAAAGGTTCAATTAAAGGATAAAATTTTGAATTTGAATTAATTTTTGAGCGGCTCGACACTTAACTAAATTAAAGGAATGTCCTTCACATGTGAAACAGCACTCATGACAAAGGTTATGCATGGTGCTGCCACACATGGATGCTGCACCTCCCATTGCCATGGATGCAACCGCTTTATGGAAAGAGGTTGTTTCTTAGAGAAATTGGACACTCAATGATCAGGAAGGATTCTTTCCTTAGCTGATCATGGACTCCTAAATGTTAGGGATACATGCCTAAAATGAAGGAGTTTGAATCCTTGATAAAATCAATCAATTTTTAATTGATTGATAATAAATCTCCAAAATATTAAGTCTTCCTCATTTGATGAGGACTCCCTAAATTAAGGGATTATGATTTAAATTTATCCACATCTAATTAGATTAGATAATTTTAATTAAAATTGAAAGTCAACTTGAGTAGATGACATCCTAATCCGATTAGGATAGATTTTAATTAAGATAAATTTACTAATAAATTAGGACTTCTAATAATGATTAGAACTCTACAATTAGTGAATGGATAATACAAGATTAAAAGGTGGATAAAGAACTTCCTAAAATATTTACGACACATGATTTGGATCATGAAACCTTTTTAAATGGTTTATGATAGATACTCAAACTAGGAAGTTTCCTAAATTGGTTTAGGTTTCTAATTAAAGAAGTTTAATTACAAAGAACTTACTAATAGAATTAATTCAAATATGATTTGACCTAGCTAAAGGCCTTGATATGATCAATTCCTTTACTAAGTAATTTTAAAAAAAAATACTAAATCTTTTCAAACTTAAGCACTAAGTGATTTGAACTATGATCCTTAATTGTTAACTAACATTTTTCAAATGAAATGCAAGATCATCATCATATTGAGCATGTTTACTTTATATGTTCATAACTAGAGTAGAAGTGTCCATAACCTTCTTAGTATAACAGCATGTGATAGAGTTAATTTTATGCAATATATTAAATGCTATGCATTCTAATCAAATGAGACCTTAATAAAACGAAAAGGATAAAATCCCTCGGTAAATATTGAGTCACATACCACGTATGATTAAGTTACCTTCCACCATATAGCAAGATAACCTTGCTGCTCTTTTAATCGGAGGCTTGTTGAGCACACTCAAGGTCACACTTTTACACGAGTATGTTTGAGCTATTGGTGGGTCTTACTCAACTAGTTTCATAAAATTTGGATGCTTAGAAACTTGATTATTATGGAAACTAGAGGCAAAGGCTAGGCGAAACATATATGATATGTTTAGGCAATGTGTTGTCACCTATCTGATCTAAGAGTTGTATAGAGATACAATTGGTAAGCTCAATGACCTACCTAATCTATCTATCATGGTTTGTTGAGCACACTCAAGGCCATGACTATATGAATGGGATCCTAGCCCACTAAGAGAATCTTAATAAAAATCTCTCGAGGTGATATGGAGGGTTATCATCTTGTAGAAAATAATGGGAGAACTATTTAAAAATTTAAAACCTTGTTTTAAATAGTTTATGTATGATGTTTACTTATTGCTTTATTTTATCTATTTAGGCATAATTTATATACATGGCTAATAATCTGTCATTGTGGAGCATCTTGGATGCAAATAAACTCATTGGCCCAAACTTCCTTGATTGGTTTCGAAACCTCAAGATCGTCTTGAAACAAGAGAAGAAATCCTATGTCCTTGACACTTCTATTCCACCAGTCCTTGCTACTCATGCTAGTGTTGAGGATAAGGAATCATATCAATGTCATAAAGATGATAATGATCAGGTAGCATGCGTGATGCTAGCCAGTATGACCCTTGAGCTCCAAAAGTAGCATGAACATATGAATGTCCAATCCATGATTCTTCACCTTAGAGAACTATTCGATAAGGAGGGGTGTGCTGAGAGATATGTGATCTCTAAAGAACTATTTTGATGCAAGATGGCAGAAGGCAGTTCTGTAGACCCCATCTGCTGAAGATGATTGGACTCATCAAGAGACTTGGACAATTAGGATTAGCAATGGATCATGAGCTAAGTATAAACTTAGTTCTACAATCTCTTCTTGACAGCTTTAGTCAGTTCATGTTGAACTTCCATATGAATCGATTACAAGCCACTCTTCCCGAACTTTTGAATATGCTAGACACGGTAAAGAAGTCCATCAAGAAAGATAAGGGATCATTACTTCTTGTTTCTTCTTCTAAGGCTCATACGAAGCAACAGAAGAAGAAAGCCTAAAAAGGGAAGAAGGTAAAATCCCAAAATGAGAAAGCCTTAAAGCCTAAGGGAGGTATCAAAAAGGACAAAGACAAGGACATTTGCCAGCATTGTGGCAAACTTGGGCATTGGAGGAGGAACTACAAGGAGTACCTAGCTACTGTGAACAAGAAAAAAAAGCTTATTGAAGCTTCTGATTCAAGTACCATTTGCTAAATAATTCTACTCTATATATTAAAGGTATATGATACCTCAAAGTTGGTTCTCATATGTTTGACATATTGTAGGGACCAAAGATAAAGATGAGTAGGATCTTGGCTGAGGAGGTGACCATATGGATGGAATACCTAAAGCATTAAATGCTACTTTGGATGGTTACACTCCTATTTATCTTGACATGTTGGATAATTTATTTGGATATTTTTGAAACATTAATTATGTGATTGCCATGGGAATGGCTGGTGAAACATTTTATCTTTAGCATTTAGATGTGGAAGCTTCTATGTTTCAAGTTTGAATAATTATGTCATAATTAATTATCCATGCTTCATGTTTATCCTTGCAATGATATTTGATCAATTATGAGATATGTTCAATTGATCAAAAGATTGAATATTAATTCATATAAAATGGAACTTTCTTAAGAGCAAAACATAGAGATGAATGTTCAAGAAAGAAAGCAACTTCATATTGTAATATGACTTGGTCCATATCTCTCAAACATAAAAGCCCATTATGATATTCCAAACCAATATGATTACAAGCATACATTGAGATGTTTATACATCATGGAATGTTCAAAAGAGTTTGAATATTATTCTGACAAAGGATCTTGGATTTAGTTGGAGCCCAATGATAATAAAAAGTTTAAAGGGGCCAAATGGCATAACATAGAGTGACACATGCATATAATGCATACAACATAGTCTAGTTGGAGTGGTCCCAAGGAGCAAAAGGGATTATACATGTATATAAATAAAGTCATATACATCCTATTATGAAAGGCTCAAATAGGAAGATATTTAGATTGTTAGTTTATGGAACTAATAAAGGGTTCTGAACATTGCTAATGTAACAATGGAGCCATAATAGTAGAACCTGGGTCTCATTGGATCTAGATATAGTAATATGACATGATGTGATGCATAGACATTTCAAAGATAGATAAAAACAATTAACCACATTGAAGGGCATAAGCGAGTCTACATGGAGACACGATTGCTAGATGGATTTGAATCCACATATGATGAGGTAGTAATTGGCTTTGTGCTAGTGGGAGGTGTTGGGATGAGCCCTGCAGCTAACTGGGATTGGTTAAGGCTTGATTCTAATCATGCAACAACATCATTCATGTTGAATGATTAAAGGTTTTCCTTCATAAATAACACATCAATTATGTAGTACCCCGTATTTTGATACGGTGGCTAATAAAGTTTATGGATGTCAATTGAGGTTAATTATCGAGTTAAAAAGGGTAATTAAGAAGTGAACTTGTGAAATCTCTATCTCTATAGACACATAACTAGAAGTAGACGTGATAAAACGGACTAGGGGTAATTTCATCATTTTCTTTAGTGAGCCCCTAAAAGTATGCTTTCAAAAATTATTAAGGCTTAAGTAGGCCTAAGGCACAAATGATTAATGAAAATAAGGATAAAATGATGAAGGACATAGAAATAATGATAATTTCCATGGTAGAGGCAAAATGGTCATTTTGCATCTCGAGTCTAAATTTTTATGTTTTCATGAACCCGAGTATTTCTAGACTATTATGGACTTTGTCACAGTGTCAAAAGAGTAAAAGTTGCACAAAGGATGGGAGGAAGACAAAGTCACCATGTTAAGGGCATTTTGGTAATTTATGTGAGAAATGGATAAACTTTATATATAAATATCTAAAGCTCCAGCAATTTTCAGCAGCTTTCAACCATTTCTTCTCCCCTTCCCATCTCACGTTTTTTCACCTCCATGGGAGTCTCCCTTAAAGCTTCCATAACTTTATCTTTCTAGCTTAAATTTCCATGCATATAAGCACTTTTCCATAAGGTTTTTCATGCTCCTTCACTTCTACACCTTAAGGACCCTCAAAAGTCTTTCCTCAATACTTTCTCTCACTAGCTGGAAGTTTAGAAAGAGAAAGAAAGAGGGATTTTCCATGATAGCTTGAGTATTCTCAAGAAGGAATTCAACTACAAATTTACCAAGGTGAGTAATGAATTAGGATTGATTTTAGGTTGTTGATAATGGCTAGTAATTGGAGTTGTGAGTGTTTTATCATTAAGGTTGTTTATTCACTCTTAGGGTGACTAGAGTGGTGTAAATAACTAGCCATTTAATGGCAATTGGAAGCAAGTTAAGAATAACTAGTATAACTTGATTTAGGAAAGAGCTTTTGGAATTATATTAATGCCAATTTGGGTTGGTGGTGATGTTGTGTGTGTATAGGTTCCAACAAGGCCTCACATGTCCATTTAGAGCATTAGTTGAGGCTAGAGTCAAGCAAAAGAATCAACAAGACCGGTGAGTGAACTTGCATTTCAAATTGTTTTGGGAAGTGCTTATATGTTTAAATGAATCATTTGAAAGTTCATTTGTTTTTCTTTAAAATTATACATAGGGAACAAGCCTTTGGTGAAATATTTCTATCTTATGAAAATGTGCCATATAAATGGTTCATGCGTTATTACATTATATGGGAATGTATATTATGCATTGGGTGTTCCTTTTTGTGTGATAATGATGACCCAACTATGCGCGTGTGGGAGTGCACATGAGTTGATGAGGACCCAGCTATGTGCGGTGTGAGAGTGCACATGAGTTGATGATGACTCAGCCATGTGAGAGTAGGGAGTGCACATGAGCTGAGTGTGGAGGGATGATATGCATGATGATGTATTTATATACAAATATATATATATATATATATGTTATAGAAAGTTTATGAAAATAATTGTGATTGTGTTGTGTGTTGGCATTGTTAATTGCTCCCAAATTACTTTTCATTTCAGCAAGAAAATGGCTTTTGATATAACAAGACCCATTTCAATTAAAATGCTCTATTTCTCACTGCAGCGAGAAACTCTCGGGTTTTGGGGGTCACACTAGCCTGGTTCTCGCTACAGCGAGAAACTCTCAGGTTCTAGTGCAGTGCTTTCACTTTGACGAAGATTTTGACTACTTTCCTCTCAAAACTGGGAAAAGTGGTAAACGTAAAACTTGTATCCCTACCTCTTAGTTTTCTAATGGTCCAAAAATCAGGTCAATTGGACTTCTTTAGTGGGAGATATGCTTGAAAAACTGAAATATATGCAAACGAGACTATTTCTCGCTGCAACGAGAAACTTGCTGCCATGCTTGCTACCTTGCTTGATTTTGACATATTTTTCTCCCATTTAACTTCATGGATTGATCATGGGTTTGTACAACACTATGATGTTATTAATCAAAGTTTGAAATGAGGGGTTTTTAGTAAGAAATTAAATCAATTGCATTGTTTTTGAAACAAGTGCATCATGATTTCCAAGTTCTCTTTATCGATTGCTTGTTCCCTTCTTATGTTCACTCATTGAGTTTTATACTCACATTTTTAAACTTCATGTTTTCATATTTGGAGGCAATTAGGACCTAGATTGAGTGTCCACATATGCTCGTCTTCTTGGTAGGTACTATAGCATCTTAGTAGCGGTACCTTCACTTAAAGTTACTCCGCTAATAGTTGAGAGTCTTTTGTTTGTGTACACGTATATGTAATGTAAACTAGTAAGAGTCATGTTATAAATGAAGTATGTATATGTTGGATTGATGATGATGCCCTTATGAGATGGCAACGAATGATAGTACTTTGAGATAATACAAAAATGAATATTCGATTGCTATAAAATATTACCGAAACATTTTTTGTTGAGAAGTTTAATATGTGGTTTTAGAAATGATGGTTGAGATTAATGATCGGGATTGCATAAATAGGCTTGCTTGGGTTTAGTGGGCTATGCCCATTGGGCCCATGATCGGTCATAGCCCGAAATTTAGGCTGTGACAAATTATAACAAGTTATAAGTCTAATTGGATGAAGTCCATGAGATTAATATGCCTTGCAAGGGAATTGTAATGGGTTGCAGTTATGAGATCCTTATGCATCAAAGCGTAATCTCAAAATGTTCCTGGTCAATGTACCATTAAGACTGGACATCAATGATACTTAGAGACTGGAACTGTAGTACCTCATATTTTGATAAGGTGGCTAATAAAGTTTACGAATGCCAATTGAGGTTAATTACCAAGTTAAAAAGGGTAATTCAGAAGTGAACTTGCGAAATCTCGATCTCCATAGACACATAACTAAAAGTAGATGCGATAATGCGACTAGGGGTAATTTCATAATTTCTTTTGGTGAGCTCCTACGAGTGGGTTTTCTTGATGCTATTAAGGTCTAAATAGGCCTAAGGAAGGAATAAATGATGTTTATGATAGTAAATAAATGAAGAAGATAAAAATAATGATAATTTCCATGATAGGGGCAAAATGGTCATTTTGCATCTCGGGTCTAAATTTTTATGTTTTTGTAAACTCGAGTATTTCTAGACTATTATGGACCTGTCCCTAGTGTCAAAAGAGTAAAAGGTTGCACAAAGGATGAGAGGAAGACCAAGTCACCATGTTAAGGGCATTTTGGTAATTTATGTGAGATATGGATAAACTTTAGATATAAATATCTAAAGCTTTAGCAATTTCTAGCAGCTTCCAGCCATTTCTTCTTTCTTTCCCCTCTCATGTTTCTTCATCTCCATGGGAGCCTCTCTTAAAGCTTCCATAACTTTCTCTCTCTAGCTTCAATTTCATGCTTTTGAGCACTTTTTCATAAAACCTTTTGTGCTCTTTCACTCTCTCACCTTAAAACCCTAAAAAGTCTTACTTCCATCTTTCTCTCACTAGCTGGACATATAGAAAGAGAGAGTGATTTCCCTTGTTAGCTTGAAGAATTTTGAAAGAGAATTCAACTACAAAGACCACCAAGGTGAGTATAAGTTAGGGTTAAATTTCTTTAGTTGTTGATAATGGCTAACAATGGGGTTTGTGAGTGTTTTATCATTAAGGTTGTTTATTCACTCTTAAGGTAAATAGAGTAGTGTGAATAACTAGCCATTTAATGGGAATTGGAAGCTAGTTAGGAATAACTAGTGGAACTTGATTAAGAAAGAGCTTTTGGATTATATTAATGCCAATTTGGGTTGGTTGTGATGTTGTGTGTGTATAGGTTCCAACAAGGCCTCACATGTCCATTTGGAGTATTAGTTGAGGTTAGAGTCAAGCAAAAGAATCAACAAGACCGGTGAGTGAACTTGCATTTCAAAATTTGCTTTGGGAGATGTAAATGTATTTGGATGAAACATTTGAATGATTTTATCCAACCTTTGTTTAAAAATGTGTGCCGGGGAACAAGCCCTTGATAAAATGCTTTGATGTTGTGAAAATGTGAAATGTGTAAAAGGATGAATCCATGTGCTCCTATATTATGTTGGTATGTATGTATATGAATATACATTGTGCATTGATGAATAATGTTGTGTGAGGAGGTTGAAGTGTGCGAGTAGGGAGTGCACACATGATGATGTTAGAGTGTGCGAGTAGAGAGTGCACACATGATGATGAATGCATATGTATATATATATGTGTGTGTTATAGAAAGTTATGAAAATATTTGTGATTGTGTTGCAAGTTGGCATTCTTAATTGCTCTCAAATTGCTTTTCATTTCAACAAGAAAATGGCTTTTGATGTAACAAGACCCATTTCAATTAAAATGCTCTGTTTCCCACTGCAGCGAGATTCATTTTCGCTGCAGTGAGAAACTCTCGGGTTTTTGGGGTCACACTGGCTTGATTTTTGCTGCAGCGAGAAACTATTGGGTTCTAGTGCAATACTTTCACTTTGATGAAGATTTTGACCATCTTCTTGTCCGAACTGGGAAAAGTATAAATATAAAAGTTGTAACCCTGCCTCTTAGCTTTCTAATGGTTCAAAAATCAGGTCAATTGGACTTCTTTAGTGGGAGATATGATAGAAAAATTGAAACATATGCAAACTGAGACTGTTTCTCACTACAGCGAGAAACTTGCTGCCATGCTTGCTACCTTGCTTGATTTTGACCTATTTTTCACCCATTTGACTTCATGGATTGATCATGGGTTTTTGTAAAACTATGAGGTTATTGATCAAAGTTTGAAATGAGGGGTTTTTAGTAAGAAATAAAATCAATTGCATTGTTTTTGAAACAAATGCATCATGATTTCCAAATTCCTTTTATCGATTGCTTGTTCCCTTATTATGTTCACTCACTGAGTTTTATACTCACGTTTTTAAACTTCATGTTTTCAGATTTGGAGGCAGTTGGGACCTAGATTGAGTTGTCCATGTATGCTCGCCTTCTTGGTAGGTACTATGACATCTCAGTAGCTGTACCTTCACCCACGGTCACTCCGCTGACGATCAAGGGTCTGTTACCTGTGAACACGTATATGTAATGTAATCCGCTAGGATCCATATTACAAGTCAATTATGTATATTTGATTACCGATGCCGCTATGAGTTGGCAAACAGGTGACATGATTTTGACAAATAAAATTGTGAGTTTTGGGTCACTATAGAATATTATTAAAATATTTTTAGCTCAGAATTTTAATATGTGGTTTTAGAAATGATGGTTGGGAATGATGATCGGGTTTCCATAAAAAGGCTTTCTTGGGCTTAGTCGGCTATGCCCATTGGGCCCATGCACCGATCATGGCCCGGTATTTAGACTGTGACAGGTACATTCTATGTTTCTTACTTGAGAAGTAATGAACCGATCTTATAGGTTGAAGTATAGAGATACTTGGAACTAGAATGTAGGTGCTTGCCTAGGAGAGCAAGTTCACTGAACATGACCCACCATGATGAGTGCATTTGGTATTTCACTCAAGTGTCTATGCAATACTTCTCATGTGTCAGTTGTGTAAATACTCCCTAAACTTGAGACACCAAGTTGTCTTATATGTGGAGTGCTATGCTTTGATTTCATCCCTACGGGTGCCTAACCAAGGATGCCTAAACAGGATATTTTTGGGTATAACATGAAGCATGTGAAGGCAAATGAGTGGTCAAGATAGGAATCATCACCCCAAGTTATGCAGGGGACATGTCACGACCCTGAACCTCCCTAGGGCCCATAACAACCGTCGCGACATCCTGATTGACACTCATTACCCGGAATGCCAACCGGAACCCCGTAAGGCTTACATATCAGTTTCTTTCCTTTCCTATGAGCAATCGTTGTTAAACATTCCATTTTAAACAATTACCGGTAGTTTCCGGCTCAAATAAATCCAAAGATAAATTTTTTTAAAAAAAGATTTATAGATAAATATCACTATTCAAAATATTGATTAAAATATAGCATTTTTATATAAAACAATATTTATAGAAACACGTGTAAGAAATCTTTTGTAATGTGTAAGTAAAATAAATTCATACATACAAAAATTTACTAAGTTATAATGTACAATAATGGTTACAGTGACAAGTGGCCCAAAATACACCCAGTGTTGGTGCTAGAAACCTACTGTCTGTGTGGTAGAGATGTCAACTAGAATCCTCGACAAAATAGGGTATCTACAAGCTACCACAGAGCTGAAATGTTTGGAAAGGAGGTGGGTGAGATTTTGCAATCCCAATGAGTAAACAGACATTATCATAAATATCTAAAGGCGAGTAAAATGGAGGCAAGTTTAAACAACAAATTACGAACCATTTCATAATGTTTTCAATTTATTTCTTAAACCATAAAATATTTGTAATTTACCAAAACAGTTGTTAAGGCTTATGTCTTTTATTAAAAACAAGGCTCAAGCCAAAACTAATTGTCGGGGATACCTTGGCCGAGGCATCTAACCGAGTCTGCCAAGGTTGTTATAACATTTACATGTGAAACACATTTTTATTTTTAAAACAAGCCGTTCCTTAGCGTTGGCCGAGTTACACATTCACGTGGGGGTTCGACGTGAAGTGAGCTCTAATACTACCCCAAGAGTTACCCTCATCGCCTCTGCAATCAGAGTAACTATATAACCGGGTTTACCATGCCCCTCTAATAGGCAGTCCATGAAAACCCGTCACTACAGTGACCAACCCACCAATTTTAATAAAATTTCGACAGTATAACGTGGCTTTTATTTATTTATCCAGCCTGCATAGTAAAAACAGCTTACATAAATTTCCCAATACACTTACAAAATATAGCCACATATACTCATATCTCATAAGCCATTCATAGGAAAATATATAATTTTCAAGACAGTTAACAGCCTCCAATTACTCAATTTCATAATCAACCCAATATATCTTTATTTGTCACATTTATTTGTAAAACATCAAAAATCTTGTTTTAATCTCGTTTTCATTTCATAAAATACATAAAGAGCATTTAAAAATAAACTCTAGATAATTTACAATAATAATAAGTTTAGTCACCGTTTGTACAAACTAATTGCTTTTTAGGTGCCTCGATAACTACTCTTCGGGTACGATTTCCTTGCCTTTACCAGAAGGCTCTCCTCCTAGACACATTGCAAAAATTTACTCAATTCATCACATTAATGCTAAATCACTATATATTTGACTTAAATCCTATACTAATGCATGGTATGAAATGCAATAGCCAAAAATGGCTTAAACGTGGTATTAACCTATTTTTGGCACTTTACTCGATAAATTGCTAACGTGCTCCATTTTAGCTCTAAATCGTCCCATTCTCTCTCCAAAATTTCTAACCATTAAATATCAGCCAATAACCTTCTAAAATCACCAAAATCAGTTCAATTTCCTCCTTGGAAAATTCAGCCAAAAATGGGACACTAACTCGGTAAATTTTCTACTTTGTTTTTCTATCACATTTAACCATTTTTCATCATTTTCTCTTCATTTCTCTTAGAATAAAAATAAGATCATCATCATTGTACCTCATTGCAGATTCGGCCAAAGGTAGGTATTGTGAAAATTTAATGCTTTCTTGCCCAATTTAATTTCTAAACACATTTAACTAACTAAAACTACCAATTTAACTAAAAATCAAAACCTAAAAATTTCAAAATCTCTCCCCTAGAATTTCGTCCAGCCCTTGATGTCACTTTTAGATCTCTTTCCTCAAGCATGCTAAATGGAAACAAAGGCATAAGAAAGGTAGAAATCAAGCTAAAGTCGAAAAATCTTACCGTTAGACACGTAAATAGGTGAAAAACGCGAATTCCCCTTTGAATTTTCTTGTTTCTCTTTGGTTTTTTCTTTTTTTCTTCCTTTCCTCTCTATTTTCTTTCTTGTTCTCCCTTATGGCCGGCCAGCACTTAAAATGGGGTTTAAATGGGCTGACTTTTCATTAAAATAATATTATATCATTAAAAAAATACCACGTGTCACTTTCCCATTGGCCCATTTTTAAAATTTCATCCATTTGTTTCCAAATTTTCACCATACACTTGTCCCACATATCCATAGCTTAGATAAAATTCTCATACTTATCCAAAGTCTCGGTGGAGTAATTTTTAAAATTTACACTTTTACTCCCGTAAAAGTGAAAAATTACATTTTTGCCTAAAAAATTGAAAAATTGCCCATAGACATATTTTTTATCCCTTATACTCATACCATTCTCCAATTTGTCAAATGTGATCTAAATTCTCTCAAAATCTCAAATTTTGTCTGTGGGTGGCAAAATTACAATTTTGCCCCTACACTCCAGAAATCACCAGAATTAAACTTTTTCACTTCTTATCATTAAATTATACTCCAAATAGTTAATCTTGGTCAAAAATTTCACTCCATGATCAAATTATTCTTAGTTGGTAAAATGACGATTTTGCCCCTAAACATTAAAATTTCCAATTTTACCCCAAATAAACCCTCGAACTCCAAAGAATCATTTTTATTCATTTCTGGACTATAAAATATTAAATTTCATCCTACAATTCCTATTTGAACTAGTTCTAGGTTAAATCAACTTAAGTGTACTGTTAGGTAAGATACCAAGTTTCGTCTTTTCTTAGGTGCTTTCTTAGCATAATAACATGCTACTCAGTGCATGTATGTCATGACATGTGTTTATAGGGTCGAGTTTTACAGGACATATCCTAGCTATTCTTGGTTGATATTAGCTTATTGAAGTCCTTGGCCAAGGCAACTTAAAGATTATGAAAGAAGTTTCATAAGTCTTTATAAAGCTGATTCGTAAAGTCATGCATGTAGGAGGGGACAAGGGAACCAAAAAACGGCAAAGCCATGAAGAAATCAACAAAAAAATAAAAAATAATAAAAACAAAAAAAAGTTAACAAAAGCAAGCAAACAGTGCATACATGAAATGGACGTCAACCTACATGAAGTGGGCAAACAATGCCCAAAAAGTCCCTTGCTAGCTCGAGAACCTTTGGCCATTGTGCAAAAGGCTGCTAAAATGGACGGCTCAAGCAATAAAAAATATAAAAATAAAAAAGTCAACAAAAGCATGCTGACGGGATGGCAAACACTAGTCTACATGAGGTAAGTGAACAGTGCCCAGAAAATGACTTTTTGGACCATGAGCCCTTGGCCACGGTACCAGCTCCTGTTGAAGTTGATGGCTTAATGGCACCATCAGCGAGAAGGTTAGTCACAACGACTTTTTTGCAAGGGGAAGGACATAAAACATTAAAAAATGGATTGGGAGGTCAAAACGTGGCAGTTAACATGGCTGAAGAAAGTGGAGAATACAGCCCAATAGTGTGACCGAGTGCATGTCAGATAGGGAATGCAAATGGACATATTCGGGTTATTTCATCAAAGGCATGCTCATGTGATAAAATGGAAGACTATGCTGATAATCCTTCAAACTTGGAGTTCGCCTCGAGCAAGTGCATGCACAATAAAGAACTAAGTGCTGTTTTTTTTGTCCCATCTTTCTCTGGAACAAATTTCACAGAAATTGAGGTCCATCCTCGGGTACAACATAGGAGACATTCAGACACTGAAGTTTCAATTGATAAAATATTCAGTTTAGCTTCAGATAAAGCCGTGGATATAGGGGAAAATGATGAAGCCTCGAATGAAGATGCCATGTCGGTGAACTTTGTAGCTAGTTGGGAATGCGGGAAGTATTTCTAGTGCACTAATCTAGAAAAGAATCAAGAAATTACAGGTATTACAAAAAATAAAAATTTTAGTCATTTCGAAACCCATGGTTGATGCTTCTAAAGTCAATTTTATTAGAAGAAAATTGATTTTAGGTTTCTGTAATATGGAAGTGTTTCAATTTTATGACAATAGTAAAAAATATGATCATAAAATGAAACACTCCATTCTAGGTGCTTTTCTTATTTACATTTTCGGTTTTAAATTTTATTTTAGTATATTGTCTCAATGTAATAGTAAGGAATATCTATTTTACTTTAGTATCAAAAGTTATGCACGTAAAATAGATTTCCTTACTCTAGGTGTATCTCCGAAACTTTCTTATGTTCATGTAACTTGGAGGTACGGTTTAGGTCCCCCTCATTTGTACTTTTTATTTCGTAATTAATAAAATTTAACAGGGTAGTTGGGCCTTGCGTGATTTTCCAGCATTAAAAAAAAAGTCTTTATAAAGCTGATGATCAAACTTTAAGAACGAATATGGAGATCAATAAGAGTAGACACTGCACCATGCTCTTATCATCTCCAGGATATATGGTGAAGGAATGAATTACACTGAAAGGCTGATCACTAAAAGATTGAGTCAAACCATCTTGACTCTTCTAACATTTAGGTGGCCATAATGGATTGCTAGATCCCAATCTTGCTCAATGAACTCTAGGTAGTTAACTTGATTAATGATAAATTTAAAGTAGTTTAAATTTATCTAATTCTAAGTTTAACTTAAAAATTATATGTTGATTTCATTGCCAACATGTTAGAAGCCTAATGGGTTACCACCTAAAATGAATGTTGAAAATAAAATGGGAGAGGTGATTAAGTTGGACTTAATCAAATTAGAAGTTATGAGCTTCTCAAGCACTTGATTAAAATTGTTTAATAAAGTTGTGCCTAATTAACTACATTGTTTAATTAAATCATTGGGCCTAATTAATTAAATTAAACAATTAAGTTATTGAGCCTAATTGATTAAATTTGTTTAATTAAGTCATTGTGTGTAGTTGATTAAAATTGTTTAATTAAATAGTTGGGCTTAATTAATTAAATTGTTTAATTAAGTTATTGGGCCTAATTGATTAAATTAAACAATTAAGTTAGTTGGGCTTCTATAGGACTTAATTAAATTTTTTATTCAAATTATTGGATTAATTGGTAATTACAAAATAGTTTTGTAATTAGGGATTAAAATTTATCCAAGGTATAAATACCTTGCTATAGCCTCCAAACAAAAAAGTGGAAAACGGCTGAAGAAAAAAGGGGAGTAAACGACACATTAGAAATTCTTTTGTCTTGCCATTCCTTGTGCGGAAAAAACATAATTTTTCATTCATTTCTTTTGTGTGTTCAGCCCCACAATTTTATGTGGATTATGAGTTTATGAAACTGACCTTTCCTAGCACATTGTCAAGGCATAGCACTCTCAATCCTTAAAGAAGGATTTTCTCATTCATTGGTGTGGATCACCATTAGAGGCTGCACAAGGATTCCTTGGACAGCTTTGGTTTGCAACAACCGAGCTGAGGTGGTTGAGCTTTTTGAAGGTTGATTTGGTCATTTAACAAAGGATTCATCAACCTTTGTTATTTAGGTAAAGTGATATGATCACATACTTTTATTTTAATTGAATTTTGTACTCAATTTGACATGAAAGAGATCCTAGGAAGGTGAGGTGTAAATTTAATTTTTAAATTTATTTCCACTGCATTTTATTTGTATATGATGCATGATCAGCCCTCACCCAATAATCAGAGCCTCCTTTAATTTATTTAATCTAGTTTTATGTTTAGTTGTTAAAGATTACAAAAACTATTTTGTTTATATGTCGATTTGATGCAATGTTTGAAAATTTTTTTAGAATAATTCTGAATGGATTTTTTCAAATCTGAAAAATCTGGCAGCATAACATGATCTGCTTTGGAAATTTTTTTGTGGGACATAGAGAAGGAGTTTGTACCTGATTTTTGGAGGGTAGAAGGTCAAGAGGATGATCTCAACCTCTGAAAATTTACAACATTTAATTACCTCGTTTTGGTGGTGATCTGATGATATTTCTGTGTAAATAGTTTCTTGGAATTGTATTCTTATGTGACAAGGACTTGTAAAATCATGGCTATTTGTATTCTAAATTTGCTGAGGTCTTGAGAGCTTTTTGGCATGATGTTTGAGGCATGGGATGTCTTTTAATTGGTGCCAAAATAACAGCAAACAATAGAGGATGGAGCTTCAAAGAATTAGGGACAACATAGGTGATGCAGAGCCAATAAAATTACACTAGCTTGTGCTATTTCTTCACTATATAATTAAGAGTTGTACTAATTTGGTTATGACCTAAATTTAGACTCTTAATTGTAATGGAATATATCGTTAAGAGTTTAGGATTGCCCTAAATAAAATTCTAAAATCAAATTGGCAAATAAATAGAACTTTTGGCCATAAAGATCTAATTCTAGTTGAACTAGAATTGTAAAAATTAAGGACAACAAAGATTAAATTTTCTAATAAGATTAGAAAGCCTAATTTGATTAGGATTCCTTTGAATATTAAATTTCTAATATGATTAGGAGTCTGATTGAGAATAAGGGTCAGATTTAAATTTATAGTCCTAAAATGTTTAGGATTACAAAGTCTATGCTTAATTTAATTCTTGGTAAGACTAGGACTTCTAAATTGGCACAAGACATTTAATGGGATTAGGACATCAAATTATTTGGATTAATATCTTCAAAGGTTGAGTAATATTATTGCGAAACGACATATAAGATCTTCAATTTGAATTAACATTCGTTTTATATGTTCATTATATGATTATGAATGTATGAGGATGATTATGGACTTAGACCACTATAATGTGTTATGGATGGTTATGGTTGAATGTATTTGGTATTTATTTTATACATAGGGAGTGTCTGCCCTGCTTTTCCTCTATTTTATTCAAGAGTTGTAAAATTCTCTTCTCATCTTACTCCCCTCAAATGTAACTTAAGGTTTCTTTACATATATGTAATTAGAATTCATAAGATTAGATTAGGAAAAAATTTTTGTAATTCCAAGAATGAAGAACGAAGGTGCCATGGAGACATGAAGATTACAAGACTACAAGATATGGTTATATTTGTATGTAATCCCTTAGGATTTGACCAACTAATTTCCTTTGATGGCTTAAGGAAAGTAGATTAGATAAAAGTCCATAATCATCCTAGTAGTATGCATGTGATAGATTTATTTTATGCAATATTATAAATGCTATGCATGCCAAATTCAATGAGACCTACATAACAAGATAAAACCGACAACAAAAATCCCTCATGACAATATTGAGTCGCATGCTTCTCATGATTAAGTTGCCTTCCATCATATAACAAGATAACTAGGCTACCTTTTTAGTTGGAGACTTGTTAAGTCACTCAAGGTCAAACTTTTACACGGGCAAGTTTGAGTTATTGTTGGGTCGTACTCAACTAAAATTGTGTGGTTCGGATGTGTCACACTTGACCACATGATCTTAGAGGCAGGGTTAGGCAAAATGCATATGATGTATTTATACAATGAGTTGTCACCAAACTAATCTGGGAGTTGCATGTGGATGCAATTGATAAGCTATGTTATCTACCCAATTAAGCTTATTGTGATTTGTTGAGTCACTCGAGATTGTAATAATTTGGAAGGGGTCTCAATGTGAGACGTTGTCAAGCTCTATTAAAAGACAGTATTGTAATCAGTGGTACAACTAAGTTAAATCGAGTCTTGACTAGTTCAAATTAAAATTCTAAGAGGAAATTGAAAATTTTGAAACCCACAGAATGGCTTAGAATAGTGATTCGGAGTTCAAGGTCCTGTTTGGAGTCCATCAGGAAAATTGACCGATTAGGGACAAAACCATCATTTTACCATTTGATGATTAAATGGAGATTTCTAGCCAAGATTTGATCACATTTCACCAAGAATAATTATATGAAATATAATTATGATTATTGGAGTATAAAATGGTGTTTAGCAGTGAAAAATTGTGATTCTCGGTATTTTTGGAGCACAAGGGCAAAATGGTAATTTTACCACTAGAGGACTAAACAGGAAACTTTATAAAATGATTTTTGCCCCATTTGGTTAATATTGATCAACATTAGTGTTATTTGAGGTTGAAAAGTAGAAATAATGTGATTCTGGTACATTTCGGAGTATAAGGGCAAAATCGTAATTTTTCTATCCTAGGGGAAATCAGTAAATTTTTCACCCCAACACTTGTCAAGACCAAGGGATTTTCATTATGGTAGGATTTGATTAAATACCAGAATATTTGTGGTGGAAAATGAAGAAGAAAAAGTCAAAAAGTTAAAAAAACATGCGCCAATAACCATGTTACACGTGACATGCTTGATTATTTTATTATTTTCTGCAGAAATCAGCCCATTAAATCCCCAATTCTCTCACCATATTCTGCGTAGGCAACCAGCAACAAGAACAAAGGAAGAACAAATGGAAAAACAAGAAAACCTTGGTGGAAATTCAAAGAAAAAGTGAAGAAATCAAGGAAACAAGCTAAGTAAGTTAGAATTTCTTTAATTCTCCTTCATACCTAGCTTACCCATGCTTTTTGTTCTTGATTTTCATGGTTGAATATTGAGTTATCATGATGGATTCAATTCTGAAAAATGGGTATGGAAAAGGAATTGTTGTTGGAATAATTTGATTTTAGACTATGTTAGTGTTTAGGGATAGTTAAGCATGGTTATGAACAAAAACACAAAAGAAATATTCAATTTCTCTAGGGTTCCTTGTTGGTCGAACCATGAGGGCTGAATATCAATGGGGGATTGTTTTTATTCCAAGGAAAATGGCTTGGAAAATGATGAATTAAGGTGAAACGGTTATGTAGAAAAAATTTCGGTGCTAGTGCACTGAATGACTGAATTTTTCTATAAGGACCTGTGAGGGTTCTAATGCTGAATTTGGCTTTATTTAAATGGTATGTGGTAAATTAAGGTATTAGAGGAGAAATGGATTAATTTGGAGGTGATTTGGACACAATCGCCAATTAATCGGGTGATTTGTTGAATTTAATCGATACCGCGATTAAGCAGTAATCGGACGTATTTTTGCATTTACATATCAAGCATTAGTAATTTAAATTAGTTTATATCAATTTAGGGACAATATAGTAAATTCCTCGACTTTGTTATTTGACAAGGTAGTGAGACGTCCAGAAAAGGCGAAGGAATTGCGCTTGAGGACTATTAGTCCGAGTGCACCTAGAATCCGGATTTTCGACACTTGTGAGTGAATTTGCATTTCAAAATTTATTTGGGAATTCTAATTAAGTTGAAATGAAATGCGTGAATGATTATATCTAATTCCCATTTAAAAATGAATCTTGGGAACAAGCCTTTAGTGAAAATATTTCTGTGATGTTAAATATGATTGCGATGCATCTGTGTATATCTGTATGATGCCTACAAGTATTATTGAGAAATTGTGTAAAATTAAGTGTACTGAATCTGTGTACTCTTGTATTATGCTGATATGCATTATTAATAAATTATGGCGAAATTGATGCAACCGTGCATGTGCGGAGTGGGAAGTGCAATGCCAGTTGAATGACAAAGGATGTGATAATTACGACCGTGCATGTGCAGAGGGGGAAGTTCAATGCCAGTTGAATGACAAAGGATGTGATAATTATGACCGTGCATGTGCGGAGTGGGAAGTCCAATGCTGGTTTAATGATAAAGGTTGTGGGTACGGCGATACGTAACGCCCACAATTTCCTAAAAATTCAGAGGTGTGCAAAAAGAGATACTGAGTGATACCCCTTACCGAGTACTCCGATAGTTATTTCTTTGTACCATTAAGAATAGTGAAGACTTGGTGGTGTATATAACTGCTCATATCTTTGTGTATATATGTTTGATTGTGTGGTATGTGAAACAGTTGTTTGTGATGGTTTGTGATAAACCATTAATTTTGCTATCTTGCTTGATAGAACAATTGGTGAATGAAATTGTACGTGATACATATGCGTATATGAATCGTACGGGTTTTGAAACCCTTATTGTGTGACGATTTGTAAATAACCGTCAGTTTTACTACTTTGCTAGAAGGATCAGTGTAAATTCAAGGATGTTTAATCCTTGAATGCGTAATAAATTTCTAGGTAAGGGAAAAAGGGTTTGGAATAGTAGTTAGATGAAAATGGCCTTATTTTCAACCGGTGCATCATGATTGTCAAATTTCCTGGTTGAGATTGCTTGTTCCCTTCTAATATTCACTCACTGAGTATTGTACTCACGTTTTATAAAAATTCATGTTTTCAGATCAGGTGACTGTTGGACCCTAGATCGAGGAGTCCCTGTAGTGCATCTCCTGGGTATGTGTCTGGCATTCGATAGTAATCCCTTTTATTGTAAATGTCTCCACTGGAAGTCATGGGTCTTTTTGCATTGTGAATACAATCTAACAATGTGAATATGTGTATGCAATGTAAATTGCTAAATACATGACTAGTATAGTGCATGTATATTATTATCGATAATGCCATTGTGTTTTGGCTATGTTCACACCCGGGAAAAGGTGTGTGTGTGTATGCATGATATGATAAATTTGCTAAGCAAAGGTAAATGGATAGGCTTGCTTGGGCTTAGTGAGCTATGCTCATTGAGCTCATGCGTCGGTCATGGCCCAGGAAATTGGGTCATGACAATAGTGGTATCAGAGCTCTAGGTTTGTCTAGGTCCTAGGACTTCTAATTGTTGGTCCAGCGGAGTGTTGGGTTTTTATGTGGGAACTTCGGTTGTGAAGTGTGAACCGTGGCACACTTTACGACCAAGGGACCGCATAGATTCCCAATCTTAGAAACCACCTTATCTCTTTAACTGTGGTTAATGACAGGTGTTTGCTCTTGTTTAGGTAAGAATGCCACCTAAGACACGGGCCACCTTAAGACAAGTGGGGGAGCAAGATGCCCCTATTGAGATAACTAATAGGCCATGGACACCCACTCGTAGGGGGTGAGGTAGACGTGGTAGGGTCGCTAGACCGGTGAGAGTGAGTATGCTTGTGAATAGGAGAAAAAAATACTTGGTGGTACTTACTCCTTTAAAGGAGGTATTTGTGACTGAATAAGAAAATAAATCCTAAGTAGCTCGAATCAAGGATAAAAATACCTTAGTGGATTTAGTGGTGTTAGACACCTTAAGGAGCTTACGGATCAGTTGGAGGATCCTTCTGAAAAGAAAGAAAAAATGTTTACCAAAGGCACAGATGAAATGTTGAGCTATGAAAATAGACTTTATGTGCCGGATAATGATGAATTGAGGAGAGAGATATTGGAGGAGGCGCATATGGCAGCTTATGTGGTACATTCAGAAGCTTAGCAATGAGGCTGAGTGATACTGCTTGCCAAGTGCTCTGATAGGTACCCTTTGTTGCTCGTCGTGGAAGGGAGAAAGGGCTGCTCTGAAGGGTGGAGCCACCCCTAGTGACAATGTTGGTATCAGGATTTAAAGAAAGTGACGTGGGAAGCTGAGGATGAGTTGCGGACAAAGCATCCACACCTCTTCGATATGTAAAGGTAAGTCACTCTACATTAAATTTAAATTCGGGGACTAAATTTTTATTAGTGGGGGAGAATGTGAGGCCCTGTCAAACTCGATTAAAAGACGGTATTGTATCGAGTGATACAACTAAGTTAAATCGAGCCTTGAACTAGTTCAAATAAAAATTCTAAGAGGAAATTGAAAATTTTGAAACCCACAGAATGGCTTAGAATAGTGATTAGGAGTTCAAGGTTCAGTTTGGAGTCCATTAGGAAAATTGATCGATTATGGACAAAACGGTCATTTTACCATTTGTTGATTAAATGGAGATTTCTAGCCAAGATTTGATCACATTTGACCAAAAATAATTTTATGAAATATAATTATGATTATTGGAGTATAAAACGATGTTTAGTAGTGAAAATTTGTGATTCGCGGTATTTTTGGAGCACAAAGGCAAAATGGTAATTTTGCCACTAGAGGACTAAACGGGAATCTTTATAAAATAATTTTTGCCCCATTTGGTTAATATTGATCAATATTACTGTTATTTGAGGTTGAAAAGTAGAAATAATGTGATTCCGGTACATTTCGAAGTATAAGGGCAAAATCGTAATTTTTTCACCCCAGGGGCAAATCGGTAAATTTTTTGCCCCATCACTTGTCAAGACCAAGGGATTTTAATTGTGGTAGGATTGGATAAATACCAGAATATTTGTGGTGGAAAATTTAAAAGAAAAAGTCAAAAAGTTAAAAAAATTGGGCCAATAAGCATGTGACACGTGGCATGCTTGATTATTTTATTATTTTCTGCATAAATCAGCCCATTAAATCCCCAATTCTCTCACCATATTCTGCCTAGGCAACCAACAACAAGAACAAAGGAAGAATAAAGGGAAAAACAAGAAAACCTAGGTGAAAATTCAAAGAAAAAGTGATGAAATCAAGGAAACAAGATAGGTAAGTTAGAATTTCTTTAATTCTCCTTGATACCTAGCTTACCCATGCTTTTGTTCTTGATTTCCATGGTTGAATATTGCGTTATCATGATGAATTAAATTCTGAAAAATGGGTATGGAAGAGGAATTGCTGTTGGAATAATTTGATTATAGACTATGTTAGTGTTTAGGGATAATTAAGCATGGTTATGAACAAAAACACAAAAGAAATATTCAATTTCTCTAGGGTTCCTTGTTGGTCGAACCATGAGGGCTGAATATCAATGGGGGATTGTTTTTATTCCAAGGAAAACGGCTTGGAAAATGATGAATTAAGGTGAAACAGTTATGTAGAAAAAATTTTAGTGCTAGTGAACCAAATGACCGAATTTTTCTATAAGGAACTGTGAGGGTTCTAATGCTGAATTTGGCTTTATTTAAATGGTATGTGGTAAATTAAGGTATTAGAGGAGAAATGGATTAATTTGGAGGTGATTTGGACACAATCGCCAATTAATCAGGTGATCGATCGAATTTAATCGATACCGCGATTAAGCAGTAATCGGACATATTTTTGCATTTACATATCAAGTATTAGTAATTTAAATTAGTTTATATCAATTTAGGGACAATATAGTAAATTCCTCGATTTTGTTATTTGACAAGGTAGTGAGACGTCCGAAAAAGGCAAAGGAATTGTGCCTGATGACTATTAGTCTGAGTGCACCCGAAATCTGAATTTTCGACACCTGTAAGTGAATTTGCATTTCAAAATTTATTTGGGAATTCCAATTAAGTTGAAATGAAATGCGTGAATGATTATATCTAATTCCCATTTAAAAATGAATCTTGGGAACAAGCCTTTAGTGAAAATATTTCTGTGATGTTAAATATGATTGCGATGCATCTGTGTATATCTGTATGATGCCTACATGTATTATTGAGAAATTGTGTGAAATTAAGTGTACTGAATCTGTGTACCCTTGTATTATGCTGATATGTATTATTAATAAATTATGGTGAAATTGATGCAACCGTGCATGTGCGGAGTGGGAAGTGCAATGCCAGTTGAATGACAAAGGATGTGATAATTACGACCGTGCATGTGCGTACTGGGAAGTGCAATGCTAGTTGAATGACAAAGGATGTGATAATTACGACCATGCATGTGCGGAGTGGGAAGTGCAATGCCGGTTTAATGATAAAGGTTATGGGGATGGCAATACGTAACGCCCACAATTTCCTAAAAATTCAGAGGTGTGCAAAGAGGGATACTGAGTGATACCCCTTACCGAGTACTCCGTTAGTTATTTCTTTGTACCACCAAGAATAGTGAAGACTTGGCGGTGTATATAATTGCTCATATCTTTGTGTATATATGTTTGATTGTGTGGTATGTGAAACCCTTGTTTGTGACGGTTTGTGATAAACCGTTAATTTTGCTATCTTGCTTGATAGAACAATTGGTGAATGAAATTGTACGTGATACATATGCATGTATGAATCGTACGGGTTGTGAAACCCTTATTGTGTGACGATTTGTAAATAACCGTCAGTTTTACTACTTTGCTAGAAGAATCGGTGTAAATTCAAGGATGTTTAATCCTTGAATGCGTAATAAATTTTTAGGTAAGGGAAAAAGGGTTTGGAATAGTAGTTAGATGAAAATGGCCTTATTTTCAACCGGTGCATCATGATTATCAAATTTCCGTTTGAGATTGCTTGTTCCCTTTTAATATTCACTCACTGAGTATTGTACTCACGTTTTATAAAAATTCATGTTTTTCAGATCAAGTGACTGTTGGACCCTAGATCGAGGAGTCCCCGTAGTACATCTCCTAGGTATGTGTCTGGCATTCGATTGTAATCCCTTTTATTGTAAATGTCTCCGCTAGAAGTCATGGGTCCTTTTGTATTGTGAATACAATCTAACAATGTGAATATGTGTATGCAATGTAAATTGCTAAATATGACTGGTATAGTGCATGTATATTATTATCGATAATGCCATTGTGTTTTGGCTATGTTCACACCCGGGAAAAAGTGTGTGTGTGTATGCATGATATGATAAATTTGTTAAGCAAAGGTAAATGGATAGGCTTGCTTGGGGTTAGTGAGCTATGCTCATTGAGCTCATGCGCCGGTCATGGCTCGGGAAATTGGGTTGTGACACTCAACCCACTAGAAATACCTAATAGAGATTTTTGTATAATAGTGAGGACTATTATTATGAAAAATTAGTGGGAGAATCAATGTAAGATTTAATACCTCATCCTAAATTGGTTAATACCATGACAAACTAATAAAAATACTTTTTCTATATTTATAGGTTGTTAGAATGCGTATAATAATTGCAATTTTGCTTGGCATACTAGATGCCATTAACCTAAAATGTTTGGACTAGTATATCACTTTGAGAGAAGTTCTCAATAAATGGGAGGGTGAAATCTTGACAAGTAAAGAGATAACTTTAAATATGATTGAGCTTAATCTTTCTACTGCCAATCCTAAATCTTCGATAATAGATTCAGGATGTGGATCGCATTTATGTACTGACATAAAAGCTTTAAAGGATAGTAGAAGGCTTTGTAAAAATGATGTAGTCCTAAGAACGGGCAATGGTGCAAAAATTACAGTAGTTGCCATTGGGACTTGTGATCTTATTTTACCATCGAGCTTAGTGCTAAAGCTAAAAGAGTGCTATTATGTACCAGCATTAACTAGAAACATCATTTCAATTTCATACCTAGCTAAGAATGATGATTTTGAATTTAGTATGAAGGGCAGTTGTTTCATTGTCATTCTAAATGATATATTTTATGGATTCGCAACATGTCATGGAGGACTTTATGTTATGGATCCCAATGCTCAATATAGATGTCAAGAAAGCTAAAAAAGATAATCCAAATCAAACCTACATTTGGCATTGTAGACTTGATCATATCATTGAGACAAAGATAGCCAAGTTATATAAACAAGGTTATCTAGATCCATTTGATTATGAATCATATGGAACTTATGAATGTTGTCTCCTTGGTAAAATGACTAAGACTTCTTTTACTAGAAAGGCTAAAAGAGCAAGTGTGCTCCTAGGGCTAATACATTTGGATGCATATGGACCCTTAAACACACTAGCTAGAGAAAATTATTCATATTCATTACGTTTATAGATGACCGTTCTAGATTTGGTTTTATGTACCTAATGAAGTACAAGTCTAAAGCTTTTGAAAAGTTCAAAGAGTTTAAGGCTGAAGATGAGCAACAAACTAGGAAGAGTATTCTCACCCTTAGATCGGATCGAGGAAGACAATATCTTATTCAGGAGTTTCTGGATTACCTAATGGAACATGGGATTCTATGGCAATGGACTCCACTTGGAACTACACAACACAATGGAGTGTCTAAGAGGAGAAACCAAACCTTGTTGGACATGGTTCATTCCATGATGAGTAAGCAGACCTTCCAATATCCTTTTGGGGATATGCTCTAGAGACTGTTGCTTACCTTCTTAACAAGGTTCCAACTAAATTGATTGATAAGACATCATATAAATGTGGTATGGCAAAAGGCCACACTTGTCTTATACAAGGATTTAGGGATGTACGGCTTATGTGAAGCTTGCATCATTTGATAAGCTTGGAGCTAGATCAGACAAATGCAGGTTTGTAAGGTATCCTAAACAAATTGTAGGATACTATGTTTACAATCCCATCAATCAAAAGGTGTTTGTCTCGAAACATGCCACTTTCTTAAAGAAAGAGTTTTTACTTGAAGGGATTAGTGGGAGTAAAATAATTCTTGAAGAGGTTCAAGAACCACAAACCGACATCCCTTTGGAACCTAAGTCGACAGTTAAGGCATTAGATGCTCAAACGGTGCTCAAGAAACACAAGTGCTCCATAGATCTATGAGACAAAGACAACTTCCAAAGAGATATTGATTTATGATGGAAAGAGATGTTCTACGAATTGACAAAGAGCCTACTACTTATGAGGAAGCAATATTTGATATTGATTTTGATAAGTGGCTGAAGGCCATGAAATCTGAGATGGATGCCATGCATGTCAACCAAGTATGGACTTTGGTTGATGTGCTTGAAAGGGTGAAACCCATAGGATGCAAATAGGTCTTTAAGAGAAAACTAACGTGGATGGTAATGTATAAACGTACAAGGCTAGGTTGGCTGCTAAAGGTTACAACCAAGTTCAAGGAATCGATTATGAGGAAACCTTCTCACCTGTAGCCATGATTAAATCCATTAGGATTTTTCTTGCTATTGCTTCATATTATAATTATGAGATATGGCAAATGGATGTAAAGACAGCATTCCTTAACAGGAATTTGCAAGAGGAAGTGCATATGACACAACCTGAAGGTTTTACATCCAAGGAGAATCAGCATAAAGTATGCAAACTCCAAAAGTCCATTGACAGGCTAAAACAAACGTCTAGGAGCTGGAATATCAGATTGATGAAACTATTAAAGAATATGATTTTGTCAAGAATCCTAATGATCCATGTGTTTACAAGAAGGTAAATGGACAAGCAATTGTATTTTTAGTACTTTATGTTGATGATATACTACAAATAGGAAATGATATACCGATGCTGCAGACTATCAAAATCTAGCTATCTAAAAAATTCTCCATGAAGGATTTGGGAGAAGCGGCCTATATTCTAGGAATAAGGATCTATAGAGATAGATCAAAGAGGCTACAAGGATTGTCCTAATCCACTTATATAGACAAGGAGCTAAAAAGATTTAGCATGACCGAGTCCACGAAGGGACACTTGCCTATGTCACATGGCATTCATCTCTCAAAAGATATGTGTCCAAAGACACAAGATGAGAGGATGAGGATGGACAGGATATCGTATGCATTGGCTATAAGATCCATCATGTATGCCATGCTATGTACTAAACAAGATGTGGGGTATGCTCTGAGTGTCATGAGTAAATACCAATCGAATCCAGGTGAAAGTATCTGGATTGCTGTGAAAAATATTCTTAAGTACTTACGAAAAACTAAGGATGTTTTCTTGGTCTAAGGAAGTGCTGAACTCCAAGTTAAAGGATATGGAGATGTTGCATTCCAATCTGATAAAGATGACAGTAAATCGCAAAGTGGATTTATATTTACCTTAAATGGTAGTGCTATTAGCTAGAAAGTTCCAAGCAAGAAATGATTGTAGATTCTACAATTGAGGTCGAACACATCTCCGCGTCTGAGGCAACAAGGGAGGGAGTTTGGATCAAGAAGTTCGTAATTGAACTTGGTGTGGTTTCCAACATTGTTGATCTTGTAATTTTGTACTGTGACAACAATGGAGCCATTGCGCAAGCAAAGGAACTGAGGTCTCATCAACGATCTAAACTTGTATTACGACATTATCACCTAATTAGGGAGATCATTGGAAGAGGTGATATTAATATAGAGAGAGTACCCATGAAGGACAACATATCTCTAAAGTTTTGTCCCAGCAGAAACATGATCGCCAATTGGAAGGCTTTGGTATTAAATGCATGGCCGATTGGCTTTAGTGCTAGTGGGAGATTGCTAGTGTAACCCTTGTAAGCCAATCGAATTTGCGCTTGTAAAGCACCACATTAGTTAGTCATATTTCATGTTAAATACATTATGGATATTTTATATAATGTATGAGGTGTTTCTTTATCCATGAGTTTATTTATAAAGAGTTATGAGAGACTTATGCAGAAAAAGTCCTTGGAACATAATGGCCTTGCAAAGAAATTATAAAAGTTATAATTATAAGATTCTTATGCATTAAAGCCTTGTTCCTAAATATGTTCCTAGTCATTGTATTGTCAAGAATAAGGACATTGACAATGCTCAAAGGCTAGTACATGCTAAGCCTCCTTACTTTGGAAGCAAGCAATTGATCTCATAGGTTGAAGTATGTGAGATACTTGGGGATAGTATGTGGGTGCTTGTTAAGGAACAAGTTCACTGAACATGACCAGCTATGAGAGTTCCATTTGGTATCTCACTCAAGTGTCTATGGAAATGCTCTCATGTGTTAGTAGTGTAAGTAATCCTTAGACTTGTGATACTAGGTCATCTAGTATGTGAATTGTCAAGATTTGATTTCACCTTTATGGGTTCGAAGATGACCAGATGCTTAAACAGGGTGCTTTTAGGGGTGGCATGAAGCATGCGAAGATGAATAAGTAGTCCATAGAGGATTCATCACCCCAAGTGATTTGAAAGGGACATATCTCATTTCCTCTCGGCTTATATTGATTAAAAGTCCTTAGGCAAGGCAATCTTGATAAGTCAATATAAAAGTTGCAGGACTAATATGGATAAGTTAGAAAGTAGACACGAGCCGAGCTTTCTATCTATTTGGGATATAAGATGAAAGGATCGAATTACACTAAGATACTATACATTGAAAGGTTCGTCAAATCATATTGACTCTCTTAACATTTGGGTGGTCATGATGTATTGCTAGATGCCGCTCATGATCTATAAATATAAATATAAATTCTTAATTGAATTAATTTATATTTATTACCAACATGTTGGGAACCTAATGGGTCACACACATAAGGTAAATTGTTAAAATTAATTTGAGTTCAATTGGATGTGATCTAATTGATTTTATAGAGACTTGATCCAATTAAGTATTGGGCTAAATCAAATATGATTTGATGGAGTATTAAATAAAGACCCAATTAGTCCAAGACATTTTATAATCCTTGTTGGATATAAAGTAGGTCAATTCACTTTATAAAAGAATTCCTTAGCCGCCTCTTGAATATATAAAAGAGTTTTTTTTTATTTTCTCATGTGTTGAGATAGGATCACAGCCAAAAAGAGAGAAACACAAAGGGAGCTCAAAGTTGAGAGTTTGCTAGCACAAACTTTTGCTTAAGGATTCACACACTCTTAAGGAAGAGATTTTGGCAAATCACTATGTGGATCACCATTAGAGGCAAAACAATTGTGCTGCTATGATTTGATAATTCCTAGTTGGTGTACAAAAGTTAAAACAAAAAGCCAAGGAGGACTCCACCAAAGAAAGCAGACTTTCGGGTTTGTTAAAATTTCTCTTGTGGTTTTTCTATAGTAGTTTCAATTAAAGTGATCCATGGCTCAGGGGATTAAAATTTTAATAATATTCCGCTATGTATGAGTCATGTTAGCATGATTTAAATTCACAACACTTGGTTAGGTAGCTGTAAAGATGAAATCAAAGCATAGCACTCCACACATATGACGACTTGGTATCTCAAGTCTAGGGAGTATTTACACAACTGACAATTGGGAAGTATTGCATAGACACTTGAGTGAAATACCAAATGCACTTCTCATGGCAGGTCAAGTTTAGTAAATTTGCTATTTTAAGCAAGCACCTATATTCTAGTTCTAAGTATCTCTATACTTCAATCTATGAGATCGTGTCATAGCCCAATTCAAGGGCCTCGACCAATAGGCATAACCCACTAGGCCCTAACAAGCCTCTGTATATGAACCTGTACATTAGTCCATCTATCATCCGTAGTTCTTTAAGAATTATACTTCATAATGTTCAAATGATAAATTTCTTCGAAAACAATTCATAAAACCCAAATATATACTCATAATGGCATCATCAATCAAAATATGCATAGATAGTCTGCCAAATGAATCTTGACAATTCACATTAAGCATACATGTACATATACAAAGATCCTGACCATCAGCAGAGCGACTCTGACCATGGGTTTTAACATTTAGTGTCATGGCAAACCTACCGAAAAATGGTTAAGAAGGAGCACCTCGACCTAGGACCAAATCACCTCCAATTCAGAAAACCTAAAACATGAAATTAAAAAAAGAATGAGTATAAACCCAGTGAGTGAACATAGGAAGGGAACAAGCATATGATACGAAAAATTTAAAAAAAAAACACGATGCACTTTTGTAAAAAAAAATGCAATTTAACTTAATTGCTTGTTAAAACCCCTTAATTTAGCCCTTGATAATTAATCCCTTAGTGTTGAAGAATTCATGATTAACAATGAAATTAAAGAGTGAGAACTACAGCAGATCTCCAAACAAGGCAGAGAGTTTCTCGTTGCAACGAGAATCAATTTGGCTACGATGAGAACAGTGACTTTCAAGACAGAAAGTTTCTCATCGTGGTGAAAATCAATTTGGCTGTGGCAAGAATAGGGACTTCCAAGACAGAAAGTTTCTCACCGCGGCGAAAATCAATTTGGCTGCAGTTAGAACAGTGACTTCCAAGATAGAAATTTTCTCACCGTCGCGAAAATCAATTTGGCTGCCCCGAGAACAACGACTTCCAAGACAAAAAGTTTCTCACCGTCTCGAAAATCAATTTGGCTGTGGCAAAAGCAGTGCAAATGGAGTTAGTAGGATTTTCGCTACGGCGAAAATCCATTATTGCTCATTGAAAAATGAGGTTGCTTACAATGTACTTATTTAGGTTCGGTTTATGTTTGCTCACCCCTAGTACAATTTATATATATCATAAACAAATTCGGTGCTGTGTTGTCTTTTAACTCATTTTAGAATCATTTGACAATTTCAATTTTCAACATTCAAGGCAATCACATATCGTTTCTCTAACCTTTCTATAGTATGTGTTAACATGTATACAACTACCGGCTCAACCCAGCTCATGTGCACTCCCACACCCCACATAGCTAATGTCATCATGTGTACTCCCACACCACACACGGCAATATCATCATGCGCACTCCTACACCGCACTTCACCATCACTGTCATATGCATTCCCACACCGCACTTGCACGTTTGTAGTTATCATGCAATATTCCCTTTCATGGCATAACATACATATCAACATGTAAACAAAAATCTTTACACATTTTACAACATGAGGACGTTTCATCAAAGGCTTGTTCCCATGCATATTTTAAAGAAAAGACAAATAAATTTTTCAAGTGATTCATTCAAACGCATAAACATTTATCCTAAAGCATTTTAAATGCAAGTTCACTCACTTTAATAATGTCAACTTACAAAACTAGCACCCATAATATCCTAATCCAAGTAAGTTCTGAAATACCATTAGAACCTATATCTACAATTAAACCATGACAGCTTTAACTAAGTCATAAATTTGAACTTAAAAATTCTAATAAATGTACACTAGATAAATTACATTTTAACCTAACATTTAACCTAGAATTCTAGTCTAATTCACAAACCCATTAAATTGACTATTCAAATTTAAGGTTTCTTTACCCTGATGAGCTTGGAAGCATAAAGGTCAACAAAACCTAATATTTCCAAAAACATAATTTGAAGAAATTAGGAAATAGAATCTGAATATATAACCCATAAATTCTAAAATTCCAGAGTTGATAATATATACCTTTTGGCTTTAAAAAATGAAGATCTGAAGCTGAAAATTCAAGTGTTGATGAAGATGGAGTAGAAATAAAAAATAAAAGAAAGAAAGAGAGATATTTCTTTCTCTCTCCTAGGGTTTAGTTATGTTGAAAAATGGGGTTAAAAGTTGTGGGTTTGGTACCCAAGGAGGTAAGAAAAGGAAGAAGTAAGAAAAGAAAGGGAAGGAAAAGAAAATGAAAAAAAAAATTGATTTTCATGGTGGAGAAATGAAAATGGCATTGGGAGGGTGAAGAAGAAGAAGAAAATGCTTTTTTGTGAAGATAAGAACTAGTCATGGAAGAAGAAGAAAAGAGTCAAAGCTTCCTTTGGAAGCTTTGACCAAGCTAAGGGCAAAATTACCATGTAGCCCTCCAAGATTTTCACCCTTTTTAATTAAGTCCTCCCACAATCTTTTAATTCAAATTTCTTTCTATTTTTCTTTCTTAACACTTGCACCGATAAAATATTAAGTTTATGCTTCAATGCGGTATCACCATAATATTTAAATATATACTTACTCGCACTAGCTTTATTTAATAAAGACACGCGAGCCCCACTAACGGTGTTTATCTCTTAAATTCCCTCATTCTTCTTCTCTCCTACTTAGATTGACCATATACTCCCCCTTCATGATTAATTTCGATATCAAATAAAATATTAGTATTTTAATGTTATTTTATTAATAAAATATTATTTTGTTCTAAAATTTTTCACTTGTCTCTTTCGTACCCAAAGTGTCATGTTATGCTCCGATTCACTTTTGAATCACTTTTTATCTTGCTAATTCATCCTCAAGAAAATTATTATTATTTAATTGTTATTTCCTTGCGTGCAAAATGTTTTACTCTAGAATATTCCTTTCATCTGTCACCACTCTTTGACACTTAAATTCACGTCAATTAGCCTTTCATGTTATCGATACAGTTATGTTGACTACTATACGGGGGTACAAGGTGTTCTAGATCGATTGCTTACTTCCAAAGTAAAGAACATAGAACATACTAGCCTCTAAGCATCATTGATGTCCAATCTTAATGATACATTGACTAGGAACATTTTGATATTATGCTTTGATGCATATGTTGGGATGAGCCCTGCAGCCAATTGAGATTGGTTGAGGCTTGATTCCAATCATGCAACAGTATCATTCATGTTGAATGATTAGAGGTTTTCTTTCATCAATAAGACATTAATTATAATGAGTTATAAGTCTAATTGGATGAAGTCCATGAGATTAATATGCCTTGAAAAGAAACTTTAATGGGTTGCAGTTATGAGATTCCTATGCATCAAAGCATAATCTCAAAATGTTACTGGTCAATGTATCATTGAGATTGGACATCAATGATGCTTAGAGACTGGTATATTCTATATTCCTTACTTTGGAAGTAAGCAATCGATTTCATAGGTTGAAGTATAGAGATACTTGGAACTAGAATATAGGTGTTTGCCTAGGAGAGCAAGTTCACTGAACATGACCCGCCATGAGAAGTGCATTTAGTAATACACTCTAGTGTCTATGCAACACTTCTCATGTGTCAGTTGTATAAATACTCCCTAGACTTGAGACACCAGGTTGTCTTATGTGTGGAGTGCTATGCTTTGATTTCATCCCTATGGGTGCCTAACCAAGGATGCCAAAACAGGATGCTTTTGGGTATAGTATGAAGCATGTGTAGGTAAATGAGTGGTCAAGATAGGAATCATCACCTCAAGTGTTTTAGAGGACATATCCTATCAGTTCTTGGTTAACATTAGCTTATTGAAGTCCTTGGCCAAGGCGACATGGAGATTATGAAAAAGGTTTCATAACTCTCTATAAAGCTAATGCTATAATTGCAGGAACAAATATGAAGGTCAATAAGAGTAGACACTGTACCAAGCTCTTATCATCTCCAGGATATATGATAAGGGAAAGAATTACATTGATAGACTGTACACTGAAAGGTTGTCAAAGAACCCTTTGACTCTCCCAACAATTAGGTGGCCATAATGCATTGCTAGATGCTAATCTTAGTTATGGAATTGTTATAAACTAATTGATTGAAATTTATATTAATCAATTAAGTCATTAATCAATTCCATTGCCAACATGTTGGGAACCTAATGGGTCACACACAATGATTGCATTTGAATTAAATTGGGAGAGTGACGATTTAAGTTAGACTTAAATCACATGCTAGGTAATTAACTTCTATAAACTTAATTAAAAGAGTTTAATTAAGTTTTTGGCATAATTATAAATAGTTATAACTATAAGGCCTTGATTGCAAACTATAAAGGAAATTAATTTTGATTTTAATTTCCAAGGACTTAATTAAAAGAGTTTAATTAAGTAATAGGCCCAATATTATAATGTGTTATAATATTGAGGGCTTAATTGTAAAATTGAAGTTATTTTAACCTAACTATATAAGTCACCTTTTAACTATTTTTTCATATGAGAGTTTTCACAATTGAACAAAACGTAGTTTTGTCAAAAAAAGAAAAACGTTATCTTTCTTTGCCACCACTTCCTTTGTGTGAAAGAGAAAATTGCTTATGAAGTAATTTTCGAGAAAGGTTCAGCTAAGATTGTGAAAAAGAAGAAAAGGACCATTGTTGTCCTTTTTGCTAGCACAAAGTATAGTTAAAACTCCTTCCTTTATTGAAGGTTCAAGTGCAATCGTGTGTACTACCATTGGAAGCCAAACACTTGATTGGCTAGGGTTTTTGCTCCTTGTGGTGTTCGCGAGATTGCTTCCAAAGTGCCATCGTGATTACGAAATTACATGGCAAGGTAACTTTCTAAACAATAATTTATTTTATGTTTTTATGTGTTAAATATCACCAAGGTGATCCATGGGTGGAGGCATGTTTTGTTGTTTAGTTATAAAGTTTTTAATTTTCTTTCCGTTGCGTATTTTGAACATGCCATCCATAGCCAAACCCATCAACATAAGCATCTCATAACTGCAACCTATTTCAGTTCCCTTACAAGGCCTATTAATCTCATGGACTTTATCCAATTAGACTTATAACTCATTCTAATTGATGTCTTATTGAAGAAAGAAAACCTTTAATCATTCAGCATGAATGATATTATTGCATGATTGGAATCAAGCCTTAACCAATCTCAATTGGCTACAAGGCTCATCCTAACACTTGAAATGACGCTCAATAAGCTTTTTATCATTCCATTCTTTCATCTTTTCTTTGTAAATATAGGCATTTTCATAAGCATCCAAGCAGAGTTTATCCATCTCGTTTAATAGAAGCAAAAGCTTCTCACCAGCTGCTTCTAAGTCAAGTTTAACCTTTTGATGGCCCAAAATGCATTGTGTTTTAACTCAATTGGAAGGTGACATGCCTTTCCAAGTACCAATTGATATGGGGACATATGAATCGGAGTTTTATAAGTTGTCCTATATGCCTATAGTGCATCATCAAGTCTGAGGGCCAATCTTTCCTTGATGGAGATACCACTTTTTGTAAAATCCTTTTGATTCTTGATTGGGACACTTCGACTTGTCCACTCATCTGAGTGTGATAGGCTATGGCCACCCTGTGTGTAACTCCATAGTTTGCAAGTAATGCTATAAAATATTTATTATAAAAGTGGCTCCTTTTATCATTCACAATAGCACTTAGTGTTCCGAATCGAGTGAAAATGCTATTCTTCAGAAATTTCATCACCACCTTAACATCATTTGTAGGTAAAGTTGAGGCTTCCACCCACTTTGACATATAGTCAACAGCCAGCAAGATGTATCGATTGTTAAAGGAGGATATGAATGGTCCCATGAAATCAATATCCCAAACATAAAAAATTTACACTTCAAAAATGTTATTGAACGACACTTATGTCTTCTTGAAATGTTCCCCACTTATTGGCATTTGTCATAATGTAAAACAAACTTATAAACGTCTTTCAAAAGTTTTGGCTAATACAAACTTGATTGAAGAACTTTGGCTATTGTTCTAGCTCCTCCAAAACGGCCTTCATATTCTTAAGAGTGATGATGTCTCAATATGCTTTCAACTTCCTCCTCTAGAATGCACATTCTTATCACTCGGTTAGAACGTTGCTTAAAAAAAATGGTTCATTGCACATATCTAATTTAACATCATGCAAACATTTATTTCTTTGATGAGATGTTAAATTTGAAGGGGGAAGCTTACTTACAATGAAATTGACATAGTCAGCATACCATGGTAAATTCTTTTAACTAACCTGTAACAATTGTTCATCAGGGAATGACTCGTTGATCAAAGTTAAGTCCTTACCTTGGCTGTCATGCTCTAACCTCGACAAATGATTTGCTACTTGATTTTCTAACCCCTTTCTATCCCTAATTTCCAAATCAAATTCTTGTAGCAACAGAATCTATCTTATCAGCCTTGGTTTGAAGTCCTTCTTAGAATCAAATACTTAATTGCAAAGTGGTCAATATAGACAATAACTTTAGTGCCAATCAAGTATGAACAGAACTTGTCAAATGCATACACAATAGCTAATAATTCTTTCTTAGTGGTGGTGTAATGCATCTGAGTGTTGGTTAAGGTTTTGCTAGCATAATATATAAAATGAAAAATTTTATCCTTTTTCTACCCTAACATGGCACCTACAACATAGTCACTAGCACCATTCATAAGCTCAAATGGAAATGACCAATTAGGAACTATAATAATGGGTGCAGATGTTAATTTCTTTTTCAATTTTATAAATGCAACATGACACGCATCATCAAATTTAAATAGGCTATCATTTTCTAAGAGATTAAACAAAGGTTTAGCAATTTTAGAAAAATCCTTAATGAATTGTTGATAAAAACCAATGTGTCCAAGGAAACTCCTAATACCTTTTACCATGGTTGGTGGTGGAAGCTTCTCAATTATCTTTATATTTGCTTTGTCCAGCTCTAATCCTTTGCTCAACACCTTGTGACTAAGAACGATGCCTTCTTGTACCATAAAATGACATTTTCCCCAATTTAGTTCTAGGTTTGTCTCTTCACATCTTTTCAACACACTGTCAAGATTCAACAAACATTCATCAAAATAATTGCTAAATATTGAGAAATCATCCATAAATACCTTTAATGTTTTCTCTACCAACTATGAAAAGATAGCCATCATGGATCATTGAAATGTGGCTGAAGCATTGCACTGTCCAAATGGCATCCTCATAAAGATGAAGGTACCATAAGGACATGTGAAGGTTGTTTTCTCATGATCCCCTAGTTCTATGGCAATTTGATTATACCCTAAGTTCCCATCCAAGAAACAGTTGTACTCTTTTCCAACTAGCTTGTCCAACATTTGATCAATGAATGGTAAAGGGAAATGATCTTTCCTTGTAGCCTTATTTACTTTTAAGTTGTGAAATCTTGACCTCTAGAGACCCGTAACTAGAAGTAGACGCGATAATACGGACCAGGGGTAATTTTGTCATTTCTTCTAGTGAGCCCCTAAAAGTAGTTTTCTAATGTTATTAAGGTCCAAGTAGGCCTAAGGAATGAATGAATGAGGGTAAGATAATGAAGAAGATAGAAATAATGATAATTTTCACAATAGGGGTAAAACGGTCATTTTGCATCTTGAGTTGAAATTTTTAAGTTTTCATGAACCCGAGCATTTTTAGACCCTTATGGACCTTAGCTTAGTGTCAAAGAAGTAAAAAAGATTGTATAAAGGCAATGGAAATACAAAATGACCTTGTTAAGGGTATTTTGGTAATTTCATGAGAAAATGGATAAACATAAAGCATAAATATCTAAGTTTCTAGGAGGTTCTTCAAATTTCAAGCACTTCTTCTTCTTCCTTTCCCACGTTTTTCCACGCCCACCGATGGAAGCTTGCTTTGAAACTTCCATATATTTCCTCGAGTTAACCCCTATTTTCATGTTTTTGTGCACCCTTTCACAAAGTTCTTTGTGCTCTTTTACTTTTTCAACATAAAACCCTCAAAAACCTTTCCTTATTACACTTTCTTACTAGCTGGATGTTCTAGAGAGAGAGAGAGAGAGAGAGAGACTTTTCACATTAGTTTGGAAGCTATTGAAAGAGAATTCAGCTACAAAGAAACCCTAAGGTGAGTGATGAACTAGGCTTGGTTTTAAGTTGTTGATAATGGCTAGTAATTGGGATTATGAGCTGTTTTATTGTTGAGGTTGTTTCTTCATTTTTAGTGTGATTCGAGTGCTGTAAGGAATAGCCATTTGAAATAGTTGGAAGTCAATTAGGAATGACTAGTAAAACTTGAATTAGAAACTAGCTTTTGGAGTGATATTAATGTAAATTGGATTGGTTGGGATGTTTTTGTGCATGATAGGTTCCAACGAGGCCCCACAACCCCATTTGAACCATTAGTGGAGGTTAAAGTCGATTAGAGGTTCAACAATACCGATGAGTGAACTTGCATTTCAAAATTGTTTTGGAAAATAAAATTGTGTTGAGATGAATTATTTGCATGATTTTATCCAACTTCTCATTAAAAATGGGTGCTTGGGAACAAACCCTTGATAAATGCTTTGATGTTGTCAGAGGTGTGAAATGTGTAAAGAGGATGAATTCATGTGCTCCTATATTGTGTAGGTATACATATTTGAATGTATGTTGTGCAATGATAAATAATGTTGTATGACGATAATGAGGTGTGTGAGTAGGGAGTGCACACATGATGACATTGAAATGTGCGAGTAGGGAGTGCACATATGGTGGTATTGCCTTATGCGTGTAAGGAGTGCACAAGAGCTGAGGAAGGCGGGGTGGTAGAGGTGTTATATATGATTATATCTATAGATATGTGATAGAATTTGTGTGATTGTAAAATGTGATTGTATGGCATGTTGAAATTAACATGATGAACCTTGAGAATTTCCCATTTTCTTGTAAATTGATTTTATTGCAGCACCAAATGGATTTTTAGTGCAAAGGAGGTCCTTTTTATATTTAGGTGCCCTGCTTCTCGCTGTAGCGAGAAACTTTCAAGTTTTGGTGCAGTACTTTCACTTCAATAAAGATTTTGACCACCTTTGTGTTCGAACTGAGAAAAGTAATAAACATAAAAGTTGTATCCCTTCCTCTTAGATTTCTAATGGTTCAAAAATTAGGTCAATTGGACTTCTGTAGTGGTAGATATGTTAGAAAACCTAAAATACATGCAAACTGACACTATTTCTTGTTGCAGTAAGAAACTTGCTGCCATGCTTGATTTTGACATATTTTTCACCTATTTAACTTCATGGATTGATCATGGGTTTTTTGCAACACTATGAGCTTATTAATCAAAGTTTGAAATGAGCGGTTTTTAGTAAGAAATTAAATCAATTGCATTGTTTTTAAAACAAGTGCATCATGATTTCCAAATTCTTCCTATCGATTGCTTGTTCCCTTCTTATGTTCACTCACTATTTTCAATTTCATGGTTTCAGATCAGGAGGCAGTTGGAACCTAGGTCGAGGTGTCCACGTAGTTTTGTCTCCTTGGTAGGTATTTTGGCATTCAGTAGCAACACTTTCACTGTGGTCACTCCGCTGAAAGTCAAGAGTCATTTTGTTTTATGAATACATTCATGTAATGTAAAGTATTAAGATACTTGTCTTAGACAAAATATGTATATTTTAACTATTAAAGCCATCATGAGTTGAAATGTTAACATCATTTTGGGTTTATATTAATGAAATTCTTGATTGTTATAACCCATTATTAAAGTGATTATAACTTAGACTTATGAAAGGTGACTTGAGAATAGTTGATGGAATGTTGAGCAAGATTATATAATAGGCTTGCTTGGGCTTGGTAGGCTATGCCAATTGGACCCATGCGGCTATCATGGCTTAGAAATTGGGTCGTGACATAAGTAATCCATGCACACTCTCCATCTCGTGGCTATCCTTGTGGGAATGAGCTCATTGTTTTCATTTGCAACCACTACCATCCCATTTTTCTTTAGTATGCATTACACCGAACTTACCCACTCATTATCCGAAATATGATAAATGATGCAAACATTTAGCCATTTGATTATCTCTTTCTTACCACCTTATTCATGATTGGATTTAATCTTCTTTGATGCTTGATAGTGGCTTTCTGATTATCCTACAACAAAATTTTATACATGCATATTGAAGGGATTATCCCCTTCATATTTATGATTGTCCAACCAAGTGCCTTTTTATGCTATCTTAGAACACTCAGCAACTTATCTTCTTGTTTGTTAGTAAGATTAGATGCAACAATAACAAGAAGAGTAGATGAGTTAGCAAGATATGCATACTTTAGATGATTAAGCAATGGTTTGAGTTCTAACTTAGGAGGTTCTTCAATCGAAGGCTTCATTGGTGAAAGTGAAGAGGTAGACAAATCTAACAACTCAAATTGAGTTCCCAACACACAAGATGGCAAATTCAATGCATTAACACAACCAATGACATCCTCATCATTCGTCCTAGAGTTAGCAACCAATGATGCTTCAAATGGGTCAGTAGGATGACTTTCTGTGAAAACTTCACTTGTAACCTTATCCACCACATTGACTGCAAAACAATCATCATGATCATTAATAAACTCTAAAGCTCTAAAAATGTTATATGTTACCTCTTAATCTTGTACTGTCAAGGTAAGTTCTCCTTTTTAAACATCAATGAGTGCTTTAGCAGTGCGTAAGAAATGTTTCCCAAGGATAATAGGAACTTCTCTATCCTCTTTCATATCAAGTTCTATGAAGTTTGCTGGGAATATGAATTTATCCTCCTTACAAGCATATCTACCATTGTACCTTTTGGATATGTGAAAGTTCTATCTGTCAATTGAAAAGTCATAATGGTGGGCTTAATCTCCCCTAAACCCAACTTGTTGTAAATAGATAAAGACATCAAATTAGTAATTACCCTCACATCACTCAAAGCCTTAGCAAAAAATAAAGCACCAATTGTGAATAGAATAGTAAAGCTACCCAGGTCCTTAAGCTTTGGAGGGAGCTTGTTCAAAATGATTGCACTGCACTCTTTAGAGAGTGCTACTATGTCAAATTCATCGAACCTCCTCTTTTTGTATAAAATATAATTCAAAAATTTAACATATGAAAGCATTTTCTCTAAAGCCTCAACAACCAGAATGTTAATGTGAAGCTTTTTAAACACCTCCATAAATTTTTGAAATTGGTTCCTCTCTTGTTGCTTCTGGAAATGTTAAGGAAAAGGCAATGGTGGTAAAGTTGCCTTAGCCTCCTTCGCTTGCCCTAACTAGAACTTGCAATCTATGTCTTGGTTTCAATTGTCTTGTTTTTCTATTCAGCTTGTTTTGGGTCTCTTTCAACCTCCTTACCACTTCTCCAATTGATGGCCATGACATGTTCCTTGCCTTCCCTCTTTGGATTTGCTTCTATATCACTAGGTAGTGTTCCTTGAGCTCTATTGTTTAATGAGTTGTCCAACCTAGGCCTCAAGGTTTTGAATTGAAGCCACTTGACTCTGAATGAGAGTTGCTTAATTTTAAAGGATGTTATCATTTTATGTTATGTATTGCCTTAGCATATCCTCTAAAGTTGGCTTTTTATCTAGGATAGGCACTCTTGCTTGTGGTTGGAATCGAGGAGGTGCATTTGGCCTTAAACATGAAGATGATCCTTGATTGTTGGTCTAGGAAAAGTTTGAATGGTTCCTCTACCCTAGGTTGTAAGTGTTGGAGCAAGGATTATTTTGCTATTTATTCCCCATATTACATTGTATCTATACTACTAGGACATTAATTGCTTGCATGATCATCTCCACATTACTCACAAACTACAAAAAGACTTTGTATGGAGTTAGTACCAAAAGATTCGACTTTCTTAGTTTGAACTATTACTTGTGTTGTTAGTGTCGAAATGGCATCTACATCATGATCTCCAACTTCTCTACTATGCATTGATCATTGTGCTAGCCATTGGTACTTGTTTGAAGCCATCTCCTCCAACAAATCATATGCCTTGTTAATTGATTTAGCCATTAAAGCTCTTTCCGTAATGGCATAAATGGTGGTTCGAACATGACCACTCAATCCATTATAGAATGTCTATACTTGTAGCCACTTTAAAAGACCATGATAAGGACGACGCCAAAGTATATCTTTGTATCTTTCCTAGTCCTTATACAATAATTCATAATCTAGCTGCATGAATGATGTGATATCATTCATCATTTTCGCTATCTTAGGTGAAAGAAAAAACTTAGCAACGAACTTTTAAGCAAGATTATCCCATGTTGTTATTGATCCCGTAGGAAGTACATTCAACCACGCTTTAGCTTTATCCCTTAATGAAAAGGGAAAAACCTCAAACAAATTGCATCATTTGTGACACCATTGTATTTAAAGGTATCACATATCTCCAAAAAGTTTGAAATATGGGCATTAGGATAGTCATTTGTTAGGCCCTAAAACTGGACTGAAGTTTGAATTATGGTGGTGATAGATGGCTTGATCTCGAAATTGTTGGCTTGAATAGCCGACCTTTGAATGCTCGATGGAATCCCTTGCACCAATGGAACAGCATAATCCCTTAAGCAATGATTTTCAACTACTACTCACTCTTTGATTTGTTGCTCACCCTGACAATCAGCCATTGTATTTGTTTAAGCAAAACCTTGTTGATTCTCCTGTCGAAGTTTTCATAATGTTCTCTGAATCTTTGGATCACATAGTATAATCTCCAAGCTTTTTACACTTCTCATACAAGGGTGAAACGAACCTGAAAAACAAAGAAGAAAAGCTCAAATTAAGATTACTCTATTGAATTTTAATATTAGCAAATAAATAGAAAAACTATCAAGCCCAGCTCTACAATATGTTTATTATGTCATTCCTACATAAGAATGCATGTTTGCTTACTTGGGTACCTCGAAAATCGTTAAAGACGATATTGTACCAAATGGTACAATTAAGTTGAATTAAGCCTCGAACTAGTCCAAATAGAGATTTTAAGATGAAATTGAGAATTTTAAAACCCCAGAATGACTTAAAATGGTGATTTGAAGTTCGAGAACCGATTTGGAGTCAAATTGGAATTTTCATGACCTAGGGGCAAAATGGTCATTTTGCTACCCGAGGTTAAAATGTGAGTGTTGGATGATATTTTTGACTAAGATTGATCATTTGGAGTATAATTTGAGTTTGAGAGTGAAGAATTTTAATTCTGGCATTTTTTCGAGCATAAGGGGCAAAATAGTCATTTTGCCACCCCATGGGCAAAATTATAATTTTACACCACCCAACACTTGTCCAGCACATGAATTTGACCCATTATTATCATGGATAATTGAAGGATTTTATATGGTGGAGAAAGAAAGCTTAATAGTTAAAAATTTAAAAATGGAGCAATGGTAAGGTGACAAGTGTCAAGCTTTTATTTCTTTATTATTTTCCTTATAAATTAGCACAAAACCAGCCCATTTCTCTTCATTATGGCTGGCCAAAGCAAGAACAAAGGAAGAAAGGAAAGAACAAAAACCCTAGAGTGAAAATTCAAGAGAAAATTGGTGGATTTCAAGTAATCAAGCAATCAAAGGTAAAATTTCTTGATTTTGACTTGTGATCTACCTTTCTCATACATTCTTTTGCATTTTCCATGGTTGAATCACATGATTTCATGATGAATCCCTTGCTGGCCAAACACTTAGAGGGAGGTTTTGATGCTTGATTTTGTTAGATTTCAATGTATTTTAGTGTTTTTAGTTAGTTAGTGATGTGTAGCATGAAAAGCCAACAAGAAAAATTCACTTCCTCCCATCACCCATCATTGGCCGAATTTTCCATGTAGAGTGTGGATGGTGGATTTGATTTTATTTCAAGTGAATTGATTATGAAATGATGAATTACAGTGAGAAAATCAAGTAGGAAAAATCATGGTGTTGATGCGCCCACCATGGCCGAAATTCCTAAGAGAAAATGTGAAGATGATTTTGTCATATTTCAAGTTATTTAATTTGTGTTTGATGATTTGGAGAATTGGAAGAAAAATGAAATTATTTGGAGTTAAATTGGACATATTGGTCAATTAATCGGGTGATAGATCGAATTAGGCCAATACAATTTTATTTAGGTACATAATTGAATTTATATTCAACACCGTATTTAGATGGTTACCCGAGCATTTCACATCCTATTTCATGCATTAGTATAAAGCCTGCATTGGTTTTATAACAATTTAGCACAAATGTAGTAAATGGCTTATTGTGCATTATGTCTAGATGGTGAGCATTCTGGCAAAAGTAAAGAGATAGTACCCGAGAATCAACAATCGGAGTACTCGGAATTTGATTTCCATTACAGTGAGTAACCTTACTATCGTCTTAATTATCTAAAGTAGTTTTTATTCATTTTTGTGATTTGATAGAAAAATGAGTTTAAATGGTAAATCTTTATGTTTTATAAACAAAATGTGATTAAATGAAATGATTTTATAAAATTGACTTGAAATTGAAAGATGGTTTTGAAAATGCAATAATTGGAGACTAATTGTTGTGTTATAAATCATGGTTTGAATTGAATGGCTTATGATAATATTGGCATGAATGGTTGGATTTGGTAAATATACTAAAAAAGTATGAACTGTTGATTTACGTTGAGAGGCTGTAAAATAAAATAATTGCCATGTCATGCTATTGAATTTTGTTGAATTGGTGGGTTATAATTGGTCTCTCCAGTGGACGAGTTCCGTGGACCAGCCTATTAGAGGGGCACGGTAACCCTATTATATTCATACCTCAGTATGAGAGGCGCGGTTGGATAACTCCCGAGGTTAAAACTTTAGAGTTCACTTCACACCAAACCACGACGTGAGGGTGAACTCAGCCAACGCCAAGGAACGGCTATGTTTTCAAAATAAAAACATGATTTATGAGTACATAACTTTTTAACAGCCTTGGCAGACTCGGTTGGGATAACCCCAGGTCAAGGTATCCTTGATAACTGAGTATTAGAATGATTTTGGCACGAGCTAAACTTTTCAGGAAATCATAAGCCTTGCTGTTTATTTTGGTGAAATGAATCTATTTTATCTTATTAAAATGAGTTCGAAATGCTGAGAATCATTTTTATGCTAATTTATTTTATCTGTCTCCATTTACTTAGCTTTAGATATTTTAGATGGTATTTTTTTACTCACTGGGATTATATAATCTCGCCACCCTCCTTTCCACCCATTTCAGGCTCAGGATAGTTAGTAAATAGCTCATTTTGTTGAGGTCTACAGTTGGACTTGCATCCTTAAAAACTGTAGGTTTACCGTTTTTGATACTTTTGATCGTTCGTGGGCCCACATGTCACTATAAATTAAATCTTATACTTTGGTTATCTGTATTACAGTAGGTATGAATTTATTTAGCTTTTACGCTATAAAAATTATTTATCAGTAACTCTATAAATATTGTTTTATAAGAAAATAGAATATTTTATTGAATATTTTTATTATATTCAAATAGTTATAGTTTCACTATAATGAATGTTTTAGACATCTAAACTTATTTTTGATTATGATATATGTGTTTTCCACTCGCATACTACATTTTTAGCTAGTTTCGAGATTTTTGAGGAAAAATGATCAAAATGCCCCTGTGAGAAAAAAATTATTTTTCTGTTGTTTTGATTTGGAAATAGTTTATAATCTTTCAAAACATGATACTTAACAACTGTTGCTCACAAGGGAGGTGAGAAAACTGATATTAAAGCCTTGTGGGGTTTTCGTTGGCATTCTGGATAGTGAATGTCTACCAGGACATCACAGCGGTTGTCATGGGCTCGATGGGAGTTTCGGGTCGTGACAAAAACAAATCCCACACAATGATGCCAAAAACTTGTTATCGATTTTGCACATGTAAGTATACGTATCAAAGAAGCAATATAAATAGTAAGTCTAGAATCATATCCCATAGAGATTTGTTTCTATTTTTTCAGTAAATACTAAAAATATGACAAAAATCTTATTCAAGTAATAAAAATTTTCAAAAAATTAGTTAAAAATAAATTAAAGTAAACATTAAATTAATTAACAAAACATAAAATTTACTTGAGACAAGCAATAAACTAAAACATAGGATTATGGGTTCATTCAACACTTCATCTATGTCACGACCCAATTTTCGGGCCATGACCGGTGCATGGGCCCAATGGACATAACCCACTAAGCCCAAGTAAGGGTATCTATATGACCTGTTTATCATTCCATCAGAGTTGTTAAAGTCACATTTCATAATTTCAATTCGAAATATTGATAACGATTGCCAACTCATCATGGCATTACCAATCAAAATATACATATAAAGTCTAAGACATACATCTTAGTACTTTACATCACATGAACGTATTTACAAGAAAAATGACTCTGGGCTTCTAGCGAAGTGACCAAGGTAAAGCTACGGCTATGGAATGCCAAGGTACCTACCAAGGATATGAATCTATGAAGACATCTCGACCTAGGTATCGGCTGCCTCTTGATCTAAAAACATGAAGTTGGAAACGGTGAGTATAAACCCAGTGAGTGAACATAAGAGGGAACAAGTAAACGATAAGGAATATTGAAAGAAAACCTGATGCATTTATTTTCAAAAACAATGCAATTTAATTTAGTTCTTATTAAAACCCCTCATTAAACCCTTAATGAATAAATCACTTGATGATAAAGGGTCCATGCGCAACAAAGGATTTGAAAAGTCAAGCAAATCAAGTCAAGTAAACGATGGGTCCTTGCTGCAGCGAAAAGGCATTCTCACTGCAGCTAGAATGAATTTTTGATGTAGCGAAATTTGGCTCAAATTATCAACTGGTCGAGGGTTTCTTAACTAGTTGAGGGTTTCTCACCAAACCCCCTCATTTCAAACTTAATTAATTAATTCCTTAATATTGGAAGTCCATGCTCAACTATGGTACCAAAGAAGTGGAAAATAGGGCAGCAACTGAACAAGAAAATAAGCAAGACAAAAAGTTTCTCGCTGCAGCGAGAATTCGTTCTCATAGCAAAATTTAAGCAGCAAAACAGAAAGTTTCTCGCTGCAACAAGAATCAAGCCAATGTAACCCTCCAAACTTGAGAGTTTTTCGTTGCAGTGAGAAACAGGACACCAACAATAAATTTTCGTTCTCTCAAAGAAAGGCCATTTAGCTACAAAGACAAAATCAACTTGAAAATGCTTAGAAATTCCCAAGGTTTAACATGCAAGATTCACATGTATTACAACCATATACCATACTCATGAACTTTCTATAACACACATATTTATCTATATATTTATACACATCATCATGTATACCATCCCACCATCATCAGCTCATGTGCACTCCCCACTCACACATAGCTGGGTCATCATTAGCTCATGTGCACTCCATATCGCACATAGTTGGGTAATCATCAGCTCATGTGCACTCCCCCACATGCACATAGCTAGGTCATCATTAGCTCATGTGCACTCCCACACACACATAGCTGGGTCATCATTATCACATAAAACAAAAGAACATCCAATGCATATTATACATATCAACACATGAACCATTATATGGCACACTTTCACAAGATAGAAACATTCACCAAAGGCTTGTTCCCTAGGTAGATTTTTAAGGAAAAGTTGGATAAAATCATTTAAATGTTTTGTGCAAATACATTCACATTCCCAAAATAATTTTGAAATGTAAGTTCACTCATCGGTATTCGTTAAATCTTTATTTAACTCCAACTTCCTCTAATGGTCTAAATGGGGTGGTGGGGCTTTGTTGGAACCTATCATCACATTAGCATCATCACCATCAACCCAACTTGGCATTAATACTATTCCAAAGCTATTTTCTAGATTGAGTTGTACTAGTCATTCCTACTAGCCTCCAACTACCATTAAATTGCTATTATTTGCACTACTCTAGTAACACTAAAAATGATTAAACAATCTCAACAATAAAACACTCACAAATCAAATTACTAGACATTATCAACAACTAAAAATAAAGTTTAATTCACTACTCACTTTAGTAGCTTTGTAAATTTGAAATTCTATCCAATAATTTTCAAGCTGTTATAGAAACTCCCTTTTTCTCTCTCTAAAACACCTAGCTAGTGACAGAGAATATGGAAGTAAGACTTTTCAAGGGTTTTAAAGTGAGAGAGTGAAAGAGCACAAATGTTCTATGTAAGGGTCCACAGAAGCATGAAAAGTAGAGCTAGCTTGAAAGAGTTATGGAAGTTTGAAGAAAACTCCCATGGAGGATGAAGAAACGTGAGAGGGAAGAAGGAAGAAGAAGCAGCTAGAAATGTGAGAAAAAGCTACTAGAAGATGATATTTATAGCTCAAGCTTATCCAACTCCACTTAAATTATGAAAATGCCCTTAGCAAGTTAGCTTATTCTTCTCCAATCCTTTGTGCAATCTTTTTACTCTTTTGACACCGAGACTAGGTCCACAATGGTCTAAAACTACTCGAGTTTATGAAAACTTAAAATTTTAACTTGAGATGAAAAATGACCATTTTGCCCTTACCTTGGAAATCATCATTATTTTTATTTCCTTCGTCCTTTTACCCTTATTTTCAACATTCATTTATGCCTTAGGCCTACTTAGGCCTTAATATTGTTTGAAAGCCTACTTTTAGGGGCTCATTAAAAAAATGACTAAATTACCCCTAGCTAGTGTTATCATGTTTACACCTAGTTACGAGGCTATTGAGGTCGAGGTCTCGCAATGTGATAGTAGATTCTCTTATTTTTTACATTCTTGGGTGGTTGTACAAACCTAGAATTCAAAGCTATGTACAAGTCTCTATCTAGATGCTTGCACAAATACCTAATTTAATTGAGTCACTATATGTCTATAGTAATCAATTAAATAAGGTTCATTAAGATAGTATTCTAATTTGGATATATATGGCAACTTGAGCATGTCTACCTGAATCATGAATTAGATCACCTAAGTGACGTAACATACACTATTCAAATCATAGTCCAATCTAAAATCTATCTATTAAGTCTCAATTAGATTCACAAATTAGTTAATTGTTGATCAAGCAATTAAAAGCATTATAAACAAATTTGAATAAGCAAAGCTCTACTTATTCATAATAAATAAAAGAGAAATTAATATTTAGACTACATGTTGAAATCCACCACTGTCACACTCGAAACTCTCATCGAGCCCGTGACAATCGTCACGATGTCTCGATAGACATTCATTACACGAAATGTCAATCGAAACCTCGCAAGACTTAACATCAGTTTTTCTCGCTTCCCCTATGAGTATTAGTTACTAAAATCATGTTTTGAGAGATTATAAACTATTTTCAAATCAAAACAATAGAAAAATAATTTTTTTCTCATAGGGGCATTTTGGTCATTTTTTCCCAAAAATTTTGAAACTAGCTAAAAATGTAGTATGCGAGAATAAAACACATAATTCATAATCAAAAATAAGTTTAAACGTCTATAACCTTCATTTAAAATGAAATTATGATTATTTGGATAAAATAAAAAAAATAAAAAAATATTCAATAAAATATTCTATTCTCTTATAAAATAATATTTTTAGAGTTATACATAAATAATTTGTTGCAGTGTAAAAGCAAAATAAATTCATACATACTGCAATACAATAAGCCAGAGTATTTAATTTAATTTACAATAACCAGTGGGCCCTTGAATAACTAAAAGTAAGAAAGACTATGAACTTACAGTTTGAAGGATGCAAATCCAATGGTAGCCTCGATGAAATCAGCTATCTACAGCCTATTCTGAGCCTAAAATGGGTGAAAATGAGGGTGGTGAGATTATATAATCCCAGTGAGTAAACAAATACCATCTAAAATATTTAAAGCCAAGTAAATCGAGATAGATAAAATAGTTTAACATACTGTAATTCATCACCTTTCAACTTGTTTCAACCAAACAAAATCAATTCATATAAATCGAGTAATTAACATGGCTTATGAATTTCTTAAAAGTTTGGCTCATGCCAAAATCATTCTCATACTCAGTTATCAAAGATACCTCGATTGAGGGCTATCCCAACCGAGTCCGCCAAAGCTGTTAAAAAGTTATGTACGCATAAATCATGTTTTTATTTTGAAAACATAGTCGTTCCTTGGCATTGGCTGAGTTCACCCTCACGTGGTGGTATGGCGTGAAGTGAACTCTAAAGTGTTAACCTCAGCAGTTATACATCCGTACCTCTCATACTGAGGTATGAATATAATAGGGTTACCATGCCCCTCTAATAGGCTGGTCCACGGAACTCGTCCACTGCAACGACTAATTTATAACCCACCATACAATAAAATTTGCTATAGCATGACATGACCATTATTTTATTTTACAGCCTCTCAAGGCAAATTAACCGTTCATACATTTTCAACACATTTACCAAATCAACCATTCATGCCAATATTATCATAAGCCATTCAATTAGAACCATAAATTCACAATACATCAAATGGTCTCCAATTACTCTATTTTCAAAGCCATCATTCAATTTCAAAATAATTTATAAAATCATTTCATTTTAACACATTTTGTTTATAAAACCTAAAAATTTACCATTTAAACTCATTTTTCATAAAATCACAAAATCGGATAAAAACCACTTTAGATAATTAAGACGATAGTAAGGTTACTCGCTATTTCGGGAGTCGAATTCTGAGTACTCCGATTCTTGATCCTCGGGTACTATCTCTTTACTTTTGCTAGAATGCTCACCACCTAGACGTAATGCACAATAAGCCATTTGCTACATTTGTGCTAAATTGTTATCAAACCAATTCAGGCTCTATACTAATGCATGAAATGGGATGTGAAATACTCGGGTAACTATCTAAATACGGTATTCCATATAAATTCAATTATGTACCTAAATAAAACGGTATTGGCCTAATTCGATCTATCACCCGATTAGTTGGCCAATACGTCCAATTCAACTCCAATTAACTCCATTTTTCTTACAATTCCCCAAACCATCAAACACAAGTTAAATAACTTAAAATATGGCAAAATCATTCTCACATTTTCTCTTGGAAACTTCGGCCATGGTGGGTGCATCAACACTATAATTTTTCCTACTTGATTCTCACACCATAAATCACTAATTCTTAACCAAATCACTTAAAATAAAATCAAAATCATCCTCAATATTCCACATGGAGAATTCAGCCAATGATGGGTGATGGAAGAACATTAAGTTTTCTTGCTTGAATTTCATGCTACACATCACCAATAAACTAAAAACACTAAAATACATTGAAATCTAACCAAATCAAGCATCAAAAGCTCTCTCCTAGGGTTTGATCAGCACACTATCCTTCATGATATCTTGTGATTCAACCATGGAAAATGCAAAATAATGCATGGGAAAGGTAGATCACAAATCAAAATCAAGAAATTTTACCTTTGATTGCTTGATTACTTGAAATCCACTAATTTTCTCTTGAATTTTCACCCTAGGGTTCTTGTTCTTCCTTTTTCTTCCTTTGTTCTTGCTTTGGTCGACCATATGAAGAGAAATAGGCTGATTTATGTGCTAATTTATAAGGAAAATAATAAATGGATAAGAATTTGACACATGTCACCATTCCATTGGTCCATGTGTCATACTTACCCATTAAGCAATCTCTCCAATCAAAACTATTCTTACATTTACATCTCATAATCTCAACCCTTTAAGTACTTTAATAGTAAATTATAACAATCAAAACTGCATTTATATTATCCCAAAATAACATTAACTATTGCCACTCATGGTAGCTTTACCAATCAAAATGTACATGTATGGTTTAAGGTATACATCGTAGTACTTTACATCATAGGTACGTATTTACAACAAAAATGACTTTAGGCTTCTAGCAAAGTGACCAAGGTGAAGGTGTGGCTATGAAATGCCAAGATACCTACCAAGGATATGAATCTACAAGAACACCTCGACCTAGTTATCGGTTGCCTCTTGATCTGAAAACATGAATTTGAAAAAGGTGAGTATAAACTCAGTAAGTGAACATAAGAAGGGAACAAGCAATCGATAGGAAGGATTTGGAAATCATGATGCACTTGTTTCTAAAGCAATGCAATTGATTTAATTTCTTACTAAAAACCCCTTCTTTCAAACTTTGATTAATAACCTCATAGTTTTGCAACAACCCATGATCAATCCATGAAGTTAAATGGGTGAAAAATATGTCAAAATCAAGCTAGGTAGCAAGCATGGCAGCAAGTTTCTCGCTACAGTGAGAAACAGTGTTAGTTTGCATGTGTTTCAGTTTTTCTAGCATATCTCCCACTACAGAAGTCCAATTGACCTGATTTTTGAATCATTAGAAAGATAAGAGGCAGGGATACAACTTTTATGTTTATTTCTTTTCCTAGTTCGGATGGGAAGGTGGTCAAAATCTTTATCTCATTGAAAGCACTGTACTAGAACCCGAGAATTTCTCACTACAGCGAGAATCAGGCTAGTGTGACCCCCAAAACCCAAGAGTTTCTCACTGCAGTGAAAATGATCTCGCTGCAGCGAGAAACAAAGCATTTTAAGTGAAATGGGTCTTGTTACATCAAAAGCCATTTTCTTGTTGAAATGAAAAGCAATTTGCGAGCAATTAACAATGCCAACACACAACACAATCACAATTATTTTCATAAACTTTCTATAACATATATATATTTGTATATACATGCATCATCATGCATACCATCCCACCACACTCAACTCAATACAATATCATCATCATGTGTGCACTCCTTACTCACACACTTCAACATCATCATGTGTGCACTCCCTACTCGCACACTCTATCATCATCATGTGTGCACTCCCTACTCGCACACTTCAACATCATCACACAACATTATTCATCAATACAAAACATATATTCATATATATACCTACCAACATAATATAAAAGCGCATGGATTCATCCTTTTACACAGTTCACATTTTTCACAGCATCAAAACATTTTATCAAGGGCTTGTTCCTTGACACACATTTTTAAAGAAAAGTTGGATAAAATCATTCAAATATATTACATTTCCCAAAGAAATTTTAAAATGCAAGTTCACTCACCAGTCTTTATTGATGTTTTGGTGGGCTCTAGCTTCGATTAATGTTTCGAATGGAGGTTTAGGGTTTCGTTGGAACCTATCACACACAACAACATCACCATCAACCCAACTTGGCATTACTACTATTCCAAAGCTAATTTCTAAATTGGGTTCTACTAGTCATTCCTAACTAGTTTCTGTAAAACCCGGTATTGTACCTAATGGTACACTTGAATTGATTTAACCTCGAACTAGTTCAAATAGGAATTGTAGGATGAAATTTAATATTTTATAGTCAAGGAATGACTAAAAATGATTGTTCGGAGTTTAAGGGTTCATTAGGGGTAAAATTAAAAATTTTGATGTTTAGGGGCAAAATTGTCATTTTGTCGCCTAAGATAATAATTTGATAATGGAGTGAAATTTTTGACCAAGATTAACTATTTGGAGTATAATTTAATGATAGGAAGTGAAAAAGTTTAATTCTGGTGATTTTTGGAGTGTAGGGGCAAAATCATAATTTTGCCACCCGTGGACAAAATTTGAGATATTGAGTGAATTTAGATCAAATTTGACAGATTTGAGAATGGTATAAGTATAAGGGATGAAAAATATGTCTATGGGCAATTTTTCAATTTTTTAGGCAAAAATGTAATTTTTCACTTTTATGGGGGCAAAAGTGTAAATTTTAAAAATTACTCCGCCGAGACTTTGGATAAGTCTGAGAATTTTATCTAAGCTATGGATATGTGGGACAAGTGTGTGGTGAAAATTTGGAAACAAATGAAAGAAATTTTAAAAATGGGCCAATGGGAAAGTGACAAGTGGCATTTTTTAATGATATAATATTATTTTAATGAAAAGTCAGCCCATTTAAATCCCATTTTTAGTGCTGGCCGGGCATAAGGGAGAACAAGAGAGAAAATAGAGAAGAAAGGAAGAAAAAAAAGAAAAACCAAAGAGAAACAAGAAAATTCAAAGGGAAATTCGCGTTTTTCACCCGTTTATGCGTCTAACGGTGAGATTTTTGGACTTTAGCTTGATTTCTACCTTTCTTATGCCTTTGTTTCCATTTAGCATGCTTGAGGAGAGAGATTTAAAAGTGACATCAAGGGCTAGACAAAATTCTAGGGGAGAGATTTTGAAATATTTAGGTTTTGATTTTTAGTTAAATTGGTAGTTTTAGTTAGTTAAATGTGTTTAGAAATTAAATTGGGCAAGAAAGCATTAAATTTTCACAATACCCACCCTTGGCCAAATCTGCAATGAGGTACAATGATGATAATCTGATTTTTATTCTAAGAGAAATGAAGAGAAAATGATGAAAAATGGTTAAATGTGATAGAAAAACAAAGTGGAAAATTAACTGAGTTAATGTCCCATTTTTGGCTGAATTTTCCAAGGAAGAAAGTGAGTTGATTTTGGTGATTTTAGAGGAATATTGGCTGATAATTAATGGTTAGAAAGGTTGGAGAGAGAATGGGACAATTTAGAGCTAAAATGGAGCGCGTTAGCAATTTATCGGGTAAAGTGCCAAAAATAGGTTAATACCGCGTTTAAGCCATTTTTGTTTATTGCATTTCATACCAGGCATTAGTATAGGATTTAAGTCAAATATATAGTGATTTAGCATGAATGTGATGAATTAAGTACATTTTTGCAATGTGTCTAGGAGGAGAGCCTTCTTGTAAAGGCAAAGAAATCGTACCCGACAAGTAGTTGTCGGGGCACCTAAAAAGCAATTAGTTTGTACAAACGGTGAGTAAACCTATTATTATTGTGAATTATCTAGAGTTATTTTAAAAATGCTCTTTATGTATTTTATGAAACGAAAATGAGATTAAAACAGGATTTTTGATGTTTTAGAAATAAATGTGACAAAAAAATATATTGTGTTGATTTTGAAATTAAGTAATTGGAGGCTGTTAACTGTCTTGAAAATTATATATTTTCCTATGAATGGCTTATGAGATATAAGTATATGTGGCTATATTTTGTAAGTGCATTGGGAAATTTATGTAAGTTGTTTTTACTATGCAGGCTAGATAAATAAATAAAAGCTACGTTATACTGTCGAAATTTTATTAAAATTGGTGGGTTAGTCACTGTAGTGACGGGTTTCCGTGGACTGCCTATTAGAGGGGCACGGTAAACTCGATTATATAGTTACTCCGGTTGTAGAGGCGAGGAGGGTAACTCCTGGGGTAGTATTAGAGCTCACTTCACGTAGAACCTTCACGTGAATGTGTAACTCGGCCAACGCCAAGGAACGGCTTGTTTTAAAAATAAAAATGTGTTTCACATGTAAATGTTATAACAACCTTGGCGGACTCGGTTAGATGCCTCGGCCAAGGTATCCCCGAGGATTAGTTTTGACTTGAGCCTTGTTTTTAATAAAAGACATAAGCCTTAACAACTGTTTTGGTAAATTACAGATATTTTATGGTTTAAGAAATAAATTGAAAACATTATTAAATTGTTCGTAATTTGTTGTTTAAACTTGCCTCCATTTTACTCGCCTTTAGATATTTTTGATAATGTCTGTTTACTCATTGGGATTGCAAAATCTCACCCACCTCCTTTCCAAACATTTCAGGTCTGTGGTAGCTTGTAGATACCCTATTTTGTCGAGGATTCCAGTTAATATCTCTACCACACAAACAGTAGGTTTCTAGCACCAACACTGGGTGTATTTTGGGCCACTTGTCATTGTAACCATTATTGTACATTATAACTTAGTAAATTTTTGTATATATGAATTTATTTTACTTACACATTACAAAAGATTTCTTACACGTGTTTCTATAAATATTGTTTTATATAAAAATGCTATATTTTAATCAATATTTTGAATAGTAATATTTGTCTATAAATCCTTTAAAAAAAATTTTTTTGGATTTATTTGAGCCGAAAACAACCGGTAATTGTTTTAAATGGAATGTTTAACAACGATTGCTCACAAGAAAGGAAAGAATCTGATATGTAAGCCTTGCGGGGTTCCGGTTGGCATTCCGGGTAATGAGTGTCAATTGGGACATTGCGGCAGTTGTCATGGGCCCGAGGGAGGTTCCGAGTCGTGACAGTTTCTAACTACTATTAAATGGCTATTATTTGCACCATCCTAATCACTTTAAAATGAATAAACAACCTTAACTACAAAACATTCCCAAGTCTCATCACTAGCTATTGTCAACACTTAAATATCAAATTCTAATTCCCTACTCACCTTGGTAGCTTCGTAGTTGAATCTCTTTCCAAAATTTCAAGCTATTATGGAAACTCCCTTTTTCTTTCTCTAAACACCTAGTTAGTGAGAGAAAGTATAGAAGTAAGATTTTTTTTTTCAAGGATTTTAAAGTGAGAGAGTGAAAGAGCACAAAGATTCTATGAAAATGTGCACAAAAGCATGAAAAGTGGAGCTAGCTTGAGATAGTCATGGAAGCTTAAAGAGAACTCCCATGTAGGATGAAGAACGTGAGAGGGAAGATGGAAGAAGAAGAAGAAGCTGCTGGAAAATGTGAGAAGAAGCTGCTGGACAAGCTTATCCAACTCCACTTAAATTACGAAAATGCCCTTACCAAGTTAGCTTATTATTCTCCAATCCTTTGTGCAATCTTTTTACTCTTTTGACACTGGGGCCAAGTCCACAATGGTCTAAAAATACTTGGGTTTATGAAAAATTAAAATTTTGACCCGAGATGAAAAATGACCATTTTGCCCCTACTTTGGAAATCATCATTATTTTTATTTTCTTCATCATTTAATCCTTATTTTCATCATTCATTTATACTTTAGGCCTACTTAGGCCTTAAAAATGTTTAAAAGCATACTTCTAGGGGCTCACTAAAGAAATGATGAAATTACCCTTGGCTCAAGTTATCATGTCTACACCTAGTTATGGGGCTATAGAGGTCGAGGTCTAACACATATGTTTTTAATGTTCAAACTTATCTACTTTATGCTTGTTTCCCATCTACGTGCTACTCACAGAGCTGATGATCAACCTAGCAAATAGTGATTGGCCTAGAGTGCAATTGTCGGCACTTATGGTTCACCGTGGATAGGTAAAAGTATCTCATAGCATTTTATTCCAAGTCGCTCCGCTGCTACACGTCGAGTCATTCGTAGCCTAATTTGATTGTAAATAATGTTAATGTAAATGTATGGTTTGATATTAAAGACCTTGATGTACTTGTATAATTATGTGGAATAAAGGTTAAGTTGATTTACTATGGCTATTGTTCAAATTATGTTATAAAAAAGGGATATATGGTTTAAGTAATTATAGATATTGGTGGAATGAGTTCATTGTTACAACAAAGGTTTTGAATAAAGCTTGCTCGAGACTTGGAGGGTTCTCCCACAAGACTCGGACTGCGGTAGCGATCAAGGGGCAATTGTTACAAACCAAACATGGGTAAGGGTCCTTTGCTAGTATGTGAGTTTGTATTAAAGCAAAAATGACTAAAGGGCCCTTCAAGGCAAAAGGTAATAGAATGCCAAACGTTCTAGACTTGGTGCACATAGATGTGTGAGGACTAATGAAAGTACAAGGTAAAGGAGGTTATGAATAGTTCATAACTTTTATTAATGGCTACTTAAGACATGGCTTTGTGTATTTAATGCGTAAAAAAAGTGAATCCTTTAAAAAGTTTTGAGAATTCAAAGCCAAAGGTGAAAAGCAACTAGGCAAGCCATTGAAACAACTTCAATCAGATTAGGGTGGTGAGTATTTATCAAATGAATTTTAGCAATATCTCACTGACAATGGGGTAATTTCCAAGTTGTCAGCACATAAAACACTTCAACATAATGGTGTAGCTGAAAGAAGAAATAGAACTCGTTTAGAAATGGTTAGATCAATGATGTCCTATGCTAACCTTTCAAATTTGTTTTAGGGATATTGTATGCAAACTGCTAAGTACTTACCCAATTTTGGTCCATTTAAGGTTGTGCCTAAGACACCAAGGAGACTATGGATAAGGCGTAAATCATTTGTACATCATCTGTGAACTTGGGGGTGTCCTGCACATGTTTTAAAGCTTGAGTCCACAAAAATGGAACCAAAGACTGAGGTGTGCTTGTTTGTAGCGCATCCAAAAGGAGCAAGAGGTTATTACTTATATAGTCCTCAAGATAAGAAAGTTTTCACTAGTGCGAATGCCACTTTCTTATAGGAAGGGTTTGTGAGAAATCACAAACCTAGAAGTAAAATTGCCTTAGAAGAATTGTCTGATCCTTGAAATTTAAAAGTTAATTTTGAAGATGTCATAACACAGTCTGATTCAAGAGTTGAAATAGAAACACAACTTGAACATCAAATAATGGTGCCTCAACGTAGTGGGAACGCTGTGAGACAACTAAAGAGATACATGGATTTGGGAGAAAACATGATTGCACTCTCAAATGAACATGAATCTAACTTAATTACACATAAGGAAGCTATTAATGATGTAAATGTTGAAGAGTGGCATAAGGTAATAAAATCTAAGCTTAAATCCATGGATTCTAATAAAGGGTAGACTTCAAGGCTATACTAGTCTCCACCCGAAGGGATAAAACCCATAGGATACAATAGGATTTACAAGAGAAAAAAAGAAGTGATGGAAAGGTGGAGACCTTCAAGGCTAGACTAGTGGCCAAGGGTTTTACCCAAAGAGAAAGGATTAACTATGAGGAAACCTTCTCTCCAGTTGCTATGCTTAAATCCATCAAGAACCTCTTATCTATAGTTGCACATCTTGATTATATGATATGGCAAATGGATGTCCATACCACGTTTTTAAATGGAGATCTTGAAGAGCGAATTTATGTGGCACAACCAAAAGGTTTCATTAAAAAGGGCCATGAGCATGAGATCTGTGAATTGCATAGGTCCATTTATGGACTTAAGCAAGCATCTCAGTCTTGGAACATAAGATTTGATACTACTATCAAATCATATGGTTTCCAACAAAATGTTGAAAAACCTTGTATTTATACAAGGATGCAAGATAAAAAGGTTGTTTTCCTAGGCCTTTATGTTGATGACATTCTACTCATTAGGAATGATATAGGAATGTTATCAACAATTAAAGGTCGGTTGTACCAACAATTCAATATGAAGGATTTGGGATCTAGCTATGTTCTAAGGATCAAACTTATAAGGGATCATAAAAACAAGCAGATGGCATTATCTAAAGGATCCTACATAGACAAAATTTTGGCCAAGCTTGCTATGCAAGAATTCAAGAAGGGTTTTATGCCCTCTAGACATGGAATCCAACTTTCTAAGGATAAGTCACCTAAAACTTCAAAGGAAGTTGAAAACATGAGATAGATTCCATATGCATCTACTGTTGGAAGTCTCATGAATGCTATGTTGTGCACTAGGTTAGATATCTACTATGTAGTTAGATTGGTTAGCAAATTGAAGTCAAACTCAAGCATGGAGCACTAGACTGAGATCAAGTGTTGTTGTTGATTTCTCATGCAAGTGCATATATCATTAACAGGTAATATAGTGATAAAGTAGAGTATCGTTCTCATAGAAAATTGTTTTAATTCTTATTGTTGACTACTAAAATTATAACATCCTACTTTTATCCAAACAATTAAAAATTAATTTTAAAAGAAAAACAAACTAAAAGTTAAAACTAATCTAAATTAACCAACAAAATTATTTTATTTAAATTTAATTGACTTTTAGACCTATGATTATGATGTCCCTTAATACTTCATCTGAATATTGTCTTTCTCTTTTAACTTAGTTTAAGGGATTAAGTTGCTAACCTAGAGTCTTAAATTATTTAGAAGTCTTTGTTGAGTTTCTCATAAAAATATCTCTTTCAATTAATTTACTATATGTCGATGTAAATTAATTAAAAACAAATTTATTAAGTTCAGGGTCTAATCCTAGCTACGTATGGCTTATAGGTGTATGTCTACCCTATATGCAAATCAAACCACCTAATCAACTAAGTGTATTCGATCATACGCTATTCTATTCAAGGTCTACCTAAATCTCCTTCGTCAAGGTTTAACCTAGGTTTCAAATTCAATCTAATTGGTGGCCAGTCAACTAGAAGCATTAAGAACGAAATAAATAAACAACTTAAATCCATAAAACATAAGCAAAAGAGAGATAAATAAAGCTAACTACATATTGAGTTCAATCATAGTCTTAGATAAATGAATTAGTTCCCCATGAAGTCACACATCATTATTAAATAAAGTTTAAACATTGAAACTAAACCAAGAAAATAAAGAATAAAGAAACTCCAAGAGTGAAACTCTTGATCTCCAAATCTTCTTGAATCCTTCAATTTCTTTTTAGCTCCAATTTGATTTTTTTTTCAACGATTTTGTGGCTTGAATCTTAATTGTCAATTTGGTGTCTCTTTCTCTCCTCCTTTTAAAAGTCCTCTGAAATGTTGTTTTGATAGGCTTTGAAGTTAGGCCAAGTTGGGTGAAGAAAGAAGTCAATTCCAATCAGGATTTGCTCATCAGACTATATTGGGCCATGGCTTTCTACCTCCAAAGCAGCAGCCTAGACTATTGAAATAGCATAAATCGTAATTGTTTTAGGATTGCTATAGTGCATCAACTTTGACAAGATTTTTGACCACCTTTCAGGCCTAATTGTGCAAAACGGTAAACATAAAAGTTGTAGATTTTTCTCTTATCTTTCCAATGGTTTATAATAATCTCATTTGGAGCTCTGTATAGAGAGTTATTACCAAAATACTGAAAAATGTGCAGTGGAAGTCTACATTTTGAAATTACTCTTCTTTTTCCTCTAACACTCTTCTTTCATCAAACACCTACAAAAAAAAATCAAAAACAACCTATCTTAACCACATTAAGTATAAAATTAACTAAAATTAAAATGACTCACCTAAATTAACTAATTTAAAATAATTAAATAAAATCTACTAATTTCTATGCATTACTACAAGAACTACGCTAAATTACTATCAAAATTAAGCCCAAATAACTTTATATAATAAGTTATCAAGTTCATTTTTAAATAGCTTCCTAAAATGAAGAATTACATGCTTGTATATTCTAGAAGTGACCTTGTAGCAATAGGGAACACTGATTCAGATTTTTAGTCAGATGTTGATTTTGGAAAATTGACATCAAGATCTGTTTTCACCATAGGAGGAGAAGCCATGGTTTGGAGGAGCGAAAAGTAATCTTGTATTGTAGACTCTACTATGGAGGTGGAGTATGTTGCTGTCACAGCTCAAATCCTAGGCCATGACCAGTACATGGGCCTAATGGGCATAGCCCACTAAACCCAAGCAAGCCTTTTTATGCAATCTCGATCATCATTCCCAACCATCATTTCTAAAGCCACATATTGTAGTTCTCTACTAAAAATATTTTAGTAACATTTTAAAGTGACCCAATACTTGCAATTTTGTTATGTCAAAATAATGTCACCCATTTGCCAACTCCTAGTGGCATCAGTAGTCAGATATACATATTTGACTTATAACATGGACACTAGCAGATTACATTACATGTACGTGTTCATAGGTAACAGACCCTTGACCGTCAGTAGAGTGACCATGGGTGAAGGTACAACTACTGAGATGCCATAGTACCTACCAAGAAGGTGAGCATATGTGGATAACTCAATCTGAGTCCCAACTACCTTTAAATCTAAAAACATGAAGTTTAAAAATGTGAGTATAAAACTTAGTGAGAGAACATAAGAAAGGAACAAGCAATCAATAGGAAGAATTTGGATATCATGATGCATTTGTTTCAAAAACAATGCAATTGATTTAATTTCTTACTAAAAACCTCTCATTTCAAACTTTAATTAATAACCTCATAGTGTTGAAAAAACCCATGATCAATCCATAAAGTTAAATGGGTGAAAAATAGGTCAAAATTAAGCAAGGTAGCAAGCATGGTAGCAAGTTTCTCGCTGTAGCGAGAAACGGTCTTAGTTTACATATGTTTCAGTTTTTCTACTATATATCCCACTACAGAAGTCCAATTGACCTAATTTTTGGACCATTAGAAAGATAAGAGTAAGGGATAAAACTTTTATGTTTACCACTTTTCCCAATTCTGAATGGAAGATGGTTAATATCATTGTCAAATTGGAAACACTGTACTAGAATTTTGGGACTACCCGAGAGTTTCTCGCTGTAGCGAAATTCCTCACTGCAGCGAGAATTCTTTTTCGTTGCAGTGAGAAATAGGGCTGGTTTGTGCCCCCACCACCTGAGAGTTTCTCGCTGTAGCGAGAATGCATTCTCGTTGCAGCGAAATTCAAGGCAGATGACAATTAAGGGATTTTCACATGCCACAAAATCCATTCCTACCATATTGCACATCAAAGTGAACACATTGACAATAATCAAGTTTCTCATTATTCATTTCAATCACATATTATAATCATAAACTTTCTATCACATATACATATATAAACATATATAAACACGTACAGCACCCCACTTCATTCATCGTCATGTGCACTCCCTACTCGCACATGGCAGGGTCATCATTGGCTTATACGCACTCCTTACTCGCAGATAGCCGGGTCATCATCAGCTCATGTGCACTCCCACATTGCACATAGCTGGGTCATCATTATCACACAAAAGAGCATCCAAAGCATAATACACATATCAATATAATGTGATAACGCATGAACTATTCATATTACACATTTCACAAGATAGAAAAATTTCATCAAGGACTTGTTCCCCAAGTATATTTTTGAAGCAAAAACAATGAAACTTTCAAATGATTTATTTAAGCATGTGGACACTCCCCAAAACATTTTTTTTAAAAAAATGCAAGTTCACTCACCGATATTTTTAGAATCTTTAATTGACTCTAACTTCGATTATTGCTTCAAACGGACATGTGAGGCCTCATTGGAACCTATCACACACAATATAACCATAAAAAATATAATAGCTCACAATTCTAATTATTAGCCATCTCTAACCACCTAAAATCAACCCTAACTCATCTCTCACCTTAGCGGACTTATAGTTGAACTCCTTTTCAAGAGTTTTCAAGCTACTATGGCAAGTCTCTCTTTCTCTCTCTTAAACTTCCAACTAGTGAGAGAAAGTGTTGAGAAAAGATTTTTGAGGGTTTTAAGGTGGGAGAGTGAAAGAGCACGAAAGAGCACAAAAGGTTCTATGAAGAAGTGCTCAAAAGCATGAAAATCGAAGCTAGAGAGAGAAAGTTATGGAAGGTTTAAGGGAGGCTCCCATGGAGATGAAGAAACATGAGATGGGAAGGGAAGAAGAAATGGCTGGAAACTATTGGAAATTGTTGGAACTTTAGATATTTATATCTAAAGTTTATCTAATTTTTCATGTAATTTTGCAAAATGCCCTCCATAAGGTGACTTTGTCTTCTTCTTTCCTTTGGTTCAACTTTTTACTCTTTGGACACTGAGACAAAGTCCATAATGGTCTAGAAGTACTCGAGTTCGTGAAAACTTAAAAATTTATACTCGATATGCAAAATGACCATTTTGCCCCTACCTTGGAAATCATCATTATTTCTATTTCCTTCGTCATTTTATCCTTATTTTCATCATTCATTTGTGCCTTTGGCCTACTTAAGCCTTAATAATGTTTGAAATCATACTTTTAGGGGCTCACTAAAAAAAATGATGAAATTACCCCTAGTTCGTTTTATCACGTCTACTTCTAGTTACATGTCTATAGAGGTCGAGGTTTCACAGGTTCACTTCTGAATTACCCCTTTTACTCGGTAATCAACCTCAATTAGCAGCCAGTAAGCATTATTAGCCATCACCTCAAAGTACGAGGTACTACAATTGCAACTTGTGAAGCAGCAAAGGAAGTTGTATGGTTCCATAAGTTCCTTATGGACCTTGAAATCATTCAAGATGCAGACAAGCCCATTACACTTTATTGTGATAACAATGGAGCTGTGGCTAACTCAAAAGAATCGCAGAATCATAGAACAAAAAAACATATTGAGAGTATCATCTCATTCGAGAGATCATACACTGTGGAGAAGTGCTTGTGAAGAAAATTCCAACAAAATAGAACCTCATTGATCCATTCACAAAGACTCTAACACAAAAGAGTTTTGGTGGTCACTAAAAAAGTCTTGGAATAAGGAATATGTCATACTTGCTTTAAGGCAAGTGGGAAATTGTTAGGAATTTGAAAATGTGGTGCCTTGGAAAGCAAGTATATTCTCATGTTTAATTATATTTAATTTATTTGTAATGAAAGTACATTTTAATAATAAGACAAAGAGTTTGTTTTAAGTAAGCATTCATTATCTAGTTATTAAGGTACCATGATTCTATTAAGATATTAAAATACATTTGTATGAAGAGCCATACATAGGAGACATGTATATTAATTGAATCTAAAAATTGTTCATACCCATATAATAAAGCTAGTCACTTTATTGTGACAAGGCTATAATGTCTAGATTACTTCCAACGAAAAAAATGTGATTCCTTTCAAAGGAATGATGAGTCTCAAATCATCAAAATGGTTGACTTTGAGTAATGACACTATAACATGAACTAGAATCACATGAGAATCAAATTTAAGTTTAACCATTACTAAAATTTGGATCTCACACTTATGCATCTACTTGTAGTAAAACCGAAATCTTGATGGATAGTAGACTCATGTTTTATCTCCTTATACTCTTTGATATACCATGGGCATGATCATCATAAAGAGTTGATCTAGACTTAGAATGTTGGGATTATAATTGAGATTTACATCCAGGAATGTATCCAAACAATAGAGTTTATAGCATTCACATCACTTTTAGTGATTTCAGAAAGATCGGTGATTAATCTAAGGCTAATGGATTGATGAATTAACTACTCATCAAATCTTGATACTCAAAAGATTAGATCTAGATTATTGGATCACTAATTGGATGAAATTTGAGACTAGGGGACAAAATTGACAAAAAAGGTAAAATAGTAATTTCACCTTTTGTCATTGGATAATTATGAGGGTTCACAATATAAGGTTTGCAATTGGACAACTAATAATGAATATCAAGTATTTAATTATTTCTTGTAATTATAGTTAATCCAAGAGTGCAACCATGAATCTATGGTGGAGTGATTTCATGGTTAATAAGCTTGAATTATCTTAATGAGATAAAGAATAATTCTAAGTTTATTAGAGATTGGAATATCTATGTCCAAATAGATTCCCTACTTAGTTTCATAGAATTCAACTTGTTTAAGTTAGAATGCATGTTTTATTTGATTAATTAAATTTGTGTATAAAAATAGCAACTTTTACATGTTTGTCTAAATTTAGACTAGATAACATGTTTTGTCTTAATTAAAGACAAGAGTTGTCTTAAATTAAGATAATGCTAGAAGGATTCTTGCAAAATGAATCTAGATATCCATGTTGATAAAAGGAGACTCCATGTATGACTATCACTTTTTTTATTTATTATTAATTTTTTTAAATAAAGATAGATAATAATAAAATAAAAGTTATTATTCAACAATAAGTTTTATTTTATCAAGAACTCTAAAAGATAATTAAAAATTAAATTATTTATTCTTTAATTTTAATATTGATAATTATAGAGCATGTTTCATGCATCCATAACTCTAAATGGATGGTCAAGATTGATTCAAAGCTATTTGATTTTGATTAAATCTTTAAGGCAAGAGTTTTAATAAAAAGCGAAGAGATTAGAAGAAAAGAAATGAACGTATCTTTTCTTTAAAAAGTTTCTATCGTCACTTTTCTCCTCCTCTTCTTAACTTTGCCGCTCTTTTTTTCCTTTCTCCCATTCTTGGTTGATTTTTTAAAAGAAAAATAGCCATTACTTTTTAAGAAGAAAAAAGAGACATAATCAATTACCATTTTATAGTCTAGCATTCCATACCTTGTCCACTCAAGGTTCAAGTTGAAAGCTTTCTTGAAGAATAAGAAGCAAGCTTATTTGGTTGAGAAATGAATAGTTGGTGTGGTGGTGTCCAAAAATAAGAACCTCAAAATAAAAGGTATGTTTTATCTTACTTTAATAGATTCTTACTTTTAGGATGTGACTATGTTACTTGCAATATGAATGATGAGGTTTTTCGCTTGTGTAATTGGATTGCTTGCTTCCTTTATAAAAGAAAATTTTTTGAAATCCATGTTTTACACAAACACATCAATGCACTTAGATCCAACTCCATCAAGTATGATTTCAGCCTTGGAAGCTAGCAGATTAATTGGTCATGGATGTCAAAGGTTCCTAGCATTAGCTAAGGACACCCAGATGGTGGTGGGTGAGGTGGCCAATGTGCTAGTAGTGAGGGAGTTCGTTAATGTGTTTCTTAAGGAGTTTCCAAGATTACCACCAAATAGAGATAGAGTTTTGCATCAACTTAGTAAAAGGTATAAGTCTGATATCTATACCACCATAATGGATAGCACTAGTAAAGCTCAAAAAGCTCAAGGATCAACTAGAGAACTTATTGGACAAGGGCTTCATTTGTCCTATTGTGTCACCATGGGGTGCATCAGTGTTATTCATAAAGAAGAAGGATGGATCAGTGAGACTATGTATAGATTACCAACAGTTGAACAAGGCGCCAATGAAAAATAAGTATCCTATACCACGCATTCATGATTTGTTTGATCAGCTTCAAAAGCCCAATGTTTTTCTAAGATTGACTTTAGGTCAAGCTACCAGTAGTTGAGGATTAGGCAAGAGAATGTGCCTAAGACTACCTTTCGTACTAGGTATGTGCATTACGAGTTCTTGGTGATGTCATTTGGGCTTATGAATGCCCTAACTGCTTTTATGGACATGATGAACTGAGTGTTCAAGCCATACTTGGATAAGTTTTTAATGGTACCTAGTGATGATTTATTGATATACTCAAGGAGTATAAAGGAGCATGAGCAGCAATTGAGGATAGTGCTCCAAACTTTGAGAGAGTACAAGTTATATTCCAAGTTCTCCAAGTGTGAGTTTTGGGTTAGTTGAATATTATAGGAGATTCGTTAAGGATTTCTCTGAGATAGCAGCTCCCATGACTAAGTTGACATGGAAGAATGTCAAGTTTGTATGGATAAACGCATGTGAAGAGAGCTTTAGGAGACTCAAGACTTGTCTTACCATAACTCCGATTTTTTAGTTTGCCCTGTGGTACAAGGCGTTGATAGTTTACTATGACGTTTCACAAGTGGGACTTGGATGTGTATTGATGCAACATGATAAAGTGATTGGTTATGCATCAAGACAGCTTGAAAGATAGAAGCAAAATTATCCCACACATGATTTAGAGATGCCTGCCATAGTAGTTACCTTGAAGATATGGAGGCATTACTTGTTTGGTGAGACTTGTGAGATTTACACAGATCACAAGAGTCTCAAGTACATTTTTGAGCAAAAGGATTCTAATGTTAGGCAATGTAAATGGATGGAGTTGCTTAAGGATTATGATTGGACAATATTGTATCACCCTAGCAAAGCCAATAAGATAGCAGATGCATTGAGTTGAAAATCTATGGTGAGTTTAGCCTACATCTCGGTTAAGAAGAGATCATTAATGCAGTGTATGCATGAGTTGGGAAATATGGTCATTCAATCTGAGGTTGATGATGTCGTTGCATTATTAGACCACTTTAGAGTGAGACCGATGTTAATGGATCAAATCAAAGAAGCCCAAGACAAAGATGAAATTGTGGCAAAAGCTTTAAGGGATCCTCAAGGGAGAAAAGTGTAAATTTTTACTAAAGGCACCAATGGATTACTCCGATATGGATTTAGAGTGTATGTGCTAGATATTGATGATTTCAGATGGGAGATCTTAGAGGAGGCCCATGTCGTAGCATATGTAGTTCATCTAGGCACCACCAAAGTGTACCATAACCTGAAAGAGATATACTGGTGAGAAGGCCTTAAGAAAGATGTGGTCGAGTTTGTGGCTAAGTGCTTAGTGCGACAACAAGTTAAGGCAGAGCATTAGAGACTTGCCAAACTATTGCAAGCTTTATATGTTCCTAAGTGGAACTGAGAGCATGTATTTATGGACTTTATGACTAGATTATCCCATACGAGTAAGGAGTATGATTCCATATGAGTGATTGTGGATAGGCTGACTAAGTCCGCTCATTTCTTACTAGTAAGGACCACTTGTGGAACGACATATTATGCTAGATTGTATATCAATGAGGTAGTGTGTTTGCATGAAGTTCTAGTCACTATAGTATCAAATAGAGAGACACAATCCACTAATCAGTTTTGAGGGAAAGTACAAAAGGCTATGGGAACTAAGTTGAATTTTAGTACTTTTTTCCATTCACAAACAAATGGATAGTCTAAGAGGACCATTCAGACACTAAAGGACATGTCGAGGGCTTGTGTCATAGACTTTGGAGTTTCTTAGGACCAATAGTTGCCATTGATTGAGTTTGCCTACAATACTAGCTTTTAGGCTAGCATTCAGATGGCACCTTATGAGGCTTTATACGGGCAAAGTTGTAGATCACCCATATGTTGGTTTAAGGCTACTGAAAGGAAGTAACTTGGACCAGACATAGTTCAAGAAACCATCGATAAGATTTAGTTGATTAGAGAAAGGATGTTGACGACACAGAGTCGAAAAAAGTCATATGCCAACCATAAACATCGAGAATTGGAGTTTGAGGTTGGTGATCATGTGTTCTTGAGGGTTTCACCAACCAAAGGCATTAGGAGGTTTGGCAAGAAAGGCAATCTAAGCCCAAGGTATATTGGACCTTTTGAGACTCTAAAAAGAGTTTATGCTTGGAATATCAACTGGCACTTCTGTCAGATCTCGCTGGTGTTCATCTCATGTTTCATGTTTCAGTACTATGGAAGTACCAACCAAATCCATCGCACGTGATTCAGAATGAAGACCCTAAACTTGGGAGATTATTTAAGTTAAGAGGAGGTACCATTAGCCATATTAGATAGGCAAGTGAAAAAGTTACAACCCAAAGAGATAACCTCGGTTAAAATACAATGGCACAATCAGTAGAGTGAGGATGTTACTTGGGAAGCTAAGGACAACATGCAAGCGAAGTATCTGTACTTATTTCATGAAAGTTACTGCACTAATTAGATTCAAGGATGATTTTTTCTTAAAGGGGAAGAGTGTGAAATCCCACCTTGAGTTAAAGGGTAAGTTAGGAAATCCTTAGGTGAGCATATAGATTTCATGTTTTGAATATCAAACTTAATTTTAACCTTCAAAAGGAATTCATTGACATTTTCATTGTCTATCAATTTTGAAGCAAAAATTTTTCTAAGTTTGGAAGGGGTCAAAATATGTAATTTTTATAAAACAACCTTTTGAAAATAAAAAATGGCGATAATAATTCTCTTAGTATTTAGATGACCAAAAATGATTTTTCATAATATCTGGAGTACGTTTGCTATGGTAAATGGGAGCCGTAAATTTAATTTTAGTCAAACTTTTTCAATTTTATTGTTGAAACCAAAATTCAGATTTTGATTCTTTTGGATTTTAAATTTTTTTATATTTTTATTGATTTAAAATGGGGCACGGTTTGCTTATTTACATTAAATATCTTAAGTAAATGGAGAGTAAAAAGGAAAAAAGTAAAAATGAGGACACTTACTGAAATGGTATTTATTGTAAATAAGCTGGGTAGGTTTTATAGGTAATCAATCTCAAAAACTGTATTCTATTTCAAATGTATCGATACATGTTCATAATGTATCGATATATATCGTCATGTATCAATAGATGTTCATAATGTATCAATACAATATTTGTAAAACCAAGTGTATCGATACAAGGCCTAAATGTTTCAATACATTTCGTCAGTTTTAGAGAAATAAAAAGGGCAAAACTATATTTTCTCATTCAAAACTATAAATACCTCACATTTTTCGAGGGTTTTCAACCCTTAACCGTTTTCTTAATGTATTTCTCTCAACTTAAACCCTCTCAACTCATTTTAACTCAAATCTTCATTTTTGATGATTAAATAATGTGGTTTTGAGTTGTTATGAAAAATGTGACATTTTTAAGCTTTGGAAACTTTAAATCTTGATTTTTACTTTCTGAAAATATTATTTTATTACCTATATTTTGTATTGGTGATTAAAGTTTAAAGTTTTTCTTAAGCATCTAAGCTCACCTAAGGCAAGGAAAGATTTATAGGTTTCTAAGCATGGGTTTTGGCTAGAAAATTAGTTTAGCTAAAAGTAAATAGTTTTGAAAGTACCTAAAATGATTATTACAAGATTTATATTCTAGAAAATGATTGTGATGATTGTTGTATGATAGGAAAAATTGAAAACTCTATGGAGTACAACAAAACGGAGTTGTGATTGGAGCTAAGAAATCGAATATTTAATTAGGTGAGTTGATACACCTTTTCAAGTATTCTAATATATAAAGTTACCATGATTTTTATTGAAATGATTATTTAAGCATGTTCAAATATTATTTCCATAAATGGTTTATCAAGAATTTGAACTACAAGGTTTTTCTTACATTTTCAAGGAAATGTTCAAAGGACTAGATTTGTTAATGATTTGTTGTGAGACCCTGTCAAGCTTGATTAAAAGACAGTATTGTACCGAGTGGTACAACTAAATTAAATCGAGTCTTGAACTAGTTCAAATAGAAATTCTAAGAGAAATTTGAAAATTCTAAAACCCACAAAATGGCTTAGAATAATGATTCGAAATTCAAGGTCCAGTTTGGAGTCCATCAGGAAAATTGACCGATTAGGGACAAAATAGTCATTTTACCATTTGATGATAAAATGGAGATTTTTAGCCAAGATTTGATCACATTTGACCAAGAATAATTATATTTCATATAATTATGATTATTGGAGTATAAAATGATGTTTAGCAGTGAAAAATTGTGATTCCCGGTATTTTTGAAGCATAAGGGCAAAATGGTAATTTTGCCACTAGAGGACTAAACGGAAATTTTTATAAAATGATTTTTTTGCCCCATTTGGTTAATATTGATCAATATTAGTATTATTTGAGATTGAAAAGTAGAAATAATGTGATTCCGGTATATTTCAGAGTATAGGGGCAAAATCGTAATTTTTTTGCCTTGGAGGCAAATCGGTAATTTTTTTGCGCTAGCACTAGTCAAGACAAAGGGATTTTAATTGTGGTAGGATTGGATAAATACCAGAATATTTGTGGTGGAAAATTAAGAAGAAAAATTCAAAAAGTTAAAAAAAATTGAGCCAATAAGCATGTGACACGTGGCATGCTAATTATTTTATTATTTTCTATAGAAATCAGCCCATTAAATCCCCAATTCTCTCACCATATTCGGCCTAGGCAACCAGCAACAAGAACAAAGGAAGAACAAAGGGAAAAACAAGAAAACCTAGGTAGAAATTCAAAGAAAAAGTGAAAAAATAAAGGAAACAAGCTAGGTAAGTTAGAATTTCTTTAATTCTCCTTGATACCTAGCTTACCCATTCTTTTGTTCTTGATTTTCATGGTTGAATATTGAGTTATCATGATGAATTCAAGTCTGAAAAATGGGTATGGAAGAGGAATTATTGTTGGAATAATTTGATTTTAGACTATGTTAGTGTTTAAGGATAGTTAAGCATGGTTATGAACAAAAACAGAAAAGAAATATTCAATTTCTCTAGGGTTCCTTGTTGGTCGAACCATGAGGGCTGAATATCAATGGGGGATTGTTTTTTTTTTCAAGGAAAATGGCTTGGAAAATGATGAATTAAGGTGAAACGGTTATGTAGGAAAAAAATTTCAATTCTAGTGCACCAAATGACCAAATTTTTCTATAAGGAACTGTGAGGGTTCTAATGTTGAATTTGGCTTTATTTAAATTGTGTGTGGTAAATTAAGGTATTAGAGGAGAAATGAATTAATTTGGAGGTAATTTGGACACAATCACCAATTAATCGGGTGATCGATCGAATTTAATCGATACCGCGATTAAGCGGTAATTGGACGTATTTTTGCATTTACATATCAAGCATTAGTAATTTAAATTAGTTTATATCGATTTAAGGGCAATATGGTAATTTTCTCAACTTTTTTATTTGTTAAGGTAGTGAGACGTCCGAAAAAGGCAAAGGAATTACGCTTGAGGACTATTAGTCCGAGTGCACCCGGAATCCAGATTTTCGACACCTATGAGTGGACTGCCTTCAAAACTTGTTTTGGGAAATATAATGAAATTGCCACCCATTTGAATGAATTACCAAGCTTTTCATGAAAACAAGTGCCTTGGGAACAAGCTTTTGAAAAATGGTTTTATGTTGTAATATGTGATTGCTATGGATTCATGCACTATTGTATTATAATGATATATATATATATATATGTGTGTGTGTGTGTGTTGTGCATGATGAATGATATTGTATATAATGACTGTAACCGTGTGTGTGCATGATGTGGGGAATGCACATGCCGGTGATGATGGTGGCGTGAGAGATAGATGATAATAGTGCTCGTGTGCATGATATGGGGGGATGTACACGATGGCATTGATTGTGCATGATGTGGGGGATGCACATGATGGCGCAGACTATGTGCACAATGTGGGGGATGTACATGAGTCGGGAGTGATTATGATGATATTGATGTTTGTCTATGTAATTATGCATATCTAGATTTATGAAATGAAAGCTCATGAATGTGATATATGGTTGACATATATGTGAAATTTGACACATTGTACTTTGAGAATTTTCATGAATTTTATGTTGATTTTGTTAGTTTAGCAGGATGGCTTTTTGTTGAGTGAGGAAAATGTTTCTCTTGTTGCTCTGTTTTAGCTGCAGCGAAAGTCATGCTCGCTGCAGCGAGAAACTCTCAAGTTTGAGGACCTTTCACCAGAACTGATTCTCGCTGCAGCGAAAAACTTTCTGTTATTGGGTAACAATTTCGTTGCAGCGAAATTCATTCTCGCTACAGCGAAAAACTTTCTATTTTGTCTCCTATCTTGTCCAATTGCTGCCTTATTTTTCACTTCTTTCCTACCATATCTGAGCATAGACTTCCAACATTTAGGACAAAACGAGTTAAGTTTAAAATGAGGGGTTTTTAATATGAATGGAACTAAATTGCATTGTTTTGAAACAAGTGCATCATGATTTTAAATTCTACCTTGTTGTTGTTGCTTGTTCCCTTCCTTGTTCGCTCACTGGGTTTATACTCACCATTTTCAAATTCATGTTTTCAGATTACGAGGCAGCCGGTAACTAGGACGAGGTGCCTTGTAGACCTGTGTCCATCTTTTGGTAGGTGTCTCGACATTCGGTAGCTGTATATTCATCCGAGTCACTCCGTTGGAAGTCGAGTGTTATTTTGTTTTGTATAGACGAACTTAATGTAAATTATTAGAATACATGTTGTAGACATTGTATGTAAATTTTTAAGGAGTAATGCCAGTACGAGTTGGCAATGTATATCACTATTTTGATTCAAAGTTATGAAATACGACTTAGTGATATTAGATGGAATTATAAGTAAGATAAATAATAGGCTTGCTTGGGTTTAGTGGATTACGTCCATTGGACCCTTACACCAGTTATGGCCCGGAATTTGGGTTGTGACATTTGTGATATGTGTGACACAATAATTTTCAAATTGTTTATGAATCTACTATATATGTAAATATGCTACTCTATATTAGTTTTCAACAAGGGGGGACAAGCCCTTTTATGTTTGTAGTCCACTCAATAACTTCAACCTTTAAGCTAGTGTGGATACAAGATATTTCTATGGTTAAAGTATGAATGTTGTTATGCACATGTTAGATGCGATGTAGCATGATAAGAATGTTTGATGTTTGAGTTCCATTTATGAGAATATGACATGCATGCCATGAGATGTACGTGCTAAGCATATCATGTACACTATAAGATAAGCATGTGAGTAATTTATGAGATTATGAAATGCATGCCATGAGATATATGTGTTGAGATAGTCATATACACTATGGGCTAAGCATGATGATGATTTATAAAAATGTTATGTGTTCATTATGCAAGCTAACGATGAGAACATTCCTAAACTTAAGAGATCTTATGATGATTGTGGGTGAGGTGTTCATCCTAAAGAGCGTGCTAAAGGGGGGTGAATAACAATTTCCAAGTAATTCCAAAATTCTTTCCAAGTAAAAAGTTGATTAAAGGAATTCAAAAATGGAAGTTTAAAGTTTGCTAGAGGAATTATTTAAGTGTTAAAAGTATAAAAAAATAAAAGAAAATAGACAAAACACAATGATTTATAGTGGTTTGGTCCCCTTGACCTACATCCACTACCTTGATCTCCCAATCAAGGATTTTCAAACTAATTCACTAAAATCGGTGGAATTCTCAAGCTTCCACCAAGGGTCTTTTTGTGCTCAAGGTTAGGCTTAAAAATAATTTTTCTTAAAAAAAATGGTATGAACCAATTTCATAAAGCATGAAGAAAAACTATGCAATATATGCACAAGTAATATAACAAATCATTTTACATAACAAAGCAAAATTAGTCCAAACAAATACAACTTACCAAGCAATTTTCTCAATCAAAAGAATGACTAACTTTTGGCAAGAGATCATGAAGAAATATTCAAATTCATATAGAAGTACATACTTATCAGTCTTAGACTTCTACTTCCTTCAAGATTATGCAATTTATGACATGTATCATATTAAATCAATTTTGCATAATCAAGATTTATCAATAAGGCTCAAGGGAGAGTAGTCATAGAATTATACACTTAATATTCAAGAAAAAATAGGTAACCAAAATTTCCAACTAAGGAAAGCAAATAATTTTAAAAGCCAAGCTAAATCAATGAAACATTCAATGAATGACCAATCAAAATTCTCATTTAAAAAAAAAAGCTTTTAGTATAGAGATCACCCATTTTCCTTTACATGTAACGAGAGAGCATTCATTCTTCAAGAATTGTTCCTCCTTGCTCTAGCACACCTACAAGAGACATTTTTTATTTGATCTTTGGTATCCAAATTGCTTTGGATCCTTGAAAGTTAGTCTCTTCACACAAAGTTTCTTTTGGAACCCATGCTTGTCTAAATTTATAAGGTAAACATTTTCTAATTGGACAAGTGTATGAACAATAACTATAAAATGTGCAATGATTGCACTTGGTCATTTTGGAAGATGAGGAATTCATGAAATCCTTTTGTTTCTCATTTAATAAATCTTCAAATTTCCTTTCCACATCAAAATTCCCTTTTCCAAAATATCAATTTTCTTTTAGTAAGCTTCAGAATCATTTTTCAAATTTTTATTTTCTTTTTCCAAGCCCATTTTTGTTTTCACCAAAAATTCAAGTTCAATATTAAGTATGGAAATGGTTTTCTTGTGCTTCAAATTGATTTTCTCAAAATCAAATGCTAAATCCTTAAAAGTATCATGCAATTCATCAAAAGCATATGAATTAAGTTCACAAGATGAAGAAATTACCTTTATCTCTTCAAGAGCCTTGATGCATAATTCAATTTGATTTGAGGATTCATCTTCACTTAATTCCTTGTTTGCATTTTCCATGTTGCATGTTAAGCATTGATTCTCACAAGAATTTTCTTCCAATTCCTTTTCCTTCTTTGTTTCTCCATATAACTTTTCTAATTTTTCCAAAATTTCCTTGGCATTTTTACACAAGAACACTCTATTGTATTCTCTATAATCAAGTGCACAAATGAGAGTGTGCATGGCCTTAAAGTTGATTTGTACTCTCCTCATTTTAGCTTCTATCCACTTATTTCTATCTTTGGGAGTTTTCTCACCATTTACCGAATTAGAAATCATAAGGATGAAAGGAACATCAGTAATGACATCCCACATCATATATTCATAAGCCCTAACATAAATGGACATTCTAGTACTCTAAAATTGATAATTGGTTCCATCTAATATAAGAGGCTTATTTATGGATTGACCCTTAGCATCATTAAAGTTTTAAGCATCCACTGGATTTTCCCCTCTGGATGTTAAACCTTAAAATCAAGGATTAGGCTTTGATACCACTTATTGGTCCCAAAAAGTGCGCTAGAGGGAAGTAAATAGCACTTTTCAAGTAATACCAAAATTCTTTCCAAGTAAAGAGTTGATTAAGGGAATTTGAAAATGGACATTTAAAGCTTGCTAAAGGAATGATTTAAATGCTAAGAGTAAAAAGAAAATAAAAGAAAGTAGAAAAAATACAACGATTGATAGTAGTTTGATTCCTTTTACCTACATCCACTACCTTGATCTCCCAATAAATGATTTATAAACCAATTCACTAAAATCAATGGAATTCTCAAGCTTTCACCAGACTTTTACAATGACTTTTCACAGGCTCAACCACAACCTTTAATAATGATTTTTCTCGAGATCAACCAAAACACAAAACTAACTTTCTAAGGCTAAGTTAGAACCTACAACAACTCCTTAGTGTGCCTCACACACTCGAAGTAATCAAGAAATGAAGAAAAGATTAAGTACAATTGATCATCTAGTTTATCTAAGATGTACAAAGTTAGGCTCAAACACTTTTTCAAAGGATGTTAGTGAAATGCAAGTGTAAAGAAAAGGTTCTTGGTCTTCTAAGCTCAAAATCACTTAAGATGGTTTCTCTCTCTAATTTTTAACTGTTCGAGAAGCTTTAAATACTTGAAAAATTACTTATGGTAGTTGGAGACAGAAACTACCTATTTTTGGCTATTATTTTATCTTTTTGTGCTTAAATTCAAATGTGCAAACAATGCTTCTGTGAGACCTTGACCTTCATAGACATGCAACGGAGGTAGACCCTATGATGTGGAATAGGGGTAGTTTGGTCATTTTCCTGGCAAGCTTCTAAAAGTGGGTTTTCTAATATTATTAAGACCTAATTAGGCCTAAGACATAAATGAATGATGAAAATAAGGATAAAATGATGAAGGAAATAGAAATATCGATAATTTTCACATGATAGGGGCAAACCGGTCGTTTTGCATCTCGAGTCGAAATTTTTAAGTTTTCATGAACCTGAGTATTTCTAAACTATTATGGACCTTGTCTCAGTGTCAAAGAAGTAAAAAGATTGTATAAAGGCAATAGAAAGACAAAATGACCTTGTTAAGGGCTTTTTGGTAATTACGTGAGAAAATGGATAAACATAAGGCATAAATATCTAAGTTTCTAGCAAGTTCTTCAAATTTCCAGCAACTTTTTCTTTTTCTCCTTCCTTTCTCACATTTTCTTACCTTACATGGAAGCCTCCCTTAAAGCTTCCATAACTTTCTCTCTCTAGCTTCAATTTTCATGCTTTTAAGCACTTTTTCATAGAATCTTTTGTGCTCTTTCACTCTCCCACCTTAAAACCCTCAAAAGTATTTGTTCAGCACTTTCTCTCACTAGCTAGAAGTTTAAGAGAAAGAAATAGAGACTTGTCATAGTAGCTTGAAAACTCTTGAAAAGGAGTTCAACTATAAGTCCACTAAGGTGAGAGATGAGTTAGGGTTGATTTTAGGTGGTTAGAGATGGCTAATAATTAGAATTGTGGGCTATTTTATTTTTTATGGTTATATTGTGTGTGATAGGTTCCAACGAGGCCTCACATGTCCATTTGAAGCAATAATTGAAGTTAGAGTCAATTAAAGATTCAACAAATATCAGTGAGTGAACTTGCATCAAAGTGTTTTTGGGAATTACATATGTGTTGGGATGAAGCATTTAAATGATTTTACTTGGTTTTCATTAAATTATGCATGGGAACAAGCCCTTGATAAAATGTTTTGATGTTGTGAAAATGGATAGTGTGATGAATCCATATGTTTCTGTATAATGTTGATTATATATATACTATGTCATAAATGGTACCATTGCGTAAAAAATGCAACCGTGCATGTGCGAGGTGAATGTGCACCTGTCGGTGATGACGGTGGTGAGGGAGATGGATGGTTATATTGCCCATGTGCACGATGTGGAGGGATGCACGCGATGACTCCGGCTATGTGCACGATGTGGGGGGATGCACATGAGTTAGGTGAGATGGGGTGGTGTACGTGTTTATATATGTTTATATATATGTATATGTGATCGAAAGTTTATGATTATAATATGTAATTGAAATGAATAATGAGAAACTTGATTGTTGTCAATGTGTTCACTTTGATGTGCAATATGATAGGAATGGATTTTGTGGCATGTGAAAATCCCTTAATTGTCATCTGCCTTGTATCTCACTGCAGCGAAGAATGCATTCTCGCTGCAGTAAGAAACTATCGGGTGGTGGGGCCACAAACCAGCCCTGTTTCTCGTTGCAGCGAGAAACTCTCGGGTAGTCTCAAAATTCTAGTGCAGTGCTTCAATTTTGACAATGATTTTGACCACCTTTGGTAAGAACTGGGCAAAGTGATAAATGTAAAAGTTGTAGCCCAGCCTCTTATATTTCTAATGGTATAAAAATAAGGTTAATTGGACTTTCGTAGTGGGAGATATACTTGAAAAACCAAAACATATTCAAACTGAGATTATTTCTCGCTGCAGTGAGAAACTTGCTGTCATGCTTGCTATTTTGCTTGATTTTGACATATTTTTCACACATTTAATTTCACGGATTGATCATGGGTTTTTTTGCAACACTATGAGGTTATTAATCAAAGTTTGAAATGAAGGGTTTTTAGTAAGAAATTAAATCAATTGCATTGTTTTTGAAACAAATGCATCATGATTTCCAAGTTCTCCTTTTCGATTGCTTGTTCCCTTTTTATGTTCACTCACTGAGTTTTGTACTCACAATTTTAACTTCATGTTTTCAAATTCGGAGGCAACTGGGACCTAGATTGAGTTGTCCATGTATGCTCACCTTCTTGGTAAGTACTATGGCATCTCTGTAGTTGTACCTTCACCAACGGTCACTTCGCTAAAGGTCAAGGGTCTATTACTTGTGAACACGCATATGTAATTAAATCCATTAGTATCCATGTTATTAGTCAAATATGTATATTTGATTACTGATGCCACTAGGAGTTGGCAAACGGGTGACATTATTATGACATAATAAAATTTTAAGTATTGGGTCACTATAAAATGTTACTGAAATATTTTAGTAGAGAATTACAATATGTGGTTTTAGAAATGATGGTTGGGAATGATGATCGAGATTGCATAAAAAGGCTTGCTTGGGCTTAGTGGGCTATGCCCATTGGGCCTATGCGTCGATCATGGCCCAAGATTTGGGCTGTGACAGCTTCATTAACCAGTTAAAGGCAAACTTTAACCGATTAAGTCTTCTTTGACTTGCACACTGCTTCTCTGTGTTAAACAATTAACGTCAACTTTAACTTATTAATAACTTTATATGTTCAAGCACCTTCAAACACTATTTTTGGCTAGCCTTCTTTCAACATATTGGTACTCCCTTTAACTGATTGAAGCTTCTCTCCATTCATTCTTAACTGATTAAAATAGGCTCTAACCAATTAAGAATTCTTCAACTTTAAATCTCTTGGTTTGGTGCCTTAATTGGTCATCAATATTTTGAATTTGAATTTTGGTGTTTCTAGACACTTTAACTTTGACTTTTGTCTAGTTAACTCATTTCCTTTAACCAATTAAAAGCCTTCTGTTGTGCATCAAGCACCCGCTTAACTATTTAAACCTTATGTTAACTAGTTAAGACCTTTTTGTATGTCCTTAATGTTGCGCTCAAAATTGCTTTAGTTGATTAAGGATTTGTGTTAATCAATTAAGACTAATTTGTCTTCATCAAAGCTTTTTCTTCTTTGCTTGTTTAACCAATTAACCCATCTTGCAACTGAACAAGCATCTTGAATTACTTTCAAATACCAAATATATTAACGAATTTAAGCTTTCTCTTGCACACTTAAATAATATAATTAGATACCAATGAATGGGAATGTTTTGTTATCATAAAAAACACATGAAGTCAACATTCTCTCTCTCTTATTTTTGATGATGACAAAACACACCTACATTAAAAGTCCAATGTCTATGTTCAATATGAATGCTTCAAATCTTTAAGCATAATGAGTTGCTCCCCCTTAGTCAATGCATCCAGTTTTCTTTAAAGATTTGCAATAAAATATTTATAATACCCACAATAGCTAAACAAGATATACAATATCCACAGTAGCTAAGCAAGATATATTGAATATCCATGAAAACTAGCACATAATATTCAACAAAACCATAACTAAGTATCACACACATAAATTAAACATGAAGACCTATCAAACTTTATTTAACTTAGTTTTCCTTCTTTCTCTTTTTTTCATCATCAAAAAAGATATTCAAAACTCCTCCTTAATGAGTGCATCTAGATTTTCCTTTCACCTTTGAATTAGACTTTAATGAATGGGAATCATAAGCATTTGGTCAAAATTCATGAGGGCTAAATACTGTAGTGGTAGAATACCAAGGTATACTCAGTCGAAACGCCATGATTCGCAGACGTGGAAATGAATGTTAGCTTGTTGTTCGGTTACAGAACACCATGTGTGGTGGAAGATTGGGAGAGGTAAGTTATTCTTTTGGCATGACTGTTGGATAGGTGATGAACCATTAATTAACCGTTTCCCTACACTTTCATCATCTATGACACAAGTTTGTTATTTCTTTAACAATGATGAATGGGATGTGGATAAGTTAAATAGTGTGCTCCTAGAGGAGATGGTTGCTAAATTTCTGAAAATTCCACTTAATACATCTAGCACAAATATGGCATATTGGGCCCCCACTTCAGATGGTGATTTCACTACTAAGTCATCATGGGAGATAATCCAGCAAAGAGATTCAGTAAACTCTGTGTTTAACATAATTTGGCATAAAAGCATTCCTCTCACTATTTCTTTTTTCCTATGGAGATTATTACAGAATTGGATTCCAATTGATTTGAGGTTGAAAATTAAAGGATTCTAACTCGCTTCCAAATGTCAATATTGCAACTCCGAGGAGTCTCTTTTTCATGTCATGTGGGAATGTCCTATAGCTACACAGGTTTGGAATTTTTTTTGCAAAAGTCTTCCAAATCTACATTACTCACCCTCAAAATGTTTATCAGATTATCTGGGCATGGTTGCACTCTGGTGATTATACAAAAAAGGGCACATATGCACATTAATGCCTCTATTTATTTTTAGGTTTCTATGGGTTGAACGTAATGATGCGAAGCATAGGAACCTAGGCATGTATTCTAACAGAGTGGTGTGGAGAGTTCTGAAACTTATTAACCAATTATTCCATGGAAGGCAGTTCAAACGATGGCAATGGAAGGGAGATTTACAGATTTCTCAAGCATGGGGCCTAATGTTTCAAAAGGCATCCTCACCTCTGCCAAAAATATTCTCTTGGCACAAACCATTAACAGGTGAGTTCAAGTTAAATGTTGATGGTAGTTCCAAACATAATTTTCAAAATGCTACTGGTGGTGGACTTTTTCGAGATCATATAGGTACCATGATTTTTGGGTTTTCTGAAAATTTTGGACCTTATAATTCATTATAGGCAAAGTTTATGGCATTACATAGAGGTTTACTTTTATGTATTATGTACAATGTGTCTAGAATTTGCATAGAAATGGATGCAAAAGTCATGGTACAAATGATACATGAGGGACATAAAGGCTCATCCCAAACTAGATACTTGTTGGCCTCCATCCGTAAATGCTTGAATGCTATTTCTTATCGAATTTCGCACATTCATAGAGAAGGAAACCAGGCTGCAAATCATCTCTCCAATAAGGGGCATTCGAACCAAAATCTGCATGTAGTATCACAAGTCTAAGGTCATCTCAAAGGTATTCTTAGATTAGATAAAATAAATTTATCTTATGTTCGTTTCAAATAATTGTAAAGGAGTAGTACTCCTAATTTATTTTTGCTATTTTTACTTTGATGATTATTTAGAATCTTGTAATATGGAAATGTCTCAATATTATGATTGTGCTCATATATATGCACATAAAATGAGACACTCCTTTTTAGGTATTTCTCTTAATTCTCCTCAGACTCATGTAATTCTGGAGGCTCGATTTATGTCCACCTCCCATCTGTACTTAATTTTTCCCATTATTAATAAAATGATCACAAAGTGGCTGGGCCCTATAGGAATTTCTAGCATAAAAAAAATAATAAGGATTGATATAACTAAGTCATACTAGTTTATAGTATAGTTCAATAACTTCAAGAGTCAAGCTTATAACTATGTAAGAACAAATGTATGAGATCTAAATCATTTCAAGAACTGGTCAAAGATCACTCAAATAATGTTTAAGAAAATTTGATCATTTTTTCATAATCAAAACTATAAAAATTTTAAAGCTAACTTGAGGTCGATGTGCCATTCACACAACTATGATGATTGTTCACGCGAGGTGAACTAGACGGTAGTGGGGACTTTGTCCACTACCCGCTTGAGTAGGGTGGGACCACTTGATAGATTATGGATAAAGCCAATGTGCCATTCACGATAGCATGTTAAAATCCCAAAATAGTGGGGATTAAACCACTATTCACTGAAATGGGGCAAACTCACTCACAAATGGAATGTTTTGATGAATGAGTTTAATGAGTTTGAGGAATGTTTGAATGAGTATTGTTTAATGCGTTATGTTTAAATGCTTATTTTATGATTAAATGATTATCAAAATGTTGTTCACACTGTAATGTGGTGATATTGGCTTGGTTTGACAGAACCTTAGCCTAGGGAATGATCTTTCAATGTTAGAAAGACTTATGAATGGTTTAGGTTTAGAATGCCCAAAAATTAGATTTTGTGGCAAAAGTATCAATACATGTGGAGCATGTATTGATACATTTTCAACAGAATGCTACAAGACATGTTCTATGTGAAACGTATCAATACACTCTTAAAGGTATTGATACTTTCCAAAATGTATAAATAGAATTGTTGCAGAAAAAAATTTCCAAGTGATTTTAAAGAGGTTTTCGAGGATAAATGAGTTCCAATGTTTTAAGCAAAGTTGTTTTCCATGCAATATTATTTTAACGATGTTTAAAATGCTATGTTGTATGATCGTTATGGTAAAGATGTTGAATTTATGAATCATATGTATTTATAATTGCATGGTTACAAAAAAATCTTCCCCTTGGCTTTTCCTTTTCCCCGTATCCACTCACGAAGTCTTCGTGGCTCACACATTAATTTTCATCATTATTGTTATGGTAGATCAATGATAACATTTTGATAATAGCCAATGTCATGGATACAAGTGTATGGCTCTTTATCCTTTGGTAGGTATCTAGTAGCCACTAAATGCTTAGAGGGTCTGTCACGTTCCGCTTATGAGTCAATCTATGTTATGCTATGTTATGTTATGTTTACAAACTATAAACATGTTTTATGGTTTATGATTATGTTATGATAATGTAGCCAAATGTTTGGGCATATTACATTATGAATGTCATGTTAAATGTATAAAGTGGCTAAAGAGCCTATATAAACACCCGAGGGTGTTCAGACATGTAAATGATATGGTGCACTAAGGACGTGGCTGTCACAACCCACTTTTTGGATCATGACCAGCGCATGGACCCAATGGGCATAGCCCACTAAGCCCAAGCAAGCTTATTTATATAACCTGTTCATTATTCTATCAAATGTTCCTAAAGTCACATTTCATAATTCCAACCTACAAGTACTTTAATAATGTGCTACAGCAATCAAATACTTGCATTTATATTAACCCATAATAATGTTAACCATTGCCAATTCATAGTGGCATTACCAATCAAAATATACATTTATTGTCTAAGACATATATCTTAGTAATTTACATCGTGTTTATCTATACACAACAAAAAAAGACACTCGACTTCCAACGGAGTGACCTTGGCGAAGGCACAACTATTGAATGCCAAGATACCTACCAAGAGACGAATCTACGTGGACACCTCGACCTAGGTTCCAACTGCCTCCTGATCTAAAAACATGAAGTTGGAAACAGTGAGTATAATCCCACTGAGTGAACATAAGAAGGGAACAAGCAAACGATAAGAAGAGATTTTGAAAACATGATGCACTTTAGTTACAAACAATGCAATTTAGTTTAATTTCTTGTAAAGCCTCTTAATTCAACCCTTAATTATTTAATTCCTTAGCATTGAAAATCCATGATAACCCATGAAGTTGAAAGAATGAAAAATTTTAGCAAATATCTATGTAAGACAAGCAAAACAGAGGGTTTCTCGCTACACGAAAAGGCATTCTCGCTGCAGTGAAAATAGAGCCAGTGCACACCCTCCCCCAACCTGAGACTTTCTCATTGCAACAAGATTCATTTTCGCTACAAAGAGAATCTGGCCAGATGATGTTAGGGTAAATTTTCACTGCTACATAAATCCAATCCTGTTGCAACGAAAATCAGCTTAAACACATTTGACAGTAATCGAGTTTCAACAGTCAATGCAATCACATATTAATTCCAAACCTCTCTCTATATAGTAAATATATATATATATAAGCATATACACCACCACTGCCTCATCCAACTCATGTGCACTCCCACAACGCACATAGCCAGAGTCACCATGTGCATCCCCCACATCATTCATAGCTAATACCATCGTGTGCATCCCCCACATCATGCACAGGCAATATCATCATCCACACTCTCACACCCGTCATCACCGATATGTGCTCCCCCACATCGCGCACATGCATGGCTATATTTATTACACAATATCACCTCTTAATGCACAACACATATATGTTTATATCAACATAATAAAGGAGTACATAGATTCATCACAGTCACATTTCACAACACAACACAAAAAAAAAAAGTTTCATCAAGGGCTTGTTGCCGTGTGCATTTTGAAGAAAAATCAATTAAATTATTTCAAATGATTCATTCAAACATATATACATTTACCTAAAACATTATAATGCAAGTTCACTCACTTGTTTTTGTTAATGCTTTTGGATCGACTCCAACTTAGACTAATGCTCCGAGTTAAGGTGTGGGGCTTCGTTGGAACCTATCACACACAATGGCATCACAACTAACTCAATTTTCATAAATATAATTCTAAAAGCTATTTCCTAAATCAAGCTCTACTAGTTTTTCTTAACTAGTTTCCAATTGTTATTTGACTAGCCATTTATTTGAATTACTCTAGTCACACTAGAAATAAATAAACAACTCTCCACAATAAAACAGCCCACAAATCAAATTATTGACCTTCATAAACAAATTAGAAATAAACCCTAACTCATTACTCACCTTAGGGTTTCTTTGTAGTTGAATTCCTTTTCAAAAGCTTTCAAACTATTGTGAAAAATCTCTCTCTCTCTCTCTCTCTCTAGAACGTCCAACTAGTGAAAAAAAATATTAAGTAAAGGCTTTTGAGGGTTCTTGAGGTGTAGAAGTGGAAGAGCATGAAAACCCTATGAAAAGGTGTAGAAAAACATGAGAAATGGAGCTAATTTGGGAAAGTTATAAAGGTTTCAAGGGAGGCTTCCATGGAAGGTGCAAAGAAACATGAAATGGAGCGAAGGATGGAAGGAAGAAGAAAAGTTGCTGGAAAAATGAGAAGAAGCTACTGGAGAATTAGATATTTATGCCTAAAGTTTATACAATTTCTCACATAAATTACCAAAATGCCCTTAACAAAGTCACTTTGTCTTCATCTTACCTTTATACAATCTTTTTACTTTTTTGACATTGAGACAAAGTCCATAATAGTATAGAAATACTCGGGTTCATGAAAACGTAAAAATTTAAACTCAAGATAAAAAATGACCAGTTTGCCCCTACTATGGAAATTATCAGTATTTCTATCTTCTTCATTCATTTTACCATCATTCATCTATTCCTTAGGCCTACTTAGACCTTAATAACATTAGAAAGCTACTTCCAGGAGCTCACCATGAGAAATGATGAAATTATCCGTGGTTCGTGTTATCGCGTCTACTTCTAGTTATAGGTTTATAAAGGTTGAGGTTTCACAGTGGCATTCCAATGATATATGAAATGTTTGCACTTACACTTATATGTTGAGAAGTTCCATATATGTGTAATGTTGCGTATAATGATATGCATGAATTGATATTGTATGCCTATGGATGTTTAATATGCTTCCATATTGATGAATGTTAAAAAGGCTTGCTTGGGCCTAGGGGACTATACTCTTCAGGGTTCATGCACTAGTTATGTTCCATCATAAAATAGAATGTGACATTTCATTTAAGAAAAATTTTATGTGGAACAACCCCCCTAATTTTCAAAATTTTGAATAGATTGACCATGTTTATAAATTGAATAAAGCATTGTATGGATTAAAGCAAGCTCATAGAGCTTGGTATGAAGGGCTTTCAAAAGTTTTGATTAAAAAAGGATTTTGTATCGAGAGTGTAGACACCATACTTTTTATTAAGAAAAACAAAACAATTTACTTATTGTTCAAATTTATGTAAATGATATAGTATTTGATGCTACTAATGAAAAATTTTGTGAGAATTTTGCTAAGAAAATGGAAGTTGAGTTTGAAAAGAGCATGGTGGGAGAATTAAGTTTCCCCCTTGGTCTACAAGTCAAGCAATGTGAGGATGGTATCTTCATCAACCAAGCTAAATATACTAAGAAGATACTAAAAAAGTTTGGTATGATGAATGTGTAGTCAATTGAAACACCAATGGACTCCTTAACAAAGCTTGCTAAAGATAAGAAAGGAAAAGATGTGGACCAAAAGATCTATAAAAGTAAGCTTAGTTCACTTTTTTATTTAACAATTAAACCTGATATATTGTTAGCAAGTCCATGCATAATATTCCCATCTTTTGTGGCAATGCAAGTGCCATGAACATCTCAAAGAATCCTATTCAATGCTTTAGAACTAAGCATATTAAGATTAGACATCATTTTATTAGAGTTCATGTGCTTAAGGGAGATGTTAAAATTGAATTTGTTGATACCTTGCATCAATTGGCTAATATTTTCTCAAAACCCTTGAGTGAAGACAAATTTTGTAAAATAAGAAGACAATTTGAAATGTTTGATGTGAATGAACTTGGATTGAATTGATTTGAATATGTTTTTTATGAGATTGTATGGCCATTGTGCTTTAATTTCTTATTTTGATCAATTAAAAGTGATTTTATGTACTTAGAGTAAGATTTTAACTAATTAAGATTATGTTTTAATTGATTAAAAAGGTTCTGGAATAAAATGTTTTTCATTTTAATTGATTAAAAAGTCCTTCAATTGATTAAAATGTATTTGCATGAAAGAAGTGCATGAAGCTAGTAATGTTTTAATCGATCAAAGTTTACTTTTATCGATTAAAGCAATTCTGTTTCAAATTGGAGTTCAAAGTTAGTAAAGTTTTAATCGATTAAAATTCATTTCAACCGATTAAAATGATTCTATGTCAACTTGAAAAAATCTTGGCCCCTAAAACTATGCATTATGAACACTCTCATGATCTTTTGGTGCAAATACATGTTCTTAAAATTGCAAAACTTGTTAAAAAAAGTGAAAACTTTCTTGAATATTTGAATATGTTTATTCCAAAACATGGCACTCATATTGATATTATTAATTCTTTTGTGCTTCATTGAAAAGAATTAAAAAATGAGAAATTGTTCATAGGTATTTGATTTTATTGTTCCTCATGTTCTTACATTTAAAAATCATGTTTTGAAAATTGAAATGTCAAATGCTTAAGTCTAGGAACAATTCTTGAAATATGTTTCATGTTTATACTTAAATGATTGTTTCAAGATTGAATCATTAGTTAAGCTCATAAAATTGATTAGGATGAAATCATTAAACTAAATGAAAATAATTTTTTTCATTCATCTATTGTTTTGGTCAAGTCAAATGTCATGACCCAAACCCGGGGGCCATGACTTATGCATGAGCCCAACAGGGAAGCCCTCTAGACCCAAGCAAGCCTCAGTATTAAAAACCATATAACACATATCCAAGGGATGCTAGACATCATATTCATCAATAAAATTTAAATTCAACACATCACATCATCTTTAACATAATCCATTTATTCATCATAGGTTATACATTGACCGTTTAAGGTGGGTTTGTTCAAAAGAACCCTTAGTACACAATATCACATGGCACTCAGTGCCTACAATATTCAAAGTATGATACTTTCTATACTTAACATTTCGGGTGCGAAAGCTAATGTGGACCTAACCTAGCAAAGTGACCAAGACGGGGAACCTACCAAATGCTAAAATTGGTCTGTCAATAGACAACCCTTGCCACACTCTGTCCAAGGGCCTATTTTTCTACACATGGTACAAAGTGGGTGAGACTATGATACTCAATGAGTCGTGCACATAATAAAGTCATACACACATATATAAGCATATATAAAATATTGCACTCTTAATGCAACCAAATGTTCTAATGACCATCTCCAACCATAGAGGCATACCATCCTCTCTAAGGTCTCCAATGAGGGGTATATCATCATCTCTAATGTCTCCAAAGTTCATCATCTACAACACTAGGCTTATTTTCAGAGTCATTTAAGTCTTGCTCCATAGCACACTTTATGCCGAAGTTTCATATTAAATTCCACTCAGCCTAATTGAGGCTTTATAATATCACACATGAATCAAAACATAATCTTTGAGTGGTCTTCCCTTGGACATTAACAAATCATGCAAGGTGGCTAGTCAGCAGAGAAACAAATCACGCCTAGTGCCAAAGCATTTGACGAAATATCAAAGTCATCGTCTAGAGCAATCTCTCCATGGACGGCATCACAATCCTCGTCTAGGGCAATATCCCAATGGACGGCATCACCTGAAGTATTCTCCATGAGTGGCATCACAATCATCATCCGGGGCAGCATCCCAAAGGATGGTATCACCTAGAGTATTCTCCACAGGTGGCATCACAATCATCATCCGGAGTAATCTCTTGACAAATGGCATCATACACAAAAAGCGGGAATCACAAGTGAGATTTCAACCAATGCCCCTATTTACCATCGTCCCTGAGGCACGGACATAGTCACAAGGATATTAGACTCCACTTATCCTTAAGTTAGATCGACATCCAAAACTCATTCCTTAGATGAAGCACATTTCCACAATGAGACCATCATGTCTCTATATTTCCATATGTCCACAACATGGTGACAATCACATATATCAAGCCTCATTTATATTTAAGCTCATTCAAGTTCTAAATACATCATTACTCATGGCTCACAAGCTATGTATACATCAACAATCTCATTTATATTCAATCATGGCCTAATAGCCACATATAAATGAATAATTTTTTTATCAAATCATGCATCAACATTTCGTTAACAAATGAGCAATCTTATCCCACATCGTAGTATCACCATCATAATGATTTAATCACCACATATCCAGTGGCCATCAAAATCATACATCACCTAGATGTCAAATAGCTTATGCTTCCCAATGGCATTCACAAAACATGCATATAGATAACATATCTATAAACCATATATTAAGCCTTGGTACATCTATCTAGGTAATCACATTCACACATATATATACATAATTTTATTCCTAGGCATGCTCATCGAGACCTACATTCATAATATGGTACTAGTGCAGCGCATATTCTATGCGTTATGCATCACATGCATTAGATAAATCCCATTCACAGTAACAATTTCGACGTGCTCCTCAATCAAGCTTCAATCCTCAGCCTTCAATCATGTTTTAGCTTACAGACATGCTCAAATAACTCAATATTTCGTTAAGCACATTAAAACATTACAAAACCCATTAAATCCTGGCTTTCAAAAAATGTCAGCATTTCTAAAAATAGCTAAATCCTTAGCAATTCAACATATAAAATCAAATCCTACAACAATGAGCTACACCCAAACCTTGAAAGCCAGGTTGTACAAATATTTATCCCAAATCTTTAGTCAACTCAATGGGTCTAATTTTCTCAAAGTTAGACCAAAATTAAAACTTAGGTTATCAACCGATTAAATTGAAATCAACCATGAAAAACACTATATCTTACCTTTAAGAATGTTTATCAAGCATGAATGTATCTCAAATAAGCTCTACACATTACCTTGAGACTAAAGGTTGAAATTGGTGGAGAGAGAGATCACAAATCAAATCCGCACTTTTGGAAGTGCGAATCCTCACTTTTAGCATTTCAAATCCATGATTTAGCATCAGAGTGTGAAGGTTTTGAGTGAGGTGAAATTTAAAAGAAATCAGATGAGAGAATGAAGGAATAAAAGAAAATGGAAAAATTTTCAATTTTGGGTCTTTTAAGCCTGATTTTTGCTGATCTGTCACGTCAAGATTGACTATAAGGGCTTGGTACACGATCTTGGACCAAATTATTTACCCCAAATCTCACTTCCTACCCTAAGATCGACTACAAGGTTTTATTCTTAATCCTAGGCCAGTGCTATTATTTAGCCCTAAATTTTTCTTCACGAATTATTTACCCTTAAATTTCTGCTTCACAAGATTGATCCTTCAGGCACTGGGATTGACTCTTGACGTTCAAATTCATAAAAATTGGTTCTTTTAAAACCTAAACTCATTCCAAATCTCCCCCACAACCTCCAATCATTAACATTTCGCATAAGATCAACTTGTGAGCTAGTCTAGCATCATGCATAGTTAACATAAAAAAATCAAGGGTGTTGCATCAAATGTTTACATGATTTTGATCTTGTTTGACCTTAATGATTGAAGTCTATAACTTCACTAAAGTGATAGAGTTGCTTATAGTGCTTAATTTCATAACTCAAGTCAAGTTTGATCATGACATATATATATTGTCTGTTGACATAGTTGAAATTTATTTTGAATATACATTTGAATGCTAACTATGTCTTCATTGAGCCTTAATGTTTACTGATATAAAGATTTTGTGTGCATCCAACTTTAGCTTATAAGTTACCATAAATAACTTGACATGTCAAACTAAATATGGCCTATAGCGTTAATTAGTAATGAATGTGTAATGTGCTTTGATTGAATATCTCTTTCTTCAATCTTGACAATTGGTATTCATTGATGCTTGGATGTTCACTTTCAACATATTCCTAACTTGAGTATTTTATTTTTGATGTTCCATAACAATTGATATCTCTCATGAATTATGAATTATTGAGAAACAACATGTACCTTGAATTTCAATGCTTGCATATTTTTTATTAGTATATATTTATATAATTTTAAAAAAACAAAAGAAAACAAAAAATTATATTCATGCTTGCATTTCGTAAAACAAATTAGATTCATGATTAATGAAGATCATAATTTTATTTCTTGTAATCATGCTTGTGCTTATTTGATCATATAATATTCTTTTACATTATTACAATAAGTGCAAAATGTTCTGGTAATACTTTATTAATAATGATATTTTCTAGATGTAAAAATTCTCCTTGTATTTCTAGTGTCATACATTATTTGGAGAATATTGCTTGCAATGCTTGCTAAAGAAATATTTGATTGTAATTAAAAATGCTTAATGATGATTTTTTTAAAAATTTTTCCTTGAGTTGCCATTTTCATAAGAATTCGAGAATTCTTTGAAAATGATTGATTGATATTGATTGATATTGCTTGGTAATGCTTGCTTGATGATGATGTTGATTAAGAATACATAATGAATGCTTGATGATGTTCAATGATGGATAATGCTTGATGAAAATTGAAAATGCTAAATGATGCTTGATGATGTTTGAGAATGATGCTTAATGATTGATAATGCTTGATGAAAATTGAAGTGTGAGACCCCAACCTCTATAGGCTTGTAACTAAACATAGATGTAATAATACGAGCCAAGGGTAGTTTCTTCATTTTCTCTAATAAGCTCCCAAAAAAAAGTTTTATGATATTTTAAGGTCTAAATAGGCATAAGACTACATAAATGACGTGTAATGATGAAAACACAAAGAAAACTAAAAATGACAATAATTTTCACGGTAGGGGCAAAATGGTTATTTTTCACCTCGGGTTAAAATTTTAAGTTTTCATGAACTCGAGCATGTCTAGACCATTATGAATCTTGTCCCAGTGTCAAAGGAGTAAAAAGATTGCACAAAGGGTTGCATGAGAACAAGCTAACTAGTCAAGGGTATTTTCGTAATTTTAAGGGAATGGATAAGTTTGGCCTATAAATACTTTCTTCCAGCAGCTTCTTCTCCCATTTTCTAGCAGCTTGTCTTCTTCTTCTTGTTCTCTCTCACGTTTCTTCAAAACCTCCATGGAAGCTCGATATGTAGCTTGCAAAATTTTCTCTCTAGCTCTAGTTTTCATACTTTTGAGCCCTTTTGACTAGAACCCTAGTATTCTTTCACTCTCTCACTTCAAAACCCTTGGTAAAGCTTATTTTCATACTTTCTCTCACTAGCTTGGCATTCTAGAAAGAGAAAAAGAGAATTACCCCACTTGTTTGAAAGCTATTGGAAGGGAATTCAACTACAAAGAAACCCAAGGGTGAGTGATGAACTAAGCTCAATTTTTAGCTGTAGAAAATGGCTAGTAATTGGGATTATGAGATGTTTATTTGTTAAGTATGTTCATTACTTTATTTGTGATTAAGATAGTGAACATAGGTAGCCATTTAATGTGGCAATTGAAGGCTAGCTAAGAGATAGCTTTTAGGGTTCATAGTGCGTGAATTGACCTATTGCTTATGCTAATGTGATCCTAGGTTCTAATGAAGTCCCATCCTTCCAATTGGATCATTAGGGGAATTAGAGTCAACTAAAGGTTCAACAATAATTCGGTGAGTGGACTGCCTATTAAAATCATTTTGGGAATGTGATTGTTTTGTACAAAGTGTTTGAATGATTTTATACAACTTTTCTAAAAAATGAATGCCTTGGGAACAAGCTCTTGAGAAATGGTTTATGTTATGACATGTGGTTATTATGGATTTCTATGCGACTGCATTATGTTGATATACATATATGTTTGAATATAGTGTTGTGTAATTATATTGACTCAGCTATGTGCGAGTAGGGAGTGCGCATAAGCCAAGGATGACCCGGTTATGTACGAGTAGGGAGTGCGCATAACCCGGTGATGACCCAGCCATGTGCGAGTAGGGAGTGCGCATGAGCTGGTGATGATGATGATGTGATGGTGTGTATGATGATGATGGGATGATGTGCATGATAATGATGGGTATACATATACATATATACATATGTAAATATGTGTGTTATAGGAAATTTATGAGTAATGGTATATGGTTGTAATGCATGTGAAACTTGACATGTTAAACTTTGGAAAATTGTCATGTGTTTCATGTTGGTTTGGACATTTTAGCAGGGTGGTTTTTCTTTGGGAGAAAAGGGAAATTTTCATTTGTGCCCTGTATTTCGCTGCAGCGAGAAACTCTCGGTTTTGAGAACCTTCACTAGAACTGGTTCTCGTTATAGCAAGAATGAATTTTGCTACAGCGAGATAGTAACTGTAGCTTCTCGCTGCAGCGAAAAGGAATCTCACTACAGCGAGAAACTCTCTGTTTCATCAGTTGAATTTCGCTACAACAAGAAAGAATCTCACTGCAGCGAGAAACCTTCTGCTTTTGGGTTTCAATTTCGCTGCAGCGAAATTGATTTCGCTACAACGAGAAAGAATCTCGCTGCATCGAGAAACCTTCTGCTTTTGGGTTACAATTTCGTTGCAGTGAAATTGAATCTCGCTGCAGCAAAAAACTTTTTGTTTTGGTCTCCTATCTTGTCAAATTGCTGCCCTATCTTTCACTTCTTTGCTACCATATCAGAGCATGGACTTCCAACATTAAGGATTAAATGAGTTAAGTTTAAAATGAGGAGGTTCAGTGAAAAACCCTTGGCCAGTTGAGAAACCCTCGTTCGGCTAATAACCAAATCCCAACGTCGCTGCAGCGGAAAGGCATTCTCGCTGCAGCGAAGATTCGTTGTCATATTTGACTTGCTTACGTATCATTGAAACTTTCATTCTTCAAATGGTTCGTTGTGTATGGATTCATGATTTTCAAATGATCAATCATTTAAGGGCTTGATGAGGGGTTTTTAATATGAATGGAACTAAATTGCATTGTTTTGAAACAAGTGCATCATGATTTTTAAATTCTCCCTTGTTGTTGCTTGCTCCCTTCCTTGTTCACTCACTAGGTTTATACTCATCGTTTTCAACTTCATGTTTTCAAATCATGAGGTAACCGATAATTAGGTCGAGGTGTCCTTGCAGACTTGTATCCATCTTTTGGTAGGTGTCTCGACATTCAGTAGTTGTACATAGTCCGAGTCCCTCCGCTAGAAGTCGAGTATTATTTTGTTGTATATAGACGAACCTAATGTAAATTGTTAAGATACATGTTGTAGACAAATGTATATACACTTGTTTAGTATGCCAGTACTGAGATGGTAATGTGTAGTATTATTTTGATTCTAAGTTATGAAATGTGACTTAGCAGTTTATGATGGAATGATAAACATGTCAGACTAATAGGCTTACTTGGGCTTAATGGATTACGTCCATTGGGCCCATGCACCGATCATGGCCCGAAATTTGGGTCGTGACATGAAGAATGCTTAATGATGCTTGGTAATGATTAGAAATGATGCTTGATGACTAATGATACCTTGGACATGCCTAAGAACTACTTTGTAAATATTTCTTGAAAATATGAGTATTCGATGCTTATGTTGAACATCTATTTAAATGCTCATACTCATCTAGTTCCATGAATACTTGAGTATTAGATGAACATGTTGAATATCTACTTAAATACTAATCTATTTTAAAGGCTCATGATTTCTCTCATAACATATGGTGTTTTAACAATTAGAAACTTATTTGTCTAAAGAGGAGTAAGAATATGCTTTAAAGTGATTATCTTATTTATCCTTTTTTCTTTTGCACCACGTTTAAGTTAACCCTGTTTTACTCTTTACTGCTCTTTTGATAATGACAAAAAAAGGGAGAAGGAACTAAAATTATGGTTGTGGTTAAATGTCTAGCCATTATGGTCATATATTCTATTGTGTGTATTGAAATTAAGTGTTTAATATAGCTTATGACTTTCTTGAAATTGAATGTCTATTGTTGATGTTGTTGTATTTTCGATGTCACTCATTAAGGGGGAGTTTTGAATATATATTTTTTTAATGATGCAACAATGAGGAGAAAATAGAAGATAGGATTGATAGTTTATTTGAACAATTACTATTTTGTGGGTTATTTGTGAACAATTGCTGAATGTTTATATCTATGTTTATATATGTTGAATGCTATTCTTGAAAATTTGTGGTTACTGTTTATTTGAGCAATACTTATACATAGATATATATTAAACTTGCAAAAAAAATGAAATTTCTTTTTTTTTTATGCACGTATTAAGAGAGAGCATACATTAAGGGGGAACAATCCCTTATCTGCACATAGATACATAATACACATAGACATTGCACTCTTAAGCTAGGAATGTTTGTCATCATCAAAAAATAGGGAGAATGTTGACTCCATGTGTTTTTGATGATAACAAAACTTTCCTTATTCATTAATGTCTAACTACATTACTTAAGTGTATAGTATAAAGTTTAATTCTCATAATAAATTTGATGTTTAAAAGCAAGTCAATAAGCTTGGTCATGTAGAAAATGAGTTAATAAGTTAGAGAAGCAAACATGAAACCTTAATCAGTTAAGGCAAAATTGGGTGCTATACAAAAAGAAAATAGAAAAGCTTTAATCAAGGCTTAATTGATTAAAAAAGGTATCGGATGCAAAGACACAAAATTATTAACCAGTTAATCAAAGGGCTTAATCGATTAAAACTCAAGCTTGAAATACCTAGAAGCATCAAAATTCAAATTTAAAATGATGGTGACCGTTAAAGGGTGCCAAATGAAGAAATTCAAATTTAGAGATTTCTTAATTATTTGAAGTCTATTTTAATCAATTAAAGATGAAGGAAGAGAAGCTTTAATTAGTTAAAGGGAGCATTAATTGATTGAAAAAAGGCTAGCGAAAAACAGTGCTTGAAGGTGTTCCGAAACAAAAAGTTCTTAATCAGTTAAAGTTTCCTTTAACCAGTTAACACAATGAAGAGAACTGTCAAACATTGCAAGTCAGAGAAGGCTTAATTAGGTAAAGCTTCCCTTTAATCGATTAATAAAGCACTATTTACACATTTTAATTTAAGCACAAAAAGACAAAATAATGACCAGAAACTATTTGTAACCGCTAGTTTCTATCTCTAATGATTAGAAGTTATTTTCCAAGTATTTAAAGCCTCTCTAATGGTCACAAAGAGTTTAGAAAAGTTCCAAAGAGTTTGAAAGAGCCTAGAAGAGCAAAAGCCTTATCTTTCATACTTGTATTCTACTCGTATCTTTGTGAAAGTGTTTAAGTTGAAGCTTGTACAACTTAAATTAGTTAGGTGATCATTTGTACCTCATTTTATCTTTTATTTTTTGTTTACTTAGAGTGTGCAAGACATTCTAAGGGGTAGTCTAAGCTAGGGTAAGCTTAGAACTTGTTGTAAAAGGGTTAGAGCTTAGGTTAAAAGCTTACTTTGTAAAAGCTTGGTGGAAGTTGTTAATTATACTGGTTCTAATGAAGTTGGATTGAAAATCCTTGATTGGTGATAACTCTATTTTATAAAGTTATTGTAAAGCCCGACCTTATAAAATACTATTCATGACATACATGTGATGATAGCATGATTGCATGCTAGGAGAGTCTCAAAAAATTTACAAAAGTCGGTATTGTACCTAGAGGTACAACAAAGTTTATTTAATCCTCGAACTAGATCAAATAGGAATTTTAAGGTGAGATTCAGAGTTTCACAGTTCATGGATGACTTAAAATGGTAATTTGGAGTTTGAGGATCAATTTGGAGTCAAATCGAAATTTTCACTAACTGGGGGCAAAATGGTCATTTGCCACTTGAGGACAAAATGGGAATTTTAGAAAAGAATTTTTTGGCCCCATTTGACTTATTGGAGTATAATTTGAGTTATTGGAGTATGATTTGAGGTTTAAAAGTGAAAAATTTTAATTTCGGTATAATTTGGAGTATAGGGGTAAAATGATAATTTTGCCACCTCAGGGGAAAAATTGTAATTTTCCACCACCAGGATATTATTTCCAGTACATGGTCTTCCTTTGTCTTCATCTTTGACCCTTGACTAAACATGTGGTGGAGATAAAATGTTTAAATTTTTAAAATTTTAAAAACGGGCCAATGACATGATGCCATGTGTCATGCCTTTATTAATTTATTATTTTTCTTTTTAAAAGGCACAAAATCAGCCCATCTTCCACCCCATGGCCGGCCAAACCAGCAAGAAGAGAGAGAAAATAAAAACAAAACCCTAGAGAGAGAAAATCAAAGAAAAAGTGTGAATTTTCAAGGAAATTAAGTGAAAAAGGTGAGATTTTTTCTATTAAGCTTGAGTTTTCTTATTCCCAAGCATTTCTCTTTATTTTCCATGATTAAATTACATGTTTTCATGATGAATTCAATTCTGAAAAAATGGGTTAGGAGAGAGAAAGTTGTTGGATTTATTTGATTTTAATTTATGTTAGTGTTTTTAGTTAGTTTAGCATATTTAGAAACAAAACAACAAGAAAAGAATTTACTTTCTCCCCCAACCATTAATGGCTGAATTTACCATGTAGTGAGTGAGGATGAGTTTGATTTTATTCTAGGAGAATTGGTTAAGGAATAATGAATTATGAGCCTAGAAAAATAATGGGAATTTTCGAAGCAAATATACGAATTTTTACCCACTAGGGGTATTTTCGTAATTTGCTGTTGGGACTGATAATTTGCACCACACTGAGCGACATTAAGTTAATTTGGGTGCAATTGAGGTATAGAAACTGAAAAGAATTAAATTGGAGTTTAAATGGACCCGTTAGGAATTTAATCGGGTGATAAGACGAATTAGGCCAATATCGGGTTTAGATACTTACCAGTGCATTTTTGCATTCCATATCATGCATTGGTAGTCTAAATTAGTTTAATTTTGATTTAGTACCAACTTGGTGAAACTCTCGATTTTGTACTGTGTCAAGGTGGTGAGTCCTCCGATAAAGGCAAGGAAATTGCATCCGATGACCAGTAGACAGAGTGCTTCGAAAGTCTGCATTCTAGACATTGTGAGTAAACTTACTGTCATTTTAATTATCTAGGGTGGTTTTTAGATGCTTTCATGAATTCTATGGAAAAAGGAATTTAAAAAGATAAATTTTCATGTTTTATGAATAAATGAGTTTCAATGAAATTAAATTATAAATTGTTTTGAAATTAATAGTGATTTTGAAAAATAGAGTACACGGAGACTGTTAATTGTGGCAATTTGATTGTTTAAATTAACTGACTTATGATAAATCGAGCATGATTGGCTAGTTGGCAATTGTATTGAAATGCGAATTGTTTCGTCACCTTGAAAAACTACGAATTACAAAATTGCCATATCATGTTATTGAGTTTTATTATTTGGTGGATTATATATTAATTAATCATTGCAGTAGGGGGTTTCTGTGGACCAGCCTTTTAGAGGGGCACGGTAAACCCCATTATATTCTTACCTCGAACGGAGAGGCGCGTAGGGTATCTCCTGGGGTAAAGTTTAGGGTTCACTTCACGCTAAACCACCACGTGAGGGGGAACTCAGCCAACGCCAAGGAACGGCTATGTTTTCAAAACAAAAACATGATTTATGTGAAATGTGAATTTTAATAGCCTTGGCGGTCTCGGTAGGATGCCTCGGCCAAGGTGTCCCCGAGAATGGATTTATGGCACAAGCCTAGATTTTTATGAGATTCATAAGCCTTTTTACGTATTTTGAACGAGAGATGTTCTAATTGTATAACCCAGTTTATGACGATTTACTTTATTGTCTCCATGTACTCAACTCTAGATGTTTATGATGATGTCTGTTTACTCATTGGGATTTTATAATCTCACCACCCTCATTTCCACCCATTTCAGGTTCAGTATAGACTATAGATAGCTGATCTCATCGAGGACTACAGTGGGATCTGCATTTTCCAAACCGTAGGTTCACAGTCCTCTTTACTTTTGTTTATTCGGGGGCACTCTTGTTATTGTAAATTAAATTAACTATTTTAGCTTACTGTATTTAAGTATGTATAAATTTATTTAGCTTTTACGCTATAAAAATTATTCACGTATAACTCTATAAATATTGTTTTATAAGAAAATAGAATATTTTACTTAATATTTCTTTTACTTTCTTATTATATTCAAATAACCATAATTTCGTTTTAAATGAAGATTTTAGACTTTTAAACTCATTTTGAATATGAATTGTGTGTTTTGTACTTGCATATTACGTTTTAGCCAGTTTCGAAATTTTTGAGAAAAATGACCAAATTACCCCTGTGAGACGAAAAATTAATATTTTATTTGTTTAAAGTTGGAAACAGCTTAAAATCTTTTAGAACACGATATTTGACAATGGTTGCTCACAAGGGAACAGAGAAACTGATAGTAAAGCCTTGCAGGGTTTCGGGTTGACATTCCGGACAATAAGTGTCTACCGGGACACCGCGGCGGTTGTCACAAGCTCGAGGGGAGTACCGGGTCGTGACAATTCGATTGGTATCAGAGCCTTTGGTTTTAAAGATCAAAGTTTTTAGTTTTAAAGTTGTTTTAAAAATTTACAATATCAGTGTGGCCCCGGATTAAGTTAAGTTAGGTTAGGTTGAATAGAATGCATGCATCTGCATATAGAACCTAAGGTTACCTAAACTTGCTCGTATTTTTTATAGATTACAATGCCTCCTCGACGCGGACGCCCACCTCTCACTAGATCGGTTGGGAGGGGAAGAGGTCGTTCCCAACGTCATCAGCCAAATATAGTAGAGGAGGAATCAGCTGCATCTACCATTCGGGCAGCACCTGCTGCTGAGCAGGCCGATAGTCCTCCACATCCTCCATCTCCTCAGCCACCTACGGGTATTCCCGCCATGCCTACTGAGGCAGCACAAGCATTGGCAGCTTTCTTTGCAGCAATGGCTGGTCAAGCTCAGACTGGTCAAGTTCCACCTGTAGTGCCTCCAACTACTCCTTTAGTTCCACCACCAGTACAAGATGTATCCATTTCCAAGAAGTTGAAGGAGGCTAGGCAATTGGGTTGTGTATCTTTCACGGGTGAGTTGGATGCCACTGTGGCAAATGACTGGATTAATCAAGTTTCAGAGACTCTCTCTGATATGGGATTAGATGACGACATGAAGCTGATGGTGGCTACGAGATTATTAGAGAAGAGGGCTCGTACTTGGTGGAATTCAGTGAAGTCCCATTCCGCTACTCCTCAGACATGGTCTGATTTTCTCAGGGAATTCGATGGTCAGTATTTCACTTATTTCCATCAGAAAGAAAAGAAGAGAGAATTTTTGAGTTTGAAACAGGGAAATCTAACTGTAGAGGAGTACGAGACTCGTTTTAACGAGTTGATGTTATATGTGCCGGATCTGGTGAAATCTGAGCAGAATCAGGCCAGCTATTTCGAGGAAGGGCTCCGTAATGAGATTAGAGAGCGAATGACAGTGACTGGTAGGGAGCCACATAAGGAGGTGGTACAGATGGCTTTACGGGCTGAGAAGCTCGTTCTGAGAATAGGAGGATTCGGACTGAGTTTGCAAAAAAGAGGAATCCCGGTATGTCTTCTAGTCAGCCAGTAAAAAGAGGCAAGGACTCAACGACTTCAGGGAGCACTACTTCTGTTTTCGTGACATCTCCTCGACCTCCATTTCCACCATCACAGCAGAGACTTTCGAGGTTTAGCAGATCTTCTATGACTGTATCTGGGAAGAGTTTCGGAGGTTCTGATAGATGCAGAAATTGTGGGAATTATCATAGTGGGCTATGTAGAGGGCCAACAAAATGTTTCCAATGTGGACAGACGGGTCACATTAGGAGTAATTGCCCACAGTTAGAACGAGCCACTGTAGCTGCATCATCTCCACCAGCTCGCACTGATATACAGAGGAGAGATTCTTTTGGGTTACCACCGAGACAAGGAGTAGCCATACGGTCCGGTGTGGAGAGTAATACCCCGTCACATCCACCTTCGAGACCACAGACTCGTACCGCGACAAGAGTTTTTGCTGTGACAGAAGATGAGACACGGGTTCGACCTGGAGCAGTGACAGGTACTATGTCTTTATTTGATAAAGATGCTTATGTTTTGATAGATTCTGGCTCAGATAGATCTTATGTGAGTACGACATTTGCATCAATTGCTGATAGAAACCTGTCACCATTAAAGGGAGAAATTGTAGTGCATACCCCTCTAGGAGAACAGTTGATTAGAAATACTTGTTATAGAGACTGTGGGGTAAGGGTAGGTGAGGAAGAATTTAGGGGTGACTTAATTCCTCTAGAGATCTTGGATTTTGATTTAATATTGGGTATGGACTGGTTAACTGCTCATCAGGCAAACGTGGATTGTTTCCGATAAGAAGTTGTTCTTCGAAATTCGGAGGGAGCAGAGATTGTGTTTGTAGGGGAAAGTCGAGTATTACCATCTTGTGTAATCTCAGCCATCAAAGCTTCGAAATTAGTGCAAAAAGGGTATCTGACTTATTTGGCATACGTGATCGATACTTCAAAGGGGGAACCTAAGTTAGAGGATGTCCCAATAGTAAGTGAGTTTCCTGATGTATTTCCTGATGATTTACCGGGACTACCTCCTGATCAAGAGCTTGAGTTCCCTATTGATTTACTTTCGGGTACCGCACCTATTTCTATTCCTCCATATAGAATGGCTCCAGCAGAGTTGAAGGAACTGAAAGTCCAGTTGCAAGATTTTGTGGATAAAGGTTTCATTCGCCCTAGCATTTCTCCTTGGGGAGCACCAGTCCTATTTGTAAAAAAGAAGGATGGCACTCTTCGATTGTGTATCGATTACCGTCAGCTGAACCGAGTGACCATCAAGAATAAATACCCTTTACCCCGGATAGATGATCTTTTTGATCAATTACGAGGTGCTATGGTATTCTCTAAGATTGATTTGAGATCTGGGTACTATCAGTTGAGGATTAAGGAGCAGGAAGTACCTAAGACTGCCTTCAGGACGCGTTATGGGCATTATGAGTTTCTAGTGATGCCGTTTGGTTTGACTAATGCCCCGGCAGTTTTTATGTATCTTATGAACAGGGTGTTCCATCCATACTTGGATAAGTTTGTGATAGTATTCATCGATGACATCCTGGTTTATTCGAAGAATGATGATGAACATGCTGCCCATTTGCGCATTGTGTTGCAAACTTTGCACGAGAGACAACTCTATGCCAAGTTCTCTAAATGTGAATTCTGGTTGAAAGAAGTGGTTTTCTTGGGACATGTAGCGTCCGGAGCTGGAATTTATGTCGATCCTAAGAAGATAGAGGCAATCTTGCAATGGGAGCAACCAAGAACGGTTACAGAGATTCGTAGTTTCCTTGGCTTAGCCGGTTATTATCGGAGATTTGTTCAGGGATTTTCTTTGATAGCAGCTCCTCTGACTCGTCTGACTTGTAAAGGAGTTAAGTTTGAGTGGGATGATGTTTGTGAGAATGGATTTCAGGAGCTAAAGAACCGGTTAACCTCTACTCCCGTTTTAACACTTCCTGTTAGTGGAAAAGAATTTGTGGTATATAGTGATGCATCTAAGTTGGGATTAGGGTGTGTGTTGATGCAGGACGAGAAGGTAATAGCTTATGCTTCCCGACAGTTGAAGAAGCACGAGACGAATTACCCTACTCATGACTTGGAGTTAGCAGCAGTAGTATTCGCATTGAAGATTTGGAGACATTATTTATATGGTGAGCGTTGTCGGATTTTTTCTGATCATAAAAGTTTGAAGTATTTGCTCACCCAGAAAGAGCTTAACTTGAGACAGAGACGGTGGTTGGAGTTGATTAAGGATTATGACTTAGTGATTGATTATCATCCGGGAAAAGCAAATGTTGTAGCGGATGCTTTAAGTCGTAAATCCTCATCGTCGTTAGCAACACTTCGGAGTTCTTATTTTTCGATGTTACTTGAGATGAAATCTCTAGGGATCCAATTGAATAATGGTGAGGATGGAACCCTACTTGCTAGTTTCGTCGTGAGACCTTCATTGTTGAATCAGTTCAGAGAATTACAGAAATCTGATGATTGGTTGAAACAGAAAGTTCAAAAGCTGCAAGATGGAGAAGCTAGTGAGTTTAGACTCAGCGATGATGGTACTTTGATGCTTAGAGACCGAATTTGTGTCCCTAAGGATGATCAGTTGAGACGAGCTATTTTGGAGGAAGCTCATTCTTTCACCTACGCTTTACATCCCGAAAGCACCAAGATGTATCGGACTATTAAAGAAAGTTATTGGTGGCCGGGTATGAAACGAGACATAGCAGAGTTTGTAGCGAAATGTCTCACATGCCAACAGATCAAGGCGGAGCATAAAAAATCGTTAGGTACTCTTCAGCCTTTACCGATTCCTGAATGGAAGTGGGAACATGTGACTATGGACTTTGTATTGGGTTTACCACAGACACAAAGTGGGAAGGATGCTATTTGGGTGATTGTGGATAGATTGACTAAGTCCGCCCATTTCTTGGCTATCCATAGCACGTATTCTATTGAGAGGCTGGCAAGACTTTATATAGATGAGATTGTGAGATTACACGGAGTCCCAATTTCTATTGTGTCAGATCGAGACCCTCGATTTACTTCTCGATTTTGGCCGAAATTTCAGCAAGCTCTTGGAACTAAATTGAGATTTAGTACTGCCTTTCATCCACAGACAGATGGTCAATCTGAGAGAACTATTCAGACATTAGAGGATATGTTACGGGCTTGTGTCATTGACTTTATCAGGAGTTGGGACAGACACTTGCCATTGGTGGAGTTTGCTTATAATAACAGTTTTTAGTCTAGTATTGGGATGGCACCATACGAGGCTTTGTATGGAAGGAAATGCCGAACTCCGCTCTGTTGGGATGAAGTAGGTGAGAGGAAATTGGTGAATGTGGAATTCATTGATTTGACAAACGATAAGGTCAAAGTTATCCGAGAGCGATTAAAGACAGCTCAAGATAGGTAGAAGAATTATTCGGATAAACGAAGGAAAGATTTGGAGTTTGAAGTCGACGATAAAGTTTTTCTTAAGGTTTCTCCTTGGAAAGGTGTGATTCGATTCGCGAAGAGGGGAAAGCTCAATCCAAGATACATTGGACCCTTTCGTATCATTGAAAGGATTGGGCCACTGGCTTACAGACTTGAATTACCCCCAGAGTTAGATCGGATTCATAATGTCTTCCACGTCTCGATGTTGAAAAAGTATGTTCCCGATCCCTCTCACATTTTAGAGACACCTCCCATTGAGTTGCATGAGGATTTGAAGTTCGAGGTGAAGCCTATACGTATTCTAGATCGAAAGGATCGAGTGCTAAGGAACAAGAGCATTCCAATGGTGAAAGTATTGTGGAAGAATGCTCGAATGGAGGAGATGACGTGGGAAGTCGAGAGCCAGATGAGAAACCAATATCCACATCTTTTATTCGAATCAGGTAAGTGAAATTTTGAGGTCAAAATTTTATTTTAAGGGGGGTAGTGCTGTAAAGCCCGACCTTATAAAATACTATTCATGACATACATGTGATGATAGCATGATTCCATGCTAGGAGAGTCCCGAAAAATTTACAAAAGTCGGTATTGTACCTAGAGGTACAACAAAGTTTATTTAATCCTCGAACTAGATCAAATAGGAATTTTAAGGTGAGATTAAGAGTTTCACAGTTCATGGATGACTTAAAATGGTAATTAGGAGTTTGAGGATCAATTTGGAGTCAAATCGGAATTTTCACTAACTAAGGGCAAAATGGTCATTTGCCACTTGAGGACAAAATGGAAATTTTAGAAAAGAATTTTTTGGCCTCATTTGACTTATTGGAGTATAATTTGACTTATTGGAGTATGATTTGAGGTTTAGAAGTGAAAAATTTTAATTTCGGTATAATTTGGAGTATAGGGGTGAAATGGTAATTTTGCCACCTCAGGGGCAAAATTGTAATTTTCCACCACAAGGATATTTTTTCCAGCACATGGTCTTCCTTTGTCTTCATCTTTGACCCTTGACTAAACATGTGGTGGAGATAAAATGTTTAAATTTTTAAAATTTTAGAAACGGGCCAATGACATGATGCCATGTGTCATGCCTTAATTAATTTATTATTTTCCTTTTTAAAAGGCACAAAATCAGCCCATCTTCCACCCCATGGCCGGCCAAACCAGCAAGAAGAGAGAGAAAATAAAAACAAAACCCTAGAGAGAGAAAATCAAAGAAAAAGTGTGAATTTTCAAGGAAATTAAGTGAAAAAGGTGAGATTTTTTCTATTAAGCTTGAGTTTTCTTATTCCCAAGCATTTCTCTTTATTTTCCATGATTAAATTACATGTTTTCATGATGAATTCAATTCTGAAAAAATGGGTTAGGAGAGAGAAAGTTGTTGGATTTATTTGATTTTAATTTATGTTAGTGTTTTTAGTTAGTTTAGCATATTTAGAAACAAAACAACAAGAAAAGAATTTATTTTCTCCCCCAACCATTAATGGCTGAATTTACCATGTAGTGAGTGAGGATGAGTTTGATTTTATTCTAGGAGAATTGGTTAAGGAATAATGAATTATGAGCCTAGAAAAATAATGAGAATTTTCGAAGCAAAAATATGAATTTTTACCCACTAGGGGTATTTTCGTAATTTGCTGTTGGGACTGATAATTTGCACCACCCTGAGGGACATTAAGTTAATTTGGGTGCAATTGAGGTATAGAAACTGAAAAGAATTAAATTGGAGTTTAAACGGACCCGTTAGGAATTTAATCGGGTGATAAGACGAATTAGGCCAATATCGGGTTTAGATAGTTACCAGTGCATTTTTGCATTCCATATCATGCATTGGTAGTCTAAATTAGTTTAATTTTGATTTAGTACCAACTTGGTGAAACTCTCGATTTTGTACTGTGTCAAGGTGGTGAGTCCTCCGATAAAGGCAAGGAAATTGCATCCGATGACCAGTAGACAGAGTGCTTCGAAAGTCTGCATTCTAGACATTGTGAGTAAACTTACTGTCATTTTAATTATCTAGGGTGGTTTTTAGATGCTTTCATGAATTCTATGGAAAAAGGAATTTAAAAAGATAAATTTTCATGTTTTATGAATAAATGAGTTTCAATGAAATTAAATTATAAATTGTTTTGAAATTAATAGTGATTTTTAAAAATAGAGTACACGGAGATTGTTAATTGTGGCAATTTGATTGTTTAAATTAACTGACTTATGATAAATCGAGCATGATTGGCTAGTTGGCAATTGTATTGAAATGCGAATTGTTTGGTCACCTTGAAAAACTACGAATTACAAAATTGCCATATCATGTTATTGAGTTTTATTATTTGGTGGATTATATATTAATTAATCATTGCAGTAGGGGGTTTCTGTGGACCAGCCTTTTAGAGGGGCACGGTAAACCCCATTATATTCTTACCTCGAATGGAGAGGCGCGTAGAGTATCTCCTGGGGTAAAGTTTAGGGTTCACTTCACGCTAAACCACCACGTGAGGGGGAACTCAGCCAACGCCAAGGAACGGCTATGTTTTCAAAACAAAAACATGATTTATGTGAAATGTGAATTTTAATAGCCTTGGCGGTCTCGGTAGGATGCCTCGGCCAAGGTGTCCCCGAGAATGGATTTATGGCACAAGCCTAGATTTTTATGAGATTCATAAGCCTTTTTACGTATTTTGAACGAGATGTGTTCTAATTGTATAACCCAGTTTATGACGATTTACTTTATTGTCTCCATGTACTCAACTCTAGATGTTTATGATGATGTATGTTTACTCATTGGGATTTTATAATCTCACCATTCTCATTTCCACCCATTTCAGGTTCAGTATAGACTATAGATAGCTGATCTCATCGAGGACTACAGTGGGATCTGCATTTTCCAAACCGTAGGTTCACAGTCCTCTTTACTTTTGTTTATTCGGGGGCACTCTTGTTATTGTAAATTAAATTAAATATTTTGGCTTACTGTATTTAAGTATGTATAAATTTATTTAGCTTTTACGCTATAAAAATTATTCACGTATAACTCTATAAATATTGTTTTATAAGAAAATAGAATATTTTACTTAATATTTCTTTTACTTTCTTATTATATTCAAATAACCATAATTTCGTTTTAAATGAAGATTTTAGACTTTTAAACTCATTTTGAATATGAATTGTGTGTTTTGTCCTTGTATATTACGTTTTAGCCAGTTTCAAATTTTTTGAGAAAAATGACCAAATTACCCCTGTGAGACGAAAAATTAATATTTTATTTGTTTAAAGTTGGAAACAGCTTAAAATCTTTTAGAACACGATATTTGACAATGGTTGCTCACAAGGGAACAGAGAAACTGATAGTAAAGCCTTGCGGGGTTTCGGGTTGACATTCCGAGCAATAAGTGTCTACCGGGACACCGCGGCCATTGTCACGGGCTCGAGGGGAGTACCGGGTCGTGACAGTTTTTTGGGCTTAATTTTGATAGTAATTTAGCATAGTTCTAGTAGTAATGCATAAAATTAGTAGATTTTATTTTAATTATTTTAAATTAGTTAATTTAGGTGAGTCAATTTAATCTTAGTTAATTTTATACTTAATTTGGTGTTACTATGGTTAAGATAGGTTGTTATTGATTTATTTGTGCTTTTATAGGTATTTGATGAAAGAAGAATTTTAATAAAAGAAGGAGAGTAATTTTGAGGTGCAAACTTCTACTGCAAATGTTTCGGTATTTCGTTTATAACTCTCTTTATAGAGCTCCAAATGAAGAGATTCTTTGACCATTGGAAAGATAAGAGAAAAATATACAACTTTTACCACTTCACCTAGTTTGGCTTGGAATGTTGTCAAAACTCTTGTCAAAGTTGGCATACTACAGCAGTCCTAGAGCAATTACGATTTCTGTTAATTAATTGGGCAAGGCTGCGGCTCACATAATCTGATGAGGGAATCCCAGCTGAAATTGACTTTTTTCTTCACCCAACTTAGCCTAACTTCAAAGCCCTATAAAAACAACCTTTTGAAGGACTTTTATGAGGAGAGAACGAAATGCCAGATTGACAGCTGAGAGTCAAGCCATAGAGTTATCGAAGCTAAGAAGAATTTGAAGGATCCAAAGAGATTTGGAGACCAAGAATATAATCTTTGGTTTTTACTATCTTTTTGTTATTCTCTTATTCTCTTTGTTTTGCTTTTAATGTTTAAACTTTATTCAATGATGATGTGTGACTTAATAGGGAACTAATTCATTAATCTAAGATTATGATTGAACTCAATATGTAGTATGAATTATTTATCTCTCTTTTACTTATGTTTGATGGATTTAAGTTATTTATTTTATTCTGTTCTTACTGCTTCGACTTGACTAGCCACCAATTAGATTGAATTGGAAACTTAGGTTAAACCTTGATGAAGGAGATTTAGGTAGACCTTAAATAGAATAGCATATGATCAAATGCACTTAGTTGATTAAGTGGTTTGATTTGCATATAGGGTAGACATACACTTATAAGCCATACGTAGCCAAAATTAAAGCACAAACTGAATGAATCTTTCTTCAATATAATTTGCAAAGACATATAGTAAATTAATTGGGAGAGGTATTTTTATGAGAAACTCGATAGATTTGAAAATAATTTATGACTCTAGGTTAGCAACTTAATCCATGAAACTAAGTTAAGAAAGAAAGACAATATTTAGATGAAGTGTTAAGGGATATCATAATCTTATGTCTAGTAGTCACTCGTATTAAATTAAATAATTTTGCTGATAGATTTTAGATTTGTTTTAGTTATTAGTTTCAATTTTTCTTTTTAATAATTTTAAATTTAATTGTTTGGATAAGATTAAGTTGTTACAATTTTAGTAGTTAGTAATTAGGAATTAATTCAATTCTCTGTGGGATCGACACTCTACTCATCTCTATATTATTTATGCGATACGTATACTTGCGTGGGTAGAAAACTGAACAACAATTGGGAATATCAAGGTAGTGGAAGTAGGTCAGGTGGACCAAATCACTATAAATATTGTTTTTTGTCCACTTCTCTTAACCTCTATTTACTTGGTGTTTGCTAACCTCAATAAGTTTTCAAACCATCCATTTTAAATCTTCTAAACAAATTTAAACTTTCAAGAGCTACCCTAAAAAATAGTTTTAAGTTCTATTCACCCCCCTTCAGCACTTCTTTTGGGGCCAACACTTTCTGCTTTCTAATAATCGATTCTTCATTCCTAAGGTGTCAATTCTTCTTGCTTGAGAATCGACTTCTACCTTTCCAGATGTCGATTCTTCTTATCTCACTCAAAGTTTAGAGCTTTCTATTTTTTGAGAATTGATTCTTCATTCCTGAAGTGTCGATTCTTATTTTCTGAGAATCAATTGTTGCCTTTCCAAATGTTGATTCTTCTTGACTTAGCTTAAAGTTGGCACCTTTGTGATTTTCCAAGAATCGATTCTTTCTTCACAAGGTGTTAATTATTCACTGTAGTTTGGCACAAATATGTAAATTTGAATTTGATCTTTGACGCTCCAACCATATCCATTCATCCCATCTCTGTCTTATTCTCCAAGTTTCTAAATTTTCAGTTTGATGCTCTAAGAAATGATTTTGTCTCTCCAAGAATTAATTCTTTGGTCTTTGGATTTGGCATGTTGACTTTTTCTCTTTGAAGCTTCAAGAAGCAAGTTTTGCCTCTCTAGGAATTGATTCTTTGTGCTTATTTTTCTACTCAGACTTACGAGAACCAACTTCTTGACTCCCAAGTGTTGATTCTTGGAATTCTAGTAACTTGTTTTGAAATTTTAACTTGCAAGAATTGACTTTTTAACCATTGGGAATCGATTCTTGAGCTTCAGGAAGCTTGTTTAAAGATTTCCATCTTACAAGAATCAATGTTTCCTTTTCCAACAATTGATTCCTCTCACTTGAACTTGAGATTTAAAGTGTATAAAAGATTTTTCCTTTGACAAAACAACTTTAAATACAAGCTCAAATGTCAATCAAGTATGGAAACATAAAGACACATTAAAAGTATTCAAGGATCACTCAAGCTATTCAAAGATCAATTAGATAAGAAATTTTGATCATTTTTGTCATGTCAAAACTCTAATCATTTTTAAGCTATTAAAGCTAACAGTTCCCCTTCCTATATCTGCTTATTAAGTTTTATACTCATTATTTCACATTCATGTTTAGTTTCCATATCAATATGTAGCTCGAATCTTCATTCTTGGAAGGGGTTCCAACTATGATTTGGTAGGTTTCAACTAGAGGCACATGGTTAATGTCACTAGATATTCCAACATCATTACTTTATTATCCATTCTGTTGTCCATGTCAAAATATTATTTTGTTTATGTTGGAAACCTTTTGTATTAAGTTATAGCCAAGGGTTTTGGCACATACTTTATACTTGTGATATGGTTGTGTTATGGATGAATTGAGCACATGGATTGTGCATGGTAAGGTCATGTTGGACATGATGAAAGTTTATAAAAGATAAGTTATGTTGGATGTTTATAAACTTTATATGTACATATGAATATGCTAAGTCATTAATTGGATCATGGCAATATAGATATTCTTATAATTAAAATAGGTTAGGTTTTTTTATAAGGGAAATGTCAATAGTAGAACCAATTCAACTGACTACAGAAAATAAACAACTCATTATTTTTTTTAATGGTTGTAAGAAAGAATAATGTCACATTTAGCTTTTATAGTATAAGAAGATATTTCATGTGATATCTATATTAAAACGCATTCAATGTAACACCCAAACTTTCATTCCATCTATCATTATGCCTAAACGTTTAAAATCATTAAAAAAAAGGCTAACTGTTCAATTTGGGGTCAAAAGTTTTGGATTTTTGTCAATTTAGGGTCAAACGTTTTCGGTTCCTTACAATTAAAGGCTAAGGCGAGAAATGTTTGGCACATGTAGAACACGCGCATGACATGGACTATCAAGTCTTTTCTGTCAAGTTAAAATGGTTCAAATTATGACGTGGCATGTAACAACTTTTTCATCATGGTGTGTAATAACTAAAATTTTCAACATGGCATGTAACAACTAGATCTTCAACATGGCTTGTAACAACTACATTTTTCAACATGGCATGTAACAACTAAATTTTCAAAATGGCATGTAACAACTAAATCTTTAATATGGCTTGTAACAACTACATTTTTCAATATGGCATGTGATAAATCTATAATATAAAGTTATTTGGGCTTAATTTTGATAATAATTTAGCTCAATTCTTGTTGTAATGCATAAAAATTAGTAAGTTTTATTTAATTATTTTAAATTAGTTATTTTAATTGAGTCAATCTAATCTTAGTTAATTTTATACTTAATTTGGTGTTAATGTGGTTAAGATAGGTTGTTATTTGTGCTTTTGTAGGTATTTGATGAAAGAAGGAGAGCAATTTTAAGGAGTAAACTTTTATTGCACATATTTTAGTATTTTAGCCATAACTCTTTTTACAGAGCTCTAAATGAATCTATTCTAAAACCATTGGAAAGATAAGAGAAAAATCTACAACTTTTATGTTTACCACTTCATCCAGTTTGGCTTGGAAGGTAGTCAAAACTCTTGTCACAATTGACACATTGTAGTTGTCCTAGAGCAATTACTATTTCTATTAATTAATTGGGCAAGGCTGCGACCCATATAGTCTGATGAGGAAATCCCAGTTGGAATTGACTTCTTTCTTCACCCACCTTGGCCTAACTTCAAAGCCTATAAAAATAACCTTTCAGATGATTTTTAAGGAGAGAACAGAAATACCATATTGACGGCTAAGACTCAAGCCACAAAGTTATTGAAGCTAAGAAGAATTTGAAGGATTCATGGAGATTTGGAGATCAAGAATACAATTCTTGGGTTTTTCTATCTTTTTGTTTTTTTTCTTATTTTTCTTAGTTTAATTTGAATGTTTAAACTTTATTCAATAATAATGTGTGACTTGAAGGGGAACTAAATTGTTAATCTAAGATTATAATTGAACTCAATATATAGTCTAAATTATTTATCTCTCTTTTACTTATGTTTGATAGATTTAAGTTATTTATTTTATTCTGTTCTTAATGCTTCTAGTTGGTTGGCCACCAATTAGATTGAATTGGAAACCTAGGTTAAACCTTGTCGAAGGAGATTTAGGTAAATCCTGAATAGAATAGCGTATGATTGAATGCACTTAGTTGATTAGGTGGTTTGATTTGCATATAGGGTAAACATACACCTATAAGTCATACGTAGCCAAAATTAGAGCACAAACTTAATGAATTTTTCTACAATATAATTTGCATAGACATATAGTAAATTAATTGGAAGAGGAATTTTTATGAGAAAGTCGATAAAGACTTGTAAATAATTTAGGACTCTAGGGTAATAACTTAATCTAGTAAACTCAGTTAAGAGAGAGACAATATTCAGATGAAGTATTGAGAGATATTATAATCTTATGTCTGGTAATCAAAAAGTAATTTTAATGATATATTAGTTTAATTATTAGTTTATTAGTTTCAAATCTTTCTTTTTAATTTTAATTGTTTAGATAAAATTAAGGTGTGTTAATTTTAGTAGTTAACAATAAGGATTAATTTAATTTTTTATGAGATCGACACTCTACTCATCTCTATATTATCTTTGTGATACGTGCACTTGCGTGGATAGAAAATTGAACAATAGCGTGTAACAACTAAATCTTCAACATTGCTTATAACAACTACATTTTTGAACATAGCATATAACAACTAAATCTTCAATATAGCTTACAACAACTACATTTTTCAATATGGCATATAATAATTAAATTTTCAACATGGCGTGTAATAACTAATTTTTTTAAAAAAAATTATAGGAATATATTAAATAATAATAAATCCCTTTCTTTACAAAAGCTGTAGGGAAGTCCAATGGAGTGCAGCAAGAACCCCAACTCAGTAGGTCGAACAAATATAACTCTCAACCAAAGATCCCAAGAGTCTTTCCCAATAAAAGACATCAACAACGAGTGCAAGGCACTCATAGAGGTAATTACATATAAATACATGAGGCTTCTCCAAAAAAGGAAGGGTAGAAAAAGAAGCTTCAGCAAACCAACCCTAATAGTAAGCAAAAGACAAAAGCAAAGGCTACAAAAGGAAGTTATATCCATCCAAAATGCAAATCAAAGGCATCTCCATGGAAACCACAATAAGGTAGCGTTCCAACTTCCCAATAGGTATCAAAAAGTCCCCATGAGTGAAAAAAGATGCCATAATCAGAAAACAAAAAAATAAATATGCCCTACAAAACATAAACAAGGCATTCAACCACTCATAAAGAGATTAACAAAAGGAAAATCACTAGCATCCCCAAAATCATAAATCAACAAAAGGAGCCATATAAAATAGGAATCCATCAAACAGCAAAAAAAGTAAAAATAACATGTCGCAACATGCCATGTTATTAGCTCACGTGATTTTTTGTCGCATATGATATACGCTCCATCCACCTGTCAACTTAGCTTGTAATTGTAAGGAATAAAAAATGTTTGGCCCTTGATTGTTACAATTGAAATGTGTGGTTCTTAATTGAAAAAGTATCCAAACATTTAGTCCTAATTTGAGCATTTAACCTTCGAAAAAAATTTCATGATGTTTTAATGATCCAATCAGGATGTGCCATGAGGTCGAATAAATGCCACATGACTTTTTCTGGTCAATAAATAGGAAACACTTTGTGTACCTAATTGGTAAAAAATTTTAAATTTTTTGAAAATAAAAAATTAAAAATTTTAAAATGAATATTTTTGAAATTAAAAAAAAAGACTTAAATGTTCGTAACTAATTTATATTTTCTTGAAAAATAAAAGAGCTAAATTTTTGTATAGTATTTTATAAAAACAAACATTTGAAATTTTTCCTTAATTCTTTTTTCTCAAAATTTTCATCATTTTTTGGAAAAATAAAACACCAAAACCTAAATAATAGTTTTATTTTTGAAAATAAAAGCAATCAAAATTAAAAAAAGGTATTTATCTAAAAATAGAAAGACAACCAAATGATTTATAAAACAAGTTTTTAAATTTTTTTCTCCCCTTTTCTCTCCTCTCCTTCCTCTTTTCTCCCAACTCATTCCCTACCGTATCGATGTTGGACCCAACCTCAGTAGACAAACTCTAATTTACAATGACTAGATTCAACTTGACATGAAGGGAGATGGAAAGGGCCAAGAGGAAGGAAAGTAGAGAAAGAAGACAAAAAAAGCAGAAAAGGAAAATTTTCTTTAAGGTTTTTTTACTTTTCAATGAATAATTTTTTAAAAAATTCCGTCTATTTTTCAAAAATTAAAATTTTAAAACTTGTTATGGAATGAAATCATGTCACATGTACATCTTTATCATGATCAAATGAGTGATTCCATATGATCAAAAAAGTGATATGACATTTATTTAATCATGTGACACGTTTTAATTAATTCATTGATATGTCCTCAAATTTTCTTATTGGTTTTAGACATTGACATACATTAAGGAGCAAATAAATGCTTTTGAAAATTTGTTTGTACAAATATCACATTAAATATTTTCCTACACCATAAAAAGCAAATCTAACATTATTCTTGGTAAGAAAAAGAATGAAATTAGGCCAAGATACCAACATAGAAAACGTGTGGACAAGAACAATAGTTAGCATTGTTGTTGTACAAAAATAATAAGAATATCTTTCTTTTTTTTTATACCAACATATAAAAAATATTTATTGGCTAGCCCTAACTGCAGGCATATTTACCTAAAATACACAAGTAGCTTCTCAAGGCTCAATGTGAATAACTTTTACACAAAGATAACTCTTTTCTTATTGTATGAGTACAACAAAAGTAAGAAAACAAAGTTATAAAAACATTTACAGCAGTGAAAATAAAGGATCCCTCAAAGAATCCTTTCCAAAAAAAGAGTTTAAAAAATTAAAACAAAAATATAAACTATTCCTAATATAGAAAGTTCAAAAGGAGAATTCCCAAATCCCCCGTCCCGCAGAAAGGAGAAAACAAATTCTAAAATTTCTAAAATATCCAATCACCAAAATCATGGACAGCATCATCATCATCATCATCGCCGTCCATCCAATCAGCGAAGAGAAAACCAAGCAAGCAAATCCTCACCGACGCGTCTCGGCGTGGTTTTGACGCGCTGGTCGGTTTTGAGAGGCGATCGACAGAGCGGGCAATTAAAATTGAGATGATCAAGCCAACCATCAAAGCAATCCTTATGAAACACGTGGCAGCAATCGAGCTTCCTCACCTGCTCCCCATCTCTTAGCGTGCACAAGCAGACCACGCAATCAGAGCCGCCTCCTCCTGCTCCGCCACAGTACCTGTAGGAGAAAACCTTGTTTAAGTTGAGCTGCTCGGCGAGTACGATGAGGCCGGCGAGGCCCGAACCTAGGACTCCAACGTCGTCGATGGTTGTGGGGGTCCGGTCGGGGCAAGGGAGTAGGCCGGTGGATTGGAGGAGATCCAAGAGGAGGTTTCGGAGGCAGCCGAGGCAGTTGGCGACTAGTGCTACGAGAAGAAGCGGGATCGAATCCGACGACACGTCGGTTAACTGGCTTTGTAATCCCATTTCTTTTTTGTTTACCTTAAAATAATTTGATTTTGATTGGAAAGTGAATTTTGAGGAAATGAGTTAAGAAATATATATATATATATATATATATATATATATATATATTTTTTTTTTTTATTAAAAGAGATTGGAAGGTGGATTAGAATGAAAGAGATGAGGCTGTTATATATATACAAGAAGAAAACGAAGAAAGAAAGAAGAGATGAAAAAGCAAATGAGAAAGGAATGGTTAAAGGGTGGGAGATTGAGGCCATGTGTGGTGGGGTCAGCTTTTACAAATTGTTGTTTATATAGGTTTTTTTGTGTTTTTGGATGTTGGGTTGGATAAGATTTCTTTTTTTCTTTTCTGTTTTGTTTTAACTTCTTGTTTTTTTTTCATAGGTTAAATGGTTGTTGTATATATTTAATAATTAATTAATTTATTAAGCTACATAAATATATTTTTGTGAGATACATGTTAATAATCTAATTTGGTATTGATCTGTAAAATTCAAAAATTTCATATTAGAATAATAATTAAAATTCATTATTTGATAATATTTCCATATTTTTTACCAAATGAGTTCCTAGATATTTTCAATTGCTTAATTAACTATTTATACATACATACATATATATATATATATATATTTATACGTATGTATACATATATACACATATATATAGATAAATGCTTTCACTAAAGTGGTTTTTTAAAGCATAAATCCACATTTCTTGATTTTGATTCTCTATTTAAGTAGCTAGGAATTAAAAAAGTAATTATATTTACAATATTTTTTGCAAACAATAATCTCTGTGGTCACTAAAACATAATTTTGATATTTATTTAGGCTTTTAAAATAATTTTACTTATAATTAATTTCACTTTCTTGAGAATTAAAGTGTCTTTATTATTATTATTATTATTATTATTATTTACGAATATTACTTATATTTTTGTTTTACGTTTCATACAGTCTCATGAAAGAAGCACATCGATGGTAAACATCAATAGCTGCTAGGTGTGTAATGTTATTGTTAAACAGATTGTTCTAAGATATTAGTAGCTGGCAACCTTGAAGATTTGTTTGGTCCATATAACAGAAAAGAAAAATCTAAGGTTGGCGAAGGGCTTATTACTATATGATTAGTTGGCAACTCTTAGTACATATATGAATGTATGAAGAAAGAAGAAACATCTTAAAATCTCAAGGTTTGCTTAATATGAGAGTTTTGTATGGTGAACAATATAGCACATGGGCCATGGAACCTTATATATACACTCGCAGCATTAATTACATGCAAACAAGATGAGTTTTCATCCAAGACTATATAAAAGAAAAAGGAAAGAGATGAGTTATCACTTATTTTTCTTATGTGGCAGCTTCGTTTCTCAAGCTTGATACCTTGTAGCAAATTCATGTGTGTTCTCACTAGTGACCTCATTTTCAACTCTCTTAAGCAATTCCTCTTATTACAATTGGTAGCCCAACATTATTATTTTCCTTTTTACCCACCCACCTTCTAGTTTCTTCTTCTCCTTTTGTCAAAGAATATGCTAATAACATGTGATACCTCTTATCCATTGATAGCTCCTATATCTCCATTCATAATTATATGTTTCACCCCTTGGCCCTACCTAAAACAACAAAGGAATAGGTTGGCAAAGAGGCCACAACATATACAATATTCTTTGGCTACTTTTACTACTTAATGGAAGAAGATAAGCTTCTCCCATCAATTATGTATGTGTTTAACTTAAATGAGACTATTGTTGGGATTCGACCTCATACTCAAACATGAAAATAATCAATAATTAAAAATAGTAACGCAACGAAAAAATAAAAGAATATTTAATCAGAGAAACAGTCGAATCCTACAGGGTCAATGTTTGTGTTTGTCATGTAACTTTTAAATTTATAAGCACACTCATAAGTTTAAGAGTTACATACCTTACTCTGGATATTGTAATCAAGAGCCAATTAAATCCAAATCTTTGCTTCTTCACCTTTAGGATTTGTCAAATCTTTAGCCACCCAAGTGTTTGGCCTCTAACAGTAATCCACACAGTGACTGAATAAGACCTTCTCAAAGGTAGGATTTTTACTTGTGCTAGCAAGTATTGTTTCTAAAACAAAAGGACCAAAAATTCTTGCTAAAGTTTATTTTTTTGTCAGACAAAGAAAACTATTTTTCTTTTCTTATTTTATGAAACAGCTGAGAAGTGGTTTGGAGGCTTCTAAGTTCTAGTTTGCTAATATAATATATTTATATAGCCAAACTAGTTTATAACCTAAATACAACAGTTGTATTTTAATTTAATTAAGTCTCTGAAAACTTAATTAATTCCCACTTTGTTCTGGTCTCTTTCAATTAAGTCCAACTTAATTAATTATCCTTATTTAATGTTAATCATGTCACTTAATGTGTGTGACCTATAAGGCTTTTAACATATTGGCAATAAATATAAATCATAATCAAATATCAATTTGATAATTAATTTATATTTATAGATCATGAGCGCCATCTAGCAATACATCATGACCACTTAAATGTTGGAAAGTCAATTAAAGAATTTGACAAAGCCTTTCAGTGATAAGCCTCTCAGTGCAATACAGTCCTTTCATAAAATATCCCAGATATGTCATTAAGCATGGCTCAGTGTCTACTTATAACATTCCATATTAGTTCCCATAATTCATGACTAACTTTATGAATTTAGAAAACTAATTTTCCTCAAATTCATCATGCTTTGGCCAAAGACTTTATACAAGTTAATCAAGAATTGAGAACAAGTGAGATACATCCCCTCATATCACTTGGGGTGATGAATCCTCTCTTGACCACTCATTCACCTTCGCATGCTTCATGGCATACCCAAAAGCACCCTATTTAGGCATCTGGTTGCTTCCAAACCCATAAGGGTGAAATCAAAGTACGTCATTCCCCATACAAGATGATCTGGTGTCTCAAGTCCAAGGATTAGTTGCACAACTATCACATGAGAACATTTTCCATAGACACTTGAGTGAAATACCAAATGGAATTCTCATAGCGGGTCATGTTCAATGTACTTGTTCTTTAACAAGCACCTACACGTTATCCTCAAGTATCCCATATACTTCAATCTATGTGTGACGACCTCTCCCGGTCGCTACCGGAGTCTGAGACCTTCAAGAAAGACCCGTCAAGTCCCGAACAATCCTGACTAGAAATGCCCGTTAGTTCACTATATACAATCACCATTCCATATTGATACTTAAAACATTATTCTATCATATCATGACTTGAACTATAACATAATAATCAATTCAATCTTTAAACCATTTATTCACAAGTATATATATTGAAATCCATAATCTCCAATTATTTACTTATATCAACATCAATATCCGTTTACAAGTTAATAAACAAAGTGCTACGATTCGACCTCTAACAACGGAGTGACTCGGAATAAAATGCTATGAGATGCCTTTACCTATTTGCAGTGTACCGTACACGTCGATGATTACACGCTATGCTGATCCCTATCTGCAAAAGGGAAAAAGAGGGGTGTGAGTCTCACAGACTCAATGATCATCGGCTCCGTGAGAAGGGCGTAGATGGGAAACAAGCAAACAGCAAATCAGTTGAATGTTAAAATGCAGGATTATAAAAATACTTTATTTCAAACTAGAGTTTGTGCCATATATGAAAAATCGAGGATTTCTTACACATTATAAACACTTCAATTGATAAATTGAACCAAGGCAGATAAAAATTTTCACTACAAAATAGATCAATAACCTTATTCAAGTCAATCATTTGAAATATTGAATTAAAACAATTTTACATAAAGAAAATTTCACCGTCAAGATCAATTGACATTTTTCTCAAATCAAATCAGTATATTCGGCAAGCTCCCATGAAATCGAATGTTAATCAAACTCATATGTAAATTACAAATCGCCTTGCACTCGAGGAGTTAAAATTCATTTCATCGTAAAAATAGGGGAGCTATAGAAAAACCATTAAATTCCACTTTCACCATGCAAAGAAATATGAGTTTGAAAACCTAGAGATGCCACTCTCGAGTAGGGAATGAAAATAAACCCATGGTCCCGCTACCACGTAATAACATCCGGGAGCCTCTCTCGACCGGATCCCACATGCCATGGCAGTCTCAACGATGTTGGCCGACATCGGAGAATCAAGCGGTCGCAACCGTGTAATCATCTGGTGGCCTAGCCATGCATACATATATCACAGGCTGTGGTCCCCACCATGCCTAACCACCAGTCGAAAACCCAAAGATTCTCTAGCTAGAGCTCACTCGTGCACGAGGGTTACACTTAACCGAAGTGACAGCCAGCCTACTCTCGAATCTCTCAATTTCTAAAACCATTTTAGAAATCACTTTATGTCCTTGACATCTTGTTTCGAAATTATTTCCAAAGCATTCACTATAGGGTATGATAAAATCTATCATTTTCTCAAAATATATTTATGCATGAATATCAAAACAATAGTTCGCATGGTGAATAAGCAATATAATCATGAATGCACACTGCACAAATATAAGGCATAGATTTTGAGGCAAAACAGTGTGAAGGGCTTGTTTCCCGATTTTCAAAACACTTTACATATAATTTATACATATATATATTCAAAACGATTTCTAAACATAATTTGCAACCACAATTTCCTAATATTGTTACCAGTGCATGCTCTTCACAATTTTCACATTTAAAATAAATCATACATATAGGTATATATTTACGAAAATTTTAAAATTGACACCCCCTACTCACCTTATAATAGCGAGATATTACATCGCTATTTCTATCTGCCAGTCGCTCGTCATTTCCTCCGGCACGCCACTGTAGTGCACTATCTTCACTTAAGCACTTCCAAATTGGGCTAGGTAGCCCAAATCTCCACCTTCATTTTCTCTTTTGGACTTTTCTTTTCTTATTGCCATTGGGCCCTTTCCATGGGCTCTTCCCATTTCTCCCTATTGGGCCATGCCCACTCTTTTTTTTTCTTTTCCTTCCTTCTCCCTTCTTTCAGTCACCAACCCGCTGCACTTTCTTCCTCTCTCTCACCATCAGCAACACCCCAAAACTCAGCTTCCTCCATTTTCTTTCCTCAAAATCCACCAGCAACTCAGCTTACTTTTCCCCTTAAAATTTGCAACAAAACTGTCACAACTTGGAATTCTCATCGAGCCCGTGACAACCATCCCGATATCTCGATTGACATTCATACCTGGAATACCAACCGAAATCTTGCAAGGCTTTCGCATTAGTTTTACTTCTCCCTTGTGAGCAACAGTTGTTAAATACCATGTATTAAAAAAATATAGACTAATTTTAAATCAAAAACAATCAAAAAGGAATTTCTACTACACAGGGGTATTTTGGTCATTTAACCTAAAATTTTCTAACCCTGCTAAAAATATGATATACAAGTAATAAGCATCCATTTCATGTCTAAAAATAAGTTTTGTTGTCTAATTCATCAATTTAAAGTGAAATTTTAGCTATTCAAATTAAATAAAATATTGAATAAAATATTTCATTTTCTTATAAAACAATATTTATAGAACTCTGCGTAAATAGTTTTTTTAGCATAAAAGCAAAATAAATTCATACATACAGTGGCACACGCAGCCAGGTATACAAAATATTCTACAATGACATGTGGGCTCCCAAAATAACAAAATAAACAAGACTATAGACCTACAATTTCTAAGGGTGCAAATCCAAAAGCAAACCTTCGACATAATCAGCGGTCTACAAACTGTCTTGAGCCTGAAATAGGTGAAAAGAAAAGGTGAGTTTTTATAAACCCAGTGAGTAAGCAAAGTTCATCTACAACATCTAAAGCTGAGTAAATGGAGACAGTTAAATCATCCCATCATAATATGATTCATAAAATTTAAAACTCATTTCAATTCATATAAAACAATTACATTTCATCGAAATAATCAACATGGCTTATGATTCTCTTAAAAACTTGGCTTGTGCCAAAACTCAAACTCGGGGACACCTTGGCCCGTGCATCCAAACGAGTCCGCCAAGGATGTTAAAACGACATATACCCATAAAATATGTTTCTACTTTTAAAATATAGCTATTCCTTAGAGTTGGCTGAATTTCATCTTCACGTGGTAGTTTGGTGTGAAGTGAACTCTAAACTTTACCTTAGGAGATACCCTTCGCGCCTTTCATACTAAGGTAAATATAACGGGGTTTACCGTGCCCCTCTAATAGGCTAGCCCACGAAAACTCGCCCACTGCAGTAAGCTAATCAAATAACCCACCAAATCAATAAAAATTTTGACAGCATGACATGGCTAATATAGTACTATCTAGCCTGTCAATGTAAGACAAAACAATTTATATAATTCACAAAACCACAATTCTAGCCATTCATGCTACCACAATTTCATAAGCCATCAATTCAAATCATGTATATATATATAATATGAATGTCTAGCCTCCACTTACTCTATTTCGAAAATCAACATTTAGTTTTAGAATAATTTATAAATCTCATTCATTTAACCAACATATAAAATGTAAAACATAATAATTTGCAAATTAAGTGCCGTATTCTTTAAAATCATAAAATAAGTATAAACCACTTTAGATAATTAAGATGAACATCTGATTACTCACAATAATAGGAGTTTGGAGTACTCCTATTCTCGATCCTCGGGCACGATATCTTTGCCCTTATTGGGGTTCAACACCTATCCATAATACACGATACGTAATTCAATACATTGGTATCAAGTGTTATAAAACTATTTCAGGCTCTATATGAATGCATGAAGTTGAATGAGAAATGTTCAGATAGTCACTTAAAGACGGTGTTCTACGTAGGTTCAATTGTGATCGGAAGGAATTTGTATTCTACCTAATTCGAACTATACACCATTGATTTAATGAAAACATTTGATTCAACTCCAAATATATTCATTAAACTTCCAATAATCTAATACACCAAAGCATTATAATGAACTTGATTTTTTGACTAACTTCACCATTTTCCAAAATTCATTTCGATTCCGAACTAACATACTAGTCAATGTCTACACAGTCTCGTAAATCCATATATATCATTAGGAATCAAATCCAAGTCCATTTACTATGATTTTCTCAGTTTCCATCAAGCCATTTTCTAAAGGAACTATACTTTTCAATAATCGGTTTCGATATCCAACATCATAATTCATCAATTCCTAGCTAAATAACATGAATTACAACCAAATCCATCATCAACATGCCCTATAGAAAATTCGGCCAAATGAGGGTGGTTGAAGAACATGTGATTTTCTTGCTTGTTTTTCCTTCCAAACATCACAAAATGACTAAAAAACACTAGGATATTATGAAATCTAGCAAATTTCATCACCAAAACTTCTCTCTCTAGATTTGGCCAGCAAAGGTTCCCTCTTGAAAACTTGAATTTCAGCCATGGAGAATGAAAAAGAATGCATGGGAAAGGTAGATCACAAGCTAAAATTAAAAAATCTTACCTTTACTTGCTTGATTCCTTGAAATCCAACAATTTCTCTTGAATTTTTCTTTCCTAGGGTTTTTTCTTCTCTTTTTCTCTTTGTTCCCTTGCTTGGCCGGCCATAAGAGTGATTTGGGAGAAGTGTGTGCTGGGTTTTTAAAGGGAATTATAAAAGGATTAAAATTTACCACTGTCACCATGTAATTGGTCCATGCTTAAAACTTAACAATTAAGCATTTCATTCCCACCACATATAATCTCTCACTTAAAAAAAATAATGGGTGAAATTCACGGGTTTGAAAAGTGTCATGGTGGTATAAAATTCCAAAAATTTCAATTACGTCCCCGTGGACACGTAAAATGACCGTTTTGCCCATATGTTTGGAAAAATATCCAAATTGAAATTTTTCACTTCTCAAATTCAAATATTGCTCTAATTAATCAAATTTAGTCAAAATATCATCCAACATTCCAATTTTGCCCTTGGGTGGCAAAATGACCATTTTGCCCCTACGTTATGAAAATTCCTAAATTAACTCCAAATCAATCCTCGAATTTCGAATCATCATATTAAGACATTTTAAGATTCAATAACTCTCAAATACATCATAAAATCTTTATTTGGCCTAGTTCGAGACTTTAATCAATTTAATTGTACCACTAGGTACAATACCGACTTTTAACGATTTTTTCGATACATTCACTTATGCAAACATTCTATCAAGCACATGAATGACATGACAAGTATATAATAGAGTAGGGCTTGACAAAAACTCTCCTCTTTTTACTCCTTTAAGTGGCAACACAAAACCTCCATTTTTCCTGCACAAACTAACAGCATAAAGCCTCTTTTACCTTTCACAATTCGGCAGCAAACAACCTCCATTTTTCCTGCAAAAACCTGTAGCAACATAGCCTCTCTTTCTCACCCTCTTGCTGCCATTTTTCTGTTTTCTCACTAGCACTTTTTCTCCCTTTTCTTCCTTGGCCGGCAACTTTTCTTTTTCTTTCTTTCTTCCTTTCTCTCTTTTTCTTTGTCCTTCTCCAACCGACCTTATCCCCATTTTGACAAGTCAATCTACTTGTCAAATATTTTAGTTTCTTTTCTACCTTTATTGATTGTATTCAGCCGGCCCCACCATAATTTCTTTTTCTTCTCTTTGTCCACTTTGGCCGACTTAATTCTTTATTCTTTCATTTGTTTTTTATTTGTTGACTTTTCTTGCACTTTCCTTCAAGTATTGATCACATGGCCATTTATCCTCATTTTGCCATTTCTTTCTTCTTCTTTATCTTCCTCATTTATTTATTCTTTTATTCTTTTACCTTTTACACCATTTTTACTCTATGTTTTATTTATTATTTCATGATCCCATCCAAACCACATTCACCCCATTTTATTCTTTCAACATTTTATCACCATTGCCTCAATCAAAGTTCATACAACTAGTTTTAATTTTTATTATTTATTTACCATAACTTTCATCCTTATAATTTTAGTCCTTTCAACGTTTATTAAATTTCAATTTCTTTCTATCTTTCTTCCTTCACGCCTGTTCCACTAAAATATCGAAATTGTCATTCGACACGGTATCACCATAATATTTAAATATTTACTTACTCGCACTATCTCGATTTAATAAAAATGCATGAGTCTTACTTACGTTATTTATCTCCGAAATTCATTCGTACTTCTTCTCCCCCACTTAGATTAACCATATAATCCTTCTTCCGGACTAATTCCAACATCTAATTAAATATTAATATTTTAATATTATTTTATTCATAAAATTATATTTTATTCTAGGATATTTTCTTCACCCATAATCGCTCTTCGACACTTAAATTTACATCAGTGACCCTTCATCCTATCGAGATGTTGACCTTGACTACTATACGAGGATACGGGGTGTTACACTATAAGATCAATTGCTTACTTCCCAAGTAAGGAGGCTTAACATGTACCAGTCTTTGAGCATTGTCAATGCCCTGTCTTGACAATACAATGACTAAGAACAATTTTAGGAACATGGCTTTGATGCATAGCGATCTCATAATTGTAACAACTTTACAATTCTCTTGCAAGGCCTTTATGTTCCATGGGCTTCATCCAATTAGTACTTAATAACTCCTTATTATTGCACTAACATGAAGGAAAACCTCTATCACATATAATTATGCATTTAAATATGCATTAAATGATAATATATATATATATATATATATATATATTTCTTGACCAATCCAATTGGCTCAAGGGCATATATCAACAATCTCCCACTTGCACTTGAGTCAATTGCTAACATATCCAATATCAAACTCTTTCGCTTAGTAATTGTGTCTCTATTAGGACAACTTAAATTGCAATATTTGAGAATATGTTAATTTATATGTTTGACAATCTCCATTGTCATAATCGAAATACTAATTTAGATCACAACGAGACCTTGATTCCATTATTATCGCTCTTGTTGTTACTTTAACAACTCGGAATCATTTATTGATTCATTAAACCAATGATCCAAATATCTCCTCTTTTGTAGCCTAAACAAAATATTTGTATCTGATTATAGATATAATTATGCAGTTATCTCTTGTTTTGGAACCGGTCCAATATAACTACTCAATCATGACTTTATATCACTTTTAACATTTAGGATTCTCTCTATGTTAAACTCCTTTAACTTGTAATCCTAAATTCTTTTGTTGAATCCCTTTTTAGGCTCTAACTCTTTAGTCCCATTTTGTTTTTCTTAGATTGGTAAATGTATCTTATACACTTTTAATGAGTAACTTATCTTACTTCCACTAACCTTATGATGCGCACAAAATATGTTTATCTTACTTAATGTTTTCAACTATTTTGAATTTATTACATTGAATAGAGATTATTATCCAATCATTTATGTTGGATTATTTAGTAAACTCATCTTACATGTGAAATACCTCATACTTTGATATGGTGATAAATAAAGTTAAGCGAATGCAAATTGAGGTCAATTAAAATGTTTAAAAGTGATAAGAGACGAAAGGAGTAGTTTAGGATAAAATATTTCGCAAGTGAAAAAATAATAATAAAATAATAATAATTTTATCGAAGAAGAATTTGTGAGATAAAAGGCGATTCAGAAGTCAAGTGAGGCATAATAAGGTATTTCAAATACTAAGGAGACAAGATAAAATTTTTAAAATATTAATATTTAGCCGGATGTCGAAATCAGTCAAGAAAAAGGATCATATGGTTGATCCAAGTGGGGGAGAAGATGACAAGCCCGACTCTATAAAAATATTGTCATGACATACACGTGATGGATAGCATGTTTGCATGCTAAGAGAGTCTCGAAAAAAATTTACAAAAGTCGGTATTGTACCTAGAGGTACAACAAAGTTGAGTTAAACCTCGAACTAGATCAAATAGAGAATTTATGATGAAATTAAGAATTTTAAAGTCTCAGAATGGTTTAATATGGTGATTCGAAGATCGAGGATCAATTTGAAGACAAACCGAACTTTTCGCTATTTAGGGGCAAAATGGTCATTTCCCAGCTAAGGACAAAATGAGAATTTTTAGAAAAGATTTTTGGCCCCATTTGACTTATTGGAGTAAGATTTGAGGTTTAGAAGTGAAAAATTTTAATTTCGGTATAATTTGGAGTAAAAGGGTAAAATGGTAATTTTGCCATCCGAAATCGAAAATTTAATTTTTGAAAGGATTTTGATCAAATTTAATTATTTGGAGTGTGAAATGAGTATGAGGAGTGAAAATTATGCATTATGGCAAATTTTCAATTTTTGGGGCAAAAATGTAATTTTTGAAAAGTTTAGGGGCAAAAGTGTAATTTTGAAAAATTTGCTCCACCAAAACTTTGGAAAAATCTGAAAATTTCACTTAAGACTTGGATAAGTCAAAGGGAATGCATGGTGGAAAAAGTAGGACAAGTGGATGGCTAGAAAAAAAATGAATTAATAAAATATTCAAAATATGAATAAAATAATATTATTTCATTAAACAATAAAAAGGCATAAAAAAATCAGCCCACCCATTCTTCTTCTTCAACATTCGGCCAAGCAAGAAACAAGAGAGAGAAAGGAGAAACTAAAACCCTAGCCAAGAAATTTAAAGGGAAAATAAGTGGAAATTCAAAAATCAAGTGAAAAAAGGTAACATTTCTTAAATTTGTCTTGTGCTTTACCTTTCCCATGCATTTTCCATCATTTTTCATGGTTGAATCATGTGATTTAAGGATAATTTTAATTCTGGTCATATGGGTTTAGAGAGAGAAAGTTGTTAGATAAATTTGATTTTGAGTTATGTTAGTGTTTAGTGTTAGTTTAACATGTTTATGAGTAAAACAACAAGAAAAATATTTATCTTCTCCATGAATTTCTCTAAGCCAAATCTAGCCAATGGTATGTGAGGATGAGGTTGACTTTATTTTAAGAGAATTGGGTGGAAAAATGATGAATTATGAGGTTGGAAATTAAATGGGAATTTTCGGTGCAATAAATTGAAATTTTTACCCACTAGGGGTAAAAGCGTAATTTATAGTCCAGACTAATAAATTGGACCAAATTCACAGTCATTGAGGTATTGTGGATATAATTGGATAATTGAAATTGAAATGGATGGAATTAGAGTCGAATTGGGGATTTTAAGACTTTACACCGTGTATAGGCGAGTTAGGTCGGACATCGCAATTAAGCGATTGTCTAAACATTTCAAATCCTATCTAGTGCATACGCATGGATAAGAGCTTGAAATAATTTATGATAAATTGACACAATTTATTGAATTTTGTATCATGGATTATGGATAGGTGGTGAGTCAATTGTTTCGGGTAAGAGACTGCACCCGAGGGCAGAAGATAAGAGTATTTCTACTCCTAATACTGTGAGTAAACTTATTATCGTCTTAATTATCTAGAGTAGTTTTATACAACTATGTGATTTTATGAAAAATGGGTTTAAATGGTACATTGCTATGTTTTAAGAGAAATTGTGATTTTATAAAATGATTTTATAAATTTTCTGAAAAATCGAATACTGGTTTTGAAAATAGAGTAATTGGAGACTGCCTGCTTGTGTTGCAAATTTATGGTTTTAAATTGAATGACTTATGACAATATATGAGCATGAATGGCTAAATTGATTTTGGTGTCAGAATTATTTGTATTGTGTATTCAGCCTTGAGAGGCTAGGTTGCGCTAAATTGCCATGTCATGCTAGAATGAATTTTATTGATTGGTGGATTATATATTAATTATTTACTGCAGAGGGGGTTCCGTGGACCAGCCTATTAGAGGGGCACGGTAAACTCCATTATATTATTATCTCGAACGGAGAGGCGCGTAGGGTATCTCCTGGGGTAAAGCTTAGGGTTCACTTCACGCCAAACCACCACGTGAAGGGGAACTCAGCCAACGCCAAGGAACGGCTATATTTTTCTCAAACTAAAAATATGATTTATGTGAAATGTGAATTTTAACAGCCTTGGCGGACTCGGTTGAATGCCCTGCGCAAGGTATCACAGAGTATGAGTTTTGGCACGAGCTAAAGTTTTAAGAAATTCATAAGCCAACTTGATTACTTGATTTATATGGATTGATTTTATTTGGTTGAAATGAACTGAAAGGTAATGAAATTACAGTATGGTGACTTATTTTAATTGTCTCCATTTGCTCGGCTTTAGATACTTTAGATGGTATCTGTTTACTCACTGGGATTATAAAATCTCACCCCTTCTTCCTATACTTTTTTCAGGCTCAGGACAGTTTATAGATAGTCGAGTAGGACGAGAACTAAGCTCGGAACTGCATTATAGAAAGTAAGAGTTCACAGTCTTACATCCTCTTAGTTAATTGGAGCCCACGTGTCATTGCAGATCAAAACTTATATTTTGGTTATCTGTATTTCTATTCATACAATTTTTACTTTACTTTCATGTGCGAAAAATTATTTACGAATGTTTCTAGAAAAATTTATTTTATGAGAAAATAGAATATTTTATTGATTATTTTTGAATAGTATTAGTTGTTAACAATTTGCTTTCAAATGAACGTTTTAGATATTTATTTTGTTTTTAAATCATTAAATATATATTTTCTGCTTACGTACTACATTTTTAGCAAGTTTTTGGATTTTTGACGAAAAATTACGAAAATACCCCTATGAGCCAGAAAATAATATTTTATTGTTCTTATTTGAAAATGACTTATGATTTTTTTAAATGCGAGATTTAATAATTGTTGCTCACCGGAGAGATGCAGAAGTTGATGCTAAGCCTTGCGAGGTTTCGATCGGTATTCGGGGTGAAGAATGTCTGTCGAGGCCTTGCGGCGGTTGTCACGGGCTTGATGGGGAGTTTCGGGTCGTGACAATTTTATTGGTATCAGAGCATGGTTTAAAGATCAAATATTTTGATTTTAAAGCTTTGGATTTAAAAGTTTTTGGTTTTAAAGTTATTTTAAGGAATCTACACTGACACTGCATGGCCCCAAGTCCAGTTAAGTTAAGATAAGTTAAGTTAGGTTAGATTGAATAGAATGTATGCATCTTCATATAGAAATCTACCTACTTTTGAGATGCATAAATAATTAAACAATTACTATTTGATTGCATATAGGTTTTGAGGTGCACTTGTGACATACACACCATGTCTAGAAGAGGTGGTAGTCTCGATACCTCTCATAGTGATAGCGAGGGATCTCTAGATTCTACGGCTATAAGCAAATGGCACCCTGATATAGGTGATTCGGAAGGTGATCCATCCCGAATTCCTAATAACAGAATTCCTCTGAACTTAGCAGAATGGGTTCATAATAAGGAAAGCTTTGAGAGTAGCCAGAATTTTGAAAGTGAGAGTAGCTCTAATATTTTGAAAACTGAAATAGATTTCCTTTTGAAACAATCCGAAGAGTACCATAGAGAACATACGAGGAAGGCAATTGCAAGGGGAGATATTCGTCTTAGGAAGGGGGTAAACGTTGTACGCCATTTTCCTCCTGGATGTGGAAGAAATGTTGCACCAGTGAGTGCCGAGGAAATTAGGAGAAGACAACAAGCTTGGATTGAAAAGCAAAGAAAGAAATCTCAAAAGGAGGAAAACCTGGAAGAGGATCTTCAGGAGGACTCGGAGTAGAATCTTCCGATAAAATTAGATTAAGATGATGATCCCAAGGACATGTAATATTTTCGTAGGATTTTACACTACCTTAACTCTAAGTAGATGTTGTGTAAAAGAGATAATAATTATCTGTACAAAGAAGTAAAAATAGTTTGGCTTTTAAAGTATAGGATTAGAATGTATTATAAAATGATTGTTTAAGTAACTGAAGGTATATGGGAATCTTTAGTATGATAGAGATAAATTGGTAATATAATTATTGAGGAAGGTTATAGAAGGAAGCAATAAGGTTATAAATGACATTCGGAATGGATAATGTGATTACGTTAATGATTGTAATTTAAGCATGAAGGGGATTATTCAGTGATGTTATGACATTATGAGGTAATAGTTGGGCACAAATATAACCAAATGAAGTTAAATTATGGAATATGGGGAATATAAAATTTTGATTCAGTAAGGATTGCGAGAATAAAGTGAGGAGGAAGCTGGGTTGTTTTCGTAGTTAATTATACCGAAAGTCAATAAAATTATTGGAGTATAAGACAAAGAAGATAATGGGATAGGGATGACAATAAATTTGAGGAAAGTTGTAGATAGTAAGCAACTTATGTGTGGAGTGGTATATTTATCATGAATTTATTACACTGTATGGAAACGATGTTTTGAGGTGCAATTTTATGAATGTTGATAAAAGTCAAAAGATGACATGAGATGAAAGTAATAATCTAGCATAGTGTGTATGACAAGAAAATAGAAGGTATCTATACTTATGGAACTCATGATATATATCTAAAAGGGAATCCACTGGTTGAGAATGATTGATGCGGTGACTTTGAATACAGACAAATAGCTTTGATGAGAAAATTTCTAATAGCTACAGTGCTTCAACATTGACTGTTCAACGCTGTAATGCTCCGAATACCTCACGCTTATGATGCATGAGTAAGATGGGAGTGACACGATAATGAGCTTACAAATTAAATTTTGGTTGTTGGTCATTGTGTTTTGTTATCTGGGAGTCTTAAATATTCTGGAGAATGTTTACCCAAATGAATTGAAAACTTCTTTATTGCCTTGTATATAGGCATATAATTAAAAGAAAAAAATTTGAAAGATTCGTGAGATGACTATATTGAGATGAGATACCAAGTAATGAAAGTGTGAAGGAAGAATTACGAGACTGGTATAGAAAATCAATTTATATAGAATATCATTACGAGAATTTGTAATATCTATTTTGATACAGTAAAATGACAAGGGTTAGTAACAACATGAGGCTAATTGTGTGGCACCCTGGAAACCTATGAAGATGAGTTAGGGATTGAATGGATGAGTACGTATTTATATACCTTTAAGATTAAGTGTTTTAGGAATACATAAACATCTTTGAGAAGAGATTCTAATCATACACAGCAAGTATGAAATGTAAAATTTTTAAAACTTGCTGAGAAGCCTAACGGCTAAATCACAAGTTAAGGGATCACATGCTGTGAGACATAAGTTCAAGATAGATATTCCCAAGGAAATACTCAAGAGAAGTTTTGCTCTGGATCTCATTAAAGCAAGCACTAAGTTATGTGATTATAAAAAGGAAGCTGTAAGCTGAGAGTGATATTAGTATTAATATTGAAAAATACTTGAGGAGAATCTAGTTTTAAGTTTTACAATTTCAAGTACAATTTATAAATTAGTTAAGGAAGAATGACGTTCTGTTCATATGAAGGAGTGGAACAAAGGATGATAGAAGTTGACCTTGAAAATGAAGTCAGATAATGAAACTTTCCGAATATATTATGGAAATTGGAATTCGAAAATGCTTAAGGCATACATGATTCAAATGGGTTCGAGTCTTAAGTGACAAATCAATATCGTAATGCAAGAAAGATACAAGGTAATATAGAGGCATGAAAGATGATTAAGGACAAAAGGATGACTCTTAGGAATTGTGGTATTGCATGAGATGCAATGATCAAGTTGAGATAAATCTTTGAGGCATCAATAGGATTATAAAGCATACACGCATAATAGATTATAATTCAATGGAGATGACATTGTGATGAATGATATATAGTATAAGGAAACTCAAACATATGGTTGGAAATGATATGAATGATATGAAGTTATACACAAGTATAATAAGAAGGTTGACATGCACTATAAGAATTATTATATTGAAACTAGGATTGGGATACGGATGAATAAAGGGGGAATGTAGTCCAAGGCATGTGAACACATGGATTCCTATATATAAAGAGAGATGTTGACATTTGAAAATGCATGTATCTATGTATATATGAAATTGATAATTTTATTAACTAAAGTGAAGAATGGTTATTAGTAATTGGGAGATTTTGAAATAGTGTCCAGAGAGGTCAGTGAGCTAAAGTGTTAACGAACATGTAATGAACGATTAAAGTTATGAATGACTTTGAAGGTAAACCTTGGATTGTTTAAGTTCTTAATGAAACTCTAATAAAGGAAGGGTATGGACCAGTATAAGATGGATGAATCAAGGTTGAGAAATTTGGTACGGAGCAAATTAATAAAACGATGAATAGGTATACATAAGTAAGTATGATATGTGATCGAAATCAATATAATTGAGGTGAAGTTATGGTTCAAATTTAATAATGGTGATAAAGGCATGCTTAGTGTCTCGATATAAAAGATCATGATTGTGAAAAGTATTACTGATTCAGTTCCAAAGGATAATAATTGCCATAAATAAAGCATTTAATTGAACTGAAGGTGAACAAGGTGAATAAGTTGAATGTCCCTAAAGAAGGAACAAGGAGTAGGATCATAGAAGGAGATTGATAACGCAACATCGATGGGAATTCGAGGACGAATTCTATTTAAGTGGGGGAGATTGAAATACCCCATACTTTGATATGGTGATAAATAAAGTTAAGCGAATGCAAATTGAGGTCAATTAAAATGTTTAAAAGTGATAAGAGACGAAAGGAGTAGTTTAGGATAAAATATTTCGCAAGTGAAAAAATAATAATAAAATAATAATAATTTTATCGAAGAAGAATTTGTGAGATAAAAGGCGATTCAGAAGTCAAGTGAGGCATAATAAGGTATTTCAAATACTAAGGAGACAAGATAAAATTTTTAAAATATTAATATTTAGCCGGATGTCGAAATCAGTCAAGAAAAAGGATCATATGGTTGATCCAAGTGGGGGAGAAGATGACAAGCCCGACTCTATAAAAATATTTGTCATGACATACTCGTGATGGATAGCATGTTTGCATGCTAAGAGAGTCCCGAAAAAAATTTACAAAAGTCGGTATTGTACCTAGAGGTACAACAAAGTTGAGTTAAACCTCGAACTATATCAAATAGAGAATTTACGATGTAATTAAGAATTTTAAAGTCTCAGAATGGTTTAATATGGTGATTCGAAGTTCGAGGATCAATTTGAAGACAAACCGAACTTTTCGCTATTTAGGGGTAAAATGGTCATTTGCCAGCTAAGGACAAAATGGGAATTTTTAGAAAAGATTTTTGGCCCCATTTGACTTATTGGAGTAAGATTTGAGGTTTAGAAGTGAAAAATTTTAATTTCGGTATAATTTGGAGTAAAAGGGTAAAATGGTAATTTTGCCATCCGAAATCGAAAATTTAATTTTTGAAAGGATTTTGATCAAATTTAATTATTTGGAGTGTGAAATGAGTATGAGGAGTGAAAATTATGCATTATGGCAAATTTTCAATTTTTGGGGCAAAAATGTAATTTTTGAAAAGTTTAGGGGCAAAAGTGTAATTTTGAAAAATTTGCTCCACCAAAACTTTGGAAAAATCTGAAAATTTCACTTAAGACTTGGATAAGTCAAAGGGAATGCATGGTGGAAAAAGTAGGACAAGTGGATGGCTAGAAAAAAAAATGAATTAATAAAATATTCAAAATATGAATAAAATAATATTATTTCATTAAACAATAAAAAGGCATAAAAAAATCAGCCCACCCATTCTTCTTCTTCAACATTCGGCCAAGCAAGAAACAAGAGAGAGAAAGGAGAAACTAAAACCCTAGCCAAGAAATTTAAAGGGAAAATAAGTGGAAATTCAAAAATCAAGTGAAAAAAGGTAACATTTCTTAAATTTGTCTTGTGCTTTACCTTTCCCATGCATTTTCCATCATTTTTCATGGTTGAATCATGTGATTTGAGGATGATTTTAATTCTGGTCATATGGGTTTAGAGAGAGAAAGTTGTTAGATAAATTTGATTTTGAGCTATGTCAGTGTTTAGTGTTAGTTTAACATGTTTATGAGTAAAACAACAAGAAAAATATTTATCTTCTCCATGAATTTCTCTAAGCCAAATCTAGCCAATGGTATGTGAGGATGAGGTTGACTTTATTTTAAGAGAATTGGGTGGAAAAATGATGAATTATGAGGTTGAAAATTAAATGGGAATTTTCGGTGCAATAAATTGAAATTTTTACCCACTAGGGGTAAAAGCGTAATTTATAGTCCAGACTAATAAATTGGACCAAATTCACAGTCATTGAGGTATTGTGGATATAATTGGATAATTGAAATTGAAATGGATGGAATTGGAGTCGAATTGGGGATTTTAAGACTTTACACCGTGTATAGGCGAGTTAGGTCGGACATCGCAATTAAGCGACTGTCTAAACATTTCAAATCCTATCTAGTGCATACGCATGGATAAGAGCTTGAAATAATTTATGATAAATTGACACAATTTATTGAATTTTGTATCATGGATTATGGATAGGTGGTGAGTCAATTGTTTCGGGTAAGAGACTGCACCCAAGGGCAGAAGATAGGAGTATTTCTACTCCTAATACTGTGAGTAAACTTATTATCGTCTTAATTATCTAGAGTAGTTTTATACAATTGTGTGATTTTATGAAAAATGGGTTTAAATGGTACATTGCTATGTTTTAAGAGAAATTGTGATTTTATAAAATGATTTTATAAATTTTTTGAAAAATCGAATACTAGTTTTGAAAATAGAGTAATTGGAGACTGCTTGCTTGTGTTGCAAATTTATGGTTTTAAATTGAATGGCTTATGACAATATATGAGCATGAATGGCTAAATTGATTTTGGTGTCAGAATTATTTGTATTGTGTATTCAGCCTTGAGAGGCTAGGATGCGCTAAATTGCCATGTCATGCTAGAATGAATTTTATTGATTGGTGGATTATATATTAATTATTTACTGCAGAGGGGGTTCCGTGGACCAGCCTATTAGAGGGGCACGGTAAAGTCCATTATATTATTATCTCGAACGGAGAGGCGCGTAGGGTATATCCTGGGGTAAAGCTTAGGGTTCACTTCACGCCAAACCACCACGTGAAGGGGAACTCAGCCAACGCCAAGGAACGGCTATATTTTTCTCAAACTAAAAATATGATTTATGTGAAATGTGAATTTTAACAGCCTTGGCGGACTCGGTTGGATGCCCTGCACAAGGTATCACCGAGTATGAGTTTTGGCACGAGCTAAAGTTTTAAGAAATTCATAAGCCAACTTGATTACTCGATTTATATGGATTGATTTTATTTGGTTGAAATGAACTGAAAGGTAATGAAATTACAGTATGGTGACTTATTTTAATTGTCTCCATTTACTCAGCTTTAGATACTTTAGATGGTATCTGTTTACTCACTGGGATTATAAAATCTCACCCCTTCTTCCTATACATTTTTCAAGCTCAGGACAGTTTATAGATAGTCGAGTAGGACGAGAACTAAGCTCGGAACTGCATTATAGAAAGTAAGAGTTCACAATCTTACATCCTCTTGGTCAATTGGAGCCCACGTGTCATTGCAGATCAAAACTTATATTTTGGTTATCTGTATTTCTATTCATACAATTTTTACTTTACTTTCATGTGCGAAAAATTATTTACGAATATTTATAGAAAAATTTATTTTATGAGAAAATAGAATATTTTATTGATTATTTTTGAATAGTATTAGTTGTTAACAATTTGCTTTCAAATGAACGTTTTAGATATTTATTTTGTTTTTAAATCATTAAATATATATTTTCTGCTTACCTACTACATTTTTAGCAAGTTTTGGGATTTTTGACGAAAAATTACGAAAATACCCCTATGAGCCAGAAAATAATATTTTATTGTTCTTATTTGAAAATGACTTATGATTTTTTTAAATGCGAGATTTAATAATTGTTGCTCACCGGGGAGATGCAGAAGTTGATGCTAAGCCTTGCGGGGTTTCGATTGGTATTCGGGGTGAAGAATGTCTGTCGAGGCCTTGCGACGGTTGTCACGGGCTCGATGGGGAGTTTCGGGTCGTGACAACATGAGTAGTGCATCAATATGCATCCTACTAATGGTTTGTATTTAATGGATTCATCTCATGAAATATGCATCTTTATGCATCCCATTAAATCAATTTTTATGCATAGATCTTATATATTGGATTTCATAATTTCATAACCTTTGACTTTTAAAGTGTCATTAGCTTTCATTATTTCTATCATGTATAGAAATCTTGCCCAGTAAACTTATTTACTTTCCTTTGGGGTGTTATATCCATAACTTTTATGTATACTAACATGTCATTAGTCATTCATCATTGGTTATGGGATGAAATCCTCTCAAAGGTTAGTTCATGCGATTAATTGGGTTTGGAATGCTTTGTAATTCATCTCTTATGAATTCAATATAATAATCAATTGCTATTTAGTTCTAAGCAATCTTAATTTTGATCCAAGATTTCATTAAGTATGCTATTTGACTAAATATGTTCATAAGCCTATTATGATTTCATTGAGTTATGACTCAATTTTGTCTAAGTCAACTCATTAATTTCCTTTTTGATTCATAATCAAAAGAAAAATAATATCACAATAATCTTATCATTATTACTTAGTATTGATTATCATAAATGCGAGGTTGTACTTTAAGAATAAATAATTTAGAACAATTCCAAAATAAAATGAGATGTAATGTAAATATATAAATATATATATATATATATATAAGCTAAGCATCTCATGCTAGCAAAATATAAATTTATGTTTCCTAAACATAAAATAAATATTCAGCCATAGGTCCAAAACCAAAAACATCTCATCTTTACAATCATGCCATGAAAACATTCATTGTTCTAAAATTATTTATTGTTCCACAATCTAATCTAGGTCGACAAGCTTGATCACCATCAACTAAGGTTGTGCCTTTCATGATCCTATTCTTCACTGCTCTTTGTCATTAGTTCCTTCAATATGTCATACATATTAAAACCATTAATAAAGAGTAAGGTATCATATACCAAGTAGTGAAAAATAAATCATCATATGATTCATACCTGATGTGGAAGCTTCCTTTTGTTTCTTCCCTTTGATGGATTCAAGATAATCCATGCAATTGCGCCTCCAATGCCCTAGTTTGCCATAGAAATGGCATTTGTCATTGTCCTTGTCCTTCTTCACTCTTCCAATAGGCTTTATACCTTTTGAAGTTGATGCCTTTTCATCCTTAGCTTTCTTAGAAATTTTTTTTTTATTTTTATTTTTCCTAGAAGAGACAAGATGAATTAAAGGCTTCTCTTTCGCAATGGTGTTCTTAGCCTGTGTGAGCATATTCAATAAACCTGAAAGGGTTACCTCAATCTTATTCATGTTGAAGTTCAACACAAACTATGAATAGCTCTTTGGTAGCGAAGAAAGTAAAAGGTCTATGCTCAAATCATGATCCATAACCCAGCCTAACTGCTCAAGTCAAGTGATATATCCTATCATCTTAAGCACATGAGGCCTTACTGGGCTTCCCTCAGACATCTTACATCGGAACAATTCCCTTAAAATGTCAAATCTCTCTATGCGACATTTCTTAGCGAACATTTCTCTAAGGTTTAGGATAATATCCTAAGCATTCATAGCTTCATGTTGCTTTTGAAGATCTGAAGCCATACTAGCCAACATCACACATGTGGCTTGATCAAGATCATCCATATAAACTCTATAGGCCTCATTTTCCTCATTTGTAGCATCATTGCGAGGTACCTCAGGAACAGGACCATCTAGGACTTAAGCCTTTTTCTCTTATTTCAAGACAATCTTGATATTGCGAAACCAGTCAATGAAATTTGGGCCAGTCAACTTGTTTGCATCAAGTATGCTTCTAAGTGACATACTATTCGCCATGATAGATTTATATCCAATATAAATCAACATATATGATTATTAGTCATTAACGCAAATTATATAATCATAAAGACAAGGTTTTAGAATCTTATATGATTATTCTCAATATTTTATCAAAATAATAACTCTCCTCTACTATTTTGAGAAATTTAACCTTTTAAACTTCTTATTGAGCTAGGACACTTTTCATCTCACCATGACCTTGAGTGACTCAACAAGCCATAATGAAACTAATTAGGTAGATAACTTAGCTTATCAATTGTATCTTATACAACTCCTAGATTAGTTAGGTGACACCTTTTTGTCTAAATATATCATATATATTTTGCCTAACTATGCCTCTAATACTATGCGGTCATGTGTGACACATCCGAACAACATGGTACTAGTTGAGTAAGACCCACCAATAACTCAAACGTACTCGTGTAAAAGTTTGGCCTTGAGTGACTCAACAAGCCTCCAATTAAAAGAGCAACTCGGTTATCTTGTTATATGATGGAAGGCAACTTTTAGACTCAATATTTAAATAAGGGATTTTATTTATTAATTCATTAATTATTAAGGTCTCATTGATTTGGCATTGTTGACATACATAATGTTCATCGCATTTCATAGACATCATATATATATACTGAAAATAAATCTATCTCATGCCAACTACTAGGATGATTATGGACTCTACTAATTCTAATTTCCTCGAGCCATTAAGGAAATTAGTTGGTCAAATTCCTAGGAGATTTACACGAACATCATCTTCAAGCTTTGCTTGTAATCTCCTTGAATCTCCATGGGGCCTTTGGATCTCCATCTTCAAATTACAAAATTTTTTCTATCTACCCCTAGTTTTACACTTTGATGTAACTAATTACATTTTATAATCAAGAAACCTCGAGTTACATTCGAGGGGAGTTAGGTGAGAAAATAATTTTACAACCTAGAGAAAATAGAGATAAGGCAGGGTGCACAGACCCTATTTTAAAATAAATACCAAGAGAAATAAATTTAACCATCCATGACCTAATCTTCTAAGGTCTAAGTCCATAGTCATCGTCATGCTTTCTAATCATAATCAAAAGCATAGAAATAAATGCAAGCTCAATATTACTTGGTGATCTTGTGTGTTATTTGAGAAAAGCATCAATTAATTCACTTGAAGTGTGAGACTCAAATTATTTGGTACTGTTTTATTTCAATTTGGTGTTTAAGAAATTCTCAATTTCAAAACAGTTAAAGTGAACCTTTTACTTTTTATTTTTTAGTGGAAATTCATTGAAATCAAACTTTCCATTTTAATTCTTTCCATAATTAAAACTCCTTTGAAATTTTGGAAACCATTTTGCTTTTGGTAAACTTCCTAAAATATATCCAAGACAACATTTTAATTTCTAACATTTAGAACATGGATTAGTTTTCTAAATTGTATGTTGTTCAAGTTATCTAAATGGTGACTTAACAAAATTTTAGAAACTTCTAGTCAAACCAAAATTTTAAGGAAAGTTCAATGCTATCACATAACTTTAGGAATTTCTTTCAAAGTAGGAAACTTTTTCCTATGAATTTCTCAAATCAAAATACTATCCTTAATTTTAAGAACTTCTTTTAAAGTAGGAAACAATTTCCTATTTTTATGACTCACCCAAAATTTAAATATATGGCATTTAAGTGCTCTTGAAACTCCATAAATCATGAGTCAAACTCATGAAAAAGTTGCTGAAAGTTTCCAGCAAGTGTGTTTAACAATTAAACACAAAATTTATGAAGAATTAAGATACCAAAACTGATCATAGCTATCCAAAATTTTCTGCATTGAATCTTTGTTGCTTTGGAACTCGAAAACATGATTTTTATGAACTTTTTTCATACCAAATCAAGTCTACCTGAAACATGCAGAATTTAATTTGATAAAACTAATTTTTAACAATTAAAAACTGCTCAAAACATTTACCCAATGTTAGTAAAAATAATTGGTACATTAGTTCCCAAAACACCTCAAAACTATTTGGTTTTAACTTGGCTTCACAAGCCTTTTAATCCATTCATTAATTCTTCAACTAAACATGATCTTAAACCTTTTAAAACATATTTTAATGAATTAATTACATGCTATCCAGATTCGAATTAAAATAGAAAAACAAATTTTTAAGAAAGCCTTTAAAATTGATATATACCAAATCAACAAACAAATCAATCCTATTGATTATCACCAAGAATCAAGCATGCTTATTACATGAAAAACATCAAACAAAGGCTTTGATACCACTACTAGGATTCGACCTCATGCTCAAACACGAAAATAATCAATAATTAAAAATGGTAACGCAACGAAAAAATAAAATAATATTAATTAGAGAAACAGTTGAATCCTACAGGATCAATGTTTGTGTTTTTCATGTAACTTTTAAATTAATAATGAACACTTATAAGTTTAAGAGTTACATACCTTGCTCTGGATATGTAATCAAGAGCCAATTAAATCCAAATCTTTGCTTCTTCACCTTTAGGATTTGTCAAATTTTTAGCCACCCAAGTGTTTGGCCTCTAATAGTAATCCACACAGTAACTGAATAAAACCTTCTCAAAGGTAGGATTTTTACTTGTGCTAGCAAGTATTGTTTCTAAAACAAAAGGACCAAAAATTCTTGCTGAATCTTATTTTTTTGTCAGACAAAGAAAACTATTTTTCTCTTCTTATTTTATGAAACAGCAAAAAAGTGGTTTAGAGGCTTCTAAGTTCTAGTTTGCTAATATAATATATTTATATAGCCAAACTAGTTTGTAACCTAAAAACAACAATTGTATTTTAATTTAATTAAGTCTCTAAAAACTTAATTAATTTTTCACTTTATTTTGGTCTCTTTCAATTAAGTCCAACTTAATTAATTATCCTTATTTAATCTCAATCATATCACTTAATGTGTGTGACCCATTAGGCTTCTAACATGTTGGCAATAAATATAAATCATAATCAAATATCAATTTGATAATTAATTTATATTTATAGATCATGAGCAGCATATAGCAATATATCATGACCACCCAAATGTTAGAGAGTCAATTAAAGAATTTGACAAAGCCCTTCAGTGATAAGTCTTTCAGTGCAGTACGGTCCTTTCATTAAATATCCCAGATACGTCATTAAGCATGGCTCAGTGTCTACTTATAACATTCCATATTGGTTCCCATAATTCAAGACTAACTTTATGAATTTAGAAAACTAAATTTTCTCAAATTCATCATGCTTTGGCCAAATACTTTATACAAGTTAATCAAGAATTAAGAACAAGTGAGATACATCCCCTCATATCACTTGGGGTGATGAATCCTTTCTTGACTACTCAGTCACCTTCGCATGCTTTATGGCTTACCCAAAAGCACCCTATTTAGGCATCTGGTTGCTTCCAAACCCGTAAGGGTGAAATCAAAGTATGTCATTCCCCATACAAGATGACCTGATGTCTCAAGTCCAAGGACTAGTTGCACGACTATCACATGAGAACATTTTCTATAGACACTTAAGTGAAATACCAAATGGAGTTCTCATAGCAGGTCATGTTCAGTGAACTTGTTCTTTAACAAGCACCTACACGTTATCCTCAAGTATCCCATATACTTCAATTTATGAGATCAATTGCTTACTTCTCAAGTAAGGAGGCTTAACATGTACCAATGTTTGAGCATTGTCAATGCCCTATCTTGACAATACAATGACTAGGAACAATTTTAGGAACATGGCTTTTATGCATAGTGATCTCATAATTGTAACAACTTTACAATTCTCTTGCAAGGCCTTTATGTTCCCTGGGCTACATCCAATTAGTACTTGATAACTCCTTATTATTGCACTAACATGAAGAAAAACCTCTATTACATATAATTATGCAATTAAATATGCATTAAATGACAATATATATATATATATATATATATTTCTTAACCAATCCAATTGGCTCAAGGGCAAATACCAACAACTACAACCACTCATTGCATTTTATTGAACACTTAATTCAACGAATTGACTATGCTTACTTTTTGAGTATTTTGCTACTAGCTAGTGATTTACATAAAAAAAGTATATTTCATCAAAAGTGATCATACCATTTTATAATTGTTCAATCTAAATTTAGAGCTCCTCCCATTGTTAAATGGTATTTGCTATGAGTAGACTTAGTAATTTTGGACACAACATGTAAACACGATATGGAAAGACACAGGTTAAATAAGTTTGGGTTTAGTCTTAATGTGTTTTGTGTCATTTTCGTATCTTAACATGTCAGATACGAGTAAAATGTTTAAACACATTTAATTAATCATATTAATCATATTTAAACATATAAACGTATTTAATCGTGTTATCATATTTAAACATGTATACTTGACACGTTTATCAACTTGTTAAAATTTAATAGTTAAAGACTATTTTAACCTTACTTAAATAATTTTAAATAATTAATTTAATAAAATTTTTAAATTTTATAACGAGAATAATGTAATTATGCCATGCCCAAACCCTAATTTTGAACTTTTATTTTGTTATATTTGATATTGTTATTATTTCCTTTTTGTTATAATTATTTTTATAAATTTTTATTTTAAATTTAAATAAAAAATTATATTTAATCATAAATATTTTTATTTAATAGTATTAAATGTGTTAATAATCGTGTCGTGTCGTTTATTAACACGTTTAACAAATGTATTAATCGTTTCATGTTATGTTGCACGGATATTAAATGTATATGTATACATGTTTTAGATTTAAAACACTAATATTATTCGTGTCATGTTTATGTTTAACCTTAACGTATTTCGTGTCTAGCACGTTTAAAACACGAAAACACAAATTACCAAATCTAACTATGAGATGATTATGTTAAAATGCATAATGATTTACACTAATTGAGTTTGGTAGGAATTTGATTATTTTTACGTAACATTGATCTTAGATCATCAATGATAAGATCACCATCTTGAGGGGTGATATAATTCCTATTCAAAACTTTTTTTTATTGAGGTGTATGTGATTTATAAAATCAATTATGGATAATTTTAACCTTTTACTATGTGTATAAAAAAATTTGCTTCTTTACAAACATTAAAATAATTTTTAGACAGTCAATATTTACTCTTTACAAAAGTTTTGTAGCCAACTAAAAGGACATTATACATTTCTCTTAAAATTTTTTTCTTAGGTTATTTATGTAATCTTTGCTTTGGTAGCAAATTTATTATTGTTTTCATAAATTAAATATATTCCCTTCAAAGGTTTTTATTGTATCTAGTTTAAAAAAATGTAAAGGTTAGTTTATCAAAGATAAATCTGTTTTTCATATTTGTTTATTGATTTGATTAATTATAACTTATTTAAGAAATATAATGTGAGTAATATTCCACAAATTCATAAGTTAATAGGATATTAAAATAATTAATTTATTAACTTTCAAAACATTGTTATTTTGGTATTTTGTATAAAATGATATTTAATTTTTATGTGATACTAAATCTGATGATCTGAAATCCCTAGTGATTAATTAATTCTATGTGAAATTATACCAAATATGATAATCTTAAATCTTCGGAGAAAGCATTATAGTAGTAGTAAGATCACCTTTGATTAGATCATCATAACCATAATTTAAGCCATTTCCTTCAAAGACTCATATTTTTAATAACCTGAAATAAATAATTTAAATTATATTAATTATTTTAAGGTTTTTAAATGTTTCTTAAGCTTTCAAGAAATTGTGATTTAGAAATAAAAGCTTATTATTTTAAAATTCTGATCATTTTATTTTTATCATTTCAAAATAGAATCAATTTAAAACTAACAGTTATATCAACCTTAAAATAACATCATGAGAAATTAAAAAAAAAAATTACTTGTGATAATTATAAACATAATGGACAATAAGAATAAATAAAACTGGATAATAGGTTAACACAAATAAGTAAAATTCCAACATAAAATTGAGACTAACCTTTCAAAAATGTTCAAGTAAATGTTTAACACTAACGGTAAAAGAACGTATTGTATGCTTCAAAAAAGAAAAAATGAGCGTTTTTTCTTCAACAGAGTTTAAAGTAATTTCTGTCCGTCCAAATAGTTAACAAGGGTTCTTCCGTACTCTAATAATAATTTAACGTAAATATGTAAGATGGCAACGTTAAGTTAAAATTAGTCTTTCTAAAATGTTAGCGTAAATATGTAGAACCATGATTAAAAAAACATATAAGTTATTGTAAAATTAAAAAAATCAATATTTAGTTTTTAATAGAGTTTAATGTAATTTGTATTCTTCAAAATAACAATCAAGAATTCTTACAGGAAAAATATAATTCCAAGTAAATGAATAAGAGTTAAGATAAAGAAATAGTCTTTTTTAAAATATTAATATAAACCCATGAGAATATAAAATTAAAATAACGTAAAATTGATAAATGTGTCATTATCAATTTAAAATAGATCATGATAATTGTAAACTAGTGAAAGGTAAGAATACCTATTATAAGGGTTGACATTTAGAGCGTACTTTTAAGAAGAACTTAAAGAAAAAGAAAAAAGAAAAAAGAGAAAGAAGAAGGCTCTCCTAGTCTGTGTTTTCCTTATAAAAGAATAAAAATAAAATATAATTTAAATTTGGTTCAAGACTAGTTGGAGATAACAAAAATATAAATCAACTGTATATGTTAACTTTTACAAATTGAACGGTCAAATAAATAAGCAAGCAACTGAATGCAATAAAACCCAAGAATTTAATTAAATATGCAATACTATGAATCGCTTTAATATATTGGCATACAAGGTGTCATGATTATTGAATACTGTAATTCTTTTTTGCCTACAGACATATGTATGTTATCCATAAATGATTAAAATTAGATAATTGTACCCGAATATTTAGTTTATTGATTGATACATGATTCCCTGTTATAAAATAGAGTTTGAATCTCTTTCTTTCAATTATAAAAAAAAAAAAATTAGACAATTGCGTGCCCGTAACTATATTCACAATTTTCTTGGGTCAAGCTGTCCGTGTCTAATATGAATAGTATAATTGAACCACTCGCCCACATAACGGTAGACAAGGATAACATGCTGATATTCCATTTCTTCCACTTTGTTAATTTCGCTTTCATATATCCCAATCTCTTTGGCTAACCACTAACTCCTTTAATTATTAAAATTCAGGTAATTGGCAAGCGTTATTGTAAGGGTCATATAATAGAATTAAAAAACATGTAACCAATGTGGGCTTGCTATTGTAAACTTGGCACAAGCAATTGAGTCGGTTATTGAATATTTGAATGTGAATTTGGAAGAGTTTCTTTTTTTTTATGGTAAAAGTGAAGGGTACTTTATATATACTTTTTCAGAAAACTCACAACAAAAAATTAAAAATAAAAAATAAAAGAGAGCCCTCAACCGTGGGCGGGGGGAGAACCCCCAGTCGGGAAATTATTATTTCCATTTTTTTTCTTAGAAACCGATGGCATATGTTTACTATCCTTACAATAACCCGTCTAAAGATTATAAATCAAATGTATATATGAGGCAAGAGCATTTTAAAAAATTAAGATTTGACTTTTCTGAAATTGTAAAATTCATGTAATTTACATGAAATAAAAAGAAAAAAAAAGAAAGAGTGCCCAAATCAAATGCAAGGGCAGAGATGCTGTGGCCAGAACCTCCAGCATGTATGGGGGCTTTGGGTTTTAATAAATTTATAATGACAAGTAGAAGACGCGTTCGGTTGGGAGATGCGGGATCATTAGAGTAATTAATTAAGACAGGGACCAACTCTGATTGAGAGATTTCCCATGATCTCTGGTGTGAGACTAATATTCTATTTTCAGATATCACTTCACTTATTTTTTTAATTAATTTCAGCCATAAAAATTAACGACAGTCCAATCCACAGCATATCTCTACCGTCCACCAAGATCCGCGTATCCACCGACCACACTGTTGACCTCTTATCTTTTTCTTTATTAAGAATAATATAATATATTTAGGATCTTTCAAGAAATAGCAACTTGTGCGTGCTTAACCTAATCAACATTCTTGGCCAAGCTTACCATAACATGTTTGCATCCCATTTCCATGGATTTTGTTAGGCTTGCCTAGTTTTCTCCTCTTTGAATTGCTTACTTCCGCTATACCTAAATTTTCAGCTTCCTGTCTTTTCTATTATTGTCACGGGAAAATGAGTATTATTATCATTTATAAGTTCCTTTTTTACATACATATTTAATGTCCTGCTTTTTTTTAAAGAAATATCTTAACGATTAGAATTTAAGATTCTAATAAAAAGGTCTTGAGTCAAAATTTTTTGCCAAGATGGAGTTTTATCGCATGAGAAATAAGAACATGTGTAGTCCAAGATCATTTGTAAAAATAAAAATTTTGTGTGATGTATATGCGAGTTTGATAAATAAGTTGGATTTAGGTTAACATCTATTCTATGAATTTTTTAGGACATTGGGTGCAAAATTTTTAAAATTTCTTAATTATACCTTATATTATTTGGATATTTAATTAAGAATTTTTATTTTTAAATTTAGAAATAAGTTACTAATCACATTTTTACCATTTTCTCACCAACCCTCTATCTCATCTAACTCATGGATTGTCCTGAATCTAGATTTGGTAATGGACAGCAAAATTTGCGTTTTTCTTTGCTTTTACTAGTAGGAATCCGTGCTCTGCAGTAGGTTTATAAAATTTTTTAGATAATTGAAATTAACAATTGTGAATTCATCTTAATAATTGTAATTGTCATAATTGTATAAATAAACAGATTGTATCCATTTATAATTTAAAAAGTTAAAATAAAAAGATGATAGAATGCAGTAGTTGAGCACTGAAAGTTATGAATGATTTGTGCATGTGAATTGTCTTTATTCACTAACTTCATAAAAACATGAAGTATATGGTTGTGTTTGAAACCCCGACATTTATAGATACGTAACCTGATGTAGGAATGGTGACGTGGACTAAGGGGTAGTTTCAACTTTCCTTGGTGAGTGTTACTAAATATTTGATAACCTAACATTCAAGGTTTATGTTTTTGGAGAATATTTTAAATTTTGTGAAATAGGTTTTGAAAATTAAACGGTTAATTACCCTTAAATAACAGAAAGAAGGCAATTTGTTTATTTAACTTTGAATAATAGAAAGAAGACATTCTGCTTATTTACCTCTAAATAATAGAAAGAAGTTAGTTATCCTTAAATAACACAAAAGCATATTTGACTTTTCAAAGGAAAAGTAGTCAAGCTTCCTTCGGAAGATTTACACCTTTCTTTTTTTTCTTTATGGCCGCCATCACTTTTCAAAAGACATTTTCTCCCTTTTTTATTTTCTTCAACCCAAGACCACATTTCCTTCCATAAGAAAGCCATGATTTTCTTTCGTTTTCTTAGTCCTTTCATTCTTCTTCTAGTTTAAACCTTCACTTTTCATTCTTACTCACTAAACTAGCAACTCCTAACTCCATTTATTCCCTTGCTAGCTAAACCTAAAAGAGAGAAAATAAATTTCTCTTCATCCTTCTTTTTCTTTACATTAATGCTTTTGAATTTACCAAGTTGTAATCTTTAAATCCTTCAGTTTTAAGCAAGTAGAGGTGAGATTTCAACCCATAAAATCTCCAAATTTCATGATTTTAATTTTTTCAAAAAAATAATTAATCTCTAATTTTTCAATTTTCTTTTTCTTCAAAATATTTGGTTTTGTAGATTTTTACACCTCCCAGCTCACCAAGGTAAGGAAACCTTAAATTTGAGTAGTTAGTTAATGAGTTTGTGAATTAGAGTAGGATTCTAGGTTAAAATGCTAGGTTAAGATGTAATTTAGCTAGTGTATAATTATTAGAATTATTAATTCTGAATTTTTATGATATACTTGAGGTTATTATTATTAGGATGTAATTGTTAATTCAAAACTCAACTTGGATTGAGGTCTTATAGGTGTTGGTTTTGTAAGGTGCATCCAAAGGTGAGGGATACGCATCTAAATTGTTTTTGATAATTGCATGCAATGTTTTCATTATGTTATTATCAATGCTTTAAAAAAAATGCATGAGAAATGAGCCCTTTGTATCGTATGTTTTTTCTTTAACTATGTTTAAATTGGTACTATCATTAACTTGTTTAAGAGCTATTAAGAGTTGTACGCATATATGGTTTCTATGATCAACTTGTTCTATGAAATGTTATTTGTGGTATGACCATACTCTTTTTAATACATGTTGGACATAAAGCCTTTTGAGAGAGTGAAATGAGTTATAAAGAAAATGTGAAACATTTTCAATGTGGAACACTTAAGTGAGAACTTGAAATAACAGTAGTTTCTGCCAATTATTGTGCATAATAAGACTACCCTAGTTAGCATGTGGGAAGTGGGGTAAATGGCACTGGCATTGTGGTAAGAGGATGGTAGATTTGATATTGAAGTCGGTAGGCTCGAGTGTACCAACTATATGGGTTAGCTACCCATCATGTGTGATATGTTTGTATTTTGTGCTTCTTAAGTTGCTCGTGTGAAACCTCAACCTCCATAGATGCGTAACTAGAGGTAGACTGATGAGTGCATCAAATTCACATATTTAATGGGAGATTAAATACTTAATTAGACTAAATTGGGCTAGATTTAGGATCGAATTTAGGTATTTTTATTTATTTTATTAGTTTAGTTTAATTTATGTTTAAATTTTTATTTTAAGTTAATGATGTTAGTTTCACATTTTTTATAATTATTTTATGTTTTTATAGGAGTAGGATAAAAAATAATTTCAATTGGTGAAGAAAGTTGCATAATGGACTATTGCTCTATTTGCATATGTTTCAATTTTTCAAGCATATCTTTCACTACCGAGATTCAAATGACATAATTTTTGGATCATTAGAAATCTAAGAGGTAGGGATATAACTTTGATGATTACCACTTTGCCCAGTTCTGACCGAAAAGTGATCAAAATCTTTGTCAAAGTGAAAGCACTGCACCAGAAGAACAAAAAGGGGCATTTTTGTAAATTACGTGAAACTTTGATTGACTTTAGAGATAAATATCTAAAGTTCCAGCACCTTCTTCATCTTCCTTTCGTTTCATCTCTCATTTTTGTAGAAATTTTCATCCTTCATGGAAAGAAACCTTAAAACCTCTATAACCTTCTCATACTAACTCCAAAATTCATGTTTTTGCACACTTTTTCATAGGATTTTTTGTTCTCTTTCACTTTTTCACCTCAAAAACCCTCAAAAAAAGTTTTTTCTTTGCACTTTCTCTCACTAGCTGAACATTTTAGAGAGGAAAACTCTTCAAATTAACTTGAAAACTCTTGAAGGAGTTTTCCCCTTTTTATCCTCACTAAGAAAATTCAACTACAAGTCCATCAATGTGAGAAATGAGTTAGGGTTGATTTTAAGTTGTTAAAGATAGCTAATAATTAGATTTGTGGGCTGTTATATTTTTTATTGTTATATTGTGTGTGATAGGTTCCAACGAGGCCCCATATGTCCATTTGGAGCATTAGTTGAAGTTAGAGTCGATCAAAAGAATCAACAAGGACAAGTGAGTGAACTTGCATTAAATTATTTTTGGGAAATACATATATGTTGAGATAAAGCACTTAAATGATTATATTTGAATTTTTTTTCTCTAAAACATGCTTAGGAACAAGCCTTTGATGAAACGTTTTATGTTGTAAAATGTGTAATGTGATGAACCCATGTGTTCCTATATTCTGATGATGTGTATGTTATGCTTTGAATGATAATATTGTGTGATAATTGTAACTGCGCGTGTGCGGTGTGGGAGTGCACATGCCGGTGATGACGGGTGATTCCAGCTATGTGCAGTGTGGGAGTGCAAATGAGTTGATGATTGGTGGATGATGATTCTAGCTATGTGTGGTGTGGGAATGCAAATGAGCTGATGACTGGTGGATGATGATTCCAGCTATGCGCGATGTGGGAGTGCACATGAACTGATGATCGGTGGATGATGATTCCAGCTATGTACGGTGTGGGAGTACACATGAGCTGATGAGCCGGTGGTTGTATACATGTTTACACATACCATAGAAATGTTAGAGAAAATATTATGTGATTGCAATGAATGTTAAATGTTGAAATTGTTAATTGCTTCCAAATTGATTTTCAATGCAACGAGAAACTTTCTGTCTTGCTTGTCTTGCTTGGATATTTGCTATAGTTTTCACTTTTTTCAACTTCGTTGTTGATCATAAATCCTTTACTCTAAGGGATTAAATAATCAAAGGTTGAATTAAGGGGCTTTTCAAGAAATTAAGCAAAATTGCATTGTTTTTAACATAAATGCATCATGTTTTCTACAACTTTTCGTATTGTTTGCTTGTTCCCTTCCTACGTTCACTCACTGGGTTTATACTCACTCTTTTAAACTTCATGTTTTAAGAGTCGGAGGCAGTTGGGACTTAGATTGAGATGTCCACATATATTTGTCTTTTGGGTAGGTACCATGGCATTTAGTAGTTATACCTTCACCCAAGGTCACTTCTCTAGTAGTCAAAAGTCTTTTGCCTGTGTATGCATACATGTGATGTAAATCACTAAGATTCATAGTATAAACAATATATGTATATTTTGATTGATGATGCCATTATGAGTTGACAATGGGTGATATTATTTTGGATGATCTAAATGTAAGTATTTGATTACCATAGTATATCACTGAATATTTTTATAATTGAGAATTACGAAATGTGACTTTAGGAATGATTGTTGAAATAACGATCGGGATTACATAAAGAGGCTTGCTTGGGCTTAATGGGTTATGCCCATTAGGCCCATGCACAGGTCATGGCCCAAAAGATAGTCTGTGACAAAGTTGGTATAAAGACCTAGGTTGTCTAGGTCCTAGGATTTTCATTATTGGTCCAGCAGAGTATCGAGTCTTTATGTGGAAACTTCAGTTGTGAATTGTGACTCGCGACACATTTTACAACTAAGAAACCGCATAGATTCCCTATTTTAGAAACCACCTTTCCCCTTAGGTATAATTGTAACTTGTGTTTAATAACAAGTGTTTGCTCTTGTCTAAGTAAGAATGCCGCCTAAGACACGAGCCGCCTCAAGAAGGACATGGGAGCAAGATGCTCTTAACGAGAAGATAGGTAAGCCATGGGCTCCCACCCTTAGGGGGTGAGGCAGACGTGGCAGGACCACTAGGTCAGTGAGGGCAGATATGCCTGTGAGTAGACATGAAGAGGAACAGTCTTTAGGTGATGTGGATAGACATCCAACTGGGGGCATTATTATTGAGGACTTGGCTGCAGGTATGTAGGGAGTTAATAGGGTTGTGGAGATGATGGCAACCCGTATGGATGACATACAGAGAATAGTAGAGGGGAGCATGTAACACAAGAGTCCCCTAGTTCACAAGGACAGGCTGATCGCCATCATTTAGAGGTTGAGAGGTGTCATGTAGAGGTTTCACTTCCTGATTTCCTGAAGCTTAAGCCTTCGTCATTTACGGGTTCTGATGCATTAGAAAAACCCTAGGTTTTCTTAGACAATATGGAAAAAATTTGTGATGCCTTGGGATGTTCTAGTACCAGATCAATTGAGTTAGCCGTTTTCCAATTAGAGGATATGGCACAAAAGTGGTATGGCTCCCTGTGTAGATGTAGGTAGACGGGTGCAACCTTGTTGACTTAGGATGAGTTTAGTACAGCATTCTTGGATCGGTTCTCACCAATCAGTGTATGTAACGCAAGAGCTAGGAAGTTTGAGGCCTTAGTACAGACCCCAGGCATGACGGTGTTAGAATACTACATCAAATTCACACAGTTGGCTCGGTATGCGCTCTATCTAATTTCTACCGAGGAGATGATGATTTGAAGATTTATGGATGGGCTAGTGAAGCCATTGTTTAGGGCTGTAGCATCAAAGGATTTTGATGCCTACTCTGCAACTGTGGATTGCGCTAAGCGGATTGAAATGAGGAGCAGCGAGAGTAGGGCTACAAGGGATAGAATAAAAAGGGCCAAGACAGAAGGCCATCAGGGTCGTAAAGACTTTTGTAATGACATTTCATCTTCTAGCCATCAAGGACCACACCGGGACTCACGGTTACTCCAATAGGGGAGTGGCTCACCTAGTGCCAGTATTGGGGTAGGACAGGAGACCATCGGTGTTGTGAGACAGCAAGATTCAAGGCAGGGTGGCCAGGCTATTAATCGTTGCAATATTTGTGGAGTACGACATAGAGGACGATGTTTCCATGCTATAAGGGTTTGCTATACATGTGGTCAATCTAGACATATTAGGAGGAATTGCCTGATGGCTCATCAATCACGAGGTTCTACTGTCACGACCCGGAACTCTCATCCAGCCCGTGACAACCGTCGCGACATCCCGATAGGCACTCATTACCCCAAATGCCGATCGGAACCCCGCAAGGCTTAACATCAGCTTCTGCATCTCCCCAGCGAGCGACAGTAATTAAATCTCGTATTTCAAGAAATCATAAGTCGTTTTTAAATCAAAATAATAAAATATTATTTTTTAGTTCCCAGGGGCATTTTTCTCATTTTTCTTCGAAAATATTGAAACCTACCAAAAACATGATGTAAAAGCTAAATATGTTCATACATACTTTAAATCAGATAACTGAAGCATAAAATTACTTTTACAATGACACGTGGGCCTCCAACTGACCAAAATGCATCGGAAGCTAAAAACCTACAGCTTTTGCCGATTCAAGTCCAAATGAAGGTCCTTGTCAAAGTCAGCTAACTATGGAATTCCCTGAGCCTCAAATGTGAGGAAATGAGGGTGGTGAGATTGTAAAATCCTAGTGAGTAAACAGACACCATCTAAACCATCTAAAGGCGAGTAAATGGAGACGAATTAAAATATCCTTTTCCAATATATGTTTCATAACATGAATATTCAGTTTACTCAATTAATCAACATGGCTTATATATCTCACAAAACTTGGCTCCTGCAAAAATCGTTCTCGCGGGTACCTTCGTCAAGGTATCGCACTAAGACAGCCAAGGCTGTTAAATGTCCCATACCCATAAACATGTTTTCGCATTTGACACATAGCTGTTCCTTGGCGGTGGCTGAGTCTCACTCTCACGCGATGGTCCACTTGAAGTGCACTCAAATCTTTACCTCAGAAGATATTTCATCCAACATCTCCCCCTAGAGGTAAATATATAATTGAGTTACCGTGCCCTTCTCATAGGCAGTCCACGGAAACCCCCACCACTGTAGTGACTATAGATTATTTTATCTACCACCTGATTTATAAAATCCTTATCTGTGTGACATGGCAATTTATCGCAATCTAACCTCTCAAGGCTGAATACATAGTATATATAATTTTGATACAAATACCAACTTTGCCATTCATGCTCACATATTGCTATAAGCCATATAATTTAAAACACAATTTATAACACAAGCAGGCAGTCTCCAATTACTCTAATTTCAAAACCAGTATTCAATTTTCCAAAAAATTTATAAAATTATTTTATAAAATCACAATTTTTTCTAAAACATAACAATTTACCATTTAAACCTATTTTCTATAAAATCACACAATTGTATAAAACTACTCTAGATAATTAAGACGATAATAAGTTTACTCACAGTTCTAAGAGTCGATGTACTCCTAATCCCAGTCTTTAAGCACAATCTTTGTACTTTTACTAGTGTAATTTACTCACCACCTATCCACAATATACAATACATAATTCACCACATTAATGCTTAACTATTATAAAATCAATTCAGGCTCGGTGTATATGCATGATATGATATGCAACTTATCCGACTATCGCTTAAATGCAGTGTTGACCTTATTCGGCCTATTACCCGATTAAATGACAATTGTGTCCAATTTGGCTCCAAATTGATCCATTTCATTTCTAATACCTCAATTCACCAAACATTATTCAAATAACACCAATTTCAGCATCAAAACCTTCCCATTTCTTCATGAAAAATTTCGGACATTACAGTGCACTAACATCATGAATTTTCCTACTTAATTTTCTCACCATTATTCATCATTTTCTAAGCCATTTCTGTTGAAATAATAACAATCCATCACCCACACACATCAAGGAAGATTCGGCCAATGAAGATTCATGGGAAAAATGGATTCTTTTCTTGTTGTTTTGCTTCTAAATATGCTAAACTAACTAAAAACACTAACATATCTTAAAATCAATTCAATCCAACATCTTTCTCTCTCCTTACCCATTTTGACCAGCAATGAATTCATCATGAAAGCATGTAATTTAACCATGGAAATTAAGGGAAAATGCATGGGTAAGGTAAATCACTAGCAAAATCAAAGAAATTTTACCTTTGCTTGATCAAATCCTTGAATGCCAATACTTTCTCTTTGATTTTTCCCACCTAGGGTTTGTTCTTCCTTGGTTTCTCTTCTCTTCTGATTTGGCTAATCACTATGAGAGAAATGGGCTGATTTTTTACCTTTTTATAAAGAAAAAATAAAATAATAAAAGCATGACACATGGCATTTCCTTATTGGTTCAAATTTTAAATATTTGACTTTTAATTCTTTAATTCTCCACCACATATTTCTCATGTTTATCTATTTCCATGATGAATAAAATCCCTTGGTCTTGACAAGTGTCGGGGGTGAAAATTTACCGATTTGCCCCCAGGGTGGCAAAATTACCATTTCGCCTCTATACTCTAAATTATGTCGAAAGTTAAAATTTTTTCACTTCTAAACCTCAAATCATACTTCAATACTCAAATCATACTCCAACAAGTCAAACGGGGCCAAAAAAAATATTTTCTAAAAATTTTCATTTTATCCCCAAGTGGCAAATGACCATTTTGCCCCTAGATAGTGAAAATTTTAGTTTGACTCCAAATTGATCCTCGAACTCCAAATCACCATTTTAAATCATTCATGGACTATGAAACTCTTAATTTCACCTTAAAATTCCTATTTGAACTAGTTCAAGGCTTAATCGACTTAATGGTACCATTAGGGGCAATATCGTCTTTTAACGATTCCTCGAACTTTCTAAATATGCAAACATTCTATTCAGCATGTAAATGACGTCGTAATTATTTTATAGAATAGGGTTTGACAACATTACCCCCCTTAAAATAAAATTTTATCCTCAAAATTTCACTTATCAAACTCAAAGAAAAGGCGGGGTCTTATCTTTTATTTGATGCTCAACTTCTCCTGTTATCTCCTTTATAAGGAATCTTGAGTTGCTCCTCGTATTTATTTCCAATTCAACTTGAATACTTCACTTATATCTATTATTAGCCTTTAGGATTTGATCAGCAATAATCCTCTCAATCATGAGTCTTTATGTCATTTAGGATTATACTAGGTGGTTTCCCAAGATAAAGAGTCTACGCAGCCTCCTGTTTATAATCGGTGCTGCAGTCACTAACTATAAACAAGACTCTACGTCAACTTCACTATTCCGCTATTTACCACAAGAGTTGCTTCATTTAATCACTTTTCATTCAACTGAGTTAATACAAGAATTATAAATCCTCATAGTAATCCTTTATAGTACTCATTTTCTATGCCACCATCGTAATCCTTTATTCACAAATTCGATACTTAACATTGATGTCCCTTCTTATTAATCTCTCATCCTCTTTATTTCTTAAGATTTGACTTTGATAAATACATTATTGATCTTAATACTCCACAAGGTAATTTATTTCAATGTAGCCGTTGGAATTTACTTAATTAAAACAAATCTTTTACTTTTGGAGTTACTACCTTAGTCGTTCTCAACGGCTTGACTTCTTTTTGAGTCTATACGACAATTAGCAAAGTAAATTTTCTATCACAGATGCATGATCGGATACTGACCCCAACATATCTATATTATCCCCAACATATCTATATTATCTATGTGATATGCCATAGTTATCCCTTAAGGCATATTTCAATACCAATATTCACATATCTTTACCATGATAATTTCTCAAATAAATTAAAACTTGTGGGGGAAAACATACTTTACGATTTATATCTCCCTCTATAAGCATCTCCAAAAATTCTCATGTCCTATGTCCCACCTTAGAACAGTCTTCCCATATGGTTCAATAGATCACAACTTCATCACACACCTAATGATTCATTATTTATAGTATCCCACTATTCTCATAGTCGTAACCGATTATATTTCTCATCTTATAATTTTGCGGTATCACCTTCTAATTCCCTCCATACTCAAATTTATAATCCTTGACTTAACCCCGTTAACTGGTGATCAATTCATAGTACTGCAAGGTTTAATCATTATTAAATCTAATAATTGCTAGAACCATTAATGGCTTCCTATTTCAACTTTCAGTACTTATTTAAAAAAATCGATCTTACCACTAAGATGATTATTCATCATCGATACTTATATTACTAATCTACCTTTGTCATACTAAAAGATTTTTATACTCCTTCTGTCATTTAAAAAACTACTCCATCATCCATTTATATTATACAAGACAAAAGTCAACTCTTAAGCCTTTTATACAGGGGATTATTATCCTTCTTATACTACATCTGCCTAGGATTACAGTATTACAAGCTTCAACAAGGCACTAAACATCTTTAGGATCATTATCATCTTGATCCTTTTTCGAGTCCGTTTCAAGTTTTTCCTTTTTCTTCTCTTGCCATTTACTTACATTGCTCCCACAGCCTGGGGGAGAATGTCTAACGACAATTACTTAATCTCTTATACACCCTGAAAACAAATAGGTCTCTATATGCAGACTCATGCATTCTATTCGACTTAACTTAACTTAATCTGGGGCCACACAGTGTCAGTGTGGATTTCTTAAAACAACTTTAAAACCAAAAACTTTAAAATCCAAAGCTTTAAAACCAAAATCTTTGATCTTTAAACCATGCTCTGATACCACTTGAATTGTCACGACCTGAAACTCTCATCGAGCCCGTGACAACTGCCGCGACATCCCGATAGGCACTCGTTACCCCGACTGCCGATCGAAATCTCGCAAGGCTTAGCATCAGCTTCCGCATCTCCCCAATGAGCGACAGTTTTTAAATCTCATATTTCAAGAAATCATAAGTCATTTTCAAATCAAAATAATAAAATATTATTTTTTGGCTCATAGGGGCATTTTCATCATTTTTCTTCGAAAATATCGAAACCCGCCAAAAACATGGCATAAAAGCTAAATATGTTCATACATACTTTAAATCAGATAACTGAAGAATAAAATTACTTTTACAATGACACGTGGGCCCTCAACTGACCAAAATGCATCGAAAGTTGAAAACCTACAACTTTTGCCAATTCAAGTCCAAATGAAGGTCCTTGTCAAAGTCAGCTAACTGTGGAATTCCTTGAGCCTGAAATGTGAGGAAATGAGGGTGGTGAGATTATAAAATCTCAGTGAGTAAACAGACACCATATAAACCATCTAAAGGCGAGTAAATGGAGACGAATTAAAATATCCTTTTCCAATATATGTTTCATAACATGAATATTCAGTTTACTCAATTAATCAACATGGCTTATATATCTCACAAAACTTGACTCCTGCCAAAATCGTTCTCGCGGATACCTTCGTCAAGGTATCCCACTGATACCGCCAAGGTTGTTAAATGTCCCATACCCATAAACATGTTTTCACATCTGACACACAGCCGTTCCTTGGCATTGGCTGAGTCTCACTCTCACGCGGTGGTCCACGTGAAGTGCACATAAATCTTTACCTCAGGAGATACTTCATCTAACATCTCCCCCCGGAGGTAAATATATAACTAAGTTACCGTGCCCCTCTCATAGGCAATCCACGAAAACCCCCTCCACTGCAATGACTATAGATTATTTTATTTAGCACCTGATTTATAAAATCCTTATCTGCATGACATGGTAATTTATTGCAATCTAGCCTCTCAAGGCTGAATACATAGTATATATAATTTTGATACAAATACTGACTTTGCCATTCATGCTCACATATTGCTATCAGGCATATAATTTAAAATACAATTTATAACACAAGCAGACATTCTCCAATTACTCTAATTTCAAAACCAGTATTTAATTTTCCAGAAAATTTATAAAATCACAATTTTTCCTAAAACATAGCAATTTACCATTTAAACCCATTTTCTATAAAATCACACAATTGTATAAAACTACTCTAGATAATTAAGACGATAATAAGTTTACTCACAGTTCTAGGAGTCGATGTACTCCTAATCTCAGTCTTCAAGCATAATCTCTGTACTTTTACCAGTGTAATTTACTCACCACCTATCCACAATGTACAATACATAATTCACCACATTAATGCTTGACCATTATAAAATCAATTTAGGCTCGGTGCATATGCATGATATGATATGCAACTTATCCGACTACCGCTTAAACGCGGTGCTAACCTAATTCGGCCTATTACCCGATTAAATGACTATTATGTCCGATTTGGCTCCAAATTGATCCATTTCATTTCTAATACCTCAATTCACCAAACATTATTCAAATAACACCAATTTCAGCATCAAAACCTTCCCATTTCTTCATGAAAAAATTCAGCCATTACAGTGCACTAACACCATGATTTTTCCTACTTAATTTTCTCACCATTATTCATCATTTTCTAAGCCATTTCTCTTGAAATAATAACAATCCATCACCCACACACATCAAGGAAGATTCGGCCAATGAAGATTCATGGGGAAAATGAATTCTTTTCTTGTTGTTTTGCTTCTAAATATGCTAAACTATCTTAAAACACTAACATATCTTAAAATCAATTCAATCCAACATCTTTCTCTCTCCTTACCCATTTTGACCAACCATGAATTCATCATGAAAGCATGTAATTTAACCATGGAAATTAAGGGAAAATGCATGGGTAAGGTAAATCACTAGCAAAATCAAAGAAATTTTACCTTTGCTTGATCAAATCCTTGAATTCCTACACTTTCTCTTTGATTTTTCCCACCTAGGGTTTTTTCTTCCTTGGTTTCTCTTCTCTTCTGATTTGGCTGATCACTATGAGAGATTGGGCTGATTTTTTTGCCTTTTTATAAAAAAAGAATAAAATAATAAAAGCATGACACATGACATTTCCTTATTGGTTCAAATTTTAAATATTTGACTTTTAATTCTTTAATTCTCCACCACATATTTCTCATGTTTATCTATTTCCATGATGACTAAAATCCATTGGTCTTGAGAAGTGTTGGGGGTGAAAATTTACCGATTTGCCCCCGGGGTGGCAAAATTATCATTTCGCCCCTATACTCCAAATTATACCAAAAAATAAAAATTTTTCACTTTTAAACCTCAAATCATACTCCAATACTCAAATGACACTCCAATAAGTCAAATGGAGCCAAAAAAAATCTTTTCTAAAAATTCTCATTTTATCCCCAAGTAGCAAATGACCATTTTGCTCCTGGATAGTGAAAATTCTGATTTGACTCCAAATTGATCCTCGAACTCCAATCACCATTTTAAATCATTCATGAACTGTGAAACTCTTAATTTCACCTTAAAATTCCTATTTGAACTAGTTCGAGGCTTAATCGACTTAATGGTACCATTAGGGGCAATATCATCTTTTAACGATTCCTAGAACTTCCTAAATATGCAAACATTCTATTGAGCATGTAAATGACGTCGTAATTATTTTATAGAACAGGGTTTGACATCTGCTCATGACTCTACCTAGCCAGCTTCATCTGTTCCTTCAGCAACTGCTTCACCTAACCAAGAGGCTAGTGAGTCGAGAGGTAGAGGTGCTGTTACTTCCTTTTAGAGTAGGCCATCTGGGTTTGGACGTCAGAGTTCTACTAGTAAGGGCCATGCTAGGGTGTACGCTCTAACACCGCATGAGGCCCAAACATCCAATGTAGTGGTCTCAAGTACTCTTTCTATTTGTGATATGAATGCTCGGGTATTGTTTGATCTTAGTTCTACCTAGTCTTTTCGTTTCTCCATGTTTTACACCTCGATTGGGTAAAGATTGTGTTATGAGAGAAGAACAGTTAGTGGTGTCTACCCCTTTAAGGGAGGTGTTTGTAGTAGAATGGGAATATAGGTCTTGTGTAGTTCGGGTCAAGGACAAAGACACTTTGGCCAATCTAGTGGTATTAGACGTTTTAATTTTTGATGTGATTTTTGGAATGGATTAGCTGTCGCCCTACCATGCCAGTGTGGATTGTTATCATAAATCGGTTAGATTTGATTTTCTAGGAGAGCCATCATTTAGTATTCAGGGGGATAGAAGCAATGCTCCAACCAATTTGATATCGATCATGTCTGCTAAAAGGCTATTAAGACAGGGCTGTCCAAGTTATTTGGCTATTGTGAGAGATACCCAAGAGAAGTGTCACGACCCAATTTTCGGGCCATGACCGGTGCATGGACCCAATGGACGTAGCCCACTAAGCCCAAGCAAACCTATCTATATGACCTGTTTATCAATCCATCAAAGTTTCTAAAGTCACAATTCATAATTTCAAGTCGAAATATTGATAACGATTGCCAACTCGTCGTGGCATTACCAATCAAAATATACATATAATGTCTAAGGCATACATCTTAGAACTTTACATCGCATGTACGTATTTACAACAAAAAATGACTCTAGGCTTCCTGCAGAGTGACCAAGGTGAAGGTGCGGCTACTGAATGCCAAGCTACCTACCAAGGATACAAATCTACAAGGACACCTCGACCTAGTTACCGACTGCCTCTTGATCTGAAAACATGAAGTTGAAAAAGGTGAGTATAAACCCAATGAGTGAACATAAGAAGGGAACAAGCAAACGATAAGGAAAATTTAAAGAAAACTTGATGCATTTATTTTCAAAAACAATGCAATTTAGTTTAGTTCTTATTAAAACCCCTCATTAAACCCTTAATGAGTTAATCACTTGGCAAAAAGGATCCATGCACAACAAAGGATTTGAAGAGTCGAAACTTTAATAGTATTCAAGCAAGTCAAGTCAAGTAAAACGACGGGTCCTCGTTGCAGCGGAAAGGCATTCTCACTGCAGCGAAATTTGGGCTCAAATTATCAACTAGGACGAGGTTTCTCAGTTGGTCGAGGGTTTCTCTCTAAAACCCCTCATCTCAAACTTGATTAAATAAATTCCTTAATTTTGGGAGTCCATGATCAACTATGGTATTACTGAAATGGAAAATGTGGCAAAAACCAGCAAGGTAGCATGTTGGACAGAAAGTTTCTCGCTGCAGTGAGATTTAGGCAGCCAAAACAGAAAGTTTCTCACTGTAACAAGTTGCAGGCAACAGAAACATAATGTTTCTCGCTACAGCAAGGAGCTTCAGCAACTTTCTCGCTGCAGTGAGAATCAAGCCAATGTAACCCTCCAAACCTGAGAGTTTTTCGCTACAATGAGAATGAATCTTATTGCAGCGAGAAACAGGACACCAACAACAAATTTTCATTCTCTCAAGGAAAGGCCATTTAGCTGCAAAGACAAAATCAACTTGAACATGTTTAGAAATTCCCAAGGTTTAACATGCAAGATTTACATGTATTACAACCATATACCATACTCATGAACTTTCTATAACACACATATTTATCTATATATATATATACATCATCATGTATGCCATCCCACCATCATTAGCTCATGTGCACTCCTTACTCGCACATAGCTGGGTCATCATCAGCTCATGTGCACTCCACATCGCACATAGCTGTGTCATCATCGGCTCATGTGCATTCCCACACGCACATAGCTGGGTCGTCATTATCACATAAAAAAAAAACATCCAATGCATATTATACATATCATCATATTGTGATAACACATGAACCATTTTATGGCACACTTTCACAATATAGAAACATTCACCAAAGGCTTGTTCCCTAGGTAGATTTTTTTAAGGAAAAGTTGGATAAAATCATTCAAATGTTTTGTGCAAATACATTCACATTCCCAAAATAATTTTGAAATGCAAGTTCACTCACCGGTATTCGTTAAATCTTTACTCAACTCCAACTTCCTCTAATGGTTCAAATGGGGCGGTGGGGCTTCGTTAGAACCTATCATCACATTAGCATCACAATTAACTCAATTCATACAACTATAAATTCTAAAAGCTATCTCCTAACTAGCATCCAATTGCCATTAAGTAGCTATATATTTTCACTATCCTAATCACTTTAAAATGAATGATCAATCTCAACTACAAAACACTCACAAGTCTAATCACTAACCATTCTCAACACAAAAAAATCAACTCTAATTTACTACTCACCTTGGTAGATTTGTAAATTTGAAATTCTTTCCAATAATCTTCCAAACTATTATAAAAGCTCCCTCTTTCTTTCTCTAAACACCTAGTTAGTGAGAGAAAGTATGGAAGTAAGATTTTTCAAGGGTTTTAAAGTGAGAGAGTCAAAGAGCACAAAGGTTCTATGAAAGGGTGCACAAAAGCAAGAAAAGTGGAGCTAGCTTGAGAGAGTTATGGAATCTTGAAGAGAACTCCCACGGAGGATGAAGAAATGTGAGAGGGAAGAAGGAAGAAGAAGAAGAAGCTACTGGAAATGTGAGAAGAAGCTGCTGGAAGATTATATTTATAGCTCAAGCTTATCCAACTCCACTTAAATTACGAAAATGCCCTTAGCAAGTTAGCTTATTCTTCTCTAATCCTTTGTGCAATCTTTTTTACTCTTTTAACACTGAGGCCAGGTCCACAATGGTCTAAAAATACTCGGGCTTACAAAAACTTAAAATTTTGACTCGAGATGAAAAATGACCATTTTGCCCCTACCTTGGAAATCATTATTTTTTTTATTTCCTTTTTCCTTTTACCCTTATTTTCATCATTCATTTTTGCCTTAGGCCTACTTAGGCCTTAATATTGTTTGAAAGCCTACTTTTAGGGGCTCATTAAGGAAATGATGAAATTACCCCTGGCTAGTGTTATTGTGTCTACACCTAGTTACAAGGCTATAGAGGTCGAGGTCTCACACGAAGGTTGGGGATATAAACCAAGTATTGGTACTGAATGAGTTCATAGATGTATTTCCAAATGAACTTCCAGGTTTGCCTCCCTAGCGGGAGATTGAATTTTGTATAGACTTGATTCCCGATACTAGACCTATATCCATACCCCCATATCGAATGGCACCTATGAAGCTTAAGAAACTTAAGGATCAGTTAGAAGATTTATTAGATAAAGGCTTCATCCGCCCCAACATCTCACCATGGGGAGCACCGATGCTATTTGTAAAGAAAAAAGATGGGTCACTTAGATTGTGTATTGACTACTAACAGCTTAATAAAGTGACGGTGAAGAATAAGTACCCCTTTTCGAGGATAGATGATTTATTTGACCAACTACAAGGAGCAAAATGTTTCTCTTAGATTGATCTGCAATTTGGGTACCATCAGTTAAGGATCAAGAATGAAAACATACCAAAGACTTCATTTTAAACAAGATATGGGCACTATGAGTTTTTAGTGATGTCATTTGGGCTTACAAATGCCTCTACGACCTTTATGGATTTGATGAACTGAGTAATCAAACCTTATTTAGGCAAGTTTGTGGTGGTATTTATTGATGATATTTCGATCTACTCAAGGAGTTGGAAGGGACACAAGCAACACCTTAAGATAGTGCTCCAAACTTTGAGAGAACATCAATTGTATGCCAAACTCTCTAAGTGTGATTTTGGCTTGAAAGTGTTGCCTTTTTAGGACATGTGGTCTCTAAGGATCAGGTACAAGTCGACCTAAAGAAAGTTGAGGTAGTGGAAAAGTGGCCAAGGCCAACATTGGTTACTGAGATTAGGAGCTTTTTAGGTTTTGCTAGCTATTATCGTTGTTTGTGAAGGATTTCTCCAAAATAGTTGCACCTTTGACTAGGCTGACACAGAAGGATACAAAATTTGAGTAGTCAGATGCTTGTGAGGATATCTTTGAGAAGCTTAAGGCTTGTCTCACCACTACTCCAGTATTAAGCCTACTACAAGGCACATCGGGTTATACGGTATTTCGTGATGCATCACGGATTGGTTTAGGGTGTGTATTAATGCAGCATGGGAAGGTGATTGCATATGCATCGAGACAACTTAAAAGGCATGAGCAAAATTACCCCACGCATGATTTGAAGAAGGTAACAATTATGTTTGCCTTAAAGATTTGGAGACATTATTTGTTTTGTGAGACTTGCGAGTTATATACAGACCACAAGAGCTTAAAGTATATATTTCAGCAAAAGGATCTTAACTTGCGACAACGTAGGTGGATGGAGTTGCTTAAGGATTATGATTGTACTATTCTCTATCATCTTGATAGGGCTAATGCAGTGGTGGATGCCTTAAGCTGAAAGTCAATGGGGAGTTTGGCACATATATCTGTAGATAGGAGATCCTTGATTCGAGAGATGCAGGGTTTAGGAGATATGGGTGTGCATTTTGAAATTTCAGAGACAAATGCATTGTTAGCACATTTTAGAGTTAGACCTATCTTAATAGACTGGATTAGAGAAGCCCACAGTAAAGATGAGTTCGTAACTAAGGCTTTAGAGGCCCTCAGGGAGGGAAAGGAAAAATGTTTACTAAAGGCACAAATAGAGTATTGAGGTATGGGATCAAACTTTATGTGCCCAATAGTGATGGATTGAGGAGAGAAATACTAGATGAGGCGCATATGGCAACGTACATGGTACATCTAGGAGCTACAAAGATGTACCAAGATTTAAGGGGAGTATACTAGTGTGAAGGACTTAAGAAAGACATAGCTGAGTTTGTTTCTAAATGCCTAGCTTGTCAACAAGTTAAGGTAGAGCACCAAAAGCCCGTAGGGCTACAATAGCCATTACTGGTGCTCGAATGGAAGTGGGAGCATGTTGCAATGGACTTTGTAATGGGCTTGCCTCGAACTAGTGGGGGTTATGCCTTGATTTGGATTATAGTAGACTGGTTAAAAAAGTCAGCTCATTTTCTTCTGATTAAACTACATACGGGGCTGCCCAGTACGCTTGAGTTTATGTGGACGAGATAGTACGACTGCATGGTATTCCCATTTTTATAGAATCTAACAAAGGGACACAGTTCACCAATAGGTTCTGGGGACAGTTACAGGAAGCATTGGGCACTAAGTTGGATTTCAGCATAGCTTTCCACTCTCAGACTGATAGACAGTCCGAATGAACAATACAGACATTGGAAGATATGCTGAGGGCATGTGTAATAGACATTGGGGTTAGATGGGATTGGTATTTACCCTTAATGGAGTTTGTTTACAACAATAGCTTCCAAGCTAGCATCCAAATGGCACCATTTGAGGCATTATATGGACGGAGGTGCAGGTCACCCATTGGGTGGCTAGAGGCGAGAGAAAGGAAACTCTTGGGGCCAGAGTTGGTACAGGACACCACCAAGAAGATACAAATGATTCATCAGAGGATGTTATTAGCGCAAAGTAGACAAAATTCATATGCTGATAACAAATGGAAAGACTTGGAGTTTCAAGTGGGGGATCATGTATTTTTGAAGGTATCACCAACAAAAAGGGTAATAAGGTTCAGTAAAAAGGGAAAATTAAGTCCTCGTTATGTAGGACCCTTCGAGATCTTAGAAAAGATTGGAACAGTAGCATATCGTTTGGAACTACTGTTAGACCTCTTGAATATCCATTTAGTATTTCATGTGTCAATGCTAAGGAAGTATAACCGAGATCCATCTCATGTAATACGGTATGAAACCATTTAGTTGAGAGATGATTTAACCTATGAGGAGCAACCGGTGGCTATCCTTGATAGGCAAGTCAAAAAGCTCTATTTAAAGGATGTAGCCTTAGTGAAAGTGTTATGGCGAAACCACACCAGTGAAGAGGAAACGTGGGAAGCTGAAGAAGAAATGCAGACAAAGTATCCACACCTCTTTAATACATAGAGGTATGCAACTTTATAGTTGGATTTAAATTCGGAGATCGAATTTTCTTTTAGTGGGGGAGAATGTGAAACCTCGACCTCTATAGATGTGTAACTGGAGGTAGACTAATGAGTGCATTAAATTCACATATTTAATGGGAGATTAAATACCTAATTAGTCTAAGTTGGGCTAGATTTAGGATTGAATTTAGGTGTTTTTATTTATTTTATTAGTTTAGTTTAATTTATGTTTAAATGTTTATTTGAAGTTAATGATGTTAGTTTTATGTTATTTATAATTATTTTATGTTTTTATAGGAGTAGGATCAAAAATAATTTCAATTGATGAAGAAAGGTGCATAATGAACTGTTGCTTTATTTGCATATGTTTCGATTTTTAAAGCATATCTCCCACTACAGAAGTCCAAATGACTCCACTGGTAGTCAAGAGTCTTTTGCTTGTGTATGCGTACGCTGGTGTAAATAACTAAGATTCATAGTATAAACAATATATGTATATTTTGATTGATGATGCCACTATGAGTTGACAATGGGTGATATTATTTTGGATGATCTAAATGTAAGTATTTGATTGCGATAGTATATCACTAAATACTTTTAGTTGAGAATTATGAAATGTGACTTTAGGAATGATTGTTGAAATGACGATCAGGATTACATAAAGAGGCTTGCTTGGGCTTAGTGGGCTATGCGCATTGGGCCCATGAGCCGGTCATGGCCCGAAAATTCATCTGTGACAGCTCGACTAGTGTATTAAATTTTAATCATGATGCTTGGACTATTTGATATATTATTATAAGCTTTTCACTATTTAAAAGTTATATGAACGTGCTAGAATTTAAATATTTACTATGTTATGTTGAAGAGAATAACAAGGATTTCGAAGGCATGAGTGACTATAACTAGACTTTTTTTGTCAATAGTTTACTTTTTCTTCACGTTTCTCGATGTAAACATCAAATTATGATCTTTTTTGATTGGAATTGTAAACAAAATTAAATTCAAAATCTTTTAAAAGTTATAAAACCACTGAAAGTGAGTAATAAGGCTTTTGAAGGTATGATTGCCAATAAATAGACTTTTCTTGTCAATGGGTGGCTTTCACTTTATGTCTTCAGACACAAACATCAAATTATGATATGTTTTAATAAAAAATGTAAACAATTTTAATTCAAAGTCATTTAAAAGGATATAAATCCACTTAAAGGGTGTAAGAAGGCTTTCGAAGGCATGAGTGACTATAAATGAACTTTTGTTGTCAATGGATGGCTTTTGCTTCATGTTTAGCGATGCAAACATCGAATTATGATCTGTTTTAATCAAAAATGAGAGTCATTCAATTTTAAAATTATTTATATGATTATAAAACCATTTAAAGCGACTAATTAGGCTTTTGATGGCATGGGTGACTATAAATGGACTTTCTTGTTAACGGATGGTTTTCACTTTATGTTTCCCAATGCAAACAACAAACTATGATTTGTTTTAGCCAAAAATGAAAAAAAAATTCAAATTGAAATCATTTATAAGATTATAAAACCATCTGAAGCGAGTAAATAGCTTTTGAATGCATTAGTGACTATAAATAGACTTTTATTGTCAATGGATGGCTTACGTTTCACATTTCTTGATGCAAACATCAAATTATGATATGTTTTAACCAAAAATTTAAAAGAAATTCAATTTAAAATCATTTAAAAAGTTATAAAACTACTTAAAGTGAGTAACAAGGCTTTCGAATGCATGAGTTACTGTAACTAGACTTTTCTTGTCAATGGATGGTTTTTTCTTCACGTTTCCGATGCAAGCAAAAAGTTATGATCTACTTGAACCAAAAATGGAAAAAAATTCAATTTAAAATGATTTATAAAGTTATAAATCCACTTAAAAAGAATAACAAAGATTTCAAAGGCATGAGTGACTTTAACTAGATTTTTCTTATCAATGGATGGCTTTTTCTTCCTGTTTCTCGATGCAAATATCAAATTATGATCTTTTAATCAAAAATATGAAAAAAACTAAATTCAAAATCTTTTAAAAGTTATAAAACAACTTAAAACGAGTAACAAGGCTTTTGAAGGTATGAGTGCCTATAAATAAACTTTTCTTATCAATGGATGGCTTTCACTTCATGTCTCCCAATTCAAACATCAAATTATGATCTGTTGTAACAAAAAATGCAGAAAAAAATTAATTTCAAATCATTTAAAAGGTTATAAATCCATTTAAAGGGTGTAAGAAGTCTTTCGAAGGCATGAGTGACTATAAATGAACTTTTCTTGTCAATGGATGGCTTTTGCTTCACGTTTCGCGATGCAAACTTCGAATTATGATCTGTTTTAATAAAAAATAAAAATAATTAAATTTCAAAATCATTTATATGATTATAACCATTTAAAGTGACTAATTAGGCTTTCGAGGGTATGAGTGACTATAAATGGGCTTTCTTGTCAATGAATGGTTTTCACTTCACGTTTCCCTATTCAAACTACAAACTATGATCTGTTTTAACCAAGAATGAAAAAAATTCATATTGAAATCATTTATAAGATTATAGAATCATCTAAAGTGAGCAAATAGCTTTTGAAGGCATTAGTGGCAATAAATAGACTTTTATTGTCAATGGATTACTTTCGTTTCACGTTTCTTAGTGCAAATATCAAATTATGATCTGTTTTAAGTAAAAATGTAAAAGAAATTCAATTTAAAATCATTTAAAAAGTTATAAATCTACTTTAAAGCGAGTAATAAGGCTTTCGAACACATGAGTTACTATAACTGGACTTTTCCTATTAATGGATGGCTTTTTCTTCACATTTTCTAATGCAAGCAAAAAGTTATGATCTGCTTTAACCGAAAATGGAAAAAAATTCAATTTAAAATCATTTATAAAGTTATAAATCCACTTAAAGAGAATAACAAGGATTTCGGATGCATGAGTGACTATAACTAAACTTTTCTTGTCAATGGATGGGTTTTTCTTTATGTTTCCCAATGCAAACATCAAATTATGATCTTTTTGAATCAAAAATGTAAAAAAATTTAAATTCCAAATCTTTTAAAAAGTTCTAAAGCCACTTAAAGTGAGTACCAAGGCTTTTGAAGGTATACGTGTGTCACGACCCAAATTTTTAGGCCATGACCTGCGCAAGGGCCCAATAATCGTAGTCTATTAAGCCCAAGCAAGCCTATCGATTTATCCTACTCACCATTCCATAAAATATCGCTAAGTCATTTTTCATACTTTCGAATCAAAATAATGATATACATTGCCAACTCGTACTGGCATTACTCCTTAAAAATTTACATACAATGTCTACATCATGTATTCTAATAATTTATATTAATTTTGTCTATACAAAACAAAATAACACTTGACTTCCAGCGGAGGGACTCGATGAATGTACGGCTACTGAATACCAAGACACCTACCAAAAGATGGACACAAGTCTACAAGGACACCTCGTCCTAGTTACTGGCTGCCTCGTGATCTGAAAACATGGATTTGAAAATGGTGAGTATAAACTCAGTGAGTGAACAAGGAAGGGAACAAGCATACCATAAGGAATCTTTAACGAAATCATGATGCATTCTTTTTCAAAACAATGCAATTTGTTTCTATTTTTATTGAAAACCCCTCATCAAGCCCTTCAATGAATAATCATTAGCAAATCATTAACCCATACATAACGAACCATTTGAAGAATAAAAGCTTCAATATTACACAAGTAAGTCAAATATGAAACGAATCTTCGCTGCAGCGAGAATGCCTTTCTGCTGCAGTGACGTTGGGATTTAGTTATTAACTGAACGAGGGTTTCTCAACTGGCCGAGGATTTCTCACTAAAACTCCTCATTTTAAACTTAACTCATTTAATCCTAAATGTTGGAAGTCCATGCTCCGATATGGTAGTAAAGAAGTAAAAGATAGGGCAGCAATTGAACAAGATAGGAGACCAAAATAGAAAGTTTTTCGCTGCAGCGAAATTGTAACCCAGAAACAGAATGTTTCTCGCTGCAGCGAAATTCATTCTCGCTGCAGCAAAATTGCTACCCAGAAACAGAAAGTTTCTCGCTATAGCGAGAATGTATTTCGCTGCAGCGAGATGCTACAGTGTCATTCTCGTTGCAACGAAAATGCATCCTCGCTGCAGCGAGTTTTCGGCCAGCTTACCCTTTCAAAACCTGAGAGTTTCTCACTACTGCAAGAATCATTCTCGCTGCAACGAAGTACAGGGTATCAATGCAAAATTTACCTTTCTCCCAAAGGAAAAACCACCCTGCCAAAAGGTCCAAACCAACATGAAAACACATAACAATTTCTCAAGGTTTAAAATGTCAAGTTTCACATGCATTACAACCATAACCCATTATCCATCAATTTCCTATAATACACATATTTTCATATCTATATATATATACATATATACCCATCATCATCATCACACCATCCCATCATCATCATCACCAGCTCATGTGCACTCCCTACTCGCACATGCTGGGTCATCATCAGGTTATGCGCACTCTTTATTCGCACATAACTGGGTCATCCTCAACTTATGCGCACTCCCTACTCGCACATAGCGAGTCAATATAATTACACAACATTATACTCAAGCATATATGTATATCAACATAATGCAGCTACATAGAAATCCAGAAAATACCCACATATCATCACATAAACCATTTCACAAGAGCTTGTTCCCAAGGCATTCATTTTGAGAAAAGTTGTATAAAATCAATCAAACACTTTGCTCAAAACAGTCATATTCCCAAAACAATTTTGATAGGTAGTCCACTCACTAATTGAGTGTAGAACCTTTAGTTGACTCAAATTCCCCTAATGATCCAATTGGAATGATGGTGCTTCCTTAAAAACCTAGGATCACATTAACATAAACAATAGATCAATTTACACACTATGAACTCTAAAAGCTATCTCTTAGCTAGTTTTCAATTATCACTTCAAATGGCTATCTATGTTCACTATCTTAATCACTAAAAAGTAATAAACATACTAAACAATAAAACAGCTCATAAATCATAATTACTAGCCATTTTCTGCAGTTAAAAATCAAACTTGGTGCATCACTCACCCTAGGGTTCCTTTGTAGTCGGATTATCTTCCAATAGCTTTCAAATCAATGGAGTGATTCTCTCTTTCTCTCTCTAAAATGGCCAACTAGTGAGAGAAAGTGTGAAAACAAGATATTTCAAGGTTTTTGAAGTGAAAAGATGAAATAGCACAAGGGTTTATGGAAGGGTACACCAAAAGCATGAAAATTGGAGCTAGAGAGAGAAAGTTGTGGAAGTTTGAAAATCAAGCTTCCATGGAGTTTGAAGAAACATGAGAGAGGAGAAGGAAAGAAGAAGACCATCTGTTGGAAAATTCAAGAAGCTGTTGGAAATTCAAGGTATTTATAGGCAATCTTATCCTTTCCTTTAAAATTACGAAAATGCCCCTCCACCAATTAACTTACTCTCTTCTAATCTTTTATGCAATCTTTTTGCTCTTTTAACACTGGGACAATATCCATAATGGTCTAAACATGCTTGGGTTCATAAAAACTTAAAATTTTAACCCGAGGTGAAAAATGACCATTTTACCCCTATTATGAAAATTATTGAAACTTCTAGTTTTCTTCGTGTTTTCATCAGCACACATCATTTATGCAGTCTTATACCCATTTAAGCCTTAAAATATCATAAAACTTTTTTCTGGAAGCTTATTAGAGAAAATGACGAAACTACCGTAAGCTCATATTATTACATCTATACTTAGTTACAAGCCTATAGAAGTTGAGGTATCACAACATGCCAATAAATAGACTTTTATTGTTAATGAATGGCTTTTGCTTCACGTTTCTCAATGCAAACATCAAATTATGATCTGTCTTAACCAAAAATGTAAAAAAATTTAATTTAAAATCATTTAAAAAGTTATAAATCCACTTAAAATGAGTAAAAAGGTTTTCGAAGGCATGAGTAGCTATAAATGGACTTTTCTTGTTAATAGATAGCTTTCGCTTCATGTTTCATGATGCAAACATCAAATTATGATTTGTTTTAACCAAAAATGAAAATAATTCAATTTTAAAATCATTCAAGAGATTATAAGACCTTTTAAAGGAACTAACTAGGCTTTCAAAGACATTAGTGACTATAAATGGACTTTTCTTATCAATGGATGGTTTTTGCTTCATGTTTCTTGATGGAAATAACAAATTATAACCTTTTTTAACTAAAAATGAAAAAAAAATTTGAATTTGAAATCATTTATAAGATTATAACATCATTTAAAGTGAGTAAAAAGGCTTTTGAAGTCATGAGTGACAATCAATGGACTTTTCTTGTCAATGGATTACTTTCAGTTCACATTTCTCAATGCAAACATCAAATTACGATCTGTTTTAACCAACAATGTAAAAAAAATTTAAAATCATTTAAAAAGTTATAAATCCACTTAAACGGAGTAATAAGGCTTTCAAAGGCATGAGTGATTATAAATAGACTTTTCTTGTGAACGTATGACTTTTTCCTCACATTTCCATGTGCAAACATCAAATTATGATCTCTTTTAACCAAAAAAGAGAAAAAAATTCAATTTTAAAATCATTTATACGATTATAAAACCATGTAAAGTGACTAACTAGGCTTTTGAAGGTATGAGTGACTGTAAATGGACTTTTCCTTTCAATGGATGGTGTTCACTTCACTTTTCCTAACACAAATAACAAATTATGATCTGTTTTAACCAAAAATGAAAAAAAATTCAAATTAAAATTATTTATAAGATTAGAAAACCATCTGAAGCAAGTAAATAGGCTTTTGCAGGCATTAATTACTATAAATAGACATTTCTTGCCAATGGATTGCTTTTGTTTCACGTTTCTCAATGAAAACATCAAATTATGATTTGTTTTAACCAAAAATATAAAATAAATTCAATTTAAAATCATTTCAAAAGTTATAAATCCACTTAAAGCGAGTAACAAGACTGTCAGAAGCATGAGTTACTATACTTGGACTTTTCTTATCAATGAATGGCTTTTTCTTTACATTTTTCGATGCAAACAACAAGTTAAGATCTGCTTTAACCAACAATAAAAAAAATTCAATTTGAAATCACTTATAAAGTTATAAATCCAATTAAAGAGAATAACAAGGCTTTTGAAGGCATAAGTGACTATAACTTGACTTTTCTTGTCAACGGATAGCTTTTTCTTCATGTTTCTCAATGCAAACATCAAATTATGATCTTTTTTAATTGAAAATGTAAAAAAAAACTAATTTAAAATCATTTAAAATGTAATAAATCCACTTAAAATGAGTAAGAAGGCTTTCAAAGGCATGAGTGACTATAAATGGACTTTTATTGTCAATGGATGGCTTTTGCTTAACGTTTCGTAATGCAAACATCAAATCATGTACTGTTTTAATCAGAAAAGAGAAAAATTTAATTTTAAAATCATTTATACGATTATAAAACCATTTAAAGTAACTAACTAGGCTTTCGAGGGATGAGTGTGACTATAAATAGACTTTTCTTGTCAATGGATGGTTTTCGCTTCACGTTTCCTAATGCAAACAGCAAACTATGATCTCTTTTAACCAAAAATGAGAAAAAATTCAAATTGAAATTATTTATAAAATTATAAAACCATATGAAGGGAGTAAATAGGCTTTTAAAGGCATGAGTGACTATAAATAGACTTTTCTTGCCAATGGATGGTTTTTGCTTCACATTTTTCAATGCAAACAACAAACTATGATATCTTTTAGCCAAAAATGAAAAGGATTCAAACTGAAATTATTTATAAGATTATAAAAACCATCTAAAGTGAGTAAATAGGCTTTTGAAGGAATTAGTGACTATAAATAGACTTTGATTGTCAATGGATGGTTTTTGTTTCACATTTCTCGATGTAAACATCAAATTGTAATCTGTTTCATCCAAAACCATAAAAAAAATTCAATTTAAAATCATTTAAAAAGTTATAAATCCACTTAAAGCGAGTAATAAGGCTTTCAAAGGCATGAGTTACTAAAACTAGACTTTTCTTATCAATAGATGGCTTTTTCCTCACGTTTTCTAATGCAAACAAAATGTTATGATCTGCTTTAACCAAAAATGGAAAAGAAATTTAGTCTAAAATCATTTGTAAAGTTATAAATCCAGTTAAAGAGAATAACAAGGATTTCAAAAGCATGAGTGACTATAACTAGACTTTTCTTATCAATGGATGGCTTTTTCTTCACGTTTCTGATGCAACATCAAATTATGATCTTTTTTAATTGAAAATATAAAACAAATTTCTTTCAAAATCATTTAAAAAGTTTTAAAACCACTTAAAGTGAGTAACAAGACTTTTGAAGGTATAAATGCCTATAAATGGACTTTTCTTGTCAATGGATAGCTTTTGCTCCAAGTTTCATGATGCAAACATCAAATTATGATTTGTTTTAACCAAAAATGAGAATAATTCAATTTTAAAATCATTCAAAAGATTATAAAACCTTTTAAAGGAACTAACTAGGCTTTCGAAGGCATTAGTGATTATAAATGGACTTTTCTTGTCAATGGATGGTTTTCGCTTCATGTTTTTTGATGGAAATAACAAATTATAAGCTGTTTTAACTAAAAATGAAAAATAATTGAATTTGAAATCATTTATTAGATTATAAAACCATTTGAAGCAAACAAATAGGCTTTTGAAGTCAAGAGTGACTATAAATGGACTTTTCTTGTCAATGGATAGCTTCCACTTCATGTTTCTCAATGGAAGGCTATCGAAGGCATGAGCTACTATACTTGGACTTTTCTTATTAATGGAAGGCTTTTCTTCACATTTTCCAATGCAAACAACAAGTTATGATATGCTTTAACTAAAACTGAAAAAAAAAATTCAATTTGAAATCACTTATAAAGTTATAAATCCAATTAAAGAGAATAATAACACTTTCAAAGGCATGAGTGACTATAACTAGACTTTTCTTGTCAATGAATGGCTTTTGCTTTATGTTTTACGACGCAAACATCAAATTATGATCTCTTTTAATCAAAAAAGAGAAAAATTAAATTTTAAAATCATTTATACGATTATAAAACTATTTAAAGAGGCTAACTAGGCTTTCGAGGGCATGAGTGGTTATAAATAGACTTTTCTTGTAAATGGATGGTTTTCGCTTCGAGTTTCGCAATGCAAACAACAAACTATGATCTTTTTTAACCAAAAATGAAAAAAAATTCAAATTAAAATCATTTATAAGATTATAAAATCATATGAAGTGAGAAAATAGGCTTTCGATGGTATGAGTGACTATAAATGGACTTTTCTTGTCAATGGATGGTTTTCGCTTCACGTTTCCTAATGCAAACAACAAACTATGATCTCTTTTAATAAAAATTTTAAAAAAATTCAAATTAAAATCATTTATAAGATTAGAAAACCATCTGAAGGGAGTAAATAGGCTTTTGAAGGCATTAGTGACTACAAATAGACTTTTCTTGTCAAGGGATGCTTTTGTTTCATGTTTCTTGACGCAAACATTAAATTATGATCTGTTTTAACCAAAACCATAAAAGAAATTCAATTTAAAATCATTTATAAAGTTATAAATCTACTTAAAGAGAATAACAAGGATTTTGAAGGCATGATTGACTATAACTAGACTTTTGTTGTCAATGGATGGCTTTTTCTTCATGTTTCTCGATGCAAACATCAAATTATGATCTTTTTTAAGCAAAAATGTAAAAAAAAATTCATTTAAAATCATTTAAAAAGTTTAAAAACCACTTAAAGCAAGTAATAAGGCTTTGGAAGGTATGAGTGCCTATAAATAGACTTTTGTTGTCAATGGATAGCTTTCGTTTCACGTCTCTTGATGCAAACATCAAATTATGATCTATTTTAACCAAAAATGCAATAAAAATTCATCTAAAATCATTTAAAAAGTTATAAATCCACTTAAAGGGAGTGAAAAGGCTTTCAAAGGCATGAATGACTATAAATGGACTTTTCTTGTCAATGGATGGCTTGTGCTTCATGTTTCGTGATGCAAACATCAAATTATGATCTGTTTTAATGAAAAATGTAAAAGAATTCAATTTAAAATCATTTAAATGGTTATAAATCCACTTAAAGGATGTGAGAAGGCTTTGGAAGGTATGAGTGTTTATAAATAGACTTTTCTTGTCAATGGATGGTTTTCGCTTCATTTTTCCCAATGCAAACATCAAATTATGATCTGTTTTAACCAAAAATGTAAAAAAAATAATTTAAAATCATTTAAAAGGTTATAAATCCTCTAAAAAGGTGTAAGAAGGCTTTCGAAGGCATGAGTGACTATAAATGGACTTGTCTTGTTAATGGATGGCTTTTGCTTCACGTTTCGCTATGCAAACATTGAATTATGATCCATTTAAATAAAAAATGAGTATAATTCAAATTTTAAATCAATTATATGATTATAAAACCATTTAAAGTGACTAATTAGGCTTTCGAGGGAATAAGTGACAATAAATAGACTTTTTCTGTCAATGGATGGTTTTCACTACACGTTTCCCAATGCAAACAACAAACTATGATCTGTTTTAACCAAAAATGAAAAACATTCAAATTGAAATCATTTATAAGATTAGAAAACCATCTGAATCGAGTAAATAGGCTTTTGCAAGCATTAGTGACTATAAATATACATTTCTTGTCAATGGATGGCTTTTGTTTCACGCTTCCTGATGAAAACATCAAATCATGATTTGTTTTAATGAAAGCTACAAAAAAATTCAATTTAAAATCATTTCAAAAGTTATAAATCCACTTAAAGCAAGTAACAAGGCTGTCAAAGGCATGAGTTACTATACCTGGACTTTTCTTGTCAATGGATGGCTTTTTCTTCACGTTTTCTGATGCAAACAATATGTTATGATCTGCTTTAACCAAAAATGAAAAAAATATTCAATTTAAAAATATTTATAAAGTTATAAATCAACTTAAAGAGAATAACAAGGCTTTTGAAGGCATGAGTAACTATAATTGGACTTTTCTTGTCAATTGATGGCTTTTTCTTCATGTTTCCTGATGGACACATCAAATTATAATCTTTCTTCACTGAAAATGTAAAAAAAAATTCAATTCAAAACCATTTAAAAAGTTCTAAAACCACTTAAAACTAGTAATAAGGCTTTTGAATATATGAGTGCCTATAAATAGACTTTTCTTGTTAATGGATGGCTTTTTGATTCACGTCTCCCAATGCAAACATCAAATTATGATTTATTTTAACTAAAAGTGTGAATAAAATTTAATTTAAAATCATTTAAAAAGTTATAAATCCACTTAAAGGGAGAAAGATGGCTTTTGAGGGCATGAGTGACTATAAATGGACTTTTTTTTGTTAATGAATGGTTTTTGCTTCATCTTTCATGATGCATACATCGAATTACGATTTGTTTTAATCAAAAAGAGAAAATTTTAATTTTAAAATTATTTATATGATTATAAAACTATTTAAAGCGACTAACGAGGCTTTCAAGGGCATCAGTGACTATAAATAGACTTTTCTTGTCAATGGATGGTTTTCGCTTCACGTTTTCCAATGCAAACAACAAACTATGATCTCTTTTAACCAAAAATGAAAAAAAAATCAAATTAAAATCATTTATAAGAGTATAAAACCATATGAAGTGAGTAAATAGGCTTTTAAGGGCATGAGTGGCTATAAATAGACTTTTCTTCTCAATGGATAATTTTCGCTTCACGTTTCCCGATACAAACAAGGAACTACGATCTCTTTTAACCAAAACTGAAAAAAGAATTCAAATTGAAATCATTTATAAGATTATATAACCATATAAAGTGAGTAAATGGGCTTTTTGTCACAACCTAAATCTAGGGCCATGATTGGCACATGGGCCCAATGGGCATAGCCCACTAAGCCCAAGCAAGCCTATTTATGTAATCTCCATCATTATTCCCAACCATCATTTCTAAAACCACATATTGTAATTCTCAACTAAAAATATTTCAATAACGTTTTATAGTGACCCAATACTCACCATTTTATTATGTCAAAATAATGTCACCCATTTGCCAACTCATAGTGGCATCAGTAATCAAAATACATATTTGACTTATAACATGGATCCTAGCAGATTACATTACATATACGTGTTCACAAGTAACAGACTCTTAACCATCAGCGGAGTGACTTGAAGTGAAGGTATTGCTACTAAGATGCCATAGTACCTACCAAGAAGACAAGCATATATGGACAACTCAATCTAGGTCCCAACTACCTCCAAATCTGAAAACATGAAGTTTAAAAACGTGAGTATAAAACTCAGTGAGTGAACATAAGAAGGGAACAAGCAATCGATAAGGAGAACTTGGAAATTAAGATGCATTTGTTTCAAAAACAATGCAATTGATTTAATTTCTTACTAAAAACCCCTCATTTCAAAATTTGATTAGTAACCTCATAGTGTTTCAAAAACCCATGATCAATCCATGAAGTTAAATGGGTGAAAAATATGTCAAAATCAAGCAAGGTAGCAAGCATGACAGCAAGTTTCTTGCCGCAGCGAGAAACATTCTTGGTTTGCATATGTTTCGATTTTTCAACTATATCTCCCACTACATAAGTTAGATTGACATGATTTTTGACCATTAGAAAGCTAAGAGGCTGGCTACAAACTTTTATGTTTACCACTTTTCCCAATTATGAACGAAAAGTGGTCAAAATCGTTATCAAATTGGAAGTACTGCACTAAAATTTTAGGACTGCCTGAGAGTTTCTCGCTGCAATGAGAATCCATTTTCGCTACATCGAGAAACAGGGCTGGTTTGTGCCCCCACCACCTAAGAGTTTCTCTCTGCAGCGAGATTCATGGCAGATGACAATTAAGGGATTTTCACATGCCACAAAATCCATTCCTACCATATTGCACATCAAGGTGAACACATTGACAATAATCAAGTTTCTCATTATTCATTTCAATCACATATTATAATCATAAACTTTCTATCACATATACATATATAAATATATATAAACACATACACCACCCCACTTCATTCATCGTCATAGTTGGGTCATCATCATCGGCTTATACGTACTCCCAATGTCAAGCCCAACCTTATAAAATACTTGCCATATCATTCATGTGATTGACAATATGCTTGCATACTTGGAAAGCCCCGAAAAATCGTCAAAAGAAAATAGTGTACTAAATGGTACAACTAAGTTGAATTAAGCCTCGAACTAGACCAAATAAAGATTTTAAGATGAAATTTAGAATTTTAAATTCCCATATTGATTTAATATGGTGATTCGGAGTTCGAGAATCGATTTGGAGTCAAAATGTAATTTTCATGATGTAGGGGTAAAATGGTCATTTTACCACTTGAGGGTAAAATTGTAATTTTATACCACCCAACACTTGTCATACTCATAGATTTCATCCCTTAACATTTTATATGGTGAATAATTGAAATATTTTATGTGGTGGAGAAAGAAAGCTTAATTGTTAAGTGTAAAATGTGGACCAATGGTATGGTGACAAGTGGCAAGCTTATATTTGTTTATAATTTACATTAAAAACCAGCACATAAACCCTCCCAACTCATTTCTCTTGGTTGGCCAAAGGAAGAAAAGGGAAGAAAAGAAGAAGAACAAAACCCTAGCTAAGAAATTCAAGAGAAATTCACAAAATTTCAAATAATCAAGTGACAAAAGGTAAGATTTTTCAATTCTAGCTTGAGATCTATCTTTCCTAAGCATTCTTTCTTATTTTCATGGTTGAAATTCATGATTATATGATGGCTATCTTGCTGGCTAAACATAGAGAAAGAGGTTTGGATGGTTAATTCGGTTAAATTTCAATATATTCTAGTGTTTTTAGTTAGTTAGTGATGTGTAGCATGAAAAGCAAACAAGAAAATTTCATTTTCTTCCATCACCCTCCATTGGCCAAATCTTCCCTATGGTGTTTTGATGGTGGACTTGATTTTATTTCAAGTGATTTGGTTAGAAATTAATGATTTATGGTGTAAAAATCAAGTGGGAAAAACCATAGTGTTCATGCACCCACCATGGTCGAAATTCCCAAGAAAAAATGTGAAGATGATCTTGCTAAATTTTATGTTACTTGACTTGAGTTTGATGATTTGGAGTATTGGGAGGGAAATGGAGTTATTTGGAGTTAAATTGGACATATTGGTCAATTAATCGGGTGATAGATTGAATTAGGCCAATACCGTTTTATTTAGGTACACAATTGAATTTATGTAGAACACCGTGTTTAGACGATGATCCGAACAATTCGCATTCCATTTCATGCATTCATATAGAGCCTAGATTAGTTTTATAACGGCTTAGCACCAATATGGTAAATTGCTTGATTATGCATTATGTTTAGGTGATGAATCCTCCGGTAAGGGCAAAGAAGTTGTACCCAAAGATCGGGACTAGGAGTACTTCGACTCCCGATATTATGAGTAACCTTATTATCATCTTAATTATCTAAATTAATTTTTATTTGTTTTTGTGATTTTATAGAAAAATGAGTTTAAATGGTAAATCTTTATGTTTTATAAGCAAAATGTGATTAAACGAAATAATTTTATAAAATAGTCTTGAAATTGAATGATGGCTTGGAAAATAGAGTAATTGGAGACTATTTGCTGTGTTATAAATCATGGTTTGAATTGAATGGCTTATGATATTGGCATGAATGGCTGAATTGGAAATTGTGTTGAAATTACATGAACTGTTTTGCTTTGCCTTGACAGGCTGGTAATTTTATATTAGCCATGTTATGCTGCTGAAATTTTATTGATTTGGTGGGATATTGATTAGCTTACTTCAGTGGGTGGGTTTTTGTGGACCAGCCTATTAAAGGAGCACGGTAAACCCTATTACATTTTATTTTACCTCGATACGAGAGGCGCAGAGGGTAACTCCTGAGGTAAAGTTTAGAGTTCACTTCATGCCGAACCACCACGTGAGAGTGAATTCAGCCAACGCCAAGGAACGACTATGCTTTAAAACGTAAAAATGTGTTTTGTGTGCATATGACCTTTTAACAGCCTTGGTGAACTTGGTTAGATGCTACAGCCAAGGTATCCTCAAGAATGAGTTTTGGCACGAGCCAAGTTTTTAAGAAATTCATAAGCCATGTTGATTATTTGAGTGAAATGAATTTATTTTGTTTAGTTGAAATGAGTTTGAAACGTTATGAATCATAGTACAGTGAACTATTTTATGTTGTCTCCATTTACTCGACTTTAGATATTTTAGATGATGTTTGTTTACTCACTGAGTTTATATAAATTGACCACCCTTTTTTCCACCCAAATCAGGCTCAGGATAGTTTGTAGATAGCTGATATCATTGAAGGCTACAGTTGGCTTTACTTCCTCAAAAATCGTAGGTTCACAACCTTCGTTCACTTTTGTCATTTGGGGGCCCACGTGTCATTGTAAATTTAATTACATACCTTGACTATCTGTATTACAGTAGGTATGAATTTATTTCATTTTTACACTACAAAAATTCCTTACAGATAACTCTATAAAAATTGTTTTATACCAAAATAGAATATTTTATTGAATATTTTTATTATATTCAAATAGTCATAATTTCACTTTAAATGAATGTTTTAGATATCTAAACTTATTTTTTATTATGAAATATGTGTTTTGCACTTGCATACTACATTATTAGCTTGTTTCGAAATTTTCAGAGAAAAATGACCAAAATACCCTTGAGAGATGAAAGTTATTTTTTTATTATTTTGGTTTGGAAATAGCTTATAATCTTTTAAAATATGATATTAACAACTGTTGCTCGCAAGGGAGGTGAGAAAACTAATATTAAAGCCTTGCGAGGTTTCGATTGGCATTCCGGGTAATGAATGTCTATCGGGACATCACGACAGTTGTCACGGGCTCGAGGAAAGTACTGGGTCGTGACACCCAACTCGCTTATAGTCAGGTCATCATCGGCTTTTGCGCAATCTCTACTCACACATAGCCGGGTCATCATCAGCTTATGCGCACTCCCTACTCGCATATAGCCAGGTCATCTTCGTCACACAACATTATTCATCAATGCACAACACATATTCATATATATACATACCAACATAATATAGGAGAACGTGGATTCATCTTTTTACACATTTCACATTTTCACAACATCAAAACATTTTATCAAGGGCTTGTTCCCATGCATAATGTAATGAAAACCAAGTAAAATCATTTAAATGCTTCATCCCAACACATATGTATTTCCCAAAAACACTTTGATGCAAGTTCACTCACCGGTCTTGTTGATTTTTTTGCTTGACTCTAGCCTTAACTAATGCTCCAAATGGAAATGTGAGACCTTGTTGGAACCTATTCATACACAATATCACCAGCAACCCAAATTGGCATTAATATAATTCCAAAAGCTCTTTCCTAAATCAAGTTCTACTAGTTATTCCTAACTAGTTTCCAATTGCCTTTTGATTAGCTATATATTCTCTCTACTTTAGTATCACTAGAAATAAATAAACAAACCTCAATAATAAAACAATTCACAACTCCAATTACTAGCCACTATCAACAACCTAAAATCAATCCGAATTCATTACTCACCTTGGTGAATTCGTAGTTGAATTCCTTCTCAAGAATACTCAAGATATCATGGAAAATCCTTCTTTTCTCTCTCTAAACTTCTAACTAGTGAGAAAAAGTATTGAGGAAAGACTTTTGAGGGTCTTTGAAGTGTAGAAGTGAAGGAGCATGAAAAACCCTATGGAAAAGTGCTCACAAGCATGAAAATTGAAGCTAGAGAGAGAAAGTTATGGAAGCTTTCAGGGAGGCTCCCATGGAGGTGAAGAAACGTGAGATGGGAAGGAAAGAAAAAATGGTTGGAAGCTACTGGAAATTGCTGGAGCTTGGGATATTTATATCTAAAGTTTATCCAATTTTTCATGTAATTTACCAAAATGCCCTCCATAAGGTGACTTTGTCTTATTCTTTCCTTCGATTTAACTTTTTACTCTTTGGACACTTAGACAAAGTCCATAATAGTCTAGAAGTACTTGAGTTCGCGAAAACTTAAAAATTTAGACCCGAGATGCAAAATGACCATTTTGCCCTTACCTTGGAAATCATCATTATTTCTATTTCCTTCATCATTTTATCGTTATTTTCATCATTCATTTATGCCTTAGACCTACTTAAGCCTTAATAATGTTTGAAAGCATACTTCTAGGGGCTCACTGAAGAAAATGATGAAATTACCCCTAGTTCGTTTTATCGCGTCTACTTCTAGTTACGTGCCTATAGAGGTTGAAGTTTCACAGGCTCACTTCTGAATTATCCTTTTAACTCAATAATCAACCTCAAATGGGCATCCGATAAGCTTTATTAGCCACCATCTCAAAGTATGGGGTACTACACTTTTGAAGGCATTAGTGACTATAAATAGACTTTTCTTGCCAATGGATGGCTTTTGCTTCACGTTTCTCGATGCAAACATCAAATTATGATCTATTTTAACCAAAACCATAAAGGAAATTCAATTTAAAATCATTTAAAAAGTTATAAATCCGCTTAAAGCGAGTAACAAGGCTTTCAAAGGCATGAGTTACTATAATTGGACTTTTCTTGTCAATGGATGGCTTTTTCTTCACGTTTTTCAATGCAAACAAAAAGTTATGATCTTCTTTAACTAAAAATGGAAAAAATATTCAATTTAAAATCATTTATAAAGTTATAAATCCACTTAAAGAGAATAACAAGGATTTTAAAGCCATGAGTGACTATAACTAGACTTTTCTTGTTAATGGATGGCTTTTGCTTCATGCTTCACAATGTAATTTTGATATGTTTTACTTAAAAATGAGAATAATTCCATTTTAAAATCATTTATATGGTTATAAAACCATTTAAAGTGACTAATTAGGCTTCTGAGGGCATGAGTGACTATAAATGGACTTTTCTTATTAATGGATGGGTTTCACTTCATGTTTCCCAATGCACACAACAAACTATGATATGTTTTAATCGAAAATGAAAAAAATTCAAATTGAAATCATTTGTAAGATTGTATAACCATCTAAAGCGAGTAAATAGCTTTTGAAGGCATTAGTGACTATAAATAGACTTTCATTGTCAATGGATGGCTTTTGTTTCACGTTTCTTGATGCAAACATTGAACTATGATCTATTTTAACCAAAAATGTAAAAGAAATTCAATTTAAAATTATTTAAAAAGTTATAAATCCACTTAAAGTGAGTAACAAGGCTATCGAAGGCATGAGTTAATGAAAAAAAAATTGAATTTGAAATCATTTATAAGATTATAAAACCATTTGAAGCAAGTAAATAGGCTTTTGAAGTCATGAGTGACTGTAAATGGACTTTTCTTGTCAATGATGGCTTTCACTTCATGTTTCTCCATGCAAACAACAAATTATGATCTGTATTAACCAAAAATGTAAAAAAAAAATTCCATTTAAAAAGTTATAAATTCAATTAAAGGGAGTAATAAGGCTTTCGAAAGCATGAGTGATTATGTCACGACTTAGTACTCTTTTCGAGCCCGTGACAACAGCCGCGATGTCCCGATAAACATTCATTACCCGGAATACCAATTGAAGCCTCGCAAGGCTTTAATATCAGTTTTCTCACCTCCCTTGCGAGCAACAATTGCTAATATTATATTTTAAAAGATTATAAGCTATTTCCAAGCCAAAACAATAAAAAAATAATTTTTGTCTCTTGGGGGTATTTTGGTCATTTTTCTCTAAAAATTTCGAAACCAGCTAATAATGTAGTATGCAAATGCAAAACACATATTTCATAATAAAAAATAAGTTTAGATGTGTAAAACATTCATTTAAAGTGAAATTATGACTATTTGAATATAATAAAAATATTCAATAAAATATTCTATTTTCTTATAAAACAATTTTTATAGAGGTATCCATAAATAATTTTTTGTAGTGTAAAAGCAAAATAAATTCATACATACTGTAATACAGATAGTCAAGGTATGTAATTTAATTTACAATGACACGTGGGCCCCCAAATGACAAAAGTGAACGAAGGTTGTGAACCTACGATTTTTGAGGAAGTAAAGCCAACTGTAGCCTTCGACGATATCAGCTATCTACAAACTATCCTGAGCCTGAAATGAGTGGAAATGAGGGTGGTGAGATTATATAATCCCAGTGAGTAAATAAACATCATCCAAAATATCTAAAGTCGAGTAAATGGAGATGATTAAAATATTTCATCTCAACATGTATTTCATAACATCAATATTCATTTCATTTAAATAATCAACATGGCTTATAAGTATCTTAAAAGTTTGGCTCCTGCCAAAATTATTCTCGAGAATTCCTTGGTCGAGGCATCTAACCGAGTCTGCCAAGGCTGTTAAAAATTTCATATACACGTAAGCATATTTTTAGTTTGAAAAACACAACCGTTCCTTGGCATTAGCGGAGTTCATCATCACGAGGTGGTTTAGCGTGACGTGAACTCTAGCCATACCTCAAGAGATACCGTACGCGCCTCTCCGATTGAGGTACGTATATAACCAAATTTTGTGCCCCTTTAATAGGCTGGTCCACAGACCCCGCCCACTACAGTAAGCTAAACCCACCATACAATAAAATTTCCACAACATGACATGGCAATTTTATCATTATCCAGCCTCTCAAGGCAAACAACAGTTTATACATTTTCAACACAAATACCAATTCAGCCATTCATGCCAATATTACCATAAGCCAATCAATTAGAACCATAAATTCACAATACGTCAAATGGTCTCCAATTACTCTATTTTCAAAGCCATCATTCAATTTCAAGACAATTTATAAAATCATTTCATTTAATCACATTTTTCATAAAATCACAAAAACAAATTAAAATTCACTTTAGATAATCAAGATGATGATAAGGTTACTCGCTATTTTGGGAGTAAAATTTTTAGAGTACTCCAACTATCGATCCTCGAGTACAATTTCTTTGCCCTTATCTGAGGATTCACCACCTAGACATAATGCACAATCAAGTAATTTACCACATTGGTGCTAAACCGTTATAAAACTATATGGATGCATGAAATGGAATGCAAATTGTTCAGATTATCGTCTAAACACGGTGTTCTACACAAATTCAAGTGTGTACCTAAATAAAACAGTATTTGCCTAATTCAATCTATCACTCGATTAATTGGCCAATATGTCCAATTCAACTCCAATTAACTCCATTTTTCTTCCAATTCTCCAAACCATCAAACACAAGTCAAATAGCATAAAATTTAGCAAAATCATCTTCACATTTCCTCTTGGGAATTTCGACCATGGTGGGTGCATCAACACTATGATTTTTCCTACTTGATTTTCTCACCGTAATTCATCATTTCCTAACCAATTCACTTGAAATAAAATAAAATCCACCATACACACTCTACATGGAAATTTTGGCCAATGATGGGTGATGGGAGGAAGTGAATTTTTCTTGTTGGGTTTTCATGCTACACATCACTAACTAACTAAAAACACTAAAATAAATTGAAATCTAACCAAATCAAGCATCAAAACCTCCCTCTAAGTGTTCGGCCAGTAAGGGATTCATCATGATTTCATGTGATTCAACCATGAAAAATAAGAAAAAATGCTTCAGAAAGAGAGATCTCAAGCTTAAATTGAAAAATCTTACCTTTTTTCACTTGTTTCCTTGAATTTTCACACTTTTCCCTTGAATTTTTCCACCTAGGGTTTTGTTCTTCCTTTTTCTTGCTTCTCCTTGGTGAGGTCGACCATAATGAAGAGAAATGGGTTGGTTTTGTGCTAATTTATAAGGAAAATAATAAAGAAATAAAAGCTTGACACTTGTTACCTTACCATTGGTCCATTTTTAAATTCTTAACTATTAAGCTTTCTTTCTCCACCACATAAAATATTTCAATTATCCACAATATAAAATGTTAATGGATGAAATCCATGGGCATGACAAGTGTTGGGTGTGTAAAATTACAATTTTGCCCTTGGGTGGCAAAATGACTATTTTGCCTTTATCCTCCGAAAAACGTCGAAATTAAAAATCTTCACTTCTCAAACTCAAATTATACTCCAATTGATCAATCTTAGTAAAAAATTTCATCCAACACTCACATCTTAACCTCGAGTGGTAAAATCACCATTTTGCCCTTAGGTCATGAAAATTCCATTTTGACTCCAAATCGATTCTCGAACTCCGAATCACCATATTAAATCATTCTGGGAATTTAAAATTCTAAATTTCATCTTAAAATCTTTATTTGGTCTAGTTCGAGGCTTAATTCAACTTAGTTGTACCATTCAGTACACTACCGTCTTTTGATGATTTTTCGAGGCTTTCCAAGTATGCAAGCATATTGTCAATCACATGAATGACATGGCAAAGATTTGAGGTTTAGAAGTGAAAATTTTAATTTCGGTATAATTTGGAAAAAAGGGTAAAATGGTAATTTTGCCATCCTAGGGGCAAAATTGTAATTTTCCACCACCAGGACATTTTTCCAGCACATGGTCTTCCTTTATCCTCATTTTGACCATTGACTAATTGTGTGGTGGAGATAAAAAGGATTAAAATTTTTAAAATTTTAAAAACAGGCCAATGACATGATGCCATGTGTCATACCTTTATTATTTTATTATTTCTTTATAAAAGGCATAAAATCAGCCCATCTTCCACCCCATGGCTGGCCAAACCAGCAAGAAGAGAGAGAAAACAAAAACAAAGCCCTAGAGAGAGAAAATCAAAGACAAAGTGTGAATTTTCTAGGAAATTAAGTGAAAAAGGTGAGATTTTTCTATTAAGCTTGAGTTTTCTTATTCGCAAGCATTTCTCTTTATTTTTCATGATTAAATTACATGTTTTCATGATGAATTCAATTCTGAAAAAATGGGTTAGGAGAGAGAAACTTGTTAGATTAATTTGATTTTAAGTTATGTTAGTGTTTTAAGTTAGTTTAGCATATTTAGAAACAAAACAACAAGAAAAGAATTTATTTTCTCCCACAATCATTAATGGCCGAATTTATCATGTGTTGAGTGAGGATAAATTTGATTTTCATTTTAGGAGAATTGGTTAAGAAATGATGAATTATGAGCCTAGAAAAATAATGGAAATTTTCGGAGCAAAAATACGATTTTTACCTACTAGGGGTATTTTCGTAATTTGCTATCGAGATTAATAAATTGAATCTCATTCATAGTCATGGAGGTAATTTAGGTATAATTGGAGTGTAGAAAGTGAGAAGAATTGATTTGGAGTTAAATTGGAGATAATAGGCCGAATTAGGTCAGCACCGCATTTAAACGGTAGTTTGATAAGTTGTATATCATATCATGCATATATACCGAGCCTGAATTGATTTTATAATGGTCAAGCATTGATGTGATGAATTATGTATTGTACATTGTCGATAGGTGGTGAGCAAAGTACGCTGGTAAAAGTACAAAAATTGTGCTTGGAGACTGGGATTAGGAGTACATCGACTCCTAGAACTGTGAGTGAACTTATTATCGTCTTAATTATCTAGAGTAGTTTTATACAACTACGTGGTTTTATGGAAAATGGGTTTAAATGGTAAATTGCTATGTTTGAAGAGAAATTGTGATTTTATAAAATGATTTTATAAATTTTTTGGAAAATCGAATACTGATTTTGAAAATAGAGTAATTGGAGACTGCCTGCTTGTGTTGTAAATTTATGGTTCTAAATTGAATGGCTTATGACAATATATGAGCATGAATGGCTAAACTGATTTTGGTGTTAGAATTATTTGCACTGAGTACTCAGCCTTGAGAGGCTAGGTTGCGATAAATTGCCATGTCATGCTAGAATGAATTTTATTGATTGGTGGATTATATATTAATTATTTACTGCAGAGGGGGTTCCGTGGACTAGCCTATTAGAGGGGCACGGTAAACTCCATTATATTATTACCTTGAACAGAGAGGCGCGTAGGGTATCTCCTGGGGTAAAGCTTAGGGTTCACTTCACGCCAAACCACCACTTGAAGGGGAACTCAGCCAACGACAAGGAACGGCTGTATTTTTCTCAAACTAAAATATATTTTAAGTGTATACAAAATTTGAACAGCCTTGGCAGACTCGGTTAGATGCCCTGCGCAAGGTATCACCGAGTATGAGTTTTGGCACGAGCCAAAGTTTTAAGAAATTCATAAGCCAAGTTGATTACTCGATATTTATGGATTGATTTTATTTGGTTGAAATGAGTTGAAAGGTAATGAAATTACAGTATGATGACTTATTTTAATTGTCTCCATTTACTCGGCTTTAAATACTTTAGATTGTATCTGTTTACTCACTAGGATTTTATAATCTCACCACCCTCATTTCCTCACATTTCAGGCTCGGGGAATTCATAGTTAGCTGACTTTGACAAGGACCTTCATTTGGACTTGAATCGGTAAAAGTTGTAGGTTTCCAGCTTTCGATGCATTTTGGATAGATGTGGGCCCACGTGTCACTGTAAAAGAAATTTTATGCTTTGGTTATTTGCTTTATAGTATATATGAATATAATTATCTTTTACGCTATAAGAATTATGTACCGATAGTTTTATGAAAATTATTTTACAAAAAAATAGTTTATTTTATTGAATATTTTTATTATATTCAAATGATTAAATTTTCACTTCAAATGAACGTTTTAGATACTTAATTTTTTTTAAATCATTAAATATATATTTTCGGCTTACCTACTACATTTTTAGCAAGTTTCGAAGTTTTCGACAAAAATGATGAAAATGCCCCTGTGAGCAAAAAAAAATATGTTATGTTATGATTTGGAAATGATTTGTAATCCTTCGTATTTTGATTATTTGATAACTATTGCTCACCGGGGAAGTGCGAAAGCTGATACGAGAGCCTTGCGAGGTTTAGATCGACATTCGGGGCGAAGAATGTTTGTCGAGGCTTCGCGGTGGTTGTCACGGGCTCGATGGGGAGTTTCGGGTCGTGACACCATGAGTAACTATAACAAGACTTTTCTTACCAATGGATGGCTTTTTCTTCACGTTTCCCAATGCAAACAACAAATTATGATCTTTTTTAATAAAAAATGTAAAAAAAAATTAAATTCAAAATCATTTGAAAAGTTTTAAAATCACTTAAAGCGAGTAACAAGGCTTTTGAAGGTATGAGTGCCTTTAAATAGAATTTTCTTGTCAATGGATGGCTTTCGCTTTATGTCTCCCGATGCAAACATCAAATTATGATATGTTTTAACTAAATATGTAAAAAAAATTTATTTTAAAATCATTTAAAAGGTTATAAATCCACTTAAAGGGTGTAAGAAGGCTTTCGAAGGCATGACTGACTATAAATAGACTTTTCTTGTCAATGGATGGCTTTTGCTTCACGTTTCGCAATGCAAGCATCGAATTATGATATGTTTTAATAAAAAATGAGAATAATTCAATTTTAAAATCATTTATACGATTATAAAACCATTTAAAGCGGCTAATTAAGCTTTCGAAGGTATGAGTAACTATGAATGGACTTTTCTTGTCAATGGATGGCTTTCACTTCAACTATGACCTGTTTTAACCAAAAAATGAAAACAAATTGAAATTGAAATCATTTATAAGATTATAAAACCATATGAAGTGAGTAAATAGGCTTTTAAGGGCATAAGTGACTATAAATAGACTTTTCATATCAATGGATGGTTTTCGCTTCACGTTTCCTGATGCAAACAACAAAATACGATCTCTTTTAACCAAAAATGAAAAAGAATTCAAATTGAAATCATTTATAAGATTATAAAACCATCTGAAGTGAGTAAATAGGCTTTTGAAGGTATTAGTAACTATAAATAGACTTTTCTTGTCAATGGATCGCTTTTGTTTCACGTTTCTTTATGCAAACATCAAATTATGATCTATTTTAACCAAAATCATAAAAGAAATCCAATTTAAAATCATTTAAAAAGTTATAAATCTGCTTAAAGCGAGTAACTAGGCTTTCAAAGGCATGAGTTACTATAACTGGACTTTTCTTATCAATGGATGGTTTTTTCTTCACGTTTTTCGATGCAAACAAAAAGTTATGATCTGCTTGAACCAAAAATGGAAAAAAATTCAATTTGAAATCATTTCTAAAGTTATAAATCCACTTAAATAGAATAACAACGATTTTAAAGGCATGAGTGACTATAACTAGACTTTTCTTGTCAAGGGATGATTTTTTTTTCCACGTTTCCCAATCCAAACATCAAATTATGATCTTTTTTAATCGAAAATGTAAAAAAAATTTCATTCAAAATCATTTAAAAAGTTCTAAAATCACTTAAACTGAGTAATAAGGGTTTTGAAGGTATGAGTGCCTATAAATAGACTTTTCTTGTCAATGGATGGCTTTCGCTTCATGTCTCCCGATGCAAACATCAAATTATGATCTGTTTTGGTCAAAAATGAGAATAATTCAATTTTAAAATCATTTATACATTTATAAAACTATTTCAGGGGACTTATTAGGCTTTCGAGGGCATGAGTGACTATAAATGGACTTTTCTTGTCAATGGATGGTTTTCACTTCATGCTTCCCAATGCAAACAACAAACTATGATCTGTTTTAACCAAAAATGAAAAAAAATTCAAATTGAAATCATTTATAAGATTACAAAACCATATAAAGTGAGTAAATAGCTTTTAAAGGCATTAGTGACTACAAATAGACTTTAATTGTCAATGGATGGCTTTTGTTTCATGTTTCTTGATGCAAACATCAAATTATGATCTGTTTTAACAAAAATGTCAAAAAAATTCAATTTAAAATCATTTAAAAAGTTATAAATCCACTTAAAGTGAGTAACAAGGCTATCAAAGGCATGAGCTACTATACTTGGACTTTTCTTATCAATGGATGGCTTTTTCTTCACGTTTTCTAATGCAAACAACAAGTTATGATCTGCTTTAACCAAAAATAAAAAGAATTCAATTTAAAATCACTTATAAAGTAATGAGTGCCTATGTCACGACCCAAATTTCGGGCCATGACGGGTGCGTGGGTCCAATGGATGTAATCCACTAAACCCAAGCAAGCCTATTATTTATCTAACTCATCATACCATCAAATATTGTTAAGTCACAAATAGTAACTTTAAACCAAAATAGTAATATACATTGTCAACTCGTACTAGCATTACTCATTTAAATATACATACATTACCTACAACATGTAACTTAATAATTTACATCAAGTTTGTCTATACATAATAAAATAATACTCGACTTCCAACGAAGCGACTCGGATGAATATACAGCTACCGAATGTCGAGACACCTACCAAAAGATGGACACAGGTCTACAAGGACACCTCGTCCTAGTTACCGGCTACCTCGTGGTATGAAAACATGAATTTGAAAACGGTGAGTATAAACCCAGTGAATGAACAAGGAAGGGAACAAGCAACAACAAAGGAAAATTTAAAATCATTATGCACTTGTTTCAAAACAATGCAATTTGGTTCATTCCTAATAAAACCCCTTATCGAGCCCTTAAGTGATTAATCATTTGAAAATCATGAACCCATACATAGCGAATCATTTGAAGAATGAAAGCTTCAATATTGCACAAGCAAGTCAAATACAACAACGAATCTTCATTGCAGCGACGTTGGAATTTAGTTATTAACCGAATGACGGTTTCTCAACTGGCCGAGGGTTTTGTCACTAAACCTCCTCATTTTAAACTTAACTCTTTTAATCCTTAATGTTGGAAGTCCATGCTCCCATATGGTAGCAAAAAAGTGAAAGATAGGGCAGCAATTGGACAAGATAAGAGACCAGAATAGAAAATTTTTCGCTGCAACGAGATTCAATCTCGTTGTAGCAAAATTTCAACCCAGAAACAAAATGTTTCTCGCTGCAACAAGATTCAATCTCGCTGCAGCAAAATTGTAACCTAGAAAACAGAAAGTTTCTCATTGCAGCGAGAATGCATTTCGCTGCAGCGAGAAGCTATATGGTCATTCTCGCTGTAGCAAAAATACATCCTCGCTACAGCTAGTTTTCGACCAGTGTACCCCTCCAAATCTGAGAGTTTCTCACTGCAGCGAGAATCATTCTCGTTGCAGCGAAATACAGGGCATCAATGCAAAATTTACCTTTCTCCTAAAGGAAAAACCACCCTGCCAAAAGGTCCAAACCAACATGAAAACACATAACAATTTCTCAAGGTTTAACATGTCAAGTTTCACATGCATTACAACCATAACCCATTATCCATCAATTTCCTATAACACACATATTTACATATATATATATACATATATACCCATCATCATCATCACCAGCTCATGCTCACTCACTACTCGCACATGGTCGGGTCATCACCGGGTTATGCGCACTCTCTACTCGCACATAACTGAGTCATCCTCGGCTTATGCGCACTCCCTACTTGCACATAGTCGAGTCAATATAATTACACAACATTATACTCAAGCATATATGTATATCAACATAATGCAACCACATAGAAATCCATAATAATCACATTTCATAACATAAACCTTTTCTCAAAAGCTTGCTCCCAAGGCATTCATTTTCATGAAAAATTGTATAAAATCATTCAAACACTTTGTCAAATCCATCATATTCCCAAAATCAGTTTTGAAGGTAGTCCACTCACCAATTGATTGTAGAACCTTTAGTTGACTCAAATTCCCCTAATGATCTAATTGGAATGATGGGGCTTCCTTAAAACCTAGGATCACATTAACATAAACAGTAGATCAATTTACACACTATGAACTCTAAAAGCTATCTCTTAGCTAGTTTTCAATTGCCACATTAAATGGCTATCTATGTTCACTATCTTAATTACTAAAAAGTAATGAACATAGTCAACAATAAAAATAGCTCATAAATCCTAATTACTAGCCATTTTCTATAGGTAAAAATTGAGCTTAGTTAACCACTTACCCTAGGGTTCCTTTGTAGTCAAATTCTCTCCCAATAGCTTCTAAATAAATGGTGTAATTCTCTCTTTCTCTCTCTAAAACGTCCAACTAGTGAGAGAAAGTATGAAAACCAGATTTTTGAAGGGTTTTAACGTGAAAGGATGAAAGAGCATAAGGGTTTATGGAAGAATACACCAAAAGCATGAAAATTGGAGCTAGAGAGAGAAAGTTATGGAAGCTTGAAGAAAACTCCCATGGAAGAATTGAAGAAACGTGAGAGAGGAGAAGGGAAGAAGTAGACCAGTTGCTGGAAAATTCAAGAAGCTGCTGAAAATTCAAGGTATTTATAGGAAATCTTATCCTTTCCTTTAAAATTACGAAAATGCCCCTCTACCAATTAACTTACTTTCCTCCAATCTTTTATGCAATCTTTTTGCTCTTTTAACACTGGGACAAGATCCATAATGGTCTAGACATGTTCGGGTTCATAAAACTTAAAATTTTAACCCAAGGTTAAAAATGACCATTTTGCGCCTGTTATGAAAATTGTTAAAACTTCTAGTTTTCTTCGTGTTTTCATCAGCACACATCATTTATGTAGTCTTATACCCATTTAAGCTTTAAAATATCATAAAACTTTCTTTTGGAAGCTTATTAGAGAAAATGACGAAACTACCCCTAGCTCGTATTATTACATCTATACTTAGTTACAAGCCTATAGAGGTTGAGGTCTCACAGCCTATAAATAGACTTTTTCTGTCAATAGATGGCTTTCACTTTACGTCTTCCGATGCAAGCATCAAATCATGATATGTTTTAACCAAAAATGTAAAAAAATTAATTTAAAATCATTTAAATGGTTATAAATCCACTTAAAAGGTGTAAGAAGGCTTTCGAAGGCATGAGTGACTGTAAATGGACTTTTCTTGTCAATGGATGGCTTTTGCTTCACGTTTCATGATGCAAACATCAAATTATGATATGTTTTAATGAAAAATGTAAAAGTATTCAATTTGAAAATCATTTAAATGGTTTTAAATCCACTTAAAGGGTGTGAGAAGGCTTTTGAAGGCATGAGTGACTATAAACAGATTTTTCTTGTCAATGGATGGCTTTTGCTTCACGTTTCACGATGCAAACATCAAATTATGAATCGTTTGAACCACAAATGAGAATAATTCAATTTTAAAATCATTCAAAAGAGTATAAGACCTTTTAAAGTAACTAATTAGGCTTTTGAAGGCATTAGTGACTATAAATGGGTTTTTCTTGTCAATGGATGGTTTTCGCTTCATGTTCCTTGATGGAAATAACAAATTATGATATGTTTTAACCAAAAATGAAAAAAATGAATTTGAAATCATTTATAAGATTGTAAAACCATTTGAAGCAAGTAAATAGGCTTTTGAAGTCATGAGTGACTATAAATGGATTTTTCTTGTCACGACTCGAAATTCCCATAGAGCCATGGCAACCACCGCGATGTCTCGATTGACATTCATTATCCGGAATGCCAACCGAAACCTCGCAAGGCTTTCGCATCAATTTTACTGCTCCCTTGTGAGCAACAGCTATTAAATACCATGTTTTAAAGAAATATAGACTAATTTCAAATAAAAAACAATCAAAAAGTAATTTATACTACACAGGGGTATTTTGGTCATTTTACCAAAAAATTTCGAAACCTGTTAAAATTATAATATATAAATGAAAATACACATTTCATATCTAAAAATAAGTTTAGTTATCTAAATCATCCATTTGAAGTGAAATTATGGCTAATCAAACTAAATAAAACTATTAAATAAATTATTCCATTTTCTTATAAAACAATATTTATAGAATCCTGCATAAACAATTTTTGTAGCGTAAAAGCAAAATAAATTCATATATATAATAGCACACTAAACCAGGTATACAAAAATATTGTTCAATGACATGTGGGCCCCCAAAATAACCGAAAACATACAAGACTGTAGACCTTCGATTTCTAAGGATGCAAATCCAAAAGCAACCATCGACAAAATTGATTGTCTACAGACTATCCTGAGCCTGAAATTGGTAAAAAGAAGGGGTGAGTTTTTATAAACCCAGTGAGTAAGCAAATTTCATCTATAACATCTAAAGCCGAGTAAATAGAGACAATTTAAAACATCTCAGTATAATATGATTCATAACATCAAATCTCATTTCAACCCATATAAATCAATTACATTTCATCAAAAATAATCATTAAGGCTTATGATTCTCTTAAAAACTTGGCTTGTTCCAAAACTCATACTCGGTGACACCTTGGCCTGGGCATCCAACCGAGTCTGCCAAGGCTGTTAAAATAACATATGCACATAAAACAAGTTTGTATGTTTAAAACACAATTGTTCCATGGCATTGGCTGAGTTTCACCTTCACGTGGTGGTTCAGTGTGAAGTGAACTCTAACGTTACCTTAGGAGATACCCTCCACGCCTCTCATACCAAGGTAAAATATAATCAAGTTTACCGAGCCCCTCAAATAGGCTGATCCATGGAAACCCGCCCACTGCAGTAAGCTAATCAAGTAACCCGCCAATTCAATAAAATTTTCAACAGCATGACATGGCTAATATAATATTACCAGCCTATCAAGGCAAATCAAAATAGTTCATATATTCCACACAAACACAAATCTAGCCATGCTTGCCATCACATTGTCATAAGCCATCAATTCAAACCATATGTCAAAACATATTTATAACACAAGTATACACTCTCCACTTACTCAATTTCCAAAACCAGCATTCAATTTCAAAACAAGTTATAAATCTCATTTCGTTTAATCAACACTTCAATTATAAAACATAATAGTTTGCAATTTAAATTCATTTTTCCTTAAAACATAAAAATGAGTATAAACTACTTTAGATAGTTAAGATGAAAGTCTGATTGCTCACAATAAAAGGAGTATGGAGTACTCCTATTCTTGATCCTCGGGTATGATATCCTTACCCTTACTAGAGGGCTCACCACCTATACATAATACACGACATGTAATTCAATATATTTGTACCAAACTGTTATAAAACTATTTTAGGCTCTATACGAATGCATGAAATTGAATGAGAAGTGTCTGAATAATCACTTAAAGACGGTGTTCTACGTAGATTCAATTATGATTGAAAGGAATTTGTGTTCGACCTAATTTGAACTATACACCATTGATTTAACCAAAATATCCGATTCAACTCCAAATATATTCATTACACTTCCAATGATCTAATACACTAAAGCATTACAATGAACTTGATTGTTGACTAACTTCACCATTTTTCGAAATTCATTCCAATTCCGAACTAACATACTAATCAATGTCTACACAGTCTCGTAAATCCATATATATATCATTAGGAATCAAATCCAAGTCCATTTACTATGATTTTCTCATTTTCCATCAAGCCATTTTCTAAAGGAACTATATTTTTCAATAATCGGTTTCGATATCCAACATCATAATTCATTAATTTCTAGCTAAATAACATGAATTACAACCAAATCCATCATCAACTTGCTCTATAGAAAATTTGGCCAAATGAGGGTGGTTGAAGAACATGTGATTTTCTTGCCTGTTTTTCCTTCCAAACATTACAAAATGACTAAAAACACTAGAATATTATGAAATCTAGCAAAATTCATCACCAAAACTTCTCTCTCTAGGTTTGGCCAGCAAAGGTTCCCTCTTGAAAACTTGAATTTCAGCCATGAAAAATGAAAAAGAATGCGTGGGAAAGGTAGATCACAAGCTAAAATTAAAAAATCTTACCTTTACTTGCTTGATTCCTTGAAATCCAACAATTTCTCTTGAATTTTTCCTTTCTAGGGTTTGTTCTTCTCTTTTTCTCTTTGTTCCCTTGCTTGGCCAACCATAAGAGTGTGAATGTGAGGGTTTTAAGTGAGTTTATGTAGCCAATTAAAATAATATTAAAGCTTGACACTTGTCACCTTTTAATTGGTCCATGTTTAAAAACTTAATAATTAAGCAATCTCTCACCACCACATGTAATCCCATAATTATCCAAAGTATAAAGTGATAATAGGTGAAATTCATGGGCTTGACAAGTATCATGGTGGTGTAAAATTTCAATTACGTCCTCATGGACATGTGAAATGACCGTTTTGCCCTTATACTAGAAAAATGTCGAAATTGAAATTTTTCACTCCACAATTTCAAATTATGCTCCAAATAGTCAAACTTGATTAAAAATCTCATCCAACATTCCAATTTTGCCTTTGGGTGGCAAAATGACCATTTTACCCCTACGTTATAAAAATTCCTGACTAAACTCTAAATCAATCCTCGAACTCCAAATCACCATATTAAGACATTTTAAGGTTTAATAACTCTCAAATACATCTTAAAATCTCTATTTGGACTAGTTCGAGGCTTTAATCAACTTAATTGTACCACTAGGTACAATACCAACTTTTAACGATTTTTCGAGGCATCTGTATACTTGGATGCAAACATGCTATCAAGTACATGAATGACATGGTAAGTATATTATAGAGCTGAGCTTGACATTTCTTGTCATTGGATGGATTTCACTTCACGTTTCTCGATGCAAACTGTAGTACTCCGTATTTTGATATGGTAGCTAATAAAGTTTACGGATGCCAATTAAGGTTGATTATTGAGTTAAAAGGGTAATTCAAAAGTGAACCTATGAAATCTCGATCTCCGTAGGCACGTAACTAGAAGTAGACGTGATAATGCGGATCAAGGGTAATTTCGTAATTTCTCTTGGTGAGCACCTACGAGTGGGTTTTTTTTTTAAGCTATTAAGGTTTAAATAGGCCTAAGGAATGAATGAATGATGTTTATGATGGTAAATAAATGAGGAAGATAAAAATAATGATAATTTTCACGATAGGGAAAAAATGGTCATTTTGCATCTCGGGTCTAAATTTTTAAGTTTCGTGAACTCGAGTACCTTTAGACTATTATGGATTTTGTTTTGGTATCAAAAGAGCAAAAAAGTTGCACAAAGGATGGGAGAAAGACAAAGCCACCATGTTAAGCATATTTTGGTAATTTCGGTGGAAATTTGGATTAACTTGAAGCATAAATATATGAGCTCCAGTAGCTTTTTCTTCTTATTCTTTCTCCCATTTCACGTTTCTTCACTCTCCATGGGAGCCTCCCTTAAAGCTTCCATAACTTTCTCTCTCTAGCTTCAAGTTTCATGCTTTTGAGCACTTTTCATAGAACTTTTTATGCTCTTTCACTCTCCCACCTTAAAACCCTCAAAAGTCTTTGTTCAGCACTTTCTCTCACTAGTTGAAAGTTTTAGAGAGAGAAAAGAGACTTGCCATAGTAGCTTGGAAGCTTTTGAAAAGGAATTCAACTACAAAAAACCACCAAGGTGAGTAATGAATTAGGTTAAATTTTCATGTTGTTGATAGTGGTTGATGATTAGAGTGGTGAGTTAATCTATTGTTGAGATTGTTATTCTTTTTTAAGGTGACTAGAGTATTGAAATAAATAGCCACTTAATGATGATTGAAAGCTAGTTAGGAATAACTAGCTGAACTTGAGTTAAGAAATAGCTTTTAGAATCATATTAATGCCAATTTGGGTTGGTTGTGATGTTGTGTGTGTGTAAGTTCCAACAAGGCCTCACCTGCCCATTTGAACCATTAGTTGAGGTTAGAGTCAAGCAAAAGAATCAACAAGACTGGTGAGTGAACTTGCATTTCAAAATCGTTTTGGGAGAAACAATTGTATTGGTATGAAACATTGAATGATTTATTCCAACTTTTCTTTAAAAATGTGTGCCGGGGAACAAGCCCTTATAAAAATATTTTGGTGTTGTGAAAATGTGAAATGTGTAAAAGGATGAACCTATGTGCTCCTTTATTATGTTGATATATATATATATATATATATATATATATATGAATATATGTTGTGCATTGACGAATAATGTTGTGTAATGATATTGACCCGGCCATGTGCGAGTAGGAGTGCGCATAAGCCAATGCTAACCTGACTATGTGCGAGTGGGAATGCGCATAAGCTGATGCTGACTCGGCTATGTGCGAGTGGGAGTGCACATAAGCTGATGTTGACCCGACTATGTGCTAGTAGGGAGTGCGCATAAGCCGATGATGATGATGACCTAGCTATGACGATGAATGAAGTGGGGTGGTGTACGTGTTTATATATGTTTATATATGTATATGTGATAGAAAGTTTACGATTATAATATGGGATCGAAATGAATAATGAGAAACTTGATTATTGTCAATGTGTTCACTTTGATGTGCAATATGGTAGGAATGGATTATGTGGCATGTGAAAATCTCTTAATTATCATCTTCCCTGAATCTCACTGCAGCGAGAATGTACTCTTGCTGTAGCGAGAGTGTCACAACCCGGAACCTCCCTCGGGGCCCATGACAACCGCCGCGACGTCTCGATTGACACTCATTACCAAGAATGCCAACCGAAACCCCGCAAGGCTTACATATCAATTTCTTTCCTTTCCTGTGAGCAATCGTTGTTAAACATTCCATTTAAAACAATTATCGAACGTTTTCGGCTCAAAAAAATCCAAAGATTTTTTTTTAAAAAGATTTATAGACAAATATCACTATTCAAAATATTGATTAAAATATAGCATTTTTATATAAAACAATATTTATAGAAACACATGTAAGAAATCTTTTGTAATGTGTAAGTAAAATAAATTCATACATACAATATATACTAAGTTATAATGTACAATAATGGTTACAATGACAAGTGGCCCAAAATACACCTAGTGTTGGTGCTAGAAACCTACTGACTGTGTGGTAGAGATGTCAACTAGAATCCTCGACAAAATAGGGTATCTACAAGCTACCACAGACCTGAAATGTTTGGAAAGGAGGTGGGTGAGATTTTGTAATCCCAATGAGTAAACAGACATTATCATAAATATCTAAAGGCGAGTAAAATGGAGGCAAGTTTAAACAACAAATCACAAACCATTTCATAAGGTTTTCAATTTCTTTCTTAAACCATAAAACATTTGTAATTTACCAAAACAGTTGTCAAAGCTTATAACCTTTATTAAAAACATGGCTCAAGCCAAAATCTAGTCCTCGGGGATACCTTGGCCGAGGCATCTAACCGAGTCCGCCAAGGTTGTTAAGATATTTACATGTTAAACACATTCTAGTTTTGAAAACAAGCCGTTCCTTGGCGTTGGCCGAGTTACATATTCACGTGGGGGTTCGATGTGAAGTGAACTCTAACACTACCCCGGGAGTTACCCTTCTCGCCTCTACAACCAAAGTAACTATGAAACTGGGTTTACCCTGCCCCTCTAATAGGCAGTCCACGAAAACCCGTCACTGCAGTGACTAAACCCACCAATTTTAATAAAATTTTGACAGTATAACGTGGCTTTTATTTATTTACCCAGCCTGCATAGTAAAAACAGCTTACATTTATTCCCAAGGCAATTATAACATATAGCCACATATACTCATATATCATAAGCCATTCATAAGAAAATATATTTTTCAAGACCATTGGTAGCCTCCAATTACTCAATTTCATAATCAACACAATATATTTTTATTTGTCACATTTATTTCTAAAACATCAAAAATCCCGTTTTAATCTCATTTTCGTTTCATAAAATACATAAAGAGCATTTAAAAATAAACTCTAGATAATTTACAATAATAATAGGTTTACTCACCGTTTGTACAAACTAAAAGCTTTCTAGGTGCCCCGATAACTACTCGTCGGGTACGATTTCCTTGCCTTTACCGGAAGGCTCTCCTCCTAGACACATTGCAAAAATTTACTCAATTCATCACATTAATGCTAAATCACTATATACTTGACTTAAATCCTATACTAATGCATGGTATGAAATGCAATAGCCAAAAATGGCTTAAACGTGGTATTAACCTATTTTTGGCACTTTACCCGATAAATTGCTAACGCGCTCCATTTTAGCTCTAAATCGTCCCATTCTCTCTCCAACATTTCTAACCATTAAATATCAGCCAATAACCTTCTAAAATCACCAAAATCAGTTCACTTTCCTCCTTGGAAAATTCAGCCAAAAATGGGACATTAACTCGGTAAATTTTCTACTTTATTTTTCTATCACATTTAACCATTTTTCATCATTTTCTCTACATTTCTCTTAGAATAAAGATCAGATCATCATCATTGTACCTCATTGCAGATTCAGCCAAGGGTGGGTATTGTGAAAATTTCATGCTTTCTTGCCCAATTTGATTTCTATACACATTTAACTAACTAAAACTATCAATTTAACTAAAAATCAAAACCTAAAAAATTCAAATTCCTCCCCCTTGAATTTCATCCAGCCCTTGATGTCACTTTTAGATCTCTCTCCTCAGGCATGCTAAATGAAAAAAAAGGCATAGGAAAGGTAGAAATCAAGCTAAAGTCGAAAAATCTTACTGTTAGACGCGTAAACGGGCGAAAAACGCGAATTCCCCTTTGAATTTTCTTGTTTCTCTTTGGTTTTTCTTTTTTTCTTCCTTTACTCTCTATTTTCTCTCTTGTTCTCCCTTATGGCAGGCCAGCACTTAAAATGGGGTTTAAATGGGCTAACTTTTCATTAAAATAATATTATATCATTAAAAAAATGCCACGTGTCACTTTCCCATTGGCCCATTTTTAAAATTTCATCCATTTGTTTCCAAATTTTCACCATACACTTATCCCACATATCCATAGCTTAGATAAAATTCTCAGACTTGTCCAAAGTCTAGGTGGAGTAATTTTTGAAATTTACACTTTTGCCCCCGTAAAAGTGAAAAATTACATTTTTGCCCAAAAAACTGAAAAATTGCCCATAGACATATTTTTCATCCCTTATACTCATACCATTCTCCAATTTGTCAAATTTGATTTAAATTCTCTCAAAATCTCAAATTTTGTCCATGGGTGGCAAAATTATGATTTTGCCCCTAAACATCAAAATTTCCAATTTTACCCCAAATGAACCCTCAAACTCCGAACAATCATTTTTAGTCATTCTTAGACTATAAAATATTAAATTTCATCCTACAATTCCTATTTGAACTAATTCGAGGTTAAATCAACTCAAGTGTACCGTTAGGTACGATACCAAGTTTCGTCTATTCTTAGGTGCTTTCCTAGCAAAATAACATGTTACTCAGTGCATGTATATCCTGACATGTATTTATAGGGTCGGGTTTTACAGAGAGACTCCCGGGTGGTGGGGGCATAAGCCAGCCTTATTTCTCGTTGCAGCACGAGGAAATTTCGCTACAGTGAAAATAAATCTCATTGCAGCGAGAAACTCTCGGGGTTCTGATGCAGTTCTTTCACTTCAATGAAGATTTTGACCACTTTCCTGTCCGAAATGGGAAAAGTGGTAAACATCAAAATTGTATCCCTGCCTCTTAGCTTTCTAATGGTCTAAAAATCAAGTCAATTTGAATTTTGTAAAGGGAGATATGCTAGAAAAACTAAAACACAGGTAAACTAACACTGTTTCTCACTACAGCGAGAAACTTTCTGTTTTGGCCACTTGAATCTCGCTACAGCGAGAATGAACTTCATTGCAGTGATAAACTTGCTGCCATGCTTGCTACCTTGCTTAACTTCATGGATTGATCATGGGTTTTTGCAACACTATGAGGTCATTGATTAAAGTTTGAAATTAGAGGTTTTTAGTAAGAAATTAAATCAATTGCATTGTTTTTGAAACAAGTGCATCATGATTTCTAAGTTCTCCTTATCTATTGCTTGTTCCCTTCCTATGTTCACTCACTGAGTTTATACTTATGTTTTTAAACTTCATGTTTTCAGATTCAGAGGTAGTTGGGACCTAGATTGAGCAGTCCACGTATGCTCATCTTTTTGGTAGGTACTATGGTAACTCAGTAGCTGTATCTTCACCCAGAGTCACTTCGTTGACAGTCAAGAGTCTTATGCTTGTGTACATGTATAAGTAATGAAGACCACTAAGATTCATGTTAAAAATCAAATATGTATATTTGATGACTAATGCCACTGTAAGGTGATAAATGAGTAATACTATGTTAGCATAGTACAAATGTGAATATTGGATTGTTATAAAACGTTATTGAAATATTTATAATTGAGAGTTGCAATATGTGATTTTAGAAATGATAGTTGAGAATAATGATCGGGTTTGCATAAAAAGGCTTGCTTGGGCTTAGTGGGCTATGTACATTGGGCCCATGCGCCGGTCATGCCCCGGTATTTGGGCTATCACACAAACATCAAATTATGATATTTTTTAATCAAAAGTGTATAAAAATTCAATTTAGAATCATTTATAAAGTTATAAATCCACTTAAAGGAGTAATAAGGCTTTCGAAGGCATGAGTAATTATAAATAGACTTTTCTTGTCAATGTATGGCTTTTTCTTCACGTTTTCTAATGCAAACAAAAAGTTATGATCTACTTTAACCAAAAAAAGAAAAAAAATAATTTAAAATCATTTATAAAGTTATAAATCCACTTAAGAGTGTAAGAAGGCTTTCAAAGGTATAAGTGACTATAAATGGACTTCTCTTGTCAATGGATGGCTTGTGCTTCACATTTCGCGATGCAAACATCGAATTATGATCTGTTTTAATCAAAAAAGAGAGAAATTCAATTTTAAAATCATTTATCCAATTATAAAACCATTTAAAGTGACTAATTAGGCTTTCGAGGGCATGAGTGACTATAAATAGACTTTTCTTGTCAATGGATGATTTTCGCTTCACGTTCCTTATGCAAGCAACAAACTATAATCTTTTTCAACAAAAAATGAAAAAAATTCAAATTGAAATCATTTATAAGGTTATAAAACCATATGAAGTGAGTAAATAGGCTTTTGAGGGCATGAGTGACTATAAATAGACTTTTCTGGTCAATGGATGGTTTTTGCTTCACATTCCTAATGCAAACAACAAACTACGATCTCTTTTAACCAAAAATGAAAAAGAATTCAAATTGAAATCATTTATAAGATTATAAAACCATCTGAAGTGAGTAAATAAGCTTTTAAAGGCATTAGTGACTATAAATAGACTTTTCTCATCAGTGGATGGCTTTTGTTTCACATTTCTCCATGTAAACATCAAATTACGATATGTTTTAATCAAAACCATAAAAAAAATTCAATTTAAAATCATTATAAAGTTCTAAAACCACTTAAAGCGAGTAATAAGGCTTTTGAAGGTATGAGTGCCTATAAATAGACTTGTCTTGTCAATGGATGGCTTTCACTTTATGTCTTCCAATGCAAACATAAAATTATGATCTGTTTTAACTAAAAATAAAAAAAATTAATTTAAAATCATTTAAAAGGTTATAAATCCACTTAAATGGTGTAAGAAGTCTTTCGAAGGTATGAATGACTATAAGTGGACTTTTCTTGTCAATAGATGGCTTTTGCTTCACATTTCACAATGCAAATATCGAATTATGATCTATTTTAATAAAAAAAGAGAAAAATTCAATTTTAAAATCATTTATACGATTATAAAACCATTTAAATTGACTAACTAGGCTTTCGAGGGCATGAGTGACTATAAATAGACTTTCATGGCAATGGATGGTTTTTGCTTCATGTTTCCTAATGCAAACAACAAACTATGATCTCTTTCAACCAAAAATGAAAAAAATTCATATTCAAATCATTTATAAGGTTATGAAACCATATAAAGTGAATAAATAGGCTTTGAAGGCTTGAGTAGCTATAAATAGACTTTTCTTGTCAATGGATGGTTTTCGCTCCATGTTTCCCAATGTAAAAGATAAACTATGACCTCTTTTAACCAAAAATGAAAAAGAATTCAAATTAAAATCATTTATAAGATTATAAAACCATCTGAAGTGAGTAAATAGGCTTTTGAAGGTATTAGTGACTATAAATAGACTTTTCTCATCAATGGATGGCTTTTTCTTCATGTTTCTTAATGCAAACATCAAATTATGATATGTTTTAACCAAAACCATAAAAGAAATTCAATTTAAAACCATTTAAAAAGTTATAAATCTGCTTAAAGTGAGTAACAAGGCTTTTGAAGGCATGAGTTACTATACCAAGACTTTTCTTGTCAATAGATAGCTTTTTCTACATGTTTTCCAATGCAAGCAAAAAGTTATGATCTGCTTTAACAAAAAATGGAAAAAAATTTCAATTTAAAATCATTTATAAAGTTATAAATCCACTTAAAGAGAATAACAAGAATTTTGGAGGCATTAGTGACTATAACTAGACTTTTCTTGCCAATGGATGGCATTCTCTTTATGTTTCCCAACGCAAACATCAAACTATGATCTTTTTTAACCGAAAATGGAAAAAAATTTAATTCAAAATCATTTAAAATTTCTAAAACCACTTAAAGCGAGTGATAGGCTTTTAAAGGTTTGAGTGCCTATAAATAGGCTTTTCTTGACAATGGATGCCTTTTGTTTCATGTCTCCTGATGCAAACATCAAATTATGATTTGTTTTAACAAAAAATGTAAAAAAAATTAATTTAAAATCATTTGAAAATTTATAAATCCACTTAAAGGGAGTAAGAAGGCTTTCGAAGGCATGAGTGCGTATAAATGAACTTTTCTTGTCAATGGATGGCTTTTGCTTTATGTTTCACGATGCAAACATCGAATTATGATCTGTTTTAATCAAAAAAGAGAAAATTTAATTTTAAAATCATTTATACGATTATAAAATCATTTAAAGCGACTAACTAGGCTTTCGAGGGCATGAGTGACTATAAATGGATTTTTCTTGTCAATGGATGGTTGTTGCTTCACGTTTCTCCATGCAAACAACAAAATATGATATGTTTTAACCAAAAATGAAAAAAATTCAAATTGAAATCATTTATAAGATTATAAAAGCATCTGAATATAGTAAATACACTTTTGAAGGCATGAGTGACTATAAATAGAATTTTCTTGTCAATGTATGGCTTTTTCTTCATGTTTCCCGATGCAAACATCAAATTACGATTTGTTTTACCCAAAAAGAGAATAATTCAATTTTAAAATCGTTTATACGACTATAAAACTATTTAAAGCGACTAACTATGCTTTTGAGGGCATGCGTGACTATAAATGGACTTTTCTTGTCAATGGATGGTTTTTGCTTCACGTTACGTGATGCAAACAACAAACTATAATCTGTTTTAACCAAAAATTAAAAAATATTAAAATTGAAATCACTTATTAGATTGTAAAACTATCTAAAGCAAGTAAATAGGCTTTTAAAGGTATTAGTGACTATAAATAGACTTTTTTTTGTCAACGGATGGCTTTTTATTTTCACTTTTCTTGATGCGAACATCAAATTATGATATGTTCTAACTATAAAAGTAAAAGAAATTCAATTTAAAATCATTTCAAAATTGATAAATCCACTTAAAGTGAGTAACAAGACTTTCGAAGGCATGAGTTTCTATAACTGGACTTTTCTCGTCTATGGATAGCTTTTTCTTCATGTTTTCTGATGTAAACAACAAGTTATGATATGCTTTAACCAAAAATGAAATAAAATTCAATTTAAAAAGATTTATAAAGTTATAAATCCATTTAAAGAGAATAACAAGGCTTTTGAAGGCATGAGTGACTATAACTGGACTTTTCTTGTCAATTGATGGTTTTTTCTTCACGTTTCTCGATGCACACATCAAATTATGATCTTTCTTCACTAAAAATGTAAAAAAAAAATTAAATTCAAAATCATTTAAAAAGTTCTAAAACCACTTAAAGCGATTAACAAGCCTTTTGAAGGAATGAGTGCCCATAAATAGACTTTTCTTGCCGATGGATGCCTTTTGCTTCACGTCTCTCAATGCAAACATCAAATTATGATCTGTTTTAACGAAAAATGACAAGAAATTCAATCTGAAATCATTTATAAAGTTCTAAAACCACTTAAAGCCAGTAACAAGGCTCTCGAAGGTATGAGTGACAATAAATAGACTTTTCTTATCAATGGAAGGTTTTCGCTTCACGTTTCTTGATGAAAACAACAAATTCTGATCTATTTTAACCAAAAAAGAAAAAAATTCAAATTAAAATCATTTATAAGATTATAAAATCATTTGAAGCGAGTAAATAGGCTTTCCAAGCTATTAGTGACTATAAATGGACTTTTTATTGTTAATAGATAGTTTTCGTTTCACGTTTCTCGATAGAAACATTAGATTATGATCTATTTTAACCAAAAATGAGAGAAAATTCAATTAAAAATTATTTAAAAAGTTATAAATCCACTTAAAGTGAATAATAAGGCTTTTGAAGGCATGCGTGACTATAAATAGACTTTTCTTGTCAATGCATGGCTTTGTTTTCACGTTTCACAATGCAAACATCAAATTATGATATGTTTTAACCAAAAAAGAGAAAATTTTAATTTAAAATCATTGAAAAAGTTATAAATCCACTTAAAGCAAGTAACAAGGCGTATGAAGGCATGAGTGAAAATAAATGGACTTTTCTTGTCAATTGATGGCTTTCGCTTCACGTTTCTCGATACAAAAATCAAATTACTATCTTTTTAGCCAAAAATATATAAAAAAATCAATTTAAAATCATTTGAAAAGTTAGAAATCCACTTAAAGTGAGTAAGAAGGCTTTCGAAGGCATCAATAGCTGTAAATAGACTTTTCTTGTCAATGGATGGCTTTTTTTAACATTTCCCAATGCAAACATCAAATTATGATCTGTTTTAACAAAAAAAGAGAAAAATTCAATTTTAAAATCATTCATACTATTACAAAACCATTTAAAGCGACTAAATAGGCTTTTGAGGGCATGATTGACTATAAATAAATTTTTCTTGTCAATGTATGGTTTTCACTTCACGTTTTTCGATGCAAACAATAAACTATGATCTATTTTAACCAAAAACAAAAGAAAATTTAAATCAAAATCATTTATAAGATTATAAAACCATATTAAGCGAGAAAATAGGCTTTTGTAGGCATTAGTGATTATAAATAGACATTTATTGTCAATAGATGGCTTTTGTTTCATGTTTCCCCATGCAAACATCAAATTATGATATGTTTTAATCATAAATGTAAAAGAAATTCAATTTAAAATCATTTAAAAACTTAAAAATCCACTTAAAGCAAGTAGCAAGGCTTTCGAAGGCATGAGTTACTATACCTAGACTTTTCTTATCAATGGATGGCTTTTTCTTCATGTTTTTCAATGCAAACAACAAGTTATGATCTACTTTAACCAAAAATGAAAAAAAAAATCAATTTAAAGTCACTTATAAAGTTATAAATCCACTTAAAGAGAATAACAAGGCTTTCGAAGGCATGAGTAACTATAATTGGACGTTCCTTGTCAATGGATGGTTTTTTCCTCACGTTTCTGATGCAAACACCAAATTATGATCTTTTTTAACCGAAAATGTAAGAAAATTTTAAATCAAAATCATTTAAAAAAATTCTAAAACCACTTAAAGCAAGTAATAAGCCTTTTGAAGGTATAAGTGCCTATAAATAGACTTTTTTTGTCAATGGATGGCTTTCACTTCATGTTTCCCAATGCAAACATCAGATTATGATCTGTTTTAATCATAAATGTAAAAGAAATTCAATTTAAAATCATTTAAAAACTTAGAAATCCACTTAAAGAGAGTAACAAGGCTTTCGAAGGTATGAGTTACTATACCTAGACTTTTCTTATCAATGGATGGCTTTTTCTTTATGTTTTTCGATGCAAACAACAAGTTATGACCTGTTTTAACCAAAAATGAAAAAAAATCAATTTAAAATAATTTATAATGTTATAAATCCACTTAAAGAAAATAACAAGGCTTTCGAAGGCATGAGTGACTATAATCGGACTTTTCTTGTTAATGGATGGCTTTTTCTTCACGTTTCCCAATGCAAACATCAAATTATGATCTTTTTTGACCAAAAATGTAAAAGAAAATTTAATTCAAAATCATTTAAAAAGTTCTAAAACCACTTAAAGCGAGTAACAAGGCTTTTAAAGGTATGAGTGCCTATAAATAAACTTTTCTAGTCAATGGATGTCTTTCGCTTGACGTCTCCTAACGAAAACATCAAATTATGATTTGTTTTAACCAAAAATGTAAAAAAAATAATTTAAAATCATTTAAATATTTATTGTCACGACCCAAATTCGGAGCCATGACCGGCGCATGGGCCCAATGGACGTAGTCCACTAAGCCTAAGCAACCCTATTAATCTGTCGTGTTCATCATCCCATCAAATATTGCTAAGTCACAAATTATTACTTTAAATCAAAATAGTAATAGACATTTCCAACTCATATTGGCATTACTCATTTAAAATATACATACATTGTCTACAGCATGTATCTTAATAATTTACATCAAGTTTGTCTATACATCTCAAAAAGAAGACTCGATTTCCAACGGAGGGACTCGGACGAATGTACAGCTACTGAATGCCGAGACACCTACCAAAAGATGGATATAAGTCTACAAGGACACCTCATCCTAGTTACTTGCTGCCTTGTGATATGAAAACATGAAGTTGAAAATGGTGAGTATAAACCCAGTGAGTGAACAAGAAAGGGAACAAGCATGCCATAAGGAATCTTTAATGAAATCATGATGTATTCTTTTTCAAAACAATGCAATTTGTTTCTATTCTTATTAAAAAAACCCCTCATCAAGCCCTTAAATGATTAATTATTTGAAAATCATGGACTTATACATAATGAACCATTTGAAGAATGAAAACTTCAATATTACACAAGCAAGTCAAATACGACAACGAATCTTCGCTGTAGCGAAAAGGCATTCTCGCTGCAGCGTAGTTGTAGCAAGAATGAATTTTCGTTGCAGCGACGTTGGGATTTAGTTATTAGCCAAACGAACGTTTCTCAACTAGCCGAGTGTTTCTCACTAAACCTCCCCATTTTAAACTTAACTCATTTAATCCTTAATGTTCGAAGTCCATGCTCCGATATGGTAGCAAAGAAGTGAAAGCTAAGGCAGCAATTGGACAAGATAGCGCTGCAGCGAAATTGTAACCTAGAAACAGAAGGTTTCTCGCCACAGTGAAATTCAGCTAATGAAACAGAGAGTTTCTCACTACAGCGAGATTCCTTTTCACTGCAGCGAGAAGCTACAACGACTATCTCGCTGCAACGAAATACATTCTCGCTGCAGCGAGAACCAATTCTGGTGAAGGTTCTCAAACTTGAGAGTTTCTCGCTGCAGCAAAAATAGAGCAACAAGAGAAAAGTTTCCCCTCACTCAACAAAAAAGCCATCCTGATAAACCAACAAAATAAACATACAGCACATGAAAATTTCCAAAGTGCAATGTATCAAATTTCTCATATATGTCAATCATATATCACATTCATAAGTTTTCATTTCATAAGTCTAGATATGCATAATTACATAGATAAACATCAACATCATCATAATCACACCCGGCTCATGTACATCCCCTCACATCATGCACGTAGCCGGCACCATCGTGTGCATCCCCCCACATCGTGCACAATCAGTGCCATCGTGTACATCCCCCCACATCGTGCACATGGGCATTATCATCATCCATCTCTCACGCCACTATTATCACCGGCATGTGCATCCCCCCACATCGTGCACACACACAGTTACAGTCATTATACACAATATCATTCATTATGCACAACGCACACATTTATATATCATCATACTACAATAGTGCATGAATCCATAGCAATCACATATCACAATATAAAATCATTTTTCAAAAGCTTGTTCCCAAGGCACTTGTCTTTATGAAAAACTTGATAATTCATTCAAATGGGTGGCAAATACATTATATTTCCCAAAACAAGTTTTGAAGGTAGTCAACTCACCAATTGATTGTAGAGCCTTTAAATGACTCCAATTCCCCTAATTGTCCAAATGAGATGATGGGGCTTCCTTAGAACCTAGGATCACATTAGCATAAGCAATAGGTCAATTTACACACTATGAACCTTAAAAAGCTATCTCTTAGCTAGCTTTCAATTGCCACATTAAATGGCCATCTATGTTCACTATCTTAATCACTAAAAGTAATGAACATACTCAACAATAAAACAGCTCATAAATCCCAATTACTAGCCATTTTCTGCAGCTAAAAACCAAGCTTAATTCATCACTTACCCTAGGGCTCCTTTATAGTCAAATTCTCTTCCAATTGCTTCCAAATCAATGGGGTAATTCTCTCTTTCTCTCTCTAAAATGCCCAGTTAAAGAGAAAAAGTCTGAAAATAAGCTTTATCAAGGGTTTTGAAGTGAGATAGTGAAAGAATTCAAAGGTTCTAGTCAAAAGGGCTCAAAGGTATGAAAACTAGAGCTAGAGAGAGAAAATCATGCAAGCTCCATATCAAGCTTCCATGGAGTTTTGAAGAAACGTGAGAGAAGAGAAGGGAAGAAGAAGACCAGCTGCTAAAAATTTCAAGATATTTATAGGCCAAACTTATCCATTCCCATAAAATTACGAAAATGCCCTTCCACTAATTAACTTATTCTTCTCCAATCTTTTATGTAATCTTTTTGGTCTTTTAACACTAGGACAGGATATGTTTTTAAAATTTTTCACTTCGAGTTCTTGTCCTAGTCATTCATGAACATGAATAAGATCTTGTCTAGACATGAATAAGATCCTGTCTAATTTTTTCTCTTTTATGACTAAAATAGATCATAATTTGATGTTTGCATCATGAAACGTGAAGGAAAAGCCATCCATTGATAAGAAAAGTCTATTTATAGTCACTCATGCCTTCGAAAACCTTCTTACTCACTTCAAGTAGATTTGTAAATGTGAGACCCTAACCTCTATAGGCTTGTAACTAAGTATAGATGTAATAATATGAGCTAGGGGTAGTTTCGTTATTTTCTCTAATAAGCTTCCAAAAGAAAGTTTTATGATATTTTAAGGTCTAAATGGGTATAAGACTACATAAATGATGTGTGCTGATGAAAACACGAAGAAAACTAGAAGTTTCAATAATTTTCATAACAAGGGCAAAAAGGTCATTTTTCACTTCGAGTTAAAATTTTAAGTTTTTATGAAATCATTTATAAGATTATAAAACCATCTAAAGCAAATAAATAGGCTTTCGAAGGCATGAATGACTATAAATAGACTTTTCTTGTCCATGTATGACTTTTTCGTCACATTTCTCGATGCAAAATTATGATATGTTTTAACCAAAAAAGAGAAAAATTTAATTTTAAAATCATTTATACGATTATAAAACAATTTAAGGAAACTAACTAAGCTTTTGAGGGCATGAGTGACTATAAATGGATTTTTCTTATTAATGAATGGTTTTTTTTTCATGTTTCCTGATCCAAACATCAAATTATGATCTGTTTTAATAAAAAATGTAAAAGAAATTCAATTTAAAATCATTTAAAAACTTAGAAATCCACATAAAGTGAGTAATAAGGCTTTCGAAGGCATGAGTTACTATACCTAGACTTTTCTTAGCAATGGATGGCTTTTTCTTATGTTTTTTTATGCAAACACCAAGTTATGATCTGCTTTAACCAAAAATGAAAAAGAATTCAATTTAAAATTATTTATAAAGTTATAAATCCACTTTAAGAGAATAACAAGGCTTTCGAAGGCATAAGTGACTATAACTGGACTTTTTTTGTCAATGGATGGCATTTTCTTGACATTTCCTTGTTCAAACATCAAATTATGATCCTTTTTAATTGAAAATGTAAAAAAAAAATTAATTCAAAATCATTTAAAAAGTTTTAAAACCACTTAAAGTGAGTAACAAGGCTTTTGAAGGTATAAGTGCCTATAAATAGACTTTTTTTGTCAATGGATGCCTATCACTTCATGTGTCCCTGATGTAAACATCAAAATATGATCTGTTTTAACCAAAAATGTAAAAAAAATTAATGTAAAATCATTTAAAAGGTTATAAATCCACTTAAAGGGAGTAAGAAGGATTTTGAAGGCATGGGTTACTATAAATGAACTTTTCTTGTCAATGGATGGCTTTTACTTCAAATTTCAAGATGCAAACATCAAATTATGATCTATTTTAATAAAAAATTAGAATAATTAAATTTTAAATTCATTTATATGATTATAAAACCATTTAAAGTGACTAACTAGGCTTTGTAGAGCATGAGTGACTATAATGGATTTTTCTTGTCAATGGATGGTTTTTGCTTTACATTTTTCAATGCAAACAATAAAATATGACCTAGTTCAACCCAAAATGAAAAGAAATTTAAATTGTAATCATTTATAAGATTATAAAACCATTGGAAGCAAGTAAGTAGGCTTTTGAAGGCATGAGTGACTATAAATAGACTTTTCTTGTCAATGTATGGCTTTTTCATCATATTTCTTGATGCAAAATTATGATTTGTTTTAACCAAAAAAGTGAAAATTTTAATTTTAAAATCATTTATATGATTATAAAATAATTTAAGGCAACTAACTAGGCTTTCGAGGGCATGAGTGACTATAAATGGACTTTTCTTGTCAATGGATGGTTTTCGCTTCACGTTGCTCGATGAAGCAACAAACTATGATCTACTTTAACCAAGAACGTAAAAAAATTCAATTTAAAATCATTCAAAAAGTTATAAATCCACTTAAAGGGAGTAATAAGGCTTTCGAAGGCATAAGTGAATATAAATAGAGTTTTCTTGTCAATGTATGGCCTTTTCTTCACATTTACAAATGAAAACATCAAATTATGATATGTTTTAACTAATAAAGAGAAAAAAAATTCAATTTGAAAACCATTTATATGACTATAAAACCATTTAAAGTGACTAACTAGGCTTTCGAGGGTATGAGTGACTATAAATGGACTTTTCTTGTCAATGGATGGTTTTCACTTCATGTTTCTTAATGCAAACAACAACATATAATCTGTTTTAACCAAAAATTAAAAAACAATTTAAATTGAAATCATTTATAAGATTATAAAACCATCTAAATTGAGTAAATAGGCTTTTAAAGGCATGAGTAACTATAAATAGACTTTTCTTGTCAATGTATGGCTTTTTCTTCATATTTTAAGATGCAAACATCAAATTATGATATGTTTTACCCATAAAAGAGAATAATTCAATTTTATAATCATTTATAAGATTATAAAACCATTTAAAGTGACTAACTAGGCTTTCGAGGGTATGAGTGACTATAAATGGACTTTTGTTGTTAATGGATGGTTTTTGCTTCACATTTCTTGATGCAAACATCAAATTACGATCTGTTTTAACCAAGAATGTAAAAAAAAATTCAATTTAAAATTATTTAAAGAGTTACAAATCCAAGTAAAGTGAGTAATAAGGCTTTCGAAGGCATGAGTGACTTTAAATAGACTTTTCTTGTTAATGTATGGCTTTTTCTTCACGTTTCCCAATGAAAACATCAAATTATGATCAATTTTAACCAAAAAAGAGAAATATTCAATTTTAAAATCATTTATATGATTATAAAAGATTTAAAGCGACAAGCTAGGCTTTTGAGGGTATAAGTGATTATAAATGGACTTTTGTTGTCAATGGATGGTTGTCGCTTCATGTTTCCTAATGCAAACAACAAACTATTATTTGTTTTAATCAAAAATATAAAAAATTCAAATTGAAATTATTTATAAGTTTATAAAACCATCTAAAGTGAGTAAATAGGCTTTTGAAGGTATTAGTGACTATAAATAGACTTTTCTTGTTAAGGGATGGCTTTTTCTTCACATTTCTTGATGCAAAATTATCATTTGTTTTAACCAAAATAGTGAAAAATTTAATTTTAAAATCATTTATACGATTATAAAACAATTTAAGGCAACTAACTAGGCTTTCGAGGGTATGAGCGACTATAAATGGACTTTTCTTGTCAATGGATTGGATTTCGCTTCACGTTTCTCGATTAAGTAGCAAACTATGATCTACTTTAACCAAGAACGTAAAAATATTCAATTTAAAATCATTCAAAAAGTTATAAATCCACTTAAAGGGAGTAATAAGGCTTTCGAAGGCATGAGTGAATATAAATAGAGTTTTCTTGTCAATGTATGGCTTTTTCTTCACATTTCAAAATGCAAACATCAAATTATAATCTGTTTTAACTAATAAAGAGAAAAAAATTCAATTTGAAAACCATTTATATGATTATAAAACCATTTAAAGTGACTAACTAGGCTTTCGAGGGCATGAGTGACTATAAATGGACTTTTCTTGTCAATGGATGGTTTTCACTTCATGTTTCTTAATGCAAACAACAACATATAATCTGTTTAAAACAAGAATGTAAAAAAAATTCAATTTATAATCATTTAAAGAGTTATAAATCCAAGTAAAGCGAGTAATAAGGCTTTCGAAGGCATGAGTGACTTTAAATAGATTTTTCTTGTTAATGTATGGCTTTTTCTTCACATTTCCCAATGAAAACAGCAAATTATGATAAGTTTTAACCAAAAAAGAGAAAAATTCAATTTTAAAATCATTTATATGATTATAAACCATTTAAAGCGACTAACTAGGCTTTTGAGGGTATAAGTGACTATAAATGGACTTTTGTTCTCAATGGATGGTTTTCGCTTCATGTTTCCTGATGCAAACAACAAACTATTATTTTTTTAATCAAAAATATAAAAAATTCAAATTGAAATTATTTATAAGTTTATAAAACCATCTGAAGTGAGTAAATAGGCTTTTGAAGGCATTAGTGACTATAAATAGACTTTTCTTGTCAAGGGATGACTTTTTTTTCATTTTGCTCAATGGGAACATCAAATTATGATATGTTTTAACCATAAATGTAAAAGAAATCATTTAAAGAGTTATAAATCCACTTAAAGTGAGTAACAAGACTTTCAAAGGCATAAGTTACTATAACTGGACTTTTCTTGTCAATGGATAACTTTTTCTTCATGTTTTCCAATGCAACAAGTTATGATCTACTTTAACCAAAAATAAAAAAAATTAAATTTAAAATCATTTATAAAGTTATAAATCCACTTAAAGAGAATAACCAAGCTTTTGAAAGAATGAGTGACTATAACTAGACTTTTGTTGTCAACGAAAGGTTTTCACTTCGCGTTTCCAGATTCAAAGATCAAATTATGATCTTTTTTAACTGAAAATGTAAAAAAAAAAATTCAATTCAAAGTCATTTAAAAGTTCTAAAGCCACTTAAAGCGAGTAACAAGGCTTTTGAAGGTATGAGTGCCTATAAATGGACTTTTCTTATTAATGGATGGCTTTTGTTTTATGTTTCCAAATGAAAACATCAAATTATGATCTGTTTTAACCAAAAATATAAAAAAAAAAATTAAATCATTTAAAAAGTTATAAATCCATTTAAAGCGAGTAACAAGGTGTGTCAGGGCATGTGTGACTATAAATGGACTTTTCTTGTCAATGGATGGCTTTTTGCTTCACGCTTCTCGATGCAAACATTAAATTATGATATGTTTTAACGAAAAATATAAAAAAAATTAATTTAAAATCATTTAAAAAGTTATAAATCCACTTAAAGTGAGTAAAAAGGCTTCCGAATGTATGAGTGACTATAAATGGCCTTCTCTTGTCAATGGATAGCTTTTGCTTCATGTTTCATGATGCAAACATCAAATTATGATCTATTTTAACCAAAAATTAGAATAATTCTATTTTAAAATCATTCAAAAGATTATAAGACCTTTTAAAGGAACTAACTAGGCTTTCGAAGCCATTAGTGACTATAAATGGACTTTTTTTGTCAATAAATGGTTTTCGCTTCATGTTTCTCAATGGAAATAACAAATTATAATTTGTTTTAACCAAAAATGAAAACAATTGAATTTGAAATCATTTATAAGATTATAAAACCATTTGAAGCGAGTAAATAGGCTTTTGAAGTCATGAGTGACTATAAATGGACTTATCTTATCAACGGATGGCTTTCACTTCATGTTTCTCAATGCAAACATCAAATTACGATCTGTTTTAACTAGAAATGTAAAAAACTTTCAATTTAAAATCATTTAAAAACTTATAAATCCACTTAAAGTGACTAATAAGGCTTTCAAAGGCATGAGTAACTATAAATAGACCTTCCTTGTCAATGTTTCCAGATGCAATATATCTGTTTTAACCAAAAAAGAGAAAAATTAAATTTTAAAATTATTTATATGATTATAAAACCATTTAGCGACTAACTAGGGTTTCTAGGGCATGAGTGACTATAAATAAACTTTTTTTGTCAGTGGATGGCTTTTGTTTCACGTTTCTCGATGCAAACATCAAATTATGATCTATTTTAACTAAAAATGTAAAACAAATTCAATTTAAAACCATTTAAAAAATTATAAATCTGCTTAAAGCGAGTAATAAGGTTTTTGAAGGTATGAATTACTGTAACTAGACTTTTCTTTTTAATGGATAGCTTTTTCTTCATAGTTTTTAATGAAAAACAACAAGTTATGATATGCTTTAACCAAAAATGAAAAACAAATTCAATTTAAAATCATTTATAAAGTTATAAATCCACTTAAAGAGAATAACAAGGCTTTCGAAGGCATGAGTGACTATAACTGTACTTTTTTTTGTCAATGGATGGCTTTTTCTTCTCGTTTCTTGATGTAAACATCAAATTATGATATTTTTTAACTAAAAATGTAAAAAAAAAATCAATTCAAAATCATTTAAAAAGTTCTAAAATCACTTAAAGTGAATAACAAGGCTTTTATAGGTATGAGTACCTATAAATGGACTTTTCTTGTCAATGGATGCCTTCGCTTCACGTCTTCTGATGCAAATATCAAATTATGATTTGTTTTAACAAAAATGATAAGATATTCAATCTAAAATCATTTATAAAGTTCTAAAACCACTTAAAGCGAGTAATAGCTCTTGAAGGCATGATGATGATAAATGGACTTTTCTTGTCAACGGAAGATTTTCGCTTCATGTTTCCTTATGCAAAGAACAAATTATAATCTATTTTAACCAAAAATGAAAAAAAAATTCAATTTGAAATCATTTATAAGATTGTAAAACTATTTGAAGCGAGTAAATAGGCTTCCCAAGCCATGAGTGACTATAAATAGACTTTTGTTGTTAATGGATGGCTTTCGCTTCATGTTTTTGGATGAAAACATCAAATATGATATGTTTTAACTAAAAATGTAAAAAACATTAAATTAAAAATCATTTGAAAAGTTATAAGTCCACTTAAAGCATGTAATAAGGGGTATGAAGGCATGAGTGACTATAATAGACTTTTCTTGTCAATGGATGGCTTTCACTTCACATTTCCTAATGCAAACATCAAATTACAATCTGTTTTAACCAAAAATGTAAAAAAAAATTTCAATTAAAAATCATTTAAAAGTTATAAATCTACTTAAAGCGAATAATAAGGCTTTTGAAGGTATGAGTGCCGATAAATAGACTTTTTTTTGTCAATGTATGCCTTTTTCTTCATATTTTTTGATGCAAACATCAAATTATGATTTGTTTTAACTAAAAAAGAGAAAAATTCAATTTTAAAATCATTTATATAATTATAAAACCATTTAAAGTAACTAACTAAGCTTTCGATGGCATGAGTGACTATAAATGGACTTTGCTTTTCAATGGATGGTTTTTGCTTTATGTTTCTCGATGGAAACATCAAATTATGATCTGTTTTAACTAAAAATGTAAAAGAAATTCAATTTAAAATCATTTACAATTTTATAAATCTGCTTAAAGCGAGTAACAAGGCTTTAGAAGCCATGAGTTACTGTAATTGGACTTTCTTGTCAATGGATGCCTTTTTCTTCATGTTTTTTGATGCAAACAAATAGTTATGATCTGCTTTAACCAAAAATGGAAAAAAATTCAATTTAAATTAATTTATAAAGGTATAAATCAATATAAAAAGAATAATAAAGATTTCAAAGGCATGACTATAAGTAGACCTTTCTCATCAATGGATGGCTTTTTCTTCACCTTTTCCAGTGCAAACATCAAATTATGATCTTTTTTAACCAAAAATGTAAAAAAAATTCAATTCAAAATCATTGAAAAAGTTCTAAAACCACTTAGCAAGTAACAAGGCTTTCAAATGCATGAGTGACTATAAATAGACTTTTCTTGTCAATGGATGGCTTTTGTTTCATGTTTCCTGATGCAAACATCAAATTATGATCTGTTTTAACCAAAAATGTAAACCAAATTCAATTTAAAGTTATTTAAAAGGTTATAAATCCGCTTAAAGTGACTAACAAGGCTTTCGAAGGCATGAGTTACTATAATTGGACTTTTCTTGTCAATAGATAGCTTTTTCTTCATGTTTTCCAATGCAAACAACAAGTAATGATTTGCTTTAACCAAAAATGAAAAAAAATTCAATTTAAAAACATTTATAAAGTTATAAATCCATTAAAGAGAATAACGAGGCTTTTAAAGGCATGGGTGACTATAATTAAACTTTTCCTATCAATGGATGGTTTTTTCTTCATGTTTCCCAATGCAAACATCCAATTATGATCTTTTTTAACTGAAAATGTAAAAAAAATCAATTCAAAATCATTTCAAAAGTTTTAAAACCATGTAAGGTGAGTAACAAGGCATTTGAAGGTATGAGTGCCTATAAATGGACTTTTCTTGTCAATGGATGGCTTTTGCTTCATGTCTCGCAATGCAAACATCAAATTATGATATATTTTAACCAAAAATGTTAAGAAATTCTGTGATACCCCAACTTCTATAGGCTTGTAACTAAGTATAGATGTAATAATATGAGCTAGGGGTAGTTTCGTCATTTTCTCTAATAAGTTTCCAGAAGAAAGTTTTATGATATTTTAAGGCTTAAATGGGTATAAGACTACATAAATGATCTGTGCTGATGAAAACACGAAGAAAACTAGAGGTTTCAATAATTTTCATAACAGGGGCAAAATGGTCATTTTTCACCTCGGGTGAAAATTTTAAATTTTTATGAACCCGAGCATGTTTAGACCATTATGGATATTGTCCCAGTGTTAAAAGAGCAAAAAGATTGCATAAAAGATTGGAGGAGAGTAAGTTAATTGGTGGAGGGGCATTTTCATAATTTTAAAGGAAAGGATAAGATTGCCTATAAATACCTTGAATTTCTAGCAGCTTCTTGAATTTACCAACAGCTAGTCTTCTTCTTCCCTTCTCCTCTCTCACGTTTCTTCAAACTCCATGGAAGCTTGATTTTCAAACTTCCACAACTTTCTCTCTCTAGCTCCAATTTTTATGCTTTTGGTGCATCCTTCCATAAACCCTTGTGCTATTTCATCTTTTCACTTCAAAAACCTTGAAATATCTTGTTTTCACACTTTCTCTCACTAGTTGGGCATTCTATAGAGAGAAAGAGAGAATCACTCCATTGATTTGGAAGCTATTGGAAGAAAATCCAACTACAAAGGAACCCTAGGGTGAGTGATGCACCAAGTTTGATTTTTAACTGCAGAAAATGGCTAGTAATTGTGATTTATGAGCTGTTTTATTGTTTAGTATGTTCATTACTTTTTAGTGATTAAGATAGTGAACATAGATATCCATTTAAAGTGGAAATTGAAAACTAGCTAAGAGATAGCTTTTAGAGTTCATAGTGTGTAAATTGATCTATTGTTTATGTTAATGTGATCCTAGGTTTCAAGGAAGCACCATCATTCCAATTGGATCATTAGGGGAATTTGAGTCAACTAAAGGTTCTACAATCAATTGGTGAGTGGACTGCCTATCAAAATTATTTTGGGAATATGACTGTTTTGAACAAAGTGTTTGATTGATTTTATACAACTTTTCTCAAAATGAATGCCTTGGGAACAAGCTCTTGTGAAATGGTTTATGTGATGATATGTGGGTATTATGGATTTCTATATGGCTGCATTATGTTGATATACATATTGCTTGAGTATAATGTTGTGTAATTTTATTGACTCGGCTATGTACGAGTAGGGAGTGCACATAAGCTGAGGATGACCCGATTATGTGCAAGTAGGGAGTGCGCATAACCCGGTGATGACTCAGCCATGTGTGAGTAGGGAGTGCGCATGAGTTGGTGATGATGATGATGGGTATGTATGTATATATATATATATATATATGTAAATATATGTGTTATAGGAAATTGATGGATAATGGGTTATGGTTGTAATGCATGTGAAACTTGACATGTTAAACCTTGAGAAATTGTTATGTGTTTTCATGTTGGTTTGGACCTTTTGGCAGTGTGGTTTTCCTTTGGGAGAAAGGTAAATTTTGCATTGATGCCCTATATTTTGTTGCAGCGAGAAACTCTCGAGTTTTGAAAGGGTAAGCTGGCTGAAAACTCGCTGCAGCGAGGATGCGTTTTCGCTGCAGCGAATGACACTGTAGCATCTCGCTATAGCGAGAAACTTTTTGTTTCTGGGTAGTAATTTCACTGCAGCGAGAATGAATTTTGCTGCAGCGAGAAACATTCTGTTTCTGGGTTACAATTTCGTTGCAGCGAAAAACTTTCTGTTTTGGTCTCCTATCTTGTTCAATTGCTACCCTATCTTTTACTTCTTTGCTACCATATCGGAGCATGGACTTCCAACATTTAGGATTAAATGAGTTAAGTTTAAAATGAAGAGGTTTAGTGAGAAATCCTCGGCCAGTTGAGAAACCCTCGTTCGATTAATAACTAAATCCCAACGTCGCTGCAGCGGAAAGGCATTCTCGCTGCAACGAAGATTCGTTGTTGTATTTGACTTACTTGTGTAATATTGAAGCTTTTATTCTTCAAATGGTTCGTTATGTATGGGTTAATGATTTGCTAATGATTAATCATTTAAGGGCTTGATGAGGGCTTTTTAATAAAAATAGAAACAAATTGCATTGTTTTGAAAAATAATGCATCATGATTTCATTAAAGATTCCTTATGGTATGCTTGTTCCCTTCCTTGTTCACTCACTGAGTTTATACTCACTATTTTCAAATTCATGTTTTCAGATCACGAGGCAGCCGGTAACTAGGACGAGGTGTCCTTGTAGACCTATGTCCATCTTTTGGCAGGTGTCTCAACATTCAGTAGCTGTACATTCATCCGAGTCCCTCCGCTGGAAGTCGAGTGTTATTTTGTTTTGTATAGACAAACTTAATGTAAATTATTAGAATATATGATGTAGACATTGTATGTAAAGTTTTAAGGAGTAATGCCAGTACGAGTTGGCAATGTATATCATTATTTTGATTCTAAAGTATGAAATATGACTTAGCGATATTTGATGGAATGGTGGGTAGGATAAATCGATAGGCTTGCTTGGGCTTAATAGACTATGTTTATTAGGCCCTTGCGCCGATCATGGCCTAGAAACTTGGGTCGTGACAATGTTGGTATCAGAGCCCTAGGTTTGTCTAGGTCCTAGAATTTCTTTTTGTTGGTCTAGCGGAGAGTCGGGTCTTTATGTGGGAACTTTAGTTGTAAAGTGTGAACCGCGACATATTTTACAACCAAATGACCGTATAAATTCCCTATCTTAGAAACTTGCTTTAAGTATGATTATAATATGTGTTTAATAACAGGTGTTTGCTCTTGTCTAGGTACGAATGCCGCCTAAGACACGAGCCGCCTCAAGACGGATGGGGGAGCAAGATGCTCCTATTGAGATGGTAGGTAGGCCACAAGCATCCACCCGGAGAGGCCTAGGTAGACGTGGCAAGGCCACTAGGCCGGTGAGGGCGGATACATCTGTGAGTAAGCGAGAGGAGGGACAGTCCTCAGGTGATGTAGATAGGCACCCAGCTAGGGGTATTACCATCGAGGATTTAGCGGTAGGCTTATAGGGAGTCAACCGGTTTGTAGAGATGATGGTGACCCATATGGAGGATATACAGAGGGTAGTAGAGGGGAGACCTACAGCACAAGAATCTCCTATCTCCCAAGGACAGGTCGATCGCCAATATCGTGAGGTTGAGAGGGATCACTTAGAGATTTCTCTTCCCGATTTCCTAAAGCTTAAGCCTCCATCATTTTCAGGGTCTGATGCATCGGAGAAACCCTAAGTTTTCTTGGATAAGATCGAGAAAATATGTAAAGCCTTGGGATGCTCTAGTGTTCGGTCAATTGAGTTAGCCGCTTTCTGATTAGAGGATGTGGCGGAGGAATAGTATAGCTCCTTATGTAGAGGCAAACCGACGGATGCAGCTCCATTGGCTTGGAGTGAGTTTAGTGTAGCCTTCTTGGATCGGTTCCTACCACTCAGTGCACATAATGCCAAAGCTAGAGAGTTTAAGACTTTGGTACAGACTTCGAGCATGATGGTGTCGGAGTATGACATCAAGTTCACACAGTTGTCTCGATATGCTCCCTACCTCGTTTCTACTGAGGAGATGAAGATTCAGAGGTTTGTGGATGGGTTAGTAGAGCCACTATTTAGGGTTATGGCATCTCAAGATTTCACTACCTATTCCGTAGCATTAGATTGTGCTCAGCGCATCGAGATGAGGACCAGTGAGAGTAGGGTTGCGAGGGATAGAGTAAAGAGGGCCAGGACAGAGGGTTATCAGGGCCGTAGAGATTTCAACAGTTGTGGTTCGTCTTCTAGCCGTCAGGGTCCACAGAGGGACTCGTGATTACCTCAGCAGGGAAGTGACGCGCCTAGTGTTAATATTAGAATGGGACAAAGAACCTTCAGTTCTAGGAGGCGGCAAGATTCTAGATAGAGTAGTCAAGTCACCCACCCTTGCGATACTTGTGGGAGACGACATAGTGGACGATGCTTCCTTACCATAAGAACTTGTTTCAGGTGCGGTCAACCTGGGCATATTAGGAGGGATTGTCCTAGGGCTCAGCAATCACAAGATTCTACTCGTGGTTCCACCCAGCCAACTTCGTCTGCTCCTTCAATTGTTGCCTCATCTGGACCGGAGGCTAGTGGATTGAGAGGTAGAGGTGTTGGTACTTCTATTCAAGGCAGGCCATCTGGGTTTGGACATCAGAGTTCTGTTGGTAGAGGCCAGGCAAGGGTGTTTGCTTCAATACAGCAGGAGGCTCAGACATCCAATACCATGGTCTCAGGTATTCTCTCTATTTGTGATATGAATGCTCGAGTCTTATTTGATCCTGGTGCTACCCATTCTTTTATCTCTCCATGTTTTGCATCTCGGTTGGGTAGAGATCATGTTAGGAGAGAGGAACAATTAGTGGTGTCTACTCCTTTAAAGGAGATATTTGTGGCCAAATGGGAATATGAGTCCTGTGTAGTACGAGTCAAGGACAAGGACACTTTGGTGAATTTGGTGGTGTTAGACACCTTAGACTTTGATGTGATCTTGGGGATGGATTGGTTATCACCCTGCCATGCTAGTGTGGACTACTATCATAAATTGGTTAGATTTGATTTCCCCAGTGAACCATCATTTAGTATTCAGAGGGATAGGAGTAATGCTCCAACCAATTTGATATCGATCATGTCTGCCAGAAGATTATTACGACAGGGTTGTATAGGTTACTTGGCCGTGGTAAGGGATACTCAGGCGAAGGTTAGAGATGTAAGTCAAGTGTCGGTGGTGAAGGAGTTCGTGGATGTATTTCCTAAGAAGCTACCAGGTTTGCCTCCTGAACAAGAGATTGAGTTTTGCATAGATTTGCTCCCCGACACTAGACCTATATCCATACCCCTATATAGAATGGCACCTACAGAACTTAAAGAGCTTAAGGATCAGTTGAAGGATTTGTTCGATAAAGGTTTCATCCGTCCTAGTGTTTCCCCATGGGGAGCACCGGTGTTATTTGTAAAGAAGAAAGATGGGTCACTTAAGCTGTGCATTGATTATCGACAGCTTAATAAAGTGATGGTGAAGAATAAGTATCCTCTCCCCAAAATAGATGACTTATTTGATCAACTACAAGGAGCACAATGTTTCTCTAAGATAGACTTACGATTTGGGTACCATCAATTGAGGATCTGAAATGATGATGTACCAAAGACCGCATTTCGAACAAGATATGGGCACTATGAGTTCTTGATGATGTCATTTGGGCTCACGAATGCTCCTGCAGCCTTTATGGATTTGATGAACCAAGTGTTCAAGCCTTATTTGGATAAGTTCGTGGTGGTGTTCATTGATGACATCTTGATATATTCGAAGAGCCGAGAAGAGCATGAGCAGCATCTTAAGATAGTGCTCCAAATTTTGAGAGAACATCGATTGTATGCTAAGTTTTCCAAGTGTGAGTTTTGGCTCGAAAGTGTTGCATTTTTTGGGCATGTGGTATCTAAGGATGGGATACAAGTTGATTCAAAGAAAATTGAAGTAGTGGAAAAATGGCCAAGGCCAACATCAGTTACGGAGATTAGAAGCTTTGTGGGTTTGGCTAGCTATTATCGTCACTTTGTGAATGACTTCTCTAAAATAGTGGCCCTTCTGACTAAGCTGACACGTAAGGATACAAAATTTGAGTGGTCTGATGCTTGTGAGTATAGCTTTGAGAAGCTTAAGGCATGTCTAACTACAGCTCCAATATTAAGCCTACCTCAAGTCATAGGGGATTATATGGTATTTTGTGATGCATCGCGGGTTGGTTTAGGGTGTGTATTAATGCAACATGGGAAAGTGATTGCGTATGCATCAAGGCAACTTAAAAGGCATGAGCAGAATTACCCCGCACACAATTTGGAAATGGCAGCAATCTTGTTTGCCTTGAAAATTTGGAGACATTATTTATATGGTGAGACTTGCGAGATATACACAGACCACAAAAGTCTGAAGTATATATTTCAGCAGAGGGATCTTAACTTGCGGCAACGTAGATGGATGGAATTGCTAAAGGATTATGATTGTACTATTCTTTACCATCCCGATAAGGCCAATGTAGTGGCGGATGCCTTGAGTCAAAAATCAATAGGAAGCTTGGAACATATTTCTACAGATAGGAGATCATTGGTTAGAGAGATCCATAGCTTGGAAAACATAGGTGTGAATTTGGAAGTTACGGAGATAAACGCATTGCTAGCACATTTTAGAGTGAGGCCTATCTTATTAGATCGGATCAAAAAAGCACAAAGTAAAGATGATTTCATAGTTAAGGCCTTAGAGGATCCTCAGGGAAGGAAAGGAAAAATGTTTACCGAAGGCACAGATGGAGTGTTGAGGTCTGGAACTAGACTTTATGTGCCTAATGGTGACGGGTTGAGGAGAGAAATATTGGAGGAAGCTCACATGGCAGCTTATGTGGTACATCCAAGGTCTACAAAGATGTATCACGATTTGAAAGAGGTGTATTGGTGGGAAGGACTTAAGAGAGATGTAGCTGAGTTTGTCTCCAAGTGCCTGGTTTGTCAGTAGGTTAAGGTTGAGCATCAAAAGCCTGCAGGACTACTACAGCCGTTACCAGTGCCCGAGTGGAAGTGGGAGCATATCACTATCGACTTTGTAACGGGTTTGCCTCGAACTAGTGGGGGCTATGACTCAATTTGGATAGTAGTAGACCGGTTAACAAAGTCAGCTCATTTTCTTCCGGTTAAGACTACTTATGGGGCTGCCTAATACACTTGAGTTTATGTGGATGAGATAGTACGACTACATGGTATCCCCATTTCTATAGTATCTGACAGAGGAGCTCAGTTCACTAGTAGGTTTTGGGGAAAGTTACAGGAAGCATTGGGCACTAAGTTGGATTTTAGCATAACTTTCCACCCACAGACTGATGGACAGTTTGAATGGACCATACAGACATTGGAAGATATGTTGAGGGCTTGTGTGATAGACATTGGTGTCAGGTGGGATCAATATCTACCCTTAGTGGAATTTGCCTACAACAACAGTTTCCAAACGAGCATCCAAATGGCACCATTTGAGGCATTATATGGACGGAGGTGTAGGTCACCCATTGGATGGCTAGAAGTGGGAGAAAGGAAACTTTTGGGGCCTGAGTTGGTGCAGGATGCAACCGAGAATATAAACATGGTCCGTTAGAGAATGTTAACAGCACAAAGTAGACAGAATTTGTATGTTGATAACCGAAGGAGAGACTTGGAGTTCCAAGTAGAAGGTCATGTGTTTTTGAAAGGTTCGCCAACTAAAGGGGTAATGAGGTTTGGCAAGAAAGGGAAGTTAAGTCCTCAGTTATAGGACCCTTCGAGATTTTAGAAATGGTTGGAACAATGGCATATCGTTTGGCAATACCGCCAGACCTTTCAAATATTCATCCCATGTTTCATGTGTCCATGCTTAGGAAATACAACCCGGATCCATCACATGTAATACGGTATGAAACCATTTAGTTGCAAGATGATTTAGCCTATGAGGAGCAACCGGTAGCTATCCTTGATAGGCAAGTTAAAAAGCTCCGTTCAAAGGATGTAGCATCAGTGAAAGTGTTGTGGCGGAATCACACTAGTGAGGAGGTAACGTGGGAAGCCGAGGAGGAGATGCGAACAAAGTATCCCCATCTCTTTGATACTTAGAGGTACGTTACCTTATAGTGAATTTAAATTCGAGGATCGAATTTCTTTAAGTGGGGGAGAATGTATACCCGAACTTCTATAGGTTTGTAAGTAAGTATAGATGTAATAATATGAGCTAGGGGTAGTTTCATCATTTTCTCTAATAAGCTTCCAAAAGAAAGTTTTATGATATTTTAAGGCTTAAATGGGTATAAGACTGCATAAATGATGTGTGCTGATGAAAACATGAAGAAAACTAAAAGTTTCAACAATTTTCATAATAGGGGCAAAATGGTCATTTTTCACCTCAAGTTAAAATTTTACGTTTTTATGAACCTGAGCATGTTTAAACCATTATGGATATTGTCCCAGTGTTAAAAGAGCAAACAGATTGCATAAAAGATTGGAGGAGAGTAAGTTAATTGGTGGAGGGGCATTTTCGTAATTTTAAAGGAAAAGATAAGATTGCCTATAAATACCTTGAATTTCCAGCAGCTTCTTCAATTTTCCAGCAGCTGGTCTTCTTCTTCCCTTCTCCTCTCTCACATTTCTTCGAACTCCATGGAAGCTTGATTTTCAAACTTCCATAACTTTCTCTCTCTAGCTCCAATTTTCATGCTTTTGGTGCACCCTTCCATAAACCCTTGTGCTATTTCATCTTCTCACTTCAAAAACCTTGAAATATCTTGTTTTCACATTTTCTCTCACTAGTTGGGCATTCTAGAGAGAGAAAAAGAGAATCACTCCATTGATTTGAAAGCTATTGGAAGAGAATCCAACTACAAAGGAACCCTAGGGTGAGTGATGCACCAAGTTTGATTTTTAGCTGCAGAAAATGGCTAGTAATTGTGATTTATGAGCTGTTTTATTGTTTAGTATGTTCATTACTTTTTAGTGATTAAGATAGTGAACATAGACAGCCATTTAAAGTGGCAATTGAAAACCAGCTAAGAGATAGCTTTAAGAGTTCATAGTGTGTAAATTGATTTATTGTTTATGTTAATGTGATCCTAGGTTTTTAAGGAAGCACCATCATTCCAATTAGATCATTAGGGGAATTTGAGTCAACTAAAGGTTCAACTTGAGGTATAGTATGAAGCATGTGAAGGCAAATGAATGGTCAAGATAGGAATCATCACCTCAAGTGTTTTCGAGGGCATATCCTATCAGTTCTTGGTTAACATTAGCTTATTGAAGTCCCTAGCCAAGGCGACATGGAGATTATGAAAAAGGTTTCATAACTCTATATAAAGCTAATGATATAACTATGGAACAAATATGGAGGTCAATAAAAGTAGACACTGCATCAAGCTCTTATCATTTTCAGGATATATGATGAGGGAATGAATTACACTGATAGACTGTACACTAAAAGGTTGTCAAAGAATCCTTTGACTTTCCTAACAATCGGGTGGCCATGGTGCATTGCTAGATGCCAATCTTGGTCTATGGAATTGCTTATAAATTAATTGATTGAAATTTATATTAATCAATTAAGTCATTAATCAATTCAATTGCCAACATGTTGGGAACCTAATGAGTCACACACAATGATTGCATTTGAATTAAATTGGGAGAGTGATGATTTAAGTTAGATTGAAATCACCTGCTAGGTAATTAACTTCTATAAACTTAATTAAAAGAGTTTAATCAAGTTTTAGACATAATTATAAGTAGTTATAATTGTAAGGCCTTGATTGCAAAATATAAAGGAAATTAATTTTGATTTTAATTTTCAAGGACTTAATTAAAAGAGTTTAATTGAGTAATGGGCCCAATATTATAATGTGTTATAATATTAAGGGCTTACTTGCAAAATTGAAGTTATTTTAATCTAACTATATAAGTCACCTTTTAACTATTTTCCATATGAGAGTTTTTCACAATTGAAGAAAACCTAGTTTTTGTCAAAAAAAGAGAAGCGTTTTCTCTCTTTGCCATCACTCCCTTTGTGTGAAAGAGAAAATTGCTTATGAAGCAATTTTCAAGAGAGGTTCGGCTAAGATTGTGAAAAAGAAGAAAAAGACAATTGTTGTCTTCTTTGCTAGCACAAAGTATAGTTAAAAACTCCCTCTTTTGTTGAACGTTCAGGTGCAATTGTGTGTACTACTATTAAAGGCCAAACACTTGATTGGCTAGGGTTTTTGCCTCTTGCGATGTTCGCTGGATTGTTTCGGGGAGTGCCATTGTGATTACGAAATTACTTGGCAAGGTAACTTTCTGAATAATAATTTATTTTGTACTTTTATGTGTTAAATATCACCAAGGAGATCCATGGGTGGAGGCATGTTTTGGTTGTTTAGGTATAATGTTTTAATTTTCTTTCTGCTGCGTAATTTGAGCATGTCGTCCATAGCCAAACCCATCATGAGTTACTATAAATGGACTTTTCTTGTCAATGGATGGCTTTCGCTTCATGTTTCCCAATGCAAACATCAAATTATGATTTATTTTAACCAAGAGTGTAAAAAAATTCAATTTAAAATCATTTAAAAAGTTATAAGCCCACTTAAAGTAAGTAATAAGGCTTTCAAAGGCATAAGTGACTATAAATAGGCTTTTCTTGTCAATGGATGGCTTTTGTTTCATGTTTCTCAATGCAAACATCCAATTATGATCTGTTTTAAACAAAAAAAAAGAAAAAAATTCAATTTAAAATCATTTAAAAAGTTATAAATCCACTTAAAGTGAGTAATAAGGCTTTCGAAGGCTTGAGTGACTATAAATTGACTTTTCTTGTCAATGTATGGTTTTTTCTTCATGTTTCCCAATGCGAACATCAAATTATGATCTGTTTTAACCAAAAAAGAGAAAAATTTAATTTTAAAATCATTTAAAAAGTTATAAATCCACTTAAAGCGAATAATAAGGCTTCCGAATGCATGAGTTACTATAAATTGACTTTTCTGGTCAATGTATGGTTTTTTCTCTTTATGTTTCCCAATGCGAACATCAAATCATAATCTGTTTTAACTAAAAAAAAAAAGAAAAATTCAATTTTAAAATCATTTATACGATTATAAAACCATTTAAAGCAACTAAATAAGCTTTCAAGGGCATGAGTGACTGTAAATGGACTTTTCTTATCAATGGATGGTTTTCGCTTCACGTTTCCTAATGCAAACATCAAATTATGATATGTTTTAACCAAAAATGTAAAAGAAATTCAATTTAAAATCATTTAAAAACTTATAAATCTGCTAAAAGCGAGTAACAAGGCTTTCAAAGGCATGAGTTACTATAACTGGACTTTTCTTGTTAATGGATAGTTTTTTCTTTACATTTTTCAATGCCAACAACAAGTTATGATCTGTTTTAACCAAAAATAAAAAAAATAATTTAAAATCATTTATAAAGTTATAAATCCACTTAAAGAGAATAACAAGGCTTTCGAAGGCATGAGTGACTATAATTGGACTTTTCTTGTCAATGGATGGCTTTTTATTCATGTTTCCTAAAGTAAACATTAAATTATGATCTTTTTTAACTAAAAATGTTAAAAAAAATTTCAATTCAAAGTCATTAAAAAAGTTCTAAAACCATTTAAAGCAAGTAACAAGGCGTATGAAGGTATGAGTGATTGTAAATGGACTTTTCTTGTTAATGGATGGCTTTTGTTTCACATTTCTCAATGCAAACATCAAATTATGATCTGTTTTAACCAAAACTGTAAAAAATTCAATTTAAAATTATTTAAAAAGTTATAAATCCACTTAAAGCAAGTAATAAGGCTTTTGAAGGTATGAGTGACTATAAATAGACTTTTCTTGTCAATGTATGGCTTTTTCTTCATGTTTCCCAATGCAAACATCAAATTATGATCTGTTTTAACCAAAAAAGAGAAAAATTCAATTTTAAAATCATTTAGACAATTATAAAACCATTTGAAGCAACTAATTAGGCTTTTGAGGGCATGAGTGACTGTAAATGAATTTGTCAATGGATGGTTTTTGCTTCACGTTTCTCGATGCAAACAACAAACTATGATCTATTTTAACCAAAAAGAAAAAAATTCAAATTGAAAGCATTTATAAGATTATAAAACCATCTAAAGTTAGTAAATAGGCTTTTAAAGGCATTAGTGACTGTAAATAGACTTTTATTGTCAATGGATAGCTTTTGTTTCACGTTTCCTGATACAAACATAAAATTATGATCTTTTTTAACAAAAAATGTAAAAGAAATTCAATTTAAAATCATTTTAAAAGTTATAAATCCACTTAAAGCAAGAAACAAGGCTTTCGAAGGCATGAGTTACTATACCTAGACTTCTCTTGCTAATGGATGGCTTTTTTTTCACATTTTTCGATGCAAACAACAAGTTATGATCTACTTTAACCAAAAATGAAAAAAAAATTCAATTTAAAATCATTTATAAAGTTATAAATCCATTTAAAGGGAATAACAAGGCTTCCAAAAATATGAGTGACTATAACTAGACTTTTCCTGTCACGACCCAGAACTCCCCTCGAGCCCGTGACAACCGTCGCGGTGCCCCGATGGGTACTCATTTCCCGGAATGCCAACCGGAACCCCACAAGGCTTAATATCAAGTTCTCATTTCCCTTGGTGAGTAACCGTTGCCAAATTTTATGTTCTAAAGGATTTTGAGCTATTTCCGACTTAAAATTGATAAAATAAAAAAATTTTGTCTCATATGGGTATTTTGGTCATTTTCCACTAAAAATTTCGAAACCAATTAAAAATGTAGTAAGCAAGTACTAATCGCATGATTTACAATTAAAAATAAGTTTAGGCATCTAAAACCTTTATTCAAAATGAAATTATAATTATTTGCATATAATAAGAAGATATAACGAAATATTCAATAAAATATTTTATTCTCTTATAAATAGAAATTTTGGAGTTATGCGTAAATACTTTTTGTAACGTAAAAACAAAATAAATTCATTCATACTGTAGCACAATAAACTATTAAATTTACAATATCAAGTGGGCCCACAATAACTAGAATTAAAGAAGCTGTGAACCTACAGTTTGGAAGACGCAATCCATTGGAAATCCCAGATGGAACCAGCTATCTACAAACTACTCTGATCTTGAAATGGGTGGAAAGGAGGGTGGTGAGATTATAAAATCCCAGTGAGTAAACAAACACCATTTAAATCAGCTAAAGTCGAGTAAAAGGAGACAATTAAAATATCCCATCACTTTAAGTATTTCACAATTTGAAAATTCATCCCAACCCATGCAAACGGTTATATTTCATTTAATTTCCCATTAGGGCTTATTACTTTCATAAACAGTTGGCTCATGCCACCAAATATACTCGATGACACCTTGATCAGAGGAGTACGCTCAAGCCCGCTAAGGCTGTTAAAATTTTGTATACTCGTAAAACATATTTTTTGTTTGAAAAACACAGCCATTCCTTGACGTTAGCGGAGTTCATCATCACGAGGTGGCTCGTCGTGACGTGAACTCTGTCCATACCTTAGGAGATACCCTACGCGTCTCTCCGATCGAGGTACATATATATATATATCCGGATTTTGTGCCCCTCTAATAGGCTGGTCCACAGAATCCTCCTACTGCAGCAAGCTAAACCCACCATACAATAAAATTTTAACAGCATGACAGGGCTAATATTTTACTACCCAGCCTGCGAGGGTAAAATGAAATAATTCATACAATTCATAAAACAAAGCCCAACCAGTCATGCCAACACAATAACAATATAACATAAGCCATCAATTTCTAATCATAAATTTGCAACATGCCAATGGTCTCCAATTACTCTATTTTCAAAATCGTTATTTCGTTTCAAGACAATTTATAAAATCTTTTCATTTAAACACATTTTTGTTTGCAAGACCTAAACTTAGCCATTTAACTCATTTTCATAAAATTTCACCAAAACTGAGTTAAAACATACTTTAGATAATTAAAATGATGATAAGGTTACTCATAATGTCTAGAGTGGGGATTTTCGAAATACTCAGACTACTGGTCCTCGGATGCAATTCTCTTGCTTTTATCCGAGGACTTACCACCTTGACACAGTACAAGATCGAGAAATTCACCACATTGGTACTAAATTGAAATTAAACTAATTTAGACTACTAATGCATGATATGGAACGCAAAAGGTCTAAAATTTGCCTAAACACCGTATTGACCTTTTTCGGTCTTTTACCCGATAAATTGAAATACGCATCCAATTTAGCTCCAATTGATCCCATTTCTTTTTCTAATGCTTCAAATCAGCAATGTCCAACCAAATAACCCAAAAATCAGCAAAGCCACATTCATATTCCTTCTTGGAAAAATTCGGCCAAAATGGTGCATCATTGTCATAATTTTTCCTACTTGATTTTCTTTCCATGATTCATTAATTTCCATATCAAAAACCATGATTTCATAATCAAATAACCTAAAATAACATCACATTCTTCCTCACCATTGACTTGAAAATTCAGCTAAGGCTAGGTAATGGGAAAAATGAATGTTTTTCTACATATTTTGTTTACTAACATGCTAAACTAACACTAAACACCAACATATATCAAAATCAAATCAATCCAACAATTTTTTCTCTCTCTAGACCCATATGACCAGCCATGAAAACATGCAATTTAATCATGAAAAATAAGGAGAAATGCTTGGGAATAAGAAAACTCAAGCTTAATAGAAAAAATCTTACCTTTTTCACTTAATTTCCTGAAAATTCACACTTTTTCTTTGATTTTCTCTCTCTAGGGTTTGGTTTTTGTTTTCTCTCTCTTCTTGCTGGTTTGGCCGACCATGGGGTGGAAGATGGGCTGGTTTTGTGCCTTTTAAAAAGGAAAAATAATAAATTAATAAAGGCATGACACGTGGCATCATGTCATTGGCCTGTTTTTAATTTCTTAACTATTAAGCTTTCTCTCTCCACCACTTAAATTCCTTCAATTATCCATGATAATATTGGATAAAATCCATGTGCTGGACAAGTGTCAGGTGCGTAAAATTACAATTTTGCCCTTGAGGTGGTAAAATTACCATTTTACCCCTATGCTCCGAAAATACCTGGATTACAATTTTTTTCACTTATCAACCTCAAATTATACTCCAATCAGTCAAATGTGATCAATCTTGATCAAAACGTTCTTCCAATATTCCAATTTTATCCTCCAGTGGCAAAATGACCATTTTACCCCTAGATAGTGAAAATTTCGGTTTGACTCCAAATTGATCCTCGAACTCAAAATCACCATAATAAACCATTATGGGACTTTAATATTCTTAATTTCATCTTAAATTCTCTATTTGATCTAGTTTGAGGCTTGAATCAACTTTGTTGTACCTCTAGGTATAATACCGACTTTTGTCGATTTTTTGAGACTCTCCAAGCATGCAAACATGCTATCCACCACATGTATGTCATGACAAGTATTTTATAGAGTCAGGCTTGACATCTTCTCCCCCACTTGGATTAATCATATGATCCTTCTTCATGACTGATTTCGACATCTTGCTAAACATTAATATTTTAATATTATTTTATTAATAAGATATTATTCTATTCTAAAAATTTTATCTTATCTCCTTGTTTGCCAAAGTTCCTTATTATACCTCAATTGACCTCCGAATCACCCTTTTAACTCTCAAATTCTCCTCCGATAAAATATTATTATTTTATTATTATTTACTCGCGTGTGAAATATTTTATCATAAATTATTTCTTTAATCTTTTATCACTTTTAAACATATTAATTGACCTCAATTTGCATCCGATCAACTTTATTAATCACTGTTTCAAAGTATGGGGCATTTCATTTCCTATCAATGGATGGCTTTCGCTTCACATTTCTTGATGAAACCATCAAATTATGATCTATTTGAACCAAAAATGTAAAAAAAAATTCAATTCAAAATTTTTTAAAAAGGTATAAATCCACTTAAAGCAAATAACTAGGCGTATGAAGGCATGAGTGCCTATAAATAGACTTTTCTTGTCAATGGATGGCTTTCTCTTCATGTTTTCCTATGCAAACATCAAATTATGATATTTTTTAACTAAAAATGTAAAAGAAATTCAATTTAAAATCATTTTAAAAGTTATAAATCCACTTAAAGTGAGTAACAAGGCTTTCGAAGGTATGAGTTACTATACCTGGACTTCTCTTGTCAATGGATGGCTTTTTCTTCACATTTTTTGATGCAAACAACAAGTTACGATCTATTTTAACTAAAACTGAAAAAAAAATTAATTGAAAATCATTTATAAAGTTATAAATCCACTTAAGAGAATAACAAGGCTTTCAAAACTATGAGTGACTATAATTAGACTTTTCTTGTCAATGAATGGCTTTCGCTTCATGTTTTCCAATTGAAACATCAAATTATGATCTATTTGAACCAAAAATGTAAAAAAAGAAATCAATTCAAAATCATTTAAAAAGTTATAAATCCACTTAAACCAAGTAACAAGGCATATAAAGGCATGAGTGACTATAAATGAACTTTTCTTGTCAATAGTTGGCTTTTGCTTCATGTTTACTAAGGCAAACATCAAATTACAATCTGTTTTAACCAAGAATGTAAAAGAAATTCAATTTAAAATCATTTTAAAAGTTATAAATCCACTTAAAGTGAGTAATAAGACTTTTAAAGATATGAGTGAGAATAAATAGACTTTTTTTGTCAATGTATGGCTTTTTCTTCATGTTTCTCGATGCAAACATCAAATTATGATTTGTTTTAAATGGTCACTTATGCCCTTGAAAGCCTAGTTAGTCACTTTAAATGGTTATTAGCTGAACGAAGGTTTCTCAACTAGCCAAGGGTTTCTCTCTAAAATTCCTCATTTCAAACTTAATTAGATAATCCCCTAAATGTTGGGAGTCCATGCTGAGCTATGGTGTAAATGAAATGGAAAAATATGGCAAAAACTAGCAAAATAGCATACAAGACAGAAAATTTCTCGCTGCAGAGAGAACCAGGTCAGGTAGACCCCTTAAACCCGAGAGTTTCTCACTACAGCTGCTGGAAATGTGAAAAGAAGTTGTTGGAAGCTGATATTTATAGCTCAAGCTTATCCAACTTCACTTAAATTATGAAAATGCCCTTAGCAAGTTAGCTTATTCTTCTCCAATCTTTTGTGCAATCTTTTTACTCTTTTGACACTAAGGCCAGGTCCACAATGGTCTAAAAATACTTGATTTTATGAAAACTTAAAATTTTGACCCGAGATGAAAAATGACCATTTTGCCCCTACCATGGGAATCATCATTATTTTTATTTCCTTCGCTATTTTACCCGTATTTCATCATTCATTTATGCCTTCGGCCTACTTAGGCCATAATATTGTTTAAAAACTTACTTTTAGGAGCTTACTAAGGAAATGACGAAACTACCCGTAGCTCGTTTTATTGCGTCTATGCCTAGTTACGAGCTTATAGAGGTCGAGGTCTCACAATAACTTTTTAAATGATTTTAAATTGAATTTTGTTTACATTTTTTGTTAAAACAGATCATAATTTGATATTTCATTGGAAAACATGAAGCAAAAGTCAACCATTAATAAGAAAAGTCAATTTATAGTCATTCATGGCTTGGAAAGGCTTTTTACTCTTTTTAAGTGGTTTTAAAACTTCTTAAATGATTTTGAATTGAATTTTTTTTACATTTTCAGTTAAAAAAGATCATAATTTGTTGTTTGCATCGGGAAAAATGAAGCAAAAACCTTCCATTGACAAGAAAAGTCCATTTATTGTCACTCATGTCTTCAAGAGCCTTATTACTCGCTTTAAGTGATTTCAAAACTTTATAAATGATTTTAGATTGAATTTCTTATCATTTTTAGTTGAAACAGATCATAATTTGATGTTTGCATTGGGAGACGTGAAGCGAAAGCCATCCATTGACAAAAAAAAGTCTATTTATAGGTGCACATACCTATAAAAGCCTTCTTAATCGCTTGAAGTGGTTTTAGAACTTTATAAATGATTTTGAATTAAATTTTTTTTACATTTTAAGTTAAAAAAGATTATAATTTGATGTTTGCATTAGGAGACGAGAAGTGAAAGCCGTCCATTGACAAGAAAAGTCTACTTATAGGCATTTGTACCTTTAAAAGCTTTGTTACTCGCTTTAAGTGATTTTAGAACTTTTTAAATGATTTTGAATTAGTTTTTTTTTTACATTTTTAGTTAAAAAAGATCATAATTTGATGTTTGCATCGGAACATGTGAAGAAAAAGCCATCCATTGACAAGAAAAGTCCAGTTATAGTCACTCATGCCTTCGAAAGCCTTATTGTTCTCTTTAAGTGGATTTATAACTTTATAAATGATTTTAAATTGAATTTTTTTCATTTTTGGTTAAAGCATATCATCATTTGATGTTTGCATCAGGAAACATGAAACAAAAGCCATCCATTGACAAGAAAAGTCATTTATAGTCACTAATGCCTTCAAAAGCCTATTTACTCGCTTCAGATGGTTTTATAATCTTATAAATGATTTCAATTTGAATTTGTTTTCATATTTAGTTAAAACCATAGTTTGTTGTTTGCATCGAGAAACATGAAGAAAATGCCATCCATTGATAAGGAAAGTCTAGTCATAATAATTCATGCCTTCAAAACCCTTGTTACTCCCTTTAAAAGGATTTCAAACTCTTTAGATGCTATTTTAATTGAATTTCTTTTACATTTTTGGTTAAAACATATCATAATTTGATATTTGCATTGAGAAACATGAAACCAAAGCCATCCATTAACAGAAAAAGTCTACTTACAGTCACTCATGCCTTCATACGCCTTGTTACTTGCTTTAAGTGGATATATAACTTCTTAAATGATTTTAAATTGAAATTTTTTTTTTACATTTTTAGTTAACACATAGCATAATTTGATGTTTGCATTGGGAAACATAAAGCGAAAGCTGACCATTAACAAGGAAAGTCCATTTATAGTCACTTATGGCTTGGAAAACCTTGTTATTCACTTTAAGTGGTTTTATAACTTTTTAAATGATTTTGGATTGATTTTTTTTACATTTTTGGTTAAAAAAGATCATAATTTGATTGTTTGCATCATGAAACATGAAGCGAAAACCTTCCGTTGATAAGAAAAGTCCAGTTACAGGCACTGACGCCTTCAAAAGCCTTGTTATTCCCTTTAAGTGGATTTATAACTTTATAAATGATTTTAAATTGATTTTTTTTCATTTTTGGTTAAAGCAGATCATAACTTGTTGTTTGCATCGGTAAACGTGAAGAAAAAGCCATCCATTGACAAGAAAAGTCCAATTATTGTAACTCATGCCTCTGAAAGTCTTGTTACTCACTTTAAGTGGATTCCTAACTCTTTAAATGATTTTAACTTGAATTTTTTTTACCATTTTTAGTTAAAATAGATCATAATTTAATGTTTTCATTGGGAAACATGAAACAAAAGCCATCCATTGACAAGAAAAGTTTTATTATAGTCACTAATGCGTTCAAAATCCTATTTACTCACTTCAGACGGTTTTATAATCTTATAAATGATTTCAGCTTGAATTTTTTCTTTTTTGGTTAAAACAGATCATAGTTTGTTGTTTGCATCGGGAAACGTGAAGCGAAAACCATCTATTGATAAGAAAAGTCCATTTATAGTCACTCAAGTCCTCAAAAGTGTAATTAGTCACTTTAAATAGTTTTATAATTGTATAAATGATTTTCAAATTAAATTTTTCCCTTTTTTGGTTAAAACAGATCATAATTTGATGTTTGCATTAGGAAACGTGAACAAAAAGCCATACATTGACAAGAAAAGTTTATTTATAGTTACTCATGCCTTTGAAAGCCTTATTACTTACTTTAAGTGGATTTATAACTTTTAAATGATTTTAAATTGAATTTCTTTAACATTTTTGGTTAAAAAAGATCGTAATTTGATCTTTGCATTGAGAAACATGAAGTGAAAGCCATCCATTGACAAGAACAGTCTATTTATAGTCACTCATGTCCTCGAAAGCCTTGTTAGTCACTTTAAGTGGTTTTATAATCGTATAAAGGATTTAAAAATTGAATTTTTCTCTTGTTTGGTTAAAACATATCAAAATTTGATGTTTTCATTCAGAAACGTGAAGAAAAAGTCAACTATTGACAAGAAAAGTCTAGTTACAGTAACTCATGCCTTCGAAAGTCTTGTTACTCACTTTAAGTGGATTTCTAACTCTTTAAATGATTTCAAATTGAATTTCTTTTACATTGTTAGTTAAAACATATCATAGTTTGATGTTTTCATTGAGAAACATGATACAAAAGCCATCCATTGACAAAAAAGTCTATTTATGGTCACTAATGCCTTCAAAAGCCTATTTACTCACTTCATATGATTTTATAATCTTGTAAATGATTTCATTTGTAATTTGTTTTCATTTTTGGCTAAAACATATCATAGTTTGTTGTTTTCATCGGGAAACATGAAGTGAAAATCTTCCATTGAGAAGAAAGGTCCATTTATAGTCACTCATACCCTCGAAAGCCTAGTTACATGCTTTAAATAGTTTTATAATCATATAAATGATTTGAAAATTGAATTTTTCTCTTTTTTGGTTAAAACAAATCATTATTTGATGTTTTCATCAGGAAACATTAAATAAAAACCATACATAGACAAGAAAAATCTATTTATAGTCACTCATGTCTTCAAAAGCCTTATTACTTGCTTTAAGTGGATTTATAACTTTTTACATGATTTTAAATTAATTTTTTTTTACATTTTTGGTTAAAACATATCATAATTTGATGTTTGCAATAGGAAACATGAAGCGAAATCTAACCATTGACAAGAAAAGTCCATTTAAAGTCACTCATGGCTTGAAAAGACTTGTTTCTTGCTTTAAGTGGTTTTAGAACTTTTTAAATGATTTTGAATTAGATTTTTTTTACATTTTTGGTTAAACAAGATCATAATTTGATGTTTCCATCGAGAAACGTGAAGCGAAAACCTTCTATTGATGAGAAAAGTATAGTTATAGTCACTCATACCTTCGAAAACCTTATTATTCTTTTTAAGTGGATTTATAACATTATAAATGATTTTAAATTGATTTTTTTATTTTTAGTTAAAGCAGATCATAACTTTTTGTTTGCATCGAAAAACGTAAGAAAAAATCATCCATTGACAAGAAAAGTCCAATACTAGTAACTTATGCCTTCGAAAGCCTTGTTACTCACTTTAAGTGGATTTCTAACTCTTTAATAATTTTAATTTGAATTTGAATTTGTTTTTATTTTTGGTGAAAACAGATCATAGTTTGTTGTTTACATTAAAAAATTTGAAGCGAAAGCCATCCATTGATAAAAAAAAGTCTATTTATTGTCACTAATGCCTTCAAAAGCCTATCTAGTCACTTTGGATGGTTTTATAATCTTATAAATGATTTCAATTTGAATTTTTTCTCATTGTTGGTTAAAAAAGATCATAGTTTGTTGTTTGCATTGGGAAACGTGAAACGAAAATCATCCATTAACAAGAAAAGTCAATTTATAGTCACTCATGCCTTCAAAAGCCTAGTTAGTCACTTTAAATGGTTTTATAATCGTATAAATGATTTTAAAATTGAATTTTTCTACTTTTTGGTTAAAACATATCATAATTTGATCTTTGCATATGGAAACGTTAAGAAAAAGCCATACATTAACAAGAAAATTCTATTTGTAGTCACTCATGACTTCGAAAGCCTTATTACTCGCTTTACGTGGATTTATAACTTTTTACTTGATTTTAAATTGAATTTATTTTACATTTTTGGTTAAAACAAATGTAATTTGATGTTTACATTTGGAAACATGAAGCAAAAGCCATCCATTAACAAGAAAAGTCTATTTATAGTCACTCATGCCTTCATACGCCTTGTTACTTGCTTTAAATAGATTTATAACATTTTAAAATAGATCATAATCAAATGTTTACATTAGGAAATGTGAAGTGAAAGCCAACCATTAACAAGAAAAGTCCATTTATAGTCACTCATGCCTTCAAAAGCCTTGTTATTCTCTTTAAGTGGATTTATAACTTTACAAATGATTTTAAATTGATTTGTTTTTCATTTTTGGTTAAAGCAGATCATAACTTGTGGTTTGCATCAAAAAACGTGAAGAAAAAGCCATTCATTGACAAGAAAAGTCCAATTATAGTAACTCATTCTTTCGAAAGCCTTGTTACTCACTTTAAGTGGATTTCTAACCTTTAAATTGAATTTCTTTTACATTTTTGGTTAAAATAGATCATAATTTGATGTTTGCATCGGGAAACATCAAACAAAAGCCATCCACTAATGAGAAAAGTCTATTTATAGTCACTCATGCCTTCATACGCCTTGTTACTTGCTTTATGTAAAGCCCGACCTTATAAAATACTTGTCATGACATATATTTGATGAATAGAATGTTTGCATGCTGGAAGAGTCCCGAAAAATTTACAAAAGTAGGTATTATACCTAGAGGTACAACAAAGTTCATTTAAGCCTTGAACTAGATCAAATGAAGATTTTAGGGTGAAATTGAAAATTTTACAGTCCAGGAATGATTTAAAATGGTGATTTGGAGTTCAAGAATCAATTTGGAGTTAAATCGAAAATTTCACTATCTAAGGGTAAAAAGGTAATTTTGCCACTCGAGGACAAAATGAGAATTTTTTTAAAAGATTTTGATCACATTGGACTTATTGGAGTATGATTTGAGGTTGATAAGTGAAAAAAATTGTAATTCCAGTATTTTTTGAAGCATAGGGGTAAAATGGTAATTTTGCCACTCTAGTGGCAAAATTGTAATTTTACACCACCAACACTTGTCATGCTCATAGAATTCATCCATTGACTTCTTATGTTATGGATAAGTGAGAAAATATATGTGATGGAGATAAAAAGTTTAAATTTTTAAAGTTTTAAAAATGGACCAATAATAATATGACAATTGTCAAGCTTAGAATATTTTCTGATTTCCTTTAAAAATCAGCCTATATACCTCTCACTTCTCTCCAAATATTTGGCCAAGCAAGGAAAAGAGGGAAACAAAGAAAGAACAAACCCTAGGTGGAGAATTTCAAGAGAAAAACTATGGAAAATCAAGGAAAACAAGTGAAAAAGGTAGGATTTCTCAATTTAAACTTGAAATCTATTTTCCTTAAGCATTTTTCCTATTTTCAATGGTTAAATTTCATGTTTTCATGGTGAATTCATGGCTAGTCGAATGGGTATGGAGAGAGAATGATGTTAATGTTTTTAGTTAGTTTACCATGTCTAGAAGCAAAACAATAAGAAAAGAATTCATTTTCCCCATCACCCATCAATGGCCGAACCTACCTCGAATTGAGTCAGCATGAATTTGATTTTTTATTTTAAGAGAATTGGTTAAAAAATGATGAATTATGGTGTGAAAAAGTAGTAGGAAAAATCACGATGTTAATGCAGCATTATTGACCGAAAGTTCTAAGAAGAAAAGTGAAAATGGTTTTGCCAAATTTTAGGTTATTTGACTTGTGTTTGGTGAATTAAGGTATTGGAAAAGAATGGAGCAATTTGGAGCTAAATTGGACGCGTTGGCCAATTAATCGGGTGATAAGACGAATTAGGCCAAACTGGGTTTAGATGGTTACCCGTGCATTTTACATTCCATATCATGCATTAGTAGTCTAAATTAGTTTAATTTCGATTTAGTACCAATGTAGTAAGTTTCTCGATTTTGTACTATGTCAAGGTGGTGAATCCTCCGATAAGGGTAAAGAAATTGTACCCGAGGATCGATAGTCGAAGCACTCTAAAAATTTGACTCCCGAAATAGTGAGTCACGTTATCATCATCTTAATTATCTGAAGTAAATTTTAATTCATTTTTTTGAATTTTGTGAAAAATGAATTAAATGATTAATTTTTTGGTTTTATAAACAAAATGTGATTTAATGAAATGATTTCATAAAATTGTTTTAAAATTGAATGATGGTTTGAAAATAGAGTAATTGGAGACTGTTTTTGTGTGTTGTAAATTCATGATTCTAATTGATTGGCTTATGACAATATTGGCATGAATGGTTGATTTGATAAATGTGTTGGAAATGTATAAATTGTTGATTTGCCTTGAAAGACCATAAAATAAAATAAAATAATATCCATGTCATGTTGTTGAATTTTATTGTATGGTGGGTTTAACTTGCTGCAGTGGGAGGGTTTTCTATGGACCAGCCTATTAGAGGGGCACGAAATCCCGTTATATTTTACCTCGATTGGAGAGGCGAGTAGGGTAACTCCCTAGGTATAACTTTAGAGTTCACTTCACGTCAAACCACCACGTGAGGGTGAACTCAATTAATGCCAAGGAACGGCTGTGTTTTTCAAACTAAAAATATGTTTACGTGCATACAAAATTTTTAATAGCCTTGGCAGACTCAGTTGCGATAGCCCTCAATCAAGGCATCCCTGATAACTAGGAATGAAAATGATTTTGGCACGAGCCAAGCTTTTAAGAAATTCATAAGCCATATTGATTACTAGATTTATATGAATTGATTTTATTTGATTGAAACAAGTTGAAAGGTGATGAATTACAGTATGTTAAACTATTTTATCTGTCTCCATTTACTCAACTTTAGATATTTTAGATGGTATTTGTTTAGTCACTGGGATTATATAATCTCACCACCCTCTTTTCCACCCATTTTAGGCTCAAGATAGTCTATAGATAGCCGATTTCATCGATGACCACCATTGGATTTGCATCCTCCAAACTGTAGGTTCATAGTCTTCCTTACTTTTAGTTATTCGAGGGCCCACTGGTTATTGTAAATTAAATTAAATACTCTGGCTTACTGTATTATAGTATGTATGAATTTATTATGCTTTTACGCTGCTACCAAAATTATTTGCGTATAACTCTAAAAAATTGTTTTATAAGAAAATAGAATATTTTGTTAAATATTTCTTTTATTTTTTTATTATATCCAAATAATCATAATTTCATTTTAAATGAAGGTTTTAGATGTTTAAACTTATTTTTGATTAATAATTATGTGTTTTGTACTCGCATACTACATTTTTAGTGGATTTCAAGATTATTGAGGAAAAATTACCAAAATGCCCCTATGAGAAAAAAATTATTTTTCTATTGTTTTGAATTGGAAATAGTTTATAATCTCTGAAAACATAATTTTAGAGACTAATACTCACAAGGGAAGCGAGAAAAACTAATGTTAAGCCTTGCGAGGTTTCGATTGACATTTCGGGTAATGAATGTCTATAGGGACGTCGCGGCGGTTGTCACGGGTTCGATGAGAGTTTCGGGTTGTGACAATTAGATTGGTATCAAAGCTTTTGGTTTTAAAGATAAGAGTTTTTAGTTTTAAAGTTATTTTAAAAATTTACAATGTTAGTGTGGCCCCAAGTTAAGTTAGGTTAGATCGAATAGAATACATGCATCTACATGTAGAAGCCTAACCACCCTTACGATGCATGAATGATTAAGTAATTACTACTTGGTTGCGTATAGGTTTTGAGGTGCACTGGTGACACACACACCATGTCTAGGAGAGACAGTAGTCCCGACCCCTCTCATAGTATTAGCGAGGGATCGCTAGATTCTACTGCTAGAAGCCGATGGCAGCCCGAACCGAGTAGTCTAGAAAGTGCAGATAGTAATAATATTAATGTAAGCATGAGAGATTCCCTTTTTAGAGAATCTAAGGAATATGCTAAAGAAATGGGGAAATTAAGGATAGTCGAAGGAGGTATTCGTCCTAGGAAGGGGGTGTCAGTTGTTCAACACTATCCTCCAAGCTATGGAATGAATGTAAAGGAACAACAAGAAAATAATAAGGAGAAAGTAACTGTTGTAAATTATCCCCTTAGGAAGGTGAACGTTGTATGACATTTTGCTCCCGGTTGTGGAAGAAATGCTGCGCCGGTGAGTTATGAGGAATGTAGGAGAATATAACAAGCCTGGATTGAGGAACAAAGGAGAAAATCTCAAGAGGAGGAGAACCCGGAAGAGGATCTTAAGAAGGACTTGGAGTAGAATCTTCCGATAAAATCAGATTAAGATGATGATCCCAATGACATGTAATATTTTCATAGGATTTTGTACTACTTTAACTCTAGGTAGATGTAGTGTAAAGGAGATAATAGTTATTTGTACAAAGAAGTTAATAGTTTGGCTTTTAAAGTGTATGACTAGAATGGATTATATAATAACTGTTTAAATGACTGGATGTATATGGGAATCTTTTAGTATGACAGGGATAAATTGGTAATATAATTATTGAGAAAGGTTATAGGAGGAAGCAATAAGGTTATAAATGACATTCGAAATGGATAACGTGATTAAGTTGATAATTGTAATTTAAGCATGAAAAGGATTACTCAGTGATGCCATGACATTATGAGGTAATAATTGCGCACAAATATAGCCCAATGAAGTTAAATTATGGAATATGGGGAATATGTAATTTTGATTTAGTAAGGATTGCGAGAATAAAGTAAGGAGGAAGCTGAGCTGTTTTCGTAGTTAATTATTTTGAAAGTCAATAAAATTATTGGAGTACAAGACAAAGAATACCAGTAGTTGTGAATACTAAAGAATTGTGGAACACTAAAAAACAACGAATAATTATGCGTGGTATCATACGTATATGGTGAAGTCACTATACAATATAGAAAGAGTATTCTCAAGTGGGATTTATTGACTAATGATAAGTGATGTGCAATCTGAGATACATGTAGCTATGAATAAATTTGGAGATTTTTGCTTAAGCAAACTCGTCCTAAATGTTATGGTAAAGATATATGAATGTTAGTGGCAAAATAAATACGTTAAGTCAATGTTCTGATTGCGCACTTGTGATAGAAAGTTAGTTTTGCTAATTGTGGTATAGACTTAGAGGAAAGCCACACAATTGTGAATAATTGAGGTAGTAGCTTTGAAGGTGGAAGAGTTACTGGGATAAAGTGAATTCAAACAGTTGCAATGCTACAGTATTGACTATCAAACGCTGTCTCGTTAAGAACCCCTTATGGTTAGAAAGCATGTGCAGACTATGAGCGGCATAAAGATTGGACTCGCGAGTTAAAATATGGTTATTGGTTTTGATGTTAAGCTTTGTTGTTTGGAGTCTTAAGTGCATTGGAGAGGTATTAAGATAAAGATGATGAGTGAAATTGCAGAGTTTCTTTATTGCCTTATATATTGGCATGTAAGAGAAAGAAAAGTTAAAGAGTTTTTGAGATGGCTACATAAAAATAAATTAACATGTGGAGTGTTAAGATGAATAATATGTTGACTAAAGTTGAATCTTGAGAAATAAAGTGAAACTTGTAAAAATTTAAAGAGGAAGTGAGTGAAAGGTTAGATGAATGTATGAGATATTGATAAGAGATGTCACTACCAAGTGAGGAAAATGTAAATAAAGATTTCAATAATGATATGGCAAATGAGTTTATATAGAATATTATTATGAGAATATACTGATCTTGTCTTGACCTTGTTGAAAGGAAAGGATTAGTAACAACACAAGTAAACTAGGTGACATGTTAGAAACCCTTGGAGATAAATTGAAGCATGAGTAGTTAGGCATGCCTTTATGGAAATGATATACTTGGTGTATAAAAGAGCAAATAAGTGATTAAGTGTTTCAATAATGTTTAAACGCCTTTGAGAAAGAATTATAAGTTATACATGATGAGCATAAGATGTGTGACTTTGAAACTTGTTAAGGAGCCAAACGGCTAAGTCTTGGGTTAAGTGATCACTTGTTGTGAGACATAAGTCTAAGATAGATATCCCTAAGAAAATACTCAAGAGAAGTTTTGCCTTGGATCTCTTGAAAGCAAGCACTAAGTTATGTGGTTATAAAAAAAAAAGCTGTAAGTTGAGAGTGATATTAGTATTAACATTGAAAAGTACTTAAGGAGAATCTAGTTTCAAGTCTTGGAATTTCAAGTACAATTTGTAAATTGGTTAAGGGAGAATGATGTTTTATTCTTATGAAAGAGTGGAACAAAGGATGATAAAAGTTGACCTTGATAATGAAGTCGGATAATGAAACTTTCCTAATATATTATGGAAATTAGAATTCGAAAATGCTTGAGGCATACATGATTCAAATGAGTGTTAGTTTTAAGTGACAAATCAATATCGAAATGCAATAAGGATACAAGGTAATGTAGAGGCATGAAGGATAATCGAGGAAAAAGGATGACTCTTAGGAATTGTGGTATTGCATAAGATGCAATGATCAAGTTAAAATAAATCTTTGAAGTATCAATGGGATTATAAAGCATACACGCATAATAGATTATAATTCAATAGAGATGACATTGTGATGCAATGATATATAGTACAAGGAAACTTAAGCATATAATTGGAAATGATAAAAAGAGAGTATAAGTATGTAAATGATGTGGAACTATGCACAAGCATAATGAGAATTTGTATGAATTATGAAGATTATTCTATTGAATCTTGGTTATGGATGGGAATGAACAAAGAGAAATTAGTCTGAAGGTATTTGAAAATAGAGACCCGTATACATAATGAGGAATATGGACACTTGAATGTGTGTGTATATGTATATGTGGAGTTAGTGATGTACCCAATTAAAATGAAGAATGGTTTTAGTGGTTCAAGATTTGAACTCAATATATTTAGTGGTTCAAGATTTGAACTCAATATATTTTATGAGCTGTATAGATAATATAACGATCAAGAATCTTATTAGAAGTCGATTTATGACGATCTAAGGAATTTTGGGGAAAAGTTTATAGCTTATAGGTGAATATGTGCAATCGAATCCATGTAATCAAAGGTGTGAAAATCTGCCTTGATTGACATAAATCCATGACTCAAAATGATTGATAATGGATTTAATTTTTTTTAAGGTAAAAAAAAAAAAGGACTGAAGGAAGTTGATATCAAAAAAATTTTAATAAATGATACTTTGATTTTAAAGTGTACGTGAGGGGAGATAAATGTTTATTTTCATTTCCAGATTGATAAACTAATGAGGCCATGAGATCTAGTGTTTGGAGTAAATTTGAGGAATCACAAGTTAAATATGTTTGTATGTGACGTATAACTAACAAGTTGATTATGACCTAGGAATTTTAAGGATTGATTAAGTCCATAAGGATACATCCAAAAGTATGTTTTTTTATTTAAATGTATTGTGGTAATAGTCGAGATTTACTTAATAAGTACTTGAACATAAAAGTACGAGAGTTTCTTTTTGAGAATATGGTTACTAATGGTTATCAAATTTGAATTATCTGTGATGTTAAATATATATCTATGGATAAATAAAAGGTGTTTGATCCTTATGTATTATGAAATGCTTGAATGTTGGAAGGTTTGATAAAAGATCAAGGTAGGAAAATTGTGGATAGTTAAGTAAACATGCATGATTAATGATTTAAGGATGATTTGACTTAGATGCAACCCGTATGTATTCTAGATCAAAAGGATCGAGTGTTGAGGAATAAAAACATCCTAATGGTTAAAGGCGTTCCCTTCGAGGGGAGCAAAAGGTCTCAAGTTCGAAACTTGGCGAGAGGGTCTTACAGGGCTTGTCGTGCCACCCTTAGGCGTGGCGAATATGAGTAAGTCAAGTGATGGGGACCCGGATATAACAATACCTTGGAGTGGGCCCTCGAGGGGGATGCCATAGAATGCTCGAATGGAAGAGATGACGTGGGAAGTCGAGCACCAGATGAGAGACCGATATCCACATCTTTTCTTGGAATCTGGTAAGTGAAATTTTGAGGTCACAATTTTCTTTTAAGGGGGGTAGTGTTGTAAAGCCCGACCTTATAAAATACTTGTCATGACATACATGTGATGGATAGCATGTTTGCATACTAGGAGAGTCCCGAAAAATTTACAAAAGTAGGTATTGTAGTTAGAGGTACAACAAAGTTGATTTAAGCCTCGAACTATATCAAATAGAAATTTTAGGGTGAAATTGAAAATTTTACAATCCAGGAATGATTTAAAATGGTGATTTGGAGTTCGAGAATCAATTTGGAGTCAAACCGAAAATTTCACTATCTAAGGGTAAAAAGGTAATTTTGCCACTCGAGGACAAAATGGGAATTTTTTTGAAAGATTTTGATCACATTTGACTTATTGGAGTATGATTTGAGGTTGAGAAATGAAAAAAATTGTAATCTTGGTATTTTTCGGAGCATATGGGTAAAATGGTAATTTTGCCTCTCTAGTGGCAAAATTGTAATTTTACACCACCAACACTTGTCATGCTCATAGAATTCATCCATTGACTTTTTATGTTATGGATAAGTGAGAAAATATATGTGATGGAGATAAAAACTTTAAATTTTTAAAGTTTAAAAAATGGACCAATAATAATATGACATTTGTCAAGCTTATAATATTTTATTATTTCCTTTAAAAATCAGCCTATAAACCTCTCACTTCTCTCCAAATATTCGGTCAATCAAGGAAAAGAGGGAAACAAAGAAAGAACAAACCCTAGGTGGAGAATTTCAAGAGAAAAAGTGTGAAAAATCAAGGAAAACAAGTGAAAAAGGTAGGATTTCTTAATTTAAACTTGAAATCTGTTTTCCTTAAGCATTTCTCCTTATTTTCCATGGTTAAATTTCATGTTTTCATGGTGAATTCATGGCTAGCCGAATGGGTATGGAGAGAGAATGATGTTGGATTGATTTGATTTCAAGTTATGTTAGTGTTTTTAATTAGTTTACCATTTCTAGAAGCAAAACAACAAGAAAAGAATTCATTTTCCCCATCACCCATCAATGGCCGAACCTACCTTGTATTGAGTGAGGATGAATTTGATTTTTTATTTTACGAGAATTGGTTAGAAAATGATGAATTATGGTATGGAAAAGTAGTAGAAAAAATCACGATGTTAATGCACCATTATTGACTGAAAATTCTAAGAAGAAAAGTGAAAATGGTTTTGCCAAATTTTAGGTTATTTGACTTGTGTTTGGTGAATTAAGGTATTGGAAAAGAAATGGAGCAATTTGGAGCTAAATTGGACGCGTTGGCCAATTAATCGGGTGATAAGACGAATTAGGCCAATACCGGGTTTAGATTGTTACCCATGCATTTTGCATTTCATATCATGCATTAGTAGTCTAAATTAGTTTAATTTCGATTTAGTACCAATGTAGTAAGTTTCTCGATTTTGTACTATATCAAGGTGGAGAATCCTCCGATAAGGGTAAAGAAATTGTACCCAAGGATCGATAATCGAAGCATTCAAAAAATTTGACTCCCCGAATAGTGAGTAACCATATCATCATCTTAATTATCTGAAGTAAATTTTAATTCATTTTTTTTATTTTGTGGAAAATAAATTAAATGATTAATTTTTCAGTTTTATAAACAAAATGTGATTTAATGAAATGATTTCATAAAATTGTTTTAAAATTGAATGATGGTTTGAAAATATAGTAATTGGAGATTGTTTTTGTGTGTTATAAATTCATGATTCTAATTGATTGGCTTATGGCAATATTGGCATGAATGGTTGATTTGATAAATGTGTTGGAAATGTATAAATTGTTGATTTGCCTTGAAAGACCGTAAAATAAAATAAAATAATTGCCATGTCATGCTATTGAATTTTATTGTATGGTGGGTTTAACTTGCTGCAGTGAGAGGGTTTTCTGTGGACCAGCCTATTAGAGGGGCACGAAATCCCGTTATATTTTACCTCGGTTGGAGAGGCGAGTAGGGTAACTCCTGAGGTATAACTTTAGAGTTCACTTCACGTCAAACCACCATGTGAGGGTGAACTCAATCAATGCCAAGGAACGGCTGTGTTTTTCAAACTAAAAATATGTTTACGTGTATACAAAATTTTTAACGGCCTTGGCGGACTCAGTTGGAATAGCCCTCGATCAAGGCATCCCTGATAACTGGGTATGAAAATGATTTTGGTACGAGCCAAGCTTTAAAGAAATTCATAAGTCACGTTGATTACTTGATTTATATGAATTGATTTTATTTGGTTGAAACAAGTTGAAAGGTGATGAATTACAGTATGTTAAACTATTTTATCTGTCTCCATTTACTCGGCTTTAGATATTTTAGATGGTATTCGTTTAGTCACTGAGATTATATAATCTCACCACCCTCCTTTCCACCCATTTCAAGGTCAGGATAGTCTATAGATAGTTGATTTCATCGAGGACCACCATTGGATTTACATCCTCCAAACTATAGGCTCATAGTCTTCCTTACTTTTAGTTATTCGGGGGCCCATTAGTTATTGTAAATTAAATTAAATACTCCGGCTTACTGTATTATAGTATGTATGAATTTATTTTGCTTTTACGCTTCTACAAAAATTATTTACGTATAACTCTAAAAATATTGTTTTATATGAAAATAGAATATTTTGTTGAATATTTCTTTCATTATTTTATTATATCCAAATATTCATAATTTCATTTTAAATGAAGGTTTTAGATGTTTAAACTTATTTTTGATTAATAATTATGTGTTTTGTACTCGCATACTACATTTTTAGCAGATTTCGAGATTATTGAGAAAAAATGACCAAAAAGCCCCTGTGAGAAAAAAATTATTTTTTTATTGTTTTGAATTGGAAATAGTTTATATTCTCTAAAAACATAATTTTAGAGACTAATACTCACAGGGGAAGTGAGAAAAATTGATGTTAAGCCTTGTAAGGTTTTGATTAACATTCCGGGTAATGAATGTTTTTCGAGACGTCGCGGCAGTTGTCACGAGCTCGATGGGAGTTTTAGGTCGTGACACTTTAAGTGGATTTATAACTTTTTAAATGATTTTAAATAGAAATTGTTTTACAATTTTGGCTAAAACAGATGGTAATTTGATGTTTGCATCGGGAAACATGAAGTGAAAACCAACCATTAAGAAGAAAAGTCCATTTATAGTCACTCATGGCTTGGAAAGTCTTGTTACTCACTTTAAGTGATTTTAGAACTTTTTAAATGATTTTGAATTGGATTTTTTTTACATTTTTGGTTAAAAAAGATTGTAATTTGATGTTTGCATCGATAAACATGAAGTTAAAACCTTCCCTTCACGAGAAAAAGAAAAAACTCTAGTTATAATCACTCATGCCTTTCAAAGCCTTGTTACTCTCTTTAAGTGGATTTATAACTTTATAAATGATTTTAAATTTAATTTTTTTTTCATTTTTGGTTAAAGTAGATCATAACTTGTTGTTTGCATATAAAAACGTGAAGAAAAAGCCATCCATTGACAAAAAAAGTACAATTATAGTAACTCATGCCTTCAAAAGCCTTGTTACTCGCTTTAAGTGGATTTCTAACTCTTTAAACAATTTTAACTTGAATTTCTTTATATTTTTAGTTAAAACAAATCATAATTTAATGTTTGCATTAGAAAATATGAAACAAAAGCCATCAATTGACAAGAAAAGTCTATTTATAGTCACTAATGCCTTCAAAAGCCTATTTACTCGCCTCAAATGGTTTTATAATCTTATAAATGATTTCAATTTGAATTTGTTTTCTTTTTTGGTTAAAACAAATCATAGTTTATTGTTTGCATTGGGAAACATGAAGCGAAAACCATCCATTGACAAAACAAATCCATTTATAGTCACTCATGCCTTCGAAAGCCTACTTAGTCACTTTAAATGGTTTTATAATCTTATAAATGATTTTAAAATTGAATTTTTCCCTTTTTTGGTTAAAACATATCATAATTTCATGTTTTCGTCCGGAAACTTGAAGAAAAAGGCAAACATTGACAAGAAGAGTCTATTTATAGTCACTTATGCCTTCAAAAGCCTTATTACTCGCTTTAAGTGAATTTATAACTTTTTGAATGATTTTAAATTGAATTATTTTTACAATTTTGGTTAAAACATATCATACTTTGATTTTGCATCGGGAAACGTGAAGCAAAAGCCAATCATTAACAAGAAAAGTCCATTTATAGTCACTTATGGCTTGGAAAGCCTTGATACTTGCTTTAAATGGTTTTACAGCTTTTAAAATTATTTTGAATAGAATTTTTTTTTTACATTTTCAATTAAAAAAGATCATAATTTGATGTTTGCATTGGAAAATGAAAAGCAAAAAGCTTTCGTTGACAAGAAAAGTCCAGTTATAGTCACTCATGCCTTCAAAAGCCTTGTTATTCTTTTTAGGTGGACTTATAACTTTACAAATGATTTTAAATTGAATTTGTCTTCATTTTTGGCTAAAACAGATCATAGTTTGTTGTTTACATCAAGAAACATGAAGCGAGAACTATCCATTGACAAGAAAAGTCCATTTATAGTCACTCATGCCCTCGAAAGCTTAGTTAGTCGCTTTAAATAGTTTTATATTCGTATAAATGATTTAAAAATTGAATTTTTCTATTTTTCGATTAAAATAGATCATGATTTGATGTTTTCATCGGGACACATGAAAAAAAAGCCATACATTGACAAGAAAAGTCTATTTATAGTAACTCATGTCTTTGAAAGCCTTATTACTCGCTTTAAGTCTTTGAAATTGAATTTTTTTTTTACATTTTTGGTTAAAATAGATCATAATTTGATGTTTGCATTGGAAGCATGAAGCGAAAGCCAACCATTAACAAAAAAAGTCCATTTATAGTCACTCATAGCTTGGAAAACCTTGTTACTCGCTTTAAGTGATTTTAGAACTTTTTAAATGATTTTGAATTGGTTTTTTTTTTCACATTTTCCATTACAAAAGATCATAATTTGATGTTTGCATTGGAAAATGTGAAGCTAAAACCTTTCGTTGGTGAAAAAGTCTAGTTACGATCACTCATGCCTTCCAAAGCCTTGTTATTCTCTTTAAGTGGATTTATAACTTTATAAATGATTTTCAATTGAATTTTTTTTCATTTTTGGTTAAAGCAGATCATAACTTGATGTTTGCATCTGAAAACGTAAAGAAAAAATCATACATTGACAAAAAAAGTCTAGTCTAGTAACTCATGCCTTTAAAAGCCTTGTTACTCACTTTAAATGCATTTCTAACTCTTTAAATGATTTTAACTTGCATTGTTTTTACATTTTTAGTTAAAATAGATCATAATTTAATATTTATATTGGGAAACATGAAACAAAAGCCATCAACTGACAAGAAAAGTCCATTTATAGTTACTCATGCCTTTATATGCCTTGTTACTTGCTTTAAGTGGATTTATAACTTTTTGAATGATTATAAATTGAATTATTTTTTACAGTTTTGGTTAAAACAGATCATAATTTGATGTTTGCATAGGGAAATTTGATATGAAAGCCAACCATTAACAAGAAAAGTCCATTTATAGTCACTCATGGCTTGGAAAGCCATGTTACTCGCTTTAAGTGGTTTTACAACTTTTAAAATGATTTTGAATAGGATTTTTTCTCTACATTTTTAGTTAAAAAAGATCATAATTTGATGTTTGCATTGGGAAATGTGAAGCAAAACCCTTTCGTTGGCAAGAAAAGTCTAGTTATAGTCACTTATGGCTTCGAAAGCCTTGTTATTCTCTTTAGGTGGATTTATAACTTTATATATGATTTTAAATTGAATTTGTTTTTTCATTTTTGGTTAAAACATATGATAACTTGTTGTTTGCATAAAAAAATGTGAAGAAAAATTCATCCATTAACAGAAAAAATTCAGTTATACCAACTCATGCCTTCGAAACCTTGTTACTCGCTTTAAGTGGATTTATAATGACTTAAATGAGTTTAAATTGAATTTCTTTTACATTTTTGGTTAAACAAGATGATAAATTGATGTTTCCATTGAAAAACATGAAACAAAAGCCATCCATTGGCAAGAAAAGTCTATTTATAGTCACTAATGCCTTCAAAAGCCTATTTACTTGCTTCAGATGGTTTTATAATCTTATAAATGATTTCAATTTCAATTTGTTTTCACTTTTGGTTAAAATGGATCATTGTTTGTTGTTTGCATCGAGAAATGTAAAACGAAAACTATCCATTGACAAGAAAAGTCTAGTTATAGTTACTCATGCCTTTAAGTGGATTTCTAACTAATTAAATGATTCCTATTTGAATTTGTTTTCATTTTTGGTTAAAACATATCATAGTTTGTTGTTTACATCATGAAACGTGAAGCGAAACCCATCCATTGATAAGAAAAGTCTATTTATCATCACTAATGCCTTCAAAAGACTATTTACTCGCTTCAGATGGTTTTATAATCTTATAAATGATTTCAATTTGAATTTGTTTTCTTTTTTGGTTAAAACAGATCATAGGTTGTTTACATTGGGAAATATGAAGCAAAAACCATCCATTGACAAGAAAAGTCTATTTATAGTCACTCATGTCCTCAAAAGCCTAGTTAGTCGCTTTAAATGGTTTTATAATCGTATAAATGATTTTAAAGTTGAATTTTTCCCTTGTTTGATTAAAACAGATCACAATTTGATGTTTGCATTGGGAAACGTGAAAAAAAGCTATACATTGACAAGAAAAGTCTATTTATAGTGGATTTACTCGAAAGCCTTATTACTCGGTTTAAGTGGATTTATAACTTTTTAAATGATTTTGAATTTGAATTTTTTTTACATTTTTGGTTAAAACATATTGTAATTTGATGTCTACATTGGGAAATGTGAAGCAAAAGCCATCCATTGAGAAGAAAAGTCCATTTATAGTCACTCATGCCTTTATATGCCTTGTTACTTGGTTTAAATGGATTTATAACTTTTTAAATGATCGCAAATTGAATTTTTTTTTTTTACATATTTTGGTTAAAACAGATTATAATTTGATGTTTGCATTAGAAAACGTGAAGTGAAAGTCAGCCATTAACAAGAAAAGTCCATTTATAGTCACTCATGGCTTGGAAAGCCTTGTTACTCACTTTAAGTGGTTTTAGAATGTTTTAATTGATTTTGAGTTGGATTTTTTTGACATTTCGGTTAAAAAAGATCATAGTTTGATGTTTGTGTAAGGAAACGTGAAGCAAAAACCTTCTGTTGACAAGAAATGTCCAGTTATAGTCACCCATGCCTTCAAAAGGCTTGTTATTCTATTTAAGTGGATTTGTAACATTATAAATGCTTTTAAATTGATTTTTTTTCATTTTTGGTTAAAGATACGATAACTTGTTTTTCGCATTAGAAAATATAAAGAAAAAGCTATTTATTGACAAGAAAAGTCCAGTTATATTAACTCATACCTTCGAAAGCCTTGTTACTCGCTTTAAGTGGATTTCTAACTCTTTAAATGATTTTAACTTGAATTGTTTTTACATTTTTTGTTAAAACATATCATAAATTGATGTTTTCATCAGGAGACGTGAAACAAAGCTATCCATTGACAAGAAAAGCCTATTTACGGTCACTAATGCCTTCAGAAGCCTATTTACTCACTTCAGATGGTTTTATAATCTTATAAATGATTTCAATTTGAATTTCTTTTCATTTTTGGCTAAAACAGATCATAGTTTGTTGTTTGCATCAGAAAACATGATGTGAGAACCATCCATTGACAAGAAAAGTCCATTTACTCATGCCTTCGAAAGCCTAGTTAGTCACTTTAAATGGTTTTATAATCGTATAAATGATTTGAACATTGAATTTTTCTCTTTTTCGATTAAAACAGATCATAATTTGATGTTTTCATTGGGAAACGTGAAGAAAAAGCAATACATTGACAAGAAAAGTCTATTTATAGTAACTCATTTCTTCGAAAGCCTTATTACTTGCTTTAAGTTGATTTATAACTTTTTACATGATTTTAAATTGAATTATTTTTACATTTTTGGTTAAAATAGATTGTAATTTGATGTTGGCATTTGGAAACATCAAGTGAAAGCCAACCATTAACAAAAAAGTCCATTTATAGTCACTCATGGCTTGGAAAGCCTTGTTACTCGCTTTAAGTGATTTTAGAACTTTTTAACTGATTTTGAATTAGTATTTTTTTACATTTTCCCTTAAAAAGATCATAATTTGATGTTTGCATTAGGAAACGTGACGCTAAAACCTTCCGTTGATGAGAAAAGTCCAGTTACAGTCACTCATGCCTTCTAAAGCCTTGTTATTCTCTTTAAGTGGATTTATAACTTTATAAATGATTTTAAATGGAATTTTTTTTTTCATTTTTGGTTAAAGCTGATCACAACTTGTTGTTTGCATCGAAAAATGTAAAGAAAAAACCATCCATTGACAAGAAAAGTCTAGTTGTAGTAACTCATGCCTTCGAAAGTCTTGTTACTCACTTTAAGTGGATTTCTAACTCTTTAAATGATTTTAACTTGAATTTCTTTTACATTTTTAGTTAAAACATATCATAATTTGATGTTTGCATCAAGAAACATGAAACAAAAGCTATCCATTGGCAAGAAAAGTCTATTTATAGTCACTAATGCCTTCAAAAGCCTATTTACTCACTTTAAATGGTTTTATAATCTTATAAATGATTTCAATTTGAATTTGTTTTCATTTTTGGCTAAAACAGATCATAGTTTGTTGTTTGCATTGGGAAACATGAAGCGAGAACCATCCATTGAAAAGAAAAGTCCATTTATAATTGTCCATACCCTTGAAAGCCTAGTTAGTTGCTTTAACTGGTTTTATAATCGTATAAATGATTTGAAAATTGAATTTTTCTCTTTTCAATTAAAATAGATCATAATTTGATGTTTTCATCAAGAAATGTTAAGAAAAAGCCATACATTGACAAAAAAAGTCTATTTATAGTAGCTCATGTCTTCGAAAGCCTTATTACTCTCTTTAAGTAGATTTATAACTTTTTACATGATTTTAAATAGAATTTTTTTATATTTTTGGTTAAAGCAGATCGTAATTTGATGTTTGCATTGGGAAACATGAAGCAAAAGCCAACCATTAACAAAAAAAGTCAATTTATAGTCACTCATGGCTTGGAAAGCCTTGTTACTCACTTTAAGTGATTTTAGAACTTTTTAATTGATTTTGAATTAGTATTTCTTCACATTTTTTGTTAAAAAAGAACATAATTTGATGTTTGCATTGGGAAACGTGAATCTAAAACCTTTCGTTGATGAGATGTGAGACCTTGTCAAGCTCGATTAAAAGACGGTATTGTATCGAGTGGTACAACTAAGTTAAATCGAGACTTGAACTAGTTCAAATAGAAATTCTAAGAGAAAATTGAAAATTTTGAAACCCACAGAATGGCTTAGAATAGTGATTCGGAGTTCAGGGTCCAGTTTGGAGTCCATTAGGAAAATGGACAGATTAGGGACAAAACGGTCATTGTACCATTTGATGATAAAATGGAGATTTCTAGCCAAGATTTGATCACATTTGACCAAGAATAATTATATGAAATATAATTATGATTATTGGAGTATAAAATGATGTTTAGCAGTGAAAAATTGTGATTCCCAGTATTTTTGGAACACAAACGTAAAATGGTAATTTTTCCACTAGAGGACTAAACGAGAATTTTTATAAAACAATTTTTGCCCCATTTGGTTAATATTGATCAATATTAGTGTTATTTGAGGTTCAAAAGTAGAAATAATGTGATTCTGATACATTTCGGAGCATAGGGGCAAAATTGTAATTTTTTCACCTCGGGGGCAAATCGGTAAATTTTTTGTCCCAGCACTTCTCAAGACCAAGGGATTTCAATTGTGGTAGGATTGGATAAATACCAGAATATTTGTGGTGCAAAATTAAGAAAAAAAAAGTCAAAAAGTTAAAAATTGGGCCAATAAGCATGTGACACATGGCATGCTTGATTATTTTATTATTTTCTATAGAAATCAGCCCATTAAATCCCCAATTCTCTCACCATATTCGGCCTAGACAACCACCAACAAGAGAAAAGGAAGAACAAAGGGAAAAACAAGAAAACCTAGGTGGAAATTCAAAGAAAAATTGAAGAAATCAAGGAAACAAGCTAGGTAAGTTAAAATTTCTTTAATTCTCCTTGATACCTAGCTTACCCATGCTTTTGTTCTTGATTTCCATGATTGAAGATTGAGTTATCATAATGAATTCAATTCTAAAAAATGGGTATGGAAGAGGAATTATTGTTGGAATAATTTGATTTTAGATTATGTTAGTGTTTAGGGATAGTTAAGCATGGTTATGAACAAAAACACAAAAGAAATATTCAATTTCTCTAGAGTCCTTGTTGGTCGAACCATGAGGGCTGAATATCAATGGGGGATTGTTTTTATTTCAAGGAAAATGGCTTGGAAAATGATGAATTAAGGTGAAACGATTATGTAAAAAATAATTTCAGTGCTAGTGCACCAAATGATCGAATTTTTCTATAAGGAACTGTGAGGGTTCTAATGCTGAATTTGGCTTTTTTTTAATGGTATGTGGTAAATTAAGGTATTAGAGGAGAAATGGATTAATTTGGAGGTGATTTGGACACAATTGTCAATTAATCAGGTGATCAGTCGAATTTAATCGATATCGCGATTAAGCGGTAATCGGTCGTATTTTTGCATTTACATATCAAGCATTAGTAATTTAAATTAGTTTATATCAATTTAGGGACAATATAGTAAATTCCTCAACTTTGTTATTTGACAAGGTAGTGAGACGTCCGGAAAAGGAAAAGGAATTGCGCTTGAAGACTATTAGTCCGAGTGCACCCGGAATCTGAATTTTCGACACCTGTGAGTGAAATTGCATTTCAAAATTTATTTGGGAATTCTAATTAAGTTGAAATGAAATGCGTGAATGACTATATCTAATTCCCATTTAAAAATGAATCTCGGTAACAAGCCTTTAGTGAAGATATTTCAGTGATGTTAAATATGATTGCGATGCATCTGTGTATATCTATATGATGCCTACATGTATTATTGAGAAATTGTGTGAAATTAAGTGTACTGAACTTGTGTACCCTTGTATTATGCTGATATGCATTATTAATAAATTATGGTGAAATTGATGCAACCGTGCATGTGCGGAGTGGGAACTGCAATGCCGGTTTAATGATAAAGGTTGTGGGGACGGCAATACGTAACGCCCATAATTTCCTAAAAATTCAGAAGTGTGCAAAGAGGGATACTGAGTGACACCCTTTACCGAGTACTCCGATAATTATTTCTATGTAGCACCAAGAATAATGAAGACTTGGCGGTGTATATAATTGCTCATATCTTTGTGTATATATGTTTGATTGTGTGGTATGTGAAACCCTTGTTTGTGACGGTTTGTGATAAACTATTAATTCTGCTATCTTGCTTGATAGAACAATTAGTGAATGAAATTGTACGTGATACATATGCATATATGAATCGTATGAGTTGTGAAACCCTTATTGTGTGACGATTTGTAAATAACTGTCAGTTTTACTACTTTGCTAGAAGGATCGGTGTAAGTTCAAGGATGTTTAATCCTTGAATGCGTAATAAATTTCTAGGTAAGGGAAAAAGGGTTTGGAATAGTAATTAGATGAAAATGACTTTATTTTCAACCGGTGCATCATGATTGTCAAATTTCCTGGTTGAGATTGCTTGTTCCCTTCTAATATTCACTCACTGAGTATTGTACTCACGTTTTATAAAAATTCATGTTTTCAAATCATGAGGCAGCCGATAATTAGGACGAGGTGTCCTTGCAGACCTGTGTCCATCTTTTGGTAGGTGTCTCGACATTCGGTAGCTGTATATTCATCCGAGTCCCTCCGCTGGAAGTCGAGTATTATTTTGTTATGTATAGATGAACTTAATGTAAATTTTAAATGAGTAATGCCAGTACAAGTTGGCAATGTATATCACTATTTTGATTCAAAGTTATGAAATATGACTTAGTGATAATAGATGAAATTATAAGTAAGATAAATAATAGGCTTGCTTGGGTTTAGTGGATTACGTTCATTAGACCCATGCGCCGGTCATGGCCCGGGAAATTTGGTCATGACAAAGTTGGTATCAGAGCCTTTGGATGTTTAGGTCCTAGGGTGTTATGGTCAGGTCTAGCGGAGAGTCGGGTTTTTTATGTGGGATTTTTAATTATGAACTGTGAGTCGCGACACATTTCATAGGAATCGCATAAATTCCCAATCTTAGAAACCACCTTATCTCTTTAACTGTGGTTAATGACAAGTGTTTGCTCTTGTCTAGGTAAGAATGCCACCTAAGACACGAGCCACCTTAAGACAAGTGGGGGAGCAAGATGCCCCTACTGAGATGGCTAATAGGCCACGGGCACCCACCCGTAGGGGGCGAGGTAGACGTGGCAGGGTAGCTAGGCCGGTGAGAGCAAGTACGCTTGTGAATAGGAGAGAAGATACTTGGTGGTACCTACTCCTTTAAAGGAGGTATTTGTGATTGAATAAAAAAATAAATCTTGCGTAGCTCGAATCAAGGATAAAAATACCTTAGTGAATTTAGTGGTGTTAGACACCTTAAGGAGTTTAAGGATCAGTTGGAGGATCCTTATGGAAAGAAAGAAAAGATGTTTACCAAAGGCATAGATGAAATGTTGAGGTATGGAAATAGACTTTATGTGTCTGATAATGATAAATTAAGGAGAGAGATATTGGAGGAGGCGCATATGGCAACCTATGTGGTACATTCAGGAGCTTGGCAATGAGGCTGAATGATACTGCTTGCCAAGTGCTCTGATAGGTACCCTTTGTTGCTCGTCACGGAAGGGAGAAAGGGCTGCCCTGAAGGGTGGAGCCACCCCTAGTGACAATGTTGGTATCGGGATTTAAAAGAGGTGACGTGGGAAGCTGAGGATGAGATGTGGACAAAGCATCCACACCTCTTCGATATGTAAAGGTAAGTCACTCTACATTGAATTTAAATTCGCGGACCAAATTTTTATTAGTGGGGGAGAATGTGAGACCTTGTCAAGCTCGATTAAAAGACGGTATTGTACAGAGTGGTACAACTAAGTTAAATCGAGTCTTGAACTAGTTCAAATAGAAATTCTAAGAGGAAATTGAAAATTTTGAAACCCACAGAATGGCTTAGAACAGTGATTCGGAGTTCAGGGTCCAGTTTGGAGTCCATTAGGAAAATTGACCGATTAGGGACAAAACGATCATTTTACCATTTGATGATAAAATGGAGATTTCTAGCCAAGATTTGATCACATTTGACTAAGAATAATTATATGAAATATAATTATGATTATTAGAGTATAAAATGATGTTTAGTAGTGAAAAATTGGGATTATCTGTATTTTTGGAGTACAAGAGCAAAATGGTAATTTTGCCACTAGAAGACTAAACGGGAATTTTTATAAAATGATTTTTTGCCCCATTTGGTTAATATTGATCAATATTAGTGTTATTTGAGGTTCAAAAGTAGAAATAATGTGATTCCAGTACATTTCGGAGTATAGGGGTAAAATCGTAATTTTTTCACTTCGGGGGTAAATCGGTAAATTTTTTACCCCAGCACTTGTCAAGACCAATGGATTTTAATTGTGGTAGGATTGGATAAATACCATAACATTTATGGTGGAAAATTAAGAAAAAAAAAGTCAAAAAGTTAAAAATTGGGCCAATAAACATGTGACACTTGGCATGCTTGATCATTTTATTATTTTCTATAGAAATCAGCCCATTAAATCCCCAACTCTCTCACCATATTCGGCCTAGACAACCAGCAACAAGAAAAAAGGAAGAACAAAGGGAAAAACAAGAAAACCTAGGTGGAAATTCAAAGAAAAAGTGAAGAAATCAAGGAAACAAGTTAGGTAAGTTAAAATTTCTTTAATTCTCCTTGATACCTAGCTTACCCATGCTTTTGTTCTTGATTTCCATGGTTGAAGATTGAGTTATCAAGATGAATTCAATTCTGAAAAATGGGTATGGAAGAGGAATTATTGTTGGAATAATTTGATTTTAGACTATGTTAGTGTTTAGGGATAGTTAAGCAAGGTTATGAACATAAACACAAAAGAAATATTCAATTTCTCTAGGGTTCCTTGTTGGTCGAACCATGAGGGCTGAATATCAATGGGGGATTGTTTTTATTTCAAGGAAAATGGCTTGGAAAATGATGAATTAAGGTGAAACAGTTATGTAGAAAAACATTTCGCTGCTAGTGCACCAAATGATCAAATTTTTCTATAAGGAACTGTGAGGGTTCTAATGCTGAATTTGGCTTTTTTTTAATGGTATGTGGTAAATTAAGGTATTAGAGGAGAAATTGATTAATTTGGAGGTGATTTGGACACAATTGTCAATTAATCAGGTGATCGGTCGAATTTAATCGATATCGCGATTAAGCGGTAATCGGTCGTATTTTTGCATTTACATATCAAGCATTAGTAATTTAAATTAGTTTATATCAATTTAGGGACAATATAGTAAATTCCTCGACTTTGTTATTTGACAAGGTAGTGAGATGTCTGGAAAAGGCAAAGGAATTGCGCCTGAAGACTATTGGTCCGAGTGCACCCAGAATCTGAATTTTCGACACCTGTGAGTGAAATTGCATTTCAAAATTTATTTGGGAATTCTAATTAAGTTGAAATGAAATGCGTGAATGACTATATCTAATTCCCATTTAAAAATGAATCTCGGGAACAAGCCTTTAGTAAAAATATTTCAGTGATGTTAAATATGATTGCGATGCATCTGTGTATATCTGTATGATGCCTACATGTATTATTGAGAAATTGTGTGAAATTAAGTGTACTGAATCTGTGTACCCTTGTATTATGCTGATATGCATTATTAATAAATTATGGTGAAATTGATGCAATCGTGCATGTGCAGAGTGGGAAGTGCAATGCCAGTTGAATGACAAAGGATGTGATAATTACGACCGTGCATGTACTGAGTGGGAAGTGCAATGCTTGTTTAATGATAAAGGTTGTGGGGACGGCGATACGTGATGCCCACAATTTCCTAAAAATTTAGAGGTGTGCAAAGAGGGATACTGAGTGATACCCTTTACTGAGTACTCCGATAGTTATTTCTTTGTACCACCAAGAATAGTGAAGACTTGGCGGTGTCTATAATTGCTCATATCTTTGTGTATATATCTTTGATTGTGTGGTATGTGAAACCCTTGTTTGTGACGGTTTGTGATAAACCGTTAATTTTGCTATCTTGCTTAATAGAACAATTGGTGAATGAAATTGTACGTGATACATATGCATATATGAATCGTACGAGTTGTGAACCCTTATTGTGTGACGATTTGTAAATAACCGTCAGTTTTATTACTTTGCTAGAAGGATCGGTGTAAATTCAAGGATGTTTAATCCTTGAATACGTAATAAATTTCTAGAAAAGGGAAAAAGGGTTTGGAATAGTAGTTAGATGAAAATGGCTTTATTTTCAACCGGTGCATCATGATTGTCAAATTTCCTGGTTGAGATTGCTTGTTCCCTTCTAATATTCACTCACTGAGTATTGTACTCACGTTTTATAAAAATTCATGTTTTCAGATCATGAGGCAGCTGATAATTAGGACGAGGTGTCCTTGTAGACCTGTGTCCTTCTTTTGGTAGGTGTCTCGACATTCGGTAGCTGTATATTCATCCGAGTCCCTCTGTTAGAAGTCGAGTATTATTTTGTTATGTATAGATGAACTTAATCTAAATTTTAAATGAGTAATGCCAGTACAAGTTGGCAATGTATATCACTATTTTGATTCAAAGTTATGAAATATGACTTAGTGATAATAGATGGAATTATAAGTAAGATAAATAATAGACTTGCTTGGGTTTAGTGGATTACGTCCATTGGACCCATGCGCCGGTCATGGCCCTGGAAATTGGGTCGTGACTTGAGAAAAGTCCAGTTACAGTCACTCATGCCTTCTAAAGCCTTGTTATTCTCTTTAAGTGGATTTATAACTTTATAAATGATTTTAAATGGAAATTTTTACTTTTTTGGTTAAAGTAGATCATAACTTGTTGTTTGCATTGGAAAACGTAAAGAAAAAACCATCCATTGACAAGAAAAGTTCAGTTATAGTAACTCATGCCTTCGAAAGCCTATTTACTCGCTTCATATGGTTTTATAAACTTATAAATGATTTCAATTTGAATTTGTTTTCATTTTTAGCTAAAACAGATCATAGTTTGTTGTTTGCATCGGGAAACATGAAGCGAGAACCATCCATTGACAAGAAAAGTCCATTTATAGTCGCTCATGCCCTTGAAAGACTAGTTAGTTTCTTTAAATGGTTTTATAATCGTATAAATGATTTGAAAATTGAATTTTTCTCTTTTTGATTAAAATAGATCATAATTTGATGTTTTCATCAAGAAATGTTAAGAAAAAGCCATACATTGACAAGAAAAGTCTATTTATAGTAGCTCATGTCTTTGAAAGCCTTATTACTCTCTTCAAGTCGATTTATAACTTTTTCCATGGTTTTAAATTGAATTTTTTTTACATTTTTGGTTAAAACATATCGTAATTTGATGTTTGCATTGGGAAACATGAAGCAAAAGACAACCATTAACAAAAAAAGTCAATTTGTAGTCACTCATGGCTTGAAAAGCCTTGTTACTCGCTTTAAGTGATTTTAGAACTTTTTAACTGATTTTGTATTAGTATTTCTTCATATTTTCCATTAAAAAAGATCATAATTTGATGTTTGCATTGGGAAACATGAATCTAAAACCTTCCGTTGAAGAGAAAAGTCCAGTTACAGTCACTCATGCCTTCTAAAGCCTTTTTATTCTCTTTAAGTGGATTTATAACTTTATAAATGATTTTAAATGGAATTTTTTTTCTTTTTTGGTTAAAGCATATCATAACTTGTTGTTTGCATTAGAAAACATAAAGAAAAAACCATTCATTGACAAGAAAAGTTCAGTTATAGTAACTCATGCCTTCGAAAGCCTGTTTACTCGCTTCAGATGGTTTTATAATCTTATAAATGATTTCAATTTGAATTTGTTTTCATTTTTGGCTAAAACAGATCATAGTTTGTTGGTTGCATCGGGAAACATGAAGCAAGAACCATCCATTGACAAGAAAAGTCCAGTTATAGTCACTCATGCCCTTAAACCTAGTTATGATTTGAAAATTAAATTTTTCTCTTTTTCAATTAAAACAAATCATAATTTGATGTCTTCATCGGGAACGTGAAGAAAAAGCCATACATTGGCAAGACAAGTCTATTTATAGTCACTCATGCCTTCAAAAGCCTTATTACTCGCTTTAAGTGGATTTATAATTTTTACATGATTTTAAATTGATTTTTTTTACATTTTTTATTAAAACAATCATAATTTGTTGTTTGTATCAAAAAACATGAAGCGAAAGCCATCCATTGACAAGTAAAGTCCATTTATAGTCACTCAAGCCTTCATATGCGTTGTTACTTGCTTTAAGTGGATTTATAACTTTTTAAATGATTTTAAATTAAATTTTGTTTCCATTTTTGGTTAAAACAGATCATAATTTGATGTTTGCATTGGAAAATGTGAAACAAAAGCCAACCATTAAAAAGAAAAGTCCATTTGTAGTCATTCATGGCTTAGAAAGCCTTTTTGCTTGCTTTAAGTGGTTTTAGAACTTTTTAAATGACTTTGAATTGAATTGTTTTTACATTTTTGGTTAAAAAAAATCATAATTTGATGTTTGCATCAAGAAACTTGAGGCGAAAGCCAACCATTAATAAGAAAAGTCCATTTATAGTCACTCATGGATTGGAAAGCCTACATTGGGAAACGTGAAGAGAAAACCTTCTGTTGGCAAGAAAAGTCCAGTTATAGTCACTTATGCCTTTGAAAGCCTTATTACTCGCTTTAAGTGGATTTGTAACTTTTTAAATGATTTTAAATTAAATTTTTTTACCTTTTTTGTTAAAACAGATTATAATTTGATGTTTGCATGAGGAAACATGTAACGAAAGCCAACCATTAACAAGAAAAGTCCATTTATAGTAAGTCATGGCTTGGAAAGCCTTGTTACTCACTTTAAGTGGTTTTAGAACTTTTTAAATGATTTTGAATTGAATTTTTTTTACATTTTTTATTAAAAAAATCATAATTTGATGTTTGCGTTAGGAAACATGAAGCAAAAACCTTCCATTGATAAGAAAAGTCCAGTTATAGTCACACATGCCTTCGAAAGCCTTGTTATTCTCTTTTAGTGGATTTAAAACTTTATAAACAATTTTAAATTGAATTTTGTTTTCATTTTTGGTTAAAGCAGATCATAACTTGTTGTTTGCATCAGAAAACATGAGGAAAAAGCCATCCATTGACAAGAAAAGTTCAGTTATAGTAACTCATACCTTTAAAAGCCTTGTTACTCGCTTTAAGTGGATTTCTAACTTTTTAAATGATTTTAAGTTGAATTTCTTTTACATTTTTAGTTAAAACATATCATAATTTGACATTGGCATCAGGAAACGTGAAAGAAAGCCATCCATTGACTAGAAAAGTCTATTTATAGTCACTAATGCCTTCAAAAGCCTATTTACTTGCTTCAGATGGTTTTATAATCTCATAAATGATTTCAATTTGAATTTTTTTTCATTTTTGGTTAAAACTGATCATAGTTTGTTGTTTTCATCAAGAAACATGAAGTGAAAATCATCCATTGACAAGAAAAATCCATTTATAGTCACTCATAGCCTTGAAAACCTAGTTAGTCGCTTTCAATGGTTTTATAATTGTCATAGCCCAAAACTCAGGCCATGACTGGCGCATGGGCCTAATAGGCATAGCCCACCAAGTCCAAGCAAGCCTCTTCATGTAAACTCGTAAGTAGTCCATCTATCACTTCTTTTTCTTTAGGGTCTAAGACTAGTGATTTCTAATAACAATCTCCTCAAATTTAAATCGTGAAAATCAAGAACATACAAAGTTCACAACAAATCTTACAACTTACATTAAGCCATCACATCTAAGCATACAACCGACCCTTGACAACTAGTGGAGTGACTCTGAGCATGGGTGCTATCATTGAAAGTTGTACTGAACCTATCGAAAGATGAATAGGAGGGAGCACCTCGACCTAGGATCCAATGAGCTTCGATCCTGAAAACTAAAACATGAAGTTGAAAAGAATGAGTATAAACTCAATGAGTGAACATAGGAAGGGAACAAGCAAACGATACATAAGATTTTTTAGAAAACTCAATCATCTCCACACTAGTCACCACGGCTCTGCACATACACCCGCCAACCTCAACTCAGCTCATGTGCACTCCCACACCGCACATGGCATATATCATCATCATGTGCTTTCCCACATTGCACATGGCATATATCATCAGCGTGTGCTCTCCCACACCACACACTACCAGCACCATCATGTGCACTCCCACACTGCACACGCACGATTGTAATTATCATTCAACATTACATTTCAATGCATGGCACACATAACAACATGTAACAAGAATCTTTGCACAACAATACATCACATGCCACAAATCAATTGGCAATTCAACATAAAATATCACATTATATGTTTAAAAACGTAGAAGTATCATTTGTGAAAATCTTGTTCCCGTGCATAAATTTGAAAAGAGTCAACCAAGGATATTCTAGCATTTCATTCAACACATATGCATTTGTTTAAAACCTTTTAAATAAAAGTTCACTCACCTACGATAGCGGGATACTATATCACTATTAATTCGAAGGCATATCTAGCTATTTCTTCTTGCTAGTTTGTGAGACCTCAACCCCTATAGGCCCGTAACTAGGTGTAGACGTGATAACTCGAACTAGAGGTAATTTCGTCATTTCCTTAATGAGCCCCTAGAAGTATGCTTTCAAACAATATTAAGGCCTAAGTAGGGCTAAGGCATAAATGAATGATGAAAATAAGATAAATGACGAAGGAAATAAAAATAATGATGATTTCCAAGGTAGGGGTAAAATGGTCATTTTTCATCTCGGGTCAAAATTTTAAAGTTTTCGTGAACCCGAGTATTTTTAGACTATTATGGACCTTGTCCTAGTGTCAAAAGAGTAAAAAGATAGCACAAAGGATTGGAGGAGAACAAGCTAACTTGTTAAGGGCATTTTCGTAATTTAAATGGAGTTGGATAAGCTTGAGCTATAAATATCATCTTCCAGTAGCTTCTTCTCACATTTCCAGCAGCTTCCTCTTCTTCTTCCTTCTTCCCTTTCACGTTTCTTCATCCTCGATGGGAGTTCTCTTCAAGCTTCCATAACTCTTTCAAGCTAGCTCCACTTTTCATGCTTTTGTGTACCTTTTCATAGAACCTTTGTGCTCTTTCACTCTCTCACTTTAAAACCTTTGAAAAGTGTTACTTCCATATTCTCTCTCACTAGCTAGGTGTTTTAGAGAGAGAAAGAGGGAGTTTCTATAATAGCTTGAAAATTATTGGAAAGAATTTCAAATTTACAAAGCTACCAAGGTGAGTAGTGAATTAAAATTTATTTTTAGTTGTTGATAATGTCTAGTAATTTGATTTGTAAGTGTTTTATTATTGAGATTGTTTAATCATTTTTAGTGTGACTAAAGTAGTGCAAATAATAGCCATTTAATGGTAGTTGGAAGCTAGTAGGAATGACTAGTAGAACTCAATTTAGAAAATAGCTTTGGAATAGTATTAATGCCAAGTTGGGTTGATGGTGATGATGCTAATGTGATGATAGGTTCCAACAAAGCCCCACCACCCCATTTAGACCATTAAAGGAAGTTGGAGTTGAGTAAAGATTTAACGAATACCAGTGAGTGAACTTGCATTTCAAAATTGTTTTGGGAATGTGAATGTATTTGCACAAAATATTTGCACAAAACAATCTACCTAGGGAATAAGACTTTGGTGAATGTTTCTATCTTGTGAAAGTGTGCCATATAATGGTTCATGTGTTATCACAATATGCATTGGATGTTCTTTTTTTTTTATGATATAATGATGACCCAGCTATATGCGTGTGGGAGTGCACATGAGCTGATGATGATGCAGCTATGTACGGTGTAGAGTGCACATGAGTTGATGATGACCCAGCTATGTGCGAGTGGGAAGTACACATGAATTGATGATGGTGGGATGGTATACATGATGATGTGTATATATATATATATATATATATATATATATATATATATATGTGTGTTATAGAAAGTTCATGAGTATGGTATATGATTGTAATACAATGTGATTCTTACATCTTAAACCTTGAGAAATTCTAAGCATGTTCAATTTGATTTTGTCTTTGCAGCTACATGGCATTTCCTTGAGAAAATGAGAATTTGTTATTGATGTCCTGCTTCTCGTTGCAGCTAAAAACTCTCTGGTTTGGAGGGTTACATTGGCCTGATTCTAGCTTGTTCCCTTCCTTTGTTCACTCACTGGGTTTATACTCACCATTTTCAACTTCATGTTTTCAGATCAGGAGGCAGCAGGTAACTAGGTCGAGGTGTCCTTGTAGATTCGTTTCCTTGGTAGGTATCTCGGCATTCAATAGCTGAACTTTCACCGAGTCTCTCCGTTGGAAGTCAAGTATCACTTTTTGTTGTGTATAGACAAACCCGATGTAAATTATTAAGATATATGTTTTAGACAATGTATGTATATTTAATCGAAAATGCCATTACGAGATGGCAATGGTTAGCATTATTTTGAATTGGAATTATGAAATGTGACTTTAATAACTTATAATGGAATGATTGACAGGTTATATAAATAGGCTTGCTCGGGCTTAGTGGGCTAAGTCCATTGGGCCCCTGTGCTGGTCAAGGCTCATAAATCGAGTCATGACATAGTCACTCGTTATTTCCTCCTACATGCCACCACAGTACACTATCTTTACTTTTGCACTTCCTAACAATAATCCAAATTCAATATCTTTAGTGTATATCATTTCTACTTCTCTTTTTCATTCAATCGTGAATCCTTATTCAAATAACGTATATCTTGACACATTTTTACCAAAGTTGCCTTTATCCTTTGCTTGCGTAATTCTTTAGATTATAAATACTGGTAACTTATTTATGACTCTAGCACATATATTAATCTTTTCAAAGGATATTTATCAAGTTCAACCATCATTTCTACACCAATAACCTAGCATATGGCAGCAACTACAAATTTACTTCCATCAAGCATTTTCGAAGTCCACATGCACCACAATTTACTTTTACATGCTGCCACAAGCACAAACAATCAATACATATCTCATTTTTCCTTTCTTCTTGTGATTTAGAGGTTAGAATGCTTACCCACCACTTAATCTAGCTCAAAATCACCACAGATTCTAAGATTCTTCCACATGCAAGCCTCAAGTTCCTTGAATCTTTATTGATCCTTGCTACCACAAACAAAACCTCACATCATAATTGGTTCAAACTACATGTTTTCAAACAAAACATCAATTGCTACCTTCCTTACCTTGAAATCCACAAGGCAAACCACCAAAATCTTTTCAAACCTCAACAATGGTGTGTGGGTGGGGAGGAAAACCTCTCGATTTTCTCTTTCTCCTCCAAGGCTGAGCCTTCTCTGATCTTTTCTCTTCCTTTTTCCTTTCTTTCTTTCCTTTATTTTTTCTTCCTTTCTCTCTCCTAGGGTTTAGTTGGGATGAAAAATGAGGTTGAGAGTTATGGGTTGGGTGAATAAAGGGGTAGGAGAATGGAGAAGTAAGAAAAAAAGAGAAAGGAGAAGAAAAAACTTGATTTTTATGGTGAAGAAAGGAAAATGGCATGGGAGGAAGAAGATGGAGAAGAAAATGCCTTTTAGAGAAGATAAGGATCAGCCATGGATAAGGAAGAAAAAAGTCAAAGCTTCTTTTGGAAGCTTTAACCAAGCTCATGGAAAAATTACCGTTTTGCCTTATAAGTTTCTCCTTTTTTTTTAGTCCTCCCAACAATCTTTTAATTCCAATTTCCTTCTATTTTTCTTCCTTTACATGTGTGCAAACAAAATATAAAGTTTGCACTTCAATGCAATATCACCATAATATTTAAATATATACTTACCCGTGCTAGCTTTATTTAATAAAGACATGCGGGCCCCACTTGATTTATGCACCCCGTTCCCTTCAGTTTGACTAGAACACTTGACAAGGTCAGGGTACGTAACTTATATCTATTATCATCTTTGAGTCAAAACCATAGTACCCTTCACAATTGTTTTCTCTTATCATTAAGATCTCAAGTATGCCTTTAATTCCATTACTAACCTTAAACATATCTTTATTTCAATTCTTGTCAAACTTTTCGACATTCATTCGGCTTATCCCCATGCGTTATCACATAACTTATGGCATTATAAACATGCCCTATTCATTCCTATACATATTTCCAACATTATTGGGAGTTGAATCTTTTAACCATTCCCTTATTCTTCATATTTATCTCGTATTTATGCAACATAAATCTTCTTAATCATAGTTGTCCATCTTGTATGGCTTAATCACGCTATAATTTGCATTTCCTTGGTATCATTTCTTTGGCTATTTCTCCAAAATCTCTTATATCAACATAGTTCAACTTTTGATGGGATTCTTATCATTGTATCATCTATACAACTCATCAAATATATTGAGTTCAAATCTTGAATCACTAAGAACAATTCTTCACTTTAGTTGGTCACATTATCAACTCCACATATATGTATGTACACGCACATTTAAATGTCCATATTCCTCATTATGTGTAGGGATCCTTGTGTTCAAGTGCCGTTAGGCTAATTTTTCTTTGTTCGTTCCCATCCATAACCAAGATTCAATATAATAATTCTCATAGTTCATGTCAATATTCTCATATTTTATCTACGAACATTGAGGTACAATCAATTTCATATTACCCTTTTTAGATGTTTAAATTATCATTCCACTTATGTCTTACCATAAGTTATTCCTTACGTAATCCATATGAATTTTCATTATGCTTATGCATGGCTTCACATCCTTTTCATGCTTATACTCCTTTCTTATCATTTCTAGTTATATGCTTAAGTTTCATTGTACTATATATCCTTACATCACAATGTCATTAATCACATCTCACTTGCCAAATGTCATTTTCATTAAATTGTAATCTAGTATTCGTATATGCTTTATAATCTGATTGATCCTTCAAAGATTCATCTTTACTTGATCATTGCATCTTATGCAATACCACAATTCCCAAAAGTCATCCCTATTTCTTGATTATCTTTCATACCCTTAACATATATATATTATATCCTTATTGCATTTCGATTTTAATGAGTCACTTAAGACTTAGACTCAGTTGAATTATGCATGCCTCACGCATTTCTGAATTCCAATTTCCATAATACATTAGGAGGTTTTCATTATTCAACTTCATTATGAAGGTTACCTTCAATCGTCTCTTGTACCATTCTTTCATACTAATATAACACTATTCTCCCTTAGCCAATTTACAATTTATACTTGATATTGCAAGACTTGAATCAAGGTTATTCTCAAGTACTTCTCAATGTTAATACAAATATCACTTTCAGCTTACAGCTTTTTTTTTGTAACCATGTAACTTAATGCTTGTTTTCATAAGATTCATAGCAGGATTCCTATTCAGTATTTCCTTGTGGATACCTACCTTAGACTTATGTCTCACCGCATATGATCACTTAACCCGTGGTTTAGTCATTAGGCTCCTTAGCAAGTTTCAAAATCCCACATATTATACTTGCTGCGTATGTTTGGTAATTCCTTCTCAAGGATGTTCATACATTCCCAAAACACTTAATCACTTATTTGCTCTTTAACATCCCAAGCATATCATTCCAAAAAGGCATGCACTTATTCACCAAGATATTCAAATGCATGCTCATCCATTCATACTTCCATTTATCTTTATGGGTTTCTAGCATGCCACATAATTGACCTTTTTTTTTTAATGTTGGAAATTCTCGCAGGGCCCAACTACCCTGTAATCCATTTATTAATGATCAAAAAAATTAAGTACAATGAGGAGGGGGACATCAACCGAACCTCCAAAATTTCATGAATCCAAGAAAAGATTAAAGAAATGCCTATAGTGAAATGGTTCAGTTTATGTGCATAACTATGAATGCTTTCATAAAATTGAAACCCATCACTTTTACAAGATTCTAAATAATCCACAAAATAAAGCTAATAAAATAAATAAGGAGTATTACTCCTTTACATTTATTTTAATCTAACATATGGTAAATTACTTTTATCTAATGTTAAAATTCCCCGTAATTTTCCTTGGGCTTCCTTTAAAACTTGAAGACCATGATGTTGGTGACCATGATTTGCTAACCAGTTTGTTGCTTGATTACCTTTCCTATGGATGTGGGAGATCTTGAATGAGAAAAGTTTCAATTGTTGTCGTATCGATGCCCATAAATACCTACTGTCATGTGAGCCAATGTGTCCCTCCTTTAACATTTGAATAACAATCATAGCCTCCATTTCAGTCCATAATCGTGAAATATTATTCTCCTGGCATAATAATAATCCGCTATGCAAGGCTAATAACTCTGCTTGTAGGGAATTTTTAGCTTCCAAATTTTCAGAAAATGCAAATACTAACGTACCTGTATGATCACGTAACAATCCACCACCACCAGCATTCTGAAAATTATTTATGGAGCTACCATCAACATTCAACTTAAATTCACCTATCGATGGCTTATGCCAAGATATTATTTTAGGCAGACTGATTTACTTTTCCTGGAAAAGTCAATCCCCACATCTGAGCTATCTGAATATCACCCTGCCATTGCCAACGTTGGAATTGCCTCCCATGAAATAACTAACGAATAAGCTTCAAAATCTGCCATATCACACGGTTCGGATACATGCCTAGTGATCTATGTTTAGCATCATTTTGCTCCATCCACAAGAACCAAAAAATAAAGAGAGGGATTAAGATACGTATGTTGCTACATAATTGACCTTATGTTGTTACTAATCCTTTTCATTCAACTAAATCCAGACAAAATTTGTAAATCCTCATAGCAATACTTTATATCAACTCATTTGCTATGCCACCCTTGTAATCCTTCATTCACAATTTCGTCCCTTGGTATTGACATCCCTTATCAATGTCTCATACATTCATCTAACCTTTCACTCACTTTTTCCTTAGCCTTTAACAAGACTTAATCTCTTGTCTCCTTTATTTCTTAAGATTTGACTTTAGTCAACATATTGTTCATCTTAATACTTCACATGGTAATTTATCTCAATGTAGCCATCTCAAAATCTCTCTAACTTCTTTTTTACTTACATGCCAATATATAAGGCAATAGGGAAACTTTTCAATTCATTCATATAACCATTCTCCAAAACACTTAAAGCTCCAACAACAAAGCTTAATATCATGACCAATGACCATAATTCAGCTTGTGAGTTTCATCTTCATACCGCTCACAATCTACTTGTGCTTTCTAGACATGGGAGGTTCTTAGAGTGACAGCGTTAGGTAATCAGCGTTGCGGCATTGCAGCTACTGGAATTTACTTTATCAATTCAAATGGCATTTTATACCTTGTCAAAAACTAGGGTTAACACTCAAAAGTCCATCACGTTTATTGGTAACCATTTCATAGTACTGCAAAACATATTTATCGTCAGGTCTTGTAGTTGCTTGATTCATTAATGACTTTCTAAGTCAACCTTCAATAATTGCCTAAGGCGACCAACCATGCCACTAGGGTGAATATCTTTCCTTAATCATTATAGTGCTAATCTACATCTATCATACTTGAAAATTTCGACACGCACTAAGTCATTTAAATAACTACTTCATAATCTGTTTAAGTCACATAAAATACAAGCCAAACTCTTAAATCCCTTATACAGATAGCATATACTACTTAGTTCACTCCGCATTTACCTATTCTTAAAGTAATACGAAGTTCAATGAAAATATTAAGTGCTACTAGGATCATCGTTGCCTTGATCCGAACATATCAACGAATCCTCTTCTGGATCCTCTTCCATCTCCTGAGGTTTTTCGATATTATCCTTAATTCAAGCTTGCTGTATTCTTATGCATTCCTCCTTACTGACATGTGCAGCACCCCTTCCACATCCAGGAGGAAAGTTTCAGACAGCGAAAACCTTCCTAGGACTATAACTTCCTCTTGCAATTGCCTCTTTCATCTTTTCCTCAAACCTTTTCAACAAGAAATTTTTTTACACCTTCCCAAATCTCAGTGCTATCTTCACTTCCAAAACTTTCACTATTTTCGAGGCTTTCCCCACTGCGAAAAATTATTTCCAATCCTAGTGGAATCTATCCAATCGAAATCTGGGACTGGCCACTTTCCTGACTTTCTGGATCAGGGCACCATTGGCTCTTAGTAGTGGAATCTAACAATCCCTTGCTAGTACTATGAAGGGCATTCTGACTATCGTTGCTCCTAGACATGGCATGTGCAACAGGCGCACCTCCAAACCTATATGCAACTAAGCATCAATTACTTAGCCATTTATACATCATAGGAATAGGTAGGTTTCTAATGAATTAAGGGCCTATGTAGCCTCCCATCCTTGACTTGTGTTACGCACCCACAATCCAAGGATAAGACTCTACACGAACTCGAACAACTCCGCTGACAAACACGAGAATCCTTGGACTCAACTAAACCTGAAGCTCTGATACCAACTTTGTCACAGCCCAAAACTCGGGCCATGATAGGCTCATGGGCCTAATAGGCATAACTGAGTAGGCCCAAGCAAGCCTTTCTCTATGTAAACCTGTCAGTAGTCCATTTATCACTTCTTTTTCTTTAAGATCTAAGACTTGTGATTTCTAATAACAATCTCTTTAAATTTAAATCGTGAAAATCAAGTACATACAAAGTTCACAACAAATCTCACAATTTACATTAAACCATCACATATAAGCATACAATCAACCCTTGACAACTAGCAGAGTGACTTTGGGAGTGGATGCTATAATTGAGAGTCATAGTGAACCTATCGAAAGATGAATAAGAGGGAGCACCTCGACCTAGGATCCAACTACCTTTGATCCTGAAAACTAAAACATGAATTTGAAAAGAATGAGTATAAACATAATGAGTGAACATAGGAAGGGAATAAACAAATGATACGAAAGATTTTTTAGAAAACACGATGCGCTTGTATTGAAACCATGTAATTTGTATATTATAAACAAAACTCGATGCCAAGCTGTTTTTCAACTCATTTTGAAAACATTTAAGAATATCAACTTTCAATTTATAATTCAATCACATTACATTTTCCAAAAATCTATCCTTTACAGGACAGGTGCACATGCATGTAAAAATTCACGTAGACATTATGTATATATAAATATATAGATAATTCAAACATACACCAAGGTTGCCTTTATCCTTTGCTTGCGTAATTCAAATAACTTATATCTTGACACATTTTTACCAAAGTTGCCTTTATCGTTTGCTTGCGTAATTCTTTAGATTATAAATACCGGTAACTTGTTTATGACTCTAGCACATATATTAATCTTTTCTAAGGATATTTATCAAGTTCAACCATCATTTTTACACCAATAACCTAGCATATGGCAGTAATTATAAATTTACTTCCATCAATCATTTTCTAAGTCCACATGTACCACAATTTACTTTTACATGCTGCCACAGGCACAAACACTCAATACATATCTCATTTTTCCTTTCTATTTGTGATTTAGAGGTTAGAACGCTTACCCACCACTTAATCTACCATAAACAAAACCTCACATCATAATTGGTTCAAACTACATGCTTTCAAACAAAACATCAATTTCTACCTTCCTTACCTTGAAATCCACAAGGCAAACCACCAAAATCTTTTCAAACCTCAATAATGGTTTGTGAGTGGGGAGGAAAACCTCTTAGTTTTCTCTTTTCTCCTCTAAGGTCGAGCCTCTTCTGAGCTCTTCTCTTTCTTTTTCGTTTCTTTCTTTCCTTTATTTTTTTCTTCATTTCTCTCTCATAGGGTTTAGTTAGGATGAAAAATGAGGTTAAGAGTTGTGGGTTAGGTGAATAAAGGGGTAGGAGAATGGAGAAGTAAGAAAAGAAGAGAAAGGAAAAGAAAAAAACTTGATTTTTATGGTGAAGAAAGGAAAATGGCATGGGAGGAAGAAGATGGAGAAGAAAATGCCTTTTGGAGAAGATAAGGATCAGCCATGGATAAGGAAGAAAAGAGTCAAAGCTTCATTTGGAAGCTTTGACCAAGCTCATGGAAAAATTACCGTTTTGCCCTTCAAGTTTCTCCTTTTTTTTTAAGTCCTCCCAACAATATTTTAATTCAAATTTTCTTCTATTTTTCTTCCTTTACATGTGTGCAAACAAAATATAAAGTTTGCACTTCAATGCAGTATCACCATAATATTTAAATATATACTTACCCATGCTAGCTTTATTTAATAAAGACATGTGGGCCCCACTAACATCATTTTTCTCTGAAATTCTCTCATTTTTCTTCTCTCCCACTTAGATTGACCATATACTCCTCCTTCATGACTAATTTTGATATCAAATAAACTATTAATATTTTAATATTATTTTATTCCAAGATTTTTCACTTATCTCCTTGGAACCCAAAATGTCTTATTATGCCCCGATTCACTTCTAAATCACTTTTTCTCGCTAATTCATCCTCAATAAAAAATTTATTATTTAATTGTTATTTCCTCGCTTGCGAAATATTTTACTCTAAAATATTCCTTTCACTCGCCACCGCTCTTTTACATTTAAATCCATGTCAATTAGCCCTTCGTCTTATCAATACGGTTATGTTGACTACTATACGGGGGTACGGGGTATCACAATAATCGTATAAATGATTTAAAAATTGAATTTTTCTCTCTTTTGGTTAAAACAGATCATAATTTGATGATGTCGTCAAGACACATGAAGAAAAAGGAATACATTAAAAACAAAAGTCTATTTATAGTCATTCATGCCTTCAAAAGTCTTATTACTCGCTTTAAGTGGATTTATAACTTTTAAAATGATTTTAAATTGATTTTTTTTATAGTTGTGGATAAAACAGATCGTAATTTGATGTTAGCATTGAGAAACATAAAGCGAAAGCCATCCATTGACTAGAAAAGTCTATTTAAGTCACTAATGCCTTCATTTGCCTTGTTACTTACTTTAACTAGATTTGTAACTCTTTAAATGATTTTATATTGAATTGTTTTTTACATTTTTGGTTAAAATTGATCATAATTTGATGTTTCCATTGAGAAACGTGAAGCAAAAGCCAACCATTAACAAGAAAAATCCATTTATAGTCACTCATGGCTTGGAAAAGCCTTTTTATATGCTTTAAGTAGTTTTAGTACTTTTAAATGATTTTGAATTGAATTTTTTTTTTTACATTTTTGATTAAAAAAGATCATTATTTGATGTTTGCATTAGGAAACATGAAGCAAAAACCTTCCGTTGGCAAGAAAAGTGTCACAACCCGATTTTCGTGTCGTGACCGACGCATGGACCTAATGGGCATAGCCCCCAAAGCCCAAGCAAGCCTACTTCTATAATCTTGCTCATCATTCCATCAACTATTCTTAAAGTCACCTTTCTTACTTCCAATCTATAAGAACCTAATTAATATGCTATAGCAATCAAAACTGCATTCCACGTTAACCCAAATAATGTTAACCAATGCCACTCATGGTGGCTTACCAATCAAAATATACATATATGCTTAAAAGCTTAAATTTTAGTTCTTTACATCACATGTACGTATTTACAAACAAAATGTGTAATACTCCATACTTTGATATGATGACTAATAAAACTTATCAGATGCCAATTAAGGTATAATAAGGTATTTTGGGTACCAAGGAGACAAGAGGAGACAAGTGAAACATTTTAGAATAAAATAAGATTTTATTAATAAAATAATATTAAAATTTTAATATTTAATCGGATGTCGAAATCAATCATGAAGAAGGATCATATGGTTGATCCAAGTGGGAGAGAAGAAGTACAAATGAATTTTGGAGATAAATGACGTAAGTAAGATACGCGTGTTTTTGTTAAGTCGAGCTAGCACGAATAAGTAAATATTTAAATATTATGGTGACACCGCATTGAAGTCCAATTTCGATATTTTGGGGTACACATGTTGAGAAGAAAGATAGATGAAAATTAGAATTTTTAAACATGTTGGAAGGATCGAATTTTAATTATGAAAGTTGAGAGATTATGTAGTAAAATTAAATGGGAGAAGTAAATGAACAAATAATAGAATAATAATTAAAGTATATATATATATAAAAAAAAAAAGAAAGACCAACATGGGCAGCCGCCCATGTGGTCAACTAAAGATTCAAAATTTTTCATGGTGGTAGGGGCCGGCCAAATTAATAAGTGAAGTGAAAAAAAAAAAGGAAATGAATGAAAGATGGAAGGAGAGAAAAGAAAAGTCAAAGTCGTTGTGAGGGAAAAGCCGACTATTTGAAGAAGAGAAAGAGAAAGAGTTTTGTAGCAAATTTTTAGAGGAAAAAGAAAGAGTTTTGCTGCAAATTTGAGAGAGAAAATAAGAGTTGGTGCTGTTGGGTTTGTGAGGGAGTAAACAAAAGCTTGAGCTGTCGATTTGTGAGTGAAAGGAAGGAGAAAGAAGGAAAAGGAAAAAAAAAAAAAAGAGAGAAGAAAATTGCTACTGACCGGCGGGGAAGAGGAGAAAAAGAAAGAGAGAGAGAAAAAGAAACGGGAAAGAAAGAAAGAAAGAAAGAAAGAAAGAAAGAAAAAAAAAAGGAAAAGGGAAGAAAAAGAAAAAGAAAAATAAATAATAATTATTTCTTTGGGCCTCTAACAAGGCATTTGGCAAAGTTGGTCCGGTGGGCTGCAATATTTACTTGGGTTAGCATCTGAGCCCAATTGAGGTAAAAATTAAAACCAAGCCTTCTCTCTATGGATCTATTATGAAGTATGTTGTTTGGGTTTAGTCCAATTCATTGGTTTGAATGTATCATATAATGATATAGAACAAGTTGAATTATTTGGTATAAATGTTCTAGAATTGTTAGATAATATTTAAAATATGAAAATTTGTGTAAGGACAATATAAGAAGGTAAATATCAATAGTAAGAAAATAAAAAATAGATTTAGTTAGTTTTAAAATAATAATGGCAATAGTAATAATAAGTGAATGGTGAGGATGAAAAATGTGAATTAGATTAATTGATTAAATGTTGTCGCACACGTGTATAATTAAATATATTGAGTTTGAATTGTTACTAAGAAGTGCCAAGTAAATATAGTACACTATAGTGGCGTGCCAAAAGAAATAGTGAGCGACCAACAAGTAGAGATAGTTAAAGACACCTCCGAACAAATGGCAACTTGATATCTCATTGTTACAAGGTGAGTGAACTTGCATTTCAAAATATTTTGGGGAAATGTTTACGTGTTTGAATGAATCATTTGGGAATTTTATCAGTTTTTGCTTTAAAATTGCCTAGGAACAAGCCTTTGATAAAATGTTTAATGTTGTGAAATGTGAAATGTGTAAAAGGATGAATCCATATGTTTTTGTATGATGTTGATATATATATGTATACTATGTCATAAATGGTACCATTGTGTGACAAATGCAACCGTGCATGTGCGGGGTGAGTGTGGACTTGCCGGTGATGACGGTGGTGAGGGAGATGGATGGTGATACTGTCCGGCTATGTGCACTATGTGGTGGGATGCACATGAGCTAGGTGACTATAAACAGACTTTTCTTGTCAATGAATGGCTTTTTTTACGTTTCTTGATGCAAAATTATAATTTGTTTTAACCAAAAAAAGAAAAATTTAATTTTAAAATCATTTATATGATTATAAAATCATTTAAAGCAACTAACTAGGCTTTTCAAGGGCATGAGTGACTATAAATGGACTTTTCTTGTCAATGGATGGTTTTTGCTTCATGTTTTTCGATGCAAACAACAAACTATGATCTGTTTTAACTAAGAATGCAAAAAAATTCAATTTAAAATCATTTAAAAAGTTATAAATCCACTTAAAGCGAGTAATAAGGCTTTCAAAGGCATGAGTGACTATAAATAGACTTTTCTTATCAATATATGGCTTTTTCTTCACGTTTCCCAATGCAAATATCAAATTATGATCTGTTTTAACCAAAACATCAAATTACTTGCTTTAAGTGGATTTATAACTTTATAAATGATTTTAAATTGAATTTCTTTATCATTTTTAGTTAAAGCAGATCATAACTTGTTGTTTGCATCAAAAAATGTGAAGAAAAAGCCATCCATTGATAAAAAAAAGTCCATTTATCATCACTCATTCCTTCATACGCCTTGTTACTTACTTTAAGTGGATTTATAACTTTTTAAATAATTTTAAATTATTTTTTTTTACATTTTTGACTAAAACAGATCATAATTTGATGTTTACATTGGGAAACTTGAAGCAGAAGCCAACCATTAACAACAAAAGTCCATTTATAGTCACTCATGGCTTGGAAAGCCTTGTTACTCACTTTAAGTGGTTTTAGAACTTTTTAAATGATTTTGAATTAGATTTTTTATTCAAAAAGATCATAATTTGATGTTTGCATCGGGAAACGTGAAGCAAAAACCTTCCGTTGACAAAAATAGTCCAGTTATAGCCGCTTATGTGTTCGAAAGCCTTGTTATTTACTTTAAGTGGATTTATAATTTTATAAATGATTATAAATTGAATTTGTTTTTCATTTTCGATTAAAGCAGATTATAACTTGTTGTTTGCATCAAAAAACGTGAAGAAAAAGCTATCCATTGACAAGAAAAGTCCAGTTATAGTAACTCATGCCTTCAACGCCTTGTTACTCACTTTAAGTGGATTTTTAACTCTTTAAATGATTTTAAATTGAAATTCTTTTACATTTTTAGTTAAAATAAATCATAATTTGATGTTTTCATAAACAAATGTGAAACAAAAGCCATCCATTGACAATAAAAGTCTATTTATAGTCCATAATGCCTTCAAAAGCCTATTTACTCGCTTCAGATGGTTTTATAATTTTATAAATGATTTCAACTGAATTTTTTCTCATTTTTTGTTATAACAGATCATAGTTTGTTGTTTGTATTAGGAAATATGAAGTGAAAACCATCCATTGATAAGAAAAGTTCATTTGTAGTCACTCATGCCCTCGAAAGCCTATTTAGTGGCTTTAAATGGTTTCATAATCGTATAAATGATTTTAAAATTGAATTTTTCTCTTTTTTAGTTAGAACAGATCATAATTTGATGTTCGCATCGGGAAACGTAAAGAAAAAGGCATACATTGACAAGAAAAGTCTATTTGTAGTCACTCATGCCTTCAAAGCCTTATTACTCGCTTCAAGTGGATTTATAACTTTTTAAATGATTTTAAATTAAATTTTATTTTACGTTTGTGGTTAAAATAGATCGTAATTTGATGTTTGCTTTAGGAAACATGATGCGAAAGCCATCCATTGACAACAAAAGTCCATTTATAGTCACTCATGGCTTGGAAAGCCTATTTACTCACTTCAAATGATTTTATAATCTTATAAATGATTTCAATTTAAATTTTTTCTCATTTTTAGTTAAAACATATTATAGTTTGTTGTTTTCATCGAGAAACATGAAGGGAAAACCATCCATTGACAACAAAAGTCCATTTATAGTCACTCATGCTCTTGAAAGTCTATTTAGTCGCTTTAAATGGTTTCATAATCATATAAATGATTTTAGAATTGAATTTTTCTTTTTTTTGTTAAACATATCATAATTTGATGTTTGCATCGGGAAACGTGAAAAAAGGCATACAGTGACAAGAAAATTCTATTTATAGTCACTTATGCCTTTGAAAGCCTTATTACTCCCTTTAAATGGATTTATAACTTTTTAAATGATTTTAAATTGATTTTTTTTTACATTTTTGATTACAACAAATCGTATTTTGATGTTTGCATTGGGAAACATGAAGTGAAAGCCATGCATTGACAACAAAAGAGTAGTTATAGTAACTAATGCCTTCAAAAGCCTTGTTACTCGCTTTAAGTGGATTTCTAACTCTTTAAATGATTTTAAATTGAATTTCTTTCACAATTTTAGTTTAAACAAATCATAATTTGATGTTTGCATCGGGAAACGTGAAACAAAAGCCATCCATGGACAATAAAAGTCTATTTATAGTCCCTAATACCTTCAAAAGCCTATTTACTTACTTCAAATGGTTTTATAATCTTATAAATGATTTCAATTGAATTTGTTCTCATTTTTTGTTATAACAGATCATAGTTTGTTGATTGTATAAGGAAATGTGAAGTGAAAACCATCCATTGATAAGAAAAGTCCATTTGTAGTCACTCATACCCTCGAAAGCCTATTTAATCTCTTCAAATGGTTTCATAATCATATAAATGATTTTAAAATTGAATTTTTCTCTTTTTTAGATAGAACAGATCATAATTTGATGTTCGCATCGAGAAACGTAAAGAAAAAGGCATACATTAACAAGAAAAATCTGTTTGTAGTCACTCATGCCTTCGAAAGCCTTATTACTCGCTTCAAGTAGATTTATAACTTTTTAAATGATTTTAAATTAAATTTTATTTTACGTTTGTGGTTAAAATAAATCGTAATTTGATGTTTGCTTTAGGAAACATGATGCGAAAGCCATCCATTGACAACAAAAGTCCATTTATAGTCACTCATGGCTTGGAAAGCCTATTTACTCACTTCAAATGATTTTATAATCTTATAAATGATTTCAATTTGAATTTTTTCTCATTTTTAGTTAAAACAAATTATAGTTTGCTGTTTTCATCGAGAAACATGAAGGGAAATCCATCCATTGACAAGAAAAGTCCATTTATAGTCACTCATGCTCTCGAAAGTCTATTTAGTCGCTTTAAATGGTTTCATAATCATATAAATGATTTTAGAATTGAATTTTTCTCTTTTTTAGTTAAGCATATCATAATTTGATGTTTGCATCAGGAAACGTGAAAAAAGGCATATATTGACAAGAAAAGTCTATTTCTAGTCATTCATGCCTTTAAAAGCCTTATTACTCCCTTTAAATGGATTTATAACTTTTTAAATGATTTTAAATTGATTTTTTTTTTTACATTTTTGGTTAAAACAAATCATATTTTGATGTTTGCATTGGGAAACATGAAGCGAAAGCCATCCATTGACAACAAAAGAGTAGTTATAGTAACTAATGCCTTCAAAAGCCTTGTTACTCGCTTTAAGTGGATTTCTAACTCTTTAAATGATTTTAAATTGAATTTGTTTTACAATTTTTGTTAAGACAAATGATAATTTAATGTTTGCATTGGGAAACATGAAACAAAAGCCATCTATTGACAATAAAAGTCTATTTATAGTCCCTAATACCTTCAAAAGCGTATTTACTTGCTTCAGATGCTTTTATAATCTTATAAATGATTTCAATTGAATTTTTTCTCATTTTTGGTTATAACAGATCATACTTTGTTGTTTGTATCAGGAAATGTGAAGTAAAAACCATCCATTGATAAGAAAAGTCCATTTGTAGTCACTCATGCCCTCGAAAGCCTATTTAGTCGCTTTAAGTGGTTTCATAATGTATAAATGATTTTAAAATTGAAGTTTTCTCTTTTTTAGTTAGAACAAATCATAATTTGATGTTCGCATCGGGAAACGTAAAGAAAAAGGCATACATTGACAAGAAAAGTCTATTTGTAGTCACTCATGCCTTTGAAAGCTTTATTACTCGCTTCAAGTGGCTTTATAACTTTTTAAATGATTTTAAATTAAATTTTATTTTACGTTTATGGTTAAAATAGATCATAATTTGATGTTTGCTTTAGGAAACATGATGCGAAAGCCATCCATTGACAACAAAAGTCCATTTATAGTCACTCATGGCTTGGAAAGCCTATTTACTCACTTCAAATGATTTTATAATCTTATAAATGATTTCAATTTGAATTTTTTCTCATTTTTAGTTAAAACATATTATAGTTTGTTGTTTTCATTAGGAAACATGAAGTGAAAACCATCCATTGACAAGAAAAGTCCATTTATAGTCACTCATACTCTCGAAAGTCTATTTAGTCGCTTTAAATGGTTTCACAATCATATAAATGATTTTAGAATTGATTTTTTCTCTTTTTTAGTTAAACAAATCATAATTTGATGTTCACATTGGGAAATGTGAAAAAGGCATACATTGACAGGAAAAATCTATTTATAGTCACTCATGCCTTTGAAAGCCTTATTATTCCCTTTAAATGGATTTATAACTTTTTAAATGGTTTTAAATTATTTTTTTTTGCATTTTTGATTAAAACAAATCGTATTTTGATGTTTGCATTGGGAAACATGAAGCGAAAGCCATCCATTGACAACAAAAGAGTAGTTATAGTAGCTAATGCCTTCAAAAGCCTTGTTACTTGCTTTAAGTGGATTTCTAACTTTTTAAATGATTTTGAATTGAATTTCTTTTACAATTTTAGTTAAAAGAAATCATAATTTGATGTTTACATTGGGAAACGTGAAACAAAAGCCATCCATTGACAATAAAAGTCTATTTATAGTCCCTGATACCTTCAAAAGCCTATTTACTTGCTTCAGATGCTTTTATAATCTTATAAATGATTTCAATTGAATTTTTTCTCATTTTTGGTTATAACAGATAATAGTTTATTGTTTGTATCAGGAAATGTGAAGTGAAAACCATCCATTGATAAGAAAAGTCCATTTGTAGTCACTCATGCCCTCGAAAGCCTATTTAGTCGCTTTAAATGGTTTCATAATCGTTTAAATGATTTTAAAATTGAATTTTTCTCTTTTTTAGTTAAAAGAGATCATAATTTGATGTTAGCATCGGGAAACATAAAGAAAAAGGCATACATTGACAAGAAAAGTCTATTTGTAGTCACTCATGCCTTCGAAAGCCTTATTACTCGTTTCAAGTGGATTTATAACTTTTTAAATATTTTAAATTAAATTTTATTTTACGTTTTTGGTTTAAATAGATCGTAATTTGATGTTTTCTTTAGGAAACATGATGCGAAAGCCATCCATTGACAACAAAAGTTCATTTATAGTCACTCATGGCTTGGAAAGCCTTTTTACTCACTTCAAATGATTTTATAATCTTATAAATGATTTCAAATTGAATTTTTTTCAACTTTTGTTAAAATACATTATAATTTGTTGTTTGTAATGAGAAACGTCTAGCAAAAACCTTCTGTTGATAAGAAAAGTCTATTTATTGTCATTCATGCCTTCGAGAGCTTTATTACTCACTTTAAGTGGTTTTAGAACTTTATAAATGATTTTAGATTGAATTTCTTATCATCTTTGGTTAAAAAGGACCATAATTTGATGTTTACATCGGGAGACGTGAAGTGAAAGCAATCCATTGACAAGAAAAGTCTATTTATAGGCACTTATACCTTCAAAAGCCTTGTTACTCGCTTTAAGTGGTTTTAGAACTTTTTACATAATTATAAATTATATTTTTTTTACATTTTTGGTTAAAAAGGATCATAATTTGATGTTTGCATTGGGAAACCTGAAGAAAAAGCCATCAATTGATAAGAAAAGATCAACTATAGTCACTCATGCCTTCGAAAGCTTTATTATTCTCTTTAAGTGGATTTATTTCTTTATAAATGATTTTAAATTGAATTTTTTTTATTTTTGGTTAAAGTAGGTCATAACTTGTTGTTTGCATTAGAAAACGTGAAGAAAAGGCCATCCATTGACAAGCAAAGTCCAATTACAGTAACTCATGCCTTCAAAAGCCTTGTTACTTGGTTTAAGTTGAATTATAACTTTTTAATTGATTTTAAATTGAATTTCCTTTACTTTTTTGGTTAAAACATATCATAATTTGATGTTTGTGTGAAACCTCAACCTCTATAGGCTTGTACTAAGCATAGACGCCATAACACGGGATAAGGGTAGTTTCGTCATTTCCTCTAATAAGCTCCCATAAGAAATTTTTATTATATTTTAAGGTCTAAATAGGCATAAGACCACATATATGATTTGTAATGATGAAAACATGAAGAAAACTAGAAGTTTCAATAATTTCACAATAGGGGCAAAATGGTCATTTTTCACCTCGAGTCAAACTTTCTAAGTTTTCATGAACTCGATTATTTCTAGATTATTATGGACCTTGTCCTAGTGTTAAAAGAACAAAAAGATTGCATGAAGGATTGGAGGAGAACAAGCTAACTAGTCGAGGGTATTTCGATAATTTCAAGTGGAATGGATAAGCTTAAGCTATAAATATCTTTTTCTTCCAGCAACTTTTTCATTCTCCAGTAGCTTCTTCTCCTTTTTCTTCTTCCATCTCATGTTGCTTCCATCCTCCATGGAAGCTTGATATGAAACTTTCATAACTTTCTCTCTCTAGCTCTAATTTTCATACATTTATGCCCTTTTGACTATAACCCTTGTGCTCTTTCACTTTCTCATTTTAAAACCCTTGAAAAAAATCTCACTTCCATACGTTCTCTCACTAGCTAGGTGTATAGAGAGAGAAAAAGAAAGAAAGCCCCCATAATAGCTTGGGAATTGTTGGAAAAAATTTCAAGGTTACAAAGCTATCAAGGTGAGTAGTAAACTAAAGTTGATTTTTAGTGTTGAGAATGATTAGTAAGTAGACTTGTGAATGTTTTGTAGTTGAGGTTATCCACTCATTTTAGAGTGATTAGGGTAGTGAAAATAGATAGCCATTTAAATGGCAATTGAAAGCTAGCTAAGAGATAGCTTTTAGGGTTTATAGTATGTGAATCAACATAATGCTGATGCTAATGTGATGATAGGTTCTAACGAAGCCCCATCGCCCCATTTGGACAATTAGAGAAGTAGAGTCGATTAAAGGTCCAACAACATACCGGTGAGTGGACTTGTATTTCAAAATTTGTTTTGGGAATGTGAATGCAATTGTACAAACATTTGAAAGATTTTATCCAGTTTTCCTTTAAAAATGTACCTTGGGAACAAGCCTTTGGTGAAGTGATTTTATATTGTGAAAATGTGCTATACAATGGTTTATGTGTTATCACAATATGATAATATGTAAGATATGCATTAGGTGCTTCTTTATATGTTGATGTGGACCCGACTATGTACGAGTAGGAGTGTGCATAAGCCGATGATGACCCGGCTATGTGCTAGTTGGAGTGCGCATAAGCCTATGATGACCCGACTATGTTCTAGTGGGAGTGCGCATAAGCCGATGATGATCCAGCCATGTGCTAGTGGGGAGTGCACATGAGCTGATGACGATGGGAGAGTGTCCATGATGATGAATATATATATATATATATATATATATGTATATACATGTATAGATATGTGTGTTATAGAAAGTTCATGAATATGTATATGGTTGAAATGCATGTGAAATTTGACATGTTAAACTTTGGGAAATTATATGAGTTTCATGTTGTGTTGGTCATGTGAACAAGGTGGCCTTTGCTTGAGGGAATGGGGTGCAAAAAACAAACTGTGATCTGTTTTAACCAAAAATGAAAACAAATTCAAATTAAAATAATTTATAAGATTATAAAACCATCTAAAGTGAATAAATAGGCTTTTGAAGACATTAATGACTATAAGTAGACTTTTTTGTCAATGGATGGCTTTTGTTTCACGTTTCCCGATTCAAACTGTCACGACCCAAATTTCAGGCCATGACCTGCGCATGGGCCCAATGGACGTAGCCCACTAAGCCTAAGTAAGCCTACTGATATGACCTGTTTATCATTCCATCAAAATTTCTAAAGTCATATTTCATAATTTAAAATCAAGATAATGTTATTCATTGCTAACTCATAATGGCATTAAAAATCTAATATACATATGTTGTCTAAACATATGCATTAATAATTTACATTGGGTTTGTCTATACACAACAAAAGAGTACTCGACTTCCAACGGAGAGACTCGGGCGAATGTACAGCTGTTGAATGTCAAGACACCTACCAAGGGTCGAATACACGAAGACACCTCGACCTAGTTACCAGCTGCCTCGTGATCTAAAAACATGAAGTTGAAAACGGTGAGTATAAACCTAGTGAGTGAACAAGGAAGGGAACAAGCAACAATAAGGAAGAATTTGAAAATCATGATGCACTTATTTCAAACAATGCAATTTAGTTTCATTCTTAGTAAAACCCCTCATTAAACCCTTAAAATAGTTATTCACTCGATAATGATGAATCCATACGTCACAAAGAATTTGAAGAATGAGAGCTTCAGTAATACACAAGCAAGTCCAATGAAACGACAGGTCCTCGCTGCAGCGGAAAGGCATTCTCGCTGCAACGACACTTGACTTAAATTATCAATTAGCCGAGGGTTTCTTAACTGGCTGAGGGTTTCTCACCAAACCTACTCATTTAAAACATAATTCATTTATTCCTTAATGCTGGAAGTCCATGCTCAACTATGGTACCAAAAAAATGGAAAATAGGGTAGCAACCAAACCAAATGAGAAGCAAAACATAAAGTTTTTAGCTACAGCGAGATTGAATCTCGTTGTAGTGAAATTTTGGTCACAAAACAGAAAGTTTCTTGCTGCAGCAAGAATGAATCTCGCTGCAGCGAGGAGCTTCAGTAACTTTCTCACTGTAGCGAGAATGCATTCTCGCTGCAGTGAGATTCCGACCAACACCACCCCTCCAAACTTGAGAGTTTCTCGCTGCAGTGAGAAATGGTTTTGTAATAGCATAAATGATTTTAAAATTGAATGTTTCTATTTTTTGGTTAAAACATATCATAATTTGATGTTTGCATCGGGAAACGTGAAGAAAAAGCTATACTTTGGCAAGAAAAGTCTATTTATTGTCACTTATGCCTTCGAAAGCCTTATTACTCGCTTTGAACGAATTTATAACTTTTTAAATGATTTTAAATTGAATTTCTTTTACATTTTTAGTTAAAACAAATCGTAATTTAATCTTTGCACCGGTAAACGTGAAGTGAAAACCATCCATTGATAAGAAAAGTCCATTTATAGTCATTCATGCCTTCATACGCCTTATTACTTGCTTTAAGTGGCTTTATAACTTTTTAAATGATTTTAAAGTGAATTTGTTTACATTTTTAGTTAAAACAGGTCATAATTTGATGTTTTCATTGGGAAACATGAAGCGAAAGCCAACCATTAATAAGAAAAGTCCATTTATAGTCACTCATTGCTTGAAAAGCCTTTTTACTCGTTTTAAGTGATTTTAAAACTTTTTAAATGATTTTGAATTGAATTTTTTTTTACATTTTCAGTTAAAAGAGATCATAATTTTTTGTTTCCATCAGGAAATGTGAAGGGAAAATCTTTTGTTGACAAGAAAAGTCTATTTCTTGTCAGTCATGCCTTCAAGATCCTTATTACTCACTTTAAGTGGTTTCAAAACTTTATAAATGATTTTAAATTGAATTTCTTATCATTTATGGTTAAAATAGATCATAATTTGATGTTTGCATTGGGAGACTTGAAGTGAAAGTCATCCATTGACAAGAAAAGTCTATTTATAGGCACCCATATTGTGAGACCTCGACCTGTATAGCCTTATAACTAGGTATAGACACGATAACTTAAGCTAGGGGTAATTTTATCATTTCTTTAGTGAGCCCCTAGAAGTATGCTTTCAAACATTTTTAAGGCCTAAGTAGGCCTAAAGCATAAATGAATGATGAAAATAAGGATTAAATGACAAAGAAAATAAAAATAATGATGATTTCCAAAGTAGGGGTAAAATGGTCATTTTTCATCTCGGGTCAAAATTTTAATTTTTCGTAAACTCGAGTATTTTTAGACCATTGTGGACTTGGCCTCAGTGTCAAAAGAGTAAAAAGATTACACAAAGGATTGGAGAAGAATAAGCTAACTTGCTAAGGGCATTTTCGTAATTTAAGTGGAGTTGGATAAGCTTGAGCTATAAATATCATCTTCCAGCAACTTTTTCTCACATTTTCCAGCAGCTTCTTCTTTTTCTTCCATCTTCCCTCTAACATTTCTTCATCCTCCATGGGAGTTCTCTTCAAGCTTCCATAACTCTCTCAAGCTAGCTCCACTTTTCATGCTTTTGTGCACCCTTTCATAAAACCTTTGTGCTCTTTCACTCTCTCACTTTAAAATCCTTGAAAAAAAAATCTTACTTCCATACTTTCTCTCACTAACTAGGTGTTTAGAGAGAGAAAGAGAGAGCTTCCATAATTGCTTGAAATTTTTAAAAAGAGATTCAACTACGGAGCTACCAAGGTGAGTAAGGAATTAGAATTTGATATTTAAGTGTTGAGAATAGCTAGTGATGAGACTTGAGAATGTTTTGGAGTTGAGGTTGTTTATTCATTTTAAAATGATTAGGATAGTGCAAATAATAGCCACTTAATAGTAGTTGGAAACCAATTAGGAATGACTAGTATAACCCAATTTAGAAAATAGCTTTGGAATAGTAGTAATGCCAAGTTGAGTTGATGGTGATGTTGTTATGTGTGATAGGTTCCAACGAAACCCTACACCTCCATTCGGAACATTAGTTGAAGCCACAGCCCACCAAAACATCAATAAAGACTAGTGAGTGAACTTGCATTTCAAAATTTCTTTGGGAAATGTAATGTATTTGAATGAACATTTGAATGATTTTATCCAACTTTTCTTTACAAATGTGTGCCAGGGAACAAGCCCTTGATAAAATGTTTTGATGCTATGAAAAATGTGAAATGTGTAAAAAGATGAATCCATGTGCTTCTATATTATGTTGGTAGGTATATATATAAATATATGTTTTGTATTGATGAATAATGTTGTGTGATGATGTTGAAGTGTGCGAGTAGGGAGTGCACACATGATGATGTTAAAGTGTGCAAGTAGGGAGTCCATACATGATGATGATATTGCATTAAGTTGAGTGTGGTGGGATGGTATGCATGATGATGTATGCATATACAAATATATATATATGTTATAGAAAGTTTTATGAAAATAATTGTGATTGTGTTGTGTGTTGGTATTGTTAATTGCTCCCAAATTGCTTTTCATTTGAACAAGAAAATGGCTTTTGATGTAACAAGACCCATTTCACTTAAAATGCTTTATTTCTCATTGCAGTGAGATTCATTTTTGCTGCAGTAAGAAACTCTCGGGTTTTGGGGGTCACACTGGCCTGATTCTCGCTGCAGCGAGAAACTCTCGAGTTCTAGTGCAGTACTTTCACTTCAATGAAGATTTTGACCACCTTCCTTTGTGAAATAGGAAAAGTAGTAAACACAAAAGTTGTATCCCTACCTCTTAGCTTTCTAATGGTCTAAAAATCAGGTCAATTAGACTTTTTTAGTGGGAGATATGATAACAAAACTAAAACATATGCAAACTAACACTATTTCTCGCTACAGCAAAAAACTTGCTGCCATGCTTGCTACCTTGCTTGATTTTGATATATTTTTCACCCATTTAACTTCATGGATTGATCATGGGTTTTTGCAACACTGTGAGGTTATTAATCAAAGTTTGAAAGAAGGGGTTTTTAGTAAGAAATTAAATCAATTGCATTGTTTTTGAAACAAGTGCATCATGATTTCCAAATTCTTCCTATCGGTTGCTTGCTCCCTTCTTATGTTTACTCATTGTGTTTATACTCACCTTTTTCAAATTCATGTTTTCAAATCAAGAGGCAGCTGGTAACTAGGTCGAGGTCTTCTCGTAGATTCGTATCCTTGGTAGGTATCTTGGCAATAGTTAATGTTATTTTGGGATAATATAAGTGCAGTTTTGATTGTTATAATTTACTATTGAAGTACTTAAAAGGTTAAGATTATGAGATGTAAATGTAAGAATAGTTGACAAAATAATGAGTACGATTATATAAATAGGCTTGCTTGGGCTTAGTGGGCTACGTCCATTGGGCCCATGCGCCGGTCATGGCCTAGAAATTGGGTCGTGACACATACCTTCAAAAGCCTTGTTACTTGCTTGAAGTTGTTTAGAACTTTTTAAATGATTTTGAATTTTTTTTTACATTTTCAGTTAAAAAACATTATAATTTGCTGTTTGCATTGAGAGACGTGAAGCAAAAGTCATCTATTGACAAGAAAAGTCTATTTATAGGCACTAATACCTTCAAAAGCCTTGTTACTCACTTTAAGTAGGTTTAGAACTTTTTAAATGATTTTGAATTAATTTGCTTTACATTTTGGTTAAAAAAAATCATAATTTGATGTTTGCATATGGAAACATGAGGAAAAAGCCATCAATTGACAAGAAAAGTCCAGTTATAGTCACTCATGCCTTTGAAAGCCTTGTTATTCTCTTTAAGTTGATTCATAACTTTATAAATGATTTTAAATTGAATTTTTTTTTTCATTTTTGGTTAAAGCAAATCATAACTTGTCGTTTGCATCAGAAAACGTGAAGAAAAAGCCATCCATTTACAAGAAAAATCCATTTATAGTCACTCATTCTTTCATACGCCTTGTTACTTGCTTTAAGTGGATTTATAACTTTTTAAATGATTTTAAATTAAATTTTATTTTACATTTTTAGCTAAAATAGATCATAATTTGATGTTTGCATTGGGAAACGTGAAGCGAAAGCCATCCATTGACAAGAAAAGATTATTTACAAGCACTCATACCTTCAAAAGCCTTGTTACTCACTTTAAGTGGTTTTAACACTTTTTAAATGATTTTGAATTAAATTTTTTTACATTTTTGATTAAAAAAAGATTATAATTTGATGTTTTCATTGGAAAATGTGAAGCTAAAACCTTCCGTTGATGAGGGAAGTCTAGTTACAGTCACTCATGCCTTCGAAAGCCTTGGTATTCTCTTTAAGTGGATTTATAACTTCTTAAATGATTTTAAATTGAATTATTTTTTATTTTTGGTCAAAGCAGATTATAACTTTTTGTTTTCATCAAAAAAACATTAAGAAAAAGCCATCCATTGACAAGAAAAGTCTATTTATAGTCACTCATTCCTTCGTATGCCTTGTTACTTGCTTTAAGTGGATTTATAACTTTTTAAATGATTTTAAATTAATTTTTTTACATTTTTTGCTAAAACAGATCATAATTTGATGTTTGTATCAGGAAACATGAAGCGAAAGCTAACCATTAATAAGAAAAGTCTATTTTTAGTCAGTCATGGCTTGAAAAGTCTTGTTACTCGCTTTAAGTGGTTTTAGAACTTTTTAAATGATTTTGAATTGGAATTTTTTACATTTACGATTAAAAAAGATCATTATTTGATGTTTGCATCGAGAAACATGAGGCGAAAACCTTCTGTTGACAAGAAATGCCTAGTTATAGTCACTCATACCTTCAAAAGCCTTGTTACTCGCCTTAAGTGGTTTTAGAACTTTTAAATGATTTTGAATTAATTTTTTTTTTTTACATTTTTTGATTAAAAAAGATCATAATTTGATGTTTGCATCAAGAAACATGAAGAAAAAGCCATCCATTGACAAGAAAAGTCCAGTTATAGTCACCCATGGCTTGGAAAGCCTTGTTACTCACTTTAAGTGGTTTTAAAACTTTTTAAATGATTTTGAATTAAATTTTTTTTGGCATTTCCAGTTAAAAAAGATCATAATTTGATGTTTGCATTGGGAAATGTGAAGAGAAAGCCATCCATTGATGAGAAAAGTCCAATTAAAGTCACTCATGCCTTCGAAAGCTTTATTATTCTCTTTAAGTGGATTTATAACTTTATAAATGATTTAAGTTGAAATTTTTTTTCATTATTGGTAAAACAGATCATAGTTTGATGTTTGCATCAGAGAACGTGAAGAAAAAGCCATCCATTGACAAGAAAAGTCCATTTATAGTCACTCATTCCTTCACATGCCTTGTTACTTGCTTTAAGTGGATTTATAACTTTTTAAATGATTTTAAATTAAATTTGTTTTACATTTGTAGCTAAAACAGATCATAATTTGATGTTTGCATAGGGAAAAGTGAAGCAAAAGCCATCCATTGACAAGAAAAGTCCATTTATAAGCACTCCTACCTTCAAAACCCTTGTTACTCGCTTTTAGTGATTTTAGAACTTTCTAAACGATTTTGAATTAATTTTTTTTTACATTTTCAGCTAAAACAAATCATAATTTAATGGTTTGCATCAGGAAACATAAAGAAAAAGCCATCAATTGACAACAAAAGTCTAGTTATAGTCACTCATGCCTTTGAAAGCCTTATTATTCTCTTTAAGTTGATTTATAACTTTATAAATGATTTTAAATTGAATTTTTTTTCATTTTTAGTTAAAGCAGATAATAATTTGTTGTTTGCATTAGAAAATGTGAAGAAAAAGCCATCTATTGACAAGAAAAGTTCATTTATAGTCACCCATGGCTTGGAAAGCCTTGTTACTCGTTTTAAGTGGTTTTAGAACTATTTAAATGATTTTGGCTTAATTTTTTTTTACATTTTTGATTAAAAAATATCATAATTTGATGTTTGCATTGGGAAACGTGAAGAAAAAGCCATCCATTGATGAGAAAAGTCTAGTTATAGTCACTCATGCCTTCATACGACTTATTACTTGCTTTAGGTGGATTTATAACTTATTAAATGATTTTAAATTTTTTTTTTTTACATTTTTGGCTAATACAGATAATAATTTGATGTTTGCATCGAGACACATGAAGTAAAGGCAATCCATCAACAAGAAAAGTCTATTTATAGTCACTCATGCCTTCATACGCCTTGTTACTTGTTATAAGTGGATTTATAACTTTTTAAATGATTTTAAATTGATTTCTTTTACATTCTTGGTTAAAACAGATCATAATTTGATGTTTGCATTGAGAAACGTGAAGCGAAAGCTAACCATTAAAAAGAAAAATCTATTTATAGTCACTCATGGCTTGGAAAGCCTTATTACTCACTTTAAGTGGATTTCTAACTCTTTAAATGATTTTAACTTGAATTTCTTTTACATTTTTAGTTAAAACAAATCATAGTTTGATGTTTGCATTGGGAAACGTGAAAGAAAAGCTATTCGTTGACAAGAAAAGTATATTTATAGTCACTAATGCCTTCAAAAGCCTATTAACTCGCTTCAGGTGGTTTTATAATCTTATAAATGATTTCAATTTGAATTTGTTTTCATTTTTGGCTAAAACAGATCATAGTTTGTTGTTTTCATCATGAAACATGAAGCAAAACCCATCCATAGACAAGAAAAATCCATTTATAGTCACTCATACCCTCGAAAGCCTAGTTAGTTGCCTTAAATGGTTTTATAACCGTATAAATAATTTGAAAGCTGGATTTTTCTCTTTTTGTTTAAAACATACCATAATTTGATGTTTTGATCGAGAAACGTGAAGAAAAAACCATATATTGACAAGAAAAGTCTATTTATAGTCACTTATACCATCGAAAGCCTTATTACTTGCTTTAAATGCATTTATAACTATTTACATGATTTTAAATTAATGTTTTTTACATTTTTGGTTAAAACAGATCATAATTTGATCTTTGCATTGGGAAACGTGAAGCGAATGCCATCCATTGACAACAAAAGTCCATTTATAGTCAGTCATGCCTCCATATGCCTTGTTACTTGCTTTAGGTGGATTTATAACTTATTAAATGATTTTAAATTGTTTTTTTTTTACATTTTTGGTTAATACAGATAATACTTTGATGTTTGCATCGAGAAACATGAAGTGAAAGCCATCCATCAATAAGAAAAGTCTATTTATAGTCACTCATGCCTTCATACACCTTATTACTTGTTCTAAATGGATTTATAACTTTTTAAATGATTTTAAATTTATTTTTTTACATTCTTGGTTAAAACAAATCACAATTTGATGTTTGCATTGAGAAACGTGAAACAAAAGTAGACCATTAATAAGAAAAATCCATTTATAGTCACTCATGGCTTGGAAAGCCTTGTTACTCACTTTAAGTGGATTTCTAACTCTCTAAATGATTTTAAATTGAATTTCTTTTACATTTTTAGTTAAAACAAATCTTAGTTTAATGTTTGCATTGGGAAATGTGAAAGAAAAGCCATCCATTGACAAGAAAAGTTTATTTATAGTCACTAATGCCTTCAAAAGCCTATTAACTCGCTTCAGGTGGTTTTATAATCATATAAATGATTTCAATTTGAATTTGTTTTCATTTTTGGCTAAAACAGAACATAGTTTATTGTTTGCATCAAGAAACATGAGGCAAAAACCATCCATTGACAAGAAAACTCCATTTATAGTCACTCATGCCCTCGAAAGCCTAGTTAGTTGCTTTAAATGATTTTATAATCGTATAAATTATTTGAAAATTGAATTTTTCTCTTTTTTGGTTAAAACATATCATAATTTGATGTTTACATTGGGAAACGTGAAACAAACGCCATACATTGATAAGAAAAGTTTATTTATAGTCACTCATACCTTCGAAAGCCTTATTACTCACTTTAAGTGGATTTATAACTTTTTACATGATTCTAAATTGAATTTTTTTTTGTTTACATTTTTGGTTAAAACAGATCGTAATTTGATTTTTGCATAAGAAAACATGACGCAAAGGGCAACCATTAATAAGAAAAGTCCATTTATAGTCACTCATGGCTTGGAAAGCCTTGTTACTCGCTTTAAGTGGTTTTAAAACTTTTTGAATGATTTTGAATTGGATTTTTTTATATTTTTGGTTAAAATAGATCATAATTTGATGTTTCCATTAGGAAACGTGAAGCTAAAACCTTTCATTGATGAAAAAAGTCCAATTACAATCACTCATACCTTCGCAAGCCTTATTATTCTGTTTTAGTGGATTTAGGACTTTATAAATAATTTTAAATTGATTTTTTTTTCATATTTGGTTAAAGCAGATCATAACTTGTTGTTTGCATTAGAAAACATGAAGAAAAAGCCATCCATTGAAAAGAAAAGTCCAGTTATAGTAACTCATGCCTTCGAAAGCCTTATTACTTACTTTAAGTGGATTTCTAACTCTTTATATGATTTTAAAATGAATTTTTTTATATTTTTGGTTAAAACATATCATAATTTGCTGTTTGTATTGGGAAACATGAAGCAAAAGCCAACCATTGACAAGAAAAGTCCATTTATAGTCACTCATGGCTTGGAAAGCCTTGTTACTCGCTTTAAATGATTTTTGAACTTTTTAAATGATTTTGAATTGGATTTTTTTACATTTTCTATTAAAAAAGATCATATTTTGATGATTCTTTTGGGAAACGTGAAGCTAAAATCTTCCATTAATAAAAAAGTTTCAATTACAGTCACTCATACCTTCGAAGGCCTTGTTATTCTCTTTAAGTGGATTTATAACTTTATAAATGATTTAAAATTCATTTTTTTCATTTGTGGTTAAAGCAGATCATAACTTGTTGTTTGCATTGGAAAACATGAGAAAAAACCATCCATTGACAAGAAAATTCCAATTCTAGTAACTCATGCCTTTGAAAGCCTTGTTACTCACTTTAAGTGGATTTCTAACTCTTCAAATGATTTCAATTTGAATTTGTTTACATTTTTGGTGAAAAAAGATCATAGTTTGTTGTTTACATCAGGAAAAGTGAAGCAAAAGCCATCTATTGACAAGAAAAGTCTATTTATTGTCACTAATTCCTTCAAAAGCCTATTTAGTCGCTGTAAATGGTTTTATTATTGTATAAATGATTTAAAATTGAATTTTTCTGTTTTTTTGTTAAAACAGATCATAATTTGATATTTGCATTAGGAAACATAAAGAAAAAGCCATACATTGACATGAAAAGTCTATTTATAGTCACTCATGATTTCGAAAGCCTTATTACTTGCTTTAAGTGGATTTATAACCTTTTACATGATTTTAAATTGCATTTTTTTACATTTTTGGTTAAAATAGATCGAAACTTGATGCTTACATTGGGAAACATGAAACAAAAGCCATCAATTAACAAGAAAAATTCGTTTATAGTCACTCATGACTTCATATGCCTTGTTACTTGCTTTAAGTGGATTTATAACTTTTTAAATGATTTTAAATTAAATTTTTTGTTTTCTTGGTTGAAACATATCATAATTTGATGTTTGCATTGGGAAACGTGAACCGAAAGCCAACCATTAATAAGAAAAGTCCATTTATAGTCACTCATGGCTTGGAAAGCCTTGTTACTCGCTTTAAGTGGTTTTAGAACTTTTTAAATGATTTTAAATTCGATTTTATTTTTCATTTTTGATAAAAAAGATCATAATTTGATGTTTGCATCAGGAAACGTGAAGCAAAACCTTTTGTTGACAAGGAAAGTCTAGTTATAGTCACTCATGCCTTTGAAAGCCTTGTTATTCTCTTTAGTGGATTTATAACTTTATAAATGATTTTAAATTGAACTCCTTTTCAATCTTGGTTAAAACAGATCATAATTTAACATGTGCAATGGGAGACGTGAAGTGAAAGCCATCCATTGACAAGAAATGTCTATTTATAGGCACTCATATCTTCATGATTGGAAAGCCTTGTTACTCGCTTTAAATGGTTTTAGAACTTTTTCAAAGATTTTAAATTGAACACTTTTTTTACATTTTTGGTTAAAACATATCATAAGTTGATGTTTGCATCAAGAAACATGAAGTGAAAGCCAACCACGAACAAGAAAAGTCCATTTATAGTCATTCATGGCTTGGAAAGCCTTGCTAGTCACTTTAAGTGGTTTTAGAACTCTTTAAATGATTTTCAATTGAACTTTTTTACATTTTCAATTAAAAAAGATCATAATTTGATGTTTTCATTGGGAAACATGAAGCAAAAACCTTTCGTTGACAAGAAAAGTCTAATTATATTCACTCATGCCTTTGAAAGCCTTGTTATTCTCTTTACGTGGATTTATAACTTTAGAAATGATTTTAAATTGAATATTTTTTCATTTTAGTTAAAACAGGTCATATCTTGTTGTTTGCAATGGAAAACGTGAAGAAAAAGCCATCTATTGACAAGAAAAGTCTAGTTATAGTAACTCATGCCTTCGAAAGCCTTGTTACTCACTTTAAGTGGATTTCTAGCTCTTTAAATGATTTTAAATTGAATTTCTTTTACATTTTTAATTAAAACAGATCATAATTTGATGTTTGCATCAGGAAATATGAAACAAAAGCCATCCACTAACAAGAAAAGTCTATTTATAGTCATTTATGCCTTCAAAAGCCTATTTACTGACTTCAAATGGTTTTATAATCTTATAAATGATTTCAATTCGAATTTGTTTTCATTTTTGGTTAAAACAGATCATAGTTTATTGTTTGCATTGGGAAACATGAAGTGAAAACCATCCATTGAAAAGAAAAGTCCATTTATAGACACTCATGCCCTCGAAAGCCTATTTAGTCGCTTTAAATAGTTTTATAATCATATAAATGATTTTAAAATTGAATTTTTCCCTTTTTTGGTTAAAACAGATCATAATGTTATGTTTGCATCGAAAAATGTGAAGAAAAGGCATACATTGACAAGAAAAGTCTATTATAGTCATGCTTTCATACACCTTGTTACTTGTTTTCAGTGGATTTATAACTTTTTAAATGATTTTAAATTGAAGTTTTTTTATATTTTTGGATAAAACAGATTGTAATTTGATGTTTGCCTTAGGAAACATGAAGTAAAAACCAACCATTAACAAGAAAAGTCTATTTATAGTCACTCATGGCTTGGAAAGCCTTGTTACTCACTTTAAGTGGTTTTAAAACTTTTTAAATGATTTTGAATTGGATTTTTTTTTTTACATTTTCAGTTAAAAATATCATAATTTGATGTTTGCATCAAGAAACGTATAGCTAAAACCTTCCCTTGACGGGAAAAGTCTAGTTACAGTCACTCATGCCTACCAAAGCCTTATTATTCTCTTTAAGTGGATTTCTAACTTTATAAATGATTTTAAATTGAATTTTTTTTATTTTTGGTTAAAGCAGATCATAACTTGTTATTTGTATCAAAAAACAAAATGAAAAAGCCATCCATTAGCAAGAAAAGTACAGTTATAGTAACTCATGCCTTCGAAAGCATTGTTACTTGCTTTAAGTTGATTTCTAACTCTTTAAATGATTTTAACTTGAATTTCTTTTACATTTTTAGTTAAAATAGATCATAATTTAATGTTTGCATTGGGAAACTTGAAACAAAAACCATCCATTGACAAAAAAAGTCTATTTATAGTCACTAATGCCTTCAAAAGCCTATTTACTTGCTTTAAATAGTTTTATAATCTTATAAATGATTTCAATTTGAATTTATTTATTTTTTGTTAAAACATATCATAGTTTGTTGTTTGCATCAGAAAAAGTGAAGTAAAAACTATCCATTGACAAGTAAAGTCCATTTATAGTCTCTCATGCCCTTGAAAGCTTAATTAGTCACTTTAAATGGTTTTATAACCGTATAAATGATTTTAAAATTATTTTTTTTCCTTTTCTGGTTAGAATAGATCATAATTTGATGTTTGCATAAGGAAACGTGAAGAAAGAGGCATACATTGACAAGAAAAGTCTATTTGTAGTCACTCATACCTTTGAAAGCCTTATTACTTGCTTTAAGTGGATTTATAACTTTTTAGATGAATTTAAATTGGCTTTTTTATATTCTTGGTTAATAGAGATCATAATTTGATGTTTACATCAAGAAGCATGAATCAAAACTGTCACAGTTCAATTCTCGAGCCATGACCGGCGTAAGGGCCCAATGGGCTCAGCCTACTAAGCCCAAGCAAGGCTATTTATATAATCTTATACATTAATCCATGTCTCGTTAAAATCCAAAATTTGTAGTGTTCATGTCAAGCCCAGCTTTATAATATATTTGCCATATTGTCTAGGTACTTAATAGAATGTCTGCATACTTGAATGACTAAAAAATCGTTAAAAGATGGTATTGTACCTAATGGTACAATTAAGTTGATTTAAGCCTCGAACTAGTCCAAATAGAGATTTTAAGATGTATTCTAGAGTTATTGAACCTTGGAATGACTTAATATGGTGATTTGGAGTTCGAGGATTGATTTGGAGTTAAATTAGAATTTTCAGAACGTAGGGGCAAAATGGTCATTTTGCCACCCGAGGTTAAAATTGGAATGTTGGAAGAATTTTTTGACCAAGATTGACCATTTAGAACATAATTTGAGTTTGAGAGGTGAAAAGTTTTAATTTCGGCATTTTTTCGAGCATAAGGGGCAAAATAGTCATTTTACTGCTTAGGGGCAAAATTGGAATTTTGCACCATCCAACACTTGTCCAGCACATGAATTTCACCCATTATTATTTTGGATAATTGAGGAATTTTAAATGGTGGAGAGAGATTGCTTAATGGGTAAGTATAACACATGGGCCAATGAAATGGTGACATGTGTCAAATTTTTATCTATTTATAATTGGCTTTAGAAATCAGCACATAAACCCTCCCAACTCATTTCTCTTGGTCAGCCAAAGGAAGAAAAGGGAAGAAAAGAAGAAGAACAAAACCCTAGCTAAGAAATTCAAGGGAAAATCACTAGATTTCAAGGAATCAAGACATCAAAGGTGAAATTTCTTAACTCTAGCTTGTGATCTATCTTTCTTATGCATTCTTTTGCATTTTTCATGGTTGAATCACAAGATATCATGAAGGATTCATGGCTGACCGAATTTAGAGAGAGAAGATTTGATGATTTATTTGGTTAGATTTTGAGATATTTTAGTGTTTTTAGTTGATTTATCATGTTTGGAAGGAAAACAAGTAAGAAAAATCACATATTCGTCATGGATTCTTCATTGGCTGAATTTCATAAAGAAAATATTAAAGATGAATCTTGTGATGTCTTATGTTATTTAGTTAGAATTTAATGAATTGTGGTGGAGGAAACCAAAAATGGTAATGTTTAGCATGAAAAACCGTATACCCCTCAAGAACCTCCATGGCCGAAATTTTGCAAGAGAAAATGTGAGGATGATTTTACCAAATTTCAAGTTATTTAATTTGTGTTTGATGATTTGGAGAATTGACAGAGAAATGGAATTATTTGGAGTTGAATTGGACGTATTGGTCAATTAATCGGATGATAGATCGAATTAGGCCAATACCATTTTATTTAGGTACACAATTGAACTTATATTGAATGCTGTATTTAGATGGTTACCTGAGCATTTCACATCCCATTTCATGCATTAGTATAGAGCTTGAATTAGTTTTATAGCAATTTAGCACAAATGTAGTAAATGGCTTATTGTGCATTTTGTTTAGGTGGTGAGCTTTCTGGCAAAAGTAAAGAGATAGTATCGGAGGATCAAGAATCAGAGTACTCGGAACCGATTTCCATTACAATGAGTAACCTTATTATTGCCTTAATTATCTAAAGTATGTTTTTATCCGATTTTGTAATTTTATGGAAAATGTGTTTAAATGAAATGATTTTATAAATTGTTTTGAAATTTAATGATGACTTAAAAATGGAGTAATTGGAGACTACTTGCTGTATTGTAAATTATGTTTTGAATTGAATGGCTTATGATAATGTGGGCATGAATGGCTGGATGGGTATTTGTGTTGAAAATGTATAAACTATTGTTTGCCTTGATAGGCTGGATAATGATAAAATTGCCATGTCATGCTGTTGAATTTTTATTGAATTGGTGTGTTATAGATTGGTCACTGCAGTGGCGGGTTTTGTGGACCAACTTATTAGAGGGGCACAAAATTCGGGTATATTCTTACCTCGATCGGAGAGGCACGTAGGGTAACTCATGAGGTAAAACTTTAGAGTTCACTTCATGCTGAACCACCACGTGATGGTGAACTCAGCCAACGTCAAGGAACGACTATGTTTTCAAATTAAAAACATGATTTATGCATACATGACTTTTTAACAGCCTTGGTGGATTCGGTTGGGATAGCCCCAAGCCAAGGTATTTGTGAGACCCTGTCAAGCTCGATTAAAAGATGGTATTGTATCGAATGGTACAACTAAGTTAAATCGAGCCTTGAACTAGTTCAAATAGAAATTCTAAGAGAAAATTGAAAATTTTGAAACCCACAGAATGACTTAGAATAGTGATTCAGAGTTCAAGGTCCAGTTTGGAGTACATTAGGAAAATTGACCGATTAGGGACAAAACGGTCATTTTACCATTTGATGATAAAATGGAGATTTCTAGCCAAGATTTGATCGCATTTGACCAAGAATAATTATATGAAATATAATTATGATTATTGGAGTATAAAATGATGTTTAGCAGTGAAAAATTATGATTCTCGGTATTTTTGGAGCACAAGGGTAAAATGATAATTTTACCACTAGAGGACTAAACGGGAATTTTTATAAAATGATTTTTGCCCCATTTGGTTAATATTGATCAATATTAATGTTATTTGAGGTTGAAAAGTAGAAATAATGTGATTCCGGTACATTTCGGAGTATAGGGGCAAAATCATAATTTTTTCATCTCAGGGGCAAATCGGTAAATTTTTTACCCCAGCACTTGTCAAGATCAAGGGATTTTAATTGTGGTAGGATTGGATAAGTACCAGAATATTTGTGGTGGAAAATTAAGAAGAAAAAATCAAAAAGTTAAAAAAATGGGCCAATAAGCATGTGACACGTGGCATGCTTGATTATTTTATTATTTTCTATAGAAATCAGCCCATTAAATCCCCAATTCTCTCACCATATTCTGCCTAGGCAACCAGAAACAAGAACAAAGGAAGAACAAAGGGAAAAACAAGAAAACCTAGGTGGAAATTTAAAGAAAAAGTGAAGAAATCAAGGAAACAAGCTAGGTAAGTTAGAATTTCTTTAATTCCCCTTGATACCTAGCTTATCCATGCTTTTGTTCTTGATTTTCATGGTTGAATATTGAGTTATCATGATAAATTCAATTCTGAAAAATGGGTATGGAAGAGGAATTGTTGTTGGAATAATTTGATTTTAGACTATGTTAGTGTTTAGGGATAGTTAAGCATGGTTATGAACAAAAACACAAAAGAAATATTCAATTTCTCTAGGGTTCCTTGTTGGTCAAACCATGAGGGCTAAATATCAATGGGGGATTGTTTTTATTTCAAGGAAAATGGCTTGGAAAATGATGAATTAAGGTGAAACGGTTATGTAGAAAAATTTTCGGTGCTAGTGCACCAAATGACCGAATTTTTCTATAAAGAACTGTGAGGGTTCTAATACTGAATTTGGCTTTATTTAAATGTTATGTGGTAAATTAAGGTATTATAGGAGAAATGGATTAATTTGGAGTGAAATTGGACGCATTGGCCAATTTATCCGATGAAAAATCGACTTAGGCCAATATCGGGTCTAGATGGCTACCCGTGCATTTTTCATTTCATATCATATATATATCAAGCCTGAAATAGCTTATGACTATTAGACACAATTTAATTGGAATATGTGTCATGGATTATGGCTAGGTGGTGAGCCATTGGATACGGGTAAAGGACTGTACCCGCGGACTGAAAATAGGAGTATTTCTACTCTTAATACCGGTGAGTGGACTTTCATTTCAAAGTTGTTTTGGGGAATATGAAAGATTCTATCCAACTTGTCTTAGAAAATGTACCTTGGGAACAAGCTTTTAGTACAATGATTTTATATTGTGAAAATGTGCTATACAATGGTTTATGTGTTATCACAATATGATAAAAAGCATTATATGCATTGGATACTTCTTTGCATGTTGATTTGGACCCGGCTATGTGCGAGTAGTAGTGCACATAAGCCTTTGCTGACCCGGCTATGTGCTAGTGGCAGTGCACATAAGCCGTTGCTGACCCGGCTATGTGTGAGTGGCAGTGCACATAAGCCGTTGTTGACCTGGCTATGTGCGAGTAGGAGTGCACATAAGTCGTTGCTGACCCGGCTATGTGTGAGTGGGAGTGCACATAAGTCGTTGCATATGAGATGATGATGATGGGATGGTGTGCATGATGATGATGATGGGATGGTGTGCATGTTGATGATGGGTATATGGTTGTACATGCAAATATGTAAGCATTTGTTTTGTTGAAATTTGGAAGTTTACATGTGTTACATGTTGCTATTGTTATTTTAGCAGGATGACTTGTTTTAAGGGAAAAAGGAGACTTTTTCCTTGATGTTCTGGTTCTCGCTGCAGTGAGAATGAAGTTCGCTACAGCGAGAAACTTTCTGTCCATTTTGCTAACTTGTGGGTTTTTGCCATATTTCCCATTTCTTTGGTACCATAGTTGAGCATGGATTTTTGTAAAGTGATTTACTCGTGGGGTTTACATGAGGGGTTTAAAGGAGCTAAAACAATTGTATGGTTTTGAGAAAATGAATGCATCATGATTTCGATAAACATTCCTTATGGTGTGCTTGTTCCCTTCTTGTTCACTCCCTGAGTGTTGTACTCACGTTTTATAAAAATTCATGTTTTCAGATCAGGTGACTGTTTGACCCTAGATCGAGGAATCCCCGTAGTGCATCTCCTGGGTATGTGTCTGGCATTCGATAGTAATCCCTTTTATTGTAAATGTCTCCGCTGGAAGTCATGGGTCCTTTTGTATTGTGAATACAATCTAACAATGTGAATATGTGTATGCAATGTAAATTGCTAAATACATGACTGGTATAGTGCATGTATATTATTATCGATAATGCCATTATGTTTTGGCTATGTTCACACCCGAGAAAAGGTGTGTGTGTATGCATGATATGATAAATTTGTTAAGCAAAGGTAAATGGATAGGCTTGCTTGGGCTTAGTGAACTATGCTCATTGAGCTCATGCACCGATCATGGCTCAGAAAATTGGGTCGTGACAGTATCCCTGACAACTAAGTATGAGAATGATTTTGGCAATCATAAGCCTCGTTGTTTATTTGGGTGAAGTGAATCTATTTTATCTTATTAAAATGAGTTCGAAATGCTATGAATCATTTTTATGCTAATCTATTTTATCTGTCTCTATTTACTCAGCTTTAGATATTTTAGATGGTATTTGTTTACTCACTGGGATTATATAATCTCGCCACCCTTCTTTCCACCCATTTCAGGCTCAAGATAGTCGGTAGATAGCTCATTTCATTGAGGGCTACAGTTGGACTTGCATCCTCAAAAAACATAGGTTCACAGCCTTCTTTACTTTTAGTCATTCGAGGGCCCACATGTCATTGTTAAATGTTTTGAATACCTGGCTGCGTGTGCTACTATATGTAGGAATTTATTTTGCTTTTATGCTGTAAAAATTATTTACGTAACGTTCTATAAAAATTGTTTTATGAAAAATTAAAATATTTTATTCATTATTTTTATTTTATTCCATTAGCTATAATTTCACTTTAAATGAATGTTTTAGATATCTAAACTTATTTTCGGTTATGAAATGTGTAAATTTCTCTCATATACTACATTTTAGCTTGTTTCGGAATTTTTAGAAAAAATAACCAAAATACCCTTGTGTAGTTGAAATTTCTCTTCGACTGTTTTTGAATTGAAATTGGTTTATGTCACTTTAAAACATGAGTTTAGTAACTAATACTCACAGGGGAAGTGATAAAACATATGTTAAGCATTGCGAGGTTTCAATTGGCATTCCGGGTAATGAATGTCTATCGGGACATCGCGATGATTGTCACGGGCTCAATGGGAGTTCCGGGTCGTGACAATTCAAGTATAGTTCATTTGAAAACATTTCATAAAACTCAATCATGCATTCATAATGGCATCATCAACCATTATATACACATATAGATTAACAAATGAATCTTAATATTTCACATCAAGTATTCATATATACATAATTGGACCTTGACCGTCAGTGGAGTGACTCTGGGCACGGTCACTAACATCTAATGTCATGGTAAACCTACAGAGCAATGGATAGGGAGGAGCACCTCGTCCTAGGATCCAATCACCTTTAACTCAAGAAACCTAAAACATGAAGTTTAAAAATGTGAGTACAAACTCAATGAGTGAACATAGGAAGGGAACAAGCAACGTTAAGGAAAGTTTAGAAATCATGATGCACTTAGTTCAAAAAACAATGCAATTTAGTTTAACTCTTATTAAAACCCCTCATTTCTAACCCTTGGTTGTTCAATCACTCGATGATGAAGGATCCATGAACCACAAAAAGTTAAAGAGCGAAAACTTTAGTAGAATTCAAGCAAGTCAAGCATAATAGATTGATTCTCGCTGCAGTGAAATTCTGGCCAGATAAAATCTAAGGGGTTTTCACTGCCACAAGGAAGATCCATTCATGCCACATTATACATTAAATTGAACACATTGACAATAATCAAGTTTCTCATTATTCATTTCAATCACATATTATAATTATAAACTTTCTATCACATATACATATATAAACATATATAAACAAGCACACCACCCCACTTCATTCATCGTCATGTGCACTCCCTACTCGCACATAGCTAGGTCATTATTGGCTTATGCACACTCCCTACTTGCACATAGCCGGGTCATCATCGGCTTATGCGCACTCCCTACTCGCACATAGTCGGGTCATCATCAGCTCATGTGCACTCCCACATCGCACATAGCTGGGTCATCATTATCACACAAAGGAACATCCAAAGCATAATACACATATCAATATAATGTGATTACGCATGAACTATTCATATTGCACATTTCACAAGATAGAAACATTTCATCAAGGGCTTGTTCCCCAAGTATATTTTTGAAGCAAAAACAAATAAAACTTTCAAATGACTTATTTAAACATGTGGACACTCCCCAAAACATTTTTTTGAAATGCAAGTTCACTCACCTTGTAACAACGAGATATCAAGTTGCTATTTGTTCGGAGGTGTCTCTAACTGTCTCTACTTGCTGATCATTCGCTATTTCTTCTGGCACGCCACTATAGTGTACTATCTTTACTTGGCACTTCCTAGCAATAATTCAAACTCAATATATTTAATTATACACGTGCGCGACAACACCTCAATCAATTAATCCTTAATCTAATTCACATTTTTCATCCTCACCATTCACTTATTATTACTATTATCATTATTATTTTAAAAATAGCTAAATCTATTATTGATTTTCTTACTATTGACATTTACCTTTATGTATTGTACTTACACAAATTTTCATATTTTTAAATATTATCTAACAATTCTAGGACATTTATACTAAATAATTCAACTTATTCTATGTCATTATATCACATATTCAACCCAATGAATTGGACTAACCCAACAACATACTTCATAATGGATCCATAAGGAAAAGGCTTGGTTTTAATTTTTACCTCAATTGGTCTCAAATGCTAATCAAAGTAAAATATTGTAGCCCACCGGACCAACTTTGCCAAATGCCTTGTTGGAGGCCCAAAGAAATAATTATTATTTATTTTTATTTTTTTCTTTTTCTTCTCTTTTTCTTTTTCTTTCTTTCTTTCTTTCTTTCTTTCCCGTTTCTTTCTCTCTCTCTCTCTCTCTCTTTTTTGCTCCTCTTCCTCGTCGGTCAGTCGCAACTTTCTTCTCTCTCTTTTTTGTTCTTCCTTTTCCTTCCTTCTCCCTCCTTTCACTCACAAACCGACAGCTCAAGCTTTTGTTTACTCCCTCACAAACCCAATAGCACCAGCTTTTGTTTTCTCTCTCAAATTTGTAGCAAAACTTTTTCTTTTTCCTCTCAAAATTTGCAACAAAACTCTTTCTTTTTCCCTCTCAAAATTTGCAGCAAAACTATTTCTATTTCCTACTAAAATTTTTCAGCAAAGCTTTTTCTATTTCCTTCTAAAAATTTACAGCACAAGGCCTCTCTCTTTACTCCTCTAAGTGGTGGCAGCTGCCATTTTTCTGCTCTCTTCCAACCCTCTCTTTCTCCCTTAACCAACGGCTTTCCCTTTTGCTTTTTCTCTCACACCGACTTCTCTCTTTCTTTTTCAACTTTCCCTTTACACTCTTACACCAACTTCTCTCTTTCTTCTTCAAATAGTTGGCTTTTCCCTCACAACCGACTTTGACTTTTCTTTTCTCTCCTTCCATCTTTCATTCATTTCCTCTCTTTTTTTTTTCACTTCACTTATCAATTTGGTCGGCCCCTACCACCATAAAAAAAAATTGACTCTTTAATTAACCACATGGACGGCTGCCCATGTTGATCTTTCTCTTTTATATATATATATATATATATATACTTTTATTATCATTCTATTATTTGTTTATTTACTTCTCCCATTTACTTTTACTACATAATCTTTCAACTTTCAGAATTAAAATTCGATCCTTCCGACACGTTTAAAAAATTCAATTTTCATATATCTTTATTCCTCTGCACGTGTACCTTAAAATATCAAAATTGCACTTCAACGCGGTATCACCATAATATTTAAATATTTACTTATCCGCGTTGGCTCAACTTAAAAAAAACACGCATATTTCACTTACGTCATTTATCTCCAAAATTCATTCGTACTTCTTCTCCCCCACTTGGATCAACCATATGATCCTTCTTCATGACTGATTTCGACATCTGGTTAAATATTAATATTTTAATATTATTTTATTCTAAAAATTTTCACTTGTCTCCTCTTGTCTCCTTGGAACCCAAAATACCTTATTATGGCTTAATTGGCATCCAATAAGCTTTATTAGTCACCATATCAAAGCATGGGTATTACAATCTCTCCCACTTAAATAGAATTAGTCATCGAATTCACATCGGTGTCGAGTTATCAATCTCACCCTATGATCTTATTCCTTTTTCCTCTTTATAGGGACATTTGATTTATTCACCTCGTTCACCTCCAGTTCAATTTGAATACTCCATTTATGTCAATATTATCCTTTAGAACCATATCAGCAGTACCTTTCATAATCACAATCTCTTATGTTGAGATACCAAGTGTCACGACCCAAATTCCGGGCCATGACCGGTGTAAGGGCCCAATGGACGTAGTCCACTAAGCCTAAGCAAGCCTATTTATTTATCCTACTCATCATTCCATCAAATATTGCTAAGTCACATTTTATAACTTTAAATCAAAATAGTGATAGACATTGCCAACTCGTACTAGCATGACTCATTTAAAATATACATACATTGTCTACAACATGTATTCTAATAATTTACATTAAGTTGTCTATACATATCAAAAGGAGACTCGATGTCCAGCGGAGAAACTCGACGAATGTACAGCTACTGAATGCTAAGACACCTACCAATAGTCGAGTGTGCAAGGGCACCTCGACCTAGTTACCAACTGCCTCGTGATTTGAAAATATGAAGTTGAAAATGATGAGTATAAACCCAGTGAGTGAACAAGGAAGGGAACAAGCAACAATAAGGGAGAATTTAAAATCATGATGCATTGTCTCAAAACAATGCAATTTAGTTTCATTCATATTAAAATCCCCTCATTAAACCCTTAAATGATCAATCATTTGAAAATCATGAATCCATACATAACAAAAAATTTGAAAAAAAATGAAAGCTTTAGTGATACACAAGCAAGTTAAATGCGACAACGAGAATGCCTTTTCGCTACAGCGACGTTGGGATTTAAGTTATTAGCTGAACTAGGGTTTCTCAACTGGCCAAGGGTTTCTCATCAAACCTCCTCAATTTGAACTTAAATCATTTATTCCGTAATATTGGGAGTCCATGCTCAAATATGGTAGCAAAGAAGTGAAAAATAGGGTAACAATTTGACAAGATGGGAGACAAAACAGAAGGTTTTTCGCTGCAGCGAGAATGAATCTCGCTGCAGCAAAATTTCTACTCCAAGACAGAAACTTTCCCGCTGCAGCGAGATTCATTCTCATCGCAGCGAGAATGCTACAGTATTTTCTCTCTGTAGCGAGTTTTCGGCCAGCCACTTTCTAGAAACCAAAGAGTTTCTCGTTGTAGTGAGAAACAGGGCACTAAAGGAAAATTTCACTTACTTCCTAAAGAAACCACCCTGCTGAAATATCCAAAACCAATATGAAACACATAAAAATTTCTCAAAGTTTAACATACCAAATTTCACATGCATTACACTCATATACCATTACCCATAAATTTCCTATAACACACATAATTACGTATGTATATATATATACATATACTCATCATCATCATGCACACCGTCTCATCATCACCAGCTCATGCGCACTCCCTACTCGCACATGGCTAGGCCATCACCGGGTTATGAGCACTCCCTACTCTCACATAATCGGGTCATCATTGGCCTATGCGCACTCCCTACTCGCACATAGTCGAGTCAATATAATTACACAACAATATATTCCTACATACATATATATCAACACAATGTAGCAGTATAGGAATCCATGATATCCATGTCAAGCCTGACCTTATAAAGTACTTGCCATGTCCTTCATGTGATTGACAATATGCTTGCATACTTGGAAAGCCCTGAACAATCGTCAAAAGTCGATATTGTACCAAATGGTACTATTAAGTTGAATTAAGCCTCAAACTAGTCTAAATAGAGATCTTAAGATGAAATTGAGAATTTTAAAACCCCAAAATGACTTAAAATGATGATTTGGAGTTCGAGGGCTGAATTGGAGTCAATTTGGAATTTTCATGTTCTAGGGGCAAAATGGTAATTTTGTCACTCGAGGACAAAATGGGAATTTTTAGAAAATATTTTGATCACATTTGACTCATTGGAGTATGATTTGAGTTTGAGAGGTGAAAAAATTTAAATTCTGACATTTTTGGAGTCCTAGGGGCAAACGATAATTTTATTAATTTACAGGGGTAAAGTTGGAATTTTGGAATTTTACACCACCTAACACTTGTCATGCCCATGGATTTCAGCTATTAACATTTTACATTGTGGATAATTGAAACATTTTTTGTGGTGGAGAGAGATTGCTTAATGGATAAGTATTACACATGGACCAATGGAAACATGCCATGTGTCAAGCTTGGATTATTCTAGAATTTCCTTGTAAAATCTATTTAAAACTCTTGTAGTCTCACCCATATGGCTGGCCAAAGCATGAAGTGAAGAGGAAAGGAAAGAACACAAACCCTAGGTGGGAAAATTGAAGAAAAAGTGTGGGATTTCAAGGGATTAAGCTAATAAAGGTGAGATTTTGTGATTTTATCTTGTGATTTACACTACTCATGCTTTCTTTTTCATTTTCCATGCTTAGAACTCAAGTTTGCATGATGAACCCATGCTGGCCGAATTTGAGAGGAGAGGTTTTGAGCATTGATTTTGCTAGATTTCAAACTAATTAAGTGTTTTTGGTTGTTTGGTAATGGAAAGTATGAAAATCTAGCAAGGAATCACTTTGTTCTACACAAACCCACAAGAGGTCGAATTTTCTAGGGAGGATATTGAGGCTGAAATTGATGATAGTTCATGATATTTTAGTGGTATTTAATGATTGGTGAGGCTAGAAATTTAATGGGAAATTTTGGCATGAAAATTTGAATTTTTACCTAATGTATAAACATTTGCGATTTATGGTTCAGACTGATAAATTGAATCATATTCACAGTCATTGAACTATTTTAAGTATAATTGGAGTGTAGAAAGTGAAAGAAATCAATTTGCAATTAAATTGGAGGTTTTAGCCAATTACACCAAGAATAGTGCGAATTAGGTCAAACACCGTATTTAAACGGCTATTCGGACATTTTGCATCACATTTCGTGCATTCATATAGATTTATAGAGCCTGAAATAGTTTATGATAAATTGACACAATTATTAAAATTCGTGTCACGTATGATGTATAGGTGGTGAGCCCTCTAACAAGGGTAAAGAGATTGTGCCCGAAGATCAGGAATAGGAGTATGTCGAACTCCTAGTACTATGAGTAACCTTACTATCGTCTTAATTATCTAAAGTGGTTTTTATCCGAATTTGTGAATTTCATGGAAAATGAATTAAATGATTAATTTTTTCGATTTTATAAACTAAATGTGATTTAATGAAATGATTTCATAAAATTGTTTTAAAATTGAATAATGGCTTTGAAAATAGAGTAATTGGAGACGATTTGATGTATTGTGAATTTATGGTTCTAATTGATTGGCTTATGATAATAATGGCATGAATGGCTAAATTGGTTTTTGTGCTAAAATGTATAAACTGTTGTTTGCCTTAATAGGCTGGATGATGATAAAATTGCCATGTTATGCTGTTGAATTTTTATTGTATGGTGGATATAGCTTGCTGTAGTGAGCTGGTTCTGTGGACTAGCCTATTAGAGGGGCACGGAACCAGGTCATATTCTTTCTTCGATTGGAGAGGCGAGTAAGGTAACTCCCAAGGTATAACTTTAGAGTTCACTTCACGTTAAACCACCTTATGATGATGAACTCCGCTAACGCCAAGGAACGGCTATGTTTTTAAAATAAAAACATGATTTATGCGTACATAACTTTTTAACAGCCTTGGCGGACTCTGTTGGGATAGCCTTCGATAAAGGCATCCTTGATAACTGGGTATAAAAATGATTTTGGCACGAGCTAAAGCTTTTAAGAAATTCATAAGCCATGTTAATTACTCGATTTATATGAATTAATTTTATTTGGTTGAAACAAGTTGAAAGGTGATGAATTTCAATATGTTAAACTATTTTATCTGTCTCCATTTACTCAACTTTAGATAGTTTAGATAGTATCTGTTTACTCATTGGGATTTTATAATCTCACCACCCTCATTTTCAACCATTTCAGGCTCGAGGTAGCTTGTGGATAGCAGATATTGTCAAGGATTATAGTCGACTTTACTACTCCAAAAACTGTAGGTTTACTACCTTTGTGCACTTTTGTTCCTTGTGAGCTCACGAGTCACTGTAAAGTAAATTTCATATCTTGATTATCCGTATTATAGTACGTATGAATTTATTTAGCTTTTACATTACAAAAACTATTTACCGATGACTCTATAAATATTGTTTAACAAGAAATTAGAATATTTTATTGAATATTTTTATTTTATTCAAATAGTTGCAATATCATTTTCAATAAATATTTTAGACACCCAAATTTATTTTAAATCATGAAATATGTGTTTTCCACTCATCTACTACATTTTTAGTCGAGTTCGAAAACTTTTGAGGAAAAATTAACGAAAACGCCCCTGTAAGGCGAAAATTATTTTTCCACGATTTTCAAAGGGTAAAAGCTTAAAATTTTTTTAAAAACGAGGTTTGGCGATAATTACTCACAGAGGAGATGAAAAAAAAATGGTACTAAAGCCTTACGGGGTTCCGGTTGGCACTTCAAGTAACGAATTTCTATCGGGACGCCGCGGCGGTTGTCACGGGCTCGAGGGGAGTACCGAGTCATGACAATTAAGTTGGTATCAGAGACTTTGGTTTTAAAGATCAGAGCTTTTGGGTTTAAAGTTGTTTTAAAGTTGTTTTAAAAATTTACAGTGTGGCCTCAAGTTAAGTTTGGTTAGATTGAATAGAATGCATGCATCTATATATAGAAACCTACCTACCCTTGTGATGCATGAATGATTAAGTAATTACTACTTGGTTGCATATAGGTTTTGAGGTGTATTGGTGACATACACACCATGTCTAGAAAAGGCGGTGTCCCGATACCCCTCATAGTGCTAGTGAGGGATCATTAGATTCCATTGCTAGAAGCCAATGGCGCCCTGATCCAGGTAATTCGAAAAGTGGTCCATCCCAAATTCCTATTAATAGAATTCCTCCGAACTTAGCAGCATGGTTTCGTAATAAGGAAAGCTTTGAGAGTAACGAGGGTCTTGAAAGTGAGAGTAGCTTCGATACTTTGAAAACTGAAAAAGATTTCTTTTTGAAACAATCTGAAGAGTACCATAGAGAATGGATGAGGGAGGAGATTGCAAAGGGATATATTCATTCTAGGAAGAGCGTGCCAGCTGTACGACATTTTCCTCATGGTTGTGGAAGAAATGCTGCACCGGTGAGTTATGAAGAATGTAGAAGAATATAACTAGCCTAGATTGAGGAGCAAAGGAGAAAATCACAGGAGGAGGAGAACCCGGAAGAGGATCTTAAGAAGGACTTGGAGTAGAATCTTCCGATAAGATCAGATTAAAATGATGATCCCAATGATATGTAATATTTTCGTAGGATTTTATACTACTTTAACTCTAGGTAGATGTAGTGTAAAGGAGATAATAGTTATCTGTACAAAGAAGTTAATAGTTTGGCTTTTAAAGTGTGTGACTAGAATGGATTATAAAATAACTGTTTAAATGACTACATGTATATGGAAATCTTTTTGTGTATGATAGAGATAAATTGGTAATATAATTATTGAGAAAGGTTATAGGAGGAAGCAATAAGGTTATAAATGACATTCAAAATGGATAACGTGATTAAGTTGATGATTGTAATTTAAGCATGAAGGGGATTACTCAGTGATGCCATGACACTATGAGATAATAATTGGACACAAATATAGCCCAATGAAGTTAAATTATGGAATATGGGGAATATGAAATTTTGATTTAGTAAGGATTGCGAGAATAAAGTGAGGAGGAAGCTAGGCTATTTTCGTAGTTAATTATTCCGATAGTCAATAAAATTATTGGAGTACAAGACAAGGAAAATAATTAGATAGGGATGACAATAAATTTGAGGAAAGCTGTAGACAGTAAGCAACTTATGTCTGAGGTGGTATATGTGTTATGAATTTATTATACCGTATGGAAAGGATGTTTTGAGGTAGGATTCTATGAATGTTGATGAAAGTCAAAAGATGACATGAGTTGAAAGTATAAACTTGGCTTATTGCGTATGGCAAGCAAAGAGAAGGTACCTATACTTATGGAACTCATGATATATGCCTAGAAGGGAAACCCAATGGTTGAGGATGATGGATGTAGTGACTTTGAATGCAGACAAATAGCTTTGATGAGGAAATTTCTAGTAGTTACAGCGCCGCAACACTGATTGTCCAGCGTTGTAATGCTCTGAATACCTCACGCCTATGATGCATGAGTAAGATGGGAGTGACACGATAATGAGCTTACAAATTGAATTTTGGTTATTGGTTATTGAGCTTTGTTAATTAAGAGTTTTAAATATTCTGGAGAATGTCTACTTGAATAGATTGAAAAGCTTCTTTATCGCCTTGTGTATGAGCATATAATTAAAAGAAAAATTGAAAGATTCTTGAGATGGCTATATTGAGATAAGATACCAAGTGATGAAAGTGTGAATGAAGGATTATAAGGGTGGTATAAAAAACAAGTTTATATAGAATATCATTATGAGAATTTACAATTATTGTCTTGACTCAGTTAAATGACAAGGGTTAGTAACAACACGAGGCCAATTGTGTAGCACCCTAAAAAGCTATGAAGACAAGTTGGGGATTGAATGGATGAATATGTATTTATATACCTTTAAGATTAAGTGTTTTAGGAATGCACAAACATCCTTGAGAAGAAATTTCTAATCATACACGACAAATATAAAATGTGAGATTTTTAAAATTTACTGAGGAGCCTAACGGCTAAGTCACAAGCTAAGTAATCACGTGCTGCGAGACATAAGTCTAAGTTTTTAAGTGACATTTAGTAAGTGAGATGTGATAAATGACATTGTGATGTGTGGATATAGCATGATGAAACTCAAGCATATGATTGGAAATGATACAAATGATATGAAGTTATACGCAAGCATAATAAGAAGGTTGACATGCAGTATAAGGATTATTATATTGAATCTAGGATTGGGATGTGGATGAATAAAGGGAAATGTAGTCCAAGGCATGTGAACACATGGATCCCTATACATAACGAGAGATGTTGACATTTGAAAATGTATGTATATATGTATATATGAAATTGATAATTTGACTAACTAAGGTGAAGAATTGTTCTCAGTAATTGGGAGATTTTGAAATAATATCCAGAGGGGTCAGTGAGCTAAAGTGTTATCGGGCATGCAATGAACGATTAAAGTTATAAGTGACTTTGAAGGTAAGCCTTGGATTGTTTAAGTTCTCAATGGAACTTTATTAAAGGAAGCGTATGGAAAAACATAAGAAAATATATTAGTTTGACTTACTATAAGAGGTCAAAAGTTGGATGGTCATGAGTGGCTTGTAAGTAACCCAAGAATGTATAGGTAAGTGTGCAAGGGAGCTATGATCGATAGATAAGGGTAGAACTTTAATGATGAGATAGTGTTCGCTGCGTTATACCTTGAACTATAAAATATGGATATGTATCCACATTATGAATACTCTAATGTGATAAATTCGAAAGACTTTTCGCAATGAGAAAACATTAAAGCTTAAGGAGCAAATGGCTATATAGTCAAGTTAGACTCAAGACTGACATGTCACATAAGTATGAGGATGGGATACAAGCATAAGTATACTTGGAAATACTGGTTTGAGGTAATGATTATCCTACTATTTTATGGACCCGATGAGGTTCTGATCTCGACATAATTGTAGACGCAAAACATAAATTGTGAAATGTACTTCCCCACAAGTTTCAATTTATTTTTAAGTAATTATCAAGGCAAAGTACTTGATAATGGTAGGCAAAGGTTGAATTGTGTTCCAAATGTTTAGAAAATGAGGGTGATACGGTTTGATTAAATGACACTATTATGCATAAGGGAATAGAAATACGCTATGAGGACTATAAAGATCTACTTAGAAAAGAAATGATGATTCAAAAATTCAAGTACTCATGCACAAGTAAGGGTTTGGTGATGAGATATGACATAGGGTTGAATTACTCCAATATGAACTTTGACTATAAAAATTTGATTTATATAATACATGTTGTTTGGGGATGATGCCAACTAGTGGTTAACTCTCATATGAGAATGGAATATGTGCAATCGAATTCGTGTAATCAAAAGTGTGAAAATTTGCCTTGATTGGCATAAGCCCATGACTCAAAATGGATGATTATGGATTTAATCTTCTAAGGTAAAAAAGGCTGAAGGAAGTTGATACCAGAAATATTTTGATAAATGATACTTTGATTTTAAAGTGTACTTGAGGTGAGATATATGTTTATTTTCATTTTCAGATTGATAAACAAATAAGGCCATGAGATCTAGTGTTCGGAGTAAAAATTTGAGGAATCACCAGTTAGATATGTTTGTATGTGATGTATAACTAACAAGTTGGTTAAGACCTAGGAATTATAAGGATTGATTTAGTCCATAAGGATACATCCAAAAGTAGGTTTGTTTATTTAAATATATCGTGGTAATAGACGAGATCTACTTAACAAGTACTCGATCATGAAAGTACTAGAGTTTTCTTTTTAAGAATATGGTTACTAATGGTTATCAAATTTGAATTATCTGTGATGTTAAATATATATATGGATAAAAAAAGAGTGTTTGATCCTTATGTATTATGAAATGCTTGAATAGGAATTGTAGTGCACACCCTTTTAGGAGAAAAATTGATTTGGAAGTAGTTGTAATATGGAAAGAGTATTCTGAAGTGGGAATTATTGATTATTGACAAGTGATAAAGGTAGCGTAACGATAGCAAATCCCATTAGAGGCTGAGTTGCGTGGACACAAGAGACTTTAGGAGATAGTAAAGGAAATGGTATCAAGGAAATGTAATCTATAGTACGGTTAAGGCATACGCGATGGACTAATATGATTAAGAAGATTGAAACTACATAAATGTGAGGTAAACATAAATATGAGGATACCTATAGGAATGAATAAGATCATCCCAATGGTTAAAGTATTGTGGATGAATGCTCGAATGGAAGAGATAACATGGGAAGTTGAACATCATATGAGAAGACAATACCCCACATTTTCTCTGAGTTCAGTAAATGAAATTTTGAAGTCAAAATTTTATTTTAAGGGGGGTAGTGCTGTCAAGCCCAACCTTATAAAGTACTTGCCATGTCCTTTATGTGATTGACAATATGCTTGCATACTTGGAAAGCCCCGAAAAATCATCAAAAGTCGATATTGTACCAAATGGTACTATTAAGTTGAATTAAGCCTCGAACTAGTCTAAATAGAGATCTTAAGATGAAATTGAGAATTTTAAAACCCCAAAATGACTTAAAATGATGATTTGGAGTTCAAGGGCTAAATTGGAGTCAATTTGGAATTTTCATGTTCTAGGGGTAAAATGGTAATTTTGTAACCTGAAGACAAAATGGGAATTTTTAGAAAATATTTCAATCACATTTGACTCATTGGAGTATGATTTGAGTTTGAGAAGTGAAAATTTTAAATTCTGACATTTTTTTAGTCCTAAGGGCAAAACGATAATTTTACTAGTTTACGAGGGTAAAGTTGAAATTTTGGAATTTTACACCACCTAACACTTGTCATGCCCATGGATTTCAGCCTTTAACATTTTACATTGTGGATAATTGAAACATTTTATGGGGTGGAGAGAGATTGCTTAATGGATAAGTATTACACATGGACCAATGGAAACATGCCATGTGTCAAGCTTGGTTTATTCTAGAATTTCCTTGTAAAATCTATTTAAAACTCACTTAGTCTCACCCATATGGCCGGCCAAAGCATGAAGTGAAGAGGAAAGGAAAGAACACAAACCCTAGGTGGGAAAATTGAAGAAAAAGTGTGGGATTTCAATGGATTAAGCTAATAAAGGTAAAATTTTGTGATTTTATCTTGTGATTTACACTACCCATGCTTTCTTTTTCATTTTCCATGCTTAGAACTCAAGTTTGCATGATGAACCCATGCTGGCCGAATTTGAGAGGAGAGATTTTGAGCATTGATTTTGCTAGATTTCAAGCTAATTAAGTGTTTTTGGTTGTTTGGTAATGGAAAGTACGAAAATCTAGCAAGGAATCACTTTGTTCTTCACAAACCCACAAGAGGCTGAATTTTCTAGGGAGGATATTGAGGTTAAAATTGATGATATTTCATGAGATTCTAGTGGTATTTAATGATTGGTGAGGCTAGAAATTTAATACAAATTTTGGCATGAAAATCTGAATTTTTACCTAATGTACAAACATGTGCAATTTATGGTTCGGACTGATTAATTGAATCATATTCACAGTCATTGAGGTATTTAAAGTATAATTGAAGTGTAGAAAGTGAAAGAAATTGATTTGCAGTTAAATTGGAGGTTTTAGCCAATTACACCGAGAATAACGCGAATTAGGTCGAATATCGTATTTAAACGGCTATTCGGACATTTTGCATCACATTTTGTGCATTCATATAGATTTATAAAGCCTGAAATAGTTTATGATAAATTGACACAATATATTGAAATTTGTGTCACGTATGATGTATAGGTGGTGAGCCCTCTAACAAAGGTAAAGAGATTGTGCCCAAAGATCGGGAATAGGAGTATATCGAACTCCTAGTACTATGAGTAACCTTACTATCGTCTTAATTATCTAAAGTGATTTTTATCCGATTTTGTGAATTTCATGCAAAATGAATTAAATGATTAATTTTTTCGATTTTATAAACCAAATGTGATTTAATGAAATGATTTCATAAAATTGTTTTAAAATTGAATAATGGCTTTGAAAATAGAGTAATTGGAGACCATTTGATGTATTATGAATTTATGGTTCTAATTGATTAGCTTATGACAATATTGACATGAATGGCTAAATTGGTGTTTGTATTGAAATGTATAAACTGTTGTTTGCCTTGATAGGCTGGATAATGATAAAATTGCCATGTTATGCTGTTGAATTTTTATTGTTTAGTGGGTTTAGCTTGTTGCAGTGGGCTGGTTCTGTGGACTAGCCTATTAGAGGGGCACGAAACCTGGTCATATTCTTACCTCGGTTGGAAAGGCGAGTAGGGTAACTCCCGAGGTATAACTTTAGGGTTCACTTCACGTTAAACCACCTCGTGATGATGAACTCCGCTAACGCCAAGGAACGGCTATGTTTTTAAAATAAAAACATGATTTATGCGTACATAACTTTTTAACAGCCTTGGCGGTCTCGATTGGGATAGCCCTCGATCAAGGCATCCCTGATAACTGAGTATAAAAATGATTTTGGCAATAGCCAAAGCTTTTAAGAAATTCATAAGCCATGTTAATTACTTGATTTATATGAATTGATTTTATTTGGTTGAAACAAGTTGAAAGGTGATGAATTTCAGTATGTTAAACTGTTTTATCTGTCTCCATTTACTCGACTTTAGATAGTTTAGATGGTATCTGTTTACTCATTGGGATTTTATAATCTCACCACCCTCATTTTCAACTATTTCAGGCCTAAGGTAGCCTGTGGATAGCAGATATCGTCAAGGATTATAGTCGGCTTTACTACTCCAAAAACTGTAGGTTTACTACCTTTGTGCACTTTTGTTCCTTGTGGGCCCACGAGTCACTGTAAAGTAAATTTCATATCCCGGTTATCTGTATTATAGTACGTATGAATTTATTTAGCTTTTACATTACAAAAATTATTTACCGATGACTCTCTAAATATTGTTTTACAAGAAATTAGAATATTTTATTGAATATTTTTATTTTATTCAAATAGTTGTAATATCATTTTTAATAAATGTTTTAGATACCCAAATTTATTTTAAATCATGAAATATGTGTTTTCCACTCATCTACTACATTTTTAGTTGGGTTCGAAAAATTTCAAAGAAAAATTGACGAAAACACCCCTGTGAGGTGAAAATTATTTTTTCACGGTTTCGAAAGGGCAAAAGCTTAAAGTTTTTTTAAAAACGAGGTTTGGCGATGATTACTCACAGGGGCGATGAAAAAAAATGGTACTAAAGCCTTACGGGGTTCCGATTGGCACTCCGGGTAATGAATATCTATCGGGACGTCGCGAAGGTTGTCACGGGCTCGAGGGGAGTATCAGGTCGTGACAAGCCACATATCACAACATAAACCATTTCTTAAGAGCTTGTTCCCAAGGCACTCATTTTTAAGAAAGTTGTATAAAATCATTCAAACATTTTATACAAAACAGTCACATTCCCAAAATAGTTTTGATAGACAGTCCACTCACGTGTTAATTGTAGAGCCTTTAGCTGACTCTAATTCCCTTAATGATCCAATTGGAGTGATGGGGCTTCGTTAGAATCTAGAATCACATTAGCATCAGCAATAGGTCAATTCACATACTATAAACCCTAAAAGCTATTTCTTAGCTAGCTTTCAATTACCACTTTAAAGGGTTATCTATGTTCACTATCTAAATCACTATAAAATGAATGAACATCCTCAACAATAAAACAACTCATAATCTAAATTACTAGCCATTATCCACAGCTAAAAATCAAGCTTAGTTCATCACTCACCCTAGGGTTCCTTTGTAATTGAATTCTCTTCTAATAGCTTCCACACAAATGGAGTAATTCTCTTTTTTTCTCTCTAGAACGCCCAACTAGTGAGAGAAAGCATGGAAATAAGATTTTTTCAAGGGTTTTAAGGAGAGAAAGTTGAAGTATACAAGGGTTCTAGTCATAAGGGCACAAAGGTATGAAAACTAGAGCTAGAGAAAGAAAATCATGCAAGCTCCATATCAAGCTTCCATGGAGGTTAGAAGCAACGTGAAAGAGAATAAGGAGGAAGAAGAAGAAGCTGCTGAAAGAAAGATATTTATAGCCCAAGCTTATCCATTCCATTGAAATTACAAAAATACCCTTGATTAGGTAGCTCGTTCTCATGCAACCCTTTGTGCAATTTTTTACTCTTTTAACACTGAGACCAAGTCCATAATGGTCTAGACATGCTCGGGTTTGCGAAACTTTAAAAATTGACTTGGGGTTCAAAATGATCATTTTACCCCTGTTGTGAAAATTATTGTCACTTCTAGTTTTCTTCATGTTTTCATCATTACACATCATTTATGAGGTCTTATGCCTATTTAGACCTTAAAATATCTGAAAACTTTTTTTTGGGAGCTCATTAGAGAAAATGATGAAACTACCCCTAGCCCGTGTTATTGTGTCTATACCTAGTTACAAGCCTATAAAGGTTAAGGTCTCACACCAAGCATGCCTCTATCACTATCATTAAATTTGAACCATAACTCTATCTTAATCATACCGATTTTGATCACATATTATACTTACTTATGTATGCCTAATCACCATCTTATTATTTCGCTCCTTGCCAAACTTCTAGGCATTCGTTCATTCATCTTATCCCCATACACTATTATGTAACCTGCAGCATTATAAACATGCCATATTCATTTCTGTACATAGTCTCAACGTTGAGAAAGGTTAATGCCTTCAATTATTCCTACATACTTCAGGTTTATCTTACATTTACGCCACATACTTCAATTATTCCTACGCTAAGGATTGCATTTCTTTAATCTCATTTCTCTGACTATTTTTCCCAAACTTTCTTATATCATCATAGTTCAACTGCTAATGGGACTTCTTGCCGTTGTACCATCTATACAACTCATCAAATACATAAAGTTTGAATCTCAAATTACTGAGAACAATTCTTCACCTCAGTTGGTTAAGTCATCAATTTCACATATATACATGCACATGCGTTTCCAAATGTTAACATCCCTCGTTACGTATAGGGATCCATGTGTTCGCGTGCCTTGGACTACATTTTCTTTTATTCATTGTGAAACCTCAACCTTCATAGATGCGTAACTCGAGGTGGAACTTATGTTTAAAGGTTTAATTCGAGTTAATGATGCTAGTTTTATGTTACTTATAATTATTTTATGTCGTTATAAGAGTAGGATCAAAAATAATTTTAATTGGTGAAGAAAGGTGCATAATGAACAGTAGCCCTATTTGCATATATTTCGGTTTTTCAAGTATATCTCCCACTACAGAAGTTAAAATAACATGATTTTTGGACCATTAAAAAGATAAGAGGAAGGCATACAACTTTGATGTTTACCACTTTGCCCAGTTTTGACGGGAAGGTGGTCAAAATCTTTGTCGAAGTGAAATGACTACGCTAGAAGAATCGAAATTGGCAAAATGTTTGAGCGCCGCGGCGTTGGAAATTGAAAGCCTCAGCCCTCATCGTAAATTCTACAAATAATAAGATTTTGGAGTTTTTGAAGCTAGGACTTTTGGGGGCTACTTAAGGGACCTATTTCAGAGGATTTTGGACCTTTCCCTAGTGTCAAAAGAGTAAAAGATTTCACAAGAACAAGAGGAAGACAAGTGGCATTGCTAAGGGCATTATTGTAATTTTATGAACAATTGGATAAGTTTTAACTATAAATATCTTCATTCTCCAGTACCTTCCTCAAATTTCCAGCACGTCATCCTTTTTTTCTTCTTCCCATCCCACATTTCTTCACTTTCCATGGGAGTACTCTTCAAGCTTCCATAACTCTCTTAAGTTAGCCTTCATTTTCATGCTTTTGTGCATTTTTTTTATAGAACCTCTTATGCTCTTTCACTCTTTCACCTTAAAACCCTTGAAATGTCTTAGATCAATGTTTTTTCTCACTAACTAGGGTTTTAGAGAGAGAAAGAAAGACCTTTTATAATAGTTTGGGAATTCTTGAGGAAATATTCAATTGCAAATCTAGCAAGGTGAGCATTGAAATTGAGTTGATATTTTAGTTGTTGAGAATGATTAATAGTTAGATTTATGAGTGTTGTGTAGTTGAGGTTGTTTATTCATTTTGGTGCGATTATAATAGTGCAAATAAATAACCACTTGATGGTAGTTAGAAGCTAGTTAGGAATAACTAGTGGAACATGATTTAGGAGATAGCTTTTAGAATTATGGTTATGTGATTGAGTTGATTGTGATGCTAATGTGTGATAGGCTCCACCGAAACCCTACATCACCATTCGGTGCATTAGTGGAAGTTAGAGCTGCTTTAAAAATCAACAAAGATAGGTGAGTGAACTTGCATTTCAAACTGTTTTGAGATATGTGAATGTATTTGGGCAAATATTTTAAATGATTTATCCAATTCTCTTTCAGAAAAAAAAGTTCCTAGGAACAAGCCCTTATGAAATGTCTTTATGTTGTGAAATGGAAAGCATGATGAATCCATGTGTTTCGGTATAATGTTAATATATATATATATATATGTATAGTACATTGGTAGATAATATTGTGTAATGGATATAACCGTGTGTGTGCACGATGTGGGGGGATGCACATACCACTAATGATGGTGGTGAGGTAGGCGGATGATGATATTTCCCGTGTGCACGATGTGGGAGGATGTACACGACGGCATTAGATGTGCACGATGTGGGGGGATACACACGATGACTCCAGCTATGTGCACGATGTGGGGGGATGCACATGAGCTGGGGAGGCGGTGGATGTATATATATACATATATGTTTCCATATGTTCACATGTATTAATGCAATAAAGATTTTATGAATAACATGTGTGACTATAATGTATGTGGAATCCTGCTTGCTGAACCTTGAGCATTTTTTTTAGTGTTCCAAATTGATTTGCATTGTAGTGAAATGGTTTATTTGGGATGAAAGGAAGTCTTTCTTGTTGCTCTGTTTCTCGCTGAAGCGAGAATGAAACTTTCTGTTCCGCTTATCATTTGGCGGGTTTTTACCATATTTTCCACTTCTCCAATTTCATGTTGAATTTGAATTCTCTATCGTCACATGATTTATCAACCAAGGGTTAAATTGAGGGTTTTAATAAGGACTTAAGCTAAAGTGCATCGTTTTCAAATAAGTGCATTATGATTTCAAACTTTTTCTTATTATATTGCTTGTTCTTTTCATATGTTCACTCACTGGGTTTATACTCATCGTTTTCAACTTATGTTTTCATATCAAGAGGCAGCTGGTAACTAGGTCTAGGTGTCTTCGTATATTTGACCCTTGGTAGGTGTCTCGGGATTCAGTAGCTGTACATTTGTCTGAGTCTCTCCGCTGAAAATCGAGTCTTCTTTTTGATATGTATGGTCAAACCTGATGTAAATTGTTAAGACATATATTTTAGACAATGCATGTATATTTGGATTAGTATGTCACTAAGAGTTAGAAATGGTTAGCATTATTTTGGTTGGAAATTACAAAATGTGACTTTAGTAACTTTGATGGAATAATGAGCAGGATAATATAGATAGGCTTGCTTGGGCTTAATGGACTACGTCCATTGAGTCCATGCGCCGGTCACGGCTTGGAAATCGGGTCGTGACATTCATCCCCATCCCTATCCAAGATTCAATATAATAATCCTCATAGTGCATGTCAACATTCTTGTTATGCCTATGCATAACTTCATATCATTTATATCATTTCCAATTATATGCTTGAGTTTTATCATACTATATATACTTGCATCACAATGTCATTAATCACATCTCACTTGCTAAATGTCATTTGCATTAAATTGCAATCCAGTATTTGTATATGCTTATAATCTCGTTGATCTTTCAAAGGTTTATCTTTATTGGATCATTGCATCTTATGCAATACCACAATCCCTAAATGTCATCCTTATTTCTCAATTATTCTTCATACCTCTAACATATATGTATTATATCCTTGTTGCATTTCGACTTTAATGAGTCACTTAAAACTTAGACTCATTCGAATCGTGCATGCCTCAAGCATTTCTGAATTCCAATTTCCATACTACATTAGAAAGTTTTCATTATCGGACTTCATTATCCAGATTATCTTCAATCATCCTTTGTTCTATTCTTCCATACTAATGTGACATCATTCTCCTTGGACCAATCTCCAGTTTGTACTTGAAACCACAAGACTTGAAATAAGGTCCTCCTCAAGTTTTTTTCAATGACAATACGAATATCACTTTTAGCTTACGGCTTCCTCTTTATAACCACATAACTTAATGCTTGCTTTCACAAAATCCCTAGCAGAACTCCTCTTGAGTATTTCCTTGGGGATACCTATCTTAAACTTATGTCTCACCGCATGTGATCACTTAACCCGTGACTTAGCTGTTAGGCTCCTCAGCAAGTTTCAAAAATCCCACTTTTTATACTCGTCATGTATGATTGGTAATTCCTTCTCAAAGATGTTTGTGCATTCCTGAAACACTTAGTCTCTTATTTGCTCCTTAACATCTCGAGCATATCATCCTATAGACATGCACTTATTCTTAAAAATATATAAATACATACTCGTCCATTCAATCCCCAATTCATCTTCATAGGTTTCTAGTGTGCCACACAATTGGCCTTGTGTTTTTACTAACCCTTTTCATTTAGCTGAATCAAGACAAGAATTACAAATTCTCATAACGATATTCTAGTTAAACCCATTTACTGTACCACCCTTGTAATCCTTCATTCACACTTTCATCACTTGGTATTGACATCCCTTACCCATATCTCATATATTCATCTAACTCTTCACTCACTTTTTCCTTAGCCTTTAACAAGGCTTAATCTCTCGTCTCCTTTATTTCTTAGGATTTGACTTTGGTCAACATATTATTCATCCTAATACTTCACATGGTATCTTATCTCAATGTAGCCATCTCAAGAATCTTTCAACGTCACTTTCAATTATATGCCCATATATAAGGTAATAAAGAAACTTTTCAATTCATTCATGTAAACATTCTCCGAAACATTTAAAACTCCCAAATAATAAAGCTCAATGACTAATGACCATAATTCAGCTTGTAAGCTCATTATCGTGCCACTCCCATTGTAATACCCCGTACTTTGATATGGTGACTAATAAAGCTTATCGGATGTCAATTGAGGTTAATTATAATGTTTAAAGGTGATGAAAGATGAAAGGAATAGTTTGGGATAAAATATTCCACACCTGACGAAATAATACTAAAATAATAATATTTTTATCGAGGAAGAATTTACGAGATAAAAAGTGATTCAGAAGTGAATTGAGGCATAATAAGGTATTTTGGGTACTAAGGAGACAAAAGGAGACAAGAGGAAATTTTTGGAATAAAATAATATTTTATCAATAAAATAATATTAAAATATTAATATTTTATTCAGCATCAAAATTTTTCATGAAGGAGGAGTATATGGTCAATCTAAGCGGGGGAAAAGAAGAATGAGAAAAATTTCGGAGAAAAATGACGTTAATGGGGTCGCGTGTCTTTATTAAGTAAAGATAGCGCGGGTAAATAAATATTTTAAATATTATGGCAACACTACGTTGGAGTACAAACTTTATACTTTTTCTGTACATGTGTAAAAGATAATAGAAGGAAATTGGAGTTAAATGAGTGTTGGGAGGACTAAATTAAAAAGGGAAGAAACTTAGAGGACAAAACGGTAATTTTACACAAAGTTTGGTCAAAGCTTCCAAAGGAAGCTTTGACTCTCATCTTTATAAGCCCAAAACCATCCTTATCTCCTCCAGCAAGATATTTCTGTCTTCTTCTTGAAGCTTCCAACGCCATTTTCATGTCAAGTTTATGAAAATCAATTTTTTTCATGTGATTTTCCTTGTTTCTTCTCATTTCCTTTCTTTTCTTAATTCTTTCTTCTCCAAACTTCTTGGGCACTAAACCTGAAGCATTTAACCCCAATTTCCAGCACATCTAAACCCTAGGAGAAGAAGAAAGAAAAAGAGAGAAAGGAAGAAAAAGCTTGGTTTTGTAATTCAAGCAAGCTAAGGTAAGGATTTTTGTGTTTTAAGTTCATGATTGGTTAAATCTTAGGAAAAATAATGAGTGAATCATTTTGTGGCAGCTATGGTGGCCTTGGGTGTGAGGGAATTAGGAACTTTGTTGGGTGAAATCCAAGCTAAAACTAAGTGGTAAGTTTCATGATATAATTTAAAGCCTATGATTGGTTTACTATTGTGAGAATGATTGTGTGCAATATGTGGTATTATTATGGTGTCATAGGTATGGTTGGAAGGCAATTATATTAATTGGAAGTTTAGAAAAGAAATAAATTGTGTGGTTATATGTGTTGTTAGGAAAAGTTTAAAAGGTTATGGATGTTGGTGCGTAGGAATGGATATTGATGTTATGCTTGGTGGCAACATGTAAATGAGAATAGTGTTACATGTAAACTTAGAAAGTGTTTAATGGAAGTAAATTTGTAATTGCCGCCATATGTTAGGTAATTGTTGTGGAAATGATGGTAAACTTGATAAATATCCTTAGACAAATTTAATATATGTGTTAGAGTTATAAATTAGTTGCCGGTGTCTATAATATAAAAAATTACTCAAGTAAGGGATAAAGGCAACTTTGGTAAAAATGTGTCAAGATGTAAATTAGTTGAATAAGGATTCATGATTGAAGGAAAAAAAGAAGCAGGAATGATGTACACTAAAGGTATTGCATTTGTATGGTTGCTAGGAAGTGCAAAGGTAAAGTTAGAGTACTGTGGTGGTGTGCCAGGGGAAATAACAAACGACCAACAAGTAGGAATAGCTAGATACACCTCTGAACAAATAGCGATGTAATGTCCCGCTATCGTAAGGTGAGTGAACTTGCATTAAAATGTTTTGAGATATACACATTTATGTTTGATTGAATCCCCTAAAATGTTCTATTGGTTTTTCTTCAAAAACTAGCACGAGAACAAGCCCTTATGAAATGTTTTTATGTTATGAAATGGATAATGTGATGAATCCATGTGTTTCTGTATAATATTGATATATATATATATATATATATATATATATATATATACTATGTCATAAATGGTACATTGTGTGACAAAATGCAATCGTGCATGTGCGGGGTGAGTGCGCATCTGCAGGTGATGACGGTGGTGAGGGAGATGGATGGTGATATTGCCCGAGTGCACGATATGGGGGGATGCACACAATGGCATTAGTTGTGCACGATGTGGGGGGATGCACACGATGATTGTATCGCTTGTGCACGATGTGGGGGGATGCACATGATGACTCCAGCTATGTGCACGATGTGGGGGGATGCACATGAGCTGGGTGAGATGGGGTGTCCGACTATGTGCACGATGTGGGGGGATGCACATGAGCTGGGTGAGACAGGGTGTCCGGCTATGTGCACGATATGGGGGGATGCACATGAGCTGGGTGAGATGGTGGTGTATGTGCTTATATATATACATATTTACTATATAGAGATGTTTGGATTTAATATGTGATTGCATTGACTGTTGAAAACTTGAGTATTGTCAATGTGTTCAATTTAATGTGCAATGTGACATGAGTGGATTTTTTCGGTGGCAGTGAAAACCCCTTGGATTTTATCTAGCCAGAATTTCGTTGCAGCAAGAATGCCTTTTCGCTGCGGTGAGAGTCAATCTATTATGCTTGACTTGCTTGAATTCTACTAAAGTTTTCACTTTTCAACTTCTTTGTTGTTCATGGGTCTTTCATCATCAAGTGACTAAATGACAAGGATTTGAATGAGGGGTTTTTTTTTATAAGAAATAAGCTAAATTGTATTGTTTTTGGAACTTAAGTGCATCATGATTTCTAAACCTTCCTTAACGTTTGCTTGTTCCCTTCTTATGTTCACTCACTGAGTTTGTACTCACGTTTTTAAAATTCATGTTTTAGGTTTCCTGAGTTAAAGGTGATTGGATCCTAAGATGAGGTGCTCCTTCCTATCCATTGCTCGATAGGTTTAACATGACACTAAAAGTTAGCAACCATGCCTAGAGTCACTCCGCTGACGATCAAGGTTTAATTATGTGTATATGAATACTTGATGTGAAATATTGAGATTCATTTGTTAATCTATGTATGTATATAATGGTTGATGATGCCATTATGAATGCATGATTGGGTTTTATGAATTGTTTTCAAAGGAACTATATTTAAATACTATGAATTATGGATTTTAAAGAAATGTGGATTAATGTATAAGATTATATAAATAGGCTTGCTTGGGCTTAGTGGGCTGAGCCCATTGGGCCCTTGTGCCGGTCATGGCCTGAAAATTGGGCTGTGACACCCATCTTGCTTATGCATCCTAGACATGAGATGTCCCTAGTGCTGCGGTGCTGGATAGTCAGTCCTGCAGCGTCGTGGTTGCTAGACATGGAATAGCTTCAACACTACAGCGCTAAAGAGTTAGTGCTACAGTGCTATGGTTGGTGGAAATTTCTTCCATGAGTAAGTTCTTCCATCCTTAAAGTTACTACAAGGATCATGCTCAACCATTTGGCCTTCCTCCAAGCCTATCCCATAATTTTCATGACCATGCGTATTTTCTCTTTTGCTTATCTTATGCACTAAACCAAGTCAATATTTTCAAACTCGTTTTATCCTTCAACATTTATCTTCGACCAATAAGTCTCACCTTAGGACAATCCTGCCATATTGTGCATCAAATTCTCAATATATAATACCACACACAAAATTATTCACCATTTATGACATTCCTTTATTCCTTAACATTCATAATTAATTATCTTTCTTATCTTGTAACTCAAATAGTTTTGTTGACTTTCAGTACAAATGGTCATGAAAACAGTTCATCTTTTTCCACACTCTACATTCACAATCTTTATTAAATCAAGGATTCACCTTTTCCCCAAGTTCCATAATTTGCCTCTCTTAGTCCATATTTATGCCAAATTATCATCTTATAATGTCATGGCATCATTTTGTAGTTCCCTCCATACTTAAATTTTACAATCCTTGACTTAATCACATCATCCATTCTAAGTGTCACCTATAGCCTCATTGATTTCTCCTATATCCTTTTGAATTGTAACTGCAACTGGGATTTCAAATTTCACATTTCCCCAATTAATCGGTAATCGTTTGTCAGGTCTTGTAGTTGCTTGTACCGTTAATGACTTTCTACGTCGACCTTTAATAGTTATCTATAGCAACCAACCAGACCACCAAGGTGAATATCCTTCCTCAATAATTATATTGCTAGTCCACCTATATCATACCAATATCATACCAAAAGATTACCATATGCACCAAGCCATTTTAACAGCTACTTCATAATCCTTTCAAGTCACATGAAAATAAAAGCCAAACTCTTAAGTCCTTTATACAGATAACTACTACTACTTCATTTACACCATGTTTGCCTAAACTTAAAGTAATACAAAATTCAATGAAAATACTAAGCACCCTTAGGATCTTCGTCACCTTGATTTGAACACATCGACAGATCCTCTTCCAGGTCCTCTTCTTGCTCGTGAGATTTTCTCATTTTATCCTCAACCTAAGCCTGCTGTATCCTCTTATATTCCTCACTACTCACAGGCACAACACTTATTCCACAACCAGGAGAAAAGTGTCAAATAGCAGATACTTTTTTGGGATGAATATTCCCCTTTGTAATTGCCTCTTTCGTCTTTTCCCTATGCCATTCCTTAGATCTTTTCAAAAGAAAATTTCTTACAGCTTCCTAAATGTCAGAGCTGTCCTCACTTTTAAGACTCTCACTACTCTTAAGGCTTTCCTTATCACGAAACCATTCTTCAAATTTCGGGAAAATCCAGTTAATAGGAATTTGGGATGGGCCACCTTCCAAATTACCTAGATCAGGGTGCCATTGGCTCCTAGCAATGGAATTTAATGATCCCTCACTAGTACTATGAGGGGCGTCGGGACTACCATCTCTTCTAGACATGGCGTGTGCAACAGGCGCACCTTCCAACCTATACGCAACCAAGCATTGATTACTTATCCATTTATACATCATAATAACAGGTGGGTTTCTAATGAAGTAGAGGCCCAAGTAGCCTCCCGTCCTTGACTTTTGTTACACACACACAATCCAAGGACAAGACTCTACATGGACTCCAACAACTCCGCTAACAACACAAGAATCCCTAGGATTCAACTAAACCTAGAGCTTTGATACCAACATTGTCACAACCCAATTCTTAGGCCATGACTGGGGTAATGGCCCAATGGGCTCAACCCACTAAGCCCAAGCAAGCCTATTTGTATAATATTATACATTAATCCACGTTTCATTAAAATCTAAAATTCGTAGTGTTCAAGTATAGTTCCTTTGAAAACAATTCATAAAACCCAATCATGCATTCATAATGGTATCATCAAGCATTATATACATATATAGATTAACAAATGAATCTTAATATTTCACATCATGTATTCATATACACATAATTAGACCTTAACCGTCAGCGGAGTGACTCTGGGCACGGTTGTTAACATCTAATGTCATGGTAAACCTACCGAGCAATGGATAGGGAGGAACACTTCTTCCTAAGATCCAATCACCTTTAACTCAGGAAACCTAAAACATGAAGTTTAAAAATGTGAGTACAAACTTAGTGAGTGAACATAAAAAGAGAACAAGCAACGTTAAAGAAATTTTAGAAATCATGATGCACTTAGTTCAAAAAACAATGCAATTTAGTTTAACTCCTATTAAAACCCCTCATTTCTAACCCTTGGTTGTTCAATCACTCGATGATGAAGGATCCATGAACCACAAAAAGTTGAAGAGTGAAAACTTTAGTAGAATTCAAGCAAGTCAAGCATAATAGATTGATTCTCGCTGCAGCGAAAAGGCATTCTTACTGCAGCGAAATTCTGGCCATATAAAATCTAAGGGGTTTTCATTGCCACAAGGAAGATCCATTCATTCGACATTGTACATTAAATTGAACACATTGACAATAATCAAGTTTCTCATTATTCATTTCAATCACATATTATAATCATAAACTTTCTATCACATATACATATATAAACATATACACCACCCTACTTCATTCATTGTCATGTGCACTCCCTACTCGCACATAGCTAGGTCATCATCGGCTTATGCGCACTCCCTACTCGCACATAGCCGGGTCATCATCTGCTTATGCGCACTCCGTACTCGCACATAGACGGGTCATCATCAGCTCATTTGCACTCCCACATCGCACATAGCTGGGTCATCATTATCACACAAAGGAGCATCTAAAGCATAATACACATATCAATATAATGTGATAATGCATGAACTATTCATATTGCACATTTCACAAGATAGAAACATTTCATCAAGGGCTTGTTCCCCAAGTATATTTTTGAAGTAAAAACAAATAAAACTTTCAAATGATTTATTTAAACATGTGGACACTCCTCAAAGCATGTTTTTGAAATGCAAGTTCACTCACTTTGTAACAACGACATATCAAGTTGCTATTTATTCGGAGTAGTCACTCATGCCTTCAAAAGCCTTATTAATCACTTTAAATGGTTTTATAATCCCATTATTGATTTTATGTTGAATTTTATTACATTTTTTTGTTAAAACAGATTATAATTGAATGTTTGCCTTGGGAAATTTGAAGTGAATGCCATCGATTGACAAGAAAAGTCCATTTATAGTCACTCATGTCTTCAAAAGCCTTATTACTCGCTTTAATTGGTTTTATAATCTCATTATTGATTTTAAGTTGAATTTTTTTACATTTTTTGTTAAAGCATATTATAATTGAATGTTTACCTTGAGAAACGTGAGGCTAAAACCCTCCGTTGATAGGAAAAGTCTATTTATAGTCACTGATGCCTTCGTAAGCCTTATTCCTCGCTTTAAATGGTTTTGTAATCTCATTATTGATTTTAAGTTGAATTTTCTTAAATATTTGGTTAAAACGGATTATAATTGAATGTTTGCCTCAGGAAACGTGAAGCGAAAGACATCGATTGACAAGAAAGGTCCATTTATAGTCACTCATACCTTTGAAAGCCTTATTACTCACTTTAAATGGTTTTATAATCCCATTATTGATTTTATGTTGAATTTTCTTACATTTTTGGTTAAAACAGATTCTAATTGAATGTTTGCCTTAAGAAACATGAAGCGAAAGCAACCGTTTGACAAGAAAAGTTCATTTACTGTCACTCATACCTTCGAAAGCCTTATTACTCGCTTTAAATGGTTTTATAATCTTATTATTGATTTTAAGTTGAAGTTTTTTACATTGCTTGTTAAAACATATTATAATTGAATGTTTGCCTAGGGAAACATGAAGCGAAAGCCATCGATTGACAAGAAAAGTTCATTTATTGTCGCTCATGCCTTCAAAAGCCTCATTAGTTGCTTTAAATGGTTTTATAATCTCATTATTGATTTTAAGTTAAATTTCTTTACATTTTTTGTTAAAACAAATTATAATTGAATGTTTACCTTAGGAAACGTGTTGCTAAAACCCTCCGTTAACAGGAAAACTCAATTTACAGTCACTCATGCCTTCAGAAGCCTTATTACTCACTTAAAATGGTTTTATAATCTCATAATTGATTTTTAGTTGAATTTTTTTACATTTTTGGTTAAGAAAGGTTATAATTAAATGTTTACCTCATGAAACGTGAAGCAAAAGCCATCCATCAACTAGAAAAGTCCATTTATAGTCATTCATGCCTTTGAATGCCTTATTACTTGCTTTAAATTATTTTATAATCTCATAATTGATTTTAAGTTGAATTTTCTTACATTTTTGGTTAAAACATATTCTAATTGAATGTTTGCCTAGGCAACCGTGAAGCGAAAGCCATCTATTGACAAGAAAAGTCCATTTATAGCCATTCATGCCTTCAAAAGCCTTGTTACTCGCATTAATTGGTTTTATAATCTCATTATTGATTTTAAGTTGAATTTTTTATATTTTTTTTAAAACAGATTCTAATAGAATGTTTACCTCGAGAAACATGAGGTTAAAACGCTCTATTAATAGAAAAAGTCAATTTATAATCACTCATACCTTCAGAAGCCTTATTAGTCGCTTAAAATGATCTTATAACCTCATAATTGATGTTAGGTTGAATTTTTTTATATTTTCAATTAAGAAAGGTTATAATCGAATGTTTACCTCGAAAAACGTGAAGCGAAAGCCATCGATTGACAAGAAAAGTTCATTTATAGTTACTCATGCCTTTGAAAGCCTTATTACTCACTTTAAATAATTTTATAATCCAATTATTGATTTTATGTTGAATTTTCTTACATTTTTTTGTTAAAACAGATCATAATTGAATGTTTACCTTGGGAAACTTGAAGTGAAATCATTCGATTGACAAGAAAAATCCATTTACAGTCAGTCATGCCTTCGAAAGCTTTATTACTCGCTTTAAATGGTTTTATAATCTCATTATTGATTTTAAGTTGAATTTTTTTACATTTTTATTAAAACAGATTATAATTGAATGTTTACCTCAGGAAACGTGAGGCTAAAACCTCCGTTAACAGGAAAAGTCTATTTATAGTCAATCATGCCTTTAGAAGCCTTATTACTCGCTTAAAATGGGTTTATAATCCCATAATTGATTTTAAGTTGAACGTTTTTACATTTTCAATTAAGAAAGGTTATAATTGAATGTTTCCCTCATGAAACGTGAAGCGAAAGCCATCCATGAACTAGAAAAGTACATTTCTAGTCATTCATGCTTTCGAATGCCTTATTACTTGCTTTAAATGGTTTTATAATCTCATAATTGATTTTAAGTTGAATTTTCTTACATTTTTTGTTAAAACAGATAATAATTGAATGTTTGCCTAGGCAAATGTGAAGCGAAAGCCATCAATTGACAACAAAAGTCCATTTATAGCCATTCATGCCTTTGAAGCCCTATTACTTGCTTTTATTGGTTTTATAATCTCATTATTGATTTTAAGTTGAATTTTTTTACATTTTTTGTTAAAACAAATTATAATTCAATGTTTACCTCGAGAAACGTGAGGCTAAAACCATCCGTTGACAGGAAACGTCTATGTATAGTCACTCATGCCTTTAGAAGCCTTATAACACACTTAAAATGGTTTTATAATCTCATAATTAATTTTAAGTTAAACTTTTTTACATTTTCGGTTAAGAAAGGTTATAATTGAATGTTTACCTCGAGATATGTGAAGCAAAAGCCATCCATTGATGAGAAAAGTCCATTTATAGTCACTCATACCTTTGAAACCCTTATTACTCACTTTAAATGGTTTTATAATCTGATTGTTGATTTTAAACTAAATTTTTTTACATTATTGGTTACAACAGATTATAATTGAATGATACCTTGAGAAACGTGAGGCTAAAACCCTCCGTTGATAAGGAAAAGTCTATTTATAGTCACTCAGGCCTTCGAAAGCCTTATTACTCGTTTTAAATGATTTTTTAATCTCATTATTGATTTTATGTTGAATTTTCTTACATTTTTTGTTAAAACATATTCTAATTGAATTTTTGCCTCTAGAAAAATGAAGCAAAAGCCATCGTTTGATAAGAAAAGTCCATTTATAGCAATTCATGTCTTCAAAAGCCTTACTACTCGCTTTAATTGATTTTATAATCTCATTATTGATTTTAAGTTGAATTTTTTTACATTTTTTGTTAAAAAGTTTATAATTGAATGTTTACCTCAAGAAACGTGAGGGTAAAACCCTTCGTTAATAAGAACAGTCCATATATAGTCACTCATGCCTTCAGAAGCCTTCTTAGTGGCTTAAAATGGTTTTGTAATCTCATAATTGATTTTAAGTTGAACTTTATTTCATTTTCGGTTAAGAAAGGTTATAATTGAATGTTTACCTCAAAAAACATGAAGTAAAAGCCATCGATTGACATGAAAAGTTCATTTATAGTCACCCATGCCTTCAAAAGCCTTATTACTCACTTTAAATGGTTTTATAATCCGGTTATTGATTTTATGTTGAATTTTATTACATTTTTTGTTGAAAAAGATTATAATTGAATGTTTGCCTCGGGAAACTTGAAGCAAAATCCATCGATTGACAAGAAAAATTCATTTACAGTCAGTCATGCCTTCGAAAGCCTTATTTCTCGCTTTAAATGGTTTTAGAAACTCATTATTGATTTTAAGTTGAATTTTTTCATATTTTTTGTTAAAACATATTATAATTGAATGTTTACCTCGGTAAACGTGAGGCTAAAACCCTCCATTAATAGAAAAAGTCCATTTATAGTCAGTCATGCCTTCAAAAGGCTTATTACTCGCTTAAAATGGTTTTATAATCCCATAATTGATTTTAAGTTGAATTTTTTTACATTTTCAGCTAAGAAAGGTTATAATTGAATGTTTACCTCGAGAAACATGAAGCGAAATCCATCCATTAACCAAAAAATTCCATTTATAGCAACTCTTGCCTTCGAATGCCTCATTACTCGCTTTAAATGGTTTTACAATTTGATTATTGATTTTAAACTGAATTTTTTGACATTTTTGGTTACAACTGTTTATAATTGAATGTTTGCCTCGAGAAACTTGAAGTGAATGCCATCGATTGACAAGAAATGTCCATTTATAGTCACTCATGTCTTTAAAAGCCTTATTACTCGCTTTAATTGATTTTATAATGTCACGACCCGGTACTTTCCTCGAGCCCGTGACAACCGCCGTGTTATCCCGATAGACATTCATTACCCGGAATGCCAATCGAAATCTCGCAAGGCTTTAATATCAGTTTTCTCACCTCCCTCGCAAGCAACAGTTGCTAACATCATATTTTAAAAGATTATAAGCTATTTCCAAACCAAAACAATAAAAAAATAATTTTCGTCTCTCGGGGGTATTTTGGTCATTTTTCTTCAAAAATTTCGAAACCAGCTAATAATGTAGTATGCGAGTGCAAAACACATATTTCATAATCAAAAATAAGTTTAGATGTCTAAAACATTCATTTAAAGTGAATTATGACTATTTGAATATAATAAAAATATTCAATAAAATATTCTATTTTCTTATAAAACAATTTTTATAGAGTTATCTGTAAGGAATTTTTTGTAGCGTAAAAGCGAAATAAATTCATACATACTGTAATACAAATAGTCAAGGTATGTAATTAAATTTACAATGACACATGGGCCCTCAAATGACAAAAGTGAACGACGGCTGTGAACCTACGATTTTTTATGAAGTAAAGCCAATTGTAGCCTTCGACGATATCAGCTATCTACAAACTATCCTGAGCCTGAAATGGGTGGAAAGGAGGGTGATGAGATTATATAATCACAATGAGTAAACAAATATCATCTAAAATATCTAAAGCCGAGTAAATGGAGACGATTAAAATAGATCATCATAAAATGGTTCATAACATCTAAACACATTTCAAATCATCTTAGCCAGTTACATTTCATCCAAAATATACAACGAGGCTTACAAATCTCTTAAAAACTTGGCTCGTGCCAAAACTCATTCTCGGGGATACCTTGGCTACGACATCTAAACGAGTCCACCAAGGTTGTTAAAAAGTCATATACGCACAAAACACATATTTACATTTAAAAGCACAGCCGTTCTTTGGCGTTGGCTGAATTCACTCTCACGTGGTGGTTTGGCGTGAAGTGAACTCTAAACTTTACCCCAGGAGATACCCTACGGGCCTTTCTGACCAAGGTAAGAATATAACCGAATTTCGTGCCCCTTAATAGGCTAGCCCACAGAAGCTGCCACTGCAGTGACCAATCTATAACCCACCAATTCAATAAAAATTCAACAACATGACATGGCAATTTTATCATTATCTAGCCTATCAAGGGAAACAACAGTTTATACATTTTCAACACAAATACCAATCCAGCCATTCATGCCCACATTATCATAAGCCATTCAATTCAAAACATAATTTACAATACAGCAAGTAGTCTCTAATTACTCCATTTTCAAGTCATCATTCAATTTCAAAACAATTTATAAAATCATTTCATTTAAACACATTTTCTATAAAATTACAAAATCGGATAAAAACATACTTTAGATAATTAAGACAATAATAAGGTTACTCACAATATCGAGAGTCAAAGTACTCCTAGTCCTGATCTTCGGGTACAACTTCTTTGCCTTTACCGGAGGATTCACCACCTAGACATAATGCATAAGCAATTTACCACATTGGTGCTAAACCGTTATAAAACTAATCTAGGCTCTATATGAATGCATGAAATGGAATGCGAATTGTTCGGATCTCGTCTAAACACGATGTTCTACATAAATTCAATTGTGTACCTAAATAAAACGGTATTGGCCTAATTTGATCTATCACCCGATTAATTGGAAAATATGTCCAATTTAACTCCAAATAACTCCATTTCTCTCCCAATACTCCAAATCATCAAACTCAAGTCAAGTAACATAAAATTTAGGAAGATCATCTTCACATTTCTTCTTGGGAATTTTGGCCATGGTGGGTGCATGAACAGTATGGTTTTTCCCACTTGATTTTTACACCATAAATCATTAATTCCTAACCAAATCACTTTAAATAAAATCAAGTGTTGGGTGGTGTATAATTACAATTTTACCCTCGGATGGTACAATGACCATTTTACCCCTACGTCATGAAAATTTCATTTTGACTCCAAATCGATTCTCGAACTCCGAATCACCATATTAAATCATTTTGGGAATTTAAAATTCTAAATTTTATCTTAAAATCTTTATTTGGTCTAGTTCGAGGCTTAATTCAACTTAGTTGTACCATTCAGTACACTACCATCTTTTGACGATTTTTCGGGGCTTTTTAAGTATGCAAGCATATTGTCAATCACATGAATGACATGGTAATTATTTTATAAGGTCGGGCTTGACATATAATCTCACTATTGATTTTAAGTTAAATTTTTTTACATTTTTTGTTAAAGCAGATTATAATTGAATGTTTACCTCGAGAAACGTGAGGCTAAAATCCTCCGTTGATAAAAAAAGTTCATTTATAGTCACTCATCCCTTCGAAAGCCTTATTACTCGCTTTAAATGGTTGTGTAATCTCATTATTGATTTTAAGTTGAATTTTCTTAAATATTTGATTAAAACGGATTATAATTGAATGTTTACTTTGAGAAACGTGAAGCGAATGCCATCGATTGATAGGAAAAGTCCATTTATAGTTACTCATGCCTTCAAAAGCCTTATTACTCTTTTTAAATGGTTTTATAATCCCATTATTGATTTTATGTTGAATTTTCTTACATTTTTAGTTAAAATAGATTCTAATTGAATGTTTGCCTTGAGAAACATGAAGCGGAAGCCACCGTTTGAGAAGAAAATTCTATTTATTGTCACTCATGCCTTCAAAAACCTTATTACTCGCTTTAAATGGTTTTATAATCTCATTATTGATTTTAAGTTGAATTTTTTTACATTTTTTGTTAAAACAGATTATAATTGAATGTTTGCCTAGGGAAACATGAAGCAAAAGCCATCGATTGACAAGAAAAGTCCATTTATTGTCGCTCATGCCTTCAAAAGCCTTATTACTCACTTTAAATGGTTTTATAATCTCATTAGTGATTTTAAGTTGAATTTCTTTACATTTTTTGTTAAAACATATTATAATTGAATGTCTACCTCGAGAAACGTGTGGCTAAAATCCTCCGTTAACAGGAAAAGTCTCATGCCTTCAAAAGTCTTATTACTCACTTAAAATAGTTTTATAATCTCATAATTGATTTTAAGTTGAATTTTTTTACAATTTCTGTTAAGAAAGGTTATAATTGAATGTTTACCTCGTGAAACGTGAAGCGAAAGCCATCCATCAACTAGAACAGTCCATTTATAGTCATTCATGCCTTCGAATGCCTTATTACTTGCTTTAAATGGTTTTATAATCTCATAATTGATTTTAAGTTGAATTGTCTTACATTTTTGGTTAAAACATATTCTAATTGAATGTTTTCCTAGGCAAACGTAAAGCAAAAGCCATTGATTGACAAGAAACGTCCATTTATAGCCATTCATGCCTTTGTAAGCCTTATTACTCTCATTAATTGGTTTTATAATCTCATTATTGATTTTAAGTTGAATTTTTTTACATTTTTTGTTAAAAAAGATTATAATTGAATGTTTACCTTGGGAAACGTGAGGCTAAAACCCTCCGTGGTTAAAAAAAGACCATTTATAGTCACTCATGCCTTCAAAATCCTTATTGCTCATTTAAAATGGTTTTATAATCTCATAATCTATTTCAAGTTGAATTTTCTTACATTTTCAGTTAAAAAAGTTTATAATTAAATGTTTTCCTCGAGAAACGTGAAGCAAAAGCCATCGATTGATAAGAAAAGTTTATTTATTGTCACTCATGACTTCAAAAGCCTTATTACTCTCTTTAAATGGTTTTATAATCCCATTATTGATTTTATATTGAAATTTCTTACATCTTTCGTTAAAACAGATTCTAATTGAATGTTTACCTCAAAAAACATGAAGCAAAAGCCATCGTTTGACAACAAAAGTCCATTTATTATCACTCATGCCTTCGAAAGCCTTATTACTCGCTTAAAATGGTTTTATAATCTGATTATTGATTTTAAGTTGAATTTTTTTACTTTTTTGGTTAAAATAGATTATAATTGAATGTTTGCCTTGGGAAACATGAAGCGAAAGCCATCAATTGACAAAAAAAGTCTATTTATTGTCACTCATGCCTTCAAAAGCCTTGTTACTCTCTTTAAATTGTTTTATACTCTCATTATTGATTCTAAGTTGAATTTTTTTATATTTTTTTTGTGAAAATAGGTTATAATTGAATGTATACCTTGGGAAACGTGAGGCTAAAACCCTCCGTTGACAAGAAAAGCCCATTCATAGTCACTCTTGCCTTCGAAAGCCTTATTACTCGCTTTAAATGGTTTTATAATCTCATTATTGATTTTAAGTTGAATTTTTTTTATATTTTTTGTTAAAACAGATTATAATTGAATGTTTACCTTGAGAAACATGAGGCTAAAACCCTCCATTAACAGGAAAAGTTCATTTATAGTCACTTATGCCTGCAGAAGCCATATTACCTGCTTAAAATGGTTTTATAATCTCATAATTGATTTTAAATTGAATTGTTTTACATTTTCAATTAAGAAAGGTTATAATTGAATGTTTACCTCATGAAACGTGAAGCAAAAGCCATCCATTAACTAGAAAAGTCCATTTATAGTCATTCATGCCTTCGAATGCGTTATTACTTGCTTTAAATGGTTTTATAATCTCATAATTGATTTTAAGTTGAATTCTCTTACATTTTTGGTTAAAACAGATAATAATTGAATGTTTGCCTAGGCAAAGGTGAAGCAAATGGCATCGGTTGACAAGAAAAATCTATTTATTGCCATTCATGCCTTCGAAAGCATTATTACTCGCTTTAATTGGTTTTATAATCTCATTATTGATTTTAAGTTGAATTTTGTTACATTTTTTGTTAAAACAGAATACAATTGAATGTTTACCTCGGGAAACATGAGGCTAAAACCCTTCGTTAATAGGAAAAGTCCATTTATAGTCACTCATGCCTTCAAAAGCCTTATTACTCGCTTAAAATGGTTTTATAATCTCATAATTGATTTTAGGTTGAATTTTTTTACATTTTCGGTTAAGAAAGGTTATAATTGAATGTTTACCTCGTGAAATGTGAAGCGAAAGCCATCAATTGATAAGAAAAGTTCATTTATAGTCACTCCTGCCTTTGAGAGCCTTATTACTCACTTTAAGGGTATGCTTGGTTTGGGGGAATAGAATAGCCATTCCTCCTATAGTCTCATTCTTAAAATAAAACTACATTTGGTTCAATGGAATGGCTATTCTTCAAAATAACCATCCAAGAGAAGCCTGAATAGCCATTACCAAGGTCCCCTTTGGTAATAGCTATTCCAAATTGTTGGAAATAAGAAACGAAGTTAATTAGACAAATATACCCTTTTACAATTTAAAAAATTACCTCATAAAAAAATACTAAACCTATTTTTTTTTCTCTCTTCCTCACTCTTTCTCTCTCTAAAGCACAAAAGACACAAAATTTTTTACTTCATTTTCAAAAAATGGGAAATGAAAATTTTTAAATATTATTTAATATATTAATATTATTTCACTATAATAAATATTATAAAACATATTACTTAATATTATTATTTGAATATAATAAATGTAATAAGGAATATTATTTAGTATTATTTAAATTTAATGAAGAATATATTCTATCTTTTAATATTAAATATTATTTAATTATAATAAAAGGTTTAATTATCTTCTAATACAAAATATTATTAAATTATAATAAAAATATGTTTTTATTTTGGTTAAAATATTATTTAATTGTAGTAAAAGTTATTTTGATTTTATTGCTCAAAATATTTTTATCTTTTAACAAAATAAATTCTTTAATTTTAATAAAGAGTATTTATTTCTCATCATAGTTTTTTTGTTTTTTAATTAAAAAATCTTTAAATTTTAATAAAGGGTATTTTTATCATTTACCCATTATTCCTTAGCCATTCTTAAAATTATTCTTGCCAACCAAAAAATGGAATAAGTAATAATAGCAATTTCTATCCTATTCCATGCCCATGAACCAATCTACATAATAGTTATTCTTCCTCTATTCTATTCCCTTTGAATGGCTATTCAATTTCCATTCTACTCTTTCCAGCGAACCAAGCATGCTATAAATGGTTTTAGAATCCCATTATTGATTTTACCTTGAATTTTGTTACATTTTTTGTTAAAATAGATTATAATTGAATGTTGGCCTCGGGAAACTTGAAGCGAAATCCATCAATTGATAAGAAAAATCTATTTACAGTCAGTCATGCCTTCGAAAGTCTTATTATTCGCTTAAATGGTTTTATAATCTCATTATTAATTTTAAGTTGAATTGTTTTTCATTTTTTGTTAAAACAGATTATAATTGAATGTTTACCTCGAGAAACGTGAGGCTAAAACCCCTCGTTAATAGGAAAAGTCCATTTATAGTCACTCATGCCTTTAAAAGCCTTATTACTCGCTTAAAATGGTTTTATAATCTCATAATTGATTTTAAGTTGAGTTTTTGTACATTTTCGGTTAAGAAAGGTTATAATTGAATGTTTGCCTCGAGAAACGTGAAGTGAAAGCCACCCATGGACAAGAAAAGTCCATTTATAATCATTCATGCCTTCGAATGCCTTATTACTTGCTTTAAATGGTTTTATAATCTCATAATTGATTTTAAGTTGAAGTTTTTTACATTTTTTGTTAAAACAGATTATAGTTTAATATTTGCCTAGGGAAACATGAAGCGAAAGCCATCCATTGATAAGAAAAGTCCATTTACGGTCAATCATGCCTTCGAAAGCCTTATTACTCGCTTTAAATATTTTTATAATCTCATTATTGATCTTAAGTTGAATGTTTTCACACTTTTTATTAAAACAGATTATAATTGAATGTTTACCGTAGGAAATGTTAGGCTAAAACCCTCCGTTAATAGGAAAAGTACATTTATAATCACTTATGCCTTCAGAAGCCTTATTAGTCACTTAAAATGGTTTTATATTCTCATAATTGATTTTAAGTTGAATTTTTTAACATTTTCAGTTAAGAAAGTTTATAATTGAATGTTTACCTTGAGAAACGTGAAGCGAAAGTCATCGATTGACAAGAAAAGTCCATTTATAGTCACTCATGCCTTCGAAAGCCTTATTATTCTCTTTAAATGGTTTTATAATCCCATTATTGATTTTATACTGAATTTTCTTACATTTTTGGTTAAAACAGATTCTAATTGAATGTTTGCCTAGAGAAACATGAAGCAAAAGCCATCGTTTGACAAGAAAAGTCCATTTATTGTTACTCATGCCTTCGAAAGCCTTCTTACTCGCTTAAAATGGTTTTATAAACTGATTATTGATTTTAAGCTGAATTTTTTTACTTTTTTGGTTAAAACAGAATATAATTGAATGTTTGCCTCGGGAAACATGAAGCGAAAGCCATCGATTGAAAAGAAAAGTCCATTTATTGTAGCTCATGCCTTCAAAAGCCTTATTACTTGCTTTATATGGTTTTATAATCTCATTATTGATTTAAATAAAATTTATATTAAACCCTAAAACATATTATAATTGAATGTTTACCTTGGGAAACGTGAGGCTAAAACCCTCCGTTGTCAGGAAAAGACCATTTATAGTCACTCATGCCTTCAGAAGCCTTATTGCTCACTTAAAATGGTTTTATAATCTCATAATCGATTTCAAGTTGAATTTTCTTACATTTTCGATTAAGAAAGTTTATAATTAAATGTTTGCCTCAAGAAACGTAAAGCGAAAGCCATCCATTAACAAGAAAAGTCCATTTATAGTCACTCATGCCTTCGAAAGCCCTATTACTCGCTTTAAAAGGTTTTATCATCTAATCATTGATTTTAAGTTGAAATTTTTATCATTATTTTGTGAAAACAGGTTATAATTGAATGTATACCTTAGGAAACGTAAGGCTAAAACCCTCCGTTGACAAGAAAACCCCATTCATAGTCACTCTTGCCTTCAAAACCTTTACTACTCGCTTTAAATGGTTTTATAATCTCATTATTGATTTTAAGTTGAATTTTTTTATATTTTTTGTTAAAACAAATTATAATTGAATGTTAACCTTGGGAAACGTGTGGCTAAAACCCTCCATTAATAGGAAAAGTCAATTTATAGTCACTCATTTTTTCAGAAGCCTTATTACTCGCTTAAAATGGTTTTATAATCTCATAATTGATTTTAAGTTGAAGTTTTTTACATTTTTGGTTAAGAAAGGTTATAACTGAATGTTTACCTCATGAAATGTAAGGTGAAAGCCATCCATTAATTAGAAAAGTCCATTTATAGTCATTCATGCCTTCGAATGCCTTATTACTTGCTTTAAATGATTTTATAATCTCATAATTGATTTTAAGTTGAATTTTCTTACATTTTTTGTTGAAACAGATAATAATTGAATGTTTGCCTAGGCAAACGTGAAGCGAAAGCTATCGACTGACAAGAAAAGCCCATTTATAGCCATTCATGTCTTCGAAAGCCTTATTACTTACTTTAATTGGTTTTATAATCTCATTATTGATTTTAAGTTGAATTTTTTTATATTTTTTGTTACCATAGATTATAATTGACTGTTTACCTTGGGAAACGTGAGGCTAAAACCCTCCATTAATAGAAAAAGTCCATTTATAGTCACCCATGCCTTCAGAAGCCTTATTAGTCGCTTAAAATGGTTTTATAATCTCATAATCGATTTTCAAGTTGAATTTTCTTACATTTTCGATTAAGAAAGTTTATAATTAAATGTTTGCCTCAAGAAACGTAAAGCGAAAGCTATCCATTAACAAGAAAAGTCCATTTATAGTCACTCATGCCTTCAAAAGCCTTATTACTCGCTTTAAAAGGTTTTATCATTTGATTATTGATTTTAAGTTGAAATTTTTATCATTATTTTATGAAAACAGGTTATAATTGAATGTATATCTTAGGAAACGTGAGGCTAAAACCCTCCGTTGATAAGAAAACCCCATTCATAGTCACTCTTGCCTTCAAAAACCTTATTACTCGCTTTAAATAGTTTTATAATCTCATTATTGATTTTAAGTTGAATTTTTTTATATTTTTTGTTAAAACAGATTATAATTAAATGTTAACCTCGGGAAATGTGTGGCTAAAACCCTCCGTTAACAAGAAAAGTCAATTTATAGTCACTCATTTTTTCAAAAGCCTTATTACTCGCTTAAAATGGTTTTATAATCTCATAATTGATTTTAAGTTGAATTTTTTTACATTTTCGGTTAAGCTAGGTTATAATTGAATGTTTTCCTCGTGAAACGTGAGGCGAAAGCCATCCATTAATTAGAAAAGTCCATTTATAGTCATTCATGCCTTCGAATGCCTTATTACTTGCTTTAAATGATTTTATAATCTCATAATTGATTTTAAGTTGAATTTTCTTACATTTGTTGTTGAAACAGATAATAATTGAATGTTTGCCTAGGCAAACGTGAAGCGAAAGCCATCGATTGACAAGAAAAGTTTATTTATAGCCATTCATGCCTTCAAAAGCCTTATTACTTGCTTTAATTGGTTTTATAGTCTCATTATTGATTTTAAGTTGAATTGTTTTACATTTTTTGTTAAAACAGATTATAATTGACTGTTTACCTTGGGAAACGTGAGGCTAAAACCCTCCGTTAACAGGAAAAGTCCATTTATAGTCACTCATGCCTTCAGAAGCCTTATTAGTCGCTTAAAATAATTTTATAATCTCATAATTGATTTTAAGTTGAATTTTTTTACATTTTTTATTAAGAAAAGTTATTATTGAATGTTTACCTTGTGAAACATGAAGCGAAAGCCATCAATTGACAAGAAAAGTTCATTTATAGTCACTCGTGCCTTCGAAAGCCTTATTACTCACTTTAAATGGTTTTATAATCCCATTATTGATTTTATGTTGAATTTTCTTACATTTTTTTTATAACATATTAGAATTGAATGTTTTATTTGGGAAACTTGAAGAAAAATCCATCGATTGACAAGAAAAATCCATTTACAGTCATTCATGCCTTCAAAAGCCTTATTATTCGCTTAAATGGTTTTATAATCTCATTATTGATTTTAAGTTGAATTTTTTTACATTTTTTTAAAACAAATTATAGTTGAATGTTTACCTTAGGAAACATGAGGCTAAAATCCTCCGTTAATAGGAAAAGTCAATTTATACTCACTCATGCTTTTAGAAGCCGTATTACTCTCTTAAAATGGTTTTATAATCTCATAATTGATTTTAAGTTGAATTTTTTTACATTTTCGGTTAAGAAAGGTTATAATTGAATGTGTGCCTCTAAAAACATGAAGCGAAAGCCACCCATTGATAAGAAAAGTCCATTTATAGTCATTCATGCCTTCGAATGCCTTATTACTTGCTTAAAATGGTTTTATAATCTCATAACTGATTTTAAGTTGAAGTTTCTTACATTTTTGGTTAAAACATATTATAATTGAATGTTTGCCTAGGGAAACATGAAGCGAAAGTCATCCATTGACAAGAAAAGTCCATTTACAGTCAGTCATGCCTTTGAAAGCCTTATTACTCGCTTTAAATATTTTTATAATCTCATTATTGATGTTAAGTTGAATTTTTTCACATTTTTTGTTAAAAGAGATTATAATTGAATGTTTACTTCGGGAAACGTTAGGCTAAAACCCTTCGTTAATAGGAAAAGTCCATTTATAATCAGCCATGCCTTCAGAAGACTTATTAGTCACTTAAAATGGTTTTATGTTCTCATAATTGATTTTAAGTTGAATTTTTTAACATTTTCAGTTAAGAAAGGTTATAATTGAATGTTTACCTCAAGAAACGTGAAGCGAAAGCCTTCCATTAATGAGAAAAGTCCATTTATAGTCACTTATGCCTTCGAAAGCCTTATTACTTGTGAGTCCCTATAATATGTGCTAGAGGGGGGGTGAATAACACAATTTGGCTCTTGACAAGAATGGAAACAAATTTTCAGAACTTAAGAAAACAAAAACAGAGTATAAAATGCACAGTAATTTAGAGTGGTTCGGTCTAAGACCTACATCCACTACCTTGATTATCCAACCAAGGATTTTCCCACAAATTCACTAACAACCGGTGGAATTCATAAGCTTCCACCAAGCTTTTACAATGGCTTTTACCAGGCTCAGCCACAACCTTTTACACTAGTTTTTCACGGGCTCAACTAAAACCCAAAGTGGTTTTTCAGGGCTCAACCACAACCTACAACAATCAAGCTATCCCAAGCTTGAACAACCCCTTAGAGTGACTCCCTCACTCTAAGAATACAAGAGAAGTAGTAAAAGAAAGTACCTATGATCACTGGTTGATCTGATTGGCAAAGGAAGAGAGAGCAATAAACAAATGCAAAGAGTACGCGTTTAAGTGCAGACAAGTGCAGTGAAGCTTTTCTGGGTTTTCTACTTTCTATAGCTCAAATCTTATTCAAGGCTTCTAAAAAACTTGTTTCTAATTGTTGGAAGACCCTTTTCTACTTAGAGATGCAACTCTGATGGCAGCTTGGTGGTTTATATCCGTTGAAAACAGTTGAGGATGAGTTCTAGCCGTTAATCTGTCTTGTAGTGCTCTAGTTCAAATTGCAGACAGAGAACTCTTAGTCGACTAACTTGGTTGACTAAGTTGGTTCTGTTTCTGGTTTGCAAATTTTGGCAGAGAGCACTTAGTCAACTGACTTGGTCGACTAAATTGGTTATGTTTCTCAAACTCTTCAGCCCGTCATTTCTCCAATTTGAAATTTGGTCAACCAATGTTCTTGCTTGTTTCACCAATAAGCTTCCTTCTTGTTATGCAGTTACATCTTGTTGATTTTATCCCTCTTTTTCTTTCAAAAATACTCTTTGAAGAGTTGAAAAATTAATTTCATATATTAATTTCCTGCACACTCAAGTAAAGCTATTAGACATAAATAAATGCGAATGTTTTATTATCATAAAAAACGAAAGGAGCCAACATTACTCACTTTAAATGGTTTTATACTCTGATTATTGATTTTAAGTTGAATTTTTTTAATATTTTTGGTTACAACAGATTATAATTGAATGTTTGCCTCGGGAAACTTGAAGTGAATGCCATCGATTGACAAGAAAAGTCCATTTATAGTCACTCATGTCTTCGAAAGCCTTATTACTTACTTTAATTGGTTTTATAATCTCATTATTGATTTTAAGTTGAATTTTTTTACATTTTTTGTTAAAATAGATTATAATTGAATGTTTACCTCGAGAAACGTGAGGTTAAAACCCTCCGTTGATAAGGAAAAGTCCATTTATAGTCACTCATGCCTTCAAAAGCCTTATTACTCGCTTTAAATGGTTTTGTAATCTCATTATTGATTTTAAGTTGAATTTTCTTAAATTTTTTGTCCAAATAGATTATAATTAAATGTTTGACTCAAGAAATGTGAAGCAAAAGCCATCGATTTACAAGAAAAGTCCATTTTATAATCACTCATGCCTTCAAAAGCCTTATTACTCTCTTTAAATGGTTTTATAATCCCATTATTGATTCTATGTTGAATTTTCTTACATTTTTGGTTTAAATAGATTCTAATTGAATGTTTGCCTTGAGAAACATGAAGCAAAAGCCATCGTTTGACAAGAAAAGTCCATTTATTGTCACTCATGCCTTCGAAAGCCTTATTACTCACTTAAAATGGTTTTATAATTTGATTATTGATTTTAAGCTAAATTTTTTTACTTTTCTGGTTCAAACAGATTATGTTTGAATGTTTGCCTCAGGAAACATGAAGCGAAAGCCATCGATTAACAAGAAAAGTCCATTTATTGTCGCACATGCCTTCAAAAGCCTTATTACTCTCTTTAAATGGTTTTATAATCTCATTATTGATTTTAAGTAGAATTTTTTTACATTTTTTGTTAAAACAGATTATAATTGAATATTTACCCCAGGAAACGTGAGGCTAAAACCCTCCGTTGTCAGGAAAAGACCATTTATAGTCACTCATGACTTCATAAGCCTTATTGCTCACTTAAAATGGTTTTATAATCTCATAATCGATTTCAAGTTGAATTTTCTTACATTTTCAGTTAAGAAAGTTTATAATTAAATGTTTTCCTCGAGAAACATGAAGCGAAAGCAATCCATTGACAAGAAAAGTCCATTTATAGTCACTCATACCTTCGAAAGCCTTATTACTCGCTTTAAAAGTTTTTATAATCTCATTATTGATTTTAAGTTGAATTTTTTTGCATTTTTTTGTGAAAGAAAATTATAAATGAATGCATACCTTGGGAAACGTGAGGCTAAAACCCTCCGTTGACAAGAAAAGCCCATTCATAGTCATTCTTGCCTTTGAAAGCTTTATTACTCGCTTTAAATGGTTTTATAATCTCATTATTGATTTGAAGTTTAATTTTTTTATCGTTTTTGCTCAAACAAATTATAATTGAATGTTTACCTAGAGAAACGAAAGGCTACAACCCTCTATTAATAGGAAAAGTCTATTTATAGTCACTCATGCCTTCAGAAGCCTTATTACTCGCTTAAAATGGTTTGTAATCTCATAATTGATTTTAAGTTGAATTTTTTTACATTTTCAGTTAAGAAAGGTTATAATTGAATGTTTACCTCGAGAAACATGAAACGAAAGCCAGTGATTAACAAGAAAAGCCCATTCATAGTCACTATTGCCTTTAAAAGCCTTATTACTCACTTAAAATAGTTTTATAATCCCATTATTGATTTTATGTTGAATTTTCTTACACTTTTTGTTAAAACAGGTTATAATTGAATGTTTGCCTCGGGAAACTTGAAGCAAAATCAATCGATTGATAAGAAAAATCCATTTACAGTCAGTCATGCCTTCAAAAGCCTTATTACTCGCTTTAAATGGTTTTATAACTCATTATCGATTTTAAGTTGAATTTTTTACATTTTTGCTTAAAACAGACTATAATTCAATGTTTACTTTGGAAACGTGAGGCTAAAACTCTCCGTTAAAAAGAAAAATTCATTTATAGTTACTCATGCCTCAGAAGCCTTATTACTCACTTAAAACGGTTTTATAATCCTATAATTGATTTTAAGTTGAATTGTTTTACATTTTCGATTAAAAAAGGTTATGATTGAATGTTTCCCTCATGAAACGTGAAGCGAAAGCCATCCATTAACGAGAAAAGTCCATTTATAGTCATTCATGCCTTCGAATGCCTTATTACATGCTTTAAATGTTTTATAATCTCATAATTGATTTTAAGTTGAATTATCTTACATGTTTGGTTAAAACAAATAATAATTGAATGTTTGCCTAGGCAAACGTGAAGCGAAAGCCATCGATTGACAAGAAAAGTCCATTTATAGCCATTCATGCCTTCGAAAGCCCTATTACTCACTTTAATTGGTTTTATAATCTCATTATTTATTTTAAGTTGAATTTTTTTTACATTTTTTGTTAAAACAGATTATAATTCAATGTTTACCTCGAGAAACGTGTGGTTAAAACCCTCTATTGATAGGAAACGTCCATGTATAGTCACTCATACCTTTAAAAGCCTTATAACATGCTTAAAATGGTTTTATAATCTCATAATTAATTTTAAGTTGAATTTTTTTTACATTTTCGATTAAGAAAGGTTATAATTGAATGTTTACCTCGAGAAACAAGAAACGAAAGCCATCCATTGACGAAAAAAGTCAATTTATAATCACTCATGCCTTTGAAAGCCTTATTACTTGCTTTAAATGGTTTTATAATCTGATTATTGATTTTAAACTAAATTTTTTTACAGTTTTGGTTACAACAGATTATAATTGAATGTTTGCCTCAAGAAACGTGAGGCTAAAACCCTCAATTGACAAGAAAAGTCCATTTGAAGTCACTCATGCGTTCGAAAGCCTTATTACTCATTTTAAATGGTTTTTGTAATCTCATTATTGATTTTATGTTGAATTTTCTTACATTTTTGGTTAAAACATATTCTAATTGAATTTTTGCCTTGAGAAACATGAAGTAAAAGCCATCGTTTGACAAGAAAAGTCCATTTATAGCAATTCATGCCTTCGAAAGCCTTACTACTCGCTTTAATTGGTTTTATAATCTCATTATTGATTTTAAGTTGAATTTGTTTTACATTTTTTGTTAAAACAGATTATAATTGAATGTTTACGTCGGGAAACATGAGGCTAAAACCCTTCGTTACTAGGAAAAGTCCATTTATAGTCACTCATGCCTTCAAAAGCCTTATTAGTCGCTCAAAATGGTTTTGTAATCTCATAATTGATTTTAAGTTGAATTTTATTACATTTTCAGTTAAAAAAGGTTATAATTGAATGTTTACCTTGAAAAACATAAAGCAAAAGCCATCGATTGGCAAGAAAAGTTCATTTATAGTCACTCATGCCTTCAAAAGCCTTATTACTCACTTTAAATGGTTTTATAATCCCATTATTGATTTTATGTTGAATTTTCTTACATTTTTTATTAAAAAAAATTATAATTGAATGTTTGCCTCTGGAAACTTGAAGTGAAATCGATCGATTGACAAGAAAAATCTATTTACAGTCAGTCATGCCTTTGAAAGCCTTATTACTCACTTTAAATGGTTTTAGAAACACATTATTGATTTTAAGTTGAATTTTTTTACATTTTTTGTTAAAACAGATTATAATTGAATGTTTACCTCATGAAACATGAGGTTAAACCCCTCCATCAATAGTAAAAGTTCATTTATAGTCACTCATGCCTTCAAAAGCCTTATTACTCGCTTAAAATGGTTTTATAATCCCATAATTAATTTTAAGTTGAATTTTTTTACATTTTCAGTTAAGAAAGGTTATGATTGAATGTTTCCCTCATGAAACGTGAAGCGAAAGCCATCCATTAACTAGAAAAGTCCATTTATAGTCATTCATGCCTCAAATGCCTTATTACTTGCTTTAAATGGTTTTATAATCTCATAGTTGATTTTAAGTTAAATTATCTTACATGTTTGGTTAAAACAGATAATGATTAATGTTTGCCTAGGCAAACGTGAAGTGAATGCCATCGATTGACAAGAAAAGTTCATTTATAGCCATTCATGCCTTCGAAAGCCTTATTACTCGCTTTAATTGGTTTTATAATCTCATTATTTATTTTAAGTTGAATTATTTTTAATTTGTTTTTAAAACAGATTATAATTCAATGTTTAGCTCAAGAAATGTGAGGCTAAAACCCTCTGTTGACAGGAAACATCCATGTATAGTCACTCATGCCTTTAGAAGCCTTATAACATGCTTAAAATGGTTTTATAATCTCATAATTAATTTTAAGATGAATTTTTTTCCATTTTCAGTTAAGAAAGGTTATAATTGAATGTTTACCTCGAGAAACGAGAAATGAAAGCCATCCATTGACAAAAAAAGTCCATTTATAGTCACTCATCCCTTTCGAAAGCCTTATTACTCACTTTAAATGGTTTCATAATCTGATTATTGATTTTAAACTGAATTTTCTTACATTTTTGGTTACAAAAAATTATAATTGAATGTTTGCCTAGAGAAACGTGAGGCTAAAACCCTCCTTTGGCAGGAAAAGTCCATTTATAGTCACTCATGCCTTCGAAAGCCTTATTACTGGTTTTAAATGGTTTTGTAATCTCATTATTGATTTTATATTGAATTTTCATACATTTTTGGTTAAAACATATTCTAATTGAATTTTTGCCTCGAGAAACATGAAGCAAAAGCCATCGTTTGACAAGAAAAGTCCATTTATAGTCACTCATGCCTTCAAAAGCCTTATAAGTCGCTCAAAATGGTTTTGTGATCTCATAATTGATTTTAAGTTGAATTTTATTACATTTTTGATTAAGAAAGGCTATAATTGAATGTTTATCTCGAAAAACGTGAAGCAAAAGCCATCGATTAGCAAGAAAAGTTCGTTTATAGTCACTCATGTCTTCAAAAGTCTTATTACTCACTTTAAATGGTTTTATAATCCCATTATTGATTTTATGTTGAATTTTCTTACATTTTTTGTTAAAACAGATAATAATTGAATGTGTGCCTTAGGAAACTTGAAGCAAAATCCATCGATTGACAAGAAAAATCCATTTACAGTCAGTCATGCCTTTGAAAGCCTTATTACTCGCTTTAAATGGTTTTAGAAACTCATTATTGATTTTAAGTTGAATTTTTTTACATTTTTTGTTAAAACAGATTATAATTGAATGTTTACCTCGGGAAACATGAGGCTAAAACCCTCCGTTAATAGTAAAAGTCCATTTATAGTCACTCATGCCTTCAAAAGCCTTATTACTCGCTTAAAATGGTTTTCTAATCCCATAATTGATTTTAAGTTGAATTGTTTTACATTTTCGATTAAGAAAGGTTATAATTGAATGTTTACCTCGAGAAACATGAAGCGAAAGCCATCCATTGACGAGAAAAGTCCATTTACAGTCACTCTTGCCTTCGAAAGCCTTATTACTTGCTTTAAATGGTTTTATAATCTGATTATTGATTTTAAAGTGACTTTTTTGACATTTTGGTTACAACAATTTAGAATTGAATGTTTGCCTTGGGAAACTTAAAGTGAATGCCATCGATTGTCAAGAAAAGTCCATTTATAGTCACTCATGTCTTCAAAAGCCTTATTACTCGTTTTAAATGGTTTTGTAATCTCATTATTGAATTTAAGTTAAATTTTCTTAAATATTTGGTTAAAACGGATTATAATTGAATGTTTGCCTTGAGAAACTTGAAGCAAAAGCCATCGATTGACAAGAAAAATCCATTTATAGTCATTCATGACTTCGAAAGCCTTATTACTCTCTTTAAATGGTTTTATAATCCCATTATTGATATTATGTTGAATTTTCTTACATTTTTGGTTAAAACAGATTCTAATTGAATGTTTGCCTTGAGAAACATGAAGCGAAAGCCATCGAATGACAAGAAAAGTCCATTTATTGTCGCTCATGCCTTCAAAAGACTTATTACTCGCTTTAAATGGTTTTATAATCTCATTATTGATTTTTAATTGAATTTTTTTATATTTTTTTATTAAAAAAAATTATAATTGAATGTTTACCTCAGGAAACATATGGCTAAAACCCTCCGTTAATAGGAAAAGTCAATTTATAGTCACTCATGCCTTCAAAAGCCTTATTACTCGCTTAAAATAGTTTTATAATCTCATAATTGATTTTAAGTTGAATTTTTTGACATTTTCAGTTAAGAAAGGTTATAGTTGAATGTTTACCTCGTGAAACAAGAAGAAAAAGCCATCCATCAACTAGAAAAGTCCATTTATAGTCATTCATACCTTCGAATGCCTTACTACTTGCTTTAAATGGTTTTATAATCTCATAATTGATTTTAAGTTGAATTTTCTTATATTTTTGGTTAAAAAAGATTCTAATTGAATGTTTACCTAGGCAAACGTGAAGCGAAAGCCATCGATTTACAAGAAACATCTATTTATAGCCATTCATGCCTTCGAAAGCCTTATTACTCGCATTAATTGGTTTTATAATCTCATTATTGATTTTAAGTTGAATTGTTTATATTTTTTTGTTAAAACAGATTATAATTGAATGTTTACCTCGAGAAACATGAGGCTAAAACCCTCGGTTAACAGAAAAGTCTATTTATAGTCACTTATGCCTTCAAAAGCCTTATTAGTCGCTTAAAATGGTTTTATAATCTCATAATTAATTTTAAGTTGTATTTTTTAACATTTTCGGTTAAGAAAGGTTATAATTGAATGTTTACCTTGAGAAACATGAAGCGAAAGCCATCGATTGACAAGAAAAGTTCATATATAGTCACTCATGCCTTCGAAAGCCTTATTACTCACTTTAAATGATTTTATAATCCCATTATTGATTTTATGCTAAATTTTCTTACATTTTTTTGTTAAAACAGATTATAATTGAGTGTTTGCCTTGGGAAACTTGAAGTGAAATCCATCGATTGACAAGAAAAATCCATTTTCAGTCAGTCATGCCTTCGAAAGTCTTATTACTCGCTTTAAATAGTTTTATAATCTCATTATTGATTTTCAGTTGAGTTTTTTTTAATTTTTTGTTAAAACAGATTATAATTGAATGTTTACCTCAAGAAATGTGTGGCTAAAACCCTTCGTTAGCAAGAAAAGTCAATTTATAGTCACTCATGCCTTTAGAAGCCTTATTACTCGCTTAAAATGGTTTTATAATCTCATAATTGATTTTAAGTTGAATTTTTTTACATTTTTAGTTAAGAAAGGTTATAATTGAATGTTTACCTCATGAAACTTGAAGCAAAAGCCATCCATCAACTAGAAAAGTCCATTTATAGTCATTCATGCCTTCGAATGCCTTATTACTTGCTTTAAATAGTTTTATAATCTCATAATTTATTTTAAGTTGAATTTTCTTACATTTTTGGTTAAAACATATTCTAATCGAATGTTTACCTAAGCAAACATGAAGAAAAAGCCATTAATTGACAAGAAAAGTCCATTTATAGCCATTCATGCCTTTGAAAACCTTATTACTCGCATTAATTGGTTTTATAATCTCATTATTGATTTTAAGTTAAATTTTTTACATTTTTTTGTTAAAACAGATTAAAATTGAATGTTTGCCTCAGGAAACTTGAAGTGAAATCCATCGATTGACAAGAAAAATCCATTTACAGTCAGTCATGCCTTTGAAAGCCTTATTACTCACTTTAAATGGTTTTATAATCTCATTATTGATTTTAAGTTGAATTTTCTTACATTTTTGGTTAAAACAGATTATATTTGAATGTTTGCCCTGGGAAACATGAAGCAAAAGCAATTGATTGACAAGAAAAGTCCATTTATAGTCACTTATGCCTTCGAAAGCCTTATTACTTGCTTAAAAGAGTTTTATAATCTGATTATTGATTTTATGTTGAATTTTCTTACATTTTTTGTTAAAACAGATTATAATTGAATGTTTACCTCGAGAAACATGAACCGAAAGCCATCCATTGACAAGAAAAATCCATTTATTGTCAGTCATGCCTTCGAAAGCCTTATTACTTGCTTTAAATTGTTTTGTAATCTAATTATTGATTTTAAGTTGAATTTTTTTACAGTTTTTGTTAAAACAGATTATTTTTGAATGTTTACCTCTTGAAACATGAGGGTAAAAACCCTCCGTTGACAGGAAAAGTCCATTTATAGTCAGTCATGGCTTCGAAAGCCTTATTACTCGCTTTAAATGGTTTTACAATCTCATAATTGATTTTAAGTTGAATTTTCTTACATTTTTGGTTAAAACGTATTATAATTGAATGTTTGCCTCGGGAAACGTGAAACGAAAGCCATCAATTGACAAGAAAAGTCCATTTATAGTCACTCATGCCTTCGAAAGCCTTATTACTCGCTTTAAATGGTTTTGTAATCTCATTATTGATTTTAAGTTGAATTTTCTTAAATTTCTGGTTAAAAGAGATTATAATTGAATGTTTGCCTTGGGAAACGTGATGCAAAAGCCATCGATTGATGAGAAAAGTCCATTTATAGTCACTTATGCCTTTGAAAGCCTTATTAGTCACTTAAAATGGTTTTAATGTTTGCTTCAAGAAACGTGAAGCGAAAGGCATCCATTGATAAGAAAAATCCATTTACAGTCAGTCATGCCTTTGAAAGGCTTATTACTCGCTTTAAATGATTTTATAATCTCATTATTGATTTTAAGTTGAATATTTTTACATTTTTTTGTTAAAACAGATTATAATTGAATGTTCACCTCAAGAAATGTGAGGCTCAAACCCTTCGTTAACAGAAAAAATCTATCTAGAGTCACTCATGCCTTTAGAAGCCTTATTAGTCGCTTAAAATGGTTTATAATCTCATAATTGATTTTAAGTTGAATTTTTTTAGATTTTAAGGTAAGAAAGGTTATAATTGAATGTTTACCTTGAGAAGCGTGAAGCGAAAGCCATCGATTGACAAGAAAACTTCATTTATGTCACTCATGCCTTTGAAAGCCTTATTACTAACTTTAAATGGTTTTGTAATCCCATTATTAATTTTATGTTGACTTTTCTTACATTTTTTGTTAAAACAGATTATAATTGAATGTTTTCCTTGAGAAACTTGAAGCGAAAGTCATCGATTGACAAGAAAAATCTATTTACAATCAATCATGCCTTCGGAAGCCTTATTACTCACTTTAAATGGTTTTATAATCTCATTATTGATTTTAAGTTGAATTTTTTTACTTTTTTTGTTAAAACAGATTATAATTGAATGTTCAGCTCAGGAAACATGAGGGTAAAACCCTCCATTAATAGGAAAAGTCCATTTATAGTCACTCATGCCTTCAGAAGCCTTATTAGTCGCTTAAAATAGTTTTATAATCTCATAATTGATTTTAAGTTGAATTTTTTTACATTTTCGATTAAGAAAAGTTATAATTGAACATTTACCTTGAGAAACGTGAAGCGAAACCCATCGATTGATAAGAAAAGTCCATTTATAGTAACTCATGCCTTCGAAAGTCTTATTACTCATTTTAAATGGTTTTCAAATCCCATTATGGATTTTATGTTAAATTTTCCTACATTTTTGGTTAAAACGGATTATAATTGAATGTTTGTCTTGAGAAACTTGAAGCGAAAGCCATCGATTAACAAGAAAATTCTATTTATAGTCAATCATGCCTTCGAAAACCTTATTACTCACTTTAAATGGTTTTATAATCTGATTATTGATTTTAAGTTGAATTTTTTTACATTTTTGTTAAAACATATTGTAATTGAATGTTTACCTTGAGAAACGTGAGGTTAAAACCTTTCGTTGACAAGAAAAGTACATGTACAGTCACTCTTGTCTTCAGAAGCCTTATTACTCGCTTAAAATGGTTTTATAATCTCATAATTGATTTTAACCTAATTTTTTTTACATTTTTAGTTAAAATAGATTATAATTGAACGTTTGTCTCCAGAAACGTGAAGCAAAGCTATCAATTGACAAGAAAACTTCATTTATAGTCACTCACGCCATCGAAAGCCTTATTGCACACGTAAAATAGTTTTATAATCTGATTATTGATTTTATGCTGAATTTTCTTACATTTTTAGTTAAAACAGACTATAACTGAATGTTTGGCTCGAGAAATGTGAAGTGAAAGCCATCCCTTGACAAGAAAAGTCCATTTGTTGTCACTCATCCTTTCGAAAGTCTTATTACTCGGTTTAAATGGTTTTATAATCTCATAATTGATTTTAAGTTGAATTTTCTTACATTTTTGGTTAAAACAGATTATAATTGAATGTTTGCCTAGGGAAACATGATGCGAAAGCCATTGATTGACGAGAAAAGTCCATTTATAGTCACTCACGCCATCGAAAGCCTTATTGCTCACGTAAAATGGTTTTATAATCTGATTATAGATTTTATGCTGAATTTTCTTACATTTTTGGTTTAAACAAATTATAATTGAATGTTTGCTTCGAGAAACGTGAAGGAAAGCCATCCATTGACAAGAAAAATCCATTTACAGTCAGTCATGCCTTCAAAAGCCTTATTGCTCGCGTTAAATGTTTTATAATCTCATTATTGATTTTAAGTTGAATTTTTTTACATTTTTTGTTAAAACAGATTGTAATTGAATGTTCACCTCGGGAAACATGAGGCTAAAACCCTCTGTTAATAGAAAAAGTTCATTTATAGTCACTCATGCCTTCAGAAGCCTTATTAGTCACTTAAAATAGTTTATAATCTCATAATTGATTTTAAGTTGAATTTTTTTAGATTTTTAGTTAAGAAAGGTTATAATTGAATGTTTACCTTGAGAAACGTGAAGCGAAAGCCATTGATTGACAAGAAAACTTCATTTATAGTCACTCATGCCTTCGAAAGCCTTATTACTCACTTTAAATGGTTTTGTAATCCCATTATTGATTTTATGTTGAATTTTCTTACATTTTTTGTTAAAACAGATTATAATTGAATGTTTACCTCGGGAAACTTGAAGCGAAAGCCATCGATTGATAAGAAAAATCCATTTACAATCAGTCATACGTTCAAAAGCCTTATTACTCGCTTTAAATGGTTTTATAATCTCATTATTGATTTTAAGTTGAATTTTTTTACATAATTTGTTAAAACAAATTATAATTGAATGTTCACCTCTGGAAATGTGAGGCTAAAACCCTCTGTTAATACGAAAAGTCCATTTATAGTCACTCATGTCTCCAAAAGCTTTATTAGTCAGTTAAAATGGTTTTATAATCTCATAAATGATTTTAGGTTGAATTTTTTTACATTTTCAGTGAAGAAAGGTTATAATTGAATGTTTAGCTCGAGAAACGTGAAGTGAAACCCATCGACTGATAACAAAAGTCCATTATAGTAACGCATGCCTTTGAAAGCCTTATTACTCACTTTAAATGGTTTTATAATCCCATTATGGATTTTATGTTGAATTTTCTTGCATTTTTTGTTAAAACGGATTTTGGTTAAAACGGATTATAATTGAATGTTTGTCTCAGGAATCTTGAAGCAAAAGCCATCGATTGAGAAGAAAAGTCCATTTATAGCCATTCATGCCTTTGAAAACCTTATTGCTCGCTTTAATTGGTTTTATAATCTCATTATTGATTTTAAGTTGAATTTTTTTACATTTTTTCTTAAAACAGATTATAATTGAATGTTGACCTTGGAAAATGTCAGGCCAAAACCCTCCATTGATAAGAAAAGCCCATTCATAGTCACTCTTGCCTTCAAAAGCCTTGTTACTAGCTTAAAATGGTTTTATAATCTCATAATTGATTTTAAGTTGAGTTTTTTTAGATTTTTCATTAAAATAGTTTATAATTAAGTGTTTACCTTGAGAAACGTGAAGTGAAAGCCATCCATTGGCAAGAAAAGTCCATTTATAGTCACTCATGCATTCGAAAGCCTTATTACTCACTTAAAAGAGTTTTATAATCTGATTATTGATTTTATGCTGAATTTTCTTACATTTTTGGTTAAAATAGATTATAATTGAATATTTACCTCGACAAACATGAACCGAATGCCATCCATTGACAAGAAAAATCCATTTACAGTCAGTCATGCCTTCAAAAGCCTTATTACTCGCTTTAAATGGTTTTGTAATCTCATTATTCTTTTTAAGTTGAATTTTTTTACATTTTTTGTTAAAACAGATTATTTTTGAATGTTTACCTCATGAAACATGAGGCTAAAACCCTATGTTGACAGGAAAAGTCCATTTATAGTCAGTCATGGCTTCAAAAGCCTTATTACTCGCTTTAAATGATTTTATAATCTCATTATTGATTTTAACTTGAATATTCTTACATCTTTAGTTAAAACGGCTTATAATTGAATGTTTACCTCAAGAAATGTGAAACGAAAGCCATCGATTGACAAGAAAAGTCCATTTATAGTCACTCATGCCTTCGAAAGCCTTATTACTCACTTTGAATGGTTTTGTAATCTCATTATTGATTTTAAGTTGAATTTTCTTAAATTTTTAGTTAAAACAGATTATAATTGAATGTTTGCCTCGGGAAACGTGAAGTGAAAGCCATCCATTGACAAGAAAAGTCTATTTATAGTCACTTATGCCTTCGAAAGCCTTATTACTCACTTAAAATGGTTTTATAATCTGATTATTGATTTTATACTTAATTTTCTTACATTTTTGGTTAAAACAGATTATAATTTAATGTTTGCTTTGAGAAACGTGATGCGAAAGCCATCGATTGATGAGAAAAGTCCATTTATAGTCACTTATGCCTTTGAAAGCCTTATTACTCACTTAAAATGGTTTTATAATCTGATTATTGATTTTATGCTCAATTTTTTTACATTTTTGGTTAAAACAGATTATAATTTAATGTTTGCTTTGAGAAACGTGAGGCGAAAGGCATCCATTAACAAGAAAAATCCATTTACAGTCAGTCATGCCTTCGAAAGCCTTATTACTAGCTTTAAATGGTTTTATAATCTCATTATTGATTTTAAGTTGAATTTTTTTATATTGTTTGTTAAAACAGATTATAATTGAATGTTCACCTCGGGAAACATCAGGCTCAAACCCTTCGTTAACAGAAAGAGTCCATCTATAGTCACTCATGCCTTCAGAAGCCTTATTAGTCGCTTAAAATTGTTTATAATCTCATAATTGATTTTAAGTTGAATTGTTTTAGATTTTAAGTTAAGAAAGGTTATAATTGAATGTTTACCTCGAGAAGCGTGAAGCGAAAGCCATCAATTGACAAGAAAAGTTCATTTATGTCACTCATGCCTTTGAAAGCCTTATTACTCACTTTAAATGGTTTTGTAATCCCATTATTGATTTTATATTGAATTTTCTTGCATTTTTTGTTAAAACATATTATAATTGAATGTTTGCCTTGAGAAACTTGAAGCAAAAGCCATCGATTGACAAGAAAAATCCATTTACAATCAGTCATGCCTTCGAAAGCCTTATTACTCGATTTAAATGGTTTTATAATCTCATTATTGACTTTAAGTTGAATTTTTTTACATTTTTTATTAAAACTGATTCTTAGTAAATGTTCACCTCAAGAAACATGAGGTTAAAACCCTCCGTTAATAGGAAAAGTCCATTTATAGTCACTCATGCCTTTAGAAGCCTTATTAGTCGCTTAAAATGGTTTTATAATCTCATAATTGATTTTAAGTAGAATTTTTTTGCATTTTCTATTAAGAAAGGTTATAATTGAACGTTTACCTTGAGAAACATGAAGCGAAACCCATCAATTGACAAAAAAAGTTCATTTATAGTAACTCATGCCTTCGAAAGCCTTATTACTCACTTTAAATGGTTTTGTAATCCCATTATTGATTTTATGTTGAATTTTCTTACATTTTTTGTTAAAACAGATTATAATTGAATGTTTGCCTTGAGAAACTTGAAGCGAAAGCCATCGATTGACAAGAAAAATCCATTTACAATCAGTCATGCCGTCGAAAGCCTTATTACTCGATTTAAATGGTTTTATAATCTCATTATTGATTTTAAGTTGAATTTTTTTACATTTTTTATTAAAACTGATTCTAAGTAAATGTTCACCTCAGGAAACATGAGCCTAAAACCCTCCGTTAATAGGAAAAGTCCATTTATAGTGACTCATGCCTTTAGAAGCCTTATTAGTCGCTTAAAATGGTTTTATAATCTCATAATTGATTTTAAGTAGAATTTTTTTGCATTTTCTATTAAGAAAGGTTATAATTGAACGTTTACCTTGGAAAACATGAAGCGAAACCCATCAATTGACAAGAAAAGTTCATTTATAGTAACTCATGCCTTCGAAAGCCTTATTACTCACTTTAAATGGTTTTAAAATCCCATTATGGATTTTATGTTGAATTTTCTTACATTTTTTATTAAAACGGATTATAATTGAATGTTTGTCTCGAGAAACTTGAAGCGAAAGTCATCGATTGACAAGAAAATTCCATTTATAGTCAATCATGCCTTTGAAAGCCTTATTACTCACTTTAAATGGCTTTATAATCTGATTATTCATTTTCAATTGAATTTTTTTACATTTTTTGTTAAAACATATTGTAATTGAATATTTACCTCGAGAAACGTGAGGCTAAAACCCTCCGTTGACAAGAAAAGTACATGTACAGTCACTCATTTCTTCAGAAACCTTATTACACGCTTAAAATGGTTTTATAATCTCACAATTGATTTTAAGCTGAATTATTTTACATTTTTTATTTAGAAGGGTTATAATTGAATGTTTACCTCATGAAACGTGAAGTGAAATCCATCCATGAGCTAGAAAAGTCCATTTATAGTCATTCATGCCTTCGAATACCTTATTACTTGCTTTAAATGGTTTTATAATCTCATAATTGATTTTAAGTTGAATTTTCTTACATTTTTTGTTAAAACAGATTATAATTGAATATTTGCCTAGGGAAGCATGAAGCGAAAGCCATCGATGGATAAGAAAAGTCCATTTCTAGCCATTCATGCCTTCGAAAGCCTTCTTACTTGCTTTAAATGGTTTTATAATCAGATTATGGATTTTAAGCTGAATTTTTTTACATTTTTGGTTACAACAGATTGTAATTGAATGTTTACCTCGTGAAACGTGAAGTGAATGCCATCGATTGACAAGAAAAGTCCATTTACAGTCACTCATGTCTTTGAAAGCCTTATTACTCGCTTGAATTGGTTTTATAATCTCATTATTGATTTTAGGTTGAATTTTTTTTATATTTTTTGTTAAAACAGATTATAATTGAATGTTTACCTTGAGAAACATGAGGATAAAACCCTTCGTTGACAAGAAAAGTCCATTTATAGCCACTCACGCCTTCGAAAGCCTTATTACTCGCTTTAAATCATTTTATAATCTCATAATTGATTTTAAGTTGAATTTTCTTACATTTTTGGTTAAGATAGATTATCATTGAACGTTTACCTTGAGAAACGTGAAGCAAAAGCCGTTAATTGACAAGAAAAGTCCATTTATAGTCACTTATGCCTTTGAAAGCCTTATTACTCGCTTAAAATGGTTTTATAATTTGATTATTCATTTTATGTTGAATTTTCTTACATTTTTGGTTAAAATAGATTATAATTGAATGTTTGGCTAGAGAAACGTGAAGCGAAAGCCATCCATTGACAAGAAAATTCCATTTACAGTCACTCATCCTTTCGAAAGCCTTATTACTCGGTTTAAATGGTTTTATAATCTCATAATTGATTTTAAGTTGAATTTTCTTACATTTTTGGTTAAAACAGATTATAATTGAATGTTTGCCTCAGGAAATGTGCTGCGAAAGCCATCGATTGACGAGAAAAGTCCATTTATAGTCACTCATGCCATCGAAAGCCTTATTGCTCACGTAAAATGGTTTTATAATCTGATTATTAATTTTATGCTGAATTTTCTTACATTTTTGGTTAAAACAAATTATAATTGAAGGTTTGCTTTGAGAAATGTGAAGCGAAACCCATCCATTGACAAGAAAAATCCATTTACAGTCGGTCATGCCTTCGAAAGCCTTATTGCTCGCTTTAAATGTTTTATAATCTCATTATTGATTTTAAGTTGAATTTTTTACATTTTTTGTTAAAATAGATTGTAATTGAATGTTCACCTCGGGAAATATGAGGCTAAAACCCTCTATTAATAGAAAAGGTTCATTTATAGTCACTCATGCCTTCAGAAGCCTTATTAGTCGATTAAAATGGTTTATAATCTCATAATTGATTTTAAGTTGAATTTTTTTAGATTTTCAGTTAAAAAAGGTTATAATTGAATGTTTACCTTGAGAAACGTGAAGTGAAAGCCATCGATTGACAAGAAAACTTCATTTATAGTTACTCATGCCTTCGAAAGCCTTATTACTCACTTTAAATGGTTTTGTAATCCCATTATTGATTTTATGTTGAATTTTCTTACATTTTTTGTTAAAACAGATTATAATTGAATGTTTGCCTCGGGAAACTTGAAGCGAAAGCAATCGATTGGTAAGAAAAATCCATTTACAATCAGTCATGCACTCGAAAGCCTTATTACTCGCTTTAAATGGTTTTATAATCTCATTATTGATTTTAAGTTGAATTTTTTTACATTTTTTGTTAAAACAAATTATAATTGAATGTTCACCTCTAGAAATGTGAGGCTAAAACCCTCTGTTAATACGAAAAGTTCATTTATAGTCACTCATGTCTCCAAAAGCCTTATTAGTTGCTTAAAATGGTTTTATAATCTCATAAATGATTTTAGGTTGAATTTTTTTACATTTTCAGTGAAGAAAGGTTATAATTGAATGTTTAGCTCAAGAAACGTGAAGTGAAACCCATCAACTAATAACAAAAGTCCATTTATAGTAACTCATGCCTTTGAAAGCCTTATTACTCACTTTAAATGGTTTTATAATCCCATTATGGATTTTATGTTGAATTTTCTTACATTTTTAGTTAAAACAGATTATAATTAAATGTTTGTCTCAGGAATCTTGAAGTGAAAGCCATCGATTGAGAAGAAAAGTCCATTTATAGCCATTCATGCCTTCGAAAACCTTATTACTCGCTTTAATTGGTTTTATAATCTCATTATTGATTTTAAGTTGAATTTTTTTACATTTTTTGTTAAAATAGATTATAATTGAATGTTAACCTTGGGAAACGTCAAGCTAAAACCCTCCATTGACAAGAAAAGCCCATTCATAGTCACTCTTGCCTTCAAAAGCCTTGTTACTAGCTTAAAATGATTTTATAATCTCATAATTGATTTTAAGTTGAGTTTTTTTAGATTTTTGGTTAAGATAGTTTATAATTAAGTGTTTGCCTCGAGAAACGTGAAAGCCATCCATTGGCAAGAAAAGTCCATTTATAGTCACTCATGCATTCGAAAGCCTTATTGCTCACTTTAAATGGTTTTATAATCTCATTATTGATTTTAAGTTGAATTTTGTTACTTTTTTGGTTAAAACAGATTATATTTGAATGTTTGCCATGGGAAACGTGAAGCGAAAGTCATTGATTGACAAGAAAAGTCCATTTATAGTCACTTATGCCTTCGGAAGCCTTATTAGTCGCTTAAAAGAGTTTTATAATCTGATTATTGATTTTATGCTGAATTTTCTTACATTTTTGGTTAAAACAGATTATAATTGAATGTTTACCTCGAGAAACGTGAACTGAATGCCATCCATTGACAAGGAAAATCCATTTACAATCAGTCATGCCTTTGAAAGCCTTATTATTCGCTTTAAATGGTTTTGTAATCTCATTATTCATTTTAAGTTGAATTTTTTTGCATTTTTTGTTAAAACAAGTTATTTTTGAATGTTTACCTCATGAAACATGAGGCTAAAACCCTATGTTGATAGGAAAAGTCCATTTATAGTCAGTCATGGCTTCAAAAGCCTTAGTACTCGCTTTAAATGATTTTATAATCTCATTATTGATTTTAACTTGAATATTCTTACATTTTTGGTTAAAACGGCTTATAATTGAATGTTTACCTCAAGAAACGTGAAACGAAAGCCATCGATTGACAAGAAAAGTCCATTTATAGTCACTCATGCCTTCGAAAGCCTTATTACTCACTTTGAATGGTTTTGTAATCTCATTATTGATTTTAAGTTGAATTTTCTTAAATTTTTGGTTAAAACAGATTATAATTGAATGTTTGCCTCGGGAAACGTGAAGTGAAAGCCATCTATTGACAAGAAAAGTCTATTTATAGTCACTTATGCCTTCGAAAGCCTTATTACTCACTTAAAATGGTTTTATAATCTGATTATTGATTTTATACTTAATTTTCTTACATTTTTGGTTAAAACAGATTATAATTTAATATTTGCTTTGAGAAACGTGATGCGAAAGCCATCGATTGATGAGAAAAGTCCATTTATAGTCACTTATGCCTTTGAAAGCCTTATTACTCACTTAAAATGGTTTTATAATCTGATTATTGATTTTATGCTCAATTTTTTTACATTTTTGGTTAAAACAGATTATAATTTAATGTTTGCTTTAAGAAACGTGAAGCGAAAGCCATCGATTGAGAAGAAAAGTCTATTTATAGTCACTCATGCCTTCGAAAGCCTTATTACACGCTTTAAATGGTTTTATAATCTCATAGTTGATTTTAAGTTGAATTTTCTTACATTTTTTGTTAAAACGGATTACAATTGAATGTTTACCTCGAGAAACGTGAAACGAAAGCCATCGATTGACAAGAAAAGTCCATTTATAGTCACTCATGCCTTCGAAAGCCTTATTACTCGCTTTAAATGGTTTTGTAATCTCATTATTGATTTTAAGTTGAATTTTCTTAAATTTTTGGTTAAAACAGATCATAATTGAATGTTTGCCTTGGGAAATGTGAAGCGAAAGCCATCCATTGACAAGAAAAGTCTATTTATAGTCACTCATGCATTTGAAAGCCTTATTACTCACTTTAAATGGTTTTATAATCTCATTATTGATTTTAAGTTGAATTTTCTTACATTTTTGGTTAAAATAGATTATATTTGAAAGTTTGCCTTGGGAAACGTGAAGCGAAAGATATCGATTGATAAGAAAAGTCCATTTATAGTTACTTATGCCTTCGGAAGCCTTATTAGTCGCTTAAAAGAGTTTTATAATCTGATTATTGATTTTATGCTGAATTTTCTTACATTTTTGGTTAAAACATATTATAATTTAATGTTTACCTTAAGAAATGTGAACCGAATGCCATCCATTGACAAGAAAATTCAATTTACAGTCAGTCATGCCTTCGAAAGCCTTATTACTCGCTTTAAATGATTTTGTAATCTCATTATTCATTTTAAGTTGAATTTTTTTACATTTTTTGTTAAAATAGATTATTTTTGAATCTTTACCTCATGAAACATGAGGCTAAAACCCTCCGTTGACAGGAAAAGTCCATTTATAGTCAGTCATGGCTTCGAAAACCTTATTACTCGCTTTAAATGGTTTTATAATCTCATACTTGATTTTAAGTTGAATTTTCTTATAGTTTTGGTCAAAACGGATTATAATTGAATGTTTGCCTCGGGAAACGTGAAACGAAAGCCATCGATTGACAAAAAAAGTCCATTTATAGTCACTCATCCTTCAAAAGCCTTATTACTCGCTTTAAATGGTTCTGTAATCCCATTATTGATTTTAAGTTGAATTTTCTTAGATATTTGGTTAAAACAGATTATAATTGAATGTTTGTTTCGAGAAACGTGAAGCGAAAGCCATCCATTGACAAGAAAAGTCCATTTATAGTCACTCATACCTTCAAAAGCCTTATTGCTCATTTAAAATGGTTTTATAATGTAAAACCAGACCCTATAAACACATGTCATGACATACATGCACCGAGTAGCATGTTATTACGTTAGGAAAGCACCTAATGATAGACGAAACCCGGTATTGTACTTAACGGTACACTTGAGTTTATTTAACCTCGAACTAGTTCAAATAGGAATCGTAGGATGAAATTTAATATTGTACAATCTAGGAATGACTAAAAATGATTGTTCGGAGTTCGAGGGTTCATTTGGGAAAAAATTGAAAATTTTGATGTTCAGGGGTAAAATTGTCATTTTACCACCTAAGATAATAATTTGATCATGGAGTGAAATTTTTGACCAATATTAACTATTTGGAGTATAATTTAATGATAGGAAGTGAAAAAATTCAATTTTGACAATTTTCGAAACATAGGGGCAAAATGGTAATTTTGTCACCCTAGGGTAAAAATCGTAATTTTCACCACCCAAAACTTGTCAAAATTATAGGATTTATTTATTTTTGGTATGAATAACTATGGTATTCTAAGTGGTGAAAAATTGAAGTTTAAAGGATGAAATTTTAAAAACGGGTCAATGGGAAAGTGACACAGGGCACTTTTTAATAATTTAATATTTTTTTTAAAGGAAAGTCAACCCATTTAAACCCCACATCAGGTGATGGCCGGCCATAAGGAGAGAACAAGAGAGAAAATAGAGAGGAAAGGAAGAAAAGAGAAAAATCAAAGGAAAACTAGAAAATTCAAAGGGGAAATCGCGTTTTTCGTCCGTTTACGCGTCTAACGGTAAGATTTTTTGACTTTAGCTTGATTTCTACCTTTCTTATGCCTTTATTTCCATTTAGCAAGCTTGAGGAGAGAGATCAAAAAGTGGTACCAAGGGCTGGCCAAATTTCAAGGGGGAGGAATTTGAAATTCTTATGTTTTGATTTTTAGTTAAATTGATAGTTTTAGTTAGTTAAATGTGTATAGAAATCAAATTGGGCAAGAAAGTATGAAATTTTCACAACACCCACCCTTGGCCGAATCTTCAATGATGTACAATGATGAAGAACTGATTTTTATTCTAAGAGAAATGAAGAGAAAATGATGAAAAATGGTTAAATGTGATAGAAAAACAAAGTGGAAAATTTACCTAGTTAATGTCCCATTTTTGGCCTAATTTTCCAAGGAGAAAAGTGAGCTGATTTTGGTGATTTTAGAAGATTATTGGCTGATATTTAATGGTTAGAAATATTGGAGAGAAAATGGGACAATTTAGAGCTAAAATAGAGTGCATTAGCAATTTATCAGGTAAAGTGCCAAAAATAGGTTAATACCGCGTTTAAGCCGTTTTAGGCTATTGCATTTCATACCATGCATTAGTATAGAATTTAAGTCAATTATATAATGATTTAGCATTAATGTGGTAAATTGTGAAATTTTTGCAATGTGTCTAGGAGGAGAGCCTTCCGGTAAAGGCAAGGAAGTCGTACCCGACGAACAGTGATCGGGGGACTTAAAAAGCATTTAATTTCTACAAACGGTGAGTAAACCTATTATTATTGTAAATTATCTAGAGTTTATTTTTAAATGCTCTTCATGGATTTTATGAAACGAAAATGAGATTAAAATGGGATTTTTGATGTTTTAGAAATAAATGTGACAAATAAATATATTGTCTTGATTTTCTGAAATAAGAAACTTTTGATTATAAAATTGAGTAATTGGAGGCTGCCAATTGTCTTGAAAAATATATTTTCCTATGAATGGCTTATGATATATGAGTATATGTGTCTATATTTTATAATTGCATTGGGAATTTATGAAGCTGTTTTTTACTATACAGGCTGGGTAAATAAATAAAAGCCACGTTATACTTTGAAATTTTATTAAAATTGGTGGGTTTAGTCACTACAGTGACGGGTTTCCATGGACTGCCTATTAGAGGGGCTCGATAAACCCAGTTATATAGTTACTCCGGTTGTAGAGGCGAGGAAGGTAACTCCCAAGGTAGTGTTAAAGCTCACTTCACATCGAACCCCCACGTGAATGTGTAACTCGGCCAACGCCAAGGAACGACTTGTTTTCAAAACTAACATGTGTTTAACATGTAAATATCATAACAACTTTGGCAGACTCGGTTAGATGCCTCGGCAAAGGTATCCCCGAGGACTAGTTTTGGCTTGAGCCCTGTTTTTAATAAAAGTTATAAGCCTTAACAACTGTTTTGGTAAATTACAAATATTTTATGGTTTAAGAAATAAATTGAAAACCTTATGAAATGGTTTGTAATTTGTTGTTTAAACTTGCCTCCATGTTACTCGCCTTTAGATATTTATGATAATGTCTGTTTACTCATTGGGATTGCAAAATCTCACCCACCTCATTTCCAAATATTTCAGGCCTGTGGTAGCTTGTAGATACCCAATTTTGTCGAGGATTCCAGTTGACCCTTCTATCACACAGATAATAGGTTACTATCACCAACACTTGGTGTATTTATGGGCCACTTGTCATTGTAATTATTATTGTACATTATAACTTTGTAAATTATTGTATGTATGAATTTATTTTACTTCTAAGTTACAAAAGATTACTTACACGTGTTTCTATAAATATTTTTTTATATAAAAATGCTATATTTTTGTCTTTTGATTTACTTGAGCCGAAAACGACTAAAAATTATTTAAAACTGATATGTAAGCCTTGCGGGGTTCTGATTGGTATTCCGGGTAATGAGTATCAATCGAGACATCGTGACGGTTGTCATGGGCCTAAGGGAGGTTCCGGGTCGTGACAATTCAATTGGTATCAGAGCTTTCGGTTTAAAAGCTTATGATTTTGAAAAAAGTTTTTGATTTTTAAAGTTCTTGGATTTAAAGTTATTTTAAAATAATTTACAATGTCAGTGTGGCCTAGTTAAGATTAGTTAGTTGCATGTAGTTGCATATAAAGTCTTAAGTCGTCTAAACCAATTTCGTTCTTTTTGTATATCATTATGCCTCCTCGACGTGAGCTACCACCTATCACTAGATCTACCGGTAGGGGAAGAGGTCACCCCAGATAATGTCAGCCGGATTCCATAGAAAAGGAGTTGACTACGTCTTCTTTTAGAGTAGTTCGTACTGTTGAGTCTACCGACATTCCTGTACCTCCTCCATCACCTGTTGCTACTCTTGGCGTACCTGCCATGTCACCCGAGGCAGCTCAGGCATTAGCGACTTTTCTCGCTGCTCTTACGGGCCAGGCTCAGGTTGGTCCAGTTCCACCTACTGTTTCCCCTGTAACAGCCCCAGTACCACCACCTCCTATTCCATCCCAAACACCGGACGTCTCCATTTCTAAGAAATTGAAGGAAGCTAGACAGTTAATTTGCGTCTCATTTACTGATGAGTTGGATGCGATCGCAGCTAAGGATTGGGTTATTCAAGTATCGGAGACACTGGCAGATATGGGATTGATGATGAGATGAAATTAAAGGTGGCTACACGGTTATTTGAGAAGAGAGCCCGTACCTGGTGGAATTCAGTAAAGTCTCACTCTCTTATATCGCTGACTTGGATGGATTTTCTCCAAGAGTTTGATGGTTAGTGTTACACTTATTTCCATCAGAAATAGAAAAAAAGAGAATTTCTGAGCTTGAAACAAGGGAACATGACCATTGAGGAGTATGAAACTCGTTTTAACGAGCTGATGCTTTATGTACCTGAGTTGGTGAGATTGGAGCAAGACCAGGTAAACTACTTTGAGGAGGGACTCCGTAATGAGATACGAGAGCGTGTGATAGTGACTAGCAAGGAGTCGTATAAGGAAGTTGTGCAAATGGCCTTACGGGCTGAGAAGCTTGCCACTGAGAATAGATGGATCGGAGCTGAGTTTTCAAAGAGAAGGAATTCGCTTATGTTCCCGGGTCAGTCTTCAAAGAAAGGCAGAGATTCGACATCTACTGCAGGAAGTAATACCTCAGCGTCTGTGGCATCCACTAGACCTCCATCTTAGCAGTCACAACCGAGATCTTCTAGACTTGATCGACCCGTGATGAGTAGTCAGGGGGGGACTTTAGGAAGATTGGACAGATGCCGTAATTGCGGAGGATTTCATGTTGGGTCATGTTGACAGCTTGTAAAGTGTTTTCAATGCAGCCAATAGGGGCATGTCAAGAGAGATTGTCCTTAGTTGAGACGGGGTACAGTAGCTACTTTTACTCCTCTAACTTATTCTAGTATACCGCGGAGAGACAATTCGGGATCACAGTCCAGACAAGGCCCAGTGATAGGGTCAGGCATGGGAAGCAATACCCTAGAGCAGCCAACTTCCAAACCGCAGCCTCAGATTTTGACTAGGGTTTTTGCAGTGATTGAAGATGAAGCCCTAGTTCAACCTAGCACAGTGACAGGTACTATGATTGTGTTTGATAAAGATGCACATGTTTTGATAGATTCGGGCTCCGATAGATCATACGTGAGCATATCATTTGCATCATTCTCATATAGGAACCTGCCATTATTAGAGGAAAAGATTATAGTGCATACTCCTCTGGGCGAACAGTTAGTAAGAAATACGTATTATAAAGACTGTGGTATTAAAGTTGGGGAAGAAGAATTTATGGGTGATTTAATCCCTTTAGAGATTCGGGACTTTGATTTGATCTTGGGTATGGATTGGTTGTCCACTCATCGAGCTAAGGTGGATTGTTTTAAGAAAGAAGTGATTCTCTAGAGTTTAGAGGGAGCAGAAGTTGTATTTACGGGGGAACGCGGAGTATTACCGTTTTGTGTAATCTCGGCTCTCAAAGCTTTGAAATTGGTGCGAAAGGGATATCCGGCATACTTGGCTCACGTGATTGATATATCGAGGGAGGAACCTAAGTTAGAGAATGTCTTCTTAGTAAGTGAGTTCCCTGATGTATTTTCTGATGAATTATCGAGACTTCCTCCCGATCGTGAGTTCAAATTCACCATTGACTTACTTTCGGGTACTGCCCCTATCTCTATTCCTCTATATAGAATGGCTCCGGCAGAGTTGAAGGAGTTGAAAGTACAGTTGAAAGAGTTAGTGGACAAGAGTTTTATACGCCCTAGTACATCTCCATGGGGAGCACCGATTTTATTTGTGAGAAAGAAAGACGATACACTTCGGTTATGTATAGATTATCAACAGGTTAACAAAATGACCTTTAAGAACAAGTATCCATTGTCGAGGATTGATGATCTTTTCGATCAATTACAGGGAGCTACAGTGTTTTCTAAGGTTGATCTGAGGTCTGGGTATCATCAATTGAGGATTAAAGAACAGGATGTACCCAAGACAGCGTTGAGGACTCGGTACGGTCATTATGAGTTCTTGGTCATGCCTTTCGGGTTAACTAACGCACCGACAACTTTTATGGATCTCATGAACAGGGTGTTCCACCCTTAATTGGACAAGTTTGTTATTGTGTTCATTGATGACATCCTAGTTTACTCGAGAGATAATGATGATCATGCTACCCACTTGCGTATAGTATTACAGACTTTGCAGGAAAGACAGTTGTATTCAAAGTTTTCGAAGTGTGAGTTTTAGTTACAAGAAGTGGTATTCTTGGGACATGTAGTATCGGGAGCTGGAATATATGTTGATCCTAAGAAGATAGAGGCAATTTTACAATGGGAGCAACCTAAGACAGTGAAAGAGATTCGTAGTTTCCTCAGATTAGTCGGTTATTATCGAAGGTTTGTTCAGGGGTTTTCCTTAATAGCAGCTCCTTTGACCCGTCTAACTCGTAAGGGAGTTAAGTTTGAGTGGGATGATGTTTGTGAGAATCAATTTCTGGAGCTAAAGAACCAGTTAACCTTCGCTCCCGTTTTAACACTTCTTGTGAGTGGTAAAGGATTTGTAGTTTATAGTGATGCCTCAAAGTTGGGGTGGGGTGCGTACTAATGCAGGATGAAAAAGTTGTGGCTTATGCTTCTAGACAGCTAAAGAGGCATTAAGCAAATTACCCTACCCATGATTTAGAGTTAGCAGCTGTGGTGTTTGCTTTAAAAATCTAGAGGCATTACTTGTATGGTGAGCATTGTCGGATATTTACGGATCACAAGAGTTTAAAATATTTGCTCACTTAGAAGGAGCTTAATTTGAGGCAAAGGCGATGGTTGGAGTTGATAAAAGATTATGACTTTGGTGATAGACTATCATCAGGGAAAAGCGAACGTTATAGCTGATGCCTTAAGTCGTAACTCTTGATTGTTTTAGCTGTACTTCAGAGTTGTTATTTTTCAGCATTATTAGAGATGAAATCTCTTAGGGTCCAGTTGAGAAATGGTGAGGATGGATCCTTATTGGCAAGCTTCATTGTGCGACCTTCGTTACTAAATCAAATTAAGGACATTTAGAGGTCTGATGAGGAGTTAAGAAAAGAAATTCAAAAATTGACCGATGAAGGAGTCAGTGAGTTTAGATTCGGAGAGGATAACGTCTTGATGTTTAGAGACCGAGTTTGTGTTTCTGAGGGAAACTAGCTGAAACAGGCGATCATGGAAGAAGCCCATTCATCTCCCTATGCACTACATCCTAGAAGCACCAAGATGTATAGGACTATCAAGGAGAATTATTGGTGGCCAGGTATAAGTGAGACGTAGCAAAATTTGTAGCAAAGTGTCTCGTATGTCAGCAAGTTAAGGCAGAGCATCAAAGGCCAGTAGGTACACTTCAGTCTTTACCTGTTCCTGAGTGGAAATGAGAGCATGTAACTATGGATTTTGATTTAGGATTGTCGCAAACATAGAGGGGAAAGGATGCGATCTGGGTGATCATAGATCGGTTGACTAAGTTCGCTCATTTTTTAGCTGTCCATAGTACATACTCTATTGAGAAGCTAGCTCAGCTCTATGTAGATGAGATTGTGAGGCTACATGGAGTTCCCGTTTCTATAGTGTCAGACCGAGATCCTCGATTCACTTCTCGATTTTGGTCGAAATTTCAAGAAGCTCTCGGAACCTAATTGAAATTTAGCACTGCTTTTCACCCACAGATAGATGGTCAGTTAGAGAGGACTATCCGAACTATGAAGGATATGTTGAGGGCTTGTGTCATGGATTTTCTTGGGAGTTGGGATAGACACTTGCCATTAGTAGAATTTGCTTACAACAACAGCTTCCAGTCTAGCATTGGTATGGCACCGTATGAAGCTTTATATGGAAGGAAATGTCGTACCCCACTTTGTTGGGATGAAGTGGGTGAAAGAAAGTTAGTTAGTGTGGAATTGATCGATCTAACTAATGACAAGATCAAGGTTATACGAGAAAAGCTGAAGGTAGCCGAGGATAGGCAGAAGAGCTATGCAGATAAACGGAGAAAAGACTTGGAGTTTGAGATCGATGATAGAGTTTTTCTTAAGGTTTCTCCGTGGAAAGGTGTGATTCGATTTATGAAATGGGGAAAGCTTAACCCGAGGTATATTGGACCATTCCAAATCATTGAGAGAAATTGGACCAGTGGCTTATCGGTTAGAACTACCTTCGGAGTTAGATCGGATCCACAACGTTTTCCATGTCTCCATGCTTAAGAAATATGTACCAGATCCCTATCACATCCTCGAAGCACCTCCGATCGAGTTGCATGATGATTTGAAGTTCGAGGTGCAACTTGTGAGTATCTTGGATCGAAAGGATCGAGTATTGAGGAACAAAAGTATTTCAATGGTCAAAGTGTTGTGGAAAAGTGCTCGAATGGAGGAAATGACATGGGAAATAAAGCATCAGATGAGGAACCAATACCCGCATCTATTTATCGAATCTGGTAAGTGAAATTTTGAGGTCAAAATTTTATTTTAAGGTGGGTAGAATTGTAAAACCCAACCCTATAAACACGTCATGACATACATGCACTGAGTAGCATATTATTACGTTAGAAAACCACCTAAGAATAGACGAAACCCGATATTGTACCTAACGGTACACTTGAGTTGATTTAACCTCGAACTAGTTCAAATAGGAATCGTATGATGAAATTTAATATTTTATAGTCCAGGAATGACTAAAAATTATTGTTCGGAGTTCGAGGGTTCATTTGGGAAAAAATTAAAAATTTTGATGTTCAGGGGTAAAATCGTCATTTTACCACCTAAGATAATAATTTGATCATGGAGTGAAATTTTTTACCAAGATTAACTAGTTGGAGTATAATTTAATGATAGAAAGTGAAAATTTTCAATTTCGGCAATTTTGAAAACATAGGGGCAAAACGATAATTTTGTCACCTCGGGGTAAAAATCGTAATTTTCACCACCCAAAACTTGTCAAAATTATAGGATTTATTTATTTTTGGTATGAATAGCTATGGTATTCTAAGTGGTGAAAAATTAAAGTTTAAAGGACGAAATTTTAAAAACGGGGTCAATGGGAAAGTGACACATGGCACTTTTTAATGATTTAATATTTTTTTTAAAGGAAAGCCAACCCATTTAAACCCCACATCAGGTGATGGTCGGCCATAAGGAGAGAACAAGAGAGAAAATAGAGAGGAAAGGAAGAAAAGAGAAAAACCAAAGGAAAACTAGAAAATTCAAAGGGGAAATCGCGTTTTTCGTCCGTTTACGCTTCTAACGGTAAGATTTTTCGACTTTAGCTTGATTTCTACCTTTCTTATGCCTTTGTTTCCATTTAGCAAGCTTGAGGAGAGAGATCAAAAAGTGATACCAAGGGCTGGCCAAATTTCAAGGGGGAGGAATTTGAAATTCTTATGTTTTGATTTTTAGTTAAATTGATAGTTTTAGTTAGTTAAATGTGTATAGAAATCAAATTGGGCAAGAAAGCATGAAATTTTCACAACACCCACCCTTGGCCGAATCTTCAATGATGTACAATGATGAAGAACTGATTTTTGTTCTAAGAGAAATGAAAAAAAATGATGAAAAATGGTTAAATGTGATAGAAAAACAAAGTGGAAAATTTACCTAGTTAATGTCCCATTTTTGGCCTAATTTTCCAAGGAGAAAAGTGAGCTGATTTTGGTGATTTTGGAAGATTATTGGCTGATATTTAATGGTTAGAAATGTTGGAGAGAAAATGGGACAATTTAGAGCTAAAATAGAGCGCGTTAGCAATTTATCGGTTAAAGTGCCAAAAATAGGTTAATACCGCGTTTAAGCCGTTTTAGGCTATTGCATTTCATACCATGCATTAGTATAGAATTTAAGTCAATTATATAATGATTTAGCATCAATGTGGTAAATTGTGAAATTTTTGCAATGTGTCTAGGAGGAGAGCCTTCCGGTAAAGGCAAGGAAGTCGTACCCGACGAACAATGATCGAGGCACCTAAAAAGAATTTAATTTGTACAAACGGTGAGTAAACCTATTATTATTGTAAATTATCTAGAGTTTATTTTTAAATGCTCTTCATGGATTTTAAAAAATGAAAATGAGATTAAAATGGGATTTTTATTGTTTTAGAAATAAATGTGACAAATAAATATATTGTCTTGATTTTTTGAAATAAGAAACTTTTGATTATAAAATTGAGTAATTGGAGGCTGCCAATTGTCTTGAAAAATATTTTTTCCTATGAATGGCTTATGATATATGAGTATATGTGGCTATATTTTATAATTGCATTGGGAATTTATGTAAGCTGTCTTTTACTATGTAGGCTGGGTAAATAAATAAAAGCCACGTTATACTGTCGAAATTTTATTAAAATTGGTGGGTTTAGTCACTATAGTGATAGGTTTCCGTGGACTGCCTATTAGAGGGGCACTATAAATCTGGTTATATAGTTACTCCGGTTGTAGAGGCAAGAAGGGTAACTCCTGAGGTAGTGTTAGAGCTCACTTCACATCGAACCCCCATTTAAATGTGTAACTCGACCAACACCAAGGAACGACTTGTTTTCAAAACTAACATGTGTTTAACATGCAAATATCATAACAACCTTGGCGAACTCAGTTAGATGCCTCGACCAAGGTATCCTCGAGGACTAGTTTTGGCTTGAGCCCTGTTTTTAATAAAAGTTATAAGCCTTAACAACTGTTTTGGTAAGTTACAAATATTTTATGGTTTAAGAAATAAATTGAAAACCTTATGAAATGGTTTGTAATTTGTTATTTAAACTTGCCTCCATGTTACTCGCCTTTAGATATTTATGATAATGTCTGTTTACTCATTGGGATTGTAAAATCTCACTCACCTCCTTTCCAAATATTTCAGGCCTGTGGTAGCTTGTAGATACCCGATTTTGTCGAGGATTCCAGTTGACCCCTCTATCACACAGACAATAGGTTACTATCACCAACACTTGGTGTATTTATGGGCCACTTGTCATTGTAATTATTATTGTACATTATAACTTTGTAAATTATTGTATGTATGAATTTATTTTACTTCTAAGTTACAAAAGATTACTTACACGTGTTTCTATAAATATTGTTCTATATAAAAATGTTATATTTTTGTCTTTTGATTTACTTGAGTCGAAAATGACTGAAAATTGTTTAAAACTGATATGTAAGCCTTGCGAGGTTCCGATTGGTATTTCGGGTAATGAGTATCAATCGGGATGTCGCGGTAGTTGTCATGGGCCCGAGGGAGGTTTCAGGTCGCGACATATAATCTGATTATTGATTTTATGCTGAATTTTCTTACATTTTTTGTTAAATCAGATTATAATTTAATGTTTGCTTCGAGAAACGTGATGCGAAAGCCATCGATTGACGAGAAAAGTACATTTATAGTCACTTATGCCTTCGAAAGCCTTATTACTCACTTAAAATGGTTTTATAATCTGATTATTGATTTTATGCTCAATTTTTTTTACATTTTTGGTTAAAACAGATTATAATTTAATGTTTACTTCGAGAAACGTGAGGCGAAAGGCATCCATTGACAAGAAATCCATTTACAGTCAGTCATGCCTTCGAAAGCCTTATTACTCACTTTAAATGGTTTTATAATCTCATTATTGATTTTAAGTTAGATTTTTTTACATATTTTTGTTAAAACAGGTTATAATTGAATGTTCACCTCGGGAAACGTAAGGCTCAAACCCTTCGTTAATAGAAAAAGTCCATCTATAGTCGCTCATGCCTTCAAAAGCTTTATTAGTCGCTTAAAATGGTTTATAATCTCATAATTGATTTTAAGTTGAATTTTTTTAGATTTTAAGTTAAGAAAGGTTATAATTGAATGTTTACCTCGAGAAGCGTGAAGCGAAAGCCATCGATTGACAAGAAAAGTTCATTTATGTCACTCATGCCTTCGAAAGCCTTATTACTCACTTTAAATGGTTTTGTAATCCCATTATTGATTTTATGTTGAATTTTCTTACATTTTTTGTTAAAACATATTATAATTGAATGTTTGCCTTGGGAAACTTGAAGCAAAAGCCATCGATTGACAAGAAAAATCCATTTACAATCAGTCATGCCTTTGAAAGCCTTATTACTCGCTTTAAATGATTTTATAATCTCATTATTGATTTTAAGTTGAATTTTTTTACATTTTTTGTTAAAACAGATTATAATTAAATGTTCACCTCAGGAAACGTGAGGCTAAAACCCTCCGTTAATAGGAAAAGTCTATTTATAGTCACTCATGCCTTCAGAAGCCTTATTAGTCGCTTAAAATGGTTTTATAATCTCATAATTGATTTTAAGTAGAATTTTTTCACATTTTCGGTTAAGAAAGGTTATAATTGAACATTTACCTTGAGAAACGTGAAGCGAAACCCATCGATTGACAAGAAAAGTACATTTATAGTAACTCATGCCTTCAAAAGCCATATTGCTCACTTTAAATGGTTTTAAAATCCCATTATGGATTTTATGTTGAATTTTCTTACATTTTTTATTAAAACGAACTATAATTGAATGTTTGTCTTGAGAAACTTGAAGCGAAAGCCATCGATTGACAAGAAAATTCCATTTATAGTCAATCATGCCTTCGAAAGCCTTATTACTCACTTTAAATGGTTTTATAATCTGATTATTTGTCACGACCGGGAACCTCCCTCTGGCCCATGACAACCGCCGCAATGTCTCGATTTACACTCATTACTCAGAATGCCAATAGAAACCCCGCAAGTCTTACGTATCAGTTTCTTGCCTTTCTTGTGAGCAATCGTTGTTAAACATTCCGTTTTAAACAATTACCGGTCATTTCTGCCTCAAGTAAATCAAAGACAAAATTATTTAAAAGGATTTATAGACAAATATTACTATTCAAAATATTGATTAAAATATAGCATTTTTATATCAAACAATATTTATAGAAACACATGTAAGTAAAATAAATTCATACATACAATAATTTACAAGGTTATAATGTACAATAATAATTACAATGACAAGTGGCCCATAAATACACCAAGTGTTGGTGATAGTAACCTACTGTTTGTGAGATAGAGGGGTCAACTGGAATCCTCGACAAAATCGAGTATCTACAAGCTACCACAGGCCTGAAATATTTGAAAAGGAGGTGGGTGAGATTTTGCAATCCCAATGAGTAAACAGACATTATTATAAATATCTAAAGGCGAGTAAAATGGAGGCTAGTTTAAACAACAAATCACAAACCATTTCATAAGGTTTTCAATTTATTTCTTAAACCATTAAATATTTGTAATTTACCAAAACAGTTGTTAAGGATCTTGACTTTTATTATAAACAAGGCTCAAGCCAAAAACTAGTCCTCGAGGATACCTTGGCCGAGGCATCTAACCGAGTCCATCAAGGTTGTTAAGATATTTACATGTTAAACACATGTTAGTTATGAAAACAAGTCGTTCCTTGGCGTTGGCCAAGTTACACATTCACGTGGGGGTTCGACATGAAGTGAGCTCTAACACTACCCCGAGAGTTACCCTTCTCGCCTCTACAATCGAAGTAACTATATAGCCGGGTTTATTGTGCCCTTCTAATAGGTAATCCACGGAAACCCGTCACTACAGTGACTAAACCCACCAACTTTAATAAAATTTCGACACTATAACGTGGCTTTTTTTTATTTACCCAGCCTGCATAGTAAAAGACAGCTTATATAAATTCCCAATGCAATTATAAAATATAGCCACATATACTCATATATCATAAGCCATTCATAGGAAAATATATTTTTCAAGACAATTGGCAGCCTCCAATTACTCAATTTCATGATCAAAAGTTTCTTATTTCAGATAATCAACACCATATATTTATTTGTCACATTTATTTCTAAAACATCAAAAGTCCCATTTTAATCTCATTTTCCTTTCGTAAAATACATAAAGAGCATTTAAAAATAAACTCTAGATAATTTACAATAATAATAGGTTTACTCACAGTTTTCGAAAACTAAATTCGGGTACTCCAACTATTACTTCTCGGGTGCAATTTCTTTGCCCTTGCTAGAGGATTCTCCACCTTGACAAATTGCACAATTAAGAGGTTTACTACTTTGGTACTAAACCAAAATAAACTAATTTATACTACTAATGCATGATATGAAGTGCAAAATGTCTAAATTTTGCCTAAACTCGGTGTTAGCCTATTTCGATCTTTTACCCGATAAATCGATATATGCATCAGTTTAAACTCCAAATTAATTTTTTTCAGTTTCTATACCTCAATTGCACCCAAATTGACTTAATGTCCCTCAGTGTGGTGCAAATTATCAGTCTTGGCAGTAAATTACGAAAATACCCCTAGTGGGTAAAAATTCATATTTTTGCTCTGAAAATTCTCATTATTTTTCTAGGCTCATAATTCATCATTATTCATCAAATAAACATCAAGATCAGCAACCAATATTCCCCTAGAAAATTCAGCATAATGGGTTTCAGTGGGAGAAAACTATTTCTCTAGCTTATTTTTGCTATATTACAATATAACCTAACTAAAATCACTTAATTTAATTAAAATCAACCAAAACTCAAGCTCAAAACTCATCCATGGAGGTTTGGCCAGCATGGGTGTCCATTCCCACTTTCTAATTTTGCATGGAAATGAGAAAAATGCATGGGTAGTGAAAATCACAAGGAAAATCAATGAAATTTACCTTTTTAATGCTTGATTTCTCTCGATTTTCCCCAAAATTTTCAGCTAGGGTTCTTATTTCTTTTCCCCCTTTTCTCTCCTGGTTTGGATAGCTTGAAGAAGATGAGAATTCTGGAAATTTTGACCTTTTTAAAGGCTAAAATAATATAATATTATTTTATTCATTTTTTAATGTTTTATTAATTCCTTAAATTCTAGCCATCCATTTGTTTCTAAATTTTCACCATACACTTGTTCCACATATCCATAGCTTAGATAAAATTCTCAGACATATCCAAAGTCTTGGTGGAGTAATTTTTTTAAAATTTACACTTTTACCCTTATAAAAGTCAAAAATTACATTTTTGCCTCAAAAACTGAAAAATTACCCATATACATATTTTTCATCCCTTATTCTCATACCATTCTCCAATTTGTCAAATTTGATATAAATTCTCTCAAAATCTCAAATTTTGTCCGCGGGTGGCAAAATTACGATTTTACCCCTATACTCCAGAAATCACCGAAATTAAACTTTTCACTTCCTATCATTAAATTATACTCCAAATAGTTAATCTTGGTAAAAAATTTCACTCCATGATCAAATTATTATCTTAGGTGACAAAATGACGATTTTGCCCCTGAACATCAAAATTTTCAATTTTTTCCCAAATGAACCCTTGAACTTCGAACAATCATTTTTAGTCATTCATGGACTGTAAAATATTAAATTTCATCCTACGATTCCTATTCGAACTAGTTCGAGGTTAAATCAACTCTAGTGTACTGTTAGATACAATACCGGATTTTGTCTATTCTTAGAGACTTTCCTAGCGTAATAACATGCTACTCAGTGCATGTATGTCATGACATGTATTTTTAGGGTCGGGTTTTACAATTCTACCTCCCTAAAAATAGAATTTTGACCTCAAAATTTCACTTACCAGATTCTACAAATAGATGCGGGTATTGGTTCCTCATTTGATGCTCTACTTCCCATGTCATTTCCTGCATTCGAGCACTTTTCCACAACACTTAGACCATTGAAATACTCTTGTTCCTCAATACTCGATCCTTTCAATCCAAGATACTCATAGGTTGCATCTCGAACTTCAAATCGTCATGCAACTCAATCGGAGGTGCTTCGAGAATGTGAGAGGGATCTGGTACATATTTCTTAAGCATGGAGACATGGAAAACGTTGTGGATCCGATCTAACTCCGAAGGTAGTTCTAACCGATAAGCCACTGGTCCAATTCTCTCAATGATTCGGAATGATCCAATATACCTCGAGTTAAGCTTTCCTCGCTTCGTAAATCGAATCACACCTTTCCACGGAGAAACCTTGAGAAAAACTCTATCATCGATCTCAAACTCCAAATTTTTTCTCCGTTTATCTGCATAGCTCTTCTGCCTATCTTGGGCTACCTTTAGCCTTTCTCGTATAACCTTGATCTTGTCATTAGTTAGATCAATAAATTCCACACTAACTAACTTTCTTTCACTCACTTCATCCCAACAAAGTGGAGTACGACATTTCCTTCCATATAAAGCTTCGTACGGTGCCATACCAATGCTAGACTGGAAGCTGTTGTTGTAAGCAAATTCCACTAACGGCAAGTGTCTATCCCAACTCCCAAGAAAATCCATGACACAAGCGCTCAACATATCCTCCATAGTCTGGATAGTCCTCTCTGACTGACCATTTGTCTATGGGTGAAAAGTAATGCTAAATTTTAATTTAGTTTTGAGAGCTTCTTGAAATTTTGACCAAAATCGAGAAGTGAATCGAGGATCTCGGTCTGACAATCTCATTTATATAGAGTTGAGCCAGCTTCTCAATAGAGTATGTACTATGGACAGCTAAAAAGTGAACAGACTTAGTCAACAGATCTACGATCACGCAGATCGCATCCTTTCCCCTCTGTGTCCGCGGTAGTCCCAAAACAAAATCTATAGTTACATGCTCCCATTTTCACTCGGGAATAGGTAAAGACTAAACTGTACCTGCTGGTTTCTGATGCTCTGCCTTAACTTGCTGACATACGAGACACTTTGCTACGAATTCTGCTACGTCTCGTTTCATACCTGGCCACCAATAATTCTCCCTGATAGTCCTATACATCTTGGTGCTTCCAGGATGTAATGCATAGGCAGATGAATGGACTTCTTCCATGATCAGCTGTCTTAGCTGGTTTCCCTTAAGAACACAAACTTGGTCTCTAAACATCAAGATGTTATCCTCTCTGAATTTGAATTCACTAACTCCCCCATCGGTCAATTTTTGAATTTCTTTTCTTAACTTATCATCAAACCTCTGAATGTCCTTGATCTGATTAAGTAATGAAGGTCGCACAATGAAGCTTGCCAATAAGGATCCATCCTCACCATTTCTCAACTGGACCCTAAGAGATTTCATCTCTAATAATGCTGGAAAACAACAACTCTGAAGTACGGCTAAAGACGATGAAGACTTACGACTTAAAGCATCAGCTACAACGTTCGCCTTTCCTAGATGATAGTCTATCACCAAGTCATAATCTTTTATCAACTCCAACCATCGCCTTTGCCTCAAATTAAGCTCCTTTTGAGTGAGCAAATATTTTAAACTCTTATGATCCGTAAATACCTGACAATGCTCACCATACAAGTAATGCCTCTAGATTTTTAAAGCAAACACCACTGCTGCTAACTCTAAATCATGGGTATGCTAATTTGCTTCATGCCTCTTTAGCTGTCTAGAAGCATAAGCCACAACTTTTTCATCCTGCATCAACACACACCTTAACCTCAACTTAGATGCATCGTTGTACACCACAAATTCTTTTCCATTAACAGGAAGTGTTAAAACGGGAGCGGAGGTTAACCGGTTCTTTAGCTCCTGAAATCGACTTTCACACACATCGTCCCTCTTAAACTTAACTCCCTTACGAGTTAAATGGGTCAAAGGAGCTGCTATTAAGGAAAGCCCCTAAACAAACTTTCAATAATAATCAGCTAATCCGAGGAAACTACGAATCTCCGTCACTGTCTTAGGTAGCTCCCATTGTAAAATTGCCTTTATCTTCTTGGGATCGACATATATTCCAACTCCCGATACTACGTGTCCCAAGAATACCACTTCCTGTAACCAAAACTCACACTTCAAAAACTTTGCATACAACTGTGTTTCCCGCAAAGTCTATAATACTATACACAAGTGAGTAGCGTGCTCATCATTATCTCTCGAGTAAACCAAGATGTCATCAATGAACACAATAACAAACTTGTCCAAGTAAGGGTGAAACACCCTGTTCATGAGATCCATAAAAGCTGCTGGTGTGTTAGTTAACCCGAAAGGCATGACCAAGAACTCATAATGACTGTACCGAGTCCTGAACACTGTCTTGGGTACATCCTGTTCTTTAATCCTCAACTGATGATACCCAGACCTCAGATCAACCTTAGAAAACACTATAGCTCCCTGTAATTGATCGAAAAGATCATCAATCCTCGGCAACGGATACTTGTTCTTAATGGTCATTTTGTTAAGCTGTCGGTAATCTATACATAACCGAAGTGTACCGTCTTTCTTTTTCACAAATAAATCCGGTGCTCCCCACGGAGATGTACTAAGGCGTATAAAACCCTTGTCCACTAAGTCTTGCAACTGTACTTTCAACTCCTTCAACTCTGCCGAAGCCATTCTATATGGAGAAATAGAGATAGGGGCAGTACTTGGAAGTAAGTCAATGGTGAATTCGATCTCACGATCGGGGAAGAAGTCCTGGTAATTCATCAGGAAATACATCAGGGAACTCACTTACTACGGGGACATTCTCTAACTTAGGTTCCTCCCTTGATATATCAATCACGTGAGCCAAGTATGCCGGATATCCCTTTCGCACCAATTTCAAAGCTTTGAGGGCCGAGATTACACAAAATGGTAATACTCGACGCTCCCCCGTAAATACAACTCATGCTCCCTCTGAACTCTGGAGAATCACTTCTTTCTTAAAATAATTCACCTTTGCTCGATGAGTGGACAACCAATCCATACCCAAGATCAAATCAAAGTCTCGAATCTCTAAAGGAATTAAATCACCCATAAATTCTTCTTCCCCAACTTTAATACCACAGTCTCTATAATACGTATTTCTTACTAACTGCTCGCCCAGAGGAGTATGCACATAATCTCTTCCTCTAATGGTGACAAGTTCCTATTTGAGAATGATGCAAATGATATGCTCACGTATGATCTATCGGAGCCCAAATCTATCAAAACATGTGCATCTCTATCAAACACAATCATAGTACCTGTTACTGTGCTAGGTCGAACTCGGGCTTCATCCTCAGTCACTACAAAAACCCTGGTCGAAATCTGGGGCTGCGATCTGGAAGATGGCTGCTCTGGGGTATTACTCCCCATGCCTGACCGTATCACTGGGCCCTGTCTGGACTGTGATCCCAAAGTGTCTCTCTGCGGTATACTAAGACGAGTTGGAGGAGTAGAAGTAGCTATTGTACCCCATCTCAATTGAGGACAATCTCTTTGGATATGCCCCTATTGGCCACATTAAAAACATCTTACAGGCTTTCTACATGACCCAACATGAAATCCTCCGCAATTACGGCATCTGTCCAATCCTCCTGAAGTCCCCCCCTAATTACTCATCACTAGCCGATCAAATCTAGAAAATCTCGACTGTGACTACTAAGATGGAGGTCTAGTAATGCCACAGATGCTGAGGTAGTACTTTCTGCAATAGATGTAGAATCTCTGCCTCTCTTTGAATACTGACTCGGGAATGTAGGCAGATTCCTTCTCTTTGCGAACTCAGCTCGGATCCGTCTATTCTCAGTGGCGAGCTTCTCAGCCCGTAAGGCCATCTGCACAACTTCCTTATACGACTCCTTGCCAGTCACTATCATACGCTCCCGTATCTCATTACGGAGTCCTTCCTCAAAGTAGTTTACCTGGTCTTACTCTAATCTCACCAACTCAGGTACATAAGACGTCAGCTCATTAAAACGAGTTTCATACTCCTCAATGGTCATGTTCCCTTGTTTCAAGCTCAGAAACTCTCTCTTTTTCTCTTTCTAATGGAAATAGGTGTAGTACTGACCATCGAACTCTCGGAGGAAATCCGTCCAAGTCAGCGGTATAGGAGAGTAAGACTTTACTGAATTCCACCAAGTACGGGCTCTCTTCTCAAATAACCGTGTAGCCACCTTCAATTTCATCTCATCATCTAATCCCATATCTATCAGTGTCTCCGATACCTGAATAACCCAATCCCTAGCTGCGGTCGCATCTAACTCACCAGTAAACGAGACGCAACCTAATTGTCTAGCTTCCTTCAATTTCTTAGAAATGGAGACATCCGGTGTTTGGGGTGGAATAGGAGGTGGTGGTACTAGGGCTGTTACAGGGGAAACAGCGGGTGAAACTGGACCAGCCTGAGCCTGGACCGTAAAAGCAGTGAGAAAAGTCGCTAATGCTTGAGCTGCCTCAATTGACATGGAAGGTACGCCAGGTGCAGTAACAGGTGGTGGAGGAGGTACAAAAATGTCAATAGACTCAACAGTAGGAGTTGCTCTAAAAGAAGACGTAGTCGACTCCTCTTCTATGGAACTCGGTTGACTCTATCTCGGGTGACCTTTTCCCCTACCAGTAGATTTAGTGATAGGTGGTAGCTCACGTCGAGGAGGCATAATGATCTACAAAAGAACGAAATTGGTTTAGACGACGTAAGACTCTATATGCAACTACGTGCAACTAACTAATCTTAATTGGGCCACACTGACATTGTAAATTATTTTAAAATAACTTTAAATCCAAGAACTTTAAAAATCAAAAACTTCTTTTAAAACCATAAGCTTTTAAACCGAAAGCTCTGATACCAACTGAATTGTCATGACTCGAAACCTCCCTCGAGCCCATGACAATCGCCGCGACGTCCCAATTTACACTCATTCCCTGGAATGTTAATCGGAACCCCGCAAGGCTTACGTATTAGTTTCTTGCCTTTCCTGTGAGCAATCGTTGTTAAACATTCCGTTTTAAATAATTATCGGTCGTTTCCGGCTCAAGTAAATCAAAAGACAAATTTTTTTTTAAAAGGATTTATAGACAAATATTACTATTCAAAATATTGATTAAAATATAGTATTTTTATATAAAATAATATTTATAGAAACACGTGTAAGTAATCTTTTGTAACTTAGAAGTAAAATAAATTCATACATACAATAATTTACAAAGTTATAATGTACAATAATAATTACAATGACAAATGGCCCATAAATACACCAAGTGTTGGTGATAGTAACCTACTATCTGTGAGATAGAGGGGTCAACTGGAATCCTCGACAAAATCGGGTATCTATAAGCTACCACAGGCCTAAAATATTTGGAAAGGAGGTGGGAGAGATTTTGCAATCCCAATGAGTAAACAAATATTATTATAAATATCTAAAGGCGAGTAAAATGGAGGCTAGTTTAAACAACAAATCACAAACCATTTCATAAGGTTTTCAATTTATTTCTTAAACCTTAAAATATTTGTAATTTACCAAAACAATTGTTAAGGATCTTGACTTTTATTATAAACAGGGCTCAAGCCAAAAACTAGTCCTCGGGGATACCTTGGCCGAGGCATCTAACCGAGTCTGACAAGGTTGTTAAGATATTTACATGTTAAAAACATGTTAGTTTTGAAAACAAGTCGTTCCTTGGAGTTGGTCGAGTTATACATTCACGTGGGGGTTCGACGTGAAGTGAGCTCTAACACTACCTCAGGAGTTACCCTCTTCGCCTCTACAACCGGAGTAACTATATAACCGGATTTATCGTGCCCCTCTAATAGGCAGTCCACGGAAACCCATCACTGTAGTGACTAAACCCACCAACTTTAATAAAATTTCGACAGTATAACGTGGCTTTTCTTTATTTACCCAGCCTGCATAGTAAAAGACAGCTTACATAAATTCCCAATGCAATTATAAAATATAGCCACACATACTCATATATCATAAGCCATTCATAGGAAAATATATTTTTTCAAGACAATTGGCAGCCTCCAATTACTCAATTTCATGATCAAAAGTTTCTTATTTCAGATAATCAACACAATATATTTATTTGTCACATTTATTTCTAAAACATCAAAAGTCCCATTTTAATCTCATTTTAATTTCATAATATACAAAAAAAAATATTTAAAAATAAACTCTAGATAATTTACAATAATAATAGGTTTACTCACAGTTTTCGAAAACTAAATTTGGGTACTCCAACTATTACTCCTCAGGTGCGATTTCTTTGCCCTTGCCAGAGGATTCGCTACCTTGACAAATTGCACAATTAAGAGGTTTACTACTTTGGTACTAAACCAAAATAAACTAATTTATACTACTAATGCATGATATGAAGTGCAAAATGTCTAAATTTTGCCTAAACGTGGTGTTAGCTTATTTCGATCTTTTACCTGATAAATCGTTATACGCGTCCGTTTAAATTCGAAATTAATTTTTTTCAGTTTCTATACCTCAATTGCACCCAAATTGACTTAAGTTCCCTCAGTGTGGTGCAAATTATCAGTCTCAATAGCAAATTACGAAAATACCCCTAATGGGTAAAAATTAGTATTTTTGCTCCGAAAATTCCCATTATTTTTTTAGGCTCATAATTCATCATTATTCATCATAATTTCTCAAATAAACATCAAGATCAGCAGCCAATATTCCCCTAGAAAATTTGGCATAATGGGTTTCAATGGGAGAAAATTATTTCTCTAGCTTATTTTTGCTATATTACAATATAACCTAACTAAAATCACTTAATTCAATTAAAATAAACCAAAACTCAAGCTCAAAACTCATCCATGGAGGTTTGGCCAGCATGGGTGTCCATACCCACTTTCTACTTTTGCATGGAAATGAGAAAAATGCATGGGTAGTGAAAATCACAAGGAAAATCAATGAAATTTACCTTTTTAATGCTTGATTTCTCTCGATTTTCCCCAAAATTTTCAGCTAGGGTTCTTATTTCTTTTCCCCCTTTTTCCTCCTGGTTTGGACGGCTTGAAGAAGATGAGAATTCTGGAAATTTTGACCTTTTTAAAGGCTAAAATAATATAATATTATCTTATTCATTTTTTTAATGTTTTATTAATTCCTTAAATTCTAGCCATCCATTTGTTTCAAAATTTTCACCATACACTTGTCCCACATATCCATAGCTTAGATAAAATTCTCAGACTTATCCAAAGTCTTGATGGAGTAATTTTTTTGAAATTTACACTTTTGCCCCTGTAAAAGTCAAAAATTACATTTTTGCCCCAAAAACTGAAAAATTGCCCATAGACATATTTTTCATCCCTTATACTCACACCATTCTCCAATTTGTCAAATTTGATCTAAATTCTCTCAAAATCTCAAATTACATCCTCGGGTGGTAAAATTACGATTTTGCCCTTACACTCCAGAAATCACCAGAATGAAACTTTTTCACTTCCTATCATGAAATTATACTCCAAATAGTTAATCTTGGTCAAAAATTGCACTCCATGATCAAATTAGTGTCTTAGGTGGCAAAATGACGATTTTGCCCCTAAACATCAAAATTTTTAATTTTTCCCCAAATGAACCCTCGAACTCCGAACAATCATTTTTAGTCATTCATAGACTGTAAAATATTAAATTTTATCCTACGATTCCTATTCGAACTAGTTCGAAGTTAAATCAACTCAGGTGTACTGTTAGGTACAATACCAGATTTTGTCTATTCTTAAGTACTTTATTAGCGTAATAACATGCTACTCAGTGCATTTATGTCATGACATGTGTTTATAGGGTCAGGTTTTGCAGGATATATATATATATATATATATATATATATATATATATATATATATATATATATGTACCTCGGTCGGAGAGGCGCGTAGGGTATCTCTTGAGGTATGGACAGAGTTCACGTCACGCCGAACCACCTCGTGATGATGAACTCCGCTAACGCTAAGGAATGGCTATGTTTTTCAAACTAAAAATATGTTTTACGAGTATACAAAATTTTAACAGCCTTGGCGGGCTCTAGTGTACGCCTCTGATCAAGGTGTCATCGAGTATATTTGGTGGCATGAGCCAACTGTTTATGAAAGTCATAAGCCCTAATGAGAAATTAAATGAAATACAACCGTTTGCATGGGTTGGGATGAATTTTTCAAATTGAGAAATACTTAAAATGATGGGATATTTTAATTGTCTCCTTGTACTCAGCTTTAGCTGATTTAAATGGTGTTTGTTTACTAATTGGGATTTTATAATCTCACCACCCTCCTTTCCACCCATTTCAGGATCAGAGTAGTCTATAGATAGCTGGTTCCATGGAGGATTTTCATTAGATTGTGTCTTCCAAACTGTAGGTTCACAGCTTCTTTAATTCTAGTTATTGTGAGCCCACTTGATATTGTAAATTGAATAGTTTATTGTGCTATAGTATGAATGAATTTATTTTGTCTTTACGTTACAAAAAGTATTTACGCATAACTCCAAAATTTCTGTTTATAAAAGAATAAAATATTTTATTGAATATTTCGTTTTATCTTATTATATTCAAATAATTATAATTTCATTTTGAATAAAGGTTTTAGATGCCTAAACTTATTTTTAATTGTGAATTATGCAATTGATACTTGTTTACTACATTTTTAACTGGTTTCAAAATTTTCAGTGGAAAATGACCAAAATACCCCTGTGAGACAAAAATTTTATTTTATCAGTTTTAAGTTGGAAATAGCTCAAAATCCTTTAGAACATAAAATTTGGCAACGGTTACTCATCGGGGGAAATGAGAAACTGATATTAAGCCTTGCGGGATTCCGATTGGCATTTCTGGAGATGAATGCCCATCGAGGCACCGTGGCTGTTGTCACGGGCTCGAGGGGAGTTCCGAGTAGTGAAAATTCGGTTGGTATTAGAGCTTTTGGTTTTAAAGATCAAAGTTTTTGGGTTTAAAGCTGGTTTAAAGTTGTTTTAACGTTGTTTTAAAATTTACAGTATCACTGTGGCCCCAAGTCCAGTTAAGTTAAGTTAAGTTAGGTTAGATTGAATAGAACGCGTACATCCACATATAGAAACCTACCTACTCTTGTGATGCAAAATTGATTAAGTAATTACTACTTTGTCGTGTATAGGTTGTGAGGTGCACGGGTGACATACACACTATGTCTAGAAGAGGCAGTAGACCCGATGCCCTTCATAATGCTAGAGAAGGACTCTAGATTCTACAGCTAGAAGCAAATGGTGCCCTGATCCAGGTGATTCGGAAGGTGGTCCATCTCAAATTCCTGATAATAGAATTTCTAAGAACTTATCAGAATGGGTTCATAATAAGGGGAGCTTCGAGAGTAGCGAGAATTTTGAAAGTGAGAGTAGCTCCAATACACCGAAAATTGAACAAGATTTCCTTTCGAAACAAGCTAGAGAGCACCCTAGAGAATGGACGAGGGAAGAAATTGCAAAAGGATATATTCGTTCTAGGAAGAGTGTGACAGTAGTTTGACACTTTCCACCAGGTTGTGGGAGAAATGTAAGGGGACAACCAGAAAAGAATAAGGAGAAAGTAATAGTGCCAAGTAAACCCCTTAGAAAGGTGTCAAGTGTACGACATTTTCCTCCCGATTGTGGAAGAAATGCTACACCGATAAGTGATGAGGAACGTAGGAGAATGCAACAAGCCTGGATTGAAGAACAAAAAAGAAAATCTCAGGAGGAAGAGGATCCATTGATGTGCCCGGATCAGGACAATGAGGAACCTAAAGATGTTTAATACTTTAGTTGAAGTTGTATTGTCATAAATCTAGGCAAGTGTCGTTTAAGGGAAAATGTGGTAGTTACTTGTATAAAGAAGTTAGGAATGGCTTTTATTTTGTATGACTCGAACGGAATGTAAAACAGCTGTTTAAATAATTGGATATGTATGGGAATCTTTTAGTATAACAGAGATAAATTGGTGATATAATTATTGAGGAAGGTTATAGAAGGAAGCAATAAGGTTATAAATGACATTCGAAATGGGTAATGTGATTAAGTTGATGATTGTAATTTAAGCATGAAGGGGATTACTCAGTGATGCTATGATACTATGAAATAATAATTGGACACAAATATATCCCAATGAAGTTAAATTATGGAATATGGGGAATATAAAATTTTGATTTTATAAGGATTGTGAGAATAAAGTGAGGAGGAAGCTGAGCTATTTTCGTAGTTAATTATTTCGAAAGTCAATAAAATTATTGGAGTACAAGACAAGGAAGATAATTAGATAGGGATGACAATAAATTTGAGGAAAGTTGTAGATAGTAAGCAACTTATGTGTGGAGTGGTATATGTATCATGAATTTATTACACCGAATGGAAAGGATGTTTTGAGGTGGAATTTTATGAATGATGATGAAAGTCAAAAGATGACATGAGTTAAAAGTATTAACTTAGCTTAGTATGTATGACAAGAAAATAGAAGGTACCTATACTTATAGAACTCATGATATATGTCTAGAAGGGAAACCCACTAGTTGAGAATGATTGATGTGGTGACTTTGAATACAGACAAATAGCTTTGATGAGGAAATTTCTAGTAGTCACAGCGCCGCAGCACTAACTGTCCAGCGTTGTAATGCTCCGAATACCTCACGCCTATGATGCATGAGTAAGATGGGAATGACACGATAATGAGCTTACAAATTAAATTTTGGCTATTGGTCATTGCGTTTTGTTATCTAGGAGTTTTAAATATTCTGAAGAATGTTTACCTGAATGAATTGAAAAGCTTCTTTATTGCCTTGTATAGGGGCATATAAAAAAAAATTTGAAAGATTCTTGAGATGACTATACTGAGATAAGATACTAAATGATAAAAGTGTGAATGAAGAATTACGAGACTGGTATAGAAAATCAACTTATATAGAATATCATTACGAGAATTTACTAATCTTGTTTTGACCTTGTTGAAAGGAAAAGATTAGTGACAACATAACTAAATTATGGGGTATGATAGAAACTTTTGGAGATAAGTTGAAGCATGCGTTGTTGAGCATGCATGTAGATATTTTGGTGAGCAAGTGCATGCCTTTATGGAAATGATATACTTGGAGTATGAAAGAGCAAATAAGTGATTAGATGTTTCAAGAATGCTTAAATACCTTTGAGGAAGAATTATGAATTATACGAGATGAGTATAAGATGTGTGATTTTGAAACTTGCTAAGGAGTCAAATAGCTAAGTCACGAGTTAAGTAATCATCTGTTGTGAGACATAAGTTTAAGATAGATATTCCCAAGGAAATACTCAAGAGAAGTTTTGCTCTAGATCTCGTTAAAGCAAGCACTAAGTTATGCGATTATAAAACGGAAGCTGTAAGTTGAGAGTGATATTAGTATTAATAATGAAAAATACTTGAGGAGAATCTAGTTTTAAGTTTTACAATTTCAAGTACAATTTATAAATTGGTTAAGGAAGAATGATGTTATGTTCGTATGAAAGAGTGGAACAAAGGATGATAGAAGTTAACCTTGAAAATGAAGTCAGATAATGAAACTTTCCTAATATATTATGGAAATTGGAATTCGAAAATGCTTTAGGCATACATGATTCAACTGAGTTTGAGTCTTAAGTGACAAATCAATATCATAATGCAAGAAAGATACAAGGTAATGTAGAGGTATGAAGGATAATCAAGGAAAGAGGATGACTCTTAGGAATTGTAGAATTGCATCAGATGCAATGATCAAGTTGAGATAAATCTTTGAGGCATCAATAGGATTATAAAGCATACACGCATAATAGATTATAATTCAATGGAGATAACATTGTGATGCAATGATATATAGTACAAGGAAACATAAGCATATGGTTGGAAAAGATATGAATGATATGAAGTTGTATGCAAGTATAATAAGAAGGTTGACATGCACTATAAGAATTATTATATTGAAACTAGGATTGGGATGTGGATGAATAAAGGGGAATGTAGTCCAAGGCATGTGAACACATTGATCGCTATACATAATGAGAGATGATGATATTTGAAAATGCATGTCCATATGTATATATATATATATGAAATTGACAATTTGACTAACTACGGTGAAGAATTGTTCTCAATAATTGGGAGATTTTGAAATAATGTCCAGAGAGGTCAATGAGCTAAAGTGTTAATGGGCATGCAATGAAAGATTAAAGTTATGAGTGACTTTGAAGGTAAACCTTGGATTGTTTAAGTTCTTAATGGAACTCTATTAAAGGAAGGGTATGGACTAGTATAAGATGAATGAATCAAGGTTGAAAAATTTGGCATGGAGCAAACTAATAAAATGATGATTAAGTATACATAAGTAAGTATGATATGTGATCGAAATTGGTATAATTGAGATGAAGTTATGGTTCAAATTTAATAAGGGTGATAAAGGTATGCTTGGCGACTCGATATAAGAAATCATGATTGTGAAAAGTATTGCTGATCTGGCTTCAAAGGATGATAATTGCCATAAATAAAACATTTAATTGAATTGAAGGTGAACAAGGTAAATAAATTGAATGTCCCTATAAAAGGAAAAAGGAATAGGATCATAGAAGGAGATTGATAACGTAACATTGACGTGAATTCAAGGACGAATTCTATTTAAATGGGGAAGATTGAAATGCCCCATACTTTGAAACAGTGATTAATAAAGTTGATCGGATGCAAATTGAGGTCAATTAAAATGTTTAAAAGTGATAAAAGATGAAATGAATAATTTATGATATAATATTTCGCACGCGAGTAAATAATAATAAAATAATAATATTTTATTGAAAGAGAATTTGAGAGATAAAAGGGTGATTTGGAGGTCAATTGAGGTATAATAAGGAACTTTGGCAAACAAGGAGACAAGATAAAATTTTTAGAATAGAATAATATTTTATTAATAAAATAATATTAAAATATTAATATTCAGCAGGATGTCGAAATCAATCATGAAAAAGGATCATATGGTTGATCCAAGTGGGAGAGAAGATGTCAAGCCTGACTCTATAAAATACTTGTCATGACATACATGTGGTGGATAGCATGTTTGCATGCTAGGAGAGTCTCGAAAAATCGACAAAAGTCGATATTATACCTAAAGGTACAACAAAGTTTATTTAAGCCTCAAACTAGATCAAATAGAGAATTTAAAATGAAATTAAGAATATTAAAGTCCCATAATGGTTTAATATGGTGATTTGGAGTTCGAGGATCAATTTGGAGTCAAACTGAAATTTTCACTATCTAAGGGCAAAATGGTAGTTTTGCCACTTTAGGATAAAATTGGAATATTGGAAGAAGTTTTTGATCAAGATTGATCACATTTGGCTCATTGGAGTATAATTTGAGGTTGATAAGTGAAAAAAAATTGTAATCCCGGTATTTTTGGAGCATAGGGGTAAAATGGTAATTTTGCCACCTTAGGGGCAAAATTGTAATTTTACACACCCGACACTTGTCCAGCACATGAATTTTATCCAATATTATCATGGATAATTGAAGGAATTTAAGTGGTGGAGAGAGAAGCTTAATAGTTAAGAAATTAAAAACGGGTCAATGACATGATGCCACGTGTCATGCCTTTATTAATTTATTATTTTTCCTTTTTAAAAAGCACAAAAACCAGCCCATTTTCCACCCCATGGTCTGCCAAACCAGCAAGAAGAGAGAGAAAATAAAAACCATACCCTAGAGAGAGAAAATCAAAGAAAAAGTGTGAATTTTCAAGGAAATTAAGTGAAAAAGGTAATATTTTTTCTATTAAGCTTGAGTTTTCTTATTCCCAAGCATTTCTCCTTATTTTCCATCATTAAATTGCATGTTTTCATGGCTGGTCATATGGGTCTAGAGAGAGAAAATTGTTGGATTGATTTGATTTTGATATATGTTGGTGTTTAGTGTTAATTTAGCATGTTAGTAAACAAAATATGTAGAAAAACATTCATTTTTCCCATTACCTAGCCTTAGCTGAATTTTCAAGTCAATGGTGAGGAAGAATGTGATGTTATTTTAGGTTATTTGATTATGAAATCATGGTTTTTGATATGAAAATTAATGAATTATGGAAAGAAAATCAAGTAGGAAAAATTGTGACAATGATGCACCATTTTGGCCGAATTTTTCCAAAAAGGAGTGTGAATGTGGCTTTGCTGATTTTTGGGTTATTTGGCTAGACATTGGTGAGTTGAAGCATTAGAAAAAGAAATGGGATCAATTTGAGCTAAATTGGATGCGTATTTCAATTTATCGGGTAAAAGACTGAAATAGTCAATACGGTGTTTAGGCAAAATTTAGACCTTTTGCATTTCATATCACGCATTAGTAGTCTAAATTAGTTTAATTTCAATTTAGTACCAATGTGGTGAATTTCTCGATTTTGTACTGTGTCAAGGTGGTGAGTCCTTTGATAAAGGCAAGGGAATTGCATCCGAGGATCAGTAGTCTAAGTATTTCGAAAATCCCCACTCTAGACATTGTGAGTAACCTTATCATCATTTTAATTATCTAAAGTATGTTTTAACTCGATTTTGGTGAAATTTTATGACAATGAGTTAAATGGCTAAGTTTAGGCTTTGCAAACAAAAATGTGTTTAAATGAAAAGATTTTATAAATTGACTGGAAACGAAATAACGATTTTGAAAATAGAGTAACTAGAGACCACTAGCATGTTGCAAATTTATGATTGGAAATTGATGGCTTATGTTGTATTGTTATTGTGTTGGCATGACTGGTTGGGCTGTATTTTATGAATTGTATGAATTATTTTATTTTACCCTTGCAGGCTGGGTAGTAAAATATTAGCCCTGTCATGCTGTAAAAATTTTATTGTATGGTGGGTTTAGTTTGCTGCAGTAGGCGGATTCTGTGGACCGGCCTATTAGAGGGGCACGGAATACGGATATATATATATATATGTACCTCGGTCGGAGAAGTGCGTAGGGTATCTCCTGAGGTATGGACAGAGTTCACATCACACCGAACCACCTCGTGATGATGAACTCTGCTAACGCCAAGGAATGGTTGTGTTTTTCAAACTAAAAATATGTTTTACGAGTATACAAAATTTTAACAGCCTTTGCGGGCTCGAGTGTACGCCTCTGATCAAGGTGTCATCGAGTACATTTGGTGGCATGAGCCAACTGTTTATGAAAGTCATAAGCCCTAATGAGAAATTAAATGAAATACAACCGTTTGCATGGCTTGGGATGAATTTTTCAAATTGTGAAATACTTAAAATGATGGGATATTTTAATTGTCTCCTTTTACTCGGCTTTAGCTGATTTAAATGGGGTTTGGTTACTCACTGGGATTTTATAATCTCACCACCCTCCTTTCCACCAATTTCAAGATCAGAGTAGTCTATAGATAGCTGGTTCCATCGGGGATTTCCATTGGATTGCGTCTTCCAAACTGTAGGTTCACAACTTCTTTAATTCTAGTTATTGTGGGCCCATTTTATATTGTAAATTTAATAGTTTATTGTGCTGCAGTATGAATGAATTTATTTTGTTTTTATGTTACAAAAAGTATTTACGCATAACTCCAAAATTTTTGTTTATAAGAGAATAAAATATTTTATTGAATATTTCATTTTATCTTCTTATTATATTCAAATAATTATAATTTCATTTTGAATAAAGGTTGTAGATACCTAAACTTATTTTTAATTGTGAATTATGCGATTGGTACTTGTTTACTACATTTTTAACTGGTTTCAAAATTTTTAGTGGAAAATGACCAAAATACCCCTGTGAGACAAAAATTTTTATTTTATCAATTTTAAGTTGAAAATAGCTCAAAATCCTTTAGAGCATAAAATTTGGCAACGGTTACCCACCGGGGGAAATGAGAAACTGATATTAAGCCTTGCGGGGTTCCGGTTGGCATTTTGCGAGATGAGTGCCCATCAAGGCACCGCGGCAGTTGTCACGGGCTCGAGGGGAGTTCCGAGTCGTGACATAGTCACTCATGCCTTTGAAAGCCTTATTACTCGTTTTAAATGGTTTTATAATTTGATTATTGATTTTAATATGAATTTTTTTACATATTTGGTTAAAACAAAATATAATTGAATGTTTGCCTCGGGAAACTTGAAGTGAATACCATCGATTGACAAGAAAAGTTCATTTATAGTCACTCATGTCTCCGAAAGCCTTATTGCTCACTTTAATTGGTTTTATAATCTCATTATTGATTTTATGTTGAATTTTTTTACATTTTTTTAAAAATAAATTATAATTAAATGTTTACCTAGGGAAATGTGAGGCTAAAACCCTCCGTTAACAGGAAAAGCCCATTTATAGTCACTCATGCCTTTGAAAGCCTTATTACTCGATTTAAATGGCTTTGTATTCTCATTATTCACTTCAAGCTGAATTTTCTTAAATTTTTTGTTAAAACAGATTATAATTGAATGTTTTCCTTGGGAAACATGAAGCAAAAGCCATCGATTGACAAGAAAAGTCCATTTATAGTCACTCATGCCTTCAAAAGCCGTACTACTCACTTTAAACGATTTTATAATCTCATTATTGATTTTATCTTGAATTTTCTTACATTTTTGGTTAAAACATATTATAATTGATTGTTTGCCTCTAGAAAACGTGAGACTAAAACTCCTCGTTGACCAGAAAAGCCCATTCATAGTCACTCTTACCTTCAAAAGCCGTATTATTGGCTTAATATGGTTTTATAATCTCATAATTGATTTTAAGTTGAATGTTTTTTTGATTTTCAATTAAGATAGTTTATATGTAAATGTTTGCCTCGAGAAACGCGAAGCGAAAGCCATTCATTGACAAGAAAAGTACATTTATAGTCACTCATGCCTTCGAAAGCCTTATTACTCGCTTTAAATGGTTTTATAATCTGATTATTGATTTTAAGCTAAATTTTTTTACATTTTTGGTTACAACTAAAATATAATTCAATGTTTGCCCCGGGAAACTTGAAGTGAATGCCATCTATTGACAAAAAAAGTCCGTTTATACTCACTCATGTCTCCGAAAGCCTTATTGCTCACTTTAATTGGTTTTATAATCTCATTATTGATTTTATGTTGAATTTTTTTACATTTTTTTAAGATAAATTATAATTGTATGTTTACCTCGGGAAATGTGAGGCTAAAACCCTCCGTTGACAGGAAAAGTCCGTTTATAGTCACTCATGTCTTTGAAAGCCCTATTACTCGATTTAAACGGCTTTGTATTATCATTATTCATTTTAAGTTGAATTTTCTTAAATTTTTGGTTCAAACAGATTATAATTGAATGTTTGCCCTAGGAAATAAGAAGCAAAAACCATCGATTGACAAGAAAAGTCCATTTATAGTCACTCATGCCTTCAAAAGCCTTATTACTCACTTTAAACGATTTTATAATCTCATTATTGATTTTATCTTGAATTTTCTTACATTTTTTGTTAAAATATATTATATTTGATTGTTTGCCTCGAGAAAACGTGAGGCTAAAACCCTTCGTTGACAAGAAAAGCCCATTCATAGTCACTCTTGCCTTCAAAAGCCTTATTACTGGCTTAATATAGTTTTATAATCTCATAATTGAATTTAAGTTGAATGTTTTTTTTATTTTCGATTAAGATAGTTTATATGTAAATGTTTGCCTCGAGAAACACAAAGCGAAAGCCATCCATTGACAAGAAAAGTGCATTTATAGTCAGTCATGCCTTTGAAAGCCTTATTACCCGCTTTAAATGGTTTTATAATCTGATTATTGATTTTAAGATGAATTTTTTTACATTTTTTGTTAAAACAAAATATAATTCAATGTTTGCCACGGGAAACTAGAAGTGAATACCATCAATTGACAAGAAAAGTCTGTTTACACTCACTCATGTCTCCAAAAGCCTATTGCTCGCTTTAATTGGTTTTATAATCTCATTATTGATTTTATGTTGAATATTTTTACATTTTTTAAGACAAATTATAATTGTATGTTTACCTCGAGAAATATGAGGAGAAAACCCTCTGTTGATAGGAAAAGTCCATTTATAGTCACTCATGCCTTCGAAAGCCTTATTACTCGATTTAAACGTCTTTGTATTCTCATTATTCATTTTAAGTTGAATTTTCTTAAATTTTTGGTTAAAACATATTATAATTGAATGTTTGCCTCAGGAAATATGAAGCAAAAGCCATCGATTGACAAGAAAAGTCCGTTTATAGTCACTCATGCCTTCAAAAGCCTTATTACTCACTTTAAACGATTTTATAATCTCATTATTGATTTTATACTGAATTTTCTTACATTTTTGGTTAAAATATATTATATTTGATTGTTTGCCTTGGGAAAACGTGAGGCGAAAACCCTTCGTTAAACAGAAAAGCCCATTCATAGCCACTTTTGCCTTCAAAAGCCTTATTACTGGCTAAATATGGTTTTGTAATCGCATAATTGATTTTGAGTTGAATTTTTTTTTATTTTCAAATAAGATAGATTATAATCAAATATTTACCCCAAGAAACGCGAAGCGAAAGCCATCCATTGACAAGAAAAGTGCATTTATAGTCACACATGCCTTCGAAAGCCTTATTACTCGCTTTAAATGGTTTTATAATTTGATTATTGATTTTAAGCTGAATTTTTTTTATATTTTTGGTTAAAATAAAAAATAATTGAATGGTTGCCTCGGGAAACTAGAAGTGAATACCATCGATTGACAAGAAAAGTCCGTTCATACTCATTCATGTCTCCAAAAGCCTTATTGCTAGCTTTAATTGGTTTTACAATCTCATTATTGATTTTATGTTGAATTTTTTAACATTTTTTAAGACAAATTATAATTGTAAGTTTACCTCGAGAAATGTGAGGCTAAAACCCTCCATTGACAGGAAAAGTTCATTTATAGTCACTCATGCCTTTGAAAGCCTTATTACTCGATTTAAACGGCTTTGTATTCTCATTATTCATTTTAAGTTGAATTTTCTTAAATTTTTGGTTAAAACAGATTATAATTGAATGTTTGCCCTGGGAAATATGAAGCAAAAACCATCGATTGACAAGAAACGTCCATTTATAGTCACTCACGCCTTCAAAAGCCTTATTACTCACTTTAAACGATTTTATAATCTCATTATTGATTTTATCTTGAATTTTCTTACATTTTTTGTTAAAATATATTATATTTGATTGTTTGCCTCGGGAAAACGTGAGGCTAAAACCCTTCGTTGACAAGAAAAGCCCATTCATAGTCACTCTTGCCTTCAAAAGCCTTATTACTGGCTTAATATGGTTTTATAATCTCATAATTGAATTTAAGTTGAATGTTTTTTTTATTTTCGATTAAGATAGTTTATATGTAAATGTTTGCCTCGAGAAACGCAAAGCGAAAGCCATCCATTGACAAGAAAAGTGCATTTATAGTCACTCATGCCTTCGAAAGCCTTATTACTCGCTTTCAATGGTTTTATAATCTGATTATTGATTTTAAGCTGAATTTTTTTACGTTTTTGGTTAAAACAAAATATAATTGAATGTTTGCCTCTGGAAACTTGAAGTAAATACCATCGATTGACAAGAAAAGTCTGTTTATACTCACTCGTGTCTCCGAAAGCCTTATTGCTCTCTTTAATTGCTTTTATAATTTCATTACTTATTTTATGCTGAATTTTTTTACATTTGTTAAGAGAAATTATAATTGTATGTTTACCTCGAGAAATGTGAGGCTAAAACCCTCCGTTGACAGGAAAAGTTCATTTATAGTCACTCATGCCTTTGAAAGCCTTATTACTCGATTTAAACGGCTTTGTATTCTCATTATTCATTTTAAGTTGAATTTTCTTAAATTTTTGGTTAAAACATATTATAATTGAATGTTTGCCTCGGGAAATATGAAGCAAAAGCCATCGATTGACAAGAAAAGTCCATTTATAGTCACTCATGCGTTCAAAAGCCTTATTACTCACTTTAAACGATTTTATAATCTCATTATTGATTTTATCTTGAATTTTCTTACATTTTTTGTTAAAATATATTATATTTGATTGTTTGCCTTGGGATAACGTGAGGCTAAAACCCTTCGTTGACAAGAAAAGCCCATTCATAGCCACTTTTGCCTTCAAAAGCCTTATTACTGGCTTAATATGGTTTTATAATCGCATAATTGATTTTAAGTTGAATTTTTTTTTTATTTTCAAATAAGATAGATTATAATCAAATATTTACCTCAAGAAACGCGAAGCGAAAGCCATCCATTGACAAGAAAAGTGCATTTATAGTCAGTCATGCCTTCGGAAGCCTTATTACTCGCTTTAAATGGTTTTATAATTTGATTATTGATTTTAAGCTGAATTTTTTTATATTTTTGGTTTAAAAAAAATATAATTGAATGTTTGCCTCAGGAAACTAGAAGTGAATACCATCGATTGACAAGAAAAGTCCGTTTATACTCATTCATGTCTCCAAAAACATTATTGCTCGCTTTAATTGGTTTTACAATCTCATTATTGATTTTATGTTGAATTTTTTTACATTTTTTAAGACAAATTATAATTGTAAGTTTACCTCGAGAAATGTGAGGCTAAAACCCTGCGTTGACAGGAAAAGTTCATTTATAGTCACTCATGCCTTTGAAAGCCTTATTACTCGATTTAAACGGCTTTGTATTCTCATTATTCATTTTAAGTTGAATTTTCTTAAATTTTTGGTTAAAACATATTATAATTGAATGTTTGCCTCGGGAAATATGAAGCAAAAGATTGACAAGAAAAGTCCACTTATAGTTACTCATGCCTTCAAAAGCCTTATTACTCACTTTAAACGATTTTATAATCTCATTATTGATTTTATCTTGAATTTTCTTACATTTTTTGTTAAAATATATTATATTTGATTGTTTGCCTTGGGATAACGCGAGGCTAAAACCCTTCGTTGACAAGAAAAGCCCATTCATAGTCATTCTTGCCTTCAAAAGCCTTAATACTGGCTTAATATGGTTTTATAATCTCATAATTGAATTTAAGTTGAATGTATTTTTGATTTTCGATTAAGATAGTTTATATGTAAATGTTTGCCTCGAGAAACGCGAAGCGAAAGCCATCCATTGACAAGAAAAGTGCATTTATAGTCACTCATGCCTTCGAAAGCCTTATTACTCGCTTTAAATGGTTTTATAATCTGATTAATGATTTTAAGCTGAATTTTTTTACGTTTTTGGTTAAAACAAAATATAATTAAATGTTTGCCTTTGGAAACTTGAAGTGAATACCATCGATTGACAAGAAAAGTCTGTTCATACTCACTCGTGTCTCCGAAAGCCTTATTGCTCTCTTTAATTCGTTTTATAATTTCATTATTGATTTTATGCTGAATTTTTTTGCATTTTTTCAAGAAAAATTATAATTGTATGTTTACGTCGAGAAATGTAAGGCTAAAACCCTCCGTTGACAGGAAAAGTTCATTTATAGTCACTCATGCCTTTGAAAGCCTTATTACTCGATTTAAACGGCTTTGTATTCTCATTATTCATTTTAAGTTGACTTTTCTTAAATTTTTGGTTAAAACATCTTATAATTGAATGTTTACCTCGGGAAATATGAAGCAAAAGATTGACAAGAAAAGTCGATTTATAGTCATTCATGCCTTCAAAAGCCTTATTACTCACTTTAAACGATTTTATAATCTCATTATTGATTTTATCTTGAATTTTCTTACATTTTTTGTTAAAATATATTATATTTGATTGTTTGCCTTGGGATAACGTGAGGCTAAAACCCTTCGTTGATAAGAAAAGCCCATTCATAGCCACTTTTGCCTTCAAAAGCCTTATTACAGGCTTAATATGGTTTTATAATCGCATAATTGATTTTAAGTTGAATTTTTTTTTATTTTCAAATAAGATAGATTATAATCAAATATTTACCTCAAGAAACGCGAAGCGAAAGCCATCCATTGATAAGAAAAGTGCATTTATAGTCAGTCATGCCTTCGGAAGCCTTATTACTCGCTTTAAATTGTTTTATAATTTGATTATTGATTTTAAGCTGAATTTTTTTATATTTTTGGTTAAAAAAAATATAATGTTTGCCTCAGGAAACTAGAAGTGAATACCATCGATTGACAAGAAAAGTCCGTTTATACTCACTCATGTCTCCAAAAGCTTTATTGCTCGCTTTAATTGGTTTTACAATCTCATTATTGATTTTATGTTGAATTTGTTTACATTTTTTAAGACAAATTATAATTGTAAGTTTACCTCGAGAAATGTGAGGCTAAAACCCTCCGTTGACAGGAAAAGTTCATTTATAGTCACTCATGCCTTTGAAAGCCTTATTACTCGATTTAAACGGCTTTGTATTCTCATTATTCATTTTAAGTTGAATTTTCTTAAATTTTTGGTTAAAACATATTATAATTGAATGTTTGCCTCGGGAAATATGAAGCAAAAGATTGACAAGAAAAGTCCATTTATAGTCATTCATGCCTTCAAAAGCCTTATTACTCACTTTAAACGATTTTATAATCTCATTATTGATTTTATCTTGAATTTTCTTACATTTTTTGTTAAAATATATTATATTTGATTGTTTGCCTTGGGATAACGTGAGGCTAAAACCCTTCGTTGATAAGAAAAGCCCATTCATAGCCACTTTTGCCTTCAAAAGCCTTATTACAGGCTTAATATGGTTTTATAATCGTATAATTGATTTTAAGTTGAATTTTTTTTTATTTTCAAATAAGATAGATTATAATCAAATATTTACCTCAAGAAACGCGAAGCGAAAGCCATCCATTGATAAGAAAAGTGCATTTATAGTCAGTCATGCCTTCGGAAGCCTTATTACTCGCTTTAAATTGTTTTATAATTTGATTATTGATTTTAAGCTGAATTTTTTGATATTTTTGGTTAAAAAAAAATATAATTGAATGTTTGCCTCAGGAAACTAGAAGTCAATACCATCGATTGACAAGAAAAGTCCGTTTATACTCACTCATGTCTCCAAAAACCTTATTGCTCGCTTTAATTGGTTTTACAATCTCATTATTGATTTTATGTTGAATTTGTTTACATTTTTTAAGACAAATTATAATTGTAAGTTTACCTCGAGAAATGTGAGGCTAAAACCCTCCGTTGACAGGAAAAGTTCATTTATAGTCACTCATGCCTTTGAAAGCCTTATTACTCGATTTAAACGGCTTTGTATTCTCATTATTCATTTTAAGTTGAATTTTCTTAAATTTTTGGTTAAAACATATTATAATTGAATGTTTGCCTCGAGAAATATGAAGCAAAAGATTGACAAGAAAAGTCCATTTATAGTCATTCATGCCTTCAAAAGCCTTATTACTCACTTTAAACGATTTTATAATCTCATTATTGATTTTATCTTGAATTTTCTTACATTTTTTGTTAAAATATATTATATTTGATTGTTTGCCTTGGGATAACGTGAGGCTAAAACCCTTCGTTGATAAGAAAAGCCCATTCATAGCCACTTTTGCCTTCAAAAGCCTTATTACAGGCTTAATATGGTTTTATAATCGCATAATCGATTTTAAGTTGAATTTTTTTTTATTTTCAAATAAGATAGATTATAATCAAATATTTACCTCAAGAAACGCGAAGAGAAAGCCATCCATTGATAAGAAAAGTGCATTTATAGTCAGTCATGCCTTCGGAAGCCTTATTACTCGCTTTAAATTGTTTTATAATTTGATTATTGATTTTAAGCTGAATTTTTTGATATTTTTGGTTAAAAAAAAATATAATTGAATGTTTGCCTCAGGAAACTAGAAGTGAATACCATCGATTGACAAGAAAAGTCCGTTTATACTCACTCATGTCTCCAAAAACCTTATTGCTCGCTTTAATTGGTTTTACAATCTCATTATTGGTTTTATGTTGAATTTGTTTACATTTTTTAAGACAAATTATAATTGTAAGTTTACCTCGAGAAATATGAGGCTAAAACCCTCCGTTGACAGGAAAAGTTCATTTATAGTCACTCATGCCTTTGAAAGCCTTATTACTCTATTTAAACGGCTTTGTATTCTCATTATTCATTTTAAGTTGAATTTTCTTAAATTTTTGGTTAAAACATATTATAATTGAATGTTTGCCTCGGGAAATATGAAGCAAAAGATTGACAAGAAAAGTCCATTTATAGTCACTCATGCCTTCAAAAGCCTTATTACTCATTTTAAACGATTTTATAACCTCATTATTGATTTTATCTTGAATTTTCTTACATTTTTTGTTAAAATATATTATATTTGATTGTTTGCCTTGGGATAACGTGAGGCTCAAACCCTTCGTTGACAAGAAAAGCCCATTCATAGTCTCTCTTGCCTTCAAAAGCCTTATTACTAGCTTAATATGGTTTTATAATCTCATAATTGAATTTAAGTTGAATGTTTTTTTTATTTTCGATTAAGATAGTTTGCATGTAAATGTTTGCCTCGAGAAACGCGAAGCGAAAGCCATCCATTGACAAGAAAAGTGCATTTATAGTCACTCATGCCTTTGAAAGCCTTATTACTCGCTTTAAATGGTTTTATAATCTGATTATTAATTTTAAGCTGAATTTTTTTACTTTTTTGGTTAAAACAAAATATAATTGAATGTTTGCCTCGGGAAACTTGAAGTGAATACCATCGATTGACAAGAAAAGTCTGTTTATACTCACTTGTGTCTCCAAAAGCTTTATTGCTCGCTTTAATTGGTTTTACAATCTCATTATTGATTTTATGTTGAATTTGTTTACATTTTTAAGATAAATTATAATTGTAAGTTTACCTCGAGAAATGTGAGGCTAAAACCCTCCGTTGACAAGAAAAGTTCATTTATAGTCACTCATGCCTTTGAAAGCCTTATTACTCGATTTAAACGGCTTTGTACTCTCATTATTCATTTTAAGTTGAATTTTCTTAAATTTTTGGTTCAAACAGATTATAATTGAATGTTTGCCCTGGGAAATATGAAGCAAAAACTATCGATTGACAAGAAAAGTCCATTTATAGTCACTCACGCCCTCAAAAGCCTTATTTCTCACTTTAAACAATTTTATAATCTCATTATTGATTTTATCTTGAATTTTCTTACATTTTTTGTTAAAATATATTATATTTGATTGTTTGCCTCGAGAAAACGTGAGGCTAAAACCCTTCGTTAACAAGAAAAGCCCATTCATAGTCACTCTTGCCTTCAAAAGCCTTATTACTGGCTTAATATGGTTTTATAATCTCATAATTGAATTTCAGTTGAATGTTTTTTTGATTTTCGATTAAGATAGTTTATATGTAAATGTTTACCTCGAGAAACGCGAAGCGAAAGCCATCCATTGATAAGAAAAGTGCATTTATAGTCACTCATGCCTTCGAAAGCCTTATTACTCGCTTTAAATGGTTTTATAATCTGATTATTGATTTTAAGCTGAATTTTTTTACATTTTTGGTTAAAACAAAATATAACTGAATGTTTGCCTTGGGAAACTTGAAGTGAATACCATCGACTGACAAGAAAAGTCTGTTTATACTCACTCGTGTCTCCAAAAGCTTTATTGCTCGCTTTAATTGGTTTTACAATCTCATTATTGATTTTATGTTGAATTTGTTTACATTTTTAAGACAAATTATAATTGTAAGTTTACCTCGAGAAATGTGAGGCTAAAACCCTCCGTTGACAGGAAAAGTTCATTTATAGTCACTCATGCCTTTGAAAGCCTTATTACTCGATTTAAACGGCTTTGTATTCTCATTATTCATTTTAAGTTGAATTTTCTTAAATTTTTGGTTAAAACATATTATAATTGAATGTTTACCTCGGGAAATATGAAGCAAAAGATTGACAAGAAAAGTCCACTTATAGTTACTCATGCCTTCAAAAGCCTTATTACTCACTTTAAACGATTTTATAATCTCATTATTGATTTTATCTTGAATTTTCTTACATTTTTTGTTAAAATATATTATATTTGATTGTTTGCCTTGGGATAACGTGAGGCTAAAACCCTTCGTTGATAAGAAAAGCCCATTCATAGCCACTTTTGCCTTCAAAAGCCTTATTACAGGCTTAATATGGTTTTATAATCGCATAATTGATTTTAAGTTGAATTTTTTTTTATTTTCAAATAAGATAGATTATAATCAAATATTTACCTCAAGAAACGCGAAGCGAAAGCCATCCATTGATAAGAAAAGTGCATTTATAGTCAGTCATGCCTTCGGAAGCCTTATTACTCGCTTTAAATTGTTTTATAATTTGATTATTGATTTTAAGCTGAATTTTTTTATATTTTTGGTTAAAAAAAATATAATGTTTGCCTCAGGAAACTAGAAGTGAATACCATCGATTGACAAGAAAAGTCCGTTTATACTCACTCATGTCTCCAAAAGCTTTATTGCTCGCTTTAATTGGTTTTACAATCTCATTATTGATTTTATGTTGAATTTGTTTACATTTTTTAAGACAAATTATAATTGTAAGTTTACCTCGAGAAATGTGAGGCTAAAACCCTCCGTTGACAGGAAAAGTTCATTTATAGTCACTCATGCCTTTGAAAGCCTTATTACTCGATTTAAACGGCTTTGTATTCTCATTATTCATTTTAAGTTGAATTTTCTTAAATTTTTGGTTAAAACATATTATAATTGAATGTTTGCCTCGGGAAATATGAAGCAAAAGATTGACAAGAAAAGTCCATTTATAGTCATTCATGCCTTCAAAAGCCTTATTACTCACTTTAAACGATTTTATAATCTCATTATTGATTTTATCTTGAATTTTCTTACATTTTTTGTTAAAATATATTATATTTGATTGTTTGCCTTGGGATAACGTGAGGCTAAAACCCTTCGTTGATAAGAAAAGCCCATTCATAGCCACTTTTGCCTTCAAAAGCCTTATTACAGGCTTAATATGGTTTTATAATCGCATAATTGATTTTAAGTTGAATTTTTTTTTATTTTCAAATAAGATAGATTATAATCAAATATTTACCTCAAGAAACGCGAAGCGAAAGCCATCCATTGATAAGAAAAGTGCATTTATAGTCAGTCATGCCTTCGGAAGCCTTATTACTCGCTTTAAATTGTTTTATAATTTGATTATTGATTTTAAGCTGAATTTTTTTAAATTTTTGGTTAAAAAAAAATATAATTGAATGTTTGCCTCAGGAAACTAGAAGTGAATACCATCGATTGACAAGAAAAGTCCGTTTATACTCACTCATGTCTCCAAAAACCTTATTGCTCGCTTTAATTGGTTTTACAATCTCATTATTGATTTTATGTTGAATTTGTTTACATTTTTTAAGACAAATTATAATTGTAAGTTTACCTCGAGAAATATGAGGCTAAAACCCTCCGTTGATAGGAAAAGTTCATTTATAGTCACTCATGCCTTTGAAAGCCTTATTACTCTATTTAAACGGCTTTGTATTCTCATTATTCATTTTAAGTTGAATTTTCTTAAATTTTTGGTTAAAACATATTATAATTGAATGTTTGCCTCGGGAAATATGAAGCAAAAGATTGACAAGAAAAGTCCATTTATAGTCACTCATGCCTTCAAAAGCCTTATTACTCATTTTAAACGATTTTATAACCTCATTATTGATTTTATCTTGAATTTTCTTACATTTTTTGTTAAAATATATTATATTTGATTGTTTGCCTTGGGATAACGTGAGGCTCAAACCCTTCGTTGACAAGAAAAGCCCATTCATAGTCTCTCTTGCCTTCAAAAGCCTTATTACTAGCTTAATATGGTTTTATAATCTCATAATTGAATTTAAGTTGAATGTTTTTTTGATTTTCGATTAAGATAGTTTGCATGTAAATGTTTGCCTCGAGAAACGCGAAGCGAAAGCCATCCATTGACAAGAAAAGTGCATTTATAGTCACTCATGCCTTTGAAAGCCTTATTACTCGCTTTAAATGGTTTTATAATCTGATTATTAATTTTAAGCTGAATTTTTTTACTTTTTTGGTTAAAACAAAATATAATTGAATGTTTGCCTCGGGAAACTTGAAGTGAATACCATCGATTGACAAGAAAAGTCTGTTTATACTCACTTGTGTCTCCAAAAGCTTTATTGCTCGCTTTAATTGGTTTTACAATCTCATTATTGATTTTATGTTGAATTTGTTTACATTTTTAAGATAAATTATAATTGTAAGTTTACCTCGAGAAATGTGAGGCTAAAACCCTCCGTTGACAAGAAAAGTTCATTTATAGTCACTCATGCCTTTGAAAGCCTTATTACTCGATTTAAACGGCTTTGTACTCTCATTATTCATTTTAAGTTGAATTTTCTTAAATTTTTGGTTCAAACAGATTATAATTGAATGTTTGCCCTGGGAAATATGAAGCAAAAACTATCGATTGACAAGAAAAGTCCATTTATAGTCACTCACGCCCTCAAAAGCCTTATTTCTCACTTTAAACGATTTTATAATCTCATTATTGATTTTATCTTGAATTTTCTTACATTTTTTGTTAAAATATATTATATTTGATTGTTTGCCTCGAGAAAACGTGAGGCTAAAACCCTTCGTTAACAAGAAAAGCCCATTCATAGTCACTCTTGCCTTCAAAAGCCTTATTACTGGCTTAATATGGTTTTATAATCTCATAATTGAATTTAAGTTGAATGTTTTTTTGATTTTCGATTAAGATAGTTTATATGTAAATGTTTACCTCGAGAAACGCGAAGCGAAAGCCATCCATTGATAAGAAAAGTGCATTTATAGTCACTCATGCCTTCGAAAGCCTTATTACTCGCTTTAAATGGTTTTATAATCTGATTATTGATTTTAAGCTGAATTTTTTTACATTTTTGGTTAAAACAAAATATAACTGAATGTTTGCCTTGGGAAACTTGAAGTGAATACCATCGACTGACAAGAAAAGTCTGTTTATACTCACTCGTGTCTCCAAAAGCTTTATTGCTCGCTTTAATTGGTTTTACAATCTCATTATTGATTTTATGTTGAATTTGTTTACATTTTTAAGACAAATTATAATTGTAAGTTTACCTCGAGAAATGTGAGGCTAAAACCCTCCGTTGACAGGAAAAGTTCATTTATAGTCACTCATGCCTTTGAAAGCCTTATTACTCGATTTAAACGGCTTTGTATTCTCATTATTCATTTTAAGTTGAATTTTCTTAAATTTTTGGTTAAAACATATTATAATTGAATGTTTGCCTCGGGAAATATGAAGCAAAAGATTGACAAGAAAAGTCCATTTATAGTCATTCATGCCTTCAAAAGCCTTATTACTCACTTTAAACCATTTTATAATCTCATTATTGATTTTATCTTGAATTTTCTTACATTTTTTGTTAAAATATATTATATTTGATTGTTTGCCTTGGGATAACGTGAGGCTAAAACCCTTCGTTGATAAGAAAAGCCCATTCATAGCCACTTTTGCCTTCAAAAGCCTTATTACAAGCTTAATATGGTTTTATAATCGTATAATTGATTTTAAGTTGAATTTTTTTTTATTTTCAAATAAGATAGATTATAATCAAATATTTACCTCAAGAAACGCGAAGCGAAAGCCATCCATTGATCAGAAAAGTGCATTTATAGTCAGTCATGCCTTCGGAAGCCTTATTACTCGCTTTAAATTGTTTTATAATTTGATTATTGATTTTAAGCTGAATTTTTTGATATTTTTGGATAAAAAAAAATATAATTGAATGTTTGCCTCAGGAAACTAGAAGTGAATACCATCGATTGACAAGAAAAGTCCGTTTATACTCACTCATGTCTCCAAAAACCTTATTGCTCGCTTTAATTGGTTTTACAATCTCATTATTGATTTTATGTTGAATTTGTTTACATTTTTTAAGACAAATTATAATTGTAAGTTTACCTCGAGAAATGTGAGGCTAAAACCCTCCGTTGACAGGAAAAGTTCATTTATAGTCACTCATGCCTTTGAAAGCCTTATTACTCGATTTAAACGGCTTTGTATTCTCATTATTCATTTTAAGTTGAATTTTCTTAAATTTTTGGTTAAAACATATTATAATTGAATGTTTGCCTCGGGAAATATGAAGCAAAAGCCATCGATTGACAAGAAAAGTCCATTTATAGTCACTCATGCGTTCAAAAGCCTTATTACTCACCTTAAACGGTTTTATAATCTCATTATTGATTTTATCTTGAATTTTCTTACATTTTTGGTTAAAATATATTATATTTGATTGTTTGCCTTGGCATAACGTGAGGCTAAAACCCTTCGTTGACAAGAAAAGCCCATTCATAGCCATTTTTGCCTTCAAAAGCCTTATTACTGGCTAAATATGGTTTTATAATCGCATAATTGATTTTGAGTTGAATTTTTTTTTATTTTCAAATAAGATAGATTATAATAAAATATTTACCTCAAGAAACGCGAAGCGAAAGCCATCCATTGACAAGAAAAGTGCATTTATAGTCACACATGCCTTCGAAAGCCTTATTACTCGCTTCAAATGGTTTTATAATTTGATTATTGATTTTAAGCTAAATTTTTTTTATATTTTTGGTTAAAATAAAATATAATTGAATGTTTGCCTCGGGAAACTAGAAGTGAATACCATCGATTGACAAGAAAAGTCCGTTCATACTCACTCATGTCTCCAAAAGCCTTATTGCTCTCTTTAATTCGTTTTACAATCTCATTATTGATTTTATGTTGAATTTTTTAACATTTTTTAAGACAAATTATAATTGTAAGTTTACCTCGAGAAAGGTGAGGCTAAAACCCTCCGTTGACAGGAGAAGTTCATTTATAGTCACTCATGCCTTTGAAAGCCTTATTACTCGATTTAAACGGCTTTGTATTCTCATTATTCATTTTAAGTTGAATTTTCTTAAATTTTTGGTTCAAACAGATTATAATTGAATGTTTGCCCTGGGAAATATGAAGCAAAAACTATCGATTGACAAGAAAAGTCCATTTATAGTCACTCACGCCCTCAAAAGCCTTATTACTCACTTTAAACGATTTGATAATCTCATTATTGTTTTTATCTTGAATTTTCTTACATTTTTTGTTAAAATATATTATATTTGATTGTTTGCCTCGAGAAAACGTTAGGCTAAAACCCTTCGTTGACAAGAAACGCCCATTCATAGTCACTTTTTCCTTCAAAAGCCTTATTACTGGCTTAATATGGTTTTATAATCTCATAATTGAATTTAAGTTGAATGTTTTTTTGATTTTCGATTAAGATAGTTTATATGTAAATGTTTCCCTCGAGAAACGCGAAGCGAAAGCCATCCATTGACAAGAAAAGTGCATTTATAGTCACTCATGCCTTCGAAAGCCTTATTACTCGCTTTAAATGGTTTTATAATCTGATTATTGATTTTAAGCTGAATTTTTTTACATTTTTGGTTAAAACAAAATATAATTGAATGTTTGCCTCGGGAAACTTGAAGTGAATACCATCGATTGACAAGAAAAGTCCGTTCATACTCACTCATGTCTCCAAAAGCCTTATTGCTCTCTTTAATTGGTTTTACAATCTCATTATTGATTTTATGTTGAATTTTTTAACATTTTTTAAGACAAATTATAATTGTAAGTTTACCTCGAGAAATGTGAGGCTAAAACCCTCCGTTGACAGGAGAAGTTCATTTATAGTCACTCATGCCTTTGAAAGCCTTATTACACGATTTAAACGGCTTTGTATTCTCATTATTCATTTTAAGTTGAATTTTCTTAAATTTTTGGTTCAAACAGATTATAATTGAATGTTTGCCCTGGGAAATATGAAGCAAAAACTATCGATTGACAAGAAAAGTCCATTTATAGTCACTCACGCCCTCAAAAGCCTTATTACTCACTTTAAACGATTTTATAATCTCATTATTGATTTTATCTTGAATTTTCTTACATTTTTTGTTAAAATATATTATATTTGATTGTTTGCCTTGGGATAACGTGAGGCTAAAACCCTTCGTTGATAAGAAAAGCCCATTCATAGCCACTTTTGCCTTCAAAAGCCTTATTACAGGCTTAATATGGTTTTATAATCGCATAATTGATTTTAAGTTGAATTTTTTTTTATTTTCAAATAAGATAGATTATAATCAAATATTTACCTCAAGAAACGCGAAGCGAAAGCCATCCATTGATCAGAAAAGTGCATTTATAGTCAGTCATGCCTTCGGAAGCCTTATTACTCGCTTTAAATTGTTTTATAATTTGATTATTGATTTTAAGCTGAATTTTTTGATATTTTTGGATAAAAAAAAATATAATTGAATGTTTGCCTCAGGAAACTAGAAGTGAATACCATCGATTGACAAGAAAAGTCCGTTTATACTCACTCATGTCTCCAAAAACCTTATTGCTCGCTTTAATTGGTTTTACAATCTCATTATTGATTTTATGTTGAATTTGTTTACATTTTTTAAGACAAATTATAATTGTAAGTTTACCTCGAGAAATGTGAGGCTAAAACCCTCCGTTGACAGGAAAAGTTCATTTATAGTCACTCATGCCTTTGAAAGCCTTATTACTCGATTTAAACGGCTTTGTATTCTCATTATTCATTTTAAGTTGAATTTTCTTAAATTTTTGGTTAAAACATATTATAATTGAATGTTTGCCTCGGGAAATATGAAGCAAAAGCCATCGATTGACAAGAAAAGTCCATTTATAGTCACTCATGCGTTCAAAAGCCTTATTACTCACCTTAAACGGTTTTATAATCTCATTATTGATTTTATCTTGAATTTTCTTACATTTTTGGTTAAAATATATTATATTTGATTGTTTGCCTTGGCATAACGTGAGGCTAAAACCCTTCGTTGACAAGAAAAGCCCATTCATAGCCATTTTTGCCTTCAAAAGCCTTATTACTGGCTAAATATGGTTTTATAATCGCATAATTGATTTTGAGTTGAATTTTTTTTTATTTTCAAATAAGATAGATTATAATAAAATATTTACCTCAAGAAACGCGAAGCGAAAGCCATCCATTGACAAGAAAAGTGCATTTATAGTCACACATGCCTTCGAAAGCCTTATTACTCGCTTCAAATGGTTTTATAATTTGATTATTGATTTTAAGCTAAATTTTTTTTATATTTTTGGTTAAAATAAAATATAATTGAATGTTTGCCTCGGGAAACTAGAAGTGAATACCATCGATTGACAAGAAAAGTCCGTTCATACTCACTCATGTCTCCAAAAGCCTTATTGCTCTCTTTAATTCGTTTTACAATCTCATTATTGATTTTATGTTGAATTTTTTAACATTTTTTAAGACAAATTATAATTGTAAGTTTACCTCGAGAAAGGTGAGGCTAAAACCCTCCGTTGACAGGAGAAGTTCATTTATAGTCACTCATGCCTTTGAAAGCCTTATTACTCGATTTAAACGGCTTTGTATTCTCATTATTCATTTTAAGTTGAATTTTCTTAAATTTTTGGTTCAAACAGATTATAATTGAATGTTTGCCCTGGGAAATATGAAGCAAAAACTATCGATTGACAAGAAAAGTCCATTTATAGTCACTCACGCCCTCAAAAGCCTTATTACTCACTTTAAACGATTTGATAATCTCATTATTGTTTTTATCTTGAATTTTCTTACATTTTTTGTTAAAATATATTATATTTGATTGTTTGCCTCGAGAAAACGTTAGGCTAAAACCCTTCGTTGACAAGAAACGCCCATTCATAGTCACTTTTTCCTTCAAAAGCCTTATTACTGGCTTAATATGGTTTTATAATCTCATAATTGAATTTAAGTTGAATGTTTTTTTGATTTTCGATTAAGATAGTTTATATGTAAATGTTTCCCTCGAGAAACGCGAAGCGAAAGCCATCCATTGACAAGAAAAGTGCATTTATAGTCACTCATGCCTTCGAAAGCCTTATTACTCGCTTTAAATGGTTTTATAATCTGATTATTGATTTTAAGCTGAATTTTTTTACATTTTTGGTTAAAACAAAATATAATTGAATGTTTGCCTCGGGAAACTTGAAGTGAATACCATCGATTGACAAGAAAAGTCCGTTCATACTCACTCATGTCTCCAAAAGCCTTATTGCTCTCTTTAATTGGTTTTACAATCTCATTATTGATTTTATGTTGAATTTTTTAACATTTTTTAAGACAAATTATAATTGTAAGTTTACCTCGAGAAATGTGAGGCTAAAACCCTCCGTTGACAGGAGAAGTTCATTTATAGTCACTCATGCCTTTGAAAGCCTTATTACACGATTTAAACGGCTTTGTATTCTCATTATTCATTTTAAGTTGAATTTTCTTAAATTTTTGGTTCAAACAGATTATAATTGAATGTTTGCCCTGGGAAATATGAAGCAAAAACTATCGATTGACAAGAAAAGTCCATTTATAGTCACTCACGCCCTCAAAAGCCTTATTACTCACTTTAAACGATTTTATAATCTCATTATTGATTTTATCTTGAATTTTCTTACATTTTTTGTTAAAATATATTATATTTGATTGTTTGCCTTGGGATAACGTGAGGCTAAAACCCTTCGTTGATAAGAAAAGCCCATTCATAGCCACTTTTGCCTTCAAAAGCCTTATTACAGGCTTAATATGGTTTTATAATCGCATAATTGATTTTAAGTTGAATTTTTTTTTATTTTCAAATAAGATAGATTATAATCAAATATTTACCTCAAGAAACGCGAAGCGAAAGCCATCCATTGATCAGAAAAGTGCATTTATAGTCAGTCATGCCTTCGGAAGCCTTATTACTCGCTTTAAATTGTTTTATAATTTGATTATTGATTTTAAGCTGAATTTTTTGATATTTTTGGATAAAAAAAAATATAATTGAATGTTTGCCTCAGGAAACTAGAAGTGAATACCATCGATTGACAAGAAAAGTCCGTTTATACTCACTCATGTCTCCAAAAACCTTATTGCTCGCTTTAATTGGTTTTACAATCTCATTATTGATTTTATGTTGAATTTGTTTACATTTTTTAAGACAAATTATAATTGTAAGTTTACCTCGAGAAATGTGAGGCTAAAACCCTCCGTTGACAGGAAAAGTTCATTTATAGTCACTCATGCCTTTGAAAGCCTTATTACTCTATTTAAACGGCTTTGTATTCTCATTATTCATTTTAAGTTGAATTTTCTTAAATTTTCGGTTAAAACATATTATAATTGAATGTTTGCCTCGTAAAATATGAAGCAAAAGATTGACAAGAAAATTCCATTTATAGTCACTCATGCCTTCAAAAGCGTTATTACTCATTTTAAACGATTTTATAACCTCATTATTGATTTTATCTTGAATTTTCTTACATTTTTTGTTAAAATATATTATATTTGATTGTTTGCCTTGGGATAACGTGAGGCTCAAACCCTTCGTTGACAAGAAAAGCCCATTCATAGTCTCTCTTGCCTTCAAAAGCCTTATTACTAGCTTAATATGGTTTTATAATCTCATAATTGATTTTATGTTGAATGTTTTTTTGATTTTCGATTAAGATAGTTTGCATGTAAATGTTTGCCTCTAGAAACGCGAAGCGAAAGCCATCCATTGATAAGAAAAGTGCATTTATAGTCACTCATGCCTTCGAAAGCCTTATTACTCGCTTTAAATGGTTTTATAATCTGATTATTGATTTTAAGCTGAATTTTTTTACATTTTTGGTTAAAACAAAATATAATTGAATGTTTGCCTTGGGAAACTTGAAGTGAATACCATCGATTGACAAGAAAAGTCTGTTTATACTCACTCGTGTCTCCAAAAGCTTTATTGCTCGCTTTAATTGGTTTTACAATCTCATTATTTATTTTATGTTGAATTTGTTTACATTTTTAAGACAAATTATAATTGTAAGTTTACCTCGAGAAATGTGAGGCTAAAACCCTCCGTTGACAGGAAAAGTTCATTTATAGTCACTCATGCCTTTGAAAGCCTTATTACTCGATTTAAACGGCTTTGTATTCTCATTATTCATTTTAAGTTGAATTTTCTTAAATTTTTGGTTAAAACATATTATAATTGAATGTTTGCCTCGGGAAATATGAAGCAAAAGCCATCGATTGACAAGAAAAGTCCATTTATAGTCACTCATGCGTTCAAAAGCCTTATTACTCACCTTAAACGGTTTTATAATCTCATTATTGATTTTATCTTGAATTTTCTTACATTTTTGGTTAAAATATATTATATTTGATTGTTTGCCTTGGGATAACGTGAGGCTAAAACCCTTCGTTGACAAGAAAAGCCCATTCATAGCCATTTTTGCCTTCAAAAGCCTTATTACTGGCTAAATATGGTTTTATAATCGCATAATTGATTTTGAGTTGAATTTTTTTTTATTTTCAAATAAGATAGATTATAATAAAATGTTTACCTCAAGAAACGCGAAGCGAAAGCCATCCATTGACAAGAAAAGTGCATTTATAGTCACACATGCCTTCGAAAGCCTTATTACTCGCTTCAAATGGTTTTATAATTTGATTATTGATTTTAAGCTAAATTTTTTTTATATTTTTGGTTAAAATAAAATATAATTGAATGTTTGCCTCGGGAAACTAGAAGTGAATACCATCGATTGACAAGAAAAGTCCGTTCATACTCACTCATGTCTCCAAAAGCCTTATTGCTCTCTTTAATTGGTTTTACAATCTCATTATTGATTTTATGTTGAATTTTTTAACATTTTTTAAGACAAATTATAATTGTAAGTTTACCTCGAGAAATGTGAGGCTAAAACCCTCCGTTGACAGGAGAAGTTCATTTATAGTCACTCATGCCTTTGAAAGCCTTATTACTCGATTTAAACGGCTTTGTATTCTCATTATTCATTTTAAGTTGAATTTTCTTAAATTTTTGGTTCAAACAGATTATAATTGAATGTTTGCCCTGGGAAATATGAAGCAAAAACTATCGATTGACAAGAAAAGTCCATTTATAGTCACTCACGCCCTCAAAAGCCTTATTACTCACTTTAAACGATTTTATAATCTCATTATTGATTTTATCTTGAATTTTCTTACATTTTTGGTTAAAATATATTATATTTGATTGTTTGCCTTGGGATAACGTGAGGCTAAAACCCTTCGTTGACAAGAAAAGCCCATTCATAGCCATTTTTGCCTTCAAAAGCCTTATTACTGGCTAAATATGGTTTTATAATCGCATAATTGATTTTGAGTTGAATTTTTTTTTATTTTCAAATAAGATAGATTATAATAAAATGTTTACCTCAAGAAACGCGAAGCGAAAGCCATCCATTGACAAGAAAAGTGCATTTATAGTCACACATGCCTTCGAAAGCCTTATTACTCGCTTCAAATGGTTTTATAGTTTGATTATTGATTTTAAGCTAAATTTTTTTTATATTTTTGGTTAAAATAAAATATAATTGAATGTTTGCCTCGGGAAACTAGAAGTGAATACCATCGCTTGACAAGAAAAGTCCGTTCATACTCACTCATGTCTCCAAAAGCCTTATTGCTCTCTTTAATTGGTTTTACAATCTCATTATTGATTTTATGTTGAATTTTTTAACATTTTTTAAGACAAATTATAATTGTAAGTTTACCTCGAGAAATGTGAGGCTAAAACCCTCCGTTGACAGGAGAAGTTCATTTATAGTCACTCATGCCTTTGAAAGCCTTATTACTCGATTTAAACGGCTTTGTATTCTCATTATTCATTTTAAGTTGAATTTTCTTAAATTTTTGGTTCAAACAGATTATAATTGAATGTTTGCCCTGGGAAATATGAAGCAAAAACTATCGATTGACAAGAAAAGTCCATTTATAGTCACTCACGCCCTCAAAAGCCTTATTACTCACTTTAAACGATTTTATAATCTCATTATTGATTTTATCTTGAATTTTCTTACATTTTTTGTTAAAATATATTATATTTGATTGTTTGCCTTGGGATAACGTGAGGCTAAAACCCTTCGTTGATAAGAAAAGCCCATTCATAGCCACTTTTGCCTTCAAAATCCTTATTACTGGCTTAATATGGTTTTATAATCTCATAATTGAATTTAAGTTGAATGTTTTTTTTATTTTCGATTAAGATAGTTTATATGTAAATGTTTGCCTCGAGAAACGCGAAGCGAAAGCCATCCATTGACAAGAAAAGTGCATTTATAGTCACTCATGCCTTCGAAAGCCTTATTACTCGCTTTAAATGGTTTGATAATCTGATTATTGATTTTAAGCTGAATTTTTCACCATTTTTGGTTAAAACAAAATATAATTGAATGTTTGCCTCAGGAAACTAGAAGTGATTACCATCGATTGACAAGAAAAGTCTGATTATACTCACTCGTGTCTCCGAAAGCCTTATTGCTCTCTTTAATTGGTTTTATAATTTCATTATTGATTTTATGCTGAATTTTTTTCCATTTTTTAAGAGAAATTATAATTGTATGTTTACCTCGAGAAATGTGAGGCTAAAACCCTCCGTTGACAGGAAAAGTTCATTTAGAGTCACTCATGCCTTTGAAAGCCTTATTACTCGATTTAAACGGCTTTGTATTCTCATTATTCATTTTAAGTTGAATTTTCTTAAATTTTGGTTAAAACATATTATAATTGAATGTTTGCCTCGGGAAATATGAAGCTAAAGCCATCGATTGACAAGAAAAGTCCATTTATAGTCACTCATGCGTTTAAAAGCCTTATTACTCACTTTAAACGATTTTATAATCTCATTATTGATTTTATCTTTAATTTTCTTACATTTTTGGTTAAAATATATTATATTTGATTGTTTGCCTTGGGATAACGTGAGGCTAAAACCCTTCGTTGATAAGAAAAGCCCATTCATAGCCACTTTTGCCTTCAAAAGCCTTATTACTGGCTTAATATGGTTTTATAATCGCATAATTGATTTTAAGTTGAATTTTTTTTATTTTCAAAGAAGATAGATTATAATCAAATATTTACCTCAAGAAACGCGAAGCGAAAGCCATCCATTGACAAGAAAAGTGCATTTATAGTCAGTCATGCCTTCGGAAGCCTTATTACTCGCTTTAAATGGTTTTATAATTTGATTATTGATTTTAAGCTGAATTTTTTTATATTTTTGGTTAAAAAAAATATAATTGAATGTTTGCCTCAGGAAACTAGAAGTGAATACCATCGATTGACAAGAAAAGTCTGTTTATACTCACTCGTGTCTCCAAAAGCTTTATTGCTCGCTTTAATTGGTTTTACAATCTCATTATTGATTTTATGTTGAATTTGTTTACATTTTTTAAGACAAATTATAATTGTAAGTTTACCTCGAGAAATGTGAGGCTAAAACCCTCCGTTGACAGGAAAAGTTCATGTATAGTCACTCATGCCTTTGAAAGCCTTATTACTCGATTTAAACGGCTTTGTATTCTCATTATTCATTTTAAGTTGAATTTTCTTAAATTTTTGGTTAAAACATATTATAATTGAATGTTTGCCTCGGGAAATATGAAGCAAAAGCCATCGATTGACAAGAAAAGTCCATTTATAGTCACTCATGCGTTCAAAAGCCTTATTACTCACCTTAAACGGTTTTATAATCTCATTATTGATTTTATCTTGAATTTTCTTACATTTTTGGTTAAAATATATTATATTTGATTGTTTGCCTTGGGATAACGTGAGGCTAAAACCCTTCGTTGACAAGAAAAGCCCATTCATAGCCATTTTTGCCTTCAAAAGCCTTATTACTGGCTAAATATGGTTTTATAATCGCATAATTGATTTTGAGTTGAATTTTTTTTTATTTTCAAATAAGATAGATTATAATAAAATGTTTACCTCAAGAAACGCGAAGCGAAAGCCATCCATTGACAAGAAAAGTGCATTTATAGTCACACATGCCTTCGAAAGCCTTATTACTCGCTTCAAATGGTTTTATAATTTGATTATTGATTTTAAGCTAAATTTTTTTTATATTTTTGGTTAAAATAAAATATAATTGAATGTTTGCCTCGGGAAACTAGAAGTGAATACCATCGATTGACAAGAAAAGTCCGTTCATACTCACTCATGTCTCCAAAAGCCTTATTGCTCTCTTTAATTGGTTTTACAATCTCATTATTGATTTTATGTTGAATTTTTTAACATTTTTTAAGACAAATTATAATTGTAAGTTTACCTCGAGAAATGTGAGGCTAAAACCCTCCGTTGACAGGAGAAGTTCATTTATAGTCACTCATGCCTTTGAAAGCCTTATTACTCGATTTAAACGGCTTTGTATTCTCATTATTCATTTTAAGTTGAATTTTCTTAAATTTTTGGTTCAAACAGATTATAATTGAATGTTTGCCCTGGGAAATATGAAGCAAAAACTATCGATTGACAAGAAAAGTCCATTTATAGTCACTCACGCCCTCAAAAGCCTTATTACTCACTTTAAACGATTTTATAATCTCATTATTGATTTTATCTTGAATTTTCTTACATTTTTGGTTAAAATATATTATATTTGATTGTTTGCCTTGGGATAACGTGAGGCTAAAACCCTTCGTTGACAAGAAAAGCCCATTCATAGCCATTTTTGCCTTCAAAAGCCTTATTACTGGCTAAATATGGTTTTATAATCGCATAATTGATTTTGAGTTGAATTTTTTTTTATTTTCAAATAAGATAGATTATAATAAAATGTTTACCTCAAGAAACGCGAAGCGAAAGCCATCCATTGACAAGAAAAGTGCATTTATAGTCACACATGCCTTCGAAAGCCTTATTACTCGCTTCAAATGGTTTTATAGTTTGATTATTGATTTTAAGCTAAATTTTTTTTATATTTTTGGTTAAAATAAAATATAATTGAATGTTTGCCTCGGGAAACTAGAAGTGAATACCATCGCTTGACAAGAAAAGTCCGTTCATACTCACTCATGTCTCCAAAAGCCTTATTGCTCTCTTTAATTGGTTTTACAATCTCATTATTGATTTTATGTTGAATTTTTTAACATTTTTTAAGACAAATTATAATTGTAAGTTTACCTCGAGAAATGTGAGGCTAAAACCCTCCGTTGACAGGAGAAGTTCATTTATAGTCACTCATGCCTTTGAAAGCCTTATTACTCGATTTAAACGGCTTTGTATTCTCATTATTCATTTTAAGTTGAATTTTCTTAAATTTTTGGTTCAAACAGATTATAATTGAATGTTTGCCCTGGGAAATATGAAGCAAAAACTATCGATTGACAAGAAAAGTCCATTTATAGTCACTCACGCCCTCAAAAGCCTTATTACTCACTTTAAACGATTTTATAATCTCATTATTGATTTTATCTTGAATTTTCTTACATTTTTTGTTAAAATATATTATATTTGATTGTTTGCCTTGGGATAACGTGAGGCTAAAACCCTTCGTTGATAAGAAAAGCCCATTCATAGCCACTTTTGCCTTCAAAATCCTTATTACTGGCTTAATATGGTTTTATAATCTCATAATTGAATTTAAGTTGAATGTTTTTTTTATTTTCGATTAAGATAGTTTATATGTAAATGTTTGCCTCGAGAAACGCGAAGCGAAAGCCATCCATTGACAAGAAAAGTGCATTTATAGTCACTCATGCCTTCGAAAGCCTTATTACTCGCTTTAAATGGTTTGATAATCTGATTATTGATTTTAAGCTGAATTTTTCACCATTTTTGGTTAAAACAAAATATAATTGAATGTTTGCCTCAGGAAACTAGAAGTGATTACCATCGATTGACAAGAAAAGTCTGATTATACTCACTCGTGTCTCCGAAAGCCTTATTGCTCTCTTTAATTGGTTTTATAATTTCATTATTGATTTTATGCTGAATTTTTTTCCATTTTTTAAGAGAAATTATAATTGTATGTTTACCTCGAGAAATGTGAGGCTAAAACCCTCCGTTGACAGGAAAAGTTCATTTAGAGTCACTCATGCCTTTGAAAGCCTTATTACTCGATTTAAACGGCTTTGTATTCTCATTATTCATTTTAAGTTGAATTTTCTTAAATTTTGGTTAAAACATATTATAATTGAATGTTTGCCTCGGGAAATATGAAGCAAAAGCCATCGATTGACAAGAAAAGTCCATTTATAGTCACTCATGCGTTTAAAAGCCTTATTACTCACTTTAAACGATTTTATAATCTCATTATTGATTTTATCTTTAATTTTCTTACATTTTTGGTTAAAATATATTATATTTGATTGTTTGCCTTGGGATAACGTGAGGCTAAAACCCTTCGTTGATAAGAAAAGCCCATTCATAGCCACTTTTGCCTTCAAAAGCCTTATTACTGGCTTAATATGGTTTTATAATCGCATAATTGATTTTAAGTTGAATTTTTTTTATTTTCAAAGAAGATAGATTATAATCAAATATTTACCTCAAGAAACGCGAAGCGAAAGCCATCCATTGACAAGAAAAGTGCATTTATAGTCAGTCATGCCTTCGGAAGCCTTATTACTCGCTTTAAATGGTTTTATAATTTGATTATTGATTTTAAGCTGAATTTTTTTATATTTTTGGTTAAAAAAAATATAATTGAATGTTTGCCTCAGGAAACTAGAAGTGAATACCATCGATTGACAAGAAAAGTCTGTTTATACTCACTCGTGTCTCCAAAAGCTTTATTGCTCGCTTTAATTGGTTTTACAATCTCATTATTGATTTTATGTTGAATTTGTTTACATTTTTTAAGACAAATTATAATTGTAAGTTTACCTCGAGAAATGTGAGGCTAAAACCCTCCGTTGACAGGAAAAGTTCATGTATAGTCACTCATGCCTTTGAAAGCCTTATTACTCGATTTAAACGGCTTTGTATTCTCATTATTCATTTTAAGTTGAATTTTCTTAAATTTTTGGTTAAAACATATTATAATTGAATGTTTGCCTCGGTAAATATGAAGCAAAAGATTGACAAGAAAAGTCCATTTATAGTCATTCATGCCTTCAAAAGCCTTATTACTCACTTTAAACGATTTTATAACCTCATTATTTATTTTATCTTGAATTTTCTTACATTTTTTGTTAAAATATATTATATTTGACTGTTTGCCTTGGGATAACGTGAGGCTAACACCCTTCGTTGACAAGAAAAGCCCATTCATAGTCACTCTTGCCTTGAAAAGCCTTATTACTGGCTTAATATGGTTTTATAATCTCATAATTGAATTTAAGTTGAATGTATTTTTGATTTTCGATTAAGATAGTTTATATGTAAATGTTTGCCTCGAGAAACGCGAAGCGAAAGCCATCCATCGACAAGAAAAGTGCATTTATAGTCACTCATGCCTTCGGAAGCCTTATTACTCGCTTTAAATGGTTTTATAATCTGATTATTGATTTTAAACTGAATTTTTTTACATTTTTGGTTAAAACAAAATATAATTGAATGTTTGCCTTGGGAAACTTGAAGTGAATACCATCGATTGACAAGAAAAGTCTGTTTATACTCACTCGTGTCTCCAAAAGCTTTATTGCTCGCTTTAATTGGTTTTACAATCTCATTATTGATTTTATGTTGAATTTGTTTACATTTTTAAGACAAATTATAATTGTAAGTTTACCTCGAGAAATGTGAGGCTAAAACCCTCCGTTGACAGGAAAAGTTCATTTATAGTCACTCATGCCTTTGAAAGCCTTATTACTAGATTTAAACGGCTTTGTATTCTCATTATTCATTTTAAGTTGAATTTTCTTAAATTTTTGGTTAAAACATATTATAATTGAATGTTTGCCTCGGGAAATATGAAGCAAAAGCCATCGATTGACAAGAAAAGTCCATTTATAGTCACTCATGCGTTTAAAAGCCTTATTACTCACTTTAAATGATTTTATAATCTCATTATTGATTTTATCTTTAATTTTCTTACATTTTTGGTTAAAATATATTATATTTGATTGTTTGCCTTGGGATAACGTGAGGCTAAAACCCTTCGTTGACAAGAAAAGCCCATTCATAGCCATTTTTGCCTTCAAAAGCCTTATTACTGGCTAAATATGGTTTTATAATCGCATAATTGATTTTGAGTTGATTTTTTTTTTATTTTCAAATAAGATAGATTATAATAAAATATTTACCTCAAGAAACGCGAAGCGAAAGCCATCCATTGACAAGAAAAGTGCATTTATAGTCACACATGCCTTCGAAAGCCTTATTACTCACTTCAAATGGTTTTATAATTTGATTATTGATTTTAAGCTAAATTGTTTTTATATTTTTGGTAAAAATAAAATATAATTGAATGTTTGCCTCAGGAAACTAGAAGTGAATACCATCGATTGACAAGAAAAGTCCGTTCATACTCACTCATGTCTCCAAAAGCCTTATTGCTCGCTTTAATTGGTTTTACAATCTCATTATTGATTTTATGTTGAATTTTTTAACATTTTTTAAGACAAATTATAATTGTATGTTTACCTCGAGAAATGTGAGGCTAAACCCTCCGTTGACAGGAGAAGTTCATTTATAGTCACTCATGCCTTTGAAAGCCTTATTACTCGATTTAAACGGCTTTGTATTCTCATTTTTCATTTTAAGTTGAATTTTCTTAGATTTTTGGTTCAAACAGATTATAATTGAATGTTTGCCCTGGGAAATATGAAGCAAAAACTATCGATTGACAAGAAAAGTCCATTTATAGTCACTCACGCCCTCAAAAGCATTATTACTCACTTTAAACAATTTTATAATCTCATTATTCATTTTATCTTGAATTTTCTTACATTTTTTGTTAAAATAAATTATATTTGATTGTTTGCCTTGGGAAAACCTGAGCCTAAAACCCTTCGTTGACAAGAAAAGCCCATTCATAGTCACTCTTGCCTTCAAAAGCCTTATTACTAGCTTAATATGGTTTTATAATCTCATAATTGAATTTAAGTTGAATGTTTTTTTAATTTTCGATTAAGATAGTTTATATGTAATTGTTTGCCTCGAGAAACACGAAGCGAAAGCCATCCATTGACAAGAAAAGTGCATTTATAGTCACTCATGCCTTCGAAAGCCTTATTACTCGCTTTAAATGGTTTTATAATCTGATTATTGATTTTAAGCTGAATTTTTTTATATTTTTGGTTAAAAAAATATAATTGAATGTTTGCCTCAGAAAACTAGAAGTGAATACCATCGATTGACAAGAAAAGTCCGTTTATACTCACTCATGTCTCCAAAAACCTTATTGCTCTCTTTAATTGGTTTTACAATCTCATTATTGATTTTATGTTGAATTTTTTTACATTTTTTAAGGAAGATTATAATTGTAAGTTTACCACGAGAAATGTGAGGCTAAAACCCTCCGTTGACAGGAAAAGTTCATTTATAGTCACTCATGCCTTTGAAAGCCTTATTAGTCGATTTAAACGGCTTTGTATTCTCATTATTCATTTTAAGTTGAATTTTCTTAAATTTTTGGTTAAAACATATTATAATTGAATGTTTGCCTCGGGAAATATGAAGCAAAAGCCATCGATTGACAAGAAAAGTCCATTTATAGTCACTCATGCGTTTAAAACCTTATTACTCACTTTAAACGATTTTATAATCTCATTATTGATTTTATCTTTAATTTTCTTACATTTTTGGTTAAAATATATTATATTTGATTGTTTGCCTTGGGATAACGTGAGGCTAAAACCCTTCGTTGATAAGAAAAACCCATTCATAGCCACTTTTGCCTTCAAAAGCCTTATTACTGGCTTAATATGGTTTTATAATCGCATAATTGATTTTAAGTTGAATTTTTTTTATTTTCAAATAAGATAGATTATAATCAAATATTTACCTCAAGAAACGCGAAGCGAAAGCCATCCATTGACAAGAAAAGTGCATTTATAGTCAGTCATGCCTTCGGAAGCCTTATTACTCGCTTTAAATGGTTTTATAATTTGATTATTGATTTTAAGCTGAATTTTTTTATATTTTTGGTTAAAAAAAATATAATTGAATGTTTGCCTCAGGAAACTAGAAGTGAATACCATCGATTGACAAGAAAAGTCTGTTTATACTCACTCGTGTCTCCAAAAGCTTTATTGCTCGCTTTAATTGGTTTTACAATCTCATTATTGATTTTATGTTGAATTTGTTTACATTTTTTAAGACAAATTATAATTGTAAGTTTACCTCGAGAAATGTGAGGCTAAAACCCTCCGTTGACAGGAAAAGTTCATTTATAGTCACTCATGCCTTTGAAAGCCTTATTACTCGATTTAAACGGCTTTGTATTCTCATTATTCATTTTAAGTTGAATTTTCTTAAATTTGATTAAAACATATTATAATTGAATGTTTGCCTCGGTAAATATGAAGCAAAAGATTGACAAGAAAAGTCCATTTATAGTCATTCATGCCTTCAAAAGCCTTATTACTCACTTTAAACGATTTTATAACCTCATTATTGATTTTATCTTGAATTTTCTTACATTTTTGGTTAAAATATATTATATTTGATTGTTTGCCTTGGGATAACGTGAGGCTAACACCCTTCGTTGACAAGAAAAGCCCATTCATAGTCACTCTTGCCTTGAAAAGCCTTATTACTGGCTTAATATGGTTTTATAATCTCATAATTGAATTTAAGTTGAATGTATTTTTGATTTTCGATTAAGATAGTTTATATGTAAATGTTTGCCTCGAGAAACGCGAAGCGAAAGCCATCCATTGACAAGAAAAGTGCATTTATAGTCACTCATGCCTTCGGAAGCCTTTTTACTCGCTTTAAATGGTTTTATAATCTGATTATTGATTTTAAGCTGAATTTTTTTACATTTTTGGTTAAAACAAAATATAATTGAATGTTTGCCTTGGGAAACTTGAAGTGAATACCATCGATTGACAAGAAAAGTCTGTTTATACTCACTCGTGTCTCCAAAAGCTTTATTGCTCGCTTTAATTGGTTTTACAATCTCATTATTGATTTTATGTTGAATTTGTTTACATTTTTACGACAAATTATAATTGTAAGTTTACCTCGAGAAATGTGAGGCTAAAACCCTCCGTTGACAGGAAAAGTTCATTTATAGTCACTCATGCCTTTGAAAGCCTTATTACTCGATTTAAACGGCTTTGTATTCTCATTATTCATTTTAAGTTGAATTTTCTTAAATTTTTGGTTAAAACATATTATAATTGAATGTTTGCCTCGGGAAATATGAAGCAAAAGCCATCGATTGACAAGAAAAGTCCATTTATAGTCACTCATGCGTTCAAAAGCCTTATTTATCACCTTAAACGGTTTTATAATCTCATTATTGATTTTATCTTGAATTTTCATACATATTTGGTTAAAATATATTATATTTGATTGTTTGCCTTGGGATAACGTGAGGCTAAAACCCTTCGTTGACAAGAAAAGCCCATTCATAGCCATTTTTGCCTTCAAAAGCCTTATTACTGGCTAAATATGGTTTTATAATCGCATAATTGATTTTGAGTTGAATTTTTTTTTATTTTCAAATAAGATAGATTATAATAAAATATTTACCTCAAGAAACGCAAAGCGAAAGCCATCCATTGACAAGAAAAGTGCATTTATAGTCACACATGCCTTCGAAAGCCTTATTACTCGCTTCAAATGGTTTTATAATTTGATTATTGATTTTAAGCTAAATTTTTTTTATATTTTTGGTTAAAATAAAGTATAATTGAATGTTTGCCTCGGGAAACTAGAAGTGAATACCATCGATTCACAAGAAAAGTCCGTTCATACTCACTCATGTCTCCAAAAGCCTTATTGCTCTCTTTAATTGGTTTTACAATCTCATTATTGATTTTATGTTGAATTTTTTAACATTTTTTAAGACAAATTATAATTGTAAGTTTACTTCGAGAAATGTGAGGCTAAAACCCTCCGTTGACAGCAGAAGTTCATTTATAGTCACTCATGCCTTTGAAAGCCTTATTACTCGATTTAAACGGCTTTGTATTCTCATTATTCATTTTAAGTTGAATTTTCTTAAATTTTTGGTTCAAACAGATTATAATTGAATGTTTGCCCTGGGAAATATGAAGCAAAAACTATCGATTGACAAGAAAAGTCCATTTATAGTCACTCACGCCCTCAAAAGCCTTATTACTCACTTTAAACGATTTTATAATCTCATTATTGATTTTATCTTGAATTTTCTTACATTTTTTGTTAAAATATATTATATTTGATTGTTTGCCTCGAGAAAACGTTAGGCTAAAAGCCTTCGTTGACAAGAAAAGCCCATTCATAGTCACTTTTTCCTTCAAAAGCCTTATTACTGGCTTAATATGGTTTTATAATCTCATAATTGAATTTAAGTTGAATGTTTTTTTGATTTTCGATTAAGATAGTTTATATGTAAATGTTTCCCTCGAGAAACGCGAAGGGAAAGCCATCCATTGACAAGAAAAGTGCATTTATAGTCACTCATGCCTTCGAAAGCCTTATTACTCGCTTTAAATGGTTTTATAATCTGATTATTGATTTTAAGCTGAATTTTTTTACATTTTTTGTTAAAACAAAATAAAATTGAATGTTTGCCTCGGGAAACTTGAAGTGAATACCATCGATTGACAAGAAAAGTCTGTTTATACTCACTCGTGTCTCCAAAAGCTTTATTGCTCGCTTTAATTGGTTTTACAATCTCATTATTGATTTTATGTTGAATTTGTTTACATTTTTAAGACAAATTATAATTGCAAGTTTACCTGGAGAAATGTGAGGCTAAAACCCTCCGTTGACAAGAAAAGTTCATTTATAGTCACTCATGCCTTTGAAAGCCTTATTACACGATTTAAACGGCTTTGTATTCTCATTATTCATTTTAAGTTGAATTTTCTTAAATTTTTGGTTCAAACAGATTATAATTTAATGTTTGCCCTGGGAAATATGAAGCAAAAACTATCGATTGACAAGAAAAGTCCATTTATAGTCACTCACGCCCTCAAAAGCCTTATTACTCACTTTAAACGATTTTATAATCTCATTATTGATTTTATCTTGAATTTTCTTACATTTTTTGTTAAAATATATTATATTTGATTGTTTGCCTCGAAAAAACGAGAGGCTAAAACCCTTCGTTGACAAGAAAAGCCCATTCATAGTCACTCTTGCCTTCGAAAGCCTTATTACTAGCTTAGTATGGTTTTATAATCTCATAATTGAATTTAAGTTGAATGTTTTTTTGATTTTCGATTAAGATAGTTTATATGTAAATGTTTGCCTCGAGAAACGCGAAGCGAAAGCCATCCATTGACAAGAAAAGTGCATTTATAGTCACTCATGCCTTCGAAAGCCTTATTACTAACTTTAAATGGTTTTATAATCTGATTATTGATTTTAAGCTGAATTTTTTTACATTTTTGGTTAAAACAAAATATAATTGAATGTTTGCCTCGGGAAACTTGAAGTGATTACCATCGATTGACAAGAAAAGTCTGATTATACTCACTCGTGTCTCCGAAAGCCTTATTGCTCTCTTTAATTGGTTTTATAATTTCATTATGGATTTTATGCTAAATTTTTTTCCATTTTTTAAGAGAAATTATAATTGTAAGTTTACCTCGAGAAATGTGAGGCTAAAACCCTCCGTTGACAGGAAAAGTTCATTTATAGTCACTCATGCCTTTGAAAGCCTTATTACTCGATTTAAACGGCTTTGTATTCTCATTATTCATTTTAAGTTGAATTTTCTTAAATTTTTGGTTAAAACATATTATAATTGAATGTTTGCCTCGGGAAATATGAAGCAAAAGCCATCGATTGACAAGAAAAGTCCATTTATAGTCACTCATGCGTTCAAAAGCCTTATTACTCACCTTAAACGATTTTATAATCTCATTATTGATTTTATCTTGAATTTTCTTACATTTTTGGTTAAAATATATTATATTTGATTGTTTGCCTTGGGATAACGTGAGGCTAAAACCCTTCGTTGACAAGAAAAGCCCATTCATAGCCATTTTAGCCTCAAAAGCCTTATTACTGGCTAAATATGGTTTTATAATCGCATAATTGATTTTGAGTTGAATTTTTTTTTATTTTCAAATAAGATAGATTATAATAAAATATTTACCTCAAGAAACGCGAAGCGAAAGCCATCCATTGACAAGAAAAGTGCATTTATAGTCACACATGCCTTCGAAAGCCTTATTACTCGCTTCAAATGGTTTTATAATTTGATTATTGATTTTAAGCTAATTTTTTTTTATATTTTTGGTTAAAATAAAATATAATTGAATGTTTGCCTCGGGAAACTAGAAGTGAATACCATCGATTGACAAGAAAAGTCCGTTCATACTCACTCATGTCTCCAAAAGCCTTATTGCTTTCTTTAATTGGTTTTACAATCTCATTATTGATTTTATGTTGAATTTTTTAACATTTTTTAAGACAAATTATAATTGTAAGTTTACTTCGAGAAATGTGAGGCTAAAACCCTCCGTTGACAGCAGAAGTTCATTTATAGTCACTCATGCCTTTGAAAGCCTTATTACTCGATTTAAACGGCTTTGTATTCTCATTATTCATTTTAAGTTGAATTTTCTTAAATTTTTGGTTCAAACAGATTATAATTGAATGTTTGCCCTGGGAAATATGAAGCAAAAACTATCGATTGACAAGAAAAGTCCATTTATAGTCACTCACGCCCTCAAAAGCCTTATTACTCACTTTAAACGATTTTATAATCTCATTATTGATTTTATCTTGAATTTTCTTACATTTTTTGTTAAAATATATTATATTTGATTGTTTGCCTCGAGAAAACGTTAGGCTAAAAGCCTTCGTTGACAAGAAAAGCCCATTCATAGTCACTTTTTCCTTCAAAAGCCTTATTACTGGCTTAATATGGTTTTATAATCTCATAATTGAATTTAAGTTGAATGTTTTTTTGATTTTCGATTAAGATAGTTTATATGTAAATGTTTCCCTCGAGAAACGCGAAGGGAAAGCCATCCATTGACAAGAAAAGTGCATTTATAGTCACTCATGCCTTCGAAAGCCTTATTACTCGCTTTAAATGGTTTTATAATCTGATTATTGATTTTAAGCTGAATTTTTTTACATTTTTTGTTAAAACAAAATAAAATTGAATGTTTGCCTCGGGAAACTTGAAGTGAATACCATCGATTGACAAGAAAAGTCTGTTTATACTCACTCGTGTCTCCAAAAGCTTTATTGCTCGCTTTAATTGGTTTTACAATCTCATTATTGATTTTATGTTGAATTTGTTTACATTTTTAAGACAAATTATAATTGCAAGTTTACCTGGAGAAATGTGAGGCTAAAACCCTCCGTTGACAAGAAAAGTTCATTTATAGTCACTCATGCCTTTGAAAGCCTTATTACACGATTTAAACGGCTTTGTATTCTCATTATTCATTTTAAGTTGAATTTTCTTAAATTTTTGGTTCAAACAGATTATAATTTAATGTTTGCCCTGGGAAATATGAAGCAAAAACTATCGATTGACAAGAAAAGTCCATTTATAGTCACTCACGCCCTCAAAAGCCTTATTACTCACTTTAAACGATTTTATAATCTCATTATTGATTTTATCTTGAATTTTCTTACATTTTTTGTTAAAATATATTATATTTGATTGTTTGCCTCGAAAAAACGAGAGGCTAAAACCCTTCGTTGACAAGAAAAGCCCATTCATAGTCACTCTTGCCTTCGAAAGCCTTATTACTGGCTTAATATGGTTTTATAATCTCATAATTGAATTTAAGTTGAATGTTTTTTTGATTTTCGATTAAGATAGTTTATATGTAAATGTTTGCCTCGAGAAACGCGAAGCGAAAGCCATCCATTGACAAGAAAAGTGCATTTATAGTCACTCATGCCTTCGAAAGCCTTATTACTAGCTTTAAATGGTTTTATAATCTGATTATTGATTTTAAGCTGAATTTTTTTACATTTTTGGTTAAAACAAAATATAATTGAATGTTTGCCTCGGGAAACTTGAAGTGATTACCATCGATTGACAAGAAAAGTCTGATTATACTCACTCGTGTCTCCGAAAGCCTTATTGCTCTCTTTAATTGGTTTTATAATTTCATTATGGATTTTATGCTAAATTTTTTTCCATTTTTTAAGAGAAATTATAATTGTAAGTTTACCTCGAGAAATGTGAGGCTAAAACCCTCCGTTGACAGGAAAAGTTCATTTATAGTCACTCATGCCTTTGAAAGCCTTATTACTCGATTTAAACGGCTTTGTATTCTCATTATTCATTTTAAGTTGAATTTTCTTAAATTTTTGGTTAAAACATATTATAATTGAATGTTTGCCTCGGGAAATATGAAGCAAAAGCCATCGATTGACAAGAAAAGTCCATTTATAGTCACTCATGCGTTCAAAAGCCTTATTACTCACCTTAAACGATTTTATAATCTCATTATTGATTTTATCTTGAATTTTCTTACATTTTTGGTTAAAATATATTATATTTGATTGTTTGCCTTGGGATAACGTGAGGCTAAAACCCTTCGTTGACAAGAAAAGCCCATTCATAGCCATTTTAGCCTCAAAAGCCTTATTACTGGCTAAATATGGTTTTATAATCGCATAATTGATTTTGAGTTGAATTTTTTTTTTATTTTCAAATAAGATAGATTATAATAAAATATTTACCTCAAGAAACGCGAAGCGAAAGCCATCCATTGACAAGAAAAGTGCATTTATAGTCACACATGCCTTCGAAAGCCTTATTACTCGCTTCAAATGGTTTTATAATTTGATTATTGATTTTAAGCTAATTTTTTTTTATATTTTTGGTTAAAATAAAATATAATTGAATGTTTGCCTCGGGAAACTAGAAGTGAATACCATCGATTGACAAGAAAAGTCCGTTCATACTCACTCATGTCTCCAAAAGCCTTATTGCTTTCTTTAATTGGTTTTACAATCTCATTATTGATTTTATGTTGAATTTTTTAACATTTTTTAAGACAAATTATAATTGTAAGTTTACTTCGAGAAATGTGAGGCTAAAACCCTCCGTTGACAGCAGAAGTTCATTTATAGTCACTCATGCCTTTGAAAGCCTTATTACTCGATTTAAACGGCTTTGTATTCTCATTATTCATTTTAAGTTGAATTTTCTTAAATTTTTGGTTCAAACAGATTATAATTGAATGTTTGCCCTGGGAAATATGAAGCAAAAACTATCGATTGACAAGAAAAGTCCATTTATAGTCACTCACGCCCTCAAAAGCCTTATTACTCACTTTAAACGATTTTATAATCTCATTATTGATTTTATCTTGAATTTTCTTACATTTTTTGTTAAAATATATTATATTTGATTGTTTGCCTCGAGAAAACGTTAGGCTAAAAGCCTTCGTTGACAAGAAAAGCCCATTCATAGTCACTTTTTCCTTCAAAAGCCTTATTACTGGCTTAATATGGTTTTATAATCTCATAATTGAATTTAAGTTGAATGTTTTTTTGATTTTCGATTAAGATAGTTTATATGTAAATGTTTCCCTCGAGAAACGCGAAGGGAAAGCCATCCATTGACAAGAAAAGTGCATTTATAGTCACTCATGCCTTCGAAAGCCTTATTACTCTCTTTAAATGGTTTTATAATCTGATTATTGATTTTAAGCTGAATTTTTTTACATTTTTTGTTAAAACAAAATAAAATTGAATGTTTGCCTCGGGAAACTTGAAGTGAATACCATCGATTGACAAGAAAAGTCTGTTTATACTCACTCGTGTCTCCAAAAGCTTTATTGCTCGCTTTAATTGGTTTTACAATCTCATTATTGATTTTATGTTGAATTTGTTTACATTTTTAAGACAAATTATAATTGCAAGTTTACCTGGAGAAATGTGAGGCTAAAACCCTCCGTTGACAAGAAAAGTTCATTTATAGTCACTCATGCCTTTGAAAGCCTTATTACACGATTTAAACGGCTTTGTATTCTCATTATTCATTTTAAGTTGAATTTTCTTAAATTTTTGGTTCAAACAGATTATAATTTAATGTTTGCCCTGGGAAATATGAAGCAAAAACTATCGATTGACAAGAAAAGTCCATTTATAGTCACTCACGCCCTCAAAAGCCTTATTACTCACTTTAAACGATTTTATAATCTCATTATTGATTTTATCTTGAATTTTCTTACATTTTTTGTTAAAATATATTATATTTGATTGTTTGCCTCGAAAAAACGAGAGGCTAAAACCCTTCGTTGACAAGAAAAGCCCATTCATAGTCACTCTTGCCTTCGAAAGCCTTATTACTGGCTTAATATGGTTTTATAATCTCATAATTGAATTTAAGTTGAATGTTTTTTTGATTTTCGATTAAGATAGTTTATATGTAAATGTTTGCCTCGAGAAACGCGAAGCGAAAGCCATCCATTGACAAGAAAAGTGCATTTATAGTCACTCATGCCTTCGAAAGCCTTATTACTAGCTTTAAATGGTTTTATAATCTGATTATTGATTTTAAGCTGAATTTTTTTACATTTTTGGTTAAAACAAAATATAATTGAATGTTTGCCTCGGGAAACTTGAAGTGATTACCATCGATTGACAAGAAAAGTCTGATTATACTCACTCGTGTCTCCGAAAGCCTTATTGCTCTCTTTAATTGGTTTTATAATTTCATTATTGATTTTATGCTAATTTTTTTTCCATTTTTTAAGAGAAATTATAATTGTAAGTTTACCTCGAGAAATGTGAGGCTAAAACCCTCCGTTGACAGGAAAAGTTCATTTATAGTCACTCATGCCTTTGAAAGCCTTATTACTCGATTTAAACGGCTTTGTATTCTCATTATTCATTTTAAGTTGAATTTTCTTAAATTTTTGGTTAAAACATATTATAATTGAATGTTTGCCTCGGGAAATATGAAGCAAAAGCCATCGATTGACAAGAAAAGTCCATTTATAGTCACTCATGCGTTCAAAAGCCTTATTACTCACCTTAAACGATTTTATAATCTCATTATTGATTTTATCTTGAATTTTCTTACATTTTTGGTTAAAATATATTATATTTGATTGTTTGCCTTGGGATAACGTGAGGCTAAAACCCTTCGTTGACAAGAAAAGCCCATTCATAGCCATTTTTGCCTCAAAAGCCTTATTACTGGCTAAATATGGTTTTATAATCGCATAATTGATTTTGAGTTGAATTTTTTTTTATTTTCAAATAAGATAGATTATAATAAAATATTTACCTCAAGAAACGCGAAGCGAATGCTATCCATTGACAAGAAAAGTGCATTTATAGTCACACATGCCTTCGAAAGCCTTATTACTCGCTTCAAATGGTTTTATAATTTGATTATTGATTTTAAGCTAAATTGTTTTTATATTTTTGGTTAAAATAAAATATAATTGAATGTTTGCCTCGGGAAACTAGAAGTGAATACCATCGATTGACAAGAAAAGTCCGTTCATACTCACTCATGTCTCCAAAAGCCTTTTTGCTCTCTTTAATTGGTTTTACAATCTCATTATTGATTTTATGTTGAATTTTTTAACATTTTTTAAGACAAATTATAATTGTAAGTTTACCTCGAGAAATGTGAGGCTAAAACCCTCCGTTGACAGGAGAAGTTCATTTATAGTCACTCATGCCTTTGAAAGCCTTATTACTCGATTTAAACGGCTTTGTATTCTCATTATTCATTTTAAGTTGAATTTTCTTAAATTTTTTGTTCAAACAGATTATAATTGAATGTTTGCCCTGGGAAATATGAAGCAAAAACTATCGATTGACAAGAAAAGTCCATTTATAGTCACTCACGCCCTCAAAAGCCTTATTACTCACTTTAAACGATTTTATAATCTCATTATTGATTTTATCTTGAATTTTCTTACATTTTTTGATAAAATATATTATATTTGATTGTTTGCCTTGGGATAACGTGAGGCTAAAACCCTTCGTTGATAAGAAAAGCCCATTCATAGCCACTTTTGCCTTCAAAAGCCTTATTACAGGCTTAATATGGTTTTATAATCGCATAATTGATTTTAAGTTGAATTTTTTTTTATTTTCAAATAAGATAGATTATAATCAAATATTTACCTCAAGAAACGCGAAGCGAAAGCCATCCATTGATAAGAAAAGTGCATTTATAGTCAGTCATGCCTTCGGAAGCCTTATTACTCGCTTTAAATTGTTTTATAATTTGATTATTGATTTTAAGCTGAATTTTTTGATATTTTTGGTTAAAAAAAAATATAATTGAATGTTTGCCTCAGGAAACTAGAAGTGAATACCATCGATTGACAAGAAAAGTCCGTTTATACTCACTCATGTCTCCAAAAACCTTATTGCTCGCTTTAATTGGTTTTACAATCTCATTATTGATTTTATGTTGAATTTGTTTACATTTTTTAAGACAAATTATAATTGTAAGTTGACCTCGAGAAATGTGAGGCTAAAACCCTCCGTTGACAGGAAAAGTTCATTTATAGTCACTCATGCCTTTGAAAGCCTTATTACTCTATTTAAACGGCTTTGTATTCTCATTATTCATTTTAAGTTGAATTTTCTTAAATTTTTGGTTAAAACATATTATAATTGAATGTTTGCCTCGGGAAATATGAAGCAAAAGCCATCGATTGATAAGAAAAGTCCGTTTATAGTCACTCATGCGTTCAAAAGCCTTATTACTCACTTTAAACGATTTTATAATCTCATTATTGATTTTATCTTGAATTTTCTTACATTTTTTGTTAAAATATATTATATTTGATTGTTTGCCTTGGGATAACGTGAGGCTAAAACCCTTCGTTGATAAGAAAAGCCCATTCATAGCCACTTTTGCCTTCAAAAGCCTTATTACAGGCTTAATATGGTTTTATAATCGCATAATTGATTTTAAGTTGAATTTTTTTTTATTTTCAAATAAGATAGATTATAATCAAATATTTACCTCAAGAAACGCGAAGCGAAAGCCATCCATTGATAAGAAAAGTGCATTTATAGTCAGTCATGCCTTCGGAAGCCTTATTACTCGCTTTAAATGGTTTTATAATCTGATTATTGATTTTAAGCTGAATTTTTTTACATTTTTGGTTAAAACAAAATATAATTGAATGTTTGCCTTGGGAAACTTGAAGTGAATACCATCGATTGACAAGAAAAGTCTGTTTATACTCACTCGTGTCTCCAAAAGCTTTATTGCTCTCTTTAATTGGTTTTACAATCTCATTATTGATTTTATGTTGAATTTGTTTACATTTTTAAGACAAATTATAATTGTAAGTTTACCTCGAGAAATGTGAGGCTAAAACCCTCCGTTGACAGGAAAAGTTCATTTATAGTCACTCATGCCTTTGAAAGCCTTATTACTCGATTTAAACGGCTTTGTATTCTCATTATTCATTTTAAGTTGAATTTTCTTAAATTTTTGGTTAAAACATATTATAATTGAATGTTTGCCTCGGGAAATATGAAGCAAAAGCCATCGATTGACAAGAAAAGTCCATTTATAGTCACTCATGCGTTCAAAAGCCTTATTACTCACCTTAAACGATTTTATAATCTCATTATTGATTTTATCTTGAATTTTCTTAAATTTTTGGTTAAAATATATTATATTTGATTGTTTGCCTTGGGATAACGTGAGGCTAACACCCTTCGTTGACAAGAAAAGCCCATTCATAGTCACTCTTGCCTTGAAAAGCCTTATTACTGGCTTAATATGGTTTTATAATCTCATAATTGAATTTAAGTTGAATGTATTTTTGATTTTCGATTAAGATAGTTTATATGTAAATGTTTGCCTCGAGAAACGCGAAGCGAAAGCCATCCATTGACAAGAAAAGTGCATTTATAGTCACTCATGCCTTCGGAAGCCTTATTACTCGCTTTAAATGGTTTTATAATTTGATTATTGATTTTAAGCTGAATTTTTTGATATTTTTGGTTAAAATAAAATATAATTGAATGTTTACCTCGGGAAACTAGAAGTGAATACCATCGATTGACAAGAAAAGTCCGTTCATACTCACTCATGTCTCCAAAAGCCTTATTGCTCGCTTTAATTGGTTTTACAATCTCATTATTGATTTTATGTTGAATTTGTTTACATTTTTAAGACAAATTATAATTGTAAGTTTACCTCGAGAAATGTGAGGCTAAAACCCTCCGTTGACAGGAAAAGTTCATTTATAGTCACTCATGCCTTTGAAAGCCTTATTACTCGATTTAAACGGCTTTGTATTCTCATTATTCATTTTAAGTTGAATTTTCTTAAATTTTTGGTTAAAACATATTATAATTGAATGTTTGCCTCGGGAAATATGAAGCAAAAGCCATCGATTGACAAGAAAAGTCCATTTATAGTCACTCATGCGTTCAAAAGCCTTATTACTCACCTTAAACGATTTTATAATCTCATTATTGATTTTATCTTGAATTTTCTTACATTTTTGGTTAAAATATATTATATTTGATTGTTTGCCTTGGGATAACGTGAGGCTAAAACCCTTCGTTGACAAGAAAAGCCCATTCATAGCCATTTTTGCCTTCAAAAGCCTTATTACTGGCTAAATATGGTTTTATAATCGCATAATTGATTTTGAGTTGAATTTTTTTTTATTTTCAAATAAGATAGATTATAATCAAATATTTACCTCAAGAAACGCGAAGCGAAAGCCATCCATTGACAAGAAAAGTGCATTTATAGTCACACATGCCTTCGAAAGCCTTATTACTCGCTTCAAATGGTTTTATAATTTGATTATTGATTTTAAGCTAAATTGTTTTTATATTTTTGGTTAAAATAAAATATAATTGAATGTTTACCTCGGGAAACTAGAAGTGAATACCATCGATTGACAAGAAAAGTCCGTTCATACTCACTCATGTCTCCAAAATCCTTATTGCTCGCTTTAATTGGTTTTACAATCTCATTATTGATTTTATGTTGAATTTTTTACATTTTTAAGACAAATTATAATTGTAAGTTTACCTCGAGAAATGTGAGGCTAAAACCCTCCGTTGACTGGAAAACTTCATGTATAGTCACTCATGCCTTTGAAAGCCTTATTACTCGATTTAAACGGCTTTGTATTCTCATTATTCATTTTAAGTTGAATTTTCTTAAATTTTTGGTTAAAACATATTATAATTGAATGTTTGCCTCGGTAAATATGAAGCAAAAGATTGACAAGAAAAGTCCATTTATAGTCATTCATGCCTTCAAAAGCGTTATTACTCACTTTAAACGATTTTATAACCTCATTATTGATTTTATCTTAAATTTTCTTACATTTTTGGTTAAAATATATTATATTTGATTGTTTGCCTTGGGATAACGTGAGGCTAACACCCTTCGTTGACAAGAAAAGCCCATTCATAGTCACTCTTGCCTTGAAAAGCCTTATTACTGGCTTAATATGGTTTTATAATCTCATAATTGAATTTAAGTTGAATGTATTTTTGATTTTCGATTAAGATAGTTTATATATAAATGTTTGCCTCGAGAAACGCGAAGCGAAAGCCATCCATTGACAAGAAAAGTGCATTTATAGTCACTCATGCCTTCGGAAGCCTTATTACTCGCTTTAAATGGTTTTATAATCTGATTATTGATTTTAAGCTGAATTTTTTTACATTTTTGGTTAAAACAAAATATAATTGAATGTTTGCCTTGGGAAACTTGAAGTGAATACCATCGATTGACAAGAAAAGTCTGTTTATACTCACTCGTGTCTCCAAAAGCTTTATTGCTCTCTTTAATTGGTTTTACAATCTCATTATTGATTTTATGTTGAATTTGTTTACATTTTTAAGACAAATTATAATTGTAAGTTTACCTCGAGAAATGTGAGGCTAAAACCCTCCGTTGACAGGAAAAGTTCATTTATAGTCACTCATGCCTTTGAAAGCCTTATTACTCGATTTAAACGGCTTTGTATTCTCATTATTCATTTTAAGTTGAATTTTCTTAAATTTTTGGTTAAAACATATTATAATTGAATGTTTGCCTCGGGAAATATGAAGCAAAAGCCATCGATTGACAAGAAAAGTCCATTTATAGTCACTCATGCGTTCAAAAGCCTTATTACTCACCTTAAACGATTTTATAATCTCATTATTGATTTTATCTTGAATTTTCTTAAATTTTTGGTTAAAATATATTATATTTGATTGTTTGCCTTGGGATAACGTGAGGCTAACACCCTTCGTTGACAAGAAAAGCCCATTCATAGTCACTCTTGCCTTGAAAAGCCTTATTACTGGCTTAATATGGTTTTATAATCTCATAATTGAATTTAAGTTGAATGTATTTTTGATTTTCGATTAAGATAGTTTATATGTAAATGTTTGCCTCGAGAAACGCGAAGCGAAAGCCATCCATTGACAAGAAAAGTGCATTTATAGTCACTCATGCCTTCGGAAGCCTTATTACTCGCTTTAAATGGTTTTATAATTTGATTATTGATTTTAAGCTGAATTTTTTGATATTTTTGGTTAAAATAAAATATAATTGAATGTTTACCTCGGGAAACTAGAAGTGAATACCATCGATTGACAAGAAAAGTCCGTTCATACTCACTCATGTCTCCAAAAGCCTTATTGCTCGCTTTAATTGGTTTTACAATCTCATTATTGATTTTATGTTGAATTTGTTTACATTTTTAAGACAAATTATAATTGTAAGTTTACCTCGAGAAATGTGAGGCTAAAACCCTCCGTTGACAGGAAAAGTTCATTTATAGTCACTCATGCCTTTGAAAGCCTTATTACTCGATTTAAACGGCTTTGTATTCTCATTATTCATTTTAAGTTGAATTTTCTTAAATTTTTGGTTAAAACATATTATAATTGAATGTTTGCCTCGGGAAATATGAAGCAAAAGCCATCGATTGACAAGAAAAGTCCATTTATAGTCACTCATGCGTTCAAAAGCCTTATTACTCACCTTAAACGATTTTATAATCTCATTATTGATTTTATCTTGAATTTTCTTACATTTTTGGTTAAAATATATTATATTTGATTGTTTGCCTTGGGATAACGTGAGGCTAAAACCCTTCGTTGACAAGAAAAGCCCATTCATAGCCATTTTTGCCTTCAAAAGCCTTATTACTGGCTAAATATGGTTTTATAATCGCATAATTGATTTTGAGTTGAATTTTTTTTTATTTTCAAATAAGATAGATTATAATCAAATATTTACCTCAAGAAACGCGAAGCGAAAGCCATCCATTGACAAGAAAAGTGCATTTATAGTCACACATGCCTTCGAAAGCCTTATTACTCGCTTCAAATGGTTTTATAATTTGATTATTGATTTTAAGCTAAATTGTTTTTATATTTTTGGTTAAAATAAAATATAATTGAATGTTTACCTCGGGAAACTAGAAGTGAATACCATCGATTGACAAGAAAAGTCCGTTCATACTCACTCATGTCTCCAAAAGCCTTATTGCTCGCTTTAATTGGTTTTACAATCTCATTATTGATTTTATGTTGAATTTTTTACATTTTTAAGACAAATTATAATTGTAAGTTTACCTCGAGAAATGTGAGGCTAAAACCCTCCGTTGACTGGAAAACTTCATGTATAGTCACTCATGCCTTTGAAAGCCTTATTACTCGATTTAAACGGCTTTGTATTCTCATTATTCATTTTAAGTTGAATTTTCTTAAATTTTTGGTTAAAACATATTATAATTGAATGTTTGCCTCGGTAAATATGAAGCAAAAGATTGACAAGAAAAGTCCATTTATAGTCATTCATGCCTTCAAAAGCGTTATTACTCACTTTAAACGATTTTATAACCTCATTATTGATTTTATCTTGAATTTTCTTACATTTTTGGTTAAAATATATTATATTTGATTGTTTGCCTTGGGATAACGTGAGGCTAACACCCTTCGTTGACAAGAAAAGCCCATTCATAGTCACTCTTGCCTTGAAAAGCCTTATTACTGGCTTAATATGGTTTTATAATCTCATAATTGAATTTAAGTTGAATGTATTTTTGATTTTCGATTAAGATAGTTTATATATAAATGTTTGCCTCGAGAAACGCGAAGCGAAAGCCATCCATTGACAAGAAAAGTGCATTTATAGTCACTCATGCCTTCGGAAGCCTTATTACTCGCTTTAAATGGTTTTATAATCTGATTATTGATTTTAAGCTGAATTTTTTTACATTTTTGGTTAAAACAAAATATAATTGAATGTTTGCCTTGGGAAACTTGAAGTGAATACCATCGATTGACAAGAAAAGTCTGTTTATACTCACTCGTGTCTCCAAAAGCTTTATTGCTCTCTTTAATTGGTTTTACAATCTCATTATTGATTTTATGTTGAATTTGTTTACATTTTTAAGACAAATTATAATTGTAAGTTTACCTCGAGAAATGTGAGGCTAAAACCCTCCGTTGACAGGAAAAGTTCATTTATAGTCACTCATGCCTTTGAAAGCCTTATTACTCGATTTAAACGGCTTTGTATTCTCATTATTCATTTTAAGTTGAATTTTCTTAAATTTTTGGTTAAAACATATTATAATTGAATGTTTGCCTCGGGAAATATGAAGCAAAAGCCATCGATTGACAAGAAAAGTCCATTTATAGTCACTCATGCGTTCAAAAGCCTTATTACTCACCTTAAACGATTTTATAATCTCATTATTGATTTTATCTTGAATTTTCTTACATTTTTGGTTAAAATATATTATATTTGATTGTTTGCCTTGGGATAACGTGAGGCTAACACCCTTCGTTTACAAGAAAAGCCCATTCATAGTCACTCTTGCCTTGAAAAGCCTTATTACTGGCTTAATATGGTTTTATAATCTCATAATTGAATTTAAGTTGAATGTATTTTTGATTTTCGATTAAGATAGTTTATATGTAAATGTTTGCCTCGAGAAACGCGAAGCGAAAGCCATCCATTGACAAGAAAAGTGCATTTATAGTCACTCATGCCTTCGGAAGCCTTATTACTCGCTTTAAATGGTTTTATAATCTGATTATTGATTTTAAGCTGAATTTTTTTACATTTTTGGTTAAAACAAAATATAATTGAATGTTTGCCTTGGGAAACTTGAAGTGAATACCATCGATTGACAAGAAAAGTCTGTTTATACTCACTCGTGTCTCCAAAAGCTTTATTGCTCGCTTTAATTGGTTTTACAATCTCATTATTGATTTTATGTTGAATTTGTTTACATTTTTAAGACAAATTATAATTGTAAGTTTACCTCGAGAAATGTGAGGCTAAAACCCTCCGTTGACAGGAAAAGTTCATTTATAGTCACTCATGCCTTTGAAAGCCTTATTACTCGATTTAAACGGCTTTGTATTCTCATTATTCATTTTAAGTTGAATTTTCTTAAATTTTTGGTTAAAACATATTATAATTGAATGTTTGCCTCGGGAAATATGAAGCAAAAGCCATCGATTGACAAGAAAAGTCCATTTATAGTCACTCATGCGTTCAAAAGCCTTATTACTCACCTTAAACGATTTTATAATCTCATTATTGATTTTATCTTGAATTTTCTTACATTTTTGGTTAAAATATATTATATTTGATTGTTTGCCTTGGGATAACGTGAGGCTAAAACCCTTCGTTGACAAGAAAAGCCCATTCATAGCCATTTTTGCCTTCAAAAGCCTTATTACTGGCTAAATATGGTTTTATAATCGCATAATTGATTTTGAGTTGAATTTTTTTTTATTTTCAAATAAGATAGATTATAATCAAATATTTACCTCAAGAAACGCGAAGCGAAAGCCATCCATTGACAAGAAAAGTGTATTTATAGTCACACATGCCTTCGAAAGCCTTATTACTCACTTCAAATGGTTTTATAATTTGATTATTGATTTTAAGCTAAATTGTTTTTATATTTTTGGTTAAAATAAAATATAATTGAATGTTTGCCTCGGGAAACTAGAAGTGAATACTATCGATTGACAAGAAAAGTCAGTTCATACTCACTCATGTCTCCAAAAGCCTTATTGCTCGCTTTAATTGGTTTTACAATCTCATTATTGATTTTATGTTGAATTTTTTAACATTTTTTAAGACAAATTATAATTGTATGTTTACCTCGAGAAATGTGAGGCTAAAACCCTCCGTTGACAGGAGAAGTTCATTTATAGTCACTCATGCCTTTGAAAGCCTTATTACTCGATTTAAACGGCTTTATGTTCTCATTATTCATTTTAAGTTGAATTTTCTTAAATTTTTGGTTCAAACAGATTATAATTGAATGTTTGCCCTGGGAAATATGAAGCAAAAACTATCGATTGACAAGAAAAGTCCATTTATAGTCACTCACGCCCTCAAAAGCCTTATTACTCACTTTAAACAATTTTATAATCTCATTATTCATTTTATCTTGAATTTTCTTACATTTTTGGTTAAAATATATTATATTTGATTGTTTGCCTTGGGAAAACCTGAGGCTAAAACCCTTCGTTGACAAGAAAAGCCCATTCATAGTCACTCTTGCCTTCAAAAGCCTTATTACTGGCTTAATATGGTTTTATAATCTCATAATTGAATTTAAGTTGAATGTTTTTTTTATTTTCGATTAAGATAGTTTATATGTAATTGTTTGCCTCGAGAAACACGAAGTGAAAGCCATCCATTGACAAGAAAAGTGCATTTATAGTCACACATGCCTTCGAAAGCCTGATTACTCACTTCAAATGGTTTTATAATTTGATTAGTGATTTTAAGCTAAATTGTTTTTATATTTTTGGTTAAAATAAAATATAATTGAATGTTTGCCTCGGGAAACTAGAAGTGAATACCATCGATTGACAAGAAAAGTCCGTTCATACTCACTCATGTCTCCAAAAGCCTTATTGCTCGCTTTAATTGGTTTTACAATCTCATTATTGATTTTATGTTGAATTTTTTAACATTTTTTAAGACAAATTATAATTGTATGTTTACCTCGAGAAATGTGAGGCTAAAACCCTCCGTTGACAGGAGAAGTTCATTTATAGTCACTCATGCCTTTGAAAGCCTTATTACTCGATTTAAACGGCTTTGTATTCTCATTATTCATTTTAAGTTGAATTTTCTTAAATTTTTGGTTCAAACAGATTATAATTGAATGTTTGCCCTGGGAAATATGAAGCAAAAACTATCGATTGACAAGAAAAGTCCATTTATAGTCACTCACGCCCTCAAAAGCCTTATTACTCACTTTAAACAATTTTATAATCTCATTATTGATTTTATCTTGAATTTTCTTACATTTTTTGTTAAAATATATTATATTTGATTGTTTGCTTTGGGATAACATGGGGCTAAAACCCTTCGTTGACAAGAAAAGCCCATTCATAGTCACTCTTGCCTTCAAAAGCTTTATTACTGGCTTAATATGGTTTTATAATCTCATAATTGAATTTAAGTTGAATGTTTTTTTGATTTTCGATTAAGATAGTTTATATGTAAATGTTTGCCTCGAGAAACGCGAAGCGAAAGCCATCCATTGACAAGAAAAGTGCATTTATAGTCACTCATGCCTTTGAAAGCCTAATTACTCACTTTAAATGGTTTTATAATCTGATTATTGATTTTAAGCTGAATTTTTTTACATTTTTGGTTAAAACAAAATATAATTGAATGTTTGCCTCGGGAAACTTGAAGTGAATACCATCGATTGACAAGAAAAGTCTGTTTATACTCACTCATGTCTCCAAAAGCCTTATTGCTCTCTTTAATTGGTTTTATAATTTCATTATTGATTTTATGCTGAATTTTTTTACATTTTTTTAAGAAAAATTATAATTGTATGTTTACCTCGAGAAATGTGAGGCTAAAACCCTCCGTTGACAGGAAAAGTCCATTTATAATCACTCATGCCTTTGAAAGCCTTATTACTTGATTTAAACGGCTTTGTATTCTCATTATTCATTTTAAGTTGAATTTTCTTAAATTTTTGGTTAAAACAGATTATAATTGAATGTTTGCCTAGGGAAACATGAAGCAAAAGCCATCGATTGACAAGAAAAGTAAATTTATAAAGACTCATGCCTTCAAAAGCCTTATTACTCACTTTGAACGATTTTATAATCTCATGATTGATTTTATCTTGAATTTTCTTACATTTTTCGTTAAAACAAATTATAATTGATTGTTTGCCTTGGGAAAACATGTGGCTAAAACCCTTCGTTGACAGGAAAAGCCCATTCATTGTGACTCTTGCCTTCAAAAGCCTTATTACTAGCTTAATATGGTTTTATAATCTCATAATTGATTTTAAGTTGAATGTTTTTTTGATTTTCGATTAAGATAGTTTATATGTTAATGTTTTTCTCGAGAAACGCAAAGCGAAAGCCATCCATTGATAAGAAAAGTGGATTTATAGTCACACATGCCTTCGGAAGCCTTATTACTCGCTTTAAATGGTTTTATAATCTGATTATTGATTTTAAGTTGATTTATTTTGCATTTTTGGTTAAAACAAAATATAATTGAATATTTGCCTCGGGAAACTTGAAGTAAATACCATCGATTGGCAAGAAAAGTCTTTTTATACTCACCTATGTCTCCGAAAGTTTTATTGCTCGCTTTAATTGGTTTTATAACCTCATTATTGATTTTCTGTTGAATTGTTTTACATTTTTTTAAGACAAATTATAATTGTATGTTTACCCCGGGAAATGTGAGGCTAAAACCCTCCGTTGATAGGAAAAGTCTATTTATAATCACTCATGCCTTTGAAAGCCTTATTACTTCATTTAAACGGCTTTGTATTCTCATTATTCATTTTAAGTTGAATTTTTTTAAATATTTTTTTAAAACAGATTATAATTGAATGTTTGCCTCGGGAAACATGAAGCAGAAGCCATCGATTGACAAGAAAAATCCATTTATAGTCACTCATGCCTTCAAAAGCCTTATTGCTCACTTTAAACGATTTTATAATCTCATTATTGATTTTATCTTGACTTTTCTTACATTTTTGGTTAAAACATATTATATTTGATTGTTTGCCTCAAGAAAACGTGAGGCTAAAACCCTTCGTTCACAAGAAAAGCCCATTCATAGTCACTCTTGCCTTCAAAAGCCTTATTACTTGCTTAATATGATTTTATAATCTCATAATTGATTTTAAGTTGAATGTTTTTTTGATTTTCGATTAAGGTAGTTTCTATGTAAATGTTTTCCTCGAGAAACGCGTAGCGAAAGCCATCCATTGACAAGAAAAGTGCATTTATAGTCACTCATGCCTTCGGAAGCCTTATTACTCGCTTTAAATGGTTTTATAATCTGATTATTGATTTTAAGTTGATTTATTTTACATTTTTTGTTAAAACAAAATATAATTGAATGTTTGCCTCGGGAAACTTGAAGTAAATACCATCGATTGACAAGAAAAGTCTTTTTATACTCACCCATGTCTTCGAAAGTTTTATTGCTCGCTTTAATTGGTTTTATAACCTCATTATTGATTTTCTGTTGAATTGTTTTCCATTTTTTTAAGACAAATTATAATTGTATGTTTACCCCGGGAAATGTGAGGCTAAAACCCTCTGTTGATAGGAAAAGTCTATTTATAGTCACTCATGCCTTTGAAAGCCTTATTACTTGATTTAAACGGCTTTGTATTCTCATTATTCATTTTAAGTTGAATTTTTTTAAATATTTTTTTAAAACAGATTATAATTGAATGTTTGCCTCGGGAAACATGAAGCAGAAGCCATCGATTGACAAGAAAAGTCCATTTATAGTCACTCATGCCTTCAAAAGCCTTATTGCTCACTTTAAACGATTTTATAATCTCATTATTGATTTTATCTTGACTTTTCTTACATTTTTGGTTAAAACATATTATATTTGATTGTTTTCCTCGAGAAAACGTGAGGCTAAAACCCTTCATTCACAAGAAAAGCCCATTCATAGTCACTCTTGCCTTCAAAAGCCTTATTACTTGCTTAATATGATTTTATAATCTCATAATTGATTTTAAGTTGAATGTTTTTTTGATTTTCGATTAAGGTAGTTTCTATGTAAATGTTTTCCTCGAGAAACGCGAAGCGAAAGCCATCCATTGACAAGAAAAGTGCATTTATAGTCACTCATGCCTTCGAAGCCTTATTACTCGCTTTAAATGGTTTTATAATCTGATTATTGATTTTAAGCTGAATTTTTTTACATTTTTGGTTAAAACAAAATATAATTGAATGTTTGCCTCCGAAAACTTGAAGGGAATACCATCGATTGACAAGAAAAGTCCGTTTATACTCACCCATGTCTCCGAAAGCCTTATTGATCGCTTTAATTGGTTTTATAATCTCATTATTGATTTTATGTTGAATTTTTTTACATTTTTTTAAGACAAATTATAATTTTATATTTACCTCGGGAAATGTGAGGCTAAAACCCTTCGTTGACAGGAAAAGTCCATTTATAGTCACTCATGCCTTCGAAAGCCTTATTACTCGCTTTAAATGGTTTTATAATCTGATTATTGATTTTAAGCTGAAATTTCTTACATTTTTGGTTAAAACAAAATATAATTGAATATTTGCCTCGGCAAACTTGAACTGAATACCATCGATTGACCAGAAAAGTCCATTTATACTCACTCATGTCTCCAAAAGCCTTATTGCTCGCTGTAATTGGTTTTATAATCTCATTATTGATTTTATGTTGAATTTTTCTACATTTTATAAAAACAAATTATAATTGAATGTTTACCTCGGGAAATGTGAGGCTAAAACCCTCTGTTGACAAGAAAAGTCCATTTATAAGAACTCATGCCTTTGAAAGCCTTATTACTCTATTTAAACGGCTTGGTATTCTCATTATTCATTTTAGGTTGAATTTTATTAAATTTTTGGTTAAAATAGATTATAATTGAATGTTTGACTCGGGAAACATGAAGCAAAAGCCATCGATTGACAAGAAAAGTCCATTTATAGTCACTCATGCCTTCAAGAGCCTTATTACTGGCTTAATATGGTTTTATAATCTCATAATTGATTTTAAGTTCAATTTTTTTTTATTTTCGATTAAGATAGTTTAGAATGAAATGTTTAACTCGAGAAATGCAAAGTGAAAGCCATTCATTAGCAAGAAAAGTGCATTTATAGTCACTCATGCCTTTGAAAGCCTTATTACTCGCTTTAAATGGTTTTATAATCTGATTATTGATTTTAAGCTGAATTTTTTTACATTTTTTGTTAAAACAAAATATAATTGAATGTTTGCCTCGGCAAAACTTCAAGGGAATACCATCGATTGACAAGAAAAGTCCGTTTATACTCACTCATGTCTCCGAAAGCCTTATTGCTCGCTTTAAATCGTTTTATAATCTCATTATTGATTTTATGTTGAATTTTTTTACTTTTTTTTAAGACAATTATAATTGTATGTTTATCTCGGGAAATGTGAGGCTAAAACCCTCCGTTGACAAGAAAAGTCCATTTATAGTCATTCATGCCTTTGAAAGCCTTATTACTCGATTTAAACGGCTTTGTATTCTCATTATTCATTTTAAGTTGAATTTTCTTAAATTTTTGGTTAAAACAGATTATAATTGAATGTTTGACTTGGGAAACATGAAGCAAAAGCCATCGATTGACAAGAAAAGTCCATTTATAGTCACTCATGCGTTCAAGAGCCTTATTACTGGCTTAATATGGTTTTATTATCTCATAATTGATTTTAAGTTGAATTTTTTTTTATTTTCGATTAAGATAGTTTATAATGAAATGTTTGCCTCGAGAAACGCAAAGCGAAAGCCATCCATTAACAAGAAAAGTTCATTTATAGTCATTCATGCCTTTGAAAGCCTTATTACTCGATTTAAATGACTTTGTATTCTCATCATTCATTTTAAGTTGAATTTTATTAAATTTTTGGTTAAAACATATTATAATTGAATGTTTGACTTGGGAAACATGAAGCAAAAGCCATCGATCGACAAGAGAAGTCCATTTATAGTCACTCATGCCTTCAAGAGCCTTATTACTGGCTTAATATGGTTTTATAATCTCATAAATGATTTTAAGTTGAATTTTTTTTATTTTCGATTAAGATAGTTTATAATGAAATGTTTGCCTCGAGAAACGCGAAGCGAAAGCCATCCATTGACAAGAAAAGTGCATTTATAGTCACTAATGCCTTCGAAAGCCTTATTACTCGCTTTAAATGGTTTTATAATCTGATTATTGATTTTAAGCTGAATGTTTTTACATTTTTGGTTAAAATAAAATATAATTGAATGTTTGCCTCAGGAAACTTGAATGGAGTACCATCGATTGACAAGAAAAGTCCATTTATACTAACTCATGTGTCTGAAAGCCTTATTGCTTGCTTTAATTTGTTTTATAATCTCATTATTCACTTTATGTTGAATTTTTTTACATTTTTTAAGACAAATTATAGTTGTATGTTTACCTCGAGAAATGTGAGGCTAAAACCCTTCATTGACTGGAAAAGTCCATTTATAGTCACACATGCCTTTGAAAACCTTATTACACGATTTAAATGGCTTTGTATTCTCATTCTTCATTTTAAGTTTAATTTTCTTAATTTTTTTGTTAAAACAGATTATAATTGAATGTTTACCTTGGCAAACATGAAGCAAAAACCATCGATTGGCAGGAAAAGTCCATTTATAGTCACTCATGCCTTCAAAAGCCTTATTACTCACTTTAAACGATTTTATAATCTCATTATTGATTTTATCTTGAATTTTCTTACATTTTTGTTTAAAACATATGATAATTGATTGTTTTCCTTGAGAAAACATGTGGCTAAAACCCTTCGTTGATAAGAAAAGCCCATTCATAGTCACTCTTGCCTTCAAGAGTCTTATTACTAGCTTAATATGGCTTTATAATCTCATAATTGATTTTAAGTTGAATGTTTTTTTGATTTTCGATTAAGATAGTTTATATGTAAATATTTGCCTTGAGAAATGTGAAGCGAAAGCCGTCTATTGACAAGAAAAGTGCATTTATAGTCACTCATGCCTTCGAAAGCCTTATTACTCACTTTAAATAGTTTTGTAATATGATTATTGATTTTAAGCTGAATTTTTTTACATTTTTGGTTAAAACAAAATATAATTGAATGTTTGCCTCGGGAAACTTGAAGTGAATACCATCGATTGACAAGAAAAGTCTGTTTATACTCACTCATGTCTTCGAAAGCTTTATTGCTCGCTTTAATTGGTTTTATAATCTCATTATTGATTTTATGTTGAATTTTTTTACATTTTTTTAAGACAAATTATAATTGTATGTTTACCTCAAGAAATGTGAGGCCAAAACCCTTCGTTGACCGGAAAAGTCCATTTATAATAACTCATGCCTTTGAAAGCCTTATTACTCGATTTAAACGGTTTTGTATTCTCATTATTCGTTTTAAGTTAAATTTTCTTAAATTTTTGGTTAAAACAGATTATAATTGAATGTTTGACTTGGGAAACATAAAGCAAAAGCCATCGATTGACAAGAAAAGTCCATTTATAGTCACTCATGCCTTCAAGAGCCTTATTACTGGCTTAATATGGTTTTATAATCTCATAATTGATTTTAAGCTGAATTTTTTTTATTTTTGATTAAGATAGTTTATATGTAAATATTTGCCTCGAGAAACGCGAAGCGAAAGCCATCCATTGGCAAGAAAAGTGCATTTATAGTCACTCATAGCTTCGAAAGCCTTATTACTCGCTTTAAATGGTTTTATAATCTGATTATTGATTTTAAGCTGAATTGTTTTACATTTTTGGTTAAAACAAAATACAATTGAATGTTTGCCTTGGGAAACTTGAAGTGAATACCATCGATTGACAAGAAAAGTCCATTTATACTCACTCATGTCTCCGAAAGCCTTATTGCTCGCTTTAATTCGTTTTATAATCTCATTATTGATTTTATGTTGAATTTTTCTATATTTTTGTTAAAGTAAATTATAATTGAATGTTTACCTTGGGAAATGTGAGGTTAAAACCCTCCGTTGACAGGAAAAGCCCATTTATAATAACTCATGCCTTTGAAAGCCTAATTACTCTTTTGAAATGGCTTTATATTCTCGTTATTCATTTTAAGTTGAATTTTCTTAAATTTTTGGTTAAAACATATTAGAATTGAATGTTTGACTTGGGAAACATGAAGCAAAAGCCATCGATTGACAAGAAATGTCCATTTATAGTCACTCATGCCTTCAAGAGCCTTATTATTGGCTTAATATGGTTTTATAATCTCATAATTGATTTTAAGTTGAATTTTTTTTATTTTTGATTAAGATAGTTTGTAATGAAATGTTTACCTCGAGAAACGCGAAGCAAAAGTCATCCATTGATAAGAAAAGTATATTTATAGTCACTCATGCCTTCGAAAGCCTTATTATTGGCTTTAATTGGTTTTATAATCTCATTATTCACTTTATGTTGAATTTTTTTACATTTTTTTAAGAAAAATTATAATTATATGTTTACCTCAAGAAATGTGAGGCTAAAACCCTTCGTTGACAGGAAAAGTCCGTTTATAGTCACTCATGCCTTCGAAAGCCTTATTACTCGATTTAACCGGCTTTGTATTCTCATTATTCAGTTTAAGTTGAGTTTTCTTCAATTTTTGGTTAAAATAGATTATAATTGAATGTTTGCCTCCGGAAATATGAATCAAAAGCCATCGATTGACGAGAAAAGTCCATTTATAGTCATTTATGCCTTCAAAAGCCTTATTACTCACTTTAAACGATTTTATAATCTCATTATTGATTTTATCTTAAATTTTCTAACATTTTTGGTTAAAACATATTATATTTGATTGTTTGCCTCAGGAAAACATGAGGCTACAACCCTTCGTTGACAAGAAAAGCTCATTCCTTGTCACTCTTGCCTTCAAAAGCCTTATTACTAGCTTAATATGATTTTATAATCTCATAATTCATTTTAAGTTGAATGTTTTTTTGATTTTCGATTAAGATAGTTTAGATGTAAATGTTTGCCTCGAGAATCGTGAAGCGAAAGCCATCCATTGACAAGAAAAGTGCATTTATAGTCACTCATGCCTTCGAAAGCCTTCTTACTCGCTTTAAATGATTTTATAATCTGATTATTGATTTTAAGCTGAATATTTTTACATTTTTGGTTAAAACAAAATATAATTGAATGTTTGCCTCGGGAAACTTGAAGTGAATACCATCGATTGACAAGAAAAGTTTGTTTATACTCACTCGTGTCTCCGAAAGCCTTATTGTTCACTTTAATTGGTCTTATAATCTCATTATTGATTTTACGTTGAATTTTTTTATATTTTTTTAAGACAAATTATAATTGTTTGTTTACCTCAGGAAATGTGAGGCTATAACCCTCCGTTGACAAGAAAAGTCCATTTATAGTCACTTATGCCTTTGAAAGCCGGATTACTCGATTTAAACGGCTTTGTATTCTCATTATTCATTTTAAGTTGAATTTTCTTAAGATTTTGGTTAAAACAGATTATAATTGAATGCTTGCCTTGGGAACCTTGAAGCAAAAGCCATCGATTGACAAGAAAAGTCCATTTATAGTCACTCATGCCTTCAAAAGCCTTATTACTCACTTTAAACGATTTTATAATCTCATTATTGATTTTATCTTGAATTTTCTTACATTTTTGGTTAAAACATATTATATTTGACTGTTTGCCTTGGTAAAACGTGAGGCTACAATCCTTCGTTGACAAGAAAAGCCCATTCATAGTCACTCTTGCCTTCAAAAGCCTTATTACTAGCTTAGTATGGTTTTATAATCTCATAATTCATTTTAAGTTGAATGTTTTTTTGATTTTCGATTAAGATAGTTTATATGTAAATGTTTGCCTCGAGAAACACGAAGCGAAAGTCATCTGTTGACAAGAAAAGTGCATTTATAGTCACTCATGCCTTCGAAAGCCTTATTACTTGCTTTAAATGGTTTTGTAATCTGATTATTGATTTTAAGCTGAATTTTTTTACATTTTTGGTTAAAACAAAATATAGGTGAATGTTTGCCTCGAGAAACTTGATGTGAATACCATCGATTGACAAGAAAAGTCCGTTTATACTCATTCATGTCTCTGAAAGCCTTTTTGCTCACTTTAATTGGTTTTATAATCTCATTATTGATTTTATGTTGAATTTTCTTACATTTTTCGTTAAAACAAATTATAATTGATTGTTTCGCTCAGGAAACGTGAGGCTAAAACCCTTCGTTGACAGGAAAAGCCCATTCATAGTCACTCTTGTTTTCAAAAGCCTTATTACTAGCTTAATATGGTTTTATAATCTCATAATTCATTTTAAGTTGAATTTTTTTTTGATTTTCGATTAAGATAGTTTATACGTAAATGTTTACCTCGAGAAACGTGAAGCGAAAGCCATCCATTGACAGGAAAAGTGCATTTATAGTCACTCATGCGTTCGAAAACCTTATTACTCGCTTTAAATGGTTTTATAATCTGATTATTGATTTTAAGTTGAATTTTTTTACATTTTTGGTTAAAACAAAATATAATTGAATGTTTGCCTCGGGAAACTCGAAGTGAATACCATCGATTGACAAGAAAAGTCTATTTATACTCACTCATATCTCCGAAAGCCTTATTGCTCACTTTAATTGGTTTTATAATCTCATTATTGATTTTATGTTGAATTTTTTTTACATTTTTTTAAGACAAATTATAATTGTATGTTTACCTCGGTAAATGTGAGGTTAAAATCCTCCATTGGCAGAAAAAGTCCATTTATAATCACTCCTGCCATTGAAAGCCTTATTACTCGATTTAAACGGCTTTGTATTCTCATTATTCATTTTAAGTTGAATTTTCTTGAATTTTTGGTTAAAATAGATTATAATTGAATGTTTGCCTCATGAAACATGAAGCAAAAGCCATCGATTGACAAGAAAAGCCCATTTATAGTTACTCATGCCTTCAAGAGCCTTATAACTGGCTTAATATGGTTTTATAATCTCATAATTGATTTTAAGTTGAATTTTTTTTTATTTTTGACTAAGATAGTTTATAATGAAATGTTTGCCTCGAGAAACGTGAAGCGAAAGCCATCCATTGACAAGAAAAGTGCATTTATAGTCACTCATGCCTTCGAAAGCCTTATTACTTGCTTTAAATGGTTTTATAATCTGATTATTGATTTTAAGCTGAATTTTTTTACATTTTTGGTTAAAACAAGATATAATTGAATGTTTGCCTCAAGGAAACTTGAACTAAATACCATCGATTGACAAGAAAAGTTTGTTTATACTCACTCGTGTCTTTAAAAGCCTTATTGCTCGCTTTCATTGGTTTTATAATCTCATTATTAATTTTATGTTGAATGTTTTTGTATTTTTTTTAAAACAAATTATAGTTGAATGTTTTCCTTGGCAAATGTGTGGCTAAAACCCTCCGTTGACAGAAAAAGTCCATTTATAATAACTCATGCCTTTGAAAGCCTTATTACTCGATTTAAACGGCTTTGTATTCTCATGATTCATTTTAGGTTGAATTTTCTTAAATTTTTAGTTAAAACATATTATAATTGAATGTTTGACTCGGGAAACATGAAGCAAAAGCCATCGATTGACAAGAAAAGCCCATTTATAGTCACTCATGCCTTCAAAAGCTTTATTACTCACTTTCAACGATTTTATAATCTCATTTTTGATTTTATCTTGAATTTTCTTACATTTTTGGTTAAAACATATTATAATTGATTGTTTGCCTCGGGAAAACGTGAGGCTAAAACCCTTCGTTGAGAGGAAAAGCCCATTCATAGTCACTCTTACCTTCAAAAGCCTTATTACTGGCTTAATATGGTTTTATAATCTCATAATTGATTTTAAGTTGAATGTTTTTTTGATTTTCAATTAAGATAGTTTATATGTAAATGTTTGCCTTGAGAAATGCAAAGCGAAAGACATCCATTGACAACAAAAGTGAATTTATAGTCACTCATGCCTTCGAAAGCCTTATTACTCGCTTTAAATGGTTTTATAATCTGATTATTGATTTTAAGCTGAATTTTTTTACATTTTTGATTAAAACAAAATATAAGTGAATGTTTGCCTCGGGAAACTTGATGTGAATACCATCGATTGACAAGAAAAGTCCGTTTATACTCATTCATGTCTCTGAAAGCCTTTTGGTCGCTTTAATTGGTTTTATAATCTCATTATTGATTTTATGTTGAATTCTCTTACATTTTTCGTTAAAACAAATTATAATTGATTGTTTGCCTCAGGAAACGTGAGGCTAAAACCCTTCGTTGACAGGAAAAGCCCATTCATAGTCACTCTTGTTTTCAAAAGCCTTATTACTAGCTTAATATGGTTTTATAATCTCATAATTCATTTTAAGTTGAATGTTTTTTTGATTTTCGATTAAGATAGTTTATACGTAAATGTTTGCCTCGAGAAACGCGAAGCGAAAGCCATCCATTGACAGGAAAAGTGCATTTATAGTCACTCATGCCTTCGAAAACCTTATTACTCGCATTAAATGGTTTTATAATCGGATTATTGATTTTAAGTTGAATTTTTTTACATTTTTGGTTAAAAAAAATACAATTGAATGTTTGCCTCGGGAAACTCGAAGTGAATACCATCGATTGACAAGAAAAGTCTATTTATACTCACTCATATCTCCGAAAGCCTTATTGCTCGTTTTAATTGGTTTTATAATCTCATTATTGGTTTTATGTTGAATTTTTTTACATTTTTTAAGACAAATTATAATTGTATTTTACCTCGGTAAATGTGAGGTTAAAATCCTCCATTGGCAGAAAAAGTCCATTTATAGTCACTCATGCCATTGAAAGCCTTATTACTCGATTTAAACGGCTTTGTATTCTCATTATTCATTTTTAGTTGAATTTTCTTAAATTTTTGGTTAAACTAGATTATAATTGAATGTTTACCTTGGGAAACATGAAGCAAAAGCCATCGATTGACAAGAAAAGTCCATTTATAGTCACTCATGCCTTCAAAAGCCTTATTACTCACTTTAAACGATTTTATAATCTCATTATTGATTTTATCTTGAATTTTCTTACATTTTTTGTTAGAACATGTTATATTTCATTGTTTGCCTCGACAAAACGTGAGGCTAAAACCCTTCGTTGACAAGAAAAGACCATTCATAGTCACTCTTGCCTTGAAAAGCCTTATTACTGGCTTAATATGATTTTATAATCTCATAATTGATTTTAAGTTGATTGTGTTTTTGATTTTCGATTAAGATAGTTTATATGTAAATGTTTGCTCGAGAAACACGAAGCGAAAGCCATCCATTGACAAGAAAAGTGCATTTATAGTCACTCATGCCTTCGAAAGCTTTATTACTCGCTTTAAATAGTTTTATAATCTGATTATCGATTTAAGCTGAATTTTTTTACATTTTTGGTTAAAACAAAATATAAGTGAATGTTTGCCTTGGGAAACTTGATGTGAATACTATCGATTGACAAGAAAAGTTCATTTATACTTATTCATGTCTCCGAAAGCCTTCTTGCTTGCTTTAATTGGTTTTATAATCTCATTATTGATTTTATGTTGAATTTTCTTACATTTTTCGTTAAAACATATTATAATTGATTGTTTGCCTTGGGAAATCGTGAGGCTAAAACCCTTCGTTGACAGAGAAAGCCCATTCATAGTCACTCTTGCCTTCAAAAGCCTTATTACTAGCTTAATATGGTTTTACAATCTCATAATTGCTTTTGAGTTGAATATTTTTTTTTATTTTCGATTAAGATAGTTTATATATAAATTTTTACCTCGAGAAACGTGAAGCAAAAGTCATCCATTGACAAGAAAATTGCATTTGTAGTCACTCATGCCTTCGAAACCCTTATTACTCGCTTTAAATGGTTTATAATCTGATTATTGATTTTAACCTGAATTTTTTTACATTTTAGGTTAAAACAAAATATAAGTGAATATTTGCCTCGGGAAACTTGATGTGAATACCATCGATTGACAAGAAAAGTCCGTTTATACTCATTCATGTCTCCGAACGCCTTATTGCTCGCTTTAATTGGTTTTATAATCTCATTATTGTTTTTATGTTGAATTTTTTTACATTTTTTTAAGACAATTTATAATTGTATGTTTACCTCGGTAAATGTGACGCTAAAACCCTCCATTGGTAGGAAAAGTTCATTTATAGTCACTCATGCCTTTGAAAGCCTTATTACTCGATTTAAACGGCTTTGTATTCTCATTATTCATTTTAAGTTGAATTTTCTTAAATTTGTGGTTAAACCAGATTATAATTGAATGTTTGCCTCGGAAAACATGAAGCAAAAGCCATCGATTGACAAGAAAAGTCCATTTATAGTCACTCACGCCTTTAAAAGCTTGATTACTCACTTTAAACGATTTTATAATCTCATTATTGATTTTATCTTGAATTTTCTTACATTTTTTCTTAGAACATATTATATTTGATTGTTTGCCTCGGGAAAACGTGAGGCTAAAACCCTTCGTTGACAAGAAAAGACCATTCATAGTCACTCTTACCTTGAAAAGCCTTATTATTGGCTTAATATGATTTTATAATCTCATAATTCATTTTAAGTTGATTGTGTTTTTGATTTTCGATTAAGATAGTTTATATGTTAATGTTTGCTTCGAGAAACGCGTAGCGAAAGCCATCCATTGACAAGAAAAGTGCATTTATAGTCACTCATGCCTTCGAAAGCCTTATTACTCGCTTTAAATGGTTTTATAATCTGATTATTGATTTAAGCTGAATTTTTTTACATTTTAGGTTAAAACAAAATATAAGTGAATGTTTGCCTTGGGAAACTTGATGTGAATACCATCGATTGACCAGAAAAGTCCGTTTATACTCATTCATGTCTCCGAAAGCCTTATTGCTCGCTTTAATTGGTTTTATAATCTCATTATTGATTTTATGTTGAATTTTCTAACATTTTTCATTAAAACATACTATAATTGATTGTTTGCCTTGGGAAAACGTGAGGTTAAAACCCTTCGTTCACAGGAAAAGCCCATTCACAATCACTCTTGCCTTCAAAAGCCTTATTACTGGCTTAATATGGTTTTATAATCTCATAATTGATTTTAAGTTGAATGTTTTTTTTATTTTCGATTAAGATAGTTTATATGTAAATGTTTGCCTCGAGAAACGCGAAGCGAAAGCCATCCATTGACAAGAAAAGTGCATTTGTAGTCACTCATGCCTTCGAAAGCCTTATTTATCTCTTTAAATGGTTTTATAAACTGATTATTGATTTTAAGCTGATTTTTTTTACATTTTAGGTTAAAAGAAAATATAAGTGAATGTTTGCCTCGGGAAACTTGATGTGAATACCATCGATTGACAAGAAAAGTCCGTTTATACTCATTCATGTCTCCGAAAGCCTTATTGCTCGCTTTAATTGGTTTTATAATCTCATTATTGATTTTATGTTGAATTTTCTAACATTTTTCGTTAAAACATATTATAATTGATTGTTTGCCTCGGGAAAACGTGAGTCTAAAATCCTTCGTTGACAACAGAAACCCATTCATAGTCACTCTTGCCTTGAAAAGCCTTATTACTAGCTTAATATGGTTTTATAATCTCATAATTGATTTTAAGTTGAATGTTTTTTTGATTTTCGATTAAGATAGTTTATATGTAAATGTTTACCTTGAGAAACGTGAAGCAAAAGCCATCAATTGACAAGAAAAGTGCATTTGTAGTCACTCATGCCTTCGAAAGCCTTATTACTCGCTTTAAATGGTTTTATAAACTGATTATTGATTTTAAGCTAAATTTTTTTTTATTTTAGGTTAAAACAAAATATAAGTGAATGTTTGCCTTGGGAAACTTGATGTGAATACCATCGATTGACAAGAAAAGTCCATTTATACCCACTCCTATCTCCAAAAGCCTTATTGCTCACTTTAATTGGTTTAATAATCTCATTATTGATTTTATGTTGAATTTTTTTACATTCGTTTTAAAACAAATTATAATTGAATGTTTACTTTGGGAAATGTGAGGCTAAAACCCTCCATTGATGGGAAAAGTCCATTTGTAGACACTCATGCCTTTGAAAGCCTTATTGCTCGCTTTGGAAGGTTTTGTAATCTGATTATTGATTTTAAGCTGAATTTTTTTACATTTTTGGTTAAAACAAAATGTAATTGAATGTTTGCCTTGGGAAACATGAAGCAAAAGCCATCGATTGACAAGAAAAGTCTATTTATAGTCACTCATGCCTTCAAGAGCCTTATTACTGGCTTAATATGGTTTTATAATCTCATAATTGATTTTAAGTTGAATATTTTTTTGATTTTTGATTAAGATAGTTTTTATGTAAATGTTTGCCTCAAGAAAGGTGCAGCGAAAGCCATCCATTAACAAGAAAAGTGCATTTATAGTTACTCATGCCTTCGAAAGCCTTATTACTCGCTTTACATGATTTTATAATCTGATTGTTGATTTTAAGTTGAATTTTTTTACATTTTTCGTTAAAACAAAAAATAATTGAATGTTTGCCTCAGGAAACTTGAAGTGAATGCCATCGATTGACAAGAAAAGTCCTTTAATCTCACTCATGTCTTCGAAAGCCTTATTACTCGCTTCAAATGGTTTTATAATCTGATTATTGATTTTAAGCTGAATTTTTTTGCATTTTTGGCTAAAACAAAATATAATTGAATGTTTGCCTCGGGAACTTGAAGTGAATACCATCAATTGACAAGAAAAGTCTATTTATACTCACTCATGTTTTCGAAAGCCTTATTGCTCGCTTTAATTGGTTTTATAATCTCATTATTGATTTTATGTTGAATTTTTCTACATTTTTTTAAAACAAATTATAATTGAATGTTTACCTCGGGAAATGTGAGGCTAAAACCCTCTGTTGACAGGAAAAGTCCATTTTTAATAACTCATTCCTTTGAAAGCCTTATTACTCGATTTAAAAGGCTTTGTATTCTCATTATTCATTTTAAGTTTAATTTTCTTAAATTGTTTTGTGAAAACAGATTATAATTGAATGTTTGACTCTGGAAACATGAAACAAAAGCCATCGATTGACAAGAAAAGCCCATTTATAGTCACTCATGCCTTCAAAAGCTTTATTACTCACTTTAAACGATTTTATAATCTCATTATTGATTTTATCTTGAATTTTCTTACATTTTTGGTTAAAACATATTATAATTGATTGTTTGCCTTGGGAAAATGTGAGGCTAAAACCCTTCGTTGAGAGGAAAAGCCCATTCATAGTCACTCTTGCCTTTAAAAGCCTTATTACTGGCTTAATATGGTTTTATAATCTCATAATATATTTTAAGTTGAATTTTTTTTAGTTTTTATTAAGATAGTTTATAATGAAATGTTTGCCTCGAGAAACGCGAAGCGAAAGCCATCCATTGACAAGAAAAGTGCATTTATAGTCACTCATGCCTTCGAAAGTCTTATTACTCGCTTTAAATGGTTTTATAATCTGATTATTGATTTTAAGCTGAATTTTTTTTTTATTTTTGGTTAAAACAAAATATAATTGAATGTTTGCTAGGGAAACTTGAAGTGAATGTTATCGATTGACAAGAAAAGTCCATTTATACTCACTCATGTCTCCGAAAGCCTTATTGCTCGCTTTAATTGGTTTTATAATCTCATTATTGATTTTATGTTGAATTTTTTTACTTTTTTTTAAGATAAAGTATAATTATATGTTTACCTCGGGAAATGTGTAGCTAAAACCCTCCGTTGACAGGAAAAGTCTATTTATAGTCACTCATGCCTTTGAAAGCCTTATTACTCGATTTAAACGGCTTTGTATTCTCATTATTCATTTTAAGTCAAATTTTCTTAAATTATTAGTTAAAACAGATTATAATTGAATGTTTACCTCAGGAAACATGAAGGAAAAGCCATCGATTGACAAGAAAAGTCCATTTATAGCCACTCATGCCTTCAAAAGCCTTATTACTCACTTTAAAAGATTTTATAATCTCATTATTGATTTTATCTTGAATTTTCTTACGTTTTTTATTGAAACATTTTATAATTGATTGTTTGCCTTGGGAAAACATGAGGCTAAAACCCTTCGTTGACAACAAAAGCCTATTCATAGTCACTCTTTCCTTGAAGAGCCTTATTACTGGCTTAATATAGTTTTATAATCTCATGATTGATTTTAAGTTCAATGTTTTTTTTATTTTCGATTAAGGTAGTTTATATGTAAATGTTTACCTCGAGAAACGTGAAGCGAAAGCCATTCATTGACAAGAAAAGTGCATTTATAGTCACTCATGCCTTCGTAAGCCTTATTACTCACTTTTAAATGATTTTATAATTTGATTATTGATTTTAAGCTGAATTTTTTTACATTTTTGGTTAAAACAAAATATAATTGAATGTTTGCCTCTGGAAACTTGAAGTGAATACCATCAATTGACAAGAAAAGTTTGTTTATACTCACCCGTGTCTCCGAAAGCCTTATCGCTCGCTTTAATTGGTTTTATAATGTCATTGTTGATTTTATGTTGAATTTTTTTACATTTTGTTAAAAAGAAATTATAAATGAATGTTTATCTCGAGAAATGTGAGGCTAAAACCCTCCATTGACAGGAAAAGTCCTTTAATAGTCACTCATGCCTTTGAAAGCCTTATTACTCGATTTAAACGGCTTTGTATTCTCATTATTCATTTTAAGTTAAATTTTCTTATTTTTGGTTAAAACAGATTATAATTGAATGTTTGCCTTGGGAAACTTGAAGCAAAAGCCATCGATTGACAAGAAAAGTCCATTTATAGTCACTTATGCCTTCAGAAGCTTTATTACTCACTCTAAACAATTTTATAATCTCATTATGGATTTTTATCTTGAATTTTCTTACATTTTTTGTTAGAACATATTATATTTGATTGTTTACCTCCAGAAAACGTGAGGCTAAAACCCTTCGTTGACAAGAAAAGCCCATTGATAGTCACTATTGCCTTTAAAAGCTTTATTACTGGCTTAATATGATTTTATAATCTCATAATTGATTTTAAGTTGAATGTGTTTTTGATTTTCGATTAAGATAGTTTATATGTAATTTTTTACCTCGAGAAACGCGAAGCGAAAGCCATCCATTGACAAGAAAAGTGCATTTACAATCACTCATGCCTTTGAAAGCCTTATTACTCGCTTTAAATGGTTTTATAATCTAATTATTGATTTTAAGCTGAATTTTTTTATATTTTTGGTTAAAACAAAATATAATTGAATATTTGCCTCGAGAAACTTGAAGTGAATACCATCGATTGACAAGAAAAGTCCGTTTATACTCACTCATGTCCCCGAAAGCCTTATTACTCGCTTTAATTTGTTTTATAATCTCATTATTGATTTTATGTTAAATTTTTTTACATTTGTTTAAGAAAAATTATAATTGTATGTTTACATGGGGAAATGGGTAGCTAAAACCCTCCGTTGACAGCAAAAGTCTATTTATAGTCACTCATACCTTTGAAAGCCTTATTACTCAATTTAAACGGCTTTGTATTCTCATTACTCATTTTAAGTTGAATTTTCTTAAATTTTTGGTTAAAACATATTATAATTGAATGTTTGCCTCCGGAAACATGAAGCAAAAGCCATCAATTGACAAGAAAAGTTCATTTATAGTCACTCATGCCTTCCAAAGCCTTATTACTCACTTTAAACGATATTATAATCTCATTATTGATTTTATCTTGAATTTTCTTACATTTTTGGTTAAAACAAATTATAATTGATTGTTTGCCTCGGGAAAATGTGAGGCTAAAACCCTTCGTTGACAAGAAAAGCCCATTCATAGTCACTCTTGCCTTCAAGAGCCTTATTACTGGTTTAATACGGTTTTATAATCTCATAATTGATTTTAAGATGAATATTTTTTTGATTTTCGATTAAGATAGTTTATATGTAATTGTTTAACTCGAGAAACGTGAAGCGGAAGCCATCCATTGACAAGAAAATTGCATTTATAGTCACTCATGCCTTCGAAAGCCTTATTACTCGCTTTAAATGATTTTATAATCTGATTATTGATTTTAAGCTGAATTTTTTTATATTTTTGGTTAAAACAAAATATAATTGAATATTTGCTTTGGGAAACTTGAAGTGAATAGCATCGATTGACAAGAAAAGTTCATTTATACTCACCCTTGTCTCTAAAAGCCTTATTGCTCACTTTAATGTGTTTTATAATCTCATTATTGATTTTATGTTGAATTTTTTTACATTCTTTTAAAAAAATATTATAATTGAATGTTTACTTCCGGAAATGTGAGGCTAAAACCCTCCAATGATAAGAAAAGTCCATTTATAGTCACTCATGGCTTTGAAAGCCTTATTACTTTATTTAAACAGCTTTGTATTCTCATTATTCATTTTAAGTTGAATTTTCTTAAATTTTTTCTTAAAACAGATTATAATTGAATGTTTGCCTCGGGAAACATGAAGCAAAAGCCATCGATTGGTAAGAAAAATCCATTTATAGTCACTCATGCCTTCAAAAGCCTTATTACTCACTTTAAACGATTTTATAATCTCATTATTGATTTTATCTTGAATTTTCTTACATTTTTTGTTAAAACATATTAAAATTGATTGTTTGCCTAGGGAAAACGTGAGGCTAAAACCCTTCGTTGACAAGAAAAGCCCATTCATAGTCACTTTTGCCTTCAAAAGCCTTATTACTGGCTTAATATGATTTTATAATCTCATAATTGATTTTAAGTTGAATGTTTTTTTTATTTTCAATTAAGATAGTTTATATGTAAATGTTTGCCTCAAGAAACGTGAAGCAAAAGCCATCCATTGACAAGAAAAGTGTATTTATAGTCACTCATGCCTTCGAAAGCCTTATTACTCACTTTAAATGGTTTTATAATCTGATTATTGATTTTAAGCTGAATTGTTTTATATTTTTGGTTAAAACAAAATATAATTGAATGTTTGCCTCGGGAAACTTGAAGTGAATACCATCGAGTGACAAGAAAAGTCCGTTTATACTCACTCATGTCTCTGAAAGCCTTATTGCTCGCTTTAATTGGTTTTATAATCTCATTATTGATTTTATGTTGAATTTTTTTACATTTTTTTAAGACAAATTATAATTGTATGTTTACCTCGAGAAATGTGTAGCTAAAACCCTCTGTTGATAGGAAAAGTCTATTTATAGTCACTCATGCCTTTGAAAGCCTTATTACTCGATTTAAACGGCTTTGTATTCTCATTATTCATTTTAAGTTTAATTTTCTTAAATTATTAGTTAAAACAGATTATAATTGAATGTTTGCCTCGGGAAACATGAAGCAAAAGCCATCGATTGACAAGAAAAGTCCATTTATAGCCACTCATGCCTTCAAAAGCCTTATTACTCACTTTAAACGATTTTATAATCTCATCATTGATTTTATCTTGAATTTTCTTACATTTTGGTTAAAACATATTATAATTGATTGTTTGCCTCGGGAAAACATGAGGCTAAAATCCTTCGTTGACAATAAAAGCCCATTCATAGTCACTCTTGCCTTGAAAAGCCTTATTACTAGCTTAATATGGTTTTATAATCTCATAATTGATTTTAAGTTGAATGCTTTTGTGATTTTTGATTAAGATAGTTTATATGTAAATGTTTACCTCGAGAAACGCGAAGCGAAAGCCATCCATTGACAAGAAAAGTGCATTTATAGTCACTCATGCCTTCGAAAGCCTTATTACTCGCTTTAAATGGTTTTATAATCTGATTATTGATTTTAAGTTGAATTTTTTTATATTTTTTGTTAAAACAAATTATAATTGAATGTTTGGTTTGCGAAACGTGAGGCTAAAACCCTTTGTTGATAGGAAAATGCCATTTATAGCCACTCATGCCTTAAGGAGCCTTATTGCTTTCTTAAAATGGCTTTATAATCTCATATTTGATTTTGATTTGAATATTTTACATTTTCTATTAAAAAAGCTTATAATTGAATGTTTGCCTTAGGAAACGTGAAGCGAAAGACATTGATTCACAAGAAAAGTTCATTTTATAGTCACTTATACCTTCGTAAAACTTATTACTCACTTTAAATGGTTTTATAATCTTATTATTGAGTTTAAGTTGAATTTTCTTACATTTTTGATTAAAACAAATTATAATTGAATGGTTGCCTCGAGAAACGTGAAGCCAAAGCCATCAATTGACAAGAAAAGTCCATTTATAGTCACTCATGACTTCGAAAGATTTATTACTCGCCTAAAATGGTTTTATAATCTGATTATTGATTTTAACCTGAATTTTTTTACATTTTTTGTTAAAATAGATTATAATTGATTGTTTGCCTTGATAAACGTGAAACGAAAGCCATCGATTGACAAGAAAAGTCCATTTGTTGTTACTCATGCCTTCAAAAGCCTTATTACTGGCTTAAAATGGTTTTATAATCTCATTATTGATTTTAAGTAGAATTTTTTTATATTTTTTGTTAAAACAAGTTATAATTGAATGTTTGCCTTTGGAAACATGAAGCAAAAGCCATCGATTGACAGAAAAAGTTTATTTATAGTCACTCATACCTTAGAAAGCCTTATTACTCGCTTTAAATGGTTTTATAATCTCATTATTGATTTTAAGTTGAATTTTTTAATATTTTTTGTTAAAAGAAATTATGGGTGAATGTTTGCCTCAGGAAACGTGAACTGAAAGCCATCAATTGAGAAGAAAAGACCATTTACAGTCACTCATACCTTCGAAAGCCTTATTACTCACTTTAAATGGTTTTATAATCTCATTTTTGATTTTGTGTTGAATTTCTTACATTTTTGGTTAAAACAGACTATAATTGAATGTTTGTCTCGAGAAACGTGAAGTGAAATCCATCAATTGACAAGAAAAGTCTATTTATAATCACTCATGCCTTCGAAAGCCTTATTACTCACGTTAAATGATTTTATAATCTCATTATTTATTTTATGTTGAATTTTTTTACAGTTTTGGTTAAAAGAGATTATAATTGAATGTTTGCCTCTAGAAACCTGAAGCGAAAGGCATCTATTGACAAGAAAAGACTATTTATAGTCAGTCATGCCTTCGGAAGCCTTATTACTCATTTTAAATGATTTTATAATCTGATTATGGATTTTAGGCTGAATTTTTTTACATTTTGGTTAAAATAGATTACAATTAAATGTTTGCCTTAGGAAACATGAAGCACAAGCCATCCATTAACAAGAAAAGTCCATTTATAGTCACTAATGCCTTCGAAAGCCTTATTACTTGCTTTAAATGTTTTTATAATATCATTATTGATTTTAAGTTGAATATTCTTATATTTTTTGTTAAAACAGATTATAATTGATTGTTTACCTTGCGAAACGTGAGGCTAAAACCCTCTGTTGACAGGAAAAGGCCATTTGTAGCCACTCATGCCTTCAAAAGTTTTATTGCTCTCTTAAAATGGTTTTATAATCTCATATTTGATTTTGAGTTGAATTTTTTACATTTTCAATTAAGAAAGCTTATAATTGAATGTTTTCCTTGGGAAACGTGAAGCGAAAGGCATCGATTGACAAGAAAAGTCCATTTATAGTCACTTATGCCTTCGTAAGCCTTATTACTCATTTTAAATGGTTTTATAATCTCATTATTGATTTTAAGTTGAATTTTCTTACATTTTTGGTTAAAACAAATTATAATTGAAAGTTTACCTTTGGAAACGTGAAGCAAAAGCCATCGATTGATAAGAAAAGTCCATTTATAGTCATTCATGCCTTGGAAAGCTTTACTACTCACCTAAAATAGTTTTATGATCTAATTATTGATTTTAAGCTGAATTGTTTTACATTTTTTGTTAAAATAGATTATAATTGAATGTTTGTCTCAATAAACGTGAAACGAAAGCCATTGATTGACAAGAAAAGTCTATTTATTGTCACTCATGCCTTCAAAAGCCTTATTACTCGCTTAAAATGGTTTTATAATCTCATTATTGATTTTAAGTAGAATTTTTTTATATTTTTTGTTAAAATAAATTATAATTGAATGTTTAGCCTGAGAAACGTGAGGATAAAACTCTCCATTGACAAGAAAATACTATTTATAGTCACCATGCCTTGAGAAGCCTTATTGCTCACTTAATACGGTTTTATAATCTCATAATTGTTTTTAAGTCTAATTTTTTTAGATTTTCGATTAAGATAGTTTATAGTTAAATGTTTGCCTCAAGAAATGCGAAGCGAAAGCCATCCATTGACAAGAAAAGTCCATTTATAGTTACTCATGCCTTCGAAAGCCTTATTACTCGCTTTAAATGGTTTTATAATCTTATTATTGATTTTAAGCTGAATTTTTTTACATTTTTGGTTAAAACAAAATATAATTGAATGTTTGCCTCAGGAAACTTGAAGTGAATACCATCGATTGACAAGAAAAGTCCATTTATACTCACTCATGTCTCCAAAAGCCTTATTGCTCTCTTTAATTAGTTTTATAATCTCATTATTGATTTTATGTTGAATTTTTTTATATTTTTTTAAAACATATTATAATTAAATGTTTACCTCGAAAAACGTGAGGCTAAAACCCTCCGTTAATAGAAGAAGTCCATTTATAGTCACTTATGCCTTTGAAAGCCTTATTACTTGCTTTAAATGGTTTTATGATGTCATAATTGTTTTTAAGTTGAATTTTCTTACATTTTTGGTTAAAATAGATAATAATTGAATGTTTGCCTTGGGAAACGTGAAGCGAAAGCCACCAATTGACAAGAAAAGTCTATTTATAGTCAATCATCTCTTTGAAAAGCCTTATTACTCGCTTTAAGTGGTTTTGTAATCTCATTGTTGCTTTTAAATTGAATTTTCTTAAATTTTTGGTAAAACAGATTATAAATGAATGTTGACCTCGAGAAACGTGAAGCTAAAACCCTCTGTTGATAGGAAAAGTTCATTTATTGTCACTTATGGCTTCAAAACCCTTATTACTTGCTTTAAATGGTTTTATAATCTCATTATTGATTTTAAGTTGAATTTTTTTACATTTTTGTTCAAACAGATTATAATTGAATGTTTACCTCGGGAAAAATAAAGTGAAACCATTGATTGACAAGAAAAGTCTATTTATAGTCACTTATGCTTTTGAAAGCCTTATTACTTGCTTTAAATGGTATTACAGTCTCATTATTGATTTTAAGTTGAATTTTCTTATATTTTTAGTTAAAACAAATTATAATTGAATGTTTGCCTCAAGAAACGTGAAGCGAAAGCCTTCAATTGACAAGAAAAGTCTATTTATAGTCACTCATACCTTTGAAAGCCTTATTACTTGCTTTAAATGGTTTTATAATCTCATTATTGATTTTAAGTTGAATTTTCTTGCATTTTTGGTTAAAACAAATAATAATTGATTGTTTGCCTTGAGAAACGTGAAGCGAAAGCCACCGATTGACAAGAAAAGTCCATTTATAGTCAATCATCCCTTCGAAAAGCCTTATTACTCACTTTAAGTGGTTTTGTAATCTCATTACTGATTTTAAGTTGAATTTTTTTAAATTTTTGGTAAAGCAGATTATAATTGAATGTTTACCTCATGAAACCCTTAGTGGATAGGAAAAGATCATTTATTGTCGCTTATGCCTTCAGAAGTCTTATTACTCGCTTAAAATGATTTTATAATCTCATAATGAATTTTAAGTTGAATTTTTTTACATTTTCGATTAAGAATTCTATAATTAAATGTTTACCTCGAGAAACATGAAGCGAAAGCCATCAATTGACAAGAAAAGTCCATTTATAGTCACTTATGCCTTCAAAAGCCTTATTACTCGCTTTAAATGGTTTTATAGTCTCATTATTGATTTTAAGTTGAATTTTCTTATATTTTTGGTTAAAACAGATTATAATTGAATGTTTACTTCGAGAACCATGAGGCTAAAACCCTCCGTTGACAAGAAAAGACCGTTTGTAGTCACTCATGCCTTCAAAAGTTGAATTTTTTTACATTTAAGGTTAAACTAGATTTTAATTGAATGTTTGCTTAGGGAAACGTGAAGCAAAAGCCATCGATTAGCAAAAGAAGTCTATTTGTAGTCACTCATGCCTTCAGAAGCCTTATTACTCACTTAAAATGGTTTTATAATCACATAATTGACTTTAAGTTGAATTTTATTACATTTTCGGTTAAGACAGGTTATAATTGAATATTTACCTCGAGAACCGTGAAGCGAAAGCCATCCATTAGCAAGTAAAGTCCATTTATTTTCACTCATGCCTTTGAAAGCCTTATTACTTGCTTTAAATGGTTTTATAATCTCATTATTGATTTTATGTTGAATTTTCTTACATTTTTTGTTAAAATAAATTATAATTGAATGGTTGGCTCGAGAAATGTGAAGCGAAAGCTATCGATTGACAAGAAAAGTCTATTTATAGCCACTCATGCCTTCGAAAGCCTTATTACTCGCTTTAAATGGTTTTATAATCTCATTATTGATTTTAAGTTGAATTTTTTTACATTTTTTGTTAAAACAGATTATGGGTGAATGTTTGCCTCAGGAAACGTGAAGCAAAAGCCATCGATTGACAAGAAACGTCCATTTATAGTCACTCATGCCTTTGAAAGCCTCATTACTCACTTTAAATGATTTTATAATCTCATTATTGATTTTATGTTGAATTTTCTTACATTTTTTATTAAAACAAACTATAATTGAATGTTTACCTCGGGAAACATGAAGCGAAAGCCATCGATTGACAAGAAAAGACCATTTATAGTCACTCATACCCTCAAAAGCCTTATTACTCACCTTAAATGGTTTTATAATCTGATTATTGATTTTAAGCTAAATTTTTTTTACATTTTTCATTAAAAGAGATTATAATTGAATATTTACCTCAGGAAACGTGAGGCTAAAACCCTCCGTCAATAAGAAATGTTCATTTATAGTCACTTATGCCCTTAGAAGCCTTATTACTCGCTTAAAATGATTTTACAATCTCATAATTGACTCTAAGTTGAATTTTTTTACATTTTCGATTAAGAAAGGTTATAATTCAATGTTTACCTCAAGAACCGTGAAGAGAAAGCCATCCATTAGCAAGAAAAGTCCATTTATACTCACTCATGCCTTTCAAAAGCCTTATTACTTACTTTGAATGGTTTTATAATTGCATTATTAATTTTAAGTTTAATTTTTTGACATTTTTTTTAAAATATATTATAATTGAATATTTGCCTCAGGAAACGTGAAACGAAAGCCATCAATTGACAAGAAAGGTTCATTTATCGCCACTCATACCTTCGATAGCCTTATTACTCGCTTTAAATGGTTTTGTAATCCCATTATTGATTTTAAGTTGAATTTTTTAATATTTTTGCTTAAAACAGATTATAATTGAATGTTTGCCTTTGGAAACGTGAAGCGAAAGCTATCGATTGACAAGAAAAGTCCATTTATAGTCACTCATGCCTTCGAAAGCCTTATTACTCACTTTAAATGGTTTTATAATCTCTTTTTTTATTTTAAGTTGAATTTTCTTACATTTTTAGTTAAAACATATTATAATTGAATGTTTGCCACAAAAAACGTTAAGCGAAAGCCATCGATTGACAAGAAAAGTCCATTTATAGTCACTCATGTCTTCAAAAGCCCTATTATTTGCTTTAAATGGTTTAATAATCTTATTATTGATTTTAAGCTGAATTGTTTTACATTTTTGGTTAAAACAGATTATAATTGAATGTTTATCTCGAGAAACGTGAAGTGAAAGCCACCGATTGACAAGAAAAGTCCATTTATAATCACTCATGCCTTCGAAAGCCTTATTACTCACTTTAAATGATTTTATAATCTCATTATTTATTTTATGTTTAATTTTCTTACATTTTTGGTTAAAATAGATTATAATTGAATGTTTGGCTCAAGAAACATGAAGCGAAAGCCATCGATTGACAAGAAATGTCTATTTATAGCCACTCATGCCTTCGAAAGCCTTATTACTCATTTTAAATGATTTTATAATCTCATTACTGATTTTAAATTAAATTGTTTTTACATTTTTTGTTAAAACAAATTATGGGTGAATGTTTACCTCAGGAAACGTGAAGTAAAAGCAATCGATTGAGAAGAAAAGACCATTTACAGTCACTCATGCCTTCGAAAACCTTATTAATCACTTTAAATGGTTTTATAATCTCAATATTGATTTTGTGTTGAATTTTCTTACATTTTTATTTAAAACAGACTATAATTGATTTTTTGTCTCAAGAAACGTGAAGTGAAAGCCATCGATTGACAAGACAAGTCCATTTATAATCACTTATGCCTTCGAAAGCCTTATTACTCACTTTAAATGATTTTATAATCTCATTATTTATTTTATGTTGAATTTTTTTACAATTTTGGTTAAAAGAGATTATAATTGAATATTTACCTTCGAAAACCTGAAGCGAAAGGCATCCATTGACAAGAAAAGTCCATTTATATTCAGTAATGCTTTCGAAAGCCTTATTACTTGTTTTAAATGGTTTTATAATCTGATTATTGATTTTAGGCTAAATTTTTTTTACATTTTTGGTTAAAATAGATTATAATTAAATGTTTGCCTCATGAAACGTGAAGCACAAGCCATCCATTGACAAGAAAAGTCCATTTATAGTCACTAATGCCTTCAAAAGCCTTATTACTTGCTTTGAATGGTCTTATGATCTGATTATTGATTTTGACTGAATTTTTTTACATTTTTGGTTAAAACATATTATAATTGAATGTTTGCCTTCGAAAACGTAAAGCGAAAGCCATCCATTGACAAGAAAAGTCCATTTATAGCCAGTCATGCCTTCGAAAGCCTTATTACTCACTTTAAATGGTTTTATAATATGATTATTGATTTTAAGTTGAATTTTTTTACATTTTTGTTAAAACAGATTATAATTAAATGTTCACCTCGGGAAACGTTAGGTTGAAACCCTCTGTCAATAGGAAAATTTCATTTATAGTCACTCGTACCTCTAGAAGCCTTATTACTCACTTAAAATGGTTTTATAATCTCATAATTGATTTGAAGTTGAATTTGTGTACATTTTCAGTTAAGAAAGTTTATAATTAAATGTTTGCCTCGAGAAACATGAAGCGAAGGCCATCTATTGACAAGAAAAGTCCATTTATAGTCACTCATGCCTTCAAAAGCCTTATTACTCGCTTTAAAATAGTTTTATAATCTCATTATTGATTTTAAGTTGAATTTTCTTATATTTTTGGTTCAAACAAATTATAATTGAATGTTAACCTTGAGAAACGTGAAGCGACAGTCATCGATTGACAAGAAAGTCCATTTATAGCTAGTCATGCCTTTGAAAGCCTTATTGCTCGCTTTAAATGGTTTTATAATCTCATTATTGATTTTAAGTTGAATTTGTTTACATTTTTGGTTAAAATAGATTATAATTGAATGTTTGCCTCGGGAAACTGAAGTAAAAGCCATCGATTGACACGAAAAGTCTATTTATAGCCACTCATACCTTCGAAAGCCTTATTACTCTCTTTAAATGGTTTTATAATATGATTATTGATTTTAAGTTGTATGTCTTTATATTTTATGTTAAAACAGATTATAATTAAATGTTAACCTTGGGAAATGTGAGGCTAAAACCCTCCGTCAATAGGACAAGACTATTTATAGTCACTAATGCCTTCAGAAGCCTTATTACTCGCTTAACATGGTTTTATAATCTCATAGTTGATTTTAAGTTGAATTTGTTTACATTTTCGGTTAAGAAAGTTTATAATTAAATGTTTGCCTCAAGAAACATGAAGCAAAAGCCATCGATTGACAAGAAAAGTCCATTTATAGTCACTCATGCCTTCGAAAGCCTTATTACTCGCTTTAAATGGTTTTATAATCTCATTATTGGTTTTAAGTTGAATTTTCTTATATTTTTGTTTAAAACAGATTATAATTGAATGTTTGCCTTGAGAAACGTGAAGTGAAAGCCATGATTGATAAGAAAAGTCTATTTATAGCCAGTCATGCATTCGAAAGCCTTATTACTCCCTTTAAATGGTTTTATAATCTCATCATTAACTTTAAGTTGAATTTTCTTACATTTTTGGTTAAAATAGGTTATAATTGAATGTTTACCTTGAGAAACATGAAGTAAAATCCATCGATTGACAAGAAAAGTCTATTTTTAGCCACTCATGCCTTCGAAAGCCTTATTACTCACTTTAAATGGTTTTATAATCTCATAATTGACTTTAAGTTGAATTTTTTGCATTCTTGGATAAGAAAGTTTATAATTGAATGTTTGCCTTAAGAACCGTGAAGCGAAAGCCATCCATTAGCAAGAAAAGTCCATTTATAGTCACTCATGCCTTCGAAAGCCTTATTACTTTCTTTAATGATCTCATTATTGATTTTAAATAAAATTTTCTTACATATTTGGATAAAACAGATTATAATTGAATGTTTGCCTCAGGAAACGTGAAGCGAAAGCCATCGATTGACAAGAAAAGTCCATTTATAGTCGCTCATGCCTTCGAAAGCCTCATTACTCACTTTAAATGATTTTATAATCTCATTATTGATTTTATGTTGAATTTTCTTACATATTTTGTTAAAACAGACTATAATTGAATGTTTGCCTCGGAAAACATGAAGCGAAAGCCATCGATTGACAAGAAAAGACCATTTATAGTCACTCATTTCTTCGAAAGACTTACTACTCACTTTAAATGGTTTTATAATATGATTATTGACTTTAAGTTGAATTTTTTAGCATTGGTGGTTAAAACAGAATATAATTGAATGTTTGCCTCAAGAACCATGAAGCGAAAGCCATCCATTAGCAAGAAAAGTCCATTTATAGTCGCTCATACCTTCGAAAGCCTTATTACTCGCTTTAATGGTTTTATAATCTCATTATTGATTTTAAGTTGAATTTTCTTACATTTTTTTGTTAAAACAAATTATAATTGAATGTTTGCCTCGGGAAACATGAAGCGAAAGCCACCAATTGACAAGAAAAGTTCATTTATAGCCAGTCATGCCTTCGAAAGCCTTATTGATCACTTTAAATGATTTTATAATCTCATTATTGATTTTAAGTTGAATTTGTTTATTTTTTTGGTTAAAATATATTATAATTGAATGTTTGCCTTAAGAAACGTGAAGTAAAAGCCACCGATTGACAAGAAAAGTCTATTTATAGTCACTCATACCTTAGAAAGCCTTATTACTCAATTTAAATGATTATATAATATGATTATTGATTTTAAGTTGAATGTTTTTACATTTTTTGTTAAAACAGATTATAATTAAATGTTTACCTTTAGAAACGTGAGGTTAAAACCATCTATAAACAGGACAAGATCATTTATAGTCACTCATGCATTCAGAAGCCTTATTACTCGCTTAACATGGTTTTATAATCTCATATTTGATTTTAAGTTGAATTTGTTTACATTTTCAGTTAAGAAAGTTTATAATCAAATCTTTGCCACGAGAAACATGAAGAGAAACCCATCCATTGACAAGAAAAGTCTATTTATAGTTACTCATGCCTTCGAAAGCCTTATTACTCGCTTTAAATGGTTTTATAATCCCATTATTGATTTTAAGTTGAATTTTCTTACATTTTTGGTTAAAAAAAATTATAATTGAATGTTTGCTTTGGGAAAAGTGAAGCGAAAGCCATCGATTGACAAGAAAACTCCATTTATAGTCACTCATGCCTTCGAAAGCCTCATTACTCATTTTAAATGATTTTATAATCTCATTATTGATTTTATGTTGAATTTTCTTATATTTTTTGTTAAAACATATTATAATTGAATGTTTACCTCAAGAAACGTGAAGTAAAAGCCACCGATTGACAAGAAAAGTCTATTTATAGCCACTCATGCCTTCGAAAGCCTTATTACGCACTTTAAATGGTTTTATAATATGATTATTGATTTTAAGTTGAATGTTTTTACATTTTTTGTTAAAATGGATTATAATTAAATGTTTACCTCGAGAAACGTGAGGCTAAAAACCTCAATCAATAGGACAAGACCATTTATAGTCACTAATGCCTTCAGAAGCCTTATTACTCACTTAAAATAGTTTTATAATCTCATAGTTGATTTTAAGTTGAATTTGTTTACATTTTCAATTAAGGAAGTTTATAATTAAATGTTTTCCTCAAGAAACATGAAGCGAAAGCCATCGATTGACAAGAAAACTCCATTTATAGTCACTCATGCCTTTGAAAGCCTTATTACTCACTTTAAATGGTTTTATAATCTCATTATTGATTTTAAGTCGAATTTTCTTACATTTTTGGTTAAAATAGATTATACTAGAATGTTTGCCTCGAGAAACATGAAGCGAAAGCTATCGATTGACAATAACAATCCATTTATAGCCACTCACGCCTTAAAAAGCCTTATTACTCGCTTTAAATGGTTTTATAATCTCATTATTGATTTTAAGTTGAATTTTCTTTCATTTTTTGTTAAAACAGATTATAATTGAATGTGTGCCTTAAGAAACGTGAAGCGAAAGCCATCGATTGACAAGAAAAGTCCATTTATAGCTAGTCATGCCTTCAAAAGCCTTATTACTCGCTTTAAATGGTTTTATAATCTCTTATTGATTTTAAGTTAAATTCTCTTACATTTTTTGTTAAAACATATTATAATTGAATATTTGCCTTGGGAAGTGTAAAGCGAATGCCATCGATTGACAAGAAAAGTTAATTTATAGCCAGTCATGCCTTCGAAACCCTCATTACTAGCTTTAAATGGTTTTATAATCTCATTATTGATTTTATGTTGAATTTTCTTATATTTTTGGTTAAAACAGATTATAATTGAATGTTTGCTTCAAGAAACGTGAGGCAAAAACCCTTCCTTAACAGCAAAAGTCCATTTATAGTCACTCATGCCTTAAAAAGCCTTATTACTCACTTTAAATGGTTTTATAATCTCATTATTGATTTTAAGTTGAATTTTCTTTCATTTTTTGTAAAAACATATTATAATTGAATGTTTGCCTAGGGAAACATGAAGTGAAAGTCATCGATTGACAAGAAAAGTCCATTTATAGCCAATCATGCCTTCGAAATGCTCATTACTCGCTTTAAATGGTTTTATAATCTCATTATTGATTTTATGTTGAATTTTCTTACATTTTTTGTTAAAACAGATTATAATTGAATGTTTGCCTCAAGAAATGTGTGGCTAAAACCCTCCATTAACAGGAAAAGTCCATTTATAGTCACTCACGCCTTAAAAAGCCTTATTAGTCGCTTTAAATGGTTTTATAATCTCATTATTGATTTTAAGTTGAATTTTCTTTCATTTTTTGTCAAAACATATTATAATTGAATGTTTACCTTAGAAAACGTGAAGTGAAAGCCATCGATTGAGAAGAAAAGTCCATTATAGCTAGTCATGCCTTCGAAAGCCTTATTACTAGCTTTAAATGGTTTTATAATCTCATTATTGATATTAAGTTGAATTTTTTTATATTTTTGGTTAAAATAGTTTGTAATTGAATAATTGCCTAGAGAAACGTGAAGTAAAATAATCAGTTGACAAGAAAAGTCTATTTATAGCCACTCATGCCTTCGAAAGCCTTATTACTCACTTTAAATGGTTTTATAATATGATTATTGATTTTAAGTTGAATGTTTTTACATTTTTTTGTTAAAACGGATTATAATTAAATATTTACCTCGAGAAACATGGGCTAAAACCCTCTGTCAATAGGACAAGACCATTTATAGTCACTAATGCCTTCAAAAGCCTTATTACTCGTTTAAAATGGTTTTATAATCTCATATTTGATTTTAAGTTGAATTTGTTTACATTTTCGATTAAGAAAGTTTATAATTAAATGTTTGCCTTGAGAAACACGAAGCGAAAGCTATCAATTGACAAGAAAAGTCCATTTATAGTCACTCATGCCTTCAAAAGCCTTATTACTCACTTTAAATGGCTTTATAATCTCATTACTGATTTTAAGTTGAATTTTCTTACATTTTTTGTTAAAATAGATTATAATTGAATATTTGCCTTGAGAAACATGAAGTGAAAGCCATCTATTGACAAGAAAAGTCCATTTATAGCCACTCACGCCTTAAAAAGTCTTATTACTCGCTTTAAATGGTTTTATAATCTCATTATTGATTTTAAGTAGAATTTTCTTTCATTTTTTGTTAAAACATATTACAATTGAATGTTTGCCTCGAGAAATGTGAAGCGAAAGCCATTGATTAACAAGAAAAGTCCATTATAGCTAGTCGTGCCTTCGAAAGCCTTATTACTCGCTTTAAATGGTTTTATAATCTCATTATTGATTTTAAGTTGAATTTTTTTACCTTTTTGGTTAAAATAGATTGTAATTGAATGTTTGCCTCGAGAAACATGAAGTAAAACGATCAGTTGACAAGAAAAGTCTATTTATAGCCACTAATGACTTCGAAAGCATTATTACTCACTTTAAATGGTTTTATAATATGATTATTGATTTTAAGTTGAATGTTTTTACATTTTTTGTTAAAACGGATATATAATTAAATGTTTACCTCGAGAAACGTGAGGCTAAAACCCTCTGTCAACAGGACAAGACCATTTATAGTCACTAATGCCTTTAGAAGCCTTATTACTCGCTTCAAATGGTTTTATAATCTCATATTTGATTTTAAGTTGAATTTGTCTACATTTTCGGTTAAGAAAGTTTATAATTAAATGTTTGCCTCGAGAAATATGAAGCGAAAGCCATTCATTGACAAGAAAAATCCATTTATAGTCACTCATGCCTTCGAAAGCCTTATTACTCGCTTTAAATGGTTTTATAATCCCATTATTGATTTTAAGTTGAATTTTCTTACATTTTTGTTTAAAATAGATTATAATTGAATGTTTGCCCTGAGAAACATGAAGCAAAAGCCATCAATTGACAAGAAAAGTCCATTTATAGCCACTCATGCCTAAAAAAAGCCTTATTCCTCGCTTTAAATAGTTTTATAATCTTATCATTGACTTTAAGTTGAATTTTTTTACATTTTTGGTTAAAATAGGTTATAATTGAATGTTTGCCTGGAGAAACATGAAGTAAAACCCATCGATTGACAAGAAAAGTCTATTTGTAGCCACTCATGCCTTTGGAAGCCTTATTACTCACTTTAAATGGTTTTATAATCTCATAGTTGACTTTAAGTTGAATTTTTTTTGCATTTTTTGTTAAGAAAGTTTATAATTGAATGTTTGCCTCAAGAACCATGAAGCAAAAGTCATCCATTTGCAAGAAAAGTCCATTTATAGTCATTCATGCCTTAAAAAGCCTTTTTTCTCGCTTTAATGGGTTTTATAATCTAATTATTGATTTTAAGTTGAATTTTCTTACATTTTTGGTTAAAACAGATTATAATTGAATGTTTGCCTTAGGAAACGTGAAGCAAAAACCATCGATTGACAAGAAAAGTCCATTTGTAGTCACTCATGCCTTCGAAAGCCTCATTACTCACTTTAAATGATTTTATAATCTCATTAATGATTTTATGTTGAATTCTCTTACATTTTTGGTTAAAACAGATTATAATTGAATGTTTGGCTAGGAAAACATGAAGCGAAAGCCATCCATTAGCGAAAAAAGTCCATTTATAGTATTTAATGCCTTTGAAAGCCTTATTACTCGCTTTAATGGGTTTTATAATCTGATTATTGATTTCAAGTTGAATTTTATTACATTTTTAGTTAAAACATATTATAATTAAAAGTTTGCCTTGGGAAATGTCAAGGAAAAGCCATCCATTGACAAGAAAAGTCTATTTATAGCCACTCATGCCTTTGAAAGCCTTATTACTCACTTTAAATGGTTTTGTAATATGATTGTTGAATTTAAGTTGAATGTTTTTACATTTTTTGTTAAAACGGATTATAATTAAATTTTTACCTTGAGAAACGTGAGGCTAAAATCCTCCGTCATCAGGACAAGACCATTTATAGTCACTCATGGCTTCAAAAGCCTTATTACTTGCTTAAAATGGTTTTATAATCTCATATTTGATTTTAAGTTGATTTTGTTTACATTTTCGGTTAAGAAAGTTTATAATTAAATGTTTTCCTCGAGAATCATGAAGCGAAAGCCATCGATTGACAAGAAAAGTCCATTTATAGTCACTCATGTCTTCGAAAGTATTATTACTCGCTTTAAATGGTTATATAATCTCATTATTGATTTTAAGTCGAATTTTCTTACATTTTTGGTTAAAATAGATTATACTTGAATGTTTGCCTCGAGAAACGTGAAACGAAGCCATCGATTGACAAGAAAAGTCCATTTATAGTCACTCATTCCTTCGGAAGCCTTATTACTCACTTTGAATGGTTTTATAATCTGATTATTGACTTTAAGCTGAATCTTTTTACATTTTTGGTTAAAACAGAATATAATTGAATGTTTGCCTTGGGAAACATGAAGCCAAAGCCATCCATTAACAAGAAAAGTCTATTTGTAGCCACTCATACCTTCGAAAGCCTTATTACTCACTTTAAATGGTTTTATAATCTCATAATTGACTTTACGTTGAATTTTTTAGCATTTTTGGTTAAGAAAGTTTATAATTGAATATTTGCCACAAGAACCGTGGAGCGAAAGCCATCCATTAGCAAGAAAAGTCCATTTATAGTCACTCATACCTTCGAAAGCCTTATTACTCGCTTTACTGGTTTTATAATCTCATCATTGATTTTAAGTTGAATTTTCTTACATTTTTGGTTAAAATAGATTATAATTGAATGTTTGCCTCAGGAAACGTGAAGTAAAAGACCTCGATTGACGAGAAAAGTCCATTTATAACCAGTCATGCCTTCGAAAGCCTTATTACTCGCTTTAAATGGTTTTATAATCTCATTATTAATTTTAAGTTGAATTATTTTACATTTTTTGTTATAATAGATTATAATTGAATGTTTGCCTCAAGTAACGTGAAGTAAAAGCCATCGATTGACAAGAATAGTCTATTTATTGCCACTAATGCCTTCGAAAGCCTTATTACTCACTTTAAATGGTTTTATAATATGATTATTAATTTTAAGTTGAATGTTTTTACATTTTTTGTTAAAACAGATTATAATTAAATGTTGACCTTGGGAAACGTGAGGCGAAAACCATTTGTCAACAGGACAAGACCATTTATAATCACTAATGCCTTCAGAAGCCTTATTACTCGCTTAAAATGGTTTTATAATCTCATATTTGATTTTAAGTTGAATTTGTTTACATTTTCGGTTAAGAAAGTTTATAATTAAATGTTTGCCTCGAGAAACATGAAGCGAAAGCCATCGATTGATAAGAAAAGTCCATTTATAGTCACTCATGCCTTCGAAAGCCTTATTCCTCGCTTTAAATAGTTTTATAATCTCGTCATTGACTTTAAGTTGAATTTTCTTACATTTTTGGTTAAAATATGTTATAATTGAATCTTTGCTTGGAGAAACATAAAGTAAAAGCCATCAATTGATAAGAAAAGTCTATTTGTAGCCACTCATGCCTTTGAAAGCCTTATTACTCACTTTAAATGGTTTTATAATCTCATAGTTGACTTTAAGTTGAATTGTTTTTGTATTTTTTGTTAAGAAAGTTTAGAATTGAATGTTTGCCTGAAGAACCGTGAAGCAAAAGCCATCCATTTACAAGAAAAGTCCATTTATACTATTCATGCCTTAAAAAGCCTTTTTTCTCGTTTTAATGGGTTTTATAATCTAATTATTGATTTTAAGTTGAATTTTCTTACATTTTTTGTTAAAACAGATTATAATTGAATGTTTGCCTCAAGAAATGTGAAGCAAAAGCCATTGATTGACAAGAAAAGTCCATTTGTAGTCACTCATGCCTTCGAAAGCCTCATTATTCATTTTAAATCATTTTTTAATCTCATGAATGATTTTATGTTGAATTTTCTTACATTTTTGGTTAAAACAGATTATAATTGAATGTTTAGCTTGGGAAATATGAAGCGAAAGCCATTCATTAGCAAAAAAAGTCCATTTATAGTCATTCATGCCTTTGAAAGCCTTATTACTTGCTTTAATGAGTTTTATAATCTCATTATTGATTTTAAGTTGAATTTTATTACATTTTTAGTTAAAACAGATTATAATTAAATGTTTGCCTCAGGAAATGTAAAGGAAAAGCCATCGATTGACAAGAAAAATCTATTTATAGCCACTCATGCCTTCGAAAGCCTTATTACTCACTTTAAATGGTTTTATAATATGATTGTTGAATTGAAGTTGAATGTTTTTACATTTTTTGTTAAAACAGATTATAATTAAAATGTTTACCTCGAGAAACGTGAGGCTCAAACCATCTATTAATAGGACAAGACCATTTATAGTCACCAATACCTTCAAAAGCCTTATTACTCGCTGAAAATGGTTTTATAATCTCATATTTGATTTTAAGTTGAATTTGTTAACATTTTCAGTTAAGAAAGTTTATAGTTAAATGTTTGCCTCGAGAAACATGAAGTGAAAGCCATTGATTGACAAGAAAGTCCATTTATAGTCACTCATGCCTTCGAAAGCCTTATTCCTCGCTTTAAATGGTTTTATAATCTCATTATTGATTTTAAGTTGAATTTTCTTACATTTTTTTAAAACAGATTATAATTGAATATTTACCTTGAGAAACGTGATGTAAAACCATCGATTGAAAAGAAAACTCTATTTATAGCCACTCAAGCCTTCAAAAACCTTATTACTTACTTTAAATGGTTTATAATATGATTATTGATTTAAAGTTGAATGTCTGTACATTTTTTCTTAAAACAGATTATAATGAAATGTTTACCTTGGAAAACGTGAGGCTAAAACCCTTCGTCAACAGGACAAGACCATTTATAGTCACTAATGCCTTCAAAAGCCTTATTACTCGATTAAAATGGTTTTATAATCTCATATTTGATTTTAAGTTGAATTTGTTTACATTTTTGGTTAAGAAAGTTTATAATTAAATGTTTGCCTAGAGAAACATGAAGCGAAAGCCATCGATTGACAAGAAAAGTCCATTTATAGTCACTCATGCCTTTGAAAGCCTTATTCCTCGCTTTAAATGGTTTTATAATCTCATCATTGACTTTAAGTTGAATTTTCTTACATTTGTGGTTAAAATATATTATAATTGAATGTTTGCCTAGAGAAACATGAAGTAAAAGCCATCAATTGACAAGAAAAGTCTATTTGTAGCCACTCATGCCTTCGAAAGCCTTAGTACTCACTTTAAATGGTTTTATAATCTCATAGTTGACTTTAAGTTGAATTTTTTTAATTTTTTGTTAAGAAAGTTTATAATTGAATGTTTGCCTCAAGAACCGTGAAGCAAAAGCCATCCATTTGCAAGAAAAGTCCATTTATACTATTCATGCCTTAAAAAGCCTTTTTTCTCTCTTTAATGGGTTTTATAATCTAATTATTGATTTTAAGTTGAATTTTCTTACATTTTTGGTTAAAACAGATTATAATTGAATGTCTGCCTCAGGAAACGTGAAGCAAAAGCCATCGATTGATAAGAAAAATCTATTTATAATCACTCATGCCATCGAAAGCCTCATTATTCACTTTAAATGATTTTTTAATCTCATTAATGATTTTATGTTGAATTTTCTTACATTTTTGGTTAAAATATATTATAATTGAATGTTTGGCTTGGGAAACATGAAGCGAAACCCATCCATTAGCAAAAAAAGTCCATTTATAGTCATTCATGCCCTTGAAAGCCTTATTACTTGCTTTAATGGGTTTTATAATCTCATTATTGATTTTAAGTTGAAGTTTATTACATTTTTAGTTAAAACAGATTATAATTGAATGTTTGCCTCGGGAAATGTGAAGGAAAAGTCATCGATTGACAAGAAAAGTCTATTTATAGCCACTCATGCCTTCGAAAGCCTTATTACTCACTTTAAATGGTTTTATAATATGATTGTTGAATTTAAGTTGAATGTTTTCACATTTTTGTTAAAACAGATTATAATTAAATGTTTACTTCAGGAAACGTGAGGCTAAAACCCTCCGTCATCAGGACAAGACCATTTATATTCACTCATGGCTTCAAAAGCCTTATTACTTGCTTAAAATGGTTTTATAATCTCATATTTGATTTTAAGTTGAATTTGTTTACATTTTCGATTAAGAAAGTTTATAATTAAATGTTTGCCTCGAGAATCATGAAGCGAAAGCCATCGATTGTCAAGAAAAGTTCATTTATAGTCACTCATGTCTTCGAAAGCCTTATTACTCGCTTTAAATGGTTTTATAATCTCATTATTGATTTTAAGTCAAATTTTCTTACATTTTTGGTTAAAATAGATTATACTTGAATGTTTGCCTCAAGAAACGTGAAGCGAAAGCCATCGATTGACAAGAAAAGTCCATTTATAGTCACTCATGCCTTCAAAAACCTTATTACTCGCTTTAAATGGTTTTATAATCTCATGATTGATTTTAAGTTTAATTGTTTTACATTTTTGGTTAAAATAGATTATAATTGAATGTTTGCCTTGGGAAACATGAACCGAAAGCCATCGATTGGCAAGAAAAGTCCATTTGTAGTCACTCATGCCTTAAAAAGCCTTATTACTCGCTTTAAATGGTTTTATAATCTCATTATTGATTTTAAGTTGAATTTTCTTACATTTTTTTAAAAACAGATTATAATTGAATGTTTGGCTTGAGAAATATGAAGTAAAACCATCGATTGAAAAGAAAAGTCTATTTATAGCCACTCATGCCTTCGGAAGCCTTATTACTTACTTTAAATGGTTTTATAATATGATTATTGATTTTAAGTTGAATGTTTATACATTTTTTCTTAAAACAGATTATAATGAAATGTTTAGCTCGAGAAACGTGAGGCTAAAACCCTCCGTCAATAGGACAAGACCATTTATATTCGCTAATGCCTTCAGAAGCCTTATTACTCAATTAAAATAGTTTTATAATCTCATATTTCATTTTAAGTTGAATTTGTTTATATTTTCAGTTAAGAAAGTTTATAATTAAATGTTTGCCTCGAGAAACATAAAGCGAAAGCCATCGATTGAAAGAAAAGTCCATTTATAGTCACTCATGCCTTCGACAGCCTTATTACTCGCTTTAAATGGTTTTATAATCTCATTATTGATTTTAAGTATAATTTTCTTACATTTTTGGTTAAAATATATTATACTTGAATGTTTTCCTCGAAAAACGTGAAGCGAGAGCCTTCGATTGACAAGAAAAGTCCATTTATAGTCACGCTTGCCTTCGAAAACCTTATTACTCGCTTTAATGGGTTTTATAATCTCATTATTGATTTTAAGTTGAATTTTATTACATTTTTAGTTAAAACAGATTATAATTAAATGTTTGCCTCGAGAATCATGAAGCAAAAGCCATCGATTGACAAGAAAAGCCCATTTATAGTCACTCATGCCTTTGAAAGCCTTATTACTCGCTTTAAATGGTTTTATAATCTCATTATTGATTTTAAGTCTAATTTTCTTACATTTTTGGTTAAATATAGATTATACTTGAATGTTTATCTCAAGAAACGTGAAGTGAAAGCCATCGATTGACAAGAAACGTCCATTTATAGTCACTCATGCCTTCGAAAACCTTATTACTCGTTTTAATGGGTTTTATAATCTCATTATTGATTTTAAGTTGAATTTTATTACATTTTTAGTTAAAACATATTATAATTAAATGTTTGCCTTGAGAATTATGAAACAAAAGCCATCGATTGACAAGAAAAGTCTATTTATAGTCACTCATGCCTTCGAAAGCCTTATTACTCGCTTTAAATGGTTTATAATCTCATTATTGATTTTAAGTCGAATTTTCTTACATTTTTTATTAAAATAGATTATACTTGAATGTTTGCCTCGAGAAACGTGAAGCAAAAGCCATGATTGACAAGAAAAGTCCATTTATAGTCACTCATGCCTTCGAAAACCTTATTACTCGCTTTAATGGGTTTTATAATCTCATTAATGATTTTAAGTTGAATTTTATTACATTTTTAGTTAAAACAGATTATAATTAAAAGTTTGCCTCGAGAATCATGAAGCGAAAGCCATCGATTGACAAGAAAAGTCCATTTATAGTCATTCATGCCTTCGAAAGCCTTATTACTCGCTTTAAATGGTTTTATAATCTCATTATTGATTTTAAATTGAATTTTGTTCTGTTTTTTTAAAAACAGATTATAATTAAATGTTTGGCTGGAGAAACGTGAAGTAAAACCATTGATTGAAAAGAAAAGTCTATTTATAGCCACTCATGCCTTCGAAAGCCTTATTACTTACTTTAAATGGTTTTATAATATGATTATTGATTTTAAGTTGAATGTTTTTACATTTTTTCTTAAAACAGATTATAATGAAATGTTTAGCTCGGGAAACGTGAGGCTAAAACCCTCTGTCAATAGGACAAGACCATTTATATTCTCTACTGCCTTCAGAAGCTTTATTACTCGATTAAAATGGTTTTATAATGTCATATTTGATTTTAAGTTGAATTTGTTTACATTTTCGATTAAGAAAGTTTGTAATTAAATGTTTGCCTCAAGAAACATGAAGCGAAAGCCATCGATTGACAAGAGAAGTCCACTTATAATCACTCATGCCTTCGAAAGCCTTATTACTCGCTTTAAATGGTTTTATAATCTCATTATTAATTTTAAGTCGAATTTTCTTACATTTTTGGTTAAAATAGATTATACTTGAATGTTTATCTCGAGAAACATGAAGTGAAAGCCATCGATTGACAAGAAAAGTCCATTTATAGCCACTCACACCATAAAAAGCCTTGTTACTCGCTTTAAATGGTTTTATAATCTCATTATTCATTTTAAGTTGAATTCTCTTTCATTTGTGGTTAAAATAGATTATAATTGAATATTTGCCTCGAGAAACATGAAGCGAAAGCCATCGATTGACAAAAAAAGTCCATTTATAGCTAGTCATGCTTTCAAAAGCCTTATTACTCACTTTAAATGGTTTTATAATATGATTATTGATTTTAAGCTGAATGTTTTATATTTTTTGTTAAAATAGATTATAATTAAATGTTTACCTCGGGAAACGTGAGGCTAAAACCCTCCGTCAATAGGACAATACCATTTACAGTTACTAATGCCTTCAAAAGCCTTATTACTCGCTTAAAATGGTTTTATAATCTCATATTTGATTTTAAGTTTAATTTGTTTACATTTTCGGTTAAGAAAGTTTATAATTAAATATTTGCCTTGAGAAACATGAAGCGAAAGCCATCAATTGACAAAAAAAGTCCATTCATAGTCACTCATGCCTTCAAAAGCCTTATTACTTGCTTTAAATGGTTATATAATCTCATTTTTGATTTTAAGTCGAATTTTCATACATTTTTGGTTAAAATATATTATACTTGAATGTTTGCTTCGAGAAACGTGAAGCAAAAGCCATCGATTGACAAGAAAAGTCCATTTATAGCCACTTACGCCTTAAAAAGCCTTATTACTCGCTTTAAATGGTTTTATAATCTCATGATTGATTTTAAGTTGAATTTTCTTTCATTTTTTGTTAAAATAGATTATAATTGAATGTTTACCTTAGGAAACGTGAAGCGAAAGCCATCGATTGACAATAAAAGTCCATTTATAGCCACTCATGCCTTAAAAAGCCTTATTACTCGTTTTAAATGGTTTTATAATCTCATCATTGATTTTAAGTTGAATTCTCTTACATTTTTGGTTAAAATAGGTTATAATTGAATGTTTGCCTCAAGAAACATGAAGCGAAAGCCATCGATTGACAAGAAAAGTCCATTTATAGTCACTCATGCCTTTGAAAGTCTTATTACTCGCTTTAAATTGTTTTATAATCTCATTATTGATTTTATGTTGAATTTTCTTACATTTTTTTGTTAAAATAGATTATAATTGAATGTTTGCCTCAAGAAACGTGAGGCTAAAACCCTCAATTAATAGGAAAAGTCCATTTATAGTCGTTCATGCCTTAAAAACCCTTATTACTCGCTTTAAATGGTTTTATAATCTCATTATTGATTTTAAGTTGAATTTTCTTTCATTTTTTGTCAAAACATATTATAATTGAATGTTTACCTCGGGAAACGTGAAATCAAAGCAATCGATTGACAAGAAAAGTCCATTATAGCTAGTCATCTCTATTTATTTTAAGTTGAATTTTTTTACATTTTTGGTTAAAATAGGTTGTAATTGAATAGTTGCCTTGAGAAATGTGAAGCAAAAGCCATCGATTTACAAGAAATGTCCATTTCTAGCAACTCATGCCTTAAAAAGCTTTATTACTCACTTTAAATGGTTTTATAATCTCATTATTCATTTTCAGTTGAATTTTTTTACATTTTGGTTAAAATAGATTATAATTGAATGTTTGCCTCAAGAAACATGAAGTAAAAGCCGTCGATTGACAAGAAAAGTCTATTTATAGCCACTCATACCTTCGAAAGCCTTATTACTCGCTTTAAATGGTTTGATAATCTGATTATTAATTTTAAGTTGATTTTTTTTACATTTTTTGTTAAAATAGATTATAATTGAATGTTTGCCTCAGGAAACGTGAAGCAAAAGCCATCGATTGACAAGAAAAGTCTATCTATAGCCACTCATGCCTTCGAAAGCCTTATTACTCACTTTAAATGATTTTATAATATGATTATTGATTTTAAGTTGAATGTTTTTATATTTTTTCTTAAAACAAATTATAATTAAATGTTTTCCTTGGGAAAAGTGAGGTTAAAACCCTCTGTCATCAGGACAAGACCATTTATAGTCACTCATACCTTTAGAAACCTTATTACTCACTTAGAATGGTTTAATAATCTCATATTTGATTTTAAGTTGAATTTGTTTACATTTTCGGTTAAGAAAGTTTATAATTAAATGTTTTCCTTGAGAAACATGAAGCGAAAGCCATCGATTGACAAGAAAAGTCCATTTATAGTCACCCATGCCTTCGAAAGCCTTTTTACTCGTTTTACATGGTTTTATAATCTCATTATTGATTTTAAATCGAATTTTCTTACATTTTTGGTTAAAATAGATTATACTTGAATGTTTACCTCGAGAAATGTGAAGCGAAAGCCATCGATTGATAAGAAAAGTCCATTTATAGCCACTCACGCCTTAAAAAGCCTTATTACTCGCTTTAATTGGTTTTATAATCTCATTATTGATTTTAAGTTGAATTTTCTTTTATTTTTTGTTAAAACAGATTATAATTGAATGTTTGCCTTGGGAAACGTGAAGCGAAAGCCATCGATTGATAAGAAAAGTCCATTTATAGCTAGTCATGCCTTCAAAAGCCTTATTACTCACTTTAAATGGTTTTATAAACTCGTTATTGATTTTAAGTTGAATTTTTTTACATTTTTTGCTAAAATAGATTATAATTGAATATTTGCCTCGGGAAACGTAAAGCGAATGCCATCGATTGATAATAAAAGTCATTTATAGCCAATCATGGCTTTGAAACCGTTATTAATCGCTTTAAATGGTTTTATAATGTCATTATTGATTTTATGTTGAATCTTCTTATATTTTTGGTTAAAACATATTATAATTGAATGTTTGCCTCAAGAAACGTGAGGCTAAAACCCTCCATTAATAGAAAAAGTCCATTTATAGTTACTTATACCTTAAAAAGCCTTATTAGTCGCTTTAAATGGTTATATAATCTTATTATTGATTTTAAGTTGAATTTTCTTTCATTTTTTGTCAAAATAGATTATAATTGAATGTTTACCTCGAGAAACGTGAAGTGAAAGCCATCGATTGACAAGAAAAGTCCATATAGCAAGTCATGCCTTCGAAAGCCTTATTACTCGCTTTAAATGATTTTATAATTTCATTATTGATTTTAAGTTGAATTTTTTTACATTTTTGGTTAAAATAGTTTGTAATTAAATATTTACCTTGAGAAGCGTGAAGTAAAATGATCGGTTGATAAGAAAAGTCTATTTATAGCCACTCATGCCTTCGAAAGCCTTATTATTCACTTTTAATGGTTTTATAATATGATTATTGATTTTAAGTTGAATGTTTTTACATTTTTTGTTCAAATGGATTATAATTAAATGTTTACCTCAAGAAATGTGAGGCTAAAACCCTCCGTCAACAGGACAAGACCATTTATAGTCACTAATGCCTTCAAAAGCCTTATTACTCAATTAAAATGGTTTTATAATCTCATATTTGATTTTAAGTTGAATTTGTTTACATTTTTGGTTAAGAAAGTTAATAATTAAATGTTTGCCTTGAGAAACATGAAGCGAAAGCGATCGATTGACAAGAAAAGTCCACTTATAGTCACTCATGCCTTCGAAAGCCTTATTACTCGCTTTAAATGGTTTTATAATCTCATTATTAATTTTAAGTCGAGTTTTCTTACATTTTTGGATAAAATAGATTATACTTGAATGTTTGCCTTGAGAAACGTGAGGCGAAAGCCATCGATTGACAAGAAAAGTCCATTTATAGCCACTCACGCCTTAAAAAGCCTTATTACTCGCTTTAAATGGTTTTATAATCTCATTATTAATTTTAAGTCGAGTTTTCTTACATTTTTGGATAAAATAGATTATACTTGAATGTTTGCCTTGAGAAACGTGAGGCGAAAGCCATCGATTGAAAAGAAAAGTCCATTTATAGCCACTCACGCCTTAAAAAGCCTTATTACTCGCTTTAAATGGTTTATAATCTCATTATTGATTTTAAGTTAAATTTCTTTCATTTTTTGTTAAAACAGATTATAATTGAATGTTTGCCTCAGGAAATATTAAGCGAAAGCCATCGATTGAAAAGAAAAGTCCATTTATAGCTAGTCATGCCTTAAAAAGCCTTATTACTTGTTTTAAATGGTTTTATAATCTCATCATTGATTTTAAGTTGAATTTTCTTACATTTTTTGTTAAAATAGGTTATAATTGAATGTTTTCCTCGAGAAACATGAACCGAAAGCCATGAATTGACAAGCAAAGTCCATTTATAGCCACTCATGCATTTGAAAGCCTTATTACTCGCTTTAAATGGTTTTATAATCTCATTATTGATTTATGTTATATTTTCTTACATTTTTAGTTAAAACAGATTATAATTGAATGTTTACCACGGGAAACGTGAAGGAAAAGCCATCCATTGACAAGAAAAGTCTATTTATAGCCACTCATACCTTCAAAAGCCTTATTACTCACTTTAAATGGTTTTATAATATGATTGTTGAATTTAAGTTGAATGTTTTTACATTTTTTGTTAAAACAGATTATAATTAAATGTTAACCTCAGGAAATGTGAGGCTAAAACCCTCCGTCATCAGGACAAGACCATTTATAGCCACCCATGGCTTCACAAGCCTTGTTACTTGCTTAAAATGGTTTTATAATCTCATATTTGATTTTAAGTTGAATTTGTTTACATTTTCGATTAAGAAAGTTTATAATTAAATATTTACCTCGAGATTCATGAAGCGAAAGCCATCGATTGACAAGAAAAGTCTATTTACAGTCACTCATGCCTTTGAAAGCCTTATTACTAGCTTTAAATGGTTTTGTAATCTCATTATTGATTTTAAGTTGAATTTGTTTACATTTTTGGTTAAGAAAGTTAATAATTAAATGTTTGCCTCGAGAATCATGAAGCAAAAGCCATTGATTGACAAGAAAAGTCCATTTATAGTCACTCATGCCTTCGAAAGCCTTATTACTAGCTTTAAATGGTTTTATAATCTCATTATTGATTTTAAGTTGAATTTTCTTACATTTTTTGGTTAAAACAGATTATAACTAAATGTTTGCCTCGGGAAATATGAAGCGAAAGCCATCGATTGACAAGAAAAGACCATTTATAGTCACCCATTCCTTCGAAAGCCTTATTACTCACTTTAAATGGTTTTATAATCTGATTATTGACTTTAAGCTGAATTTTTTTACATTTTTGGTTAAAACAAAATATAATTGAATGTTTGCCTTGGGAAACATGAAGCCAAAGCTATCCATTACCAAGTAAAGTCTATTTGTAGCCACTCATGCCTTCGAAAACATTATTACTCACTTTAAATGGTTTTATAATCTCATAATTGACTTTAAGTTGAATTTTTTAGTATTTTTGGCTAAGAAAGTTTATAATTGAATGTTTGCCTCAAGAACCATGAAGCGAAAGCCATCCATTAACAAGAAAAGTCCATTTATAGTCACTCATGCGTTAAAAAGTTTTATTGCTCGCTTTAAATGGTTTTATAATCTCATCATTGATTTTAAGTTGAATTTTCTTACATTTTTAGTTAAAATAGATTATAATTGAATGTTTGTCTTAGAAAACGTGAAGTAAAAGCTATCGATTGACGAGAAAAGTCCATTTATAGCAAGTCATGCCTTTGAGAGCCTTATTACTCGCTTTAAATGGTTTTATAATCTCATTATTGATTTTAAGTCGAATTCTTTTACATTTTTTATTAAAATAGATTATAATTGAATGTTTGCCTCAGGAAACGAGAAGTAAAAGCCATCTATTAACAAGAAAAGTCTATTTATAGCCACTCATGCCTTGGAAAGCCTTATTACTCACTTTAAATGGTTTTATAATATGATTATTGATTTTAAGTTGAATGTTTTTACATTTTTTGTTAAAACGGATTATAATTAAATGTTTACCTTAGGAAACATGAGGCTAAAACTCTCTGTCAATGGGACAAGACCATTGATAGTCACTAATGCCTTCAGAAGCCTTCTTACTCGGGTAAAATGGTTTTATAATCTCATATTTTACTTTAAGTTGAATTTGTTTACATTTTCGGTTAAGAAAGTTTATAATTAAATGTTTGCCTCGAGAAACATGAAACGAAAGGCATCGATTGACAAGAAAATGCCATTTATAGTCACTCATGCCTTCGAAAGCCTTATTACTCGCTTTAAATGGTTTTATAATCTCATTATTTATTTTAAGTCAAATTTTCTTACATTTTTGGTTAAAATAGATTATACTTGAATGTTTGCCTCAAGAAACGTGAAGCGAAAGCCATCGATTGACAAGAAAAGTCCATTTATAGCCACTCACGCCTTAAAATGCCTTATTACTCGCTTTAAATGGTTTTATAATCTCATTATTGATTTTAAGTTGAATTTCTTTCATTTTTTGTTAAAACATATTATAATCGAATGTTTGCCTCAGGAAACGTTAAGCAAAAGCCATCGATTGAAAAGAAAAGTCCATTTATAGCCACTCATGCCTTAAAAAGCCTTATTACTCGTTTTAAATGGTTTTATAATCTCATCATTGATTTTAAGTTGAATTTTCTTATATTTTTAGTTAAAATAGGTTATAATTGAATGTTTTCCTCGAGAAACATGAAGCGAAAGCCATCGATTGACAAGCAAAGTTCATTTATGGTCACTCATGCCCTTAAAAGCCCTATTACTCGCCTTAAATGGTTTTATAATTTCATTATTGATTTTATGTTGAATTTTCTTACATTTTTGGTTAAAACAAACTATAATTGAATGTTTACCTTGGGAAACGTGAAGGAAAAGCCATCGATTGACAAAAAAAGTCTATTATAGCTACTCATGCCTTCGAAAGCGTTATTACTGACTTTAAATGGTTTTATAATATGATTGTTGAATTTAAGTTGAATGTTTTTACATTTTTTGTTAAAACGGATTATAATTAAATGTTTGCCTCGGGAAATATGAGGCTAAAACCCTCCGTCATCAGGACAAGACCATTTATAGTCGCTCATGGCTTCAAAAGCCTTATTACTTGCTTAAAATGGTTTTATAATCTCAGATTTGATTTTAAGTTGAATTTGTTTACATTTTCGGTTAAGAAAGTTTATAATTAAATGTTTGCCTCTCGAATCATGAAGCGAAAGCCATTGATTGACAAGAAAAGTCCATTTATAGTCACTCATGCCTTCGAAAGCCTTATTACTAGCTTTAAATGGTTTTATAATCTCATTATTGATTTTAAGTTGAATTTTCTTACATTTTTGGTTAAAACACAGTATAACTGAATGTTTGCCTCGGGAAACATGAAGCGAAAGCATCGATTGACAAGAAAAGACCATTTATAGTCACTCATTCCTTCGAAAGCCTTATTACTCACTTTAAATGGTTTTATAATCTGATTATTGACTTTAAGCTAAATTTTTTTACATTTTTGGTTAAAACAAAATATAATTGAATGTTTGCCTTGGGAAACATGAAGCTAAAGCTATCCATTACCAAGAAAAGTCTATTTGTAGCCACTCATGCTTTCGAAAACATTATTACTCACTTTAAATGGTTTTATAATCTCATAATTGACTTTAAGTTGAATTTTTTAGTATTTTTGACTAAGAAAGTTTATAATTGAATGTTTTCCTCAAGAACCGTGAAGCGAAAGCCATCCATTAGCAAGAAAAGTCCATTTATAGTCACTCATGCGTTAAAAAGTTTTATTGCTCGCTTTAAATGGTTTTATAATCTCATCATTGATTTTAAGTTGAATTTTCTTACATTTTTTGTTAAAATAGATTATAATTGAATGTTTGTCTCAGGAAACGTGAAGTAAAAGCCATCAATTGACAAGAAAAGTCCATTTATAGCAAGTCATGCCTTTGAGAGCCTTATTATTCGCTTTAAATGGTTTTATAATCTCATTATTGATTTTAAGTTGAATTCTTTTACATTTTTTATTAAAATAGATTATAATTGAATGTTTGCCTCAGGAAACGAGAAGTAAAAGCCATCGATTGACAAGAAAAGTCTATTTATAGCCACTCATGCCTTGAAAAGTCTTATTACTCACTTTAAATGATTTTATAATATGATTATTGATTTTAAGTTGAATGTTTTTACATTTTTTGTTAAAACGGATTGTAATTAAATGTTTACCTTAGGAAACATGAGGCTAAAACTCTCTGTCAATGGGACAAGACCATTGATAGTCACTAATGCCTTCAGAAGCCTTTTTACTCACGTAAAATGGTTTTATAATCTCATATTTGACTTGAAGTTGAATTTACTTACATTTTCGGTTAAGAAAGTTTATAATTAAATGTTTGCCTTGAGAAACATTAAACGAAAGCCATCGATTGACAAGAAAATGCCATTTATAGTCACTCATGCCTTCGAAAGCCTTATTACTCACTTTAAATGATTTTATAATCTAATAATTGACTTTAAGTTGAAGTTTTTAGCATTTTTGGTTAAGAAAGTTTATAATTGAATGTTTGCCTCAAGAATTGTGAAGCGAAAGCCATCCATTAGCAAGAAAAGTCCATTTATAGTCACTCATACGTTAAAAAGTTTTATTACTTGCTTTAAATGGTTTTATAATCTCATCATTGATTTTAAGTTGAATTTTCTTACATTTTTGGTTAAAATAGATTATGATTGAATGTTTGCATTAGGAAACGTGAAGTAAAAGCCATCGATTGACGAGAAAAGTCCATTTATAGCAAGTCATGCCTTCGAAAGCCTTATTACTAGCTTTAAATGGTTTTATAATCTCATTATTGATTTTCAGTTGAATTCTTTTATATTTTTTGTTAAAATAGATTATAATTGAATGTTTGCCTCAGGAAACGTAAAGTAAAAGCCATCGATTGACAAGAAAAGTCTATTTATAGCCACTCATGTCTTCAAAAGCCTTATTACTCACTTTAAATGGTTTTATAATATGATTATTGATTTTAAGTTGAATGTTTTTACATTTTTTGTTAAAACAGATTATAATTAAATTTTTACCTTGGGAAACGTGAGGCTAAAACCCTTTGTCAATAGGATAAGACCATTGATAGTCACTAATGCCTTCAAAAGCCTTATTACTCGCTTAAAATAGTTTTGTAATCTCATATTTGATTTTAAGTTGAATTTGTTTACATTTTCGGTTAAGAAAGTTTATAATTAAATGTTTGCCTCGAGAAACATGAAGCGAAAGCCATTGATTGACAAGAAAAGGCCATTTATAGTCACTCATGCCTTCGAAAGCCTTATTACTCGCTTTAAATGGTTTTATAATCTCATTATTGATTTTAAGTTGAATTTTCTTACATTTTTGGTTAAAAAAGATTATAATTGAATGTTAGCCTCAAGAAACGTGAGGCTAAAACCTTCTGTTAATAGGAAAAGTCCATTTATAGTCACTCATACATTAAAAACCCTTATTACTGGCTTTAAATGGTTTTATAATCTCATTATTGATTTTAAGTTGAATTTTCTTACATTTTTTTGAAACAGATTAAAATTGAATGTTTGCCTTGAGAAACGTGAAGTAAAACCATCGATTAAAAAGAAAAGTCTATTTATAGCCATTTATGCCTTCGAAAGCCTTATTACTTACTTTAAATGGTTTTATAATATGACTATTGATTTTAAGTTGAATGTTTTTACATTTTTTCTTAAAACAGATTATAATTAATTGTTTACCTCGAGAAACGTGAGGATAAAACCCTTCGTCAACAGGACAAGACCAGTTATAGTCACTAATGCCTTCAAAAGCCTTATTACTCGCGTAAAATGGTTTTATAATCTCATATTTGATTTTAAGTTGAATTTGTTTACATTTTTGGTTAAGAAAGTCTATAATTAAATGTTTACCTTGAGAAACATGAAGCGAAAGCTATCGATTAACAAGAAAAGTCCATTTATAGTCACTCATGCCTTCGAAAGCCTTATTACTCGCTTTAATGGGTTTTATAATCTCATTATTGATTTTAAGTTGAATTTTATTGCATTTTTAGTTAAAACAGATTATAATTGAATGTTTGCCTTGGGAAGCGTGAAGTGAAAGCCATCGATTGATAAGAAAAGTCCATTTGTAGCTAGTCATGCCCTCGAAACCTTCATTACTCGCTTTAAATGGTTTTATAATCTCATTATTGATTTTAAGTTGAATTTGTTTTACATTTTTGGTTAAAATCAATTGTAATTGAATGTTTGCCTTGGGAAACATGAAGCGAAAGCCACTAATTGGCAAGAAAAGTCCATTTATAGCCAGTCGTGCCTTCGAAAGCCTTATTGCTCGCTTTAAATGGTTTTATAATATCATTACTGATTTTAAGTTGAATTTTTTTTACATTTTTGGTTAAAACAGATTATAACTGAATGTTTGCCTCGAGAAACATGAAGTAAAAGCCATCGATTGGCAAGAAAAGTCTATTTATAGCCACTCATGCCTTCGAAAGCCTTATTACTCACTTTAAATGGTTTTATAATATGATTATTGATTTTAAGTTGAATGTTTTTACATTTTTTGTTAAAATAGGTTGTAATTAAATGTTTACCTCGAGAAACGTGAGGCTAAAACCCTCCGTCAACTGGACATGACCATTTATAGTCACTAATGCCTTCAGAAGCCTTATTACTCGCTTAAAATGGTTTTATAATCTAATATTTGATTTTAAGTTAAAGTTGTTTACATTTTCGGTTAAGAAAGTTTATAATTAAATGTTTACCTCGAGAAACATGAAGCGAAAGCCATCGATTGATAAGGAATGTCAAGCCCAGCTCGACAATATGTTTGGTGTGCCATTCCTACGTAAGAATGCATGTTTGCTTACTTGGGTACCTTGAAAATCGTTAAAGGACAGTATTGTACTAAATGGTACAATTAAGTTGAATTAAGCCTCAAACTAGTCCAAATAGAGATTTTAAGATGAAATTGAGAATTTTAAAACCCCAGAATGACTTAAAATGGTGATTCGGAGTTCGAGGACCGATTTGGAGTCAAATTGGAATTTTCATGATCTAGGGGCAAAATGGTCATTTTGTCACTCGTAGTTAAAATTGGAATGTTGGAAGAAGTTTTTGATCAAGATTGACTATTTAGAACATAATTAAAGTTTGAGAAGTGAAAAATTTTAATTTCAAAATTTTTTAGAGCATAAGGGCAACATAGTCATTTTGCCACCTCATGGGCAAAATTGTAATTTTACACCACCCAACACTTGTCCAGCACATGGATTTTACCCAATATTATTATGGATAATTGAAGGATTTTATGTGGTGGAGAAAGAAAGCTTAATAGTTAAGAATTTAAAAATGGACCAATGGTAAGGTGACAAGTGTCAAGCTTTTTTTTCTTTATTATTTTCCTTATAAATTAGCACAAAACTAGCCCATTTCTCATTCATATGGCCGGCCAAAGGAAGAACAAAGGAAGAAAAGAAAGAACAAGAACCCTAGAGTGAAAATTCAAGAGAAAAATTGGTGGATTTCAAGTAATCAAGCAATCAAAGGTAAAATTTCTTGATTTTGACTTGTGATCTACCTTTCCCATGTATTCTTTTGCATTTTCCATGGTTGAATCACATGATTTCATGATTGGTATCTTGTTGGCTGAACATTTAGAGAGAGGTTTTGATGCTTGATTTGGTTAGATTTTAAGATATTTTAGTGTTTTTAGTTAGTTAGTGATGTGTAGCATGAAAAGCCAACAAGAAAAATTCACTTCCTCCCATCACCCATCATTGGCCGAATTCTCCATGTAGAATATTGATGATGGTTTTGATTTTATTTCAAATGATTTGGTTAGGAATTAGTGATTTATGGTGTGAGAATCAAGCTTGAAAATTTATAGTGTTGATGCACCCACCATGGCCAAATTTTCCAAGAGAAAATGTGAGGATGATTTTGCCATATTTCTAGTTATTTAATTTGTGTTTGATGATTTGGAGTGTTGGGAGAAAAATGGAATTATTTGGAGTTGAATTGGACATATTGGCCAATTAATCAGGTGATAGATTGAATTAGGCCAATACCGTTTTATTTAGGTACATAATTGAATTTATATTGAACGTCGTATTTAGATAGTTACCCGAGTATTTCACATCCCATTTCATGCATTAGTATAGAGCCTGAATTGGTTTTATAACAATTTAGCACAAATGTAGTAAATGGCTTATTATGCATTATGTCTAGGTGCTGAGCATTCTGGCAAAAGTAAAGAGATAGTACCCGAGGATCAAGAATCGGAGTACTCGGAATTTGACTCCCGAAATAGTGAGTAACCTTACTATCATCTTAATTATCTAAAGTGGTTTTTATCCGATTTTGTGATTTTATGGAAAATGAGTTAAATGGTAAATCTTTGTGTTTTGTAATTAAAATGTGATTTAAAGAGATGATTTTATAACATTGTCTTGAAATGAAATGATGGTTTGAAAATAAAGTAATTGGAGACTGTTTTCATGTGTTGTAAATTCATGGTTTCTCGAATGGCTTATGACAATATTTGCATGAATGGCTGAATTGGTATTTGTAAAACCCGACCCTATAAACACATGTCATGACATACATACACTGAGTAGCATGTTATTAAGCTAGGAAAGCTCCTAAGAATAGACGAAACTCGGTATTATACCTAACGGTACACTTGAGTTGATTTAACCTTGAACTAGTTCACATAGGAATCGTAGGATGAAATTTAATATTTTATAGTCCAGGAATGACTAAAAATGATTGTTCGAAGTTCGAAAGGTCATTTGGAGAAAAATTGAAAATTTTGATGTTTAGGGGCAAAATCGTTATTTTGCCACCTAAGATAATAATTTGATCATGGAGTGAAATTTTTGACCAAGATTAACTATTTGGAGTATAATTTAATGATAGGAAGTGAAAAATTTTAATTCCGGTAATTTTCGAAACATAAGGGCAAAACGGTAATTTTATCGCCGCAGGGTAAAATCGTAATTTTCACCATCCAAAACTTGTCAAAACCATAGGATTTATTTATTTTTGGTATGAATAACTATGGTATTTTAAGTGGTGAAAAAATATAAGTTTAAAGGACGAAATTTTAAAAACGGGCTAATGGAAAAGTGATACATGTCACTTTTTAATGATTTAATATTATTTTAAAGGAAAATCAGCCCATTTAAACCCCACATCAGGTGATGGTTGGCCATAAGGAGAAAATAAGAGAGAAAATAGAGAGGAAAGGAAGAAAAGAGAAAAACCAAAGGAAAACTAGAAAATTCAAAGGGGAATTCGCATTTTTCGTCCGTTTAGGCATCTAACATTAAGATTTTTCGACTTTAGCTTGATTTCTACCTTTCCTATGCCTTTGTTTCCATTTAGCATGCTTGAGGAGAGAGATCAAAAAGTGATACCAAGGGCTGGCCGAATTTCAAGGGGAAGAATTTTGAAATTTTTATGTTTTGATTCTTAGTTAAATTGGTAGTTTTAGTTAGTTAAATGTGTATAGAAATCAAATAGGGCAAGAAAGCATGAAATTCTCACAATACCCATCCTTGGCTGAATATTCAGTGATGTACAATGATGATGAACTGATTTTTATTCTAAGAGAAATGAAGAGAAAATGATGAAAAATGGTTAAATGGGATAGAAAAACAAAGTGATAAATTAATCGAGTTAATGTCCCATTTTTGACAGAATTTTCCAAGGAGAAAAGTGAGCTGATTTTGGTGATTTTAGAGGGTAATTGGCTGATATTTAATGGTTAGAAATGTTGGAGAGAAAATGGGACAATTTAGAGCTAAAATAGAGCGCGTTAGCAATTTATCGAGTAAAGTGCCAAAAATAGGTTAATACTGCGTTTAAGCCGTTTTAGGCTATTGCATTTCATACCATGCATTTGTATAGGATTTAAGTCAATTATATAGTGATTTAGCATCAATGTGGTGAATTGTGTAATTTTTGCAATGTGTCTAGGAGGAGAGTCTTTCGGTAAAGGCAAGGAAGTCGTACCCGATGAATAGTGATCGAGGCACCTAGAAAGCATTTAATTTGTACAAACTGTGAGTAAACCTATTATTATTGTAAATTATCTAGTGTTTATTTTTAAATGCTCTTTATCTAGTTTACGAAACGAAAATGAGATTAAAATGGGACTTTGATGTTTTACAAATAAATGTGACAAATAAATATATTGTGTTGATTATCTAAAATAAGAAACTTTTGATCATGAAATTGAGTAATTGGAGGCTGCCAATTGTCTTGAAAAATATATTTTCCTATGAATGGCTTATGATATATGAGTATATGTGGCTATATTTTCTAATTGCATTGGGAATTTATGTAAGCTGTCTTTTACTATGCAGGCTAGATAAATAAATAAAAGCCACGTTATACTGTCAAAATTTTATTAAAATTGGTAGGTTTAGTCACTGCAGTGACAGGTTTTCATAGACTATCTATTAGAGGTGTACGGTAAACCCGGTTGTATAGTTACTCTGGTTGTAGAGGCGAGGAGGGTAACTCCTGGGGTAGTGTTAGAGCTCACTTCACGTCGAACCCCCACGTGAATGTGTAACTTGGCCAATGCCAAGGAACGGTTTATTTTCAAAACTAACATGTGTTTAACATATAAATATCTTAACAACCTTGGCAGACTCGGTTAGATGCCTCGGCCAAGGTATCCCCGAGGACTAGTTTTTGGCTTGAGCCCTGTTTCTAATAAAAGTCATAAGCCTTAACAACCGTTTTGGTAAATTACAAATATTTTATGGTTTAAGAAATAAATTGAAAATCCTATGAAATGGTTTGTGATTTGTTGTTTAAACTTGCCTCCATTTTACTTGCCTTTAGATATTTATAATAATGTCTGTTTACTCATTGAGATTGCAAAATCTCACCTACTTCCTTTCCAAATATTTCAGGCCTGTGGTAGCTTGTAGATACCCAATTTTGTCGAGGATTCCAGTTGACCCCTCTATCTCATAGACAGTAGATTACTATCACCAACACTTGGTGTATTTATGGGCCACTTGCCATTGTAATTATTATTGTACATTATAACTTTGTAAATTATTGTATGTATAAATTTATTTTACTTCCATGTTACAAAAGATTACTTACATGTGTTTCTATAAATATTGTTTTATATAAAAATACTATATTTTAATCAATATTTTGAATAGTAATATTTGTCTATAAATCCTTTTAAAAAAAAATAATTGTTGTCTTTTGATTTACTTGAGCCGAAAACGACTGGTAATTGTTTAAAACGGAATGTTTAACAACAATTGCTCACAGGAAAGGCAAGAAACTGATACGTAAGCTTTGCGGGGTTTCGATTGGCATTTCGGGTAATGAGTGTCAATCGGGACGTCGCGACAGTTGTCATGGGCTCGAGGGAGGTTTCGTGTCGTGACAGTATTTTTGTTGAAATATATGAACTGTGTATTTAGCCTTGAGAGGCTGGATTATGATATAATTGCCATGTCATGCAATTGAGATTTTATTGAATTGGTGGGTTTAGCTTGCTGCAATGGGCGGGTTCCGTGGACTAGCTTATTAGAGGGGCACGGAATCCCGTTATATTCTTACCTCGATCGGAGAGGCGTGTAGGGTAACTCCCGAGGTACAACTTTAGAGTTCACTTCACGTCAAACCACCACGTGAGGGTGAACTCAGCCAACGCCAAGGAATAACTATGTTTTCAAAATAAAAACATGATTTATGCGTACATGACTTTTCTACAACCTTGGCGGACTCGGTTGAGATAGCCCCAGGCCAAGGTATCCCTGATAACTGAGTATGAGAATGATTTTGACACAAGCCAAAGTTTTAAGAAATTCATAAGCCATGTTGAATACTCGATTTATATGAATTGATTTTATTTGGTTGAAATGAGTTGAAAGGTGATGAATTACAGTATGATAATCTATTTTAATCTGTCTCCATTTACTCAGCTTTAGATATTTTAGATGGTATTTGTTTACTCACTGGGATTATATAATCTCACCACCCTTCTTTCCACCCATTTCAGGCTCAAAATAGGCTATAGATAACGGATTTCATCGAGGCTACCATTGGATTTGCATCCTTCAAACTGTAGGTTCATAGCCTTCATTACTTTTGGTCATTCGTGGGCCCACATGTCACTGTAAATCAAATTTCATACTTTGGTTATCTGTATTACAGTATGTATGAATTTATTTAGCTTTTACGCTACAAAATATTATTTACCGGTAACTCTATAAATATTGTTTTATAAGAAAATATAATATTTTATTAAATATTTTTATTATATTCAAATAGTCATAATTTCATTTTGAATGAAGGTTTTAGACGTTTAAACTTATTTTCGATTATGAATTATGTGTTTTATACTCGCATACTACATTTTTAGATGATTTCGAGATTTTTGAGGAAAAATGACCAAAATGCCCCTGTGAGAAAAAATTATTTTTCTATTGTTTTGATTTGAAAATAGTTTATAATCTCTCAAAACATGATACTTAACAACAGTTGCTCACAGAGGAGGTGCAAAAACTGATATTAAAGCCTTGTGAGGTTCTGGTTGGCATTTCGAGCAATGAATGTCTATCGGGGACATCGCGGTGGTTATCACGGGCCAGAGGGGAGTACCGGGTCGTGACAAGAAAAGTCCATTTTATAGTCACTCATGCCTTCGAAAGCCTAATTACTCGCTTTAAATGGTTTTATAATCTTATTATTAATTTTAAGTTGAATTTTCTTACATTTTTGGTTAAAACAGATTATAATTGAATGTTTGCCTCAAGAAATGTGAAGCAAAAGCCATCGATTTACATGAAATGTCCATTTATAGCCACTCATGCCTTAAAAAGCCTTATTACTCGCTTTAAATGATTTTATAATCTCATTATTGATTTTAAGTTGAATTTTCTTTTATTTTTTATTAAAACAGATTATAATTGAATGTTTGTCTCAGGAAACATGAAGTGAAAGCCATCGATTGACAAGAAAAGTTCATTTATAGCTAGTTATGCCTTCGAAAGCCTTATTACTCGCTTTAAATGGTTTTATAATCTCATTATTGATTTTAAGTTGAATTGTTTTTACATTTTTGGTTAAAACAGATTATAATTAAATGTTTGCTTGGATAAACGTGAAGCGAAAGCCATCGATTTACAAGAAATGTCCATTTATAGCCACTCATGCCTTAAAAAGCCTTATTACTCCCTTTAAATGATTTTATAATCTCATTATTGATTTTAAGTTGAATTTGTTTACATTTTTTGTTAAAACAGATTATAATTGAATATTTGCCTCAAGAAGCTTGAAGCGAAAGCCATCGATTGACAAGAAAAGTCCATCTATAGCTAGTCATGCCTTCGAAAGCCTTATTACTCGCTTTAAATGGTTTTATAATCTCATTATTGATTTTAAGTTAAATTTTTTTATATTTTTGGTTAAAACAGATTATAATTGAATGTTTGCCTCGAGAAACGTGAAGCGAAAGCCATCGATTTACAAGAAATGTCCATTTAGAGCCACTCATGCCTTAAAAAGTCTTATTACTCGCTTTAAATGGTTTTATAATCTCATTATTGATTTTAAGTTGAATGTTTTTACATTTTTGGTTAAAATAGATTATAATTGAATGTTTACCTCGAGAAACGTGAAGTAAAAGCCATCGATTAACAAGAAAAGTCTATTTATAGCCACTCATACCTTCGAAAGCCTTATTACTCGCTTTAATGGGTTTTATAATCTCATTATTGATTTTATGTTGAATTTTCTTACATTGTTTATTAAAACAGATTATAATTGAATGTTTACCTCGGAAAACGTGAAGAAAAAGCCATCGATTGACAAAAAAAGTCCATTTACAGCTAGTCATGCCTTTGAAAGCCTTATTACTCGTATTAAATGATTTTATAATCTCATTATTGATTTTAAGTTGAATTTTTTACATTTTTGGTTAAAATAGATTGTCATTGAATGTTTGCCTCGAGAAATGTGAAGTAAAACCATCGGTTGACAAAAAAAGTCTTTTTGTAGCCACTCATGCCTTCGAAAGCCTTATTTCTCACTTTAAATGGTTTTATAATATGATTATTGATTTTAAGTTGAATGTTTTTTCATTTTTTCTTAAAACGGATTATAATTAAATATTTACCTCAGGAAACGTAAGGCTAAATTCCTCTGTCAACAAGACAAGACCATTTATAGTCACTAATGCCTTCAAAAGCCTTATTACTCGCTTAAAATGGTTTTATAATCTCATAGTTGATTTCAAGTTGAATTTGTTTACATTTTCAGTGAAGAAAGTTTATAATTAAATGTTTGCCTCGAGAAACATGAAACGAAACCATCGATTGACAAGAAAAGTCCATTTATAGTCACTCATAACTTCGAAAGCCTTATTACTCGCGTTAAATGGTTTTATAATCTCATTATTGATTTTAAGTTGAATTTTCTTACATTTTTTATTAAAACAGATTATAATAGAATGTTTACCTCGAGAAACGTGAAGCGAAAACCATCAATTGACAAGAAATGTCTATTTAGAGCCACTCATGCCTTAAAAAGCCTTATTACCCGCTTTAATGGGTTTTATAATCTCATTATTGATTTTAAGTTGAATTTTATTACATTTTCTATCAAGAAGTTTATAATTAAATGTTCGCCTCGAGAAACATGAAGCAAAAGCCATTGATTGAAAAGAAAAAGTCCATTTATAGTCACTCATGCCTTTGAAAGCCTTATTACTCACTTTAAATGGTTTTATAATCTCATTATTGATTTTATGTTGAAATTTCTCACATTTTTGGTTAAAACATATTATAATTGAATGTTTGCCTTGAGAAACGTGAGGCTAAAACCCTCCGTTAACAGGAAAAGTCCATTTATAGTCACTCATGCCTTAAAAATCCTTATTGCTCGCTTAAAATGGTTTTATAATCTCATCATTGATTTTAGTTGAACTTTCTTACATTTTTGGTTAAAATAGGTTATAATTGAATGTTTACCTCGGGAAACGTGAAGTAAAAGCCATCAATTGATGAGAAAATTCTATTTATAACAACTCATGCCTTTGAAAGCCTCATTACTCACTTTAAATGGTTTTATAATCTGATTACTGATTTTAGGTTGAAATTTTTTACCTTTTTTGTTAAAACCGATTATAATGGAATGTTTACCTCAAGAAACATGAGGCTACAACCCTCTATCAAAAGAAAAAGTCCATTTATAGCCACTCATGCCTTCAGAAGCCCTATTACTCACTTAAAATAGTTTTATAATCTCATAATTGACTTTAAGTTGAATTTTTTTGCGTTTTTGGTTAAGAAAGGTTATAATTGAATGTTTACCTCAAGAACTGTGAAGTGAAAGCCATCCATTAGCAACAAAAGTCCATTTATAATTACTCATACCTTCAGAAGCCTAATTACTCGCTTTAATGGGTTTTATAATCTCATTATTGATTTTAAGTTGAATTTGCTTACATTTTTTGTTAAAACATATTATAATTGAATGTTTGCCTCAAGAAACGTGGAGTGAAAACCATCGATTGACAAGAAAAGTCCATTTGTAGTCACCCAAGCCTTCGAAAGTTTCATTACTCACTTTAAATAATTTTATAATCTCATTATTGATTTTATGTTGAATTTTCTTACATTTTTACTTAAAATAGACTATAAGTGATTGTTTGCCTTGGGAAACGTGAAGCAAAAGTCATCGATTGAGAAGAAAAGACCATTTATAGTCACTCATGCCTTTGAAAGCCTTATTACTCATTTTAAATGGCTTTATAATCTGATTATTGACTTTAAGCTGATTTTTTTTTTTACATTTTTGGTTAAAACAGATTATAATTGAATGTTTGTCATGGGAAACATGAAGCGAAAGCCATCGATTGACAAAAAAAGTCCATTTATGGCCACTCATGCCTTTGAAAGCCTCATTACTCACTTTAAATAATTTTATAATCTCATTATTGATTTTATGTTGAATTTTCTTACATTTTAAGTTAAAACAGACTATAAATGAATGTTTGCCTTAGGAAACATGATGCAAAAGCCATCGATTGAGAAGAAAAGACCATTTATAGTCACTCATGCCTTCGAAAGCCTTATTACTCACTTTAAATGGCTTTATGATCTGATTATTGACTTTAAGCTGATTTTTTTTTACATTTTTTGTTACAACAGATTATAATTGAACGTTTGCCTTGGGAAACATGAAGCGAAAGCCATCCATTAGCAAGAAAAGTCCATTTATAGTCACTCATGCCTTTGAAAGCCTTATTACTAGCTTTAAGGGGTTTTATAATGTCATTATTGATTTTAAGTTGAATTTTCTTACTTTTTTGGTTAAACATATTATAATTGAATGTTTGCCTTGAGAAACATGAAGCAAAAGCCATCGATTTACAAGAAATGTCCATTTCTAGCAACTCATGCCTTAAAAAGCTTTATTACTCACTTTAAATGGTTTTATAATCTCATTATTGATTTTCAGTTGAATTTTTTTACATTTTTTGTTAAAATAGATTATAATTGAATGTTTGCCTCGAGAAACATGAAGTACAAGTCGTCGATTGACAAGAAAAGTCTATTTATAGCCACTCATGCCTTCGAAAGCCTTATTACTCGCTTTAAATGGTTTTATAATCTGATTATTAATTTTAAGTTGAGTTTTTTTACATTTTTTGTTAAAATAGATTATAATTGAATGTTTGCCTCAGGAAACATGAAGCAAAAGCCATCGATTGACAAGAAAAGTCTATTTATAGCCACTCATGCCTTCGAAAGCCTTATTACTCACTTTAAATGATTTTATAATATGATTATTGATTTCAAGTTGAATGTTTTTGCATTTTTTGTTAAAATAGATTATAATTAAATGTCTTCCTCGAGAAACGTGAGGCTAAAACCCTCCGTCATCAGGACAAGACCATTTATAGTCACTCATACCTTTAGAAGCTTTATTACGCGCTTAGAATGGTTTAATAATCTCATATTTGATTTTAAGTTGAATTTGTTTACATTTTCGGTTAAGAAAGTTTATAATTAAATGTTTGCCTTGAGAAACATGAAGCGAAAGCCATCGATTGACAAGAAAAGTCCATTTATAGTCACTCATGCCTTCGAAAGCCTTATTACTAGCTTTAAATGGTTTTATAATCTCATTATTGACTTTAAGTTGTATTTTCTTACATTTTTGGTTAAAACAGATTATAATTGAATGTTTGCCTCAAGAAACATGAAGCGAAAGCCATCGATTTACAAGAAAGGTCCATTTATAGCCACTCATGCCTTAAAAAGCCTTATTACTCGCTTTAAATGGCTTTATGATCTGATTATTGACTTTAAGCTGATTTTTTTTACATTTTTTGTTACAACAGATTATAATTGAACGTTTGCCTTGGGAAACATGAAGCGAAAGCCATCCATTAGCAAGAAAAGTCCATTTATAGTCACTCATGCCTTTGAAAGCCTTATTACTAGCTTTAAGGGGTTTTATAATGTCATTATTGATTTTAAGTTGAATTTTCTTACTTTTTTGGTTAAACATATTATAATTGAATGTTTGCCTTGAGAAACATGAAGCAAAAGCCATCGATTTACAAGAAATGTCCATTTCTAGCAACTCATGCCTTAAAAAGCTTTATTACTCACTTTAAATGGTTTTATAATCTCATTATTGATTTTCAGTTGAATATTTTTACATTTTTTGTTAAAATAGATTATAATTGAATGTTTGCCTCGAGAAACATGAAGTACAAGTCATCGATTGACAAGAAAAGTCTATTTATAGCCACTCATGCCTTCGAAAGCCTTATTACTCGCTTTAAATGGTTTTATAATCTGATTATTAATTTTAAGTTGATTTTTTTTACATTTTTTGTTAAAATAGATTATAATTGAATGTTTGCCTCAGGAAACATGAAGCAAAAGCCATCGATTGACAAGAAAAGTCTATTTATAGCCACTCATGCCTTCGAAAGCCTTATTACTCACTTTAAATGATTTTATAATATGATTATTGATTTCAAGTTGAATGTTTTTGCTTTTTTTGTTAAAATAGATTATAATTAAATGTCTTCCTCGAGAAACGTGAGGCTAAAACCCTCCGTCATCAGGACAAGACTATTTATAGTCACTCATACCTTTAGAAGCTTTATTACGCGCTTAGAATGGTTTAATAATCTCATATTTGATTTTAAGTTGAATTTGTTTACATTTTCGGTTAAGAAAGTTTATAATTAAATGTTTGCCTTGAGAAACATGAAGCGAAAGCCATCGATTGACAAGAAAAGTCCATTTATAGTCACTCATGCCTTCGAAAGCCTTATTACTAGCTTTAAATGGTTTTATAATCTCATTATTGACTTTAAGTTGTATTTTCTTACATTTTTGGTTAAAACAAATTATAATTGAATGTTTGCCTCAAGAAACATGAAGCGAAAGCCATCGATTTACAAGAAAGGTCCATTTATAGCCACTCATGCCTTAAAAAGCCTTATTACTCGCTTTAATGGGTTTTATAATCTCATTATTGATTTTAAGTTAAATTTTTTTACATTTTTAGTTAAAACAGATTATAATTGAACGTTTGCCTTGGGAAACGTGAAGCCAAAGCCATCCATTAGCAAGAAAAGTCCATTTATAGTCACTCATGCCTTCGAAAGCCTTATTACTCGCTTTAATGGGTTTTATAATCTCATTATTGATTTTAAGTTGAATTTTCTTACATTCTTGGTTAAAACATATTATTATTGAATGTTTGCCTTAAGAAATATGAAGCGAAAGCCATTGATTTACAAGAAAGGTCCATTTATAGCCACTCATGCCTTAAAAAGCTTTATTACTTGCTTTGAATGGTTTTATAATCTCATTATTGATTTTCAGTTGAATTGTTTTACATTTTTGGTTAAAATAGATTATAAGTGAATGTTTGTCTTGGAAAACGTGAAGTAAAATCCATTGATTGACAAGAAAAGTCTATTTATAGCCACTCATGCCTTCGAAAGCCTTATTACTCGCTTTAATGGGTTTTATAATCTCATTATTGATTTTATATTGAATTATCTTACATTTTTGGTTAAAATAGATTATAATTGAATGTTTGCCTCAAGAAACATAAAGCTAAAACCCTCCTTTAACAGAAAAAGTTCATTTATAGTCACTCATGCCTTAAAAAGCCTTATTACTCGCTTTAAATGTTTTTATAATCTCATTATTGATTTTAAGTTGAATTTTCTTACATTTTTGGTTAAAACAGATTATAATTGAATGTTTGCATCAGGAAACATGAAAGCCATCGATTGACAAGAAAAGTCCATTTATAGTCACTCATACGTTCAAAAGCCTCATTACTCTAAATAATTTTATAATCTCCCTATTGCTTTTATGTTGAATTTTCTTACATTTTTGGTTAAAATAGACTATAATTGAATGTTTGCCTCGGGAAACATGAAGCGAAAGCCATCGATTAAGAAGAAAAGACCCATTATAGTCACTCATGCCTTTGAAGCCTTATTACTCACTTTAAATGGCTTTATGATCCGATTATTGACTTTAAGCTAAATTTTTTTATATTTTTGGTTAAAACATATTATAATTGAATGTTCACCTTGAGAAATGTAAAGCGAAAGCCATCGATTGACAAGAAATGTCCATTTATAGCCACTCATTCCTTAAAAAGCCTAATTACTCGTTTTAAATAATTTTATAATCTCATCATTGATTTTAAGTTGAATTTTCTTGCATTTTGGTTAAAATAGGTTATAATTGAATGTTTGCCTCGAGAAACATGAAGTAAAAGCCATCGATTGACAAGAAAAGTCTATTTATATCCACTCATGCCTTTGAAAGCCTTATTACTCACTTTAAATGATTTCATAATCTCATAATTGACTTTAAGTTGAATGTTTTTTGCATTTTTGGCTAAGAAAGGTTATAATTGAATGTTTACTCCACGAACCGTTAAGCGAAAGCCATCCATTAGCAAGAAAAGTCCATTTATAGTCACTCATGCCTTCGAAAGCCTTATCACTTACTTTAATGTGTTTTATAATCTCATTATTGATTTTCAGTTGAATTTTCTTACATTTTTTGTTAAAACATATTATAATTGAATGTTTGCCTCGGGAAACATGAAGCGAAAGCCATCGGTTGAGAAGAAAAGACCATTTATAGTCACTTATGCCTTCGAAAGCATTACTACTCGCTTTAGTGGGTTTTATAATCTCATTATTGATTTTAAGATGAATTTTCTTAGATTTTTGGTTAAAACAGATTATAAATGAATGTTTACCTCGGTAAACATGAAGCAAAAGCAATCGATTGACAAGAAAAGTCAATTTATAGCTAGTCATGCCTTCGAAAGCCTTATTACTCGCTTTAAATGGTTTTATAATCTGATTATTGATTTTAAGTTTAATTTTTTTACATTTTTTGTTAAAAGAGATTATAATTGAATGTTTGCCTTAAGAAACGTGAAGCAAAAGCCATCGATTGACAAGAAAAGTCTATTTATAACTGCTCATGCCTTCGAAAGCCTTATTACTCACTTTAAATAGTTTTAAAATATGATTATTGATTTTAAGTTGAATGTTTTTACATTTTTTGTTAAAACATATTATAATTAACTGTTTACCTCGAGAAACGTGAGGCTATAACCCTCCATCATCAGAATAAGACCATTTATAGTCACTCATGCCTTCAAAAGCCTTATTACTCTGTTAAAATGGTTTTATAATCTCATATTTGATTTTAAGTTGAATTTGTTTATATTTTCGGTTAAGAAAGTTTATAATTAAATGTTTGCCTCGAGAAACATGAAGCGAAAGCCATCGATTGACAAGAAAAGTCCATTTGTAGTCACTCATGCCTTCGAAAGCTTTATTACTAGTTTTAAATGGTTTTATAATCTCATTATTGACTTTAAGTTTAATTTTCTTACATTTTTGGTTAAAACAGATTATAATTGAATGTTTGCCTTAAGAAACGTGAAGCGAAAGCCATGATTTACAAGAAAAGTCTATTTATAGCCACTCATGCCTTAAAAAGCCTTATTACTCGCTTTAATGGGTTTTATAATCTCATTATTGATTTTAAGTTGAATTTTTTTACATTTTTGGTTAAAACAGATTATAATTGAATGTTTTCTTTGGGAAACGTGAAGCGAAAGCCATCCATTAGCAAGAAAAGTTCATTTATAGTCACTCATGCCTTCGAAAGCCTTATTACTCGCTTTAATGGGTTTTATAATCTCATTATTGATTTTAAGTTCAATTTTCTTACATTTTTTGTTAAAACATATTATAATTGAATGTTTGCCTCAAGAACCTTGAAGCGAAAACCATTGATTTACAAGAAATATCCATTTATAGCCACTCATGCCTCAAAAAGCCTTATTACTTGCTTTAAATGGTTTTATAAACTCATTACTGATTTTCAGTTGAATTTTTTTACATTTTTGGTTAAAATAGATTATAATTGAATATTTGCCTCGAGAAGCATGAAGCGAATGCCATCGATTGACAAGAAAAGTCTATTTATAGCTAGTGATGCCTTCGAAACCCTGATTACTCGCTTTAAATGGTTTTATAATCTCATTATTGATTTTATGTTGAATTTTCTTACATTTTTGGTTAAAACAAATTATAATTGAATGTTTGCCTCAAGAAACGTGAGGCTAAAACCCTCCATTAATAGAAAAAGTCCATTTATGGTTACTCATGCCTTAAAAAGCCGTATTACTCGCTTTAAATGATTTTATAATCTCATTATTGATTTTACGTTGAATTTTCTTACATTTTTAGTTAAAACAGACTATAATTTAATGTTTGCCTCAAGAAACATGAAGCGAAAGCCATTGATTGACAAAAAAAGTCCATTTCTAGTCACTCATGCCTTCGAAAGCCTTATTACTCACTTTAAATGATTTTATAATCTCATTATTGATTTTATGCTGAATTTTCTTACATTTTTGGTTAAAACAGACTATAATTGAATATTTGCCTCGAGAAACATGAAGCGAAAGCCATCGATTGAGAAGAAAAGACCATTTATAGTCACTCATACCTTCAAAAGCCTTATTAGTCACTTTAAATGGCTTTATGATCTGATTATTGACTTTAAGCTGATTTTTTTTACATTTTTGGTTAAAACAGATTATAATTGAACGTTTGCCTTGGGAAATGTGAAGCGAAAGCCATCCATTAGCAATAAAAGTCCATTTATAGTCACTCATGCCTTCGAAAGCCTTATTTCTTACTTTAATGGGTTTTATAATCTCATTATTGATTTTAAGTTTAATTTTCTTACATTTTTTGTTGAAACATATTATAATTGAATGTTTACCTCGGGAAACGTGAAACGAAAGACATTGATTGAGAAGAAAAGTCCATTTATAGCCAGTCATGCCTTCGAAAGCCTTATTACTCACTTTAAGTGGTTTATAATCTCATTATTGAATTTCTGTTGAATGTTTTTACATTTTTAGTTAAAACAGATTATAATTGAATGTTCGCCATGGGAAACATGAAACGAAAGCCATCAATCTATAAGAAATATCCATTTATAGCCACTCATGCCTTAAAAAGCCTTATTACTCGCTTTAGAGGGTTTTATAATCTCATTATTGATTTTAAGATGAATTTTCTTACATTTGTCGCTCAAACAGATTATAATTGAATGTTTGCCTTGGGAAATATGAAGCGAACGCCATCGATTGACAAGAAAAGTCAATTTATAGCCAGTTATGCCTTCGAAAGCCTTATTACTCGCTTTAAATGGTTTTATAATCTGATTATTGATTTTAAGTTGATTTTTTTTACATTGTTTATTAAAATAGATTATAATTGAATATTTGCCTCAGGAAAGGTAAAGTAAAAGCCATCGATTGACAAGAAAAGTCAATTTATAGCAAGTCATGCCTTCGAAAGCCTTATTACTCGCTTTAAATGGTTTTTAATATGATTATTGATTTTAAGTTGAATGTTTTTACATTTGTTGTTAAAACAGATTATAATTAAATGTTTACCTCGAGAAACGTGAGGCTAAAACCCTCCGTTCGCAGGAAAAGTCCACTTATAGTCACTCATGCGTCAAAAAGCTTTATTACTCCCTTTAAATGGTTTTATAATCTCATATTTGATTGTAAGTTGAATTTTCTTACGTTTTTGGTTAAAACATATTATAATTCAATGTTTTCCTTGAGAAATGTGAAGCGTAAGCCATTGATTTACAAGAAATGTCAATTTCTAGCCACTCATGCCTTAAAAAGCCTTATTACTCGCTTTAATGGGTTTTATAATCTCATTATTGTTTTTAAGTTGAGTTTTCTTACATTTTTGGTTAAAATAGATTATAATTGAATGTTTACCTCGAAAAACGTGAAGCAAAACCCATCGATTGACAAGAAAAGTCCATTTATAGCTAGTCATGCCTTCAAAAGCCTTATTACTCGCATTAAATGGTTTTATAATCTCCTAATTGATTTTAAGTTGAATTTTTTTACATTTTTTGTTAAAATAGATTGTAATTGAATATTTGCCTCAGGAAACATGAAGTAAAACCATCAGTTGACCAGAAAAGTCTATTTATAGCCACTCATGCATTCGAAAGCCTTATTTCTCACTTTAAATGGTTTTATATTATGATTATTGATTTTAAGTTGAATGTTTTTTCATTTTTTGTTAAAACAAATTATAATTAAATGTTTACCTTAAAAAACATGAGGCTAAAACCCTCCATTCACAGGAAAAGTCTATTTATAGTCACTCATGCGTAAAGAAGCTTTATTACTCGCTTTAAATGGTTTTATAATCTCATATTTGATTTTAAGTTGAATTTTCTTACGTTTGTTGTTAAAATAGATTATAATTGAATGTTTACCTTGAGAAACGTGAAGCGTAAGCCATCGATTTACAAGAAACGTCAATTTATAGCCACTCATGCCTTAAAAAGCCTTATTACTCGCTTTAATAGGTTTTATAATCTCATTATTGTTTTTAAGTTGAATTTTCTTACATTTTTGGTTAAAATAGATTATAATTGAATGCTTATCTCGAAAATCGTGAAGTGAAACCCATCGATTGACAAGAAAAGTCCATTTATAGCTAGTCATGCCTTCAAAAGCCTTATTACTTGTATTAAATGGTTTTATAATCTTCTAATTGATTTTAAGTTGAATATTTTACATTTTTGGTTAAAATAGATTGTAATTGAATGTTTGCCTCGAGAAATGTGAAGTAAAACCATCGGTTGACAAGAAAAGTCTTTTTGTAGCCACTCATGCATTCGAAAGCCTTATTTCTCACTTTAAATGGTTTTATAATATGATTATTGATTTTAAGTTGAATGTTTATTCATTTTTTCTTAAAACGGATTATAATTAAATGTTTACCTCAAGAAACATGAGGCCAAAACCCTCTGTCAATAGGACAAGACCATTTATAGTCACTAATGCCTTCAGAAGCCTTATTACTCGCTTAAAATGGTTTTATAATCTCATATTTGATTTTAAGTTGAATTTATTTACATTTTCGGTTAAGAGAATTTATAATTAAATGTTTGCCTCGAGAAACATGAATTGAAAGCCATCGATTGGTAGGAAATGTCCATTTATAATCTCTCATGCCTTCGAAAGCCTTATTACTCGCTTTAAATGGTTTTATAATCTCATATTTGATTTTAAGTTGAATTTTCTTACGTTTTTGGTTCAAACAGATTATAATTGAATGTTTACCTTGATAAACAAGAAGTGAAAGCCATCGATTTACAAGAAATGTCAATTTATAGCCACTCATGCCTTAAAAAGCCTTATTACTCGTTTTAATAGGTTTTATAGTCTCATTATTGTTTTTAAGTTGACTTTTCTTACATTTTTTATTAAAATAGATTATAATTGAATGTTAACCTCAAAAAACGTGAAGTGAAACCCATCGATTGACAAAAAAAGTCCATTTATAGCTAGTCATGCCTTCCAAAGCCTTATTACTCGCATTAAATGGTTTTATAATCTCCTAATTGATTTTAAGTTGAATTGTTTTACATTTTTGGTTAAAATAGATTGTAATTGAATTTTTGCCTCAAGAAATGTGAAGTAAAACCATCGATTGAGCAAAAAAGTCTATTTATAGCCACTCATGCATTCGAAAGCCTTATTTCTCATTTTAAATGGTTTTATAATATGATTATTGATTTTAAGTTGAATTTTTTTTATTTTTTCTTAAAACGAATTATAATTAAATGTTTACCTCGAGAAACATGAGGCTAAATTCCTCCGTCAATAAGACAAGACCATTTATGGTCACTAATACCTTCAGAAGCCTTATTACTCACTTAAAATGGTTTTATAATCTCATGTTTGATTTTAAGTTGAATTTGTTTACATTTTTAGTGAAGAAAGTTTATAATTAAATGTTTGCCTCGAGAAACATGAAGTGAAAGCCATCGATTGACAAGAGAAGTCCATTTACAGCCAGTCATACCTTCGAAAGCCTTATTAGTCACTTTAAATGGTTTTATCATCTCATTATTGATTTTAAGGTGAATTCTTTTACATTTTTTGTTAAAATATATTATAATTGAATGTTTGCCTCAGGAAACATGAAGTAAAACCATCGGTTGACCAGAAAAGTCTATTTATAGCCACTCATGCATTTGAAAGCCGTATTTCTCACTTTAAATGGTTTTATATCAAGATTATTGATTTTAAGTTGAATGTTTTTTTCATTTTTTGTTAAAAAAATTATAATTAAATGTTTACCTCCAGAAACATGAGGTTAAAACCCTCCGTTCACAAGAAAAGTCCATTTATAGTCACTCATGCGTAAAAAAACTTTATTACTCTCTTTAAATGGTTTTATAATCTCATATTTGATTTTAAGTTGAATTTTCTTACGTTTTTTTGTTAAAATAGATTATAATTGACTGTTTGCCTTAAGAAACGTGAAGCAAAAGCCAACAATTTACAAGAAATGTCAATTTATAGCCACTCATGCCTTAAAAAGCCTTATTACTCGCTTTAATAGGTTTTATAGTCTCATTATTGTTTTTAAGTTGAATTTTCTTATATTTTTTATTAAAATAGATTATAATTGAATGTTTGCCTTGAAAAACGTGAAGCGAAACCCATCGATTGACAAGAAAACTCCATTTATAGCTAGTCATGCCTTCGAAAGCCTTATTACTCGCATTAAATGGTTTTATAATCTCCTAATTGATTTTAAGTTGAATTGTTTTATATTTTTGGTTAAAATAGATTGTAATTGAATGTTTGCCTTGGGAAACGTGAAGTAAAACCATCGGTTGACCAGAAAAGTCTATTTATCGCCACTCATGCATTCGAAAGCCTTATTTCTCACTTTAAATGCTTTTATAATATGCTTATTGATTTTAAGTTGAATGTTTTTTCATTTTTTCTTAAAACGAATTATAATAAAATGTTTACCTCGAGAAACGGGAGGCTAAATTCCTCCGTCAATAAGACAAGACCATTCATAGTCACTAATACCTTCAAAAGCCTTATTACTCGCTTAAAATGGTTTTATAATCTCATATTTGATTTTAAGTTGAATTTGTTTACATTTTCAGTGAAGAAAGTTTATAATTAAATGTTTGCCTCGAGAAACATGAAGCGAAAGCCATCGATTGACAAGAAAAGTCCATTTATAGTCACTCATAACTTCGAAAGCCTTATTACTCGCTTTAAATGGTTCTATAATATCATTATTGATTTTATGTTGAATTTTCTTACATTTTTGGTTAAAACAGATTATAATTGAACGTTTGCCTCAAGAAACGTGAAGGAAAAGCCAGCGATTAACAAGAAAAGTCCATTTATAGCCACTCATGCCTTCGAAAGCCTTATTACTCACTTTAAATGGTTCTATAATCTCATTATTGATTTTAAGTTGAATTTTCTTATATTTTTGGTTAAAACAGATTATAATTGAATGTTTGCCTCAAGAAACGTGAAGCGAAAGCCATCGATTGACAAGAAAAAGTCCATTTATAGTCACTTATGCCTTCGAAAACCTTATTACTCGCTTTAAATGGTTTTATAATCTCATTATCGATTTTAAGATGAATTTTCTTACATTTTTGGTTAAAATAGATTGTAATTGAATGTTTGACTTGAGAAACGTGAGGTTAAAACTCGCCGTTCACAAGAAAAGTCCATTTATAGTCCTTCATGCGTCAAAAAGCTTTATTACTCGCTTTAAATGGTTTTATAATCTCATAGTTGATTTTAAGTTGAATTTTCTTACGTTTTTGGTTAAAATGGATTATAATTGAATGTTTGCCTCGAGAAACATGAAGTAAAAGCCATCGATTGATGAGAAAAGTCCATTTAGAGTCACTCATGTCTTTGAAAGCCTTATTAGTCGCTTTAAATGGTTTTATAATCTCATTATTGATTTTAAGTTGAATTTTCTTACATTTTTTGGTTAAAACAGATTATAATTGAATGTTTGTCTTAATAAACGTGAAGTAAAAGTCATCAATTGACGAGAGAAGTCCATTTATAGCTAGTCATGCTTTCGAAAGCCTTATTACTCGCTTTAAATGGTTTTATAATCTCATTATTGATTTTAAGTTGAATTCTTTTACATTTTTTATTAAAATAGATTATAATTGAATGTTTGCCTCAGGAAACGTGAAGTAAAGGCCATCGATTGACAAGAAAAGTCCATTTATAGTCACTCATGCCTTCGAAAGCCTTATTACTCGCTTTAAATGGTTTTATAATCTCATATTTGATTTTAAGTTGAATTTTCTTACATTTTTGGTTAAAATAGATTGTAACTGAATGTTTGACTTGAGAAACGTGAAGTAAAAGTCATCAATTGACGAGAAATGTCAATTTATAGCCACTCATGCCTTAAAAAGCCTTATTACTCGCTTTAATGGGTTTTATAATCTCATTATTGATTTTAAGTTGAATTTTCTTACATTTTTGGTTAAAACATATTATAATTGAATGTTTGCCTTGAAAAACGTGAAGCGAAAGCCATCGATTGACAAGAAAAGTCCATTTATAACTAGTCATGCCTTTGAAAGCCTTATTACTCTCATTAAATGGTTTTATAATCTCATTATTGATTTTAAGTTAAATTTTTTTTACAATTTTGGTTAAAATATATTGTAATGGAATAGTTACCTCAAGAAACGGGAAGTAAAACCATCAGTTGACAAGAAAAGTCTATTTATAGCCACTCATGCCTTCGAAAGCCTTATTTCTCACTTTAAATTGTTTTATAATCTCATATTTTAGTTTAAGTTGAATTTGTTTACATTTTCGGTTAAGAAAGTTTATAATTAAATGTTTCCCTAGAGAGACATGAAGCAAAAGCCATCGATTGATGAGAAAAGTCCATTTATAGCCAGTCATGGCTTCGAAAGCCTTATTACTCGCTTTAAATGGTTTTATAATCTCATTATTGATTTTAATTTGAATTCTTTTACCTTTTTTTGTTAAAATAGATTATAATTGAATGTTTGCCTCAAGAAACGTGAAGTAAAAGCCATCGATTATCAAAAAAAGTCTATTTATAGCCACTCATGCATTCGAAAGCCTTACTGCTCGCTTTAAATGGTTTTATAATCTCATCATTGATTTTAAGTTAAATTTTCTTACATTGTTAAACTAGATTATAATTGAATGTTTGCCTCGAGAAACGTGAAGTAAAAGCCAACGATTAACGAGAAAAGTCCATTTATAGCCACTCATGCCTTCGAAAGCCTTATTACTTACTTTAAATGGTTTTATAATCTCATTATTGATTTTAAGGTGAATTCTTTTACATTTTTTGTTAAAATAGATTATAATTGAATGTTTACCTCAGGAAACGTGAAGTAAAAGCCACCAATTGACCAAAAACGTCTATTTATAGCCACTAATGCCTTCGAAAGCCTTATTACTCACTTTAAATGGTTTTATAATATGATTATTGATTTTAAGTTGAATGTTTTTACATTTTTTGTTCAAACGGATTATAATTAAATATTTACATTAGGAAACGTGTGGCCAAAACCCTCTGTCAACAGGACAAGACCATTTATAGTCATTAATGCCTTCAAAAGCCTTATTACTTGCTTAAAATGGTTTTATAATCTCATATTTGATTTTAAGTTGAATTTGTTTACATTTTCGGTTAAGAAAGTTTATAATTAAATGTTTACCTTGAGAAACATGAAGCGAAATCCATCGATTGATAGGAAATGTCCATTTATAGTCTCTCATGCCTTCGAAAGCCTTATTACTTGCTTTAAATGGTTTTATAATCTCATATTTGATTTCAAGTTGAATTTTCTTACGTTTTTGGTTAAAACAAATTATAATTGAATGTTTACCTGGAGAAACGAGAAGCAAAAGCCATCGATTTACAAGAAATGTCAATTTATAGCCACTCATGCCTTAAAAAGCCTTATTACTCACTTTAATGGGTTTTATAGTCTCATTATTGTTTTTAACTTGAATTTTCTTACATTTCTTTATTGAAATAGATTATAATTGAATGTTTGCCTCGAAAACATGAGCGAAACCCATCGATTGACAAGAAAAGTCTATTTATAGCTAGTCATGCCTTCAAAAGCCTTATTACTCGCATTAAATGGTTTTATAATCTCCTAATTAATTTCAAGTTGAATTGTTTTACATTTTTGGTTAAAATAGATTGTAATTGAATGTTTGCCTCGGGGAAACGTGAAGTAAAACCATCGGTTGACCAAAAAAGTCTATTTATAGCCACTCATGCATTCGAAAGCCTTATTTCTCACTTTAAATGGTTTTATAATATGATTATTGATTTTAAGTTGAATGTTTTTTCATTTTTGTTAAAACAAATTATAATTAAATGTTTACCTCAAGAAACGTGCGGTTAAAACCCTCCGTTCACAGGAAAAGTCCATTTATAGTCACTCATGTGTAAAAAAACTTTATTACTCGCTTTAAATGGTTTTATAATCTCATATTTGATTTTAAGTTGAATTTTCTTACGTTTTTGTTAAAATAGATTATAATTGACTATTTGCCTTGAGAAAAGTGAAGCAAAAGCCATCGATTTACAAGAAATGTCAATTTATAGCCACTCATGCCTTAAAAAGCCTTATTACTCATTTTAATAGGTTTTATAATCTCATTATTGTTTTTAAGTTGAATTTTCTTACATTTTTTATTAAAAAAGATTATAATTGAATGTTTGCCTTGAAAAACGTGAAGCGAAACCCATCGATTGACAAGAAAAGTCCATTTATAGCTAGTCATGCCTTCGAAAGCCTTATTACTCGCATTAAATGATTTTATAATCTCCTAATTGATTTTAAGTTGAATTATTTTACATTTTTGGTTAAAATAGATTGTAATTGAATGTTTGCCTTGGAAAACGTGAAGTAAAACCATCGGTTGACCAGAAAAGTCTATTCATAGCCACTCATGCATTCGAAAGCCTTATTTCTCACTTTAAATGGTTTTATAATATGATTACTGATTTTAAGTTGAATGTTTTTTCATTTTTTCTTAAAACGAATTATAATTAAATGTTTACCTTGAGAAACATGTGGCTAAATTCCTCCGTCAACAAGAAAAGACCATTTATAGTCATTAATGCCTTTAGAAGCCTTATTACTCGCTTAAAATGGTTTTATAATCTCATATTTGATTTTAAGTTGAATTTGTTTACATTTTCAGTGAAGAAAGTTTATAATTAAATGTTTGCCTTAAGAAACATGAAGTGAAAGCCATCGATTGACAAGAGAAGTCCATGTACAGCCAATCATACCTTTGAAAGCCTTATTAGTCACTTTAAATGGTTTTATAATCTCATTATTGATTTTAAGGTGAATTTTTTTACATTTTTTGTTAAAATAGATTATAATTGAATGTTTGCCTCAGGAAACATGAAGTAAAAGCCACCGATTGACTAAAAAAGTCTATTTATAGCCACTCATACCTTCGAAAGACTTACTACTCACTTTAAATGGTTTTATAATATGATTATTGATTTTAAGTTGAATGTTTTTTCATTTTTTGTTCAAACAGATTATAATTAAATGGTTACCTTAGGAAACGTGAGGGTGAAACCCTCCGTCACCCGGACAAGACCGTTTATAGTCACCCATGCCTTCAGAAGCCTTATTACTCGCTTAAAATGGTTTTATAATCTCATATTTGATTTTAAGTTGAATTTGTTTACATTTTCGGTTAAGAAAGTTTATCATTAAATGTTTGCCTCGAGACACATGAAGCGAAAGCCATCGATTGACAAGAAAAGTCCATTTATAGTCACTCATGCCTTCGAAAGCCTTATTACTCGCTTTAAATGGTTCTATAATCTCATTATTGATTTTAAGTTGAAGTTTCTTACATTTTTGGTTAAAACGGATTATAATTGAATGTTTGCCTCGAGAAACGTGAAGGGAAAGTCAGCGATTGATAAGAAAAGTCCATTTATAGCCATTCATGCCTTCGAAAGCCTTATTACTCGATTTAAATGGTTTTATAATCTCATCATTGATTTTAAGTTGAATTTTCTTACATTTTTTGTTAAAATAGATTATAATTAAATGTTTACCTCGTGAAACATGAAGTAAAAGTCATCGATTGATGAGAAAAGTCCATTTATAGCCAAGCATGCCTTCGAAAACCTTATTACTCGCTTTAAATGGTTTTATAATCTCATTTTCGATTTTAAGTTGAATTTTCTTACATTTTTGGTTAAAACAGATTATAATTGAATGTTTACCTCAGAAAACGTGAAGCGAAAGCCATCGATTGACAAGAAAATTCCATTTGTAGCCACGCATGCCTTCGAAAGCCTTATGACTCGCTTTAAATGGTTTTATAATCTCATCATTGATTTTAAGGTCAATTCTTTAACATTTTTTGTTAAAATAGATTATAATTGAATGTTTGCCTTAGGAAACGTTAAGTAAAAGCCACCGATTGACCAAAAAAGTATATTTATAGCCACTCATGCCTTCGAAAGCCTTATTACTCACTTGAAATGGTTTTATAATCTCATATTTGATTTTAAGTTGAATTTTCTTACGTTTTCGATTAAGACAAATTATAATTGAATATTTACCTTGAGAAACGTGAAGCGAAAGCCATCAATTTGCAAGAAATGTCCATTTATAGCCACTCATGCCTTAAAAAGCCTTATTACTCGCTTTAATGGGTTTTATAATCTCATTATTGTTTTTAAGTTCAATTTTCTTACATTTTTGGTTAAAACATATTATAACTGAATGTTTGCCTCGAAAAATGTGAAGTGAAAGCCATCGATTGACAAGAAAAGTCCATTTATAGCTAGTCATGCCTTCAAAAGCGTTATTACTCGCTTTAAATGCTTTTATAATCTCATTATTGATTTTAAGTTGAATTCTTTTACCTTTTTTGTTAAAATAGATTATAATTGAATGTTTGCCTCAGAAAACGTGAAGTAAAAGCCATCGATTGAGAAAAAAAGTCTATTGATAGCCACTCATGCCTTCAAAAGCCTTATTGCTCGCTTTAAATGGTTTTATAATCTCATCATTGATTTGAAGTTGAATTTTTTTACATTGTTTGTTAAAATAGATTATTTGAATGTTTGCCTCAAGAAACGTAAAGCGAAAGCCATCGATTGAGAAAAAAAAACCATTTATAGTCACTCATTCTTTCGAAAGCCTTATTACTCACTATAAATGGTTTTATGATATGATTATTGATTTTAATTAAATGTTTTTACATTTTTTGTTAAAATAGATTATAATTAAATGGTTACCTCAGGAAATGTGAGGGTAAAACCCTCCGTCACCCGGACAAGACCGTTTATAGTCACTCATGCCTTCAGAAGCCTTATTACTCGCTTAAAATGGTTTTATAATCTCATATTTGATTTTAAGTTGAATTTGTTTACATTTTCGGTTAAGAAAGTTTATAATTAAATGCTTGCCAAGAGAAACATGAAGTGAAAGCCATCGATTGACAAGATAAGTCCATTTATAGTCACTCATGCCTTCGAAAGCCTTATTACTCGCTTTAAATGGTTTTATAATCTCATTATTGATTTTAGGTTGAATTTTCTTACCTTTTTGGTTAAAACAGATTATAATTGAATGTTTGCCTCGAGAAAGGTGAAGCGAAAGCCATCGATTGAGAAGAAAATACCATTTATAGTCACTCATGCCTTTAAAAGCCTTATTACTCACTTTAAATGGTTTTATAATATGCTTATTGATTTTAAGTTGAATGTTTTTATATTTTTTGTTAAAATAGATTATAATTAAATGGTTACCTCAGGAAACGTGAGGGTAAAACCCTTCGTCAACAAGACAAGACCATTTATAGTTACTCATGCCTTCGAAGCCTTATTACTCACTTAAAATGGTTTTATAATCTCATATTTGATTTTAAGTTGAATTTGTTTACATTTTCGGTTAAGAAAGTTTATAATTAAATGTTTGCCTTGAGAAACATGAAGCAAAAGATATTGATTGACGAGAGAAGTCCATTTATAGTCACTCATGCCTTCGAAAGCCTTATAACTCGCTTTAAATGGTTTTATAATCTCAATATTCATTTTCAGTTGAATTTTCTTACATTTTTGGTTAAAACAGATTATAATTGATTGTTTGCCTCCAGAAAAGTGAAGCAAAAGCCATCGATTGACATGAAAATATCATTAATAGTCACTCATGTCTTCGAAAGCCTTATTACTCGCTTTAAATGGTTTTATAATCTCATTATTGATTTTAAGTTGAATTTTCTCACATTTTTGGTTAAAACGGATTATAATTGAATGTTTGCCTCGGGAAATGTGAAGCGAAAGCAATCGATTGGGAAGAAAAAATGATTTATAGTCACCCATACCTTTGAAAGCCTTATTGGTCACTTTAAATGGCTTTATGATCTGATTATTGACTTTAAGCTGATTTTTTTTACATTTTTGGTTAAAATAGATTATAATTGAATGTTTGCCTCAGGAAATGTGAAGTGAAAGCCATCGATTGACAAGAAAAGTCCATTTATAGCCACTCATGCCTTCGAAAGCCCTATTACTTGCTTTAAATAGTTTTATAATATGATTATTGATTTTAAGTTGACTTTTCTTGTATTTTTTATTAAAACAGACTATAATTGAATGTTTACCTCAAGAAATGTGTAGCGAAAGCCATCGATTGAGAAGAAAAGACCATTTATAGTCATTCATGCCTTCGAAAGTGTTATTACTCACTATAAATGGTTTTATAATCTCATTATTGATTTTAAGTTGAATTTTCTTACATTTTTAGTTAAAACAGATTATAATTGAATGTTTGCCTTGAGAAACGTAAAGCCAAAGCCATTGACTGACAAGAAAAGTCCATTCATAGCATGTCATGCCTTTAAAAGCCTTATTACTCACTTCAAATGGTCTTATAATCTCATTATTGATTTTAAGCTGAATTTTTTTACATTTTTGTGAAAATAGATTATAATTGAATGTGTGCCTCAAGAAACATGAAGTAAAAGGCAACGATTAACAACAAAAGTCTATTTATAGCCATTCATGCCTTTGAAAGCCTTATTACTCACTTTAAATGGTTTTATAATATGATTATTGATTTTAAGTTGAATGTTTTTATATTTTTTATTAAAAGAGATTATAATTAAATGCTTACCTCAGGAAACGTGAGACTAAAACCCTCCGTCAACAGGACAAGACCATTTATAGTCACTCATGCCTTCAGAAGCCTTATTACTCGCTTAAAATGGTTTTATAATCTCATACTTGATTTTAAGTTGAATTTGTTTACATTTTTGATTAAGAAAGTTTATAATTAAATGTTTGCCTCGAGAAACATGAAGCGAAAGCCATCGATTGACAAAAGAAGTCCATTTATAGTCAGTCATGCCTTCGAAAGCCTTATAACTCGCTTTAAATGGTTTTATAATCTCATTATTGATTTTAAGTTGAATTTTCTTACATTTTTGGCTAAAACAGATTATAATTGAATGTTTGCCTCGAGAAACGTGAAGCGAAAGCCATCGATTGAGAAGAAAAGACCATTTACAGTCACTCATGCCTTCGAAAGCCTTATTACTCACTTTAAATGGTTTTATAATATTATTATTGATTATAAGTTGAATGTTTTTTCATTTTTTGTTAAAACATATTATAATTAAATGTTTACCTTAGGAAACGTGAGGCTAAAAGCCTCCGTCAATAGGACAAGACCATTTATAGTCACTCATGCCTTCAGAAGCCCTATTACTCGCCTAAAATGGTTTTATAATCTCATATTTGATTTTAAGTTGAATTTGTTTACATTTTCAGTTAAGAAAGTTTACAATTAAATGTTTGACTCTAGAACATGAAGCGAAAGCCATCGATTGACAAGAAAAGTCCATTTATAGTTATTCAGGCCTTCGAAAGCCTTATTACTCACTTTAAATGACTTTATAATCTGATTATTGACTTTAAGCTGAATTGTTTTACATTTTTTGTTAAAACATATAATAATTGAATGTTTTCCTTGGGAAACGTGAAGCGAAAGCCATCCATTAGCAAGAAAAGTCCATTTAAAGTCACTCATGCCTTCGAAAGCCTTATTACTCGCTTTAATGGGTTTTAAAATCTGATTATTGATTTTAAGTTGAATTTTTTTACATTTTTTTAAAAAATAGATTATAATTGAATGTTTGCCTCAGGAAAGGTGAAGTAAAAGCCATCGATTGACAAGAAAAGTCAATTTATAGCCAGTCATGCTTTCGGAAGCCTTATTACTCGCTTTAAATGGTTTTTAATATGATTATTGATTTTAAGTTGAATGTTTTTACATTTGTTGTTAAAACAGATTATAATTAAATGTTTACCTCGAGAAACGTGAGGCTAAAACCCTCCGTTCATAGGAAAAGTCCATTTATAGTCACTCATGCGCCAAAAAGCTTTATTGCTCGTTTTAAATGGTTTTATAGTCTCATATTTGATTTTAAGTTGAATTTTCTTACGTTTTTGGTTAAAACAGATTATAATTCAATGTTTGCCTTGAGAAATGTGAAGCGAAAGCCATCAATTTACAAGAAATGTCAATTTATAGCCACTCATGCCTTAAAAAACCTTATTACTCGTTTTAATGGGTTTTATAATCTCATTATTGTTTTTAAGTTGAATTTTCTTACATTTTTTGTTAAAATAGATTATAATTGAATGTTTACCTTAAAAAACGTGAAGGGAAACCCATCGATTGACAAGAAAAGTCCATTTATAGCTAGTCATGCCTTCGAAAGCCCTATTACTCGCATTAAATGGTTTTATAATCTCCTAATTGATTTTAAGTTGAATATTTTTACATTTTTGGTTAAAATAGATTGTAATTGAATATTTGCCTCAGGAAACATGAAGTAAAACCATCGGTTGACCAGAAAAGTCTATTTATAGCCACCCATGCATTCGAAAGCCTTATTTCTCACTTTAAATGGTTTTATATTATGATTATTGATTTTAAGTTGAATGTTTTTTCATTTTTGTTAAAACAAATTATAATTAAATGTTTACCTCAAGAAATGTGAGGCTAAAACCCTCCGTTCACAGGAAAAGTCCATTTATAGTCACTCATGCGTAAAAAAGCTTTATTGCTCGCTTTAAATAGTTTTATAATCTCATATTTGATTTTAAGTTGAATTTTCTTACGTTTTTTGTTCAAATAGATTATAATTGAATGTTTGCCTTGAGAAATGTGAAGCGTAAGCCATCGATTTGCAAGAAATGTAAATTTATAGCCACTCTTGCCTTAAAAAGCCTTATTACTCGCTTTAATAGGTTTTATAATCTCATTACTGTTTTTAAGTTGAATTTTCTTACATTTATGGTTAAAATAGATTATAATTGAATGTTTACCTCTTAAAACGTGAAGCGAAACCCATTGATTGACAAGAAAAGTCCATTTATAGCTAGTCATGCCTTCGAAAGCTTTATTACACGCATTAAATGGTTTTATAATCTCTTAATTGATTTTAAGTTGATTTTTTTTACATTTTTTGTTAAAATAGAATGTAATTGAATATTTGCCTCAGCAAACATAAAGTAAAACCATCGGTTGACTAGAAAAGTCTATTTATAGCCACTCATGCATTCGAAAGCCTTATTTCTTACTTTAAATGGTTTTATATTATGATTATTGATTTTAAGTTGAATTTTTTTTATTTTTTGATAAAAACAGATTATAATTAAATATTTACCTCGAGAAACGTGAGGCTAAATCCATCCGTTCACAGGAAAAGTCCATTTATAGTCACTGATGCGTAACAAAGCTTTATTACTCGCTTTAAATGGTTTTATAATCTCATATTTGATTTTAAGTTGAATTTTCTTACGTTTTTTATTAAAATAGATTATAATTGAATGTTTGTCTTGAGAAACGTGAAGCAAAAGCCATCGATTTACAAGAAATGTCAATTTATAGCCACTCATGCCTTAAAAAGCCTTTTTACTCTCTTTAATAGGTTTTATAATCTCATTATTGTTTTTAAGTTGAATTTTCTTACATTTTTTATTAAAATAGATTATAATTGAATGTTTGCCTTGAAAAACGTGAAGCGAAATCCATCAATTGATAAGAAAAGTGCATTTATAGCTAGTCATGCCTTCGAAAGCCTTATTACTCGCATTAAATGGTTTTATAATCTCCTAATTGATTTTAAGTTGAATGTTTTTACATATTTGGTTAAAATAGATTGTAATTGAATGTTTGCCTCAGCAAACGTGAAGTAAAACCATCGGTTGACCAGAAAAGTCTATTTATAGCCACTCTTGCATTCGAAAGCCTTATTTCTCACTTCAAATGCTTTTATAATATGCTTATTGATTTTAAGTTGAATGTTTTTTCATTTTTTCTTAAAACGACTTATAATAAAATGTTTACCTCGAGAAACGGGAGGCTAAATTCCTCCGTCAACAAGACAAGACCATTTATAGTCACTAATACCTTCAGAAGCCTTATTACTCACTTAAAATGGTTTTATAATCTCATATTTGATTTTAAGTTGAATTTGTTTACATTTTCAGTGAAGAAAGTTTATAATTAAATGTTTGCCTTGAGAAACATGAAACGAAAGCCATCGATTGACAAGAAAAGTCCATTTATAGTCACTCATAACTTCGAAAGCCTTATTACTCGCTTTAAATGATTCTATAATATCATTATTGATTTTCAGTTGAATTTTCTTACATTTTTGGTTAAAATAGATTATAATTGAATGCTTACCTCGAGAAACGTGAAGGAAAAGCCGGCGATTAACAAGAAAAGTCCATTTATAGCCACTCATGCCTTCGAAAGCCTTATTACTCGCTTTAAATGGTTTTATAATCTCATTATCGATTTTAAGTTGAATTTTCTTACATTTTTGGTTAAAACAGATTATAATTGAATGTTTGCCTCAAGAAACGTGAAGTGAAAGCCATCGATTGACAAGAAAAAGTCCATTTATAGTCACTCATGCCTTCGAAAGCCTTATTACTCGCTTTAAATGGTTTTATAATCTCATTATTGATTTTAAGATGAATTTTCTTACATTTTTGGTTAAAACAGATTATAATTGAATGTTTGACTTGAGAAACGTGAGGTTAAAACCCCCCGTTCACTGGAAAAGTCCATTTATAGTCACTCATGCGTCAAAAAGCTTTATTACTCGCTTTAAATGGTTTTATAATCTCATAGTTGATTTTAAGTTGAATTTTCTTACGTTTTTGGTTAAAATGGATTATAATTGAATGTTTACCTTGGGAAACGTGAAGTAAAAGCCATCGATTGATGAGAAAAGTCCATTTATAGTCACTCATGCCTTCGAAAGCCTTATTAGTCGCTTTAAATGGTTTTATAATCTCATTATTGATTTTAAGTTGAATTTTCTTACATTTTTGGTTAAAACAGATTATAATTGAATGTTTGTCTTTAGAAACATGAAGTAAAAGTCATCAATTGACAAGAAAAGTCCATTTATAGCTAGTCATACTTTCGAAAGCCTTATTACTAGCTTTAAATGGTTTTATAATCCCATTATTGATTTTAAGTTGAATTCTTTTACATTTTTTATTAAAATAGATTATAATTGAATGTTTGCCTTAGGAAACATGAAGTAAAAGCCATCGATTGACAAGAAAAGTCCATTTATAGTCACTCATGCCTTCGAAAGCCTTATTCCTCGCTTTAAATGATTTTATAATCTCATATTTGATTTTAAGTTGAATTTTCTTACATTTTTGGTTAAAACAAATTATAATTGAATGTTTGCCTAGAGAAACGTGAAGTGAAAGCCATCGATTTACAAGAAATGTCCATTTAAAGCCACTCATGCCTTAAAAAGCCTTATTACTAGCTTTAATGGGTTTTATAATCTCATTACTGATTTTAAGTTGAATTTTCTTACATTTTTGGTTAAAACATATTATAATTGAATGTTTGCCTCGAAAAACGTGAAGCGAAAGCCATCGATTGACAAGAAAAGTCCATTTATAACTAGTCATGCCTTCGAAAGCCTTATTTCTCGCATTAAATGGTTTTATAATCTCATATTTGATTTTAAGTTGAATTTGTTTTCATTTTCGGTTAAGAAAGTTTATAATTAAATGTTTGCCTAGAGAGACATGAAGTGAAAGCCATCGATTGATGAGAAAAGTCCATTTATAGCCAATCATGGCTTCGAAAGCCTTATTACTCGCTTTATATGGTTTTATAATCTTATTATTGATTTTAAGTTGAATTCTTTTACCTTTTTTGTTAAAATAGATTATAATTGAATGTTTGCCTCAGGAAACGTGAAGTAAAAGCCATCGATTGACAAAAAAAGTCTATTTATAGCCACTCATACCTTCGAAAGCCTTATTGCTCGTTTTAAATGGTTTTATAATCTCATCATTGATTTTAAGTTAAATTTTCTTACATTGTTTGTTAAAACAGATTATAATTGAATGTTTGCCTCGAGAAACTTGAAGTAAAAGCCATCGATTGACGAGAAAAGTCCATTTATAGCCACTCATGCCTTCGAAAGCCTTATTACTAGCTTTAAATGATTTTATAATCTCATTATTGATTTTAAGGTGAATTCTTTTACATTTTGTTATTAAAGTAGATTATAATTGATTGTTTGCCTCAGGAAATGTGAAGGAAAAGCCACCGATTGACCAAAAAAGTCTATTTATAGCCACTCATACCTTCGAAAGCCTTATTACTCACTTTAAATGGTTTTATAATATGATTATTGATTTTAAGTTGAATGTTTTTACATTTTTTGTTCAAATGGATTATAATTAAATATTTACCTTAGGAAACGTGAGGCCAAAACCCTCTGTCAACAGGACAAGACCATTTATAGTCACTAATGCCTTCAGAAGCCTTATTACTCGCTTAAAATAGTTTTATAATCACATATTTGATTTTAAGTTGAATTTGTTTACGTTTTCAGTGAAGAAAGTTTATAATTAAATGTTTGCCTCGAGAAACATGAAGTGAAAGCCATCGATTGACAAGAGAAGTCCATTTACAGTCAGTCATACGTTTGAAAGCCTTATTACTCACTTTAAATGGTTTTATAATATGATTATTGATTTTAAGTTCAATGTTTTTACATTTTTTGTTCAAACGGATTATAATTAAATATTTACCTTGGGAAACGTAAGGCCAAAACCCTCTATCAACAGGACAAGACCATTTATAGTAACTAATGCCTTCAAAAGCCTTATTACTCGCTTAAAATGGTTTTATAATCTCATATTTGATTTTAAGTTGAATTTGTTTACATTTTCAGTTAAGAAAGTTTATAATTAAATGTTTGCCTCGAGAAACATGAAGCGAAAGCCATCGATTGACAGGAAATGTTCATTTATAGTGTCTCATGCCTTCGAAAGCCTTATTACTCGCTTTAAATGGTTTTATAATCTCATATTTGATTTTAAGTTAAATTTTCTTACGTTTTTTGTTAAAATAGATTATAATTGAATGTTTACCTTGAGAAACGTGAAGCAAAAGCCATCGATTTACAAGAAATGTCAATTTATAGCCACTCATGCCTTAAAAAGCCTTATTACACACTTTAATGGGTTTTATAGTCTCATTATTATTTTTAAGTTGAATTTTCTTACATTTTTTATTAAAATAGATTATAATTGAATGTTTGCCTCAAAAAACATGAAGCGAAACCCATCGATTGACAAGAAAAGTCCATTTATAGCTAGTCATGCCTTCGAAAGCCTTATTACTCGCATTAAGTGGTTTTATAATCTCCTAATTAATTTTAAGTTGAATTTTCTTACCTTTTTGGCTAAAATAGATTATAATTGAATGTTTACCTCGAAAAACGTGAAGTAAAACCATCGGTTGACTAGAAAAGTCTATTTATAGCCACTCTTGCATTCGAAAGCCTTATTTCTCACTTTAAATACTTTAATAATATGCTTATTGATTTTAAGTTGAATGTTTTTTCATTTTTTCTTAAAACGAATTATAATAAAATGTTTACCTCGAGAAACAGGAGGCTAAATTCCTCCGTCAACAAGACAAGACCATTTATAGTCACTAATACCTTCAGAAGCCTTATTACTCGCTTAAAATGGTTTTATAATCTCATATTTGATTTTAAGTTGAATTTGTTTACATTTTCAGTGAAGAAAGTTTATAATTAATTGTTTGCCTTGAGAAACATGAAGCGAAAGCCATCGATTGACAAGAAAAATTCATTTATAGTCACTCATAACTTCGAAAGCCTTATTACTCGCTTTAAATGGTTCTATAATATCATTATTGATTTTAAGTTGGATTGTCTTACATTTTTGGTTAAAACAGATTAAAATTGAGCGTTTGCCTCAAGAAACGTGAAGTGAAAGCCAACAATTAACAGGAAAAGTCCATTTATAGCCACTCATGCCTTCGAAAGCTTGATTACTCGCTTTAAATGGTTTTATAATCTCATTATCGATTTTAAGTTGAATTTTCTTACATTTTTAGTTAAAACAGATTATAATTGAATGTTTGCCTTGAGAAACGTGAGGTTAAAACCCCTAGTTCACAAGAAAAGTCCATTTATAGTCACTCATGCGTCAAAAAGCTTTATTACTCGCTTTAAATGGTTTTATAATCTCATAGTTGATTTTAAGTTGAATTTTCTTACGTTTTTGGTTAAAATGGATTACAATTGAATGTTTACCTCGGGAAACGTGAAGTAAAAGCTATCGATTGATGAGAAAAGTCCATTTATAGTCACTCATGCCTTCGAAAGCCTTATTAGTCACTTTAAATGGTTTTATAATCTCATTATTGATTTTAAGTTGAATTTTCTTACATTTTTGGTTAAAACAGATTATAATTGAATGTTTGTCTTGAGAAACGTGAAGTAAAAGTCATCAATTGACGAGAAAAGTCCATTTATAGCTAGTCATGCTTTCGAACGCCTTATTACTCGCTTTAAGATTATAATTCAATGTTTGACTTGAGAAACGAGAGGCTAAAACCCTCAGTTAACAGAAAAAGTCCATTTATAGTCACAAATGCGTCAGAAAGCTTTATTACTCGCTTTAAATGGTTTTATCATCTCATCATTAATTTTAAGTTGAATTTTCTTACATTTTTGGTTAAAATAGATTATAATTAAATGTTTACCTCGAGAAACGTGAAGTAAAAGCCATCGATTGACGAGAAAAGTTCATTTATAGCCAAGCATGCCTTCGAAAGCCTTATTACTCGCTTTAAATCGTTATATAATCTCATTTACGATTTTAAGTTGAATTTTCTTACATTTTTGGTGAAAACATATTATAATTGAATGTTTGCCTCAAAAAACGTGAAGCAAAGGCCATCGATTGACAAGAAAACTCCATTTATAGCCACGCATGCCTTCAAAAGCCTTATTGCTCGCTTTAAATGGTTTTATAATCTCATCATTGATTTTAATGTGAATTCTTTAACATTTTTTGTTAAAATAGATTATAATTGAATGTTTGCCTAAGGAAACGTGAAGTAAAAGCCACCTATTGACCAAAAAAGTATATTTATAGCCACTTATGCATTCGAAAGCCTTATTACTCACTTGAAATAGTTTTATAATCTCATATTTGATTTTAAGTTGAATTTTCTTACGTTTTTGATTAAAACAAATTATAATTGAATATTTACCTAGAGAAACATGAAGCGAAAGCCATCAATTTACAAGAAATGTCCATTTATAGCCACTCATGGCTTAAAAAGCCTTATTACTCGCTTTAATTGGTTTTATACTCTCGTTATTGTTTTTAAGTTCAATTTTCTTACATTTTTGGTTAAAACAGATTATAATTGAATGTTTACCTCGAAAACGTGAAGTGAAAGCCATCGATTGACAAGAAAAGTCCATTTATAGCTAGTCATGCCTTCAAAAGCATTATTACTCGCTTTAAATGGTTTTATAATCTCAGTATTGATTTTAAGTTGAATTCTTTTACCTTTTTTGTTAAAATAGATTATAATTGAATGTTTGCCTTAGGAAACGTGAAGTAAAAGCCATCCATTGAGAAAAAAAGTCTATTTATAGCCACTCATGCCTTCGAAAGCCTTATTGCTCGCTTTAAATGGTTTTATAATCTTATCATTGATTTTAAGTTGAATTTTCTTACATTGTTTGTTAAAATAGATTATTTGAATGTTTGCCTCGAGAAACGTAAAGCGAAAGCCATCGATTGAGAAAAAAAGACCATTTATAGTCACTCATTCCTTCGAAAGCCTTATTACTCACTTTAAATGGTTTTATTATATGATTATTGATTTCAAGTTGAATGTTTTTCCATTTTTTGTTAAAATAGATTATAATTAAATGGTTACCTCAGGAAACGTGAGGGTAAAACCCTCCGTCACTCGGACAAGACCGTTTATAGTCACTCATGCCTTCAGAAGCCTTACTACTCGCTTAAAATGGTTTTATAATCTCATATTTGATTTTAAGTTGAATTTGTTTACATTTTCGGTTAAGAAAGTTTATAATTAAATGTTTGCCTCAAGAAACATGAAGCGAAAGCCATCGATTGACAAGAGAAGTCCATTTATAGTCACTTATGCCTTCGAAAGCCTTATTACTCGCTTTAAATAGTTTTATAATCTCATTATTCATTTTAAGTTGAATTTTCTTACCTTTTTGGTTAAAACATATTATAATTGAATGTTTACCTCGAGAAAGGTGAAGCGAAAGCCATCAATTGAGAAGAAAATACCATTTATAGTCACTCATGCCTTTGAAAGCCTTATTACTCGCTTTAAATGGTTTTATAATATGCTTATTGATTTTAAGTTGAATGTTTTTACATTTTTTGTTAAAACAGATTATAATTAAATGGTTACCTCAGGAAACATGAGGGTAAAACCCTTCGTCAACAAGACAAGACCATTTATAGTCACTCATGCCTTCAGAAGCCTTATTACTCGCTTAAAATGGTTTTATAATCTCATATTTGATTTTAAGTTGAATTTGTTTACATTTTCGATTAAGAAAGTTTATAATTAAATGTTTGCCTTGAGAAACATGAAGCGAAGGCCATCGATTGACGAGAGAAGTCCATTTATAGTCACTCATGCCTTCGAAAGCCTTATAACTCGCTTTAAATGGTTTTATAATCTCATTATTGATTTTCAGTTGAATTTTCTTATATTTTTGGTTAAAACAGATTATAATTGAATGTTTGCCTCGAGAAATGTGAAGCGAAAGTAATCGATTGAGAAGAAAACACGATTTATAGTCACTCATGCCTTTGAAAGCCTTATTGCTCACTTTAAATGGCTTTATGATCTGATTATTGACTTTAAGCTGAATTTTTTTACATTTTTGGTTAAAATAGATTATAATTGAATGTTTGCCTCAGGAAATGTGAAGCAAAAGCCATCGATTGACAAGAAAAGTCCATTTATAGCCACTCATGCCTTCGAAAGCCCTATTACTCGCTTTAAATAGTTTTATAATATGATTATTGATTTTAAGTTGACTTTTCTTGTATTTCTGGTTAAAACAGACTATAATTGAATGTTTACCTCAAGAAATGTGTAGCGAAAGCCATCGATTGAGAAGAAAAGACCATTTATAGTCACTCATGCCTTCGAAAGTGTTATTACTCACTATAAATGGTTTTATAATCTCATTATTGATTTTTAAGTTGAATTTTCTTATATTTCGGTTAAAATAGATTATAATTGAATGTTTGCCTCGAGAAACGCAAAAGCCAAAGCCATTGATTGACAAGAAAAGTCCATTCATAGCATGTCATGCCTTCGAAAGCCTTATTACTCGCTTCAAATGGTCTTATAATCTGATTATTGATTTTAAGTTGAATTTTTTTACATTTTTATGAAATAGATTATAATTGAATGTTAGCCTCAAGAAACGTGAAGTAAAAGGCAACGATTGACAACAAAAGTCTATTTATAGCCACTCATGTCTTCCAAAGCCTTCTTACTCACTTTAAATGGTTTTATAATATGATTATTGATTTTGAGTTGAATGTTTTTATATTTTTTATTAAAAGAGATTATAATTAAATGTTGACCTCAAGAAACGTGAGGCTAAAACCCTCTGTCAATAGGACAAGACCATTTATAGTCACTCATGCCTTCAGAAGCCTTATTACTTGCTTAAAATGGTTTTATAATCTCATGTTTGATTTTAAGTTTAATTTGTTTACATTTTCGGTTAAGAAAGTTTATAATTAAATGATTGCCTTGAGAAACATGAAGCAAAAGCCATCGATTGACAAAAGAAGTCCATTTATAGTCACTCATGCCTTCGAAAGCCTTATAACTCGCTTTAAATGGTTTTATAATCTCATTATTGATTTTAAGTTGAATTTTCTTACATTTTTGGTTAAAACAGATTATAATTGAATGTTTGCCTCGAGAAACATGAAGCGAAAGCCATCGATTGAGAAGAAAAGACCATTTATAGTCACTCATGCCTTCGAAAGCCTTATTACTCACTTTAAATGGTTTTATAATATTATTATTAATTTTAAGTCGAATGTTTTTACATTTTTTGTTAAAACAGATTATAATTAAATGTTTACCTTAGAAAACGTGAGGCTAAAAACCTTCGTCAACAGGACAAGACCATTTATAGTCAATCATGCCTTCAGAAGCCTTTTTACTCGCTTAAAATGGTTTTATAATCTCATATTCGATTTTAAGATGAATTTGTTTACATTTTCAGTTAAGAAAGTTTACAATTAAATGTTTGACTCTAGAACATAAAGCGAAAGCCATCGATTGACAAGAAAAGTCTATTTATAGGTATTCAGGTCTTTGAAAGCCTTATTACTCACTTTAAATGGCTTTATAATCTGATTATTGACTTTAAGCTGAATTTTTTTACATTTTTGGTTAAAACATATTATAATTGAATGTTTGCCTTGGGAAACGTGAAGTGAAAGCCATCCATTAGCAAGAAAAGTCCACTTAAAGTCACTCATGCCTTCGAAAGCCTTATTACTCGCTTTAATGGGTTTTAAAATCTGATTATTGATTTTAAGTTGAATTTTTTTTATATTTTTTTGTTAAAATAGATTATAATTGAATGTTTGCCTCAGGAAAGGTGAAGTAAAAGCCATCGATTGATAAGAAAAGTCAATTTATAGCCAGTCATGCCTTCGAAAGCTTTATTACTCGCTTTAAATGGTTTTAATATGATTATTGATTTTAAGCTGAATGTTTTTACACTTTTTGTTAAAACAGATTATAATTAAATGTTTTCCTTGAGAAACGTGAGGCTAAAACCCTCCGTTCACAGGAAAAGTCCATTTATAGTCACTCATGCGCCAAAAAGCTTTATTACTCGCTTTAAATGGTTTTATAATCTCATATTTGATTTTAAGTTGAATTTTCTTATGTTTTTGGTTAAAGCAGATTATAATTCAATGTTTGCCTTGAGAAACGTGAAGCGAAAGCCATCGATTTACAAGAAATGTCAATTTATAGCCACTCATGCCTTAAAAAGCTTTATTACTCGCTTTAATGGGTTTTATAATCTCATTATTGTTTTTAAGTTGAATTTTCTTACATTTTTCGTTAAAATAGATTATAATTGAATGTTTGCCTCGAAAAACGTCAAGCGAAACCCATCGATTGACAAGAAAAGTTCATTTATAGCTAGTCATGCCTTCAAAAGCCTTATTACTCGCATTAAATGGTTTTATAATCTCCTAATTGATTTTAAGTTGAATTTGTATACATTTTTGGTTAAAATAGATTGTAATTGAATATTTGCCTCAAGAAACATGATGTAAAACCATCGGTTGATCAGAAAAGTCTATTTATAGCCACTCATGTATTCAAAAGCCTTATTTCTCACTTTAAATGGTTTTATATTATGATTATTGATTTTAAGTTGAATGTTTTTTCATTTTTTGTTAAAACAAATTATAATTAAATGTTTACCTCGAGAAATGTGAGGCTAAAACCCTCAGTTCACAGGAAAAGACCATTTATAGTCACTCATGCGTAAAAAAGCTTTATTGCTCGCTTTTAATGGTTTTATAATCTCATATTTGATTTTAAGTTGAATTTTCTTATTTTTTTGTTAAAATAGATTATAATTGAATGTTTGCCTTGAGAAACGTGAAGCGTAAGCCATCAATTTACAAGAAATGTCAATTTATAGCCACTCATTCCTTAAAAAGCCTTATTACTCGCTTTAATAGGTTTTATAATTGAATGTTTACCTCTTAAAACGTGAAGCGAAACCCATCGATTGACAAGAAATGTCCATTTATAGATAGTCATGCCTTTGAAAGCCTTATTACTCGCATTAAATGGTTTTATAATCTCCTAATTGATTTTAAGTTGAATTTTTTTACATTTTTGGTTTAAATAGATTGTAATTGAATATTTGCCTTAGGAAACATGCAGTAAAACCATCGGTTGATCAGAAAAGTCTATTTATAGCCACTCATGCATTCGAAAGCCTTATTTCTCACTATAAATGGTTTTATATTATGATTATTGATTTTAAGTTGAATGTTTTTTCATTTTTTGTTAAAAACAGATTATAATTAAATGTTTACCTCGAGAAACGTGAGGCTAAAACCCTCCGTTCATAGGAAAAGTCCATTTATAGTCACTCATGCGTAAAAAAGCTTTATTACTTGCTTTAAATGGTTTTATAATCTCATATTTGATTTTAAGTTGAATTTTCTTACGTTTTTTGTTAAAATAGATTATAATTAAATGTTTGCCTTAAGAAACGTGAAGCAAAAGCCATCGATTTACAAGAAATGTCAATTTATAGCCACTCATGCCTTAAAAAGCCTTTTTACTCGCTTTAATAGGTTTTATAATCTCATTATTGTTTTTAAGTTGAATTTTCTTACATTTTTTATTAAAATAGATTATAATTGAATGTTTGCCTTGAAAAACGTGAAGCGAAACTCATCGATTGACAAGAAAAGTCCATTTATAGCTAGTCATGCCCTCGAAAGCCTTATTACTCGCATTAAATGGTTTTATAATCTCCTAATTGATTTTAAGTTGCATTTTTTTACATTTTTGGTTAAAATAGATTGTAATTGAATGTTTGCCTCAGGAAACGTGAAGTAAAACCATCGGTTGACCAGAAAAGTCTATTTATAGCCACTCTTGCATTCGGAAGCCTTATTTCTCACTTTAAATGCTTTTATAATATGCTTATTGATTTTAAGTTGAATGTTTTTTCATTTTTTCTTAAAACTAATTATAATAAAATGTTTACCTCAAGAAACGGGAGGCTAAATTCCTCCGTCAACAGGACAATACCATTTATAGTCACTAATAGCTTCAGAAGCTTTATTACTCGCTTAAAATTGTTTTATAATCTCATATTTGATTTTAAGTTGAATTTGTTTACATTTTCAGTGAAGAAAGTTTATAATTAAATGTTTGCCTCAAGAAACATGAAGTGAAAGCCATCGATTGACAAGAAAAGTCCATTTATAGTCACTCATAACTTCGAAAGCCTTATTACTCGCTTTAAATGGTTCTATAATATCATTATTGATTTTAAGTTGAGTTTTCTTACATTTTTGGTTAAAACAGTTTATAATTGCATGTTTACCTCGAGAAACGTGAAGCGAAAGTCAGCGATTAACAAGAAAAGTTCATTTATAGCCACTCATGCCTTCGAAAGCCTTATTACTCGCTTTAAATGGTTCTATAATCTCATTATTAATTTTAAGTTGAATTTTCTTACATTTTTGGTTAAAACAGATTATAATTGAATGTTTGCCTCAAGAAACGTGAAGCGAAAGCCATCGATTGACAAGAAAAAGTCCATTTATAGTCACTCATGCCTTCGAAACCCTTATTACTCGTTTTAAATGGTTTTATAATTTCATTATTGATTTTAAGTTGAATTTTCTTACAATTTTGGTTAAAACAGAATATAATTGAATGTTTGCCTTGGGAAACGTGAAGCGAAAGCCATCGATTGAGAAGAAAAGTCTATTTATAGTCACTCATGCCTTCGAAAGCCTTATTACTCGCTTTAAATAGCTTTTATAATCTCATTATTGATTTTAAGTCGAATTTTATTACATTTTTGGTTAAAACAGATTTTATTTGAATGTTTGCCTCAAGAAACATGAAGCAAAAGCCATCAATCGATAAGAAAAGTCCATTTATAGTCACTCATGCCTTCGAAAGCCTTATTACTCCTTTTAAATGCTTTTATAATCTCATTATTAATTTTAAGTTGAATTTTCTAACATTTTTGGATAAAACAGATTATAATTAAATGTTTGCCTTGGGAAACTTGAAGCGAAAGCCATCGATTGAGAAGAAAAGTACATTTATAGTCACTCATACCTTCGAAAGCCTTATTACTCGCTTCCAATGGCTTTATAATCGCATTATTGATTTTAAGTTAAATTTTCTTATATTTTTGGTTGCAACAGATTATATTTGAACGTTTGCCTCGAGAAACATGAAGCAAAAGCCATCAATCGATAAGAAAAGTCCATTTATAGTCACTCATGCCTTCGAAAGCCTTATTACTCGCTTTAAATGGTTTTATATTCTTATTATTGATTTTAAGTTGAATTTTCCTACATTTTTGGTTGAAACAGATTATAATTGAATGTTTGCATAGGGAAACGTGAAGCAAAAGCCATCGATTGAGAAGAAAAATCCATTTATAGTCACTCATGCCTTCGAAAGCCTTATTACTCGCTTTAAATGCTTTTATAATCTCATTATTGATTTTAAGTTGAATTTTCTTACATTTTTGGTTAAAACAGATTATAATGGAATGTTTGCCTCAGGAAACGTGAAGCGAAAGCTATCGATTGAGAAGAAAAGTCCATTTATAGTCACGCATTCCTTCGAAAGCCTTATTACTCGCTTTAAATGCTTTTATAATCTCATTATTGATTTTAAGTTGAATTTTCTTACATTTTTGGTTAAAACAGATTATAATTGAATGTTTGCCTTCCGAAACGTGAAGCGAAAGCTATCGATTGAGAAGAAAAGTACATTTATAGTCAGTCATACCTTCGAAAGCCTTATTACTCGCTTAAAATGGTTTTATAATCGCATTATTGATTTTAAGTTGAGTTTTCTTATATGTTTTATTAAAACAGATTATATTTGAATGTTTGCCTTGAGAAACGTGAAGCAAAAACCATCGATCGACAAGAAAAGTCCATTTATAGTCACTCATGCCTTCGAAAGCCTTATTACTCGCTTTAAATGGTTTTATATTCTTATTATTGATTTTAAGTTGAATTTTCTTATTTTTTGGTTGAAACAGATTATAATTGAATGTTTGCATAGGGAAACATGAAGCGAAAGCGATCGATTGGGAAGAAAAGTCCATTTATAGTCACTCATGCCTTCGAAAGCCTTATTACTCGCTTTAAATGCTTTTATAATCTCATTATTGATTTTAAGTTGAATTTTCTTACATTTTTGGTTAAAACAGATTATATTTAAATGTTTACCTCGAGAAACGTGAAGCGAAAGCCATCGATTGAGAAGAAAAGTCCATTTATAGTCACTCATGCCTTCGAAAGCCTTATTACTCGCTTTAAATGGTTTTATAATCTCATTATTGATTTTAAGTTGAATTTTCTTACATTTTTGGTTAAAACAAATTATAATTGAATGTTTGCCTTGGGAAACGTGAAGCGAAAGCCATCGATTGAGAAGAAAAGTCCATTTATAGTCACTCATGCCTTCGAAAGCCTTATTACTCGCTTTAAATGCTTTTATAATCTCATTATTGATTTTAAGTTGAATTTTCTTACATTTTTGGTTAAAACAGATTATATTTAAATGTTTACCTCGAGAAACGTGAAGCGAAAGCCATCGATTGAGAAGAAAAGTTCATTTATAGTCACTCATGCCTTCGAAAGCCTTATTACTCGCTTTAAATGGTTTTATAATCTCATTATTGATTTTAAGTTGAATTTTCTTACATTTTTGGTTAAAACAAATTATAATTGAATGTTTGCCTTGGGAAACGTGAAGCGAAAGCCATCGATTGAGAAGAAAAGTCCATTTATAGTCACTCATGCCTTCGAAAGCCTTATGACTCGCTTTAAATTGCTTTTATAATCTCATTATTGATTTTAAGTTGAATTTTCTTACATTTTTGGATAAAACAGATTATATTTGAATGTTTGCCTCGAGAAACATGAAGTAAAAGCCATCGATCGATAAGAAAAGTCCATTTATAGTCACTCATGCCTTTGAAAGCCTTATTACTCGCTTTAAATGCTTTTATAATCTCATTATTGATTTTAAGTTTAATTTTATAACATTTTTGGATAAAACAGATTATAATTAAATGTTTGCCTTGGGAAATTTGAAGCGAAAACTATCGATTGAGAAGAAAAGTACATTTATACTCACTCATACCTTCGAAAGTCTTATTACTCGCTTAAAATGGCTTTATAATCGCATTATTGATTTTAAGTTGAATTTTCTTACATTTTTGGTTGAAACAGATTATAATTGAATGTTTGCATAGGGAAACGCGAAGCGAAAGCCATCGATTGAGAAGAATAGTCCATTTATAGTCACTCATGCCTTCGAAACCCTTATTGCTCGCTTTAAATGCTTTTATAATCTCATTATTGATTTTAAGTTGAATTTTCTTACATTTTTGGTTAAAACAGATTATAATTGAATGTTTTCCTCGAGAAACGTGAAGCAAAAGCTATCGATTGAGAAGAAAAGTCCATTTATAGTCACTCATTCCTTCGAAAGCCTTATTACTCGCTTTAAATGCTTTTATAATCTCATTATTGATTTTAAGTTGAATTTCCTTACATTTTTGGTTAAAACAGATTATAATTGAATGTTTGCCTCTGGGAAACGTGAAGCGAAAGCCATCGATTGAGAAGAAAAGTCCATTTATAGTCACTCATGCCTTCGAAAGCCTTATTACTCGCTTTCAATTGCTTTTATAATCTCATTATTGATTTTAAGTTGAATTTTCTTACATTTTTGGTTAAAACAGATTATAATTGAATGTTTGCCTCGAGAAACATGAAGCAAAAGCCATCGATCGATAAGAAAAGTCCATTTATAGTCACTCATGCCTTCGAAAGCCTTATTTCTCGCTTTAAATGGTTTTATAATCTCATTATTGATTTTAAGTTGAATTTTCCTATATTTTTGGTTAAAACAGATTATAATTGAATGTTTGCCTTCGGAAACGTGAAGCGAAATCCATCGATTGAGAAAAAAAGTACATTTATAGTCACTCATACCTTCGAAAGCCTTATTACTCGCTTAAAATGGTTTTATAATCGCATTATTGGTTTTAAGTTAAATTTTCGTACATTTTCGATTAAAACAGATTATATTTGAATGTTTGCCTCGAGAAACATGAAGCAAAAGCCATCGATCGATAAGAAAAGTCCATTTATAGTCACTCATGCCTTTGAAAGCCTTATTACTCGCTTTAAATAGCTTTTATAATCTCATTATTGATTTCAAGTTGAATTTTCTTACATTTTTGGTTAAAACATATTATATTTAAATGTTTACCTCGGGAAACGCGAAGTGAAAGCCATCGATTGAGAAGAAAAGTCCATTTATAGTCACTCATGCCTTCGAAAGCCTTATTACTAGTTTTAAATGGTTTTATAATTTCATTATTGATTTTAAGTTGAATTTTCTTACATTTTTGGTTAAAACAGATTATAATTGAATGTTTAACTCGGGAAACGTGAAGCGAAAGCCATCGATTGAGAAGAAAAGTCCATTTATAGTCACTCATGCCTTCGAAAGCCTTATTACTCGCTTTAAATAGCTTTTATAATCTCATTATTGATTTTAAGTTGAATTTTCTTACATTTTTGGTTAAAACAGATTTTATTTGAATGTTTGCCTCGAGAAACATGAAGCAAAAGCCATCAATCGATAAGAAAAGTCCATTTATAGTCACTCATGCCTTCGAAAGCCTTATTACTCCTTTTAAATGCTTTTATAATCTCATTATTAATTTTAAGTTGAATTTTATAACTTTTTTGGATAAAACAGATTATATTTAAATGTTTATCTAGGGAAACGCGAAGTGAAAGCCATCGATTGAGAAGAAAAGTCCATTTATAGTCACTCATGCCTTCGAAAGCCTTATTACTCGCTTAAAATGGTTTTATAATCGCATTATTGATTTTAAGTTGAGTTTTCTTATATTTTTCATTAAAACAGATTATATTTGATTGTTTGCCTCGAGAAACGTGAAGCAAAAGCCATCGATCGACAAGAAAAGTCCATTTATAGTCACTCATGCCTTCGAAAGCCTTATTACTCGCTTTAAATGGTTTTATATTCTTATTATTGATTTTAAGTTGAATTTTCTTACATTTTCGGTTGAAACAGATTATAATTGAATGTTTGCATAGGGAAACATGAAGCGAAAGCCAACGATTGAGAAGAAAAATCCATTTATAGTCGCTCATGCCTTCGAAAGCCTTATTACTCGCTTTAAATGCTTTTATAATCTCATTATTGATTTTAAGTTGAATTTTCTTACATTTTTGGTTAAAACAGATTATATTTGAATGTTTACCTCGAGAAACGTGAAGCGAAAGCCATCGATTGAGAAGAAAAGTTCATTTATAGTCACTCATGCCTTCGAAAGCCTTATTACTCGCTTTAAATGGTTTTATAATCTCATTATTGATTTTAAGTTGAATTTTCTTACATTTTTGGTTAAAACAAATTATAATTGAATGTTTGCCTTGGGAAACGTGAAGCGAAAGCCATCGATTGAGAAGAAAAGTCCATTTATAGTCACTCATGCCTTCGAAAGCCTTATGACTCGCTTTAAATTGCTTTTATAATCTCATTATTGATTTTAAGTTGAATTTTCTTACATTTTTGGATAAAACAGATTATATTTGAATGTTTGCCTCGAGAAACATGAAGTAAAAGCCATCGATCGATAAGAAAAGTCCATTTATAGTCACTCATGCCTTTGAAAGCCTTATTACTCGCTTTAAATGCTTTTATAATCTCATTATTGATTTTAAGTTTAATTTTATAACATTTTTGGATAAAACAGATTATAATTAAATGTTTGCCTTGGGAAATTTGAAGCGAAAACTATCGATTGAGAAGAAAAGTACATTTATACTCACTCATACCTTCGAAAGTCTTATTACTCGCTTAAAATGGCTTTATAATCGCATTATTGATTTTAAGTTGAATTTTCTTACATTTTTGGTTGAAACAGATTATAATTGAATGTTTGCATAGGGAAACGCGAAGCGAAAGCCATCGATTGAGAAGAATAGTCCATTTATAGTCACTCATGCCTTCGAAACCCTTATTGCTCGCTTTAAATGCTTTTATAATCTCATTATTGATTTTAAGTTGAATTTTCTTACATTTTTGGTTAAAACAGATTATAATTGAATGTTTTCCTCGAGAAACGTGAAGCAAAAGCTATCGATTGAGAAGAAAAGTCCATTTATAGTCACTCATTCCTTCGAAAGCCTTATTACTCGCTTTAAATGCTTTTATAATCTCATTATTGATTTTAAGTTGAATTTCCTTACATTTTTGGTTAAAACAGATTATAATTGAATGTTTGCCTCTGGGAAACGTGAAGCGAAAGCCATCGATTGAGAAGAAAAGTCCATTTATAGTCACTCATGCCTTCGAAAGCCTTATTACTCGCTTTCAATTGCTTTTATAATCTCATTATTGATTTTAAGTTGAATTTTCTTACATTTTTGGTTAAAACAGATTATAATTGAATGTTTGCCTCGAGAAACATGAAGCAAAAGCCATCGATCGATAAGAAAAGTCCATTTATAGTCACTCATGCCTTCGAAAGCCTTATTTCTCGCTTTAAATGGTTTTATAATCTCATTATTGATTTTAAGTTGAATTTTCCTATATTTTTGGTTAAAACAGATTATAATTGAATGTTTGCCTTCGGAAACGTGAAGCGAAATCCATCGATTGAGAAAAAAAGTACATTTATAGTCACTCATACCTTCGAAAGCCTTATTACTCGCTTAAAATGGTTTTATAATCGCATTATTGGTTTTAAGTTAAATTTTCGTACATTTTCGATTAAAACAGATTATATTTGAATGTTTGCCTCGAGAAACATGAAGCAAAAGCCATCGATCGATAAGAAAAGTCCATTTATAGTCACTCATGCCTTTGAAAGCCTTATTACTCGCTTTAAATAGCTTTTATAATCTCATTATTGATTTCAAGTTGAATTTTCTTACATTTTTGGTTAAAACATATTATATTTAAATGTTTACCTCGGGAAACGCGAAGTGAAAGCCATCGATTGAGAAGAAAAGTCCATTTATAGTCACTCATGCCTTCGAAAGCCTTATTACTAGTTTTAAATGGTTTTATAATTTCATTATTGATTTTAAGTTGAATTTTCTTACATTTTTGGTTAAAACAGATTATAATTGAATGTTTAACTCGGGAAACGTGAAGCGAAAGCCATCGATTGAGAAGAAAAGTCCATTTATAGTCACTCATGCCTTCGAAAGCCTTATTACTCGCTTTAAATAGCTTTTATAATCTCATTATTGATTTTAAGTTGAATTTTCTTACATTTTTGGTTAAAACAGATTTTATTTGAATGTTTGCCTCGAGAAACATGAAGCAAAAGCCATCAATCGATAAGAAAAGTCCATTTATAGTCACTCATGCCTTCGAAAGCCTTATTACTCCTTTTAAATGCTTTTATAATCTCATTATTAATTTTAAGTTGAATTTTATAACTTTTTTGGATAAAACAGATTATATTTAAATGTTTATCTAGGGAAACGCGAAGTGAAAGCCATCGATTGAGAAGAAAAGTCCATTTATAGTCACTCATGCCTTCGAAAGCCTTATTACTCGCTTAAAATGGTTTTATAATCGCATTATTGATTTTAAGTTGAGTTTTCTTATATTTTTCATTAAAACAGATTATATTTGATTGTTTGCCTCGAGAAACGTGAAGCAAAAGCCATCGATCGACAAGAAAAGTCCATTTATAGTCACTCATGCCTTCGAAAGCCTTATTACTCGCTTTAAATGGTTTTATATTCTTATTATTGATTTTAAGTTGAATTTTCTTACATTTTCGGTTGAAACAGATTATAATTGAATGTTTGCATAGGGAAACATGAAGCGAAAGCCAACGATTGAGAAGAAAAATCCATTTATAGTCGCTCATGCCTTCGAAAGCCTTATTACTCGCTTTAAATGCTTTTATAATCTCATTATTGATTTTAAGTTGAATTTTCTTACATTTTTGGTTACAACAGATTATATTTGAACGTTTTCCTCGAGAAAAATGAAGCAAAAGCCATCAATCGATAAGAAAAGTACATTTATAGTCACTCATACCTTCGAAAGTCTTATTACTCGCTTCAAATGGCTTTATAATCGCATTATTGATTTTAAGTTAAATTTTCTTATATTTTTGGCTACAACAGATTATATTTGAACGTTTGCCTCGAGAAACATGAAGCAAAAGCCATCAATCGAAAAGAAAAGTCCATTTATAGTCACTCATGCCTTCGAAAGCCTTATTACTCGCTTTAAATGGTTTTATAATCTCATTATTGATTTTAAGTTGAATTTTCTTACATTTTTGGTTAAAACAGATTATAATTGAATCTTTGCCTTAGGAAACGTGAAGCGAAAGCTATCGATTAAGAAGAAAAGTCCATTTATAGTCACGCATTCTTTCGAAAGCCTTATTACTCGCTTTAAATGCTTTTATAATATCTTTATTGATTTTAAGTTGAATTTTCTTAGATTTTTGGTTAAAACAGATTATATTTAAATGTTTACCTCGGGAAACGCGAAGTGAAAGCCATCGATTGAGAAGAAAAGCCCATTTATAGTCACTCATGCCTTCGAATGCCTTATTACTCGTTTTAAATGGTTTTATAATTTCATTATTGATTTTAAGTTGAATTTTCTTACATTTTTGGTTAAAACAGAATATAATTGAATGTTTGCCTCGGGAAACGTGAAGCGAAAGCCATCGATTGAGAAGAAAAGTCTATTTATAGTCACTCATGCCTTCGAAAGCCTTATTACTCGCTTTAAATAGCTTTTATAATCTCATTATTGATTTTAAGTCGAATTTTATTACATTTTTGGTTAAAACAGATTATATTTGAAAGTTTGCCTCGAGAAACATGAAGCAAAAGCCATCAATCGATAAGAAAAGTCCATTTATAGTCACTCATGCCTTCGAAAGCCTTATTACTCCTTTTAAATGTTTTTATAATCTCATTATTAATTTTAAGTTGAATTTTCTAACATTTTTGGATAAAACAGATCATAATTAAATGTTTGCCTATGGAAACTTGAAGCGAAAGCCATCGATTGAGAAGAAAAGTACATTTATAGTCACTCATACCTTCGAAAGCCTTATTACTCGCTTCAAATGGCTTTATAATCGCATTATTGATTTTAAGTTAAATTTTCTTATATTTTTGGTTACAACAGATAATATTTGAACGTTTGCCTCGAGAAACATGAAGCAAAAGCCATCAATCGATAAGAAAAGTCCATTTATAGTCACTCATGCCTTCGAAAGCCTTATTACTCGCTTTAAATGGTTTTATATTCTTATTATTGATTTTAAGTTGAATTTTCCTACATTTTTGGTTGAAACAGATTATAATTGAATGTTTGCATAGGGAAATGTGAAGCGAAAGCCATCGATTGAGAAGAAAAATCCATTTATAGTCACTCATGCCTTCGAAAGCCTTATTACTCGCTTTAAATGCTTTTATAATCTCATTATTGATTTTAAGTTGAATTTTCTTACATTTTTGGTTAAAACAGATTATATTTGAATGTTTGCCTCGAGAAACATGAAGCAAAAGCCATCGATCGATAAGAAATGTCCATTTATAGTCACTCATGCCTTCGAAAGCCTTATTACTCGCTTTAAATGCTTTTATAATCTCATTATTGATTTTAAGTTGAATTTTCAAACATTTTTGGATAAACAGATTAGAATTAAATGTTTGCCTTGGGAAACTTAAAGCGAAAGCCATCGATTGAGAAGAAAAGTACATTTATAGTCACTCATACCTTCGAAAGCCTTATTACTGGCTTAAAATGGTTTTATAATCGCATTATTTGTTTTAAGTTAAATTTTCATACATTTTCGATTAAAACAGATTATATTTGAAAGTTTGCCTCGAGAAACATGAAGCAAAAGCCATCGATCGATAAGAAAAGTCCATTTATAGTCACTCATGCCTTCGAAAGCCTTATTACTCGCTTTAAATAGCTTTTATAATCTCATTATTGATTTCAAGTTGAATTTTCTTACATTTTTGGTTAAAACAGATTATATTTAAAAGTTTACCTCGGGAAACGCGAAGTGAAAGCCATCAATTGAGAAGAAAAGTCCATTTATAGTCGCTCATGCCTTCGAAAGCCTTATTACTCGCTTTAAATGCTTTTATAATCTCATTATTGATTTTAAGTTGAATTTTCTTACATTTTTGGTTACAACAGATTATATTTGAACGTTTGCCTCGAGAAAAATGAAGCAAAAGCCATCAATCGATAAGAAAAGTACATTTATAGTCACTCATACCTTCGAAAGCCTTATTACTCGCTTCAAATGGCTTTATAATTGCATTATTGATTTCAAGTTAAATTTTCTTATATTTTTGGCTACAACAGATTATATTTGAACGTCTGCCTCGAGAAACATGAAGCAAAAGCCAGCAATCGAAAAGAAAAGTCCATTTATAGTCACTCATGCCTTCGAAAGCCTTATTACTCGCTTTAAATGGTTTTATATTCTTATTATTGATTTTAAGTTGAATTTTCCTACATTTTTTGTTGAAACAGATTATAATTGAATCTTTGCCTCAGGAAACGTGAAGCGAAAGCTGTCGATTGAGAAGAAAAGTCCATTTATAGTCACGCATTCTTTCGAAAGCCTTATTACTCGCTTTAAATGCTTTTATAATCTCATTATTGATTTTAAGTTGAATTTTCTTAGATTTTTGGTTAAAACAGATTATATTTAAATGTTTACCTCGGGAAACGTGAAGTGAAAGCCATCGATTGAGAAGAAAAGCCCATTTATAGTCACTCATGCCTTCGAAAGCCTTATTACTCGTTTTAAATGGTTTTATAATTTCATTATTGATTTTAAGTTGAATTTTCTTACATTTTTGGTTAAAACAGATTATAATTGAATCTTTGCCTCAGGAAACGTGAAGCGAAAGCTATCGATTGAGAAGAAAAGTCCATTTATAGTCACGCATTCTTTCGAAAGCCTTATTACTCGCTTTAAATGCTTTTATAATCTCATTATTGATTTTAAGTTGAATTTTCTTAGATTTTTGGTTAAAACAGATTATATTTAAATGTTTACCTCAGGAAACGTGAAGTGAAAGCCATCGATTGAGAAGAAAAGCCCATTTATAGTCACTCATGCCTTCGAAAGCCTTATTACTCGTTTTAAATGGTTTTATAATTTCATTATTGATTTTAAGTTGAATTTTCTTACATTTTTGGTTAAAACAGAATATAATTGAATGTTTGCCTCGGGAAACGTGAAGCGAAAGCCATCGATTGAGAAGAAAAGTCTATTTATAGTCACTCATGCCTTCGAAAGCCGTATTACTCGCTTTAAATAGCTTTTATAATCTCATTATTGATTTTAAGTTTAATTTTCTAACATTTTTGGATAAAACAGATTATAATTAAATGTTTGCCTTGGGAAATTTGAAGCGAAAACTATCGATTGAGAAGAAAAGTACATTTATACTCACTCATACCTTCGAAAGTCTTATTACTCGCTTAAAATGGCTTTATAATCGCATTATTGATTTTAAGTTGAATTTTCTTAAATTTTTGGTTGAAACAGATTATAATTAAATGTTTGCATAGGGAAACGTGAAGCGAAAGCCATCGATTGAGAAGAATAGTACATTTGTAGTCATTCATGCCTTCGAAACCCTTATTACTCGCTTTAAATGCTTTTATAATCTCATTACTGATTTTAAGTTGAATTTTCTTACATTTTTGGTTAAAACAGATTATAATAGAATGTTTTCCTCGAGAAACGTGAAGCGAAAGCTATCGATTGAGGAGAAAAGTCCATTTATAGTCACTCATTCCTTCGAAAGCCTTATTACTCGCTTTAAATGCTTTTATAATCTCATTATTGATTTTAAGTTGAATTTCTTTACATTTTTGGTTAAAACAGATTATAATTGAATGTTTGCCTCTGGGAAACGTGAAGCGAAAGCCATCGATTGAGAAGAAAAGTCCATTTATAGTCACTCATGCCTTCGAAAGCCTTATTACTCGCTTTAAATGCTTTTATAATCTCATTATTGATTTTAAGTTGAATTTTCTTACATTTTTGGTTAAAACAGATTATAATTGAATGTTTGCCTCGAGAAACATGAAGCAAAAGCCATCGATCGATAAGAAAAGTCCATTTATAGTCACTCATGCCTTCGAAAGCCTTATTTCTCGCTTTAAATGGTTTTATAATCTCATTATTGATTTTAAGTTGAATTTTCTTATATTTTTGGTTAAGACAGATTATAATTGAATGTTTGCCTTCGAAAACGTGAAGCGAAAGCCATCGATTGAGAAAAAAAGTACATTTATAGTCACTCATACCTTCGAAAGCCTTATTACTCGCTTAAAATGGTTTTATAATCGCATTATTGGTTTTAAGTTAAATTTTCGTACATTTTCGATTAAAACAGATTATATTTGAATGTTTGCCTCGAGAAACATGAAGCAAAAGCCATCGATCGATAAGAAAAGTCCATTTATAGTCACTCATGCCTTCGAAATCCTTATTACTCGCTTTAAATAGCTTTTATAATCTCATTATTGATTTCAAGTTGAATTTTCTTACATTTTTGGTTAAAACAGATTATATTTAAATGTTTACCTCGGGAAACGCGAAGTGAAAGCCATCGATTGAGAAGAAAAGTCCATTTATAGTCACTCATGCCTTCGAAAGCCTTATTACTAGTTTTAAATGGTTTTATAATTTCATTATTGATTTTAAGTTGAATTTTCTTACATTTTTGGTTAAAACAGATTATAATTGAATGTTTAACTCGGGAAACGTGAAGCGAAAGCCATCGATTGAGAAGAAAAGTCCATTTATAGTCACTCATGCCTTCGAAAGCCTTATTACTCGCTTTAAATAGCTTTTATAATCTCATTATTGATTTTAAGTTGAATTTTCTTACATTTTTGGTTAAAACAGATTATATTTGAATGTTTGCCTCGAGAAACATGAAGCAAAAGCCATCAATCGATAAGAAAAGTCCATTTATAGTCACTCATGCCTTCGAAAGCCTTATTACTCCTTTTAAATGCTTTTATAATCTCATTATTAATTTTAAGTTGAATTTTCTAACTTTTTTGGATAAAACAGATTATATTTAAATGTTTATCTCGGGAAACGCGAAGTGAAAGCCATCGATTGAGAAGAAAAGTCCATTTATAGTCACTCATGCCTTCGAAAGCCTTATTACTCGCTTAAAATGGTTTTATAATCGCATTATTGATTTTAAGTTGAGTTTTCTTATATTTTTCATTAAAACAGATTATATTTGATTGTTTGCCTCGAGAAACGTGAAGCAAAAGCCATCGATCGACAAGAAAAGTCCATTTATAGTCACTCATGCCTTCGAAAGCCTTATTACTCGCTTTAAATGGTTTTATATTCTTATTATTGATTTTAAGTTGAATTTTCTTACATTTTCGGTTGAAACAGATTATAATTGAATGTTTGCATAGGGAAACATGAAGCGAAAGCCATCGATTGAGAAGAAAAATCCATTTATAGTCGCTCATGCCTTCGAAAGCCTTATTACTCGCTTTAAATGCTTTTATAATCTCATTATTGATTTTAAGTTGAATTTTCTTACATTTTTGGTTACAACAGATTATATTTGAACGTTTGCCTCGAGAAAAATGAAGCAAAAGCCATCAATCGATAAGAAAAGTACATTTATAGTCACTCATACCTTCGAAAGTCTTATTACTCGCTTCAAATGGCTTTATAATCGCATTATTGATTTTAAGTTAAATTTTCTTATATGTTTGGCTACAACAGATTATATTTGAACGTTTGCCTCGAGAAACATGAAGCAAAAGCCATCAATCGAAAAGAAAAGTCCATTTATAGTCACTCATGCCTTCGAAAGCCTTATTACTCGCTTTAAATGGTTTTATAATCTCATTATTGATTTTAAGTTGAATTTTCTTACATTTTTGGTTAAAACAGATTATAATTGAATCTTTGCCTCAGGAAACGTGAAGCGAAAGCTATCGATTAAGAAGAAAAGTCCATTTATAGTCACGCATTCTTTCGAAAGCCTTATTACTCGCTTTAAATGCTTTTATAATCTCTTTATTGATTTTAAGTTGAATTTTCTTAGATTTTTGGTTAAAACCGATTATATTTAAATGTTTACCTCGGGAAACGCGAAGTGAAAGCCATCGATTGAGAAGAAAAGCCCATTTATAGTCACTCATGCCTTCGAAAGTCTTATTACTCGTTTTAAATGGTTTTATAATTTCATTATTGATTTTAAGTTGAATTTTCTTACATTTTTGGTTAAAACAGAATATAATTGAATGTTTGCCTCGGGAAACGTGAAGCGAAAGCCATCGATTGAGAAGAAAAGTCTATTTATAGTCACTCATGCCTTCGAAAGCCTTATTACTCGCTTTAAATAGCTTTTATAATCTCATTATTGATTTTAAGTCGAATTTTATTACATTTTTGGTTAAAACAGATTATATTTGAAAGTTTGCCTCGAGAAACATGAAGCAAAAGCCATCAATCGATAAGAAAAGTCCATTTATAGTCACTCATGCCTTCGAAAGCCTTATTACTCCTTTTAAATGTTTTTATAATCTTATTATTAATTTTAAGTTGAATTTTCTAACATTTTTGGATAAAACAGATTATAATTAAATGTTTGCCTATGGAAACTTGAAGCGAAAGCCATCGATTGAGAAGAAATGTACATTTATAGTCACTCATACCTTCGAAAGCCTTATTACTCGCTTCAAATGGCTTTATAATCGCATTATTGATTTTAAGTTAAATTTTCTTATATTTTTGGTTACAACAGATTATATTTGAACGTTTGCCTCGAGAAACATGAAGCAAAAGCCATCAATCGATAAGAAAAGTCCATTTATAGTCACTCATGCCTTCGAAAGCCTTATTACTCGCTTTAAATGGTTTTATATTCTTATTATTGATTTTCAGTTGAATTTTCCTACATTTTTGGCTGAAACAGATTATAATTGAATGTTTGCATAGGGAAACGTGAAGCGAAAGCCATCGATTGAGAAGAAAAATCCATTTATAGTCACTCATGCCTTCGAAAGCCTTATTACTCGCTTTAAATGCTTTTATAATCTCATTATTGATTTTAAGTTGAATTTTCTTACATTTTTGGTTAAAATAGATTATATTTGAATGTTTGCCTCGAGAAACATGAAGCAAAAGCCATCGATCGATAAGAAAAGTCCATTTATAGTCACTCATGCCTTCGAAAGCCTTATTACTCGCTTTAAATGCTTTTATAGTCTCATTATTGATTTTAAGTTGAATTTTCTAACATTTTTAGATAAAACAGATTAGAATTAAATGTTTGCCTTGGGAAACTTAAAGCGAAAGCCATCGATTGAGAAGAAAAGTACATTTATAGTCACTCATACCTTCGAAAGCCTTATTACTCGCTTAAAATGGTTTTATAATCGCATTATTGCTTTTAAGTTAAATTTTCATACATTTTCGATTAAAACAGATTATATTTGAATGTTTGCCTCGAGAAACATGAAGCAAAAGCCATCGATCGATAAGAAAAGTCCATTTATAGTCACTCATGCCTTCGAAAGCCTTATTACTCGCTTTAAATAGCTTTTATAATCTCATTATTGATTTCAAGTTGAATTTTCTTACATTTTTGGTTAAAACAGATTATATTTAAATGTTTACCTCGGGAAACGTGAAGTGAAAGCCATCGATTGAGAAGAAAAGTCCATTTATAGTCACTCATGCCTTCGAAAGCCTTATTACTAGTTTTAAATGGTTTTATAATTTCATTATTGATTTTAAGTTGAATTTTCTTACATTTTTGGTTAAAACAGATTATAATTGAATGTTTACCTCGGGAAACGTGAAGCGAAAGGCATCGATTGAGAAGAAAAGTCCATTTATAGTCACTCATGCCTTCGAAAGCCTTATTACTCGCTTTAAATAGCTTTTATAATCTCATTATTGATTTTAAGTTGAATTTTCTTACATTTTTGGTTAAAACAGATTATATTTGAATGTTTGCCTCGAGAAACATGAAGCAAAAGCCATCAATCGATAAGAAAAGTCCATTTATAGTCACTCATGCCTTCGAAAGCCTTATTACTCCTTTTAAATGCTTTTATAATCTCATTATTAATTTTAAGTTGAATTTTCTAACTTTTTTGGATAAAACAGATTATATTTAAATGTTTACCTCAGGAAACGCGAAGTGAAAGCCATCGATTGAGAAGAAAGGTCCATTTATAGTCACTCATGCCTTCGAAAGCCTTATTACTCGCTTTAAATGGTTTTATATTCTTATTATTGATTTTAAGTTGTATTTTCCTACATTTTTTGTTGAAACAGATTATAATTGAATGTTTGCATAGGAAAACGTGAAGCGAAAGCCATCGATTGAGAAGAAAAATCCATTTATAGTCACTCATGCCTTCGAAAGCCTTATTACTCGCTTTAAATGGTTTTATAATCTCATTATTGATTTTAAGTTGAATTTTCTTACATTTTTGGTTAAAACAGATTATAATTGAATCTTTGCCTTAGGAAACGTGAAGCGAAAGCTATCGATTGAGAAGAAAAGTCCATTTATAGTCACGCATTCTTTCGAAAGCCTTATTACTCGCTTTAAATGCTTTTATAATCTCATTATTGACTTTAAGTTGAATTTTCTTAGATTTTTGGTTAAAACAGATTATATTTAAATGTTTACCTCGGGAAACGCGAAGTGAAAGCCATCGATTGAGAAGAAAAGCCCATTTATAGTCACTCATGCCTTCGAAAGCCTTATTACTCGTTTTAAATGGTTTTATAATTTCATTATTGATTTTAAGTTGAATTTTCTTACATTTTTGGTTAAAACATAATATAATTGAATGTTTGCCTCGGGAAACGTGAAGCGAAAGCCATCGATTGAGAAGAAAAGTCTATTTATAGTCACTCATGCCTTCGAAAGCCTTATTACTCGCTTTAAATAGCTTTTATAATCTCATTATTGATTTTAAGTCGAATTTTATTACATTTTTGGTTAAAACAGATTATATTTGAAAGTTTGCCTCGAGAAACATGAAGCAAAAGCCATCAATCGATAAGAAAAGTCCATTTATAGTCACTCATGCCTTCGAAAGCCTTATTACTCCTTTTAAATGTTTTTATAATCTTATTATTAATTTTAAGTTGAATTTTCTAACATTTTTGGATAAAACAGATTATAATTAAATGTTTGCCTATGGAAACTTGAAGCGAAAGCCATCGATTGAGAAGAAATGTACATTTATAGTCACTCATACCTTCGAAAGCCTTATTACTCGCTTCAAATGGCTTTATAATCGCATTATTGATTTTAAGTTAAATTTTCTGATATTTTTGGTTACAACAGATTATATTTGAACGTTTGCCTCGAGAAACATGAAGCAAAAGCCATCGATCGATAAGAAAAGTCCATTTATAGTCACTCATGCCTTCGAAAGCCTTATTACTCGCTTTAAATGCTTTTATAGTCTCATTATTGATTTTAAGTTGAATTTTCTAACATTTTTAGATAAAACAGATTAGAATTAAATGTTTGCCTTGGGAAACTTAAAGCGAAAGCCATCGATTGAGAAGAAAAGTACATTTATAATCACTCATACCTTCGAAAGCCTTATTACTCGCTTAAAATGGTTTTATAATCGCATTATTGCTTTTAAGTTAAATTTTCATACATTTTCGATTAAAACAGATTATATTTGAATGTTTGCCTCGAGAAACATGAAGCAAAAGCCATCGATCGATAAGAAAAGTCCATTTATAGTCACTCATGCCTTCGAAAGCCTTATTACTCGCTTTAAATAGCTTTTATAATCTCATTATTGATTTCAAGTTGAATTTTCTTACATTTTTGGTTAAAACAGATTATATTTAAATGTTTACCTCGGGAAACGTGAAGTGAAAGCCATCGATTGAGAAGAAAAGTCCATTTATAGTCACTCATGCCTTCGAAAGCCTTATTACTAGTTTTAAATGGTTTTATAATTTCATTATTGATTTTAAGTTGAATTTTCTTACATTTTTGGTTAAAACAGATTATAATTGAATGTTTACCTCGGGAAACGTGAAGCGAAAGGCATCGATTGAGAAGAAAAGTCCATTTATAGTCACTCATGCCTTCGAAAGCCTTATTACTCGCTTTAAATAGCTTTTATAATCTCATTATTGATTTTAAGTTGAATTTTCTTACATTTTTGGTTAAAACAGATTATATTTGAATGTTTGCCTCGAGAAACATGAAGCAAAAGCCATCAATCGATAAGAAAAGTCCATTTATAGTCACTCATGCCTTCGAAAGCCTTATTACTCCTTTTAAATGCTTTTATAATCTCATTATTAATTTTAAGTTGAATTTTCTAACTTTTTTGGATAAAACAGATTATATTTAAATGTTTACCTCAGGAAACGCGAAGTGAAAGCCATCGATTGAGAAGAAAAGTCCATTTATAGTCACTCATGCCTTCGAAAGCCTTATTACTCGCTTAAAATGGTTTTATAATCGCATTATTGATTTTAAGTTGAGTTTTCTTATATTTTTCATTAAAACAGATTATATTTGATTGTTTGCCTTGAGAAACGTGAAGCAAAAGCCATCGATCGACAAGAAAAGTCCATTTATAGTCACTCATGCCTTCGAAAGCCTTATTACTCGCTTTAAATGGTTTTATATTCTTATTATTGATTTTAAGTTGAATTTTCTTACATTTTCGGTTGAAACAGATTATAATTGAATGTTTGCATAGGGAAACATGAAGCGAAAGCCATCGATTGAGAACAAAAATCCATTTATAGTCGCTCATGCCTTCGAAAGCCTTATTACTCGCTTTAAATGCTTTTATAATCTCATTATTGATTTTAAGTTGAATTTTCTTACATTTTTGGTTACAACAGATTATATTTGAACGTTTGCCTCGAGAAAAATGAAGCAAAAGCCATCAATCGATAAGAAAAGTACATTTATAGTCACTCATACCTTCGAAAGCCTTATTACTCGCTTCAAATGGCTTTATAATCGCATTATTGATTTTAAGTTAAATTTTCTTATATTTTTGGCTACAACAGATTATATTTGAACGTCTGCCTCGAGAAACATGAAGCAAAAGCCATCAATCGAAAAGAAAAGTCCATTTATAGTCACTCATGCCTTCGAAAGCCTTATTACTCGCTTTAAATGGTTTTATATTCTTATTATTGATTTTAAGTTGTATTTTCCTACATTTTTTGTTGAAACAGATTATAATTGAATGTTTGCATAGGAAAACGTGAAGCGAAAGCCATCGATTGAGAAGAAAAATCCATTTATAGTCACTCATGCCTTCGAAAGCCTTATTACTCGCTTTAAATGGTTTTATAATCTCATTATTGATTTTAAGTTGAATTTTCTTACATTTTTGGTTAAAACAGATTATAATTGAATCTTTGCCTTAGGAAACGTGAAGCGAAAGCTATCGATTGAGAAGAAAAGTCCATTTATAGTCACGCATTCTTTCGAAAGCCTTATTACTCGCTTTAAATGCTTTTATAATCTCATTATTGACTTTAAGTTGAATTTTCTTAGATTTTTGGTTAAAACAGATTATATTTAAATGTTTACCTCGGGAAACGCGAAGTGAAAGCCATCGATTGAGAAGAAAAGCCCATTTATAGTCACTCATGCCTTCGAAAGCCTTATTACTCGTTTTAAATGGTTTTATAATTTCATTATTGATTTTAAGTTGAATTTTCTTACATTTTTGGTTAAAACATAATATAATTGAATGTTTTCCTCGGGAAACGTGAAGCGAAAGCCATCGATTGAGAAGAAAAGTCTATTTATAGTCACTCATGCCTTCGAAAGCCTTATTACTCGCTTTAAATAGCTTTTATAATCTCATTATTGATTTTCAGTCGAATTTTATTACATTTTTGGTTAAAACAGATTTTATTTGAATGTTTGCCTCGAGAAACATGAAGCAAAAGCCATCAAATGATAAGAAAAGTCCATTTATAGTCACTCATGCCTTCGAAAGGCTTATTACTCCTTTTAAATGCTTTTATAATCTCATTATTAATTTTAAGTTGAATTTTCTAACATTTTTGGATAAAACAGATTATAATTAAATGTTTGCCTTGGGAAACTTGAAGCGAAAGCCATCGATTGGGAAGAAAAGTACATTTATAGTCACTCATACCTTCGAAAGCCTTATTACTCGCTTCCAATGGCTTTATAATCGCATTATTGATTTTAAGTTAAATTTTCTTATATTTTTGGTTACAACAGATTATATTTGAACGTTTGCCTCGAGAAACATGAAGCAAAAGCCATCAATCGATAAGAAAAGTCCATTTATAGTCACTCATGCCTTCGAAAGCCTTATTACTCGCTTTAAATGGTTTTATATTCTTATTATTGATTTTAAGTTGAATTTTCCTACATTTTTGGTTGAAACAGATTATAATTGAATGTTTGCATAGGGAAACGTGAAGCGAAAGCCATCGATTGAGAAGAAAAATCTATTTATAGTCACTCATGCCTTCGAAAGCCTTATTACTCGCTTTAAATGCTTTTATAATCTCATTATTGATTTTAAGTTGAATTTTCTTACATTTTTGGTTAAAACAGATTATAATTGAATGTTTGCCTCAGGAAACGTGAAGCGAAAGCTATCGATTGAGAAGAAAAGTCCATTTATAGTCACGCATTCCTTCGAAAGCCTTATTACTCGCTTTAAATGCTTTTATAATCTCATTATTGATTTTAAGTTGAATTTTCTTACATTTTTGGTTAAAACAGATTATAATTGAATGTTTGCCTTCAGAAACGTGAAGCGAAAGCTATCGATTGAGAAGAAAAGTACATTTATAGTCAGTCATACCTTCGAAAGCCTTATTACTCGCTTAAAATGGTTTTATAATCGCATTATTGATTTTAAGTTGAGTTTTCTTCTATGTTTTATTAAAACAGATTATATTTGAATGTTTACCTCGAGAAACGTGAAGCAAAAACCATCGATCGACAAGAAAAGTCCATTTATAGTCACTCATGCCTTCGAAAGCCTTATTACTCGCTTTAAATGGTTTTATATTCTTATTATTGATTTTAAGTTGAATTTTTTTACATTTTTGGTTGAAACAGATTATAATTGAATGTTTGCATAGGGAAACATGAAGCGAAAGCTATCGATTGAGAAGAGAAGTCCATTTATAGTCACTCATGCCTTCGAAAGCCTTATTACTTGCTTTAAATGCTTTTATAATCTCATTATTGATTTTAAGTTGAATTTTCTTATATTTTTGGTTACAACAGATTATATTTGAACGTTTGCCTCGAGAAACATGAAGCAAAAGCCATCAATCGATAAGAAAAGTCCATTTATAGTCACTCATGCCTTCGAAAGCCTTATTACTCGCTTTAAATGGTTTTATATTCTTATTATTGATTTTAAGTTGAATTTTCCTACATTTTTGGTTGAAACAGATTATAATTGAATGTTTGCATAGGGAAACGTGAAGCGAAAGCCATCGATTGAGAAGAAAAATCTATTTATAGTCACTCATGCCTTCGAAAGCCTTATTACTCGCTTTAAATGCTTTTATAATCTCATTATTGATTTTAAGTTGAATTTTCTTACATTTTTGGTTAAAACAGATTATAATTGAATGTTTGCCTCAGGAAACGTGAAGCGAAAGCTATCGATTGAGAAGAAAAGTCCATTTATAGTCACGCATTCCTTCGAAAGCCTTATTACTCGCTTTAAATGCTTTTATAATCTCATTATTGATTTTAAGTTGAATTTTCTTACATTTTTGGTTAAAACAGATTATAATTGAATGTTTGCCTTCAGAAACGTGAAGCGAAAGCTATCGATTGAGAAGAAAAGTACATTTATAGTCAGTCATACCTTCGAAAGCCTTATTACTCGCTTAAAATGGTTTTATAATCGCATTATTGATTTTAAGTTGAGTTTTCTTCTATGTTTTATTAAAACATATTATATTTGAATGTTTACCTCGAGAAACGTGAAGCAAAAACCATCGATCGACAAGAAAAGTCCATTTATAGTCACTCATGCCTTCGAAAGCCTTATTACTCGCTTTAAATGGTTTTATATTCTTATTATTGATTTTAAGTTGAATTTTTTTACATTTTTGGTTGAAACAGATTATAATTGAATGTTTGCATAGGGAAACATGAAGCGAAAGCTATCGATTGAGAAGAGAAGTCCATTTATAGTCACTCATGCCTTCGAAAGCCTTATTACTTGCTTTAAATGCTTTTATAATCTCATTATTGATTTTAAGTTGAATTTTCTTACATTTTTGGTTACAACAGATTATATTTGAACGTTTGCCTCGAGAAAAATGAAGCAAAAGCCATCAATCGATAAGAAAAGTTCATTTATAGTCACTCATGCCTTCGAAAGCCTTATTACTCGCTTTAAATGCTTTTATAATCTCATTATTGATTTTAAGTTGAATTTTCTTACATTTTTGGTTAAAACAGACTATAATTGAATGTTTGCCTTCGGAAACGAGAAGCGAAAGCTATCGATTGAGAAGAAAAGTACATTTATAGTCAGTCATACCTTCGAAAGCCTTATTACTCGCTTAAAATGGTTTTATAATCGCATTATTGATTTTAAGTTTAGTTTTCTTATATTTTTTATTAAAACAGATTATATTTGAATGTTTGCCTCGAGAAACATGAAGCAAAAGCTATCAATCGACAAGAAAAGTCCATTTATAGTCACTCATGCCTTCGAAAGCCTTATTACTCGCTTTAAATGGTTTTATATTCTTATTATTGATTTTAAGTTGAATTTTCTTATTTTTTGGTTGAAACAGATTATAATTGAATGTTTGCATAGGGAAACATGAAGCGAAAGTCATCGATTGGGAAGAAAAGTCCATTTATAGTCACTCATGCCTTCGAAAGCCTTATTACTCGCTTTAAATGCTTTTATAATCTCATTATTGATTTTAAGTTGAATTTTCTTACATTTTTTGTTAAAACAGATTATATTTAAATGTTTACCTCGAGAAACGTGAAGCGAAAGCCATCGATTGAGAAGAAAAGTCCATTTATAGTCACTCATGCCTTCGAAAGCCTTATTACTCGTTTTAAATGGTTTTATAATCTCATTATTGATTTTAAGTTGAATTTTCTTACATTTTTGGTTAAAACAAATTATAATTGAATGTTTGCCTTGGGAAACGTGAAGCGAAAGCCATCGATTGAGAAGAAAAGTCCATTTATATCACTCATGCCTTCGAAAGCCTTATTACTCGCTTTAAATGCTTTTATAATCTCATTATTGATTTCAAGTTGAATTTTCTTACATTTTTGGTTAAAACAGATTATATTTAAATGTTTACCTCGAGAAACGTGAAGCGAAAGCCATCGATTGAGAAGAAAAGTCCATTTATAGTCACTCATGCCTTCGAAAGCCTTATTACTCGCTTTAAATGGTTTTATAATCTCATTATTGATTTTAAGTTGAATTTTCTTACATTTTTGGTTAAAACAAATTATAATTGAATGTTTGCCTTGGGAAACGTGAAGCGAAAGCCATCGATTGAGAAGAAAAGTCCATTTCTAGTCACTCATGCCTTCGAAAGCCTTATTACTCGCTTTAAATTGCTTTTATAATCTCATTATTGATTTTAAGTTCAATTTTCTTACATTTTTGGATAAAACAGATTATATTTGAATGTTTGCCTCGAGAAACATGAAGTAAAAGCCATCGATCGATAAGAAAAGTCCATTTATAGTCACTCATGCCTTTGAAAGCCTTATTACTCGCTTTAAATGCTTTTATAATCTCATTATTGATTTTAAGTTTAATTTTCTAACATTTTTGGATAAAACATATTATAATTAAATGTTTGCCTTGGGAAATTTGAAGCGAAAACTATCGATTGAGAAGAAAAGTACATTTATACTCACTCATACCTTCGAAAGTCTTATTACTCGCTTAAAATGGCTTTATAATCGCATTATTGATTTAAGTTGAATTTTCTTACATTTTTGGTTGAAACAGATTATAATTGAATGTTTGCATAGGGAAACGCGAAGCGAAAGCCATCGATTGAGAAGAATAGTCCATTTATAGTCACTCATGCCTTCGAAACCCTTATTACTCGCTTTAAATGCTTTTATAATCTCATTATTGATTTTAAGTTGAATTTTCTTACATTTTTGGTTAAAACAGATTATAATTGAATGTTTGCCTCTGGGAAACGTGAAGCGAAAGCCATCGATTGAGAAGAAAAGTCCATTTATAGTCACTCATGCCTTCGAAAGCCTTATTACTCGCTTTAAATGCTTTTATAATCTCATTATTGATTTTAAGTTGAATTTTCTTACATTTTTGGTTAAAACAGATTATAATTGAATGTTTGCCTCGAGAAACATGAAGCAAAAGCCATCGATCGATAAGAAAAGTCCATTTATAGTCACTCATGCCTTCGAAAGCCTTATTTCTCGCTTTAAAAGGTTTTATAATCTCATTATTGATTTTAAGTTGAATTTTCTTATATTTTTGGTTAAAACAGATTATAATTGAATGTTTACCTTCGGAAACGTGAAGCGAAAGCCATCGATTGAGAAAAAAAGTACATTTATAGTCACTCATACCTTCGAAAGCCTTATTACTCGCTTAAAATGATTTTATAATCGCATTATTGGTTTTAAGTTAAATTTTCGTACATTTTCGATTAAAACAGATTATATTTGAATGTTTGCCTCGAGAAACATGAAGCAAAAGCCATCGATCGATAAGAAAAGTCCATTTATAGTCACTCATGCCTTCGAAAGCCTTATTACTCGCTTTAAATAGCTTTTATAATCTCATTATTGATTTCAAGTTGAATTTTCTTACATTTTTGGTTAAAACAGATTATATTTAAATGTTTACCTCGGGAAACGCGAAGTGAAAGCCATCGATTGAGAAGAAAAGTCCATTTATAGTCACTCATGCCTTCGAAAGCCTTATTACTAGTTTTAAATGGTTTTATAATTTCATTATTGATTTTAAGTTGAATTTTCTTACATTTTTGGTTAAAACAGATTATAATTGAATGTTTAACTCGGGAAACGTAAAGCGAAAGCCATCGATTGAGAAGAAAAGTCCATTTATAGTCACTCATGCCTTCGAAAGCCTTATTACTCGCTTTAAATAGCTTTTATAATCTCATTATTGATTTTAAGTTGAATTTTCTTACATTTTTGGTTAAAACAGATTATATTTGAATGTTTGCCTCGAGAAACATGAAGCAAAAGCCATCAATCGATAAGAAAAGTCCATTTATAGTCACTCATGCCTTCGAAAGCCTTATTACTCCTTTTAAATGCTTTTATAATCTCATTATTAATTTTAAGTTGAATTTTCTAACTTTTTTGGATAAAACAGATTATATTTAAATGTTTATCTCGGGAAACGCGAAGTGAAAGCCATCGATTGAGAAGAAAAGTCCATTTATAGTCACTCATGCCTTCGAAAGCCTTATTACTCGCTTAAAATGGTTTTATAATCGCATTATTGATTTTAAGTTGAGTTTTCTTATATTTTTCATTAAAACAGATTATATTTGATTGTTTGCCTCGAGAAACGTGAAGCAAAAGCCATCGATCGACAAGAAAAGTCCATTTATAGTCACTCATGCCTTCGAAAGCCTTATTACTCGCTTTAAATGGTTTTATATTCCTATTATTGATTTTAAGTTGAATTTTCTTACATTTTCGGTTGAAACAGATTATAATTGAATGTTTGCATAGGGAAACATGAAGCGAAAGCCATCGATTGAGAAGAAAAATCCATTTATAGTCGCTCATACCTTCGAAAGCCTTATTACTCGCTTTAAATGCTTTTATAATCTCATTATTGATTTTAAGTTGAATTTTCTTACATTTTTCGTTACAACAGATTATATTTGAACGTTTGCCTCGAGAAAAATGAAGCAAAAGCCATCAATCGATAAGAAAAGTACATTTATAGTCACTCATACCTTCGAAAGTCTTATTACTCGCTTCAAATGGCTTTATAATCGCATTATTGATTTTAAGTTAAATTTTCTTATATTTTTGGCTACAACAGATTATATTTGAACGTTTGCCTCGAGAAACATGAAGCAAAAGCCATCAATCGAAAAGAAAAGTCCATTTATAGTCACTCATGCCTTCGAAAGCCTTATTACTCGCTTTAAATGGTTTTATAATCTCATTATTGATTTTAAGTTGAATTTTCTTACATTTTTGGTTAAAACAGATTATAATTGAATCTTTGCCTCAGGAAACGTGAAGCGAAAGCTATCGATTAAGAAGAAAAGTCCATTTATAGTCACGCATTCTTTCGAAAGCCTTATTACTCGCTTTAAATGCTTTTATAATCTCTTTATTGATTTTAAGTTGAATTTTCTTAGATTTTTGGTTAAAACAGATTATATTTAAATGTTTACCTCGGGAAACGTGAAGTGAAAGCCATCGATTGAGAAGAAAAGCCCATTTATAGTCACTCATGCCTTCGAAAGTCTTATTACTCGTTTTAAATGGTTTTATAATTTCATTATTGATTTTAAGTTGAATTTTCTTACATTTTTGGTTAAAACAGAATATAATTGAATGTTTGCCTCGGGAAACGTGAAGCGAAAGCCATCGATTGAGAAGAAAAGTCTATTTATAGTCACTCATGCCTTCGAAAGCCTTATTACTCGCTTTAAATAGCTTTTATAATCTCATTATTGATTTTAAGTCGAATTTTATTACATTTTTTGTTAAAACAGATTATATTTGAAAGTTTGCCTCGAGAAACATGAAGCAAAAGCCATCAATCGATAAGAAAAGTCCATTTATAGTCACTCATGCCTTCGAAAGCCTTATTACTCCTTTTAAATGTTTTTATAATCTCATTATTAATTTTAAGTTGAATTTTCTGACATTTTTGGATAAAACAGATTATAATTAAATGTTTGCCTATGGAAAGTTGAAGCGAAAGCCATCGATTGAGAAGAAAAGTACATTTATAGTCACTCATACCTTCGAAAGCCTTATTACTCGCTTCAAATGGCGTTATAATCGCATTATTGATTTTAAGTTAAATTTTCTTATATTTTTGGTTACAACAGATTATATTTGAACGTTTGCCTCGAGAAACATTAAGCAAAAGCCATCAATCGATAAGAAAAGTCCATTTATAGTCACTCATGCCTTCGAAAGCCTTATTACTCGCTTTAAATGGTTTTATATTCTTATTATTGATTTTCAGTTGAATTTTCCTACATTTTTGGTTGAAACAGATTATAATTGAATGTTTGCATAGGGAAACGTGAAGCGAAAGCCATCGATTGAGAAGAAAAATCCATTTATAGTCACTCATGCCTTCGAAAGCCTTATTACTCGCTTTAAATGCTTTTATAATCTCATTATTGATTTTAAGTTGAATTTTCTTACATTTTTGGATAAAACAGATTATATTTGAATGTTTGCCTCGAGAAAGATGAAGCAAAAGCCATCGATCGATAAGAAAAGTCCATTTATAGTCACTCATGCCTTCGAAAGCCTTATTACTCGCTTTAAATGCTTTTATAGTCTCATTATTGATTTTAAGTTGAATTTTCTAACATTTTTGGATAAAACATATTAGAATTAAATGTTTGCCTTGGGAAACTTAAAGCGAAAGCCATCGATTGAGAAGAAAAGTACATTTATAGTCACTCATACCTTCGAAAGCCTTATTACTCGCTTAAAATGGTTTTATAATCGCATTATTGGTTTTAAGTTAAATTTTCATACATTTTCGATTAAAACATATTATATTTGAATGTTTGCCTCGAGAAACATGAAGCAAAAGCCCTCGATCGATAAGAAAAGTCCATTTATAGTCACTCATGCCTTCGAAAGCCTTATTACTCGCTTTAAATAGCTTTTATAATCTCATTATTGATTTCAAGTTGAATTTTCTTACATTTTTGGTTAAAACAGATTATATTTAAATGTTTACCTCGGGAAACGCGAAGTGAAAGCCATCAATTGAGAAGAAAAGTCCATTTATAGTCACTCATGCCTTCGAAAGCCTTATTACTAGTTTTAAATGGTTTTATAATTTCATTATTGATTTTAAGTTGAATTTTCTTACATTTTTGGTTAAAACAGATTATAATTGAATGTTTACCTCGGGAAACATGAAGCGAAAGCCATCGATTGAGAAGAGAAGTCCATTTATAGTCACTCATGCCTTCGAAAGCCTTATTACTCGCTTTAAATAGCTTTTATAATCTCATTATTGATTTTAAGTTGAATTTTCTTACATTTTTGGTTAAAACAGATTATATTTGAACGTTTGCCTCGAGAAACATGAAGCAAAAGCCATCAATCGATAAGAAAAGTCCATTTATAGTCACTCATGCCTTCGAAAGCCTTATTACTCCTTTTAAATGCTTTTATAATCTCATTATTAATTTTAAGTTGAATTTTCTAACATTTTTGGTTACAACAGATTATATTTGAACGTTTGCCTCGAGAAACATGAAGCAAAAGCCATCAATCGATAAGAAAAGTCCATTTATAGTCACTCATGCCTTCGAAAGCCTTATTACTCCTTTTAAATGCTTTTATAATCTCATTATTAATTTTAAGTTGAATTTTCTAACTTTTTTGGATAAAACAGATTATATTTAAATGTTTACCTCGGGAAACGCGAAGTGAAAGCCATCGATTGAGAAGAAAAGTCCATTTATAGTCACTCATGCCTTCGAAAGCCTTATTACTCGCTTAAAATGGTTTTATAATCGCATTATTGATTTTAAGTTGAGTTTTCTTATATTTTTCATTAAAACAGATTATATTTGATTGTTTGCCTCGAGAAACGTGAAGCAAAAGCCATCGATCGACAAGAAAAGTCCATTTATAGTCACTCATGCCTTCGAAAGCCTTATTACTCGCTTTAAATGGTTTTATATTCTTATTATTGATTTTAAGTTGAATTTTCTTACATTTTTGGTTGAAACAGATTATAATTGAATGTTTGCATAGGGAAACGTGAAGCGAAAGCCATCGATTGAGAAGAAAAATCCATTTATAGTCACTCATGCCTTCGAAAGCCTTATTACTCGCTTTAAATGGTTTTATAATCTCATTATTGATTTTAAGTTGAATTTTCTTACATTTTTGGTTACAACAGATTATATTTGAACGTTTGCCTCGAGAAAAATGAAGCAAAAGCCATCAATCGATAAGAAAAGTACATTTATAGTCAGTCATACCTTCGAAAGCCTTATTACTCGCTTAAAATGGTTTTATAATCGCATTATTGATTTTAAGTTGAGTTTTCTTCTATGTTTTATTAAAACAGATTATATTTGAATGTTTACCTCGAGAAACGTGAAGCAAAAACCATCGATCGACAAGAAAAGTCCATTTATAGTCACTCATGCCTTCGAAAGCCTTATTACTCGCTTTAAATGGTTTTATATTCTTATTATTGATTTTAAGTTGAATTTTTTTACATTTTTGGTTGAAACAGATTATAATTGAATGTTTGCATAGGGAAACATGAAGCGAAAGCTATCGATTGAGAAGAGAAGTCCATTTATAGTCACTCATGCCTTCGAAAGCCTTATTACTTGCTTTAAATGCTTTTATAATCTCATTATTGATTTTAAGTTGAATTTTCTTACATTTTTGGTTACAACAGATTATATTTGAACGTTTGCCTCGAGAAAAATGAAGCAAAAGCCATCAATCGATAAGAAAAGTTCATTTATAGTCACTCATGCCTTCGAAAGCCTTATTACTCGCTTTAAATGCTTTTATAATCTCATTATTGATTTTAAGTTGAATTTTCTTACATTTTTGGTTAAAACAGACTATAATTGAATGTTTGCCTTCGGAAACGAGAAGCGAAAGCTATCGATTGAGAAGAAAAGTACATTTATAGTCAGTCATACCTTCGAAAGCCTTATTACTCGCTTAAAATGGTTTTATAATCGCATTATTGATTTTAAGTTTAGTTTTCTTATATTTTTTATTAAAACAGATTATATTTGAATGTTTGCCTCGAGAAACATGAAGCAAAAGCTATCAATCGACAAGAAAAGTCCATTTATAGTCACTCATGCCTTCGAAAGCCTTATTACTCGCTTTAAATGGTTTTATATTCTTATTATTGATTTTAAGTTGAATTTTCTTATTTTTTGGTTGAAATAGATTATAATTGAATGTTTGCATAGGGAAACATGAAGCGAAAGTCATCGATTGGGAAGAAAAGTCCATTTATAGTCACTCATGCCTTCGAAAGCCTTATTACTCGCTTTAAATGCTTTTATAATCTCATTATTGATTTTAAGTTGAATTTTCTTACATTTTTTGTTAAAACAGATTATATTTAAATGTTTACCTCGAGAAACGTGAAGCGAAAGCCATCGATTGAGAAGAAAAGTCCATTTATAGTCACTCATGCCTTCGAAAGCCTTATTACTCGTTTTAAATGGTTTTATAATCTCATTATTGATTTTAAGTTGAATTTTCTTACATTTTTGGTTAAAACAAATTATAATTGAATGTTTGCCTTGGGAAACGTGAAGCGAAAGCCATCGATTGAGAAGAAAAGTCCATTTATATCACTCATGCCTTCGAAAGCCTTATTACTCGCTTTAAATGCTTTTATAATCTCATTATTGATTTCAAGTTGAATTTTCTTACATTTTTGGTTAAAACAAATTATATTTAAATGTTTACCTCGAGAAACGTGAAGCGAAAGCCATCGATTGAGAAGAAAAGTCCATTTATAGTCACTCATGCCTTCGAAAGCCTTATTACTCGCTTTAAATGGTTTTATAATCTCATTATTGATTTTAAGTTGAATTTTCTTACATTTTTGGTTAAAACAAATTATAATTGAATGTTTGCCTTGGGAAACGTGAAGCGAAAGCCATCGATTGAGAAGAAAAGTCCATTTCTAGTCACTCATGCCTTCGAAAGCCTTATTACTCGCTTTAAATTGCTTTTATAATCTCATTATTGATTTTAAGTTCAATTTTCTTACATTTTTGGATAAAACAGATTATATTTGAATGTTTGCCTCGAGAAACATGAAGTAAAAGCCATCGATCGATAAGAAAAGTCCATTTATAGTCACTCATGCCTTTGAAAGCCTTATTACTCGCTTTAAATGCTTTTATAATCTCATTATTGATTTTAAGTTTAATTTTCTAACATTTTTGGATAAAACATATTATAATTAAATGTTTGCCTTGGGAAATTTGAAGCGAAAACTATCGATTGAGAAGAAAAGTACATTTATACTCACTCATACCTTCGAAAGTCTTATTACTCGCTTAAAATGGCTTTATAATCGCATTATTGATTTAAGTTGAATTTTCTTACATTTTTGGTTGAAACAGATTATAATTGAATGTTTGCATAGGGAAACGCGAAGCGAAAGCCATCGATTGAGAAGAATAGTCCATTTATAGTCACTCATGCCTTCGAAACCCTTATTACTCGCTTTAAATGCTTTTATAATCTCATTATTGATTTTAAGTTGAATTTTCTTACATTTTTGGTTAAAACAGATTATAATTGAATGTTTGCCTCTGGGAAACGTGAAGCGAAAGCCATCGATTGAGAAGAAAAGTCCATTTATAGTCACTCATGCCTTCGAAAGCCTTATTACTCGCTTTAAATGCTTTTATAATCTCATTATTGATTTTAAGTTGAATTTTCTTACATTTTTGGTTAAAACAGATTATAATTGAATGTTTGCCTCGAGAAACATGAAGCAAAAGCCATCGATCGATAAGAAAAGTCCATTTATAGTCACTCATGCCTTCGAAAGCCTTATTTCTCGCTTTAAAAGGTTTTATAATCTCATTATTGATTTTAAGTTGAATTTTCTTATATTTTTGGTTAAAACAGATTATAATTGAATGTTTACCTTCGGAAACGTGAAGCGAAAGCCATCGATTGAGAAAAAAAGTACATTTATAGTCACTCATACCTTCGAAAGCCTTATTACTCGCTTAAAATGATTTTATAATCGCATTATTGGTTTTAAGTTAAATTTTCGTACATTTTCGATTAAAACAGATTATATTTGAATGTTTGCCTCGAGAAACATGAAGCAAAAGCCATCGATCGATAAGAAAAGTCCATTTATAGTCACTCATGCCTTCGAAAGCCTTATTACTCGCTTTAAATAGCTTTTATAATCTCATTATTGATTTCAAGTTGAATTTTCTTACATTTTTGGTTAAAACAGATTATATTTAAATGTTTACCTCGGGAAACGCGAAGTGAAAGCCATCGATTGAGAAGAAAAGTCCATTTATAGTCACTCATGCCTTCGAAAGCCTTATTACTAGTTTTAAATGGTTTTATAATTTCATTATTGATTTTAAGTTGAATTTTCTTACATTTTTGGTTAAAACAGATTATAATTGAATGTTTAACTCGGGAAACGTAAAGCGAAAGCCATCGATTGAGAAGAAAAGTCCATTTATAGTCACTCATGCCTTCGAAAGCCTTATTACTCGCTTAAAATGGTTTTATAATCGCATTATTCATTTTAAGTTGAGTTTTCTTATATTTTTCATTAAAACAGATTATATTTGATTGTTTGCCTCGAGAAACGTGAAGCAAAAGCCATCGATCGACAAGAAAAGTCCATTTATAGTCACTCATGCCTTCGAAAGCCTTATTACTCGCTTTAAATGGTTTTATATTCCTATTATTGATTTTAAGTTGAATTTTCTTACATTTTCGGTTGAAACAGATTATAATTGAATGTTTGCATAGGGAAACATGAAGCGAAAGCCATCGATTGAGAAGAAAAATCCATTTATAGTCGCTCATACCTTCGAAAGCCTTATTACTCGCTTTAAATGCTTTTATAATCTCATTATTGATTTTAAGTTGAATTTTCTTACATTTTTCGTTACAACAGATTATATTTGAACGTTTGCCTCGAGAAAAATGAAGCAAAAGCCATCAATCGATAAGAAAAGTACATTTATAGTCACTCATACCTTCGAAAGTCTTATTACTCGCTTCAAATGGCTTTATAATCGCATTATTGATTTTAAGTTAAATTTTCTTATATTTTTGGCTACAACAGATTATATTTGAACGTTTGCCTCGAGAAACATGAAGCAAAAGCCATCAATCGAAAAGAAAAGTCCATTTATAGTCACTCATGCCTTCGAAAGCCTTATTACTCGCTTTAAATGGTTTTATAATCTCATTATTGATTTTAAGTTGAATTTTCTTACATTTTTGGTTAAAACAGATTATAATTGAATCTTTGCCTCAGGAAACGTGAAGCGAAAGCTATCGATTAAGAAGAAAAGTCCATTTATAGTCACGCATTCTTTCGAAAGCCTTATTACTCGCTTTAAATGCTTTTATAATCTCTTTATTGATTTTAAGTTGAATTTTCTTAGATTTTTGGTTAAAACAGATTATATTTAAATGTTTACCTCGGGAAACGTGAAGTGAAAGCCATCGATTGAGAAGAAAAGCCCATTTATAGTCACTCATGCCTTCGAAAGTCTTATTACTCGTTTTAAATGGTTTTATAATTTCATTATTGATTTTAAGTTGAATTTTCTTACATTTTTGGTTAAAACAGAATATAATTGAATGTTTGCCTCGGGAAACGTGAAGCGAAAGCCATCGATTGAGAAGAAAAGTCTATTTATAGTCACTCATGCCTTCGAAAGCCTTATTACTCGCTTTAAATAGCTTTTATAATCTCATTATTGATTTTAAGTCGAATTTTATTACATTTTTTGTTAAAACAGATTATATTTGAAAGTTTGCCTCGAGAAACATGAAGCAAAAGCCATCAATCGATAAGAAAAGTCCATTTATAGTCACTCATGCCTTCGAAAGCCTTATTACTCCTTTTAAATGTTTTTATAATCTCATTATTAATTTTAAGTTGAATTTTCTGACATTTTTGGATAAAACAGATTATAATTAAATGTTTGCCTATGGAAAGTTGAAGCGAAAGCCATCGATTGAGAAGAAAAGTACATTTATAGTCACTCATACATTCGAAAGCCTTATTACTCGCTTCAAATGGCGTTATAATCGCATTATTGATTTTAAGTTAAATTTTCTTATATTTTTGGTTACAACAGATTATATTTGAACGTTTGCCTCGAGAAACATTAAGCAAAAGCCATCAATCGATAAGAAAAGTCCATTTATAGTCACTCATGCCTTCGAAAGCCTTATTACTCGCTTTAAATGGTTTTATATTCTTATTATTGATTTTCAGTTGAATTTTCCTACATTTTTGGTTGAAACAGATTATAATTGAATGTTTGCATAGGGAAACGTGAAGCGAAAGCCATCGATTGAGAAGAAAAATCCATTTATAGTCACTCATGCCTTCGAAAGCCTTATTACTCGCTTTAAATGCTTTTATAATCTCATTATTGATTTTAAGTTGAATTTTCTTACATTTTTGGATAAAACAGATTATATTTGAATGTTTACCTCGAGAAAGATGAAGCAAAAGCCATCGATCGATAAGAAAAGTCCATTTATAGTCACTCATGCCTTTGAAAGCCTTATTACTCGCTTTAAATGCTTTTATAGTCTCATTATTGATTTTAAGTTGAATTTTCTAACATTTTTGGATAAAACATATTAGAATTAAATGTTTGCCTTGGGAAACTTAAAGCGAAAGCCATCGATTGAGAAGAAAAGTACATTTATAGTCACTCATACCTTCGAAAGCCTTATTACTCGCTTAAAATGGTTTTACAATCGCATTATTGGTTTTAAGTTAAATTTTCATACATTTTCGATTAAAACATATTATATTTGAATGTTTGCCTCGAGAAACATGAAGCAAAAGCCCTCGATCGATAAGAAAAGTCCATTTATAGTCACTCATGCCTTCGAAAGCCTTATTACTCGCTTTAAATAGCTTTTATAATCTCATTATTGATTTCAAGTTGAATTTTCTTACATTTTTGGTTAAAACAGATTATATTTAAATGTTTACCTCGGGAAACGCGAAGTGAAAGCCATCGATTGAGAAGAAAAGTCCATTTATAGTCACTCATGCCTTCGAAAGCCTTATTACTAGTTTTAAATGGTTTTATAATTTCATTATTGATTTTAAGTTGAATTTTCTTACATTTTTGGTTAAAACAGATTATAATTGAATGTTTACCTCGGGAAACATGAAGCGAAAGCCATCGATTGAGAAGAGAAGTCCATTTATAGTCACTCATGCCTTCGAAAGCCTTATTACTCGCTTTAAATAGCTTTTATAATCTCATTATTGATTTTAAGTTGAATTTTCTTACATTTTTGGTTAAAACAGATTATATTTGAATGTTTGCCTCGAGAAACATGAAGCAAAAGCCATCAATCGATAAGAAAAGTCCATTTATAGTCACTCATGCCTTCGAAAGCCTTATTACTCCTTTTAAATGCTTTTATAATCTCATTATTAATTTTAAGTTGAATTTTCTAACTTTTTTGGATAAAACAGATTATATTTAAATGTTTACCTCGGGAAACGCGAAGTGAAAGCCATCGATTGAGAAGAAAAGTCCATTTATAGTCACTCATGCCTTCGAAAGCCTTATTACTCGCTTAAAATGGTTTTATAATCGCATTATTGATTTTAAGTTGAGTTTTCTTATATTTTTCATTAAAACAGATTATATTTGATTGTTTGCCTCGAGAAACGTGAAGCAAAAGCCATCGATCGACAAGAAAAGTCCATTTATAGTCACTCATGCCTTCGAAAGCCTTATTACTCGCTTTAAATGGTTTTATATTCTTATTATTGATTTTAAGTTGAATTTTCTTACATTTTTGGTTGAAACAGATTATAATTGAATGTTTGCATAGGGAAACGTGAAGCGAAAGCCATCGATTGAGAAGAAAAATCCATTTATAGTCACTCATGCCTTCGAAAGCCTTATTACTCGCTTTAAATGGTTTTATAATCTCATTATTGATTTTAAGTTGAATTTTCTTACATTTTTGGTTACAACAGATTATATTTGAACGTTTGCCTCGAGAAAAATGAAGCAAAAGCCATCAATCGATAAGAAAAGTACATTTATAGTCACTCATACCTTCGAAAGCCTTATTACTCGCTTCAAATGGCTTTATAATCGCATTATTGATTTTAAGTTAAATTTTCTTATATTTTTGGCTACAACAGATTATATTTGAACGTCTGCCTCGAGAAACATGAAGCAAAAGCCATCAATCGAAAAGAAAAGTCCATTTATAGTCACTCATGCCTTCGAAAGCCTTATTACTCGCTTTAAATGGTTTTATATTCTTATTATTGATTTTAAGTTGAATTTTCTTACATTTTTTATTGAAACAGATTATAATTGAATGTTTGCATAGGGAAACGTGAAGCGAAAGCCATCGATTGAGAAGAAAAATCCATTTATAGTCACTCATGCCTTCGAAAGCCTTATTACTCGCTTTAAATGGTTTTATAATCTCATTATTGATTTTAAGTTGAATTTTCTTACATTTTTGGTTAAAACATATTATAATTGAATATTTGCCTCAGGAAACGTGAAGCGAAAGCTATCGATTGAGAAGAAAAGTCCATTTATAGTCACGCATTCTTTCGAAAGCCTTATTACTCGCTTTAAATGCTTTTATAATCTCATTATTGACTTTAAGTTGAATTTTCTTAGATTTTTGGTTAAAACAGATTATATTTAAATGTTTACCTCGGGAAACGCGAAGTGAAAGCCATCGATTGAGAAGAAAAGCCCATTTATAGTCACTCATGCCTTCGAAAGCCTTATTACTCCTTTTAAATGCTTTTATAATCTCATTATTAATTTTAAGTTGAATTTTCTAACATTTTTGGTTAAAACAGAATATAATTGAATGTTTGCCTCGGGAAACGTGAAGCGAAAGCCATCGATTGAGAAGGAAAGTCTATTTATAGTCACTCATCCCTTCGAAAGCCTTATTACTCGCTTTAAATAGCTTTTATAATCTCATTATTGATTTTAAGTTGAATTTTCTTACATTTTTGGTTAAAACAGATTATATTTGAATGTTTGCCTCGAGAAACATGAAGCAAAAGCCATCGATCGATAAGAAAAGTCCATTTATAGTCACTCATGCCTTCGAAAGCCTTATTACTCGCTTTAAATGCTTTTATAGTCTCATTATTGATTTTAAGTTGAATTTTCTAACATTTTTGGATAAAACAGATTAGAATTAAATGTTTGCCTTGGGAAACTTAAAGCGAAAGCCATCGATTGAGAAGAAAAGTACATTTATAGTCACTCATACCTTCGAAAGCCTTATTACTCGCTTAAAATGGTTTTATAATCGCATTATTGGTTTTAAGTTAAATTTTCATACATTTTCGATTAAAACAGATTATATTTGAATGTTTGCCTCGAGAAACATGAAGCAAAAGCTATCGATCGATAAGAAAAGTCCATTTATAGTCACTCATGCCTTCGAAAGCCTTATTACTCGCTTTAAATAGCTTTTATAATCTCATTATTGATTTCAAGTTGAATTTTCTTACATTTTTTGTTAAAACAGATTATATTTAAATGTTTACCTCGGGAAACGCGAAGTGAAAGCCATCGATTGAGAAGAAAAGTCCATTTCTAGTCACTCATGCCTTCGAAAGCCTTATTACTCGCTTTAAATTGCTTTTATAATCTCATTATTGATTTTAAGTTGAATTTTCTTACATTTTTGGATAAAAAAGATTATATTTGAATGTTTGCCTCGAGAAACATGAAGTAAAAGCCATCGATCGATAAGAAAAGTCCATTTATAGTCACTCATGCCTTTGAAAGCCTTATTACTCGCTTTAAATGCTTTTATAATCTCATTATTGATTTTAAGTTTAATTTTCTAACATTTTTGGATAAAACATATTATAATTAAATGTTTGCCTTGGGAAATTTGAAGCGAAAACTATCGATTGAGAAGAAAAGTACATTTATACTCACTCATACCTTCGAAAGTCTTATTACTCGCTTAAAATGGCTTTATAATCGCATTATTGATTTTAAGTTGAATTTTCTTACATTTTTGGTTGAAACAGATTATAATTGAATGTTTGCATAGGGAAACGCGAAGCGAAAGCCATCGATTGAGAAGAATAGTCCATTTATAGTCACTCATGCCTTCGAAACCCTTATTACTCGCTTTAAATGCTTTTATAATCTCATTATTGATTTTAAGTTGAATTTTCTTACATTTTTGGTTAAAACAGATTATAATTGAATGTTTGCCTCTGGGAAACGTGAAGCGAAAGCCATCGATTGAGAAGAAAAGTCCATTTATAGTCACTCATGCCTTCGAAAGCCTTATTACTCGCTTTAAATGCTTTTATAATCTCATTATTGATTTTAAGTTGAATTTTCTTACATTTTTGGTTAAAACATATTATAATTGAATGTTTGCCTCGAGAAACATGAAGCAAAAGCCATCGATCGATAAGAAAAGTCCATTTATAGTCACTCATGCCTTCGAAAGCCTTATTTCTCGCTTTAAAAGGTTTTATAATCTCATTATTGATTTTAAGTTGAATTTTCTTATATTTTTGGTTAAAACAGATTATAATTGAATGTTTACCTTCGGAAACGTGAAGCGAAAGCCATCGATTGAGAAAAAAAGTACATTTATAGTCACTCATACCTTCGAAAGCCTTATTACTCGCTTAAAATGGTTTTATAATCGCATTATTGGTTTTAAGTTAAATTTTCGTACATTTTCGATTAAAACAGATTATATTTGAATGTTTGCCTCGAGAAACATGAAGCAAAAGCCATCGATCGATAAGAAAAGTCCATTTATAGTCACTCATGCCTTCGAAAGCCTTATTACTCGCTTTAAATAGCTTTTATAATCTCATTATTGATTTCAAGTTGAATTTTCTTACATTTTTGGTTAAAACAGATTATATTTAAATGTTTACCTCGGGAAACGCGAAGTGAAAGCCATCGATTGAGAAGAAAAGTCCATTTATAGTCACTCATGCCTTCGAAAGCCTTATTACTAGTTTTAAATGGTTTTATAATTTCATTATTGATTTTAAGTTGAATTTTCTTACATTTTTGGTTAAAACAGATTATAATTGAATGTTTAACTCGGGAAACGTGAAGCGAAAGCCATCGATTGAGAAGAAAAGTCCATTTATAGTCACTCATGCCTTCGAAAGCCTTATTACTCGCTTTAAATAGCTTTTATAATCTCATTATTGATTTTAAGTTGAATTTTCTTACATTTTTGGTTAAAACAGATTATATTTGAATGTTTGCCTCGAGAAACATGAAGCAAAAGCCATCAATCGATAAGAAAAGTCCATTTATAGTCACTCATGCCTTCGAAAGCCTTATTACTCCTTTTAAATGCTTTTATAATCCCATTATTAATTTTAAGTTGAATTTTCTAACTTTTTTGGATAAAACAGATTATATTTAAATGTTTATCTCGGGAAACGCGAAGTGAAAGCCATCGATTGAGAAGAAAAGTCCATTTATAGTCACTCATGCCTTCGAAAGCCTTATTACTCGCTTAAAATGGTTTTATAATCGCATTATTGATTTTAAGTTGAGTTTTCTTATATTTTTCATTAAAACAGATTATATTTGATTGTTTGCCTCGAGAAACGTGAAGCAAAAGCCATCGATCGACAAGAAAAGTCCATTTATAGTCACTCATGCCTTCGAAAGCCTTATTACTCGCTTTAAATGGTTTTATATTCTTATTATTGATTTTAAGTTGAATTTTCTTACATTTTCGGTTGAAACAGATTATAATTGAATGTTTGCATAGGGAAACATGAAGCGAAAGCCATCGATTGAGAAGAAAAATCCATTTATAGTCGCTCATGCCTTCGAAAGCCTTATTACTCGCTTTAAATGCTTTTATAATCTCATTATTGATTTTAAGTTGAATTTTCTTACATTTTTAGTTACAACAGATTATATTTGAACGTTTGCCTCGAGAAAAATGAAGCAAAAGCCATCAATCGATAAGAAAAGTACATTTATAGTCACTCATACCTTCGAAAGTCTTATTACTCGCTTCAAATGGCTTTATAATCGCATTATTGATTTTAAGTTAAATTTTCTTATATTTTTGGCTACAACAGATTATATTTGAACGTTTGCCTCGAGAAACATGAAGCAAAAGCCATCAATCGAAAAGAAAAGTCCATTTATAGTCACTCATGCCTTCGAAAGCCTTATTACTCGCTTTAAATGGTTTTATAATCTCATTATTGATTTTAAGTTGAATTTTCTTACATTTTTGGTTAAAACAGATTATAATTGAATCTTTGCCTCAGGAAACGTGAAGCGAAAGCTATCGATTAAGAAGAAAAGTCCATTTATAGTCACGCATTCTTTCGAAAGCCTTATTACTCGCTTTAAATGCTTTTATAATCTCTTTATTGATTTTAAGTTGAATTTTCTTAGATTTTTGGTTAAAACAGATTATATTTAAATGTTTACCTCGGGAAACGTGAAGTGAAAGCCATCGATTGAGAAGAAAAGCCCATTTATAGTCACTCATGCCTTCGAAAGTCTTATTACTCGTTTTAAATGGTTTTATAATTTCATTATTGATTTTAAGTTGAATTTTCTTACATTTTTGGTTAAAACAGAATATAATTGAATGTTTGCCTCGGGAAACGTGAAGCGAAAGCCATCGATTGAGAAGAAAAGTCTATTTATAGTCACTCATGCCTTCGAAAGCCTTATTACTCGCTTTAAATAGCTTTTATAATCTCATTATTGATTTTAAGTCGAATTTTATTACATTTTTGGTTAAAACAGATTATATTTGAAAGTTTGCCTCGAGAAACATGAAGCAAAAGCCATCAATCGATAAGAAAAGTCCATTTATAGTCACTCATGCCTTCGAAAGCCTTATTACTCCTTTTAAATGTTTTTATAATCTCATTATTAATTTTAAGTTGAATTTTCTGACATTTTTGGATAAAACAGATTATAATTAAATGTTTGCCTATGGAAAGTTGAAGCGAAAGCCATCGATTGAGAAGAAAAGTACATTTATAGTCACTCATACCTTCGAAAGCCTTATTACTCGCTTCAAATGGCGTTATAATCGCATTATTGATTTTAAGTTAAATTTTCTTATATTTTTGGTTACAACAGATTATATTTGAACGTTTGCCTCGAGAAACATGAAGCAAAAGCCATCAATCGATAAGAAAAGTCCATTTATAGTCACTCATGCCTTCGAAAGCCTTATTACTCGCTTTAAATGGTTTTATATTCTTATTATTGATTTTCAGTTGAATTTTCCTACATTTTTGGTTGAAACAGATTATAATTGAATGTTTGCATAGGGAAACGTGAAGCGAAAGCCATCGATTGAGAAGAAAAATCCATTTATAGTCACTCATGCCTTCGAAAGCCTTATTACTCGCTTTAAATGCTTTTATAATCTCATTATTGATTTTAAGTTGAATTTTCTTACATTTTTGGATAAAACAGATTATATTTGAATGTTTGCCTCGAGAAAGATGAAGCAAAAGCCATCGATCGATAAGAAAAGTCCATTTATAGTCACTCATGCCTTCGAAAGCCTTATTACTCGCTTTAAATGCTTTTATAGTCTCATTATTGATTTTAAGTTGAATTTTCTAACATTTTTGGATAAAACATATTAGAATTAAATGTTTGCCTTGGGAAACTTAAAGCGAAAGCCATCGATTGAGAAGAAAAGTACATTTATAGTCACTCATACCTTCGAAAGCCTTATTACTCGCTTAAAATGGTTTTATAATCGCATTATTGGTTTTAAGTTAAATTTTCATACATTTTCGATTAAAACAGATTATATTTGAATGTTTGCCTCGAGAAACATGAAGCAAAAGCCCTCGATCGATAAGAAAAGTCCATTTATAGTCACTCATGCCTTCGAAAGCCTTATTACTCGCTTTAAATAGCTTTTATAATCTCATTATTGATTTCAAGTTGAATTTTCTTACATTTTTGGTTAAAACAGATTATATTTAAATGTTTACCTCGGGAAACGCGAAGTGAAAGCCATCGATTGAGAAGAAAAGTCCATTTATAGTCACTCATGCCTTCGAAAGCCTTATTACTAGTTTTAAATGGTTTTATAATTTCATTATTGATTTTAAGTTGAATTTTCTTACATTTTTGGTTAAAACAGATTATAATTGAATGTTTACCTCGGGAAACGTGAAGCGAAAGCCATCGATTGAGAAGAGAAGTCCATTTATAGTCACTCATGCCTTCGAAAGCCTTATTACTCGCTTTAAATAGCTTTTATAATCTCATTATTGATTTTAAGTTGAATTTTCTTACATTTTTGGTTAAAACAGATTATATTTGAATGTTTGCCTCGAGAAACATGAAGCAAAAGCCATCAATCGATAAGAAAAGTCCATTTATAGTCACTCATGCCTTCGAAAGCCTTATTACTCCTTTGAAATGCTTTTATAATCTCATTATTAATTTTAAGTTGAATTTTCTAACTTTTTTGGATAAAACAGATTATATTTAAATGTTTACCTCGGGAAACGCGAAGTGAAAGCCATCGATTGAGAAGAAAAGTCCATTTATAGTCACTCATGCCTTCGAAAGCCTTATTACTCGCTTAAAATGGTTTTATAATCGCATTATTGATTTTAAGTTGAGTTTTCTTATATTTTTCATTAACACAGATTATATTTGATTGTTTGCCTCGAGAAACGTGAAGCAAAAGCCATCGATCGACAAGAAAAGTCCATTTATAGTCACTCATGCCTTCGAAAGCCTTATTACTCGCTTTAAATGGTTTTATATTCTTATTATTGATTTTAAGTTGAATTTTCTTACATTTTTAGTTGAAACAGATTATAATTGAATGTTTGCATAGGGAAACGTGAAGCGAAAGCCATCGATTGAGAAGAAAAATCCATTTATAGTCACTCATGCCTTCGAAAGCCTTATTACTCGCTTTAAATGGTTTTATAATCTCATTATTGATTTTAAGTTGAATTTTCTTACATTTTTGGTTACAACAGATTATATTTGAACGTTTGCCTCGAGAAAAATGAAGCAAAAGCCATCAATCGATAAGAAAAGTACATTTATAGTCACTCATACCTTCGAAAGCCTTATTACTCGCTTCAAATGGCTTTATAATCGCATTATTGATTTTAAGTTAAATTTTCTTATATTTTTGGCTACAACAGATTATATTTGAACGTCTGCCTCAAGAAACATGAAGCAAAAGCCATCAATCAAAAAGAAAAGTCCATTTATAGTCACTCATGCCTTCGAAAGCCTTATTACTCGCTTTAAATGGTTTTATATTCTTATTATTGATTTTAAGTTGAATTTTCTTACATTTTTTGTTGAAACAGATTATAATTGAATGTTTGCATAGGGAAACGTGAAGCGAAAGCCATCGATTGAGAAGAAAAATCCATTTATAGTCACTCATGCCTTCGAAAGCCTTATTACTCGCTTTAAATGGTTTTATAATCTCATTATTGATTTTAAGTTGAATTTTCTTACATTTTTGGTTAAAACATATTATAATTGAATCTTTGCCTCAGGAAACGTGAAGCGAAAGCTATCGATTGAGAAGAAAAGTCCATTTATAGTCACGCATTCTTTCGAAAGCCTTATTACTCGCTTTAAATGCTTTTATAATCTCATTATTGACTTTAAGTCGAATTTTCTTAGATTTTTGGTTAAAACAGATTATATTTAAATGTTTACCTCGAGAAACGCGAAGTGAAAGCCATCGATTGAGAAGAAAAGCCCATTTATAGTCACTCATGCCTTCGAAAGCCTTATTACTCCTTTTAAATGCTTTTATAATCTCATTATTAATTTTAAGTTGAATTTTCTAACATTTTTGGTTAAAACAGAATATAATTGAATGTTTGCCTCGGGAAACGTGAAGCGAAAGCCATCGATTGAGAAGAAAAGTCTATTTATAGTCACTCATCCCTTCGAAAGCCTTATTACTCGCTTTAAATAGCTTTTATAATCTCATTATTGATTTTAAGTTGAATTTTCTTACATTTTTGGTTAAAACAGATTATATTTGAATGTTTGCCTCGAGAAACATGAAGCAAAAGCCATCGATCGATAAGAAAAGTCCATTTATAGTCACTCATGCCTTCGAAAGCCTTATTACTCGCTTTAAATGCTTTTATAGTCTCATTATTGATTTTAAGTTGAATTTTCTAATATTTTTGGATAAAACAGATTAGAATTAAATGTTTGCCTTGGGAAACTTAAAGCGAAAGCCATCGATTGAGAAGAAAAGTACATTTATAGTCACTCATACCTTCGAAAGCCTTATTACTCGCTTAAAATGGTTTTATAATCGCATTATTGGTTTTAAGTTAAATTTTCATACATTTTCGATTAAAACAGATTATATTTGAATGTTTGCCTCGAGAAACATGAAGCAAAAGCTATCGATCGATAAGAAAAGTCCATTTATAGTCACTCATGCCTTCGAAAGCCTTATTACTCGCTTTAAATAGCTTTTATAATCTCATTATTGATTTCAAGTTGAATTTTCTTACATTTTTGGTTAAAACAGATTATATTTAAATGTTTACCTCGGGAAACGCGAAGTGAAAGCCATCGATTGAGAAGAAAAGTCCATTTATAGTCACTCATGCCTTCGAAAGCCTTATTACTAGTTTTAAATGGTTTTATAATTTCATTATTGATTTTAAGTTGAATTTTCTTACATTTTTGGTTAAAACAGATTATAATTGAATGTTTACCTCGGGAAACGTGAAGCGAAAGCCATCGATTGAGAAGAAAAGTCCATTTATAATCACTCATGCCTTCGAAAGCCTTATTACTCGCTTTAAATAGCTTTTATAATCTCATTATTGATTTTAAGTTGAATTGTCTTACATTTTTGGTTAAAACAGATTATATTTGAATGTTTGCCTCGAGAAACATGAAGCAAAAGCCATCAATCGATAAGAAAAGTCCATTTATAGTCACTCATGCCTTCGAAAGCCTTATTACTCCTTTTAAATGCTTTTATAATCTCATTATTAATTTTAAGTTGAATTTTCTAACTTTTTTGGATAAAACAGATTATATTTAAATGTTTACTTCGGGAAACGCGAAGTGAAAGCCATCGATTGAGAAGAAAAGTCCATTTATAGTCACTCATGCCTTCCAAAGCCTTATTACTCGCTTAAAATGGTTTTATAATCGCATTATTTGTTTTAAGTTGAGTTTTCTTATATTTTTCATTAAAACAGATTATATTTGATTGTTTGCCTCGAGAAACATGAAGCAAAAGCCATCGATCGACAAGAAAAGTCCATTTATAGTCACTCATGCCTTCGAAAGCCTTATTACTCGCTTTAAATGGTTTTATATTCTTATTATTGATTTTAAGTTGAATTTTCTTACATTTTTGGTTGAAACAGATTATAATTGAATGTTTGCATAGGGAAACGTGAAGCGAAAGCCATCGATTGAGAAGAAAAATCCATTTATAGTCACTCATGCCTTCGAAAGCCTTATTACTCACTTTAAATGGTGTTATAATCTCATTATTGATTTTAAGTTGAATTTTCTTACATTTTTGGTTACAACAGATTATATTTGAACGTTTGCCTCGAGAAAAATGAAGCAAAAGCCATCAATCGATAAGAAAAGTCCATTTATAGTCACTCATGCCTTCGAAAGCCTTATTACTCCTTTTAAATGCTTTTATAATCTCATTATTAATTTTAAGTTGAATTTTCTAACTTTTTTGGATAAAACAGATTATATTTAAATGTTTACCTCGGGAAACGCGAAGTGAAAGCCATCGATTGAGAAGAAAAGTCCATTTATAGTCACTCATGCCTTCGAAAGCCTTATTACTCGCTTAAAATGGTTTTATAATCGCATTATTGATTTTAAGTTGAGTTTTCTTATATTTTTCATTAAAACAGATTATATTTGATTGTTTGCCTCGAGAAACATGAAGCAAAAGCCATCGATCGACAAGAAAAGTCCATTTATAGTCACTCATGCCTTCGAAAGCCTTATTACTCGCTTTAAATGGTTTTATATTCTTATTATTGATTTTAAGTTGAATTTTCTTACATTTTTGGTTGAAACAGATTATAATTGAATGTTTGCATAGGGAAACGTGAAGCGAAAGCCATCGATTGAGAAGAAAAATCCATTTATAGTCACTCATGCCTTCGAAAGCCTTATTACTCACTTTAAATGGTTTTATAATCTCATTATTGATTTTAAGTTGAATTTTCTTACATTTTTGGTTACAACAGATTATATTTGAACGTTTGCCTCGAGAAAAATGAAGCAAAAGCCATCAATCGATAAGAAAAGTACATTTATAGTCACTCATACCTTCGAAAGCCTTATTACTCGCTTCAAATGGCTTTATAATCGCATTATTGATTTTAAGTTAAATTTTCTTATATTTTTGGCTACAACAGATTATATTTGAACGTCTGCCTCGAGAAACATGAAGCAAAAGCCATCAATCGAAAAGAAAAGTCCATTTATAGTCACTCATGCCTTCAAAAGCCTTATTACTCGCTTTAAATGGTTTTATATTCTTATTATTGATTTTAAGTTGAATTTTCTTACATTTTTGGTTGAAACAGATTATAATTGAATGTTTGCATAGGGAAACGTGAAGCGAAAGCCATCGATTGAGAAGAAAAATCCATTTATAGTCACTCATGCCTTCGAAAGCCTTATTACTCGCTTTAAATGGTTTTATAATCTCATTATTGATTTTAAGTTGAATTTTCTTACATTTTTGGTTAAAACAGATTATAATTGAATCTTTGCCTCAGGAAACGTGAAGCGAAAGCTATCGATTGAGAAGAAAAGTCCATTTATAGTCACGCATTCTTTCGAAAGCCTTATTACTCGCTTTAAATGCTTTTATAATCTCATTATTGACTTTAAGTTGAATTTTCTTAGATTTTTGATTAAAACAGATTATATTTAAATGTTTACCTCGGGAAACGCGAAGTGAAAGCCATCGATTGAGAAGAAAAGCCCATTTATAGTCACTCATGCCTTCGAAAGCCTTATTACTCGTTTTAAATGGTTTTATAATTTCATTATTGATTTTAAGTTGAATTTTCTTACATTTTTGGTTAAAACAGAATATAATTGAATGTTTGCCTCGGGAAACGTGAAGCGAAAGCCATCGATTGAGAAGAAAAGTCTATTTATAGTCACTCATGCCTTCGAAAGCCTTATTACTCTCTTTAAATGCTTTTATAATCTCATTATTGATTTTAAGTTGAATTTTCTTACATTTTTGGTTACAACAGATTATATTTGAACGTTTGCCTCGAGAAAAATGAAGCAAAAGCCATCAATCGATATAAAAAGTTCATTTATAGTCACTCATGCCTTCGAAAGCCTTATTACTCGCTTTAAATGCTTTTATAATCTCATTATTGATTTTAAGTTGAATTTTTTTACATTTTTGGTTGAAACAGATTATAATTGAATGTTTGCATAGGGAAACATGAAGCGAAAGCTATCGATTGAGAAGAGAAGTCCATTTATAGTCACTCATGCCTTCGAAAGCCTTATTACTAGCTTTAAATGCTTTTATAATCTCATTATTGATTTTAAGTTGAATTTTCTTACATTTTTGGTTACAACAGATTATATTTGAACGTTTGCCTCGAGAAAAATGAAGCAAAAGCCATCAATCGATAAGAAAAGTTCATTTATAGTCACTCATGCCTTCGAAAGCCTTATTACTCGCTTTAAATGCTTTTATAATCTCATTATTGATTTTAAGTTGAATTTTCTTACATTTTTGGTTAAAACAGACTATAATTGAATGTTTGCCTTCGGAAACGAGAAGCGAAAGCTATCAATTGAGAAGAAAAGTACATTTATAGTCAGTCATACCTTCGAAAGCCTTATTACTCGCTTAAAATGGTTTTATAATCGCATTATTGATTTTAAGTTTAGTTTTCTTATATTTTTTATTAAAACAGATTATATTTGAATGTTTGCCTCGAGAAACATGAAGCAAAAGCTATCAATCGACAAGAAAAGTCCATTTATAGTCACTCATGCCTTCGAAAGCCTTATTACTCGCTTTAAATGGTTTTATATTCTTATTATTGATTTTAAGTTGAATTTTCTTATTTTTTGGTTGAAACAGATTATAATTGAATGTTTGCATAGGGAAACATGAAGCGAAAGCCATCGATTGGGAAGAAAAGTCCATTTATAGTCACTCATGCCTTCGAAAGCCTTATTACTCGCTTTAAATGCTTTTATAATCTCATTATTGATTTTAAGTTGAATTTTCTTACATTTTTTGTTAAAACAGATCATATTTAAATGTTTACCTCGAGAAACGTGAAGCGAAAGCCATCGATTGAGAAGAAAAGTCCATTTATAGTCACTCATGCCTTCGAAAGCCTTATTACTCGCTTTAAATGCTTTTATAATCTCATTATTGATTTTAAGTTGAATTTTCTTACATTTTTGGTTAAAACAAATTATAATTGAATGTTTGCCTTGGGAAACGTGAAGCGAAAGCCATCGATTGAGAAGAAAAGTCCATTTATAGTCACTCATGCCTTCGAAAGCCTTATTACTCGCTTTAAATGCTTTTATAATCTCATTATTGATTTTAAGTTGAATTTTCTTACATTTTTGGTTAAAACAGATTATATTTAAATGTTTACCTCGAGAAACGTGAAGCGAAAGCCATCGATTGAGAAGAAAAGTCCATTTATAGTCACTCATGCCTTCGAAAGCCTTATTACTCGCTTAAAATGGCTTTATAATCGCATTATTGATTTTAAGTTGAATTTTCTTACATTTTTGGTTGAAACAGATTATAATTGAATGTTTGCATAGGGAAACGCGAAGCGAAAGCCATCGATTGAGAAGAATAGTCCATTTATAGTCACTCATGCCTTCGAAACCCTTATTACTCGCTTTAAATGCTTTTATAATCTCATTATTGATTTTAAGTTGAATTTTCTTACATTTTTGGTTAAAACAGATTATAATTGAATGTTTTCCTCGAGAAACGTGAAGCGAAAGCTATCGATTGAGAAGAAAAGTCCATTTATAGTCACTCATTCCTTCGAAAGCCTTATTACTCGCTTTAAATGCTTTTATAATCTCATTATTGATTTTAAGTTGAATTTTCTTACATTTTTGGTTACAACAGATTATATTTGAACGTTTGCCTCGAGAAAAATGAAGCAAAAGCCATCAATCGATAAGAAAAGTACATTTATAGTCACTCATACCTTCGAAAGCCTTATTACTCGCTTCAAATGGCTTTATAATCGCATTATTGATTTTAAGTTAAATTTTCTTATATTTTTGGCTACAACAGATTATATTTGAACGTCTGCCTCGAGAAACATGAAGCAAAAGCCATCAATCGAAAAGAAAAGTCCATTTATAGTCACTCATGCCTTCAAAAGCCTTATTACTCGCTTTAAATGGTTTTATATTCTTATTATTGATTTTAAGTTGAATTTTCTTACATTTTTGGTTGAAACAGATTATAATTGAATGTTTGCATAGGGAAACGTGAAGCGAAAGCCATCGATTGAGAAGAAAAATCCATTTATAGTCACTCATGCCTTCGAAAGCCTTATTACTCGCTTTAAATGGTTTTATAATCTCATTATTGATTTTAAGTTGAATTTTCTTACATTTTTGGTTAAAACAGATTATAAATGAATCTTTGCCTCAGGAAACGTGAAGCGAAAGCTATCGATTGAGAAGAAAAGTCCATTTATAGTCACGCATTCTTTCGAAAGCCTTATTACTCGCTTTAAATGCTTTTATAATCTCATTATTGACTTTAAGTTGAATTTTCTTAGATTTTTGATTAAAACAGATTATATTTAAATGTTTACCTCGGGAAACGCGAAGTGAAAGCCATCGATTGAGAAGAAAAGCCCATTTATAGTCACTCATGCCTTCGAAAGCCTTATTACTCGTTTTAAATGGTTTTATAATTTCATTATTGATTTTAAGTTGAATTTTCTTACATTTTTGGTTAAAACAGAATATAATTGAATGTTTGCCTCGGGAAACGTGAAGCGAAAGCCATCGATTGAGAAGAAAAGTCTATTTATAGTCACTCATGCCTTCGAAAGCCTTATTACTCTCTTTAAATGCTTTTATAATCTCATTATTGATTTTAAGTTGAATTTTCTTACATTTTTGGTTACAACAGATTATATTTGAACGTTTGCCTCGAGAAAAATGAAGCAAAAGCCATCAATCGATATAAAAAGTTCATTTATAGTCACTCATGCCTTCGAAAGCCTTATTACTCGCTTTAAATGCTTTTATAATCTCATTATTGATTTTAAGTTGAATTTTTTTACATTTTTGGTTGAAACAGATTATAATTGAATGTTTGCATAGGGAAACATGAAGCGAAAGCTATCGATTGAGAAGAGAAGTCCATTTATAGTCACTCATGCCTTCGAAAGCCTTATTACTAGCTTTAAATGCTTTTATAATCTCATTATTGATTTTAAGTTGAATTTTCTTACATTTTTGGTTACAACAGATTATATTTGAACGTTTGCCTCGAGAAAAATGAAGCAAAAGCCATCAATCGATAAGAAAAGTTCATTTATAGTCACTCATGCCTTCGAAAGCCTTATTACTCGCTTTAAATGCTTTTATAATCTCATTATTGATTTTAAGTTGAATTTTCTTACATTTTTGGTTAAAACAGACTATAATTGAATGTTTGCCTTCGGAAACGAGAAGCGAAAGCTATCAATTGAGAAGAAAAGTACATTTATAGTCACTCATACCTTCGAAAGCCTTATTACTCGCTTCAAATGGCTTTATAATCGCATTATTGATTTTAAGTTAAATTTTCTTATATTTTTGGCTACAACAGATTATATTTGAACGTCTGCCTCAAGAAACATGAAGCAAAAGCCATCAATCGAAAAGAAAAGTCCATTTATAGTCACTCATGCCTTCGAAAGCCTTATTACTCGCTTTAAATGGTTTTATATTCTTATTATTGATTTTAAGTTGAATTTTCTTACATTTTTTGTTGAAACAGATTATAATTGAATGTTTGCATAGGGAAACGTGAAGCGAAAGCCATCGATTGAGAAGAAAAATCCATTTATAGTCACTCATGCCTTCGAAAGCCTTATTACTCGCTTTAAATGGTTTTATAATCTCATAATTGATTTTAAGTTGAATTTTCTTACATTTTTGGTTAAAACATATTATAATTGAATCTTTGCCTCAGGAAACGTGAAGCGAAAGCTATCGATTGAGAAGAAAAGTCCATTTATAGTCACGCATTCTTTCGAAAGCCTTATTACTCGCTTTAAATGCTTTTATAATCTCATTATTGACTTTAAGTCGAATTTTCTTAGATTTTTGGTTAAAACAGAATATATTTAAATGTTTACCTCGGGAAACGCGAAGTGAAAGCCATCGATTGAGAAGAAAAGCCCATTTATAGTCACTCATGCCTTCGAAAGCCTTATTACTCCTTTTAAATGCTTTTATAATCTCATTATTAATTTTAAGTTGAATTTTCTAACATTTTTGGTTAAAACAGAATATAATTGAATGTTTGCCTCGGGAAACGTGAAGCGAAAGCCATCGATTGAGAAGAAAAGTCTATTTATAGTCACTCATCCCTTCGAAAGCCTTATTACTCGCTTAAAATGGTTTTATAATCGCATTATTGGTTTTAAGTTAAATTTTCATACATTTTCGATTAAAACAGATTATATTTGAATGTTTGCCTCGAGAAACATGAAGCAAAAGCCCTCGATCGATAAGAAAAGTCCATTTATAGTCACTCATGCCTTCGAAAGCCTTATTACTCGCTTTAAATAGCTTTTATAATCTCATTATTGATTTCAAGTTGAATTTTCTTACATTTTTGGTTAAAACAGATTATATTTAAATGTTTACCTCGGGAAACGCGAAGTGAAAGCCATCGATTGAGAAGAAAAGTCCATTTATAGTCACTCATGCCTTCGAAAGCCTTATTACTAGTTTTAAATGGTTTTATAATTTCATTATTGATTTTAAGTTGAATTTTCTTACATTTTTGGTTAAAACAGATTATAATTGAATGTTTACCTCGGGAAACGTGAAGCGAAAGCCATCGATTGAGAAGAAAAGTCCATTTATAATCACTCATGCCTTCGAAAGCCTTATTACTCGCTTTAAATAGCTTTTATAATCTCATTATTGATTTTAAGTTGAATTTTCTTACATTTTTGGTTAAAACAGATTATATTTGAATGTTTGCCTCGAGAAACATGAAGCAAAAGCCATCAATCGATAAGAAAAGTCCATTTATAGTCACTCATGCCTTCGAAAGCCTTATTACTCCTTTTAAATGCTTTTATAATCTCATTATTAATTTTAAGTTGAATTTTCTAACTTTTTTGGATAAAACAGATTATATTTAAATGTTTACCTCGGGAAACGCGAAGTGAAAGCCATCGATTGAGAAGAAAAGTCCATTTATAGTCACTCATGCCTTCGAAAGCCTTATTACTCGCTTAAAATGGTTTTATAATCGCATTATTGATTTTAAGTTGAGTTTTCTTATATTTTTCATTAAAACAGATTATATTTGATTGTTTGCCTCGAGAAACATGAAGCAAAAGCCATCGATCGACAAGAAAAGTCCATTTATAGTCACTCATGCCTTCGAAAGCCTTATTACTCGCTTTAAATGGTTTTATATTCTTATTATTGATTTTAAGTTGAATTTTCTTACATTTTTGGTTGAAACAGATTATAATTGAATGTTTGCATAGGGAAACGTGAAGCGAAAGCCATCGATTGAGAAGAAAAGTCCATTTATAGTCACTCATGCCTTCGAAAGCCTTATTACTCGCTTAAAATGGTTTTATAATCGTATTATTGATTTTAAGTTGAGTTTTCTTATATTTTTCATTAAAACAGATTATATTTGATTGTTTGCCTCGAGAAACATGAAGCAAAAGCCATCGATCGACAAGAAAAGTCCATTTATAGTCACTCATGCCTTCGAAAGCCTTATTACTCGCTTTAAATGGTTTTATATTCTTATTATTGATTTTAAGTTGAATTTTCTTACATTTTTGGTTGAAACAGATTATAATTGAATGTTTGCATAGGGAAACGTGAAGCGAAAGCCATCGATTGAGAAGAAAAATCCATTTATAGTCACTCATGCCTTCGAAAGCCTTATTACTCACTTTAAATGGTTTTATAATCTCATTATTGATTTTAAGTTGAATTTTCTTACATTTTTGGTTACAACAGATTATATTTGAACGTTTGCCTCGAGAAAAATGAAGCAAAAGCCATCAATCGATAAGAAAAGTCCATTTATAGTCACTCATGCCTTCGAAAGCCTTATTACTCCTTTTAAATGCTTTTATAATCTCATTATTAATTTTAAGTTGAATTTTCTAACTTTTTTGGATAAAACAGATTATATTTAAATGTTTACCTCGGGAAACGCGAAGTGAAAGCCATCGATTGAGAAGAAAAGTCCATTTATAGTCACTCATGCCTTCGAAAGCCTTATTACTCGCTTAAAATGGTTTTATAATCGCATTATTGATTTTAAGTTGAGTTTTCTTATATTTTTCATTAAAACAGATTATATTTGATTGTTTGCCTCGAGAAACATGAAGCAAAAGCCATCGATCGACAAGAAAAGTCCATTTATAGTCACTCATGCCTTCGAAAGCCTTATTACTCGCTTTAAATGGTTTTATATTCTTATTATTGATTTTAAGTTGAATTTTCTTACATTTTTGGTTGAAACAGATTATAATTGAATGTTTGCATAGGGAAACGTGAAGCGAAAGCCATCGATTGAGAAGAAAAATCCATTTATAGTCACTCATGCCTTCGAAAGCCTTATTACTCACTTTAAATGGTTTTATAATCTCATTATTGATTTTAAGTTGAATTTTCTTACATTTTTGGTTACAACAGATTATATTTGAACGTTTGCCTCGAGAAAAATGAAGCAAAAGCCATCAATCGATAAGAAAAGTCCATTTATAGTCACTCATGCCTTCGAAAGCCTTATTACTCCTTTTAAATGCTTTTATAATCTCATTATTAATTTTAAGTTGAATTTTCTAACTTTTTTGGATAAAACAGATTATATTTAAATGTTTACCTCGGGAAACGCGAAGTGAAAGCCATCGATTGAGAAGAAAAGTCCATTTATAGTCACTCATGCCTTCGAAAGCCTTATTACTCGCTTAAAATGGTTTTATAATCGTATTATTGATTTTAAGTTGAGTTTTCTTATATTTTTCATTAAAACAGATTATATTTGATTGTTTGCCTCGAGAAACATGAAGCAAAAGCCATCGATCGACAAGAAAAGTCCATTTATAGTCACTCATGCCTTCGAAAGCCTTATTACTCGCTTTAAATGGTTTTATATTCTTATTATTGATTTTAAGTTGAATTTTCTTACATTTTTGGTTGAAACAGATTATAATTGAATGTTTGCATAGGGAAACGTGAAGCGAAAGCCATCGATTGAGAAGAAAAATCCATTTATAGTCACTCATGCCTTCGAAAGCCTTATTACTCACTTTAAATGGTTTTATAATCTCATTATTGATTTTAAGTTGAATTTTCTTACATTTTTTGTTACAACAGATTATATTTGAACGTTTGCCTCGAGAAAAATGAAGCAAAAGCCATCAATCGATAAGAAAAGTCCATTTATAGTCACTCATGCCTTCGAAAGCCTTATTACTCCTTTTAAATGCTTTTATAATCTCATTATTAATTTTAAGTTGAATTTTCTAACTTTTTTGGATAAAACAGATTATATTTAAATGTTTACCTCGGGAAACGCGAAGTGAAAGCCATCGATTGAGAAGAAAAGTCCATTTATAGTCACTCATGCCTTCGAAAGCCTTATTACTCGCTTAAAATGGTTTTATAATCGCATTATTGATTTTAAGTTGAGTTTTCTTATATTTTTCATTAAAACAGATTATATTTGATTGTTTGCCTCGAGAAACATGAAGCAAAAGCCATCGATCGACAAGAAAAGTCCATTTATAGTCACTCATGCCTTCGAAAGCCTTATTACTCGCTTTAAATGGTTTTATATTCTTATTATTGATTTTAAGTTGAATTTTCTTACATTTTTGGTTGAAACAGATTATAATTGAATGTTTGCATAGGGAAACGTGAAGCGAAAGCCATCGATTGAGAAGAAAAATCCATTTATAGTCACTCATGCCTTCGAAAGCCTTATTACTCACTTTAAATGGTTTTATAATCTCATTATTGATTTTAAGTTGAATTTTCTTACATTTTTGGTTACAACAGATTATATTTGAACGTTTGCCTCGAGAAAAATGAAGCAAAAGCCATCAATCGATAAGAAAAGTACATTTATAGTCACTCATACCTTCGAAAGCCTTATTACTCGCTTCAAATGGCTTTATAATCGCATTATTGATTTTAAGTTAAATTTTCTTATATTTTTGGCTACAACAGATTATATTTGAACGTCTGCCTCGAGAAACATGAAGCAAAAGCCATCAATCGAAAAGAAAAGTCCATTTATAGTCACTCATGCCTTCAAAAGCCTTATTACTCGCTTTAAATGGTTTTATATTCTTATTATTGATTTTAAGTTGAATTTTCTTACATTTTTGGTTGAAACAGATTATAATTGAATGTTTGCATAGGGAAACGTGAAGCGAAAGCCATCGATTGAGAAGAAAAATCCATTTATAGTCACTCATGCCTTCGAAAGCCTTATTACTCGCTTTAAATGGTTTTATAATCTCATTATTGATTTTAAGTTGAATTTTCTTACATTTTTGGTTAAAACAGATTATAATTGAATCTTTGCCTCAGGAAACGTGAAGCGAAAGCTATCGATTGAGAAGAAAAGTCCATTTATAGTCACGCATTCTTTCGAAAGCCTTATTACTCGCTTTAAATGCTTTTATAATCTCATTATTGACTTTAAGTTGAATTTTCTTAGATTTTTGGTTAAAACAGATTATATTTAAATGTTTACCTCAGGAAACACGAAGTGAAAGCCATCGATTGAGAAGAAAAGCCCATTTATAGTCACTCATGCCTTCGAAAGCCTTATTACTCGTTTTAAATGGTTTTATAATTTCATTATTGATTTTAAGTTGAATTTTCTTACATTTTTGGTTAAAACAGAATATAATTGAATGTTTGCCTCGGGAAACGTGAAGCGAAAGCCATCGATTGAGAAGAAAAGTCTATTTATAGTCACTCATGCCTTCGAAAGCCTTATTACTCGCTTTAAATGCTTTTATAATCTCATTATTGATTTTAAGTTGAATTTTCTTACATTTTTGGTTACAACAGATTATATTTGAACGTTTGGCTCGAGAAAAATGAAGCAAAAGCCATCAATCGATATAAAAAGTTCATTTATAGTCACTCATGCCTTCGAAAGCCTTATTACTCGCTTTAAATGCTTTTATAATCTCATTATTGATTTTAAGTTGAATTTTTTTACATTTTTGGTTGAAACAGATTATAATTGAATGTTTGCATAGGGAAACATGAAGCGAAAGCTATCGATTGAGAAGAGAAGTCCATTTATAGTCACTCATGCCTTCGAAAGCCTTATTACTAGCTTTAAATGCTTTTATAATCTCATTATTGATTTTAAGTTGAATTTTCTTACATTTTTGGTTACAACAGATTATATTTGAACGTTTGCCTCGAGAAAAATGAAGCAAAAGCCATCAATCGATAAGAAAAGTTCATTTATAGTCACTCATGCCTTCGAAAGCCTTATTACTCGCTTTAAATGCTTTTATAATCTCATTATTGATTTTAAGTTGAATTTTCTTACATTTTTGGTTAAAACAGACTATAATTGAATGTTTGCCTTCGGAAACGAGAAGCGAAAGCTATCAATTGAGAAGAAAAGTACATTTATAGTCAGTCATACCTTCGAAAGCCTTATTACTCGCTTAAAATGGTTTTATAATCGCATTATTGATTTTAAGTTTAGTTTTCTTATATTTTTTATTAAAACAGATTATATTTGAATGTTTGCCTCGAGAAACATGAAGCAAAAGCTATCAATCGACAAGAAAAGTCCATTTATAGTCACTCATGCCTTCGAAAGCCTTATTACTCGCTTTAAATGGTTTTATATTCTTATTATTGATTTTAAGTTGAATTTTCTTATTTTTTGGTTGAAACAGATTATAATTGAATGTTTGCATAGGGAAACATGAAGCGAAAGCCATCGATTGGGAAGAAAAGTCCATTTATAGTCACTCATGCCTTCGAAAGCCTTATTACTCGCTTTAAATGCTTTTATAATCTCATTATTGATTTTAAGTTGAATTTTCTTACATTTTTTGTTAAAACAGATTATATTTAAATGTTTACCTCGAGAAACGTGAAGCGAAAGCCATCGATTGAGAAGAAAAGTCCATTTATAGTCACTCATGCCTTCGAAAGCTTTATTACTCGCTTTAAATGCTTTTATAATCTCATTATTGATTTTAAGTTGAATTTTCTTACATTTTTGGTTAAAACAAATTATAATTGAATGTTTGCCTTGGGAAACGTGAAGCGAAAGCCATCGATTGAGAAGAAAAGTCCATTTATAGTCACTCATGCCTTCGAAAGCCTTATTACTCGCTTTAAATGCTTTTATAATCTCATTATTGATTTTAAGTTGAATTTTCTTACATTTTTGGTTAAAACAGATTATATTTAAATGTTTACCTCGAGAAACGTGAAGCGAAAGCCATCGATTGAGAAGAAAAGTCCATTTATAGTCACTCATGCCTTCGAAAGCCTTATTACTCGCTTTAAATGGTTTTATAATCTCATTATTGATTTTAAGTTGAATTTTCTTACATTTTTGGTTAAAACAAATTATAATTGAATGTTTGCCTTGGGAAACGTGAAGCGAAAGCCATCGATTGAGAAGAAAAGTCCATTTCTAGTCACTCATGCCTTCGAAAGCCTTATTACTCGCTTTAAATTGCTTTTATAATCTCATTATTGATTTTAAGTTGAATTTTCTTACATTTTTGGATAAAACAGATTATATTTGAATGTTTGCCTCGAGAAACATGAAGTAAAAGCCATCGATCGATAAGAAAAGTCCATTTATAGTCACTCATGCCTTTGAAAGCCTTATTACTCGCTTTAAATGCTTTTATAATCTCATTATTGATTTTAAGTTTAATTTTCTAACATTTTTGGATAGAACAGATTATAATTAAATGTTTGCCTTGGGAAATTTGAAGCGAAAACTATCGATTGAGAAGAAAAGTACATTTATACTCACTCATACCTTCAAAAGTCTTATTACTCGCTTAAAATGGCTTTATAATCGCATTATTGATTTTAAGTTGAATTTTCTTACATTTTTGGTTAAAACAGATTATAATTGAATGTTTGCATAGGGAAACGCGAAGCGAAAGCCATCGATTGAGAAGAATAGTCCATTTATAGTCACTCATGCCTTCGAAACCCTTATTACTCGCTTTAAATGCTTTTATAATCTCATTATTGATTTTAAGTTGAATTTTCTTACATTTTTGGTTAAAACAGATTATAATTGAATGTTTTCCTCGAGAAACGTGAAGCGAAAGCTATCGATTGAGAAGAAAAGTCCATTTATAGTCACTCATTCCTTCGAAAGCCTTATTACTCGCTTTAAATGCTTTTATAATCTCATTATTGATTTTAAGTTGAATTTTCTTACATTTTTGGTTACAACAGATTATATTTGAACGTTTGCCTCGAGAAAAATGAAGCAAAAGCCATCAATCGATAAGAAAAGTACATTTATAGTCACTCATACCTTCGAAAGCCTTATTACTCGCTTCAAATGGCTTTATAATCGCATTATTGATTTTAAGTTAAATTTTCTTATATTTTTGGCTACAACAGATTATATTTGAACGTCTGCCTCGAGAAACATGAAGCAAAAGCCATCAATCGAAAAGAAAAGTCCATTTATAGTCACTCATGCCTTCAAAAGCCTTATTACTCGCTTTAAATGGTTTTATATTCTTATTATTGATTTTAAGTTGAATTTTCTTACATTTTTGGTTGAAACAGATTATAATTGAATGTTTGCATAGGGAAACGTGAAGCGAAAGCCATCGATTGAGAAGAAAAATCCATTTATAGTCACTCATGCCTTCGAAAGCCTTATTACTCGCTTTAAATGGTTTTATAATCTCATTATTGATTTTAAGTTGAATTTTCTTACATTTTTGGTTAAAACAGATTATAAATGAATCTTTGCCTCAGGAAACGTGAAGCGAAAGCTATCGATTGAGAAGAAAAGTCCATTTATAGTCACGCATTCTTTCGAAAGCCTTATTACTCGCTTTAAATGCTTTTATAATCTCATTATTGACTTTAAGTTGAATTTTCTTAGATTTTTGATTAAAACAGATTATATTTAAATGTTTACCTCGGGAAACGCGAAGTGAAAGCCATCGATTGAGAAGAAAAGCCCATTTATAGTCACTCATGCCTTCGAAAGCCTTATTACTCGTTTTAAATGGTTTTATAATTTCATTATTGATTTTAAGTTGAATTTTCTTACATTTTTGGTTAAAACAGAATATAATTGAATGTTTGCCTCGGGAAACGTGAAGCGAAAGCCATCGATTGAGAAGAAAAGTCTATTTATAGTCACTCATGCCTTCGAAAGCCTTATTACTCTCTTTAAATGCTTTTATAATCTCATTATTGATTTTAAGTTGAATTTTCTTACATTTTTGGTTACAACAGATTATATTTGAACGTTTGCCTCGAGAAAAATGAAGCAAAAGCCATCAATCGATATAAAAAGTTCATTTATAGTCACTCATGCCTTCGAAAGCCTTATTACTCGCTTTAAATGCTTTTATAATCTCATTATTGATTTTAAGTTGAATTTTTTTACATTTTTGGTTGAAACAGATTATAATTGAATGTTTGCATAGGGAAACATGAAGCGAAAGCTATCGATTGAGAAGAGAAGTCCATTTATAGTCACTCATGCCTTCGAAAGCCTTATTACTAGCTTTAAATGCTTTTATAATCTCATTATTGATTTTAAGTTGAATTTTCTTACATTTTTGGTTACAACAGATTATATTTGAACGTTTGCCTCGAGAAAAATGAAGCAAAAGCCATCAATCGATAAGAAAAGTTCATTTATAGTCACTCATGCCTTCGAAAGCCTTATTACTCGCTTTAAATGCTTTTATAATCTCATTATTGATTTTAAGTTGAATTTTCTTACATTTTTGGTTAAAACAGACTATAATTGAATGTTTGCCTTCGGAAACGAGAAGCGAAAGCTATCAATTGAGAAGAAAAGTACATTTATAGTCACTCATACCTTCGAAAGCCTTATTACTCGCTTCAAATGGCTTTATAATCGCATTATTGATTTTAAGTTAAATTTTCTTATATTTTTGGCTACAACAGATTATATTTGAACGTCTGCCTCAAGAAACATGAAGCAAAAGCCATCAATCGAAAAGAAAAGTCCATTTATAGTCACTCATGCCTTCGAAAGCCTTATTACTCGCTTTAAATGGTTTTATATTCTTATTATTGATTTTAAGTTGAATTTTCTTACATTTTTTGTTGAAACAGATTATAATTGAATGTTTGCATAGGGAAACGTGAAGCGAAAGCCATCGATTGAGAAGAAAAATCCATTTATAGTCACTCATGCCTTCGAAAGCCTTATTACTCGCTTTAAATGGTTTTATAATCTCATAATTGATTTTAAGTTGAATTTTCTTACATTTTTGGTTAAAACATATTATAATTGAATCTTTGCCTCAGGAAACGTGAAGCGAAAGCTATCGATTGAGAAGAAAAGTCCATTTATAGTCACGCATTCTTTCGAAAGCCTTATTACTCGCTTTAAATGCTTTTATAATCTCATTATTGACTTTAAGTCGAATTTTCTTAGATTTTTGGTTAAAACAGATTATATTTAAATGTTTACCTCGGGAAACGCGAAGTGAAAGCCATCGATTGAGAAGAAAAGCCCATTTATAGTCACTCATGCCTTCGAAAGCCTTATTACTCCTTTTAAATGCTTTTATAATCTCATTATTAATTTTAAGTTGAATTTTCTAACATTTTTGGTTAAAACAGAATATAATTGAATGTTTGCCTCGGGAAACGTGAAGCGAAAGCCATCGATTGAGAAGAAAAGTCTATTTATAGTCACTCATCCCTTCGAAAGCCTTATTACTCGCTTAAAATGGTTTTATAATCGCATTATTGGTTTTAAGTTAAATTTTCATACATTTTCGATTAAAACAGATTATATTTGAATGTTTGCCTCGAGAAACATGAAGCAAAAGCTATCGATCGATAAGAAAAGTCCATTTATAGTCACTCATGCCTTCGAAAGCCTTATTACTCGCTTTAAATAGCTTTTATAATCTCATTATTGATTTCAAGTTGAATTTTCTTACATTTTTGGTTAAAACAGATTATATTTAAATGTTTACCTCGGGAAACGCGAAGTGAAAGCCATCGATTGAGAAGAAAAGTCCATTTATAGTCACTCATGCCTTCGAAAGCCTTATTACTAGTTTTAAATGGTTTTATAATTTCATTATTGATTTTAAGTTGAATTTTCTTACATTTTTGGTTAAAACAGATTATAATTGAATGTTTACCTCGGGAAACGTGAAGCGAAAGCCATCGATTGAGAAGAAAAGTCCATTTATAATCACTCATGCCTTCGAAAGCCTTATTACTCGCTTTAAATAGCTTTTATAATCTCATTATTGATTTTAAGTTGAATTTTCTTACATTTTTGGTTAAAACAGATTATATTTGAATGTTTGCCTCGAGAAACATGAAGCAAAAGCCATCAATCGATAAGAAAAGTCCATTTATAGTCACTCATGCCTTCGAAAGCCTTATTACTCCTTTTAAATGCTTTTATAATCTCATTATTAATTTTAAGTTGAATTTTCTAACTTTTTTGGATAAAACAGATTATATTTAAATGTTTACCTCGGGAAACGCGAAGTGAAAGCCATCGATTGAGAAGAAAAGTCCATTTATAGTCACTCATGCCTTCGAAAGCCTTATTACTCGCTTAAAATGGTTTTATAATCGCATTATTGATTTTAAGTTGAGTTTTCTTATATTTTTCATTAAAACAGATTATATTTGATTGTTTGCCTCGAGAAACATGAAGCAAAAGCCATCGATCGACAAGAAAAGTCCATTTATAGTCACTCATGCCTTCGAAAGCCTTATTACTCGCTTTAAATGGTTTTATATTCTTATTATTGATTTTAAGTTGAATTTTCTTACATTTTTGGTTGAAACAGATTATAATTGAATGTTTGCATAGGGAAACGTGAAGCGAAAGCCATCGATTGAGAAGAAAAATCCATTTATAGTCACTCATGCCTTCGAAAGCCTTATTACTCACTTTAAATGGTTTTATAATCTCATTATTGATTTTAAGTTGAATTTTCTTACATTTTTAGTTACAACAGATTATATTTGAACGTTTGCCTCGAGAAAAATGAAGCAAAAGCCATCAATCGATAAGAAAAGTCCATTTATAGTCACTCATGCCTTCGAAAGCCTTATTACTCCTTTTAAATGCTTTTATAATCTCATTATTAATTTTAAGTTGAATTTTCTAACTTTTTTGGATAAAACAGATTATATTTAAATGTTTACCTCGGGAAACGCGAAGTGAAAGCCATCGATTGAGAAGAAAAGTCCATTTATAGTCACTCATGCCTTCGAAAGCCTTATTACTCGCTTAAAATGGTTTTATAATCGCATTATTGATTTTAAGTTGAGTTTTCTTATATTTTTCATTAAAACAGATTATATTTGATTGTTTGCCTCGAGAAACATGAAGCAAAAGCCATCGATCGACAAGAAAAGTCCATTTATAGTCACTCATGCCTTCGAAAGCCTTATTACTCGCTTTAAATGGTTTTATATTCTTATTATTGATTTTAAGTTGAATTTTCTTACATTTTTGGTTGAAACAGATTATAATTGAATGTTTGCATAGGGAAACGTGAAGCGAAAGCCATCGATTGAGAAGAAAAATCCATTTATAGTCACTCATGCCTTCGAAAGCCTTATTACTCACTTTAAATGGTTTTATAATCTCATTATTGATTTTAAGTTGAATTTTCTTACATTTTTGGTTACAACAGATTATATTTGAACGTTTGCCTCGAGAAAAATGAAGCAAAAGCCATCAATCGATAAGAAAAGTCCATTTATAGTCACTCATGCCTTCGAAAGCCTTATTACTCCTTTTAAATGCTTTTATAATCTCATTATTAATTTTAAGTTGAATTTTCTAACTTTTTTGGATAAAACAGATTATATTTAAATGTTTACCTCGGGAAACGCGAAGTGAAAGCCATCGATTGAGAAGAAAAGTCCATTTATAGTCACTCATGCCTTCGAAAGCCTTATTACTCGCTTAAAATGGTTTTATAATCGCATTATTGATTTTAAGTTGAGTTTTCTTATATTTTTCATTAAAACAGATTATATTTGATTGTTTGCCTCGAGAAACATGAAGCAAAAGCCATCGATCGACAAGAAAAGTCCATTTATAGTCACTCATGCCTTCGAAAGCCTTATTACTCGCTTTAAATGGTTTTATATTCTTATTATTGATTTTAAGTTGAATTTTCTTACATTTTTGGTTGAAACAGATTATAATTGAATGTTTGCATAGGGAAACGTGAAGCGAAAGCCATCGATTGAGAAGAAAAATCCATTTATAGTCACTCATGCCTTCGAAAGCCTTATTACTCACTTTAAATGGTTTTATAATCTCATTATTGATTTTAAGTTGAATTTTCTTACATTTTTGGTTACAACAGATTATATTTGAACGTTTGCCTCGAGAAAAATGAAGCAAAAGCCATCAATCGATAAGAAAAGTACATTTATAGTCACTCATACCTTCGAAAGCCTTATTACTCGCTTCAAATGGCTTTATAATCGCATTATTGATTTTAAGTTAAATTTTCTTATATTTTTGGCTACAACAGATTATATTTGAACGTCTGCCTCGAGAAACATGAAGCAAAAGCCATCAATCGAAAAGAAAAGTCCATTTATAGTCACTCATGCCTTCAAAAGCCTTATTACTCGCTTTAAATGGTTTTATATTCTTATTATTGATTTTAAGTTGAATTTTCTTACATTTTTGGTTGAAACAGATTATAATTGAATGTTTGCATAGGGAAACGTGAAGCGAAAGCCATCGATTGAGAAGAAAAATCCATTTATAGTCACTCATGCCTTCGAAAGCCTTATTACTCGCTTTAAATGGTTTTATAATCTCATTATTGATTTTAAGTTGAATTTTCTTACATTTTTGGTTAAAACAGATTATAATTGAATCTTTGCCTCAGGAAACGTGAAGCGAAAGCTATCGATTGAGAAGAAAAGTCCATTTATAGTCACGCATTCTTTCGAAAGCCTTATTACTCGCTTTAAATGCTTTTATAATCTCATTATTGACTTTAAGTTGAATTTTCTTAGATTTTTGGTTAAAACAGATTATATTTAAATGTTTACCTCAGGAAACACGAAGTGAAAGCCATCGATTGAGAAGAAAAGCCCATTTATAGTCACTCATGCCTTCGAAAGCCTTATTACTCGTTTTAAATGGTTTTATAATTTCATTATTGATTTTAAGTTGAATTTTCTTACATTTTTGGTTAAAACAGAATATAATTGAATGTTTGCCTCGGGAAACGTGAAGCGAAAGCCATCGATTGAGAAGAAAAGTCTATTTATAGTCACTCATGCCTTCGAAAGCCTTATTACTCGCTTTAAATGCTTTTATAATCTCATTATTGATTTTAAGTTGAATTTTCTTACATTTTTGGTTACAACAGATTATATTTGAACGTTTGGCTCGAGAAAAATGAAGCAAAAGCCATCAATCGATATAAAAAGTTCATTTATAGTCACTCATGCCTTCGAAAGCCTTATTACTCGCTTTAAATGCTTTTATAATCTCATTATTGATTTTAAGTTGAATTTTTTTACATTTTTGGTTGAAACAGATTATAATTGAATGTTTGCATAGGGAAACATGAAGCGAAAGCTATCGATTGAGAAGAGAAGTCCATTTATAGTCACTCATGCCTTCGAAAGCCTTATTACTAGCTTTAAATGCTTTTATAATCTCATTATTGATTTTAAGTTGAATTTTCTTACATTTTTGGTTACAACAGATTATATTTGAACGTTTGCCTCGAGAAAAATGAAGCAAAAGCCATCAATCGATAAGAAAAGTTCATTTATAGTCACTCATGCCTTCGAAAGCCTTATTACTCGCTTTAAATGCTTTTATAATCTCATTATTGATTTTAAGTTGAATTTTCTTACATTTTTGGTTAAAACAGAATATAATTGAATGTTTTCCTTCGGAAACGAGAAGCGAAAGCTATCAATTGAGAAGAAAAGTACATTTATAGTCAGTCATACCTTCGAAAGCCTTATTACTCGCTTAAAATGGTTTTATAATCGCATTATTGATTTTAAGTTTAGTTTTCTTATATTTTTTATTAAAACAGATTATATTTGAATGTTTGCCTCGAGAAACATGAAGCAAAAGCTATCAATCGACAAGAAAAGTCCATTTATAGTCACTCATGCCTTCGAAAGCCTTATTACTCGCTTTAAATGGTTTTATATTCTTATTATTGATTTTAAGTTGAATTTTCTTATTTTTTGGTTGAAACAGATTATAATTGAATGTTTGCATAGGGAAACATGAAGCGAAAGCCATCGATTGGGAAGAAAAGTCCATTTATAGTCACTCATGCCTTCGAAAGCCTTATTACTCGCTTTAAATGCTTTTATAATCTCATTATTGATTTTAAGTTGAATTTTCTTACATTTTTTGTTAAAACAGATTATATTTAAATGTTTACCTCGAGAAACGTGAAGCGAAAGCCATCGATTGAGAAGAAAAGTCCATTTATAGTCACTCATGCCTTCGAAAGCCTTATTACTCGCTTTAAATGCTTTTATAATCTCATTATTGATTTTAAGTTGAATTTTCTTACATTTTTGGTTAAAACAAATTATAATTGAATGTTTGCCTTGGGAAACGTGAAGCGAAAGCCATCGATTGAGAAGAAAAGTCCATTTATAGTCACTCATGCCTTCGAAAGCCTTATTACTCGCTTTAAATGCTTTTATAATCTCATTATTGATTTTAAGTTGAATTTTCTTACATTTTTGGTTAAAACAGATTATATTTAAATGTTTACCTCGAGAAACGTGAAGCGAAAGCCATCGATTGAGAAGAAAAGTCCATTTCTAGTCACTCATGCCTTCGAAAGCCTTATTACTCGCTTAAAATGGCTTTATAATCGCATTATTGATTTTAAGTTGAATTTTCTTACATTTTTGGTTGAAACAGATTATAATTGAATGTTTGCATAGGGAAACGCGAAGCGAAAGCCATCGATTGAGAAGAATAGTCCATTTATAGTCACTCATGCCTTCGAAACCCTTATTACTCGCTTTAAATGCTTTTATAATCTCATTATTGATTTTAAGTTGAATTTTCTTACATTTTTGGTTAAAACAGATTATAATTGAATGTTTTCCTCGAGAAACGTGAAGCGAAAGCTATCGATTGAGAAGAAAAGTCCATTTATAGTCACTCATTCCTTCGAAAGCCTTATTACTCGCTTTAAATGCTTTTATAATCTCATTATTGATTTTAAGTTGAATTTCCTTACATTTTTGGTTAAAACAGATTATAATTCAATATTTGCCTCTGGGAAACTGAAGCGAAAGCCATCGATTGAGAAGAAAAGTCCATTTATAGTTACTCATGCCTTCGAAAGCCTTATTACTCGCTTTAAATGCTTTTGTAATCTCATTATTGATTTTAAGTTGAATTTTCTTATATTTTTTATTAAAACAGATTATATTTGAATGTTTGCCTCGAGAAACATGAAGCAAAAGCTATCAATCGACAAGAAAAGTCCATTTATAGTCACTCATGCCTTCGAAAGCCTTATTACTCGCTTTAAATGGTTTTATATTCTTATTATTGATTTTAAGTTGAATTTTCTTATTTTTTGGTTGAAACAGATTATAATTGAATGTTTGCATAGGGAAACATGAAGCGAAAGCCATCGATTGGGAAGAAAAGTCCATTTATAGTCACTCATGCCTTCGAAAGCCTTATTACTCGCTTTAAATGCTTTTATAATCTCATTATTGATTTTAAGTTGAATTTTCTTACATTTTTTGTTAAAACAGATTATATTTAAATGTTTACCTCGAGAAACGTGAAGCGAAAGCCATCGATTGAGAAGAAAAGTCCATTTATAGTCACTCATGCCTTCGAAAGCCTTATTACTCGCTTTAAATGCTTTTATAATCTCATTATTGATTTTAAGTTGAATTTTCTTACATTTTTGGTTAAAACAAATTATAATTGAATGTTTGCCTTGGGAAACGTGAAGCGAAAGCCATCGATTGAGAAGAAAAGTCCATTTATAGTCACTCATGCCTTCGAAAGCCTTATTACTCGCTTTAAATGCTTTTATAATCTCATTATTGATTTTAAGTTGAATTTTCTTACATTTTTGGTTAAAACAGATTATATTTAAATGTTTACCTCGAGAAACGTGAAGCGAAAGCCATCGATTGAGAAGAAAAGTCCATTTATAGTCACTCATGCCTTCGAAAGCCTTATTACTCGCTTTAAATGGTTTTATAATCTCATTATTGATTTTAAGTTGAATTTTCTTACATTTTTGGTTAAAACAAATTATAATTGAATGTTTGCCTTGGGAAACGTGAAGCGAAAGCCATCGATTGAGAAGAAAAGTCCATTTCTAGTCACTCATGCCTTCGAAAGCCTTATTACTCGCTTTAAATTGCTTTTATAATCTCATTATTGATTTTAAGTTGAATTTTCTTACATTTTTGGATAAAACAGATTATATTTGAATGTTTGCCTCGAGAAACATGAAGTAAAAGCCATCGATCGATAAGAAAAGTCCATTTATAGTCACTCATGCCTTTGAAAGCCTTATTACTCGCTTTAAATGCTTTTATAATCTCATTATTGATTTTAAGTTTAATTTTCTAACATTTTTGGATAGAACAGATTATAATTAAATGTTTGCCTTGGGAAATTTGAAGCGAAAACTATCGATTGAGAAGAAAAGTACATTTATACTCACTCATACCTTCAAAAGTCTTATTACTCGCTTAAAATGGCTTTATAATCGCATTATTGATTTTAAGTTGAATTTTCTTACATTTTTGGTTAAAACAGATTATAATTGAATGTTTGCATAGGGAAACGCGAAGCGAAAGCCATCGATTGAGAAGAATAGTCCATTTATAGTCACTCATGCCTTCGAAACCCTTATTACTCGCTTTAAATGCTTTTATAATCTCATTATTGATTTTAAGTTGAATTTTCTTACATTTTTGGTTAAAACATATTATAATTGAATGTTTTCCTCGAGAAACGTGAAGCGAAAGCTATCGATTGAGAAGAAAAGTCCATTTATTGTCACTCATTCCTTCGAAAGCCTTATTACTCGCTTTAAATGCTTTTATAATCTCATTATTGATTTTAAGTTGAATTTCCTTACATTTTTGGTTAAAACAGATTATAATTGAATGTTTGCCTCTGGGAAACGTGAAGCGAAAGCCATCGATTGAGAAGAAAAGTCAATTTATAGTCACTCATGCCTTCGAAAGCCTTATTACTCGCTTTAAATGCTTTTATAATCTCATTATTGATTTTAAGTTGAATTTTCTTACATTTTTGGTTAAAACAGATTATAATTGAATGTTTACCTTCGGAAACGTGAAGCGAAAGCCATCGATTGAGAAAAAAAGTACATTTATAGTCACTCATACCTTCGAAAGCCTTATTACTCGCTTAAAATGGTTTTATAATCGCATTATTGGTTTTAAGTTAAATTTTCGTACATTTTCGATTAAAACAGATTATATTTGAATGTTTGCCTCGAGAAACATGAAGCAAAAGCCATCGATCGATAAGAAAAGTCCATTTATAGTCACTCATGCCTTCGAAAGCCTTCTTACTCGCTTTAAATAGCTTTTATAATCTCATTATTGATTTCAAGTTGAATTTTCTTACATTTTTGGTTAAAACAGATTATATTTAAATGTTTACCTCGGGAAACGCGAAGTGAAAGCCATCGATTGAGAAGAAAAGTCCATTTATAGTCACTCATGCCTTCGAAAGCCTTATTACTAGTTTTAAATGGTTTTATAATTTCATTATTGATTTTAAGTTGAATTTTCTTACATTTTTGGTTAAAACAGATTATAATTGAATGTTTGCCTCAGGAAACGTGAAGCGAAAGCTATCGATTAAGAAGAAAAGTCCATTTATAGTCACGCATTCTTTCGAAAGCCTTATTACTCGCTTTAAATGCTTTTATAATCTCTTTATTGATTTTAAGTTGAATTTTCTTAGATTTTTGGTTAAAACAGATTATATTTAAATGTTTACCTCGGGAAACGTGAAGTGAAAGCCATCGATTGAGAAGAAAAGCCCATTTATAGTCACTCATGCCTTCGAAAGTCTTATTACTCGTTTTAAATGGTTTTATAATTTCATTATTGATTTTAAGTTGAATTTTCTTACATTTTTGGTTAAAACAGAATATAATTGAATGTTTGCCTCGAGAAACGTGAAGCGAAAGCCATCGATTGAGAAGAAAAGTCCATTTATAGTCACTCATGCCTTCGAAAGCCTTATTACTCGCTTTAAATAGCTTTTATAATCTCATTATTGATTTTAAGTTGAATTTTCTTACATTTTTGGTTAAAACATATTATATTTGAATGTTGGCCTCGAGAAACATGAAGCAAAAGCCATCAATCGATAAGAAAAGTCCATTTATAGTCACTCATGCCTTCGAAAGCCTTATTACTCCTTTTAAATGCTTTTATAATCTCATTATTAATTTTAAGTTGAATTTTCTAACTTTTTTGGATAAAACAGATTATATTTAAATGTTTATCTTGGGAAACGCGAAGTGAAAGCCATCGATTGAGAAGAAAAGTTCATTTATAGTCACTCATGCCTTCGAAAGCCTTATTACTCGCTTAAAATGGTTTTATAATCGCATCATTGATTTTAAGTTGAGTTTTCTTATATTTTTCATTAAAACAGATTATATTTGATTGTTTGCCTCGAGAAACGTGAAGCAAAAGCCATCGATCGACAAGAAAAGTCCATTTATAGTCACTCATGCCTTCGAAAGCCTTATTACTCGCTTTAAATGGTTTTATATTCTTATTATTCATTTTAAGTTGAATTTTCTTACATTTTCGGTTGAAACAGATTATAATTGAATGTTTGCATAGGGAAACATGAAGCGAAAGCCATCGATTGAGAAGAAAAATCCATTTATAGTCGCTCATGCCTTCGAAAGCCTTATTACTCGCTTTAAATGCTTTTATAATCTCATTATTGATTTTAAGTTGAATTTTCTTACATTTTTGGTTCCAACAGATTATATTTGAACGTTTGCCTCGAGAAAAATGAAGCAAAAGCCATCAATCGATAAGAAAAGTACATTTATAGTCACTCATACCTTCGAAAGTCTTATTACTCGCTTCAAATGGCTTTATAATCGCATTATTGATTTTAAGTTAAATTTTCTTATATTTTTGGCTACAACAGATTATATTTGAACGTTTGCCTCGAGAAACATGAAGCAAAAGCCATCAATCGAAAAGAAAAGTCCATTTATAGTCACTCATGCCTTCGAAAGTCTTATTACTCGCTTTAAATGGTTTTATAATCTCATTATTGATTTTAAGTTGAATTTTCTTACATTTTTGGTTAAAACAGATTATAATTGAATGTTTGCCTCAGGAAACGTGAAGCGAAAGCTATCGATTAAGAAGAAAAGTCCATTTATAGTCACGCATTCTTTCGAAAGCCTTATTACTCGCTTTAAATGCTTTTATAATCTCTTTATTGATTTTAAGTTGAATTTTCTTAGATTTTTGGTTAAAACAGATTATATTTAAATGTTTACCTCGGGAAACGCGAAGTGAAAGCCATCGATTGAGAAGAAAAGCCCATTTATAGTCACTCATGCCTTCGAAAGTCTTATTACTCGTTTTAAATGGTTTTATAATTTCATTATTGATTTTAAGTTGAATTTTCTTACATTTTTGGTTAAAACAGAATATAATTGAATGTTTGCCTCGAGAAACGTGAAGCGAAAGCCATCGATTGAGAAGAAAAGTCCATTTATAGTCACTCATGCCTTCGAAAGCCTTATTACTCGCTTTAAATAGCTTTTATAATCTCATTATTGATTTTAAGTTGAATTTTCTTACATTTTTGGTTAAAACATATTATATTTGAATGTTGGCCTCGAGAAACATGAAGCAAAAGCCATCAATCGATAAGAAAAGTCCATTTATAGTCACTCATGCCTTCGAAAGCCTTATTACTCCTTTTAAATGCTTTTATAATCTCATTATTAATTTTAAGTTGAATTTTCTAACTTTTTTGGATAAAACAGATTATATTTAAATGTTTATCTTGGGAAACGCGAAGTGAAAGCCATCGATTGAGAAGAAAAGTTCATTTATAGTCACTCATGCCTTCGAAAGCCTTATTACTCGCTTAAAATGGTTTTATAATCGCATCATTGATTTTAAGTTGAGTTTTCTTATATTTTTCATTAAAACAGATTATATTTGATTGTTTGCCTCGAGAAACGTGAAGCAAAAGCCATCGATCGACAAGAAAAGTCCATTTATAGTCACTCATGCCTTCGAAAGCCTTATTACTCGCTTTAAATGGTTTTATATTCTTATTATTCATTTTAAGTTGAATTTTCTTACATTTTCGGTTGAAACAGATTATAATTGAATGTTTGCATAGGGAAACATGAAGCGAAAGCCATCGATTGAGAAGAAAAATCCATTTATAGTCGCTCATGCCTTCGAAAGCCTTATTACTCGCTTTAAATGCTTTTATAATCTCATTATTGATTTTAAGTTGAATTTTCTTACATTTTTGGTTCCAACAGATTATATTTGAACGTTTGCCTCGAGAAAAATGAAGCAAAAGCCATCAATCGATAAGAAAAGTACATTTATAGTCACTCATACCTTCGAAAGTCTTATTACTCGCTTCAAATGGCTTTATAATCGCATTATTGATTTTAAGTTAAATTTTCTTATATTTTTGGCTACAACAGATTATATTTGAACGTTTGCCTCGAGAAACATGAAGCAAAAGCCATCAATCGAAAAGAAAAGTCCATTTATAGTCACTCATGCCTTCGAAAGTCTTATTACTCGCTTTAAATGGTTTTATAATCTCATTATTGATTTTAAGTTGAATTTTCTTACATTTTTGGTTAAAACAGATTATAATTGAATGTTTGCCTCAGGAAACGTGAAGCGAAAGCTATCGATTAAGAAGAAAAGTCCATTTATAGTCACGCATTCTTTCGAAAGCCTTATTACTCGCTTTAAATGCTTTTATAATCTCTTTATTGATTTTAAGTTGAATTTTCTTAGATTTTTGGTTAAAACAGATTATATTTAAATGTTTACCTCGGGAAACGCGAAGTGAAAGCCATCGATTGAGAAGAAAAGCCCATTTATAGTCACTCATGCCTTCGAAAGTCTTATTACTCGTTTTAAATGGTTTTATAATTTCATTATTGATTTTAAGTTGAATTTTCTTACATTTTTGGTTAAAACAGAATATAATTGAATGTTTGCCTCGAGAAACGTGAAGCGAAAGCCATCGATTGAGAAGAAAAGTCCATTTATAGTCACTCATGCCTTCGAAAGCCTTATTACTCGCTTTAAATAGCTTTTATAATCTCATTATTGATTTTAAGTTGAATTTTCTTACATTTTTGGTTAAAACATATTATATTTGAATGTTGGCCTCGAGAAACATGAAGCAAAAGCCATCAATCGATAAGAAAAGTCCATTTATAGTCACTCATGCCTTCGAAAGCCTTATTACTCCTTTTAAATGCTTTTATAATCTCATTATTAATTTTAAGTTGAATTTTCTAACTTTTTTGGATAAAACAGATTATATTTAAATGTTTATCTTGGGAAACGCGAAGTGAAAGCCATCGATTGAGAAGAAAAGTTCATTTATAGTCACTCATGCCTTCGAAAGCCTTATTACTCGCTTAAAATGGTTTTATAATCGCATCATTGATTTTAAGTTGAGTTTTCTTATATTTTTCATTAAAACAGATTATATTTGATTGTTTGCCTCGAGAAACGTGAAGCAAAAGCCATCGATCGACAAGAAAAGTCCATTTATAGTCACTCATGCCTTCGAAAGCCTTATTACTCGCTTTAAATGGTTTTATATTCTTATTATTCATTTTAAGTTGAATTTTCTTACATTTTCGGTTGAAACAGATTATAATTGAATGTTTGCATAGGGAAACATGAAGCGAAAGCCATCGATTGAGAAGAAAAATCCATTTATAGTCGCTCATGCCTTCGAAAGCCTTATTACTCGCTTTAAATGCTTTTATAATCTCATTATTGATTTTAAGTTGAATTTTCTTACATTTTTGGTTCCAACAGATTATATTTGAACGTTTGCCTCGAGAAAAATGAAGCAAAAGCCATCAATCGATAAGAAAAGTACATTTATAGTCACTCATACCTTCGAAAGTCTTATTACTCGCTTCAAATGGCTTTATAATCGCATTATTGATTTTAAGTTAAATTTTCTTATATTTTTGGCTACAACAGATTATATTTGAACGTTTGCCTCGAGAAACATGAAGCAAAAGCCATCAATCGAAAAGAAAAGTCCATTTATAGTCACTCATGCCTTCGAAAGCCTTATTACTCGCTTTAAATGGTTTTATAATCTCATTATTGATTTTAAGTTGAATTTTCTTACATTTTTGGTTAAAACAGATTATAATTGAATGTTTGCCTCAGGAAACGTGAAGCGAAAGCTATCGATTAAGAAGAAAAGTCCATTTATAGTCACGCATTCTTTCGAAAGCCTTATTACTCGCTTTAAATGCTTTTATAATCTCTTTATTGATTTTAAGTTGAATTTTCTTAGATTTTTGGTTAAAACAGATTATATTTAAATGTTTACCTGTGGAAACGTGAAGTGAAAGCCATCGATTGAGAAGAAAAGCCCATTTATAGTCACTCATGCCTTCGAAAGTCTTATTACTCGTTTTAAATGGTTTTATAATTTCATTATTGATTTTAAGTTGAATTTTCTTACATTTTTGGTTAAAACAGAATATAATTGAATGTTTGCCTCGAGAAACGTGAAGCGAAAGCCATCGATTGAGAAGAAAAGTCCATTTATAGTCACTCATGCCTTCGAAAGCCTTATTACTCGCTTTAAATAGCTTTTATAATCTCATTATTGATTTTAAGTTGAATTTTCTTACATTTTTGGTTAAAACATATTATATTTGAATGTTGGCCTCGAGAAACATGAAGCAAAAGCCATCAATCGATAAGAAAAGTCCATTTATAGTCACTCATGCCTTCGAAAGCCTTATTACTCCTTTTAAATGCTTTTATAATCTCATTATTAATTTTAAGTTGAATTTTCTAACTTTTTTGGATAAAACAGATTATATTTAAATGTTTATCTTGGGAAACGCGAAGTGAAAGCCATCGATTGAGAAGAAAAGTTCATTTATAGTCACTCATGCCTTCGAAAGCCTTATTACTCGCTTAAAATGGTTTTATAATCGCATCATTGATTTTAAGTTGAGTTTTCTTATATTTTTCATTAAAACAGATTATATTTGATTGTTTGCCTCGAGAAACGTGAAGCAAAAGCCATCGATCGACAAGAAAAGTCCATTTATAGTCACTCATGCCTTCGAAAGCCTTATTACTCGCTTTAAATGGTTTTATATTCTTATTATTCATTTTAAGTTGAATTTTCTTACATTTTCGGTTGAAACAGATTATAATTGAATGTTTGCATAGGGAAACATGAAGCGAAAGCCATCGATTGAGAAGAAAAATCCATTTATAGTCGCTCATGCCTTCGAAAGCCTTATTACTCGCTTTAAATGCTTTTATAATCTCATTATTGATTTTAAGTTGAATTTTCTTATATTTTTGGTTCCAACAGATTATATTTGAACGTTTGCCTCGAGAAAAATGAAGCAAAAGCCATCAATCGATAAGAAAAGTACATTTATAGTCACTCATACCTTCGAAAGTCTTATTACTCGCTTCAAATGGCTTTATAATCGCATTATTGATTTTAAGTTAAATTTTCTTATATTTTTGGCTACAACAGATTATATTTGAACGTTTGCCTCGAGAAACATGAAGCAAAAGCCATCAATCGAAAAGAAAAGTCCATTTATAGTCACTCATGCCTTCGAAAGTCTTATTACTCGCTTTAAATGGTTTTATAATCTCATTATTGATTTTAAGTTGAATTTTCTTACATTTTTGGTTAAAACAGATTATAATTGAATGTTTGCCTCAGGAAACGTGAAGCGAAAGCTATCGATTAAGAAGAAAAGTCCATTTATAGTCACGCATTCTTTCGAAAGCCTTATTACTCGCTTTAAATGCTTTTATAATCTCTTTATTGATTTTAAGTTGAATTTTCTTAGATTTTTGGTTAAAACAGATTATATTTAAATGTTTACCTCGGGAAACGCGAAGTGAAAGCCATCGATTGAGAAGAAAAGCCCATTTATAGTCACTCATGCCTTCGAAAGTCTTATTACTCGTTTTAAATGGTTTTATAATTTCATTATTGATTTTAAGTTGAATTTTCTTACATTTTTGGTTAAAACAGAATATAATTGAATGTTTGCCTCGAGAAACGTGAAGCGAAAGCCATCGATTGAGAAGAAAAGTCCATTTATAGTCACTCATGCCTTCGAAAGCCTTATTACTCGCTTTAAATAGCTTTTATAATCTCATTATTGATTTTAAGTTGAATTTTCTTACATTTTTGGTTAAAACATATTATATTTGAATGTTGGCCTCGAGAAACATGAAGCAAAAGCCATCAATCGATAAGAAAAGTCCATTTATAGTCACTCATGCCTTCGAAAGCCTTATTACTCCTTTTAAATGCTTTTATAATCTCATTATTAATTTTAAGTTGAATTTTCTAACTTTTTTGGATAAAACAGATTATATTTAAATGTTTATCTTGGGAAACGCGAAGTGAAAGCCATCGATTGAGAAGAAAAGTTCATTTATAGTCACTCATGCCTTCGAAAGCCTTATTACTCGCTTAAAATGGTTTTATAATCGCATCATTGATTTTAAGTTGAGTTTTCTTATATTTTTCATTAAAACAGATTATATTTGATTGTTTGCCTCGAGAAACGTGAAGCAAAAGCCATCGATCGACAAGAAAAGTCCATTTATAGTCACTCATGCCTTCGAAAGCCTTATTACTCGCTTTAAATGGTTTTATATTCTTATTATTCATTTTAAGTTGAATTTTCTTACATTTTCGGTTGAAACAGATTATAATTGAATGTTTGCATAGGGAAACATGAAGCGAAAGCCATCGATTGAGAAGAAAAATCCATTTATAGTCGCTCATGCCTTCGAAAGCCTTATTACTCGCTTTAAATGCTTTTATAATCTCATTATTGATTTTAAGTTGAATTTTCTTACATTTTTGGTTCCAACAGATTATATTTGAACGTTTGCCTCGAGAAAAATGAAGCAAAAGCCATCAATCGATAAGAAAAGTACATTTATAGTCACTCATACCTTCGAAAGTCTTATTACTCGCTTCAAATGGCTTTATAATCGCATTATTGATTTTAAGTTAAATTTTCTTATATTTTTGGCTACAACAGATTATATTTGAACGTTTGCCTCGAGAAACATGAAGCAAAAGCCATCAATCGAAAAGAAAAGTCCATTTATAGTCACTCATGCCTTCGAAAGCCTTATTACTCGCTTTAAATGGTTTTATAATCTCATTATTGATTTTAAGTTGAATTTTCTTACATTTTTGGTTAAAACAGATTATAATTGAATGTTTGCCTCAGGAAACGTGAAGCGAAAGCTATCGATTAAGAAGAAAAGTCCATTTATAGTCACGCATTCTTTCGAAAGCCTTATTACTCGCTTTAAATGCTTTTATAATCTCTTTATTGATTTTAAGTTGAATTTTCTTAGATTTTTGGTTAAAACAGATTATATTTAAATGTTTACCTGTGGAAACGTGAAGTGAAAGCCATCGATTGAGAAGAAAAGCCCATTTATAGTCACTCATGCCTTCGAAAGTCTTATTACTCGTTTTAAATGGTTTTATAATTTCATTATTGATTTTAAGTTGAATTTTCTTACATTTTTGGTTAAAACAGAATATAATTGAATGTTTGCCTCGAGAAACGTGAAGCGAAAGCCATCGATTGAGAAGAAAAGTCCATTTATAGTCACTCATGCCTTCGAAAGCCTTATTACTCGCTTTAAATAGCTTTTATAATCTCATTATTGATTTTAAGTTGAATTTTCTTACATTTTTGGTTAAAACATATTATATTTGAATGTTGGCCTCGAGAAACATGAAGCAAAAGCCATCAATCGATAAGAAAAGTCCATTTATAGTCACTCATGCCTTCGAAAGCCTTATTACTCCTTTTAAATGCTTTTATAATCTCATTATTAATTTTAAGTTGAATTTTCTAACTTTTTTGGATAAAACAGATTATATTTAAATGTTTATCTTGGGAAACGCGAAGTGAAAGCCATCGATTGAGAAGAAAAGTTCATTTATAGTCACTCATGCCTTCGAAAGCCTTATTACTCGCTTAAAATGGTTTTATAATCGCATCATTGATTTTAAGTTGAGTTTTCTTATATTTTTCATTAAAACAGATTATATTTGATTGTTTGCCTCGAGAAACGTGAAGCAAAAGCCATCGATCGACAAGAAAAGTCCATTTATAGTCACTCATGCCTTCGAAAGCCTTATTACTCGCTTTAAATGGTTTTATATTCTTATTATTCATTTTAAGTTGAATTTTCTTACATTTTCGGTTGAAACAGATTATAATTGAATGTTTGCATAGGGAAACATGAAGCGAAAGCCATCGATTGAGAAGAAAAATCCATTTATAGTCGCTCATGCCTTCGAAAGCCTTATTACTCACTTTAAATGCTTTTATAATCTCATTATTGATTTTAAGTTGAATTTTCTTACATTTTTGGTTCCAACAGATTATATTTGAACGTTTGCCTCGAGAAAAATGAAGCAAAAGCCATCAATCGATAAGAAAAGTACATTTATAGTCACTCATACCTTCGAAAGTCTTATTACTCGCTTCAAATGGCTTTATAATCGCATTATTGATTTTAAGTTAAATTGTCTTATATTTTTGGCTACAACAGATTATATTTGAACGTTTGCCTCGAGAAACATGAAGCAAAAGCCATCAATCGAAAAGAAAAGTCCATTTATAGTCACTCATGCCTTCGAAAGCCTTATTACTCGCTTTAAATGGTTTTATAATCTCATTATTGATTTTAAGTTGAATTTTCTTACATTTTTGGTTAAAACAGATTATAATTGAATCTTTGCCTCAGGAAACATGAAGCGAAAGCTATCGATTAAGAAGAAAAGTCCATTTATAGTCACGCATTCTTTCGAAAGCCTTATTACTCGCTTTAAATGCTTTTATAATCTCTTTATTGATTTTAAGTTGAATTTTCTTAGATTTTTGGTTAAAACAGATTATATTTAAATGTTTACCTAGGGAAACGCGAAGTGAAAGCCATCGATTGAGAAGAAAAGCCCATTTATAGTCACTCATGCCTTCGAAAGTCTTATTACTCGTTTTAAATGGTTTTATAATTTCATTATTGATTTTAAGTTGAATTTTCTTACATTTTTGGTTAAAACAGAATATAATTGAATGTTTGCCTCGAGAAACGTGAAGCGAAAGCCATCGATTGAGAAGAAAAGTCCATTTATAGTCACTCATGCCTTCGAAAGCCTTATTACTCGCTTTAAATAGTTTTATATTCTTATTATTGATTTTAAGTTGAATTTTCTTATTTTTTGGTTGAAACAGATTATATTTGAATGTTTGCCTCGAGAAACATGAAGCAAAAGCCATCAATCGATAAGAAAAGTCCATTTATAGTCACTCATCCCTTCGAAAGCCTTATTACTCCTTTTAAATGCTTTTATAATCTCATTATTAATTTTAAGTTGAATTTTCTAACTTTTTTGGATAAAACAGATTATATTTAAATGTTTACCTCGGGAAACGCGAAGTGAAAGCCATCGATTGAGAAGAAAAGTCCATTTATAGTCAATCATGCCTTCGAAAGCCTTATTACTCGCTTAAAATGGTTTTATAATCGCATTATTGATTTTAAGTTGAGTTTTCTTATATTTTTCTTTAAAACAGATTATATTTGATTGTTTGCCTCGAGAAACGTGAAGCAAAAGCCATCGATCGACAAGAAAAGTCCATTTATAGTCACTCATGCCTTCGAAAGCCTTATTACTCGCTTTAAATGGTTTTATATTCTTATTATTCATTTTAAGTTGAATTTTCTTACATTTTCGGTTGAAACAGATTATAATTGAATGTTTGCATAGGGAAACATGAGGCGAAAGCCATCGATTGAGAAGAAAAATCCATTTATAGTCGCTCATGCCTTCGAAAGCCTTATTACTCGCTTTAAATGCTTTTATAATCTCATTATTGATTTTAAGTTGAATTTTCTTACATTTTTTGTTACAACAGATTATATTTGAACGTTTGCCTTGAGAAAAATGAAGCAAAAGCCATCAATCGATAAGAAAAGTACATTTATAGTCACTCATACCTTCGAAAGCCTTATTACTCGCTTCAAATGACTTTATAATCGCATTATTGATTTTAAGTTAAATGTTCTTATATTTTTGGCTACAACAGATTATATTTGAACGTCTGCCTCGAGAAACATGAAGCAAAAGCCATCAATCAAAAAGAAAAGTCCATTTATAGTCACTCATGCCTTCGAAAGCCTTATTACTCGCTTTAAATGGTTTTATATTCTTATTATTGATTTTAAGTTGAATTTTCCTACATTTTTGGTTGAAACAGATTATAATTGAATGTTTACATAGGGAAACGTGAAGTGAAAGCCATCGATTGAGAAGAAAAATCCATTTATAGTCACTCATGCCTTCGAAAGCCTTATTACTCGCTTTAAATGGTTTTATAATCTCATTATTGATTTTAAGTTGAATTTTCTTACATTTTTGGTTAAAACAGATTATAATTGAATCTTTGCCTTAGGAAACGTGAAGCGAAAGCTATCGATTGAGAAGAAAAGTCCATTTATAGTCACGCATTCTTTCGAAAGCCTTATTACTCGCTTTAAATGCTTTTATAATCTCATTATTGATTTTAAGTTGAATTTTCTTAGATTTTTGGTTAAAACAGATTATATTTAAATGTTTACCTCGGGAAACGTGAAGTGAAAGCCATCGATTGAGAAGAAAAGCCCATTTATAGTCACTCATGCCTTCGAAAGCCTTATTACTCGTTTTAAATGGTTTTATAATTTCATTATTGATTTTAAGTTGAATTTTCTTACATTTTTGGTTAAAACAGAATATAATTGAATGTTTGCCTCGGGAAACGTGAAGCAAAAGCCATCGATTGAGAAGAAAAGTCTATTTATAGTCACTCATGCCTTAGAAAGCCTTATTACTCGCTTTAAATAGCTTTTATAATCTCATTATTGATTTTAAGTTTAATTTTCTAACATTTTTGGATAAAACAGATTATAATTAAATGTTTGCCTTGGGAAATTTGAAGCAAAAACTATCGATTGAGAAGAAAAGTACATTTATACTCACTCATACCTTCGAAAGTCTTATTACTCGCTTAAAATGGCTTTATAATCGCATTATTGATTTTAAGTTGAATTTTCTTACATTTTTGGTTGAAACAGATTATAATTGAATGTTTGCATAGGGAAACGCGAAGCGAAAGCCATCGATTGAGAAGAATAGTCCATTTATAGTCGCTCAGGCCTACGAAACCCTTATTACTCACTTTAAATGCTTTTATAATCTCATTATTGATTTTAAGTTGAATTTTCTTACATTTTTGGTTAAAACAGATTATAATTGAATGTTTTCCTCGAGAAACGTGAAGAGAAAGCTATCGATTGAGAAGAAAAGTCCATTTATAGTCACTCATTCCTTCGAAAGCCTTATTACTCGCTTTAAATGCTTTTATAATCTCATTATTGATTTTAAGTTGAATTTCCTTACATTTTTGGTTAAAATAGATTATAATTGAATGTTTGCCTCTGGGAAACGTGAAGCGAAAGCCATCGATTGAGAAGAAAAGTCCATTTACAGTCACTCATGCCTTCGAAAGCCTTATTACTCTCTTTAAATGCTTTTATAATCTCATTATTGATTTTAAGTTGAATTTTCTTACATTTTTGGTTAAAACAGATTATAATTGAATGTTTGCCTCGAGAAACATGAAGCAAAAGCCTTCGATCGATAAGAAAAGTCCATTTATAGTCACTCATGCCTTCGAAAGCCTTATTTCTCGCTTTAAATTGTTTTATAATCTCATTATTGATTTTAAGTTGAATTTTCTTACATTTTTGGTTAAAACAAATTATAATTGAATGTTTGCCTTGGGAAACGTGAAGCGAAAGCCATCGATTGAGAAGAAAAGTCCATTTATAGTCACTCATTCCTTCGAAAGCCTTATTACTCGCTTTAAATGCTTTTATAATCTCATTATTGATTTTAAGTTGAATTTTCTTACATTTTTGGTTAAAACAGATTATATTTAAATGTTTACCTCGAGAAACGTGAAGCGAAAGCCATCGATTGAGAAGAAAAATCCATTTATAGTCACTCATGCCTTCGGAAGCCTTATTACTCGCTTTAAATGGTTTTATAATCTCATTATTGATTTTAAGTTGAATTTTCTTACATTTTTGGTTAAAACAAATTATAATTGAATGTTTGCCTTGGGAAACGTGAAGCGAAAGCCATCGATTGAGAAGAAAAGTCCATTTCTAGTCACTCATACCTTCGAAAGCCTTATTACTCGCTTTAAATTGCTTTTATAATCTCATTATTGATTTTAAGTTGAATTTTCTTACATTTTTGGATAAAACAGATTATATTTGAATGTTTGCCTCGAGAAACATGAAGTAAAAGCCATCGATCGATAAGAAAAGTCCATTTATAGTCACTCATGCCTTTGAAAGCCTTATTACTCGCTTTAAATGCTTTTATAATCTCATTATTGATTTTAAGTTTAATTTTCTAACATTTTTGGATAGAACAGATTATAATTAAATGTTTGCCTTGGGAAATTTGAAGCGAAAACTATCGATTGAGAAGAAAAGTACATTTATACTCACTCATACCTTCGAAAGTCTTATTACTCGCTTAAAATGGCTTTATAATCGCATTATTGATTTTAAGTTGAATTTTCTTACATTTTTGGTTGAAACAGATTATAATTGAATGTTTGCATAGGGAAACGCGAAGCGAAAGCCATCGATTGAGAAGAATAGTCCATTTATAGTCACTCATGCCTTCGAAACCCTTATTACTCGCTTTAAATGCTTTTATAATCTCATTATTGATTTTAAGTTGAATTTTCTTACATTTTTGGTTAAAACATATTATAATTGAATGTTTTCCTCGAGAAACGTGAAGCGAAAGCTATCGATTGAGAAGAAAAGTCCATTTATTGTCACTCATTCCTTCGAAAGCCTTATTACTCGCTTTAAATGCTTTTATAATCTCATTATTGATTTTCAGTTGAATTTCCTTACATTTTTGGTTAAAACAGATTATAATTGAATGTTTGCCTCTAGGAAACGTGAAGCGAAAGCCATCCATTGAGAAGAAAAGTCCATTTATAGTCACTCATGCCTTCGAAAGCCTTATTACTCGCTTTAAATGCTTTTATAATCTCATTATTGATTTTAAGTTGAATTTTCTTACATTTTTGGTTAAAACAAATTATAATTGAATGTTTACCTTGGGAAACGTGAAGTGAAAGCCATCGATTGAGAAGAAAAGTCCATTTATAGTCACTCATTCCTTCGAAAGCCTTATTACTCGCTTTAAATGCTTTTATAATCTCATTATTGATTTTAAGTTGAATTTTCTTACATTTTTGGTTAAAACAGATTATATTTAAATGTTTACCTCGAGAAACGTGAAGCGAAAGCCATCGATTGAGAAGAAAAGTCCATTTATAGTCACTCATGCCTTCGGAAGCCTTATTACTCGCTTTAAATGGTTTTATAATCTCATTATTGATTTTAAGTTGAATTTTCTTACATTTTTGGTTAAAACAAATTATAATTGAATGTTTGCCTTGGGAAACGTGAAGCGAAAGCCATCGATTGAGAAGAAAAGTCCATTTCTAGTCACTCATGCCTTCGAAAGCCTTATTACTCGCTTTAAATTGCTTTTATAATCTCATTATTGATTTTAAGTTGAATTTTCTTACATTTTTGGATAAAACAGATTATATTTGAATGTTTGCCTCGAGAAACATGAAGTAAAAGCCATCGATCGATAAGAAAAGTCCATTTATAGTCACTCATGCCTTTGAAAGCCTTATTACTCGCTTTAAATGCTTTTATAATCTCATTATTGATTTTAAGTTTAATTTTCTAACATTTTTGGATAGAACAGATTATAATTAAATGTTTGCCTTGGGAAATTTGAAGTGAAAACTATCGATTGAGAAGAAAAGTACATTTATACTCACTCATACCTTCAAAAGTCTTATTACTCGCTTAAAATGGCTTTATAATCGCATTATTGATTTTAAGTTGAATTTTCTTACATTTTTGGTTGAAACAGATTATAATTGAATGTTTGCATAGGGAAACGCGAAGCGAAAGCCATCGATTGAGAAGAATAGTCCATTTATAGTCACTTAGGCCTTCGAAACCCTTATTACTCGCTTTAAATGCTTTTATAATCTCATTATTGATTTTAAGTTGAATTTTCTTACATTTTTGGTTAAAACATATTATAATTGAATGTTTTCCTCGAGAAACGTGAAGCGAAAGCTATCGATTGAGAAGAAAAGTCCATTTATAGTCACTCATTCCTTCGAAAGCCTTATTACTCGCTTTAAATGCTTTTATAATCTCATTATTGATTTTAAGTTGAATTTCCTTACATTTTTGGTTAAAACAGATTATAATTGAATGTTTGCCTCTGGGAAACGTGAAGCGAAAGCCATCGATTGAGAAGAAAAGTCCATTTATAGTCACTCATGCCTTCGAAAGCCTTATTACTCTCTTTAAATGCTTTTATAATCTCATTATTGATTTTAAGTTGAATTTTCTTACATTTTTGGTTAAAACAGATTATAATTGAATGTTTGCCTCGAGAAACATGAAGCAAAAGCCATCGATCGATAAGAAAAGTCCATTTATAGTCACTCATGCCTTCGAAAGCCTTATTTCTCGCTTTAAATGGTTTTATAATCTCATTATTGATTTTAAGTTGAATTTTCTTACATTTTTGGTTAAAACAAATTATAATTGAATGTTTGCCTTGGGAAACGTGAAGCGAAAGCCATCGATTGAGAAGAAAAGTCCATTTATAGTCACTCATTCCTTCGAAAGCCTTATTACTCGCTTTAAATGCTTTTATAATCTCATTATTGATTTTAAGTTGAATTTTCTTACATTTTTGGTTAAAACAGATTATATTTAAATGTTTACCTCGAGAAACATGAAGCGAAAGCCATCGATTGAGAAGAAAAATCCATTTATAGTCACTCATGCCTTCGGAAGCCTTATTACTCGCTTTAAATGGTTTTATAATCTCATTATTGATTGTAAGTTGAATTTTCTTACATTTTTGGTTAAAACAAATTATAATTGAATGTTTGCCTTGGGAAACGTGAAGCGAAAGCCATCGATTGAGAAGAAAAGTCCATTTCTAGTCACTCATGCCTTCGAAAGCCTTATTACTCGCTTTAAATTGCTTTTATAATCTCATTATTGATTTTAAGTTGAATTTTCTTACATTTTTGGATAAAACAGATTATATTTGAATGTTTACCTCGAGACACATGAAGTAAAAGCCATCGATCGATAAGAAAAGTCCATTTATAGTCACTCATGCCTTTGAAAGCCTTATTACTCGCTTTAAATGCTTTTATAATCTCATTATTGATTTTAAGTTTAATTTTCTAACATTTTTGGATAGAACAGATTATAATTAAATGTTTGCCTTGGGAAATTTGAAGCGAAAACTATCGATTGAGAACAAAAGTACATTTATACTCACTCATACCTTCGAAAGTCTTATTACTCGCTTAAAATGGCTTTATAATCGCATTATTGATTTTAAGTTGAATTTTCTTACATTTTTGGTTGAAACAGATTATAATTGAATTTTGCATAGGGAAACGCGAAGCGAAAGCCATCGATTGAGAAGAATAGTCCATTTATAGTCACTCATGCCTTCGAAACCCTTATTACTCGCTTTAAATGCTTTTATAATCTCATTATTGATTTTAAGTTGAATTTTCTTACATTTTTGGTTAAAACATATTAGAATTGAATGTTTTCCTCGAGAAACGTGAAGCAAAAGCTATCGATTGAGAAGAAAAGTCCATTTATTGTCACTCATTCCTTCGAAAGCCTTATTACTCGCTTTAAATGCTTTTATAATCTCATTATTGATTTTAAGTTGAATTTCCTTACATTTTTGGTTAAAACAGATTATAATTGAATGTTTGCCTCTGGGAAACGTGAAGTGAAAGCCATCGATTGAGAAGAAAAGTCCATTTATAGTCACTCATGCCTTCGAAAGCCTTATTACTCGCTTTAAATGCTTTTATAATCTCTTTATTGATTTTAAGTTGAATTTTCTTACATTTTTGGTTAAAACAGATTATAATTGAATGTTTGCCTTCGGAAACGTGAAGCGAAAGCCATCGATTGAGAAAAAAAGTACATTTATAGTCACTCATACCTTCGAAAGCCTTATTACTCGCTTAAAATGGTTTTATAATCGCATTATTGGTTTTAAGTTAAATTTTCGTACATTTTCGATTAAAACAGATTATATTTGAATGTTTGCCTCGAGAAACATGAAGCAAAAGCCATCGATCGATAAGAAAAGTCCATTTATAGTCACTCATGCCTTCGAAAGCCTTCTTACTCGCTTTAAATAGCTTTTATAATCTCATTATTGATTTCAAGTTGAATTTTCTTACATTTTTGGTTAAAACAGATTATATTTAAATGTTTACCTCGGGAAACGCGAAGTGAAAGCCATCGATTGAGAAGAAAAGTCCATTTATAGTCACTCATGCCTTCGAAAGCCTTATTACTAGTTTTAAATGGTTTTATAATTTCATTATTGATTTTAAGTTGAATTTTCTTACATTTTTGGTTAAAACAGATTATAATTGAATGTTGAACTCGGGAAACGTGAAGCGAAAGCCATCGATTGAGAAGAAAAGTCCATTTATAGTCACTCATGCCTTCGAAAGCCTTATTACTCGCTTTAAATAGCTTTTATAATCTCATTATTGATTTTAAGTTGAATTTTCTTACATTTTTGGTTAAAACAGATTATATTTGAATGTTGGCCTCGAGAAACATGAAGCAAAAGCCATCAATCGATAAGAAAAGTCCATTTATAGTCACTCATGCCTTCGAAAGCCTTATTACTCCTTTTAAATGCTTTTATAATCTCATTATTAATTTTAAGTTGAATTTTCTAACTTTTTTGGATAAAACAGATTATATTTAAATGTTTATCTCGGGAAACGCGAAGTGAAAGCCATCGATTGAGAAGAAAAGTTCATTTATAGTCACACATGCCTTCGAAAGCCTTATTACTCGCTTAAAATGGTTTTATAATCGCATTATTGATTTTAAGTTGAGTTTTCTTATATTTTTCATTAAAACAGATTAAATTTTATTGTTTGCCTCGAGAAACGTGAAGTAAAAGCCATCGATCGACAAGAAAAGTCCATTTATAGTCACTCATGCCTTCGAAAGCCTTATTACTCGCTTTAAATGGTTTTATATTCTTATTATTGATTTTAAGTTGAATTTTCTTACATTTTCGGTTGAAACAGATTATAATTGAATCTTTGCATAGGGAAACATGAAGCGAAAGCCATCGATTGAGAAGAAAAATCCATTTATAGTCGCTCATGCCTTCGAAAGCCTTATTACTCGCTTTAAATGCTTTTATAATCTCATTATTGATTTTAAGTTGAATTTTCTTATATTTTTGGTTACAACAGATTGTATTTGAACGTTTGCCTCGAGAAAAATGAAGCAAAAGCCATCAATCGATAAGAAAAGTACATTTATAGTCACTCATACCTTCGAAAGCCTTATTACTCGCTTCAAATGGCTATATAATCGCATTATTGATTTTAAGTTAAATTTTCTTATATTTTTGGCTACAACAGATTATATTTGAACGTCTGCCTCGAGAAACATGAAGCAAAAGCCATCAATCGAAAAGAAAAGTCCATTTATAGTCACTCATGCCTTCGAAAGCCTTATTACTCGCTTTAAATGGTTTTATATTCTTATTATTGATTTTAAGTTGAATTTTCCTACATTTTTGGTTGAAACAGATTATAATTGAATGTTTGCATAGGGAAACGTGAAGCGAAAGCCATCGATTGAGAAGAAAAATCCATTTATAGTCACTCATGCCTTCGAAAGCCTTATTACTCGCTTTAAATGGTTTTATAATCTCATTATTGATTTTAAGTTGAATTTTCTTACATTTTTGGTTAAAACAGATTATAATTGAATCTTTGCCTCAGGAAACGTGAAGCGAAAGCTATCGATTGAGAAGAAAAGTCCATTTATAGTCACGCATTCTTTCGAAAGCCTTATTACTCGCTTTAAATGCTTTTATAATCTCATTATTGACTTTAAGTTGAATTTTCTTAGATTTTTTGTTAAAACAGATTATATTTAAATGTTTACCTCGGGAAACGCGAAGTGAAAGCCATCGATTGAGAAGAAAAGCCCATTTATAGTCACTCATGCCTTCGAAAGCCTTATTACTCGTTTTAAATGGTTTTATAATTTCATTATTGATTTTAAGTTGAATTTTCTTACATTTTTGGTTAAAACAGAATATAATTGAATGTTTGCCTCGGGAAACGTGAAGCGAAAGCCATCGATTGAGAAGAAAAGTCTATTTATAGTCACTCATGCCTTCGAAAGCCTTATTACTCGCTTTAAATAGCTTTTATAATCTCATTATTGATTTTAAGTCGAATTTTATTACATTTTTGGTTAAAACAGATTTTATTTGAATGTTTGCGTCGAGAAACATGAAGCAAAAGCCATCAATCGATAAGAAAAGTCCATTTATAGTCACTCATGCCTTCGAAAGCCTTATTACTCCTTTTAAATGCTTTTATAATCTCATTATTAATTTTAAGTTGAATTTTCTAACATTTTTGGATAAAACAGATTATAATTAAATGTTTGCCTTGGGAAACTTGAAGCGAAAGCCATCGATTGAGAAGAAAAGTACATTTATAGTCACTCATACCTTCGAAAGCCTTATTACTCGGTTCCAATGGCTTTATAATTGCATTATTGATTTTAAGTTAAATTTTCTTATATTTTTGGTTACAACAGATTATATTTGAACGTTTGCCTCAAGAAACATGAAGCAAAAGCCATTAATCGATAAGAAAAGTCCATTTATAGTCACTCATGCCTTCGAAAGCCTTATTACTCGCTTTAAATGGTTTTATATTCTTATTATTGATTTTAAGTTGAATTTTCCTACATTTTTGGTTGAAACAGATTATAATTGAATGTTTGCATAGGGAAACGTGAAGCGAAAGCCATCGATTGAGAAGAAAAATCCATTTATAGTCACTCATGCCTTCGAAAGCCTTATTACTCGCTTTAAATGCTTTTATAATCTCATTATTGATTTTAAGTTGAATTTTCTTACATTTTTGGTTAAAACAGATTATAATTGAATGTTTGCCTCAGGAAACGTGAAGCGAAAGCTATCGATTGAGAAGAAAAGTCCATTTATAGTCACGCATTCCTTCGAAAGCCTTATTACTCGCTTTAAATGCTTTTATAATCTCATTATTGATTTTAAGTTGAATTTTCTTACATTTTTGGTTAAAACAGATTATAATTGAATGTTTGCCTTCAGAAACGTGAAGCGAAAGCTATCGATTGAGAAGAAAAGTACATTTATAGTCAGTCATACCTTCGAAAGCCTTATTACTCGCTTAAAATGGTTTTATAATCGCATTATTGATTTTAAGTTGAGTTTTCTTATATGTTTTATTAAAACAGATTATATTTGAATGTTTACCTCGAGAAACGTGAAGCAAAAACCATCGATCGACAAGAAAAGTCCGTTTATAGTCACTCATGCCTTCGAAAGCCTTATTACTCGCTTTAAATGGTTTTATATTCTTATTATTGATTTTAAGTTGAATTTTTTTACATTTTTGGTTGAAACAGATTATAATTGAATGTTTGCATAGGGAAACATGAAGCGAAAGCTATCGATTGAGAAGAGAAGTCCATTTATAGTCACTCATGCCTTCGAAAGCCTTATTACTCGCTTTAAATGCTTTTATAATCTCATTATTGATTTTAAGTTGAATTTTCTTACATTTTTGGTTAAAACAGAATATAATTGAATGTTTGCCTCGGGAAACGTGAAGCGAAAGCCATCGATTGAGAAGAAAAGTCTATTTATAGTCACTCATGCCTTCGAAAGCCTTATTACTCGCTTTAAATGCTTTTATAATCTCATTATTGATTTTAAGCTGAATTTTCTTACATTTTTTGTTAAAACAGACTATAATTGAATGTTTGCCTTCAGAAACGAGAAGCGAAAGCTATCGATTGAGAAGAAAAGTACATTTATAGTCAGTCATACCTTCGAAAGCCTTATTACTCGCTTACAATGGTTTTATAATCGCATTATTGATTTTAAGTTTAGTTTTCTTATATTTTTTATTAAAACAGATTATATTTGAATGTTTGCCTCGAGAAACATGAAGCAAAAGCTATCAATCGACAAGAAAAGTCCATTTATAGTCACTCATGCCTTCGAAAGCCTTATTACTCGCTTTAAATGGTTTTATATTCTTATTATTGATTTTAAGTTGAATTTTCTTATTTTTTGGTTGAAACAGATTATAATTGAATGTTTGCATAGGGAAACATGAAGCGAAAGCCATCGATTGGGAAGAAAAGTCCATTTATAGTCACTCATGCCTTCGAAAGCCTTATTACTCGCTTTAAATGCTTTTATAATCTCATTATTGATTTTAAGTTGAATTTTCTTACATTTTTTGTTAAAACAGATTATATTTAAATGTTTACCTCGAGAAACGTGAAGCGAAAGCCATCGATTGAGAAGAAAAGTGCATTTATAGTCACTCATGCCTTCGAAAGCCTTATTACTCGCTTTAAATGGTTTTATAATCTCATTATTGATTTTAAGTTGAATTTTCTTACATTTTTGGTTAAAACAAATTATAATTGAATGTTTGCCTTGGGAAACGTGAAGCGAAAGCCATCGATTGAGAAGAAAAGTCCATTTATAGTAACTCATGCCTTCGAAAGCCTTATTACTCGCTTTAAATGCTTTTATAATCTCATTATTGATTTTAAGTTGAATTTTCTTACATTTTTGGTTAAAACAGATTATATTTAAATGTTTACCTCGAGAAACGTGAAGCGAAAGCCATCGATTGAGAAGAAAAGTCCATTTATAGTCACTCATGCCTCCGAAAGCCTTATTACTCGCTTTAAATGGTTTTATAATCTCATTATTGATTTTAAGTTGAATTTTCTTACATTTTTGGTTAAAACAAATTATAATTGAATGTTTGCCTTGGGAAACGTGAAGCGAAAGCCATCGATTGAGAAGAAAAGTCCATTTATAGTCGCTCATGCCTTCGAAAGCCTTATTACTCGCTTTAAATTGCTTTTATAATCTCATTATTGATTTTAAGTTGAATTTTCTTACATTTTTGGATAAAACAGATTATATTTGAATGTTTGCCTCGAGAAACATGAAGTAAAAGCCATCGATCGATAAGAAAAGTCCATTTATAGTCACTCATGCCTTTGAAAGCCTTATTACTCGCTTTAAATGCTTTTATAATCTCATTATTGATTTTAAGTTTAATTTTCTAATATTTTTGGATAAAACAGATTATAATTAAATGTTTGCCTTGGAAAATTTGAAGCGAAAACTATCGATTGGGAAGAAAAGTACATTTATACTCACTCATACCTTCGAAAGTCTTATTACTCGCTTAAAATGGCTTTATAATCGCATTATTGATTTTAAGTTGAATTTTCTTTCATTTTTCGTTAAAACAGATTATAATTGAATGTTTGCATAGGGAAACGCGAAGCGAAAGCCATCGATTGAGAAGAATAGTCCATTTATAGTCACTCATGCCTTCGAAACCCTTATTACTCGCTTTAAATGCTTTTATAATCTCATTATTGATTTTAAGTTGAATTTTCTTACATTTTTGGTTAAAACAGATTATAATTGAATGTTTTCCTCGAGAAACGTGAAGCGAAAGCTATCGATTGAGAAGAAAAGTCCATTTATAGTCACTCATTCCTTCGAAAGCCTTATTACTCGCTTTAAATGCTTTTATAATCTCATTATTGATTTTAAGTTGAATTTCCTTACATTTTTGGTTAAAACAGATTATAATTGAATGTTTGCCTCTGGGAAACTGAAGCGAAAGCCATCGATTGAGAAGAAAAGTCCATTTATAGTTACTCATGCCTTCGAAAGCCTTATTACTCGCTTTAAATGGTTTTATATTCTTATTATTGATTTTAAGTTGAATTTTCTTATTTTTTGGTTGAAACAGATTATAATTGAATGTTTGCATAGGGAAACATGAAGCGAAAGCCATCGATTGGGAAGAAAAGTCCATTTATAGTCACTCATGCCTTCGAAAGCCTTATTACTCGCTTTAAATGCTTTTATAATCTCATTATTGATTTTAAGTTGAATTTTCTTACATTTTTGGTTAAAACAGATTATATTTAAATGTTTACCTCGAGAAACGTGAAGCGAAAGCCATCGATTGAGAAGAAAAGTCCATTTATAGTCACTCATGCCTTCGAAAGCCTTATTACTCGCTTTAAATGGTTTTATAATCTCATTATTGATTTTAAGTTGAATTTTCTTACATTTTTGGTTAAAACAAATTATAATTGAATGTTTGCCTTGGGAAACGTGAAGCGAAAGCCATCGATTGAGAAGAAAAGTCCATTTATAGTCGCTCATGCCTTCGAAAGCCTTATTACTCGCTTTAAATTGCTTTTATAATCTCATTATTGATTTTAAGTTGAATTTTCTTACATTTTTGGATAAAACAGATTATATTTGAATGTTTGCCTCGAGAAACATGAAGCAAAAGCCATCGATCGATAAGAAAAGTCCATTTATAGTCACTCATGCCTTCGAAAGCCTTATTTCTCGCTTTAAATGGTTTTATAATCTCATTATTGATTTTAAGTTGAATTTTCTTACATTTTTGGTTAAAGCAGAATATAATTGAATGTTTGCCTCGGGAAACGTGAAGCGAAAGCCATCGATTGAGAAGAAAAGTCTATTTATAGTCACTCATGCCTTCGAAAGCCTTATTACTCGCTTTAAATAGCTTTTATAATCTCATTATTGATTTTAAGTCGAATTTTATTACATTTTTGGTTAAAACAGATTTTATTTGAATGTTTGCCTCGAGAAACATGAAGCAAAAGCCATCAATCGATAAGAAAAGTCCATTTATAGTCACTCATACCTTCGAAAGCCTTATTACTCCTTTTAAATGCTTTTATAATCTCATTATTAATTTTAAGTTGAATTTTCTAACATTTTTGGATAAAACAGATTATAATTAAATGTTTGCCTTGGGAAACTTGAAGCGAAAGCCATCGATTGAGAAGAAAAGTACATTTATAGTCACTCATACCTTCGAAAGCCTTATTACTCGGTTCCAATGGCTTTATAATCGCATTATTGATTTTAAGTTAAATTTTCTTATATTTTTAGTTACAACAGATTATATTTGAACGTTTGCCTCGGGAAACATGAAGCAAAAGCCATCAATCGATAAGAAAAGTCCATTTATAGTCACTCATGCCTTCGAAAGCCTTATTACTCCTTTTAAATGCTTTTATAATCTCATTATTAATTTTAAGTTGAATTTTCTAACATTTTTGGATAAAACAGATTATAATTAAATGTTTGCCTTGGGAAATTTGAAGCGAAACCTCTCGATTGAGAAGAAAAGTACATTTATACTCACTCATACCTTCGAAAGTCTTATTACTCGCTTAAAATGGCTTTATAATCGCATTATTGATTTTAAGTTGAATTTTCTTACATTTTTGGTTGAAACAGATTATAATTGAATGTTTGCATAGGGAAACGCGAAGCGAAAGCCATCGATTGAGAAGAATAGTCCATTTATAGTCACTCATGCCTTCGAAACCCTTATTACTCGCTTTAAATGCTTTTATAATCTCATTATTGATTTTAAGTTGAATTTTCTTACATTTTTGGTTAAAACAGATTATAATTGAATGTTTTCCTCGAGAAACGTGAAGCGAAAGCTATCGATTGAGAAGAAAAGTCCATTTATAGTCACTCATTCCTTCGAAAGCCTTATTACTCGCTTTAAATGCTTTTATAATCTCATTATTGATTTTAAGTTGAATTTCCTTACATTTTTGGTTAAAACAGATTATACTTGAATGTTTGCCTCTGGGAAACGTGAAGCGAAAGCCATCGATTGAGAAGAAAAGTCCATTTATAGTTACTCATGCCTTCGAAAGCCTTATTACTCGCTTTAAATGCTTTTGTAATCTCATTATTGATTTTAAGTTGAATTTTCTTACATTTTTGGTTAAAACAGATTATAATTGAATGTTTGCCTCGAGAAACATGAAGCAAAAGCCATCGATCGATAAGAAAAGTCCATTTATAGTCACTCATGCCTTCGAAAGCCTTATTTCTCGCTTTAAATGGTTTTATAATCTCATTATTGATTTTAAATTGAATTTTCTTATATTTTTGGTTAAAACAGATTATAATTGAATGTTTGCCTTCGGAAACGTGAAGCGAAAGCCATCAATTGAGAAAAAAAGTACATTTATAGTCACTCATACCTTCGAAAGCCTTATTACTCGCTTAAAATGGTTTTATAATCGCATTATTGGTTTTAAGTTAAATTTTCGTACATTTTCGATTAAAACAGATTATATTTGAATGTTTGCCTCGAGAAACATGAAGCAAAAGCCATCGATCGATAAGAAAAGTCCATTTATAGTCACTCATGCCTTCGAAAGCCTTATTATTTGCTTTAAATAGCTTTTCTAATCTCATTATTGATTTCAAGTTGAATTTTCTTACATTTTTGGTTAAAACAGATTATATTTAAATGTTTACCTCGGGAAACGTGATGTGAAAGCCATCGATTGAGAAGAAAAGTCCATTTATAGTCACTCATGCCTTCGAAAGCCTTATTACTAGTTTTAAATGGTTTTATAATTTCATTATTGCTTTTAAGTTGAATTTTCTTACATTTTTGGTTAAAACAGATTATAATTGAATGTTTAACTCGGGAAACGTGAAGCGAAAGCCATCGATTGAGAAGAAAAGTCCATTTATAGTCACTCATGCCTTCGAAAGCCTTATTACTCGCTTTAAATAGCTTTTATAATCGCATTATTGATTTTAAGTTGAATTTTCTTACATTTTTGGTTAAAACAGATTATATTTAAATGTTTACCTCGAGAAACGTGAAGCGAAAGCCATCGATTGAGAAGAAAAGTCCATTTATAGTCACTCATGCCTTCGAAAGCCTTATTACTCGCTTTAAATGGTTTTATATTCTTATTATTGATTTTAAGTTGAATTTTCTTATTTTTTGGTTGAAACAGATTATATTTGAATGTTTGCCTCGAGAAACATGAAGCAAAAGCCATCAATCGATAAGAAAAGTCCATTTATAGTCACTCATACCTTCGAAAGCCTTATTACTCCTTTTAAATGCTTTTATAATCTCATTATTAATTTTAAGTTGAATTTTCTAACTTTTTTGGATAAAACAGATTATATTTAAATGTTTACCTCGGGAAACGCGAAGTGAAAGCCATCGATTGAGAAGAAAAGGCCATTTATAGTCACTCATGCCTTCGAAAGCCTTATTACTCGCTTAAAATGGTTTTATAATCGCATTATTGATTTTAAGTTGAGTTTTCTTATATTTGTCATTAAAATAGATTATATTTGATTGTTTGCCTCGAGAAACGTGAAGCAAAAGCCATCGATCGACAAGAAAAGTCCATTTATAGTCACTCATGCCTTCGAAAGCCTTATTACTCGCTTTAAATGGTTTTATATTCTTATTATTGATTTTAAGTTGAATTTTCTTACATTTTCGGTTGAAACAGCGTATAATTGAATGTTTGCATTGGGAAACATGAAGCGAAAGCCATCGATTGAGAAGAAAAATCCATTTATAGTCGCTCATGCCTTCGAAAGCCTTATTACTCGCTTTAAATGCTTTTATAATCTCATTATTGATTTTAAGTTGAATTTTCTTACATTTTTGGTTACAACAGATTATATTTGAACGTTTGCCTCGAGAAAAATGAAGCAAAAGCCATCAATCGATAAGAAAAGTACATTTATAGTCACTCATACCTTCGAAAGCCTTATTACTCGCTTCAAATGGCTTTATAATCGCATTATTGATTTTAAGTTAAATTTTCTTATATTTTTGGCTACAACAGATTATATTTGAACGTCTGCCTCGAGAAACATGAAGCAAAAGCCATCAATCGAAAAGAAAAGTCCATTTATAGTCACTCATGCCTTCGAAAGCCTTATTACTCGCTTTAAATGGTTTTATATTCTTATTATTGATTTTAAGTTGAATTTTCCTACATTTTTGGTTGAAACAGATTATAATTGAATGTTTGCATAGGGAAACGTGAAGCGAAAGCCATCGATTGAGAAGAAAAATCCATTTATAGTCACTCATGCCTTCGAAAGCCTTATTACTCGCTTTAAATGGTTTTATAATCTCATTATTGATTTTAGGTTGAATTTTCTTACATTTTTGGTTAAAACGGATTATAATTGAATCTTTGCCTCAGGAAACGTGAAGCGAAAGCTATCGATTGAGAAGAAAAGTCCATTTATAGTCACGCATTCTTTCGAAAGCCTTATTACTCGCTTTAAATGCTTTTATAATCTCATTATTGACTTTAAGTTGAATTTTCTTAGATTTTTTGTTAAAACAGATTATATTTAAATGTTTACCTCGGGAAACGCGAAGTGAAAGCCATCGATTGAGAAGAAAAGTCCATTTATAGTCACTCATGCCTTCGAAAGCCTTATTACTCGTTTTAAATGGTTTTATAATTTCATTATTGATTTTAAGTTGAATTTTCTTACATTTTTGGTTAAAGCAGAATATAATTGAATGTTTGCCTTGGGAAACGTGAAGCGAAAGCCATCGATTGAGAAGAAAAGTCTATTTATAGTCACTCATGCCTTCGAAAGCCTTATTACTCGCTTTAAATAGCTTTTATAATCTCATTATTGATTTTAAGTCGAATTTTATTACATTTTTGGTTAAAACAGATTTTATTTGAATGTTTGCCTCGAGAAACATGAAGCAAAAGCCATCAATCGATAAGAAAAGTCCATTTATAGTCACTCATGCCTTCGAAAGCCTTATTACTCCTTTTAAATGCTTTTATAATTTCATTATTAATTTTAAGTTGAATTTTCTAACATTTTTGGATAAAACAGATTATAATTAAATGTTTGCCTTGGGAAACTTGAAGCGAAAGCCATCGATTGAGAAGAAAAGTACATTTATAGTCACTCATACCTTCGAAAGCCTTATTACTCGGTTCCAATGGCTTTATAATCGCATTATTGATTTTAAGTTAAATTTTCTTATATTTTTGGTTACAACAGATTATATTTGAACGTTTGCCTCGAGAAACATGAAGCAAAAGCCATCAATCGATAAGAAAAGTCCATTTATAGTCACTCATGCCTTCGAAAGCCTTATTACTCCTTTTAAATGCTTTTATAATCTCATTATTAATTTTAAGTTGAATTTTCTAACATTTTTGGATAAAACAGATTATAATTAAATGTTTGCCTTGGGAAATTTGAAGCGAAACCTCTCGATTGAGAAGAAAAGTACATTTATACTCACTCATACCTTCGAAAGTCTTATTACTCGCTTAAAATGGCTTTATAATCGCATTATTGATTTTAAGTTGAATTTTCTTACATTTTTGGTTGAAACAGATTATAATTGAATGTTTGCATAGGGAAACGCGAAGCGAAAGCCATCGATTGAGAAGAATAGTCCATTTATAGTCACTCATGCCTTCGAAACCCTTATTACTCGCTTTAAATGCTTTTATAATCTCATTATTGATTTTAAGTTGAATTTTCTTACATTTTTGGTTAAAACAGATTATAATTGAATGTTTTCCTCGAGAAACGTGAAGCGAAAGCTATCGATTGAGAAGAAAAGTACATTTATAGTCAGTCATACCTTCGAAAGCCTTATTACTCGCTTAAAATGGTTTTATAATCGCATTATTGATTTTAAGTTGAGTTTTCTTATATGTTTTATTAAAACAGATTATATTTGAATGTTTACCTCGAGAAACGTGAAGCAAAAACCATCGATCGACAAGAAAAGTCCGTTTATAGTCACTCATGCCTTCGAAAGCCTTATTACTCGCTTTAAATGGTTTTATATTCTTATTATTGATTTTAAGTTGAATTTTTTTACATTTTTGGTTGAAACAGATTATAATTGAATGTTTGCATAGGGAAACATGATGCGAAAGCTATCGATTGAGAAGAGAAGTCCATTTATAGTCACTCATGCCTTCGAAAGCCTTATTACTCGCTTTAAATGCTTTTATAATCTCATTATTGATTTTAAGTTGAATTTTCTTACATTTTTGGTTACAACAGATTATATTTGAACGTTTGCCTCGAGAAAAATGAAGCAAAAGCCATCAATCGATAAGAAAAGTTCATTTATAGTCACTCATGCCTTCGAAAGCCTTATTACTCGCTTTAAATGCTTTTATAATCTCATTATTGATTTTAAGTTGAATTTTCTTACATTTTTGATTAAAACAGACTATAATTGAATGTTTGCCTTCAGAAACGAGAAGCGAAAGCTATCGATTGAGAAGAAAAGTACATTTATAGTCAGTCATACCTTCGAAAGCCTTATTACTCGCTTACAATGGTTTTATAATCGCATTATTGATTTTAAGTTTAGTTTTCTTATATTTTTTATTAAAACAGATTATATTTGAATGTTTGCCTCGAGAAACATGAAGCAAAAGCTATCAATCGACAAGAAAAGTCCATTTATAGTCACTCATGCCTTCGAAAGCCTTATTACTCGCTTTAAATGGTTTTATATTCTTATTATTGATTTTAAGTTGAATTTTCTTATTTTTTGGTTGAAACAGATTATAATTGAATGTTTGCATAGGGAAACATGAAGCGAAAGCCATCGATTGGGAAGAAAAGTCCATTTATAGTCACTCATGCCTTCGAAAGCCTTATTACTCGCTTTAAATGCTTTTATAATCTCATTATTGATTTTAAGTTGAATTTTCTTACATTTTTTGTTAAAACAGATTATATTTAAATGTTTACCTCGAGAAACGTGAAGCGAAAGCCATCGATTGAGAAGAAAAGTGCATTTATAGTCACTCATGCCTTCGAAAGCCTTATTACTCGCTTTAAATGGTTTTATAATCTCATTATTGATTTTAAGTTGAATTTTCTTATATTTTTGTTTAAAACAAATTATAATTGAATGTTTGCCTTGGGAAACGTGAAGCGAAAGCCATCGATTGAGAAGAAAAGTCCATTTATAGTCACTCATGCCTTCGAAAGCCTTATTACTCGCTTTAAATGCTTTTATAATCTCATTATTGATTTTAAGTTGAATTTTCTTACATTTTTGGTTAAAACAGATTATATTTAAATGTTTACCTCGAGAAACGTGAAGCGAAAGCCATCGATTGAGAAGAAAAGTCCATTTATAGTCACTCATGCCTCCGAAAGCCTTATTACTCGCTTTAAATGGTTTTATAATCTCATTATTGATTTGAAGTTGAATTTTCTTACATTTTTGGTTAAAACAAATTATAATTGAATGTTTGCCTTGGGAAACGTGAAGCGAAAGCCATCGATTGAGAAGAAAAGTCCATTTATAGTCGCTCATGCCTTCGAAAGCCTTATTACTCGCTTTAAATTGCTTTTATAATCTCATTATTGATTTTAAGTTGAATTTTCTTACATTTTTGGATAAAACAGATTATATTTGAATGTTTGCCTCCAGAAACATGAAGTAAAAGCCATCGATCGATAAGAAAAGTCCATTTATAGTCACTCATGCCTTTGAAAGCCTTATTACTCGCTTTAAATGCTTTTATAATCTCATTATTGATTTTAAGTTTAATTTTCTAATATTTTTGGATAAAACAGATTATAATTAAATGTTTGCCTTGGAAAATTTGAAGCGAAAACTATCGATTGGGAAGAAAAGTACATTTATACTCACTCATACCTTCGAAAGTCTTATTACTCGCTTAAAATGGCTTTATAATCGCATTATTGATTTTAAGTTGAATTTTCTTTCATTTTTCGTTAAAACAGATTATAATTGAATGTTTGCATAGGGAAACGCGAAGCGAAAGCCATCGATTGAGAAGAATAGTCCATTTATAGTCACTCATGCCTTCGAAACCCTTATTACTCGCTTTAAATGCTTTTATAATCTCATTATTGATTTTAAGTTGAATTTTCTTACATTTTTGGTTAAAACAGATTATAATTGAATGTTTTCCTCGAGAAACGTGAAGCGAAAGCTATCGATTGAGAAGAAAAGTCCATTTATAGTCACTCATTCCTTCGAAAGCCTTATTACTCGCTTTAAATGCTTTTATAATCTCATTATTGATTTTAAGTTGAATTTCCTTACATTTTTGGTTAAAACAGATTATAATTGAATGTTTGCCTCTGGGAAACTGAAGCGAAAGCCATCGATTGAGAAGAAAAGTCCATTTATAGTTACTCATGCCTTCGAAAGCCTTATTACTCGCTTTAAATGGTTTTATATTCTTATTATTGATTTTAAGTTGAATTTTCTTATTTTTTGGTTGAAACAGATTATAATTGAATGTTTGCATAGGGAAACATGAAGCGAAAGCCATCGATTGGGAAGAAAAGTCCATTTATAGTCACTCATGCCTTCGAAAGCCTTATTACTCGCTTTAAATGCTTTTATAATCTCATTATTGATTTTAAGTTGAATTTTCTTACATTTTTGGTTAAAACAGATTATATTTAAATGTTTACCTCGAGAAACGTGAAGCGAAAGCCATCGATTGAGAAGAAAAGTCCATTTATAGTCACTCATGCCTTCGAAAGCCTTATTACTCGCTTTAAATGGTTTTATAATCTCATTATTGATTTTAAGTTGAATTTTCTTACATTTTTGGTTAAAACAAATTATAATTGAATGTTTGCCTTGGGAAACGTGAAGCGAAAGCCATCGATTGAGAAGAAAAGTCCATTTATAGTCGCTCATGCCTTCGAAAGCCTTATTACTCGCTTTAAATTGCTTTTATAATCTCATTATTGATTTTAAGTTGAATTTTCTTACATTTTTGGATAAAACAGATTATATTTGAATGTTTGCCTCGAGAAACATGAAGCAAAAGCCATCGATCGATAAGAAAAGTCCATTTATAGTCACTCATGCCTTCGAAAGCCTTATTTCTCGCTTTAAATGGTTTTATAATCTCATTATTGATTTTAAGTTGAATTTTCTTACATTTTTGGTTAAAGCAGAATATAATTGAATGTTTGCCTCGGGAAACGTGAAGCGAAAGCCATCGATTGAGAAGAAAAGTCTATTTATAGTCACTCATGCCTTCGAAAGCCTTATTACTCGCTTTAAATAGCTTTTATAATCTCATTATTGATTTTAAGTCGAATTTTATTACATTTTTGGTTAAAACAGATTTTATTTGAATGTTTGCCTCGAGAAACATGAAGCAAAAGCCATCAATCGATAAGAAAAGTCCATTTATAGTCACTCATACCTTCGAAAGCCTTATTACTCCTTTTAAATGCTTTTATAATCTCATTATTAATTTTAAGTTGAATTTTCTAACATTTTTGGATAAAACAGATTATAATTAAATGTTTGCCTTGGGAAACTTGAAGCGAAAGCCATCGATTGAGAAGAAAAGTACATTTATAGTCACTCATACCTTCGAAAGCCTTATTACTCGGTTCCAATGGCTTTATAATCGCATTATTGATTTTAAGTTAAATTTTCTTATATTTTTAGTTACAACAGATTATATTTGAACGTTTGCCTCGGGAAACATGAAGCAAAAGCCATCAATCGATAAGAAAAGTCCATTTATAGTCACTCATGCCTTCGAAAGCCTTATTACTCCTTTTAAATGCTTTTATAATCTCATTATTAATTTTAAGTTGAATTTTCTAACATTTTTGGATAAAACAGATTATAATTAAATGTTTGCCTTGGGAAATTTGAAGCGAAACCTCTCGATTGAGAAGAAAAGTACATTTATACTCACTCATACCTTCGAAAGTCTTATTACTCGCTTAAAATGGCTTTATAATCGCATTATTGATTTTAAGTTGAATTTTCTTACATTTTTGGTTGAAACAGATTATAATTGAATGTTTGCATAGGGAAACGCGAAGCGAAAGCCATCGATTGAGAAGAATAGTCCATTTATAGTCACTCATGCCTTCGAAACCCTTATTACTCGCTTTAAATGCTTTTATAATCTCATTATTGATTTTAAGTTGAATTTTCTTACATTTTTGGTTAAAACAGATTATAATTGAATGTTTTCCTCGAGAAACGTGAAGCGAAAGCTATCGATTGAGAAGAAAAGTCCATTTATAGTCACTCATTCCTTCGAAAGCCTTATTACTCGCTTTAAATGCTTTTATAGTCTCATTATTGATTTTAAGTTGAATTTCCTTACATTTTTGGTTAAAACAGATTATACTTGAATGTTTGCCTCTGGGAAACGTGAAGCGAAAGCCATCGATTGAGAAGAAAAGTCCATTTATAGTTACTCATGCCTTCGAAAGCCTTATTACTCGCTTTAAATGCTTTTGTAATCTCATTATTGATTTTAAGTTCAATTTTCTTACATTTTTGGTTAAAACAGATTATAATTGAATGTTTGCCTCGAGAAACATGAAGCAAAAGCCATCGATCGATAAGAAAAGTCCATTGATAGTCACTCATGCCTTCGAAAGCCTTATTTCTCGCTTTAAATGGTTTTATAATCTCATTATTGATTTTAAATTGAATTTTCTTATATTTTTGGTTAAAACAGATTATAATTGAATGTTTGCCTTCGGAAACGTGAAGCGAAAGCCATCGATTGAGAAAAAAAGTACATTTATAGTCACTCATACCTTCGAAAGCCTTATTACTCGCTTAAAATGGTTTTATAATCGCATTATTGGTTTTAAGTTAAATTTTCGTACATTTTCGATTAAAACAGATTATATTTGAATGTTTGCCTCGAGAAACATGAAGCAAAAGCCATCGATCGATAAGAAAAGTCCATTTATAGTCACTCATGCCTTCGAAAGCCTTATTATTTACTTTAAATAGCTTTTCTAATCTCATTATTGATTTCAAGTTGAATTTTCTTACATTTTTGGTTAAAACAGATTATATTTAAATGTTTACCTCGGGAAACGTGATGTGAAAGCCATCGATTGAGAAGAAAAGTCCATTTATAGTCACTCATGCCTTCGAAAGCCTTATTACTAGTTTTAAATGGTTTTATAATTTCATTATTGATTTTAAGTTGAATTTTCTTACATTTTTGGTTAAAACAGATTATAATTGAATGTTTAACTCGGGAAACGTGAAGCGAAAGCCATCGATTGAGAAGAAAAGTCCATTTATAGTCACTCATGCCTTCGAAAGCCTTATTACTCGCTTTAAATAGCTTTTATAATCGCATTATTGATTTTAAGTTGAATTTTCTTACATTTTTGGTTAAAACAGATTATATTTAAATGTTTACCTCGAGAAACGTGAAGCGAAAGCCATCGATTGAGAAGAAAAGTCCATTTATAGTCACTCATGCCTTCGAAAGCCTTATTACTCGCTTTAAATGGTTTTATATTCTTATTATTGATTTTAAGTTGAATTTTCTTATTTTTTGGTTGAAACAGATTATATTTGAATGTTTGCCTCGAGAAACATGAAGCAAAAGCCATCAATCGATAAGAAAAGTCCATTTATAGTCACTCATGCCTTCGAAAGCCTTATTACTCCTTTTAAATGCTTTTATAATCTCATTATTAATTTTAAGTTGAATTTTCTAACTTTTTTGGATAAAACAGATTATATTTAAATGTTTACCTCGGGAAACGCGAAGTGAAAGCCATCGATTGAGAAGAAAAGTCCATTTATAGTCACTCATGCCTTCGAAAGCCTTATTACTCGCTTAAAATGGTTTTATAATCGCATTATTGATTTTAAGTTGAGTTTTCTTATATTTGTCATTAAAATAGATTATATTTGATTGTTTGCCTCGAGAAACGTGAAGCAAAAGCCATCGATCGACAAGAAAAGTCCATTTATAGTCACTCATGCCTTCGAAAGCCTTATTACTCGCTTTAAATGGTTTTATATTCTTATTATTGATTTTAAGTTGAATTTTCTTACATTTTCGGTTGAAACAGCGTATAATTGAATGTTTGCATTGGGAAACATGAAGCGAAAGCCATCGATTGAGAAGAAAAATCCATTTATAGTCGCTCATGCCTTCGAAAGCCTTATTACTCGCTTTAAATGCTTTTATAATCTCATTATTGATTTTAAGTTGAATTTTCTTACATTTTTGGTTACAACAGATTATATTTGAACGTTTGCCTCGAGAAAAATGAAGCAAAAGCCATCAATCGATAAGAAAAGTACATTTATAGTCACTCATACCTTCGAAAGCCTTATTACTCGCTTCAAATGGCTTTATAATCGCATTATTGATTTTAAGTTAAATTTTCTTATATTTTTGGCTACAACAGATTATATTTGAACGTCTGCCTCGAGAAACATGAAGCAAAAGCCATCAATCGAAAAGAAAAGTCCATTTATAGTCACTCATGCCTTCGAAAGCCTTATTACTCGCTTTAAATGGTTTTATATTCTTATTATTGATTTTAAGTTGAATTTTCCTACATTTTTGGTTGAAACAGATTATAATTGAATGTTTGCATAGGGAAACGTGAAGCGAAAGCCATCGATTGAGAAGAAAAATCCATTTATAGTCACTCATGCCTTCGAAAGCCTTATTACTCGCTTTAAATGATTTTATAATCTCATTATTGATTTTAAGTTGAATTTTCTTACATTTTTGGTTAAAACGGATTATAATTGAATCTTTGCCTCAGGAAACGTGAAGCGAGAGCTATCGATTGAGAAGAAAAGTCCATTTATAGTCACGCATTCTTTCGAAAGCCTTATTACTCGCTTTAAATGCTTTTATAACCTCATTATTGACTTTCAGTTGAATTTTCTTAGATTTTTTGTTAAAACAGATTATATTTAAATGTTTACCTCAGGAAACGCGAAGTGAAAGCCATCGATTGAGAAGAAAAGCCCATTTATAGTCACTCATGCCTTCGAAAGCCTTATTACTCGTTTTAAATGGTTTTATAATTTCATTATTGATTTTAAGTTGAATTTTCTTACATTTTTGGTTAAAACATAATATAATTGAATGTTTGCTTCGGGAAACGTGAAGCGAAAGCCATCGATTGAGAAGAAAAGTCTATTTATAGTCACTCATGCCTTCGAAAGCCTTATTACTCGCTTTAAATAGCTTTTATAATCTCATTATTGATTTTAAGTCGAATTTTATTACATTTTTGGTTAAAACAGATTTTATTTGAATGTTTGCCTTGAGAAACATGAAGCAAAAGCCATCAATCGATAAGAAAAGTCCATTTATAGTCACTCATGCCTTCGAAAGCCTTATTACTCCTTTTAAATGCTTTTATAATCTCATTATTAATTTTAAGTTGAATTTTCTAACATTTTTGGATAAAACAGATTATAATTAAATGTTTGCCTTGGGAAACTTGAAGCGAAAGCCATCGATTGAGAAGAAAAGTACATTTATAGTCACTCATGCCTTCGAAAGCCTTATTACTCGCTTTAAATGGTTTTATATTCTTATTATTGATTTTAAGTTGAATTTTCCTACCTTTTTGGTTGAAACAGATTATAATTGAATGTTTGCATAGGGAAACGTGAAGCGAAAGCCATCGATTGAGAAGAAAAATCCATTTATAGTCACTCATGCCTTCGAAAGCCTTATTACTCGCTTTAAATGCTTTTATAATCTCATTATTGATTTTAAGTTGAATTTTCTTACATTTTTGGTTAAAACAGATTATAATTGAATGTTTGCCTCAGGAAACGTGAACCGAAAGCTATCGATCGAGAAGAAAAGTCCATTTATAGTCACGCATTCCTTCGAAAGCCTTATTACTCGCTTTAAATGCTTTTATAATCTCATTATTGATTTTAAGTTGAATTTTCTTACATTTTTGGTTAAAATAGATTATAATTGAATGTTTGCCTTCAAAAACGTGAAGCGAAAGCTATCGATTGAGAAGAAAAGTACATTTATAGTCAGTCATACCTTCGAAAGCCTTATTACTCGCTTAAAATGGTTTTATAATCGTATTATTGATTTTAAGTTGAGTTTTCTTATATGTTTTATTAAAACAGATTATATTTGAATGTTTACCTCGAGAAACGTGAAGCAAAAACCATCGATCGACAAGAAAAGTCCATTTATAGTCACTCATGCCTTCGAAAGCCTTATTACTCGCTTTAAATGGTTTTATATTCTTATTATTGATTTTAAGTTGAATTTTTTTACATTTTTGGTTGAAACAGATTATAATTGAATGTTTGCATAGGGAAACATGAAGCGAAAGCTATCGATTGAGAAGAGAAGTCCATTTATAGTCACTCATGCCTTCGAAAGCCTTATTACTCGCTTTAAATGCTTTTATAATCTCATTATTGATTTTAAGTTGAATTTTCTTACATTTTTGGTTACAACAGATTATATTTGAACGTTTGCCTCGAGAAAAATGAAGCAAAAGCCATCAATCGATAAGAAAAGTTCATTTATAGTCACTCATGCCTTCGAAAGCCTTATTACTCGCTTTAAATGGTTTTATAATCTCATTATTGATTTTAAGTTGAATTTTCTTACATTTTTGGTTAAAACAGACTATAATTGAATGTTTGCCTTCAGAAACGAGAAGCGAAAGCTATCGATTGAGAAGAAAAGTACATTTATAGTCAGTCATACCTTCGAAAGCCTTATTACTCGCTTACAATGGTTTTATAATCGCATTATTGATTTTAAGTTTAGTTTTCTTATATTTTTTATTAAAACAGATTATATTTGAATGTTTGCCACGAGAAACATGAAGCAAAAGCTATCAATCGACAAGAAAAGTCCATTTATAGTCACTCATGCCTTCGAAAGCCTTATTACTCGCTTTAAATGGTTTTATATTCTTATTATTGATTTTAAGTTGAATTTTCTTATTTTTTGGTTGAAACAGATTATAATTGAATGTTTGCATAGGGAAACATGAAGCGAAAGCCATCGATTGGGAAGAAAAGTCCATTTATAGTCACTCATGCCTTCGAAAGCCTTATTACTCGCTTTAAATGCTTTTATAATCTCATTATTGATTTTAAGTTGAATTTTCTTACATTTTTGGTTAAAACAGATTATATTTAAATGTTTACCTCGAGAAACGTGAAGCGAAAGCCATCGATTGAGAAGAAAAGTCCATTTATAGTCACTCATGCCTTCGAAAGCCTTATTACTCGCTTTAAATGGTTTTATAATCTCATTATTGATTTTAAGTTGAATTTTCTTACATTTTTGGTTAAAACAAATTATAATTTAATGTTTGCCTTGGGAAACGTGAAGCGAAAGCCATCGATTGAGAAGAAAAGTCCATTTATAGTCGCTCATGCCTTCGAAAGCCTTATTACTCGCTTTAAATTGCTTTTATAATCTCATTATTGATTTTAAGTTGAATTTTCTTACATTTTTGGATAAAACAGATTATATTTGAATGTTTGCCTCCAGAAACATGAAGTAAAAGCCATCAATCGATAAGAAAAGTCTATTTATAGTCACTCATGCCTTCGAAAGCCTTATTACTCGCTTTAAATGCTTTTATAATCTCATTATTGATTTTAAGTTTAATTTTCTAACATTTTTGGATAAAACAGATTATAAGTAAATGTTTGCCTTGGGAAATTTGAAGCGAAAACTATCGATTGTGAAGAAAAGTACATTTATACTCACTCATACCTTCGAAAGTCTTATTACTCGCTTAAAATGGCTTTATAATCGCATTATTGATTTTAAGTTGAATTTTCTTACATTTTTGGTTGAAACAGATTATAATTGAATGTTTGCATAGGGAAACGCGAAGCGAAAGCCATCGATTGAGAAGAAAAGTCCATTTATAGTCACTCATTCCTTCGAAAGCCTTATTACTCGCTTTAAATGCTTTTATAATCTCATTATTGATTTTAAGTTGAATTTCCTTACATTTTTGGTTAAAACAGATTATAATTGAATGTTTGTCTCTGGGAAACGTGAAGCGAAAGCCAACGATTGAGAAGAAAAGTCCATTTATAGTTACTCATGCCTTCGAAAGCCTTATTACTCGCTTTAAATAGCTTTTCTAATCTCATTATTGATTTCAAGTTGAATTTTCTTACATTTTTGGTTAAAACAGATTATATTTAAATGTTTACCTCGAGAAACGTGAAGCGAAAGCCATCGATTGAGAAGAAAAGTCCATTTATAGTCACTCATGCCTTCGAAAGCCTTATTACTCGCTTTAAATGGTTTTATATTCTTATTATTGATTTTAAGTTGAATTTTCTTATTTTTTGGTTGAAACAGATTATATTTGAATGTTTGCCTCGAGAAACATGAAGCAAAAGCCATCAATCGATAAGAAAAGTCCATTTATAGTCACTCATGCCTTCGAAAGCCTTATTACTCCTTTTAAATGCTTTTATAATCTCATTATTAATTTTAAGTTGAATTTTCTAACTTTTTTGGATAAAACAGATTATATTTAAATGTTTACCTCGGGAAACGCGAAGTGAAAGCCATCGATTGAGAAGAAAAGTCCATTTATAGTCACTCATGCCTTCGAAAGCCTTATTACTCGCTTAAAATGGTTTTATAATCGCATTATTGATTTTAAGTTGAGTTTTCTTATATTTTTCATTAAAACAGATTATATTTGATTGTTTGCCTCGAGAAACGTGAAGCAAAAGCCATCGATCGACAAGAAAAGTCCATTTATAGTCACTCATGCCTTCGAAAGCCTTATTACTCGCTTTAAATGGTTTTATAGTCTTATTATTGATTTTAAGTTGAATTTTCCTACATTTTTGGTTGAAACAGATTATAATTGAATGTTTGCATAGGGAAACGTGAAGCGAAAGCCATCGATTGAGAAGAAAAATCCATTTATAGTCACTCATGCCTTCGAAAGCCTTATTACTCGCTTTAAATGCTTTTATAATCTCATTATTGATTTTAAGTTGAATTTTCTTACATTTTTGGTTAAAACAGATTATAATTGAATGTTTGCCTTCAGAAACGTGAAGCGAAAGCTATCGATTGAGAAGAAAAGTACATTTATAGTCAGTCATACCTTCGAAAGCCTTATTACTCGCTTAAAATGGTTTTATAATCGCATTATTGATTTTAAGTTGAGTTTTCTTATATGTTTTGTTAAAACAGATTATATTTGAATGTTTACCTCGAGAAACGTGAAGCAAAAACCATCGATCGACAAGAAAAGTCCATTTATAGTCACTCATGCCTTCGAAAGCCTTATTACTCGCTTTAAATGGTTTTATATTCTTATTATTGATTTTAAGTTGAATTTTTTTACATTTTTGGTTGAAACAGATTATAATTGAATGTTTGCATAGGGAAACATGAAGCGAAAGCTATCGATTGAGAAGAGAAGTCCATTTATAGTCACTCATGCCTTCGAAAGCCTTATTACTCGCTTAAAATGGTTTTATAATCGCATTATTGATTTTAAGTTGAGTTTTCTTATATTTTTCATTAAAACAGATTATATTTGATTGTTTGCCTCGAGAAACGTGAAGCAAAAGCCATCGATCGACAAGAAAAGTCCATTTATAGTCACTCATGCCTTCGAAAGCCTTATTACTCGCTTTAAATGGTTTTATAGTCTTATTATTGATTTTAAGTTGAATTTTCTTACATTTTCGGTTGAAACAAATTATAATTGAATATTTGCATAGGGAAACATGAAGCGAAAGCCATCGATTGAGAAGAAAAATCCATTTATAGTCGCTCATGCCTTCGAAAGCCTTATTACTCGCTTTAAATGCTTTTACAATCTCATTATTGATTTTAAGTTGAATTTTCTTACATTTTTGGTTACAACAGATTATATTTGAACGTTTGCCTTGAGAAAAATGAAGCAAAAGCCATCAATCGATAAGAAAAGTACATTTATAGTCACTCATACCTTCGAAAGCCTTATTACTCGCTTCAAATGGCTTTATAATCGCATTATTGATTTTAAGTTAAATTTTCTTATATTTTTGGCTACAACAGATTATATTTGAACGTCTGCCTCGAGAAACATGAAGCAAAAGCCATCAATCGAAAAGAAAAGTCCATTTATAGTCACTCATGCCTTCGAAAGCCTTATTACTCGCTTTAAATGGTTTTATATTCTTATTATTGATTTTAAGTTGAATTTTCCTACATTTTTGGTTGAAACAGATTATAATTGAATGTTTGCATAGGGAAACGTGAAGCGAAAGCCATCGATTGAGAAGAAAAATCCATTTATAGTCACTCATGCCTTCGGAAGCCTTATTACTCGCTTTAAATGGTTTTATAATCTCATTATTGATTTTAAGTTGAATTTTCTTACATTTTTGGTTAAAACAGATTATAATTGAATCTTTGCCTCAGGAAACGTGAAGCGAAAGCTATCGATTGAGAAGAAAAGTCCATTTATAGTCACGCATTCTTTCGAAAGCCTTATTACTCGCTTTAAATGCTTTTATAATCTCATTATTGACTTTAAGTTGAATTTTCTTAGATTTTTTGTTAAAACAGATGATATTTAAATGTTTACCTCGAGAAACGCGAAGTGAAAGCCATCGATTGAGAAGAAAAGCCCATTTATAGTCACTCATGCCTTCGAAAGCCTTATTACTCGTTTTAAATGGTTTTATAATTTCATTATTGATTTTAAGTTGAATTTTCTTACATTTTTGGTTAAAACAGAATATAATTGAATGTTTGCCTCAGGAAACGTGAAGCGAAAGCCATCGATTGAGAAGAAAAGTCTATTTATAGTCACTCATGCCTTCGAAAGCCTTATTACTCGCTTTAAATAGCTTTTATAATCTCATTATTGATTTTAAGTTTAATTTTCTAACATTTTTGGATAAAACAGATTATAATTAAATGTTTGCCTTGGGAAATTTGAAGCGAAAACTATCGATTGAGAAGAAAAGTACATTTATACTCACTCATACCTTCGAAAGTCTTATTACTCGCTTAAAATGGCTTTATAATCGCATTATTGATTTTAAGTTGAACTTTCTTACATTTTTGGTTGAAACAGATTATAATTGAATGTTTGCATAGGGAAACGCGAAGCGAAAGCCATCGATTGAGAAGAATAGTCCATTTATAGTCACTCATGCCTTCGAAACCCTTATTACTCGCTTTAAATGCTTTTATAATCTCATTATTGATTTTAAGTTGAATTTTCTTACATTTTTGGTTAAAACAGATTATAATTGAATGTTTTCCTCGAGAAACGTGAAGCGAAAGCTATCGATTGAGAAGAAAAGTCCATTTATAGTCACTCATTCTTTCGAAAGCCTTATTACTCGCTTTAAATGCTTTTATAATCTCATTATTGATTTTAAGTTGAATTTCCTTACATTTTTGGTTAAAACAGATTATAATTGAATGTTTGCCTCTGGGAAACGTGAAGCGAAAGCCATCGATTGAGAAGAAAAGTCCATTTATAGTCACTCATGCCTTCGAAAGCCTTATTACTCGCTTTAAATGCTTTTATAATCTCATTATTGATTTTAAGTTGAATTTTCTTACATTTTTAGTTAAAACAGATTATAATTGAATGTTTGCCTCGAGAAACATGAAGCAAAAGCCATCGATCGATAAGAAAAGTCCATTTATAGTCACTCATGCCTTCGAAAGCCTTATTTCTCGCTTTAAATGGTTTTATAATCTCATTATTGATTTTAAGTTGAATTTTCTTATATTTTTGGTTAAAACAGATTATAATTGAATGTTTGCCTTCGGAAACGTGAAGCGAAAGCCATCGATTGAGGAAAAAAGTACATTTATAGTCACTCATACCTTCGAAAGACTTATTACTCGCTTAAAATGGTTTTATAATCGCATTATTGATTTTAAGTTGAATTTTCTTACATTTTTGGTTAAAACAAATTATAATTTAATGTTTGCCTTGGGAAACGTGAAGCGAAAGCCATCGATTGAGAAGAAAAGTCCATTTATAGTCGCTCATGCCTTCGAAAGCCTTATTACTCGCTTTAAATTGCTTTTATAATCTCATTATTGATTTTAAGTTGAATTTTCTTACATTTTTGGATAAAACAGATTATATTTGAATGTTTGCCTCCAGAAACATGAAGTAAAAGCCATCAATCGATAAGAAAAGTCCATTTATAGTCACTCATGCCTTCGAAAGCCTTATTACTCGCTTTAAATGCTTTTATAATCTCATTATTGATTTTAAGTTGAATTTTCTTACATTTTTGGTTAAAACAGATTATATTTAAATGTTTACCTCGAGAAACGTGAAGCGAAAGCCATCGATTGAGAAGAAAAGTCCATTTATAGTCACTCATGCCTTCGAAAGCCTTATTACTCGCTTTAAATGGTTTTATAATCTCATTATTGATTTTAAGTTGAATTTCCTTACATTTTTGGTTAAAACAGATTATAATTGAATGTTTGTCTCTGGGAAACGTGAAGCGAAAGCCAACGATTGAGAAGAAAAGTCCATTTATAGTTACTCATGCCTTCGAAAGCCTTATTACTCGCTTTAAATAGCTTTTCTAATCTCATTATTGATTTCAAGTTGAATTTTCTTACATTTTTGGTTAAAACAGATTATATTTAAATGTTTACCTCGAGAAACGTGAAGCGAAAGCCATCGATTGAGAAGAAAAGTCCATTTATAGTCACTCATGCCTTCGAAAGCCTTATTACTCGCTTTAAATGGTTTTATATTCTTATTATTGATTTTAAGTTGAATTTTCTTATTTTTTGGTTGAAACAGATTATATTTGAATGTTTGCCTCGAGAAACGTGAAGCAAAAGCCATCAATCGATAAGAAAAGTCCATTTATAGTCACTCATGCCTTCGAAAGCCTTATTACTCCTTTTAAATGCTTTTATAATCTCATTATTAATTTTAAGTTGAATTTTCTAACTTTTTTGGATAAAACAGATTATATTTAAATGTTTACCTCGGGAAACGCGAAGTGAAAGCCATCGATTGAGAAGAAAAGTCCATTTATAGTCACTCATGCCTTCGAAAGCCTTATTACTCGCTTAAAATGGTTTTATAATCGCATTATTGATTTTAAGTTGAGTTTTCTTATATTTGTCATTAAAATAGATTATATTTGATTGTTTGCCTCGAGAAACGTGAAGCAAAAGCCATCGATCGACAAGAAAAGTCCATTTATAGTCACTCATGCCTTCGAAAGCCTTATTACTCGCTTTAAATGGTTTTATATTCTTATTATTGATTTTAAGTTGAATTTTCTTACATTTTCGGTTGAAACAGCGTATAATTGAATGTTTGCATTGGGAAACATGAAGCGAAAGCCATCGATTGAGAAGAAAAATCCATTTATAGTCGCTCATGCCTTCGAAAGCCTTATTACTCGCTTTAAATGCTTTTATAATCTCATTATTGATTTTAAGTTGAATTTTCTTACATTTTTGGTTACAACAGATTATATTTGAACGTTTGCCTCGAGAAAAATGAAGCAAAAGCCATCAATCGATAAGAAAAGTACATTTATAGTCACTCATACCTTCGAAAGCCTTATTACTCGCTTCAAATGGCTTTATAATCGCATTATTGATTTTAAGTTAAATTTTCTTATATTTTTGGCTACAACAGATTATATTTGAACGTCTGCCTCGAGAAACATGAAGCAAAAGCCATCAATCGAAAAGAAAAGTCCATTTATAGTCACTCATGCCTTCGAAAGCCTTATTACTCGCTTTAAATGGTTTTATATTCTTATTATTGATTTTAAGTTGAATTTTCCTACATTTTTGGTTGAAACAGATTATAATTGAATGTTTGCATAGGGAAACGTGAAGCGAAAGCCATCGATTGAGAAGAAAAATCCATTTATAGTCACTCATGCCTTCGAAAGCCTTATTACTCGCTTTAAATGATTTTATAATCTCATTATTGATTTTAAGTTGAATTTTCTTACATTTTTGGTTAAAACAGATTATAATTGAATCTTTGCCTCAGGAAACGTGAAGCGAGAGCTATCGATTGAGAAGAAAAGTCCATTTATAGTCACGCATTCTTTCGAAAGCCTTATTACTCGCTTTAAATGCTTTTATAACCTCATTATTGACTTTCAGTTGAATTTTCTTAGATTTTTTGTTAAAACAGATTATATTTAAATGTTTACCTCAGGAAACGCGAAGTGAAAGCCATCGATTGAGAAGAAAAGCCCATTTATAGTCACTCATGCCTTCGAAAGCCTTATTACTCGTTTTAAATGGTTTTATAATTTCATTATTGATTTTAAGTTGAATTTTCTTACATTTTTGGTTAAAACATAATATAATTGAATGTTTGCTTCGGGAAACGTGAAGCGAAAGCCATCGATTGAGAAGAAAAGTCTATTTATAGTCACTCATGCCTTCGAAAGCCTTATTACTCGCTTTAAATAGCTTTTATAATCTCATTATTGATTTTAAGTCGAATTTTATTACATTTTTGGTTAAAACAGATTTTATTTGAATGTTTGCCTTGAGAAACATGAAGCAAAAGCCATCAATCGATAAGAAAAGTCCATTTATAGTCACTCATGCCTTCGAAAGCCTTATTACTCCTTTTAAATGCTTTTATAATCTCATTATTAATTTTAAGTTGAATTTTCTAACATTTTTGGATAAAACAGATTATAATTAAATGTTTGCCTTGGGAAACTTGAAGCGAAAGCCATCGATTGAGAAGAAAAGTACATTTATAGTCACTCATGCCTTCGAAAGCCTTATTACTCGCTTTAAATGGTTTTATATTCTTATTATTGATTTTAAGTTGAATTTTCCTACCTTTTTGGTTGAAACAGATTATAATTGAATGTTTGCATAGGGAAACGTGAAGCGAAAGCCATCGATTGAGAAGAAAAATCCATTTATAGTCACTCATGCCTTCGAAAGCCTTATTACTCGCTTTAAATGCTTTTATAATCTCATTATTGATTTTAAGTTGAATTTTCTTACATTTTTGGTTAAAACAGATTATAATTGAATGTTTGCCTCAGGAAACGTGAACCGAAAGCTATCGATCGAGAAGAAAAGTCCATTTATAGTCACGCATTCCTTCGAAAGCCTTATTACTCGCTTTAAATGCTTTTATAATCTCATTATTGATTTTAAGTTGAATTTTCTTACATTTTTGGTTAAAATAGATTATAATTGAATGTTTGCCTTCAAAAACGTGAAGCGAAAGCTATCGATTGAGAAGAAAAGTACATTTATAGTCAGTCATACCTTCGAAAGCCTTATTACTCGCTTAAAATGGTTTTATAATCGTATTATTGATTTTAAGTTGAGTTTTCTTATATGTTTTATTAAAACAGATTATATTTGAATGTTTACCTCGAGAAACGTGAAGCAAAAACCATCGATCGACAAGAAAAGTCCATTTATAGTCACTCATGCCTTCGAAAGCCTTATTACTCGCTTTAAATGGTTTTATATTCTTATTATTGATTTTAAGTTGAATTTTTTTACATTTTTGGTTGAAACAGATTATAATTGAATGTTTGCATAGGGAAACATGAAGCGAAAGCTATCGATTGAGAAGAGAAGTCCATTTATAGTCACTCATGCCTTCGAAAGCCTTATTACTCGCTTTAAATGCTTTTATAATCTCATTATTGATTTTAAGTTGAATTTTCTTACATTTTTGGTTACAACAGATTATATTTGAACGTTTGCCTCGAGAAAAATGAAGCAAAAGCCATCAATCGATAAGAAAAGTTCATTTATAGTCACTCATGCCTTCGAAAGCCTTATTACTCGCTTTAAATGGTTTTATAATCTCATTATTGATTTTAAGTTGAATTTTCTTACATTTTTGGTTAAAACAGACTATAATTGAATGTTTGCCTTCAGAAACGAGAAGCGAAAGCTATCGATTGAGAAGAAAAGTACATTTATAGTCAGTCATACCTTCGAAAGCCTTATTACTCGCTTACAATGGTTTTATAATCGCATTATTGATTTTAAGTTTAGTTTTCTTATATTTTTTATTAAAACAGATTATATTTGAATGTTTGCCACGAGAAACATGAAGCAAAAGCTATCAATCGACAAGAAAAGTCCATTTATAGTCACTCATGCCTTCGAAAGCCTTATTACTCGCTTTAAATGGTTTTATATTCTTATTATTGATTTTAAGTTGAATTTTCTTATTTTTTGGTTGAAACAGATTATAATTGAATGTTTGCATAGGGAAACATGAAGCGAAAGCCATCGATTGGGAAGAAAAGTCCATTTATAGTCACTCATGCCTTCGAAAGCCTTATTACTCGCTTTAAATGCTTTTATAATCTCATTATTGATTTTAAGTTGAATTTTCTTACATTTTTGGTTAAAACAGATTATATTTAAATGTTTACCTCGAGAAACGTGAAGCGAAAGCCATCGATTGAGAAGAAAAGTCCATTTATAGTCACTCATGCCTTCGAAAGCCTTATTACTCGCTTTAAATGGTTTTATAATCTCATTATTGATTTTAAGTTGAATTTTCTTACATTTTTGGTTAAAACAAATTATAATTTAATGTTTGCCTTGGGAAACGTGAAGCGAAAGCCATCGATTGAGAAGAAAAGTCCATTTATAGTCGCTCATGCCTTCGAAAGCCTTATTACTCGCTTTAAATTGCTTTTATAATCTCATTATTGATTTTAAGTTGAATTTTCTTACATTTTTGGATAAAACAGATTATATTTGAATGTTTGCCTCCAGAAACATGAAGTAAAAGCCATCAATCGATAAGAAAAGTCTATTTATAGTCACTCATGCCTTCGAAAGCCTTATTACTCGCTTTAAATGCTTTTATAATCTCATTATTGATTTTAAGTTTAATTTTCTAACATTTTTGGATAAAACAGATTATAAGTAAATGTTTGCCTTGGGAAATTTGAAGCGAAAACTATCGATTGTGAAGAAAAGTACATTTATACTCACTCATACCTTCGAAAGTCTTATTACTCGCTTAAAATGGCTTTATAATCGCATTATTGATTTTAAGTTGAATTTTCTTACATTTTTGGTTGAAACAGATTATAATTGAATGTTTGCATAGGGAAACGCGAAGCGAAAGCCATCGATTGAGAAGAAAAGTCCATTTATAGTCACTCATTCCTTCGAAAGCCTTATTACTCGCTTTAAATGCTTTTATAATCTCATTATTGATTTTAAGTTGAATTTCCTTACATTTTTGGTTAAAACAGATTATAATTGAATGTTTGTCTCTGGGAAACGTGAAGCGAAAGCCAACGATTGAGAAGAAAAGTCCATTTATAGTTACTCATGCCTTCGAAAGCCTTATTACTCGCTTTAAATAGCTTTTCTAATCTCATTATTGATTTCAAGTTGAATTTTCTTACATTTTTGGTTAAAACAGATTATATTTAAATGTTTACCTCGAGAAACGTGAAGCGAAAGCCATCGATTGAGAAGAAAAGTCCATTTATAGTCACTCATGCCTTCGAAAGCCTTATTACTCGCTTTAAATGGTTTTATATTCTTATTATTGATTTTAAGTTGAATTTTCTTATTTTTTGGTTGAAACAGATTATATTTGAATGTTTGCCTCGAGAAACGTGAAGCAAAAGCCATCAATCGATAAGAAAAGTCCATTTATAGTCACTCATGCCTTCGAAAGCCTTATTACTCCTTTTAAATGCTTTTATAATCTCATTATTAATTTTAAGTTGAATTTTCTAACTTTTTTGGATAAAACAGATTATATTTAAATGTTTACCTCGGGAAACGCGAAGTGAAAGCCATCGATTGAGAAGAAAAGTCCATTTATAGTCACTCATGCCTTCGAAAGCCTTATTACTCGCTTAAAATGGTTTTATAATCGCATTATTGATTTTAAGTTGAGTTTTCTTATATTTGTCATTAAAATAGATTATATTTGATTGTTTGCCTCGAGAAACGTGAAGCAAAAGCCATCGATCGACAAGAAAAGTCCATTTATAGTCACTCATGCCTTCGAAAGCCTTATTACTCGCTTTAAATGGTTTTATATTCTTATTATTGATTTTAAGTTGAATTTTCTTACATTTTCGGTTGAAACAGCGTATAATTGAATGTTTGCATTGGGAAACATGAAGCGAAAGCCATCGATTGAGAAGAAAAATCCATTTATAGTCGCTCATGCCTTCGAAAGCCTTATTACTCGCTTTAAATGCTTTTATAATCTCATTATTGATTTTAAGTTGAATTTTCTTACATTTTTGGTTACAACAGATTATATTTGAACGTTTGCCTCGAGAAAAATGAAGCAAAAGCCATCAATCGATAAGAAAAGTACATTTATAGTCACTCATACCTTCGAAAGCCTTATTACTCGCTTCAAATGGCTTTATAATCGCATTATTGATTTTAAGTTAAATTTTCTTATATTTTTGGCTACAACAGATTATATTTGAACGTCTGCCTCGAGAAACATGAAGCAAAAGCCATCAATCGAAAAGAAAAGTCCATTTATAGTCACTCATGCCTTCGAAAGCCTTATTACTCGCTTTAAATGGTTTTATATTCTTATTATTGATTTTAAGTTGAATTTTCCTACATTTTTGGTTGAAACAGATTATAATTGAATGTTTGCATAGGGAAACGTGAAGCGAAAGCCATCGATTGAGAAGAAAAATCCATTTATAGTCACTCATGCCTTCGAAAGCCTTATTACTCGCTTTAAATGATTTTATAATCTCATTATTGATTTTAAGTTGAATTTTCTTACATTTTTGGTTAAAACAGATTATAATTGAATCTTTGCCTCAGGAAACGTGAAGCGAGAGCTATCGATTGAGAAGAAAAGTCCATTTATAGTCACGCATTCTTTCGAAAGCCTTATTACTCGCTTTAAATGCTTTTATAACCTCATTATTGACTTTCAGTTGAATTTTCTTAGATTTTTTGTTAAAACAGATTATATTTAAATGTTTACCTCAGGAAACGCGAAGTGAAAGCCATCGATTGAGAAGAAAAGCCCATTTATAGTCACTCATGCCTTCGAAAGCCTTATTACTCGTTTTAAATGGTTTTATAATTTCATTATTGATTTTAAGTTGAATTTTCTTACATTTTTGGTTAAAACATAATATAATTGAATGTTTGCTTCGGGAAACGTGAAGCGAAAGCCATCGATTGAGAAGAAAAGTCTATTTATAGTCACTCATGCCTTCGAAAGCCTTATTACTCGCTTTAAATAGCTTTTATAATCTCATTATTGATTTTAAGTCGAATTTTATTACATTTTTGGTTAAAACAGATTTTATTTGAATGTTTGCCTTGAGAAACATGAAGCAAAAGCCATCAATCGATAAGAAAAGTCCATTTATAGTCACTCATGCCTTCGAAAGCCTTATTACTCCTTTTAAATGCTTTTATAATCTCATTATTAATTTTAAGTTGAATTTTCTAACATTTTTGGATAAAACAGATTATAATTAAATGTTTGCCTTGGGAAACTTGAAGCGAAAGCCATCGATTGAGAAGAAAAGTACATTTATAGTCACTCATGCCTTCGAAAGCCTTATTACTCGCTTTAAATGGTTTTATATTCTTATTATTGATTTTAAGTTGAATTTTCCTACCTTTTTGGTTGAAACAGATTATAATTGAATGTTTGCATAGGGAAACGTGAAGCGAAAGCCATCGATTGAGAAGAAAAATCCATTTATAGTCACTCATGCCTTCGAAAGCCTTATTACTCGCTTTAAATGCTTTTATAATCTCATTATTGATTTTAAGTTGAATTTTCTTACATTTTTGGTTAAAACAGATTATAATTGAATGTTTGCCTCAGGAAACGTGAACCGAAAGCTATCGATCGAGAAGAAAAGTCCATTTATAGTCACGCATTCCTTCGAAAGCCTTATTACTCGCTTTAAATGCTTTTATAATCTCATTATTGATTTTAAGTTGAATTTTCTTACATTTTTGGTTAAAATAGATTATAATTGAATGTTTGCCTTCAAAAACGTGAAGCGAAAGCTATCGATTGAGAAGAAAAGTACATTTATAGTCAGTCATACCTTCGAAAGCCTTATTACTCGCTTAAAATGGTTTTATAATCGTATTATTGATTTTAAGTTGAGTTTTCTTATATGTTTTATTAAAACAGATTATATTTGAATGTTTACCTCGAGAAACGTGAAGCAAAAACCATCGATCGACAAGAAAAGTCCATTTATAGTCACTCATGCCTTCGAAAGCCTTATTACTCGCTTTAAATGGTTTTATATTCTTATTATTGATTTTAAGTTGAATTTTTTTACATTTTTGGTTGAAACAGATTATAATTGAATGTTTGCATAGGGAAACATGAAGCGAAAGCTATCGATTGAGAAGAGAAGTCCATTTATAGTCACTCATGCCTTCGAAAGCCTTATTACTCGCTTTAAATGCTTTTATAATCTCATTATTGATTTTAAGTTGAATTTTCTTACATTTTTGGTTACAACAGATTATATTTGAACGTTTGCCTCGAGAAAAATGAAGCAAAAGCCATCAATCGATAAGAAAAGTTCATTTATAGTCACTCATGCCTTCGAAAGCCTTATTACTCGCTTTAAATGGTTTTATAATCTCATTATTGATTTTAAGTTGAATTTTCTTACATTTTTGGTTAAAACAGACTATAATTGAATGTTTGCCTTCAGAAACGAGAAGCGAAAGCTATCGATTGAGAAGAAAAGTACATTTATAGTCAGTCATACCTTCGAAAGCCTTATTACTCGCTTACAATGGTTTTATAATCGCATTATTGATTTTAAGTTTAGTTTTCTTATATTTTTTATTAAAACAGATTATATTTGAATGTTTGCCACGAGAAACATGAAGCAAAAGCTATCAATCGACAAGAAAAGTCCATTTATAGTCACTCATGCCTTCGAAAGCCTTATTACTCGCTTTAAATGGTTTTATATTCTTATTATTGATTTTAAGTTGAATTTTCTTATTTTTTGGTTGAAACAGATTATAATTGAATGTTTGCATAGGGAAACATGAAGCGAAAGCCATCGATTGGGAAGAAAAGTCCATTTATAGTCACTCATGCCTTCGAAAGCCTTATTACTCGCTTTAAATGCTTTTATAATCTCATTATTGATTTTAAGTTGAATTTTCTTACATTTTTGGTTAAAACAGATTATATTTAAATGTTTACCTCGAGAAACGTGAAGCGAAAGCCATCGATTGAGAAGAAAAGTCCATTTATAGTCACTCATGCCTTCGAAAGCCTTATTACTCGCTTTAAATGGTTTTATAATCTCATTATTGATTTTAAGTTGAATTTTCTTACATTTTTGGTTAAAACAAATTATAATTTAATGTTTGCCTTGGGAAACGTGAAGCGAAAGCCATCGATTGAGAAGAAAAGTCCATTTATAGTCGCTCATGCCTTCGAAAGCCTTATTACTCGCTTTAAATTGCTTTTATAATCTCATTATTGATTTTAAGTTGAATTTTCTTACATTTTTGGATAAAACAGATTATATTTGAATGTTTGCCTCCAGAAACATGAAGTAAAAGCCATCAATCGATAAGAAAAGTCTATTTATAGTCACTCATGCCTTCGAAAGCCTTATTACTCGCTTTAAATGCTTTTATAATCTCATTATTGATTTTAAGTTTAATTTTCTAACATTTTTGGATAAAACAGATTATAAGTAAATGTTTGCCTTGGGAAATTTGAAGCGAAAACTATCGATTGTGAAGAAAAGTACATTTATACTCACTCATACCTTCGAAAGTCTTATTACTCGCTTAAAATGGCTTTATAATCGCATTATTGATTTTAAGTTGAATTTTCTTACATTTTTGGTTGAAACAGATTATAATTGAATGTTTGCATAGGGAAACGCGAAGCGAAAGCCATCGATTGAGAAGAAAAGTCCATTTATAGTCACTCATTCCTTCGAAAGCCTTATTACTCGCTTTAAATGCTTTTATAATCTCATTATTGATTTTAAGTTGAATTTCCTTACATTTTTGGTTAAAACAGATTATAATTGAATGTTTGTCTCTGGGAAACGTGAAGCGAAAGCCAACGATTGAGAAGAAAAGTCCATTTATAGTTACTCATGCCTTCGAAAGCCTTATTACTCGCTTTAAATAGCTTTTCTAATCTCATTATTGATTTCAAGTTGAATTTTCTTACATTTTTGGTTAAAACAGATTATATTTAAATGTTTACCTCGAGAAACGTGAAGCGAAAGCCATCGATTGAGAAGAAAAGTCCATTTATAGTCACTCATGCCTTCGAAAGCCTTATTACTCGCTTTAAATGGTTTTATATTCTTATTATTGATTTTAAGTTGAATTTTCTTATTTTTTGGTTGAAACAGATTATATTTGAATGTTTGCCTCGAGAAACATGAAGCAAAAGCCATCAATCGATAAGAAAAGTCCATTTATAGTCACTCATGCCTTCGAAAGCCTTATTACTCCTTTTAAATGCTTTTATAATCTCATTATTAATTTTAAGTTGAATTTTCTAACTTTTTTGGATAAAACAGATTATATTTAAATGTTTACCTCGGGAAACGCGAAGCGAAAGCCATCGATTGAGAAGAAAAGTCTATTTATAGTCACTCATGCCTTCGAAAGCCTTATTACTCGCTTTAAATAGCTTTTATAATCTCATTATTGATTTTAAGTTTAATTTTCTAACATTTTTGGATAAAACAGATTATAATTAAATGTTTGCCTTGGGAAATTTGAAGCGAAAACTATCGATTGAGAAGAAAAGTACATTTATACTCACTCATACCTTCGAAAGTCTTATTACTCGCTTAAAATGGCTTTATAATCGCATTATTGATTTTAAGTTGAACTTTCTTACATTTTTGGTTGAAACAGATTATAATTGAATGTTTGCATAGGGAAACGCGAAGCGAAAGCCATCGATTGAGAAGAATAGTCCATTTATAGTCACTCATGCCTTCGAAACCCTTATTACTCGCTTTAAATGCTTTTATAATCTCATTATTGATTTTAAGTTGAATTTTCTTACATTTTTGGTTAAAACAGATTATAATTGAATGTTTTCCTCGAGAAACGTGAAGCGAAAGCTATCGATTGAGAAGAAAAGTCCATTTATAGTCACTCATTCTTTCGAAAGCCTTATTACTCGCTTTAAATGCTTTTATAATCTCATTATTGATTTTAAGTTGAATTTCCTTACATTTTTGGTTAAAACAGATTATAATTGAATGTTTGCCTCTGGGAAACGTGAAGCGAAAGCCATCGATTGAGAAGAAAAGTCCATTTATAGTCACTCATGCCTTCGAAAGCCTTATTACTCGCTTTAAATGCTTTTATAATCTCATTATTGATTTTAAGTTGAATTTTCTTACATTTTTAGTTAAAACAGATTATAATTGAATGTTTGCCTCGAGAAACATGAAGCAAAAGCCATCGATCGATAAGAAAAGTCCATTTATAGTCACTCATGCCTTCGAAAGCCTTATTTCTCGCTTTAAATGGTTTTATAATCTCATTATTGATTTTAAGTTGAATTTTCTTATATTTTTGGTTAAAACAGATTATAATTGAATGTTTGCCTTCGGAAACGTGAAGCGAAAGCCATCGATTGAGGAAAAAAGTACATTTATAGTCACTCATACCTTCGAAAGACTTATTACTCGCTTAAAATGGTTTTATAATCGCATTATTGATTTTAAGTTGAATTTTCTTACATTTTTGGTTAAAACAAATTATAATTTAATGTTTGCCTTGGGAAACGTGAAGCGAAAGCCATCGATTGAGAAGAAAAGTCCATTTATAGTCGCTCATGCCTTCGAAAGCCTTATTACTCGCTTTAAATTGCTTTTATAATCTCATTATTGATTTTAAGTTGAATTTTCTTACATTTTTGGATAAAACAGATTATATTTGAATGTTTGCCTCCAGAAACATGAAGTAAAAGCCATCAATCGATAAGAAAAGTCCATTTATAGTCACTCATGCCTTCGAAAGCCTTATTACTCGCTTTAAATGCTTTTATAATCTCATTATTGATTTTAAGTTTAATTTTCTAACATTTTTGGATAAAACAGATTATAAGTAAATGTTTGCCTTGGGAAATTTGAAGCGAAAACTATCGATTGTGAAGAAAAGTACATTTATACTCACTCATACCTTCGAAAGTCTTATTACTCGCTTAAAATGGCTTTATAATCGCATTATTGATTTTAAGTTGAATTTTCTTACATTTTTGGTTGAAACAGATTATAATTGAATGTTTGCATAGGGAAACGCGAAGCGAAAGCCATCGATTGAGAAGAATAGTCCATTTATAGTCACTCATGCCTTCGAAACCCTTATTACTCGCTTTAAATGCTTTTATAATCTCATTATTGATTTTAAGTTGAATTTTCTTACATTTTTGGTTAAAACAGATTATAATTGAATGTTTTCCTCGAGAAACGTGAAGCGAAAGCTATCGATTGAGAAGAAAAGTCCATTTATAGTCACTCATTCCTTCGAAAGCCTTATTACTCGCTTTAAATGCTTTTATAATCTCATTATTGATTTTAAGTTGAATTTCCTTACATTTTTGGTTAAAACAGATTATAATTGAATGTTTGCCTCTGGGAAACGTGAAGCGAAAGCCAACGATTGAGAAGAAAAGTCCATTTATAGTTACTCATGCCTTCGAAAGCCTTATTACTCGCTTTAAATAGCTTTTCTAATCTCATTATTGATTTCAAGTTGAATTTTCTTACATTTTTGGTTAAAACAGATTATATTTAAATGTTTACCTCGAGAAACGTGAAGCGAAAGCCATCGATTGAGAAGAAAAGTCCATTTATAGTCACTCATGCCTTCGAAAGCCTTATTACTCGCTTTAAATGGTTTTATATTCTTATTATTGATTTTAAGTTGAATTTTCTTATTTTTTGGTTGAAACAGATTATATTTGAATGTTTGCCTCGAGAAACATGAAGCAAAAGCCATCAATCGATAAGAAAAGTCCATTTATAGTCACTCATGCCTTCGAAAGCCTTATTACTCCTTTTAAATGCTTTTATAATCTCATTATTAATTTTAAGTTGAATTTTCTAACTTTTTGGATAAAACAGATTATATTTAAATGTTTACCTCGGGAAACGCGAAGTGAAAGCCATCGATTGAGAAGAAAAGTCCATTTATAGTCACTCATGCCTTCGAAAGCCTTATTACTCGCTTAAAATGGTTTTATAATCGCATTATTGATTTTAAGTTGAGTTTTCTTATATTTTTCATTAAAACAGATTATATTTGATTGTTTGCCTCGAGAAACGTGAAGCAAAAGCCATCGATCGACAAGAAAAGTCCATTTATAGTCACTCATGCCTTCGAAAGCCTTATTACTCGCTTTAAATGGTTTTATAGTCTTATTATTGATTTTAAGTTGAATTTTCCTACATTTTTGGTTGAAACAGATTATAATTGAATGTTTGCATAGGGAAACGTGAAGCGAAAGCCATCGATTGAGAAGAAAAATCCATTTATAGTCACTCATGCCTTCGAAAGCCTTATTACTCGCTTTAAATGCTTTTATAATCTCATTATTGATTTTAAGTTGAATTTTCTTACATTTTTGGTTAAAACAGATTATAATTGAATGTTTGCCTTCAGAAACGTGAAGCGAAAGCTATCGATTGAGAAGAAAAGTACATTTATAGTCAGTCATACCTTCGAAAGCCTTATTACTCGCTTAAAATGGTTTTATAATCGCATTATTGATTTTAAGTTGAGTTTTCTTATATGTTTTGTTAAAACAGATTATATTTGAATGTTTACCTCGAGAAACGTGAAGCAAAAACCATCGATCGACAAGAAAAGTCCATTTATAGTCACTCATGCCTTCGAAAGCCTTATTACTCGCTTTAAATGGTTTTATATTCTTATTATTGATTTTAAGTTGAATTTTTTTACATTTTTGATTGAAACAGATTATAATTGAATGTTTGCATAGGGAAACATGAAGCGAAAGCTATCGATTGAGAAGAGAAGTCCATTTATAGTCACTCATGCCTTCGAAAGCCTTATTACTCGCTTAAAATGGTTTTATAATCGCATTATTGATTTTAAGTTGAGTTTTCTTATATTTTTCATTAAAACAGATTATATTTGATTGTTTGCCTCGAGAAACGTGAAGCAAAAGCCATCGATCGACAAGAAAAGTCCATTTATAGTCACTCATGCCTTCGAAAGCCTTATTACTCGCTTTAAATGGTTTTATAGTCTTATTATTGATTTTAAGTTGAATTTTCTTACATTTTCGGTTGAAACAAATTATAATTGAATGTTTGCATAGGGAAACATGAAGCGAAAGCCATCGATTGAGAAGAAAAATCCATTTATAGTCGCTCATGCCTTCGAAAGCCTTATTACTCGCTTTAAATGCTTTTACAATCTCATTATTGATTTTAAGTTGAATTTTCTTACATTTTTGGTTACAACAGATTATATTTGAACGTTTGCCTTGAGAAAAATGAAGCAAAAGCCATCAATCGATAAGAAAAGTACATTTATAGTCACTCATACCTTCGAAAGCCTTATTACTCGCTTCAAATGGCTTTATAATCGCATTATTGATTTTAAGTTAAATTTTCTTATATTTTTGGCTACAACAGATTATATTTGAACGTCTGCCTCGAGAAACATGAAGCAAAAGCCATCAATCGAAAAGAAAAGTCCATTTATAGTCACTCATGCCTTCGAAAGCCTTATTACTCGCTTTAAATGGTTTTATATTCTTATTATTGATTTTAAGTTGAATTTTCCTACATTTTTGGTTGAAACAGATTATAATTGAATGTTTGCATAGGGAAACGTGAAGCGAAAGCCATCGATTGAGAAGAAAAATCCATTTATAGTCACTCATGCCTTCGAAAGCCTTATTACTCGCTTTAAATGGTTTTATAATCTCATTATTGATTTTAAGTTAAATTTTCTTACATTTTTGGTTAAAACAGATTATAATTGAATCTTTGCCTCAGGAAACGTGAAGCGAAAGCTATCGATTGAGAAGAAAAGTCCATTTATAGTCACGCATTCTTTCGAAAGCCTTATTACTCGCTTTAAATGCTTTTATAATCTCATTATTGACTTTAAGTTGAATTTTCTTAGATTTTTTGTTAAAACAGATGATATTTAAATGTTTACCTCGGGAAACGCGAAGTGAAAGCCATCGATTGAGAAGAAAAGCCCATTTATAGTCACTCATGCCTTCGAAAGCCTTATTACTCGTTTTAAATGGTTTTATAATTTCATTATTGATTTTAAGTTGAATTTTCTTACATTTTTGGTTAAAACAGAATATAATTGAATGTTTGCCTCAGGAAACGTGAAGCGAAAGCCATCGATTGAGAAGAAAAGTCTATTTATAGTCACTCATGCCTTCGAAAGCCTTATTACTCGCTTTAAATAGCTTTTATAATCTCATTATTGATTTTAAGTTTAATTTTCTAACATTTTTGGATAAAACAGATTATAATTAAGTGTTTGCCTTGGGAAATTTGAAGCGAAAACTATCGATTGAGAAGAAAAGTACATTTATACTCACTCATACCTTCGAAAGTCTTATTACTCGCTTAAAATGGCTTTATAATCGCATTATTGATTTTAAGTTGAACTTTCTTACATTTTTGGTTGAAACAGATTATAATTGAATGTTTGCATAGGGAAACGCGAAGCGAAAGCCATCGATTGAGAAGAATAGTCCATTTATAGTCACTCATGCCTTCGAAACCCTTATTACTCGCTTTAAATGCTTTTATAATCTCATTATTGATTTTAAGTTGAATTTTCTTACATTTTTGGTTAAAACAGATTATAATTGAATGTTTTCCTCGAGAAACGTGAAGCGAAAGCTATCGATTGAGAAGAAAAGTCCATTTATAGTCACTCATTCCTTCGAAAGCCTTATTACTCGCTTTAAATGCTTTTATAATCTCATTATTGATTTTAAGTTGAATTTCCTTACATTTTTGGTTAAAACAGATTATAATTGAATGTTTGCCTCTGGGAAACGTGAAGCGAAAGCCATCGATTGACAAGAAAAGTCCATTTATAGTCACTCATGCCTTCGAAAGCCTTATTACTCGCTTTAAATGCTTTTATAATCTCATTATTGATTTTAAGTTGAATTTTCTTACATTTTTAGTTAAAACAGATTATAATTGAATGTTTGCCTCGAGAAACATGAAGCAAAAGCCATCGATCGATAAGAAAAGTCCATTTATAGTCACTCATGCCTTCGAAAGCCTTATTTCTCGCTTTAAATGGTTTTATAATCTCATTATTGATTTTAAGTTGAATTTTCTTATATTTTTGGTTAAAACAGATTATAATTGAATGTTTGCCTTCGGAAACGTGAAGCGAAAGCCATCGATTGCGAAAAAAAGTACATTTATAGTCACTCATACCTTCGAAAGCCTTATTACTCGCTTAAAATGGTTTTATAATCGCATTATTGGTTTTAAGTTAAATTTTCGTACATTTTCGATTAAAACAGATTATATTTGAATGTTTGCCTCGAGAAACATGAAGCAAAAGCCATCGATCGATAAGAAAAGTCCATTTATAGTCACTCATGCCTTCGAAAGCCTTATTACTCGCTTTAAATAGCTTTTCTAATCTCATTATTGATTTCAAGTTGAATTTTCTTACATTTTTGGTTAAAACAGATTATATTTAAATGTTTACCTCGGGAAACGCGAAGTGAAAGCTATCGATTGAGAAGAAAAGTCCATTTATAGTCACTCATTCCTTCGAAAGCCTTATTACTCGCTTTAAATGCTTTTATAATCTCATTATTGATTTTAAGTTGAATTTCCTTACATTTTTGGTTAAAACAGATTATAATTGAATGTTTGCCTCTGGGAAACGTGAAGCGAAAGCCAACGATTGAGAAGAAAAGTCCATTTATAGTTACTCATGCCTTCGAAAGCCTTATTACTCGCTTTAAATAGCTTTTCTAATCTCATTATTGATTTCAAGTTGAATTTTCTTACATTTTTGGTTAAAACAGATTATATTTAAATGTTTACCTCGAGAAACGTGAAGCGAAAGCCATCGATTGAGAAGAAAAGTCCATTTATAGTCACTCATGCCTTCGAAAGCCTTATTACTCGCTTTAAATGGTTTTATATTCTTATTATTGATTTTAAGTTGAATTTTCTTATTTTTTGGTTGAAACAGATTATATTTGAATGTTTGCCTCGAGAAACATGAAGCAAAAGCCATCAATCGATAAGAAAAGTCCATTTATAGTCACTCATGCCTTCGAAAGCCTTATTACTCATTTTAAATGCTTTTATAATCTCATTATTAATTTTAAGTTGAATTTTCTAACTTTTTTGGATAAAACAGATTATATTTAAATGTTTACCTCGGGAAACGCGAAGCGAAAGCCATCGATTGAGAAGAAAAGTCCATTTATAGTCACTCATGCCTTCGAAAGCCTTATTACTCGCTTAAAATGGTTTTATAATCGCATTATTGATTTTAAGTTGAGTTTTCTTATATTTTTCATTAAAACAGATTATATTTGATTGTTTGCCTCGAGAAACGTGAAGCAAAAGCCATCGATCGACAAGAAAAGTCCATTTATAGTCACTCATGCCTTCGAAAGCCTTATTACTCGCTTTAAATGGTTTTATAGTCTTATTATTGATTTTAAGTTGAATTTTCTTACATTTTCGGTTGAAACAAATTATAATTGAATGTTTGCATAGGGAAACATGAAGCGAAAGCCATCGATTGAGAAGAAAAATCCATTTATAGTCGCTCATGCCTTCGAAAGCCTTATTACTCGCTTTAAATGCTTTTACAATCTCATTATTGATTTTAAGTTGAATTTTCTTACATTTTTGGTTACAACAGATTATATTTGAACGTTTGCCTTGAGAAAAATGAAGCAAAAGCCATCAATCGATAAGAAAAGTACATTTATAGTCACTCATACCTTCGAAAGCCTTATTACTCGCTTCAAATGGCTTTATAATCGCATTATTGATTTTAAGTTAAATTTTCTTATATTTTTGGCTACAACAGATTATATTTGAACGTCTGCCTCGAGAAACATGAAGCAAAAGCCATCAATCGAAAAGAAAAGTCCATTTATAGTCACTCATGCCTTCGAAAGCCTTATTACTCGCTTTAAATGGTTTTATATTCTTATTATTGATTTTAAGTTGAATTTTCCTACATTTTTGGTTGAAACAGATTATAATTGAATGTTTGCATAGGGAAACGTGAAGCGAAAGCCATCGATTGAGAAGAAAAATCCATTTATAGTCACTCATGCCTTCGAAAGCCTTATTACTCGCTTTAAATGGTTTTATAATCTCATTATTGATTTTAAGTTAAATTTTCTTACATTTTTGGTTAAAACAGATTATAATTGAATCTTTGCCTCAGGAAACGTGAAGCGAAAGCTATCGATTGAGAAGAAAAGTCCATTTATAGTCACGCATTCTTTCGAAAGCCTTATTACTCGCTTTAAATGCTTTTATAATCTCATTATTGACTTTAAGTTGAATTTTCTTAGATTTTTTGTTAAAACAGATGATATTTAAATGTTTACCTCGGGAAACGCGAAGTGAAAGCCATCGATTGAGAAGAAAAGCCCATTTATAGTCACTCATGCCTTCGAAAGCCTTATTACTCGTTTTAAATGGTTTTATAATTTCATTATTGATTTTAAGTTGAATTTTCTTACATTTTTGGTTAAAACAGAATATAATTGAATGTTTGCCTCAGGAAACGTGAAGCGAAAGCCATCGATTGAGAAGAAAAGTCTATTTATAGTCACTCATGCCTTCGAAAGCCTTATTACTCGCTTTAAATAGCTTTTATAATCTCATTATTGATTTTAAGTTTAATTTTCTAACATTTTTGGATAAAACAGATTATAATTAAGTGTTTGCCTTGGGAAATTTGAAGCGAAAACTATCGATTGAGAAGAAAAGTACATTTATACTCACTCATACCTTCGAAAGTCTTATTACTCGCTTAAAATGGCTTTATAATCGCATTATTGATTTTAAGTTGAACTTTCTTACATTTTTGGTTGAAACAGATTATAATTGAATGTTTGCATAGGGAAACGCGAAGCGAAAGCCATCGATTGAGAAGAATAGTCCATTTATAGTCACTCATGCCTTCGAAACCCTTATTACTCGCTTTAAATGCTTTTATAATCTCATTATTGATTTTAAGTTGAATTTTCTTACATTTTTGGTTAAAACAGATTATAATTGAATGTTTTCCTCGAGAAACGTGAAGCGAAAGCTATCGATTGAGAAGAAAAGTCCATTTATAGTCACTCATTCCTTCGAAAGCCTTATTACTCGCTTTAAATGCTTTTATAATCTCATTATTGATTTTAAGTTGAATTTCCTTACATTTTTGGTTAAAACAGAATATAATTGAATGTTTGCCTCTGGGAAACGTGAAGCGAAAGCCATCGATTGACAAGAAAAGTCCATTTATAGTCACTCATGCCTTCGAAAGCCTTATTACTCGCTTTAAATGCTTTTATAATCTCATTATTGATTTTAAGTTGAATTTTCTTACATTTTTAGTTAAAACAGATTATAATTGAATGTTTGCCTCGAGAAACATGAAGCAAAAGCCATCGATCGATAAGAAAAGTCCATTTATAGTCACTCATGCCTTCGAAAGCCTTATTTCTCGCTTTAAATGGTTTTATAATCTCATTATTGATTTTAAGTTGAATTTTCTTATATTTTTGGTTAAAACAGATTATAATTGAATGTTTGCCTTCGGAAACGTGAAGCGAAAGCCATCGATTGCGAAAAAAAGTACATTTATAGTCACTCATACCTTCGAAAGCCTTATTACTCGCTTAAAATGGTTTTATAATCGCATTATTGGTTTTAAGTTAAATTTTCGTACATTTTCGATTAAAACAGATTATATTTGAATGTTTGCCTCGAGAAACATGAAGCAAAAGCCATCGATCGATAAGAAAAGTCCATTTATAGTCACTCATGCCTTCGAAAGCCTTATTACTCGCTTTAAATAGCTTTTCTAATCTCATTATTGATTTCAAGTTGAATTTTCTTACATTTTTGGTTAAAACAGATTATATTTAAATGTTTACCTCGGGAAACGCGAAGTGAAAGCTATCGATTGAGAAGAAAAGTCCATTTATAGTCACTCATTCCTTCGAAAGCCTTATTACTCGCTTTAAATGCTTTTATAATCTCATTATTGATTTTAAGTTGAATTTCCTTACATTTTTGGTTAAAACAGATTATAATTGAATGTTTGCCTCTGGGAAACGTGAAGCGAAAGCCAACGATTGAGAAGAAAAGTCCATTTATAGTTACTCATGCCTTCGAAAGCCTTATTACTCGCTTTAAATAGCTTTTCTAATCTCATTATTGATTTCAAGTTGAATTTTCTTACATTTTTGGTTAAAACAGATTATATTTAAATGTTTACCTCGAGAAACGCGAAGCGAAAGCCATCGATTGAGAAGAAAAGTCCATTTATAGTCACTCATGCCTTCGAAAGCCTTATTACTCGCTTTAAATGGTTTTATATTCTTATTATTGATTTTAAGTTGAATTTTCTTATTTTTTGGTTGAAACAGATTATATTTGAATGTTTGCCTCGAGAAACATGAAGCAAAAGCCATCAATCGATAAGAAAAGTCCATTTATAGTCACTCATGCCTTCGAAAGCCTTATTACTCATTTTAAATGCTTTTATAATCTCATTATTAATTTTAAGTTGAATTTTCTAACTTTTTTGGATAAAACAGATTATATTTAAATGTTTACCTCGGGAAACGCGAAGCGAAAGCCATCGATTGAGAAGAAAAGTCCATTTATAGTCACTCATGCCTTCGAAAGCCTTATTACTCGCTTAAAATGGTTTTATAATCGCATTATTGATTTTAAGTTGAGTTTTCTTATATTTTTCATTAAAACAGATTATATTTGATTGTTTGCCTCGAGAAACGTGAAGCAAAAGCCATCGATCGACAAGAAAAGTCCATTTATAGTCACTCATGCCTTCGAAAGCCTTATTACTCGCTTTAAATGGTTTTATAGTCTTATTATTGATTTTAAGTTGAATTTTCTTACATTTTCGGTTGAAACAAATTATAATTGAATGTTTGCATAGGGAAACATGAAGCGAAAGCCATCGATTGAGAAGAAAAATCCATTTATAGTCGCTCATGCCTTCGAAAGCCTTATTACTCGCTTTAAATGCTTTTACAATCTCATTATTGATTTTAAGTTGAATTTTCTTACATTTTTGGTTACAACAGATTATATTTGAACGTTTGCCTTGAGAAAAATGAAGCAAAAGCCATCAATCGATAAGAAAAGTACATTTATAGTCACTCATACCTTCGAAAGCCTTATTACTCGCTTCAAATGGCTTTATAATCGCATTATTGATTTTAAGTTAAATTTTCTTATATTTTTGGCTACAACAGATTATATTTGAACGTCTGCCTCGAGAAACATGAAGCAAAAGCCATCAATCGAAAAGAAAAGTCCATTTATAGTCACTCATGCCTTCGAAAGCCTTATTACTCGCTTTAAATGGTTTTATATTCTTATTATTGATTTTAAGTTGAATTTTCCTACATTTTTGGTTGAAACAGATTATAATTGAATGTTTGCATAGGGAAACGTGAAGCGAAAGCCATCGATTGAGAAGAAAAATCCATTTATAGTCACTCATGCCTTCGAAAGCCTTATTACTCGCTTTAAATGGTTTTATAATCTCATTATTGATTTTAAGTTAAATTTTCTTACATTTTTGGTTAAAACAGATTATAATTGAATCTTTGCCTCAGGAAACGTGAAGCGAAAGCTATCGATTGAGAAGAAAAGTCCATTTATAGTCACGCATTCTTTCGAAAGCCTTATTACTCGCTTTAAATGCTTTTATAATCTCATTATTGACTTTAAGTTGAATTTTCTTAGATTTTTTGTTAAAACAGATGATATTTAAATGTTTACCTCGGGAAACGCGAAGTGAAAGCCATCGATTGAGAAGAAAAGCCCATTTATAGTCACTCATGCCTTCGAAAGCCTTATTACTCGTTTTAAATGGTTTTATAATTTCATTATTGATTTTAAGTTGAATTTTCTTACATTTTTGGTTAAAACAGAATATAATTGAATGTTTGCCTCAGGAAACGTGAAGCGAAAGCCATCGATTGAGAAGAAAAGTCTATTTATAGTCACTCATGCCTTCGAAAGCCTTATTACTCGCTTTAAATAGCTTTTATAATCTCATTATTGATTTTAAGTTTAATTTTCTAACATTTTTGGATAAAACAGATTATAATTAAATGTTTGCCTTGGGAAATTTGAAGCGAAAACTATCGATTGAGAAGAAAAGTACATTTATACTCACTCATACCTTCGAAAGTCTTATTACTCGCTTAAAATGGCTTTATAATCGCATTATTGATTTTAAGTTGAACTTTCTTACATTTTTGGTTGAAACAGATTATAATTGAATGTTTGCATAGGGAAACGCGAAGCGAAAGCCATCGATTGAGAAGAATAGTCCATTTATAGTCACTCATGCCTTCGAAACCCTTATTACTCGCTTTAAATGCTTTTATAATCTCATTATTGATTTTAAGTTGAATTTTCTTACATTTTTGGTTAAAACAGATTATAATTGAATGTTTTCCTCGAGAAACGTGAAGCGAAAGCTATCGATTGAGAAGAAAAGTCCATTTATAGTCACTCATTCCTTCGAAAGCCTTATTACTCGCTTTAAATGCTTTTATAATCTCATTATTGATTTTAAGTTGAATTTCCTTACATTTTTGGTTAAAACAGATTATAATTGAATGTTTGCCTCTGGGAAACGTGAAGCGAAAGCCATCGATTGACAAGAAAAGTCCATTTATAGTCACTCATGCCTTCGAAAGCCTTATTACTCGCTTTAAATGCTTTTATAATCTCATTATTGATTTTAAGTTGAATTTTCTTACATTTTTAGTTAAAACAGATTATAATTGAATGTTTGCCTCGAGAAACATGAAGCAAAAGCCATCGATCGATAAGAAAAGTCCATTTATAGTCACTCATGCCTTCGAAAGCCTTATTTCTCGCTTTAAATGGTTTTATAATCTCATTATTGATTTTAAGTTGAATTTTCTTATATTTTTGGTTAAAACAGATTATAATTGAATGTTTGCCTTCGGAAACGTGAAGCGAAAGCCATCGATTGAGAAAAAAAGTACATTTATAGTCACTCATACCTTCGAAAGCCTTATTACTCGCTTAAAATGGTTTTATAATCGCATTATTGGTTTTAAGTTAAATTTTCGTACATTTTCGATTAAAACAGATTATATTTGAATGTTTGCCTCGAGAAACATGAAGCAAAAGCCATCGATCGATAAGAAAAGTCCATTTATAGTCACTCATGCCTTCGAAAGCCTTATTACTCGCTTTAAATAGCTTTTCTAATCTCATTATTGATTTCAAGTTGAATTTTCTTACATTTTTGGTTAAAACAGATTATATTTAAATGTTTACCTCGGGAAACGCGAAGTGAAAGCTATCGATTGAGAAGAAAAGTCCATTTATAGTCACTCATTCCTTCGAAAGCCTTATTACTCGCTTTAAATGCTTTTATAATCTCATTATTGATTTTAAGTTGAATTTCCTTACATTTTTGGTTAAAACAGATTATAATTGAATGTTTGCCTCTGGGAAACGTGAAGCGAAAGCCAACGATTGAGAAGAAAAGTCCATTTATAGTTACTCATGCCTTCGAAAGCCTTATTACTCGCTTTAAATAGCTTTTCTAATCTCATTATTGATTTCAAGTTGAATTTTCTTACATTTTTGGTTAAAACAGATTATATTTAAATGTTTACCTCGAGAAACGCGAAGCGAAAGCCATCGATTGAGAAGAAAAGTCCATTTATAGTCACTCATGCCTTCGAAAGCCTTATTACTCGCTTTAAATGGTTTTATATTCTTATTATTGATTTTAAGTTGAATTTTCTTATTTTTTGGTTGAAACAGATTATATTTGAATGTTTGCCTCGAGAAACATGAAGCAAAAGCCATCAATCGATAAGAAAAGTCCATTTATAGTCACTCATGCCTTCGAAAGCCTTATTACTCCTTTTAAATGCTTTTATAATCTCATTATTAATTTTAAGTTGAATTTTCTAACTTTTTTGGATAAAACAGATTATATTTAAATGTTTACCTCGGGAAACGCGAAGCGAAAGCCATCGATTGAGAAGAAAAGTCCATTTATAGTCACTCATGCCTTCGAAAGCCTTATTACTCGCTTAAAATGGTTTTATAATCGCATTATTGATTTTAAGTTGAGTTTTCTTATATTTTTCATTAAAACAGATTATATTTGATTGTTTGCCTCGAGAAACGTGAAGCAAAAGCCATCGATCGACAAGAAAAGTCCATTTATAGTCACTCATGCCTTCGAAAGCCTTATTACTCGCTTTAAATGGTTTTATAGTCTTATTATTGATTTTAAGTTGAATTTTCTTACATTTTCGGTTGAAACAAATTATAATTGAATGTTTGCATAGGGAAACATGAAGCGAAAGCCATCGATTGAGAAGAAAAATCCATTTATAGTCGCTCATGCCTTCGAAAGCCTTATTACTCGCTTTAAATGCTTTTACAATCTCATTATTGATTTTAAGTTGAATTTTCTTACATTTTTGGTTACAACAGATTATATTTGAACGTTTGCCTTGAGAAAAATGAAGCAAAAGCCATCAATCGATAAGAAAAGTACATTTATAGTCACTCATACCTTCGAAAGCCTTATTACTCGCTTCAAATGGCTTTATAATCGCATTATTGATTTTAAGTTAAATTTTCTTATATTTTTGGCTACAACAGATTATATTTGAACGTCTGCCTCGAGAAACATGAAGCAAAAGCCATCAATCGAAAAGAAAAGTCCATTTATAGTCACTCATGCCTTCGAAAGCCTTATTACTCGCTTTAAATGGTTTTATATTCTTATTATTGATTTTAAGTTGAATTTTCCTACATTTTTGGTTGAAACAGATTATAATTGAATGTTTGCATAGGGAAACGTGAAGCGAAAGCCATCGATTGAGAAGAAAAATCCATTTATAGTCACTCATGCCTTCGAAAGCCTTATTACTCGCTTTAAATGGTTTTATAATCTCATTATTGATTTTAAGTTAAATTTTCTTACATTTTTGGTTAAAACAGATTATAATTGAATCTTTGCCTCAGGAAACGTGAAGCGAAAGCTATCGATTGAGAAGAAAAGTCCATTTATAGTCACGCATTCTTTCGAAAGCCTTATTACTCGCTTTAAATGCTTTTATAATCTCATTATTGACTTTAAGTTGAATTTTCTTAGATTTTTTGTTAAAACAGATGATATTTAAATGTTTACCTCGGGAAACGCGAAGTGAAAGCCATCGATTGAGAAGAAAAGCCCATTTATAGTCACTCATGCCTTCGAAAGCCTTATTACTCGTTTTAAATGGTTTTATAATTTCATTATTGATTTTAAGTTGAATTTTCTTACATTTTTGGTTAAAACAGAATATAATTGAATGTTTGCCTCAGGAAACGTGAAGCGAAAGCCATCGATTGAGAAGAAAAGTCTATTTATAGTCACTCATGCCTTCGAAAGCCTTATTACTCGCTTTAAATAGCTTTTATAATCTCATTATTGATTTTAAGTTTAATTTTCTAACATTTTTGGATAAAACAGATTATAATTAAATGTTTGCCTTGGGAAATTTGAAGCGAAAACTATCGATTGAGAAGAAAAGTACATTTATACTCACTCATACCTTCGAAAGTCTTATTACTCGCTTAAAATGGCTTTATAATCGCATTATTGATTTTAAGTTGAACTTTCTTACATTTTTGGTTGAAACAGATTATAATTGAATGTTTGCATAGGGAAACGCGAAGCGAAAGCCATCGATTGAGAAGAATAGTCCATTTATAGTCACTCATGCCTTCGAAACCCTTATTACTCGCTTTAAATGCTTTTATAATCTCATTATTGATTTTAAGTTGAATTTTCTTACATTTTTGGTTAAAACAGATTATAATTGAATGTTTTCCTCGAGAAACGTGAAGCGAAAGCTATCGATTGAGAAGAAAAGTCCATTTATAGTCACTCATTCCTTCGAAAGCCTTATTACTCGCTTTAAATGCTTTTATAATCTCATTATTGATTTTAAGTTGAATTTCCTTACATTTTTGGTTAAAACAGATTATAATTGAATGTTTGCCTCTGGGAAACGTGAAGCGAAAGCCATCGATTGACAAGAAAAGTCCATTTATAGTCACTCATGCCTTCGAAAGCCTTATTACTCGCTTTAAATGCTTTTATAATCTCATTATTGATTTTAAGTTGAATTTTCTTACATTTTTAGTTAAAACAGATTATAATTGAATGTTTGCCTCGAGAAACATGAAGCAAAAGCCATCGATCGATAAGAAAAGTCCATTTATAGTCACTCATGCCTTCGAAAGCCTTATTTCTCGCTTTAAATGGTTTTATAATCTCATTATTGATTTTAAGTTGAATTTTCTTATATTTTTGGTTAAAACAGATTATAATTGAATGTTTGCCTTCGGAAACGTGAAGCGAAAGCCATCGATTGAGAAAAAAAGTACATTTATAGTCACTCATACCTTCGAAAGCCTTATTACTCGCTTAAAATGGTTTTATAATCGCATTATTGGTTTTAAGTTAAATTTTCGTACATTTTCTATTAAAACAGATTATATTTGAATGTTTGCCTCGAGAAACATGAAGCAAAAGCCATCGATCGATAAGAAAAGTCCATTTATAGTCACTCATGCCTTCGAAAGCCTTATTACTCGCTTTAAATAGCTTTTCTAATCTCATTATTGATTTCAAGTTGAATTTTCTTACATTTTTGGTTAAAACAGATTATATTTAAATGTTTACCTCGGGAAACGCGAAGTGAAAGCTATCGATTGAGAAGAAAAGTCCATTTATAGTCACTCATTCCTTCGAAAGCCTTATTACTCGCTTTAAATGCTTTTATAATCTCATTATTGATTTTAAGTTGAATTTCCTTACATTTTTGGTTAAAACAGATTATAATTGAATGTTTGCCTCTGGGAAACGTGAAGCGAAAGCCAACGATTGAGAAGAAAAGTCCATTTATAGTTACTCATGCCTTCGAAAGCCTTATTACTCGCTTTAAATAGCTTTTCTAATCTCATTATTGATTTCAAGTTGAATTTTCTTACATTTTTGGTTAAAACAGATTATATTTAAATGTTTACCTCGAGAAACGTGAAGCGAAAGCCATCGATTGAGAAGAAAAGTCCATTTATAGTCACTCATGCCTTCGAAAGCCTTATTACTCGCTTTAAATGGTTTTATATTCTTATTATTGATTTTAAGTTGAATTTTCTTATTTTTTGGTTGAAACAGATTATATTTGAATGTTTGCCTCGAGAAACATGAAGCAAAAGCCATCAATCGATAAGAAAAGTCCATTTATAGTCACTCATGCCTTCGAAAGCCTTATTACTCCTTTTAAATGCTTTTATAATCTCATTATTAATTTTAAGTTGAATTTTCTAACTTTTTTGGATAAAACAGATTATATTTAAATGTTTACCTCGGGAAACGCGAAGCGAAAGCCATCGATTGAGAAGAAAAGTCCATTTATAGTCACTCATGCCTTCGAAAGCCTTATTACTCGCTTAAAATGGTTTTATAATCGCATTATTGATTTTAAGTTGAGTTTTCTTATATTTTTCATTAAAACAGATTATATTTGATTGTTTGCCTCGAGAAACGTGAAGCAAAAGCCATCGATCGACAAGAAAAGTCCATTTATAGTCACTCATGCCTTCGAAAGCCTTATTACTCGCTTTAAATGGTTTTATAGTCTTATTATTGATTTTAAGTTGAATTTTCTTACATTTTCGGTTGAAACAAATTATAATTGAATGTTTGCATAGGGAAACATGAAGCGAAAGCCATCGATTGAGAAGAAAAATCCATTTATAGTCGCTCATGCCTTCGAAAGCCTTATTACTCGCTTTAAATGCTTTTACAATCTCATTATTGATTTTAAGTTGAATTTTCTTACATTTTTGGTTACAACAGATTATATTTGAACGTTTGCCTTGAGAAAAATGAAGCAAAAGCCATCAATCGATAAGAAAAGTACATTTATAGTCACTCATACCTTCGAAAGCCTTATTACTCGCTTCAAATGGCTTTATAATCGCATTATTGATTTTAAGTTAAATTTTCTTATATTTTTGGCTACAACAGATTATATTTGAACGTCTGCCTCGAGAAACATGAAGCAAAAGCCATCAATCGAAAAGAAAAGTCCATTTATAGTCACTCATGCCTTCGAAAGCCTTATTACTCGCTTTAAATGGTTTTATATTCTTATTATTGATTTTAAGTTGAATTTTCCTACATTTTTGGTTGAAACAGATTATAATTGAATGTTTGCATAGGGAAACGTGAAGCGAAAGCCATCGATTGAGAAGAAAAATCCATTTATAGTCACTCATGCCTTCGAAAGCCTTATTACTCGCTTTAAATGGTTTTATAATCTCATTATTGATTTTAAGTTAAATTTTCTTACATTTTTGGTTAAAACAGATTATAATTGAATCTTTGCCTCAGGAAACGTGAAGCGAAAGCTATCGATTGAGAAGAAAAGTCCATTTATAGTCACGCATTCTTTCGAAAGCCTTATTACTCGCTTTAAATGCTTTTATAATCTCATTATTGACTTTAAGTTGAATTTTCTTAGATTTTTTGTTAAAACAGATGATATTTAAATGTTTACCTCGGGAAACGCGAAGTGAAAGCCATCGATTGAGAAGAAAAGCCCATTTATAGTCACTCATGCCTTCGAAAGCCTTATTACTCGTTTTAAATGGTTTTATAATTTCATTATTGATTTTAAGTTGAATTTTCTTACATTTTTGGTTAAAACAGAATATAATTGAATGTTTGCCTCAGGAAACGTGAAGCGAAAGCCATCGATTGAGAAGAAAAGTCTATTTATAGTCACTCATGCCTTCGAAAGCCTTATTACTCGCTTTAAATAGCTTTTATAATCTCATTATTGATTTTAAGTTTAATTTTCTAACATTTTTGGATAAAACAGATTATAATTAAATGTTTGCCTTGGGAAATTTGAAGCGAAAACTATCGATTGAGAAGAAAAGTACATTTATACTCACTCATACCTTCGAAAGTCTTATTACTCGCTTAAAATGGCTTTATAATCGCATTATTGATTTTAAGTTGAACTTTCTTACATTTTTGGTTGAAACAGATTATAATTGAATGTTTGCATAGGGAAACGCGAAGCGAAAGCCATCGATTGAGAAGAATAGTCCATTTATAGTCACTCATGCCTTCGAAACCCTTATTACTCGCTTTAAATGCTTTTATAATCTCATTATTGATTTTAAGTTGAATTTTCTTACATTTTTGGTTAAAACAGATTATAATTGAATGTTTTCCTCGAGAAACGTGAAGCGAAAGCTATCGATTGAGAAGAAAAGTCCATTTATAGTCACTCATTCCTTCGAAAGCCTTATTACTCGCTTTAAATGCTTTTATAATCTCATTATTGATTTTAAGTTGAATTTCCTTACATTTTTGGTTAAAACAGATTATAATTGAATGTTTGCCTCTGGGAAACGTGAAGCGAAAGCCATCGATTGACAAGAAAAGTCCATTTATAGTCACTCATGCCTTCGAAAGCCTTATTACTCGCTTTAAATGCTTTTATAATCTCATTATTGATTTTAAGTTGAATTTTCTTACATTTTTAGTTAAAACAGATTATAATTGAATGTTTGCCTCGAGAAACATGAAGCAAAAGCCATCGATCGATAAGAAAAGTCCATTTATAGTCACTCATGCCTTCGAAAGCCTTATTTCTCGCTTTAAATGGTTTTATAATCTCATTATTGATTTTAAGTTGAATTTTCTTATATTTTTGGTTAAAACAGATTATAATTGAATGTTTGCCTTCGGAAACGTGAAGCGAAAGCCATCGATTGAGAAAAAAAGTACATTTATAGTCACTCATACCTTCGAAAGCCTTATTACTCGCTTAAAATGGTTTTATAATCGCATTATTGGTTTTAAGTTAAATTTTCGTACATTTTCGATTAAAACAGATTATATTTGAATGTTTGCCTCGAGAAACATGAAGCAAAAGCCATCGATCGATAAGAAAAGTCCATTTATAGTCACTCATGCCTTCGAAAGCCTTATTACTCGCTTTAAATAGCTTTTCTAATCTCATTATTGATTTCAAGTTGAATTTTCTTACATTTTTGGTTAAAACAGATTATATTTAAATGTTTACCTCGGGAAACGCGAAGTGAAAGCTATCGATTGAGAAGAAAAGTCCATTTATAGTCACTCATTCCTTCGAAAGCCTTATTACTCGCTTTAAATGCTTTTATAATCTCATTATTGATTTTAAGTTGAATTTCCTTACATTTTTGGTTAAAACAGATTATAATTGAATGTTTGCCTCTGGGAAACGTGAAGCGAAAGCCAACGATTGAGAAGAAAAGTCCATTTATAGTTACTCATGCCTTCGAAAGCCTTATTACTCGCTTTAAATAGCTTTTCTAATCTCATTATTGATTTCAAGTTGAATTTTCTTACATTTTTGGTTAAAACAGATTATATTTAAATGTTTACCTCGAGAAACGTGAAGCAAAAGCCATCGATCGATAAGAAAAGTCCATTTATAGTCACTCATGCCTTCGAAAGCCTTATTTCTCGCTTTAAATGGTTTTATAATCTCATTATTGATTTTAAGTTGAATTTTCTTATATTTTTGGTTAAAACAGATTATAATTGAATGTTTGCCTTCGGAAACGTGAAGCGAAAGCCATCGATTGAGAAAAAAAGTACATTTATAGTCACTCATACCTTCGAAAGCCTTATTACTCGCTTAAAATGGTTTTATAATCGCATTATTGGTTTTAAGTTAAATTTTCGTACATTTTCGATTAAAACAGATTATATTTGAATGTTTGCCTCGAGAAACATGAAGCAAAAGCCATCGATCGATAAGAAAAGTCCATTTATAGTCACTCATGCCTTCGAAAGCCTTATTACTCGCTTTAAATAGCTTTTCTAATCTCATTATTGATTTCAAGTTGAATTTTCTTACATTTTTGGTTAAAACAGATTATATTTAAATGTTTACCTCGGGAAACGCGAAGTGAAAGCTATCGATTGAGAAGAAAAGTCCATTTATAGTCACTCATTCCTTCGAAAGCCTTATTACTCGCTTTAAATGCTTTTATAATCTCATTATTGATTTTAAGTTGAATTTCCTTACATTTTTGGTTAAAACAGATTATAATTGAATGTTTGCCTCTGGGAAACGTGAAGCGAAAGCCAACGATTGAGAAGAAAAGTCCATTTATAGTTACTCATGCCTTCGAAAGCCTTATTACTCGCTTTAAATAGCTTTTCTAATCTCATTATTGATTTCAAGTTGAATTTTCTTACATTTTTGGTTAAAACAGATTATATTTAAATGTTTACCTCGAGAAACGTGAAGCGAAAGCCATCGATTGAGAAGAAAAGTCCATTTATAGTCACTCATGCCTTCGAAAGCCTTATTACTCGCTTTAAATGGTTTTATATTCTTATTATTGATTTTAAGTTGAATTTTCTTATTTTTTGGTTGAAACAGATTATATTTGAATGTTTGCCTCGAGAAACATGAAGCAAAAGCCATCAATCGATAAGAAAAGTCCATTTATAGTCACTCATGCCTTCGAAAGCCTTATTACTCCTTTTAAATGCTTTTATAATCTCATTATTAATTTTAAGTTGAATTTTCTAACTTTTTTGGATAAAACAGATTATATTTAAATGTTTACCTCGGGAAACGCGAAGCGAAAGCCATCGATTGAGAAGAAAAGTCCATTTATAGTCACTCATGCCTTCGAAAGCCTTATTACTCGCTTAAAATGGTTTTATAATCGCATTATTGATTTTAAGTTGAGTTTTCTTATATTTTTCATTAAAACAGATTATATTTGATTGTTTGCCTCGAGAAACGTGAAGCAAAAGCCATCGATCGACAAGAAAAGTCCATTTATAGTCACTCATGCCTTCGAAAGCCTTATTACTCGCTTTAAATGGTTTTATAGTCTTATTATTGATTTTAAGTTGAATTTTCTTACATTTTCGGTTGAAACAAATTATAATTGAATGTTTGCATAGGGAAACATGAAGCGAAAGCCATCGATTGAGAAGAAAAATCCATTTATAGTCGCTCATGCCTTCGAAAGCCTTATTACTCGCTTTAAATGCTTTTACAATCTCATTATTGATTTTAAGTTGAATTTTCTTACATTTTTGGTTACAACAGATTATATTTGAACGTTTGCCTTGAGAAAAATGAAGCAAAAGCCATCAATCGATAAGAAAAGTACATTTATAGTCACTCATACCTTCGAAAGCCTTATTACTCGCTTCAAATGGCTTTATAATCGCATTATTGATTTTAAGTTAAATTTTCTTATATTTTTGGCTACAACAGATTATATTTGAACGTCTGCCTCGAGAAACATGAAGCAAAAGCCATCAATCGAAAAGAAAAGTCCATTTATAGTCACTCATGCCTTCGAAAGCCTTATTACTCGCTTTAAATGGTTTTATATTCTTATTATTGATTTTAAGTTGAATTTTCCTACATTTTTGGTTGAAACAGATTATAATTGAATGTTTGCATAGGGAAACGTGAAGCGAAAGCCATCGATTGAGAAGAAAAATCCATTTATAGTCACTCATGCCTTCGAAAGCCTTATTACTCGCTTTAAATGGTTTTATAATCTCATTATTGATTTTAAGTTAAATTTTCTTACATTTTTGGTTAAAACAGATTATAATTGAATCTTTGCCTCAGGAAACGTGAAGCGAAAGCTATCGATTGAGAAGAAAAGTCCATTTATAGTCACGCATTCTTTCGAAAGCCTTATTACTCGCTTTAAATGCTTTTATAATCTCATTATTGACTTTAAGTTGAATTTTCTTAGATTTTTTGTTAAAACAGATGATATTTAAATGTTTACCTCGGGAAACGCGAAGTGAAAGCCATCGATTGAGAAGAAAAGCCCATTTATAGTCACTCATGCCTTCGAAAGCCTTATTACTCGTTTTAAATGGTTTTATAATTTCATTATTGATTTTAAGTTGAATTTTCTTACATTTTTGGTTAAAACAGAATATAATTGAATGTTTGCCTCAGGAAACGTGAAGCGAAAGCCATCGATTGAGAAGAAAAGTCTATTTATAGTCACTCATGCCTTCGAAAGCCTTATTACTCGCTTTAAATAGCTTTTATAATCTCATTATTGATTTTAAGTTTAATTTTCTAACATTTTTGGATAAAACAGATTATAATTAAATGTTTGCCTTGGGAAATTTGAAGCGAAAACTATCGATTGAGAAGAAAAGTACATTTATACTCACTCATACCTTCGAAAGTCTTATTACTCGCTTAAAATGGCTTTATAATCGCATTATTGATTTTAAGTTGAACTTTCTTACATTTTTGGTTGAAACAGATTATAATTGAATGTTTGCATAGGGAAACGCGAAGCGAAAGCCATCGATTGAGAAGAATAGTCCATTTATAGTCACTCATGCCTTCGAAACCCTTATTACTCGCTTTAAATGCTTTTATAATCTCATTATTGATTTTAAGTTGAATTTTCTTACATTTTTGGTTAAAACAGATTATAATTGAATGTTTTCCTCGAGAAACGTGAAGCGAAAGCTATCGATTGAGAAGAAAAGTCCATTTATAGTCACTCATTCCTTCGAAAGCCTTATTACTCGCTTTAAATGCTTTTATAATCTCATTATTGATTTTAAGTTGAATTTCCTTACATTTTTGGTTAAAACAGATTATAATTGAATGTTTGCCTCTGGGAAACGTGAAGCGAAAGCCATCGATTGACAAGAAAAGTCCATTTATAGTCACTCATGCCTTCGAAAGCCTTATTACTCGCTTTAAATGCTTTTATAATCTCATTATTGATTTTAAGTTGAATTTTCTTACATTTTTAGTTAAAACAGATTATAATTGAATGTTTGCCTCGAGAAACATGAAGCAAAAGCCATCGATCGATAAGAAAAGTCCATTTATAGTCACTCATGCCTTCGAAAGCCTTATTTCTCGCTTTAAATGGTTTTATAATCTCATTATTGATTTTAAGTTGAATTTTCTTATATTTTTGGTTAAAACAGATTATAATTGAATGTTTGCCTTCGGAAACGTGAAGCGAAAGCCATCGATTGAGAAAAAAAGTACATTTATAGTCACTCATACCTTCGAAAGCCTTATTACTCGCTTAAAATGGTTTTATAATCGCATTATTGGTTTTAAGTTAAATTTTCGTACATTTTCGATTAAAACAGATTATATTTGAATGTTTGCCTCGAGAAACATGAAGCAAAAGCCATCGATCGATAAGAAAAGTCCATTTATAGTCACTCATGCCTTCGAAAGCCTTATTACTCGCTTTAAATAGCTTTTCTAATCTCATTATTGATTTCAAGTTGAATTTTCTTACATTTTTGGTTAAAACAGATTATATTTAAATGTTTACCTCGGGAAACGCGAAGTGAAAGCTATCGATTGAGAAGAAAAGTCCATTTATAGTCACTCATTCCTTCGAAAGCCTTATTACTCGCTTTAAATGCTTTTATAATCTCATTATTGATTTTAAGTTGAATTTCCTTACATTTTTGGTTAAAACAGATTATAATTGAATGTTTGCCTCTGGGAAACGTGAAGCGAAAGCCAACGATTGAGAAGAAAAGTCCATTTATAGTTACTCATGCCTTCGAAAGCCTTATTACTCGCTTTAAATAGCTTTTCTAATCTCATTATTGATTTCAAGTTGAATTTTCTTACATTTTTGGTTAAAACAGATTATATTTAAATGTTTACCTCGAGAAACGTGAAGCGAAAGCCATCGATTGAGAAGAAAAGTCCATTTATAGTCACTCATGCCTTCGAAAGCCTTATTACTCGCTTTAAATGGTTTTATATTCTTATTATTGATTTTAAGTTGAATTTTCTTATTTTTTGGTTGAAACAGATTATATTTGAATGTTTGCCTCGAGAAACATGAAGCAAAAGCCATCGATCGATAAGAAAAGTCCATTTATAGTCACTCATGCCTTCGAAAGCCTTATTACTCGCTTTAAATAGCTTTTCTAATCTCATTATTGATTTCAAGTTGAATTTTCTTACATTTTTGGTTAAAACAGATTATATTTAAATGTTTACCTCGGGAAACGCGAAGTGAAAGCTATCGATTGAGAAGAAAAGTCCATTTATAGTCACTCATTCCTTCGAAAGCCTTATTACTCGCTTTAAATGCTTTTATAATCTCATTATTGATTTTAAGTTGAATTTCCTTACATTTTTGGTTAAAACAGATTATAATTGAATGTTTGCCTCTGGGAAACGTGAAGCGAAAGCCAACAATTGAGAAGAAAAGTCCATTTATAGTTACTCATGCCTTCGAAAGCCTTATTACTCGCTTTAAATAGCTTTTCTAATCTCATTATTGATTTCAAGTTGAATTTTCTTACATTTTTGGTTAAAACAGATTATATTTAAATGTTTACCTCGAGAAACGTGAAGCGAAAGCCATCGATTGAGAAGAAAAGTCCATTTATAGTCACTCATGCCTTCGAAAGCCTTATTACTCGCTTTAAATGGTTTTATATTCTTATTATTGATTTTAAGTTGAATTTTCTTATTTTTTGGTTGAAACAGATTATATTTGAATGTTTGCCTCGAGAAACATGAAGCAAAAGCCATCAATCGATAAGAAAAGTCCATTTATAGTCACTCATGCCTTCGAAAGCCTTATTACTCCTTTTAAATGCTTTTATAATCTCATTATTAATTTTAAGTTGAATTTTCTAACTTTTTTGGATAAAACAGATTATATTTAAATGTTTACCTCGGGAAACGCGAAGCGAAAGCCATCGATTGAGAAGAAAAGTCCATTTATAGTCACTCATGCCTTCGAAAGCCTTATTACTCGCTTAAAATGGTTTTATAATCGCATTATTGATTTTAAGTTGAGTTTTCTTATATTTTTCATTAAAACAGATTATATTTGATTGTTTGCCTCGAGAAACGTGAAGCAAAAGCCATCGATCGACAAGAAAAGTCCATTTATAGTCACTCATGCCTTCGAAAGCCTTATTACTCGCTTTAAATGGTTTTATAGTCTTATTATTGATTTTAAGTTGAATTTTCTTACATTTTCGGTTGAAACAAATTATAATTGAATGTTTGCATAGGGAAACATGAAGCGAAAGCCATCGATTGAGAAGAAAAATCCATTTATAGTCGCTCATGCCTTCGAAAGCCTTATTACTCGCTTTAAATGCTTTTACAATCTCATTATTGATTTTAAGTTGAATTTTCTTACATTTTTGGTTACAACAGATTATATTTGAACGTTTGCCTTGAGAAAAATGAAGCAAAAGCCATCAATCGATAAGAAAAGTACATTTATAGTCACTCATACCTTCGAAAGCCTTATTACTCGCTTCAAATGGCTTTATAATCGCATTATTGATTTTAAGTTAAATTTTCTTATATTTTTGGCTACAACAGATTATATTTGAACGTCTGCCTCGAGAAACATGAAGCAAAAGCCATCAATCGAAAAGAAAAGTCCATTTATAGTCACTCATGCCTTCGAAAGCCTTATTACTCGCTTTAAATGGTTTTATATTCTTATTATTGATTTTAAGTTGAATTTTCCTACATTTTTGGTTGAAACAGATTATAATTGAATGTTTGCATAGGGAAACGTGAAGCGAAAGCCATCGATTGAGAAGAAAAATCCATTTATAGTCACTCATGCCTTCGAAAGCCTTATTACTCGCTTTAAATGGTTTTATAATCTCATTATTGATTTTAAGTTAAATTTTCTTACATTTTTGGTTAAAACAGATTATAATTGAATCTTTGCCTCAGGAAACGTGAAGCGAAAGCTATCGATTGAGAAGAAAAGTCCATTTATAGTCACGCATTCTTTCGAAAGCCTTATTACTCGCTTTAAATGCTTTTATAATCTCATTATTGACTTTAAGTTGAATTTTCTTAGATTTTTTGTTAAAACAGATGATATTTAAATGTTTACCTCGGGAAACGCGAAGTGAAAGCCATCGATTGAGAAGAAAAGCCCATTTATAGTCACTCATGCCTTCGAAAGCCTTATTACTCGTTTTAAATGGTTTTATAATTTCATTATTGATTTTAAGTTGAATTTTCTTACATTTTTGGTTAAAACAGAATATAATTGAATGTTTGCCTCAGGAAACGTGAAGCGAAAGCCATCGATTGAGAAGAAAAGTCTATTTATAGTCACTCATGCCTTCGAAAGCCTTATTACTCGCTTTAAATAGCTTTTATAATCTCATTATTGATTTTAAGTTTAATTTTCTAACATTTTTGGATAAAACAGATTATAATTAAATGTTTGCCTTGGGAAATTTGAAGCGAAAACTATCGATTGAGAAGAAAAGTACATTTATACTCACTCATACCTTCGAAAGTCTTATTACTCGCTTAAAATGGCTTTATAATCGCATTATTGATTTTAAGTTGAACTTTCTTACATTTTTGGTTGAAACAGATTATAATTGAATGTTTGCATAGGGAAACGCGAAGCGAAAGCCATCGATTGAGAAGAATAGTCCATTTATAGTCACTCATGCCTTCGAAACCCTTATTACTCGCTTTAAATGCTTTTATAATCTCATTATTGATTTTAAGTTGAATTTTCTTACATTTTTGGTTAAAACAGATTATAATTGAATGTTTTCCTCGAGAAACGTGAAGCGAAAGCTATCGATTGAGAAGAAAAGTCCATTTATAGTCACTCATTCCTTCGAAAGCCTTATTACTCGCTTTAAATGCTTTTATAATCTCATTATTGATTTTAAGTTGAATTTCCTTACATTTTTGGTTAAAACAGATTATAATTGAATGTTTGCCTCTGGGAAACGTGAAGCGAAAGCCATCGATTGACAAGAAAAGTCCATTTATAGTCACTCATGCCTTCGAAAGCCTTATTACTCGCTTTAAATGCTTTTATAATCTCATTATTGATTTTAAGTTGAATTTTCTTACATTTTTAGTTAAAACAGATTATAATTGAATGTTTGCCTCGAGAAACATGAAGCAAAAGCCATCGATCGATAAGAAAAGTCCATTTATAGGTACTCATGCCTTCGAAAGCCTTATTTCTCGCTTTAAATGGTTTTATAATCTCATTATCGATTTTAAGTTGAATTTTCTTATATTTTTGGTTAAAACAGATTATAATTGAATGTTTGCCTTCGGAAACGTGAAGCGAAAGCCATCGATTGAGAAAAAAAGTACATTTATAGTCACTCATACCTTCGAAAGCCTTATTACTCGCTTAAAATGGTTTTATAATCGCATTATTGGTTTTAAGTTAAATTTTCGTACATTTTCGATTAAAACAGATTATATTTGAATGTTTGCCTCGAGAAACATGAAGCAAAAGCCATCGATCGATAAGAAAAGTCCATTTATAGTCACTCATGCCTTCGAAAGCCTTATTACTCGCTTTAAATAGCTTTTCTAATCTCATTATTGATTTCAAGTTGAATTTTCTTACATTTTTGGTTAAAACAGATTATATTTAAATGTTTACCTCGGGAAACGCGAAGTGAAAGCTATCGATTGAGAAGAAAAGTCCATTTATAGTCACTCATTCCTTCGAAAGCCTTATTACTCGCTTTAAATGCTTTTATAATCTCATTATTGATTTTAAGTTGAATTTCCTTACATTTTTGGTTAAAACAGATTATAATTGAATGTTTGCCTCTGGGAAACGTGAAGCGAAAGCCAACGATTGAGAAGAAAAGTCCATTTATAGTTACTCATGCCTTCGAAAGCCTTATTACTCGCTTTAAATAGCTTTTCTAATCTCATTATTGATTTCAAGTTGAATTTTCTTACATTTTTGGTTAAAACAGATTATATTTAAATGTTTACCTCGAGAAACGTGAAGCGAAAGCCATCGATTGAGAAGAAAAGTCCATTTATAGTCACTCATGCCTTCGAAAGCCTTATTACTCGCTTTAAATGGTTTTATATTCTTATTATTGATTTTAAGTTGAATTTTCTTATTTTTTGGTTGAAACAGATTATATTTGAATGTTTGCCTCGAGAAACATGAAGCAAAAGCCATCAATCGATAAGAAAAGTCCATTTATAGTCACTCATGCCTTCGAAAGCCTTATTACTCCTTTTAAATGCTTTTATAATCTCATTATTAATTTTAAGTTGAATTTTCTAACTTTTTTGGATAAAACAGATTATATTTAAATGTTTACCTCGGGAAACGCGAAGCGAAAGCCATCGATTGAGAAGAAAAGTCCATTTATAGTCACTCATGCCTTCGAAAGCCTTATTACTCGCTTAAAATGGTTTTATAATCGCATTATTGATTTTAAGTTGAGTTTTCTTATATTTTTCATTAAAACAGATTATATTTGATTGTTTGCCTCGAGAAACGTGAAGCAAAAGCCATCGATCGACAAGAAAAGTCCATTTATAGTCACTCATGCCTTCGAAAGCCTTATTACTCGCTTTAAATGGTTTTATAGTCTTATTATTGATTTTAAGTTGAATTTTCTTACATTTTCGGTTGAAACAAATTATAATTGAATGTTTGCATAGGGAAACATGAAGCGAAAGCCATCGATTGAGAAGAAAAATCCATTTATAGTCGCTCATGCCTTCGAAAGCCTTATTACTCGCTTTAAATGCTTTTACAATCTCATTATTGATTTTAAGTTGAATTTTCTTACATTTTTGGTTACAACAGATTATATTTGAACGTTTGCCTTGAGAAAAATGAAGCAAAAGCCATCAATCGATAAGAAAAGTACATTTATAGTCACTCATACCTTCGAAAGCCTTATTACTCGCTTCAAATGGCTTTATAATCGCATTATTGATTTTAAGTTAAATTTTCTTATATTTTTGGCTACAACAGATTATATTTGAACGTCTGCCTCGAGAAACATGAAGCAAAAGCCATCAATCGAAAAGAAAAGTCCATTTATAGTCACTCATGCCTTCGAAAGCCTTATTACTCGCTTTAAATGGTTTTATATTCTTATTATTGATTTTAAGTTGAATTTTCCTACATTTTTGGTTGAAACAGATTATAATTGAATGTTTGCATAGGGAAACGTGAAGCGAAAGCCATCGATTGAGAAGAAAAATCCATTTATAGTCACTCATGCCTTCGAAAGCCTTATTACTCGCTTTAAATGGTTTTATAATCTCATTATTGATTTTAAGTTAAATTTTCTTACATTTTTGGTTAAAACAGATTATAATTGAATCTTTGCCTCAGGAAACGTGAAGCGAAAGCTATCGATTGAGAAGAAAAGTCCATTTATAGTCACGCATTCTTTCGAAAGCCTTATTACTCGCTTTAAATGCTTTTATAATCTCATTATTGACTTTAAGTTGAATTTTCTTAGATTTTTTGTTAAAACAGATGATATTTAAATGTTTACCTCGGGAAACGCGAAGTGAAAGCCATCGATTGAGAAGAAAAGCCCATTTATAGTCACTCATGCCTTCGAAAGCCTTATTACTCGTTTTAAATGGTTTTATAATTTCATTATTGATTTTAAGTTGAATTTTCTTACATTTTTGGTTAAAACAGAATATAATTGAATGTTTGCCTCAGGAAACGTGAAGCGAAAGCCATCGATTGAGAAGAAAAGTCTATTTATAGTCACTCATGCCTTCGAAAGCCTTATTACTCGCTTTAAATAGCTTTTATAATCTCATTATTGATTTTAAGTTTAATTTTCTAACATTTTTGGATAAAACAGATTATAATTAAATGTTTGCCTTGGGAAATTTGAAGCGAAAACTATCGATTGAGAAGAAAAGTACATTTATACTCACTCATACCTTCGAAAGTCTTATTACTCGCTTAAAATGGCTTTATAATCGCATTATTGATTTTAAGTTGAACTTTCTTACATTTTTGGTTGAAACAGATTATAATTGAATGTTTGCATAGGGAAACGCGAAGCGAAAGCCATCGATTGAGAAGAATAGTCCATTTATAGTCACTCATGCCTTCGAAACCCTTATTACTCGCTTTAAATGCTTTTATAATCTCATTATTGATTTTAAGTTGAATTTTCTTACATTTTTGGTTAAAACAGATTATAATTGAATGTTTTCCTCGAGAAACGTGAAGCGAAAGCTATCGATTGAGAAGAAAAGTCCATTTATAGTCACTCATTCCTTCGAAAGCCTTATTACTCGCTTTAAATGCTTTTATAATCTCATTATTGATTTTAAGTTGAATTTCCTTACATTTTTGGTTAAAACAGATTATAATTGAATGTTTGCCTCTGGGAAACGTGAAGCGAAAGCCATCGATTGACAAGAAAAGTCCATTTATAGTCACTCATGCCTTCGAAAGCCTTATTACTCGCTTTAAATGCTTTTATAATCTCATTATTGATTTTAAGTTGAATTTTCTTACATTTTTAGTTAAAACAGATTATAATTGAATGTTTGCCTCGAGAAACATGAAGCAAAAGCCATCGATCGATAAGAAAAGTCCATTTATAGTCACTCATGCCTTCGAAAGCCTTATTTCTCGCTTTAAATGGTTTTATAATCTCATTATTGATTTTAAGTTGAATTTTCTTATATTTTTGGTTAAAACAGATTATAATTGAATGTTTGCCTTCGGAAACGTGAAGCGAAAGCCATCGATTGAGAAAAAAAGTACATTTATAGTCACTCATACCTTCGAAAGCCTTATTACTCGCTTAAAATGGTTTTATAATCGCATTATTGGTTTTAAGTTAAATTTTCGTACATTTTCGATTAAAACAGATTATATTTGAATGTTTGCCTCGAGAAACATGAAGCAAAAGCCATCGATCGATAAGAAAAGTCCATTTATAGTCACTCATGCCTTCGAAAGCCTTATTACTCGCTTTAAATAGCTTTTCTAATCTCATTATTGATTTCAAGTTGAATTTTCTTACATTTTTGGTTAAAACAGATTATATTTAAATGTTTACCTCGGGAAACGCGAAGTGAAAGCTATCGATTGAGAAGAAAAGTCCATTTATAGTCACTCATTCCTTCGAAAGCCTTATTACTCGCTTTAAATGCTTTTATAATCTCATTATTGATTTTAAGTTGAATTTCCTTACATTTTTGGTTAAAACAGATTATAATTGAATGTTTGCCTCTGGGAAACGTGAAGCGAAAGCCAACGATTGAGAAGAAAAGTCCATTTATAGTTACTCATGCCTTCGAAAGCCTTATTACTCGCTTTAAATAGCTTTTCTAATCTCATTATTGATTTCAAGTTGAATTTTCTTACATTTTTGGTTAAAACAGATTATATTTAAATGTTTACCTCGAGAAACGTGAAGCGAAAGCCATCGATTGAGAAGAAAAGTCCATTTATAGTCACTCATGCCTTCGAAAGCCTTATTACTCGCTTTAAATGGTTTTATATTCTTATTATTGATTTTAAGTTGAATTTTCTTATTTTTTGGTTGAAACAGATTATATTTGAATGTTTGCCTCGAGAAACATGAAGCAAAAGCCATCGATCGATAAGAAAAGTCCATTTATAGTCACTCATGCCTTCGAAAGCCTTATTACTCGCTTTAAATAGCTTTTCTAATCTCATTATTGATTTCAAGTTGAATTTTCTTACATTTTTGGTTAAAACAGATTATATTTAAATGTTTACCTCGGGAAACGCGAAGTGAAAGCTATCGATTGAGAAGAAAAGTCCATTTATAGTCACTCATTCCTTCGAAAGCCTTATTACTCGCTTTAAATGCTTTTATAATCTCATTATTGATTTTAAGTTGAATTTCCTTACATTTTTGGTTAAAACAGATTATAATTGAATGTTTGCCTCTGGGAAACGTGAAGCGAAAGCCAACGATTGAGAAGAAAAGTCCATTTATAGTTACTCATGCCTTCGAAAGCCTTATTACTCGCTTTAAATAGCTTTTCTAATCTCATTATTGATTTCAAGTTGAATTTTCTTACATTTTTGGTTAAAACAGATTATATTTAAATGTTTACCTCGAGAAACGTGAAGCGAAAGCCATCGATTGAGAAGAAAAGTCCATTTATAGTCACTCATGCCTTCGAAAGCCTTATTACTCGCTTTAAATGGTTTTATATTCTTATTATTGATTTTAAGTTGAATTTTCTTATTTTTTGGTTGAAACAGATTATATTTGAATGTTTGCCTCGAGAAACATGAAGCAAAAGCCATCAATCGATAAGAAAAGTCCATTTATAGTCACTCATGCCTTCGAAAGCCTTATTACTCCTTTTAAATGCTTTTATAATCTCATTATTAATTTTAAGTTGAATTTTCTAACTTTTTTGGATAAAACAGATTATATTTAAATGTTTACCTCGGGAAACGCGAAGCGAAAGCCATCGATTGAGAAGAAAAGTCCATTTATAGTCACTCATGCCTTCGAAAGCCTTATTACTCGCTTAAAATGGTTTTATAATCGCATTATTGATTTTAAGTTGAGTTTTCTTATATTTTTCATTAAAACAGATTATATTTGATTGTTTGCCTCGAGAAACGTGAAGCAAAAGCCATCGATCGACAAGAAAAGTCCATTTATAGTCACTCATGCCTTCGAAAGCCTTATTACTCGCTTTAAATGGTTTTATAGTCTTATTATTGATTTTAAGTTGAATTTTCTTACATTTTCGGTTGAAACAAATTATAATTGAATGTTTGCATAGGGAAACATGAAGCGAAAGCCATCGATTGAGAAGAAAAATCCATTTATAGTCGCTCATGCCTTCGAAAGCCTTATTACTCGCTTTAAATGCTTTTACAATCTCATTATTGATTTTAAGTTGAATTTTCTTACATTTTTGGTTACAACAGATTATATTTGAACGTTTGCCTTGAGAAAAATGAAGCAAAAGCCATCAATCGATAAGAAAAGTACATTTATAGTCACTCATACCTTCGAAAGCCTTATTACTCGCTTCAAATGGCTTTATAATCGCATTATTGATTTTAAGTTAAATTTTCTTATATTTTTGGCTACAACAGATTATATTTGAACGTCTGCCTCGAGAAACATGAAGCAAAAGCCATCAATCGAAAAGAAAAGTCCATTTATAGTCACTCATGCCTTCGAAAGCCTTATTACTCGCTTTAAATGGTTTTATATTCTTATTATTGATTTTAAGTTGAATTTTCCTACATTTTTGGTTGAAACAGATTATAATTGAATGTTTGCATAGGGAAACGTGAAGCGAAAGCCATCGATTGAGAAGAAAAATCCATTTATAGTCACTCATGCCTTCGAAAGCCTTATTACTCGCTTTAAATGGTTTTATAATCTCATTATTGATTTTAAGTTAAATTTTCTTACATTTTTGGTTAAAACAGATTATAATTGAATCTTTGCCTCAGGAAACGTGAAGCGAAAGCTATCGATTGAGAAGAAAAGTCCATTTATAGTCACGCATTCTTTCGAAAGCCTTATTACTCGCTTTAAATGCTTTTATAATCTCATTATTGACTTTAAGTTGAATTTTCTTAGATTTTTTGTTAAAACAGATGATATTTAAATGTTTACCTCGGGAAACGCGAAGTGAAAGCCATCGATTGAGAAGAAAAGCCCATTTATAGTCACTCATGCCTTCGAAAGCCTTATTACTCGTTTTAAATGGTTTTATAATTTCATTATTGATTTTAAGTTGAATTTTCTTACATTTTTGGTTAAAACAGAATATAATTGAATGTTTGCCTCAGGAAACGTGAAGCGAAAGCCATCGATTGAGAAGAAAAGTCTATTTATAGTCACTCATGCCTTCGAAAGCCTTATTACTCGCTTTAAATAGCTTTTATAATCTCATTATTGATTTTAAGTTTAATTTTCTAACATTTTTGGATAAAACAGATTATAATTAAATGTTTGCCTTGGGAAATTTGAAGCGAAAACTATCGATTGAGAAGAAAAGTACATTTATACTCACTCATACCTTCGAAAGTCTTATTACTCGCTTAAAATGGCTTTATAATCGCATTATTGATTTTAAGTTGAACTTTCTTACATTTTTGGTTGAAACAGATTATAATTGAATGTTTGCATAGGGAAACGCGAAGCGAAAGCCATCGATTGAGAAGAATAGTCCATTTATAGTCACTCATGCCTTCGAAACCCTTATTACTCGCTTTAAATGCTTTTATAATCTCATTATTGATTTTAAGTTGAATTTTCTTACATTTTTGGTTAAAACAGATTATAATTGAATGTTTTCCTCGAGAAACGTGAAGCGAAAGCTATCGATTGAGAAGAAAAGTCCATTTATAGTCACTCATTCCTTCGAAAGCCTTATTACTCGCTTTAAATGCTTTTATAATCTCATTATTGATTTTAAGTTGAATTTCCTTACATTTTTGGTTAAAACAGATTATAATTGAATGTTTGCCTCTGGGAAACGTGAAGCGAAAGCCATCGATTGACAAGAAAAGTCCATTTATAGTCACTCATGCCTTCGAAAGCCTTATTACTCGCTTTAAATGCTTTTATAATCTCATTATTGATTTTAAGTTGAATTTTCTTACATTTTTAGTTAAAACAGATTATAATTGAATGTTTGCCTCGAGAAACATGAAGCAAAAGCCATCGATCGATAAGAAAAGTCCATTTATAGGTACTCATGCCTTCGAAAGCCTTATTTCTCGCTTTAAATGGTTTTATAATCTCATTATTGATTTTAAGTTGAATTTTCTTATATTTTTGGTTAAAACAGATTATAATTGAATGTTTGCCTTCGGAAACGTGAAGCGAAAGCCATCGATTGAGAAAAAAAGTACATTTATAGTCACTCATACCTTCGAAAGCCTTATTACTCGCTTAAAATGGTTTTATAATCGCATTATTGGTTTTAAGTTAAATTTTCGTACATTTTCGATTAAAACAGATTATATTTGAATGTTTGCCTCGAGAAACATGAAGCAAAAGCCATCGATCGATAAGAAAAGTCCATTTATAGTCACTCATGCCTTCGAAAGCCTTATTACTCGCTTTAAATAGCTTTTCTAATCTCATTATTGATTTCAAGTTGAATTTTCTTACATTTTTGGTTAAAACAGATTATATTTAAATGTTTACCTCGGGAAACGCGAAGTGAAAGCTATCGATTGAGAAGAAAAGTCCATTTATAGTCACTCATTCCTTCGAAAGCCTTATTACTCGCTTTAAATGCTTTTATAATCTCATTATTGATTTTAAGTTGAATTTCCTTACATTTTTGGTTAAAACAGATTATAATTGAATGTTTGCCTCTGGGAAACGTGAAGCGAAAGCCAACGATTGAGAAGAAAAGTCCATTTATAGTTACTCATGCCTTCGAAAGCCTTATTACTCGCTTTAAATAGCTTTTCTAATCTCATTATTGATTTCAAGTTGAATTTTCTTACATTTTTGGTTAAAACAGATTATATTTAAATGTTTACCTCGAGAAACGTGAAGCGAAAGCCATCGATTGAGAAGAAAAGTCCATTTATAGTCACTCATGCCTTCGAAAGCCTTATTACTCGCTTTAAATGGTTTTATATTCTTATTATTGATTTTAAGTTGAATTTTCTTATTTTTTGGTTGAAACAGATTATATTTGAATGTTTGCCTCGAGAAACATGAAGCAAAAGCCATCAATCGATAAGAAAAGTCCATTTATAGTCACTCATGCCTTCGAAAGCCTTATTACTCCTTTTAAATGCTTTTATAATCTCATTATTAATTTTAAGTTGAATTTTCTAACTTTTTTGGATAAAACAGATTATATTTAAATGTTTACCTCGGGAAACGCGAAGTGAAAGCCATCGATTGAGAAGAAAAGTCCATTTATAGTCACTCATGCCTTCGAAAGCCTTATTACTCGCTTAAAATGGTTTTATAATCGCATTATTGATTTTAAGTTGAGTTTTCTTATATTTTTCATTAAAACAGATTATATTTGATTGTTTGCCTCGAGAAACGTGAAGCAAAAGCCATCGATCGACAAGAAAAGTCCATTTATAGTCACTCATGCCTTCGAAAGCCTTATTACTCGCTTTAAATGGTTTTATAGTCTTATTATTGATTTTAAGTTGAATTTTCTTACATTTTCGGTTGAAACAAATTATAATTGAATGTTTGCATAGGGAAACATGAAGCGAAAGCCATCGATTGAGAAGAAAAATCCATTTATAGTCGCTCATGCCTTCGAAAGCCTTATTACTCGCTTTAAATGCTTTTACAATCTCATTATTGATTTTAAGTTGAATTTTCTTACATTTTTGGTTACAACAGATTATATTTGAACGTTTGCCTTGAGAAAAATGAAGCAAAAGCCATCAATCGATAAGAAAAGTACATTTATAGTCACTCATACCTTCGAAAGCCTTATTACTCGCTTCAAATGGCTTTATAATCGCATTATTGATTTTAAGTTAAATTTTCTTATATTTTTGGCTACAACAGATTATATTTGAACGTCTGCCTCGAGAAACATGAAGCAAAAGCCATCAATCGAAAAGAAAAGTCCATTTATAGTCACTCATGCCTTCGAAAGCCTTATTACTCGCTTTAAATGGTTTTATATTCTTATTATTGATTTTAAGTTGAATTTTCCTACATTTTTGGTTGAAACAGATTATAATTGAATGTTTGCATAGGGAAACGTGAAGCGAAAGCCATCGATTGAGAAGAAAAATCCATTTATAGTCACTCATGCCTTCGAAAGCCTTATTACTCGCTTTAAATGGTTTTATAATCTCATTATTGATTTTAAGTTAAATTTTCTTACATTTTTGGTTAAAACAGATTATAATTGAATCTTTGCCTCAGGAAACGTGAAGCGAAAGCTATCGATTGAGAAGAAAAGTCCATTTATAGTCACGCATTCTTTCGAAAGCCTTATTACTCGCTTTAAATGCTTTTATAATCTCATTATTGACTTTAAGTTGAATTTTCTTAGATTTTTTGTTAAAACAGATGATATTTAAATGTTTACCTCGGGAAACGCGAAGTGAAAGCCATCGATTGAGAAGAAAAGCCCATTTATAGTCACTCATGCCTTCGAAAGCCTTATTACTCGTTTTAAATGGTTTTATAATTTCATTATTGATTTTAAGTTGAATTTTCTTACATTTTTGGTTAAAACAGAATATAATTGAATGTTTGCCTCAGGAAACGTGAAGCGAAAGCCATCGATTGAGAAGAAAAGTCTATTTATAGTCACTCATGCCTTCGAAAGCCTTATTACTCGCTTTAAATAGCTTTTATAATCTCATTATTGATTTTAAGTTTAATTTTCTAACATTTTTGGATAAAACAGATTATAATTAAATGTTTGCCTTGGGAAATTTGAAGCGAAAACTATCGATTGAGAAGAAAAGTACATTTATACTCACTCATACCTTCGAAAGTCTTATTACTCGCTTAAAATGGCTTTATAATCGCATTATTGATTTTAAGTTGAACTTTCTTACATTTTTGGTTGAAACAGATTATAATTGAATGTTTGCATAGGGAAACGCGAAGCGAAAGCCATCGATTGAGAAGAATAGTCCATTTATAGTCACTCATGCCTTCGAAACCCTTATTACTCGCTTTAAATGCTTTTATAATCTCATTATTGATTTTAAGTTGAATTTTCTTACATTTTTGGTTAAAACAGATTATAATTGAATGTTTTCCTCGAGAAACGTGAAGCGAAAGCTATCGATTGAGAAGAAAAGTCCATTTATAGTCACTCATTCCTTCGAAAGCCTTATTACTCGCTTTAAATGCTTTTATAATCTCATTATTGATTTTAAGTTGAATTTCCTTACATTTTTGGTTAAAACAGATTATAATTGAATGTTTGCCTCTGGGAAACGTGAAGTGAAAGCCATCGATTGACAAGAAAAGTCCATTTATAGTCACTCATGCCTTCGAAAGCCTTATTACTCGCTTTAAATGCTTTTATAATCTCATTATTGATTTTAAGTTGAATTTTCTTACATTTTTAGTTAAAACAGATTATAATTGAATGTTTGCCTCGAGAAACATGAAGCAAAAGCCATCGATCGATAAGAAAAGTCCATTTATAGTCACTCATGCCTTCGAAAGCCTTATTTCTCGCTTTAAATGGTTTTATAATCTCATTATTGATTTTAAGTTGAATTTTCTTATATTTTTGGTTAAAACAGATTATAATTGAATGTTTGCCTTCGGAAACGTGAAGCGAAAGCCATCGATTGAGAAAAAAAGTACATTTATAGTCACTCATACCTTCGAAAGCCTTATTACTCGCTTAAAATGGTTTTATAATCGCATTATTGGTTTTAAGTTAAATTTTCGTACATTTTCGATTAAAACAGATTATATTTGAATGTTTGCCTCGAGAAACATGAAGCAAAAGCCATCGATCGATAAGAAAAGTCCATTTATAGTCACTCATGCCTTCGAAAGCCTTATTACTCGCTTTAAATAGCTTTTCTAATCTCATTATTGATTTCAAGTTGAATTTTCTTACATTTTTGGTTAAAACAGATTATATTTAAATGTTTACCTCGGGAAACGCGAAGTGAAAGCCATCGATTGAGAAGAAAAGTCCATTTATAGTCACTCATGCCTTCGAAAGCCTTATTACTAGTTTTAAATGGTTTTATAATTTCATTATTGATTTTAAGTTGAATTTTCTTACATTTTTGGTTAAAACAGATTATAATTGAATGTTTAACTCGGGAAACGTGAAGCGAAAGCCATCGATTGAGAAGAAAAGTCCATTTATAGTCACTCATGCCTTCGAAAGCCTTATTACTCGCTTTAAATAGCTTTTATAATCTCATTATTGATTTTAAGTTGAATTTTCTTACATTTTTGGTTAAAACAGATTATATTTGAATGTTGGCCTCGAGAAACATGAAGCAAAAGCCATCAATCGATAAGAAAAGTCCATTTATAGTCACTCATGCCTTCGAAAGCCTTATTACTCCTTTTAAATGCTTTTATAATCTCATTATTAATTTTAAGTTGAATTTTCTAACTTTTTTGGATAAAACAGATTATATTTAAATGTTTACCTCGGGAAACGCGAAGTGAAAGCCATCGATTGAGAAGAAAAGTCCATTTATAGTCACTCATGCCTTCGAAAGCCTTATTACTCGCTTAAAATGGTTTTATAATCGCATTATTGATTTTAAGTTGAGTTTTCTTATATTTTTCATTAAAACAGATTATATTTGATTGTTTGCCTCGAGAAACGTGAAGCAAATGCCATCGATCGACAAGAAAAGTCCATTTATAGTCACTCATGCCTTCGAAAGCCTTATTACTCGCTTTAAATGGTTTTATATTCTTATTATTGATTTTAAGTTGAATTTTCTTACATTTTCCTTTGAAACAGATTATAATTATATGTTTGCATAGGGAAACATGAAGCGAAAGCCATCGATTGAGAAGAAAAATCCATTTATAGTCGCTCATGCCTTCGAAAGCCTCATTACACGCTTTAAATGCTTTTATAATCTCATTATTGATTTTAAGTTGAATTTTCTTACATTTTTGGTTACAACAGATTATATTTGAACGTTTGCCTCGAGAAAAATGAAGCAAAAGCCATCAATCGATAAGAAAAGTACATTTATAGTCACTCATACCTTCGAAAGCCTTATTACTCGCTTCAAATGGCTTTATAATCGCATTATTGATTTTAAGTTAAATTTTCTTATATTTTTGGCTACAACAGATTATATTTGAACGTCTGCCTCGAGAAACATGAAGCAAAAGCCATCAATCGAAAAGAAAAGTCCATTTATAGTCACTCATGCCTTCGAAAGCCTTATTACTCGCTTTAAATGGTTTTATATTCTTATTATTGATTTTAAGTTGAATTTTCCTACATTTTTGGTTGAAACAGATTATAATTGAATGTTTGCATAGGGAAACGTGAAGCGAAAGCCATCGATTGAGAAGAAAAATCCATTTATAGTCACTCATGCCTTCGAAAGCCTTATTACTCGCTTTAAATGGTTTTATAATCTCATTATTGATTTTAAGTTGAATTTTCTTACATTTTTGGTTAAAACAGATTATAATTGAATCTTTGCCTCAGGAAACGTGAAGCGAAAGCTATCGATTGAGAAGAAAAGTCCATTTATAGTCCCGCATTCTTTCGAAAGCCTTATTACTCGCTTTAAATGCTTTTATAATCTCATTATTGACTTTAAGTTGAATTTTCTTAGATTTTTTGTTAAAACAGATGATATTTAAATGTTTACCTCGGGAAACGCGAAGTGAAAGCCATCGATTGAGAAGAAAAGCCCATTTATAGTCACTCATGCCTTCGAAAGCCTTATTACTCGTTTTAAATGGTTTTATAATTTCATTATTGATTTTAAGTTGAATTTTCTTACATTTTTGGTTAAAACAGAATATAATTGAATGTTTGCCTCAGGAAACGTGAAGCGAAAGCCATCGATTGAGAAGAAAAGTCTATTTATAGTCACTCATGCCTTCGAAAGCCTTATTACTCGCTTTAAATAGCTTTTATAATCTCATTATTGATTTTAAGTCGAATTTTATTACATTTTTGGTTAAAACAGATTTTATTTGAATGTTTGCCTCGAGAAACATGAAGTAAAAGCCATCAATCGATAAGAAAAGTCCATTTATAGTCACTCATGCCTTCGAAAGCCTTATTACTCCTTTTAAATGCTTTTATAATCTCATTATTAATTTTAAGTTGAATTTTCTAACATTTTTGGATAAAACAGATTATAATTAAATGTTTGCCTTGGGAAACTTGAAGCGAAAGCCATCGATTGAGAAGAAAAGTACATTTATAGTCACTCATACCTTCGAAAGCCTTATTACTCGCTTCCAATGGCTTTATAATCGCATTATTGATTTTAAGTTAAATTTTCTTATATTTTTGGTTACAACAGATTATATTTGAACGTTTGCCTCGAGAAACATGAAGCAAAAGCCATCAATCGATAAGAAAAGTCCATTTATAGTCACTCATGCCTTCGAAAGCCTTATTACTCGCTTTAAATGGTTTTATATTCTTATTATTGATTTTAAGTTGAATTTTCCTACATTTTTGGTTGAAACAGATTATAATTGAATGTTTGCAAAGGGAAACGTGAAGCGAAAGCCATCGATTGAGAAGAGAAATCCATTTATAGTCACTCATGCCTTCGAAAGCCTTATTACTCGCTTTAAATGCTTTTATAATCTCATTATTGATTTTAAGTTGAATTTTCTTACATTTTTGGTTAAAACAGATTATAATTGAATGTTTGCCTCAGGAAACGTGAAGCGAAAGCTATCGATTGAGAAGAAAAGTCCATTTATAGTCACGCATTCCTTCGAAAGCCTTATTACTCGCTTTAAATGCTTTTATAATCTCATTATTGATTTTAAGTTGAATTTTCTTACATTTTTGGTTAAAACAGATTATAATTGAATGTTTGCCTTCAGAAACGTGAAGCGAAAGCTATCGATTGAGAAGAAAAGTACATTTATAGTCAGTCATACCTTCGAAAGCCTTATTACTCGCTTAAAATGGTTTTATAATCGCATTATTGATTTTAAGTTGAGTTTTCTTATATGTTTTGTTAAAACAGATTATATTTGAATGTTTACCTCGAGAAACGCGAAGCAAAAACCATCGCTCGACAAGAAAAGTCCATTTATAGTCACTCATGCCTTCGAAAGCCTTATTACTCGCTTTAAATGGTTTTATATTCTTATTATTGATTTTAAGTTGAATTTTTTTACATTTTTGGTTGAAACAGATTATAATTGAATGTTTGCATAGGGAAACATGAAGCGAAAGCTATCGATTGAGAAGAGAAGTCCATTTATAGTCACTCATGCCTTCGAAAGCCTTATTACTCGCTTTAAATGCTTTTATAATCTCATTATTGATTTTAAGTTGAATTTTCTTATATTTTTGGTTCCAACAGATTATATTTGAACGTTTGCCTCGAGAAAAATGAAGCAAAAGCCATCAATCGATAAGAAAAGCTCATTTATAGTCACTCATGCCTTCGAAAGCCTTATTACTCGCTTTAAATGCTTTTATAATCTCATTATTGATTTTAAGTTGAATTTTCTTACATTTTTGGTTAAAACAGACTATAATTGAATGTTTGCCTTCGGAAACGAGAAGCGAAAGCTATCGATTGAGAAGAAAAGTACATTTGTAGTCAGTCATACCTTCGAAAGCCTTATTACTCGCTTTAAATGGTTTTATATTCTTATTATTGATTTTAAGTTGAATTTTCTTATTTTTTGGTTGAAACAGATTATAATTGAATGTTTGCATAGGGAAACATGAAGCGAAAGCCATCGATTGGGAAGAAAAGTCCATTTATTGTCACTCATGCCTTCGAAAGCCTTATTACTCGCTTTAAATGCTTTTACAATCTCATTATTGATTTTAAGTTGAATTTTCTTACATTTTTTGTTAAAACAGATTATATTTAAATGTTTACCTCGAGAAACGTGAAGCGAAAGCCATCGATTGAGAAGAAAAGTCCATTTATAGTCACTCATGCCTTCGAAAGCCTTATTACTCGCTTTAAATGGTTTTATAATCTCATTATTGATTTTAAGTTGAATTTTCTTACATTTTTGGTTAAAACAAATTATAATTGAATGTTTGCCTTGGGAAACGTGAAGCGAAAGCCATCGATTGAGAAGAAAAGTCTATTTATAGTCACTCATGCCTTCGAAAGCCTTATTACTCGCTTTAAATGCTTTTATAATCTCATTATTGATTTTAAGTTGAATTTTCTTACATTTTTGGTTAAAACAGATTATATTTAAATGTTTACCTCGAGAAACGTGAAGCGAAAGCCATCGATTGAGAAGAAAAGTCCATTTATAGTCACTCATGCCTTCGAAAGCCTTATTACTCGCTTTAAATGGTTTTATAATCTCATTATTGATTTTAAGTTGAATTTTCTTACATTTTTGGTTAAAACAAATTATAATTGAATGTTTGCCTTGGGAAACGTGAAGCGAAAGCCATCGATTGAGAAGAAAAGTCCATTTATAGTCGCTCATGCCTTCGAAAGCCTTATTACTCGCTTTAAATTGCTTTTATAATCTCATTATTGATTTTAAGTTGAATTTTCCTACATTTTTGGTTGAAACAGATTATAATTGAATGTTTGCATAGGGAAACGTGAAGCGAAAGCCATCGATTGAGAAGAAAAATCCATTTATAGTCACTCATGCCTTCGAAAGCCTTATTACTCGCTTTAAATGGTTTTATAATCTCATTATTGATTTTAAGTTGAATTTTCTTACATTTTTGGTTAAAACAGATTATAATTGAATCTTTGCCTCAGGAAACGTGAAGCGAAAGCTATCGATTGAGAAGAAAAGTCCATTTATAGTCACGCATTCTTTCGAAAGCCTTATTACTCGCTTTAAATGCTTTTATAATCTCATTATTGACTTTAAGTTGAATTTTCTTAGATTTTTTGTTAAAATAGATTATATTTAAATGTTTACCTCGGGAAACGCGAAGTGAAAGCCATCGATTGAGAAGAAAAGCCCATTTATAGTCACTCATGCCTTCGAAAGCCTTATTACTCGTTTTAAATGGTTTTATAATTTCATTATTGATTTTAAGTTGAATTTTCTTACATTTTTGGTTAAAACAGAATATAATTGAATGTTTGCCTTGGGAAACGTGAAGCGAAAGCCATCGATTGAGAAGAAAAGTCTATTTATAGTCACTCATGCCTTCGAAAGCCTTATTACTCGCTTTAAATAGCTTTTATAATCTCATTATTGATTTTAAGTCGAATTTTATTACATTTTTGGTTAAAACAGATTTTATTTGAATGTTTGCCTCGAGAAACATGAAGTAAAAGCCATCAATCGATAAGAAAAGTCCATTTATAGTCACTCATGCCTTCGAAAGCCTTATTACTCCTTTTAAATGCTTTTATAATCTCATTATTAATTTTAAGTTGAATTTTCTAACATTTTTGGATAAAACAGATTATAATTATATGTTTGCCTTGGGAAACTGAAGCGAAAGCCATCGATTGAGAAGAAAAGTACATTTATAGTCACTCATACCTTCGAAAGCCTTATTACTCGCTTCCAATGGCTTTATAATCGCATTATTGATTTTAAGTTAAATTTTCTTATATTTTTGGTTACAACAGATTATATTTGAACGTTTGCCTCGAGAAACATGAAGCAAAAGCCATCAATCGATAAGAAAAGTCCATTTATAGTCACTCATGCCTTCGAAAGCCTTATTACTCGCTTTAAATGGTTTTATATTCTTATTATTGATTTTAAGTTGAATTTTCCTACATTTTTGGTTGAAACAGATTATAATTGAATGTTTGCATAGGGAAACGTGAAGCGAAAGCCATCGATTGAGAAGAAAAATCCATTTATAGTCACTCATGCCTTCGAAAGCCTTATTACTCGCTTTAAATGCTTTTATAATCTCATTATTGATTTTAAGTTGAATTTTCTTACATTTTTGGTTAAAACAGATTATAATTGAATGTTTGCCTCAGGAAACGTGAAGCGAAAGCTATCGATTGAGAAGAAAAGTCCATTTATAGTCACGCATTCCTTCGAAAGCCTTATCACTCGCTTTAAATGCTTTTATAATCTCATTATTGATTTTAAGTTGAATTTTCTTACATTTTTGGTTAAAACAGATTATAATTGAATGTTTGCCTTCAGAAACGTGAAGCGAAAGCTATCGATTGAGAAGAAAAGTACATTTATAGTCAGTCATACCTTCGAAAGCCTTATTACTCGCTTAAAATGGTTTTATAATCGCATTATTGATTTTAAGTTGAGTTTTCTTATATGTTTTGTTCAAACAGATTATAATTATATGTTTGCCTTGGGAAACTGAAGCGAAAGCCATCGATTGAGAAGAAAAGTACATTTATAGTCAGTCATACCTTCGAAAGCCTTATTACTCGCTTAAAATGGTTTTATAATCGCATTATTGATTTTAAGTTGAGTTTTCTTATATGTTTTGTTCAAACAGATTATAATTATATGTTTGCCTTGGGAAACTGAAGCGAAAGCCATCGATTGAGAAGAAAAGTACATTTATAGTCACTCATACCTTCGAAAGCCTTATTACTCGCTTCCAATGGCTTTATAATCGCATTATTGATTTTAAGTTAAATTTTCTTATATTTTTGGTTACAACAGATTATATTTGAACGTTTGCCTCGAGAAACATGAAGCAAAAGCCATCAATCGATAAGAAAAGTCCATTTATAGTCACTCATGCCTTCGAAAGCCTTATTACTCGCTTTAAATGGTTTTATATTCTTATTATTGATTTTAAGTTGAATTTTCCTACATTTTTGGTTGAAACAGATTATAATTGAATGTTTGCAAAGGGAAACGTGAAGCGAAAGCCATCGATTGAGAAGAAAAATCCATTTATAGTCACTCATGCCTTCGAAAGCCTTATTACTCGCTTTAAATGCTTTTATAATCTCATTATTGATTTTAAGTTGAATTTTCTTACATTTTTGGTTAAAACAGATTATAATTGAATGTTTGCCTCAGGAAACGTGAAGCGAAAGCTATCGATTGAGAAGAAAAGTCCATTTATAGTCACGCATTCCTTCGAAAGCCTTATCACTCGCTTTAAATGCTTTTATAATCTCATTATTGATTTTAAGTTGAATTTTCTTACATTTTTGGTTAAAACATATTATAATTGAATGTTTGCCTTCAGAAACGTGAAGCGAAAGCTATCGATTGAGAAGAAAAGTACATTTATAGTCAGTCATACCTTCGAAAGCCTTATTACTCGCTTAAAATGGTTTTATAATCGCATTATTGATTTTAAGTTGAGTTTTCTTATATGTTTTGTTAAAACAGATTATATTTGAATGTTTACCTCGAGAAACGTGAAGCAAAAACCATCGATCGACAAGAAAAGTCCATTTATAGTCACTCATGCCTTCGAAAGCCTTATTACTCGCTTTACATGGTTTTATATTCTTATTATTGATTTTAAGTTGAATTTTTTTACATTTTTGGTTGAAACAGATTATAATTGAATGTTTGCATAGGGAAACATGAAGCGAAAGCTATCGATTGAGAAGAGAAGTCCATTTATAGTCACTCATGCCTTCGAAAGCCTTATTACTCGCTTTAAATGCTTTTATAATCTCATTATTGATTTTAAGTTGAATTTTCTTACATTTTTGGTTACAACAGATTATATTTGAACGTTTGCCTCGAGAAAAATGAAGCAAAAGCCATCAATCGATAAGAAAAGTTCATTTATAGTCACTCATGCCTTCGAAAGCATTATTACTCGCTTTAAATGCATTTATAATCTCATTATTGATTTTAAGTTGAATTTTCTTACATTTTTGGTTAAAACAGACTATAATTGAATGTTTGCCTTCGGAAACGAGAAGCGAAAGCTATCGATTGAGAAGAAAAGTACATTTGTAGTCAGTCATACCTTCGAAAGCCTTATTACTCGCTTACAATGGTTTTATAATCGCATTATTGATTTTAAGTTTAGTTTTCTTATATTTTTTATTAAAACAGATTATATTTGAATGTTTGCCTCGAGAAACATGAAGCAAAAGCTATCAATCGACAAGAAAAGTCCATTTATAGTCACTCATGCCTTCGAAAGCCTTATTACTCGCTTTAAATGGTTTTATATTCTTATTATTGATTTTAAGTTGAATTTTCTTATTTTTTGGTTGAAACAGATTATAATTGAATGTTTGCATAGGGAAACATGAAGCGAAAGCCATCGATTGGGAAGAAAAGTCCATTTATAGTCACTCATGCCTTCGAAAGCCTTATTACTCGCTTTAAATGCTTTTATAATCTCATTATTGATTTTAACTTGAATTTTCTTACATTTTTGGTTAAAACAGATTATATTTAAATGTTTACCTCGAGAAACGTGAAGCGAAAGCCATCGATTGAGAAGAAAAGTCCATTTATAGTCACTCATGCCTTCGAAAGCCTTATTACTCGCTTTAAATGGTTTTATAATCTCATTATTGATTTTAAGTTGAATTTTCTTACATTTTTGGTTAAAACAAATTATAATTTAATGTTTGCCTTGGGAAACGTGAAGCGAAAGCCATCGATTGAGAAGAAAAGTCTATTTATAGTCACTCATGCCTTCGAAAGCCTTATTACTCGCTTTAAATGCTTTTATAATCTCATTATTGATTTTAAGTTGAATTTTCTTACATTTTTGGTTAAACAGATTATATTTAAATGTTTACCTCGAGAAACGTGAAGCGAAAGCCATCGATTGAGAAGAAAAGTCCATTTATAGTCACTCATGCCTTCGAAAGCCTTATTACTCGCTTTAAATGGTTTTATAATCTCATTATTGATTTTAAGTTGAATTTTCTTACATTTTTGGTTAAAACAAATTATAATTGAATGTTTGCCTTGGGAAACGTGAAGCGAAAGCCATCGATTGAGAAGAAAAGTCCATTTATAGTCGCTCATGCCTTCGAAAGCCTTATTACTCGCTTTAAATTGCTTTTATAATCTCATTATTGATTTTAAGTTGAATTTTCTTACATTTTTGGATAAAACAGATTATATTTGAATGTTTGCCTCCAGAAACATGAAGTAAAAGCCATCGATCGATAAGAAAAGTCCATTTATAGTCACTCATGCCTTTGAAAGCCTTATTACTCGCTTTAAATGCTTTTATAATCTCATTATTGATTTTAAGTTTAATTTTCTAACATTTTTGGATAAAACAGATTATAATTAAATGTTTGCCTTGGGAAATTTGAAGCGAAAACTATCGATTGAGAAGAAAAGTACATTTATACTCACTCATACCTTCGAAAGTCTTATTACTCGCTTAAAATGGCTTTATAATCGCATTATTGATTTTAAGTTGAATTTTCTTACATTTTTGGTTGAAACAGATTATAATTGAATGTTTGCATAGGGAAACGCGAAGCGAAAGCCATCGATTGAGAAGAATAGTCCATTTATAGTCACTCATGCCTTCGAAACCCTTATTACTCGCTTTAAATGCTTTTATAATCTCATTATTGATTTTAAGTTGAATTTTCTTACATTTTTGGTTAAAACAGATTATAATTGAATGTTTTCCTCGAGAAACGTGAAGCGAAAGCTATCGATTGAGAAGAAAAGTCCATTTATAGTCACTCATTCCTTCGAAAGCCTTATTACTCGCTTTAAATGCTTTTATAATCTCATTATTGATTTTAAGTTGAATTTCCTTACATTTTTGGTTAAAACAGATTATAATTGAATGTTTGCCTCTGGGAAACTGAAGCGAAAGCCATCGATTGAGAAGAAAAGTCCATTTATAGTTACTCATGCCTTCGAAAGCCTTATTACTCGCTTTAAATGCTTTTGTAATCTCATTATTGATTTTAAGTTGAATTTTCTTATATTTTTTATTAAAACAGATTATATTTGAATGTTTGCCTCGAGAAACATGAAGCAAAAGCTATCAATCGACAAGAAAAGTCCATTTATAGTCACTCATGCCTTCGAAAGCCTTATTACTCGCTTTAAATGGTTTTATATTCTTATTATTGATTTTAAGTTGAATTTTCTTATTTTTTGGTTGAAACAGATTATAATTGAATGTTTGCATAGGGAAACATGAAGCGAAAGCCATCGATTGGGAAGAAAAGTCCATTTATAGTCACTCATGCCTTCGAAAGCCTTATTACTCGCTTTAAATGCTTTTATAATCTCATTATTGATTTTAACTTGAATTTTCTTACATTTTTGGTTAAAACAGATTATATTTAAATGTTTACCTCGAGAAACGTGAAGCGAAAGCCATCGATTGAGAAGAAAAGTCCATTTATAGTCACTCATGCCTTCGAAAGCCTTATTACTCGCTTTAAATGGTTTTATAATCTCATTATTGATTTTAAGTTGAATTTTCTTATATTTTTTATTAAAACAGATTATATTTGAATGTTTGCCTCGAGAAACATGAAGCAAAAGCTATCAATCGACAAGAAAAGTCCATTTATAGTCACTCATGCCTTCGAAAGCCTTATTACTCGCTTTAAATGGTTTTATATTCTTATTATTGATTTTAAGTTGAATTTTCTTATTTTTTGGTTGAAACAGATTATAATTGAATGTTTGCATAGGGAAACATGAAGCGAAAGCCATCGATTGGGAAGAAAAGTCCATTTATAGTCACTCATGCCTTCGAAAGCCTTATTACTCGCTTTAAATGCTTTTATAATCTCATTATTGATTTTAACTTGAATTTTCTTACATTTTTGGTTAAAACAGATTATATTTAAATGTTTACCTCGAGAAACGTGAAGCGAAAGCCATCGATTGAGAAGAAAAGTCCATTTATAGTTACTCATGCCTTCGAAAGCCTTATTACTCGCTTTAAATGCTTTTGTAATCTCATTATTGATTTTAAGTTGAATTTTCTTATATTTTTTATTAAAACAGATTATATTTGAATGTTTGCCTCGAGAAACATGAAGCAAAAGCTATCAATCGACAAGAAAAGTCCATTTATAGTCACTCATGCCTTCGAAAGCCTTATTACTCGCTTTAAATGGTTTTATATTCTTATTATTGATTTTAAGTTGAATTTTCTTATTTTTTGGTTGAAACAGATTATAATTGAATGTTTGCATAGGGAAACATGAAGCGAAAGCCATCGATTGGGAAGAAAAGTCCATTTATAGTCACTCATGCCTTCGAAAGCCTTATTACTCGCTTTAAATGCTTTTATAATCTCATTATTGATTTTAACTTGAATTTTCTTACATTTTTGGTTAAAACAGATTATATTTAAATGTTTACCTCGAGAAACGTGAAGCGAAAGCCATCGATTGAGAAGAAAAGTCCATTTATAGTCACTCATGCCTTCGAAAGCCTTATTACTCGCTTTAAATGGTTTTATAATCTCATTATTGATTTTAAGTTGAATTTTCTTACATTTTTGGTTAAAACAAATTATAATTTAATGTTTGCCTTGGGAAACGTGAAGCGAAAGCCATCGATTGAGAAGAAAAGTCTATTTATAGTCACTCATGCCTTCGAAAGCCTTATTACTCGCTTTAAATGCTTTTATAATCTCATTATTGATTTTAAGTTGAATTTTCTTACATTTTTGGTTAAACAGATTATATTTAAATGTTTACCTCGAGAAACGTGAAGCGAAAGCCATCGATTGAGAAGAAAAGTCCATTTATAGTCACTCATGCCTTCGAAAGCCTTATTACTCGCTTTAAATGGTTTTATAATCTCATTATTGATTTTAAGTTGAATTTTCTTACATTTTTGGTTAAAACAAATTATAATTGAATGTTTGCCTTGGGAAACGTGAAGCGAAAGCCATCGATTGAGAAGAAAAGTCCATTTATAGTCGCTCATGCCTTCGAAAGCCTTATTACTCGCTTTAAATTGCTTTTATAATCTCATTATTGATTTTAAGTTGAATTTTCTTACATTTTTGGATAAAACAGATTATATTTGAATGTTTGCCTCCAGAAACATGAAGTAAAAGCCATCGATCGATAAGAAAAGTCCATTTATAGTCACTCATGCCTTTGAAAGCCTTATTACTCGCTTTAAATGCTTTTATAATCTCATTATTGATTTTAAGTTTAATTTTCTAACATTTTTGGATAAAACAGATTATAATTAAATGTTTGCCTTGGGAAATTTGAAGCGAAAACTATCGATTGAGAAGAAAAGTACATTTATACTCACTCATACCTTCGAAAGTCTTATTACTCGCTTAAAATGGCTTTATAATCGCATTATTGATTTTAAGTTGAATTTTCTTACATTTTTGGTTGAAACAGATTATAATTGAATGTTTGCATAGGGAAACGCGAAGCGAAAGCCATCGATTGAGAAGAATAGTCCATTTATAGTCACTCATGCCTTCGAAACCCTTATTACTCGCTTTAAATGGTTTTATAATCTCATTATTGATTTTAAGTTGAATTTTCTTACATTTTTGGTTAAAACAGATTATAATTGAATGTTTTCCTCGAGAAACGTGAAGCGAAAGCTATCGATTGAGAAGAAAAGTCCATTTATAGTCACTCATTCCTTCGAAAGCCTTATTACTCGCTTTAAATGCTTTTATAATCTCATTATTGATTTTAAGTTGAATTTCCTTACATTTTTGGTTAAAACAGATTATAATTGAATGTTTGCCTCTGGGAAACTGAAGCGAAAGCCATCGATTGAGAAGAAAAGTCCATTTATAGTTACTCATGCCTTCGAAAGCCTTATTACTCGCTTTAAATGCTTTTGTAATCTCATTATTGATTTTAAGTTGAATTTTCTTATATTTTTTATTAAAACAGATTATATTTGAATGTTTGCCTCGAGAAACATGAAGCAAAAGCTATCAATCGACAAGAAAAGTCCATTTATAGTCACTCATGCCTTCGAAAGCCTTATTACTCGCTTTAAATGGTTTTATATTCTTATTATTGATTTTAAGTTGAATTTTCTTATTTTTTGGTTGAAACAGATTATAATTGAATGTTTGCATAGGGAAACATGAAGCGAAAGCCATCGATTGGGAAGAAAAGTCCATTTATAGTCACTCATGCCTTCGAAAGCCTTATTACTCGCTTTAAATGCTTTTATAATCTCATTATTGATTTTAACTTGAATTTTCTTACATTTTTGGTTAAAACAGATTATATTTAAATGTTTACCTCGAGAAACGTGAAGCGAAAGCCATCGATTGAGAAGAAAAGTCCATTTATAGTCACTCATGCCTTCGAAAGCCTTATTACTCGCTTTAAATGGTTTTATAATCTCATTATTGATTTTAAGTTGAATTTTCTTACATTTTTGGTTAAAACAAATTATAATTTAATGTTTGCCTTGGGAAACGTGAAGCGAAAGCCATCGATTGAGAAGAAAAGTCTATTTATAGTCACTCATGCCTTCGAAAGCCTTATTACTCGCTTTAAATGCTTTTATAATCTCATTATTGATTTTAAGTTGAATTTTCTTATATTTTTGGTTAAACAGATTATATTTAAATGTTTACCTCGAGAAACGTGAAGCGAAAGCCATCGATTGAGAAGAAAAGTCCATTTATAGTCACTCATGCCTTCGAAAGCCTTATTACTCGCTTTAAATGGTTTTATAATCTCATTATTGATTTTAAGTTGAATTTTCTTACATTTTTGGTTAAAACAAATTATAATTGAATGTTTGCCTTGGGAAACGTGAAGCGAAAGCCATCGATTGAGAAGAAAAGTCCATTTATAGTCGCTCATGCCTTCGAAAGCCTTATTACTCGCTTTAAATTGCTTTTATAATCTCATTATTGATTTTAAGTTGAATTTTCTTACATTTTTGGATAAAACAGATTATATTTGAATGTTTGCCTCCAGAAACATGAAGTATAAGCCATCGATCGATAAGAAAAGTCCATTTATAGTCACTCATGCCTTTGAAAGCCTTATTACTCGCTTTAAATGCTTTTATAATCTCATTATTGATTTTAAGTTTAATTTTCTAACATTTTTGGATAAAACAGATTATAATTAAATGTTTGCCTTGGGAAATTTGAAGCGAAAACTATCGATTGAGAAGAAAAGTACATTTATACTCACTCATACCTTCGAAAGTCTTATTACTCGCTTAAAATGGCTTTATAATCGCATTATTGATTTTAAGTTGAATTTTCTTACATTTTTGGTTGAAACAGATTATAATTGAATGTTTGCATAGGGAAACGCGAAGCGAAAGCCATCGATTGAGAAGAATAGTCCATTTATAGTCACTCATGCCTTCGAAACCCTTATTACTCGCTTTAAATGCTTTTATAATCTCATTATTGATTTTAAGTTGAATTTTCTTACATTTTTGGTTAAAACAGATTATAATTGAATGTTTTCCTCGAGAAACGTGAAGCGAAAGCTATCGATTGAGAAGAAAAGTCCATTTATAGTCACTCATTCCTTCGAAAGCCTTATTACTCGCTTTAAATGCTTTTATAATCTCATTATTGATTTTAAGTTGAATTTCCTTACATTTTTGGTTAAAACAGATTATAATTGAATGTTTGCCTCTGGGAAACTGAAGCGAAAGCCATCGATTGAGAAGAAAAGTCCATTTATAGTTACTCATGCCTTCGAAAGCCTTATTACTCGCTTTAAATGCTTTTGTAATCTCATTATTGATTTTAAGTTGAATTTTCTTATATTTTTGGTTAAAACAGATTATAATTGAATGTTTGCCTCGAGAAACATGAAGCAAAAGCCATCGATCGATAAGAAAAGTCCATTTATAGTCACTCATGTCTTCGAAAGCCTTATTTCTCGCTTTAAATGGTTTTATAATCTCATTATTGATTTTAAGTTGAATTTTCTTATATTTTTGGTTAAAACAGATTATAATTGAATGTTTGCCTTCGGAAACGTGAAGCGAAAGCCATCGATTGAGAAAAAAAGTACATTTATAGTCACTCATACCTTCGAAAGCCTTATTACTCGCTTAAAATGGTTTTATAATCGCATTATTGGTTTTAAGTTAAATTTTCGCACATTTTCGATTAAAACAGATTATATTTGAATGTTTGCCTCGAGAAACATGAAGCAAAAGCCATCGATCGATAAGAAAAGTCCATTTATAGTCACTCATGCCTTCGAAAGCCTTATTACTCGCTTTAAATAGCTTTTCTAATCTCATGATTGATTTCAAGTAGAATTTTCTTACATTTTTGGTTAAAACAGATTGTATTTAAATGTTTACCTCGGGAAACGCGAAGTGAAAGCCATCGATTGAGAAGAAAAGTCCATTTACAGTCACTCATGCCTTTGAAAGCCTTATTACTAGTTTTAAATGGTTTTATAATTTCATTATTGATTTTAAGTTGAATTTTCTTACATTTTTGGTTAAAACAGATTATAATTGAATGTTTAACTCGGGAAACGTGAAGCGAAAGCCATCGATTGAGAAGAAAAGTCCATTTATAGTCACTCATGCCTTCGAAAGCCTTATTACTCGCTTTAAATAGCTTTTATAATCTCATTATTGATTTTAAGTTGAATTTTCTTACATTTTTGGTTAAAACAGATTATATTTAAATGTTTACCTCGAGAAACGTGAAGCGAAAGCCATCGATTGAGAAGAAAAGTCCATTTATAGTCACTCATGCCTTCGAAAGCCTTATTACTCGCTTTAAATGGTTTTATATTCTCATTATTGATTTTAAGTTGAATTTTCTTATTTTTTGGTTGAAACAGATTATATTTGAATGTTTGCCTCGAGAAACATGAAGCAAAAGCCATCAATCGATAAGAAAAGTCCATTTATAGTCACTCATGCCTTCGAAAGCCTTATTACTCCTTTTAAATGCTTTTATAATCTCATTATTAATTTTAAGTTGAATTTTCTAACTTTTTTGGATAAAACAGATTATATTTAAATGTTTATCTCGGGAAACGCGAATTGAAAGCCATCGATTGAGAAGAAAAGTCCATTTATAGTCACTCATGCCTTCGAAAGCCTTATTACTCGCTTAAAATGGTTTTATAATCGCATTATTGATTTTAAGTTGAGTTTTCTTATATTTTTCATTAAAACAGATTATATTTGATTGTTTGCCTCGAGAAACGTGAAGCAAAAGCCATCGATCGACAAGAAAAGTCCATTTATAGTCACTCATGCCTTCGAAAGCCTTATTACTCGCTTTAAATGGTTTTATATTCTTATTATTGATTTTAAGTTGAATTTTCTTACATTTTCGGTTGAAACAGATTATAATTGAATGTTTGCATAGGGAAACATGAAGCGAAAGCCATCGATTGAGAAGAAAAATCCATTTATAGTCGCTCATGCCTTCGAAAGCCTTATTACTCGCTTTAAATGCTTTTATAATCTCATTATTGATTTTAAGTTGAATTTTCTTACATTTTTGGTTACAACAGATTATATTTGAACGTTTGCCTCGAGAAAAATGAAGCAAAAGCTATCAATCGATAAGAAAAGTACATTTATAGTCACTCATACCTTCGAAAGCCTTATTACTCGCTTCAAATGGCTTTATAATCGCATTATTGATTTTAAGTTAAATTTTCTTATATTTTTGGCTACAACAGATTATATTTGAACGTCTGCCTCGAGAAACATGAAGCAAAAGCCATCAATCGATAAGAAAAGTCCATTTATAGTCACTCATGCCTTCGAAAGCCTTATTACTCGCTTTAAATGGTTTTATATTCTTATTATTGATTTTAAGTTGAATTTTCTTACATTTTTGGTTGAAACAGATTATAATTGAATGTTTGCATAGGGAAACGTGAAGCGAAAGCCATCGATTGAGAAGAAAAATCCATTTATAGTCACTCATGCCTTCGAAAGCCTTATTACTCGCTTTAAATGGTTTTATAATCTCATTATTGATTTTAAGTTGAATTTTCTTACATTTTTGGTTAAAACAGATTATAATTGAATCTTTGCCTCAGGAAACGTGAAGCGAAAGCTATCGATTGAGAAGAAAAGTCCATTTATAGTCACGCATTCTTTCGAAAGCCTTAATACTCGCTTTAAAAGCTTTTATAATCTCATTATTGATTTTAAGTTGAATTTTCTTAAATTTTTGGTTAAAACAGATTATATTTAAATGTTTACCTCGGGAAACGCGAAGTGAAAGCCATCGATTGAGAAGAAAAGCCCATTTATAGTCACTCATGCCTTCGAAAGCCTTATTACTCGTTTTAAATGGTTTTATAATTTCATTATTGATTTTAAGTTGAATTTTCTTACATTTTTGGTTAAAACAGAATATAATTGAATGTCTGCCTCGGGAAACGTGAAGCGAAAGCCATCGATTGAGAAGAAAAGTCTATTTATAGTCACTCATGCCTTCGAAAGCCTTATTACTCGCTTTAAATAGCTTTTATAATCTCATTATTGATTTTAAGTTTAATTTTCTAACATTTTTGGATAAAACAGATTATAATTAAATGTTTGCCTTGGGAAATTTGAAGCGAAAACTATCGATTGAGAAGAAAAGTACATTTATACTCACTCATACCTTCGAAAGTCTTATTACTCGCTTAAAATGGCTTTATAATCGCATTATTGATTTTAAGTTGAACTTTCTTACATTTTTGGTTGAAACAGATTACAATTGAATGTTTGCATAGGGAAACGCAAAGCGAAAGCCATCGATTGAGAAGAATAGTCCATTTATAGTCACTCATGCCTTCGAAACCCTTATTACTCGCTTTAAAAGCTTTTATAATCTCATTATTGATTTTAAGTTGAATTTTCTTAAATTTTTGGTTAAAACAGATTATATTTAAATGTTTACCTCGGGAAACGCGAAGTGAAAGCCATCGATTGAGAAGAAAAGCCCATTTATAGTCACTCATACCTTCGAAAGCCTTATTACTCGTTTTAAATGGTTTTATAATTTCATTATTGATTTTAAGTTGAATTTTCTTACATTTTTGGTTAAAACAGAATATAATTGAATGTTTGCCTCGGGAAACGTGAAGCGAAAGCCATCGATTGAGAAGAAAAGTCTATTTATAGTCACTCATGCCTTCGAAAGCCTTATTACTCGCTTTAAATAGCTTTTATAATCTCATTATTGATTTTAAGTCGAGATTAATTACATTTTTGGTTAAAACAGATTTTATTTGAATGTTTGCCTCGAGAAACATGAAGTAAAAGCCATCAATCGATAAGAAAAGTCCATTTATAGTCACTCATGCCTTCGAAAGCCTTATTACTCCTTTTAAATGCTTTTATAATCTCATTATTAATTTTAAGTTGAATTTTCTAACATTTTTGGATAAAACAGATTATAATTATATGTTTGCCTTGGGAAACTGAAGCGAAAGCCATCGATTGAGAAGAAAAGTACATTTATAGTCACTCATACCTTCGAAAGCCTTATTACTCACTTCCAATGGCTTTATAATCGCATTATTGATTTTAAGTTAAATTTTCTTATATTTTTGGTTACAACAGATTATATTTGAACGTTTGCCTCGAGAAACATGAAGCAAAAGCCATCAATCGATAAGAAAAGTCCATTTATAGTCACTCATGCCTTCGAAAGCCTTATTACTCGCTTTAAATGGTTTTATATTCTTATTATTGATTTTAAGTTGAATTTTCCTACATTTTTGGTTGAAACAGATTATAATTGAATGTTTGCATAGGGAAACGTGAAGCGAAAGCCATCGATTGAGAAGAAAAATCCATTTATAGTCACTCATGCCTTCGAAAGCCTTATTACTCGCTTTAAATGCTTTTATAATCTCATTATTGATTTTAAGTTGAATTTTCTTACATTTTTGGTTAAAACAGATTATAATTGAATGTTTGCCTCAGGAAACGTGAAGCGAAAGCTATCGATTGAGAAGAAAAGTCCATTTATAGTCACGCATTCCTTCGAAAGCCTTATCACTCGCTTTAAATGCTTTTATAATCTCATTATTGATTTTAAGTTGAATTTTCTTACATTTTTGGTTAAAACAGATTATAATTGAATGTTTGCCTTCAGAAACGTGAAGCGAAAGCTATCGATTGAGAAGAAAAGTACATTTATAGTCAGTCATACCTTCGGAAGCCTTATTACTCGCTTAAAATGGTTTTATAATCGCATTATTGATTTTAAGTTGAGTTTTCTTATATGTTTTGTTAAAACAGATTATATTTGAATGTTTACCTTGAGAAACGTGAAGCAAAAACCATCGATCGACAAGAAAAGTCCATTTATAGTCACTCATGCCTTCGAAAGCCTTATTACTCGCTTTACATGGTTTTATATTCTTATTATTGATTTTAAGTTGAATTTTTTTACATTTTTGGTTGAAACAGATTATAATTGAATGTTTGCATAGGGAAACATGAAGCGAAAGCTATCGATTGAGAAGAGAAGTCCATTTATAGTCACTCATGCCTTCGAAAGCCTTATTACTCGCTTTAAATGCTTTTATAATCTCATTATTGATTTTAAGTTGAATTTTCTTACATTTTTGGTTACAACAGATTATATTTGAACGTTTGCCTCGAGAAAAATGAAGCAAAAGCCATCAATCGATAAGAAAAGTTCATTTATAGTCACTCATGCCTTCGAAAGCATTATTACTCGCTTTAAATGCATTTATAATCTCATTATTGATTTTAAGTTGAATTTTCTTACATTTTTGGTTAAAACAGACTATAATTGAATGTTTGCCTTCGGAAACGAGAAGCGAAAGCTATCGATTGAGAAGAAAAGTACATTTGTAGTCAGTCATACCTTCGAAAGCCTTATTACTCGCTTACAATGGTTTTATAATCGCATTATTGATTTTAAGTTTAGTTTTCTTATATTTTTTATTAAAACAGATTATATTTGAATGTTTGCCTCGAGAAACATGAAGCAAAAGCTATCAATCGACAAGAAAAGTCCATTTATAGTCACTCATGCCTTCGAAAGCCTTATTACTCGCTTTAAATGGTTTTATATTCTTATTATTGATTTTAAGTTGAATTTTCTTATTTTTTGGTTGAAACAGATTATAATTGAATGTTTGCATAGGGAAACATGAAGCGAAAGCCATCGATTGGGAAGAAAAGTCCATTTATAGTCACTCATGCCTTCGAAAGCCTTATTACTCGCTTTAAATGCTTTTATAATCTCATTATTGATTTTAACTTGAATTTTCTTACATTTTTGGTTAAAACAGATTATATTTAAATGTTTACCTCGAGAAACGTGAAGCGAAAGCCATCGATTGAGAAGAAAAGTCCATTTATAGTCACTCATGCCTTCGAAAGCCTTATTACTCGCTTTAAATGGTTTTATAATCTCATTATTGATTTTAAGTTGAATTTTCTTACATTTTTGGTTAAAACAAATTATAATTTAATGTTTGCCTTGGGAAACGTGAAGCGAAAGCCATCGATTGAGAAGAAAAGTCTATTTATAGTCACTCATGCCTTCGAAAGCCTTATTACTCGCTTTAAATGCTTTTATAATCTCATTATTGATTTTAAGTTGAATTTTCTTACATTTTTGGTTAAACAGATTATATTTAAATGTTTACCTCGAGAAACGTGAAGCGAAAGCCATCGATTGAGAAGAAAAGTCCATTTATAGTCACTCATGCCTTCGAAAGCCTTATTACTCGCTTTAAATGGTTTTATAATCTCATTATTGATTTTAAGTTGAATTTTCTTACATTTTTGGTTAAAACAAATTATAATTGAATGTTTGCCTTGGGAAACGTGAAGCGAAAGCCATCGATTGAGAAGAAAAGTCCATTTATAGTCGCTCATGCCTTCGAAAGCCTTATTACTCGCTTTAAATTGCTTTTATAATCTCATTATTGATTTTAAGTTGAATTTTCTTACATTTTTTGATAAAACAGATTATATTTGAATGTTTGCCTCCAGAAACATGAAGTAAAAGCCATCGATCGATAAGAAAAGTCCATTTATAGTCACTCATGCCTTTGAAAGCCTTATTACTCGCTTTAAATGCTTTTATAATCTCATTATTGATTTTAAGTTTAATTTTCTAACATTTTTGGATAAAACAGATTATAATTAAATGTTTGCCTTGGGAAATTTGAAGCGAAAATTATCGATTGAGAAGAAAAGTACATTTATACTCACTCATACCTTCGAAAGTCTTATTACTCGCTTAAAATGGCTTTATAATCGCATTATTGATTTTAAGTTGAATTTTCTTACATTTTTGGTTGAAACAGATTATAATTGAATGTTTGCATAGGGAAACGCGAAGCGAAAGCCATCGATTGAGAAGAATAGTCCATTTATAGTCACTCATGCCTTCGAAACCCTTATTACTCGCTTTAAATGCTTTTATAATCTCATTATTGATTTTAAGTTGAATTTTCTTACATTTTTGGTTAAAACAGATTATAATTGAATGTTTTCCTCGAGAAACGTGAAGCGAAAGCTATCGATTGAGAAGAAAAGTCCATTTATAGTCACTCATTCCTTCGAAAGCCTTATTACTCGCTTTAAATGCTTTTATAATCTCATTATTGATTTTAAGTTGAATTTCCTTACATTTTTGGTTAAAACAGATTATAATTGAATGTTTGCCTCTGGGAAACTGAAGCGAAAGCCATCGATTGAGAAGAAAAGTCCATTTATAGTTACTCATGCCTTCGAAAGCCTTATTACTCGCTTTAAATGCTTTTGTAATCTCATTATTGATTTTAAGTTGAATTTTCTTATATTTTTGGTTAAAACAGATTATAATTGAATGTTTGCCTCGAGAAACATGAAGCAAAAGCCATCGATCGATAAGAAAAGTCCATTTATAGTCACTCATGTCTTCGAAAGCCTTATTTCTCGCTTTAAATGGTTTTATAATCTCATTATTGATTTTAAGTTGAATTTTCTTATATTTTTGGTTAAAACAGATTATAATTGAATGTTTGCCTTCGGAAACGTGAAGCGAAAGCCATCGATTGAGAAAAAAAGTACATTTATAGTCACTCATACCTTCGAAAGCCTTATTACTCGCTTAAAATGGTTTTATAATCGCATTATTGGTTTTAAGTTAAATTTTCGCACATTTTCGATTAAAACAGATTATATTTGAATGTTTGCCTCGAGAAACATGAAGCAAAAGCCATCGATCGATAAGAAAAGTCCATTTATAGTCACTCATGCCTTCGAAAGCCTTATTACTCGCTTTAAATAGCTTTTCTAATCTCATGATTGATTTCAAGTAGAATTTTCTTACATTTTTGGTTAAAACAGATTGTATTTAAATGTTTACCTCGGGAAACGCGAAGTGAAAGCCATCGATTGAGAAGAAAAGTCCATTTACAGTCACTCATGCCTTTGAAAGCCTTATTACTAGTTTTAAATGGTTTTATAATTTCATTATTGATTTTAAGTTGAATTTTCTTACATTTTTGGTTAAAACAGATTATAATTGAATGTTTAACTCGGGAAACGTGAAGCGAAAGCCATCGATTGAGAAGAAAAGTCCATTTATAGTCACTCATGCCTTCGAAAGCCTTATTACTCGCTTTAAATAGCTTTTATAATCTCATTATTGATTTTAAGTTGAATTTTCTTACATTTTTGGTTAAAACAGATTATATTTAAATGTTTACCTCGAGAAACGTGAAGCGAAAGCCATCGATTGAGAAGAAAAGTCCATTTATAGTCACTCATGCCTTCGAAAGCCTTATTACTCGCTTTAAATGGTTTTATATTCTCATTATTGATTTTAAGTTGAATTTTCTTATTGTTTGGTTGAAACAGATTATATTTGAATGTTTGCCTCGAGAAACATGAAGCAAAAGCCATCAATCGATAAGAAAAGTCCATTTATAGTCACTCATGCCTTCGAAAGCCTTATTACTCCTTTTAAATGCTTTTATAATCTCATTATTAATTTTAAGTTGAATTTTCTAACTTTTTTGGATAAAACAGATTATATTTAAATGTTTATCTCGGGAAACGCGAATTGAAAGCCATCGATTGAGAAGAAAAGTCCATTTATAGTCACTCATGCCTTCGAAAGCCTTATTACTCGCTTAAAATGGTTTTATAATCGCATTATTGATTTTAAGTTGAGTTTTCTTATATTTTTCATTAAAACAGATTATATTTGATTGTTTGCCTCGAGAAACGTGAAGCAAAAGCCATCGATCGACAAGAAAAGTCCATTTATAGTCACTCATGCCTTCGAAAGCCTTATTACTCGCTTTAAATGGTTTTATATTCTTATTATTGATTTTAAGTTGAATTTTCTTACATTTTCGGTTGAAACAGATTATAATTGAATGTTTGCATAGGGAAACATGAAGCGAAAGCCATCGATTGAGAAGAAAAATCCATTTATAGTCGCTCATGCCTTCGAAAGCCTTATTACTCGCTTTAAATGCTTTTATAATCTCATTATTGATTTTAAGTTGAATTTTCTTACATTTTTGGTTACAACAGATTATATTTGAACGTTTGCCTCGAGAAAAATGAAGCAAAAGCCATCAATCGATAAGAAAAGTACATTTATAGTCACTCATACCTTCGAAAGCCTTATTACTCGCTTCAAATGGCTTTATAATCGCATTATTGATTTTAAGTTAAATTTTCTTATATTTTTGGCTACAACAGATTATATTTGAACGTCTGCCTCGAGAAACATGAAGCAAAAGCCATCAATCGATAAGAAAAGTCCATTTATAGTCACTCATGCCTTCGAAAGCCTTATTACTCGCTTTAAATGGTTTTATATTCTTATTATTGATTTTAAGTTGAATTTTCCTAAATTTTTGGTTGAAACAGATTATAATTGAATGTTTGCATAGGGAAACGTGAAGCGAAAGCCATCGATTGAGAAGAAAAATCCATTTATAGTCACTCATGCCTTCGAAAGCCTTATTACTCGCTTTAAATGGTTTTATAATCTCATTATTGATTTTAAGTTGAATTTTCTTACATTTTTGGTTAAAACAGATTATAATTGAATCTTTGCCTCAGGAAACGTGAAGCGAAAGCTATCGATTGAGAAGAAAAGTCCATTTATAGTCACGCATTCTTTCGAAAGCCTTAATACTCGCTTTAAAAGCTTTTATAATCTCATTATTGATTTTAAGTTGAATTTTCTTAAATTTTTGGTTAAAACAGATTATATTTAAATGTTTACCTCGGGAAACGCGAAGTGAAAGCCATCGATTGAGAAGAAAACCCCATTTATAGTCACTCATGCCTTCGAAAGCCTTATTACTCGTTTTAAATGGTTTTATAATTTCATTATTGATTTTAAGTTGAATTTTCTTACATTTTTGGTTAAAACAGAATATAATTGAATGTCTGCCTCGGGAAACGTGAAGCGAAAGCCATCGATTGAGAAGAAAAGTCTATTTATAGTCACTCATGCCTTCGAAAGCCTTATTACTCGCTTTAAATAGCTTTTATAATCTCATTATTGATTTTAAGTTTAATTTTCTAACATTTTTGGATAAAACAGATTATAATTAAATGTTTGCCTTGGGAAATTTGAAGCGAAAACTATCGATTGAGAAGAAAAGTACATTTATACTCACTCATACCTTCGAAAGCCTTATTACTCGCTTAAAATGGCTTTATAATCGCATTATTGATTTTAAGTTGAACTTTCTTACATTTTTGGTTGAAACAGATTACAATTGAATGTTTGCATAGGGAAACGCAAAGCGAAAGCCATCGATTGAGAAGAATAGTCCATTTATAGTCACTCATGCCTTCGAAACCCTTATTACTCGCTTTAAAAGCTTTTATAATCTCATTATTGATTTTAAGTTGAATTTTCTTAAATTTTTGGTTAAAATAGATTATATTTAAATGTTTACCTCGGGAAACGCGAAGTGAAAGCCATCGATTGAGAAGAAAAGCCCATTTATAGTCACTCATACCTTCGAAAGCCTTATTACTCGTTTTAAATGGTTTTATAATTTCATTATTGATTTTAAGTTGAATTTTCTTACATTTTTGGTTAAAACAGAATATAATTGAATGTTTGCCTCGGGAAACGTGAAGCGAAAGCCATCGATTGAGAAGAAAAGTCTATTTATAGTCACTCATGCCTTCGAAAGCCTTATTACTCGCTTTAAATAGCTTTTATAATCTCATTATTGATTTTAAGTCGAGATTAATTACATTTTTGGTTAAAACAGATTTTATTTGAATGTTTGCCTCGAGAAACATGAAGTAAAAGCCATCAATCGATAAGAAAAGTCCATTTATAGTCACTCATGCCTTCGAAAGCCTTATTACTCCTTTTAAATGCTTTTATAATCTCATTATTAATTTTAAGTTGAATTTTCTAACATTTTTGGATAAAACAGATTATAATTATATGTTTGCCTTGGGAAACTGAAGCGAAAGCCATCGATTGAGAAGAAAAGTACATTTATAGTCACTCATACCTTCGAAAGCCTTATTACTCACTTCCAATGGCTTTATAATCGCATTATTGATTTTAAGTTAAATTTTCTTATATTTTTGGTTACAACAGATTATATTTGAACGTTTGCCTCGAGAAACATGAAGCAAAAGCCATCAATCGATAAGAAAAGTCCATTTATAGCCACTCATGCCTTCGAAAGCCTTATTACTCGCTTTAAATGGTTTTATATTCTTATTATTGATTTTAAGTTGAATTTTCCTACATTTTTGGTTGAAACAGATTATAATTGAATGTTTGCATAGGGAAACGTGAAGCGAAAGCCATCGATTGAGAAGAAAAATCCATTTATAGTCATTCATGCCTTCGAAAGCCTTATTACTCGCTTTAAATGCTTTTATAATCTCATTATTGATTTTAAGTTGAATTTTCTTACATTTTTGGTTAAAACAGATTATAATTGAATGTTTGCCTCAGGAAACGTGAAGCGAAAGCTATCGATTGAGAAGAAAAGTCCATTTATAGTCACGCATTCCTTCGAAAGCCTTATCACTCGCTTTAAATGCTTTTATAATCTCATTATTGATTTTAAGTTGAATTTTCTTACATTTTTGGTTAAAACAGATTATAATTGAATGTTTGCCTTCAGAAACGTGAAGCGAAAGCTATCGATTGAGAAGAAAAGTACATTTATAGTCAGTCATACCTTCGAAAGCCTTATTACTCGCTTAAAATGGTTTTATAATCGCATTATTGATTTTAAGTTGAGTTTTCTTATATGTTTTGTTAAAACAGATTATATTTGAATGTTTACCTCGAGAAACGTGAAGCAAAAACCATCGATCGACAAGAAAAGTCCATTTATAGTCACTCATGCCTTCGAAAGCCTTATTACTCGCTTTACATGGTTTTATATTCTTATTATTGATTTTAAGTTGAATTTTTTTACATTTTTGGTTGAAACAGATTATAATTGAATGTTTGCATAGGGAAACATGAAGCGAAAGCTATCGATTGAGAAGAGAAGTCCATTTATAGTCACTCATGCCTTCGAAAGCCTTATTACTCGCTTTAAATGCTTTTATAATCTCATTATTGATTTTAAGTTGAATTTTCTTACATTTTTGGTTACAACAGATTATATTTGAACGTTTTCCTCGAGAAAAATGAAGCAAAAGCCATCAATCGATAAGAAAAGTTCATTTATAGTCACTCATGCCTTCGAAAGCATTATTACTCGCTTTAAATGAATTTATAATCTCATTATTGATTTTAAGTTGAATTTTCTTACATTTTTGGTTAAAACAGACTATAATTGAATGTTTGCCTTCGGAAACGAGAAGCGAAAGCTATCGATTGAGAAGAAAAGTACATTTGTAGTCAGTCATACCTTCGAAAGCCTTATTACTCGCTTACAATGGTTTTATAATCGCATTATTGATTTTAAGTTTAGTTTTCTTATATTTTTTATTAAAACAGATTATATTTGAATGTTTGCCTCGAGAAACATGAAGCAAAAGCTATCAATCGACAAGAAAAGTCCATTTATAGTCACTCATGCCTTCGAAAGCCTTATTACTCGCTTTAAATGGTTTTATATTCTTATTATTGATTTTAAGTTGAATTTTCTTATTTTTTGGTTGAAACAGATTATAATTGAATGTTTGCATAGGGAAACATGAAGCGAAAGCCATCGATTGGGAAGAAAAGTCCATTTATAGTCACTCATGCCTTCGAAAGCCTTATTACTCGCTTTAAATGCTTTTATAATCTCATTATTGATTTTAACTTGAATTTTCTTACATTTTTTGTTAAAACAGATTATATTTAAATGTTTGCCTCGAGAAACGTGAAGCGAAAGCCATCGATTGAGAAGAAAAGTCCATTTATAGTCACTCATGCCTTCGAAAGCCTTATTACTCGCTTTAAATGGTTTTATAATCTCATTATTGATTTTAAGTTGAATTTTCTTACATTTTTGGTTAAAACAAATTATAATTTAATGTTTGCCTTGGGAAACGTGAAGCGAAAGCCATCGATTGAGAAGAAAAGTCTATTTATAGTCACTCATGCCTTCGAAAGCCTTATTACTCGCTTTAAATGCTTTTATAATCTCATTATTGATTTTAAGTTGAATTTTCTTACATTTTTGGTTAAACAGATTATATTTAAATGTTTACCTCGAGAAACGTGAAGCGAAAGCCATCGATTGAGAAGAAAAGTCCATTTATAGTCACTCATGCCTTCGAAAGCCTTATTACTCGCTTTAAATGGTTTTATAATCTCATTATTGATTTTAAGTTGAATTTTCTTACATTTTTGGTTAAAACAAATTATAATTGAATGTTTGCCTTGGGAAACGTGAAGCGAAAGCCATCGATTGAGAAGAAAAGTCCATTTATAGTCGCTCATGCCTTCGAAAGCCTTATTACTCGCTTTAAATTGCTTTTATAATCTCATTATTGATTTTAAGTTGAATTTTCTTACATTTTTGGATAAAACAGATTATATTTGAATGTTTGCCTCCAGAAACATGAAGTAAAAGCCATCGATCGATAAGAAAAGTCCATTTATAGTCACTCATGCCTTTGAAAGCCTTATTACTCGCTTTAAATGCTTTTATAATCTCATTATTGATTTTAAGTTTAATTTTCTAACATTTTTGGATAAAACAGATTATAATTAAATGTTTGCCTTGGGAAATTTGAAGCGAAAACTATCGATTGAGAAGAAAAGTACATTTATACTCACTCATACCTTCGAAAGTCTTATTACTCGCTTAAAATGGCTTTATAATCGCATTATTGATTTTAAGTTGAATTTTCTTACATTTTTGGTTGAAACAGATTATAATTGAATGTTTGCATAGGGAAACGCGAAGCGAAAGCCATCGATTGAGAAGAATAGTCCATTTATAGTCACTCATGCCTTCGAAACCCTTATTACTCGCTTTAAATGCTTTTATAATCTCATTATTAATTTTAAGTTGAATTTTCTTACATTTTTGGTTAAAACAGATTATAATTGAATGTTTTCCTCGAGAAACGTGAAGCGAAAGCTATCGATTGAGAAGAAAAGTCCATTTATAGTCACTCATACCTTCGAAAGCCTTATTACTCGCTTTAAATGCTTTTATAATCTCATTATTGATTTTAAGTTGAATTTCCTTACATTTTTGGTTAAAACAGATTATAATTGAATGTTTGCCTCTGGGAAACTGAAGCGAAAGCCATCGATTGAGAAGAAAAGTCCATTTATAGTTACTCATGCCTTCGAAAGCCTTATTACTCGCTTTAAATGCTTTTGTAATCTCATTATTGATTTTAAGTTGAATTTTCTTATATTTTTGGTTAAAACAGATTATAATTGAATGTTTGCCTCGAGAAACATGAAGCAAAAGCCATCGATCGATAAGAAAAGTCCATTTATAGTCACTCATGCCTTCGAAAGCCTTATTTCTCGCTTTAAATGGTTTTATAATCTCATTATTGATTTTAAGTTGAATTTTCTTATATTTTTGGTTAAAACAGATTATAATTGAATGTTTGCCTTCGGAAACGTGAAGCGAAAGCCATCGATTGAGAAAAAAAGTACATTTATAGTCACTCATACCTTCGAAAGCCTTATTACTCGCTTAAAATGGTTTTATAATCGCATTATTGGTTTTAAGTTAAATTTTCGCACATTTTCGATTAAAACAGATTATATTTGAATGTTTGCCTCGAGAAACATGAAGCAAAAGCCATCGATCGAAAAGAAAAGTCCATTTATAGTCACTCATGCCTTCGAAAGCCTTATTACTCGCTTTAAATAGCTTTTCTAATCTCATGATTGATTTCAAGTAGAATTTTCTTACATTTTTGGTTAAAACAGATTGTATTTAAATGTTTACCTCGGGAAACGCGAAGTGAAAGCCATCGATTGAGAAGAAAAGTCCATTTATAGTCACTCATGCCTTTGAAAGCCTTATTACTAGTTTTAAATGGTTTTATAATTTCATTATTGATTTTAAGTCGAATTTTCTTACATTTTTGGTTAAAACAGATTATAATTGAATGTTTAACTCGGGAAACGTGAAGCGAAAGCCATCGATTGAGAAGAAAAGTCCATTTATAGTCACTCATGCCTTCGAAAGCCTTATTACTCGCTTTAAATAGCTTTTATAATCTCATTATTGATTTTAAGTTGAATTTTCTTACATTTTTGGTTAAAACAGATTATATTTAAATGTTTACCTCGAGAAACGTGAAGCGAAAGCCATCGATTGAGAAGAAAAGTCCATTTATAGTCACTCATGCCTTCGAAAGCCTTATTACTCGCTTTAAATGGTTTTATATTCTCATTATTGATTTTAAGTTGAATTTTCTTATTTTTTGGTTGAAACAGATTATATTTGAATGTTTGCCTCGAGAAACATGAAGCAAAAGCCATCAATCGATAAGAAAAGTCCATTTATAGTCACTCATGCCTTCGAAAGCCTTATTACTCGCTTTAAATAGCTTTTATAATCTCATTATTGATTTCAAGTTGAATTTTCTTACATTTTTGGTTAAAACAGATTATATTTAAATGTTTACCTCGGGAAACGCGAAGTGAAAGCCATCGATTGAGAAGAAAAGTCCATTTATAGTCACTCATGCCTTCGAAAGCCTTATTACTAGTTTTAAATGGTTTTATAATTTCATTATTGATTTTAAGTTGAATTTTCTTACATTTTTGGTTAAAACAGATTATAATTGAATGTTTAACTCGGGAAACGTGAAGCGAAAGCCATCGATTGAGAAGAAAAGTCCATTTATAGTCACTCATGCCTTCGAAAGCCTTATTACTCGCTTTAAATAGCTTTTATAATCTCATTAATGATTTTAAGTTGAATTTTCTTACATTTTTGGTTAAAACAGATTATATTTGAATGTTTGCCTCGAGAAACATGAAGCAAAAGCCATCAATCGATAAGAAAAGTCCATTTATAGTCACTCATGCCTTCGAAAGCCTTATTACTCCTTTTAATTGCTTTTATAATCTCATTATTAATTTTAAGTTGAATTTTCTAACTTTTTTGGATAAAACAGATTATATTTAAATGTTTATCTCGGGAAACGCGAAGTGAAAGCCATCGATTGAGAAGAAAAGTCCATTATAGTCACTCATGCCTTCGAAACCCTTATTACTCGCTTAAAATGGTTTTATAATCGCATTATTGATTTTAAGTTGAGTTTTCTTATATTTTTCATTAAAACAGATTATATTTGATTGTTTGCCTCGAGAAACGTGAAGCAAATGCCATCGATCGACAAGAAAAGTCCATTTATAGTCACTCATGCCTTCGAAAGCCTTATTACTCGCTTTAAATGGTTTTATAATCTCATTATTGATTTTAAGTTGAATTTTCTTACATTTTTGGTTAAAACAGATTATAATTGAATCTTTGCCTCAGGAAACGTGAAGCGAAAGCTATCGATTGAGAAGAAAAGTCCATTTATAGTCACGCATTCTTTCGAAAGCCTTATTACTCGCTTTAAATGCTTTTATAATCTCATTATTGATTTTAAGTTGAATTTTCTTAGATTTTTGGTTAAAACAGATTATATTTAAATGTTTACCTCGGGAAACGCGAAGTGAAAGCCATCGATTGAGAAGAAAAGCCCATTTATAGTCATTCATGCCTTCGAAAGCCTTATCACTCGTTTTAAATGGTTTTATAATTTCATTATTGATTTTAAGTTGAATTTTCTTACATTTTTGGTTAAAACAGAATATAATTGAATGTTTGCCTCGGGAAACGTGAAGCGAAAGCCATCGATTGAGAAGAAAAGTCTATTTATAGTCACTCATGCCTTCGAAAGCCTTATTACTCGCTTTAAATAGCTTTTATAATCTCATTATTGATTTTAAGTTTAATTTTCTAACATTTTTGGATAAAACAGATTATAATTAAATGTTTTCCTTGGGAAATTTGAAGCGAAAACTATCGATTGAGAAGAAAAGTACATTTATACTCACTCATACCTTCGAAAGTCTTATTACTCGCTTAAAATGGCTTTATAATCGCATTATTGATTTTAAGTTGAATTTTCTTACATTTTTGGTTGAAACAGATTATAATTGAATGTTTGCATAGGGAAACGCGAAGCGAAAGCCATCGATTGAGAAGAATAGTCCATTTATAGTCACTCATGCCTTCGAAACCCTTATTACTCGCTTTAAATGCTTTTATAATCTCATTATTGATTTTAAGTTGAATTTTCTTACATTTTTGGTTAAAACAGATTATAATTGAATGTTTTCCTCGAGAAACGTGAAGCGAAAGCTATCGATTGAGAAGAAAAGTCCATTTATAGTCACTCATTCCTTCGAAAGCCTTATTACTCGCTTTAAATGCTTTTATAATCTCATTATTGATTTTAAGTTGAATTTCCTTACATTTTTGGTTAAAACAGATTATAATTGAATGTTTGCCTCTGGGAAACGTGAAGCGAAAGCCATCGATTGAGAAGAAAAGTCCATTTATAGTCACTCATGCCTTCGAAAGCCTTATTACTCGGTTTAAATGCTTTTATAATCTCATTATTGATTTTAAGTTGAATTTTCTTACATTTTTGGTTAAAACAGATTATAATTGAATGTTTGCCTCGAGAAACATGAAGCAAAAGCCATCGATCGATAAGAAAAGTCCATTTATAGTCACTCATGCCTTCGAAAGCCTTATTTCTCGCTTTAAATGGTTTTATAATCTCATTATTGATTTTAAGTTGAATTTTCTTACATTTTTGGTTAAAACAGATTATAATTGAATGTTTGCCTTCGAAAACGTGAAGCGAAAGACATCGATTGAGAAAAAAAGTACATTTATAGTCACTCATACCTTCGAAAGCCTTATTACTCGCTTAAAATGGTTTTATAATCGCATTATTGGTTTTAAGTTAAATTTTCGTACATTTTCGATTAAAACAGATTATATTTGAATGTTTGCCTCGAGAAACATGAAGCAAAAGCCATCGATCGATAAGAAAAGTCTATTTATAGTCACTCATGCCTTCGAAAGCCTTATTACTCGCTTTAAATAGCTTTTATAATCTCATTATTGATTTCAAGTTGAATTTTCTTACATTTTTGGTTAAAACAGATTATATTTAAATGTTTACCTCGGGAAACGCGAAGTGAAAGCCATCGATTGAGAAGAAAAGTCCATTTATAGTCACTCATGCCTTCGAAAGCCTTATTACTAGTTTTAAATGGTTTTATAATTTCATTATTGATTTTAAGTTGAATTTTCTTACATTTTTGGTTAAAACAGATATAATTGAATGTTTAACTCGGGAAACGTGAAGCGAAAGCCATCGATTGAGAAGAAAAGTCCATTTATAGTCACTCATGCCTTCGAAAGCCTTATTACTCGCTTTAAATAGCTTTTATAATCTCATTATTGATTTCAAGTTGAATTTTCTTACATTTTTGGTTAAAACAGATTATATTTGAATGTTTGCCTCGAGAAACATGAAGCAAAAGCCATCAATCGATAAGAAAAGTCCATTTATAGTCACTCATGCCTTCGAAAGCCTTATTACTCCTTTTAAATGCTTTTATAATCTCATTATTAATTTTAAGTTGAATTTTCTAACTTTTTTGGATAAAACAGATTATATTTAAATGTTTATCTCGGGAAACGTGAAGTGAAAGCCATCGATTGAGAAGAAAAGTCCATTTATAGTCACTCATGCCTTCGAAAGCCTTATTACTCGCTTAAAATGGTTTTATAATCGCATTATTGATTTTAAGTTGAGTTTTCTTATATTTTTCATTAAAACAGATTATATTTGATTGTTTGCCTCGAGAAACGTGAAGCAAATGCCATCGATCGACAAGAAAAGTCCATTTATAGTCACTCATGCCTTCGAAAGCGTTATTACTCGCTTTAAATGGTTTTATATTGTTATTATTGATTTTAAGTTGAATTTTCTTACATTTTCGGTTGAAACAGATTATAATTGAATGTTTGCATAGGGAAACATGAAGCGAAAGCCATCGATTGAGAAGAAAAATCCATTTATAGTCGCTCATGCCTTCGAAAGCCTTATTACTCGCTTTAAATGCTTTTATAATCTCATTATTGATTTTAAGTTGAATTTTCTTACATTTTTGGTTACAACAGATTATATTTGAACGTTTGCCTCGAGAAAAATGAAGCAAAAGCCATCAATCGATAAGAAAAGTACATTTATAGTCACTCATACCTTCGAAAGCCTTATTACTCGCTTCAAATGGCTTTATAATCGCATTATTGATTTTAAGTTAAATTTTCTTATATTTTTGGCTACAACAGATTATATTTGAACGTCTGCCTCGAGAAACATGAAGCAAAAGCCATCAATCGATAAGAAAAGTCCATTTATAGTCACTCATGCCTTCGAAAGCCTTATTACTCGCTTTAAATGGTTTTATATTCTTATTATTGATTTTAAGTTGAATTTTCCTACATTTTTGGTTGAAACAGATTATAATTGAATGTTTGCATCGGGAAACGTGAAGCGAAAGCCATCGATTGAGAAGAAAAATCCATTTATAGTCACTCATGCCTTCGAAAGCCTTATTACTCGCTTTAAATGGTTTTATAATCGCATTATTGGTTTTAAGTTAAATTTTCGTACATTTTCGATTAAAACAGATTATATTTGAATGTTTGCCTCGAGAAACATGAAGCAAAAGCCATCGATCGATAAGAAAAGTCTATTTATAGTCACTCATGCCTTCGAAAGCCTTATTACTCGCTTTAAATAGCTTTTATAATCTCATTATTGATTTCAAGTTGAATTTTCTTACATTTTTGGTTAAAACAGATTATATTTAAATGTTTACCTCGGGAAACGCGAAGTGAAAGCGATCGATTGAGAAGAAAAGTCCATTTATAGTCACTCATGCCTTCGAAAGCCTTATTACTAGTTTTAAATGGTTTTATAATTTCATTATTGATTTTAAGTTGAATTTTCTTACATTTTTGGTTAAAACAGATATAATTGAATGTTTAACTCGGGAAACGTGAAGCGAAAGCCATCGATTGAGAAGAAAAGTCCATTTATAGTCACTCATGCCTTCGAAAGCCTTATTACTCGCTTTAAATAGCTTTTATAATCTCATTATTGATTTCAAGTTGAATTTTCTTACATTTTTGGTTAAAACAGATTATATTTGAATGTTTGCCTCGAGAAACATGAAGCAAAAGCCATCAATCGATAAGAAAAGTCCATTTATAGTCACTCATGCCTTCGAAAGCCTTATTACTCCTTTTAAATGCTTTTATAATCTCATTATTAATTTTAAGTTGAATTTTCTAACTTTTTTGGATAAAACAGATTATATTTAAATGTTTATCTCGGGAAACGTGAAGTGAAAGCCATCGATTGAGAAGAAAAGTCCATTTATAGTCACTCATGCCTTCGAAAGCCTTATTACTCGCTTAAAATGGTTTTATAATCGCATTATTGATTTTAAGTTGAGTTTTCTTATATTTTTCATTAAAACAGATTATATTTGATTGTTTGCCTCGAGAAACGTGAAGCAAAAGCCATCGATCGACAAGAAAAGTCCATTTATAGTCACTCATGCCTTCGAAAGCCTTATTACTCGCTTTAAATGGTTTTATATTCTTATTATTGATTTTAAGTTGAATTTTCTTACATTTTCGGTTGAAACAGATTATAATTGAATGTTTGCATAGGGAAACATGAAGCGAAAGCCATCGATTGAGAAGAAAAATCCATTTATAGTCGCTCATGCCTTCGAAAGCCTTATTACTCGCTTTAAATGCTTTTATAATCTCATTATTGATTTTAAGTTGAATTTTCTTACATTTTTGGTTACAACAGATTATATTTGAACGTTTGCCTCGAGAAAAATGAAGCAAAAGCCATCAATTGATAAGAAAAGTACATTTATAGTCACTCATACCTTCGAAAGACTTATTACTCGCTTCAAATGGCTTTATAATCGCATTATTGATTTTAAGTTAAATTTTCTTATATTTTTGGCTACAACAGATTATATTTGAACGTCTGCCTCGAGAAACATGAAGCAAAAGCCATCAATCGATAAGAAAAGTCCATTTATAGTCACTCATGCCTTCGAAAGCCTTATTACTCGCTTTAAATGGTTTTATATTCTTATTATTGATTTTAAGTTGAATTTTCCTACATTTTTGGTTGAAAGAGATTATAATTGAATGTTTGCATCGGGAAACGTGAAGCGAAAGCCATCGATTGAGAAGAAAAATCCATTTATAGTCACTCATGCCTTCGAAAGCCTTATTACTCGCTTTAAATGGTTTTATAATCTCATTATTGATTTTAAGTTGAATTTTCTTACATTTTTGGTTAAAACAGATTATAATTGAATCTTTGCCTCAGGAAACGTGAAGCGAAAGCTATCGATTGAGAAGAAAAGTCCATTTATAGTCACGCATTCTTTCGAAAGCCTTATTACTCGCTTTAAATGCTTTTATAATCTCATTATTGACTTTAAGTTGAATTTTCTTAGATTTTTTGTTAAAACAGATTATATTTAAATGTTTACGTCGGGAAACGCGAAGTGAAAGCCATCGATTGAGAAGAAAAGCCCATTTATAGTCACTCATGCCTTCGAAAGCCTTATTACTCGTTTTAAATGGTTTTATAATTTCATTATTGATTTTAAGTTGAATTTTCTTACATTTTTGGTTGAAACAGAATATAATTGAATGTTTGCCTCGGGAAACGTGAAGCGAAAGCCATCGATTGAGAAGAAAAGTCTATTTATAGTCACTCATGCCTTCGAAAGCCTTATTACTCGCTTTAAATAGCTTTTATAATCTCATTATTGATTTTAAGTTTAATTTTCTAACATTTTTGGATAAAACAGATTATAATTAAATGTTTGCCTTGGGAAATTTGAAGCGAAAACTATCGATTGAGAAGAAAAGTACATTTATACTCACTCATACCTTCGAAAGTCTTATTACTCGCTTCAAATGGCTTTATAATCGCATTATTGATTTTAAGTTGAATTTTCTTACATTTTTGGTTGAAACAGATTATAATTGAATGTTTACATAGGGAAACGCGAAGCGAAAGCCATCGATTGAGAAGAATAGTCCATTTATAGTCACTCATGCCTTCGAAACCCTTATTACTCGCTTTAAATGCTTTTATAATCTCATTATTGATTTTAAGTTGAATTTTCTTACATTTTTGGTTAAAACAGATTATAATTGAATGTTTTCCTCGAGAAACGTGAAGCAAAAGCTATCGATTGAGAAGAAAAGTCCATTTATAGTCACTCATTCCTTCGAAAGCCTTATTACTCGCTTTAAATGCTTTTATAATCTCATTATTGATTTTAAGTTGAATTTCCTTACATTTTTGGTTAAAACAGATTATAATTGAATGTTTGCCTCTGGGAAACGTGAAGCGAAACCCATCGATTGAGAAGAAAAGTACATTTATAGTCACTCATGCCTTCGAAAGCCTTATTACTCGCTTTAAATGCTTTTATAATCTCATTATTGATTTTAAGTTGAATTTTCTTACATTTTTGGTTAAAACAGATTATAATTGAATGTTTGCCTCGAGAAACATGAAGCAAAAGCCATCGATCGATAAGAAAAGTCCATTTATAGTCACTCATGCCTTCGAAAGCCTTATTTCTCGCTTTAAATGGTTTTATAATCTCATTATTGATTTTAAGTTGAATTTTCTTATATTTTTGGTTAAAACAGATTATAATTGAATGTTTGCCTTCGGAAACGTGAAGCGAAAGCCATCGATTGAGGAAAAAAGTACATTTATAGTCACTCATACCTTCGAAAGCCTTATTACTCGCTTAAAATGGTTTTATAATCGCATTATTGGTTTTAAGTTAAATTTTCGTACATTTTCGATTAAAACAGATTATATTTGAATGTTTGCCTCGAGAAACATGAAGCAAAAGCCATCGATCGATAAGAAAAGTCCATTTATAGTCACTCATGCCTTCGAAAGCCTTATTACTCGCTTTAAATAGCTTTTATAATCTCATTATTGATTTCAAGTTGAATTTTCTTACATTTTTGGTTAAAACAGATTATATTTAAATGTTTAACTCGGGAAACGCGAAGTGAAAGCCATCGATTGAGAAGAAAAGTCCATTTATAGTCACTCATGCCTTCGAAAGCCTTATTACTAGTTTTAAATGGTTTTATAATTTCATTATTGATTTTAAGTTGAATTTTCTTACATTTTTGGTTAAAACAGATTATAATTGAATGTTTAACTCGGGAAACGTGAAGCGAAAGCCATCGATTGAGAAGAAAAGTCCATTTATAGTCACTCATGCCTTCGAAAGCCTTATTACTCGCTTTAAATAGCTTTTATAATCTCATTATTGATTTTAAGTTGAATTTTCTAACATTTTTGGATAAAACAGATTATAATTAAATGTTTGCCTTGGGAAATTTGAAGCGAAAACTATCGATTGAGAAGAAAAGTACATTTATACTCACTCATACCTTCGAAAGTCTTATTACTCGCTTAAAATGGCTTTATAATCGCATTATTGATTTTAAGTTGAACTTTCTTACATTTTTGGTTGAAACAGATTACAATTGAATGTTTGCATAGGGAAACGCGAAGCGAAAGCCATCGATTGAGAAGAATAGTCCATTTATAGTCACTCATGCCTTCGAAACCCTTATTACTCGCTTTAAATGCTTTTATAATCTCATTATTGATTTTAAGTTGAATTTTCTTACATTTTTGGTTAAAACAGATTATAATTGAATGTTTTCCTCGAGAAACGTGAAGCGAAAGCTATCGATTGAGAAGAAAAGTCCATTTATAGTCACTCATTCCTTCGAAAGCCTTATTACTCGCTTTAAATGCTTTTATAATCTCATTATTGATTTTAAGTTGAATTTCCTTACATTTTTGGTTAAAACAGATTATAATTGAATGTTTGCCTCTGGGAAACGTGAAGCGAAAGCCATCGATTGAGAAGAAAAGTCCATTTATAGTCACTCATGCCTTCGAAAGCCTTATTACTCGCTTTAAATGCTTTTATAATCTCATTATTGATTTTAAGTTGAATTTTCTTACATTTTTGGTTAAAACAGATTATAATTGAATGTTTGCCTCGAGAAACATGAAGCAAAAGCCATCGATCGATAAGAAAAGTCCATTTATAGTCACTCATGCCTTCGAAAGCCTTATTACTCCTTTTAAATGCTTTTATAATCTCATTATTAATTTTAAGTTGAATTTTCTAACTTTTTTGGATAAAACAGATTATATTTAAATGTTTATCTCGGGAAACGTGAAGTGAAAGCCATCGATTGAGAAGAAAAGTCCATTTATAGTCACTCATGCCTTCGAAAGCCTTATTACTCGCTTAAAATGGTTTTATAATCGCATTATTGATTTTAAGTTGAGTTTTCTTATATTTTTCATTAAAACAGATTATATTTGATTGTTTGCCTCGAGAAACGTGAAGCAAAAGCCATCGATCGACAAGAAAAGTCCATTTATAGTCACTCATGCCTTCGAAAGCCTTATTACTCGCTTTAAATGGTTTTATATTCTTATTATTGATTTTAAGTTGAATTTTCTTACATTTTCGGTTGAAACAGATTATAATTGAATGTTTGCATAGGGAAACATGAAGCGAAAGCCATCGATTGAGAAGAAAAATCCATTTATAGTCGCTCATGCCTTCGAAAGCCTTATTACTCGCTTTAAATGCTTTTATAATCTCATTATTGATTTTAAGTTGAATTTTCTTACATTTTTGGTTACAACAGATTATATTTGAACGTTTGCCTCGAGAAAAATGAAGCAAAAGCCATCAATTGATAAGAAAAGTACATTTATAGTCACTCATACCTTCGAAAGACTTATTACTCGCTTCAAATGGCTTTATAATCGCATTATTGATTTTAAGTTAAATTTTCTTATATTTTTGGCTACAACAGATTATATTTGAACGTCTGCCTCGAGAAACATGAAGCAAAAGCCATCAATCGATAAGAAAAGTCCATTTATAGTCACTCATGCCTTCGAAAGCCTTATTACTCGCTTTAAATGGTTTTATATTCTTATTATTGATTTTAAGTTGAATTTTCCTACATTTTTGGTTGAAAGAGATTATAATTGAATGTTTGCATCGGGAAACGTGAAGCGAAAGCCATCGATTGAGAAGAAAAATCCATTTATAGTCACTCATGCCTTCGAAAGCCTTATTACTCGCTTTAAATGGTTTTATAATCTCATTATTGATTTTAAGTTGAATTTTCTTACATTTTTGGTTAAAACAGATTATAATTGAATCTTTGCCTCAGGAAACGTGAAGCGAAAGCTATCGATTGAGAAGAAAAGTCCATTTATAGTCACGCATTCTTTCGAAAGCCTTATTACTCGCTTTAAATGCTTTTATAATCTCATTATTGACTTTAAGTTGAATTTTCTTAGATTTTTTGTTAAAACAGATTATATTTAAATGTTTACGTCGGGAAACGCGAAGTGAAAGCCATCGATTGAGAGGAAAAGCCCATTTATAGTCACTCATGCCTTCGAAAGCCTTATTACTCGTTTTAAATGGTTTTATAATTTCATTATTGATTTTAAGTTGAATTTTCTTACATTTTTGGTTGAAACAGAATATAATTGAATGTTTGCCTCGGGAAACGTGAAGCGAAAGCCATCGATTGAGAAGAAAAGTCTATTTATAGTCACTCATGCCTTCGAAAGCCTTATTACTCGCTTTAAATAGCTTTTATAATCTCATTATTGATTTTAAGTTTAATTTTCTAACATTTTTGGATAAAACAGATTATAATTAAATGTTTGCCTTGGGAAATTTGAAGCGAAAACTATCGATTGAGAAGAAAAGTACATTTATACTCACTCATACCTTCGAAAGTCTTATTACTCGCTTAAAATGGCTTTATAATCGCATTATTGATTTTAAGTTGAATTTTCTTACATTTTTGGTTGAAACAGATTATAATTGAATGTTTACATAGGGAAACGCGAAGCGAAAGCCATCGATTGAGAAGAATAGTCCATTTATAGTCACTCATGCCTTCGAAACCCTTATTACTCGCTTTAAATGCTTTTATAATCTCATTATTGATTTTAAGTTGAATTTTCTTACATTTTTGGTTAAAACAGATTATAATTGAATGTTTTCCTCGAGAAACGTGAAGCAAAAGCTATCGATTGAGAAGAAAAGTCCATTTATAGTCACTCATTCCTTCGAAAGCCTTATTACTCGCTTTAAATGCTTTTATAATCTCATTATTGATTTTAAGTTGAATTTCCTTACATTTTTGGTTAAAACAGATTATAATTGAATGTTTGCCTCTGGGAAACGTGAAGCGAAACCCATCGATTGAGAAGAAAAGTACATTTATAGTCACTCATGCCTTCGAAAGCCTTATTACTCGCTTTAAATGCTTTTATAATCTCATTATTGATTTTAAGTTGAATTTTCTTACATTTTTGGTTAAAACAGATTATAATTGAATGTTTGCCTCGAGAAACATGAAGCAAAAGCCATCGATCGATAAGAAAAGTCCATTTATAGTCACTCATGCCTTCGAAAGCCTTATTTCTCGCTTTAAATGGTTTTATAATCTCATTATTGATTTTAAGTTGAATTTTCTTATATTTTTGGTTAAAACAGATTATAATTGAATGTTTGCCTTCGGAAACGTGAAGCGAAAGCCATCGATTGAGGAAAAAAGTACATTTATAGTCACTCATACCTTCGAAAGCCTTATTACTCGCTTAAAATGGTTTTATAATCGCATTATTGGTTTTAAGTTAAATTTTCGTACATTTTCGATTAAAACAGATTATATTTGAATGTTTGCCTCGAGAAACATGAAGCAAAAGCCATCGATCGATAAGAAAAGTCCATTTATAGTCACTCATGCCTTCGAAAGCCTTATTACTCGCTTTAAATAGCTTTTATAATCTCATTATTGATTTCAAGTTGAATTTTCTTACATTTTTGGTTAAAACAGATTATATTTAAATGTTTAACTCGGGAAACGCGAAGTGAAAGCCATCGATTGAGAAGAAAAGTCCATTTATAGTCACTCATGCCTTCGAAAGCCTTATTACTAGTTTTAAATGGTTTTATAATTTCATTATTGATTTTAAGTTGAATTTTCTTACATTTTTGGTTAAAACAGATTATAATTGAATGTTTAACTCGGGAAACGTGAAGCGAAAGCCATCGATTGAGAAGAAAAGTCCATTTATAGTCACTCATGCCTTCGAAAGCCTTATTACTCGCTTTAAATAGCTTTTATAATCTCATTATTGATTTTAAGTTGAATTTTCTAACATTTTTGGATAAAACAGATTATAATTAAATGTTTGCCTTGGGAAATTTGAAGCGAAAACTATCGATTGAGAAGAAAAGTACATTTATACTCACTCATACCTTCGAAAGTCTTATTACTCGCTTAAAATGGCTTTATAATCGCATTATTGATTTTAAGTTGAACTTTCTTACATTTTTGGTTGAAACAGATTACAATTGAATGTTTGCATAGGGAAACGCGAAGCGAAAGCCATCGATTGAGAAGAATAGTCCATTTATAGTCACTCATGCCTTCGAAACCCTTATTACTCGCTTTAAATGCTTTTATAATCTCATTATTGATTTTAAGTTGAATTTTCTTACATTTTTGGTTAAAACAGATTATAATTGAATGTTTTCCTCGAGAAACGTGAAGCGAAAGCTATCGATTGAGAAGAAAAGTCCATTTATAGTCACTCATTCCTTCGAAAGCCTTATTACTCGCTTTAAATGCTTTTATAATCTCATTATTGATTTTAAGTTGAATTTCCTTACATTTTTGGTTAAAACAGATTATAATTGAATGTTTGCCTCTGGGAAACGTGAAGCGAAAGCCATCGATTGAGAAGAAAAGTCCATTTATAGTCACTCATGCCTTCGAAAGCCTTATTACTCGCTTTAAATGCTTTTATAATCTCATTATTGATTTTAAGTTGAATTTTCTTACATTTTTGGTTAAAACAGATTATAATTGAATGTTTGCCTCGAGAAACATGAAGCAAAAGCCATCGATCGATAAGAAAAGTCCATTTATAGTCACTCATGCCTTCGAAAGCCTTATTACTCCTTTTAAATGCTTTTATAATCTCATTATTAATTTTAAGTTGAATTTTCTAACTTTTTTGGATAAAACAGATTATATTTAAATGTTTATCTCGGGAAACGTGAAGTGAAAGCCATCGATTGAGAAGAAAAGTCCATTTATAGTCACTCATGCCTTCGAAAGCCTTATTACTCGCTTAAAATGGTTTTATAATCGCATTATTGATTTTAAGTTGAGTTTTCTTATATTTTTCATTAAAACAGATTATATTTGATTGTTTGCCTCGAGAAACGTGAAGCAAAAGCCATCGATCGACAAGAAAAGTCCATTTATAGTCACTCATGCCTTCGAAAGCCTTATTACTCGCTTTAAATGGTTTTATATTCTTATTATTGATTTTAAGTTGAATTTTCTTACATTTTCGGTTGAAACAGATTATAATTGAATGTTTGCATAGGGAAACATGAAGCGAAAGCCATCGATTGAGAAGAAAAATCCATTTATAGTCGCTCATGCCTTCGAAAGCCTTATTACTCGCTTTAAATGCTTTTATAATCTCATTATTGATTTTAAGTTGAATTTTCTTACATTTTTGGTTACAACAGATTATATTTGAACGTTTGCCTCGAGAAAAATGAAGCAAAAGCCATCAATTGATAAGAAAAGTACATTTATAGTCACTCATACCTTCGAAAGACTTATTACTCGCTTCAAATGGCTTTATAATCGCATTATTGATTTTAAGTTAAATTTTCTTATATTTTTGGCTACAACAGATTATATTTGAACGTCTGCCTCGAGAAACATGAAGCAAAAGCCATCAATCGATAAGAAAAGTCCATTTATAGTCACTCATGCCTTCGAAAGCCTTATTACTCGCTTTAAATGGTTTTATATTCTTATTATTGATTTTAAGTTGAATTTTCCTACATTTTTGGTTGAAAGAGATTATAATTGAATGTTTGCATCGGGAAACGTGAAGCGAAAGCCATCGATTGAGAAGAAAAATCCATTTATAGTCACTCATGCCTTCGAAAGCCTTATTACTCGCTTTAAATGGTTTTATAATCTCATTATTGATTTTAAGTTGAATTTTCTTACATTTTTGGTTAAAACAGATTATAATTGAATCTTTGCCTCAGGAAACGTGAAGCGAAAGCTATCGATTGAGAAGAAAAGTCCATTTATAGTCACGCATTCTTTCGAAAGCCTTATTACTCGCTTTAAATGCTTTTATAATCTCATTATTGACTTTAAGTTGAATTTTCTTAGATTTTTTGTTAAAACAGATTATATTTAAATGTTTACGTCGGGAACGCGAAGTGAAAGCCATCGATTGAGAAGAAAAGCCCATTTATAGTCACTCATGCCTTCGAAAGCCTTATTACTCGTTTTAAATGGTTTTATAATTTCATTATTGATTTTAAGTTGAATTTTCTTACATTTTTGGTTGAAACAGAATATAATTGAATGTTTGCCTCGGGAAACGTGAAGCGAAAGCCATCGATTGAGAAGAAAAGTCTATTTATAGTCACTCATGCCTTCGAAAGCCTTATTACTCGCTTTAAATAGCTTTTATAATCTCATTATTGATTTTAAGTTTAATTTTCTAACATTTTTGGATAAAACAGATTATAATTAAATGTTTGCCTTGGGAAATTTGAAGCGAAAACTATCGATTGAGAAGAAAAGTACATTTATACTCACTCATACCTTCGAAAGTCTTATTACTCGCTTAAAATGGCTTTATAATCGCATTATTGATTTTAAGTTGAATTTTCTTACATTTTTGGTTGAAACAGATTATAATTGAATGTTTACATAGGGAAACGCGAAGCGAAAGCCATCGATTGAGAAGAATAGTCCATTTATAGTCACTCATGCCTTCGAAACCCTTATTACTCGCTTTAAATGCTTTTATAATCTCATTATTGATTTTAAGTTGAATTTTCTTACATTTTTGGTTAAAACAGATTATAATTGAATGTTTTCCTCGAGAAACGTGAAGCAAAAGCTATCGATTGAGAAGAAAAGTCCATTTATAGTCACTCATTCCTTCGAAAGCCTTATTACTCGCTTTAAATGCTTTTATAATCTCATTATTGATTTTAAGTTGAATTTCCTTACATTTTTGGTTAAAACAGATTATAATTGAATGTTTGCCTCTGGGAAACGTGAAGCGAAACCCATCGATTGAGAAGAAAAGTACATTTATAGTCACTCATGCCTTCGAAAGCCTTATTACTCGCTTTAAATGCTTTTATAATCTCATTATTGATTTTAAGTTGAATTTTCTTACATTTTTGGTTAAAACAGATTATAATTGAATGTTTGCCTCGAGAAACATGAAGCAAAAGCCATCGATCGATAAGAAAAGTCCATTTATAGTCACTCATGCCTTCGAAAGCCTTATTTCTCGCTTTAAATGGTTTTATAATCTCATTATTGATTTTAAGTTGAATTTTCTTATATTTTTGGTTAAAACAGATTATAATTGAATGTTTGCCTTCGGAAACGTGAAGCGAAAGCCATCGATTGAGGAAAAAAGTACATTTATAGTCACTCATACCTTCGAAAGCCTTATTACTCGCTTAAAATGGTTTTATAATCGCATTATTGGTTTTAAGTTAAATTTTCGTACATTTTCGATTAAAACAGATTATATTTGAATGTTTGCCTCGAGAAACATGAAGCAAAAGCCATCGATCGATAAGAAAAGTCCATTTATAGTCACTCATGCCTTCGAAAGCCTTATTACTCGCTTTAAATAGCTTTTATAATCTCATTATTGATTTCAAGTTGAATTTTCTTACATTTTTGGTTAAAACAGATTATATTTAAATGTTTAACTCGGGAAACGCGAAGTGAAAGCCATCGATTGAGAAGAAAAGTCCATTTATAGTCACTCATGCCTTCGAAAGCCTTATTACTAGTTTTAAATGGTTTTATAATTTCATTATTGATTTTAAGTTGAATTTTCTTACATTTTTGGTTAAAACAGATTATAATTGAATGTTTAACTCGGGAAACGTGAAGCGAAAGCCATCGATTGAGAAGAAAAGTCCATTTATAGTCACTCATGCCTTCGAAAGCCTTATTACTCGCTTTAAATAGCTTTTATAATCTCATTATTGATTTTAAGTTGAATTTTCTAACATTTTTGGATAAAACAGATTATAATTAAATGTTTGCCTTGGGAAATTTGAAGCGAAAACTATCGATTGAGAAGAAAAGTACATTTATACTCACTCATACCTTCGAAAGTCTTATTACTCGCTTAAAATGGCTTTATAATCGCATTATTGATTTTAAGTTGAACTTTCTTACATTTTTGGTTGAAACAGATTACAATTGAATGTTTGCATAGGGAAACGCGAAGCGAAAGCCATCGATTGAGAAGAATAGTCCATTTATAGTCACTCATGCCTTCGAAACCCTTATTACTCGCTTTAAATGCTTTTATAATCTCATTATTGATTTTAAGTTGAATTTTCTTACATTTTTGGTTAAAACAGATTATAATTGAATGTTTTCCTCGAGAAACGTGAAGCGAAAGCTATCGATTGAGAAGAAAAGTCCATTTATAGTCACTCATTCCTTCGAAAGCCTTATTACTCGCTTTAAATGCTTTTATAATCTCATTATTGATTTTAAGTTGAATTTCCTTACATTTTTGGTTAAAACAGATTATAATTGAATGTTTGCCTCTGGGAAACGTGAAGCGAAAGCCATCGATTGAGAAGAAAAGTCCATTTATAGTCACTCATGCCTTCGAAAGCCTTATTACTCGCTTTAAATGCTTTTATAATCTCATTATTGATTTTAAGTTGAATTTTCTTACATTTTTGGTTAAAACAGATTATAATTGAATGTTTGCCTCGAGAAACATGAAGCAAAAGCCATCGATCGATAAGAAAAGTCCATTTATAGTCACTCATGCCTTCGAAAGCCTTATTACTCCTTTTAAATGCTTTTATAATCTCATTATTAATTTTAAGTTGAATTTTCTAACTTTTTTGGATAAAACAGATTATATTTAAATGTTTATCTCGGGAAACGTGAAGTGAAAGCCATCGATTGAGAAGAAAAGTCCATTTATAGTCACTCATGCCTTCGAAAGCCTTATTACTCGCTTAAAATGGTTTTATAATCGCATTATTGATTTTAAGTTGAGTTTTCTTATATTTTTCATTAAAACAGATTATATTTGATTGTTTGCCTCGAGAAACGTGAAGCAAAAGCCATCGATCGACAAGAAAAGTCCATTTATAGTCACTCATGCCTTCGAAAGCCTTATTACTCGCTTTAAATGGTTTTATATTCTTATTATTGATTTTAAGTTGAATTTTCTTACATTTTCGGTTGAAACAGATTATAATTGAATGTTTGCATAGGGAAACATGAAGCGAAAGCCATCGATTGAGAAGAAAAATCCATTTATAGTCGCTCATGCCTTCGAAAGCCTTATTACTCGCTTTAAATGCTTTTATAATCTCATTATTGATTTTAAGTTGAATTTTCTTACATTTTTGGTTACAACAGATTATATTTGAACGTTTGCCTCGAGAAAAATGAAGCAAAAGCCATCAATTGATAAGAAAAGTACATTTATAGTCACTCATACCTTCGAAAGACTTATTACTCGCTTGAAATGGCTTTATAATCGCATTATTGATTTTAAGTTAAATTTTCTTATATTTTTGGCTACAACAGATTATATTTGAACGTCTGCCTCGAGAAACATGAAGCAAAAGCCATCAATCGATAAGAAAAGTCCATTTATAGTCACTCATGCCTTCGAAAGCCTTATTACTCGCTTTAAATGGTTTTATATTCTTATTATTGATTTTAAGTTGAATTTTCCTACATTTTTGGTTGAAAGAGATTATAATTGAATGTTTGCATCGGGAAACGTGAAGCGAAAGCCATCGATTGAGAAGAAAAATCCATTTATAGTCACTCATGCCTTCGAAAGCCTTATTACTCGCTTTAAATGGTTTTATAATCTCATTATTGATTTTAAGTTGAATTTTCTTACATTTTTGGTTAAAACAGATTATAATTGAATCTTTGCCTCAGGAAACGTGAAGCGAAAGCTATCGATTGAGAAGAAAAGTCCATTTATAGTCACGCATTCTTTCGAAAGCCTTATTACTCGCTTTAAATGCTTTTATAATCTCATTATTGACTTTAAGTTGAATTTTCTTAGATTTTTTGTTAAAACAGATTATATTTAAATGTTTACGTCGGGAAACGCGAAGTGAAAGCCATCGATTGAGAAGAAAAGCCCATTTATAGTCACTCATGCCTTCGAAAGCCTTATTACTCGTTTTAAATGGTTTTATAATTTCATTATTGATTTTAAGTTGAATTTTCTTACATTTTTGGTTGAAACAGAATATAATTGAATGTTTGCCTCGGGAAACGTGAAGCGAAAGCCATCGATTGAGAAGAAAAGTCTATTTATAGTCACTCATGCCTTCGAAAGCCTTATTACTCGCTTTAAATAGCTTTTATAATCTCATTATTGATTTTAAGTTTAATTTTCTAACATTTTTGGATAAAACAGATTATAATTAAATGTTTGCCTTGGGAAATTTGAAGCGAAAACTATCGATTGAGAAGAAAAGTACATTTATACTCACTCATACCTTCGAAAGTCTTATTACTCGCTTAAAATGGCTTTATAATCGCATTATTGATTTTAAGTTGAATTTTCTTACATTTTTGGTTGAAACAGATTATAATTGAATGTTTACATAGGGAAACGCGAAGCGAAAGCCATCGATTGAGAAGAATAGTCCATTTATAGTCACTCATGCCTTCGAAACCCTTATTACTCGCTTTAAATGCTTTTATAATCTCATTATTGATTTTAAGTTGAATTTTCTTACATTTTTGGTTAAAACAGATTATAATTGAATGTTTTCCTCGAGAAACGTGAAGCAAAAGCTATCGATTGAGAAGAAAAGTCCATTTATAGTCACTCATTCCTTCGAAAGCCTTATTACTCGCTTTAAATGCTTTTATAATCTCATTATTGATTTTAAGTTGAATTTCCTTACATTTTTGGTTAAAACAGATTATAATTGAATGTTTGCCTCTGGGAAACGTGAAGCGAAACCCATCGATTGAGAAGAAAAGTACATTTATAGTCACTCATGCCTTCGAAAGCCTTATTACTCGCTTTAAATGCTTTTATAATCTCATTATTGATTTTAAGTTGAATTTTCTTACATTTTTGGTTAAAACAGATTATAATTGAATGTTTGCCTCGAGAAACATGAAGCAAAAGCCATCGATCGATAAGAAAAGTCCATTTATAGTCACTCATGCCTTCGAAAGCCTTATTTCTCGCTTTAAATGGTTTTATAATCTCATTATTGATTTTAAGTTGAATTTTCTTATATTTTTGGTTAAAACAGATTATAATTGAATGTTTGCCTTCGGAAACGTGAAGCGAAAGCCATCGATTGAGGAAAAAAGTACATTTATAGTCACTCATACCTTCGAAAGCCTTATTACTCGCTTAAAATGGTTTTATAATCGCATTATTGGTTTTAAGTTAAATTTTCGTACATTTTCGATTAAAACAGATTATATTTGAATGTTTGCCTCGAGAAACATGAAGCAAAAGCCATCGATCGATAAGAAAAGTCCATTTATAGTCACTCATGCCTTCGAAAGCCTTATTACTCGCTTTAAATAGCTTTTATAATCTCATTATTGATTTCAAGTTGAATTTTCTTACATTTTTGGTTAAAACAGATTATATTTAAATGTTTAACTCGGGAAACGCGAAGTGAAAGCCATCGATTGAGAAGAAAAGTCCATTTATAGTCACTCATGCCTTCGAAAGCCTTATTACTAGTTTTAAATGGTTTTATAATTTCATTATTGATTTTAAGTTGAATTTTCTTACATTTTTGGTTAAAACAGATTATAATTGAATGTTTAACTCGGGAAACGTGAAGCGAAAGCCATCGATTGAGAAGAAAAGTCCATTTATAGTCACTCATGCCTTCGAAAGCCTTATTACTCGCTTTAAATAGCTTTTATAATCTCATTATTGATTTTAAGTTGAATTTTCTAACATTTTTGGATAAAACAGATTATAATTAAATGTTTGCCTTGGGAAATTTGAAGCGAAAACTATCGATTGAGAAGAAAAGTACATTTATACTCACTCATACCTTCGAAAGTCTTATTACTCGCTTAAAATGGCTTTATAATCGCATTATTGATTTTAAGTTGAACTTTCTTACATTTTTGGTTGAAACAGATTACAATTGAATGTTTGCATAGGGAAACGCGAAGCGAAAGCCATCGATTGAGAAGAATAGTCCATTTATAGTCACTCATGCCTTCGAAACCCTTATTACTCGCTTTAAATGCTTTTATAATCTCATTATTGATTTTAAGTTGAATTTTCTTACATTTTTGGTTAAAACAGATTATAATTGAATGTTTTCCTCGAGAAACGTGAAGCGAAAGCTATCGATTGAGAAGAAAAGTCCATTTATAGTCACTCATTCCTTCGAAAGCCTTATTACTCGCTTTAAATGCTTTTATAATCTCATTATTGATTTTAAGTTGAATTTCCTTACATTTTTGGTTAAAACAGATTATAATTGAACGTTTGCCTCTGGGAAACGTGAAGCGAAAGCCATCGATTGAGAAGAAAAGTCCATTTATAGTCACTCATGCCTTCGAAAGCCTTATTACTCGCTTTAAATGCTTTTATAATCTCATTATTGATTTTAAGTTGAATTTTCTTACATTTTTGGTTAAAACAGATTATAATTGAATGTTTGCCTCGAGAAACATGAAGCAAAAGCCATCGATCGATAAGAAAAGTCCATTTATAGTCACTCATGCCTTCGAAAGCCTTATTACTCCTTTTAAATGCTTTTATAATCTCATTATTAATTTTAAGTTGAATTTTCTAACTTTTTTGGATAAAACAGATTATATTTAAATGTTTATCTCGGAAAACGTGAAGTGAAAGCCATCGATTGAGAAGAAAAGTCCATTTATAGTCACTCATGCCTTCGAAAGCCTTATTACTCGCTTAAAATGGTTTTATAATCGCATTATTGATTTTAAGTTGAGTTTTCTTATATTTTTCATTAAAACAGATTATATTTGATTGTTTGCCTCGAGAAACGTGAAGCAAATGCCATCGATCGACAAGAAAAGTCCATTTATAGTCACTCATGCCTTCGAAAGCCTTATTACTCGCTTTAAATGGTTTTATATTGTTATTATTGATTTTAAGTTGAATTTTCTTACATTTTCGGTTGAAACAGATTATAATTGAATGTTTGCATAGGGAAACATGAAGCGAAAGCCATCGATTGAGAAGAAAAATCCATTTATAGTCGCTCATGCCTTCGAAAGCCTTATTACTCGCTTTAAATGCTTTTATAATCTCATTATTGATTTTAAGTTGAATTTTCTTACATTTTTGGTTACAACAGATTATATTTGAACGTTTGCCTCGAGAAAAATGAAGCAAAAGCCATCAATCGATAAGAAAAGTACATTTATAGTCACTCATACCTTCGAAAGCCTTATTACTCGCTTCAAATGGCTTTATAATCGCATTATTGATTTTAAGTTAAATTTTCTTATATTTTTGGCTACAACAGATTATATTTGAACGTCTGCCTCGAGAAACATGAAGCAAAAGCCATCAATCGATAAGAAAAGTCCATTTATAGTCACTCATGCCTTCGAAAGCCTTATTACTCGCTTTAAATGGTTTTATATTCTTATTATTGATTTTAAGTTGAATTTTCCTACATTTTTGGTTGAAACAGATTATAATTGAATGTTTGCATCGGGAAACGTGAAGCGAAAGCCATCGATTGAGAAGAAAAATCCATTTATAGTCACTCATGCCTTCGAAAGCCTTATTACTCGCTTTAAATGGTTTTATAATCTCATTATTGATTTTAAGTTGAATTTTCTTACATTTTTGGTTAAAACAGATTATAATTGAATCTTTGCCTCAGGAAACGTGAAGCGAAAGCTATCGATTGAGAAGAAAAGTCCATTTATAGTCACGCATTCTTTCGAAAGCCTTATTACTCGCTTTAAATGCTTTTATAATCTCATTATTGACTTTAAGTTGAGTTTTCTTAGATTTTTTGTTAAAACAGATTATATTTAAATGTTTACGTCGGGAAACGCGAAGTGAAAGCCATCGATTGAGAAGAAAAGCCCATTTATAGTCACTCATGCCTTCGAAAGCCTTATTACTCGTTTTAAATGGTTTTATAATTTCATTATTGATTTTAAGTTGAATTTTCTTACATTTTTGGTTGAAACAGAATATAATTGAATGTTTGCCTCGGGAAACGTGAAGCGAAAGCCATCGATTGAGAAGAAAAGTCTATTTATAGTCACTCATGCCTTCGAAAGCCTTATTACTCGCTTTAAATAGCTTTTATAATCTCATTATTGATTTTAAGTTTAATTTTCTAACATTTTTGGATAAAACAGATTATAATTAAATGTTTGCCTTGGGAAATTTGAAGCGAAAACTATCGATTGAGAAGAAAAGTACATTTATACTCACTCATACCTTCGAAAGTCTTATTACTCGCTTAAAATGGCTTTATAATCGCATTATTGATTTTAAGTTGAATTTTCTTACATTTTTGGTTGAAACAGATTATAATTGAATGTTTACATAGGGAAACGCGAAGCGAAAGCCATCGATTGAGAAGAATAGTCCATTTATAGTCACTCATGCCTTCGAAACCCTTATTACTCGCTTTAAATGCTTTTATAATCTCATTATTGATTTTAAGTTGAATTTTCTTACATTTTTGGTTAAAACAGATTATAATTGAATGTTTTCCTCGAGAAACGTGAAGCAGAAGCTATCGATTGAGAAGAAAAGTCCATTTATAGTCACTCATTCCTTCGAAACCCTTATTACTCGCTTTAAATGCTTTTATAATCTCATTATTGATTTTAAGTTGAATTTCCTTACATTTTTGGTTAAAACAGATTATAATTGAATGTTTGCCTCTGGGAAACGTGAAGCGAAACCCATCGATTGAGAAGAAAAGTACATTTATAGTCACTCATGCCTTCGAAAGCCTTATTACTCGCTTTAAATGCTTTTATAATCTCATTATTAATTTTAAGTTGAATTTTCTTACATTTTTGGTTAAAACAGATTATAATTGAATGTTTGCCTCGAGAAACATGAAGCAAAAGCCATCGATCGATAAGAAAAGTCCATTTATAGTCACTCATGCCTTCGAAAGCCTTATTTCTCGCTTTAAATGGTTTTATAATCTCATTATTGATTTTAAGTTGAATTTTCTTATATTTTTGGTTAAAACAGATTATAATTGAATGTTTGCCTTCGGAAACGTGAAGCGAAAGCCATCGATTGAGGAAAAAAGTACATTTATAGTCACTCATACCTTCGAAAGCCTTATTACTCGCTTAAAATGGTTTTATAATCGCATTATTGGTTTTAAGTTAAATTTTCGTACATTTTCGATTAAAACAGATTATATTTGAATGTTTGCCTCGAGAAACATGAAGCAAAAGCCATCGATCGATAAGAAAAGTCCATTTATAGTCACTCATGCCTTCGAAAGCCTTATTACTCGCTTTAAATAGCTTTTATAATCTCATTATTGATTTCAAGTTGAATTTTCTTACATTTTTGGTTAAAACAGATTATATTTAAATGTTTAACTCGGGAAACGCGAAGTGAAAGCCATCGATTGAGAAGAAAAGTCCATTTATAGTCACTCATGCCTTCGAAAGCCTTATTACTAGTTTTAAATGGTTTTATAATTTCATTATTGATTTTAAGTTGAATTTTCTTACATTTTTGGTTAAAACAGATTATAATTGAATGTTTAACTCGAGAAACGTGAAGCGAAAGCCATCGATTGAGAAGAAAAGTCCATTTATAGTCACTCATGCCTTCGAAAGCCTTATTACTCGCTTTAAATAGCTTTTATAATCTCATTATTGATTTTAAGTTGAATTTTCTAACATTTTTGGATAAAACAGATTATAATTAAATGTTTGCCTTGGGAAATTTGAAGCGAAAACTATCGATTGAGAAGAAAAGTACATTTATACTCACTCATACCTTCGAAAGTCTTATTACTCGCTTAAAATGGCTTTATAATCGCATTATTGATTTTAAGTTGAACTTTCTTACATTTTTGGTTGAAACAGATTACAATTGAATGTTTGCATAGGGAAACGCGAAGCGAAAGCCATCGATTGAGAAGAATAGTCCATTTATAGTCACTCATGCCTTCGAAACCCTTATTACTCGCTTTAAATGCTTTTATAATCTCATTATTGATTTTAAGTTGAATTTTCTTACATTTTTGGTTAAAACAGATTATAATTGAATGTTTTCCTCGAGAAACGTGAAGCGAAAGCTATCGATTGAGAAGAAAAGTCCATTTATAGTCACTCATTCCTTCGAAAGCCTTATTACTCGCTTTAAATGCTTTTATAATCTCATTATTGATTTTAAGTTGAATTTCCTTACATTTTTGGTTAAAACAGATTATAATTGAATGTTTGCCTCTGGGAAACGTGAAGCGAAAGCCATCGATTGAGAAGAAAAGTCCATTTATAGTCACTCATGCCTTCGAAAGCCTTATTACTCGCTTTAAATGCTTTTATAATCTCATTATTGATTTTAAGTTGAATTTTCTTACATTTTTGGTTAAAACAGATTATAATTGAATGTTTGCCTCGAGAAACATGAAGCAAAAGCCATCGATCGATAAGAAAAGTCCATTTATAGTCACTCATGCCTTCGAAAGCCTTATTACTCCTTTTAAATGCTTTTATAATCTCATTATTAATTTTAAGTTGAATTTTCTAACTTTTTTGGATAAAACAGATTATATTTAAATGTTTATCTCGGGAAACGTGAAGTGAAAGCCATCGATTGAGAAGAAAAGTCCATTTATAGTCACTCATGCCTTCGAAAGCCTTATTACTCGCTTAAAATGGTTTTATAATCGCATTATTGATTTTAAGTTGAGTTTTCTTATATTTTTCATTAAAACAGATTATATTTGATTGTTTGCCTCGAGAAACGTGAAGCAAATGCCATCGATCGACAAGAAAAGTCCATTTATAGTCACTCATGCCTTCGAAAGCCTTATTACTCGCTTTAAATGGTTTTATATTGTTATTATTGATTTTAAGTTGAATTTTCTTACATTTTCGGTTGAAACAGATTATAATTGAATGTTTGCATAGGGAAACATGAAGCGAAAGCCATCGATTGAGAAGAAAAATCCATTTATAGTCGCTCATGCCTTCGAAAGCCTTATTACTCGCTTTAAATGCTTTTATAATCTCATTATTGATTTTAAGTTGAATTTTCTTACATTTTTGGTTACAACAGATTATATTTGAACGTTTGCCTCGAGAAAAATGAAGCAAAAGCCATCAATCGATAAGAAAAGTACATTTATAGTCACTCATACCTTCGAAAGCCTTATTACTCGCTTCAAATGGCTTTATAATCGCATTATTGATTTTAAGTTAAATTTTCTTATATTTTTGGCTACAACAGATTATATTTGAACGTCTGCCTCGAGAAACATGAAGCAAAAGCCATCAATCGATAAGAAAAGTCCATTTATAGTCACTCATGCCTTCGAAAGCCTTATTACTCGCTTTAAATGGTTTTATATTCTTATTATTGATTTTAAGTTGAATTTTCCTACATTTTTGGTTGAAACAGATTATAATTGAATGTTTGCATCGGGAAACGTGAAGCGAAAGCCATCGATTGAGAAGAAAAATCCATTTATAGTCACTCATGCCTTCGAAAGCCTTATTACTCGCTTTAAATGGTTTTATAATCTCATTATTGATTTTAAGTTGAATTTTCTTACATTTTTGGTTAAAACAGATTATAATTGAATCTTTGCCTCAGGAAACGTGAAGCGAAAGCTATCGATTGAGAAGAAAAGTCCATTTATAGTCACGCATTCTTTCGAAAGCCTTATTACTCGCTTTAAATGCTTTTATAATCTCATTATTGACTTTAAGTTGAATTTTCTTAGATTTTTTGTTAAAACAGATTATATTTAAATGTTTACGTCGGGAAACGCGAAGTGAAAGCCATCGATTGAGAAGAAAAGCCCATTTATAGTCACTCATGCCTTCGAAAGCCTTATTACTCGCTTTAAATGCTTTTATAATCTCATTATTGATTTTAAGTTGAATTTTCTTACATTTTTGGTTAAAACAGATTATAATTGAATGTTTGCCTCGAGAAACATGAAGCAAAAGCCATCGATCGATAAGAAAAGTCCATTTATAGTCACTCATGCCTTCGAAAGCCTTATTTCTCGCTTTAAATGGTTTTATAATCTCATTATTGATTTTAAGTTGAATTTTCTTATATTTTTGGTTAAAACAGATTATAATTGAATGTTTGCCTTCGGAAACGTGAAGCGAAAGCCATCGATTGAGAAAAAAAGTACATTTATAGTCACTCATACCTTCGAAAGCCTTATTACCCGCTTAAAATGGTTTTATAATCGCATTATTGGTTTTAAGTTAAATTTTCGTACATTTTCGATTAAAACAGATTATATTTGAATGTTTGCCTCGAGAAACATGAAGCAAAAGCCATCGATCGATAAGAAAAGTCCATTTATAGTCACTCATGCCTTCGAAAGCCTTATTACTCGCTTTAAATAGCTTTTATAATCTCATTATTGATTTCAAGTTGAATTTTCTTACATTTTTGGTTAAAACAGATTATATTTAAATGTTTACCTCGGGAAACGCGAAGTGAAAGCCATCGATTGAGAAGAAAAGTCCATTTATAGTCACTCATGCCTTCGAAAGCCTTATTACTAGTTTTAAATGGTTTTATAATTTCATTATTGATTTTAAGTTGAATTTTCTTACATTTTTGGTTAAAACAGATTATAATTGAATGTTTAACTCGGGAAACGTGAAGCGAAAGCCATCGATTGAGAAGAAAAGTCCATTTATAGTCACTCATGCCTTCGAAAGCCTTATTACTCGCTTTAAATAGATTTTATAATCTCATTAATGATTTTAAGTTGAATTTTCTTACATTTTTGGTTAAAACAGATTATATTTGAATGTTTGCCTCGAGAAACATGAAGCAAAAGCCATCAATCGATAAGAAAAGTCCATTTATAGTCACTCATGCCTTCGAAAGCCTTATTACTCCTTTTAATTGCTTTTATAATCTCATTATTAATTTTAAGTTGAATTTTCTAACTTTTTTGGATAAAACAGATTATATTTAAATGTTTATCTCGGGAAACGCGAAGTGAAAGCCATCGATTGAGAAGAAAAGTCCATTATAGTCACTCATGCCTTCGAAACCCTTATTACTCGCTTAAAATGGTTTTATAATCGCATTATTGATTTTAAGTTGAGTTTTCTTATATTTTTCATTAAAACAGATTATATTTGATTGTTTGCCTCGAGAAACGTGAAGCAAATGCCATCGATCGACAAGAAAAGTCCATTTATAGTCACTCATGCCTTCGAAAGCCTTATTACTCGCTTTAAATGCTTTTATAATCTCATTATTGATTTTAAGTTAAATTTCCTTACATTTTTGGTTAAAACAGATTATAATTGAATGTTTGCCTCTGGGAAACGTGAAGCGAAAGCCATCGATTGAGAAGAAAAGTCCATTTATAGTCACTCATGCCTTCGAAAGCCTTATTACTCGCTTTAAATGCTTTTATAATCTCATTATTGATTTTAAGTTGAATTTTCTTACATTTTTGGTTAAAACAGATTATAATTGAATGTTTGCCTCGAGAAACATGAAGCAAAAGCCATCGATCGATAAGAAAAGTCCATTTATAGTCACTCATGCCTTCGAAAGCCTTATTTCTCGCTTTAAATGGTTTTATAATCTCATTATTGATTTTAAGTTGAATTTTCTTATATTTTTGGTTAAAACAGATTATAATTGAATGTTTGCCTTCGGAAACGTGAAGCGAAAGCCATCGATTGAGGAAAAAAGTACATTTATAGTCACTCATACCTTCGAAAGCCTTATTACTCGCTTAAAATGGTTTTATAATCGCATTATTGGTTTTAAGTTAAATTTTCGTACATTTTCGATTAAAACAGATTATATTTGAATGTTTGCCTCGAGAAACATGAAGCAAAAGCCATCGATCGATAAGAAAAGTCCATTTATAGTCACTCATGCCTTCGAAAGCCTTATTACTCGCTTTAAATAGCTTTTATAATCTCATTATTGATTTCAAGTTGAATTTTCTTACATTTTTGGTTAAAACAGATTATATTTAAATGTTTAACTCGGGAAACGCGAAGTGAAAGCCATCGATTGAGAAGAAAAGTCCATTTATAGTCACTCATGCCTTCGAAAGCCTTATTACTAGTTTTAAATGGTTTTATAATTTCATTATTGATTTTAAGTTGAATTTTCTTACATTTTTGGTTAAAACAGATTATAATTGAATGTTTAACTCGGGAAACGTGAAGCGAAAGCCATCGATTGAGAAGAAAAGTCCATTTATAGTCACTCATGCCTTCGAAAGCCTTATTACTCGCTTTAAATAGCTTTTATAATCTCATTATTGATTTTAAGTTTAATTTTCTAACATTTTTGGATAAAACAGATTATAATTAAATGTTTGCCTTGGGAAATTTGAAGCGAAAACTATCGATTGAGAAGAAAAGTACATTTATACTCACTCATACCTTCGAAAGTCTTATTACTCGCTTAAAATGGCTTTATAATCGCATTATTGATTTTAAGTTGAACTTTCTTACATTTTTGGTTGAAACAGATTACAATTGAATGTTTGCATAGGGAAACGCGAAGCGAAAGCCATCGATTGAGAAGAATAGTCCATTTATAGTCACTCATGCCTTCGAAACCCTTATTACTCGCTTTAAATGCTTTTATAATCTCATTATTGATTTTAAGTTGAATTTTCTTACATTTTTGGTTAAAACAGATTATAATTGAATGTTTTCCTCGAGAAACGTGAAGCGAAAGCTATCGATTGAGAAGAAAAGTCCATTTATAGTCACTCATTCCTTCGAAAGCCTTATTACTCGCTTTAAATGCTTTTATAATCTCATTATTGATTTTAAGTTGAATTTCCTTACATTTTTGGTTAAAACAGATTATAATTGAACGTTTGCCTCTGGGAAACGTGAAGCGAAAGCCATCGATTGAGAAGAAAAGTCCATTTATAGTCACTCATGCCTTCGAAAGCCTTATTACTCGCTTTAAATGCTTTTATAATCTCATTATTGATTTTAAGTTGAATTTTCTTACATTTTTGGTTAAAACAGATTATAATTGAATGTTTGCCTCGAGAAACATGAAGCAAAAGCCATCGATCGATAAGAAAAGTCCATTTATAGTCACTCATGCCTTCGAAAGCCTTATTACTCCTTTTAAATGCTTTTATAATCTCATTATTAATTTTAAGTTGAATTTTCTAACTTTTTTGGATAAAACAGATTATATTTAAATGTTTATCTCGGAAAACGTGAAGTGAAAGCCATCGATTGAGAAGAAAAGTCCATTTATAGTCACTCATGCCTTCGAAAGCCTTATTACTCGCTTAAAATGGTTTTATAATCGCATTATTGATTTTAAGTTGAGTTTTCTTATATTTTTCATTAAAACAGATTATATTTGATTGTTTGCCTCGAGAAACGTGAAGCAAATGCCATCGATCGACAAGAAAAGTCCATTTATAGTCACTCATGCCTTCGAAAGCCTTATTACTCGCTTTAAATGGTTTTATATTGTTATTATTGATTTTAAGTTGAATTTTCTTACATTTTCGGTTGAAACAGATTATAATTGAATGTTTGCATAGGGAAACATGAAGCGAAAGCCATCGATTGAGAAGAAAAATCCATTTATAGTCGCTCATGCCTTCGAAAGCCTTATTACTCGCTTTAAATGCTTTTATAATCTCATTATTGATTTTAAGTTGAATTTTCTTACATTTTTGGTTACAACAGATTATATTTGAACGTTTGCCTCGAGAAAAATGAAGCAAAAGCCATCAATCGATAAGAAAAGTACATTTATAGTCACTCATACCTTCGAAAGCCTTATTACTCGCTTCAAATGGCTTTATAATCGCATTATTGATTTTAAGTTAAATTTTCTTATATTTTTGGCTACAACAGATTATATTTGAACGTCTGCCTCGAGAAACATGAAGCAAAAGCCATCAATCGATAAGAAAAGTCCATTTATAGTCACTCATGCCTTCGAAAGCCTTATTACTCGCTTTAAATGGTTTTATATTCTTATTATTGATTTTAAGTTGAATTTTCCTACATTTTTGGTTGAAACAGATTATAATTGAATGTTTGCATCGGGAAACGTGAAGCGAAAGCCATCGATTGAGAAGAAAAATCCATTTATAGTCACTCATGCCTTCGAAAGCCTTATTACTCGCTTTAAATGGTTTTATAATCTCATTATTGATTTTAAGTTGAATTTTCTTACATTTTTGGTTAAAACAGATTATAATTGAATCTTTGCCTCAGGAAACGTGAAGCGAAAGCTATCGATTGAGAAGAAAAGTCCATTTATAGTCACGCATTCTTTCGAAAGCCTTATTACTCGCTTTAAATGCTTTTATAATCTCATTATTGACTTTAAGTTGAGTTTTCTTAGATTTTTTGTTAAAACAGATTATATTTAAATGTTTACGTCGGGAAACGCGAAGTGAAAGCCATCGATTGAGAAGAAAAGCCCATTTATAGTCACTCATGCCTTCGAAAGCCTTATTACTCGTTTTAAATGGTTTTATAATTTCATTATTGATTTTAAGTTGAATTTTCTTACATTTTTGGTTGAAACAGAATATAATTGAATGTTTGCCTCGGGAAACGTGAAGCGAAAGCCATCGATTGAGAAGAAAAGTCTATTTATAGTCACTCATGCCTTCGAAAGCCTTATTACTCGCTTTAAATAGCTTTTATAATCTCATTATTGATTTTAAGTTTAATTTTCTAACATTTTTGGATAAAACAGATTATAATTAAATGTTTGCCTTGGGAAATTTGAAGCGAAAACTATCGATTGAGAAGAAAAGTACATTTATACTCACTCATACCTTCGAAAGTCTTATTACTCGCTTAAAATGGCTTTATAATCGCATTATTGATTTTAAGTTGAATTTTCTTACATTTTTGGTTGAAACAGATTATAATTGAATGTTTACATAGGGAAACGCGAAGCGAAAGCCATCGATTGAGAAGAATAGTCCATTTATAGTCACTCATGCCTTCGAAACCCTTATTACTCGCTTTAAATGCTTTTATAATCTCATTATTGATTTTAAGTTGAATTTTCTTACATTTTTGGTTAAAACAGATTATAATTGAATGTTTTCCTCGAGAAACGTGAAGCAAAAGCTATCGATTGAGAAGAAAAGTCCATTTATAGTCACTCATTCCTTCGAAACCCTTATTACTCGCTTTAAATGCTTTTATAATCTCATTATTGATTTTAAGTTGAATTTCCTTACATTTTTGGTTAAAACAGATTATAATTGAATGTTTGCCTCTGGGAAACGTGAAGCGAAACCCATCGATTGAGAAGAAAAGTACATTTATAGTCACTCATGCCTTCGAAAGCCTTATTACTCGCTTTAAATGCTTTTATAATCTCATTATTGATTTTAAGTTGAATTTTCTTACATTTTTGGTTAAAACAGATTATAATTGAATGTTTGCCTCGAGAAACATGAAGCAAAAGCCATCGATCGATAAGAAAAGTCCATTTATAGTCACTCATGCCTTCGAAAGCCTTATTTCTCGCTTTAAATGGTTTTATAATCTCATTATTGATTTTAAGTTGAATTTTCTTATATTTTTGGTTAAAACAGATTATAATTGAATGTTTGCCTTCGGAAACGTGAAGCGAAAGCCATCGATTGAGGAAAAAAGTACATTTATAGTCACTCATACCTTCGAAAGCCTTATTACTCGCTTAAAATGGTTTTATAATCGCATTATTGGTTTTAAGTTAAATTTTCGTACATTTTCGATTAAAACAGATTATATTTGAATGTTTGCCTCGAGAAACATGAAGCAAAAGCCATCGATCGATAAGAAAAGTCCATTTATAGTCACTCATGCCTTCGAAAGCCTTATTACTCGCTTTAAATAGCTTTTATAATCTCATTATTGATTTCAAGTTGAATTTTCTTACATTTTTGGTTAAAACAGATTATATTTAAATGTTTAACTCGGGAAACGCGAAGTGAAAGCCATCGATTGAGAAGAAAAGTCCATTTATAGTCACTCATGCCTTCGAAAGCCTTATTACTAGTTTTAAATGGTTTTATAATTTCATTATTGATTTTAAGTTGAATTTTCTTACATTTTTGGTTAAAACAGATTATAATTGAATGTTTAACTCGAGAAACGTGAAGCGAAAGCCATCGATTGAGAAGAAAAGTCCATTTATAGTCACTCATGCCTTCGAAAGCCTTATTACTCGCTTTAAATAGCTTTTATAATCTCATTATTGATTTTAAGTTGAATTTTCTAACATTTTTGGATAAAACAGATTATAATTAAATGTTTGCCTTGGGAAATTTGAAGCGAAAACTATCGATTGAGAAGAAAAGTACATTTATACTCACTCATACCTTCGAAAGTCTTATTACTCGCTTAAAATGGCTTTATAATCGCATTATTGATTTTAAGTTGAACTTTCTTACATTTTTGGTTGAAACAGATTACAATTGAATGTTTGCATAGGGAAACGCGAAGCGAAAGCCATCGATTGAGAAGAATAGTCCATTTATAGTCACTCATGCCTTCGAAACCCTTATTACTCGCTTTAAATGCTTTTATAATCTCATTATTGATTTTAAGTTGAATTTTCTTACATTTTTGGTTAAAACAGATTATAATTGAATGTTTTCCTCGAGAAACGTGAAGCGAAAGCTATCGATTGAGAAGAAAAGTCCATTTATAGTCACTCATTCCTTCGAAAGCCTTATTACTCGCTTTAAATGCTTTTATAATCTCATTATTGATTTTAAGTTGAATTTCCTTACATTTTTGGTTAAAACAGATTATAATTGAATGTTTGCCTCTGGGAAACGTGAAGCGAAAGCCATCGATTGAGAAGAAAAGTCCATTTATAGTCACTCATGCCTTCGAAAGCCTTATTACTCGCTTTAAATGCTTTTATAATCTCATTATTGATTTTAAGTTGAATTTTCTTACATTTTTGGTTAAAACAGATTATAATTGAATGTTTGCCTCGAGAAACATGAAGCAAAAGCCATCGATCGATAAGAAAAGTCCATTTATAGTCACTCATGCCTTCGAAAGCCTTATTACTCCTTTTAAATGCTTTTATAATCTCATTATTAATTTTAAGTTGAATTTTCTAACTTTTTTGGATAAAACAGATTATATTTAAATGTTTATCTCGGGAAACGTGAAGTGAAAGCCATCGATTGAGAAGAAAAGTCCATTTATAGTCACTCATGCCTTCGAAAGCCTTATTACTCGCTTAAAATGGTTTTATAATCGCATTATTGATTTTAAGTTGAGTTTTCTTATATTTTTCATTAAAACAGATTATATTTGATTGTTTGCCTCGAGAAACGTGAAGCAAATGCCATCGATCGACAAGAAAAGTCCATTTATAGTCACTCATGCCTTCGAAAGCCTTATTACTCGCTTTAAATGGTTTTATATTGTTATTATTGATTTTAAGTTGAATTTTCTTACATTTTCGGTTGAAACAGATTATAATTGAATGTTTGCATAGGGAAACATGAAGCGAAAGCCATCGATTGAGAAGAAAAATCCATTTATAGTCGCTCATGCCTTCGAAAGCCTTATTACTCGCTTTAAATGCTTTTATAATCTCATTATTGATTTTAAGTTGAATTTTCTTACATTTTTGGTTACAACAGATTATATTTGAACGTTTGCCTCGAGAAAAATGAAGCAAAAGCCATCAATCGATAAGAAAAGTACATTTATAGTCACTCATACCTTCGAAAGCCTTATTACTCGCTTCAAATGGCTTTATAATCGCATTATTGATTTTAAGTTAAATTTTCTTATATTTTTGGCTACAACAGATTATATTTGAACGTCTGCCTCGAGAAACATGAAGCAAAAGCCATCAATCGATAAGAAAAGTCCATTTATAGTCACTCATGCCTTCGAAAGCCTTATTACTCGCTTTAAATGGTTTTATATTCTTATTATTGATTTTAAGTTGAATTTTCCTACATTTTTGGTTGAAACAGATTATAATTGAATGTTTGCATCGGGAAACGTGAAGCGAAAGCCATCGATTGAGAAGAAAAATCCATTTATAGTCACTCATGCCTTCGAAAGCCTTATTACTCGCTTTAAATGGTTTTATAATCTCATTATTGATTTTAAGTTGAATTTTCTTACATTTTTGGTTAAAACAGATTATAATTGAATCTTTGCCTCAGGAAACGTGAAGCGAAAGCTATCGATTGAGAAGAAAAGTCCATTTATAGTCACGCATTCTTTCGAAAGCCTTATTACTCGCTTTAAATGCTTTTATAATCTCATTATTGACTTTAAGTTGAATTTTCTTAGATTTTTTGTTAAAACAGATTATATTTAAATGTTTACGTCGGGAAACGCGAAGTGAAAGCCATCGATTGAGAAGAAAAGCCCATTTATAGTCACTCATGCCTTCGAAAGCCTTATTACTCGCTTTAAATGCTTTTATAATCTCATTATTGATTTTAAGTTGAATTTTCTTACATTTTTGGTTAAAACAGATTATAATTGAATGTTTGCCTCGAGAAACATGAAGCAAAAGCCATCGATCGATAAGAAAAGTCCATTTATAGTCACTCATGCCTTCGAAAGCCTTATTTCTCGCTTTAAATAGTTTTATAATCTCATTATTGATTTTAAGTTGAATTTTCTTATATTTTTGGTTAAAACAGATTATAATTGAATGTTTGCCTTTGGAAACGTGAAGCGAAAGCCATCGATTGAGAAAAAAAGTATATTTATAGTCACTCATACCTTCGAAAGCCTTATTACCCGCTTAAAATGGTTTTATAATCGCATTATTGGTTTTAAGTTAAATTTTCGTACATTTTCGATTAAAACAGATTATATTTGAATGTTTGCCTCGAGAAACATGAAGCAAAAGCCATCGATCGATAAGAAAAGTCCATTTATAGTCACTCATGCCTTCGAAAGCCTTATTACTCGCTTTAAATAGCTTTTATAATCTCATTATTGATTTCAAGTTGAATTTTCTTACATTTTTGGTTAAAACAGATTATATTTAAATGTTTACCTCGGGAAACGCGAAGTGAAAGCCATCGATTGAGAAGAAAAGTCCATTTATAGTCACTCATGCCTTCGAAAGCCTTATTACTAGTTTTAAATGGTTTTATAATTTCATTATTGATTTTAAGTTGAATTTTCTTACATTTTTGGTTAAAACAGATTATAATTGAATGTTTAACTCGGGAAACGTGAAGCGAAAGCCATCGATTGAGAAGAAAAGTCCATTTATAGTCACTCATGCCTTCGAAAGCCTTATTACTCGCTTTAAATAGATTTTATAATCTCATTAATGATTTTAAGTTGAATTTTCTTACATTTTTGGTTAAAACAGATTATATTTGAATGTTTGCCTCGAGAAACATGAAGCAAAAGCCATCAATCGATAAGAAAAGTCCATTTATAGTCACTCATGCCTTCGAAAGCCTTATTACTCCTTTTAATTGCTTTTATAATCTCATTATTAATTTTAAGTTGAATTTTCTAACTTTTTTGGATAAAACAGATTATATTTAAATGTTTATCTCGGGAAACGCGAAGTGAAAGCCATCGATTGAGAAGAAAAGTCCATTATAGTCACTCATGCCTTCGAAACCCTTATTACTCGCTTAAAATGGTTTTATAATCGCATTATTGATTTTAAGTTGAGTTTTCTTATATTTTTCATTAAAACAGATTATATTTGATTGTTTGCCTCGAGAAACGTGAAGCAAATGCCATCGATCGACAAGAAAAGTCCATTTATAGTCACTCATGCCTTCGAAAGCCTTATTACTCGCTTTAAATGCTTTTATAATCTCATTATTGATTTTAAGTTAAATTTCCTTACATTTTTGGTTAAAACAGATTATAATTGAATGTTTGCCTCTGGGAAACGTGAAGCGAAAGCCATCGATTGAGAAGAAAAGTCCATTTATAGTCACTCATGCCTTCGAAAGCCTTATTACTCGCTTTAAATGCTTTTATAATCTCATTATTGATTTTAAGTTGAATTTTCTTACATTTTTGGTTAAAACAGATTATAATTGAATGTTTGCCTCGAGAAACATGAAGCAAAAGCCATCGATCGATAAGAAAAGTCCATTTATAGTCACTCATGCCTTCGAAAGCCTTATTTCTCGCTTTAAATGGTTTTATAATCTCATTATTGATTTTAAGTTGAATTTTCTTATATTTTTGGTTAAAACAGATTATAATTGAATGTTTGCCTTCGGAAACGTGAAGCGAAAGCCATCGATTGAGAAAAAAAGTACATTTATAGTCACTCATACCTTCGAAAGCCTTATTACCCGCTTAAAATGGTTTTATAATCGCATTATTGGTTTTAAGTTAAATTTTCGTACATTTTCGATTAAAACAGATTATATTTGAATGTTTGCCTCGAGAAACATGAAGCAAAAGCCATCGATCGATAAGAAAAGTCCATTTATAGTCACTCATGCCTTCGAAAGCCTTATTACTCGCTTTAAATAGCTTTTATAATCTCATTATTGATTTCAAGTTGAATTTTCTAACTTTTTTGGATAAAACAGATTATATTTAAATGTTTATCTCGGGAAACGCGAAGTGAAAGCCATCGATTGAGAAGAAAAGTCCATTATAGTCACTCATGCCTTCGAAACCCTTATTACTCGCTTAAAATGGTTTTATAATCGCATTATTGATTTTAAGTTGAGTTTTCTTATATTTTTCATTAAAACAGATTATATTTGATTGTTTGTCTCGAGAAACGTGAAGCAAATGCCATCGATCGACAAGAAAAGTCCATTTATAGTCACTCATGCCTTCGAAAGCCTTATTACTCGCTTTAAATGGTTTTATAATCTCATTATTGATTTTAAGTTGAATTTTCTTACATTTTTGGTTAAAACAGATTATAATTGAATCTTTGCCTCAGGAAACGTGAAGCGAAAGCTATCGATTGAGAAGAAAAGTCCATTTATAGTCACGCATTCTTTCGAAAGCCTTATTACTCGCTTTAAATGCTTTTATAATCTCATTATTGATTTTAAGTTGAATTTTCTTAGATTTTTTGTTAAAACAGATTATATTTAAATGTTTACCTCGGGAAACGCGAAGTGAAAGCCATCGATTGAGAAGAAAAGCCCATTTATAGTCATTCATGCCTTCGAAAGCCTTATTACTCGTTTTAAATGGTTTTATAATTTCATTATTGATTTTAAGTTGAATTTTCTTACATTTTTGGTTAAAACAGAATATAATTGAATGTTTGCCTCGGGAAACGTGAAGCGAAAGCCATCGATTGAGAAGAAAAGTCTATTTATAGTCACTCATGCCTTCGAAAGCCTTATTACTCGCTTTAAATAGCTTTTATAATCTCATTATTGATTTTAAGTTTAATTTTCTAACATTTTTGGATAAAACAGATTATAATTAAATGTTTGCCTTGGGAAATTTGAAGCGAAAACTATCGATTGAGAAGAAAAGTACATTTATACTCACTCATACCTTCGAAAGTCTTATTACTCGCTTAAAATGGCTTTATAATCGCATTATTGATTTTAAGTTGAATTTTCTTACATTTTTTGTTGAAACAGATTATAATTGAATCTTTGCATAGGGAAACGCGAAGCGAAAGCCATCGATTGAGAAGAATAGTCCATTTATAGTCACTCATGCCTTCGAAACCCTTATTACTCGCTTTAAATGCTTTTATAATCTCATTATTGATTTTAAGTTGAATTTTCTTACATTTTTGGTTAAAACAGATTATAATTGAATGTTTGCCTCGAGAAACATGAAGCAAAAGCCATCGATCGATAAGAAAAGTCCATTTATAGTCACTCATGCCTTCGAAAGCCTTATTTCTCGCTTTAAATGGTTTTATAATCTCATTATTGATTTTAAGTTGAATTTTCTTACATTTTTGGTTAAAACAGATTATAATTGAATGTTTGCCTTCGAAAACGTGAAGCGAAAGACATCGATTGAGAAAAAAAGTACATTTATAGTCACTCATACCTTCGAAAGCCTTATTACTCGCTTAAAATGGTTTTATAATCGCATTATTGGTTTTAAGTTAAATTTTCGTACATTTTCGATTAAAACAGATTATATTTGAATGTTTGCCTCGAGAAACATGAAGCAAAAGCCATCGATCGATAAGAAAAGTCTATTTATAGTCACTCATGCCTTCGAAAGCCTTATTACTCGCTTTAAATAGCTTTTATAATCTCATTATTGATTTCAAGTTGAATTTTCTTACATTTTTGGTTAAAACAGATTATATTTAAATGTTTACCTCGGGAAACGCGAAGTGAAAGCGATCGATTGAGAAGAAAAGTCCATTTATAGTCACTCATGCCTTCGAAAGCCTTATTACTAGTTTTAAATGGTTTTATAATTTCATTATTGATTTTAAGTTGAATTTTCTTACATTTTTGGTTAAAACAGATATAATTGAATGTTTAACTCGGGAAACGTGAAGCGAAAGCCATCGATTGAGAAGAAAAGTCCATTTATAGTCACTCATGCCTTCGAAAGCCTTATTACTCGCTTTAAATAGCTTTTATAATCTCATTATTGATTTCAAGTTGAATTTTCTTACATTTTTGGTTAAAACAGATTATATTTGAATGTTTGCCTCGAGAAACATGAAGCAAAAGCCATCAATCGATAAGAAAAGTCCATTTATAGTCACTCATGCCTTCGAAAGCCTTATTACTCCTTTTAAATGCTTTTATAATCTCATTATTAATTTTAAGTTGAATTTTCTAACTTTTTTGGATAAAACAGATTATATTTAAATGTTTATCTCGGGAAACGTGAAGTGAAAGCCATCGATTGAGAAGAAAAGTCCATTTATAGTCACTCATGCCTTCGAAAGCCTTATTACTCGCTTAAAATGGTTTTATAATCGCATTATTGATTTTAAGTTGAGTTTTCTTATATTTTTCATTAAAACAGATTATATTTGATTGTTTGCCTCGAGAAACGTGAAGCAAATGCCATCGATCGACAAGAAAAGTCCATTTATAGTCACTCATGCCTTCGAAAGCCTTATTACTCGCTTTAAATGGTTTTATATTCTTATTATTGATTTTAAGTTGAATTTTCTTACATTTTCGGTTGAAACAGATTATAATTGAATGTTTGCATAGGGAAACATGAAGCGAAAGCCATCGATTGAGAAGAAAAATCCATTTATAGTCGCTCATGCCTTCGAAAGCCTTATTACTCGCTTTAAATGCTTTTATAATCTCATTATTGATTTTAAGTTGAATTTTCTTACATTTTTGGTTACAACAGATTATATTTGAACGTTTGCCTCGAGAAAAATGAAGCAAAAGCCATCAATCGATAAGAAAAGTACATTTATAGTCACTCATACCTTCGAAAGCCTTATTACTCGCTTCAAATGGCTTTATAATCGCATTATTGATTTTAAGTTAAATTTTCTTATATTTTTGGCTACAACAGATTATATTTGAACGTCTGCCTCGAGAAACATGAAGCAAAAGCCATCAATCGATAAGAAAAGTTCATTTATAGTCACTCATGCCTTCGAAAGCCTTATTACTCGCTTTAAATGGTTTTATATTCTTATTATTGATTTTAAGTTGAATTTTCCTACATTTTTGGTTGAAACAGATTATAATTGAATGTTTGCATCGGGAAACGTGAAGCGAAAGCCATCGATTGAGAAGAAAAATCCATTTATAGTCACTCATGCCTTCGAAAGCCTTATTACTCGCTTTAAATGGTTTTATAATCTCATTATTGATTTTAAGTTGAATTTTCTTACATTTTTGGTTAAAACAGATTATAATTGAATCTTTGCCTCAGGAAACGTGAAGCGAAAGCTATCGATTGAGAAGAAAAGTCCATTTATAGTCACGCATTCTTTCGAAAGCCTTATTACTCGCTTTAAATGCTTTTATAATCTCATTATTGACTTTAAGTTGAATTTTCTTAGATTTTTTGTTAAAACAGATTATATTTAAATGTTTACGTCGGGAAACGCGAAGTGAAAGCCATCGATTGAGAAGAAAAGCCCATTTATAGTCACTCATGCCTTCGAAAGCCTTATTACTCGTTTTAAATGGTTTTATAATTTCATTATTGATTTTAAGTTGAATTTTCTTACATTTTTGGTTGAAACAGAATATAATTGAATGTTTGCCTCGGGAAACGTGAAGCGAAAGCCATCGATTGAGAAGAAAAGTCTATTTATAGTCACTCATGCCTTCGAAAGCCTTATTACTCGCTTTAAATAGCTTTTATAATCTCATTATTGATTTTAAGTTTAATTTTCTAACATTTTTGGATAAAACAGATTATAATTAAATGTTTGCCTTGGGAAATTTGAAGCGAAAACTATCGATTGAGAAGAAAAGTACATTTATACTCACTCATACCTTCGAAAGTCTTATTACTCGCTTAAAATGGCTTTATAATCGCATCATTGATTTTAAGTTGAATTTTCTTACATTTTTGGTTGAAACAGATTATAATTGAATGTTTACATAGGGAAACGCGAAGCGAAAGCCATCGATTGAGAAGAATAGTCCATTTATAGTCACTCATGCCTTCGAAACCCTTATTACTCGCTTTAAATGCTTTTATAATCTCATTATTGATTTTAAGTTGAATTTTCTTACATTTTTGGTTAAAACAGATTATAATTGAATGTTTGCCTCGAGAAACATGAAGCAAAAGCCATCGATCGATAAGAAAAGTCCATTTATAGTCACTCATGCCTTCGAAAGCCTTATTTCTCGCTTTAAATGGTTTTATAATCTCATTATTGATTTTAAGTTGAATTTTCTTATATTTTTGGTTAAAACAGATTATAATTGAATGTTTGCCTTCGGAAACGTGAAGCGAAAGCCATCGATTGAGGAAAAAAGTACATTTATAGTCACTCATACCTTCGAAAGCCTTATTACTCGCTTAAAATAGTTTTATAATCGCATTATTGGTTTTAAGTTAAATTTTCGTACATTTTCGATTAAAACAGATTATATTTGAATGTTTGCCTCGAGAAACATGAAGCAAAAGCCATCGATCGATAAGAAAAGTCCATTTATAGTCACTCATGCCTTCGAAAGCCTTATTACTCGCTTTAAATAGCTTTTATAATCTCATTATTGATTTCAAGTTGAATTTTCTTACATTTTTGGTTAAAACAGATTATATTTAAATGTTTAACTCGGGAAACGCGAAGTGAAAGCCATCGATTGAGAAGAAAAGTCCATTTATAGTCACTCATGCCTTCGAAAGCCTTATTACTAGTTTTAAATGGTTTTATAATTTCATTATTGATTTTAAGTTGAATTTTCTTACATTTTTGGTTAAAACAGATTATAATTGAATGTTTAACTCGGGAAACGTGAAGCGAAAGCCATCGATTGAGAAGAAAAGTCCATTTATAGTCACTCATGCCTTCGAAAGCCTTATTACTCGCTTTAAATAGCTTTTATAATCTCATTATTGATTTTAAGTTGAATTTTCTAACATTTTTGGATAAAACAGATTATAATTAAATGTTTGCCTTGGGAAATTTGAAGCGAAAACTATCGATTGAGAAGAAAAGTACATTTATACTCACTCACACCTTCGAAAGTCTTATTACTCGCTTAAAATGGCTTTATAATCGCATTATTGATTTTAAGTTGAACTTTCTTACATTTTTGGTTGAAACAGATTACAATTGAATGTTTGCATAGGGAAACGCGAAGCGAAAGCCATCGATTGAGAAGAATAGTCCATTTATAGTCACTCATGCCTTCGAAACCCTTATTACTCGCTTTAAATGCTTTTATAATCTCATTATTGATTTTAAGTTGAATTTTCTTACATTTTTGGTTAAAACAGATTATAATTGAATCTTTGCCTCAGGAAACGTGAAGCGAAAGCTATCGATTGAGAAGAAAAGTCCATTTATAGTCACGCATTCTTTCGAAAGCCTTATTACTCGCTTTAAATGCTTTTATAATCTCATTATTGATTTTAAGTTGAATTTTCTTAGATTTTTTGTTAAAACAGATTATATTTAAATGTTTACCTCGGGAAACGCGAAGTGAAAGCCATCGATTGAGAAGAAAAGCCCATTTATAGTCATTCATGCCTTCGAAAGCCTTATTACTCGTTTTAAATGGTTTTATAATTTCATTATTGATTTTAAGTTGAATTTTCTTACATTTTTGGTTAAAACAGAATATAATTGAATGTTTGCCTCGGGAAACGTGAAGCGAAAGCCATCGATTGAGAAGAAAAGTCTATTTATAGTCACTCATGCCTTCGAAAGCCTTATTACTCGCTTTAAATAGCTTTTATAATCTCATTATTGATTTTAAGTTTAATTTTCTAACATTTTTGGATAAAACAGATTATAATTAAATGTTTGCCTTGGGAAATTTGAAGCGAAAACTATCGATTGAGAAGAAAAGTACATTTATACTCACTCATACCTTCGAAAGTCTTATTACTCGCTTAAAATGGCTTTATAATCGCATTATTGATTTTAAGTTGAATTTTCTTACATTTTTGGTTGAAACAGATTATAATTGAATGTTTGCATAGGGAAACGCGAAGCGAAAGCCATCGATTGAGAAGAATAGTCCATTTATAGTCACTCATGCCTTCGAAACCCTTATTACTCGCTTTAAATGCTTTTATAATCTCATTATTGATTTTAAGTTGAATTTTCTTACATTTTTGGTTAAAACAGATTATAATTGAATGTTTGCCTCGAGAAACATGAAGCAAAAGCCATCGATCGATAAGAAAAGTCCATTTATAGTCACTCATGCCTTCGAAAGCCTTATTTCTCGCTTTAAATGGTTTTATAATCTCATTATTGATTTTAAGTTGAATTTTCTTACATTTTTGGTTAAAACAGATTATAATTGAATGTTTGCCTTCGAAAACGTGAAGCGAAAGACATCGATTGAGAAAAAAAGTACATTTATAGTCACTCATACCTTCGAAAGCCTTATTACTCGCTTAAAATGGTTTTATAATCGCATTATTGGTTTTAAGTTAAATTTTCGTACATTTTCGATTAAAACAGATTATATTTGAATGTTTGCCTCGAGAAACATGAAGCAAAAGCCATCGATCGATAAGAAAAGTCTATTTATAGTCACTCATGCCTTCGAAAGCCTTATTACTCGCTTTAAATAGCTTTTATAATCTCATTATTGATTTCAAGTTGAATTTTCTTACATTTTTGGTTAAAACAGATTATATTTAAATGTTTACCTCGGGAAACGCGAAGTGAAAGCGATCGATTGAGAAGAAAAGTCCATTTATAGTCACTCATGCCTTCGAAAGCCTTATTACTAGTTTTAAATGGTTTTATAATTTCATTATTGATTTTAAGTTGAATTTTCTTACATTTTTGGTTAAAACAGATATAATTGAATGTTTAACTCGGGAAACGTGAAGCGAAAGCCATCGATTGAGAAGAAAAGTCCATTTATAGTCACTCATGCCTTCGAAAGCCTTATTACTCGCTTTAAATAGCTTTTATAATCTCATTATTGATTTCAAGTTGAATTTTCTTACATTTTTGGTTAAAACAGATTATATTTGAATGTTTGCCTCGAGAAACATGAAGCAAAAGCCATCAATCGATAAGAAAAGTCCATTTATAGTCACTCATGCCTTCGAAAGCCTTATTACTCCTTTTAAATGCTTTTATAATCTCATTATTAATTTTAAGTTGAATTTTCTAACTTTTTTGGATAAAACAGATTATATTTAAATGTTTATCTCGGGAAACGTGAAGTGAAAGCCATCGATTGAGAAGAAAAGTCCATTTATAGTCACTCATGCCTTCGAAAGCCTTATTACTCGCTTAAAATGGTTTTATAATCGCATTATTGATTTTAAGTTGAGTTTTCTTATATTTTTCATTAAAACAGATTATATTTGATTGTTTGCCTCGAGAAACGTGAAGCAAATGCCATCGATCGACAAGAAAAGTCCATTTATAGTCACTCATGCCTTCGAAAGCCTTATTACTCGCTTTAAATGGTTTTATATTCTTATTATTGATTTTAAGTTGAATTTTCTTACATTTTCGGTTGAAACAGATTATAATTGAATGTTTGCATAGGGAAACATGAAGCGAAAGCCATCGATTGAGAAGAAAAATCCATTTATAGTCGCTCATGCCTTCGAAAGCCTTATTACTCGCTTTAAATGCTTTTATAATCTCATTATTGATTTTAAGTTGAATTTTCTTACATTTTTGGTTACAACAGATTATATTTGAACGTTTGCCTCGAGAAAAATGAAGCAAAAGCCATCAATCGATAAGAAAAGTACATTTATAGTCACTCATACCTTCGAAAGCCTTATTACTCGCTTCAAATGGCTTTATAATCGCATTATTGATTTTAAGTTAAATTTTCTTATATTTTTGGCTACAACAGATTATATTTGAACGTCTGCCTCGAGAAACATGAAGCAAAAGCCATCAATCGATAAGAAAAGTCCATTTATAGTCACTCATGCCTTCGAAAGCCTTATTACTCGCTTTAAATGGTTTTATATTCTTATTATTGATTTTAAGTTGAATTTTCCTACATTTTTGGTTGAAACAGATTATAATTGAATGTTTGCATCGGGAAACGTGAAGCGAAAGCCATCGATTGAGAAGAAAAATCCATTTATAGTCACTCATGCCTTCGAAAGCCTTATTACTCGCTTTAAATGGTTTTATAATCTCATTATTGATTTTAAGTTGAATTTTCTTACATTTTTGGTTAAAACAGATTATAATTGAATCTTTGCCTCAGGAAACGTGAAGCGAAAGCTATCGATTGAGAAGAAAAGTCCATTTATAGTCACGCATTCTTTCGAAAGCCTTATTACTCGCTTTAAATGCTTTTATAATCTCATTATTGACTTTAAGTTGAATTTTCTTAGATTTTTTGTTAAAACAGATTATATTTAAATGTTTACGTCGGGAAACGCGAAGTGAAAGCCATCGATTGAGAAGAAAAGCCCATTTATAGTCACTCATGCCTTCGAAAGCCTTATTACTCGTTTTAAATGGTTTTATAATTTCATTATTGATTTTAAGTTGAATTTTCTTACATTTTTGGTTGAAACAGAATATAATTGAATGTTTGCCTCGGGAAACGTGAAGCGAAAGCCATCGATTGAGAAGAAAAGTCTATTTATAGTCACTCATGCCTTCGAAAGCCTTATTACTCGCTTTAAATAGCTTTTATAATCTCATTATTGATTTTAAGTTTAATTTTCTAACATTTTTGGATAAAACAGATTATAATTAAATGTTTGCCTTGGGAAATTTGAAGCGAAAACTATCGATTGAGAAGAAAAGTACATTTATACTCACTCATACCTTCGAAAGTCTTATTACTCGCTTAAAATGGCTTTATAATCGCATTATTGATTTTAAGTTGAATTTTCTTACATTTTTGGTTGAAACAGATTATAATTGAATGTTTACATAGGGAAACGCGAAGCGAAAGCCATCGATTGAGAAGAATAGTCCATTTATAGTCACTCATGCCTTCGAAACCCTTATTACTCGCTTTAAATGCTTTTATAATCTCATTATTGATTTTAAGTTGAATTTTCTTACATTTTTGGTTAAAACAGATTATAATTGAATGTTTGCCTCGAGAAACATGAAGCAAAAGCCATCGATCGATAAGAAAAGTCCATTTATAGTCACTCATGCCTTCGAAAGCCTTATTTCTCGCTTTAAATGGTTTTATAATCTCATTATTGATTTTAAGTTGAATTTTCTTATATTTTTGGTTAAAACAGATTATAATTGAATGTTTGCCTTCGGAAACGTGAAGCGAAAGCCATCGATTGAGGAAAAAAGTACATTTATAGTCACTCATACCTTCGAAAGCCTTATTACTCGCTTAAAATGGTTTTATAATCGCATTATTGGTTTTAAGTTAAATTTTCGTACATTTTCGATTAAAACAGATTATATTTGAATGTTTGCCTCGAGAAACATGAAGCAAAAGCCATCGATCGATAAGAAAAGTCCATTTATAGTCACTCATGCCTTCGAAAGCCTTATTACTCGCTTTAAATAGCTTTTATAATCTCATTATTGATTTCAAGTTGAATTTTCTTACATTTTTGGTTAAAACAGATTATATTTAAATGTTTAACTCGGGAAACGCGAAGTGAAAGCCATCGATTGAGAAGAAAAGTCCATTTATAGTCACTCATGCCTTCGAAAGCCTTATTACTAGTTTTAAATGGTTTTATAATTTCATTATTGATTTTAAGTTGAATTTTCTTACATTTTTGGTTAAAACAGATTATAATTGAATGTTTAACTCGGGAAACGTGAAGCGAAAGCCATCGATTGAGAAGAAAAGTCCATTTATAGTCACTCATGCCTTCGAAAGCCTTATTACTCGCTTTAAATAGCTTTTATAATCTCATTATTGATTTTAAGTTGAATTTTCTAACATTTTTGGATAAAACAGATTATAATTAAATGTTTGCCTTGGGAAATTTGAAGCGAAAACTATCGATTGAGAAGAAAAGTACATTTATACTCACTCATACCTTCGAAAGTCTTATTACTCGCTTAAAATGGCTTTATAATCGCATTATTGATTTTAAGTTGAACTTTCTTACATTTTTGGTTGAAACAGATTACAATTGAATGTTTGCATAGGGAAACGTGAAGCGAAAGCCATCGATTGAGAAGAATAGTCCATTTATAGTCACTCATGCCTTCGAAACCCTTATTACTCGCTTTAAATGCTTTTATAATCTCATTATTGATTTTAAGTTGAATTTTCTTACATTTTTGGTTAAAACAGATTATAATTGAATGTTTTCCTCGAGAAACGTGAAGCGAAAGCTATCGATTGAGAAGAAAAGTCCATTTATAGTCACTCATTCCTTCGAAAGCCTTATTACTCGCTTTAAATGCTTTTATAATATCATTATTGATTTTAAGTTGAATTTCCTTACATTTTTGGTTAAAACAGATTATAATTGAATGTTTGCCTCTGGGAAACGTGAAGCGAAAGCCATCGATTGAGAAGAAAAGTCCATTTATAGTCACTCATGCCTTCGAAAGCCTTATTACTCGCTTTAAATGCTTTTATAATCTCATTATTGATTTTAAGTTGAATTTTCTTACATTTTTGGTTAAAACAGATTATAATTGAATGTTTGCCTCGAGAAACATGAAGCAAAAGCCATCGATCGATAAGAAAAGTCCATTTATAGTCACTCATGCCTTGGAAAGCCTTATTTCTCGCTTTAAATGCATTTATAATCTCATTATTGATTTTAAGTTGAATTTCCTTACATTTTTGGTTAAAACAGATTATAATTGAATGTTTGCCTCTGGGAAACGTGAAGCGAAAGCCATCGATTGAGAAGAAAAGTCCATTTATAGTCACTCATGCCTTCGAAAGCCTTATTACTCGCTTTAAATGCTTTTATAATCTCATTATTGATTTTAAGTTGAATTTTCTTACATTTTTGGTTAAAACAGATTATAATTGAATGTTTGCCTCGAGAAACATGAAGCAAAAGCCATCGATCGATAAGAAAAGTCCATTTATAGTCACTCATGCCTTCGAAAGCCTTATTTCTCGCTTTAAATGGTTTTATAATCTCATTATTGATTTTAAGTTGAATTTTCTTATATTTTTGGTTAAAACAGATTATAATTAAATGTTTGCCTTCGGAAACGTGAAGCGAAAGCCATCGATTGAGAAAAAAACTACATTTATAGTCACTCATACCTTCGAAAGCCTTATTACTCGCTTAAAATGGTTTTATAATCGCATTATTGGTTTTAAGTTAAATTTTCGTACATTTTCGATTAAAACAGATTATATTTGAATGTTTGCCTCGAGAAACATGAAGCAAAAGCCATCGATCGATAAGAAAAGTCCATTTATAGTCACTCATGCCTTCGAAAGCCTTATTACTCGCTTTAAATAGCTTTTATAATCTCATTATTGATTTCAAGTTGAATTTTCTTACATTTTTGGTTAAAACAGATTATATTTAAATGTTTACCTCGGGAAACGCGAAGTGAAAGCCATCGATTGAGAAGAAAAGTCCATTTATAGTCACTCATGCCTTCGAAAGCCTTATTACTAGTTTTAAATGGTTTTATAATTTCATTATTGATTTTAAGTTGAATTTTCTTACATTTTTGGTTAAAACAGATTATAATTGAATGTTTAACTCGGGAAACGTGAAGCGAAAGCCATCGATTGAGAAGAAAAGTCCATTTATAGTCACTCATGCCTTCGAAAGCCTTATTACTCGCTTTAAATAGCTTTTATAATCTCATTAATGATTTTAAGTTGAATTTTCTTACATTTTTGGTTAAAACAGATTATATTTGAATGTTTGCCTCGAGAAACATGAAGCAAAAGCCATCAATCGATAAGAAAAGTCCATTTATAGTCACTCATGCCTTCGAAAGCCTTATTACTCCTTTTAATTGCTTTTATAATCTCATTATTAATTTTAAGTTGAATTTTCTAACTTTTTTGGATAAAACAGATTATATTTAAATGTTTATCTCGGGAAACGCGAAGTGAAAGCCATCGATTGAGAAGAAAAGTCCATTATAGTCACTCATGCCTTCGAAACCCTTATTACTCGCTTAAAATGGTTTTATAATCGCATTATTGATTTTAAGTTGAGTTTTCTTATATTTTTCATTAAAACAGATTATATTTGATTGTTTGCCTCGAGAAACGTGAAGCAAATGCCATCGATCGACAAGAAAAGTCCATTTATAGTCACTCATGCCTTCGAAAGCCTTATTACTCGCTTTAAATGGTTTTATAATCTCATTATTGATTTTAAGTTGAATTTTCTTACATTTTTGGTTAAAACAGATTATAATTGAATCTTTGCCTCAGGAAACGTGAAGCGAAAGCTATCGATTGAGAAGAAAAGTCCATTTATAGTCACGCATTCTTTCGAAAGCCTTATTACTCGCTTTAAATGCTTTTATAATCTCATTATTGATTTTAAGTTGAATTTTCTTAGATTTTTTGTTAAAACAGATTATATTTAAATGTTTACCTCGGGAAACGCGAAGTGAAAGCCATCGATTGAGAAGAAAAGCCCATTTATAGTCATTCATGCCTTCGAAAGCCTTATTACTCGTTTTAAATGGTTTTATAATTTCATTATTGATTTTAAGTTGAATTTTCTTACATTTTTGGTTAAAACAGAATATAATTGAATGTTTGCCTCGGGAAACGTGAAGCGAAAGCCATCGATTGAGAAGAAAAGTCTATTTATAGTCACTCATGCCTTCGAAAGCCTTATTACTCGCTTTAAATAGCTTTTATAATCTCATTATTGATTTTAAGTTTAATTTTCTAACATTTTTGGATAAAACAGATTATAATTAAATGTTTGCCTTGGGAAATTTGAAGCGAAAACTATCGATTGAGAAGAAAAGTACATTTATACTCACTCATACCTTCGAAAGTCTTATTACTCGCTTAAAATGGCTTTATAATCGCATTATTGATTTTAAGTTGAATTTTCTTACATTTTTGGTTGAAACAGATTATAATTGAATGTTTGCATAGGGAAACACGAAGCGAAAGCCATCGATTGAGAAGAATAGTCCATTTATAGTCACTCATGCCTTCGAAACCCTTATTACTCGCTTTAAATGCTTTTATAATCTCATTATTGATTTTAAGTTGAATTTTCTTACATTTTTGGTTAAAACAGATTATAATTGAATGTTTTCCTCGAGAAACGTGAAGCGAAAGCTATCGATTGAGAAGAAAAGTCCATTTATAGTCACTCATTCCTTCGAAAGCCTTATTACTCACTTTAAATGCTTTTATAATCTCATTATTGATTTTAAGTTGAATTTCCTTACATTTTTGGTTAAAACAGATTATAATTGAATGTTTACCTCTGGGAAACGTGAAGCGAAAGCCATCGATTGAGAAGAAAAGTCCATTTATAGTCACTCATGCCTTCGAAAGCCTTATTACTCGGTTTAAATGCTTTTATAATCTCATTATTGATTTTAAGTTGAATTTTCTTACATTTTTGGTTAAAACAGATTATAATTGAATGTTTGCCTCGAGAAACATGAAGCAAAAGCCATCGATCGATAAGAAAAGTCCATTTATAGTCACTCATGCCTTCGAAAGCCTTATTCCTCGCTTTAAATGGTTTTATAATCTCATTATTGATTTTAAGTTGAATTTTCTTACAATTTTGGTTAAAACAGATTATAATTGAATGTTTGCCTTCGAAAACGTGAAGCGAAAGACATCGATTGAGAAAAAAAGTACATTTATAGTCACTCATACCTTCGAAAGCCTTATTACTCGCTTAAAATGGTTTTATAATCGCATTATTGGTTTTAAGTTAAATTTTCGTACATTTTCGATTAAAACAGATTATATTTGAATGTTTGCCTCGAGAAACATGAAGCAAAAGCCATCGATCGATAAGAAAAGTCTATTTATAGTCACTCATGCCTTCGAAAGCCTTATTACTCGCTTTAAATAGCTTTTATAATCTCATTATTGATTTCAAGTTGAATTTTCTTACATTTTTGGTTAAAACAGATTATATTTAAATGTTTACCTCGGGAAACGCGAAGTGAAAGCGATCGATTGAGAAGAAAAGTCCATTTATAGTCACTCATGCCTTCGAAAGCCTTATTACTAGTTTTAAATGGTTTTATAATTTCATTATTGATTTTAAGTTGAATTTTCTTACATTTTTGGTTAAAACAGATATAATTGAATGTTTAACTCGGGAAACGTGAAGCGAAAGCCATCGATTGAGAAGAAAAGTCCATTTATAGTCACTCATGCCTTCGAAAGCCTTATTACTCGCTTTAAATAGCTTTTATAATCTCATTATTGATTTCAAGTTGAATTTTCTTACATTTTTGGTTAAAACAGATTATATTTGAATGTTTGCCTCGAGAAACATGAAGCAAAAGCCATCAATCGATAAGAAAAGTCCATTTATAGTCACTCATGCCTTCGAAAGCCTTATTACTCCTTTTAAATGCTTTTATAATCTCATTATTAATTTTAAGTTGAATTTTCTAACTTTTTTGGATAAAACAGATTATATTTAAATGTTTATCTCGGGAAACGTGAAGTGAAAGCCATCGATTGAGAAGAAAAGTCCATTTATAGTCACTCATGCCTTCGAAAGCCTTATTACTCGCTTAAAATGGTTTTATAATCGCATTATTGATTTTAAGTTGAGTTTTCTTATATTTTTCATTAAAACAGATTATATTTGATTGTTTGCCTCGAGAAACGTGAAGCAAATGCCATCGATCGACAAGAAAAGTCCATTTATAGTCACTCATGCCTTCGAAAGCCTTATTACTCGCTTTAAATGGTTTTATATTCTTATTATTGATTTTAAGTTGAATTTTCTTACATTTTCGGTTGAAACAGATTATAATTGAATGTTTGCATAGGGAAACATGAAGCGAAAGCCATCGATTGAGAAGAAAAATCCATTTATAGTCGCTCATGCCTTCGAAAGCCTTATTACTCGCTTTAAATGCTTTTATAATCTCATTATTGATTTTAAGTTGAATTTTCTTACATTTTTGGTTACAACAGATTATATTTGAACGTTTGCCTCGAGAAAAATGAAGCAAAAGCCATCAATCGATAAGAAAAGTACATTTATAGTCACTCATACCTTCGAAAGCCTTATTACTCGCTTCAAATGGCTTTATAATCGCATTATTGATTTTAAGTTAAATTTTCTTATATTTTTGGCTACAACAGATTATATTTGAACGTCTGCCTCGAGAAACATGAAGCAAAAGCCATCAATCGATAAGAAAAGTCCATTTATAGTCACTCATGCCTTCGAAAGCCTTATTACTCGCTTTAAATGGTTTTATATTCTTATTATTGATTTTAAGTTGAATTTTCCTACATTTTTGGTTGAAACAGATTATAATTGAATGTTTGCATCGGGAAACGTGAAGCGAAAGCCATCGATTGAGAAGAAAAATCCATTTATAGTCACTCATGCCTTCGAAAGCCTTATTACTCGCTTTAAATGGTTTTATAATCTCATTATTGATTTTAAGTTGAATTTTCTTACATTTTTGGTTAAAACAGATTATAATTGAATCTTTGCCTCAGGAAACGTGAAGCGAAAGCTATCGATTGAGAAGAAAAGTCCATTTATAGTCACGCATTCTTTCGAAAGCCTTATTACTCGCTTTAAATGCTTTTATAATCTCATTATTGACTTTAAGTTGAATTTTCTTAGATTTTTTGTTAAAACAGATTATATTTAAATGTTTACGTCGGGAAACGCGAAGTGAAAGCCATCGATTGAGAAGAAAAGCCCATTTATAGTCACTCATGCCTTCGAAAGCCTTATTACTCGTTTTAAATGGTTTTATAATTTCATTATTGATTTTAAGTTGAATTTTCTTACATTTTTGGTTGAAACAGAATATAATTGAATGTTTGCCTCGGGAAACGTGAAGCGAAAGCCATCGATTGAGAAGAAAAGTCTATTTATAGTCACTCATGCCTTCGAAAGCCTTATTACTCGCTTTAAATAGCTTTTATAATCTCATTATTGATTTTAAGTTTAATTTTCTAACATTTTTGGATAAAACAGATTATAATTAAATGTTTGCCTTGGGAAATTTGAAGCGAAAACTATCGATTGAGAAGAAAAGTACATTTATACTCACTCATACCTTCGAAAGTCTTATTACTCGCTTAAAATGGCTTTATAATCGCATTATTGATTTTAAGTTGAATTTTCTTACATTTTTGGTTGAAACAGATTATAATTGAATGTTTACATAGGGAAACGCGAAGCGAAAGCCATCGATTGAGAAGAATAGTCCATTTATAGTCACTCATGCCTTCGAAACCCTTATTACTCGCTTTAAATGCTTTTATAATCTCATTATTGATTTTAAGTTGAATTTTCTTACATTTTTGGTTAAAACAGATTATAATTGAATGTTTGCCTCGAGAAACATGAAGCAAAAGCCATCGATCGATAAGAAAAGTCCATTTATAGTCACTCATGCCTTCGAAAGCCTTATTTCTCGCTTTAAATGGTTTTATAATCTCATTATTGATTTTAAGTTGAATTTTCTTATATTTTTGGTTAAAACAGATTATAATTGAATGTTTGCCTTCGGAAACGTGAAGCGAAAGCCATCGATTGAGGAAAAAAGTACATTTATAGTCACTCATACCTTCGAAAGCCTTATTACTCGCTTAAAATGGTTTTATAATCGCATTATTGGTTTTAAGTTAAATTTTCGTACATTTTCGATTAAAACAGATTATATTTGAATGTTTGCCTCGAGAAACATGAAGCAAAAGCCATCGATCGATAAGAAAAGTCCATTTATAGTCACTCATGCCTTCGAAAGCCTTATTACTCGCTTTAAATAGCTTTTATAATCTCATTATTGATTTCAAGTTGAATTTTCTTACATTTTTGGTTAAAACAGATTATATTTAAATGTTTAACTCGGGAAACGCGAAGTGAAAGCCATCGATTGAGAAGAAAAGTCCATTTATAGTCACTCATGCCTTCGAAAGCCTTATTACTAGTTTTAAATGGTTTTATAATTTCATTATTGATTTTAAGTTGAATTTTCTTACATTTTTGGTTAAAACAGATTATAATTGAATGTTTAACTCGGGAAACGTGAAGCGAAAGCGATCGATTGAGAAGAAAAGTCCATTTATAGTCACTCATGCCTTCGAAAGCCTTATTACTCGCTTTAAATAGCTTTTATAATCTCATTATTGATTTTAAGTTGAATTTTCTTATATTTTTGGTTAAAACAGATTATAATTGAATGTTTGCCTTCGGAAACGTGAAGCGAAAGCCATCGATTGAGGAAAAAAGTACATTTATAGTCACTCATACCTTCGAAAGCCTTATTACTCGCTTAAAATGGTTTTATAATCGCATTATTGGTTTTAAGTTAAATTTTCGTACATTTTCGATTAAAACAGATTATATTTGAATGTTTGCCTCGAGAAACATGAAGCAAAAGCCATCGATCGATAAGAAAAGTCCATTTATAGTCACTCATGCCTTCGAAAGCCTTATTACTCGCTTTAAATAGCTTTTATAATCTCATTATTGATTTCAAGTTGAATTTTCTTACATTTTTGGTTAAAACAGATTATATTTGAATGTTTGCCTCGAGAAACATGAAGCAAAAGCCATCAATCGATAAGAAAAGTCCATTTATAGTCACTCATGCCTTCGAAAGCCTTATTACTCCTTTTAAATGCTTTTATAATCTCATTATTAATTTTAAGTTGAATTTTCTAACTTTTTTGGATAAAACAGATTATATTTAAATGTTTATCTCAGGAAACGCGAAGTGAAAGCCATCGATTGAGAAGAACAGTCCATTTATAGTCACTCATGCCTTCGAAAGCCTTATTACTCGCTTAAAATGGTTTTATAATCGCATTATTGATTTTAAGTTGAGTTTTCTTATATTTTTCATTAAAACAGATTATATTTGATTGTTTGCCTTGAGAAACGTGAAGCAAAAGCCATCGATCGACCAGAAAAGTCCATTTATAGTCACTCATGCCTTCGAAAGCCTTATTACTCGCTTTAAATGGTTTTATATTCTTATTATTGATTTTAAGTTGAATTTTCTTACATTTTCGGTTGAAACAGATTATAATTGAATGTTTGCATAGGGAAACATGAAGCGAAAGCCATCGATTGAGAAGAAAAATCCATTTATAGTCGCTCATGCCTTCGTAAGCCTTATTACTTGCTTTAAATGCTTTTATAATCTCATTATTGATTTTAAGTTGAATTTTCTTACATTTTTGGTTACAACAGATTATATTTGAACGTTTGCCTCGAGAAAATTGAAGCAAAAGCCATCAATCGATAAGAAAAGTACATTTATAGTCACTCATACCTTCGAAAGCCTTATTACTCGCTTCAAATGGCTTTATAATCGCATTATTGATTTTAAGTTAAATTTTCTTATATTTTTGGCTACAACAAATTATATTTGAACGTCTGCCTCGAGAAACATGAAGCAAAAGCCATCAATCGAAAAGAAAAGTCCATTTATAGTCACTCATGCCTTCGAAAGCCTTATTACTCGCTTTAAATGGTTTTATATTCTTATTATTGATTTTAAGTTGAATTTTCCTACATTTTTGGTTGAAACAGATTATAATTGAATGTTTGCATAGGGAAACGTGAAGCGAAAGCCATCGATTGAGAAGAAAAATCCATTTATAGTCACTCATGCCTTCGAAAGCCTTATTACTCGCTCTAAATGGTTTTATAATCTCATTATTGATTTTAAGTTGAATTTTCTTACATTTTTGGTTAAAACAGATTATAATTGAATCTTTGCCTCAGGAAACGTGAAGCGAGAGCTATCGATTGAGAAGAAAAGTCCATTTATAGTCACGCATTCTTTCGAAAGCCTTATTACTCGCTTTAAATGCTTTTATAATCTCATTATTGATTTTAAGTTGAATTTTCTTAGATTTTTGGTTAAAACAGATTATAATTGAATGTTTAACTCGGGAAACGTGAAGCGAAAGCCATCGATTGAGAAGAAAAGTCCATTTATAGTCACTCATGCCTTCGAAAGCCTTATTACTCGCTTTAAATAGCTTTTATAATCTCATTATTGATTTTAAGTTGAATTTTCTTACATTTTTGGTTAAAACAGATTATATTTGAATGTTTGCCTCGAGAAACATGAAGCAAAAGCCATCAATCGATAAGAAAAGTCCATTTATAGTCACTCATGCCTTCGAAAGCCTTATTACTCCTTTTAAATGCTTTTATAATCTCATTATTAATTTTAAGTTGAATTTTCTAACTTTTTTGGATAAAACAGATTATATTTAAATGTTTATCTCGGGAAACGCGAAGTGAAAGCCATCGATTGAGAAGAAAAGTCCATTTATAGTCACTCATGCCTTCGAAAGCCTTATTACTCGCTTAAAATGGTTTTATAATCGCATTATTGATTTTAAGTTGAGTTTTCTTATATTTTTCATTAAAACAGATTATATTTGATTATTTGCCTCGAGAAACGTGAAGCAAATGCCATCGATCGACAAGAAAAATCCATTTATAGTCACTCATGCCTTCGAAAGCCTTATTACTCGCTTTAAATGGTTTTATAATCTCATTATTGATTTTAAGTTGAATTTTCTTACATTTTTGGTTAAAACAGATTATAATTGAATCTTTGCCTCAGGAAACGTGAAGCGAAAGCTATCGATTGAGAAGAAAAGTCCATTTATAGTCACGCATTCTTTCGAAAGCTTTATTACTCGCTTTAAATGCTTTTATAATCTCATTATTGATTTTAAGTTGAATTTTCTTAGATTTTTTGTTAAAACAGATTATATTTAAATGTTTACCTCGGGAAACGCGAAGTGAAAGCCATCGATTGAGAAGAAAAGCCCATTTATAGTCACTCATGCCTTCGAAAGCCTTATTACTCGTTTTAAATGGTTTTATAATTTCATTATTGATTTTAAGTTGAATTTTCTTACATTTTTGGTTAAAACAGAATATAATTGAATGTTTGCCTAGGGAAACGTCAAGCGAAAGCCATCGATTGAGAAGAAAAGTCTATTTATAGTCACTCATGCCTTCGAAAGCCTTATTACTCGCTTTAAATAGCTTTTATAATCTCATTATTGATTTTAAGTCGAATTTTATTACATTTTTGGTTAAAACAGATTTTATTTGAATGTTTGCCTCGAGAAACATGAAGTAAAAGCCATCAATCGATAAGAAAAGTCCATTTATAGTCACTCATGCCTTCGAAAGCCTTATTACTCCTTTTAAATGCTTTTATAATCTCATTATTAATTTTAAGTTGAATTTTCTAACATTTTTGGATAAAACAGATTATAATTAAATGTTTGCCTTGGGAAACTTGAAGCGAAAGCCATCGATTGAGAAGAAAAGTACATTTATAGTCACTCATACCTTCGAAAGCCTTATTACTCGCTTCGAATGGCTTTATAATCGCATTATTGATTTTAAGTTAAATTTTCTTATATTTTTGGTTACAACAGATTATATTTGAACGTTTGCCTCGAGAAACATGAAGCAAAAGCCATCAATCGATAATAAAAGTCCATTTATAGTCACTCATGCCTTCGAAAGCCTTATTACTCGCTTTAAATGGTTTTATATTCTTATTATTGATTTTAAGTTGAATTTTCCTACATTTTTGGTTGAAACAGATTATAATTGAATGTTTGCATAGGGAAACGTGAAGCGAAAGCCATCAATTGAGAAGAAAAATCCATTTATAGTCACTCATGCCTTCGAAAGCCTTATTACTCGCTTTAAATGCTTTTATAATCTCATTATTGATTTTAAGTTGAATTTTCTTACATTTTTTATTAAAACAGATTATAATTGAATGTTTGCCTCAGGAAACGTGAAGCGAAAGCTATCGATTGAGAAGAAAAGTCTATTTATAGTCACGCATTCCTTCGAAAGCCTTATTACTCGCTTTAAATGCTTTTATAATCTCATTATTGATTTTAAGTTGAATTTTCTTACATTTTTGGTTAAAACAGATTATAATTGAATGTTTGCCTTCAGAAACGTGAAGCGAAAGCTATCGATTGAGAAGAAAAGTACATTTATAGTCAGTCATACCTTCGAAAGCCTTATTACTCGCTTAAAATGGTTTTATAATCGCATTATTGATTTTAAGTTGAGTTTTCTTATATGTTTTATTAAAACAGATTATATTTGAATGTTTACCTCGAGAAACGTGAAGCAAAAACCATCGATCGACAAGAAAAGTCCATTAATAGTCACTCATGCCTTCGAAAGCCTTATTACTCGCTTTAAATGGTTTTATATTCTTATTATTGATTTTAAGTTGAATTTTTTTACATTTTTGGTTGAAACAGATTATAATTGAATGTTTGCATAGGGAAACATGAAGCGAAAGCTATCGATTGAGAAGAGAAGTCCATTTATAGTCACTCATGCCTTCGAAAGCCTTATTACTCGCTTTAAATGTTTTTATAATCTCATTATTGATTTTAAGTTGAATTTTCTTACATTTTTTGTTACAACAGATTATATTTGAACGTTTGCCTCGAGAAAAATGAAGCAAAAGCCATCAATCGATAAGAAAAGTTCATTTATAGTCACTCATGCCTTCGAAAGCCTTATTACTCGCTTTAAATGCTTTTATAATCTCATTATTGATTTTTAGTTGAATTTCCTTACATTTTTGGTTAAAACAGACTATAATTGAATGTTTGCCTTCGGAAACGAGAAGCGAAAGCTATCGATTGAGAAGAAAAGTACATTTATAGTCAGTCATACCTTCGAAAGCCTTATTACTCGCTTACAATGGTTTTATAATCGCATTATTGATTTTAAGTTTAGTTTTCTTATATTTTTTATTAAAACAGATTATATTTGAATGTTTGCCTCGAGAAACATGAAGCAAAAGCTATCAATCGACAAGAAAAGTCCATTTATAGTCACTCATGCCTTCGAAAGCCTTATTACTCGCTTTAAATGGTTTTATATTCTTATTATTGATTTTAAGTTGAATTTTCTTATTTTTTGGTTGAAACAGATTATAATTGAATGTTTGCATAGGGAAACATGAAGCGAAAGCCATCGATTGGGAAGAAAAGTCCATTTATAGTCACTCATGCCTTCGAAAGCCTTATTACTCGCTTTAAATGCTTTTATAATCTCATTATTGATTTTAAGTTGAGTTTTCTTACATTTTTTGTTAAAACAGATTATATTTAAATGTTTACCTCGAGAAACGTGAAGCGAAAGCCATCGATTGAGAAGAAAAGTCCATTTATAGTCACTCACGCCTTCGAAAGCCTTATTACTCGCTTTAAAAGGTTTTATAATCTCATTATTGATTTTAAGTTGAATTTTCTTACATTTTTGGTTAAAACAAATTATAATTGAATGTTTGCCTTGGGAAACGTGAAGCGAAAGCCATCGATTGAGAAGAAAAGTCTATTTATAGTCACTCATGCCTTCGAAAGCATTATTACTCGCTTTAAATGCTTTTATAATCTCATTATTAATTTTAAGTTGAATTTTCTTACATTTTTGGTTAAAACAGATTATATTTAAATGTTTACCTCGAGAAACGTGAAGCGAAAGCCATCGATTGAGAAGAAAAGTCCATTTATAGTCACTCATGCCTTCGAAAGCCTTATTACTCGCTTTAAATGGTTTTATAATCTCATTATTGATTTTAAGTTGAATTTTCTTACATTTTTCGTTAAAACAAATTATAATTGAATGTTTGCCTTGGGAAACGTGAAGCGAAAGCCATCGATTGAGAAGAAAAGTCCATTTATAGTCGCTCATGCCTTCGAAAGCCTTATTACTCGCTTTAAATTGCTTTTATAATCTCATTATTGATTTCAAGTTGAATTTTCTTACATTTTTGGATAAAACAGATTATATTTGAATGTTTGCCTCGAGAAACATGAAGTAAAAGCCATCGATCGATAAGAAAAGTCCATTTATAGTCACTCATGCCTTTGAAAGCCTTATTACTCGCTTTAAATGCTTTTATAATCTCATTATTGATTTTAAGTTTAATTTTCTAACATTTTTGGATAAAACAGATTATAATTAAATGTTTGCCTTGGGAAATTTGATGCGAAAACTATCGATTGAGAAGAAAAGTACATTTATACTCACTCATACCTTCGAAAGTCTTATTACTCGCTTAAAATGGCTTTATAATCGCATTATTCATTTTAAGTTGAATTTTCTTACATTTTTGGTTGAAACAGATTATAATTGAATGTTTGCATAGGGAAACGCGAAGCGAAAGCCATCGATTGAGAAGAATAGTCCATTTATAGTCACTCATGCCTTCGAAACCCTTATTACTCGCTTTAAATGCTTTTATAATTTCATTATTGATTTTAAGTTGAATTTTCTTACATTTTTGGTTAAAACAGATTATAATTGAATGTTTTCCTCGAGAAACGTGAAGTGAAAGCTATCGATTGAGAAGAAAAGTCCATTTATAGTCACTCATTCCTTCGAAAGCCTTATTACTCGCTTTAAATGCTTTTATAATCTCATTATTGATTTTAAGTTGAATCTCCTTACATTTTTGGTTACAACAGATTATAATTGAATGTTTGCCTCTGGGAAACGTGAAGCGAAAGCCATCGATTGAGAAGAAAAGTACATTTATAGTTACTCATGCCTTCGAAAGCCTTATTACTCGCTTTAAATGCTTTTGTAATCTCATTATTGATTTTAAGTTGAATTTTCTTACATTTTTTGGTTAAAACAGATTATAATTGAATGTTTACCTCGAGAAACATGAAGCAAAAGCCATCGATCGATAAGAAAAGTCGATTTATAGTCACTTATGCCTTCGAAAGCCTTATTTCTCGCTTTAAATGGTTTTATAATCTCATTATTGATTTTAAGTTGAATTTTCTTATATTTTTGGTTAAAACATATTATAATTGAATGTTTGCCTTCGGAAACGTGAAGCGAAAGCCATCGATTGAGAAAAAAAGTACATTTATAGTCACTCATACATTCGAAAGCCTTATTACTCGCTTAAAATGGTTTTATAATCGCATTATTGGTTTTAAGTTAAATTTTCGTACATTTTCGATTAAAACAGATTATATTTGAATGTTTGCCTCGAGAAACATGAAGTAAAAGCCATCGATCGATAAGAAAAGTCCATTTATAGTCACTCATGCCTTCGAAAGCCTTATTACTCGCTTTAAATAGCTTTTCTAATCTCATTATTGATTTCAAGTTGAATTTTCTTACATTTTTGGTTAAAACAGATTATATTTAAATGTTTACCTCGGGAAACGCGAAGTGAAAGCCATCGATTGAGAAGAAAAGTCCATTTATAGTCACTCATGCCTTCGAAAGCCTTATTACTAGTTTTAAATGGTTTTATAATTTCATTATTGATTTTAAGTTGAATTTTCTTACATTTTTGGTTAAAACAGATTATAATTGAATGTTTAACTCGGGAAACGTGAAGCGAAAGCCATCGATTGAGAAGAAAAGTCCATTTATAGTCACTCATGCCTTCGAAAGCCTTATTACTCGCTTTAAATAGCTTTTATAATCTCATTATTGATTTTAAGTTGAATTTTCTTACATTTCTGGTTAAAACAGATTATATTTAAATGTTTACCTCGAGAAACGTGAAGCGAAAGCCATCGATTGAGAAGAAAAATCCATTTATAGTCACTCATGCCTTCGAAAGCCTTATTACTCGCTTTAAATGGTTTTATATTCTTATTATTGATTTTAAGTTGAATTTTCTTATTTTTTGGTTGAAACAGATTATATTTGAATGTTTGCCTTGAGAAACATGAAGCAAAAGCCATCAATCGATAAGAAAAGTCCATTTATAGTCACTCATGCCTTCGAAAGCCTTATTACTCCTTTTAAATGCTTTTATAATCTCATTATTAATTTTAAGTTGAATTTTCTAACTTTTTTGGATAAAACAGATTATATTTAAATGTTTACCTCGGGAAACGCGAAGTGAAAGCCATCGATTGAGAAGAAAAGTCCATTTATAGTCACTCATGCCTTCGAAAGCCTTATTACTCTCTTAAAATGGTTTTATAATCGCATTATTGATTTTAAGTTGAGTTTTCTTATATTTTTCATTAAAACAGATTATATTTGATTGTTTGCCTCGAGAAACGTGAAGCAAATGCCATCGATCGACAAGAAAAGTCCATTTATAGTCACTCATGCCTTCGAAAGCCTTATTACTCGCTTTAAATGGTTTTATATTCTTATTATTGATTTTAAGTTGAATTTTCTTACATTTTCGGTTGAAACAGATTATAATTGAATGTTTGCATAGGGAAACATGAAGCGAAAGCCATCGATTGAGAAGAAAAATCCATTTATAGTCGCTCATGCCTTCGAAAGCCTTATTACTCGCTTTAAATGCTTTTACAATCTCATTATTGATTTTAAGTTGAATTTTCTTACATTTTTGGTTACAACAGATTATATTTGAACGTTTTCCTTGAGAAAAATGAAGCAAAAGCCATCAATCGATAAGAAAAGTACATTTATAGTCACTCATACCTTCGAAAGCCTTATTACTCGCTTCAAATGGCTTTATAATCGCATTATTGATTTTAAGTTAAATTTTCTTATATTTTAGGCTACAACAGATTATATTTGAACGTCTGCCTCGAGAAACATGAAGCAAAAGCCATCAATCGAAAAGAAAAGTCCATTTATAGTCACTCATGCCTTCGAAAGCCTTATTACTCGCTTTAAATGGTTTTATATTCTTATTATTGATTTTAAGTTGAATTTTCCTACATTTTTGGTTGAAACAGATTATAATTGAATGTTTGCATAGGGAAACGTGAAGCGAAAGCCATCGATTGAGAAGAAAAGTCTATTTATAGTCACTCATGCCTTCGAAAGCCTTATTACTCGCTTTAAATAGCTTTTATAATCTCATTATTGATTTTAAGTTTAATTTTCTAACATTTTTGGATAAAACAGATTATAATTAAATGTTTGCCTTGGGAAATTTGAAGCGAAAACTATCGATTGAGAAGAAAAGTACATTTATACTCACTCATACCTTCGAAAGTCTTATTACTCGCTTAAAATGGCTTTATAATCGCATTATTGATTTTAAGTTGAACTTTCTTACATTTTTGGTTGAAACAGATTATAATTGAATGTTTGCATAGTGAAACGCGAAGCGAAAGCCATCGATTGAGAAGAATAGTCCATTTATAGTCACTCATGCCTTCGAAACCCTTATTACTCGCTTTAAATGCTTTTATAATCTCATTATTGATTTGAAGTTGAATTTTCTTACATTTTTGGTTAAAACAGATTATAATTGAATGTTTTCCTCGAGAAACGTGAAGCGAAAGCTATCGATTGAGAAGAAAAGTCCATTTATAGTCACTCATTCCTTCGAAAGCCTTATTACTCGCTTTAAATGCTTTTATAATCTCATTATTGATTTTAAGTTGAATTTCCTTACATTTTTGGTTAAAACAGATTATAATTGAATGTTTGCCTCTGGGAAACGTGAAGCGAAAGCCATCGATTGAGAAGAAAAGTCCATTTATAGTCACTCATGCCTTCGAAAGCCTTATTACTCGCTTTAAATAGCTTTTATAATCTCATTATTGATTTTAAGTTGAATTTTCTTACATTTCTGGTTAAAATAGATTATATTTAAATGTTTACCTCGAGAAACGTGAAGCGAAAGCCATCGATTGAGAAGAAAAATCCATTTATAGTCACTCATGCCTTCGAAAGCCTTATTACTCGCTTTAAATGGTTTTATAATCTCATTATTGATTTTAAGTTGAATTTTCTTATATTTTTGGTTAAAACAGATTATAATTGAATGTTTGCCTTCGGAAACGTGAAGCGAAAGCCATCGATTGAGAAAAAAAGTACATTTATAGTCACTCATACCTTCGAAAGCCTTATTACTCGCTTAAAATGGTTTTATAATCGCATTATTGGTTTTAAGTTAAATTTTCGTACATTTTCGATTAAAACAGATTATATTTGAATGTTTGCCTCGAGAAACATGAAGCAAAAGCCATCGATCGATAAGAAAAGTCCATTTATAGTCACTCATGCCTTCGAAAGCCTTATTACTCGCTTTAAATAGCTTTTATAATCTCATTATTGATTTCAAGTTGAATTTTCTTATATTTTTGGTTAAAACAGATTATAATTGAATGTTTGCCTTCGGAAACGTGAAGCGAAAGCCATCGATTGAGAAAAAAAGTACATTTATAGTCACTCATACCTTCGAAAGCCTTATTACTCGCTTAAAATGGTTTTATAATCGCATTATTGGTTTTAAGTTAAATTTTCGTACATTTTCGATTAAAACAGATTATATTTGAATGTTTGCCTTGAGAAACATGAAGCAAAAGCCATCGATCGATAAGAAAAGTCCATTTATAGTCACTCATGCCTTCGAAAGCCTTATTACTCGCTTTAAATAGCTTTTATAATCTCATTATTGATTTCAAGTTGAATTTTCTTACATTTTTGGTTAAAATAGATTATATTTAAATGTTTACCTCGAGAAACGCGAAGTGAAAGCCATCGATTGAGAAGAAAAGTCCATTTATAGTCACTCATGCCTTCGAAAGCCTTATTACTAGTTTTAACTGGTTTTATAATTTCATTATTGATTTTAAGTTGAATTTTCTTACATTTTTGGTTAAAACAGATTATAATTGAATGTTTAACTCGGGAAACGTGAAGCGAAAGCCATCGATTGAGAAGAAAAGTCCATTTATAGTCACTCATGCCTTCGAAAGCCTTATTACTCGCTTTAAATAGCTTTTATAATCTCATTATTGATTTTAAGTTGAATTTTCTTACATTTTTGGTTAAAACAGATTATATTTGAATGTTTGCCTCGGGAAACGTGAAGCGAAAGCCATCGATTGAGAAGAAAAGTCTATTTATAGTCACTCATGCCTTCGAAAGCCTTATTACTCGCTTTAAATAGCTTTTATAATCTCATTATTGATTTTAAGTTTAATTTTCTAACATTTTTGGATAAAACAGATTATAATTAAATGTTTGCCTTGGGAAATTTGAAGCGAAAACTATCGATTGAGAAGAAAAGTACATTTATACTCACTCATACCTTCGAAAGTCTTATTACTCGCTTAAAATGGCTTTATAATCGCATTATTGATTTTAAGTTGAACTTTCTTACATTTTTGGTTGAAACAGATTATAATTGAATGTTTGCATAGGGAAACGCGAAGCGAAAGCCATCGATTGAGAAGAATAGTCCATTTATAGTCACTCATGCCTTCGAAACCCTTATTACTCGCTTTAAATGCTTTTATAATCTCATTATTGATTTTAAGTTGAATTTTCTTACATTTTTGGTTAAAACAGATTATAATTGAATGTTTTCCTCGAGAAACGTGAAGCGAAAGCTATCGATTGAGAAGAAAAGTCCATTTATAGTCACTCATTCCTTCGAAAGCCTTATTACTCGCTTTAAATGCTTTTATAATCTCATTATTGATTTTAAGTTGAATTTCCTTACATTTTTGGTTAAAACAGATTATAATTGAATGTTTGCCTCTGGGAAACGTGAAGCGAAAGCCATCGATTGAGAAGAAAAGTCCATTTATAGTCACTTATGCCTTCGAAAGCCTTATTTCTCGCTTTAAATGGTTTTATAATCTCATTATTGATTTTAAGTTGAATTTTCTTATATTTTTGGTTAAAACATATTATAATTGAATGTTTGCCTTCGGAAACGTGAAGCGAAAGCCATCGATTGAGAAAAAAAGTACATTTATAGTCACTCATACATTCGAAAGCCTTATTACTCGCTTAAAATGGTTTTATAATCGCATTATTGGTTTTAAGTTAAATTTTCGTACATTTTCGATTAAAACAGATTATATTTGAATGTTTGCCTCGAGAAACATGAAGCAAAAGCCATCGATCGATAAGAAAAGTCCATTTATAGTCACTCATGCCTTCGAAAGCCTTATTACTCGCTTTAAACAGCTTTTCTAATCTCATTATTGATTTCAAGTTGAATTTTCTTACATTTTTGGTTAAAACAGATTATATTTAAATGTTTACCTCGGGAAACGCGAAGTGAAAGCCATCGATTGAGAAGAAAAGTCCATTTATAGTCACTCATGCCTTCGAAAGCCTTATTACTAGTTTTAAATGGTTTTATAATTTCATTATTGATTTTAAGTTGAATTTTCTTACATTTTTGGTTAAAACAGATTATAATTGAATGTTTAACTCGGGAAACGTGAAGCGAAAGCCATCGATTGAGAAGAAAAGTCCATTTATAGTCACTCATGCCTTCGAAAGCCTTATTACTCGCTTTAAATAGCTTTTATAATCTCATTATTGATTTTAAGTTGAATTTTCTTACATTTCTGGTTAAAACAGATTATATTTAAATGTTTACCTCGAGAAACGTGAAGCGAAAGCCATCGATTGAGAAGAAAAATCCATTTATAGTCACTCATGCCTTCGAAAGCCTTATTACTCGCTTTAAATGGTTTTATATTCTTATTATTGATTTTAAGTTGAATTTTCTTATTTTTTGGTTGAAACAGATTATATTTGAATGTTTGCCTCGAGAAACATGAAGCAAAAGCCATCAATCGATAAGAAAAGTCCATTTATAGTCACTCATGCCTTCGAAAGCCTTATCACTCCTTTTAAATGCTTTTATAATCTCATTATTAATTTTAAGTTGAATTTTCTAACTTTTTTGGATAAAACAGATTATATTTAAATGTTTACCTCGGGAAACGCGAAGTGAAAGCCATCGATTGAGAAGAAAAGTCCATTTATAGTCACTCATGCCTTCGAAAGCCTTATTACTCGCTTAAAATGGTTTTATAATCGCATTATTGATTTTAAGTTGAGTTTTCTTATATTTTTCATTAAAACAGATTATATTTGATTGTTTGCCTTGAGAAACATGAAGCAAATGCCATCGATCGACAAGAAAAGTCCATTTATAGTCACTCATGCCTTCGAAAGCCTTATTACTCGCTTTAAATGGTTTTATATTCTTATTATTGATTTTAAGTTGAATTTTCTTACATTTTCGGTTGAAACAGATTATAATTGAATGTTTGCATAGGGAAACATGAAGCGAAAGCCATCGATTGAGAAGAAAAATCCATTTATAGTCGCTCATGCCTTCGAAAGCCTTATTACTCGCTTTAAATGGTTTTACAATCTCATTATTGATTTTAAGTTGAATTTTCTTACATTTTTGGTTACAACAGATTATATTTGAACGTTTTCCTTGAGAAAAATGAAGCAAAAGCCATCAATCGATAAGAAAAGTACATTTATAGTCACTCATACCTTCGAAAGCCTTATTACTCGCTTCAAATGGCTTTATAATCGCATTATTGATTTTAAGTTAAATTTTCTTATATTTTTGGCTACAACAGATTATATTTGAACGTCTGCCTCGAGAAACATGAAGCAAAAGCCATCAATCGAAAAGAAAAGTCCATTTATAGTCACTCATGCCTTCGAAAGCCTTATTACTCGCTTTAAATGGTTTTATATTCTTATTATTGATTTTAAGTTGAATTTTCCTACATTTTTGGTTGAAACAGATTATAATTGAATGTTTGCATAGGGAAACGTGAAGCGAAAGCCATCGATTGAGAAGAAAAATCCATTTATAGTCACTCATGCCTTCGAAAGCCTTATTACTCGCTTTAAATGGTTTTATAATCTCATTATTGATTTTAAGTTGAATTTTCTTACATTTTTGGTTAAAACAGATTATAATTGAATCTTTGCCTCAGGAAACGTGAAGCGAAAGCTATCGATTGAGAAGAAAAGTCCATTTATAGTCACGCATTCTTTCAAAAGCCTTATTACTCGCTTTAATTATAACCTCATTATTGATTTTAAGTTGAATTTTCTTAGATTTTTGGTTAAAACAGATTATATTTAAATGTTTACCTCGAGAAACGCGAAGTGAAAGCCATCGATTGAGAAGAAAAGCCCATTTATAGTCACTCATGCCTTCGAAAGCCTTATTACTCGTTTTAAATGGTTTTATAATTTCATTATTGATTTTAAGTTGAATTTTCTTACATTTTTGGTTAAAACAGAATATAATTGAATGTTTGCCTCGGGAAACGTGAAGCGAAAGCCATCGATTGAGAAGAAAAGTCTATTTATAGTCACTCATGCCTTCGAAAGCCTTATTACTCGCTTTAAATAGCTTTTATAATCTCATTATTGATTTTAAGTTTAATTTTCTAACATTTTTGGATAAAACAGATTATAATTAAATGTTTGCCTTGGGAAATTTGAAGCGAAAACTATCGATTGAGAAGAAAAGTACATTTATACTCACTCATACCTTCGAAAGTCTTATTACTCGCTTAAAATGGCTTTATAATCGCATTATTGATTTTAAGTTGAACTTTCTTACATTTTTGGTTGAAACAGATTATAATTGAATGTTTGCATAGGGAAACGCGAAGCGAAAGCCATCGATTGAGAAGAATAGTCCATTTATAGTCACTCATGCCTTCGAAACCCTTATTACTCGCTTTAAATGCTTTTATAATCTCATTATTGATTTGAAGTTGAATTTTCTTACATTTTTGGTTAAAACAGATTATAATTGAATGTTTTCCTCGAGAAACGTGAAGCGAAAGCTATCGATTGAGAAGAAAAGTCCATTTATAGTCACTCATTCCTTCGAAAGCCTTATTACTCGCTTTAAATGCTTTTATAATCTCATTATTGATTTTAAGTTGAATTTCCTTACATTTTTGGTTAAAACAGATTATAATTGAATGTTTGCCTCTGGGAAACGTGAAGCGAAAGCCATCGATTGAGAAGAAAAGTCCATTTATAGTCACTCATGCCTTCGAAAGCCTTATTACTCGCTTTAAATGCTTTTATCATCTCATTATTGATTTTAAGTTGAATTTTCTTACATTTTTGGTTAAAACAGATTATAATTGAATGTTTGCCTCGAGAAACATGAAGCAAAAGCCATCGATCGATAAGAAAAGTCCATTTATAGTCACTCATGCCTTCGAAAGCCTTATTTCTCGCTTTAAATGGTTTTATAATCTCATTATTGATTTTAAGTTGAATTTTCTTATATTTTTGGTTAAAACAGATTATAATTGAATGTTTGCCTTCGGAAACGTGAAGCGAAAGCCATCGATTGAGAAAAAAAGTACATTTATAGTCACTCATACCTTCGAAAGCCTTATTACTCGCTTAAAATGGTTTTATAATCGCATTATTGGTTTTAAGTTAAATTTTCGTACATTTTCGATTAAAACAGATTATATTTGAATGTTTGCCTCGAGAAACATGAAGCAAAAGCCATCGATCGATAAGAAAAGTCCATTTATAGTCACTCATGCCTTCGAAAGCCTTATTACTCGCTTTAAATAGCTTTTATAATCTCATTATTGATTTCAAGTTGAATTTTCTTACATTTTTGGTTAAAACAGATTATATTTAAATGTTTACCTCGAGAAACGCGAAGTGAAAGCCATCGATTGAGAAGAAAAGTCCATTTATAGTCACTCATGCCTTCGAAAGCCTTATTACTAGTTTTAACTGGTTTTATAATTTCATTATTGATTTTAAGTTGAATTTTCTTACATTTTTGGTTAAAACAGATTATAATTGAATGTTTAACTCGGGAAACGTGAAGCGAAAGCCATCGATTGAGAAGAAAAGTCCATTTATAGTCACTCATGCCTTCGAAAGCCTTATTACTCGCTTTAAATAGCTTTTATAATCTCATTATTGATTTTAAGTTGAATTTTCTTACATTTTTGGTTAAAACAGATTATATTTGAATGTTTGCCTCGAGAAACATGAAGCAAAAGCCATCAATCGATAAGAAAAGTCCATTTATAGTCACTCATGCCTTCGAAAGCCTTATTACTCCTTTTAAATGCTTTTATAATCTCATTATTAATTTTAAGTTGAATTTTCTAACTTTTTTGGATAAAACAGATTATATTTAAATGTTTATCTCGGGAAACGCGAAGTGAAAGCCATCGATTGAGAAGAAAAGTCCATTTATAGTCACTCATGCCTTCGAAAGCCTTATTACTCGCTTAAAATGGTTTTATAATCGCATTATTGATTTTAAGTTGAGTTTTCTTATATTTTTCATTAAAACAGATTATATTTGATTGTTTGCCTCGAGAAACGTGAAGCAAATGCCATCGATCGACAAGAAAAGTCCATTTATAGTCACTCATGCCTTCGAAAGCCTTATTACTCGCTTTAAATGGTTTTATATTCTTATTATTGATTTTAAGTTGAGTTTTCTTACATTTTCGGTTGAAACAGATTATAATTGAATGTTTGCATAGGGAAACATGAAGCGAAAGCCATCGATTGAGAAGAAAAATCCATTTATTGTCGCTCATGCCTTCGAAAGCCTTATTACTCGCTTTAAATGCTTTTACAATCTCATTATTGATTTTAAGTTGAATTTTCTTACATTTTTGGTTACAACAGATTATATTTGAACGTTTTCCTTGAGAAAAATGAAGCAAAAGCCATCAATCGATAAGAAAAGTACATTTATAGTCACTCATACCTTCGAAAGCCTTATTACTCGCTTCAAATGGCTTTATAATCGCATTATTGATTTTAAGTTAAATTTTCTTATATTTTTGGCTACAACAGATTATATTTGAACGTCTGCCTCGAGAAACATGAAGCAAAAGCCATCAATCGAAAAGAAAAGTCCATTTATAGTCACTCATGCCTTCGAAAGCCTTATTACTCGCTTTAAATGGTTTTATATTCTTATTATTGATTTTAAGTTGAATTTTCCTACATTTTTGGTTGAAACAGATTATAATTGAATGTTTGCATAGGGAAACGTGAAGCGAAAGCCATCGATTGAGAAGAAAAATCCATTTATAGTCACTCATGCCTTCGAAAGCCTTATTACTCGCTTTAAATGGTTTTATAATCTCATTATTGATTTTAAGTTGAATTTTCTTACATTTTTGGTTAAAACAGATTATAATTGAATCTTTGCCTCGGGAAACGTGAAGCGAAAGCTATCGATTGAGAAGAAAAGTCCATTTATAGTCACGCATTCTTTCGAAAGCCTTATTACTCGCTTTAATTATAACCTCATTATTGATTTTAAGTTGAATTTTCTTAGATTTTTGGTTAAAACAGATTATATTTAAATGTTTACCTCGGGAAACGCGAAGTGAAAGCCATCGATTGAGAAGAAAAGCCCATTTATAGTCACTCATGCCTTCGAAAGCCTTATTACTCGTTTTAAATGGTTTTATAATTTCATTATTGATTTTAAGTTGAATTTTCTTACATTTTTGGTTAAAACAGAATATAATTGAATGTTTGCCTCGGGAAACGTGAAGCGAAAGCCATCGATTGAGAAGAAAAGTCTATTTATAGTCACTCATGCCTTCGAAAGCCTTATTACTCGCTTTAAATAGCTTTTATAATCTCATTATTGATTTTAAGTTTAATTTTCTAACATTTTTGGATAAAACAGATTATAATTAAATGTTTGCCTTGGGAAATTTGAAGCGAAAACTATCGATTGAGAAGAAAAGTACATTTATACTCACTCATACCTTCGAACGTCTTATTACTCGCTTAAAATGGCTTTATAATCGCATTATTGATTTTAAGTTGAACATTCTTACATTTTTGGTTGAAACAGATTATAATTGAATGTTTGCATAGGGAAACGCGAAGCGAAAGCCATCGATTGAGAAGAATAGTCCATTTATAGTCACTCATGCCTTCGAAACCCTTATTACTCGCTTTAAATGCTTTTATAATCTCATTATTGATTTTAAGTTGAATTTTCTTACATTTTTGGTTAAAACAGATTATAATTGAATGTTTTCCTCGAGAAACGTGAAGCGAAAGCTATCGATTGAGAAGAAAAGTCCATTTATAGTCACTCATTCCTTCGAAAGCCTTATTACTCGCTTTAAATGCTTTTATAATCTCATTATTGATTTTAAGTTGAATTTCCTTACATTTTTGGTTAAAACAGATTATAATTGAATGTTTGCCACTGGGAAACGTGAAGCGAAAGCCATCGATTGAGAAGAAAAGTCCATTTATAGTCACTCATGCCTTCGAAAGCCTTATTACTCGCTTTAAATGCTTTTATAATCTCATTATTGATTTTAAGTTGAATTTTCTTACATTTTTGGTTAAAACAGATTATAATTGAATGTTTGCCTCGAGAAACATGAAGCAAAAGCCATCGATCGATAAGAAAAGTCCATTTATAGTCACTCATGCCTTCGAAAGCCTTATTACTCGTTTTAAATGCTTTTATAATCTCATTATTGATTTTAAGTTGAATTTTCTTACATTTTTGGTTAAAACAGACTATAATTGAATGTTTGCCTTCGGAAACGAGAAGCGAAAGCTATCGATTGAGAAGAAAAGTACATTTATAGTCAGTCATACCTTTGAAAGCCTTATTACTCGCTTACAATGGTTTTATAATCGCATTATTGATTTTAAGTTTAGTTTTCTTATATTTTTCATTAAAACAGATTATATTTGAATGTTTGCCTCGAGAAACATGAAGCGAAAGCTATCAATCGACAAGAAAAGTCCATTTATAGTCACTTATGCCTTCGAAAGCCTTATTACTCGCTTTAAATGGTTTTATATTCTTATTATTGATTTTAAGTTGAATTTTCTTATTTTTTGGTTGAAACAGATTATAATTGAATGTTTGCATAGGGAAACATGAAGCGAAAGCCATCGATTGGAAAGAAAAGTCCATTTATAGTCACTCATGCCTTCGAAAGCCTTATTACTCGCTTTAAATGCTTTTATAATCTCATTATTGATTTTAAGTTGAATTTTCTTACATTTTTTGTTAAAACAGATTATATTTAAATGTTTACCTCGAGAAACGTGAAGCGAAAGCCATCGATTGAGAAGAAAAGTCCATTTATAGTCACTCATGCCTTCGAAAGCCTTATTACTCGCTTTAAATGGTTTTATAATCTCATTATTGATTTTAAGTTGAATTTTCTTACATTTTTGGTTAAAACAAATTATAATTGAATGTTTGCCTTGGGAAACGTGAAGCGAAAGCCATCGATTGAGAAGAAAAGTCCATTTATAGTCACTCATGCCTTCGAAACCCTTATTACTCGCTTTAAATGCTTTTATAATCTCATTATTGATTTTAAGTTGAATTTTCTTACATTTTTGGTTAAAACAGATTATATTTAAATGTTTACCTCGAGAAACGTGAAGCGAAAGCCATCGATTGAGAAGAAAAGTCCATTTATAGTCACTCATGCCTTCGAAAGCCTTATTACTCGCTTTAAATGGTTTTATAATCTCATTATTGATTTTAAGTTGAATTTTCTTACATTTTTGGTTAAAACAAATTATAATTGAATGTTTGCCTTGGGAAACGTGAAGCGAAAGCCATCGATTGAGAAGAAAAGTCCATTTATAGTCGCTCATGCCTTCGAAAGCCTTATTACTCGCTTTAAATTGCTTTTATAATCTCATTATTGATTTTAAGTTGAATTTTCTTACATTTTTGGATAAAACAGATTATATTTGAATGTTTGCCTCGAGAAACATGAAGTAAAAGCCATCGATCGATAAGAAAAGTGCATTTATAGTCACTCATGCCTTTGAAAGCCTTATTACTCGCTTTAAATGCTTTTATAATCTCATTATTGATTTTAAGTTTAATTTTCTAACATTTTTGGATAAAACAGATTATAATTAAATGTTTGCCTTGGGAAATTTGAAGCGAAAACTATCGATTGAGAAGAAAAGTACATTTATACTCACTCATACCTTCGAAAGTCTTATTACTCGCTTAAAATGGCTTTATAATCGCATTATTGATTTGAAGTTGAATTTTCTTACATTTTTGGTTGAAACATAGTATAATTGAATGTTTGCATAGGGAAACGCGAAGCGAAAGCCATCGATTGAGAAGAATAGTCCATTTATAGTCACTCATGCCTTCGAAACCCTTATTACTCGCTTTAAATGCTTTTATAATCTCATTATTGATTTTAAGTTGAATTTTCTTACATTTTTTGTTAAAACAGATTATAATTGAATGTTTTCCTCGAGAAACGTGAAGCGAAAGCTATCGATTGAGAAGAAAAGTCCATTTATAGTCACTCATTCCTTCGAAAGCCTTATTACTCGCTTTAAATGCTTTTATAATCTCATTATTGATTTTAAGTTGAATTTCCTTACATTTTTGGTTAAAACAGATTATAATTGAATGTTTGCCTCTGGGAAACGTGAAGCGAAAGGCATCGATTGCGAAGAAAAGTCCATTTATAGTCACTCATGCCTTCGAAAGCCTTAATACTCGCTTTAAATGCTTTTGTAATCTCATTATTGATTTTAAGTTGAATTTTCTTACATTTTTGGTTAAAACAGATTATAATTGAATGTTTGCCTCGAGAAACATAGCAAAAGCCATCGATCGATAAGAAAAGTCCATTTATAGTCACTCATGCCTTCGAAAGCCTTATTTCTCGCTTTAAATGGTTTTATAATCTCATTATTGATTTTAAGTTGAATTTTCTTATATTTTTGGTTAAAACATATTATATTTGATTGTTTGCCTCGAGAAACGTGAAGCAAAAGCCATCGATCGACAAGAAAAGTCCATTTATAGTCACTTATGCCTTCGAAAGCCTTATTACTCGCTTTAAATGGTTTTATATTCTTATTATTGATTTTAAGTTGAATTTTCTTACATTTTCGGTTGAAACAGATTATAATTGAATGTTTGCATAGGGAAACATGAAGCGAAAGCCATCGATTGAGAAGAAAAATCCATTTATAGTCGCTCATGCCTTCGAAAGCCTTATTACTCGCTTTAAATGCTTTTACAATCTCATTATTGATTTTAAGTTGAATTTTCTTACATTTTTGGTTACAACAGATTATATTTGAACGTTTGCCTTGAGAAAAATGAAGCAAAAGCCATCAATCGATAAGAAAAGTACATTTATAGTCACTCATACCTTCGAAAGCCTTATTACTCGCTTCAAATGGCTTTATAATCGCATTATTGATTTTAAGTTAAATTTTCTTATATTTTTGGCTACAACAGATTATATTTGAACGTCTGCCTCGAGAAACATGAAGCAAAAGCCATCAATCGAAAAGAAAAGTCCATTTATAGTCACTCATGCCTTCGAAAGCCTTATTACTCGCTTTAAATGGTTTTATATTCTTATTATTGATTTTAAGTTGAATTTTCCTACATTTTTGGTTGAAACAGATTATAATTGAATGTTTGCATAGGGAAACGTGAAGCGAAAGCCATCGATTGAGAAGAAAAATCCATTTATAGTCACTCATGCCTTCGAAAGCCTTATTACTCACTTTAAATGGTTTTATAATCTCATTATTGATTTTAAGTTGAATTTTCTTACATTTTTGGTTAAAACAGATTATAATTGAATCTTTGCCTCAGGAAACGTGAAGCGAAAGCTATCGATTGAGAAGAAAAGTCCATTTATAGTCACGCATTCTTTCGAAAGCCTTATTACTCGCTTTAATTATAACCTCATTATTGATTTTAAGTTGAATTTTCTTAGATTTTTGGTTAAAACAGATTATATTTAAATGTTTACCTCGGGAAACGCGAAGTGAAAGCCATCGATTGAGAAGAAAAGCCCATTTATAGTCACTCATGCCTTCGAAAGCCTTATTACTCGTTTTAAATGGTTTTATAATTTCATTATTGATTTTAAGTTGAATTTTCTTACATTTTTGGTTAAAACAGAATATAATTGAATGTTTGCCTCGGGAAACGTGAAGCGAAAGCCATCGATTGAGAAGAAAAGTCTATTTATAGTCACTCATGCCTTCGAAAGCCTTATTACTCGCTTTAAATAGCTTTTATAATCTCATTATTGATTTTAAGTTTAATTTTCTAACATTTTTGGATAAAACAGATTATAATTAAATGTTTGCCTTGGGAAATTTGAAGCGAAAACTATCGATTGAGAAGAAAAGTACATTTATACTCACTCATACCTTCGAACGTCTTATTACTCGCTTAAAATGGCTTTATAATCGCATTATTGATTTTAAGTTGAATTTTCTTACATTTTTGGTTGAAACAGATTATAATTGAATGTTTGCATAGGGAAACGCGAAGCGAAAGCCATCGATTGAGAAGAATAGTCCATTTATAGTCACTCATGCCTTCGAAACCCTTATTACTCGCTTTAAATGCTTTTATAATCTCATTATTGATTTTAAGTTGAATTTTCTTACATTTTTGGTTAAAATAGATTATAATTGAATGTTTTCCTCGAGAAACGTGAAGCGAAAGCTATCGATTGAGAAGAAAAGTCCATTTATAGTCACTCATTCCTTCGAAAGCCTTATTACTCGCTTTAAATGCTTTTATAATCTCATTATTGATTTTAAGTTGAATTTCCTTACATTTTTGGTTAAAACAGATTATAATTGAATGTTTGCCTCTGGGAAACGTGAAGCGAAAGCCATCGATTGAGAAGAAAAGTCCATTTATAGTCACTCATGCCTTCGAAAGCCTTATTACTCGCTTTAAATGCTTTTATAATCTCATTATTGATTTTAAGTTGAATTTTCTTACATTTTTGGTTAAAACAGATTATAATTGAATGTTTGCCTCGAGAAACATGAAGCAAAAGCCATCGATCGATAAGAAAAGTCCATTTATAGTCACTCATGCCTTCAAAAGCCTTATTTCTCGCTTTAAATGGTTTTATAATCTCATTATTGATTTTAAGTTGAATTTTCTTATATTTTTGGTTAAAACAGATTATAATTGAATGTTTGCCTTCGGAAACGTGAAGCGAAAGCCATCGATTGAGAAAAAAAGTACATTTATAGTCACTCATACCTTCGAAAGCCTTATTACTCGCTTAAAATGGTTTTATAATCGCATTATTGGTTTTAAGTTAAATTTTCGTACATTTTCGATTAAAACAGATTATATTTGAATGTTTGCCTCGAGAAACATGAAGCAAAAGCCATCGATCGATAAGAAAAGTCAATTTATAGTCACTCATGCCTTCGAAAGCCTTATTACTCGCTTTAAATAGCTTTTATAATCTCATTATTGATTTCAAGTTGAATTTTCTTACATTTTAGGTTAAAACAGATTATATTTAAATGTTTACCTCGGGAAACGCGAAGTGAAAGCCATCGATTGAGAAGAAAAGTCCATTTATAGTCACTCATGCCTTCGAAAGCCTTATTACTAGTTTTAAATTGTTTTATAATTTCATTATTGATTTTAAGCTGAATTTTCTTACATTTTTGGTTAAAACAGATTATAATTGAATGTTTAACTCGGGAAACGTGAAGCGAAAGCCATCGATTGAGAAGAAAAGTCTATTTATAGTCACTCATGCCTTCGAAAGCCTTATTACTCGCTTTAAATAGCTTTCATAATCTCATTATTGATTTTAAGTTGAATTTTCTTACATTTTTGGTTAAAACAGATTATATTTGAATGTTTGCCTCGAGAAACATGAAGCAAAAGCCATCAATCGATAAGAAAAGTCCATTTATAGTCACTCATGCCTTCGAAAGCCTTATTACTCCTTTTAAATGCTTTTATAATCTCATTATTAATTTTAAGTTGAATTTTCTAACTTTTTTGGATAAAACAGATTATATTTAAATGTTTATCTCGGGAAACGCGAAGTGAAAGCCATCGATTGAGAAGAAAAGTCCATTTATAGTCACTCATGCCTTCGAAAGCCTTATTACTCGCTTTAAATGGTTTTATAATCGCATTATTGATTTTAAGTTGAATTTTTTTACATTTTCGGTTGAAACAGATTATAATTGAATGTTTGCATAGGGAAACATGAAGCGAAAGCCATCGATTGAGAAGAAAAATCCATTTATAGTCGCTCATGCCTTCGAAAGCCTTATTACTCGCTTTAAATGCTTTTATAATCTCATTATTGATTTTACGTTGAATTTTCTTACATTTTTGGTTACAACAGATTATAATTGAATGTTTGCCTTCAGAAACGTGAAGCGAAAGCTATCGATTAAGAAGAAAAGTCCATTTATAGTCACGCATTCTTTCGAAAGCCTTATTACTCGCTTTAAATGCTTTTATAATCTCATTATTGATTTCAAGTTGAATTTTCTTACATTTTAGGTTAAAACAGATTATATTTAAATGTTTACCTCGGGAAACGCGAAGTGAAAGCCATCGATTGAGAAGAAAAGTCCATTTATAGTCACTCATGCCTTCGAAAGCCTTATTACTAGTTTTAAATTGTTTTATAATTTCATTATTGATTTTAAGCTGAATTTTCTTACATTTTTGGTTAAAACAGATTATAATTGAATGTTTAACTCGGGAAACGTGAAGCGAAAGCCATCGATTGAGAAGAAAAGTCCATTTATAGTCACTCATGCCTTCGAAAGCCTTATTACTCGCTTTAAATAGCTTTTATAATCTCATTATTGATTTTAAGTTGAATTTTCTTACATTTTTGGTTAAAACAGATTATATTTGAAAGTTTGCCTCGAGAAACATGAAGCAAAAGCCATCAATCGATAAGAAAAGTCCATTTATAGTCACTCATGCCTTCGAAAGCCTTATTACTCCTTTTAAATGTTTTTATAATCTCATTATTAATTTTAAGTTGAATTTTCTAACATTTTTGGATAAAACAGATTATAATTAAATGTTTGCCTATGGAAACTTGAAGCGAAAGCCATCGATTGAGAAGAAAAGTACATTTATAGTCACTCATACCTTCGAAAGCCTTATTACTCGCTTCAAATGGCTTTATAATCGCATTATTGATTTTAAGTTAAATTTTCTTATATTTTTGGTTACAACAGATTATATTTGAACGTTTGCCTCGAGAAACATGAAGCGAAAGCCATCGATTGAGAAGAAAAATCCATTTATAGTCGCTCATGCCTTCGAAAGCCTTATTACTCGCTTTAAATGCTTTTATAATCTCATTATTGATTTTAAGTTGAATTTTCTTACATTTTTGGTTACAACAGATTATATTTGAACGTTTGCCTCGAGAAAAATGAAGCAAAAGCCATCAATCGATAAGAAAAGTACATTTATAGTCACTCATACCTTCGAAAGCCTTATTACTCGCTTCAAATGGCTTTATAATCGCATTATTGATTTTAAGTTAAATTTTCTTATATTTTTGGCTACAACAGATTATATTTGAACGTCTGCCTCGAGAAACATGAACCAAAAGCCATCAATCGAAAAGAAAAGTCCATTTATAGTCACTCATGCCTTCGAAAGCCTTATTACTCGCTTTAAATGGTTTTATATTCTTATTATTGATTTTAAGTTGAATTTTCCTACATTTTTGGTTGAAACAGATTATTATTGAATGTTTGCATAGGGAAACGTGAAGCGAAAGCCATCGATTGAGAAGAAAAATCCATTTATAGTCACTCATGCCTTCGAAAGCCTTATTACTCGCTTTAAATGGTTTTATAATCTCATTATTGATTTTAAGTTGAATTTTCTTACATTTTTGGTTAAAACAGATTATAATTGAATCTTTGCCTCAGGAAACGTGAAGCGAAAGCTATCGATTGAGAAGAAAAGTCCATTTATAGTCACGCATTCTTTCGAAAGCCTTATTACTCGCTTTAAATGCTTTTATAATCTCATTATTGACTTTAAGTTGAATTTTCTTAGATTTTTGGTTAAAACAGATTATATTTAAATGTTTACCTCGAGAAACGCGAAGTGAAAGCCATCGATTGAGAAGAAAAGCCCATTTATAGTCACTCATGCCTTCGAAAGCCTTATTACTCGTTTTAAATGGTTTTATAATTTCATTATTGATTTTAAGTTGAATTTTCTTACATTTTTGGTTAAAACAGAATATAATTGAATGTTTGCCTCGGGAAACGTGAAGCGAAAGCCATCGATTGAGAAGAAAAGTCTATTTATAGTCACTCATGCCTTCGAAAGCCTTATTACTCGCTTTAAATAGCTTTTATAATCTCATTATTGATTTTAAGTCGAATTTTATTACATTTTTGGTTAAAACAGATTTTATTTGAATGTTTGCCTCGAGAAACATGAAGCAAAAGCCATCAATCGATAAGAAAAGTCCATTTATAGTCACTCATGCCTTCGAAAGCCTTATTACTCCTTTTAAATGCTTTTATAATCTCATTATTAATTTTAAGTTGAATTTTCTAACATTTTTGAATAAAACAGATTATAATTAAATGTTTGCCTTGGGAAACTTGAAGCGAAAGCTATCGATTGAGAAGAAAAGTACATTTATAGTCACTCATACCTTCGAAAGCCTTATTACTCGCTTCCAATGGCTTTATAATCGTATTATTGATTTTACGTTAAATTTTCTTATATTTTTGGTTACAACAGATTATATTTGAACGTTTGCCTCGAGAAACATGAAGCAAAAGCCATCAATCGATAAGAAAAGTCCATTTATAGTCACTCATGCCTTCGAAAGCCTTATTACTCGCTTTAAATGGTTTTATATTCTTATTATTGATTTTAAGTTGAATTTTCCTACATTTTTTGTTGAAACAGATTATAATTGAATGTTTGCATAGGGAAACGTGAAGCGAAAGCCATCGATTGAGAAGAAAAATCCATTTATAGTCACTCATGCCTTCGAAAGCCTTATTACTCGCTTTAAATGCTTTTATAATCTCATTATTGATTTTAAGTTGAATTTTCTTACATTTTTGGTTAAAACAGATTATAATAGAATGTTTGCCTCAGGAAACGTGAAGCGAAAGCCATCGATTGAGAAGAAAAGTCCATTTATAGTCACGCATTCCTTCGAAAGCCTTATTACTCGCTTTAAATGCTTTTATAATCTCATTATTGATTTTAAGTTGAATTTTCTTACATTTTTGGTTAAAACAGATTATAATTGAATGTTTGCCTTCAGAAACGTGAAGCGAAAGCTATCGATTGAGAAGAAAAGTACATTTATAGTCAGTCATACCTTCGAAAGCCTTATTACTCGCTTAAAATGGTTTTATAATCGCATTATTGATTTTAAGTTGAGTTTTCTTATATGTTTTATTAAAACAGATTATAATTGAATGTTTGCCTCAGGAAACGTGAAGCGAAAGCTATCGATTGAGAAGAAAAGTCCATTTATAGTCACGCATTCCTTCGAAAGCCTTATTACTCGCTTTAAATGCTTTTATAATCGCATTATTGATTTTAAGTTGAATTTTCTTAGATTTTTGGTTAAAACAGATTATATTTAAATGTTTACCTCGGGAAACGCGAAGTGAAAGCCATCGATTGAGAAGAAAAGCCCATTTATAGTCACTCATGCCTTCGAAAGCCTTATTACTCGTTTTAAATGGTTTTATAATTTCATTATTGATTTTAAGTTGAATTTTCTTACATTTTTGGTTAAAACAGAATATAATTGAATGTTTGCCTCGGGAAACGTGAAGCGAAAGCCATCGATTGAGAAGAAAAGTCTATTTATAGTCACTCATGCCTTCGAAATACTTATTACTCGCTTTAAATAGCTTTTATAATCTCATTATTGATTTTAAGTTTAATTTTCTAACATTTTTGGATAAAACAGATTATAATTAAATGTTTGTCTTGGGAAATTTGAAGCGAAAACTATCGATTGAGAAGAAAAGTACATTTATACTCACTCATACCTTCGAAAGTCTTATTACTCGCTGAAAATGGCTTTATAATCGCATTATTGATTTACATTTTTGGTTGAAACAGATTATAATTGAATGTTTGCATAGGGAAACGTGAAGCAAAAGCCATCGATTGAGAAGAAAAGTCCATTTATAGTCACTCATGCCTTCGAAAGCTTTATTACTCGCTTTAAACGCTTTTATAATCTCATTATTGATTTTAAGTTGAATTTTCTTACAGTTTTGGTTGAAACAGATTATAATTGAATGTTTGCATAGGGAAACGTGAAGCGAAAGCCATCGATTGAGAAGAAAAGTCCATTTATAGTCACTCATGCCTTCGAAAGCCTTATTACTCGCTTTAAATGCTTTTATTATCTCATTATTGATTTTAAGTTGAATTTTCTTACATTTTTGGTTAAAATGGATTATAATTGAAATTTACCTCGGGACACGTGAAGCGAAAGCCATTGATTGGGAAGAAAAGCTATTTATAGTCACTCACACCTTCGAAAGCCTTATTACTCGCTTAAAATGCTTTTATAATCGCATTATTGATTTAAAGTTGAATTTTCTTACATTTTTTGTTAAAATAGATTGTAATTAAATGTTTGCCTTAGAAAATATGAAGCGAGAGCCATCGATTGGTAAGAAAAGTCCATTTATAGTCACTCATGCCTTCGAAAGCCTTATTACTCGCTTTAAACGCTTTTATAATCTCATTATTGATTTTAAGTTGAATTTTCTTACATTTTTGGTTGAAACAGATTATAATTGAATGTTTGCATAGGGAAACGTGAAGCGAAAGCCATCGATTGAGAAGAAAAGTCCATTTATAGTCACTCATGCCTTCGAAAGCCTTATTACTCGCTTTAAATGCTTTTATAATCTCATTATTGATTTTAAGTTGAATTTTCCTACATTTTTGGTTAAAATAGATTGTAATTAAATGTTTGCCTTAGAAAACATGAAGCGAAAGCCATCGATTGGTAAGAAAAGTCCATTTATAGTCACTCATGCCTTCGAAAGGCTTATTACTCGCTTTAAATGTTTTTATAATCTCATTATTGATTTTAAGTTGAATTTTCTTACATTTTTGGTTAAAATAGATTGTAATTAAATGTTTGCCTTAGAAAACATGAAGCGAAAGCCATCGATTGGTAAGAAAAGTCCATTTATAGTCACTCATGCCTTCGAAAGCCTTATTACTCGCTTTAAACGCTTTTATAATCTCATTATTGATTTTAAGTTGAATTTTCTTACATTTTTGGTTGAAACAGATTATAATTGAATGTTTGCATAGGGAAACGTGAAGCGAAAGCCATCGATTGAGAAGAAAAGTCCATTTATAGTCACTCATGCCTTCGAAAGCCTTATTACTCGCTTTAAACGCTTTTATAATCTCATTATTGATTTTAAGTTGAATTTTCTTACATTTTTGGTTGAAACAGATTATAATTGAATGTTCGCATAGGGAAACGTGAAGCGAAAGCCATCGATTGAGAAGAAAAGTCCATTTATAGTCACTCATGCCTTCGAAAGCCTTATTACTCGCTTTAAATGCTTTTATTATCTCATTATTGATTTTAAGTTGAATTTTCTTACATTTTTGGTTAAAATGGATTATAATTGAAATTTACCTCGGGACACGTGAAGCGAAAGCCATTGATTGGGAAGAAAAGTACATTTATAGTCACTCACACCTTTGAAAGCCTTATTACTCGCTTAAAATGCTTTTATAATCGCATTATTGATTTAAAGTTGAATTTTCTTACATTTTTTGTTAAAATAGATTGTAATTAAATGTTTGCCTTAGAAAATATGAAGCGAAAGCCATCGATTGGTAAGAAAAGTCCATTTATAGTCACTCATGCCTTCGAAAGCCTTATTACTCGCTTTAAACGCTTTTATAATCTCATTATTGATTTTAAGTTGAATTTTCTTACATTTTTGGTTGAAACAGATTATAATTGAATGTTTGCATAGGGAAACATGAAGCGAAAGCCATCGATTGAGAAGAAAAGTCCATTTATAGTCACTCATGCCTTCGAAAGCCTTATTACTCGCTTTAAATGCTTTTATAATCTCATTATTGATTTTAAGTTGAATTTTCCTACATTTTTGGTTAAAATAGATTGTAATTAAATGTTTGCCTTAGAAAACATGAAGCGAAAGCCATCGATTGGTAAGAAAAGTCCATTTATAGTCACTCATGCCTTCGAAAGGCTTATTACTCGCTTTAAATGTTTTTATAATCTCATTATTGATTTTAAGTTGAATTTTCTTACATTTTTGGTTGAAACAGATTATAATTGAATGTTTGCATAGGGAAACGTGAAGCGAAAGCCATCGATTGAAAAGAAAAGTCCATTTAAAGTCACTCATGCCTTCGAAAGCCTTATTACTCGCTTTAAATGCTTTTATAATCTCATTATTGATTTTAAGTTGAATTTTCTCACAGTTTTTGTTAAAACAGATTATATTTGAATGTTTGCCTCGAGAAAAATGAAGCAAAAGCCATCGACCGATAAGAAAAGTCCATTTATAGTCACTCATGCCTTCGAAAGACTTATTACTCGCTTTAAATGCTTTTATAATCTCATTATGGATTTTAAGTTGAATTTTCTTACATTTTTGGTTAAAACGGATTATATAAAAAAGTTTGCCTTGGGAAACGTGAAGCGAAAGGCATCGATTAAGAAGAAAAGTCCATTTAAAATCACTCATGCCTTCGAAAGCCTTACTACTCGCTTTAAATGGTTTTATAATCTCATTATTGATTTTAAGTTGAATTTTCTTACATTTTTGGTTAAAATGGATTGTAATTAAATGTTTGCCTTAGAAAACATGAAGCGAAAGCCATCGATTGGTAAGAAAAGTCCATTTATAGTCACTCATGCCTTCGAAAGCTTTATTACTCGCTTTAAACGCTTTTATAATCTCATTATTGATTTTAAGTTGAATTTTCTTACAGTTTTGGTTGAAACAGATTATAATTGAATGTTTGCATAGGGAAACGTGAAGCGAAAGCCATCGATTGAGAAGAAAAGTCCATTTATAGTCACTCATGCCTTCGAAAGCCTTATTACTCGCTTTAAATGCTTTTATTATCTCATTATTGATTTTAAGTTGAATTTTCTTACATTTTTGGTTAAAATGGATTATAATTGAAATTTACCTCGGGACACGTGAAGCGAAAGCCATTGATTGGGAAGAAAAGTACATTTATAGTCACTCACACCTTCGAAAGCCTTATTACTCGCTTAAAATGCTTTTATAATCGCATTATTGATTTAAAGTTGAATTTTCTTACATTTTTTGTTAAAATAGATTGTAATTAAATGTTTGCCTTAGAAAATATGAAGCGAGAGCCATCGATTGGTAAGAAAAGTCCATTTATAGTCACTCATGCCTTCGAAAGCCTTATTACTCGCTTTAAACGCTTTTATAATCTCATTATTGATTTTAAGTTGAATTTTCTTACATTTTTGGTTGAAACAGATTATAATTGAATGTTTGCATAGGGAAACGTGAAGCGAAAGCCATCGATTGAGAAGAAAAGTCCATTTATAGTCACTCATGCCTTCGAAAGCCTTATTACTCGCTTTAAACGCTTTTATAATCTCATTATTGATTTTAAGTTGAATTTTCTTACATTTTTGGTTGAAACAGATTATAATTGAATGTTTGCCTCGGGAAACGTGAAGCGAAAGCCATCGATTGAGAAGAAAAGTCCATTTATAGTCACTCATGCCTTCGAAAGCCTTATTACTCGCTTTAAACGCTTTTATAATCTCATTATTGATTTTAAGTTGAATTTTCTTACATTTTTGGTTGAAACAGATTATAATTGAATGTTCGCATAGGGAAACGTGAAGCGAAAGCCATCGATTGAGAAGAAAAGTCCATTTATAGTCACTCATGCCTTCGAAAGCCTTATTACTCGCTTTAAATGCTTTTATTATCTCATTATTGATTTTAAGTTGAATTTTCTTACATTTTTGGTTAAAATGGATTATAATTGAAATTTACCTCGGGACACGTGAAGCGAAAGCCATTGATTGGGAAGAAAAGTACATTTATAGTCACTCACACCTTCGAAAGCCTTATTACTCGCTTAAAATGCTTTTATAATCGCATTATTGATTTAAAGTTGAATTTTCTTACATTTTTTGTTAAAATAGATTGTAATTAAATGTTTGCCTTAGAAAATATGAAGCGAAAGCCATCGATTGGTAAGAAAAGTCTATTTATAGTCACTCATGCCTTCGAAAGCCTTATTACTCGCTTTAAACGCTTTTATAATCTCATTATTGATTTTAAGTTGAATTTTCTTACATTTTTGGTTGAAACAGATTATAATTGAATGTTTGCATAGGGAAACGTGAAGCGAAAGCCATCGATTGAGAAGAAAAGTCCATTTATAGTCACTCATGCCTTCGAAAGCCTTATTACTCGCTTTAAATGCTTTTATAATCTCATTATTGATTTTAAGTTGAATTTTCCTACATTTTTGGTTAAAATAGATTGTAATTAAATGTTTGCCTTAGAAAACATGAAGCGAAAGCCATCGATTGGTAAGAAAAGTCCATTTATAGTCACTCATGCCTTCGAAAGGCTTATTACTCGCTTTAAATGTTTTTATAATCTCATTATTGATTTTAAGTTGAATTTTCTTACATTTTTGGTTGAAACAGATTATAATTGAATGTTTGCATAGGGAAACGTGAAGCGAAAGCCATCGATTGAAAAGAAAAGTCCATTTAAAGTCACTCATGCCTTCGAAAGCCTTATTACTCGCTTTAAATGCTTTTATAATCTCATTATTGATTTTAAGTTGAATTTTCTCACAGTTTTTGTTAAAACAGATTATATTTGAATGTTTGCCTCGAGAAAAATGAAGCAAAAGCCATCGACCGATAAGAAAAGTCCATTTATAGTCACTCATGCCTTCGAAAGACTTATTACTCGCTTTAAATGCTTTTATAATCTCATTATGGATTTTAAGTTGAATTTTCTTACATTTTTGGTTAAAACGGATTATATAAAAAAGTTTGCCTTGGGAAACGTGAAGCGAAAGCCATCGATTAAGAAGAAAAGTCCATTTAAAATCACTCATGCGTTCGAAAGCCTTACTACTCGCTTTAAATGGTTTTATAATCTCATTATTGATTTTAAGTTGAATTTTCTTACATTTTTGGTTAAAATGGATTGTAATTAAATGTTTGCCTTAGAAAACATGAAGCGAAAGCCATCGATTGGTAAGAAAAGTCCATTTATAGTCACTCATGCCTTCGAAAGACTTATTACTCGCTTTAAATGCTTTTATAATCTCATTATGGATTTTAAGTTGAATTTTCTTACATTTTTGGTTAAAACGGATTATATAAAAAAGTTTACCTTGGGAAACGTGAAGCGAAAGCCATCGATTAAGAAGAAAAGTCCATTTAAAGTCACTCATGCCTTCGAAAGCCTTACTACTCGCTTTAAATGGTTTTATAATTTCATTATTGATTTTAAGTTGAATTTTCTTACATTTTTGGTTAAAATGGATTGTAATTAAATGTTTGCCTTAGAAAACATGAAGCGAAAGCCATCGATTGGTAAGAAAAGTCCATTTATAGTCACTCATGCCTTCGAAAGCCTTATTACTCGCTTTAAATGCTTTTATTATCTCATTATTGATTTTAAGTTGAATTTTCTTACATTTTTGGTTAAAATAGATTATAATTGAAATTTGCCTCGGGAAACGTGTAGCGAAAGCCATTGATTGGGAAGAAAAGTACATTTATAGTCACTCACACCTTCGAAAGCCTTATTACTCGCTTAAAATGCTTTTATAATCGCATTATTGATTTAAAGTTGAATTTTCTTACATTTTTGGTTAAAATAGATTGTAATTAAATGTTTGCCTTAGAAAACATGAAGCGAAAGCCATCGATTGGTAAGAAAAGTCCATTTATAGTCACTCATGCCTTCGAAAGCCTTATTACTCGCTTTAAACGCTTTTATAATCTCATTATTGATTTTAAGTTGAATTTTCTTACATTTTTGGTTGAAACAGATTATAATTGAATGTTTGCATAGGGAAACGTGAAGCGAAAGCCATCGATTGAGAAGAAAAGTCCATTTATAGTCACTCATGCCTTCGAAAGCCTTATTACTCGCTTTAAATGCTTTTATAATCTCATTATGGATTTTAAGTTGAATTTTCTTACATTTTTGGTTAAAACGAATTATATAAAAAAGTTTGCCTTGGGAAACGTGAAGCGAAAGCCATCGTTTAAGAAGAAAAGTCCATTTAAAGTCACTCATGCCTTCGAAAGCCTTACTACTCGCTTTAAATGGTTTTATAATCTCATTATTGATTTTAAGTTGAATTTTCTTACATTTTTGGTTAAAATAGATTATAATTGAATGTTTGCCTCGAGAAACGTGAAGCGAAAGCCATCAATTGAGAAGAAAAGTCCATTTATAGTCACTCATGCCTTCGAAAGCCTTATTCCCCATTTAAAATGGTTTTATAATCTAATTATTGATTTTATGTTGAATTTTCTTACATTTTTGGTTAAAATAGATTGTTATTAAATGTTTGCCTTAGAAAACATGAAGCGAAAGCCATCTATTGGTAAGAAAAGTCCATTTATAGTCACTCATGCCTTCGAAAGCCTTATTACTCGCTTTAAATGCTTTTATAATCTCATTATTGATTTTAAGTTGAATTTTCTCACATTTTTTGTTAAAACAGATTATATTTGAATGTTTGCCTCAAGAAACGTGAAACGAAAGCCATCGATTGAGAAGAAATGTCCATTTATAGTCACTCATGCCTTCGAAAGCCTTATTACTCGCTTTAAATGCTTTTATAATCTCATTATTGATTTTAAGTTGAATTTTCTCACATTTTTTGTTAAAACAGATTATATTTGAATGTTTGCCTCGAGAAAAATAAAGCAAAAACCATCGATCGATAAGAAAAGTCCATTTATAGTCACTCATGCCTTCGAAAGACTTATTACTCGCTTTAAATGCTTTTATAATCTCATTATGGATTTTAAGTTGAATTTTCTTACATTTTTGGTTAAAACAGATTATATAAAAAAGTTTGCCTTGGGAAACGTGAAGCGAAAGCCATCGATGAAGAAGAAAAGTCCATTTAAAGTCACTCATGCCTTTGAAAGCCTTATAACTCGCTTTAAATGGTTTTATAATCTCATTACTGATTTTAAGTTGAATTTTCTTACATTTTTGGTTAAAATAGATTATAATTGAATGTTTGCCTCGGGAAACGTTAAGCGAAAGCCATCGATTGAGAAGAAAAGTCTATTTATAGTCACTCATGCCTTCGAAAGCCTTATTACTCGCTTTAAATGCTTTTATAATCTCATTATTGATTTTAAGTTGAATTTTCTTACATTTTTGGTTAAAATAGATTGTAATTAAATGTTTGCCTTAGAAAACATGAAGCGAAAGCCGTCGATTGGTAGGAAAAGTCCATTTATAGCCACTCATGCCTTCGAAAGCCTTATTACTCGCTTTAAATGCTTTTATTATCTCATTATTGATTTTAAGTTGAATTTTCTTACATTTTTGGTTAAAACGGATTATAATTGAAATTTGCCTCGGGAAACGTGAAGCGAAAGCTATTGATTGGGAAGAAAAGTGCATTTATAGTCACTCACACCTTCGAAAGCCTTATTACTCGCTTAACATGCTTTTATAATCGCATTATTGATTTAAAGTTGAATTTTCTTACATTTTTGGTTAAAATAGATTGTAATTAAATGTTTGCCTTAGAAAACATGAAGCGAAAGCCATCGATTGGTAAGAAAAGTCCATTTATAGTCACTCATTCCTTCGAAAGCCTTATTACTCGCTTTAAACGCTTTTATAATCTCATTATTGATTTTAAGTTGAATTTTCTTACATTTTGGTTGAAACAGATTATAATTGAATGTTTGCATAGGGAAACGTGAAATGAAAGCCATCGATTGAGAAGAAAAGTCCATTTATAGTCACTCATGCCTTCGAAAGCCTTATTACTCGCTTTAAATGCTTTTATAACCTCATTATTGATTTTAAGTTGAATTTTCCTACATTTTTGGTTAAAATAGATTGTAATTAAATGTTTGCCTTAGAAAACATGAAGCGAAAGCCATCGATTGGTAAGAAAAGTCCATTTATAGTCACTCATGCCTTCGAAAGCCTTATTACTCGCTTTAAATGTTTTTATAATCTCATTATTGATTTTAAGTTGAATTTTCTTACATTTTTGGTTGAAACAGATTATAATTGAATGTTTGCATAGGGAAACGTGAAGCGAAAGCCATCGATTGAGAAGAAAAGTCTATTTATAGTCACTCATGCCTTCGAAAGCCTTATTACTCGCTTTAAATGCTTTTATAAGCTCATTATTGATTTTAAGTTGAATTTTCTTACATTTTTGGTTAAAACAGATTATAATTGAATGTTTGCCTCGGGAAACGTGAAGCGAAAGCCATCGATTGAGAAGAAAAGCCCATTTATAGTCACTCATGCCTTCGAAAGCCTTATTACCCGTTTAAAATGGTTTTATAATCTAATTATTGATTTTAAGTTGAATTTTCTTACGTTTTTGGTTAAAATAGATTGTAATTAAATGTTTGCCCTAGAAAACATGAAGCGAAAGCCATCGATTGGTAAGAAAAGTCCATTTATAGTCACTCATGCCTTCGAAAGCCTTATTACTCGCTTTAAATGCTTTTATAATCTCATTATTGATTTTAAGTTGAATTTTCCTACATTTTTGGTTAAAATAGATTGTAATTAAATGTTTGCCTTAGAAAACATGAAGCGAAAGCCATCGATTGGTAAGAAAAGTCCATTTATAGTCACTCATGCCTTCGAAAGGCTTATTACTCGCTTTAAATGTTTTTATAATCTCATTATTGATTTTAAGTTGAATTTTCTTACATTTTTGGTTGAAACAGATTACAATTGTATGTTTGCATAGGGAAACGTGAAGCGAAAGCCATCGATTGAGAAGAAAAGTCCATTTAAAGTCACTCATGCCTTCGAAAGCCTTATTACTCGCTTTAAATGCTTTTATAATCTCATTATTGATTTTAAGTTGAATTTGCTCACATTTTTTGTTAAAACAGATTATATTTGAATGTTTGCCTCAAGAAACGTGAAGCGAAAGCCATCGATTGAGAAGAAAAGTCAATTTATAGTCACTCATGCCTTCGAAAGCCTTATTACCTGCTTTAAATGCTTTTATAATCTCATTATTGATTTTAAGTTGAATTTTCTCACATTTTTTGTTAAAACAGATTATATGTGAATGTTTGCCTCGAGAAAAATGAAGCAAAAGCCATCGACCGATAAGAAAAGTCCATTTATAGTCACTCATGCCTTCGAAAGACTTATTACTCGCTTTAAATGCTTTTATAATCTCATTATGGATTTTAAGTTGAATTTTCTTACATTTTTGGTTAAAACGGATTATATAAAAAAGTTTGCCTTGGGAAACGTGAAGCGAAAGCCATCGATTAAGAAGAAAAGTCCATTTAAAGTCACTCATGCCTTCGAAAGCCTTACTACTCGCTTTAAATGGTTTTATAATCTCATTATTGATTTTAAGTTGAATTTTCTTACATTTTTGGTTAAAATAGATTATAATTGAATGTTCGCCTCGGGAAACGTGAAGCGAAAGCCATCGATTGAGAAGAAAAGTGCATTTATAGTCACTCATGCCTTCAAAAGCCTTATTCCCCATTTAAAATGGTTTTATAATCTAAATATTGATTTTATGTTGAATTTTCTTACATTTTTGGTTAAAATAGATTGTTATTAAATGTTTGCCTTAGAAAACATGAAGCGAAAGCCATCTATTGGTAAGAAAAGTCCATTTATAGTCACTCATGCCTTCGAAAGCCTTATTACTCGCTTTAAATGCTTTTATAATCTCATTATTGATTTTAAGTTGAATTTTCTCACATTTTTTGTTAAAACAGATTATATTTGAATGTTTGCCTCAAGAAACGTGAAGCGAAAGCCATCGATTGAGAAGAAAAGTCCATTTATAGTCACTCATGCCTTCGTAAGCCTTATTACTCGCTTTAAATGCTTTTATAATCTCATTATTGATTTTAAGTTGAATTTTCTCACATTTTTTGTTAAAACAGATTATATTTGAATGTTTGCCTCGAGAAAAATGAAGCAAAAGCCATCGATCGATAAGAAAAGTCCATTTATAGTCACTCATGCCTTCGAAAGACTTATTACTCGCTTTAAATGCTTTTATAATCTCATTATGGATTTTAAGTTGAATTTTCTTACATTTTTGGTTAAAACAGATTATATAAAAAAGTTTGCCTTGGGAAACGTGAAGCGAAAGCCATCGATTAAGAAGAAAAGTCCATTTAAAGTCACTCATGCCTTTGAAAGCCTTATAACTCGCTTTAAATGGTTTTATAATCTCATTACTGATTTTAAGTTTAATTTTCTTACATTTTTGGTTAAAATAGATTATAATTGAATGTTTGCCTCGGGAAACGTGAAGCGAAAGCCATCGATTGAGAAGAAAAGTCCATTTATAGTCACTCATGCCTTCGAAAGCCTTATTACTCGCTTTAAATGCTTTTATAATCCCATTATTGATTTTAAGTTGAATTTTCTTACATTTTTGGTTAAAATAGATTGTAATTAAATGTTTGCCTTAGAAAACATGAAGCGAAAGCCATCGATTGGTAAGAAAAGTCCATTTATAGTCACTCATGCCTTCGAAAGCCTTATTACTCGATTTAAATGCTTTTATTATCTCATTATTGATTTTAAGTTGAATATTCTTACATTTTTGGTTGAAACAGATTATAATTGAATGTTTGCATAGGGAAATGTGAAGCGAAAGCCATCGATTGAGAAGAAAAGTCCATTTATAGTCACTCATGCCTTCGAAAGCCTTATTACTCGCTTTAAATGCTTTTATAAGCTCATTATTGATTTTAAGTCTAATTTTCTTACATTTTTGGTTAAAACAGATTATAATTCAATGTTTGCCTCGGGAAACATGAAGCGAAAGCCATCGATTGAGAAGAAAAGTCCATTTGTAGTCGCTCATGCCTTCGAAAGCCTTATTACCCGTTTAAAATGGTTTTATAATCTAATTATTGATTTTATGTTGAATTTTCTTACATTTTTGGTTAAAATAGATTGTAATTAAATGTTTCCCTTAGAAAACATGAAGCGAAAGCCATCGATTGGTAAGAAAAGTCCATTTATAGTCACTCGTGCCTTCGAAAGCCTTATTACTCGCTTTAAATGTTTTTATAATCTCATTATTGATTTTAAGTTGAATATTCTTACATTTTTGGTTGAAACAGATTATAATTGAATGTTTGCATAGGGAAATGTGAAGCGAAAGCCATCGATTGAGAAGAAAAGTCCATTTATAGTCACTCATGCCTTCGAAAGCCTTATTACTCGCTTTAAATGCTTTTATAAGCTCATTATTGATTTTAAGTCTAATTTTCTTACATTTTTGGTTAAAACAGATTATAATTCAATGTTTGCCTCGGGAAACGTGAAGCGAAAGCCATCGATTGAGAAGAAAAGTCCATTTGTAGTCGCTCATGCCTTCGAAAGCCTTATTACCCGTTTAAAATGGTTTTATAATCTAATTATTGATTTTATGTTGAATTTTCTTACATTTTTGGTTAAAATAGATTGTAATTAAATGTTTGCCTTAGAAAACATGAAGCGAAAGCCATCGATTGGTAAGAAAAGTCCATTTATAGTCACTCGTGCCTTCGAAAGCCTTATTACTCGCTTTAAATGTTTTTATAATCTCATTATTGATTTTAAGTTGAATATTCTTACATTTTTGGTTGAAACAGATTATAATTGAATGTTTGCATAGGGAAACGTGAAGCGAAAGCCATCGATTGAGAAGAAAAGTCCATTTATAGTCACTCATGCCTTCGAAAGCCTTATTACTCGCTTTAAATGCTTTTATAAGCTCATTATTGATTTTAAGTCTAATTTTCTTACATTTTTGGTTAAAACAGATTATAATTCAATGTTTGCCTCGGGAAACGTGAAGCGAAAGCCATCGATTGAGAAGAAAAGTCCATTTGTAGTCGCTCATGCCTTCGAAAGCCTTATTACCTGTTTAAAATGGTTTTATAATCTAATTATTGATTTTATGTTGAATTTTCTTACATTTTTGGTTAAAATAGATTGTAATTAAATGTTTCCCTTAGAAAACATGAAGCGAAAGCCATCGATTGGTAAGAAAAGTCCATTTATAGTCACTCATGCCTTCGAAAGCCTTATTACTCGCTTTAAACGCTTTTATAATCTCATTATTGATTTTAAGTTGAATTTTCTTACATTTTTGGTTGAAACAGATTATAATTGAATGTTTGCATAGGGAAACGTGAAGCGAAAGCCATCGATTTAGAAGAAAAGTCCATTTATAGTCACTCATGCCTTCGAAAGCCTTATTACTCGCTTTAAATGCTTTTATAATCTCATTAATGATTTTAAGTTGAATTTTCTTACATTTTTGGTTAAAACAGATTATAATTGAATGTTTGCCTCGGGAAACGTGAAGCGAAAGCCATCGATTGAGAAGAAAAGTCCATTTATAGTCACTCATGCCTTCGAAAGGCTTATTACTCGCTTTAAACGCTTTTATAATCTCATTATTGATTTTAAGTTGAATTTTCTTACATTTTTGGTTGAAACCGATTATAATTGAATATTTGCATAGGGAAATGTGAAGCGAAAGCCATCGATTGAGAAGAAAAGTCCATTTATAGTCACTCATGCCTTCGAAAGCCTTATTACTCGCTTTAAATGCTTTTATAATCTCATTATTGATTTTAAGTTGAATTTTCTTACATTTTTGGTTAAAACAGATTATAATTGAATGTTTGCCTCGGGAAACGTGAAGCGAAAGTCATCGATTGAGAAGAAAAGTACATTTATGGTCACTCATGCCTTCGAAAGCCTTATTACCCGTTTAAAATGGTTTTATAATCTAATTATTGATTTTATGTTGAATTTTCTTACATTTTTGGTTAAAATAGATTGTAATTAAATGTTTGCCTTAGAAAACATGAAGCGAAAGCCATCGATTGGTAAAAAAAGTCCATTTATAGTCACTCGTGCCTTCGAAAGCCTTATTACTCGCTTTAAATGTTTTTATAATCTCATTATTGATTTTAAGTTGAATTTTCTTACATTTTTGGTTGAATTAGATTATAATTGAATGTTTGCATAGGGAAACGTGAAGCGAAAGCCATCGATTGAAAATAAAAGTCCATTTATAGTCACTCATGCCTTCGAAAGCCTTATTACTCGCTTTAAATGCTTTTATAAGCTCATTATTGATTTTAAGTTGAATATTCTTACATTTTTTGTTAAAACAGATTATAATTGAATGTTTGCCTCGAGAAACGTGAAGCAAAAGCCATCGATTGAGAAGAAAAGTCCATTTATAGTCACTCATGCCTTCGAAAGGCTTATTACTCGCTTTAAACGCTTTTATAATCTCATTATTGATTTTAAGTTGAATTTTCTTACATTTTTGGTTGAAACCGATTATAATTGAATATTTGCATATGGAAACGTGAAGCGAAAGCCATCGATTGAGAAGAAAAGTCCATTTATAGTCACTCATGCCTTCGAAAGCCTTATTACTCGCTTTAAATGCTTTTATAATCTCATTATTGATTTTAAGTTGAATTTTCTTACATTTTTGGTTGAATTAGATTATAATTGAATGTTTGCATAGGGAAACGTGAAGCGAAAGTCATCGATTGAGAAGAAAAGTCCATTTATAGTCACTCATGCCTTCGAAAGCCTTATTACTCGCTTTAAATGCTTTTATAATCTCATTAATGATTTTAAGTTGAATTTTCTTACATTTTTGGTGAAAACAGATTATAATTGAATGTTTGCCTCGGGAAACGTGAAGCGAAAGCCATCGATTGAGAAGAAAAGTCCATTTGTAGTCGCTCATGCCTTCGGAAGCCTTATTACCCGTTTAAAATGGTTTTATAATCTAATTATTGATTTTAAGTTGAATTTTCTTACGTTTTTGGTTAAAATAGATTGTAATTAAATGTTTGCCTTAGAAAACATGAAGCGAAAGCCATCGATTGGTAAGAAAAGTCCATTTATAGTCACTCATGCCTTCGAAAGCCTTATTACTCGCTTTAAACGCTTTTATAATCTCATTATTGATTTTAAGTTGAATTTTCTTACATTTTTGGTTGAAACAGATTATAATTGAATGTTTGCATAGGGAAACGTGAAGCGAAAGCCATCGATTGAGAAGAAAAGTCCATTTATAGTCACTCATGCCTTCGAAAGCCTTATTACTCGCTTTAAATGCTTTTATAAGCTCATTATTGATTTTAAGTCTAATTTTCTTACATTTTTGGTTAAAACAGATTATAATTCAATGTTTGCCTCGGGAAACGTGAAGCGAAAGCCATCGATTGAGAAGAAAAGTCCATTTGTAGTCGCTCATGCCTTCGAAAGCCTTATTACCCGTTTAAAATGGTTTTATAATCTAATTATTGATTTTATGTTGAATTTTCTTACATTTTTGGTTAAAATAGATTGTAATTAAATGTTTGCCTTAGAAAACATGAAGCGAAAGCCATCGATTGGTAAGAAAAGTCCATTTATAGTCACTCGTGCCTTCGAAAGCCTTATTACTCGCTTTAAATGTTTTTATAATCTCATTATTGATTTGAAGTTGAATATTCTTACATTTTTGGTTGAAACAGATTATAATTGAATGTTTGCATAGGGAAACGTGAAGCGAAAGCCATCGATTGAGAAGAAAAGTCCATTTATAGTCACTCATGCCTTCGAAAGCCTTATTACTCGCTTTAAATGCTTTTATAAGCTCATTATTGATTTTAAGTCTAATTTTCTTACATTTTTGGTTAAAACAGATTATAATTCAATGTTTGCCTCGGGAAACGTGAAGCGAAAGCCATCGATTGAGAAGAAAAGTCCATTTGTAGTCGCTCATGCCTTCGAAAGCCTTATTACCTGTTTAAAATGGTTTTATAATCTAATTATTGATTTTATGTTGAATTTTCTTACATTTTTGGTTAAAATAGATTGTAATTAAATGTTTCCCTTAGAAAACATGAAGCGAAAGCCATCGATTGGTAAGAAAAGTCCATTTATAGTCACTCATGCCTTCGAAAGCCTTATTACTCGCTTTAAACGCTTTTATAATCTCATTATTGATTTTAAGTTGAATTTTCTTACATTTTTGGTTGAAACAGATTATAATTGAATGTTTGCATAGGGAAACGTGAAGCGAAAGCCATCGATTTAGAAGAAAAGTCCATTTATAGTCACTCATGCCTTCGAAAGCCTTATTACTCGCTTTAAATGCTTTTATAATCTCATTAATGATTTTAAGTTGAATTTTCTTACATTTTTGGTTAAAACAGATTATAATTGAATGTTTGCCTCGGGAAACGTGAAGGGAAAGCCATCGATTGAGAAGAAAAGTCTATTTATAGTCACTCATGCCTTCGAAAGGCTTATTACTCGCTTTAAACGCTTTTATAATCTCATTATTGATTTTAAGTTGAATTTTCTTACATTTTTGGTTGAAACCGATTATAATTGAATATTTGCATAGGGAAATGTGAAGCGAAAGCCATCGATTGAGAAGAAAAGTCCATTTATAGTCACTCATGCCTTCGAAAGCCTTATTACTCGCTTTAAATGCTTTTATAATCTCATTATTGATTTTAAGTTGAATTTTCTTACATTTTTGGTTAAAACATATTATAATTGAATCTTTGCCTCGGGAAACGTGAAGCGAAAGTCATCGATTGAGAAGAAAAGTCCATTTATGGTCACTCATGCCTTCGAAAGCCTTATTACCCGTTTAAAATGGTTTTATAATTTAATTATTGATTTTATGTTGAATTTTCTTACATTTTTGGTTAAAATAGATTGTAATTAAATGTTTGCCTTAGAAAACATGAAGCGAAAGCCATCGATTGGTAAAAAAAGTCCATTTATAGTCACTCGTGCCTTCGAAAGCCTTATTACTCGCTTTAAATGTTTTTATAATCTCATTATTGTTTTTAAGTTGTATTTTCTTACATTTTTGGTTGAAACAGATTATAATTGAATGTTTGCATAGGGAAACGTGAAGCGAAAGCCATCGATTGAGAAGAAAAGTCCATTTATAGTCACTCATGCCTTCGAAAGCCTTATTACTCGCTTTAAATGCTTTTATAAGCTCATTATTGATTTTAAGTCTAATTTTCTTACATTTTTGGTTAAAACAGATTATAATTCAATGTTTGCCTCGGGAAACGTGAAGCGAAAGCCATCGATTGAGAAGAAAAGTCCATTTGTAGTCGCTCATGCCTTCGAAAGCCTTATTACCCGTTTAAAATGGTTTTATAATCTAATTATTGATTTTATGTTGAATTTTCTTACATTTTTGGTTAAAATAGATTGTAATTAAATGTTTGCCTTAGAAAACATGAAGCGAAAGCCATCGATTGGTAAGAAAAGTCCATTTATAGTCACTCGTGCCTTCGAAAGCCTTATTACTCGCTTTAAACGCTTTTATAATCTCATTATTGATTTTAAGTAGAATTGTCTTACATTTTTGGTTGAAACAGATTATAATTGAATGTTTGCATAGGGAAACGTGAAGCGAAAGCCATCGATTTAGAAGAAAAGTCCATTTATAGTCACTCATGCCTTCGAAAGCCTTATTACTCGCTTTAAATGCTTTTATAATCTCATTAATGATTTTAAGTTGAATTTTCTTACATTTTTGGTTAAAAAATACTATAATTGAATGTTTGCCTCGGGAACCGTGAAGCGAAAGCCATCGATTGAGAAGAAAAGTCCATTTATGGTCACTCATGCCTTCGAAAGCCTTATTACCCGTTTAAAATGGTTTTATAATTTAATTATTGATTTTATGTTGAATTTTCTTACATTTTTGGTTAAAATAGATTGTAATTAAATGTTTGCCCTAGAAAACATGAAGTGAAAGCCATCGATTGGTAAGAAAAGTCCATTTATAGTCACCCATGCCTTCGAAAGGCTTATTACTCGCTTTAAATGTTTTTATAATCTCATTATTGATTTTAAGTTGAATTTTCTTACATTTTTGGTTGAAACAGATTATAATTGAATGTTTGCATAGGGAAACGTGAAGCGAAAGCCATCGATTGAGAAGAAAAGTCCATTTATAGTCACTCATGCCTTCGAAAGCCTTATTACTCGCTTTAAATGCTTTTATAAGCTCATTATTGATTTTAAGTTGAATATTCTTACATTTTTTGTTAAAACAGATTATAATTGAATGTTTGCCTCGAGAAACCTGAAGCGAAAGCCATCGATTGAGAAGAAAAGTCCATTTATAGTCACTCATGCCTTCGAAAGGCTTATTACTCGCTTTAAACGCTTTTATAATCTCATTATTGATTTTAAGTTGAATTTTCTTACATTTTTGGTTGAAACCGATTATAATTGAATATTTGCATATGGAAACGTGAAGCGAAAGCCATCGATTGAGAAGAAAAGTCCATTTATAGTCACTCATGCCTTCGAAAGCCTTATTACTCGCTTTAAATGCTTTTATAATCTCATTATTGATTTTAAGTTGAATTTTCTTACATTTTTGGTTGAATTAGATTATAATTGAATGTTTGCATAGGGAAACGTGAAGCGAAAGTCATCGATTGAGAAGAAAAGTCCATTTATAGTCACTCATGCCTTCGAAAGCCTTATTACTCGCTTTAAATGCTTTTATAATCTCATTAATGATTTTAAGTTAAATTTTCTTACATTTTTGGTTAAAACAGATTATAATTGAATGTTTGCCTCGGGAAACGTGAAGCGAAAGCCATCGATTGAGAAGAAAAGTCCATTTGTAGTCGCTCATGCCTTCGGAAGCCTTATTACCCGTTTAAAATGGTTTTATAATCTAATTATTGATTTTAAGTTGAATTTTCTTACGTTTTTGGTTAAAATAGATTGTAATTAAATGTTTGCCTTAGAAAACATGAAGCGAAAGCCATCGATTGGTAAGAAAAGTCCATTTATAGTCACTCATGCCTTCGAAAGCCTTATTACTCGCTTTAAACGCTTTTATAATCTCATTATTGATTTTAAGTTGAATTTTCTTACATTTTTGGTTGAAACAGATTATAATTGAATGTTTGCATAGGGAAACGTGAAGCGAAAGCCATCGATTGAGAAGAAAAGTCCATTTATAGTCACTCATGCCTTCGAAAGCCTTATTACTCGCTTTAAATGCTTTTATAAGCTCATTATTGATTTTAAGTCTAATTTTCTTACATTTTTGGTTAAAACAGATTATAATTGAATGTTTGCCTCGGGAAACGTGAAGCGAAAGCCATCGATTGAGAAGAAAAGCCCATTTGTAGTCGCTCATGCCTTCGAAAGCCTTATTACCCGTTTAAAATGGTTTTATAATCTAATTATTGATTTTATGTTGAATTTTCTTACATTTTGGGTTAAAATAGATTGTAATTAAATGTTTGCCTTAGAAAACATGAAGCGAAAGCCATCGATTGGTAAGAAAAGTCCATTTATAGTCACTCGTGCCTTCGAAAGCCTTATTACTCGCTTTAAATGTTTTTATAATCTCATTATTGATTTTAAGTTGAATATTCTTACATTTTTGGTTGAAACAGATTATAATTGAATGTTTGCATAGGGAAACGTGAAGCGAAAGCCATCGATTAAGAAGAAAAGTCCATTTATAGTCACTCATGCCTTCGAAAGCCTTATTACTCGCTTTAAATGCTTTTATAAGCTCATTATTGATTTTAAGTCTAATTTTCTTACATTTTTGGTTAAAACAGATTATAATTGAATGTTTGCCTCGGGAAACGTGAAGCGAAAGCCATCGATTGAGAAGAAAAGTCCATTTGTAGTCGCTCATGCCTTCGAAAGCCTTATTACCCGTTTAAAATGGTTTTATAATATAATTATTGATTTTATGTTGAATTTTCTTACATTTTTGGTTAAAATAGATTGTAATTAAATGTTTGCCTTAGAAAACATGAAGCGAAAGCCATCGATTGGTAAGAAAAGTCCATTTATAGTCACTCGTGCCTTCGAAAGCCTTATTACTCGCTTTAAATGTTTTTATAATCTCATTATTGATTTGAAGTTGAATATTCTTACATTTTTGGTTGAAACAGATTATAATTGAATGTTTGCATAGGGAAACGTGAAGCGAAAGCCATCGATTGAGAAGAAAAGTCCATTTATAGTCACTCATGCCTTCGAAAGCCTTATTACTCGCTTTAAATGCTTTTATAAGCTCATTATTGATTTTAAGTCTAATTTTCTTACATTTTTGGTTAAAACAGATTATAATTCAATGTTTGCCTCGGGAAACGTGAAGCGAAAGCCATCGATTGAGAAGAAAAGTCCATTTGTAGTCGCTCATGCCTTCGAAAGCCTTATTACCTGTTTAAAATGGTTTTATAATCTAATTATTGATTTTATGTTGAATTTTCTTACATTTTTGGTTAAAATAGATTGTAATTAAATGTTTCCCTTAGAAAACATGAAGCGAAAGCCATCGATTGGTAAGAAAAGTCCATTTATAGTCACTCATGCCTTCGAAAGCCTTATTACTCGCTTTAAACGCTTTTATAATCTCATTATTGATTTTAAGTTGAATTTTCTTACATTTTTGGTTGAAACAGATTATAATTGAATGTTTGCATAGGGAAACGTGAAGCGAAAGCCATCGATTTAGAAGAAAAGTCCATTTATAGTCACTCATGCCTTCGAAAGCCTTATTACTCGCTTTAAATGCTTTTATAATCTCATTAATGATTTTAAGTTGAATTTTCTTACATTTTTGGTTAAAACAGATTATAATTGAATGTTTGCCTCGGGAAACGTGAAGGGAAAGCCATCGATTGAGAAGAAAAGTCCATTTATAGTCACTCATGCCTTCGAAAGGCTTATTACTCGCTTTAAACGCTTTTATAATCTCATTATTGATTTTAAGTTGAATTTTCTTACATTTTTGGTTGAAACCGATTATAATTGAATATTTGCATAGGGAAATGTGAAGCGAAAGCCATCGATTGAGAAGAAAAGTCCATTTATAGTCACTCATGCCTTCGAAAGCCTTATTACTCGCTTTAAATGCTTTTATAATCTCATTATTGATTTTAAGTTGAATTTTCTTACATTTTTGGTTAAAACAGATTATAATTGAATGTTTGCCTCGGGAAACGTGAAGCGAAAGTCATCGATTGAGAAGAAAAGTCCATTTATGGTCACTCATGCCTTCGAAAGCCTTATTACCCGTTTAAAATGGTTTTATAATCTAATTATTGATTTTATGTTGAATTTTCTTACATTTTTGGTTAAAATAGATTGTAATTAAATGTTTGCCTTAGAAAACATGAAGCGAAAGCCATCGATTGGTAAAAAAAGTCCATTTATAGTCACTCGTGCCTTCGAAAGCCTTATTACTCGCTTTAAATGTTTTTATAATCTCATTATTGATTTTAAGTTGAATTTTCTTACATTTTTGGTTGAAACAGATTATAATTGAATGTTTGCATAGGGAAACGTGAAGCGAAAGCCATCGATTGAGAAGAAAAGTCCATTTATAGTCACTCATGCCTTCGAAAGCCTTATTACTCGCTTTAAATGCTTTTATAAGCTCATTATTGATTTTAAGTCTAATTTTCTTACATTTTTGGTTAAAACAGATTATAATTCAATGTTTGCCTCGGGAAACGTGAAGCGAAAGCCATCGATTGAGAAGAAAAGTCCATTTGTAGTCGCTCATGCCTTCGAAAGCCTTATTACCCGTTTAAAATGGTTTTATAATCTAATTATTGATTTTATGTTGAATTTTCTTACATTTTTGGTTAAAATAGATTGTAATTAAATGTTTGCCTTAGAAAACATGAAGCGAAAGCCATCGATTGGTAAGAAAAGTCCATTTATAGTCACTCATGCCTTCGAAAGCCTTATTACTCGCTTTAAACGCTTTTATAATCTCATTATTGATTTTAAGTTGAATTGTCTTACATTTTTGGTTGAAACAGATTATAATTGAATGTTTGCATAGGGAAACGTGAAGCGAAAGCCATCGATTTAGAAGAAAAGTCCATTTATAGTCACTCATGCCTTCGAAAGCCTTATTACTCGCTTTAAATGCTTTTATAATCTCATTAATGATTTTAAGTTGAATTTTCTTACATTTTTGGTTAAAAAATACTATAATTGAATGTTTGCCTCGGGAACCGTGAAGCGAAAGCCATCGATTGAGAAGAAAAGTCCATTTATGGTCACTCATGCCTTCGAAAGCCTTATTACCCGTTTAAAATGGTTTTATAATTTAATTATTGATTTTATGTTGAATTTTCTTACATTTTTGGTTAAAATAGATTGTAATTAAATGTTTGCCCTAGAAAACATGAAGTGAAAGCCATCGATTGGTAAGAAAAGTCCATTTATAGTCACTCATGCCTTCGAAAGGCTTATTACTCGCTTTAAATGTTTTTATAATCTCATTATTGATTTTAAGTTGAATTTTCTTACATTTTTGGTTGAAACAGATTATAATTGAATGTTTGCATAGGGAAACGTGAAGCGAAAGCCATCGATTGAGAAGAAAAGTCCATTTATAGTCACTCATGCCTTCGAAAGCCTTATTACTCGCTTTAAATGCTTTTATAAGCTCATTATTGATTTTAAGTTGAATATTCTTACATTTTTTGTTAAAACAGATTATAATTGAATGTTTGCCTCGAGAAACGTGAAGCGAAAGCCATCGATTGAGAAGAAAAGTCCATTTATAGTCACTCATGCCTTCGAAAGGCTTATTACTCGCTTTAAACGCTTTTATAATCTCATTATTGATTTTAAGTTGAATTTTCTTACATTTTTGGTTGAAACCGATTATAATTGAATATTTGCATATGGAAACGTGAAGCGAAAGCCATCGATTGAGAAGAAAAGTCCATTTATAGTCACTCATGCCTTCGAAAGCCTTATTACTCGCTTTAAATGCTTTTATAATCTCATTATTGATTTTAAGTTGAATTTTCTTACATTTTTGGTTGAATTAGATTATAATTGAATGTTTGCATAGGGAAACGTGAAGTGAAAGTCATCGATTGAGAAGAAAAGTCCATTTATAGTCACTCATGCCTTCGAAAGCCTTATTACCCGTTTAAAATGGTTTTATAATATAATTATTGATTTTATGTTGAATTTTCTTACATTTTTGGTTAAAATAGATTGTAATTAAATGTTTGCCTTAGAAAACATGAAGCGAAAGCCATCGATTGGTAAGAAAAGTCCATTTATAGTCACTCGTGCCTTCGAAAGCCTTATTACTCGCTTTAAATATTTTTATAATCTCATTATTGATTTTAAGTTGAATATTCTTACATTTTTGGTTGAAACAGATTATAATTGAATGTTTGCATAGGGAAACGTGAAGCGAAAGCCATCGATTGAGAAGAAAAGTCCATTTATAGTCACTCATGCCTTCGAAAGCCTTATTACTCGCTTTAAATGCTTTTATAAGCTCATTATTGATTTTAAGTCTAATTTTCTTACATTTTTGGTTAAAACAGATTATAATTCAATGTTTGCCTCGGGAAACGTGAAGCGAAAGCCATCGATTGAGAAGAAAAGTCCATTTGTAGTCGCTCATGCCTTCGAAAGCCTTATTACCTGTTTAAAATGGTTTTACAATCTAATTATTGATTTTATGTTGAATTTTCTTACATTTTTGGTTAAAATAGATTGTAATTAAATGTTTCCCTTAGAAAACATGAAGCGAAAGCCATCGATTGGTAAGAAAAGTCCATTTATAGTCACTCATGCCTTCGAAAGCCTTATTACTCGCTTTAAACGCTTTTATAATCTCATTATTGATTTTAAGTTGAATTTTCTTACATTTTTGGTTGAAACAGATTATAATTGAATGTTTGCATAGGGAAACGTGAAGCGAAAGCCATCGATTGAGAAGAAAAGTCCATTTATAGTCACTCATGCCTTCGAAAGCCTTATTACTCGCTTTAAATGCTTTTATAATCTCATTAATGATTTTAAGTTGAATTTTCTTACATTTTTGGTTAAAACAGATTATAATTGAATGTTTGCCTCGGGAAACGTGAAGGGAAAGCCATCGATTGAGAAGAAAAGTCCATTTATAGTCACTCATGCCTTCGAAAGGCTTATTACTCGCTTTAAACGCTTTTATAATCTCATTATTGATTTTAAGTTGAATTTTCTTACATTTTTGGTTGAAACCGATTATAATTGAATATTTGCATAGGGAAATGTGAAGCGAAAGCCATCGATTGAGAAGAAAAGTCCATTTATAGTCACTCATGCCTTCGAAAGCCTTATTACTCGCTTTAAATGCTTTTATAATCTCATTATTGATTTTAAGTTGAATTTTCTTACATTTTTGGTTAAAACAGATTATAATTGAATGTTTGCCTCGGGAAACGTGAAGCGAAAGTCATCGATTGAGAAGAAAAGTCCATTTATGGTCACTCATGCCTTCGAAAGCCTTAGTACCCGTTTAAAATGGTTTTATAATCTAATTATTGATTTTATGTTGAATTTTCTTACATTTTTGGTTAAAATAGATTGTAATTAAATGTTTGCCTTAGAAAACATGAAGCGAAAGCCATCGATTGGTAAAAAAAGTCCATTTATAGTCACTCGTGCCTTCGAAAGCCTTATTACTCGCTTTAAATGTTTTTATAATCTCATTATTGATTTTAAGTTGAATTTTCTTACATTTTTGGTTGAAACAGATTATAATTGAATGTTTGCATAGGGAAACGTGAAGCGAAAGCCATCGATTGAGAAGAAAAGTCCATTTATAGTCACTCATGCCTTCGAAAGCCTTATTACTCGCTTTAAATGCTTTTATAAGCTCATTATTGATTTTAAGTCTAATTTTCTTACATTTTTGGTTAAAACAGATTATAATTCAATGTTTGCCTCGGGAAACGTGAAGCGAAAGCCATCGATTGAGAAGAAAAGTCCATTTGTAGTCGCTCATGCCTTCGAAAGCCTTATTACCCGTTTAAAATGGTTTTATAATCTAATTATTGATTTTATGTTGAATTTTCTTACATTTTTGGTTAAAATAGATTGTAATTAAATGTTTCCCTTAGAAAACATGAAGCGAAAGCCATCGATTGGTAAGAAAAGTCCATTTATAGTCACTCATGCCTTCGAAAGCCTTATTACTCGCTTTAAACGCTTTTATAATCTCATTATTGATTTTAAGTTGAATTGTCTTACATTTTTGGTTGAAACAGATTATAATTGAATGTTTGCATAGGGAAACGTGAAGCGAAAGCCATCGATTGAGAAGAAAAGTCCATTTATAGTCACTCATGCCTTCGAAAGCCTTATTACTCGCTTTAAATGCTTTTATAAGCTCATTATTGATTTTAAGTCTAATTTTCTTACATTTTTGGTTAAAACAGATTATAATTCAATGTTTGCCTCGGGAAACGTGAAGCGAAAGCCATCGATTGAGAAGAAAAGTCCATTTATGGTCACTCATGCCTTCGAAAGCCTTATTACCCGTTTAAAATGGTTTTATAATTTAATTATTGATTTTATGTTGAATTTTCTTACATTTTTGGTTAAAATAGATTGTAATTAAATGTTTGCCCTAGAAAACATGAAGTGAAAGCCATCGATTGGTAAGAAAAGTCCATTTATAGTCACTCATGCCTTGGAAAGGCTTATTACTCGCTTTAAATGTTTTTATAATCTCATTATTGATTTTAAGTTGAATTTTCTTACATTTTTGGTTGAAACAGATTATAATTGAATGTTTGCATAGGGAAACGTGAAGCGAAAGCCATCGATTGAGAAGAAAAGTCCATTTATAGTCACTCATGCCTTCGAAAGCCTTATTACTCGCTTTAAATGCTTTTATAAGCTCATTATTGATTTTAAGTTGAATATTCTTACATTTTTTGTTAAAACAGATTATAATTGAATGTTTGCCTCGAGAAACGTGAAGCGAAAGCCATCGATTGAGAAGAAAAGTCCATTTATAGTCACTCATGCCTTCGAAAGGCTTATTACTCGCTTTAAACGCTTTTATAATCTCATTATTGATTTTAAGTTGAATTTTCTTACATTTTTGGTTGAAACCAATTATAATTGAATATTTGCATATGGAAACGTGAAGCGAAAGCCATCGATTGAGAAGAAAAGTCCATTTATAGTCACTCATGCCTTCGAAAGCCTTATTACTCGCTTTAAATGCTTTTATAATCTCATTATTGATTTTAAGTTGAATTTTCTTACATTTTTGGTTGAATTAGATTATAATTGAATGTTTGCATAGGGAAACGTGAAGCGAAAGTCATCGATTGAGAAGAAAAGTCCATTTATAGTCACTCATGCCTTCGAAAGCCTTATTACTCGCTTTAAATGCTTTTATAATCTCATTAATGATTTTAAGTTGAATTTTCTTACATTTTTGGTTAAAACAGATTATAATTGAATGTTTGCCTCAGGAACAGTGAAGCGAAAGCCATCGATTGAGAAGAAAAGTCCATTTATAGTCACTCATGCCTTCGAAAGCCTTATTACTCGCTTTAAATGCTTTTATAAGCTCATTATTGATTTTAAGTCTAATTTTCTTACATTTTTGGTTAAAACAGATTATAATTCAATGTTTGCCTCGGGAAACGTGAAGCGAAAGCCATCGATTGAGAAGAAAAGTCCATTTATGGTCACTCATGCCTTCGAAAGCCTTATTACCCGTTTAAAATGGTTTTATAATTTAATTATTGATTTTATGTTGAATTTTCTTACATTTTTGGTTAAAATAGATTGTAATTAAATGTTTGCCCTAGAAAACATGAAGTGAAAGCCATCGATTGGTAAGAAAAGTCCATTTATAGTCACTCATGCCTTCGAAAGCCTTATTACTCGCTTTAAATGTTTTTATAATCTCATTATTGATTTTAAGTTGAATTTTCTTACATTTTTGGCTGAAACAGATTATAATTGAATGTTTGCATAGGGAAACGTGAAGCGAAAGCCATCGATTGAGAAGAAAAGTCCATTTATAGTCACTCATGCCTTCGAAAGCCTTATTACTCGCTTTAAATGCTTTTATAAGCTCATTATTGATTTTAAGTTGAATTTTCTTACATTTTTGGTTAAAACAGATTATAATTGAATGTTTGCCTCGGGAAACGTGAAGCGAAAGCCATCGATTGAGAAGAAAAGTCCATTTATAGTCACTCATGCCTTCGAAAGGCTTATTACTCGCTTTAAACGCTTTTATAATCTCATTATTGATTTTAAGTTGAATTTTCTTACATTTTTGGTTGAAACCGATTATAATTGAATATTTGCATAGGGAAATGTGAAGCGAAAGCCATCGATTGAGAAGAAAAGTCCATTTATAGTCACTCATGCCTTCGAAAGCCTTATTACTCGCTTTAAATGCTTTTATAATCTCATTATTGATTTTAAGTTGAATTTTCTTACATTTTTGGTTAAAACAGATTATAATTGAATGTTTGCCTCGGGAAACGTGAAGCGAAAGTCATCGATTGAGAAGAAAAGTCCAGTTATGGTCACTCACGCCTTTGGAAGCCTTATTACCCGTTTAAAATGATTTTATAATCTAATTATTGATTTTATGTTGAATTTTCTTACATTTTTGGTTAAAATAGATTGTAATTAAATGTTTGCCCTAGAAAACATGAAGCGAAAGCCATCGATTGGTAAGAAAAGTCCATTTATAGTCATTCATGCCTTCGAAAGGCTTATTACTCGCTTTAAATGTTTTTATAATCTCATTATTGATTTTAAGTTGAATTTTCTTACATTGTTGGTTGAAACAGATTATAATTGAATGTTTGCATAGGGAAACGTGAAGCGAAAGCCATCGATTGAGAAGAAAAGTCCATTTATAGTCACTCATGCCTTCGAAAGCCTTATTACTCGCTTTAAATGCTTTTATAAGCTCATTATTGATTTTAAGTTGAATTTTCTTACATTTTTGGTTAAAACAGATTATAATTGAATGTTTACCTTGGGAAACGTGAAGCAAAAGCCATCGATTGAGAAGAAAACTCCATTTATAGTCACTCATGTCTTCAAAAGCCTTATTACTCGCTTTAAATGCTTTTATAAGCTCATTATTGATTTTAAGTTGAATTTTCTTACATTTTTGGTTAAAACAGATTATAATTGAATGTTTGTATAGGGAAACGTGAAGCGAAAGCCATCGATTGAGAAGAAAAGTCCATTTATAGTCACTCATGCCTTCGAAAGCCTTATTACTCGCTTTAAATGCTTTTATAAGCTCATTATTGATTTTAAGTCTAATTTTCTTACATTTTTGGTTAAAACAGATTATAATTCAATGTTTGCCTCGGGAAACGTGAAGCGAAAGCCATCGATTGAGAAGAAAAGTCCATTTATGGTCACTCATGCCTTCGAAAGCCTTATTACCCGTTTAAAATGGTTTTATAATTTAATTATTGATTTTATGTTGAATTTTCTTACATTTTTGGTTAAAATAGATTGTAATTAAATGTTTGCCCTAGAAAACATGAAGTGAAAGCCATCGATTGGTAAGAAAAGTCCATTTATAGTCACTCATGCCTTCGAAAGCCTTATTACTCGCTTTAAATGTTTTTATAATCTCATTATTGATTTTAAGTTGAATTTTCTTACATTTTTGGCTGAAACAGATTATAATTGAATGTTTGCATAGGGAAACGTGAAGCGAAAGCCATCGATTGAGAAGAAAAGTCCATTTATAGTCACTCATGCCTTCGAAAGCCTTATTACTCGCTTTAAATGCTTTTATAAGCTCATTATTGATTTTAAGTTGAATTTTCTTACATTTTTGGTTAAAACAGATTATAATTGAATGTTTGCCTCGGGAAACGTGAAGCGAAAGCCATCGATTGAGAAGAAAAGTCCATTTATAGTCACTCATGCCTTCGAAAGGCTTATTACTCGCTTTAAACGCTTTTATAATCTCATTATTGATTTTAAGTTGAATTTTCTTACATTTTTGGTTGAAACCGATTATAATTGAATATTTGCATAGGGAAATGTGAAGCGAAAGCCATCGATTGAGAAGAAAAGTCCATTTATAGTCACTCATGCCTTCGAAAGCCTTATTACTCGCTTTAAATGCTTTTATAATCTCATTATTGATTTTAAGTTGAATTTTCTTACATTTTTGGTTAAAACAGATTATAATTGAATGTTTGCCTCGGGAAACGTGAAGCGAAAGTCATCGATTGAGAAGAAAAGTCCAGTTATGGTCACTCACGCCTTTGGAAGCCTTATTACCCGTTTAAAATGATTTTATAATCTAATTATTGATTTTATGTTGAATTTTCTTACATTTTTGGTTAAAATAGATTGTAATTAAATGTTTGCCCTAGAAAACATGAAGCGAAAGCCATCGATTGGTAAGAAAAGTCCATTTATAGTCATTCATGCCTTCGAAAGGCTTATTACTCGCTTTAAATGTTTTTATAATCTCATTATTGATTTTAAGTTGAATTTTCTTACATTGTTGGTTGAAACAGATTATAATTGAATGTTTGCATAGGGAAACGTGAAGCGAAAGCCATCGATTGAGAAGAAAAGTCCATTTATAGTCACTCATGCCTTCGAAAGCCTTATTACTCGCTTTAAATGCTTTTATAAGCTCATTATTGATTTTAAGTTGAATTTTCTTACATTTTTGGTTAAAACAGATTATAATTGAATGTTTACCTTGGGAAACGTGAAGCAAAAGCCATCGATTGAGAAGAAAACTCCATTTATAGTCACTCATGTCTTCAAAAGCCTTATTACTCGCTTTAAATGCTTTTATAAGCTCATTATTGATTTTAAGTTGAATTTTCTTACATTTTTGGTTAAAACAGATTATAATTGAATGTTTGTATAGGGAAACGTGAAGCGAAAGCCATCGATTGAGAAGAAAAGTTCATTTATAGTCACTCATGCCTTCGAAAGCCTTATTACTCGCTTTAAATGCTTTTATAAGCTCATTATTGATTTTAAGTTGAATTTTCTTACATTTTTGGTTAAAATAGATTGTAATTAAATGTTTGCCTTCGAAAACATGAAGCGAAAGCCATCGATTGGTAAGAAAAGTCCATTTAGAGTCACTCATGCCTTCGAAAGGCTTATTACTCGCTTTAAATGTTTTTATAATCTCATTATTGATTTTAAGTTGAATTTTCTTACATTTTTGGTTGAAACAAATTATAATTGAATGTTTGCATAGGGAAACGTGAAGCGAAAGCCATCGATTGGGAAGAAAAGTCCATTTAAAGTCACTCATGCCTTCGAAAGCCTTATTACTCGCTTTAAATGCTTTTATAATCTCATTATTGATTTTAAGTTGAATTTTCTCACATTTTTTGTTAAAACAGATTATATTTGAATGTTTGCCTCAAGAAACGTGAAGCGAAAGCCATCGATTGAGAAGAAAAGTCAATTTATAGTCACTCATGCCTTCGAAAGCCTTATTACCTGCTTTAAATGCTTTTATAATCTCATTATTGATTTTAAGTTGAATTTTCTTACATTTTTGGTTAAAACGGATTATATAAAAAAGTTTGCCTTGGGAAACGTGAAGCGAAAGCCATCGATTAAGAAGAAAAGTCCATTTAAAGTCACTCATGCCTTCGAAAGCCTTACTACTCGCTTTAAATGGTTTTATAATCTCATTATTGATTTTAAGTTGAATTTTCTTACATTTTTGGTTAAAATAGATTATAATTGAATGTTTGCCTCGGGAAACGTGAAGCGATATCCATCGATTGAGAAGAAAAGTCTATTTATAGTCACTCATGCCTTCGAAAGCCTTATTCCCCATTTAAAATGGTTTTATAATATAATTATCGATTTTATGTTGAATTTTCTTACATTTTTTGTTAAAATAGATTGTTATTAAATGTTTGCCTTAGAAAACATGAAGCGAAAGCCATCTATTGGTAAGAAAAGTCCATTTATAGTCACTCATGCCTTCGAAAGCCTTATTACTCGCTTTAAATGCTTTTATAATCTAATTATTGATTTTAAGTTGAATTTTCTCACATTTTTTGTTAAAACAGATTATATTTGAATGTTTGCCTCAAGAAACGTGAAGCGAAAGCCATCGATTGAGAAGAAAAGTCCATTTATAGTCACTCATGCCTTCGAAAGCCTTATTACTCGCTTTAAATGCTTTTATAATCTCATTATTGATTTTAAGTTGAATTTTCTCACATTTTTTGTTAAAACAGATTATATTTGAATGTTTGCCTCGAGAAAAATGAAGCAAAAGCCATCGTTCGATAAGAAAAGTCCATTTATAGTCACTCATGCCTTCGAAAGACTTCTTACTCGCTTTAAATGCTTTTATAATCTCATTATGGATTTTAAGTTGAATTTTCTTACATTTTTGGTTAAAACAGATTATATAAAAAAGTTTGCCTTGGGAAACGTGAAGCGAAAGCCATCGATTAAGAAGAAAAGTCAATTTAAAGTCACTCATGCCTTCGAAAGCCTTATAACTCGCTTTGAATGGTTTTATAATCTCATTATTGATTTTAAGTTGAATTTTCTTACATTTTGGGTTAAAACAGATTATAATTGAATGTTTGTCTCAGGAACCGTGAAGCGAAAGCCATCGATTGAGAAGAAAAGTCCATTTATGGTCACTCATGCCTTCGAAAGCCTTATTACCCGTTTAAAATGGTTTTATAATCTAATTATTGATTTTATGTTGAATTTTCTTACATTTTTGGTTAAAATAGATTGTAATTAAATGTTTGCCCTAGAAAACATGAAGCGAAAGCCATCGATTGGTAAGAAAAGTCCATTTATAGTCACTCATGCCTTCGAAAGGCTTATTACTCGCTTTAAATGTTTTTATAATCTCATTATTGATTTTAAGTTGAATTTTCTTACATTTTTTGTTGAAACAGATTATAATTGAATGTTTGCATAGGGAAACGTGAAGCGAAAGCCATCGATTGAGAAGAAAAGTCCATTTATAGTCACTCATGCCTTCGAAAGCCTTATTACTCGCTTTAAATGCTTTTATAAGCTCATTATTGATTTTAAGTTGAATATTCTTACATTTTTTGTTAAAACAGATTATAATTGAATGTTTGCCTCGGGAAACGTGAAGCGAAAGCCATCGATTGAGAAGAAAAGTCCATTTATAGTCACTCATGCCTTCGAAAGGCTTATTACTCGCTTTAAACGCTTTTATAATCTCATTATTGATTTTAAGTTGAATTTTCTTACATTTTTGGTTGAAACCGATTATAATTTAATATTTGCATATGGAAACGTTAAGGGAAAGCCATCGATTGAGAAGAAAAGTCCATTTGTAGTCGCTCATGCCTTCGAAAGCCTTATTACCCGTTTAAAATGGTTTTATAATCTAATTATTGATTTTATGTTGAATTTTCTTACATTTTTGATTAAAATAGATTGTAATTTAATGTTTGCCTTAGAAAACATGAAGCGAAAGCCATCGATTGGTAAGAAAAGTCCATTTATAGTCACTCGTGCCTTCGAAAGCCTTATTACTCGCTTTAAATGTTTTTATAATCTCATTATTGATTTTAAGTTGAATTTTCTTACATTTTTGGTTGAAACAGATTATAATTGAATGTTTGCATAGGGAAACGTGAAGCGAAAGCCATCGATTGAGAAGAAAAGTCCATTTATAGTCACTCATGCCTTCGAAAGCCTTATTACTCGCTTTAAATGCTTTTATAAGCTCATTATTGATTTTAAGTCTAGTTTTCTTACATTTTTGGTTAAAACAGATTATAATTCAATGTTTGCCTCGGGAAACGTGAAGCGAAAGCCATCGATTGAGAAGAAAAGTCCATTTGTAGTCGCTCGTGCCTTCGAAAGCCTTATTACCCGTTTAAAATGGTTTTATAATCTAATTATTGATTTTATGTTGAATTTTCATACATTTTTGGTTAAAATAGATTGTAATTAAATGTTTGCCTTAGAAAACATGAAGCGAAAGCCATCGATTGGTAAGAAAAGTCCATTTATAGTCACTCATGCCTTCGAAAGGCTTATTACTCGCTTTAAATGTTTTTATAATCTCATTATTGATTTTAAGTTGAATTTTCTTACATTTTTTGTTGAAACAGATTATAATTGAATGTTTGCATAGGGAAACGTGAAGCGAAAGCCATCGATTGAAAAGAAAAGTCCATTTAAAGTCACTCATGCCTTCGAAAGCCTTATTACTCGCTTTAAATGCTTTTATAACCTCATTATTGATTTTAAGTTGAATTTTCTCACATTTTTTGTTAAAACAGATTATATTTGAATGTTTGCCTCAAGAAACGTGAAGCGAAATCCATCGATTGAGAAGAAAAGTCAATTTATAGTCACTCATGCCTTCGAAAGCCTTATTACCTGCTTTAAATGCTTTTATAATCTCATTATTGATTTTAAGTTGAATTTTCTCAAATTTTTTGTTAAAACAGATTATATTTGAATGTTTGCCTCGAGAAAAATAAAGCAAAAGCCATCGACCGATAAGAAAAGTCCATTTATAGTCACTCATGCCTTCGAAAGACTTATTACTCGCTTTAAATGCTTTTATAATCTCATTATGGATTTTAAGTTGAATTTTCTTACATTTTTGGTTAAAACGGATTATATAAAAAAGTTTGCCTTGGGAAACGTGAAGCGAAAGCCATCGATTAAGAAGAAAAGTCCATTTAAAGTCACTCATGCCTTCGAAAGCCTTACTACTCGCTATAAATGGTTTTATAATCTCATTATTGATTTTAAGTTGAATTTTCTTACATTTTTGGTTAAAATAGATTATAATTGAATGTTTGCCTCAGGAAACGTGAAGCGAAAGCCATCGATTGAAAAGAAAAGTCCATTTATAGTCACTCATGCCTTCGAAAGCCTTATTCCCCATTGAAAATGGTTTTATAATCTAATTATTAATTTTATGTTGAATTTTCATACATTTTTGGTTAAAATAGATTGTAATTAAATGTTTGCCTTAGAAAACATGAAGCGAAAGCCATCTATTGGTAAGAAAAGTCCATTTATAGTCACTCATGCCTTCGAAAGCCTTATTACTCGCTTTAAATGCTTTTATAATCTCATTATTGATTTTAAGTTGAATTTTCCTACATTTTTGGTTAAAATAGATTGTAATTAAATGTTTACCTTAGAAAACATGAAGCGAAAGCCATCGATTGGTAAGAAAAGTCCATTTATAGTCACTCATGCCTTCGAAAGGCTTATTACTCGCTTTAAATGCTTTTATAATCTCATTATTGATTTTAAGTTGAATTTTCTTACATTTTTGGTTAAAACAGATTATAATTGAATGTTTACCTCGGGAAACGTGAAGCGAAAGTCATCGATTGAGAAGAAAAGTCCATTTATGGTCACTCATGCCTTCGAAAGCCTTATTACCCGTTTAAAATGGTTTTATAATCTAATTATTGATTTTATGTTGAATTTTCTTACATTTTTGGTTAAAATAGATTGTAATTAAATGTTTGCCTTAGAAAACATGAAGCGAAAGCCATCGATTGGTAAGAAAAGTCCATTTATAGTCACTCGTGCCTTCGAAAGCCTTATTACTCGCTTTAAATGTTTTTATAATCTCATTATTGATTTTAAGTTGAATTTTCTTACATTTTTGGTTGAAACAGATTATAATTGAATGTTTGCATAGGGAAACGTGAAGCGAAAGCCATCGATTGAGAAGAAAAGTCCATTTATAGTCACTCATGCCTTCGAAAGCCTTATTACTCGCTTTAAATGCTTTTATAAGCTCATTATTGATTTTAAGTCTAATTTTCTTACATTTTTGGTTAAAACAGATTATAATTCAATGTTTGCCTCGGGAAACGTGAAGCGAAAGCCATCGATTGAGAAGAAAAGTCCATTTAAAGTCACTCATGCCTTCGAAAGCCTTATTACTCGCTTTAAATGCTTGTATAATCTCATTATTGATTTTAAGTTGAATTTTCTCACATTTTTTGTTAAAACAGATTATATTTGAATGTTTGCCTCAAGAAACGTGAAGCGAAAGCCATCGATTGAGAAGAAAAGTCAATTTATAGTCACTCATGCCTTCGAAAGCCTTATTACCTGCTTTAAATGCTTTTATAATCTCATTATTGATTTTAAGTTGAATTTTCTCAAATTTTTTGTTAAAACAGATTATATTTGAATGTTTGCCTCGAGAAAAATGAAGCAAAAGCCATCGACCGATAAGAAAAGTCCATTTATAGTCACTCATGCCTTCGAAAGACTTATTACTCGCTTTAAATGCTTTTATAATCTCATTATGGATTTTAAGTTGAATTTTCTTACATTTTTGGTTAAAACGGATTATATAAAAAAGTTTGCCTTGGGAAACGTGAAGCGAAAGCCATCGATTAAGAAGAAAAGTCCATTTAAAGTCACTCATGCCTTCGAAAGCCTTACTACTCGCTTTAAATGGTTTTATAATCTCATTATTGATTTTAAGTTGAATTTTCTTACATTTTTGGTTAAAATAGATTATAATTGAATGTTTGCCTCAGAAAACGTGAAGCGAAAGCCATCGATTGAGAAGAAAAGTCCATTTATAGTCACTCATGCCTTCGAAAGCCTTATTCCCCATTTAAAATGGTTTTATAATCTAATTATTGATTTTATGTTGAATTTTCATACATTTTTGGTTAAAATAGATTGTAATTAAATGTTTGCCTTAGAAAACATGAAGCGAAAGCCATCTATTGGTAAGAAAAGTCCATTTATAGTCACTCATGCCTTCGAAAGCCTTATTACTCGCTTTAAATGCTTTTATAATCTCATTATTGATTTTAAGTTGAATTTTCTTACATTTTTGGTTAAAACAGATTATATTTGAATGTTTGCCTCAAGAAACGTGAAGCGAAAGCCATCGATTGAGAAGAAAAGTCCATTTATAGTCACTCATGCCTTCGAAAGCCTTATTACTCGCTTTAAATGCTTTTATAATCTCATTATTGATTTTAAGTTGAATTTTCTTATATTTTTGGTTAAAACAGATTATATTTGAATGTTTGCCTCGAGAAACATGAAGCAAAAGCCATCGATCGATAAGAAAAGTCCAGTTATAGTCACTCATGCCTTCGAAAGCCTTATTACTCGTTTTAAATGCTTTTGTAATCTCATTATTGATTTTAAGTTGAATTTTCTTACATTTTTGGTTAAAACAGATTATAATTGAATGTTTGCCTCGGGAAACGTGAAGCGAAAGCCATCGATTGAGAAGAAAAGTCCATTTATAGTAGCTCATGCCTTCGAAAGCCTTATTACCCGTTTAAAATGGTTTTATACTCTAATTATTGATTTTATATTGAATTTTCTTACATTTTTGGTTAAAATAGATTGTAATTAAATGTTTTCCATAGAAAACATGAAGCGAAAGCCATCGATTGGTAAGAAAAGTCCATTTATAGTCACTCATGCCTTCGAAAGCCTTATTACTCGCTTTAAACGCTTTTATAATCTCATTATTGATTTTAAGTTGAATTTTCTTACATTTTTGGTTGAAAGAGATTATAAATGAATGTTTGCATAGGGAAACGTGAAGCGAAAGCCATCGATTGAGAAGAAAAGTCCATTTATAGTCACTCATGCCTTCGAAAGCCTTATTACTCGCTTTAAATGCTTTTATAATCTCATTATTGATTTTAAGTTGAATTTTCTTACATTTTTGGTTAAAACAGATTATATTTGAATGTTTGCCTCAAGAAACGTGAAGCGAAAGCCATCGATTGAGAAGAAAAGTCCATTTATAGTCACTCATGCCTTCGAAAGCCTTATTACTCGCTTTAAATGCTTTTATAATCTCATTATTGATTTTAAGTTGAATTTTCTTATATTTTTGGTTAAAACAGATTATATTTGAATGTTTGCCTCGAGAAACATGAAGCAAAAGCCATCGATCGATAAGAAAAGTCCAGTTATAGTCACTCATGCCTTCGAAAGCCTTATTACTCGTTTTAAATGCTTTTGTAATCTCATTATTGATTTTAAGTTGAATTTTCTTACATTTTTGGTTAAAACAGATTATAATTGAATGTTTGCCTCGGGAAACGTGAAGCAAAAGCCATCGATTGAGAAGAAAAGTCCATTTATAGTAGCTCATGCCTTCGAAAGCCTTATTACCCGTTTAAAATGGTTTTATACTCTAATTATTGATTTTATATTGAATTTTCTTACTTTTTTGGTTAAAATAGATTGTAATTAAATGTTTGCCTTAGAAAACATGAAGCGAAAGCCATCGATTGGTAAGAAAAGTCCATTTATAGTCACTCATGCCTTCGAAAGCCTTATTACTCGCTTTAAATACTTTTATAATCTCATTATTGATTTTATGTTGAATTTTCATACATTTTTGGTTGAAAGAGATTATAAATGAATGTTTGCATAGGGAAACGTGAAGCGAAAGCCATCGATTGAGAAGAAAAGTCCATTTATAGTCACTCATGCCTTCGAAAGCCTTATTACTCGCTTTAAATGCTTTTATAATCTCATTATTGATTTTAAGTTGAATTTTCCTACATTTTTGGTTAAAATAGATTGTAATTAAATGTTTGCCTTAGAAAACATGAAGCGAAAGCCATCGATTGGTAAGAAAAGTCCATTTATAGTCACTCATGCCTTCGAAAGCCTTATTACTCGCTTTAAACGCTTTTATAATCTCATTATTGATTTTAAGTTGAATTTTCTTATATTTTTGGTTGAAATAGATTATAATTGAATGTTTGCATAGGGAAACGTGAAGCGAAAGCCATCGATTGAGAAGAAAAGTCCATTTATAGTCACTCATGCCTTCGAAAGCCTTATTACTCGCTTTAAATGCTTTTATAATCTCATTATTGATTTTAAGTTGAATTTTCTTACATTTTTGGTTGAAAGAGATTATAAATGAATGTTTGCATAGGGAAACGTGAAGCGAAAGCCATCGATTGAGAAGAAAAGTCCATTTATAGTCACTCATGCCTTCGAAAGCCTTATTACTCGCTTTAAATGCTTTTATAATCTCATTATTGATTTTAAGTTGAATTTTCCTACATTTTTGGTTAAAATAGATTGTAATTAAATGTTTGCCTTAGAAAACATGAAGCGAAAGCCATCGATTGGTAAGAAAAGTCCATTTATAGTCACTCATGCCTTCGAAAGCCTTATTACTCGCTTTAAACGCTTTTATAATCTCATTATTGATTTTAAGTTGAATTTTCTTACATTTTTGGTTGAAAGAGATTATAAATGAATGTTTGCATAGGGAAACGTGAAGCGAAAGCCATCGATTGAGAAGAAAAGTCCATTTATAGTCACTCATGCCTTCGAAAGCCTTATTACTCGCTTTAAATGCTTTTATAATCTCATTATTGATTTTAAGTTGAATTTTCCTACATTTTTGGTTAAAATAGATTGTAATTAAATGTTTGCCTTAGAAAACATGAAGCGAAAGCCATCGATTGGTAAGAAAAGTCCATTTATAGTCACTCATGCCTTCGAAAGCCTTATTACTCGCTTTAAACGCTTTTATAATCTCATTATTGATTTTAAGTTGAATTTTCTTATATTTTTGGTTGAAATAGATTATAATTGAATGTTTGCATAGGGAAACGTGAAGCGAAAGCCATCGATTGAGAAGAAAAGTCCATTTATAGTCACTAATGCCTTCGAAAGCCTTATTACTCGCTTTAAATGCTTTTATAAGCTCATTATTGATTTTAAGTTGAATTTTCTTACATTTTTGGTTAAAACAGATTATAATTGAATGTTTGCCTCGAGAAACGTGAAGCGAAAGCCATCGATTGAGAAGAAAAGTCCATTTATAGTCGCTCATGCCTTCGAAAGCCTTATTACCCGTTTAAAATGGTTTTATAATCTAATTATTGATTTTAAGTTGAATTTTCTTGCATTTTTGGTTAAAATAGATTGTAATTAAATGTTTGCCTTAGAAAACATGAAGCGAAAGCCATCGATTGGTAAGAAAAGTCCATTGAGAGTCACTCATGCCTTCGAAAGCCTTATTACTCGCTTTAAACGCTTTTATAATCTCATTATTAATTTTAAGTTGAATTTTCTTACATTTTTGGTTGAAAGAGATTATAAATGAATGTTTGCATAGGGAAACGTGAAGCGAAAGCCATCGATTGAGAAGAAAAGTCCATTTATAGTCACTCATGCCTTCGAAAGCCTTATTACTCGCTTTAAATGCTTTTATAATCTCATTATTGATTTTAAGTTGAATTTTCCTACATTTTTGGTTAAAATAGATTGTAATTAAATGTTTGCCTTAGAAAACATGAAGCGAAAGCCATCGATTGGTAAGAAAAGTCCATTTATAGTCACTCATGCCTTCGAAAGCCTTATTACTCGCTTTAAACGCTTTTATAATCTCATTATTGATTTTAAGTTGAATTTTCTTACATTTTTGGTTGAAAGAGATTATAAATGAATGTTTGCATAGGGAAACGTGAAGCGAAAGCCATCGATTGAGAAGAAAAGTCCATTTATAGTCACTCATGCCTTCGAAAGCCTTATTACTCGCTTTAAATGCTTTTATAATCTCATTATTGATTTTAAGTTGAATTTTCCTACATTTTTGGTTAAAATAGATTGTAATTAAATGTTTGCCTTAGAAAACATGAAGCGAAAGCCATCGATTGGTAAGAAAAGTCCATTTATAGTCACTCATGCCTTCGAAAGCCTTATTACTCGCTTTAAACGCTTTTATAATCTCATTATTGATTTTAAGTTGAATTTTCTTATATTTTTGGTTGAAATAGATTATAATTGAATGTTTGCATAGGGAAACGTGAAGCGAAAGCCATCGATTGAGAAGAAAAGTCCATTTATAGTCACTCATGCCTTCGAAAGCCTTATTACTCGCTTTAAATGCTTTTATAAGCTCATTATTGATTTTAAGTTGAATTTTCTTACATTTTTGGTTAAAACAGATTATAATTGAATGTTTGCCTCGAGAAACGTGAAGCGAAAGCCATCGATTGAGAAGAAAAGTCCATTTATAGTCGCTCATGCCTTCGAAAGCCTTATTACCCGTTTAAAATGGTTTTATAATCTAATTATTGATTTTAAGTTGAATTTTCTTGCATTTTTGGTTAAAATAGATTGTAATTAAATGTTTGCCTTAGAAAACATGAAGCGAAAGCCATCGATTGGTAAGAAAAGTCCATTGAGAGTCACTCATGCCTTCGAAAGCCTTATTACTCGCTTTAAACGCTTTTATAATCTCATTATTAATTTTAAGTTGAATTTTCTTATATTTTTGGTTGAAATAGATTGTAATTGAATGTTTGCATAGGGAAAGGTGAAGCGAAAGCCATCGATTGAGAAGAAAAGTCCATTTATAGTCACTCATGCCTTCGAAAGCCTTATTACTCGCTTTAAATGCTTTTATAAGCTCATTATTGATTTTAAGTTGAATTTTCTTACATTTTTGGTTAAAACAGATTATAATTGAATGTTTGCCTCGAGAAACGTGAAGCGAAAGCCATCGATTGAGAAGAAAAGTCCATTTATAGTCGCTCATGCCTTCGAAAGCCTTATTACCCGTTTAAAATGGTTTTATAATCTAATTATTGATTTTATGTTGAATTTTCTTGCATTTTTGGTTAAAATAGATTGTAATTAAATGTTTGCCTTAGAAAACATGAAGCGAAAGCCATCGATTGGTAAGAAAAGTCCATTGAGAGTCACTCATGCCTTCGAAAGCCTTATTACTCGCTTTAAACGCTTTTATAATCTCATTATTAATTTTAAGTTGAATTTTCTTATATTTTTGGTTGAAATAGATTGTAATTGAATGTTTGCATAGGGAAAGGTGAAGCGAAAGCCATCGATTGAGAAGAAAAGTCCATTTATAGTCACTTATGCCTTCGAAAGCCTTATTACTAGCTTTAAATGCTTTTATAAGCTCATTATTGATTTTAAGTTGAATTTTCTAACATTTTTGGTTAAAACAGATTATAATTGAATGTTTGCCTCGAGAAACGTGAAGCGAAAGCCATCGATTGAGTAGAAAAGTCCATTTATAGTAGCTCATGCCTTCGAAACCCTTATTACCCGTTTAAAATGGTTTTATAATCTAATTATTGATTTTATATTGAATTTTCTTACATTTTTGGTTAAAATAGATTGTAATTAAATGTTTTCCATAGAAAACATGAAGCGAAAGCCATCGATTGGTAAGAAAAGTCCATTTATAGTCACTCATGCCTTCGAAAGCCTTATTACTCGCTTTAAACGCTTTTATAATCTCATTATTGATTTTAAGTTGAATTTTCTTATATTTTTGGTTGAAATAGATTATAATTGAATGTTTGCATAGGGAAACGTGAAGCGAAAGCCATCGATTGAGAAGAAAAGTCCATTTATAGTCACTCATGCCTTCGAAAGCCTTATTACTCGCTTTAAACGCTTTTATAATCTCATTATTGATTTTAAGTTGAATTTTCTTATATTTTTGGTTGAAATAGATTATAATTGAATGTTTGCATAGGGAAACATGAAGCGAAAGCCATCGATTGAGAAGAAAAGTCCATTTATAGTCACTCATGCCTTCGAAAGCCTTATTACTCGCTTTAAACGCTTTTATATTCTCATTATTGATTTTAAGTTGAATTTTCTTACATTTTTGGTTGAAATAGATTATAATTGAATGTTTGCATAGGGAAACGTGAAGCGAAAGCCATCGATTGAGAAGAAAAGTCCATTTATAGTCAATCATGCTTTCGAAAGCCTTATTACTCGCTTTAAACGCTTTTATAATCTCATTATTGATTTTAAGTTGAATTTTCTTATATTTTTGGTTGAAATAGATTATAATTGAATGTTTGCATAGGGAAACGTGAAGCGAAAGCCATCGATTGAGAAGAAAAGTCCATTTATAGTCACTCATGCCTTCGAAAGCCTTATTACTCGCTTTAAATGCTTTTATAAGCTCATTATTGATTTTAAGTTGAATTTTCTTACATTTTTGGTTAAAACAGATTATAATTGAATGTTTGCCTCGAGAAACGTGAAGCGAAAGCCATCGATTGAGAAGAAAAGTCCATTTATAGTAGCTCATGCCTTCGAAAGCCTTATTACCCGTTTAAAATGGTTTTATAATCTAATTATTGATTTTATATTGAATTTTCTTACTTTTTTGGTTAAAATAGATTGTAATTAAATGTTTGCCTTAGAAAACATGAAGCGAAAGCCATCGATTGGTAAGAAAAGTCCATTTATAGTCACTCATGCCTTCGAAAGCCTTATTACTCGCTTTAAACGCTTTTATAATCTCATTATTGATTTTAAGTTGAATTTTCTTATATTTTTGGTTGAAATAGATTATAATTGAATGTTTGCATAGGGAAACGTGAAGCGAAAGCCATCGATTGAGAAGAAAAGTCCATTTATAGTCACTCATGCCTTCGAAAGCCTTATTACTCGCTTTAAATGCTTTTATAAGCTCATTATTGATTTTAAGTTGAATTTTCTTACATTTTTGGTTAAAACAGATTATAATTGAATGTTTGCCTCGAGAAACGTGAAGCGAAAGCCATCGATTGAGAAGAAAAGTCCATTTATAGTCGCTCATGCCTTCGAAAGCCTTATTACCCGTTTAAAATGGTTTTATAATCTAATTATTGATTTTATGTTGAATTTTCTTGCATTTTTGGTTAAAATAGATTGTAATTAAATGTTTGCCTTAGAAAACATGAAGCGAAAGCCATCGATTGGTAAGAAAAGTCCATTGAGAGTCACTCATGCCTTCGAAAGCCTTATTACTCGCTTTAAACGCTTTTATAATCTCATTATTAATTTTAAGTTGAATTTTCTTATATTTTTGGTTGAAATAGATTGTAATTGAATGTTTGCATAGGGAAACGTGAAGCGAAAGCCATCGATTGAGAAGAAAAGTCCATTTATAGTCACTCATGCCTTCGAAAGCCTTATTACTCGCTTTAAATGCTTTTATAAGCTCATTATTTATTTTAAGTTGAATTTTCTTAAATTTTTGGTTAAAACAGATTATAATTGAATGTTTACCTCGAGAAACGTGAAGCGAAAGCAATCGATTGAGAAGAAAAGTCCATTTATAGTCGCTCATGCCTTCGAAAGCCTTATTACCCGTTTAAAATGGTTTTATAATCTAATTATTGATTTTATGTTGAATTTTCTTACATTTTTGGTTAAAATAGATTGTAATTAAATGTTTGCCATAGAAAACATGAAGCGAAAGCCATCGATTGGTAAGAAAAGTCCATTTATAGTCACTCATGCCTTCGAAAGCCTTATTACTCGCTTTAAACGCTTTTATATTCTCATTATTGATTTTAAGTTGAATTTTCTTACATTTTTGGTTGAAATAGATTATAATTGAATGTTTGCATAGGGAAACGTGAAGCGAAAGCCATCGATTGAGAAGAAAAGTCCATTTATAGTCACTCATGCCTTCGAAAGCCTTATTACTCGCTTTAAATGCTTTTATAAGCTCATTATTGATTTTAAGTTGAATTTTCTTACATTTTTGGTTAAAATAGATTATAATTAAATGTTTGCCTCGAGAAACGTGAAGCGAAAGCCATCGATTGAGAAGAAAAGTCCATTTCTAGTCGCTCATGCCTTCGAAAGCCTTATTACTCGCTGAAAATGGTTTTATAATCGCATTATTGATTTTAAGTTGAATTTTCTTATATTTTTGGTTAAAACAGATTATATTTGAATGTTTGCCTCGAGAAACATGAAGCAAAAGCCATCGATCGATAAGAAAAGTCCATTTATAGTCACTCATGCCTTCGAAAGCCTTATTACTCGCTTTAAATGCTTTTATAATCTCATTATTGATTTTAAGTTGAATTTTCTTAAATTTTTGGTTAAAAAAGATTATATTAAAATGTTTGCCACGGGAAACGTGAAGCGAAAGCCATCGATTCAGAAGAAAAGTCCATTTATAGTCACTCATGCCTTCGAAAGCCTTATTACTCGCTTAAAATGGTTTTATAATCGCATTATTGATTTTAAGTTGAATTTTCTTATATTTTTGGTTAAAACAGATTATATTTGAATGTTTGCCTCGAGAAACATGAAGCAAAAGCCATCGATCGATAAGAAAAGTCCATTTATAGTCACTCATGCCTTCGAAAGCCTTATTACTCGTTTTAAATGCTTTTATAATCTCATTATTGATTTTAAGTTGAATTTTCTTACATTTTTGGTTAAAACAGATTATAATTGAATGTTTGCCTCGGGAAACGTGAAGCGAAAGCCATCGATTGAGAAGAAAAGTCCATTTATAGTCGCTCATGCCTTCGAAAGCCTTATTACCCGTTTAAAATGGTTTTATAATATAATTATTGATTTTATGTTGACTTTTCTTACATTTTTGGTTAAAATAGATTGTAATTAAATGTTTGCCATAGAAAACATGAAGCGAAAGCCATCGATTGGTAAGAAAAGTCCATTTATAGTCACTCATGCCTTCGAAAGCCTTATTACTCGCTTTAAACGCTTTTATAATCTCATTATTGATTTTAAGTTGAATTTTCTTATATTTTTGGTTGAAATAGATTATAATTGAATGTTTGCATAGGGAAACGTGAAGCGAAAGCCATCGATTGAGAAGAAAAGTCCATTTATAGTCACTCATGCCTTCGAAAGCCTTATTACTCGCTTTAAATGCTTTTATAAGCTCATTATTGATTTTAAGTTGAATTTTCTTACATTTTTGGTTAAAACAGATTATAATTGAATGTTTGCCTCGAGAAACGTGAAGCGAAAGCCATCGATTGGGAAGAAAAGTACATTTATAGTCACTCATACCTTCGAAAGCCTTATTACTCGCTTAAAATGGTTTTATAATCGCATTATTGATTTTAAGTTGAATTTTCTTATATTTTTGGTTAAAATAGATTATATTTGAATGTTTGCCTCGAGAAACATGAAGCAAAAGCCATCGATCGATAAGAAAAGTCCAGTTATAGTCACTCATGCCTTCGAAAGCCTTATTACTCGTTTTAAATGCTTTTATAATCTCATTATTGATTTTAAGTTGAATTTCCTTATATTTTTGGTTGAAATAGATTATAATTGAATGTTTGCATAGGGAAACGTGAAGCGAAAGCCATCGATTGAGAAGAAAAGTCCATTTATAGTCACTCATGCCTTCGAAAGACTTATTACTCGCTTAAAATGGTTTTATAATCGCATTACTGATTTTAAGTTGAATTTTCTTATATTTTTGGTTAAAACAGATTATATTTGAATGTTTGCCTCGAGAAACATGAAGCAAAAGCCATCGATCGATAAGAAAACTCCATTTATAATCACTCATGACTTCGAAAGCCTTATTACTCGCTTTAAACGCTTTTATATTCTCATTATTGATTTTAAGTTGAATTTTCTTATATTTTTGGTTGAATAGATTATAATTGAATGTTTGCATAGGGAAACGTGAAGCGAAAGCCATCGATTGAGAAGAAAAGTCCATTTATAGTCACTCATGCCTTCGAAAGCCTTATTACTCGCTTTAAATGCTTTTATAAGCTCATTATTGATTTTAAGTTGAATTTTCTTACATTTTTGGTTAAAATAAATTATAATTGAATGTTTACCTCGGGAAACGTGAAGCGAAAGCCATCGATTGAGAAGAAAAGTCCATTTATAGTCGCTCATGCCTTCGAAAGCCTTATCACCCGTTTAAAATGGTTTTATAATCTAATTATTGATTTTATGTTTAATTTTCTTGCATTTTTGGTTAAAATAGATGGCAATTAAATGTTTTCCTTAGAAAACATGAAGCGAAAGCCATCGATTGGTAAGAAAAGTCCATTTATAGTCACTCATGCCTTCGAAAGCCTTATTACTCGCTTTAAACGATTTTATAATCTCATTATTGATTTTAAGTTGAATTTTCTTACATTTTTGGTTGAAACAGATTATAATTGAATGTTTGCATAGGGAAACGTGAAGCGAAAGCCATCGATTAGGAAGAAAAGTCCATTTATAGTCACTCATGCCTTCGAAAGCCTTATTACTCGCTTTAAATGCTTTAATTATCTCATTATTGATTTTAAGTTGAATTTTCTTACATTTTTGGTTGAAACAGATTATAATTGAATGTTTGCATAGGGAAACGTGAAGCGAAAGCCATCGATTAGGAAGAAAAGTCCATTTATAGTCACTCATGCCTTCGAAAGCCTTATTACTCGCTTTAAATGCTTTTATAATCTCATTATTGATTTTAAGTTGAATTTTCTTACATTTTTGGTTGAAACAGATTATAATTGAATGTTTGCGTAGGGAAACGTGAAGCGAAAGCCATCGATTGAGAAGAAAAGTCCATTTATAGTCACTCATGCCTTCGAAAGCCTTATTACTCGCTTTAAATGCTTTTATAATCTCATTGTAGATTTTAAGTTGAATTTTCTTACATTTTTTGTTGAAACAGATTATATTTGAATGTTTTCCTCGAGAAACGTGAAGCGAAAGCCATCGATTGAGAAGAAAAGTCCATTTATAGTCACTCATGCCTTCGAAAGCCTTATTACTCACTTTAAATGCTTTTATAATCTCATTATTGATTTTAAGTTGAATTTTCTTACATTTTTGATTAAAACAGATTATATTTGAATGTTTGCCTCGAGAAACATGAAGCAAAAGCCATCGATCGATAAGAAAAGTCCATTTATAGTCACTCATGCCTTCGAAAGCCTTATTACTCGTTTTAAATGCTTTTATAATCTCATTATTGATTTTAAGTTGAATTTTCTTACATTTTTGGTTAAAACATATTATAATTGATTGTTTGCCTCGGGAAACGTGAAGCGAAAGCTATCGATTGAGAAGAAAAGTCCATTTATAGTCGCTCATGCCTTCGAAAGCCTTATTACCCGTTTAAAATGGTTTTATAATCTAATTATTGATTTTATGCTGAATTTTCTTACATTTTTGGTTAAAATAGATTGTAATTAAATGTTTGCCATAGAAAACATGAAGCGAAAGCCATCGATTGGTAAGAAAAGTCCATTTATAGTCACTCATGCCTTCGAAAGCCTTATTACTCGCTTTAAACGCTTTTATAATCTCATTATTGATTTTAAGTTGAATTTTCTTATATTTTTGGTTGAAATAGATTATAATTGAATGTTTGCATAGGGAAACGTGAAGCGAAAGCCATCGATTGAGAAGAAAAGTCCATTTATAGTCACTCATGCCTTCGAAAGCCTTATTACTCGCTTTAAATGCTTTTATAAGCTCATTATTGATTTTAAGTTGAATTTTCTTACATTTTTGGTTAAAACAGATTATAATTGAATGTTTGCCTTGGGAAACGTGAAGCGAAAGCCATCGATTGAGAAGAAAAGTCCATTTATAGTTACTCATGCCTTCGAAAGCCTTATTACTCGCTTTAAATGCTTTTATAAGCTCATTATTGATTTTAAGTTGAATTTTCTTACATTTTTGGTTAAAACAGATTATAATTGAATGTTTGCCTGGGGAAACGTGAAGCGAAAGCCATCGATTGGGAAGAAAACTACATTTATAGTCACTCATACCTTCGAAAGCCTTATTACTCGCTTAAAATGGTTTTATAATCGCATTATTGACTTTAAGTTGAATTTTCTTATATTTTTGGTTAAAACAGATTATATTTGAATGTTTGCCTCGAGAAACATGAAGCAAAAGCCATCGATCGATAAGAAAAGTCCAGTTATAGTCACTCATGCCTTTGAAAGCCTTATTACTCGTTTTAAATGCTTTTATAATCTCATTATTGATTTTAAGTTGAATTTTCTTACATTTTTGGTTAAAACAGATTATAATTGAATGTTTGCCTCGGGAAACGTGAAGTGAAAGCCATCGATTTGAGAAGAAAAGTCCATTTATAGTCGCTCATGCCTTCGAAAGCCTTATTACCCGTTTAAAATGGTTTTATAATCTAATTATTGATTTTATGTTGAATTTTCTTACTTTTTTGGTTAAAATAGATTGTAATTAAATGTTTGCCTTAGAAAACATGAAGCGAAAGCCATCGATTGGTAAGAAAAGTCCATTTATAGTCACTCATGCCTTCGAAAGCCTTATTACTCGCTTTAAACGCTTTTATAATCTCATTATTGATTTTAAGTTGAATTTTCTTATATTTTTGGTTGAAATAGATTATAATTGAATGTTTGCATAGGGAAACGTGAAGCGAAAGCCATCGATTGAGAAGAAAAGTCCATTTATAGTCACTCATGCCTTCGAAAGCCTTATTACTCGCTTTAAATGCTTTTATAAGCTCATTATTGATTTTAAGGTGAATTTTCTTACATTTTTGGTTAAAACAGATTATAATTGAATGTTTGCCTCGGGAAACGTGAAGTGAAAGCCATCGATTTGAGAAGAAAAGTCCATTTATAGTCACTCATGCCTTCGAAAGCCTTATTACTCGCTTTAAATGCTTTTATAAGCTCATTATTGATTTTAAGTTGAATTTTCTTACATTTTTGGTTAAAACAGATTATAATTGAATGTTTGCCTCGAGAAACGTGAAGTGAAAGCCATCGATTGAGAAGAAAAGTCCATTTATATTAGCTCATGCCTTCGAAAGCCTTATTACCCGTTTAAAATGGTTTTATAATCTAATTATTGATTTTATGTTGAATTTTCTTACATTTTTGGTTAAAATAGATTGTAATTAAATGTTTTCCATAGAAAACATGAAGCGAAAGCCATCGATTGGTAAGAAAAGTCCATTTATAGTCACTCATGCCTTCGAAAGCCTTATTACTCGCTTTAAACGCTTTTATATTCTCATTATTGATTTTAAGTTGAGTTTTCTTACATTTTTGGTTGAAATAGATTATAATTGAATGTTTGCATAGGGAAACGTGAAGCAAAAGCCATCGATTGAGAAGAAAAGTCCATTTATAGTCACTCATGCCTTCGAAAGCCTTATTACTCGCTTTAAATGCTTTTATAAGCTCATTATTGATTTTAAGTTGAATTTTCTTACATTTTGGGTTAAAATAGATTATAATTAAATGTTTGCCTCGGGAAACGTGAAGCGAAAGCCATCAATTGAGAAGAAAAGTCCATTTATAGTCGCTCATGCCTTCGAAAGCCTTATTACTCGCTGAAAATGGTTTTATAATCGCATTATTGATTTTAAGTTGAATTTTCTTATATTTTTGGTTAAAACAGATTATATTTGAATGTTTGCCTCGAGAAACATGAAGCAAAAGCCATCGATCGATAAGAAAACTCCATTTATAGTCACTCATGCCTTCGAAAGCCTTATTACTCGCTTTAAATGCTTTTATAATCTCATTATTGATTTTAAGTTGAATTTTCTTAAATTTTTGGTTAAAAAAGATTATATTAAAATGTTTGCCACGGGAAACGTGAAGCGAAAGCCATCGATTCAGAAGAAAAGTCCATTTATAGTCACTCATGCCTTCGAAAGCCTTATTACTCGCTTAAAATGGTTTTATAATCGCATTATTGATTTTAAGTTGAATTTTCTTATATTTTTGGTTAAAACAGATTATATTTGAATGTTTGCCTCGAGAAACATGAAGCAAGAGCCATCGATCGATAAGAAAAGTCCATTTATAGTCACTCATGCCTTCGAAAGCCTTATTACTCGTTTTAAATGCTTTTATAATCTCATTATTGATTTTAAGTTGAATTTTCTTACATTTTTGGTTAAAACAGATTATAATTGAATGTTTGCCTCGGGAAACGTGAAGCGAAAGCCATCGATTGAGAAGAAAAGTCCATTTATAGTCGCTCATGCCTTCGAAAGCCTTATTACCCGTTTAAAATGGTTTTATAATATAATTATTGATTTTATCTTGAATTTTCTTACATTTTTGGTTAAAATAGATTGTAATTAAATGTTTCCCATAGAAAACATGAAGCGGAAGCCATCGATTCGTAAGAAAAGTCCATTTATAGTCACTCATGCCTTCGAAAGCCTTATTACTCGCTTTAAACGCTTTTATAATCTCATTATTGATTTTAAGTTGAATTTTCTTATATTTTTGGTTGAAATAGATTATAATTGAATGTTTGCATAGGGAAACGTCAAGCGAAAGCCATCGATTGAGAAGAAAAGTCCGTTTATAGTCACTCATGCCTTCGAAAGCCTTATTACTCGCTTTAAATGCTTTTATAAGCTCATTATTGATTTTAAGTTGAATTTTCTTACATTTTTGGTTAAAACAGATTATAATTGAATGTTTGCCTCGAGAAACGTGAAGCGAAAGCCATCGATTGAGAAGAAAAGTCCATTTATAGTAGCTCATGCCTTCGAAAGCCTTATTACCCGTTTAAAATGGTTTTATAATCTAATTATTGATTTTATATTGAATTTTCTTACTTTTTTGGTTAAAATAGATTGTAATTAAATGTTTGCCTTAGAAAACATGAAGCGAAAGCCATCGATTGGTAAGAAAAGTCCATTTATAGTCACTCATGCCTTCGAAAGCCTTATTACTCGCTTTAAACGCTTTTATAATCTCATTATTGATTTTAAGTTGAATTTTCTTATATTTTTGGTTGAAATAGATTATAATTGAATGTTTGCATAGGGAAACGTGAAGCGAAAGCCATCGATTGAGAAGAAAAGTCCATTTATAGTCACTCATGCCTTCGAAAGCCTTATTACTCGCTTTAAATGCTTTTATAAGCTCATTATTGATTTTAAGTTGAATTTTCTTACATTTTTGGTTAAAACAGATTATAATTGAATGTTTGCCTCGAGAAACGTGAAGCGAAAGCCATCGATTGAGAAGAAAAGTCCATTTATAGTAGCTCATGCCTTCGAAAGCCTTATTACCCGTTTAAAATGGTTTTATAATCTAATTATTGATTTTATATTGAATTTTCTTACTTTTTTGGTTAAAATAGATTGTAATTAAATGTTTGCCTTAGAAAACATGAAGCGAAAGCCATCGATTGGTAAGAAAACTCCATTTATAGTCACTCATGCCTTCGAAAGCCTTATTACTCGCTTTAAATGCTTTTATAATCTCATTATTGATTTTAAGTTGAATTTTCTTAAATTTTTGGTTAAAAAAGATTATATTAAAATGTTTGCCACGGGAAACGTGAAGCGAAAGCCATCGATTCAGAAGAAAAGTCCATTTATAGTCACTCATGCCTTCGAAAGCCTTATTACTCGCTTAAAATGGTTTTATAATCGCATTATTGATTTTAAGTTGAATTTTCTTATATTTTTGGTTAAAACAGATTATATTTGAATGTTTGCCTCGAGAAACATGAAGCAAAAGCCATCGATCGATAAGAAAAGTCCATTTATAGTCACTCATGCCTTCGAAAGCCTTATTACTCGTTTTAAATGCTTTTATAATCTCATTATTGATTTTAAGTTGAATTTTCTTACATTTTTGGTTAAAACAGATTATAATTGAATGTTTGCCTCGGGAAACGTGAAGCGAAAGCCATCGATTGAGAAGAAAAGTCCATTTATAGTCGCTCATGCCTTCGAAAGCCTTATTACCCGTTTAAAATGGTTTTATAATATAATTATTGATTTTATGTTGACTTTTCTTACATTTTTGGTTAAAATAGATTGTAATTAAATGTTTGCCATAGAAAACATGAAGCGAAAGCCATCGATTGGTAAGAAAAGTCCATTTATAGTCACTCATGCCTTCGAAAGCCTTATTACTCGCTTTAAACGCTTTTATAATCTCATTATTGATTTTAAGTTGAATTTTCTTATATTTTTGGTTGAAATAGATTATAATTGAATGTTTGCATAGGGAAACGTGAAGCGAAAGCCATCGATTGAGAAGAAAAGTCCATTTATAGTCACTCATGCCTTCGAAAGCCTTATTACTCGCTTTAAATGCTTTTATAAGCTCATTATTGATTTTAAGTTGAATTTTCTTACATTTTTGGTTAAAACAGATTATAATTGAATGTTTGCCTCGAGAAACGTGAAGCGAAAGCCATCGATTGGGAAGAAAAGTACATTTATAGTCACTCATACCTTCGAAAGCCTTATTACTCGCTTAAAATGGTTTTATAATCGCATTATTGATTTTAAGTTGAATTTTCTTATATTTTTGGTTAAAACAGATTATATTTGAATGTTTGCCTCGAGAAACATGAAGCAAAAGCCATCGATCGATAAGAAAAGTCCAGTTATAGTCACTCATGCCTTCGAAAGCCTTATTACTCGCTTAAAATGGTTTTATAATCGCATTATTGATTTTAAGTTGAATTTTCTTATATTTTTGGTTAAAACAGATTATATTTGAATGTTTGCCTCGAGAAACATGAAGCAAAAGCCATCGATCGATAAGAAAAGTCCATTTATAGTCACTCATGCCTTCGAAAGCCTTATTACTCGTTTTAAATGCTTTTATAATCTTATTATTGATTTTAAGTTGAATTTTCTTACATTTTTGGTTAAAACAGATTATAATTGAATGTTGCCTCAGGAAACGTGAAGCGAAAGCCATCGATTGAGAAGAAAAGTCCATTTATAGTAGCTCATGCCTTCGAAAGCCTTATTACCCGTTTAAAATGGTTTTATAATCTAATTATTGATTTTATGTTGAATTTTCTTACATTTTTGGTTAAAATTGATTGTAATTAAATGTTTGCCTTAGAAAACATGAAGCGAAAGCCATCGACTGGTAAGAAAAGTCCATTTATAGTCACTCATGCCTTCGAAAGCCTTATTACTCGCTTTAAACGCTTTTATAATGTCATTATTGATTTTAAGTTGAATTTTCTTATATTTTTGGTTGAAATAGATTATAATTGAATGTTTGCATAGGGAAACGTGAAGCGAAAGCCATCGATTGAGAAGAAAAGTCCATTTATAGTCACTCATGCCTTCGAAAGACTTATTACTCGCTTAAAATGGTTTTATAATCGCATTATTGATTTCAAGTTGAATTTTCTTATATTTTTGGTTAAAACAGATTATATTTGAATGTTTGCCTCAAGAAACATGAAGCAAAAGCCATCGATCGATAAGAAAACTCCATTTATAGTCACTCATGCCTTCGAAAGCCTTATTACTCGCTTTAAACGCTTTTATATTCTCATTATTGATTTTAAGTTGAATTTTCTTATATTTTTGGTTGAAATAGATTATAATTGAATGTTTGCATAGGGAAACGTGAAGCGAAAGCCATCGATTGAGAAGAAAAGTCCATTTATAGTTACTCATGCCTTCGAAAGCCTTATTACTCGCTTTAAATGCTTTTATAAGCTCATTATTGATTTTAAGTTGAATTTTCTTACATTTTTGGTTAAAACAGAATATAATTGAATGTTTACATAGGGAAACGTGAAGCGAAAGCCATCGATTGAGAAGAAAAGTCCATTTATAGTCGCTCATGCCTTCGAAAGCCTTATCACCCGTTTAAAATGGTTTTATAATCTAATTATTGATTTTATGTTTAATTTTCTTACATTTTTGGTTAAAATAGATTGCAATTAAATGTTTTCCTTAGAAAACATGAAGCGAAAGCCATCGATTGGTAAGAAAAGTCCATTTATAGTCACTCATGCCTTCGAAAGCCTTATTACTCGCTTTAAACGATTTTATAATCTCATTATTGATTTTAAGTTGAATTTTCTTACATTTTTGGTTGAAATAGATTATAATTGAATGTTTGCATAGGGAAACGTGAAGCGAAAGCCATCGATTAGGAAGAAAAGTCCATTTATAGTCACTCATGCCTTCGAAAGCCTTATTACTCGCTTTAAATGCTTTAATAATCTCATTATTGATTTTAAGTTGAATTTTCTTACATTCTTGGTTGAAACAGATTATAATTGAATGTTTACATAGGGAAACGTGAAGCGAAAGCCATCGATTGAGAAGAAAAGTCCATTTATAGTCACTCATGCCTTCGAAAGCCTTATTACTCGCTTTAAATGCTTTTATAATCTCATTGTAGATTTTAAGTTGAATTTTCTTACATTTTTGTTTAAAACAGATTATAATTGAATGTTTGCCTCAAGAAACGTGAAGTGAAAGCCATCGATTTTAGAAGAAAAGTCCACTTATAGTCGCTCATGCCTTCGAAAGCCTTATTACCCGTTTAAAATGGTTTTATAATCTAATTATTGATTTTATGTTGAATTTTCTTACTTTTTTGGTTAAAATAGATTGTAATTAAATGTTTGCCTTAGAAAACATGAAGCGAAAGCCATCGATTGGTAAGAAAAGTCCATTTATAGTCACTCATGCCTTCGAAAGCCTTATTACTCGCTTTAAACGCTTTTATAATCTCATTATTGATTTTAAGTTGAATTTTCTTACATTTTTGGTTAAAACATATTATAATTGAATGTTTGCCTCGGGAAACGTGAAGCGAAAGCCATCGATTGAGAAGAAAAGTCCATTTATAGTCACTCATGCCTTCGAAAGCCTTATTACTCGCTTTAAATGCTTTTATAAGCTCATTATTGATTTTAAGTTGAATTTTCTTACATTTTTGTTTAAAACAGATTATAATTGAATGTTTGCCTTGGGAAACGTGAAGCGAAAGCCATCGATTGAGAAGAAAAGTCCATTTATAGTTACTCATGCCTTCGAAAGCCTTATTACTCGCTTTAAATGCTTTTATAAGCTCATTATTGATTTTAAGTTGAATTTTCTTACATTTTTGGTTAAAACAGATTATAATTGAATGTTTGCATGGGGAAACGTGAAGCGAAAGCCATCGATTGGGAAGAAAAGTACATTTATAGTCACTCATACCTTCGAAAGCCTTATTACTCGCATAAAATGGTTTTATAATCGTATTATTGATTTTAAGTTGAATTTTCTTATATTTTTGGTTAAAACAGATTATATTTGAATGTTTGCCTCGAGAAACATGAAGCAAAAGCCATCGATCGAGAAGAAAAGTCCATTTATAGTCACTCATGCCTTCGAAAGCCTTATTACTCGCTTTAAACGCTTTTATATTCTCATTATTGATTTTAAGTTGAATTTTCTTATATTTTTGGTTGAAATAGATTATAATTGAATGTTTGCATAGGGAAACGTGAAGCGAAAGCCATCGATTGAGAAGCAAAGTCCATTTATAGTCACTCATGCCTTCGAAAGACTTATTACTCGCTTAAAATGGTTTTATAATCGCATTATTGATTTTAAGTTGAATTTTCTTATATTTTTGGTTAAAACAGATTATATTTGAATGTTTGCCTCGAGAAACATGAAGCAAAAGCCATCGATCGATAAGAAAACTCCATTTATAGTCACTCATGCCTTCGAAAGCCTTATTACTCGCTTTAAACGCTTTTATATTCTCATTATTGATTTTAAGTTGAATTTTCTTATATTTTTGGTTGAAATAGATTATAATTGAATGTTTGCATAGGGAAACGTGAAGCGAAAGCCATCGATTGAGAAGAAAAGTCCATTTATAGTCACTCATGCCTTCGAAAGCCTTATTACTCGCTTTAAATGCTTTTATAAGCTCATTATTGATTTTAAGTTGAATTTTCTTACATTTTTGGTTAAAACTGATTATAATTGAATGTTTACATAGGGAAACGTGAAGCGAAAGCCATCGATTGAGAAGAAAAGTCCATTTATAGTCGCTCATGCCTTCGAAAGCCTTATCACCCGTTTAAAATGGTTTTATAATCTAATTATTGATTTTATGTTTAATTTTCTTACATTTGTGGTTAAAATAGATTGCAATTAAATGTTTTCCTTAGAAAACATGAAGCGAAAGCCATCGATTGGTAAGAAAAGTCCATTTATAGTCACTCATGCCTTCGAAAGCCTTATTACTCGCTTTAAACGATTTTATAATCTCATTATTGATTTTAAGTTGAATTTTCTTACATTTTTGGTTGAAACAGATTATAATTGAATGTTTGCATAGGGAAACGTGAAGCGAAAGCCATCGATTAGGAAGAAAAGTCCATTTATAGTCACTCATGCCTTCGAAAGCCTTATTACTCGCTTTAAATGCTTTAATAATCTCATTATTGATTTTAAGTTGAATTTTCTTACATTTTTGGTTGAAACAGATTATAATTGAATGTTTACATAGGGAAACGTGAAGCGAAAGCCATCGATTGAGAAGAAAAGTCCATTTATAGTCACTCATGCATTCGAAAGCCTTATTACTCGCTTTAAATGCTTTTATAATCTAATTGTAGATTTTAAGTTGAATTTTCTTACATTTTTTGTTGAAACAGATTATATTTGAATGTTTGCCTCGAGAAACGTGAAGCGAAAGCCATCGATTGAGAAGAAAAGTCCATTTATAGTTACTCATGCCTTCGAAAGCCTTATTACTCACTTTAAATGCTTTTATAATCTCATTATTGATTTTAAGTTGAATTTTCTTACATTTTCGATTAAAACAGATTATATTTGAATGTTTGCCTCGAGAAACATGAAGCAAAAGCCATCGATCGATAAGAAAAGTCCATTTATAGTCACTCATGCCTTCGAAAGCCTTATTACTCGTTTTAAATGCTTTTATAATCTCATTATTGATTTTAAGTTGAATTTTCTTACATTTTTGGTTAAAACAGATTATAATTGAATGTTTGCCTCGGGAAACGTGAAGCGAAAGCCATCGATTGAGAAGAAAAGTCCATTTATAGTCGCTCATGCCTTCGAAAGCCTTATTACCCGTTTAAAATGGTTTTATAATCTAATTATTGATTTTATGTTGAATTTTCTTACATTTTTGGTTAAAATAGATTGTAATTAAATGTTTGCCATAGAAAACATGAAGCGAAAGCCATCGATTGGTAAGAAAAGTCCATTTATAGTCAATCATGCCTTCGAAAGCCTTATTACTCGCTTTAAACGCTTTTATAATCTCATTATTGATTTTAAGTTGAATTTTCTTATATTTTTGGTTGAAATAGATTATAATTGAATGTTTGCATAGGGAAACGTGAAGCGAAAGCCATCGATTGAGAAGAAAAGTCCATTTATAGTCACTCATGCCTTCGAAAGCCTTATTACTCGCTTTAAATGCTTTTATAAGCTCATTATTGATTTTAAGTTGAATTTTCTTACATTTTTGGTTAAAACATATTATAATTGAATGTTTGCCTTGGGAAACGTGAAGCGAAAGCCATCGATTGAGAAGAAAAGTCCATTTATAGTTACTCATGCCTTCGAAAGCCTTATTACTCGCTTTAAATGCTTTTATAAGCTCATTATTGATTTTAAGTTGAATTTTCTTACATTTTTGGTTAAAACAGATTATAATTGAATGTTTGCCTGGGGAAACGTGAAGCGAAAGCCATCGATTGGGAAGAAAAGTACATTTATAGTCACTCATACCTTCGAAAGCCTTATTACTCGCTTAAAATGGTTTTATAATCGCATTATTGACTTTAAGTTGAATTTTCTTATATTTTTGGTTAAAACAGATTATATTTGAATGTTTGCCTCGAGAAACATGAAGCAAAAGCCATCGATCGATAAGAAAAGTCCAGTTATAGTCACTCATGCCTTCGAAAGCCTTATTACTCGTTTTAAATGCTTTTATAATCTCATTATTGATTTTAAGTTGAATTTTCTTACATTTTTGGTTAAAACAGATTATAATTGAATGTTTGCCTCGGGAAACGTGAAGTGAAAGCCATCGATTTGAGAAGAAAAGTCCACTTATAGTCGCTCATGCCTTCGAAAGCCTTATTACCCGTTTAAAATTGTTTTTATAATCTAATTATTGATTTTATGTTGAATTTTCTTACTTTTTTGGTTAAAATAGATTGTAATTAAATGTTTGCCTTAGAAAACATGAAGCGAAAGCCATCGATTGGTAAGAAAAGTTCATTTATAGTCACTCATGCCTTCGAAAGCCTTATTACTCGCTTTAAACGCTTTTATAATCTCATTATTGATATTAAGTTGAATTTTCTTATATTTTTGGTTGAAATAGATTATAATTGAATGTTTGCATAGGGAAACGTGAAGCGAAAGCCATCGATTGAGAAGAAAAGTCCATTTATAGTCACTCATGCCTTCGAAAGCCTTATTACTCGCTTTAAATGCTTTTATAAGCTCATTATTGATTTTAAGTTGAATTTTCTTACATTTTTGGTTAAAACAGATTATAATTGAATGTTTGCCTCGAGAAACGTGAAGCGAAAGCCATCGATTGAGAAGAAAAGTCCATTTATAGTCGCTCATGCCTTCGAAAGCCTTATTACCCGTTTAAAATGGTTTTATAATCTAATTATTGATTTTATATTGAATTTTCTTACATTTTTGGTTAAAATAGATTGTAATTAAATGTTTGCCTTAGAAAACATGAAGCGAAAGCCATCGATTGGTAAGAAAAGTCCATTGATAGTCACTCATGCCTTCGAAAGCCTTATTACTCGCTTTAAACGCTTTTATAATCTCATTATTAATTTTAAGTTGAATTTTCTTATATTTTTTGTTGAAATAGATTATAATTGAATGTTTGCATAGGGAAACGTGAAGCGAAAGCCATCGATTGAGAAGAAAAGTCCATTTATAGTCACTCATGCCTTCGAAAGCCTTATTACTCGCTTTAAATGCTTTTATAAGCTCATTATTGATTTTAAGTTGAATTTTCTTACATTTTTGGTTAAAACAGATTATAATTGAATGTTTGCCTCGAGAAACGTGAAGCGAAAGCCATCGATTGAGAAGAAAAGTCCATTTATAGTCGCTCATGCCTTCGAAAGCCTTATTACCCGTTTAAAATGGTTTTATAATCTAATTATTGATTTTATGTTGAATTTTCTTACATTTTTGGTTAAAATAGATTGTAATTAAATGTTTGCCATAGAAAACATGAAGCGAAAGCCATCGATTGGTAAGAAAAGTCCATTTATAGTCACTCATGCCTTCGAAAGCCTTATTACTCGCTTTAAACGCTTTTATATTCTCATTATTGATTTTAAGTTGAATTTTCTTACATTTTTGGTTGAAATAGATTATAATTGAATGTTTGCATAGGGAAACGTGAAGCGAAAGCCATCGATTGAGAAGAAAAGTCCATTTATAGTCACTCATGCCTTCGAAAGCCTTATTACTCGCTTTAAATGCTTTTATAAGCTCATTATTGATTTTAAGTTGAATTTTCTTACATTTTTGGTTAAAATAGATTATAATTAAATGTGTGCCTCGGGAAACGTGAAGCGAAAGCCATCGATTAAGAAGAAAAGTCCATTTATAGTCGCTCATGCCTTCGAAAGCCTTATTACTCGCTGAAAATGGTTTTATAATCGCATTATTGATTTTAAGTTGAATTTTCATATATTTTTGGTTAAAACAGATTATATTTGAATGTTTGCCTCGAGAAACATGAAGCAAAAGCCATCGATCGATAAGAAAAGTCCATTTATAGTCACTCATGCCTTCGAAAGCCTTATTACTCGCTTTAAATCCTTTTATAATCTCATTATTGATTTTAAGTTGAATTTTCTTACATTTTTGGTTAAAAAAGATTATATTAAAATGTTTACCACAAGAAACGTGAAGCGAAAGCCATCGATTCAGAAGAAAAGTCCATTTATAGTCACTCATGCCTTCGAAAGCCTTATTACTCGCTTAAAATGCTTTTATAATCGCATTATTGATTTTAAGTTGAATTTTCTTATATTTTTGGTTAAAACAGATTATATTTGAATGTTTGCCTCGAGAAACATGAAGCAAAAGCCATCGATCGATAAGAAAAGTCCATTTATAGTCACTCATACGTTCGAAAGCCTTATTACTCGTTTTAAATGCTTTTATAATCTCATTATTGATTTTAAGTTGAATTTTCTTGCATTTTTTGTTAAAACAGATTATAATTGAATGTTTGCCTCGGGAAACGTGAAGCGAAAGCCATCGATTGAGAAGAAAAGTCCATTTATAGTCGCTCATGCCTTCGAAAGCCTTATTACCCGTTTAAAATGGTTTTATAATATAATTATTGATTTTATGTTGAATTTTCTTACATTTTTGGTTAAAATAGATTGTAATTAAATGTTTGCCATAGAAAACATGAAGCGAAAGCCATCGATTGGTAAGAAAAGTCCATTTATAGTCACTCATGCCTTCGAAAGCCTTATTACTCGCTTTAAACGCTTTTCTAATCTCATTATTGATTTTAAGTTGAATTTTCTTATATTTTTGGTTGAAATAGATTATAATTGAATGTTTGCATAGGGAAACGTGAAGCGAAAGCCATCGATTGAGAAGAAAAGTCCATTTATAGTCACTAATGCCTTCGAAAGCCTTATTACTCGCTTTAAATGCTTTTATAAGTTCATTATTGATTTTAAGTTAAATTTTCTTACATTTTTGGTTAAAACAGATTATAATTGAATGTTTGCCTCGAGAAACGTGAAGCGAAAGCCATCGATTGAGAAGAAAAGTCCATTTATAGTCGCTCATGCCTTCGAAAGCCTTATTACCCGTTTAAAATGGTTTTATAATATAATTATTGATTTTATGTTGAATTTTCTTACATTTTTGGTTAAAATAGATTGTAATTAAATGTTTGCCTTAGAAAATATGAAGCGAAAGCCATCGATTGGTAAGAAAAGTCCATTTATAGTCACTCATGCCTTCGAAAGACTTATTACTCGCTTAAAATGGTTTTATAATCGCATTATTGATTTCAAGTTGAATTTTCTTATATTTTTGGTTAAAACAGATTATATTTGAATGTTTGCCTCAAGAAACATGAAGCAAAAGCCATCGATCGATAAGAAAACTCCATTTATAGTCACTCATGCCTTCGAAAGCCTTATTACTCGCTTTAAACGCTTTTATATTCTCATTATTGATTTTAAGTTGAATTTTCTTATATTTTTGGTTGAAATAGATTATAATTGAATGTTTGCATAGGGAAACGTGAAGCGAAAGCCATCGATTGAGAAGAAAAGTCCATTTATAGTTACTCATGCCTTCGAAAGCCTTATTACTCGCTTTAAATGCTTTTATAAGCTCATTATTGATTTTAAGTTGAATTTTCTTACATTTTTGGTTAAAACAGAATATAATTGAATGTTTACATAGGGAAACGTGAAGCGAAAGCCATCGATTGAGAAGAAAAGTCCATTTATAGTCGCTCATGCCTTCGAAAGCCTTATCACCCGTTTAAAATGGTTTTATAATCTAATTATTGATTTTATGTTTAATTTTCTTACATTTTTGGTTAAAATAGATTGCAATTAAATGTTTTCCTTAGAAAACATGAAGCGAAAGCCATCGATTGGTAAGAAAAGTCCATTTATAGTCACTCATGCCTTCGAAAGCCTTATTACTCGCTTTAAACGATTTTATAATCTCATTATTGATTTTATGTTGAATTTTCTTACATTTTTGGTTGAAACAGATTATAATTGAATGTTTGCATAGGGAAACGTGAAGCGAAAGCCATCGATTAGGAAGAAAAGTCCATTTATAGTCACTCATGCCTTCGAAAGCCTTATTACTCGCTTTAAATGCTTTAATAATCTCATTATTGATTTTAAGTTGAATTTTCTTACATTCTTGGTTGAAACAGATTATAATTGAATGTTTACATAGGGAAACGTGAAGCGAAAGCCATCGATTGAGAAGAAAAGTCCATTTATAGTCACTCATGCCTTCGAAAGCCTTATTACTCGCTTTAAATGCTTTTATAATCTCATTGTAGATTTTAAGTTGAATTTTCTTACATTTTTGGTTAAAACAGATTATAATTGAATGTTTGCCTCAAGAAACGTGAAGTGAAAGCCATCGATTTTAGAAGAAAAGTCCACTTATAGTCGCTCATGCCTTCGAAAGCCTTATTACCCGTTTAAAATGGTTTTATAATCTAATTATTGATTTTATGTTGAATTTTCTTACTTTTTTGGTTAAAATAGATTGTAATTAAATGTTTGCCTTAGAAAACATGAAGCGAAAGCCATCGATTGGTAAGAAAAGTCCATTTATAGTCACTCATGCCTTCGAAAGCCTTATTACTCGCTTTAAACGCTTTTATAATCTCATTATTGATTTTAAGTTGAATTTTCTTACATTTTTGGTTAAAACATATTATAATTGAATGTTTGCCTCGGGAAACGTGAAGCGAAAGCCATCGATTGAGAAGAAAAGTCCATTTATAGTCACTCATGCCTTCGAAAGCCTTATTACTCGCTTTAAATGCTTTTATAAGCTCATTATTGATTTTAAGTTGAATTTTCTTACATTTTTGGTTAAAACAGATTATAATTGAATGTTTGCCTTGGGAAACGTGAAGCGAAAGCCATCGATTGAGAAGAAAAGTCCATTTATAGTTACTCATGCCTTCGAAAGCCTTATTACTCGCTTTAAATGCTTTTATAAGCTCATTATTGATTTTAAGTTGAATTTTCTTACATTTTTGGTTAAAACAGATTATAATTGAATGTTTGCATGGGGAAACGTGAAGCGAAAGCCATCGATTGGGAAGAAAAGTACATTTATAGTCACTCATACCTTCGAAAGCCTTATTACTCGCATAAAATGGTTTTATAATCGTATTATTGATTTTAAGTTGAATTTTCTTATATTTTTGGTTAAAACAGATTATATTTGAATGTTTGCCTCGAGAAACATGAAGCAAAAGCCATCGATCGAGAAGAAAAGTCCATTTATAGTCACTCATGCCTTCGAAAGCCTTATTACTCGCTTTAAACGCTTTTATATTCTCATTATTGATTTTAAGTTGAATTTTCTTATATTTTTGGTTGAAATAGATTATAATTGAATGTTTGCATAGGGAAACGTGAAGCGAAAGCCATCGATTGAGAAGCAAAGTCCATTTATAGTCACTCATGCCTTCGAAAGACTTATTACTCGCTTAAAATGGTTTTATAATCGCATTATTGATTTTAAGTTGAATTTTCTTATATTTTTGGTTAAAACAGATTATATTTGAATGTTTGCCTCGAGAAACATGAAGCAAAAGCCATCGATCGATAAGAAAACTCCATTTATAGTCACTCATGCCTTCGAAAGCCTTATTACTCGCTTTAAACGCTTTTATATTCTCATTATTGATTTTAAGTTGAATTTTCTTATATTTTTGGTTGAAATAGATTATAATTGAATGTTTGCATAGGGAAACGTGAAGCGAAAGCCATCGATTGAGAAGAAAAGTCCATTTATAGTCACTCATGCCTTCGAAAGCCTTATTACTCGCTTTAAATGCTTTTATAAGCTCATTATTGATTTTAAGTTGAATTTTCTTACATTTTTGGTTAAAACTGATTATAATTGAATGTTTACATAGGGAAACATGAAGCGAAAGCCATCGATTGAGAAGAAAAGTCCATTTATAGTCGCTCATGCCTTCGAAAGCCTTATCACCCGTTTAAAATGGTTTTATAATCTAATTATTGATTTTATGTTTAATTTTCTTACATTTGTGGTTAAAATAGATTGCAATTAAATGTTTTCCTTAGAAAACATGAAGCGAAAGCCATCGATTGGTAAGAAAAGTCCATTTATAGTCACTCATGCCTTCGAAAGCCTTATTACTCGCTTTAAACGATTTTATAATCTCATTATTGATTTTAAGTTGAATTTTCTTACATTTTTGGTTGAAACAGATTATAATTGAATGTTTGCATAGGGAAACGTGAAGCGAAAGCCATCGATTGAGAAGAAAAGTCCATTTATAGTCACTCATGCCTTCGAAAGCCTTATTACTCGCTTTAAATGCTTTTATAATCTCATTATTGATTTTAAGTTGAATTTTCTTACATTTTTGGTTAAAACAGATTATAATTGAATGTTTGCATAGGGAAACGTGAAGCGAAAGCCATCGATTGAGAAGAAAAGTCCATTTATAGTCGCTCATGCCTTCGAAAGCCTTATTACCCGTTTAAAATGGTTTTATAATCTAATTATTGATTTTATATTGAATTTTCTTACATTTTTGGTTAAAATAGATTGTAATTAAATGTTTGCCTTAGAAAACATGAAGCGAAAGCCATCGATTGGTAAGAAAAGTCCATTGATAGTCACTCATGCCTTCGAAAGCCTTATTACTCGCTTTAAACGCTTTTATAATCTCATTATTAATTTTAAGTTGAATTTTCTTATATTTTTGGTTGAAATAGATTATAATTGAATGTTTGCATAGGGAAACGTGAAGCGAAAGCCATCGATTGAGAAGAAAAGTCCATTTATAGTCACTCATGCCTTCGAAAGCCTTATTACTCGCTTTAAATGCTTTTATAAGCTCATTATTGATTTTAAGTTGAATTTTCTTACATTTTTGGTTAAAACAGATTATAATTGAATGTTTGCCTCGAGAAACGTGAAGCGAAAGCCATCGATTGAGAAGAAAAGTCCATTTATAGTCGCTCATGCCTTCGAAAGCCTTATTACCCGTTTAAAATGGTTTTATAATCTAATTATTGATTTTATGTTGAATTTTCTTACATTTTTGGTTAAAATAGATTGTAATTAAATGTTTGCCATAGAAAACATGAAGCGAAAGCCATCGATTGGTAAGAAAAGTCCATTTATAGTCACTCATGCCTTCGAAAGCCTTATTACTCGCTTTAAACGCTTTTATATTCTCATTATTGATTTTAAGTTGAATTTTCTTACATTTTTGGTTGAAATAGATTATAATTGAATGTTTGCATAGGGAAACGTGAAGCGAAAGCCATCGATTGAGAAGAAAAGTCCATTTATAGTCACTCATGCCTTCGAAAGCCTTATTACTCGCTTTAAATGCTTTTATAAGCTCATTATTGATTTTAAGTTGAATTTTCTTACATTTTTGTTTAAAACAGATTATAATTGAATGTTTGCCTTGGGAAACGTGAAGCGAAAGCCATCGATTGAGAAGAAAAGTCCATTTATAGTTACTCATGCCTTCGAAAGCCTTATTACTCGCTTTAAATGCTTTTATAATCTCATTATTGATTTTAAGTTGAATTTTCTTACATTTTTGGTTAAAACAGATTATAATTGAATGTTTGCATGGGGAAACGTGAAGCGAAAGCCATCGATTGGGAAGAAAAGTACATTTATAGTCACTCATACCTTCGAAAGCCTTATTACTCGCATAAAATGGTTTTATAATCGTATTATTGATTTTAAGTTGAATTTTCTTATATTTTTGGTTAAAACAGATTATATTTGAATGTTTGCCTCGAGAAACATGAAGCAAAAGCCATCGATCGAGAAGAAAAGTCCATTTATAGTCACTCATGCCTTCGAAAGCCTTATTACTCGCTTTAAACGCTTTTATATTCTCATTATTGATTTTAAGTTGAATTTTCTTATATTTTTGGTTGAAATAGATTATAATTGAATGTTTGCATAGGGAAACGTGAAGCGAAAGCCATCGATTGAGAAGCAAAGTCCATTTATAGTCACTCATGCCTTCGAAAGACTTATTACTCGCTTAAAATGGTTTTATAATCGCATTATTGATTTTAAGTTGAATTTTCTTACATTTTTGGTTAAAATAGATTGTAATTAAATGTTTGCCATAGAAAACATGAAGCGAAAGCCATCGATTGGTAAGAAAAGTCCAATTATAGTCAATCATGCCTTCGAAAGCCTTATTACTCGCTTTAAATGCTTTTATAAGCTCATTATTGATTTTAAGTTGAATTTTCTTACATTTTTGGTTGAAACAGATTATAATTGAATGTTTACATAGGGAAACGTGAAGCGAAAGCCATCGATTGAGAAGAAAAGTCCATTTATAGTCACTCATGCCTTCGAAAGCCTTATTACTCGCTTTAAATGCTTTTATAATCTCATTGTAGATTTTAAGTTGAATTTTCTTACATTTTTTGTTGAAACAGATTATATTTGAATGTTTGCCTCGAGAAACGTGAAGCGAAAGCCATCGATTGAGAAGAAAAGTCCATTTATAGTCACTCATGCCTTCGAAAGCCTTATTACTCACTTTAAATGCTTTTATAATCTCATTATTGATTTTAAGTTGAATTTTCTTACATTTTCGATTAAAACAGATTATATTTGAATGTTTGCCTCGAGAAACATGAAGCAAAAGCCATCGATCGATAAGAAAAGTCCATTTATAGTCACTCATGCCTTCGAAAGCCTTATTACTCGTTTTAAATGCTTTTATAATCTCATTATTGATTTTAAGTTGAATTTTCTTACATTTTTGGTTAAAACAGATTATAATTGAATGTTTGCCTCGGGAAACGTGAAGCGAAAGCCATCGATTGAGAAGAAAAGTCCATTTATAGTCGCTCATGCCTTCGAAAGCCTTATTACCCGTTTAAAATGGTTTTATAATCTAATTATTGATTTTATGTTGAATTTTCTTACATTTTTGGTTAAAATAGATTGTAATTAAATGTTTGCCATAGAAAACATGAAGCGAAAGCCATCGATTGGTAAGAAAAGTCCATTTATAGTCAATCATGCCTTCGAAAGCCTTATTACTCGCTTTAAACGCTTTTATAATCTCATTATTGATTTTAAGTTGAATTTTCTTATATTTTTGGTTGAAATAGATTATAATTGAATGTTTGCATAGGGAAACGTGAAGCGAAAGCCATCGATTGAGAAGAAAAGTCCATTTATAGTCACTCATGCCTTCGAAAGCCTTATTACTCGCTTTAATTGCTTTTATAAGCTCATTATTGATTTTAAGTTGAATTTTCTTACATTTTTGGTTAAAACATATTATAATTGAATGTTTGCCTTGGGAAACGTGAAGCGAAAGCCATCGATTGAGAAGAAAAGTCCATTTATAGTTACTCATGCCTTCGAAAGCCTTATTACTCGCTTTAAATGCTTTTATAAGCTCATTATTGATTTTAAGTTGAATTTTCTTACATTTTTGGTTAAAACAGATTATAATTGAATGTTTGCCTGGGGAAACGTGAAGCGAAAGCCATCGATTGGGAAGAAAAGTACATTTATAGTCACTCATACCTTCGAAAGCCTTATTACTCGCTTAAAATGGTTTTATAATCGCATTATTGACTTTAAGTTGAATTTTCTTATATTTTTGGTTAAAACAGATTATATTTGAATGTTTGCCTCGAGAAACATGAAGCAAAAGCCATCGATCGATAAGAAAAGTCCAGTTATAGTCACTCATGCCTTCGAAAGCCTTATTACTCGTTTTAAATGCTTTTATAATCTCATTATTGATTTTAAGTTGAATTTTCTTACATTTTTGGTTAAAACAGATTATAATTGAATGTTTGCCTCGGGAAACGTGAAGTGAAAGCCATCGATTTGAGAAGAAAAGTCCACTTATAGTCGCTCATGCCTTCGAAAGCCTTATTACCCGTTTAAAATGGTTTTTATAATCTAATTATTGATTTTATGTTGAATTTTCTTACTTTTTTGGTTAAAATAGATTGTAATTAAATGTTTGCCTTAGAAAACATGAAGCGAAAGCCATCGATTGGTAAGAAAAGTTCATTTATAGTCACTCATGCCTTCGAAAGCCTTATTACTCGCTTTAAACGCTTTTATAATCTCATTATTGATATTAAGTTGAATTTTCTTATATTTTTGGTTGAAATAGATTATAATTGAATGTTTGCATAGGGAAACGTGAAGCGAAAGCCATCGATTGAGAAGAAAAGTCCATTTATAGTCACTCATGCCTTCGAAAGCCTTATTACTCGCTTTAAATGCTTTTATAAGCTCATTATTGATTTTAAGTTGAATTTTCTTACATTTTTGGTTAAAACAGATTATAATTGAATGTTTGCATAGGGAAACGTGAAGCGAAAGCCATCGATTGAGAAGAAAAGTCCATTTATAGTCGCTCATGCCTTCGAAAGCCTTATTACCCGTTTAAAATGGTTTTATAATCTAATTATTGATTTTATATTGAATTTTCTTACATTTTTGGTTAAAATAGATTGTAATTAAATGTTTGCCTTAGAAAACATGAAGCGAAAGCCATCGATTGGTAAGAAAAGTCCATTGATAGTCACTCATGCCTTCGAAAGCCTTATTACTCGCTTTAAACGCTTTTATAATCTCATTATTAATTTTAAGTTGAATTTTCTTATATTTTTGGTTGAAATAGATTATAATTGAATGTTTGCATAGGGAAACGTGAAGCGAAAGCCATCGATTGAGAAGAAAAGTCCATTTATAGTCACTCATGCCTTCGAAAGCCTTATTACTCGCTTTAAATGCTTTTATAAGCTCATTATTGATTTTAAGTTGAATTTTCTTACATTTTTGGTTAAAACAGATTATAATTGAATGTTTGCCTCGAGAAACGTGAAGCGAAAGCCATCGATTGAGAAGAAAAGTCCATTTATAGTCGCTCATGCCTTCGAAAGCCTTATTACCCGTTTAAAATGGTTTTATAATCTAATTATTGATTTTATGTTGAATTTTCTTACATTTTTGGTTAAAATAGATTGTAATTAAATGTTTGCCATAGAAAACATGAAGCGAAAGCCATCGATTGGTAAGAAAAGTCCATTTATAGTCACTCATGCCTTCGAAAGCCTTATTACTCGCTTTAAACGCTTTTATATTCTCATTATTGATTTTAAGTTGAATTTTCTTACATTTTTGGTTGAAATAGATTATAATTGAATGTTTGCATAGGGAAACGTGAAGCGAAAGCCATCGATTGAGAAGAAAAGTCCATTTATAGTCACTCATGCCTTCGAAAGCCTTATTACTCGCTTTAAATGCTTTTATAAGCTCATTATTGATTTTAAGTTGAATTTTCTTACATTTTTGTTTAAAACAGATTATAATTGAATGTTTGCCTTGGGAAACGTGAAGCGAAAGCCATCGATTGAGAAGAAAAGTCCATTTATAGTTACTCATGCCTTCGAAAGCCTTATTACTCGCTTTAAATGCTTTTATAATCTCATTATTGATTTTAAGTTGAATTTTCTTACATTTTTGGTTAAAACAGATTATAATTGAATGTTTGCATGGGGAAACGTGAAGCGAAAGCCATCGATTGGGAAGAAAAGTACATTTATAGTCACTCATACCTTCGAAAGCCTTATTACTCGCATAAAATGGTTTTATAATCGTATTATTGATTTTAAGTTGAATTTTCTTATATTTTTGGTTAAAACAGATTATATTTGAATGTTTGCCTCGAGAAACATGAAGCAAAAGCCATCGATCGAGAAGAAAAGTCCATTTATAGTCACTCATGCCTTCGAAAGCCTTATTACTCGCTTTAAACGCTTTTATATTCTCATTATTGATTTTAAGTTGAATTTTCTTATATTTTTGGTTGAAATAGATTATAATTGAATGTTTGCATAGGGAAACGTGAAGCGAAAGCCATCGATTGAGAAGCAAAGTCCATTTATAGTCACTCATGCCTTCGAAAGACTTATTACTCGCTTAAAATGGTTTTATAATCGCATTATTGATTTTAAGTTGAATTTTCTTACATTTTTGGTTAAAATAGATTGTAATTAAATGTTTGCCATAGAAAACATGAAGCGAAAGCCATCGATTGGTAAGAAAAGTCCAATTATAGTCAATCATGCCTTCGAAAGCCTTATTACTCGCTTTAAATGCTTTTATAAGCTCATTATTGATTTTAAGTTGAATTTTCTTGCATTTTTGGTTAAAACAGAATATAATTGAATGTTTACATAGGGAAACGTGAAGCGAAAGCCATCGATTGAGAAGAAAAGTCCATTTATAGTCGCTCATGCCTTCGAAAGCCTTATCACCCGTTTAAAATGGTTTTATAATCTAATTATTGATTTTATGTTTAATTTTCTTACATTTTTGGTTAAAATAGATTGCAATTAAATGTTTTCCTTAGAAAACATGAAGCGAAAGCCATCGATTGGTAAGAAAAGTCCATTTATAGTCGCTCATGCCTTCGAAAGCCTTATTACTCGCTTTAAACGATTTTATAATCTCATTATTGATTTTAAGTTGAATTTTCTTACATTTTTGGTTGAAACAGATTATAATTGAATGTTTGCATAGGGAAACGTGAAGCGAAAGCCATCGATTAGGAAGAAAAGTCCATTTATAGTCACTCATGCCTTCGAAAGCCTTATTACTCGCTTTAAATGCTTTAATAATCTCATTATTGATTTTAAGTTGAATTTTCTTACATTCTTGGTTGAAACAGATTATAATTGAATGTTTACATAGGGAAACGTGAAGCGAAAGCCATCGATTGAGAAGAAAAGTCCATTTATAGTCACTCATGCCTTCGAAAGCCTTATTACTCGCTTTAAATGCTTTTATAATCTCATTGTAGATTTTAAGTTGAATTTTCTTACATTTTTGGTTAAAACAGATTATAATTGAATGTTTGCCTCAAGAAACGTGAAGTGAAAGCCATCGATTTTAGAAGAAAAGTCCACTTATAGTCGCTCATGCCTTCGAAAGCCTTATTACCCGTTTAAAATGGTTTTATAATCTAATTATTGATTTTATGTTGAATTTTCTTACTTTTTTGGTTAAAATAGATTGTAATTAAATGTTTGCCTTAGAAAACATGAAGCGAAAGCCATCGATTGGTAAGAAAAGTCCATTTATAGTCACTCATGCCTTCGAAAGCCTTATTACTCGCTTTAAACGCTTTTATAATCTCATTATTGATTTTAAGTTGAATTTTCTTACATTTTTGGTTAAAACATATTATAATTGAATGTTTGCCTCGGGAAACGTGAAGCGAAAGCCATCGATTGAGAAGAAAAGTCCATTTATAGTCACTCATGCCTTCGAAAGCCTTATTACTCGCTTTAAATGCTTTTATAAGCTCATTATTGATTTTAAGTTGAATTTTCTTACATTTTTGTTTAAAACAGATTATAATTGAATGTTTGCCTTGGGAAACGTGAAGCGAAAGCCATCGATTGAGAAGAAAAGTCCATTTATAGTTACTCATGCCTTCGAAAGCCTTATTACTCGCTTTAAATGCTTTTATAAGCTCATTATTGATTTTAAGTTGAATTTTCTTACATTTTTGGTTAAAACAGATTATAATTGAATGTTTGCATGGGGAAACGTGAAGCGAAAGCCATCGATTGGGAAGAAAAGTACATTTATAGTCACTCATACCTTCGAAAGCCTTATTACTCGCATAAAATGGTTTTATAATCGTATTATTGATTTTAAGTTGAATTTTCTTATATTTTTGGTTAAAACAGATTATATTTGAATGTTTGCCTCGAGAAACATGAAGCAAAAGCCATCGATCGAGAAGAAAAGTCCATTTATAGTCACTCATGCCTTCGAAAGCCTTATTACTCGCTTTAAACGCTTTTATATTCTCATTATTGATTTTAAGTTGAATTTTCTTATATTTTTGGTTGAAATAGATTATAATTGAATGTTTGCATAGGGAAACGTGAAGCGAAAGCCATCGATTGAGAAGCAAAGTCCATTTATAGTCACTCATGCCTTCGAAAGACTTATTACTCGCTTAAAATGGTTTTATAATCGCATTATTGATTTTAAGTTGAATTTTCTTATATTTTTGGTTAAAACAGATTATATTTGAATGTTTGCCTCGAGAAACATGAAGCAAAAGCCATCGATCGATAAGAAAACTCCATTTATAGTCACTCATGCCTTCGAAAGCCTTATTACTCGCTTTAAACGCTTTTATATTCTCATTATTGATTTTAAGTTGAATTTTCTTATATTTTTGGTTGAAATAGATTATAATTGAATGTTTGCATAGGGAAACGTGAAGCGAAAGCCATCGATTGAGAAGAAAAGTCCATTTATAGTCACTCATGCCTTCGAAAGCCTTATTACTCGCTTTAAATGCTTTTATAAGCTCATTATTGATTTTAAGTTGAATTTTCTTACATTTTTGGTTAAAACTGATTATAATTGAATGTTTACATAGGGAAACGTGAAGCGAAAGCCATCGATTGAGAAGAAAAGTCCATTTATAGTCGCTCATGCCTTCGAAAGCCTTATCACCCGTTTAAAATGGTTTTATAATCTAATTATTGATTTTATGTTTAATTTTCTTACATTTGTGGTTAAAATAGATTGCAATTAAATGTTTTCCTTAGAAAACATGAAGCGAAAGCCATCGATTGGTAAGAAAAGTCCATTTATAGTCACTCATGCCTTCGAAAGCCTTATTACTCGCTTTAAACGATTTTATAATCTCATTATTGATTTTAAGTTGAATTTTCTTACATTTTTGGTTGAAACAGATTATAATTGAATGTTTGCATAGGGAAACGTGAAGCGAAAGCCATCGATTAGGAAGAAAAGTCCATTTATAGTCACTCATGCCTTCGAAAGCCTTATTACTCGCTTTAAATGCTTTAATAATCTCATTATTGATTTTAAGTTGAATTTTCTTACATTTTTGGTTGAAACAGATTATAATTGAATGTTTACATAGGGAAACGTGAAGCGAAAGCCATCGATTGAGAAGAAAAGTCCATTTATAGTCACTCATGCATTCGAAAGCCTTATTACTCGCTTTAAATGCTTTTATAATCTAATTGTAGATTTTAAGTTGAATTTTCTTACATTTTTTGTTGAAACAGATTATATTTGAATGTTTGCCTCGAGAAACGTGAAGCGAAAGCCATCGATTGAGAAGAAAAGTCCATTTATAGTCACTCATGCCTTCGAAAGCCTTATTACTCACTTTAAATGCTTTTATAATCTCATTATTGATTTTAAGTTGAATTTTCTTACATTTTCGATTAAAACAGATTATATTTGAATGTTTGCCTCGAGAAACATGAAGCAAAAGCCATCGATCGATAAGAAAAGTCCATTTATAGTCACTCATGCCTTCGAAAGCCTTATTACTCGTTTTAAATGCTTTTATAATCTCATTATTGATTTTAAGTTGAATTTTCTTACATTTTTGGTTAAAACAGATTATAATTGAATGTTTGCCTCGGGAAACGTGAAGCGAAAGCCATCGATTGAGAAGAAAAGTCCATTTATAGTCGCTCATGCCTTCGAAAGCCTTATTACCCGTTTAAAATGGTTTTATAATCTAATTATTGATTTTATGTTGAATTTTCTTACATTTTTGGTTAAAATAGATTGTAATTAAATGTTTGCCATAGAAAACATGAAGCGAAAGCCATCGATTGGTAAGAAAAGTCCATTTATAGTCAATCATGCCTTCGAAAGCCTTATTACTCGCTTTAAACGCTTTTATAATCTCATTATTGATTTTAAGTTGAATTTTCTTATATTTTTGGTTGAAATAGATTATAATTGAATGTTTGCATAGGGAAACGTGAAGCGAAAGCCATCGATTGAGAAGAAAAGTCCATTTATAGTCACTCATGCCTTCGAAAGCCTTATTACTCGCTTTAAATGCTTTTATAAGCTCATTATTGATTTTAAGTTGAATTTTCTTACATTTTTGGTTAAAACATATTATAATTGAATGTTTGCCTTGGGAAACGTGAAGCGAAAGCCATCGATTGAGAAGAAAAGTCCATTTATAGTTACTCATGCCTTCGAAAGCCTTATTACTTGCTTTAAATGCTTTTATAAGCTCATTATTGATTTTAAGTTGAATTTTCTTACATTTTTGGTTAAAACAGATTATAATTGAATGTTTGCCTGGGGAAACGTGAAGCGAAAGCCATCGATTGGGAAGAAAAGTACATTTATAGTCACTCATACCTTCGAAAGCCTTATTACTCGCTTAAAATGGTTTTATAATCGCATTATTGACTTTAAGTTGAATTTTCTTATATTTTTGGTTAAAACAGATTATATTTGAATGTTTGCCTCGAGAAACATGAAGCAAAAGCCATCGATCGATAAGAAAAGTCCAGTTATAGTCACTCATGCCTTCGAAAGCCTTATTACTCGTTTTAAATGCTTTTATAATCTCATTATTGATTTTAAGTTGAATTTTCTTACATTTTTGGTTAAAACAGATTATAATTGAATGTTTGCCTCGGGAAACGTGAAGTGAAAGCCATCGATTTGAGAAGAAAAGTCCACTTATAGTCGCTCATGCCTTCGAAAGCCTTATTACCCGTTTAAAATGGTTTTTATAATCTAATTATTGATTTTATGTTGAATTTTCTTACTTTTTTGGTTAAAATAGATTGTAATTAAATGTTTGCCTTAGAAAACATGAAGCGAAAGCCATCGATTGGTAAGAAAAGTTCATTTATAGTCACTCATGCCTTCGAAAGCCTTATTACTCGCTTTAAACGCTTTTATAATCTCATTATTGATATTAAGTTGAATTTTCTTATATTTTTGGTTGAAATAGATTATAATTGAATGTTTGCATAGGGAAACGTGAAGCGAAAGCCATCGATTGAGAAGAAAAGTCCATTTATAGTCACTCATGCCTTCGAAAGCCTTATTACTCGCTTTAAATGCTTTTATAAGCTCATTATTGATTTTAAGTTGAATTTTCTTACATTTTTGGTTAAAACAGATTATAATTGAATGTTTGCATAGGGAAACGTGAAGCGAAAGCCATCGATTGAGAAGAAAAGTCCATTTATAGTCGCTCATGCCTTCGAAAGCCTTATTACCCGTTTAAAATGGTTTTATAATCTAATTATTGATTTTATATTGAATTTTCTTACATTTTTGGTTAAAATAGATTGTAATTAAATGTTTGCCTTAGAAAACATGAAGCGAAAGCCATCGATTGGTAAGAAAAGTCCATTGATAGTCACTCATGCCTTCGAAAGCCTTATTACTCGCTTTAAACGCTTTTATAATCTCATTATTAATTTTAAGTTGAATTTTCTTATATTTTTGGTTGAAATAGATTATAATTGAATGTTTGCATAGGGAAACGTGAAGCGAAAGCCATCGATTGAGAAGAAAAGTCCATTTATAGTCACTCATGCCTTCGAAAGCCTTATTACTCGCTTTAAATGCTTTTATAAGCTCATTATTGATTTTAAGTTGAATTTTCTTACATTTTTGGTTAAAACAGATTATAATTGAATGTTTGCCTCGAGAAACGTGAAGCGAAAGCCATCGATTGAGAAGAAAAGTCCATTTATAGTCGCTCATGCCTTCGAAAGCCTTATTACCCGTTTAAAATGGTTTTATAATCTAATTATTGATTTTATGTTGAATTTTCTTACATTTTTGGTTAAAATAGATTGTAATTAAATGTTTGCCATAGAAAACATGAAGCGAAAGCCATCGATTGGTAAGAAAAGTCCATTTATAGTCACTCATGCCTTCGAAAGCCTTATTACTCGCTTTAAACGCTTTTATATTCTCATTATTGATTTTAAGTTGAATTTTCTTACATTTTTGGTTGAAATAGATTATAATTGAATGTTTGCATAGGGAAACGTGAAGCGAAAGCCATCGATTGAGAAGAAAAGTCCATTTATAGTCACTCATGCCTTCGAAAGCCTTATTACTCGCTTTAAATGCTTTTATAAGCTCATTATTGATTTTAAGTTGAATTTTCTTACATTTTTGGTTAAAATAGATTATAATTAAATGTGTGCCTCGGGAAACGTGAAGCGAAAGCCATCGATTAAGAAGAAAAGTCCATTTATAGTCGCTCATGCCTTCGAAAGCCTTATTACTCGCTGAAAATGGTTTTATAATCGCATTATTGATTTTAAGTTGAATTTTCATATATTTTTGGTTAAAACAGATTATATTTGAATGTTTGCCTCGAGAAACATGAAGCAAAAGCCATCGATCGATAAGAAAAGTCCATTTATAGTCACTCATGCCTTCGAAAGCCTTATTACTCGCTTTAAATCCTTTTATAATCTCATTATTGATTTTAAGTTGAATTTTCTTACATTTTTGGTTAAAAAAGATTATATTAAAATGTTTGCCACAAGAAACGTGAAGCGAAAGCCATCGATTCAGAAGAAAAGTCCATTTATAGTCACTCATGCCTTCGAAAGCCTTATTACTCGCTTAAAATGCTTTTATAATCGCATTATTGATTTTAAGTTGAATTTTCTTATATTTTTGGTTAAAACAGATTATATTTGAATGTTTGCCTCGAGAAACATGAAGCAAAAGCCATCGATCGATAAGAAAAGTCCATTTATAGTCACTCATACGTTCGAAAGCCTTATTACTCGTTTTAAATGCTTTTATAATCTCATTATTGATTTTAAGTTGAATTTTCTTGCATTTTTTGTTAAAACAGATTATAATTGAATGTTTGCCTCGGGAAACGTGAAGCGAAAGCCATCGATTGAGAAGAAAAGTCCATTTATAGTCGCTCATGCCTTCGAAAGCCTTATTACCCGTTTAAAATGGTTTTATAATATAATTATTGATTTTATGTTGAATTTTCTTACATTTTTGGTTAAAATAGATTGTAATTAAATGTTTGCCATAGAAAACATGAAGCGAAAGCCATCGATTGGTAAGAAAAGTCCATTTATAGTCACTCATGCCTTCGAAAGCCTTATTACTCGCTTTAAACGCTTTTCTAATCTCATTATTGATTTTAAGTTGAATTTTCTTATATTTTTGGTTGAAATAGATTATAATTGAATGTTTGCATAGGGAAACGTGAAGCGAAAGCCATCGATTGAGAAGAAAAGTCCATTTATAGTCACTAATGCCTTCGAAAGCCTTATTACTCGCTTTAAATGCTTTTATAAGTTCATTATTGATTTTAAGTTAAATTTTCTTACATTTTTGGTTAAAACAGATTATAATTGAATGTTTGCCTCGAGAAACGTGAAGCGAAAGCCATCGATTGAGAAGAAAAGTCCATTTATAGTCGCTCATGCCTTCGAAAGCCTTATTACCCGTTTAAAATGGTTTTATAATATAATTATTGATTTTATGTTGAATTTTCTTACATTTTTGGTTAAAATAGATTGTAATTAAATGTTTGCCTTAGAAAATATGAAGCGAAAGCCATCGATTGGTAAGAAAAGTCCATTTATAGTCACTCATGCCTTCGAAAGACTTATTACTCGCTTAAAATGGTTTTATAATCGCATTATTGATTTCAAGTTGAATTTTCTTATATTTTTGGTTAAAACAGATTATATTTGAATGTTTGCCTCAAGAAACATGAAGCAAAAGCCATCGATCGATAAGAAAACTCCATTTATAGTCACTCATGCCTTCGAAAGCCTTATTACTCGCTTTAAACGCTTTTATATTCTCATTATTGATTTTAAGTTGAATTTTCTTATATTTTTGGTTGAAATAGATTATAATTGAATGTTTGCATAGGGAAACGTGAAGCGAAAGCCATCGATTGAGAAGAAAAGTCCATTTATAGTTACTCATGCCTTCGAAAGCCTTATTACTCGCTTTAAATGCTTTTATAAGCTCATTATTGATTTTAAGTTGAATTTTCTTACATTTTTGGTTAAAACAGAATATAATTGAATGTTTACATAGGGAAACGTGAAGCGAAAGCCATCGATTGAGAAGAAAAGTCCATTTATAGTCGCTCATGCCTTCGAAAGCCTTATCACCCGTTTAAAATGGTTTTATAATCTAATTATTGATTTTATGTTTAATTTTCTTACATTTTTGGTTAAAATAGATTGCAATTAAATGTTTTCCTTAGAAAACATGAAGCGAAAGCCATCGATTGGTAAGAAAAGTCCATTTATAGTCACTCATGCCTTCGAAAGCCTTATTACTCGCTTTAAACGATTTTATAATCTCATTATTGATTTTAAGTTGAATTTTCTTACATTTTTGGTTGAAACAGATTATAATTGAATGTTTGCATAGGGAAACGTGAAGCGAAAGCCATCGATTAGGAAGAAAAGTCCATTTATAGTCACTCATGCCTTCGAAAGCCTTATTACTCGCTTTAAATGCTTTAATAATCTCATTATTGATTTTAAGTTGAATTTTCTTACATTCTTGGTTGAAACAGATTATAATTGAATGTTTACATAGGGAAACGTGAAGCGAAAGCCATCGATTGAGAAGAAAAGTCCATTTATAGTCACTCATGCCTTCGAAAGCCTTATTACTCGCTTTAAATGCTTTTATAATCTCATTGTAGATTTTAAGTTGAATTTTCTTACATTTTTGGTTAAAACAGATTATAATTGAATGTTTACCTCAAGAAACGTGAAGTGAAAGCCATCGATTTTAGAAGAAAAGTCCACTTATAGTCGCTCATGCCTTCGAAAGCCTTATTACCCGTTTAAAATGGTTTTATAATCTAATTATTGATTTTATGTTGAATTTTCTTACTTTTTTGGTTAAAATAGATTGTAATTAAATGTTTGCCTTAGAAAACATGAAGCGAAAGCCATCGATTGGTAAGAAAAGTCCATTTATAGTCACTCATGCCTTCGAAAGCCTTATTACTCGCTTTAAACGCTTTTATAATCTCATTATTGATTTTAAGTTGAATTTTCTTACATTTTTGGTTAAAACATATTATAATTGAATGTTTGCCTCGGGAAACGTGAAGCGAAAGCCATCGATTGAGAAGAAAAGTCCATTTATAGTCACTCATGCCTTCGAAAGCCTTATTACTCGCTTTAAATGCTTTTATAAGCTCATTATTGATTTTAAGTTGAATTTTCTTACATTTTTGGTTAAAACAGATTATAATTGAATGTTTGCCTTGGGAAACGTGAAGCGAAAGCCATCGATTGAGAAGAAAAGTCCATTTATAGTTACTCATGCCTTCGAAAGCCTTATTACTCGCTTTAAATGCTTTTATAAGCTCATTATTGATTTTAAGTTGAATTTTCTTACATTTTTGGTTAAAACAGATTATAATTGAATGTTTGCATGGGGAAACGTGAAGCGAAACCCATCGATTGGGAAGAAAAGTACATTTATAGTCACTCATACCTTCGAAAGCCTTATTACTCGCATAAAATGGTTTTATAATCGTATTATTGATTTTAAGTTGAATTTTCTTATATTTTTGGTTAAAACAGATTATATTTGAATGTTTGCCTCGAGAAACATGAAGCAAAAGCCATCGATCGAGAAGAAAAGTCCATTTATAGTCACTCATGCCTTCGAAAGCCTTATTACTCGCTTTAAACGCTTTTATATTCTCATTATTGATTTTAAGTTGAATTTTCTTATATTTTTGGTTGAAATAGATTATAATTGAATGTTTGCATAGGGAAACGTGAAGCGAAAGCCATCGATTGAGAAGCAAAGTCCATTTATAGTCACTCATGCCTTCGAAAGACTTATTACTCGCTTAAAATGGTTTTATAATCGCATTATTGATTTTAAGTTGAATTTTCTTATATTTTTGGTTAAAACAGATTATATTTGAATGTTTGCCTCGAGAAACATGAAGCAAAAGCCATCGATCGATAAGAAAACTCCATTTATAGTCACTCATGCCTTCGAAAGCCTTATTACTCGCTTTAAACGCTTTTATATTCTCATTATTGATTTTAAGTTGAATTTTCTTATATTTTTGGTTGAAATAGATTATAATTGAATGTTTGCATAGGGAAACGTGAAGCGAAAGCCATCGATTGAGAAGAAAAGTCCATTTATAGTCACTCATGCCTTCGAAAGCCTTATTACTCGCTTTAAATGCTTTTATAAGCTCATTATTGATTTTAAGTTGAATTTTCTTACATTTTTGGTTAAAACTGATTATAATTGAATGTTTACATAGGGAAACGTGAAGCGAAAGCCATCGATTGAGAAGAAAAGTCCATTTATAGTCGCTCATGCCTTCGAAAGCCTTATCACCCGTTTAAAATGGTTTTATAATCTAATTATTGATTTTATGTTTAATTTTCTTACATTTGTGGTTAAAATAGATTGCAATTAAATGTTTTCCTTAGAAAACATGAAGCGAAAGCCATCGATTGGTAAGAAAAGTCCATTTATAGTCACTCATGCCTTCGAAAGCCTTATTACTCGCTTTAAACGATTTTATAATCTCATTATTGATTTTAAGTTGAATTTTCTTACATTTTTGGTTGAAACAGATTATAATTGAATGTTTGCATAGGGAAACGTGAAGCGAAAGCCATCGATTAGGAAGAAAAGTCCATTTATAGTCACTCATGCCTTCGAAAGCCTTATTACTCGCTTTAAATGCTTTAATAATCTCATTATTGATTTTAAGTTGAATTTTCTTACATTTTTGGTTGAAACAGATTATAATTGAATGTTTACATAGGGAAACGTGAAGCGAAAGCCATCGATTGAGAAGAAAAGTCCATTTATAGTCACTCATGCCTTCGAAAGCCTTATTACTCGCTTTAAATGCTTTTATAATCTCATTGTAGATTTTAAGTTGAATTTTCTTACATTTTTTGTTGAAACAGATTATATTTGAATGTTTGCCTCGAGAAACGTGAAGCGAAAGCCATCGATTGAGAAGAAAAGTCCATTTATAGTCACTCATGCCTTCGAAAGCCTTATTACTCACTTTAAATGCTTTTATAATCTCATTATTGATTTTAAGTTGAATTTTCTTACATTTTCGATTAAAACAGATTATATTTGAATGTTTGCCTCGAGAAACATGAAGCAAAAGCCATCGATCGATAAGAAAAGTCCATTTATAGTCACTCATGCCTTCGAAAGCCTTATTACTCGTTTTAAATGCTTTTATAATCTCATTATTGATTTTAAGTTGAATTTTCTTACATTTTTGGTTAAAACAGATTATAATTGAATGTTTGCCTCGGGAAACGTGAAGCGAAAGCCATCGATTGAGAAGAAAAGTCCATTTATAGTCGCTCATGCCTTCGAAAGCCTTATTACCCGTTTAAAATGGTTTTATAATCTAATTATTGATTTTATGTTGAATTTTCTTACATTTTTGGTTAAAATAGATTGTAATTAAATGTTTGCCATAGAAAACATGAAGCGAAAGCCATCGATTGGTAAGAAAAGTCCATTTATAGTCAATCATGCCTTCGAAAGCCTTATTACTCGCTTTAAACGCTTTTATAATCTCATTATTGATTTTAAGTTGAATTTTCTTATATTTTTGGTTGAAATAGATTATAATTGAATGTTTGCATAGGGAAACGTGAAGCGAAAGCCATCGATTGAGAAGAAAAGTCCATTTATAGTCACTCATGCCTTCGAAAGCCTTATTACTCGCTTTAAATGCTTTTATAAGCTCATTATTGATTTTAAGTTGAATTTTCTTACATTTTTGGTTAAAACATATTATAATTGAATGTTTGCCTTGGGAAACGTGAAGCGAAAGCCATCGATTGAGAAGAAAAGTCCATTTATAGTTACTCATGCCTTCGAAAGCCTTATTACTCGCTTTAAATGCTTTTATAAGCTCATTATTGATTTTAAGTTGAATTTTCTTACATTTTTGGTTAAAACAGATTATAATTGAATGTTTGCCTGGGGAAACGTGAAGCGAAAGCCATCGATTGGGAAGAAAAGTACATTTATAGTCACTCATACCTTCGAAAGCCTTATTACTCGCTTAAAATGGTTTTATAATCGCATTATTGACTTTAAGTTGAATTTTCTTATATTTTTGGTTAAAACAGATTATATTTGAATGTTTGCCTCGAGAAACATGAAGCAAAAGCCATCGATCGATAAGAAAAGTCCAGTTATAGTCACTCATGCCTTCGAAAGCCTTATTACTCGTTTTAAATGCTTTTATAATCTCATTATTGATTTTAAGTTGAATTTTCTTACATTTTTGGTTAAAACAGATTATAATTGAATGTTTGCCTCGGGAAACGTGAAGTGAAAGCCATCGATTTGAGAAGAAAAGTCCACTTATAGTCGCTCATGCCTTCGAAAGCCTTATTACCCGTTTAAAATGGTTTTTATAATCTAATTATTGATTTTATGTTGAATTTTCTTACTTTTTTGGTTAAAATAGATTGTAATTAAATGTTTGCCTTAGAAAACATGAAGCGAAAGCCATCGATTGGTAAGAAAAGTTCATTTATAGTCACTCATGCCTTCGAAAGCCTTATTACTCGCTTTAAACGCTTTTATAATCTCATTATTGATATTAAGTTGAATTTTCTTATATTTTTGGTTGAAATAGATTATAATTGAATGTTTGCATAGGGAAACGTGAAGCGAAAGCCATCGATTGAGAAGAAAAGTTCATTTATAGTCACTCATGCCTTCGAAAGCCTTATTACTCGCTTTAAATGCTTTTATAAGCTCATTATTGATTTTAAGTTGAATTTTCTTACATTTTTGGTTAAAACAGATTATAATTGAATGTTTGCATAGGGAAACGTGAAGCGAAAGCCATCGATTGAGAAGAAAAGTCCATTTATAGTCGCTCATGCCTTCGAAAGCCTTATTACCCGTTTAAAATGGTTTTATAATCTAATTATTGATTTTATATTGAATTTTCTTACATTTTTGGTTAAAATAGATTGTAATTAAATGTTTGCCTTAGAAAACATGAAGCGAAAGCCATCGATTGGTAAGAAAAGTCCATTGATAGTCACTCATGCCTTCGAAAGCCTTATTACTCGCTTTAAACGCTTTTATAATCTCATTATTAATTTTAAGTTGAATTTTCTTATATTTTTGGTTGAAATAGATTATAATTGAATGTTTGCATAGGGAAACGTGAAGCGAAAGCCATCGATTGAGAAGAAAAGTCCATTTATAGTCACTCATGCCTTCGAAAGCCTTATTACTCGCTTTAAATGCTTTTATAAGCTCATTATTGATTTTAAGTTGAATTTTCTTACATTTTTGGTTAAAACAGATTATAATTGAATGTTTGCCTCGAGAAACGTGAAGCGAAAGCCATCGATTGAGAAGAAAAGTCCATTTATAGTCGCTCATGCCTTCGAAAGCCTTATTACCCGTTTAAAATGGTTTTATAATCTAATTATTGATTTTATGTTGAATTTTCTTACATTTTTGGTTAAAATAGATTGTAATTAAATGTTTGCCATAGAAAACATGAAGCGAAAGCCATCGATTGGTAAGAAAAGTCCATTTATAGTCACTCATGCCTTCGAAAGCCTTATTACTCGCTTTAAACGTTTTTATATTCTCATTATTGATTTTAAGTTGAATTTTCTTACATTTTTGGTTGAAATAGATTATAATTGAATGTTTGCATAGGGAAACGTGAAGCGAAAGCCATCGATTGAGAAGAAAAGTCCATTTATAGTCACTCATGCCTTCGAAAGCCTTATTACTCGCTTTAAATGCTTTTATAAGCTCATTATTGATTTTAAGTTGAATTTTCTTACATTTTTGGTTAAAATAGATTATAATTAAATGTGTGCCTCGGGAAACGTGAAGCGAAAGCCATCGATTAAAAAGAAAAGTCCATTTATAGTCGCTCATGCCTTCGAAAGCCTTATTACTCGCTGAAAATGGTTTTATAATCGCATTATTGATTTTAAGTTGAATTTTCTTATATTTTTGGTTAAAACAGATTATATTTGAATGTTTGCCTTGAGAAACATGAAGCAAAAGCCATCGATCGATAAGAAAAGTCCATTTATAGTCACTCATGCCTTCGAAAGCCTTATTACTCGCTTTAAATCCTTTTATAATCTCATTATTGATTTTAAGTTGAATTTTCTTACATTTTTGGTTAAAAAAGATTATATTAAAATGTTTGCCACAAGAAACGTGAAGCGAAAGCCATCGATTCAGAAGAAAAGTCCATTTATAGTCACTCATGCCTTCGAAAGCCTTATTACTCGCTTAAAATGCTTTTATAATCGCATTATTGATTTTAAGTTGAATTTTCTTATATTTTTGGTTAAAACAGATTATATTTGAATGTTTGCCTCGAGAAACATGAAGCAAAAGCCATCGATCGATAAGAAAAGTCCATTTATAGTCACTCATACCTTCGAAAGCCTTATTACTCGTTTTAAATGCTTTTATAATCTCATTATTGATTTTAAGTTGAATTTTCTTGCATTTTTGGTTAAAACAGATTATAATTGAATGTTTGCCTCGGGAAACGTGAAGCGAAAGCCATCGATTGAGAAGAAAAGTCCATTTATAGTCGCTCATGCCTTCGAAAGCCTTATTACCCGTTTAAAATGGTTTTATAATATAATTATTGATTTTATGTTGAATTTTCTTACATTTTTGGTTAAAATAGATTGTAATTAAATGTTTGCCATAGAAAACATGAAGCGAAAGCCATCGATTGGTAAGAAAAGTCCATTTATAGTCACTCATGCCTTCGAAAGCCTTATTACTCGCTTTAAACGCTTTTCTAATCTCATTATTGATTTTAAGTTGAATTTTCTTATATTTTTGGTTGAAATAGATTATAATTGAATGTTTGCATAGGGAAACGTGAAGCGAAAGCCATCGATTGAGAAGAAAAGTCCATTTATAGTCACTAATGCCTTCGAAAGCCTTATTACTCGTTTTAAATGCTTTTATAAGTTCATTATTGATTTTAAGTTAAATTTTCTTACATTTTTGGTTAAAACAGATTATAATTGAATGTTTGCCTCGAGAAACGTGAAGCGAAAGCCATCGATTGAGAAGAAAAGTCCATTTATAGTCGCTCATGCCTTCGAAAGCCTTATTACCCGTTTAAAATGGTTTTATAATATAATTATTGATTTTATGTTGAATTTTCTTACATTTTTGGTTAAAATAGATTGTAATTAAATGTTTGCCTTAGAAAATATGAAGCGAAAGCCATCGATTGGTAAGAAAAGTCCATTTATAGTCACTCATGCCTTCGAAAGCCTTATTACTCGCTTTAAACGCTTTTATAATCTCATTATTGATTTTAAGTTGAATTTTCTTATATTTTTGGTTGAAATAGATTATAATTGATTGTTTGCATGGGGAAAAGTGAAGCGAGAGCCATCGATTGGGAAGTAAAGTACATTTATAGTCACTCATACCTTCGAAAGCCTTATTACTCGCTTAAAATGGTTTTATAATCGCATTATTGATTTTAAGTTGAATTTTCTTATATTTTCGGTTAAAACAAATTATATTTCAATGTTTGCCTCGAGAAACATGAAGCAAAAGCCATCGATCGATAAGAGAAGTCCATTTATAGTCACTCATGCCTTCGAAAGCCTTATTACTCGTTTTAAATGCTTTTATAATCTCATTATTGATTTTAAGTTGAATTTTCTTACATTTTTGGTTAAAACAGATTATAATTGAATGTTTGACTCGGGAAACGTGAAGCGAAAGCCATCGATTAGAGAAGAAAAGTCCATTTATAGTCGCTCATGCCTTTGAAAGCCTTATTACCCGTTTAAAATGGTTTTATAATCTAATTATTGATTTTATGTTGAATTTTCTTACATTTTTGGTTAAAATAGATTGTAATTAAATGTTTGCCTTGGAAAACATGAAGCGAAAGCCATCGATTGGTAAGAAAAGTCCATTTATAGTCACTCATGCGTTCGAAAGCCTTATTACTCGCTTTAAACGCTTTTATAATCTCATTATTGATTTTAAGTTGAATTTTCTTACATTTTTTGCTGAAATAGATTATAATTGAATGTTTGCATAGGGAAACGTGAAGCAAAAGCCATCGATTGAGAAGAAAAGACAATTTAAAGTCACTCATGCCTTCGAAAGCCTTATTACTAGCTTTAAATGCTTTTATAAGCTCATTATTGATTTTAGGTTGAATTTTCTTACATTTTTGGTTAAAACAGATTATAATTGAATGTTTGCCTTGGGAAACGTGAAGCGAAACCATCGATTGAGAAGAAAAGTCTATTTATAGTCACTCATGCCTTCGAAAGCCTTATTACTCGCTTTAAATGCTTTTATAAGCTCATTATTGATTTTATGTTGAATTTTCTTACATTTTTGGTTAAAATAGATTGTAATTAAATGTTTGCCTTAGAAAACATGAAGCGAAAGCCGTCGATTGAGAAGAAAAGTCCATTTATAGTCGCTCATGCCTTCGAAAGCCTTATTACCCGTTTAAAATGGTTTTATAATCTCATTATTGATTTTATGTTGAATTTTCTTACATTTTTGGTTAAAATAGATTGTAATTAAATGTTTGCCTAAGAAAACATGAAGCGAAAGCCATCTATTGGTAAGAAAAGTCCATTTATAGTCACTCATACCTTCGAAAGCCATATTACTCGCTTTAAACGCTTTTATAATCTCATTATTGATTTTAAGTTGAATTTTCTTACATTTGTGGTTGAAATAGATTATAATTGAATGTTTACATAGGGAAACGTGAAGCGAAATCCATCGATTGAGAAGAAAAGTCCATTTATAGTCACTCATGCCTTCGAAAGCCTTATTACTCGCTTTAAATGCTTTTATAAGCTCATTATTGATTTTAAGTTGAATTTTCTTACATTTTTGGTTAAAACAGATTATAATTGAATGTTTGCCTTGGGAAACGTGAAGCGAAAGCCGTCGATTGAGAAGAAAAGTCCATTTATAGTTACTCATGCCTTCGAAAGCCTTATTACTCGCTTTAAATGCTTTTATAAGCTCATTATTGATTTTAAGTTGAATTTTCTTACATTTTTGGTTAAAACAGATTATAATTGAATGTTTTCCACGGGAAACGTGAAGCGAAAGCCATCGATTGAGAAGAAAAGTCCATTTATAGTCGCTCATGCCTTCGAAAGCCTTATTACTCGCTTTAAATGCTTTTATAATCTCATTGTTGATTTTAAGTTGAATTTTCTTACATTTTTTGTTGAAACAGATTATATTTGAATGTTTGTTTCGGGAAACGTGAAGCGAAAGCCATCGATTGGGGAGAAAAGTACATTTCTAGTCACTCATACCTTCGAAAGCCTTATTACTCGCTTAAAATGGTTTTATAATCGCATTATTGATTTTAAGTTGAATTTTCTTATATTTTTGGTTAAAACAGATTATATTTGAATGTTTGCCTCGAGAAACATGAAGCAAAAGCCATCGATCGATAAGAAAACTCCATTTATAGTCACTCATGCCTTCGAAAGCCTTATTACTCGCTTTAAACGCTTTTATATTCTCATTATTGATTTTAAGTTGAATTTTCTTATATTTTTGGTTGAAATAGATTATAATTGAATGTTTGCATAGGGAAACGTGAAGCGAAAGCCATCGATTGAGAAGAAAAGTCCATTTATAGTCACTCATGCCTTCGAAAGCCTTATTACTCGCTTTAAATGCTTTTATAAGCTCATTATTGATTTTAAGTTGAATTTTCTTACATTTTTGGTTAAAATAGATTATAATTGAATGTTTGCCACAGGAAACGTGAAGCGAAAGCCATCGATTGAGAAGAAAAGTCCATTTATAGTCGCTCATGCCTTCGAAAGCCTTATTACTCGCTTAAAATGGTTTTATAATCGCATTATTGATTTTAAGTTGAATTTTCTTATATTTTTGGTTAAAACAGATTATATTTGAATGTTTGCCTCGAGAAACATGAAGCAAAAGCCATCGATCGATAAGAAAAGTCCATTTATAGTCACTCATGCCTTCGAAAGCCTTATTACTCGCTTTAAATGCTTTTATAATCTCATTATTGATTTTAAGTTGAATTTTCTTAAATTTTTGGTTAAAACAGATTATATTAAAATGTTTGCCACGAGAAACCTGAAGCGAAAGCCATCGATTGAGAAGAAAAGTCCATTTATAGTCACTCATGCCTTCGAAAGCCTTATTACTCGCTTAAAATGCTTTTATAAGCTCATTATTGATTTTAAGTTGAATTTTCTTATATTTTTGGTTAAAACAGATTATATTTGAATGTTTGCCTGGGGAAACGTGAAGCGAAAGCCATCGATTTGAGAAGAAAAGTCCATTTATAGTCGCTCATGCCTTCGAAAGCCTTATTACCCGTTTAAAATGGTTTTATAATCTAATTATTGATTTTATGTTGAATTTTCTTACATTTTTGGTTAAAATAGATTGTAATTAAATGTTTGCCTCGAGAAACATGAAGCAAAAGCCATCGATCGATAAGAAAAGTCCAGTTATAGTCACTCATGCCTCCGAAAGCCTTATTACTCGTTTTAAATGCTTTTATAATCTCATTATTGATTTTAAGTTGAATTTTCTTACATTTTTGGTTAAAACAGATTATAATTGAATGTTTGCCTCGGGAAACGTGAAGCGAAAGCCATCGATTTGAGAAGAAAAGTCCATTTATAGTCGCTCATGCCTTCGAAAGCCTTATTACCCGTTTAAAATGGTTTTATAATCTAATTATTGATTTTATGTTGAATTTTCTTACATTTTTGGTTAAAATAGATTGTACTTAAATGTTTGCCTTAGAAAACATGAAGCGAAAGCCATCGATTGGTAAGAAAAGTCCATTTATAGTCACTCATGCCTTCGAAAGCCTTATTACTCGCTTTAAACGCTTTTATAATCTCATTATTGATTTTAAGTTGAATTTTCTTATATTTTTGGTTGAAATAGATTATAATTGAATGTTTGCATAGGGAAACGTGAAGCGAAAGCCATCGATTGAGAAGAAAAGTCCATTTATAGTCACTCATGCCTTCGAAAGCCTTATTACTCGCTTTAAATGCTTTTATAAGCTCATTATTGATTTTAAGTTGAATTTTCTTACATTTTTGGTTAAAACATATTATAATTGAATGTTTGCCTCGAGAAACGTTAAGCGAAAGCCATCGATTGAGAAGAAAAGTCCATTTATAGTCACTCATGCATTCGAAAGCCTTATTACTCGCTTTAAATGCTTTTATAAGCTCATTATTGATTTTAAGTTGAATTTTCTTACATTTTTGGTTAAAACAGATTATATTTGAATGTTTGCCTTGGGAAACGTGAAGCGAAAGCCATCGATTGAGAAGAAAAGTCCATTTATAGTTACTCATGCCTTCGAAAGCCTTATTACTCGCTTTAAATGCTTTTATAAGCTCATTATTGATTTTAAGTTGAATTTTCTTACATTTTTGGTTAAAACAGATGATAATTGAATCTTTGCCTGGGGAAACGTGAAGCGAAAGCCATCGATTGGGAAGAAAAGTACATTTATAGTCACTCATACCTTCGAAAGCCTTATTACTCGCTTAAAATGGTTTTATAATCGCATTATTGATTTTAAGTTGAATTTTCTTATATTTTTGGTTAAAACAGATTATATTTGAATGTTTGCCTCGAGAAACATGAAGCAAAAGCCATCGATCGATAAGAAAAGTCCAGTTATAGTCACTCATGCCTTCGAAAGCCTTATTACTAGTTTTAAATGCTTTTATAATCTCATTATTGATTTTAAGTTGAATTTTTTTACATTTTTGGTTAAAACAGATTATAATTGAATGTTTGCCTCGGGAAACGTGAAGCGAAAGCCATCGATTTGAGAAGAAAAGTCCATTTATAGTCGCTCATGCCTTCGAAAGCCTTATTACCCGTTTAAAATGGTTTTATAATCTAATTATTGATTTTATGTTGAATTTTCTTACAATTTTGGTTAAAATAGATTGTAATTAAATGTTTGCCTTAGAAAACATGAAGCGAAAGCCATCGATTGGTAAGAAAAGTCCATTTATAGTCACTCATGCCTTCGAAAGCCTTATTACTCGCTTTAAAGGCTTTTATAATCTCATTATTGATTTTAAGTTGAATTTTCTTATATTTTTGGTTGAAATAGATTATAATTGAATGTTTGCATAGGGAAACGTGAAGCGAAAGCCATCGATTGAGAAGAAAAGTCCATTTATAGTCACTCATGCCTTAGAAAGCCTTATTACTCGCTTTAAATGCTTTTATAGGCTCATTATTGATTTTAAGTTAAATTTTCTTACATTTTTGGTTAAAACAGATTATAATTGAATGTTTGCCTCGAGAAACGTGAAGCGAAAGCCATCGATTGAGAAGAAAAGTCCATTTATAGTCGCTCATGCCTTCGAAAGCCTTATTACCCGTTTAAAATGGTTTTATAATCTAATTATTGATTTTATGTTGAATTTTCTTACATTTTTGGTTAAAATAGATTGTAATTAAATGTTTGCCTTAGAAAACATGAAGCGAAAGCCATCGATTGGTAAGAAAAGTCCATTTATAGTCACTCATGCCTTCGAAAGCTTTATTACTCGCTTTAAACGCTTTTATAATCTCATTATCGATTTTAAGTTGAATTTTCTTATATTTTTGGTTGAAATAGATTATAATTGAATGTTTGCATAGGGAAACGTGAAGCGAAAGCCATCGATTGAGAAGAAAAGTCCATTTATAGTCACTCATGCCTTCGAAAGCCTTATTACTCGCTTTAAATGCTTTTATAAGCTCATTATTGATTTTAAGTTGAATTTTCTTACATTTTTGGTTAAAACAGATTATAATTGAATGTTTGCCTCGAGAAACGTGAAGCGAAAGCCATCGATTGGGAAGAAAAGTACATTTATAGTCACTCATACCTTCGAAAGCCTTATTACTCGCTTAAAATGGTTTTATAATCGCATTATTAATTTTAAGTTGAATTTTCTTATATTTTTGGTTAAAACAGATTATATTTGAATGTTTGCCTCGAGAAACATGAAGCAAAAGCCATCGATCGATAAGAAAAGTCCAGTTATAGTCACTCATGCCTTCGAAAGCCTTATTACTCGTTTTAAATGCTTTTATAATCTCATTATTGATTTTAAGTTGAATTTTCTTATATTTTTGGTTAAAACAGATTATAATTGAATGTTTGCCTCGGGAAATGTGAAGCGAAAGCCATCGATTGAGAAGAAAAGTCCATTTATAGTCACTCATGCCTTCGAAAGCCTTATTACTCGCTTTAAATGCTTTTATAAGCTCATTATTGATTTTAAGTTGAATTTTCTTACATTTTTGGTTAAAACAGATTATAATTGAATGTTTGCCTTGGGAAACGTGAAGCGAAAGCCATCGATTGAGAAGGAAAGTCCATTTATAGTTACTCATGCCTTCGAAAGCCTTATTACTCGCTTTAAATGCTTTTATAAGCTCATTATTGATTTTAAGTTGAATTTTCTTACATTTTTGGTTAAAACAGATTATAATTGAATGTTTGCCTGAGGAAACGTGAAGCGAAAGCCATCGATTGGGAAGAAAAGTACATTTATAGTCACTCATACCTTCGAAAGCCTTATTACTCGCTTAAAATGGTTTTATAATCGCATTATTGATTTTAAGTTGAATTTTCTTATATTTTTGGTTAAAACAGATTATATTTGAATGTTTGCCTCGAGAAACATGAAGCAAAAGCCATCGATCGATAAGAAAAGTCCAGTTATAGTCACTCATGCCTTCGAAAGCCTTATTACTCGTTTTAAATGCTTTTATAATCTCATTATTGATTTTAAGTTGAATTTTCTTACATTTTTGGTTAAAACAGATTATAATTGAATGTTTGCCTCGGGAAACGTGAAGCGAAAGCCATCGATTTGAGAAGAAAAGTCCATTTATAGTCGCTCATGCCTTCGAAAGCCTTATTACCCGTTTAAAATGGTTTTATAATCTAATTATTGATTTTATGTTGAATTTTCTTACATTTTTGGTTAAAATAGATTGTAATTAAATGTTTGCCTTAGAAAACATGAAGCGAAAGCCATCGATTGGTAAGAAAAGTCCATTTATAGTCACTCATGCCTTCGAAAGCCTTATTACTCGCTTTAAACGCTTTTATAATCTCATTATTGATTTTAAGTTGAATTTTCTTATATTTTTGGTTGAAATAGATTATAATTGAATGTTTGCATAGGGAAACGTGAAGCGAAAGCCATCGATTGAGAAGAAAAGTCCATTTATAGTCACTCATGCCTTCGAAAGCCTTATTACTCGCTTTAAATGCTTTTATAAGCTCATTATTGATTTTAAGTTGAATTTTCTTACATTTTTGGTTAAAACAGATTATAATTGAATGTTTGCCTCGAGAAACGTGAAGCGAAAGCCATCGATTGAGAAGAAAAGTCCATTTATAGTCGCTCATGCCTTCGAAAGCCTTATTACCCGTTTAAAATGGTTTTATAATCTAATTATTGATTTTATGTTGAATTTTCTTACATTTTTGGTTAAAATAGATTGTAATTAAATGTTTGCCTCGAGAAACGTGAAGCGAAAGCCATCGATTGAGAAGAAAAGTCCATTTATAGTCGCTCATGCCTTCGAAAGCCTTATTACCCGTTTAAAATGGTTTTATAATCTAATTATTGATTTTATGTTGAATTTTCTTACATTTTTGGTTAAAATAGATTGTAATTAAATGTTTGCCTTAGAAAACATGAAGCGAAAGCCATCGATTGGGAAGAAAAGTCCATTTATAGTCACTCATGCCTTCGAAAGCCTTATTACTCGCTTTAAACGCTTTTATAATCTCATTATTGATTTTAAGTTGAATTTTCTTACATTTTTGGTTAAAACAGATTATAATTGAATGTTTGCCTCGGGAAACGTGAAGCGAAAGCCATCGATTGAGAAGAAAAGTCCATTTATAGTCACTCATGCCTTCGAAAGCCTTATTACTCGCTTTAAATGCTTTTATAAGCTCATTATTGATTTTAAGTTGAATTTTCTAACATTTTTGGTTAAAACAGATTATAATTGAATGTTTGCCTTGGGAAACGTGAAGCGAAAGCCATCGATTGAGAAGAAAAGTCCATTTATAGTTACTCATGCCTTCGAAAGCCTTATTACTCGCTTTAAATGCTTTTATAAGCTCATTATTGATGTTAAGTTGAATTTTCTTACATTTTTGGTTAAAACAGATTATAATTGAATGTTTGCCTGGGGAAACGTGAAGCGAAAGCCATCGATTGGGAAGAAAAGTACATTTATAGTCACTCATAACTTCGAAAGCCTTATTACTCGCTTAAAATGGTTTTATAATCGCATTATTGATTTTAAGTTAAATTTTCTTATATTTTTGGTTAAAACAGATTATATTTGAATGTTTGCCTCGAGAAACATGAAGCAAAAGCCATCGATCGATAAGAAAAGTCCAGTTATAGTCACTCATGCCTTCGAAAGCCTTATTACTCGTTTTAAATGCTTTTATAATCTCATTATTGATTTTAAGTTGAATTTTCTTACATTTTTGGTTAAAACAGATTATAATTGAATGTTTGCCTCGGGAAACGTGAAGCGAAAGCCATCGATTTGAGAAGAAAAGTCCATTTATAGTCGCTCATGCCTTCGAAAGCCTTATTACCCGTTTAAAATGGTTTTATAATCTAATTATTGATTTTATGTTGAATTTTCTTACATTTTTGGTTAAAATATATTGTAATTAAATGTTTGCCTTAGAAAACATGAAGCGAAAGCCATCGATTGGTAAGAAAAGTCCATTTATAGTCACTCATGCCTTCGAAAGCCTTATTACTCGCTTTAAACGCTTTTATAATCTCATTATTGATTTTAAGTTGAATTTTCTTACATTTTTGGTTAAAACATATTGTAATTGAATGTTTGCCTCGGGAAACGTGAAGCAAAAGCCATCGATTGAGAAGAAAAGTCCATTTATAGTCACTCATGCCTTCGAAAGCCTTATTACTCGCTTTAAATGCTTTTATAAGCTCATTATTGATTTTAAGTTGAATTTTCTTACATTTTTGGTTAAAACAGATTATAATTGAATGTTTGCCTTGGGAAACGTGAAGCGAAAGCCATCGATTGAGAAGAAAAGTCCATTTATAGTTACTCATGCCTTCGAAAGCCTTATTACTCGCTTTAAATGCTTTTATAAGCTCATTATTGATTTTAAGTTGAATTTTCTTACATTTTTGGTTAAAACAGATTCTAATTGAATGTTTGCATGGGGAAACGTGAAGCGAAAGCCATCGATTGGGAAGAAAAGTACATTTATAGTCACTCATACCTTCGAAAGCCTTATTACTCGCTTAAAATGGTTTTATAATCGCATTATTGATTTTAAGTTGAATTTTCTTATATTTTTGGTTAAAACAGATTATATTTGAATGTTTGCCTCGAGAAACATGAAGCAAAAGCCATCGATCGATAAGAAAAGTCCAGTTATAGTCACTCATGCCTTCGAAAGCCTTATTACTCGTTTTAAATGCTTTTATAATCTCATTATTGATTTTAAGTTGAATTTTCTTATATTTTTGGTTAAAACAGATTATAATTGAATGTTTGCCTCGGGAAACGTGAAGCGAAAGCCATCGATTTGAGAAGAAAAGTCCATTTATAGTCGCTCATGCCTTCGAAAGCCTTATTACCCGTTTAAAATGGTTTTATAATCTAATTATTGATTTTATGTTGAATTTTCTTACATTTTTGGTTAAAATAGATTGTACTTAAATGTTTGCCTTAGAAAACATGAAGCGAAAGCCATCGATTGGTAAGAAAAGTCCATTTATAGTCACTCATGCCTTCGAAAGCCTTATTACTCGCTTTAAACGCTTTTATAATCTCATTATTGATTTTAAGTTGAATTTTCTTATATTTTTGGTTGAAATAGATTATAATTGAATGTTTGCATAGGGAAACGTGAAGCGAAAGCCATCGATTGAGAAGAAAAGTCCATTTATAGTCACTCATGCCTTCGAAAGCCTTATTACTCGCTTTAAATGCTTTTATAAGCTCATTATTGATTTTAAGTTGAATTTTCTTACATTTTTGGTTAAAACAGATTATAATTGAATGTTTGCCTTGGGAAACGTGAAGCGAAAGCCATCGATTGAGAAGAAAAGTCCATTTATAGTTACTCATGCCTTCGAAAGCCTTATTACTCGCTTTAAATGCTTTTATAAGCTCATTATTGATTTTAAGTTGAATTTTCTTACATTTTTGGTTAAAACAGATTCTAATTGAATGTTTGCATGGGGAAACGTGAAGCGAAAGCCATCGATTGGGAAGAAAAGTACATTTATAGTCACTCATACCTTCGAAAGCCTTATTACTCGCTTAAAATGGTTTTATAATCGCATTATTGATTTTAAGTTGAATTTTCTTATATTTTTGGTTAAAACAGATTATATTTGAATGTTTGCCTCGAGAAACATGAAGCAAAAGCCATCGATCGATAAGAAAAGTCCAGTTATAGTCACTCATGCCTTCGAAAGCCTTATTACTCGTTTTAAATGCTTTTATAATCTCATTATTGATTTTAAGTTGAATTTTCTTACATTTTTGGTTAAAACAGATTATAATTGAATGTTTACCTCGGGAAACGTGAAGCGAAAGCCATCGATTTGAGAAGAAAAGTCCATTTATAGTCGCTCATGCCTTCGAAAGCCTTATTACCCGTTTAAAATGGTTTTATAATCTAATTATTGATTTTATGTTGAATTTTCTTACATTTTTGGTTAAAATAGATTGTACTTAAATGTTTGCCTTAGAAAACATGAAGCGAAAGCCATCGATTGGTAAGAAAAGTCCATTTATAGTCACTCATGCCTTCGAAAGCCTTATTACTCGCTTTAAACGCTTTTATAATCTCATTATTGATTTTAAGTTGAATTTTCTTATATTTTTGGTTGAAATAGATTATAATTGAATGTTTGCATAGGGAAACGTGAAGCGAAAGCCATCGATTGAGAAGAAAAGTCCATTTATAGTCACTCATGCCTTCGAAAGCCTTATTACTCGCTTTAAATGCTTTTATAAGCTCATTATTGATTTTAAGTTGAATTTTCTTACATTTTTGGTTAAAACAGATTATAATTGAATGTTTGCCTTGGGAAACGTGAAGCGAAAGCCATCGATTGAGAAGAAAAGTCCATTTATAGTTACTCATGCCTTCGAAAGCCTTATTACTCGCTTTAAATGCTTTTATAAGCTCATTATTGATTTTAAGTTGAATTTTCTTACATTTTTGGTTAAAACAGATTCTAATTGAATGTTTGCATGGGGAAACGTGAAGCGAAAGCCATCGATTGGGAAGAAAAGTACATTTATAGTCACTCATACCTTCGAAAGCCTTATTACTCGCTTAAAATGGTTTTATAATCGCATTATTGATTTTAAGTTGAATTTTCTTATATTTTTGGTTAAAACAGATTATATTTGAATGTTTGCCTCGAGAAACATGAAGCAAAAGCCATCGATCGATAAGAAAAGTCCAGTTATAGTCACTCATGCCTTCGAAAGCCTTATTACTCGTTTTAAATGCTTTTATAATCTCATTATTGATTTTAAGTTGAATTTTCTTACATTTTTGGTTAAAACAGATTATAATTGAATGTTTGCCTCGGGAAACGTGAAGCGAAAGCCATCGATTTGAGAAGAAAAGTCCATTTATAGTCGCTCATGCCTTCGAAAGCCTTATTACCCGTTTAAAATGGTTTTATAATCTAATTATTGATTTTATGTTGAATTTTCTTACATTTTTGGTTAAAATAGATTGTACTTAAATGTTTGCCTTAGAAAACATGAAGCGAAAGCCATCGATTGGTAAGAAAAGTCCATTTATAGTCACTCATGCCTTCGAAAGCCTTATTACTCGCTTTAAACGCTTTTATAATCTCATTATTGATTTTAAGTTGAATTTTCTTATATTTTTGGTTGAAATAGATTATAATTGAATGTTTGCATAGGGAAACGTGAAGCGAAAGCCATCGATTGAGAAGAAAAGTCCATTTATAGTCACTCATGCCTTCGAAAGCCTTATTACTCGCTTTAAATGCTTTTATAAGCTCATTATTGATTTTAAGTTGAATTTTCTTACATTTTTGGTTAAAACATATTATAATTGAATGTTTGCCTCGAGAAACGTTAAGCGAAAGCCATCGATTGAGAAGAAAAGTCCATTTATAGTCGCCCATGCCTTCGAAAGCCTTATTACCCGTTTAAAATGGTTTTATAATCTAATTATTGATTTTATGTTTAATTTTCTTACATTTTTGGTTAAAATAGATTGTAATTAAATGTTTGCCTTAGAAAACATGAAGCGAAAGCCATCGATTGGTAAGAAAAGTCCATTTATAGTCACTCATGCCTTCGAAAGCCTTATTACTCGCTTTAAACGCTTTTATAATCTCATTATTGATTTTAAGTTGAATTTTCTTACATTCTTGGTTAAAACAGATTATAATTGAATGTTTGCCTCGGGAAACGTGAAGCAAAAGCCATCGATTGAGAAGAAAAGTCCATTTATAGTCACTCATGCATTCGAAAGCCTGATTACTCGCTTTAAATGCTTTTATAAGCTCATTATTGATTTTAAGTTGAATTTTCTTACATTTTTGGTTAAAACAGATTATATTTGAATGTTTGCCTTGGGAAACGTGAAGCGAAAGCCATCGATTGAGAAGAAAAGTCCATTTATAGTTACTCATGCCTTCGAAAGCCTTATTACTCGCTTTAAATGCTTTTATAAGCTCATTATTGATTTTAAGTTGAATTTTCTTACATTTTTGGTTAAAACAGATGATAATTGAATCTTTGCCTGGGGAAACGTGAAGCGAAAGCCATCGATTGGGAAGAAAAGTACATTTATAGTCACTCATACCTTCGAAAGCCTTATTACTCGCTTAAAATGGTTTTATAATCGCATTATTGATTTTAAGTTGAATTTTCTTATATTTTTGGTTAAAACAGATTATATTTGAATGTTTGCCTCGAGAAACATGAAGCAAAAGCCATCGATCGATAAGAAAAGTCCAGTTATAGTCACTCATGCCTTCGAAAGCCTTATTACTCGCTTTAAATGCTTTTATAATCTCATTATTGATTTTAAGTTGAATTTTTTTACATTTTTGGTTAAAACAGATTATAATTGAATGTTTGCCTCGGGAAACGTGAAGCGAAAGCCATCGATTTGAGAAGAAAAGTCCATTTATAGTCGCTCATGCCTTCGAAAGCCTTATTACCCGTTTAAAATGGTTTTATAATCTAATTATTGATTTTATGTTGAATTTTCTTACAATTTTGGTTAAAATAGATTGTAATTAAATGTTTGCCTTAGAAAACATGAAGCGAAAGCCATCGATTGGTAAGAAAAGTCCATTTATAGTCACTCATGCCTTCGAAAGCCTTATTACTCGCTTTAAAGGCTTTTATAATCTCATTATTGATTTTAAGTTGAATTTTCTTATATTTTTGGTTGAAATAGATTATAATTGAATGTTTGCATAGGGAAACGTGAAGCGAAAGCCATCGATTGAGAAGAAAAGTCCATTTATAGTCACTCATGCCTTAGAAAGCCTTATTACTCGCTTTAAATGCTTTTATAGGCTCATTATTGATTTTAAGTTAAATTTTCTTACATTTTTGGTTAAAACAGATTATAATTGAATGTTTGCCTCGAGAAACGTGAAGCGAAAGCCATCGATTGAGAAGAAAAGTCCATTTATAGTCGCTCATGCCTTCGAAAGCCTTATTACCCGTTTAAAATGGTTTTATATTCTAATTATTGATTTTATGTTGAATTTTCTTACATTTTTGGTTAGAATAGATTGTAATTAAATGTTTGCCTTAGAAAACATGAAGCGAAAGCCATCGATTGGTAAGAAAAGTCCATTTATAGTCACTCATGCCTTCGAAAGCTTTATTACTCGCTTTAAACGCTTTTATAATCTCATTATCGATTTTAAGTTGAATTTTCTTATATTTTTGGTTGAAATAGATTATAATTGAATGTTTGCATAGGGAAACGTGAAGCGAAAGCCATCGATTGAGAAGAAAAGTCCATTTATAGTCACTCATGCCTTCGAAAGCCTTATTACTCGCTTTAAATGCTTTTATAAGCTCATTATTGATTTTAAGTTGAATTTTCTTACATTTTTGGTTAAAACAGATTATAATTGAATGTTTGCCTCGAGAAACGTTAAGCGAAAGCCATCGATTGAGAAGAAAAGTCCATTTATAGTCGCTCATGCCTTCGAAAGCTATATTACCCGTTTAAAATGGTTTTATAATCTAATTATTGATTTTATGTTGAATTTTCTTACATTTTTGGTTAAAATAGATTGTAATTAAATGTTTGCCTTAGAAAACATGAAGCGAAAGCCATCGATTGGTAAGAAAAGTCCATTTATAGTCACTCATGCCTTCGAAAGCCTTATTACTCGCTTTAAACGCTTTTATAATCTCATTATTGATTTTAAGTTGAATTTTCTTACATTTTTGGTTAAAACAGATTATAATTGAATGTTTGCCTCGGGAAACGTGAAGCGAAAGCCATCGATTGAGAAGAAAAGTCCATTTATAGTCACTCATGCCTTCGAAAGCCTTATTACTCGCTTTAAATGCTTTTATAAGCTCATTATTGATTTTAAGTTGAATTTTCTTACATTTTTGGTTAAAACAGATTATAATTGAATGTTTGCCTTGGGAAACGTGAAGCGAAAGCCATCGATTGAGAAGGAAAGTCCATTTATAGTTACTCATGCCTTCGAAAGCCTTATTACTCGCTTTAAATGCTTTTATAAGCTCATTATTGATTTTAAGTTGAATTTTCTTACATTTTTGGTTAAAACAGATTATAATTGAATGTTTGCCTCGAGAAACGTTAAGCGAAAGCCATCGATTGAGAAGAAAAGTCCATTTATAGTCGCTCATGCCTTCGAAAGCTATATTACCCGTTTAAAATGGTTTTATATTCTAATTATTGATTTTATGTTGAATTTTCTTACATTTTTGGTTAAAATAGATTGTAATTAAATGTTTGCCTTAGAAAACATGAAGCGAAAGCCATCGATTGGTAAGAAAAGTCCATTTATAGTCACTCATGCCTTCGAAAGCCTTATTACTCGCTTTAAACGCTTTTATAATCTCATTATTGATTTTAAGTTGAATTTTCTTACATTTTTGGTTAAAACAGATTATAATTGAATGTTTGCCTCGGGAAACGTGAAGCGAAAGCCATCGATTGAGAAGAAAAGTCCATTTATAGTCACTCATGCCTTCGAAAGCCTTATTACTCGCTTTAAATGCTTTTATAAGCTCATTATTGATTTTAAGTTGAATTTTCTTATATTTTTGGTTAAAACAGATTATAATTGAATGTTTGCCTCGGGAAACGTGAAGCGAAAGCCATCGATTTGAGAAGAAAAGTCCATTTATAGTCGCTCATGCCTTCGAAAGCCTTATTACCCGTTTAAAATGGTTTTATAATCTAATTATTGATTTTATGTTGAATTTTCTTACATTTTTGGTTAAAATAGATTGTACTTAAATGTTTGCCTTAGAAAACATGAAGCGAAAGCCATCGATTGGTAAGAAAAGTCCATTTATAGTCACTCATGCCTTCGAAAGCCTTATTACTCGCTTTAAACGCTTTTATAATCTCATTATTGATTTTAAGTTGAATTTTCTTATATTTTTGGTTGAAATAGATTATAATTGAATGTTTGCATAGGGAAACGTGAAGCGAAAGCCATCGATTGAGAAGAAAAGTCCATTTATAGTCACTCATGCCTTCGAAAGCCTTATTACTCGCTTTAAATGCTTTTATAAGCTCATTATTGATTTTAAGTTGAATTTTCTTACATTTTTGGTTAAAACAGATTATAATTGAATGTTTGCCTCGAGAAACGTTAAGCGAAAGCCATCGATTGAGAAGAAAAGTCCATTTATAGTCGCTCATGCCTTCGAAAGCTATATTACCCGTTTAAAATGGTTTTATAATCTAATTATTGATTTTATGTTGAATTTTCTTACATTTTTGGTTAAAATAGATTGTAATTAAATGTTTGCCTTAGAAAACATGAAGCGAAAGCCATCGATTGGTAAGAAAAGTCCATTTATAGTCACTCATGCCTTCGAAAGCCTTATTACTCGCTTTAAACGCTTTTATAATCTCATTATTGATTTTAAGTTGAATTTTCTTACATTTTTGGTTAAAACAGATTATAATTGAATGTTTGCCTCGGGAAACGTGAAGCGAAAGCCATCGATTGAGAAGAAAAGTCCATTTATAGTCACTCATGCCTTCGAAAGCCTTATTACTCGCTTTAAATGCTTTTATAAGCTCATTATTGATTTTAAGTTGAATTTTCTTATATTTTTGGTTAAAACAGATTATAATTGAATGTTTGCCTCGGGAAACGTGAAGCGAAAGCCATCGATTTGAGAAGAAAAGTCCATTTATAGTCGCTCATGCCTTCGAAAGCCTTATTACCCGTTTAAAATGGTTTTATAATCTAATTATTGATTTTATGTTGAATTTTCTTACATTTTTGGTTAAAATAGATTGTACTTAAATGTTTGCCTTAGAAAACATGAAGCGAAAGCCATCGATTGGTAAGAAAAGTCCATTTATAGTCACTCATGCCTTCGAAAGCCTTATTACTCGCTTTAAACGCTTTTATAATCTCATTATTGATTTTAAGTTGAATTTTCTTATATTTTTGGTTGAAATAGATTATAATTGAATGTTTGCATAGGGAAACGTGAAGCGAAAGCCATCGATTGAGAAGAAAAGTCCATTTATAGTCACTCATGCCTTCGAAAGCCTTATTACTCGCTTTAAATGCTTTTATAAGCTCATTATTGATTTTAAGTTGAATTTTCTTACATTTTTGGTTAAAACAGATTATAATTGAATGTTTGCCTTGGGAAACGTGAAGCGAAAGCCATCGATTGAGAAGAAAAGTCCATTTATAGTTACTCATGCCTTCGAAAGCCTTATTACTCGCTTTAAATGCTTTTATAAGCTCATTATTGATTTTAAGTTGAATTTTCTTACATTTTTGGTTAAAACAGATTATAATTGAATGTTTGCCTTGGGAAACGTGAAGCGAAAGCCATCGATTTGAGAAGAAAAGTCCATTTATAGTCGCTCATGCCTTCGAAAGCCTTATTACCCGTTTAAAATGGTTTTATAATCTAATTATTGATTTTATGTTGAATTTTCTTACAATTTTGGTTAAAATAGATTGTAATTAAATGTTTGCCTTAGAAAACATGAAGCGAAAGCCATCGATTGGTAAGAAAAGTCCATTTATAGTCACTCATGCCTTCGAAAGCCTTATTACTCGCTTTAAAGGCTTTTATAATCTCATTATTGATTTTAAGTTGAATTTTCTTATATTTTTGGTTGAAATAGATTATAATTGAATGTTTGCATAGGGAAACGTGAAGCGAAAGCCATCGATTGAGAAGAAAAGTCCATTTATAGTCACTCATGCCTTAGAAAGCCTTATTACTCGCTTTAAATGCTTTTATAGGCTCATTATTGATTTTAAGTTAAATTTTCTTACATTTTTGGTTAAAACAGATTATAATTGAATGTTTGCCTCGAGAAACGTGAAGCGAAAGCCATCGATTGAGAAGAAAAGTCCATTTATAGTCGCTCATGCCTTCGAAAGCCTTATTACCCGTTTAAAATGGTTTTATATTCTAATTATTGATTTTATGTTGAATTTTCTTACATTTTTGGTTAGAATAGATTGTAATTAAATGTTTTCCTTAGAAAACATGAAGCGAAAGCCATCGATTGGTAAGAAAAGTCCATTTATACTCACTCATGCCTTCGAAAGCTTTATTACTCGCTTTAAACGCTTTTATAATCTCATTATCGATTTTAAGTTGAATTTTCTTATATTTTTGGTTGAAATAGATTATAATTGAATGTTTGCATAGGGAAACGTGAAGCGAAAGCCATCGATTGAGAAGAAAAGTCCATTTATAGTCACTCATGCCTTCGAAAGCCTTATTACTCGCTTTAAATGCTTTTATAAGCTCATTATTGATTTTAAGTTGAATTTTCTTACATTTTTGGTTAAAACAGATTATAATTGAATGTTTGCCTCGAGAAACGTTAAGCGAAAGCCATCGATTGAGAAGAAAAGTCCATTTATAGTCGCTCATGCCTTCGAAAGCTATATTACCCGTTTAAAATGGTTTTATAATCTAATTATTGATTTTATGTTGAATTTTCTTACATTTTTGGTTAAAATAGATTGTAATTAAATGTTTGCCTTAGAAAACATGAAGCGAAAGCCATCGATTGGTAAGAAAAGTCCATTTATAGTCACTCATGCCTTCGAAAGCCTTATTACTCGCTTTAAACGCTTTTATAATCTCATTATTGATTTTAAGTTGAATTTTCTTACATTTTTGGTTAAAACAGATTATAATTGAATGTTTGCCTCGGGAAACGTGAAGCGAAAGCCATCGATTGAGAAGAAAAGTCCATTTATAGTCACTCATGCCTTCGAAAGCCTTATTACTCGCTTTAAATGCTTTTATAAGCTCATTATTGATTTTAAGTTGAATTTTCTTACATTTTTGGTTAAAACAGATTATAATTGAATGTTTGCCTTGGGAAACGTGAAGCGAAAGCCATCGATTGAGAAGGAAAGTCCATTTATAGTTACTCATGCCTTCGAAAGCCTTATTACTCGCTTTAAATGCTTTTATAAGCTCATTATTGATTTTAAGTTGAATTTTCTTACATTTTTGGTTAAAACAGATTATAATTGAATGTTTGCCTCGAGAAACGTTAAGCGAAAGCCATCGATTGAGAAGAAAAGTCCATTTATAGTCGCTCATGCCTTCGAAAGCTATATTACCCGTTTAAAATGGTTTTATATTCTAATTATTGATTTTATGTTGAATTTTCTTACATTTTTGGTTAAAATAGATTGTAATTAAATGTTTGCCTTAGAAAACATGAAGCGAAAGCCATCGATTGGTAAGAAAAGTCCATTTATAGTCACTCATGCCTTCGAAAGCCTTATTACTCGCTTTAAACGCTTTTATAATCTCATTATTGATTTTAAGTTGAATTTTCTTACATTTTTGGTTAAAACAGATTATAATTGAATGTTTGCCTCGGGAAACGTGAAGCGAAAGCCATCGATTGAGAAGAAAAGTCCATTTATAGTCACTCATGCCTTCGAAAGCCTTATTACTCGCTTTAAATGCTTTTATAAGCTCATTATTGATTTTAAGTTGAATTTTCTTATATTTTTGGTTAAAACAGATTATAATTGAATGTTTGCCTCGGGAAACGTGAAGCGAAAGCCATCGATTTGAGAAGAAAAGTCCATTTATAGTCGCTCATGCCTTCGAAAGCCTTATTACCCGTTTAAAATGGTTTTATAATCTAATTATTGATTTTATGTTGAATTTTCTTACATTTTTGGTTAAAATAGATTGTACTTAAATGTTTGCCTTAGAAAACATGAAGCGAAAGCCATCGATTGGTAAGAAAAGTCCATTTATAGTCACTCATGCCTTCGAAAGCCTTATTACTCGCTTTAAACGCTTTTATAATCTCATTATTGATTTTAAGTTGAATTTTCTTATATTTTTGGTTGAAATAGATTATAATTGAATGTTTGCATAGGGAAACGTGAAGCGAAAGCCATCGATTGAGAAGAAAAGTCCATTTATAGTCACTCATGCCTTCGAAAGCCTTATTACTCGCTTTAAATGCTTTTATAAGCTCATTATTGATTTTAAGTTGAATTTTCTTACATTTTTGGTTAAAACAGATTATAATTGAATGTTTGCCTCGAGAAACGTTAAGCGAAAGCCATCGATTGAGAAGAAAAGTCCATTTATAGTCGCTCATGCCTTCGAAAGCTATATTACCCGTTTAAAATGGTTTTATAATCTAATTATTGATTTTATGTTGAATTTTCTTACATTTTTGGTTAAAATAGATTGTAATTAAATGTTTGCCTTAGAAAACATGAAGCGAAAGCCATCGATTGGTAAGAAAAGTCCATTTATAGTCACTCATGCCTTCGAAAGCCTTATTACTCGCTTTAAACGCTTTTATAATCTCATTATTGATTTTAAGTTGAATTTTCTTACATTTTTGGTTAAAACAGATTATAATTGAATGTTTGCCTCGGGAAACGTGAAGCGAAAGCCATCGATTGAGAAGAAAAGTCCATTTATAGTCACTCATGCCTTCGAAAGCCTTATTACTCGCTTTAAATGCTTTTATAAGCTCATTATTGATTTTAAGTTGAATTTTCTTATATTTTTGGTTAAAACAGATTATAATTGAATGTTTGCCTCGGGAAACGTGAAGCGAAAGCCATCGATTTGAGAAGAAAAGTCCATTTATAGTCGCTCATGCCTTCGAAAGCCTTATTACCCGTTTAAAATGGTTTTATAATCTAATTATTGATTTTATGTTGAATTTTCTTACATTTTTGGTTAAAATAGATTGTACTTAAATGTTTGCCTTAGAAAACATGAAGCGAAAGCCATCGATTGGTAAGAAAAGTCCATTTATAGTCACTCATGCCTTCGAAAGCCTTATTACTCGCTTTAAACGCTTTTATAATCTCATTATTGATTTTAAGTTGAATTTTCTTATATTTTTGGTTGAAATAGATTATAATTGAATGTTTGCATAGGGAAACGTGAAGCGAAAGCCATCGATTGAGAAGAAAAGTCCATTTATAGTCACTCATGCCTTCGAAAGCCTTATTACTCGCTTTAAATGCTTTTATAAGCTCATTATTGATTTTAAGTTGAATTTTCTTACATTTTTGGTTAAAACAGATTATAATTGAATGTTTGCCTTGGGAAACGTGAAGCGAAAGCCATCGATTGAGAAGAAAAGTCCATTTATAGTTACTCATGCCTTCGAAAGCCTTATTACTCGCTTTAAATGCTTTTATAAGCTCATTATTGATTTTAAGTTGAATTTTCTTACATTTTTGGTTAAAACAGATTATAATTGAATGTTTGCATGGGGAAACGTGAAGCGAAAGCCATCGATTGGGAAGAAAAGTACATTTATAGTCACTCATACCTTCGAAAGCCTTATTACTCGCTTAAAATGGTTTTATAATCGCATTATTGATTTTAAGTTGAATTTTCTTATATTTTTGGTTAAAACAGATTATATTTGAATGTTTGCCTCGAGAAACATGAAGCAAAAGCCATCGATCGATAAGAAAAGTCCAGTTATAGTCACTCATGCCTTCGAAAGCCTTATTACTCGTTTTAAATGCTTTTATAATCTCATTATTGATTTTAAGTTGAATTTTCTTACATTTTTGGTTAAAACAGATTATAATTGAATGTTTGCCTTGGGAAACGTGAAGCGAAAGCCATCGATTTGAGAAGAAAAGTCCATTTATAGTCGCTCATGCCTTCGAAAGCCTTATTACCCGTTTAAAATGGTTTTATAATCTAATTATTGATTTTATGTTGAATTTTCTTACATTTTTGGTTAAAATAGATTGTACTTAAATGTTTGCCTTAGAAAACATGAAGCGAAAGCCATCGATTGGTAAGAAAAGTCCATTTATAGTCACTCATGCCTTCGAAAGCCTTATTACTCGCTTTAAACGCTTTTATAATCTCATTATTGATTTTAAGTTGAATTTTCTTATATTTTTGGTTGAAATAGATTATAATTGAATGTTTGCATAGGGAAACGTGAAGCGAAAGCCATCGATTGAGAAGAAAAGTCCATTTATAGTCACTCATGCCTTCGAAAGCCTTATTACTCGCTTTAAATGCTTTTATAAGCTCATTATTGATTTTAAGTTGAATTTTCTTACATTTTTGGTTAAAACATATTATAATTGAATGTTTGCCTCGAGAAACGTTAAGCGAAAGCCATCGATTGAGAAGAAAAGTCCATTTATAGTCGCTCATGCCTTCGAAAGCCTTATTACCCGTTTAAAATGGTTTTATTATCTAATTATTGATTTTATGTTTAATTTTCTTACATTTTTGGTTAAAATAGATTGTAATTAAATGTTTGCCTTAGAAAACATGAAGCGAAAGCCATCGATTGGTAAGAAAAGTCCATTTATAGTCACTCATGCCTTCGAAAGCCTTATTACTCGCTTTAAACGCTTTTATAATCTCATTATTGATTTTAAGTTGAATTTTCTTACATTCTTGGTTAAAACAGATTATAATTGAATGTTTGCCTCGGGAAACGTGAAGCAAAAGCCATCGATTGAGAAGAAAAGTCCATTTATAGTCACTCATGCATTCGAAAGCCTTATTACTCGCTTTAAATGCTTTTATAAGCTCATTATTGATTTTAAGTTGAATTTTCTTACATTTTTGGTTAAAACAGATTATATTTGAATGTTTGCCTTGGGAAACGTGAAGCGAAAGCCATCGATTGAGAAGAAAAGTCCATTTATAGTTACTCATGCCTTCGAAAGCCTTATTACTCGCTTTAAATGCTTTTATAAGCTCATTATTGATTTTAAGTTGAATTTTCTTACATTTTTGGTTAAAACAGATGATAATTGAATCTTTGCCTGGGGAAACGTGAAGCGAAAGCCATCGATTGGGAAGAAAAGTACATTTATAGTCACTCATACCTTCGAAAGCCTTATTACTCGCTTAAAATGGTTTTATAATCGCATTATTGATTTTAAGTTGAATTTTCTTATATTTTTGGTTAAAATAGATTATATTTGAATGTTTGCCTCGAGAAACATGAAGCAAAAGCCATCGATCGATAAGAAAAGTCCAGTTATAGTCACTCATGCCTTCGAAAGCCTTATTACTCGTTTTAAATGCTTTTATAATCTCATTATTGATTTTAAGTTGAATTTTCTTACATTTTTGGTTAAAACAGATTATAATTGAATGTTTGCCTTGGGAAACGTGAAGCGAAAGCCATCGATTTGAGAAGAAAAGTCCATTTATAGTCGCTCATGCCTTCGAAAGCCTTATTACCCGTTTAAAATGGTTTTATAATCTAATTATTGATTTTATGTTGAATTTTCTTACATTTTTGGTTAAAATAGATTGTACTTAAATGTTTGCCTTAGAAAACATGAAGCGAAAGCCATCGATTGGTAAGAAAAGTCCATTTATAGTCACTCATGCCTTCGAAAGCCTTATTACTCGCTTTAAACGCTTTTATAATCTCATTATTGATTTTAAGTTGAATTTTCTTATATTTTTGGTTGAAATAGATTATAATTGAATGTTTGCATAGGGAAACGTGAAGCGAAAGCCATCGATTGAGAAGAAAAGTCCATTTATAGTCACTCATGCCTTCGAAAGCCTTATTACTCGCTTTAAATGCTTTTATAAGCTCATTATTGATTTTAAGTTGAATTTTCTTACATTTTTGGTTAAAACATATTATAATTGAATGTTTGCCTCGAGAAACGTTAAGCGAAAGCCATCGATTGAGAAGAAAAGTCCATTTATAGTCGCTCATGCCTTCGAAAGCCTTATTACCCGTTTAAAATGGTTTTATTATCTAATTATTGATTTTATGTTTAATTTTCTTACATTTTTGGTTAAAATAGATTGTAATTAAATGTTTGCCTTAGAAAACATGAAGCGAAAGCCATCGATTGGTAAGAAAAGTCCATTTATAGTCACTCATGCCTTCGAAAGCCTTATTACTCGCTTTAAACGCTTTTATAATCTCATTATTGATTTTAAGTTGAATTTTCTTACATTCTTGGTTAAAACAGATTATAATTGAATGTTTGCCTCGGGAAACGTGAAGCAAAAGCCATCGATTGAGAAGAAAAGTCCATTTATAGTCACTCATGCATTCGAAAGCCTTATTACTCGCTTTAAATGCTTTTATAAGCTCATTATTGATTTTAAGTTGAATTTTCTTACATTTTTGGTTAAAACAGATTATATTTGAATGTTTGCCTTGGGAAACGTGAAGCGAAAGCCATCGATTGAGAAGAAAAGTCCATTTATAGTTACTCATGCCTTCGAAAGCCTTATTACTCGCTTTAAATGCTTTTATAAGCTCATTATTGATTTTAAGTTGAATTTTCTTACATTTTTGGTTAAAACAGATGATAATTGAATCTTTGCCTGGGGAAACGTGAAGCGAAAGCCATCGATTGGGAAGAAAAGTACATTTATAGTCACTCATACCTTCGAAAGCCTTATTACTCGCTTAAAATGGTTTTATAATCGCATTATTGATTTTAAGTTGAATTTTCTTATATTTTTGGTTAAAACAGATTATATTTGAATGTTTGCCTCGAGAAACATGAAGCAAAAGCCATCGATCGATAAGAAAAGTCCAGTTATAGTCACTCATGCCTTCGAAAGCCTTATTACTCGTTTTAAATGCTTTTATAATCTCATTATTGATTTTAAGTTGAATTTTCTTACATTTTTGGTTAAAACAGATTATAATTGAATGTTTGCCTTGGGAAACGTGAAGCGAAAGCCATCGATTTGAGAAGAAAAGTCCATTTATAGTCGCTCATGCCTTCGAAAGCCTTATTACCCGTTTAAAATGGTTTTATAATCTAATTATTGATTTTATGTTGAATTTTCTTACATTTTTGGTTAAAATAGATTGTACTTAAATGTTTGCCTTAGAAAACATGAAGCGAAAGCCATCGATTGGTAAGAAAAGTCCATTTATAGTCACTCATGCCTTCGAAAGCCTTATTACTCGCTTTAAACGCTTTTATAATCTCATTATTGATTTTAAGTTGAATTTTCTTATATTTTTGGTTGAAATAGATTATAATTGAATGTTTGCATAGGGAAACGTGAAGCGAAAGCCATCGATTGAGAAGAAAAGTCCATTTATAGTCACTCATGCCTTCGAAAGCCTTATTACTCGCTTTAAATGCTTTTATAAGCTCATTATTGATTTTAAGATGAATTTTCTTACATTTTTGGTTAAAACATATTATAATTGAATGTTTGCCTCGAGAAACGTTAAGCGAAAGCCATCGATTGAGAAGAAAAGTCCATTTATAGTCGCTCATGCCTTCGAAAGCCTTATTACCCGTTTAAAATGGTTTTATTATCTAATTATTGATTTTATGTTTAATTTTCTTACATTTTTGGTTAAAATAGATTGTAATTAAATGTTTGCCTTAGAAAACATGAAGCGAAAGCCATCGATTGGTAAGAAAAGTCCATTTATAGTCACTCATGCCTTCGAAAGCCTTATTACTCGCTTTAAACGCTTTTATAATCTCATTATTGATTTTAAGTTGAATTTTCTTACATTCTTGGTTAAAACAGATTATAATTGAATGTTTGCCTCGGGAAACGTGAAGCAAAAGCCATCGATTGAGAAGAAAAGTCCATTTATAGTCACTCATGCATTCGAAAGCCTTATTACTCGCTTTAAATGCTTTTATAAGCTCATTATTGATTTTAAGTTGAATTTTCTTACATTTTTGGTTAAAACAGATTATATTTGAATGTTTGCCTTGGGAAACGTGAAGCGAAAGCCATCGATTGAGAAGAAAAGTCCATTTATAGTTACTCATGCCTTCGAAAGCCTTATTACTCGCTTTAAATGCTTTTATAAGCTCATTATTGATTTTAAGTTGAATTTTCTTACATTTTTGGTTAAAACAGATGATAATTGAATCTTTGCCTGGGGAAACGTGAAGCGAAAGCCATCGATTGGGAAGAAAAGTACATTTATAGTCACTCATACCTTCGAAAGCCTTATTACTCGCTTAAAATGGTTTTATAATCGCATTATTGATTTTAAGTTGAATTTTCTTATATTTTTGGTTAAAACAGATTATATTTGAATGTTTGCCTCGAGAAACATGAAGCAAAAGCCATCGATCGATAAGAAAAGTCCAGTTATAGTCACTCATGCCTTCGAAAGCCTTATTACTAGTTTTAAATGCTTTTATAATCTCATTATTGATTTTAAGTTGAATTTTTTTACATTTTTGGTTAAAACAGATTATAATTGAATGTTTGCCTCGGGAAACGTGAAGCGAAAGCCATCGATTTGAGAAGAAAAGTCCATTTATAGTCGCTCATGCCTTCGAAAGCCTTATTACCCGTTTAAAATGGTTTTATAATCTAATTATTGATTTTATGTTGAATTTTCTTACAATTTTGGTTAAAATAGATTGTAATTAAATGTTTGCCTTAGAAAACATGAAGCGAAAGCCATCGATTGGTAAGAAAAGTCCATTTATAGTCACTCATGCCTTCGAAAGCCTTATTACTCGCTTTAAAGGCTTTTATAATCTCATTATTGATTTTAAGTTGAATTTTCTTATATTTTTGGTTGAAATAGATTATAATTGAATGTTTGCATAGGGAAACGTGAAGCGAAAGCCATCGATTGAGAAGAAAAGTCCATTTATAGTCACTCATGCCTTAGAAAGCCTTATTACTCGCTTTAAATGCTTTTATAGGCTCATTATTGATTTTAAGTTAAATTTTCTTACATTTTTGGTTAAAACAGATTATAATTGAATGTTTGCCTCGAGAAACGTGAAGCGAAAGCCATCGATTGAGAAGAAAAGTCCATTTATAGTCGCTCATGCCTTCGAAAGCCTTATTACCCGTTTAAAATGGTTTTATATTCTAATTATTGATTTTATGTTGAATTTTCTTACATTTTTGGTTAAAATAGATTGTAATTAAATGTTTGCCTTAGAAAACATGAAGCGAAAGCCATCGATTGGTAAGAAAAGTCCATTTATAGTCACTCATGCCTTCGAAAGCCTTATTACTCGCTTTAAACGCTTTTATAATCTCATTATTGATTTTAAGTTGAATTTTCTTACATTTTTGGTTAAAACAGATTATAATTGAATGTTTGCCTCGGGAAACGTGAAGCGAAAGCCATCGATTGAGAAGAAAAGTCCATTTATAGTCACTCATGCCTTCGAAAGCCTTATTACTCGCTTTAAATGCTTTTATAAGCTCATTATTGATTTTAAGTTGAATTTTCTTATATTTTTGGTTAAAACAGATTATAATTGAATGTTTGCCTCGGGAAACGTGAAGCGAAAGCCATCGATTTGAGAAGAAAAGTCCATTTATAGTCGCTCAAGCCTTCGAAAGCCTTATTACCCGTTTAAAATGGTTTTATAATCTAATTATTGATTTTATGTTGAATTTTCTTACATTTTTTGTTAAAATATATTGTAATTAAATGTTTGCCTTAGAAAACATGAGGCGAAAGCCATCGATTGGTAAGAAAAGTCCATTTATAGTCACTCATGCCTTCGAAAGCCTTATTACTCGCTTTAAACGCTTTTATAATCTCATTATTGATTTTAAGTTGAATTTTCTTACATTTTTGGTTAAAACATATTATAATTGAATGTTTGCCTCGGGAAACGTGAAGCGAAAGCCATCGGTTGAGAAGAAAAGTCCATTTATAGTCACTCATGCCTTCGAAAGCCTTATTACTCGCTTTAAATGCTTTTATAAGCTCATTATTGATTTTAAGTTGAATTTTCTTACATTTTTGGTTAAAACAGATTATAATTGAATGTTTGCCTTGGGAAACGTGAAGCGAAAGCTATCGATTGAGAAGAAAAGTCCATTTATAGTTACTCATGCCTTCGAAAGCCTTATTACTCGCTTTAAATGCTTTTATAAGCTCATTATTGATTTTAAGTTGAATTTTCTTACATTTTTGGTTAAAACAGATTCTAATTGAATGTTTGCATGGGGAAACGTGAAGCGAAAGCCATCGATTGGGAAGAAAAGTACATTTATAGTCACTCATACCTTCGAAAGCCTTATTACTCGCTTAAAATGGTTTTATAATCGCATTATTTATTTTAGGTTGAATTTTCTTATATTGTTGGTTAAAACAGATTATATTTGAATGTTTGCCTCGAGAAACATGAAGCAAAAGCCATCGATCGATAAGAAAAGTCCAGTTATAGTCACTCATGCCTTCGAAAGCCTTATTACTCGTTTTAAATGCTTTTATAATCTCATTATTGATTTTAAGTTGAATTTTCTTACATTTTTGGTTAAAACAGATTATAATTGAATGTTTGCCTCGGGAAACGTGAAGCGAAAGCCATCGATTTGAGAAGAAAAGTCCATTTATAGTCGCTCATGCCTTCGAAAGCCTTATTACCCGTTTAAAATGGTTTTATAATCTAATTATTGATTTTATGTTGAATTTTCTTACATTTTTGGTTAAAATAGATTGTAATTAAATGTTTGCCTAAGAAAACATGAAGCGAAAGCCATCGATTGGTAAGAAAAGTCCATTTATAGTCACTCATGCCTTCGAAAGCCTTATTACTCGCTTTAAAAGCTTTTATAATCTCATTATTGATTTTAAGTTGAATTTTCTTATATTTTTGGTTGAAATAGATTATAATTGAATGTTTGCCTAGGGAAACGTGAAGCGAAAGCCATCGATTGAGAAGAAAAGTCCATTTATAGTTACTCATGCCTTCGAAAGCCTTATTACTCGCTTTAAATGCTTTTATAAGCTCATTATTGATTTTAAGTTGAATTTTCTTACATTTTTGATTAAAACAGATTATAATTGAATGTTTGCCTCGAGAAACGTGAAGCGAAAGCCATCGATTGAGAAGAAAAGTCCATTTATAGTCGCTCATGCCTTCGAAAGCCTTATTACCCGTTTAAAATGGTTTTATAATCTAATTATTGATTTTATGTTGAATTTTCTTACATTTTTGGTTAAAATAGATTGTAATTAAATGTTTGCCTTAGAAAACATGAAGCGAAAGCCATCGATTGGTAAGAAAAGTACATTTATAGTCACTCATGCCTTCGAAAGCCTTATTACTCGCTTTAAACGCTTTTATAATCTCATTATTGATTTTAAGTTGAATTTTCTTACATTTTTGGTTAAAACAGATTATAATTGAATGTTTGCCTCGGGAAACGTGAAGTGAAAGCCATCGATTGAGAAGAAAAGTCCATTTATAGTCACTCATGCCTTCGAAAGCCTTATTACTCGCTTTAAATGCTTTTATAAGCTCATTATTGATTTTAAGTTGAATTTTCTTACATTTTTGGTTAAAACAGATTATAATTGAATGTTTGCCTCGAGAAACGTTAAGCGAAAGCCATCGATTGAGAAGAAAAGTCCATTTATAGTCGCTCATGCCTTCGAAAGCCTTATTACCCGTTTGAAATGGTTTTATAATCTAATTATTGATTTTATGTTGAATTTTCTTACATTTTTGGTTAAAATAGATTGTAATTAAATGTTTGCCTTAGAAAACATGAAGCGAAAGCCATCGATTGGTAAGAAAAGTCCATTTATAGTCACTCATGCCTTCGAAAGCCTTATTACTCGCTTTAAACGCTTTTATAATCTCATTATTGATTTTAAGTTGAATTTTCTTACATTTTTGGTTAAAACATATTATAATTGAATGTTTGCCTCGAGAAACGTGAAGCGAAAGCCATCGATTGAGAAGAAAAGTCCATTTATAGTCACTCATGCCTACGAAAGCCTTATTACTCGCTTTAAATGCTTTTATAAGCTCATTATTGATTTTAAGTTGAATTTTCTTACATTTTTGGTTAAAACAGATTATAATTGAATGTTTGCCTTGGGAAACGTGAAGCGAAAGCCATCGATTGAGAAGAAAAGTCCATTTATAGTTACTCATGCCTTCGAAAGCCTTATTACTCGCTTTAAATGCTTTTATAAGCTCATTATTGATTTTAAGTTGAATTTTCTTACATTTTTGGTTAAAACAGATTATAATTGAATGTTTTCATGGGGAAACGTGAAGCGAAAGCCATCGATTGGGAAGAAAAGTACATTTATAGTCACTCATACCTTCGAAAGCCTTATTACTCGCTTAAAATGGTTTTATAATCGCATTATTGATTTTAAGTTGAATTTTCTTATATTTTTGGTTAAAACAGATTATATTTGAATGTTTGCCTCGAGAAACATGAAGCAAAAGCCATCGATCGATAAGAAAAGTCCAGTTATAGTCACTCATGCCTTCGAAAGCCTTATTACTCGTTTTAAATGCTTTTATAATCTCATTATTGATTTTAAGTTGAATTTTCTTACATTTTTTGTTAAAACAGATTATAATTGAATCTTTGCCTCGGGAAACGTGAAGCGAAAGCCATTGATTTGAGAAGAAAAGTCCATTTATAGTCGCTCATGCCTTCGAAAGCCTTATTACCCGTTTAAAATGGTTTTATAATCTAATTATATATTTTATGTTGAATTTTCTTACATTTTTGGTTAAAATAGATTGTAATTAAATCTTTGCCTTAGAAAACATGAAGCGAAAGCCATCGATTGGTAAGAAAAGTCCATTTATAGTCACTCATGCCTTCGAAAGCCTTATTACTCGCTTTAAAGGCTTTTATAATCTCATTATTGATTTCAAGTTGAATTTTCTTATATTTTTGGTTGAAATAGATTATAATTGAATGTTTGCATAGGGAAACGTGAAGCGAAAGCCATCGATTGAGAAGAAAAGTCCATTTATAGTCACTCATGCCTTCGAAAGACTTATTACTCGCTTAAAATGGTTTTATAATCGCATTATTGATTTTAAGTTGAATTTTCTTATATTTTTGGTTAAAACAGATTATATTTGAATGTTTGCCTCGAGAAACATGAAGCAAAAGCCATCGATCGATAAGAAAACTCCATTTATAGTCACTCATGCCTTCGAAAGCCTTATTACTCGCTTTAAATGCTTTTATAATCTCATTATTGATTTTAAGTTGAATTTTCTTACATTTTTGGTTGAAACAGATTATAATTGAATGTTTGCATAGGGAAACGTGAAGCGAAAGCCATCGATTGAGAAGAAAAGTCCATTTATAGTCACTCAGGCCTTCGAAAGCCTTATTACTCGCTTTAAATGCTTTTATAATCTCATTGTAGATTTTAAGTTGAATTTTCTTACATTTTTTGTTGAAACAGATTATATTTGAATGTTTGCCTCGAGAAACGTGAAGCGAAAGCCATCGATTGAGAAGAAAAGTCCATTTATAGTCACTCATGCCTTCGAAAGCCTTATTACTAGCTTTAAATGCTTTTATAAGCTCATTATTTATTTTAGGTTGAATTTTCTTACATTTTTGGTTAAAACAGATTATAATTGAATGTTTGCCTTGGGAAACGTGAAGCGAAACCATCGATTGGTAAGAAAAGTACATTTATAGTCACTCATAACTTCGAAAGCCTTATTACTCGCTTAAAATGGTTTTATAATCGCATTATTGATTTTAAGTTAAATTTTCTTATATTTTTGGTTAAAACAGATTATATTTGAATGTTTGCCTCGAGAAACATGAAGCAAAAGCCATCGATCGATAAGAAAAGTCCAGTTATAGTCACTCATGCCTTCGAAAGCCTTATTACTCGTTTTAAATGCTTTTATAATCTCATTATTGATTTTAAGTTGAATTTTCTTACATTTTTGGTTAAAACAGATTATAATTGAATGTTTGCCTCAGGAAACGTGAAGCGAAAGCCATCGATTTGAGAAGAAAAGTCCATTTATAGTCGCTCATGCCTTCGAAAGCCTTATTACTCGCTTTAAATGCTTTTATAAGCTCATTATTGATTTTAAGTTGAATTTTCTTACATTTTTGGTTAAAACAGATTATAATTGAATGTTTGCCTTGGGAAACGTGAAGCGAAAGCCATCGATTGAGAAGAAAAGTCCATTTATAATTACTCATGCCTTCGAAAGCCTTATTACTCGCTTTAAATGCTTTTATAAGCTCATTATTGATGTTAAGTTGAATTTTCTTACATTTTTGGTTAAAACATATTATAATTGAATGTTTGCCTGGGGAAACGTGAAGCGAAAGCCATCGATTGGGAAGAAAAGTACATTTATAGTCACTCATAACTTCGAAAGCCTTATTACTCGCTTAAAATGGTTTTATAATCGCATTATTGATTTTAAGTTGAATTTTCTTATATTTTTGGTTAAAACAGATTATATTTGAATGTTTGCCTCGAGAAACATGAAGCAAAAGCCATCGATCGATAAGAAAAGTCCAGTTATAGTCACTCATGCCTTCGAAAGCCTTATTACTCGTTTTAAATGCTTTTATAATCTCATTATTGATTTTAAGTTGAATTTTCTTACATTTTTGGTTAAAACAGATTATAATTGAATGTTTGCCTCGGGAAACGTGAAGCGAAAGCCATCGATTTGAGAAGAAAAGACCATTTATAGTCGCTCATGCCTTCGAAAGCCTTATTACCCATTTAAAATGGTTTTATAATCTAATTATTGATTTTATGTTGAATTTTCTTACATTTTTGGTTAAAATAGATTGTAATTAAATGTTTGCCTAAGAAAACATGAAGCGAAAGCCATCGATTGGTAAGAAAAGTCCATTTATAGTCACTCATGCCTTCGAAAGCCTTATTACTCGCTTTAAACGCTTTTATAATCTCATTATTGATTTTAAGTTGAATTTTCTTATATTTTTGGTTGAAATAGATTATAATTGAATGTTTGCATAGGGAAACGTGAAGCGAAAGCCATCGATTGAGAAGAAAAGTCCATTTATAATTACTCATGCCTTCGAAAGCCTTATTACTCGCTTTAAATGCTTTTATAAGCTCATTATTGATGTTAAGTTGAATTTTCTTACATTTTTGGTTAAAACATATTATAATTGAATGTTTGCCTGGGGAAACGTGAAGCGAAAGCCATCGATTGGGAAGAAAAGTACATTTATAGTCACTCATAACTTCGAAAGCCTTATTACTCGCTTTAAATGGTTTTATAATCGCATTATTGATTTTAAGTTGAATTTTCTTATATTTTTGGTTAAAACAGATTATATTTGAATGTTTGCCTCGAGAAACATGAAGCAAAAGCCATCGATCGATAAGAAAAGTCCAGTTATAGTCACTCATGCCTTCGAAAGCCTTATTACTCGTTTTAAATGCTTTTATAATCTCATTATTGATTTTAAGTTGAATTTTCTTACATGTTTGGTTAAAACAGATTATAATTGAATGTTTGCCTCGGGAAACGTGAAGCGAAAGCCATTGATTTGAGAAGAAAAGTCCATTTATAGTCGCTCATGCCTTCGAAAGCCTTATTACCCGTTTAAAATGGTTTTATAATCTAATTATTGATTTTATGTTGAATTTTCTTAAATTTTTGGTTAAAATAGATTGTAATTAAATGTTTGCCTAAGAAAACATGAAGCGAAAGCCATCGATTGGTAAGAAAAGTCCATTTATTGTCACTCATGCCTTCGAAAGCCTTATTACTCGCTTTAAACGCTTTTATAATCTCATTATTGATTTTAAGTTGAATTTTCTTATATTTTTGGTTGAAATAGATTATAATTGAATGTTTGCATAGGGAAACGTGAAGCGAAAGCCATCGATTGAGAAGAAAAGTCCATTTATAGTTACTCATGCCTTCGAAAGCCTTATTACTCGCTTTAAATGCTTTTATAAGCTCATTATTGATTTTAAGTTGAATTTTCTTACATTTTTGGTTAAAAAAGATTATAATTGAATGTTTGCATGGGGAAACGTGAAGCGAAAGCCATCGATTGGGAAGAAAAGTACATTTATAGTCACTCATACCTTCGAAAGCCTTATTACTCGCTTAAAATGGTTTTATAATCGCATTATTGATTTTAAGTTGAATTTTCTTATATTTTTGGTTAAAACAGATTATATTTGAATGTTTGCCTCGAGAAACATGAAGCAAAAGCCATCGATCGATAAGAAAAGTCCAGTTATAGTCACTCATGCCTTCGAAAGCCTTATTACTCGTTTTAAATGCTTTTATAATCTCATTATTGATTTTAAGTTGAATTTTCTTACATTTTTGGTTAAAACAGATTATAATTGAATGTTTGCCTCGGGAAACGTGAAGCGAAAGCCATCGATTTGAGAAGAAAAGTCCATTTATAGTCGTTCATGCCTTCGAAAGCCTTATTACCCGTTTAAAATGGTTTTATAATCTAATTATTGATTTTATGTTGAATTTTCTTACATTTTTGGTTAAAATATATTGTAATTAAATGTTTGCCTTAGAAAACATGAAGCGAAAGCCATCGATTGGTAAGAAAAGTCCATTTATAGTCACTCATGCCTTCGAAAGCCTTATTACTCGCTTTAAAGGCTTTTATAATCTCATTATTGATTTCAAGTTGAATTTTCTTACATTTTTGGTTAAAACATATTATAATTGAATGTTTGCCTCGGGAAACGTGAAGCGAAAGCCATCGATTGAGAAGAAAAGTCCATTTATAGTCACTCATGCCTTCGAAAGCCTTATTACTCGCTTTAAATGCTTTTATAAGCTCATTATTGATTTTAAGTTGAATTTTCTTACATTTTTGGTTAAAACAGATTATAATTGAATGTTTGCCTTGGGAAACGTGAAGCGAAAGCCATCGATTGAGAAGAAAAGTCCATTTATAGTTACTCATGCCTTCGAAAGCCTTATTACTCGCTTTAAATGCTTTTATAAGCTCATTATTGATTTTAAGTTGAATTTTCTTACATTTTTGGTTAAAACAGATTCTAATTGAATGTTTGCATGGGGAAACGTGAAGCGAAAGCCATCGATTGGGAAGAAAAGTACATTTATAGTCACTCATACCTTCGAAAGCCTTATTACTCGCTTAAAATGGTTTTATAATCGCATTATTGATTTTAAGTTGAATTTTCTTATATTTTTGGTTAAAACAGATTATATTTGAATGTTTGCCTCGAGAAACATGAAGCAAAAGCCATCGATCGATAAGAAAAGTCCAGTTATAGTCACTCATGCCTTCGAAAGCCTTATTACTCGTTTTAAATGCTTTTATAATCTCATTATTGATTTTAAGTTGAATTTTCTTACATGTTTGGTTAAAACAGATTATAATTGAATGTTTGCCTCGGGAAACGTGAAACGAAAGCCATTGATTTGAGAAGAAAAGTCCATTTATAGTCGCTCATGCCTTCGAAAGCCTTATTACCCGTTTAAAATGGTTTTATAATCTAATTATTGATTTTATGTTGAATTTTCGTACATTTTTGGTTAAAATAGATTGTAATTAAATGTTTGCCTAAGAAAACATGAAGCGAAAGCCATCGATTGGTAAGAAAAGTCCATTTATAGTCACTCATGCCTTCGAAAGCCTTATTACTCGCTTTAAACGCTTTTATAATCTCATTATTGATTTCAAGTTGAATTTTCTTACATTTTTGGTTAAAACATATTATAATTGAATGTTTGCCTCGGGAAACGTGAAGCGAAAGCCATCGATTGAGAAGAAAAGTCCATTTATAGTCACTCATGCCTTCGAAAGCCTTATTACTCGCTTTAAATGCTTTTATAAGCTCATTATTGATTTTAAGTTGAATTTTCTTACATTTTTGGTTAAAACAGATTATAATTGAATGTTTGCCTTGGGAAACGTGAAGCGAAAGCCATCGATTGAGAAGAAAAGTCCATTTATAGTTACTCATGCCTTCGAAAGCCTTATTACTCGCTTTAAATGCTTTTATAAGCTCATTATTGATTTTAAGTTGAATTTTCTTACATTTTTGGTTAAAACAGATTCTAATTGAATGTTTGCATGGGGAAACGTGAAGCGAAAGCCATCGATTGGGAAGAAAAGTACATTTATAGTCACTCATACCTTCGAAAGCCTTATTACTCGCTTTAAATGGTTTTATAATCGCATTATTGATTTTAAGTTGAATTTTCTTATATTTTTGGTTAAAACAGATTATATTTGAATGTTTGCCTCGAGAAACATGAAGCAAAAGCCATCGATCGATAAGAAAAGTCCAGTTATAGTCACTCATGCCTTCGAAAGCCTTATTACTCGTTTTAAATGCTTTTATAATCTCATTATTGATTTTAAGTTGAATTTTCTTACATGTTTGGTTAAAACAGATTATAATTGAATGTTTGCCTCGGGAAACGTGAAGCGAAAGCCATTGATTTGAGAAGAAAAGTCCATTTATAGTCGCTCATGCCTTCGAAAGCCTTATTACCCGTTTAAAATGGTTTTATAATCTAATTATTGATTTTATGTTGAATTTTCTTACATTTTTGGTTAAAATAGATTGTAATTAAATGTTTGCCTTAGAAAACATGAAGCGAAAGCCATCGATTGGTATGAAAAGTCCATTTATAGTCACTCATGCCTTCGAAAGCCTTATTACTCGCTTTAAAGGCTTTTATAATCTCATTATTGATTTTAAGTTGAATTTTCTTATATTTTTGGTTGAAATAGATTATAATTGAATGTTTGCATAGGGAAACGTGAAGCGAAAGCCATCGATTGAGAAGAAAAGTCCATTTATAGTCACTCATGCCTTAGAAAGCCTTATTACTCGCTTTAAATGCTTTTATAGGCTCATTATTGATTTTAAGTTAAATTTTCTTACATTTTTGGTTAAAACAGATTATAATTGAATGTTTGCCTCGAGAAACGTGAAGCGAAAGCCATCGATTGAGAAGAAAAGTCCATTTATAGTCGCTCATGCCTTCGAAAGCCTTATTACCCGTTTAAAATGGTTTTATATTCTAATTATTGATTTTATGTTGAATTTTCTTACATTTTTGGTTAAAATAGATTGTAATTAAATGTTTGCCTTAGAAAACATGAAGCGAAAGCCATCGATTGGTAAGAAAAGTCCATTTATAGTCAGTCATGCCTTCGAAAGCCTTATTACTCGCTTTAAACGCTTTTATAATCTCATTATTGATTTTAAGTTGAATTTTCTTACATTTTTGGTTAAAACAGATTATAATTGAATGTTTGCCTCGGGAAACGTGAAGCGAAAGCCATCGATTGAGAAGAAAAGTCCATTTGTAGTCACTCATGCCTTCGAAAGCCTTATTACTCGCTTTAAATGCTTTTATAAGCTCATTATTGATTTTAAGTTGAATTTTCTTATATTTTTGGTTAAAACAGATTATAATTGAATGTTTGCCTCGGGAAACGTGAAGCGAAAGCCATCGATTTGAGAAGAAAAGTCCATTTATAGTCGCTCAAGCCTTCGAAAGCCTTATTACCCGTTTAAAATGGTTTTATAATCTAATTATTGATTTTATGTTGAATTTTCTTACATTTTTGGTTAAAATATATTGTAATTAAATGTTTGCCTTAGAAAACATGAGGCGAAAGCCATCGATTGGTAAGAAAAGTCCATTTATAGTCACTCATGCCTTCGAAAGCCTTATTACTCGCTTTAAACGCTTTTATAATCTCATTATTGATTTTAAGTTGAATTTTCTTACATTTTTGGTTAAAACATATTATAATTGAATGTTTGCCTCGGGAAACGTGAAGCGAAAGCCATCGGTTGAGAAGAAAAGTCCATTTATAGTCACTCATGCCTTCGAAAGCCTTATTACTCGCTTTAAATGCTTTTATAAGCTCATTATTGATTTTAAGTTGAATTTTCTTACATTTTTGGTTAAAACAGATTATAATTGAATGTTTGCCTTGGGAAACGTGAAGCGAAAGCCATCGATTGAGAAGAAAAGTCCATTTATAGTTACTCATGCCTTCGAAAGCCTTATTACTCGCTTTAAATGCTTTTATAAGCTCATTATTGATTTTAAGTTGAATTTTCTTACATTTTTGGTTAAAACAGATTCTAATTGAATGTTTGCATGGGGAAACGTGAAGCGAAAGCCATCGATTGGGAAGAAAAGTACATTTATAGTCACTCATACCTTCGAAAGCCTTATTACTCGCTTAAAATGGTTTTATAATCGCATTATTTATTTTAGGTTGAATTTTCTTATATTGTTGGTTAAAACAGATTATATTTGAATGTTTGCCTCGAGAAACATGAAGCAAAAGCCATCGATCGATAAGAAAAGTCCAGTTATAGTCACTCATGCCTTCGAAAGCCTTATTACTCGTTTTAAATGCTTTTATAATCTCATTATTGATTTTAAGTTGAATTTTCTTACATTTTTGGTTAAAACAGATTATAATTGAATGTTTGCCTCGGGAAACGTGAAGCGAAAGCCATCGATTTGAGAAGAAAAGTCCATTTATAGTCGCTCATGCCTTCGAAAGCCTTATTACCCGTTTAAAATGGTTTTATAATCTAATTATTGATTTTATGTTGAATTTTCTTACATTTTTGGTTAAAATAGATTGTAATTAAATGTTTGCCTAAGAAAACATGAAGCGAAAGCCATCGATTGGTAAGAAAAGTCCATTTATAGTCACTCATGCCTTCGAAAGCCTTATTACTCGCTTTAAAAGCTTTTATAATCTCATTATTGATTTTAAGTTGAATTTTCTTATATTTTTGGTTGAAATAGATTATAATTGAATGTTTGCCTAGGGAAACGTGAAGCGAAAGCCATCGATTGAGAAGAAAAGTCCATTTATAGTTACTCATGCCTTCGAAAGCCTTATTACTCGCTTTAAATGCTTTTATAAGCTCATTATTGATTTTAAGTTGAATTTTCTTACATTTTTGATTAAAACAGATTATAATTGAATGTTTGCCTCGAGAAACGTGAAGCGAAAGCCATCGATTGAGAAGAAAAGTCCATTTATAGTCGCTCATGCCTTCGAAAGCCTTATTACCCGTTTAAAATGGTTTTATAATCTAATTATTGATTTTATGTTGAATTTTCTTACATTTTTGGTTAAAATAGATTGTAATTAAATGTTTGCCTTAGAAAACATGAAGCGAAAGCCATCGATTGGTAAGAAAAGTACATTTATAGTCACTCATGCCTTCGAAAGCCTTATTACTCGCTTTAAACGCTTTTATAATCTCATTATTGATTTTAAGTTGAATTTTCTTACATTTTTGGTTAAAACAGATTATAATTGAATGTTTGCCTCGGGAAATGTGAAGTGAAAGCCATCGATTGAGAAGAAAAGTCCATTTATAGTCACTCATGCCTTCGAAAGCCTTATTACTCGCTTTAAATGCTTTTATAAGCTCATTATTGATTTTAAGTTGAATTTTCTTACATTTTTGGTTAAAACAGATTATAATTGAATGTTTGCCTCGAGAAACGTTAAGCGAAAGCCATCGATTGAGAAGAAAAGTCCATTTATAGTCGCTCATGCCTTCGAAAGCCTTATTACCCGTTTGAAATGGTTTTATAATCTAATTATTGATTTTATGTTGAATTTTCTTACATTTTTGGTTAAAATAGATTGTAATTAAATGTTTGCCTTAGAAAACCTGAAGCGAAAGCCATCGATTGGTAAGAAAAGTCCATTTATAGTCACTCATGCCTTCGAAAGCCTTATTACTCGCTTTAAACGCTTTTATAATCTCATTATTGATTTTAAGTTGAATTTTCTTACATTTTTGGTTAAAACATATTATAATTGAATGTTTGCCTCGAGAAACGTGAAGCGAAAGCCATCGATTGAGAAGAAAAGTCCATTTATAGTCACTCATGCCTACGAAAGCCTTATTACTCGCTTTAAATGCTTTTATAAGCTCATTATTGATTTTAAGTTGAATTTTCTTACATTTTTGGTTAAAACAGATTATAATTGAATGTTTGCCTTGGGAAACGTGAAGCGAAAGCCATCGATTGAGAAGAAAAGTCCATTTATAGTTACTCATGCCTTCGAAAGCCTTATTACTCGCTTTAAATGCTTTTATAAGCTCATTATTGATTTTAAGTTGAATTTTCTTACATTTTTGGTTAAAACAGATTATAATTGAATGTTTTCATGGGGAAACGTGAAGCGAAAGCCATCGATTGGGAAGAAAAGTACATTTATAGTCACTCATACCTTCGAAAGCCTTATTACTCGCTTAAAATGGTTTTATAATCGCATTATTGATTTTAAGTTGAATTTTCTTATATTTTTGGTTAAAACAGATTATATTTGAATGTTTGCCTCGAGAAACATGAAGCAAAAGCCATCGATCGATAAGAAAAGTCCAGTTATAGTCACTCATGCCTTCGAAAGCCTTATTACTCGTTTTAAATGCTTTTATAATCTCATTATTGATTTTAAGTTGAATTTTCTTACATTTTTTGTTAAAACAGATTATAATTGAATCTTTGCCTCGGGAAACGTGAAGCGAAAGCCATTGATTTGAGAAGAAAAGTCCATTTATAGTCGCTCATGCCTTCGAAAGCCTTATTACCCGTTTAAAATGGTTTTATAATCTAATTATATATTTTATGTTGAATTTTCTTACATTTTTGGTTAAAATAGATTGTAATTAAATGTTTGCCTTAGAAAACATGAAGCGAAAGCCATCGATTGGTAAGAAAAGTCCATTTATAGTCACTCATGCCTTCGAAAGCCTTATTACTCGCTTTAAAGGCTTTTATAATCTCATTATTGATTTCAAGTTGAATTTTCTTATATTTTTGGTTGAAATAGATTATAATTGAATGTTTGCATAGGGAAACGTGAAGCGAAAGCCATCGATTGAGAAGAAAAGTCCATTTATAGTCACTCATGCCTTCGAAAGACTTATTACTCGCTTAAAATGGTTTTATAATCGCATTATTGATTTTAAGTTGAATTTTCTTATATTTTTGGTTAAAACAGATTATATTTGAATGTTTGCCTCGAGAAACATGAAGCAAAAGCCATCGATCGATAAGAAAACTCCATTTATAGTCACTCATGCCTTCGAAAGCCTTATTACTCGCTTTAAATGCTTTTATAATCTCATTATTGATTTTAAGTTGAATTTTCTTACATTTTTGGTTGAAACAGATTATAATTGAATGTTTGCATAGGGAAACGTGAAGCGAAAGCCATCGATTGAGAAGAAAAGTCCATTTATAGTCACTCAGGCCTTCGAAAGCCTTATTACTCGCTTTAAATGCTTTTATAATCTCATTGTAGATTTTAAGTTGAATTTTCTTACATTTTTTGTTGAAACAGATTATATTTGAATGTTTGCCTCGAGAAACGTGAAGCGAAAGCCATCGATTGAGAAGAAAAGTCCATTTATAGTCACTCATGCCTTCGAAAGCCTTATTACTAGCTTTAAATGCTTTTATAAGCTCATTATTGATTTTAGGTTGAATTTTCTTACATTTTTGGTTAAAACAGATTATAATTGAATGTTTGCCTTGGGAAACGTGAAGCGAAACCATCGATTGGTAAGAAAAGTACATTTATAGTCACTCATAACTTCGAAAGCCTTATTACTCGCTTAAAATGGTTTTATAATCGCATTATTGATTTTAAGTTAAATTTTCTTATATTTTTGGTTAAAACAGATTATATTTGAATGTTTGCCTCGAGAAACATGAAGCAAAAGCCATCGATCGATAAGAAAAGTCCAGTTATAGTCACTCATGCCTTCGAAAGCCTTATTACTCGTTTTAAATGCTTTTATAATCTCATTATTGATTTTAAGTTGAATTTTCTTACATTTTTGGTTAAAACAGATTATAATTGAATGTTTGCCTCAGGAAACGTGAAGCGAAAGCCATCGATTTGAGAAGAAAAGTCCATTTATAGTCGCTCATGCCTTCGAAAGCCTTATTACTCGCTTTAAATGCTTTTATAAGCTCATTATTGATTTTAAGTTGAATTTTCTTACATTTTTGGTTAAAACAGATTATAATTGAATGTTTGCCTTGGGAAACGTGAAGCGAAAGCCATCGATTGAGAAGAAAAGTCCATTTATAATTACTCATGCCTTCGAAAGCCTTATTACTCGCTTTAAATGCTTTTATAAGCTCATTATTGATGTTAAGTTGAATTTTCTTACATTTTTGGTTAAAACATATTATAATTGAATGTTTGCCTGGGGAAACGTGAAGCGAAAGCCATCGATTGGGAAGAAAAGTACATTTATAGTCACTCATAACTTCGAAAGCCTTATTACTCGCTTAAAATGGTTTTATAATCGCATTATTGATTTTAAGTTGAATTTTCTTATATTTTTGGTTAAAACAGATTATATTTGAATGTTTGCCTCGAGAAACATGAAGCAAAAGCCATCGATCGATAAGAAAAGTCCAGTTATAGTCACTCATGCCTTCGAAAGCCTTATTACTCGTTTTAAATGCTTTTATAATCTCATTATTGATTTTAAGTTGAATTTTCTTACATTTTTGGTTAAAACAGATTATAATTGAATGTTTGCCTCGGGAAACGTGAAGCGAAAGCCATCGATTTGAGAAGAAAAGACCATTTATAGTCGCTCATGCCTTCGAAAGCCTTATTACCCATTTAAAATGGTTTTATAATCTAATTATTGATTTTATGTTGAATTTTCTTACATTTTTGGTTAAAATAGATTGTAATTAAATGTTTGCCTAAGAAAACATGAAGCGAAAGCCATCGATTGGTAAGAAAAGTCCATTTATAGTCACTCATGCCTTCGAAAGCCTTATTACTCGCTTTAAACGCTTTTATAATCTCATTATTGATTTTAAGTTGAATTTTCTTATATTTTTGGTTGAAATAGATTATAATTGAATGTTTGCATAGGGAAACGTGAAGCGAAAGCAATCGATTGAGAAGAAAAGTCCATTTATAATTACTCATGCCTTCGAAAGCCTTATTACTCGCTTTAAATGCTTTTATAAGCTCATTATTGATGTTAAGTTGAATTTTCTTACATTTTTGGTTAAAACATATTATAATTGAATGTTTGCCTGGGGAAACGTGAAGCGAAAGCCATCGATTGGGAAGAAAAGTACATTTATAGTCACTCATAACTTCGAAAGCCTTATTACTCGCTTTAAATGGTTTTATAATCGCATTATTGATTTTAAGTTGAATTTTCTTATATTTTTGGTTAAAACAGATTATATTTGAATGTTTGCCTCGAGAAACATGAAGCAAAAGCCATCGATCGATAAGAAAAGTCCAGTTATAGTCACTCATGCCTTCGAAAGCCTTATTACTCGTTTTAAATGCTTTTATAATCTCATTATTGATTTTAAGTTGAATTTTCTTACATGTTTGGTTAAAACAGATTATAATTGAATGTTTGCCTCGGGAAACGTGAAGCGAAAGCCATTGATTTGAGAAGAAAAGTCCATTTATAGTCGCTCATGCCTTCGAAAGCCTTATTACCCGTTTAAAATGGTTTTATAATCTAATTATTGATTTTATGTTGAATTTTCTTAAATTTTTGGTTAAAATAGATTGTAATTAAATGTTTGCCTAAGAAAACATGAAGCGAAAGCCATCGATTGGTAAGAAAAGTCCATTTATTGTCACTCATGCCTTCGAAAGCCTTATTACTCGCTTTAAACGCTTTTATAATCTCATTATTGATTTTAAGTTGAATTTTCTTATATTTTTGGTTGAAATAGATTATAATTGAATGTTTGCATAGGGAAACGTGAAGCGAAAGCCATCGATTGAGAAGAAAAGTCCATTTATAGTTACTCATGCCTTCGAAAGCCTTATTACTCGCTTTAAATGCTTTTATAAGCTCATTATTGATTTTAAGTTGAATTTTCTTACATTTTTGGTTAAAAAAGATTATAATTGAATGTTTGCATGGGGAAACGTGAAGCGAAAGCCATCGATTGGGAAGAAAAGTACATTTATAGTCACTCATACCTTCGAAAGCCTTATTACTCGCTTAAAATGGTTTTATAATCGCATTATTGATTTTAAGTTGAATTTTCTTATATTTTTGGTTAAAACAGATTATATTTGAATGTTTGCCTCGAGAAACATGAAGCAAAAGCCATCGATCGATAAGAAAAGTCCAGTTATAGTCACTCATGCCTTCGAAAGCCTTATTACTCGTTTTAAATGCTTTTATAATCTCATTATTGATTTTAAGTTGAATTTTCTTACATTTTTGGTTAAAATAGATTATAATTGAATGTTTGCCTCGGGAAACGTGAAGCGAAAGCCATCGATTTGAGAAGAAAAGTCCATTTATAGTCGTTCATGCCTTCGAAAGCCTTATTACCCGTTTAAAATGGTTTTATAATCTAATTATTGATTTTATGTTGAATTTTCTTACATTTTTGGTTAAAATATATTGTAATTAAATGTTTGCCTTAGAAAACATGAAGCGAAAGCCATCGATTGGTAAGAAAAGTCCATTTATAGTCACTCATGCCTTCGAAAGCCTTATTACTCGCTTTAAAGGCTTTTATAATCTCATTATTGATTTCAAGTTGAATTTTCTTACATTTTTGGTTAAAACATATTATAATTGAATGTTTGCCTCGGGAAACGTGAAGCGAAAGCCATCGATTGAGAAGAAAAGTCCATTTATAGTCACTCATGCCTTCGAAAGCCTTATTACTCGCTTTAAATGCTTTTATAAGCTCATTATTGATTTTAAGTTGAATTTTCTTACATTTTTGGTTAAAACAGATTATAATTGAATGTTTGCCTTGGGAAACGTGAAGCGAAAGCCATCGATTGAGAAGAAAAGTCCATTTATAGTTACTCATGCCTTCGAAAGCCTTATTACTCGCTTTAAATGCTTTTATAAGCTCATTATTGATTTTAAGTTGAATTTTCTTACATTTTTGGTTAAAACAGATTCTAATTGAATGTTTGCATGGGGAAACGTGAAGCGAAAGCCATCGATTGGGAAGAAAAGTACATTTATAGTCACTCATACCTTCGAAAGCCTTATTACTCGCTTAAAATGGTTTTATAATCGCATTATTGATTTTAAGTTGAATTTTCTTATATTTTTGGTTAAAACAGATTATATTTGAATGTTTGCCTCGAGAAACATGAAGCAAAAGCCATCGATCGATAAGAAAAGTCCAGTTATAGTCACTCATGCCTTCGAAAGCCTTATTACTCGTTTTAAATGCTTTTATAATCTCATTATTGATTTTAAGTTGAATTTTCTTACATGTTTGGTTAAAACAGATTATAATTGAATGTTTGCCTCGGGAAACGTGAAGCGAAAGCCATTGATTTGAGAAGAAAAGTCCATTTATAGTCGCTCATGCCTTCGAAAGCCTTATTACCCGTTTAAAATGGTTTTATAATCTAATTATTGATTTTATGTTGAATTTTCTTACATTTTTGGTTAAAATAGATTGTAATTAAATGTTTGCCTAAGAAAACATGAAGCGAAAGCCATCGATTGGTAAGAAAAGTCCATTTATAGTCACTCATGCCTTCGAAAGCCTTATTACTCGCTTTAAACGCTTTTATAATCTCATTATTGATTTTAAGTTGAATTTTCTTATATTTTTGGTTGAAATAGATTATAATTGAATGTTTGCATAGGGAAACGTGAAGCGAAAGCCATCGATTGAGAAGAAAAGTCCATTTATAGTTACTCATGCCTTCGAAAGCCTTATTACTCGCTTTAAATGCTTTTACAAGCTCATTATTGATTTTAAGTTGAATTTTCTTACATTTTTGGTTAAAACAGATTATAATTGAATGTTTGCCTCGAGAAACGTGAAGCGAAAGCCATCGATTGAGAAGAAAAGTCCATTTATAGTCGCTCATGCCTTCGAAAGCCTTATTACCCGTTTAAAATGGTTTTATAATCTAATTATTGATTTTATGTTGAATTTTCTTACATTTTTGGTTAAAATAGATTGTAATTAAATGTTTGCCTTAGAAAACATGAAGCGAAAGCCATCGATTGGTAAGAAAAGTCCATTTATAGTCACTCATGCCTTCGAAAGCCTTATTACTCGCTTTAAACGCTTTTATAATCTCATTATTGATTTTAAGTTGAATTTTCTTACATTTTTGGTTAAAACATATTATAATTGAATGTTTGCCTCGGGAAACGTGAAGCGAAAGCCATCGATTGAGAAGAAAAGTCCATTTATAGTCACTCATGCCTACGAAAGCCTTATTACTCGCTTTAAATGCTTTTATAAGCTCATTATTGATTTTAAGTTGAATTTTCTTACATTTTTGGTTAAAACAGATTATAATTGAATGTTTGCCTTGGGAAACGTGAAGCGAAAGCCATCGATTGAGAAGAAAAGTCCATTTATAGTTACTCATGCCTTCGAAAGCCTTATTACTCGCTTTAAATGCTTTTATAAGCTCATTATTGATTTTAAGTTGAATTTTCTTACATTTTTGGTTAAAACAGATTATAATTGAATGTTTGCATGGGGAAACGTGAAGCGAAAGCCATCGATTGGGAAGAAAAGTACATTTATAGTCACTCATACCTTCGAAAGCCTTATTACTCGCTTAAAATGGTTTTATAATCGCATTATTGATTTTAAGTTGAATTTTCTTATATTTTTGGTTAAAACAGATTATATTTGAATGTTTGCCTCGAGAAACATGAAGCAAAAGCCATCGATCGATAAGAAAAGTCCAGTTATAGTCACTCATGCCTTCGAAAGCCTTATTACTCGTTTTAAATGCTTTTATAATCTCATTATTGATTTTAAGTTGAATTTTCTTACATTTTTGGTTAAAACAGATTATAATTGAATGTTTGCCTCGGGAAACGTGAAGCGAAAGCCATCGATTTGAGAAGAAAAGTCCATTTATAGTCGCTCATGCCTTCGAAAGCCTTATTACCCATTTAAAATGGTTTTATAATCTAATTATTGATTTTATGTTGAATTTTCTTACATTTTTGGTTAAAATAGATTGTAATTAAATGTTTGCCTTAGAAAACATGAAGCGAAAGCCATCGATTGGTAAGAAAAGTCCATTTATAGTCACTCATGCCTTCGAAAGCCTTATTACTCGATTTAAAGGCTTTTATAATCTCATTATTGATTTCAAGTTGAATTTTCTTATATTTTTGGTTGAAATAGATTATAATTGAATGTTTGCATAGGGAAACGTGAAGCGAAAGCCATCGATTGAGAAGAAAAGTCCATTTATAGTCACTCATGCCTTCGAAAGACTTATTACTCGCTTAAAATGGTTTTATAATCGCATTATTGATTTTAAGTTGAATTTTCTTATATTTTTGGTTAAAACAGATTATATTTGAATGTTTGCCTCGAGAAACATGAAGCAAAAGCCATCGATCGATAAGAAAACTCCATTTATAGTCACTCATGCCTTCGAAAGCCTTATTACTCGCTTTAAATGCTTTTATAATCTCATTATTGATTTTAAGTTGAATTTTCTTACATTTTTGGTCGAAACAGATTATAATTGAATGTTTGCATAGGGAAACGTGAAGCGAAAGCCATCGATTGAGAAGAAAAGTCCATTTATAGTCACTCATGCCTTCGAAAGCCTTATTACTCGCTTTAAATGCTTTTATAATCTCATTGTAGATTTTAAGTTGAATTTTCTTACATTTTTTGTTGAAACAGATTATATTTGAATGTTTGCCTCGAGAAACGTGAAGCGAAAGCCATCGATTGAGAAGAAAAGTCCATTTATAGTCACTCATGCCTTCGAAAGCCTTATTACTAGCTTTAAATGCTTTTATAAGCTCATTATTGATTTTAGGTTGAATTTTCTTACATTTTTGGTTAAAACAGATTATAATTGAATGTTTGCCTTGGGAAACGTGAAGCGAAACCATCGATTGAGAAGAAAAGTCCATTTATAGTCACTCATGCCTTCGAAAGCCTTATTACTCGCTTTAAATGCTTTTATAAGCTCATTATTGATTTTAAGTTGAATTTTCTTACATTTTTGGTTAAAACAGATTATAATTGAATGTTTGCCTTGGGAAACGTGAAGCGAAAGCCATCGATTGAGAAGAAAAGTCCATTTATAGTTACTCATGCCTTCGAAAGCCTTATTACTCGCTTTAAATGCTTTTATAAGCTCATTATTGATTTTAAGTTGAATTTTCTTACATTTTTGGTTAAAACAGATTCTAATTGAATGTTTGCATGGGGAAACGTGAAGCGAAAGCCATCGATTGGGAAGAAAAGTACATTTATAGTCCCTCATACCTTCGAAAGCCTTATTACTCGCTTAAAATGGTTTTATAATCGCATTATTGATTTTAAGTTGAATTTTCTTATATTTTTGGTTAAAACAGATTATATTTGAATGTTTGCCTCGAGAAACATGAAGCAAAAGCCATCGATCAATAAGAAAAGTCCAGTTATAGTCACTCATGCCTTCGAAAGCCTTATTACTCGTTTTAAATGCTTTTATAATCTCATTATTGATTTTAAGTTGAATTTTCTTACATGTTTGGTTAAAACAGATTATAATTGAATGTTTGCCTCGGGAAACGTGAAGCGAAAGCCATTGATTTGAGAAGAAAAGTCCATTTATAGTCGCTCATGCCTTCGAAAGCCTTATTACCCGTTTAAAATGGTTTTATAATCTAATTATTGATTTTATGTTGAATTTTCTTACATTTTTGGTTAAAATAGATTGTAATTAAATGTTTGCCTAAGAAAACATGAAGCGAAAGCCATCGATTGGTAAGAAAAGTCCATTTATAGTCACTCATGCCTTCGAAAGCCTTATTACTCGCTTTAAACGCTTTTATAATCTCATTATTGATTTTAAGTTGAATTTTCTTATATTTTTGGTTGAAATAGATTATAATTGAATGTTTGCATAGGGAAACGTGAAGCGAAAGCCATCGATTGAGAAGAAAAGTCCATTTATAGTTACTCATGCCTTCGAAAGCCTTATTACTCGCTTTAAATGCTTTTACAAGCTCATTATTGATTTTAAGTTGAATTTTCTTACATTTTTGATTAAAACAGATTATAATTGAATGTTTGCCTCGAGAAACGTGAAGCGAAAGCCATCGATTGAGAAGAAAAGTCCATTTATAGTCGCTCATGCCTTCGAAAGCCTTATTACCCGTTTAAAACGGTTTTATAATCTAATTATTGATTTTATGTTGAATTTTCTTACATTTTTGGTTAAAATAGATTGTAATTAAATGTTTGCCTTAGAAAACATGAAGCGAAAGCCATCGATTGGTAAGAAAAGTACATTTATAGTCACTCATGCCTTCGAAAGCCTTATTACTCGCTTTAAACGCTTTTATAATCTCATTATTGATTTTAAGTTGAATTTTCTTACATTTTTGGTTCAAACAGATTATAATTGAATGTTTGCCTCGGGAAACGTGAAGTGAAAGCCATCGATTGAGAAGAAAAGTCCATTTATAGTCACTCATGCCTTCGAAAGCCTTATTACTCGCTTTAAATGCTTTTATAAGCTCATTATTGATTTTAAGTTGAATTTTCTTACATTTTTGGTTAAAACAGATTATAATTGAATGTTTGCCTCGAGAAACGTGAAGCGAAAGCCATCGATTGAGAAGAAAAGTCCATTTATAGTCGCTCATGCCTTCGAAAGCCTTATTACCCGTTTAAAATGGTTTTATAATCTAATTATTGATTTTATGTTGAATTTTCTTACATTTTTGGTTAAAATAGATTGTAATTAAATGTTTGCCTTAGAAAACATGAAGCGAAAGCCATTGATTGGTAAGAAAAGTCCATTTCTAGTCACTCATGCCTTCGAAAGCCTTATTACTCGCTTTAAACGCTTTTATAATCTCATTATTGATTTTAAGTTGAATTTTCTTACATTTTTGGTTAAAACATATTATAATTGAATGTTTGCCTCGGGAAACGTGAAGCGAAAGCCATCGATTGAGAAGAAAAGTCCATTTATAGTCACTCATGCCTACGAAAGCCTTATTACTCGCTTTAAATGCTTTTATAAGCTCATTATTGATTTTAAGTTGAATTTTCTTACATTTTTGGTTAAAACAGATTATAATTGAATGTTTGCCTTGGGAAACGTGAAGCGAAAGCCATCGATTGAGAAGAAAAGTCCATTTATAGTTACTCATGCCTTCGAAAGCCTTATTACTCGCTTTAAATGCTTTTATAAGCTCATTATTGATTTTAAGTTGAATTTTCTTACATTTTTGGTTAAAACAGATTATAATTGAATGTTTGCATGGGGAAACGTGAAGCGAAAGCCATCGATTGGGAAGAAAAGTACATTTATAGTCACTCATACCTTCGAAAGCCTTATTACTCGCTTAAAATGGTTTTATAATCGCATTATTGATTTTAAGTTGAATTTTCTTATATTTTTGGTTAAAACAGATTATATTTGAATGTTTGCCTCGAGAAACATGAAGCAAAAGCCATCGATCGATAAGAAAAGTCCAGTTATAGTCACTCATGCCTTCGAAAGCCTTATTACTCGTTTTAAATGCTTTTATAATCTCATTATTGATTTTAAGTTGAATTTTCTTACATTTTTGGTTAAAACAGATTATAATTGAATGTTTGCCTCGGGAAACGTGAAGCGAAAGCCATCGATTTGAGAAGAAAAGTCCATTTATAGTCGCTCATGCCTTCGAAAGCCTTATTACCCGTTTAAAATGGTTTTATAATCTAATTATTGATTTTATGTTGAATTTTCTTACATTTTTGGTTAAAATAGATTGTAATTAAATGTTTGCCTTAGAAAACATGAAGCGAAAGCCATCGATTGGTAAGAAAAGTCCATTTATAGTCACTCATGCCTTCGAAAGCCTTATTACTCGCTTTAAAGGCTTTTATAATCTCATTATTGATTTCAAGTTGAATTTTCTTATATTTTTGGTTGAAATAGATTATAATTGAATGTTTGCATAGGGAAACGTGAAGCGAAAGCCATCGATTGAGAAGAAAAGTCCATTTATAGTCACTCATGCCTTCGAAAGACTTATTACTCGCTTAAAATGGTTTTATAATCGCATTATTGATTTTAAGTTGAATTTTCTTATATTTTTGGTTAAAACAGATTATATTTGAATGTTTGCCTCGAGAAACATGAAGCAAAAGCCATCGATCGATAAGAAAAGTCCAGTTATAGTCACTCATGCCTTCGAAAGCCTTATTACTCGCTTTAAATGCTTTTATAATCTCATTATTGATTTTAAGTTGAATTCTCTTACATTTTTGGTCGAAACAGATTATATTTGAATGTTTGCATAGGGAAACGTGAAGCGAAAGCCATCGATTGAGAAGAAAAGTCCATTTATAGTCACTCATGCCTTCGAAAGCCTTATTACTCGCTTTAAATTCTTTTATAATCTCATTGTAGATTTTAAGTTGAATTTTCTTACATTTTTTGTTGAAACAGATTATATTTGAATGTTTGCCTCGAGAAACGTGAAGCGAAAGCCATCGATTGAGAAGAAAAGTCCATTTATAGTCACTCATGCCTTCGAAAGCCTTATTACTAGCTTTAAATGCTTTTATAAGCTCATTATTGATTTTAGGTTGAATTTTCTTACATTTTTGGTTAAAACAGATTATAATTGAATGTTTGCCTTGGGAAACGTGAAGCGAAACCATCGATTGAGAAGAAAAGTCCATTTATAGTCACTCATGCCTTCGAAAGCCTTATTACTCGCTTTAAATGCTTTTATAAGCTCATTATTGATTTTAAGTTGAATTTTCTTACATTTTTGGTTAAAACAGATTATAATTGAATGTTTGCCTTGGGAAACGTGAAGCGAAAGCCATCGATTGAGAAGAAAAGTCCATTTATAGTTACTCATGCCTTCGAAAGCCTTATTACTCGCTTTAAATGCTTTTATAAGCTCATTATTGATTTTAAGTTGAATTTTCTTACATTTTTGGTTAAAACAGATTCTAATTGAATGTTTGCATGGGGAAACGTGAAGCGAAAGCCATCGATTGGGAAGAAAAGTACATTTATAGTCACTCATACCTTCGAAAGCCTTATTACTCGCTTAAAATGGTTTTATAATCGCATTATTGATTTTAAGTTGAATTTTCTTATATTTTTGGTTAAAACAAATTATATTTGAATGTTTGCCTCGAGAAACATGAAGCAAAAGCCATCGATCGATAAGAAAAGTCCAGTTATAGTCACTCATGCCTTCGAAAGCCTTATTACTCGTTTTAAATGCTTTTATAATCTCATTATTGATTTTAAGTTGAATTTTCTTACATGTTTGGTTAAAACAGATTATAATTGAATGTTTGCCTCGGGAAACGTGAAGCGAAAGCCATTGATTTGAGAAGAAAAGTCCATTTATAGTCGCTCATGCCTTCGAAAGCCTTATTACCCGTTTAAAATGGTTTTATAATCTAATTATTGATTTTATGTTGAATTTTCTTAAATTTTTGGTTAAAATAGATTGTAATTAAATGTTTGCCTAAGAAAACATGAAGCGAAAGCCATCGATTGGTAAGAAAAGTCCATTTATAGTCACTCATGCCTTCGAAAGCCTTATTACTCGCTTTAAACGCTTTTATAATCTCATTATTGATTTTAAGTTGAATTTTCTTATATTTTTGGTTGAAATAGATTATAATTGAATGTTTGCATAGGGAAACGTGAAGCGAAAGCCATCGATTGAGAAGAAAAGTCCATTTATAGTTACTCATGCCTTCGAAAGCCTTATTACTCGCTTTAAATGCTTTTACAAGCTCATTATTGATTTTAAGTTGAATTTTCTTACATTTTTGATTAAAACAGATTATAATTGAATGTTTGCCTCGAGAAACGTGAAGCGAAAGCCATCGATTGAGAAGAAAAGTCCATTTATAGTCGCTCATGCCTTCGAAAGCCTTATTACCCGTTTAAAATGGTTTTATAATCTAATTATTGATTTTATGTTGAATTTTCTTACATTTTTGGTTAAAATAGATTGTAATTAAATGTTTGCCTTAGAAAACATGAAGCGAAAGCCATCGATTGGTAAGAAAAGTACATTTATAGTCACTCATGCCTTCGAAAGCCTTATTACTCGCTTTAAACGCTTTTATAATCTCATTATTGATTTTAAGTTGAATTTTCTTACATTTTTGGTTCAAACAGATTATAATTGAATGTTTGCCTCGGGAAACGTGAAGTGAAAGCCATCGATTGAGAAGAAAAGTCCATTTATAGTCACTCATGCCTTCGAAAGCCTTATTACTCGCTTTAAATGCTTTTATAAGCTCATTATTGATTTTAAGTTGAATTTTCTTACATTTTTGGTTAAAACAGATTATAATTGAATGTTTGCCTCGAGAAACGTGAAGCGAAAGCCATCGATTGAGAAGAAAAGTCCATTTATAGTCGCTCATGCCTTCGAAAGCCTTATTACCCGTTTAAAATGGTTTTATAATCTAATTATTGATTTTATGTTGAATTTTCTTACATTTTTGGTTAAAATAGATTGTAATTAAATGTTTGCCTTAGAAAACATGAAGCGAAAGCCATCGATTGGTAAGAAAAGTCCATTTATAGTCACTCATGCCTTCGAAAGCCTTATTACTCGCTTTAAACGCTTTTATAATCTCATTATTGATTTTAAGTTGAATTTTCTTACATTTTTGGTTAAAACATATTATAATTGAATGTTTGCCTCGGGAAACGTGAAGCGAAAGCCATCGATTGAGAAGAAAAGTCCATTTATAGTCACTCATGCCTACGAAAGCCTTATTACTCGCTTTAAATGCTTTTATAAGCTCATTATTGATTTTAAGTTGAATTTTCTTACATTTTTGATTAAAACAGATTATAATTGAATGTTTGCCTTGGGAAACGTGAAGCGAAAGCCATCGATTGAGAAGAAAAGTCCATTTATAGTTACTCATGCCTTCGAAAGCCTTATTACTCGCTTTAAATGCTTTTATAAGCTCATTATTGATTTTAAGTTGAATTTTCTTACATTTTTGGTTAAAACAGATTATAATTGAATGTTTGCATGGGGAAACGTGAAGCGAAAGCCATCGATTGGGAAGAAAAGTACATTTATAGTCACTCATACCTTCGAAAGCCTTATTACTCGCTTAAAATGGTTTTATAATCGCATTATTGATTTTAAGTTGAATTTTCTTATATTTTTGGTTAAAACAGATTATATTTGAATGTTTGCCTCGAGAAACATGAAGCAAAAGCCATCGATCGATAAGAAAAGTCCAGTTATAGTCACTCATGCCTTCGAAAGCCTTATTACTCGTTTTAAATGCTTTTATAATCTCATTATTGATTTTAAGTTGAATTTTCTTACATTTTTGGTTAAAACAGATTATAATTGAGTGTTTGCCTCGGGAAACGTGAAGCGAAAGCCATCGATTTGAGAAGAAAAGTCCATTTATAGTCTCTCATGCCTTCGAAAGCCTTATTACCCGTTTAAAATGGTTTTATAATCTAATTATTGATTTTATGTTGAATTTTCTTACATTTTTGGTTAAAATAGATTGTAATTAAATGTTTGCCTTAGAAAACATGAAGCGAAAGCCATCGATTGGTAAGAAAAGTCCATTTATAGTCACTCATGCCTTCGAAAGCCTTATTACTCGCTTTAAAGGCTTTTATAATCTCATTATTGATTTCAAGTTGAATTTTCTAATATTTTTGGTTGAAATAGATTATAATTGAATGTTTGCATAGGGAAACGTGAAGCGAAAGCCATCGATTGAGAAGAAAAGTCCATTTATAGTCACTCATGCCTTCGAAAGACTTATTACTCGCTTAAAATGGTTTTATAATCGCATTATTGATTTTAAGTTGAATTTTCTTATATTTTTGGTTAAAACAGATTATATTTGAATGTTTGCCTCGAGAAACATGAAGCAAAAGCCATCGATCGATAAGAAAACTCCATTTATAGTCACTCATGCCTTCGAAAGCCTTATTACTCGCTTTAAATGCTTTTATAATCTCATTATTGATTTTAAGTTGAATTTTCTTACATTTTTGGTCGAAACAGATTATAATTGAATGTTTGCATAGGGAAACGTGAAGCGAAAGCCATCGATTGAGAAGAAAAGTCCATTTATAGTCACTCATGCCTTCGAAAGCCTTATTACTCGCTTTAAATGCTTTTATAATCTCATTGTAGATTTTAAGTTGAATTTTCTTACATTTTTTGTTGAAACAGATTATATTTGAATGTTTGCCTCGAGAAACGTGAAGCGAAAGCCATCGATTGAGAAGAAAAGTCCATTTATAGTCACTCATGCCTTCGAAAGCCTTATTACTAGCTTTAAATGCTTTTATAAGCTCATTATTGATTTTAGGTTGAATTTTCTTACATTTTTGGTTAAAACAGATTATAATTGAATGTTTGCCTTGGGAAACGTGAAGCGAAACCATCGATTGAGAAGAAAAGTCCATTTATAGTCACTCATGCCTTCGAAAGCCTTATTACTCGCTTTAAATGCTTTTATAAGCTCATTATTGATTTTAAGTTGAATTTTCTTACATTTTTGGTTAAAACAGATTATAATTGAATGTTTGCCTTGGGAAACGTGAAGCGAAAGCCATCGATTGAGAAGAAAAGTCCATTTATAGTTACTCATGCCTTCGAAAGCCTTATTACTCGCTTTAAATGCTTTTATAAGCTCATTATTGATTTTAAGTTGAATTTTCTTACATTTTTGGTTAAAACAGATTCTAATTGAATGTTTGCATGGGGAAACGTGAAGCGAAAGCCATCGATTGGGAAGAAAAGTACATTTATAGTCCCTCATACCTTCGAAAGCCTTATTACTCGCATAAAATGGTTTTATAATCGCATTATTGATTTTAAGTTGAATTTTCTTATATTTTTGGTTAAAACAGATTATATTTGAATGTTTGCCTCGAGAAACATGAAGCAAAAGCCATCGATCGATAAGAAAAGTCCAGTTATAGTCACTCATGCCTTCGAAAGCCTTATTACTCGTTTTAAATGCTTTTATAATCTCATTATTGATTTTATGTTGAATTTTATTACATTTTTGGTTAAAACAGATTATAATTGAATGTTTGCCTCGGGAAACGTGAAGCGAAAGCCATCGATTTGAGAAGAAAAGTCCATTTATAGTCGCTCATGCCTTCGAAAGCCTTATTACCCGTTTAAAATGGTTTTATAATCTAATTATTGATTTTATGTTGAATTTTCTTACATTTTTGGTAAAAATAGATTGTAATTAAATGTTTGCCTAAGAAAACATGAAGCGAAAGCCATCGATTGGTAAGAAAAGTCCATTTATAGTCACTCATGCCTTCGAAAGCCTTATTACTCGCTTTAAACGCTTTTATAATTTCATTATTGATTTTAAGTTGAATTTTCTTACATTTTTGGTTAAAACAGATTATAATTGAATGTTTGCCTGGGGAAACGTGAAGCGAAAGCCATCGATTGGGAAGAAAAGTACATTTATAGTCACTCATACCTTCGAAAGCCTTATTACCCGTTTAAAATGGTTTTATAATCTAATTATTGATTTTATGTTTAATTTTCTTACATTTTTGGTTAAAATAGATTGTAATTAAATGTTTGCCTTAGAAAACATGAAGCGAAAGCCATCGATTGGTAAGAAAAGTACATTTATAGTCACTCATGCCTTCGAAAGCCTTATTACTCGCTTTAAACGCTTTTATAATCTCATTATTGATTTTAAGTTGAATTTTCTTACATTTTTGGTTAAAACAGATTATAATTGAATGTTTGCCTCGGGAAACGTGAAGCGAAAGCCATCGATTGAGAAGAAAAGTCCATTTATAGTTACTCATGCCTTCGAAAGCCTTATTACTCGCTTTAAATGCTTTTATAAGCTCATTATTGATTTTAAGTTGAATTTTCTTACATTTTTGGTTAAAACAGATTATAATTGAATGTTTGCCTCGAGAAACGTGAAGCGAAAGCCATCGATTGAGAAGAAAAGTCCATTTATAGTCGCTCATGCCTTCGAAAGCCTTATTACCCGTTTAAAATGGTTTTATAATCTAATTATTGATTTTATGTTGAATTTTCTTACATTTTTGGTAAAAATAGATTGTAATTAAATGTTTGCCTAAGAAAACATGAAGCGAAAGCCATCGATTGGTAAGAAAAGTCCATTTATAGTCACTCATGCCTTCGAAAGCCTTATTACTCGCTTTAAACGCTTTTATAATCTCATTATTGATTTTAAGTTGAATTTTCTTACATTTTTGGTTAAAACATATTATAATTGAATGTTTGCCTCGGGAAACGTGAAGCGAAAGCCATCGATTGAGAAGAAAAGTCCATTTATAGTCACTCATGCCTTCGAAAGCCTTATTACTCGCTTTAAATGCTTTTATAAGCTCATTATTGATTTTAAGTTGAATTTTTTTACATTTTTGGTTAAAACAGATTATAATTGAATGTTTGCCTTGGGAAACGTGAAGCGAAAGCCATCGATTGAGAAGAAAAGTCCATTTATAGTTACTCATGCCTTCGAAAGCCTTATTACTCGCTTTAAATGCTTTTATAAGCTCATTATTGATTTTAAGTTGAATTTTCTTACATTTTTGGTTAAAACAGATTCTAATTGAATGTTTGCATGGGGAAACGTGAAGCGAAAGCCATCGATTGGGAAGAAAAGTACATTTATAGTCACTCATACCTTCGAAAGCCTTATTACTCGCTTAAAATGGTTTTATAATCGCATTATTGATTTTAAGTTGAATTTTCTTATATTTTTGGTTAAAACAGATTATATTTGAATGTTTGCCTCGAGAAACATGAAGCAAAAGCCATCGATCGATAAGAAAAGTCCAGTTATAGTCACTCATGCCTTCGAAAGCCTTATTACTCGTTTTAAATGCTTTTATAATCTCATTATTGATTTTAAGTTGAATTTTCTTACATTTTTGGTTAAAACAGATTATAATTGAATGTTTGCCTCGGGAAACGTGAAGCGAAAGACATCGATTTGAGAAGAAAAGTCCATTTATAGTCGCTCATGCCTTCGAAAGCCTTATTACCCGTTTAAAATGGTTTTATAATCTAATTATTGATTTTATGTTGAATTTTCTTACATTTTTGGTTAAAATAGATTGTAATTAAATGTTTGCCTAAGAATACATGAAGCGAAAGCCATCGATTGGTAAGAAAAGTCCATTTATAGTCACTCATGCCTTCGAAAGCCTTATTACTCGCCTTAAACGCTTTTATAATCTCATTATTGATTTTAAGTTGAATTTTCTTATATTTTTGGTTGAAATAGATTATAATTGAATGTTTGCATAGGGAAACGTGAAGCGAAAGCCATCGATTGAGAAGAAAAGTCCATTTATAGTTACTCATGCCTTCGAAAGCCTTATTACTCGCTTTAAATGCTTTTATAAGCTCATTATTGATTTTAAGTTGAATTTTCTTACATTTTTGATTAAAACAGATTATAATTGAATGTTTGCCTCGAGAAACGTGAAGCGAAAGCCATCGATTGAGAAGAAAAGTCCATTTATAGTCGCTCATGCCTTCGAAAGCCTTATTACCCGTTTAAAATGGTTTTATAATCTAATTATTGATTTTATGTTGAATTTTCTTACATTTTTGGTTAAAATAGATTGTAATTAAATGTTTGCCTTAGAAAACATGAAGCGAAAGCCATCGATTGGTAAGAAAAGTACATTTATAGTCACTCATGCCTTCGAAAGCCTTATTACTCGCTTTAAACGCTTTTATAATCTCATTATTGATTTTAAGTTGAATTTTCTTACATTTTTGGTTCAAACAGATTATAATTGAATGTTTGCCTCGGGAAACGTGAAGTGAAAGCCATCGATTGAGAAGAAAAGTCCATTTATAGTCACTCATGCCTTCGAAAGCCTTATTACTCGCTTTAAATGCTTTTATAAGCTCATTATTGATTTTAAGTTGAATTTTCTTACATTTTTGGTTAAAACAGATTCTAATTGAATGTTTGCATGGGGAAACGTGAAGCGAAAGCCATCGATTGGGAAGAAAAGTACATTTATAGTCACTCATACCTTCGAAAGCCTTATTACTCGCTTAAAATGGTTTTATAATCGCATTATTGATTTTAAGTTGAATTTTCTTATATTTTTGGTTAAAACAGATTATATTTGAATGTTTGCCTCGAGAAACGTGAAGCGAAAGCCATCGATTGAGAAGAAAAGTCCATTTATAGTCGCTCATGCCTTCGAAAGCCTTATTACCCGTTTAAAATGGTTTTATAATCTAATTATTGATTTTATGTTGAATTTTCTTACATTTTTGGTTAAAATAGATTGTAATTAAATGTTTGCCTAAGAAAACATGAAGCGAAAGCCATCGATTGGTAAGAAAAGTCCATTTATAGTCACTCATGCCTTCGAAAGCCTTATTACTCGCTTTAAACGCTTTTATAATCTCATTATTGATTTTAAGTTGAATTTTCTTATATTTTTGGTTGAAATAGATTATAATTGAATGTTTGCATAGGGAAACGTGAAGCGAAAGCCATCGATTGAGAAGAAAAGTCCATTTATAGTTACTCATGCCTTCGAAAGCCTTATTACTCGCTTTAAATGCTTTTACAAGCTCATTATTGATTTTAAGTTGAATTTTCTTACATTTTTGATTAAAACAGATTATAATTGAATGTTTGCCTCGAGAAACATGAAGCGAAAGCCATCGATTGAGAAGAAAAGTCCATTTATAGTCGCTCATGCCTTCGAAAGCCTTATTACCCGTTTAAAATGGTTTTATAATCAAATTATTGATTTTATGTTGAATTTTCTTACATTTTTGGTTAAAATAGATTGTAATTAAATGTTTGCCTTAGAAAACATGAAGCGAAAGCCATCGATTGGTAAGAAAAGTACATTTATAGTCACTCATGCCTTCGAAAGCCTTATTACTCGCTTTAAACGCTTTTATAATCTCATTATTGATTTTAAGTTGAATTTTCTTACATTTTTGGTTCAAACAGATTATAATTGAATGTTTGCCTCGGGAAACGTGAAGTGAAAGCCATCGATTGAGAAGAAAAGTCCATTTATAGTCACTCATGCCTTCGAAAGCCTTATTACTCGCTTTAAATGCTTTTATAAGCTCATTATTGATTTTAAGTTGAATTTTCTTACATTTTTGGTTAAAACAGATTATAATTGAATGTTTGCCTCGAGAAACGTGAAGCGAAAGCCATCGATTGAGAAGAAAAGTCCATTTATAGTCGCTCATGCCTTCGAAAGCCTTATTACCCGTTTAAAATGGTTTTATAATCTAATTATTGATTTTATGTTGAATTTTCTTACATTTTTGGTTAAAATAGATTGTAATTAAATGTTTGCCTTAGAAAACATGAAGCGAAAGCCATCGATTGGTAAGAAAAGTACATTTATAGTCACTCATGCCTTCGAAAGCCTTATTACTCGCTTTAAACGCTTTTATAATCTCATTATTGATTTTAAGTTGAATTTTCTTACATTTTTGGTTCAAACAGATTATAATTGAATGTTTGCCTCGGGAAACGTGAAGTGAAAGCCATCGATTGAGAAGAAAAGTCCATTTATAGTCACTCATGCCTTCGAAAGCCTTATTACTCGCTTTAAATGCTTTTATAAGCTCATTATTGATTTTAAGTTGAATTTTCTTACATTTTTGGTTAAAACAGATTCTAATTGAATGTTTGCATGGGGAAACGTGAAGCGAAAGCCATCGATTGGGAAGAAAAGTACATTTATAGTCACTCATACCTTCGAAAGCCTTATTACTCGCTTAAAATGGTTTTATAATCGCATTATTGATTTTAAGTTGAATTTTCTTATATTTTTGGTTAAAACAGATTATATTTGAATGTTTGCCTCGAGAAACGTGAAGCGAAAGCCATCGATTGAGAAGAAAAGTCCATTTATAGTCGCTCATGCCTTCGAAAGCCTTATTACCCGTTTAAAATGGTTTTATAATCTAATTATTGATTTTATGTTGAATTTTCTTACATTTTTGGTTAAAATAGATTGTAATTAAATGTTTGCCTAAGAAAACATGAAGCGAAAGCCATCGATTGGTAAGAAAAGTCCATTTATAGTCACTCATGCCTTCGAAAGCCTTATTACTCGCTTTAAACGCTTTTATAATCTCATTATTGATTTTAAGTTGAATTTTCTTATATTTTTGGTTGAAATAGATTATAATTGAATGTTTGCATAGGGAAACGTGAAGCGAAAGCCATCGATTGAGAAGAAAAGTCCATTTATAGTTACTCATGCCTTCGAAAGCCTTATTACTCGCTTTAAATGCTTTTACAAGCTCATTATTGATTTTAAGTTGAATTTTCTTACATTTTTGATTAAAACAGATTATAATTGAATGTTTGCCTCGAGAAACATGAAGCGAAAGCCATCGATTGAGAAGAAAAGTCCATTTATAGTCGCTCATGCCTTCGAAAGCCTTATTACCCGTTTAAAATGGTTTTATAATCAAATTATTGATTTTATGTTGAATTTTCTTACATTTTTGGTTAAAATAGATTGTAATTAAATGTTTGCCTTAGAAAACATGAAGCGAAAGCCATCGATTGGTAAGAAAAGTACATTTATAGTCACTCATGCCTTCGAAAGCCTTATTACTCGCTTTAAACGCTTTTATAATCTCATTATTGATTTTAAGTTGAATTTTCTTACATTTTTGGTTCAAACAGATTATAATTGAATGTTTGCCTCGGGAAACGTGAAGTGAAAGCCATCGATTGAGAAGAAAAGTCCATTTATAGTCACTCATGCCTTCGAAAGCCTTATTACTCGCTTTAAATGCTTTTATAAGCTCATTATTGATTTTAAGTTGAATTTTCTTACATTTTTGGTTAAAACAGATTATAATTGAATGTTTGCCTCGAGAAACGTGAAGCGAAAGCCATCGATTGAGAAGAAAAGTCCATTTATAGTCGCTCATGCCTTCGAAAGCCTTATTACCCGTTTAAAATGGTTTTATAATCTAATTATTGATTTTATGTTGAATTTTCTTACATTTTTGGTTAAAATAGATTGTAATTAAATGTTTGCCTTAGAAAACATGAAGCGAAAGCCATCGATTGGTAAGAAAAGTCCATTTATAGTCACTCATGCCTTCGAAAGCCTTATTACTCGCTTTAAACGCTTTTATAATCTCATTATTGATTTTAAGTTGAATTTTCTTACATTTTTGGTTAAAACAGATTATAATTGAATGTTTGCCTGGGGAAACGTGAAGCGAAAGCCATCGATTGGGAAGAAAAGTACATTTATAGTCACTCATACCTTCGAAAGCCTTATTACCCGTTTAAAATGGTTTTATAATCTAATTATTGATTTTTTGTTGAATTTTCTTACATTTTTTGTTAAAATAGATTGTAATTAAATGTTTGCCTTAGAAAACATGAAGCGAAAGCCATCGATTGGTAAGAAAAGTACATTTATAGTCACTCATGCCTTCGAAAGCCTTATTACTCGCTTTAAACGCTTTTATAATCTCATTATTGATTTTAAGTTGAATTTTCTTACATTTTTGGTTAAAACAGATTATAATTGAATGTTTGCCTCGGGAAACGTGAAGCGAAAGCCATCGATTGAGAAGAAAAGTCCATTTATAGTTACTCATGCCTTCGAAAGCCTTATTACTCGCTTTAAATGCTTTTATAAGCTCATTATTGATTTTAAGTTGAATTTTCTTACATTTTTGGTTAAAACAGATTATAATTGAATGTTTGCATGGGGAAACGTGAAGCGAAAGCCATCGATTGGGAAGAAAAGTACATTTATAGTCACTCATACCTTCGAAAGCCTTATTACTCGCTTAAAATGGTTTTATAATCGCATTATTGATTTTAAGTTGAATTTTCTTATATTTTTGGTTAAAACAGATTATATTTGAATGTTTGCCTCGAGAAACATGAAGCAAAAGCCATCGATCGATAAGAAAAGTCCAGTTATAGTCACTCATGCCTTCGAAAGCCTTATTACTCGTTTTAAATGCTTTTATAATCTCATTATTGATTTTAAGTTGAATTTTCTTACATTTTTGGTTAAAACAGATTATAATTGAATGTTTGCCTCGGGAAACGTGAAGCGAAAGCCATCGATTGAGAAGAAAAGTCCATTTATAGTCGCTCATGCCTTCGAAAGCCTTATTACCCGTTTAAAATGGTTTTATAATCTAATTATTGATTTTATGTTGAATTTTCTTACATTTTTGGTTAAAATAGATTGTAATTAAATGTTTGCCTTAGAAAACATGAAGCGAAAGCCATCGATTGGTAAGAAAAGTCCATTTATAGTCACTCATGCCTTCGAAAGCCTTATTACTCGCTTTAAAGGCTTTTATAATCTCATTATTGATTTTAAGTTGAATTTTCTTACATTTTTGGTTAAAACAGATTATAATTGAATGTTTGCCTCGGGAAACGTGAAGCGAAAGCCATCGATTGAGAAGAAAAGTCCATTTATAGTCACTCATGCCTTCGAAAGCCTTATTACTCGCTTTAAATGCTTTTATAAGCTCATTATTGATTTTAAGTTGAATTTTCTTACATTTTTGGTTAAAACAGATTATAATTGAATGTTTGCCTCGAGAAACGTGAAGCGAAAGCCATCGATTGAGAAGAAAAGTCCATTTATAGTCGCTCATGCCTTCGAAAGCCTTATTACCCGTTTAAAATGGTTTTATAATCTAATTATTGATTTTATGTTGAATTTTCTTACATTTTTGGTAAAAATAGATTGTAATTAAATGTTTGCCTAAGAAAACATGAAGCGAAAGCCATCGATTGGTAAGAAAAGTCCATTTATAGTCACTCATGCCTTCGAAAGCCTTATTACTCGCTTTAAACGCTTTTATAATCTCATTATTGATTTTAAGTTGAATTTTCTTACATTTTTGGTTAAAACATATTATAATTGAATGTTTGCCTCGGGAAACGTGAAGCGAAAGCCATCGATTGAGAAGAAAAGTCCATTTATAGTCACTCATGCCTTCGAAAGCCTTATTACTCGCTTTAAATGCTTTTATAAGCTCATTATTGATTTTAAGTTGAATTTTTTTACATTTTTGGTTAAAACAGATTATAATTGAATGTTTGCCTTGGGAAACGTGAAGCGAAAGCCATCGATTGAGAAGAAAAGTCCATTTATAGTTACTCATGCCTTCGAAAGCCTTATTACTCGCTTTAAATGCTTTTATAAGCTCATTATTGATTTTAAGTTGAATTTTCTTACATTTTTGGTTAAAACAGATTCTAATTCAATGTTTGCCTCGGGAAACGTGAAGCGAAAGCCATCGATTGAGAAGAAAAGTCCATTTATAGTTACTCATGCCTTCGAAAGCCTTATTACTCGCTTTAAATGCTTTTATAAGCTCATTATTGATTTTAAGTTGAATTTTCTTACATTTTTGGTTAAAACAGATTCTAATTGAATGTTTGCATGGGGAAACGTGAAGCGAAAGCCATCGATTGGGAAGAAAAGTACATTTATAGTCACTCATACCTTCGAAAGCCTTATTACTCGCTTAAAATGGTTTTATAATCGCATTATTGATTTTAAGTTGAATTTTCTTATATTTTTGGTTAAAACAGATTATATTTGAATGTTTGCCTCGAGAAACATGAAGCAAAAGCCATCGATCGATAAGAAAAGTCCAGTTATAGTCACTCATGCCTTCGAAAGCCTTATTACTCGTTTTAAATGCTTTTATAATCTCATTATTGATTTTAAGTTGAATTTTCTTACATTTTTGGTTAAAACAGATTATAATTGAATGTTTGCCTCGGGAAACGTGAAGCGAAAGACATCGATTTGAGAAGAAAAGTCCATTTATAGTCGCTCATGCCTTCGAAAGCCTTATTACCCGTTTAAAATGGTTTTATAATCTAATTATTGATTTTATGTTGAATTTTCTTACATTTTTGGTTAAAATAGATTGTAATTAAATGTTTGCCTAAGAATACATGAAGCGAAAGCCATCGATTGGTAAGAAAAGTCCATTTATAGTCACTCATGCCTTCGAAAGCCTTATTACTCGCCTTAAACGCTTTTATAATCTCATTATTGATTTTAAGTTGAATTTTCTTATATTTTTGGTTGAAATAGATTATAATTGAATGTTTGCATAGGGAAACGTGAAGCGAAAGCCATCGATTGAGAAGAAAAGTCCATTTATAGTTACTCATGCCTTCGAAAGCCTTATTACTCGCTTTAAATGCTTTTATAAGCTCATTATTGATTTTAAGTTGAATTTTCTTACATTTTTGATTAAAACAGATTATAATTGAATGTTTGCCTCGAGAAACGTGAAGCGAAAGCCATCGATTGAGAAGAAAAGTCCATTTATAGTCGCTCATGCCTTCGAAAGCCTTATTACCCGTTTAAAATGGTTTTATAATCTAATTATTGATTTTATGTTGAATTTTCTTACATTTTTGGTTAAAATAGATTGTAATTAAATGTTTGCCTTAGAAAACATGAAGCGAAAGCCATCGATTGGTAAGAAAAGTACATTTATAGTCACTCATGCCTTCGAAAGCCTTATTACTCGCTTTAAACGCTTTTATAATCTCATTATTGATTTTAAGTTGAATTTTCTTACATTTTTGGTTCAAACAGATTATAATTGAATGTTTGCCTCGGGAAACGTGAAGTGAAAGCCATCGATTGAGAAGAAAAGTCCATTTATAGTCACTCATGCCTTCGAAAGCCTTATTACTCGCTTTAAATGCTTTTATAAGCTCATTATTGATTTTAAGTTGAATTTTCTTACATTTTTGGTTAAAACAGATTCTAATTGAATGTTTGCATGGGGAAACGTGAAGCGAAAGCCATCGATTGGGAAGAAAAGTACATTTATAGTCACTCATACCTTCGAAAGCCTTATTACTCGCTTAAAATGGTTTTATAATCGCATTATTGATTTTAAGTTGAATTTTCTTATATTTTTGGTTAAAACAGATTATATTTGAATGTTTGCCTCGAGAAACGTGAAGCGAAAGCCATCGATTGAGAAGAAAAGTCCATTTATAGTCGCTCATGCCTTCGAAAGCCTTATTACCCGTTTAAAATGGTTTTATAATCTAATTATTGATTTTATGTTGAATTTTCTTACATTTTTGGTTAAAATAGATTGTAATTAAATGTTTGCCTAAGAAAACATGAAGCGAAAGCCATCGATTGGTAAGAAAAGTCCATTTATAGTCACTCATGCCTTCGAAAGCCTTATTACTCGCTTTAAACGCTTTTATAATCTCATTATTGATTTTAAGTTGAATTTTCTTATATTTTTGGTTGAAATAGATTATAATTGAATGTTTGCATAGGGAAACGTGAAGCGAAAGCCATCGATTGAGAAGAAAAGTCCATTTATAGTTACTCATGCCTTCGAAAGCCTTATTACTCGCTTTAAATGCTTTTACAAGCTCATTATTGATTTTAAGTTGAATTTTCTTACATTTTTGATTAAAACAGATTATAATTGAATGTTTGCCTCGAGAAACATGAAGCGAAAGCCATCGATTGAGAAGAAAAGTCCATTTATAGTCGCTCATGCCTTCGAAAGCCTTATTACCCGTTTAAAATGGTTTTATAATCTAATTATTGATTTTATGTTGAATTTTCTTACATTTTTGGTTAAAATAGATTGTAATTAAATGTTTGCCTTAGAAAACATGAAGCGAAAGCCATCGATTGGTAAGAAAAGTACATTTATAGTCACTCATGCCTTCGAAAGCCTTATTACTCGCTTTAAACGCTTTTATAATCTCATTATTGATTTTAAGTTGAATTTTCTTACATTTTTGGTTCAAACAGATTATAATTGAATGTTTGCCTCGGGAAACGTGAAGTGAAAGCCATCGATTGAGAAGAAAAGTCCATTTATAGTCACTCATGCCTTCGAAAGCCTTATTACTCGCTTTAAATGCTTTTATAAGCTCATTATTGATTTTAAGTTGAATTTTCTTACATTTTTGGTTAAAACAGATTATAATTGAATGTTTGCCTCGAGAAACGTGAAGCGAAAGCCATCGATTGAGAAGAAAAGTCCATTTATAGTCGCTCATGCCTTCGAAAGCCTTATTACCCGTTTAAAATGGTTTTATAATCTAATTATTGATTTTATGTTGAATTTTCTTACATTTTTGGTTAAAATAGATTGTAATTAAATGTTTGCCTTAGAAAACATGAAGCGAAAGCCATCGATTGGTAAGAAAAGTCCATTTATAGTCACTCATGCCTTCGAAAGCCTTATTACTCGCTTTAAACGCTTTTATAATCTCATTATTGATTTTAAGTTGAATTTTCTTACATTTTTGGTTAAAACAGATTATAATTGAATGTTTGCCTGGGGAAACGTGAAGCGAAAGCCATCGATTGGGAAGAAAAGTACATTTATAGTCACTCATACCTTCGAAAGCCTTATTACCCGTTTAAAATGGTTTTATAATCTAATTATTGATTTTTTGTTGAATTTTCTTACATTTTTTGTTAAAATAGATTGTAATTAAATGTTTGCCTTAGAAAACATGAAGCGAAAGCCATCGATTGGTAAGAAAAGTACATTTATAGTCACTCATGCCTTCGAAAGCCTTATTACTCGCTTTAAACGCTTTTATAATCTCATTATTGATTTTAAGTTGAATTTTCTTACATTTTTGGTTAAAACAGATTATAATTGAATGTTTGCCTCGGGAAACGTGAAGCGAAAGCCATCGATTGAGAAGAAAAGTCCATTTATAGTTACTCATGCCTTCGAAAGCCTTATTACTCGCTTTAAATGCTTTTATAAGCTCATTATTGATTTTAAGTTGAATTTTCTTACATTTTTGGTTAAAACAGATTATAATTGAATGTTTGCATGGGGAAACGTGAAGCGAAAGCCATCGATTGGGAAGAAAAGTACATTTATAGTCACTCATACCTTCGAAAGCCTTATTACTCGCTTAAAATGGTTTTATAATCGCATTATTGATTTTAAGTTGAATTTTCTTATATTTTTGGTTAAAACAGATTATATTTGAATGTTTGCCTCGAGAAACATGAAGCAAAAGCCATCGATCGATAAGAAAAGTCCAGTTATAGTCACTCATGCCTTCGAAAGCCTTATTACTCGTTTTAAATGCTTTTATAATCTCATTATTGATTTTAAGTTGAATTTTCTTACATTTTTGGTTAAAACAGATTATAATTGAATGTTTGCCTCGGGAAACGTGAAGCGAAAGCCATCGATTGAGAAGAAAAGTCCATTTATAGTCGCTCATGCCTTCGAAAGCCTTATTACCCGTTTAAAATGGTTTTATAATCTAATTATTGATTTTATGTTGAATTTTCTTACATTTTTGGTTAAAATAGATTGTAATTAAATGTTTGCCTTAGAAAACATGAAGCGAAAGCCATCGATTGGTAAGAAAAGTCCATTTATAGTCACTCATGCCTTCGAAAGCCTTATTACTCGCTTTAAAGGCTTTTATAATCTCATTATTGATTTCAAGTTGAATTTTCTTATATTTTTGGTTGAAATAGATTATAATTGAATGTTTGCATAGGGAAACGTGAAGCGAAAGCCATCGATTGAGAAGAAAAGTCCATTTATAGTCACTCATGCCTTCGAAAGACTTATTACTCGCTTAAAATGGTTTTATAATCGCATTATTGATTTTAAGTTGAATTTTCTTATATTTTTGGTTAAAACAGATTATATTTGAATGTTTGCCTCGAGAAACATGAAGCAAAAGCCATCGATCGATAAGAAAACTCCATTTATAGTCACTCATGCCTTCGAAAGCCTTATTACTCGCTTTAAATGCTTTTATAATCTCATTATTGATTTTAAGTTGAATTTTCTTACATTTTTGGTCGAAACAGATTATAATTGAATGTTTGCATAGGGAAACGTGAAGCGAAAGCCATCGATTGAGAAGAAAAGTCCATTTATAGTCACTCATGCCTTCGAAAGCCTTATTACTCGCTTTAAATGCTTTTATAATCTCATTGTAGATTTTAAGTTGAATTTTCTTACATTTTTTGTTGAAACAGATTATATTTGAATGTTTGCCTCGAGAAACGTGAAGCGAAAGCCATCGATTGAGAAGAAAAGTCCATTTATAGTCACTCATGCCTTCGAAAGCCTTATTACTAGCTTTAAATGCTTTTATAAGCTCATTATTGATTTTAGGTTGAATTTTCTTACATTTTTGGTTAAAACAGATTATAATTGAATGTTTGCCTTGGGAAACGTGAAGCGAAACCATCGATTGAGAAGAAAAGTCCATTTATAGTCACTCATGCCTTCGAAAGCCTTATTACTCGCTTTAAATGCTTTTATAAGCTCATTATTGATTTTAAGTTGAATTTTCTTACATTTTTGGTTAAAACAGATTATAATTGAATGTTTGCCTTGGGAAACGTGAAGCGAAAGCCATCGATTGAGAAGAAAAGTCGATTTATAGTTACTCATGCCTTCGAAAGCCTTATTACTCGCTTTAAATGCTTTTATAAGCTCATTATTGATTTTAAGTTGAATTTTCTTACATTTTTGGTTAAAACAGATTCTAATTGAATGTTTGCATGGGGAAACGTGAAGCGAAAGCCATCGATTGGGAAGAAAAGTACATTTATAGTCCCTCATACCTTCGAAAGCCTTATTACTCGCTTAAAATGGTTTTATAATCGCATTATTGATTTTAAGTTGAATTTTCTTATATTTTTGGTTAAAACAGATTATATTTGAATGTTTGCCTCGAGAAACATGAAGCAAAAGCCATCGATCGATAAGAAAAGTCCAGTTATAGTCACTCATGCCTTCGAAAGCCTTATTACTCGTTTTAAATGCTTTTATAATCTCATTATTGATTTTATGTTGAATTTTCTTACATTTTTGGTTAAAACAGATTATAATTGAATGTTTGCCTCGGGAAACGTGAAGCGAAAGCCATCGATTTGAGAAGAAAAGTCCATTTATAGTCGCTCATGCCTTCGAAAGCCTTATTACCCGTTTAAAATGGTTTTATAATCTAATTATTGATTTTATGTTGAATTTTCTTACATTTTTGGTAAAAATAGATTGTAATTAAATGTTTGCCTAAGAAAACATGAAGCGAAAGCCATCGATTGGTAAGAAAAGTCCATTTATAGTCACTCATGCCTTCGAAAGCCTTATTACTCGCTTTAAACGCTTTTATAATCTCATTATTGATTTTAAGTTGAATTTTCTTACATTTTTGGTTAAAACATATTATAATTGAATGTTTGCCTCGGGAAACGTGAAGCGAAAGCCATCGATTCAGAAGAAAAGTCCATTTATAGTCACTCATGCCTTCGAAAGACTTATTACTCGCTTAAAATGGTTTTATAATCGCATTATTGATTTTAAGTTGAATTTTCTTATATTTTTGGTTAAAACAGATTATATTTGAATGTTTGCCTCGAGAAACATGAAGCAAAAGCCATCGATCGATAAGAAAACTCCATTTATAGTCACTCATGCCTTCGAAAGCCTTATTACTCGCTTTAAATGCTTTTATAATCTCATTATTGATTTTAAGTTGAATTTTCTTACATTTTTGGTTGAAACAGATTATAATTGAATGTTTGCATAGGGAAACGTGAAGCGAAAGCCATCGATTGAGAAGAAAAGTCCATTTATAGTCACTCATGCCTTCGAAAGCCTTATTACTCGCTTTAAATGCTTTTATAATCTCATTGTAGATTTTAAGTTGAATTTTCTTACATTTTTTGTTGAAACAGATTATATTTGAATGTTTGCCTCGAGAAACGTGAAGCGAAAGCCATCGATTGAGAAGAAAAGTCCATTTATAGTCACTCATGCCTTCGAAAGCCTTATTACTAGCTTTAAATGCTTTTATAAGCTCATTATTGATTTTAGGTTGAATTTTCTTACATTTTTGGTTAAAACAGATTATAATTGAATGTTTGCCTTGGGAAACGTGAAGCGAAACCATCGATTGAGAAGAAAAGTCCATTTATAGTCACTCATGCCTTCGAAAGCCTTATTACTCGCTTTAAATGCTTTTATAAGCTCATTATTGATTTTAAGTTGAATTTTCTTACATTTTTGGTTAAAACAGATTATAATTGAATGTTTGCCTTGGGAAACGTGAAGCGAAAGCCATCGATTGAGAAGAAAAGTCCATTTATAGTTACTCATGCCTTCGAAAGCCTTATTACTCGCTTTAAATGCTTTTATAAGCTCATTATTGATTTTAAGTTGAATTTTCTTACATTTTTGGTTAAAACAGATTCTAATTGAATGTTTGCATGGGGAAACGTGAAGCGAAAGCCATCGATTGGGAAGAAAAGTACATTTATAGTCACTCATACCTTCGAAAGCCTTATTACTCGCTTAAAATGGTTTTATAATCGCATTATTGATTTTAAGTTGAATTTTCTTATATTTTTGGTTAAAACAGATTATATTTGAATGTTTGCCTCGAGAAACATGAAGCAAAAGCCATCGATCGATAAGAAAAGTCCAGTTATAGTCACTCATGCCTTCGAAAGCCTTATTACTCGTTTTAAATGCTTTTATAATCTCATTATTGATTTTAAGTTGAATTTTCTTACATTTTTGGTTAAAACAGATTATAATTGAATGTTTGCCTCGGGAAACGTGAAGCGAAAGCCATCGATTTGAGAAGAAAAGTCCATTTATAGTCGCTCATGCCTTCGAAAGCCTTATTACCCGTTTAAAATGGTTTTATAATCTAATTATTGATTTTATGTTGAATTTTCTTACATTTTTGGTAAAAATAGATTGTAATTAAATGTTTGCCTAAGAAAACATGAAGCGAAAGCCATCGATTGGTAAGAAAAGTCCATTTATACTCACTCATGCCTTCGAAAGCCTTATTACTCGCTTTAAACGCTTTTAAAATCTCATTATTGATTTTAAGTTGAATTTTCTTACATTTTTGGTTAAAACAGATTATAATTGAATGTTTGCCTGGGGAAACGTGAAGCGAAAGCCATCGATTGGGAAGAAAAGTACATTTATAGTCACTCATACCTTCGAAAGCCTTATTACCCGTTTAAAATGGTTTTATAATCTAATTATTGATTTTTTGTTGAATTTTCTTACATTTTTTGTTAAAATAGATTGTAATTAAATGTTTGCCTTAGAAAACATGAAGCGAAAGCCATCGATTGGTAAGAAAAGTACATTTATAGTCACTCATGCCTTCGAAAGCCTTATTACTCGCTTTAAACGCTTTTATAATCTCATTATTGATTTTAAGTTGAATTTTCCTACATTTTTGGTTAAAACAGATTATAATTGAATGTTTGCCTCGGGAAACGTGAAGCGAAAGCCATCGATTGAGAAGAAAAGTCCATTTATAGTTACTCATGCCTTCGAAAGCCTTATTACTCGCTTTAAATGCTTTTATAAGCTCATTATTGATTTTAAGTTGAATTTTCTTACATTTTTGGTTAAAACAGATTATAATTGAATGTTTGCCTCGAGAAACGTGAAGCGAAAGCCATCGATTGAGAAGAAAAGTCCATTTATAGTCGCTCATGCCTTCGAAAGCCTTATTACCCGTTTAAAATGGTTTTATAATCTAATTATTGATTTTATGTTGAATTTTCTTACATTTTTGGTAAAAATAGATTGTAATTAAATGTTTGCCTAAGAAAACATGAAGCGAAAGCCATCGATTGGTAAGAAAAGTCCATTTATAGTCACTCATGCCTTCGAAAGCCTTATTACTCGCTTTAAACGCTTTTATAATCTCATTAGTGATTTTAAGTTGAATTTTCTTACATTTTTGGTTAAAACATATTATAATTGAATGTTTGCCTCGGGAAACGTGAAGCGAAAGCCATCGATTGAGAAGAAAAGTCCATTTATAGTCACTCATGCCTTCGAAAGACTTATTACTCGCTTAAAATGGTTTTATAATCGCATTATTGATTTTAAGTTGAATTTTCTTATATTTTTGGTTAAAACAGATTATATTTGAATGTTTGCCTCGAGAAACATGAAGCAAAAGCCATCGATCGATAAGAAAACTCCATTTATAGTCACTCATGCCTTCGAAAGCCTTATTACTCGCTTTAAATGCTTTTATAATCTCATTATTGATTTTAAGTTGAATTTTCTTACATTTTTGGTTGAAACAGATTATAATTGAATGTTTGCATAGGGAAACGTGAAGCGAAAGCCATCGATTGAGAAGAAAAGTCCATTTATAGTCACTCATGCCTTCGAAAGCCTTATTACTCGCTTTAAATGCTTTTATAATCTCATTGTAGATTTTAAGTTGAATTTTCTTACATTTTTTGTTGAAACAGATTATATTTGAATGTTTGCCTCGAGAAACGTGAAGCGAAAGCCATCGATTGAGAAGAAAAGTCCATTTATAGTCACTCATGCCTTCGAAAGCCTTATTACTAGCTTTAAATGCTTTTATAAGCTCATTATTGATTTTAGGTTGAATTTTCTTACATTTTTAGTTAAAACAGATTATAATTGAATGTTTGCCTTGGGAAACGTGAAGCGAAACCATCGATTGAGAAGAAAAGTCCATTTATAGTCACTCATGCCTTCGAAAGCCTTATTACTCGCTTTAAATGCTTTTATAAGCTCATTATTGATTTTAAGTTGAATTTTCTTACATTTTTGGTTAAAACAGATTATAATTGAATGTTTGCCTTGGGAAACGTGAAGCGAAAGCCATCGATTGAGAAGAAAAGTCCATTTATAGTTACTCATGCCTTCGAAAGCCTTATTACTCGCTTTAAATGCTTTTATAAGCTCATTATTGATTTTAAGTTGAATTTTCTTACATTTTTGGTTAAAACAGATTATAATTGAATGTTTGCCTCGGGAAACGTGAAGCGAAAGCCATCGATTGAGAAGAAAAGTCCATTTATAGTCGCTCATGCCTTCGAAAGCCTTATTACCCGTTTAAAATGGTTTTATAATCTAATTATTGATTTTATGTTGAATTTTCTTACATTTTTGGTTAAAATAGATTGTAATTAAATGTTTGCCTTAGAAAACATGAAGCGAAAGCCATCGATTGGTAAGAAAAGTCCATTTATAGTCACTTATGCCTTCGAAAGCCTTATTACTCGCTTTAAAGGCTTTTATAATCTCATTATTGATTTCAAGTTGAATTTTCTTATATTTTTGGTTGAAATAGATTATAATTGAATGTTTGCATAGGGAAACGTGAAGCGAAAGCCATCGATTGAGAAGAAAAGTCCATTTATAGTCACTCATGCCTTCGAAAGACTTATTACTCGCTTAAAATGGTTTTATAATCGCATTATTGATTTTAAGTTGAATTTTCTTATATTTTTGGTTAAAACAGATTATATTTGAATGTTTGCCTCGAGAAACATGAAGCAAAAGCCATCGATCGATAAGAAAACTCCATTTATAGTCACTCATGCCTTCGAAAGCCTTATTACTCGCTTTAAATGCTTTTATAATCTCATTATTGATTTTAAGTTGAATTTTCTTACATTTTTGGTCGAAACAGATTATAATTGAATGTTTGCATAGGGAAACGTGAAGCGAAAGCCATCGATTGAGAAGAAAAGTCCATTTATAGTCACTCATGCCTTCGAAAGCCTTATTACTCGCTTTAAATGCTTTTATAATCTCATTGTAGATTTTAAGTTGAATTTTCTTACATTTTTTGTTGAAACAGATTATATTTGAATGTTTGCCTCAAGAAACGTGAAGCGAAAGCCATCGATTGAGAAGAAAAGTCCATTTATAGTCACTCATGCCTTCGAAAGCCTTATTACTAGCTTTAAATGCTTTTATAAGCTCATTATTGATTTTAGGTTGAATTTTCTTACATTTTTGGTTAAAACAGATTATAATTGAATGTTTGCCTTGGGAAACGTGAAGCGAAACCATCGATTGAGAAGAAAAGTCCATTTATAGTCACTCATGCCTTCGAAAGCCTTATTACTCGCTTTAAATGCTTTTATAAGCTCATTATTGATTTTAAGTTGAATTTTCTTACATTTTTGGTTAAAACAGATTATAATTGAATGTTTGCCTTGGGAAACGTGAAGCGAAAGCCATCGATTGAGAAGAAAAGTCGATTTATAGTTACTCATGCCTTCGAAAGCCTTATTACTCGCTTTAAATGCTTTTATAAGCTCATTATTGATTTTAAGTTGAATTTTCTTACATTTTTGGTTAAAACAGATTCTAATTGAATGTTTGCATGGGGAAACGTGAAGCGAAAGCCATCGATTGGGAAGAAAAGTACATTTATAGTCCCTTATACCTTCGAAAGCCTTATTACTCGCTTAAAATGGTTTTATAATCGCATTATTGATTTTAAGTTGAATTTTCTTATATTTTTGGTTAAAACAGATTATATTTGAATGTTTGCCTCGAGAAACATGAAGCAAAAGCCATCGATCGATAAGAAAAGTCCAGTTATAGTCACTCATGCCTTCGAAAGCCTTATTACTCGTTTTAAATGCTTTTATAATCTCATTATTGATTTTATGTTGAATTTTCTTACATTTTTGGTTAAAACAGATTATAATTGAATGTTTGCCTCGGGAAACGTGAAGCGAAAGCCATCGATTTGAGAAGAAAAGTCCATTTATAGTCGCTCATGCCTTCGAAAGCCTTATTACCCGTTTAAAATGGTTTTATAATCTAATTATAGATTTTATGTTGAATTTTCTTACATTTTTGGTAAAAATAGATTGTAATTAAATGTTTGCCTAAGAAAACATGAAGCGAAAGCCATCGATTGGTAAGAAAAGTCCATTTATAGTCACTCATGCCTTCGAAAGCCTTATTACTCGCTTTAAACGCTTTTATAATTTCATTATTGATTTTAAGTTGAATTTTCTTACATTTTTGGTTAAAACAGATTATATTTGAATGTTTGCCTGGGGAAACGTGAAGCGAAAGCCATCGATTGGGAAGAAAAGTACATTTATAGTCACTCATACCTTCGAAAGCCTTATTACCCGTTTAAAATGGTTTTATAATCTAATTATTGATTTTATGTTGAATTTTCTTACATTTTTGGTTAAAATAGATTGTAATTAAATGTTTGCCTTAGAAAACATGAAGCGAAAGCCATCTATTGGTAAGAAAAGTACATTTATAGTCACTCATGCCTTCGAAAGCCTTATTACTCGCTTTAAACGCTTTTATAATCTCATTATTGATTTTAAGTTGAATTTTCTTACATTTTTGGTTAAAATAGATTATAATTGAATGTTTGCCTCGGGAAACGTGAAGCGAAAGCCATCGATTGAGAAGAAAAGTCCATTTATAGTTACTCATGCCTTCGAAAGCCTTATTACTCGCTTTAAATGCTTTTATAAGCTCATTATTGATTTTAAGTTGAATTTTCTTACAGTTTTGGTTAAAACAGATTATAATTGAATGTTTGCCTCGAGAAACGTGAAGCGAAAGCCATCGATTGAGAAGAAAAGTCCATTTATAGTCGCTCATGCCTTCGAAAGCCTTATTACCCGTTTAAAATGGTTTTATAATCTAATTATTGATTTTATGTTGAATTTTCTTACATTTTTGGTAAAAATAGATTGTAATTAAATGTTTGCCTAAGAAAACATGAAGCGAAAGCCATCGATTGGTAAGAAAAGTCCATTTATAGTCACTCATGCCTTCGAAAGCCTTATTACTCGCTTTAAACGCTTTTATAATCTCATTATTGATTTTAAGTTGAATTTTCTTACATTTTTGGTTAAAACATATTATAATTGAATGTTTGCCTCGGGAAACGTGAAGCGAAAGCCATCGATTGAGAAGAAAAGTCCATTTATAGTCACTCATGCCTTCGAAAGCCTTATTACTCGCTTTAAATGCTTTTATAAGCTCATTATTGATTTTAAGTTGAATTTTTTTACATTTTTGGTTAAAACAGATTATAATTGAATGTTTGCCTTGGGAAACGTGAAGCGAAAGCCATCGATTGAGAAGAAAAGTCCATTTATAGTTACTCATGCCTTCGAAAGCCTTATTACTCGCTTTAAATGCTTTTATAAGCTCATTATTGATTTTAAGTTGAATTTTCTTACATTTTTGGTTAAAACAGATTCTAATTGAATGTTTGCCTCGGGAAACGTGAAGCGAAAGCCATCGATTGAGAAGAAAAGTCCATTTATAGTTACTCATGCCTTCGAAAGCCTTATTACTCGCTTTAAATGCTTTTATAAGCTCATTATTGATTTTAAGTTGAATTTTCTTACATTTTTGGTTAAAACAGATTCTAATTGAATGTTTGCATGGGGAAACGTGAAGCGAAAGCCATCGATTGGGAAGAAAAGTACATTTATAGTCACTCATACCTTCGAAAGCCTTATTACTCGCTTAAAATGGTTTTATAATCGCATTATTGATTTTAAGTTGAATTTTCTTATATTTTTGGTTAAAACAGATTATATTTGAATGTTTGCCTCGAGAAACATGAAGCAAAAGCCATCGATCGATAAGAAAAGTCCAGTTATAGTCACTCATGCCTTCGAAAGCCTTATTACTCGTTTTAAATGCTTTTATAATCTCATTATTGATTTTAAGTTGAATTTTCTTACATTTTTGATTAAAACAGATTATAATTGAATGTTTGCCTCGAGAAACGTGAAGCGAAAGCCATCGATTGAGAAGAAAAGTCCATTTATAGTCGCTCATGCCTTCGAAAGCCTTATTACCCGTTTAAAATGGTTTTATAATCTAATTATTGATTTTATGTTGAATTTTCTTACATTTTTGGTTAAAATAGATTGTAATTAAATGTTTGCCTTAGAAAACATGAAGCGAAAGCCATCGATTGGTAAGAAAAGTACATTTATAGTCACTCATGCCTTCGAAAGCCTTATTACTCGCTTTAAACGCTTTTATAATCTCATTATTGATTTTAAGTTGAATTTTCTTACATTTTTGGTTAAAACAGATTATAATTGAATGTTTGCCTCGGGAAACGTGAAGTGAAAGCCATCGATTGAGAAGAAAAGTCCATTTATAGTCACTCATGCCTTCGAAAGCCTTATTACTCGCTTTAAATGCTTTTATAAGCTCATTATTGATTTTAAGTTGAATTTTCTTACATTTTTGGTTAAAACAGATTATAATTGAATGTTTGCCTCGAGAAACGTTAAGCGAAAGCCATCGATTGAGAAGAAAAGTCCATTTATAGTCGCTCATGCCTTCGAAAGCCTTATTACCCGTTTAAAATGGTTTTATAATCTAATTATTGATTTTTTGTTGAATTTTCTTACATTTTTGGTTAAAATAGATTGTAATTAAATGTTTGCCTTCGAAAACATGAAGCGAAAGCCATCGATTGGTAAGAAAAGTCCATTTATAGTCACTCATGCCTTCGAAAGCCTTATTACTCGCTTTAAACGCTTTTATAATCTCATTATTGATTTTAAGTTGAATTTTCTTACATTTTTGGTTAAAACATATTATAATTGAATGTTTGCCTCGGGAAACGTGAAGCGAAAGCCATCGATTGAGAAGAAAAGTCCATTTATAGTCACTCATGCCTACGAAAGCCTTATTACTCGCTTTAAATGCTTTTATAAGCTCATTATTGATTTTAAGTTGAATTTTCTTACATTTTTGGTTAAAACAGATTCTAATTGAATGTTTGCCTTGGGAAACGTGAAGGGAAAGCCATCGATTGAGAAGAAAAGTCCATTTATAGTTACTCATGCCTTCGAAAGCCTTATTACTCGCTTTAAATGCTTTTATAAGCTCATTATTGATTTTAAGTTGAATTTTCTTACATTTTTGGTTAAAACAGATTATAATTGAATGTTTGCATGGGGAAACGTGAAGCGAAAGCCATCGATTGGGAAGAAAAGTACATTTATAGTCACTCATACCTTCGAAAGCCTTATTACTCGCTTAAAATGGTTTTATAATCGCATTATTGATTTTAAGTTGAATTTTCTTATATTTTTGGTTAAAACAGATTATATTTGAATGTTTGCCTCGAGAAACATGAAGCAAAAGCCATCGATCGATAAGAAAAGTCCAGTTATAGTCACTCATGCCTTCGAAAGCCTTATTACTCGTTTTAAATGCTTTTATAATCTCATTATTGATTTTAAGTTGAATTTTCTTACATTTTTGGTTAAAACAGATTATAATTGAATGTTTGCCTCGGGAAACGTGAAGCGAAAGCCATCGATTTGAGAAGAAAAGTCCATTTATAGTCGCTCATGCCTTCGAAAGCCTTATTACCCGTTTAAAATGGTTTTATAATCTAATTATATATTTTATGTTGAATTTTCTTACATTTTTGGTTAAAATAGATTGTAATTAAATGTTTGCCTTAGAAAACATGAAGCGAAAGCCATCGATTGGTAAGAAAAGTCCATTTATAGTCACTCATGCCTTCGAAAGCCTTATTACTCGCTTTAAAGGCTTTTATAATCTCATTATTGATTTCAAGTTGAATTTTCTTATATTTTTGGTTGAAATAGATTATAATTGAATGTTTGCATAGGGAAACGTGAAGCGAAAGCCATCGATTGAGAAGAAAAGTCCATTTATAGGCACTCATGCCTTCGAAAGACTTATTACTCGCTTAAAATGGTTTTATAATCGCATTATTGATTTTAAGTTGAATTTTCTTATATTTTTGGTTAAAACAGATTATATTTGAATGTTTGCCTCGAGAAACATGAAGCAAAAGCCATCGATCGATAAGAAAACTCCATTTATAGTCACTCATGCCTTCGAAAGCCTTATTACTCGCTTTAAATGCTTTTATAATCTCATTATTGATTTTAAGTTGAATTTTCTTACATTTTTGGTTGAAACAGATTATAATTGAATGTTTGCATAGGGAAACGTGAAGCGAAAGCCATCGATTGAGAAGAAAAGTCCATTTATAGTCACTCATGCCTTCGAAAGCCTTATTACTCGCTTTAAATGCTTTTATAATCTCATTGTAGATTTTAAGTTGAATTTTCTTACATTTTTTGTTGAAACAGATTATATTTGAATGTTTGCCTCGAGAAACGTGAAGCGAAAGCCATCGATTGAGAAGAAAAGTCCATTTATAGTCACTCATGCCTTCGAAAGCCTTATTACTCGCTTTAAATGCTTTTATAATCTCATTATTGATTTTAAGTTGAATTTTCTTACATTTTTGGTTAAAACAGATTATAATTGAATGTTTGCATGGGGAAACGTGAAGCGAAAGCCATCGATTTGGAAGAAAAGTACATTTATAGTCACTCATACCTTCGAAAGCCTTATTACTCGCTTAAAATGGTTTTATAATCGCATTATTGATTTTAAGTTGAATTTTCTTATATTTTTGGTTAAAACAGATTATATTTGAATGTTTGCCTCGAGAAACATGAAGCAAAAGCCATCGATCGATAAGAAAAGTCCAGTTATAGTCACTCATGCCTTCGAAAGCCTTATTACTCGTTTTAAATGCTTTTATAATCTCATTAATGATTTTAAGTTGAATTTTCTTACATTTTTGGTTAAAACAGATTATAATTGAATGTTTGCCTCGGGAAACGTGAAGCGAAAGCCATCGATTTGAGAAGAAAAGTCCATTTATAGTCGCTCATGCCTTCGAAAGCCTTATTACCCGTTTAAAATGGTTTTATAATCTAATTATTGATTTTATGTTGAATTTTCTTACATTTTTGGTTAAAATAGATTGTAATTAAATGTTTGCCTTAGAAAACATGAAGCGAAAGCCATCGATTGGTAAGAAAAGTCCATTTATAGTCACTCATGCCTTCGAAAGCCTTATTACTCGCTTTAAAGGCTTTTATAATCTCATTATTGATTTTAAGTTGAATTTTCTTATATTTTTGGTTGAAATAGATTATAATTGAATGTTTGCATAGGGAAACGTGAAGCGAAAGCCATCGATTGAGAAGAAAAGTCCATTTATAGTCACTCATGCCTTCGAAAGACTTATTACTCGCTTAAAATGGTTTTATAATCGCATTATTGATTTTAAGTTGAATTTTCTTATATTTTTGGTTAAAACAGATTATATTTGAATGTTTGCCTCGAGAAACATGAAGCAAAAGCCATCGATCGATAAGAAAACTCCATTTATAGTCACTCATGCCTTCGAAAGCCTTATTACTCGCTTTAAATGCTTTTATAATCTCATTATTGATTTTAAGTTGAATTTTCTTACATTTTTGGTTGAAACAGATTATAATTGAATGTTTGCATAGGGAAACGTGAAGCGAAAGCCATCGATTGGTAAGAAAAGTCCATTTATAGTCACTCATGCCTTCGAAAGCCTTATTACTCGCTTTAAATGCTTTTATAATCTCATTGTAGATTTTAAGTTGAATTTTCTTACATTTTTTGTTGAAACAGATTATATTTGAATGTTTGCCTCGAGAAACGTGAAGCGAAAGCCATCGATTGAGAAGAAAAGTCCATTTATAGTCACTCATGCCTTCGAAAGCCTTATTACTAGCTTTAAATGCTTTTATAAGCTCATTATTGATTTTAGGTTGAATTTTCTTACATTTTTGGTTAAAACAGATTATAATTGAATGTTTGCCTTGGGAAACGTGAAGCGAAACCATCGATTGAGAAGAAAAGTCCATTTATAGTCACTCATGCCTTCGAAAGCCTTATTACTCGCTTTAAATGCTTTTATAAGCTCATTATTGATTTTAAGTTGAATTTTCTTACATTTTTGGTTAAAACAGATTATAATTGAATGTTTGCCTTGGGAAACGTGAAGCGAAAGCCATCGATTGAGAAGAAAAGTCCATTTATAGTTACTCATGCCTTCGAAAGCCTTATTACTCGCTTTAAATGCTTTTATAAGCTCATTATTGATTTTAAGTTGAATTTTCTTACGTTTTTGGTTAAAACAGATTCTAATTGAATGTTTGCATGGGGAAACGTGAAGCGAAAGCCATCGATTGGGAAGAAAAGTACATTTATAGTCACTCATACCTTCGAAAGCCTTATTACTCGCTTAAAATGGTTTTATAATCGCATTATTGATTTTAAGTTGAATTCTCTTATATTTTTGGTTAAAACAGATTATATTTGAATGTTTGCCTCGAGAAACATGAAGCAAAAGCCATCGATCGATAAGAAAAGTCCAGTTATAGTCACTCATGCCTTCGAAAGCCTTATTACTCGTTTTAAATGCTTTTATAATCTCATTATTGATTTTAAGTTGAATTTTCTTACATTTTTGGTTAAAACAGATTATAATTGAATGTTTGCCTCGGGAAACGTGAAGCGAAAGCCATCGATTTGAGAAGAAAAGTCCATTTATAGTCGCTCATGCCTTCGAAAGCCTTATTACCCGTTTAAAATGGTTTTATAATCTAATTATTGATTTTATGTTGAATTTTCTTACATTTTTGGTAAAAATAGATTGTAATTAAATGTTTGCCTAAGAAAACATGAAGCGAAAGCCATCGATTGGTAAGAAAAGTCCATTTATAGTCACTCATGCCTTCGAAAGCCTTATTACTCGCTTTAAACGCTTTTATAATCTCATTATTGATTTTAAGTTGAATTTTCTTACATTTTTGGTTAAAACAGATTATAATTGAATGTTTGCCTGGGGAAACGTGAGGCGAAAGCCATCGATTGGGAAGAAAAGTACATTTATAGTCACTCATACCTTCGAAAGCCTTATTACCCGTTTAAAATGGTTTTATAATCTAATTATTGATTTTATGTTGAATTTTCTTACATTTTTTGTTAAAATAGATTGTAATTAAATGTTTGCCTTAGAAAACATGAAGCGAAAGCCATCGATTGGTAAGAAAAGTACATTTATAGTCACTCATGCCTTCGAAAGCCTTATTACTCGCTTTAAACGCTTTTATAATCTCATTATTGATTTTAAGTTGAATTTTCTTACATTTTTGGTTAAAACAGATTATAATTGAATGTTTGCCTCGGGAAACGTGAAGCGAAAGCCATCGATTGAGAAGAAAAGTCCATTTATAGTTACTCATGCCTTCGAAAGCCTTATTACTCGCTTTAAATGCTTTTATAAGCTCATTATTGATTTTAAGTTGAATTTTCTTACATTTTTGGTTAAAACAGATTATAATTGAATGTTTGCCTCGAGAAACGTGAAGCGAAAGCCATCGATTGAGAAGAAAAGTCCATTTATAGTCGCTCATGCCTTCGAAAGCCTTATTACCCGTTTAAAATGGTTTTATAATCTAATTATTGATTTTATGTTGAATTTTCTTACATTTTTCGTTAAAATAGATTGTAATTAAATGTTTGCCTTAGAAAACATGAAGCGAAAGCCATCGATTGGTAAGAAAAGTACATTTATAGTCACTCATGCCTTCGAAAGCCTTATTACTCGCTTTAAACGCTTTTATAATCTCATTATTGATTTTAAGTTGAATTTTCTTACATTTTTGGTTAAAACAGACTATAATTGAATGTTTGCCTCGGGAAACGTGAAGTGAAAGCCATCGATTGAGAAGAAAAGTCCATTTATAGTCACTCATGCCTTCGAAAGCCTTATTACTCGCTTTAAATGCTTTTATAAGCTCATTATTGATTTTAAGTTGAATTTTCTTACATTTTTGGTTAAAACAGATTATAATTGAATGTTTGCCTCGAGAAACGTTAAGCGAAAGCCATCGATTGAGAAGAAAAGTCCATTTATAGTCGCTCATGCCTTCGAAAGCCTTATTACCCGTTTAAAATGGTTTTATAATCTAATTATTGATTTTATGTTGAATTTTCTTACATTTTTGGTTAAAATAGATTGTAATTAAATGTTTGCCTTAGAAAACATGAAGCGAAAGCCATCGATTGGTAAGAAAAGTCCATTTATAGTCACTCATGCCTTCGAAAGCCTTATTACTCGCTTTAAACGCTTTTATAATCTCATTATTGATTTTAAGTTGAATTTTCTTACATTTTTGGTTAAAACATATTATAATTGAATGTTTGCCTCGGGAAACGTGAAGCGAAAGCCATCGATTGAGAAAAAAAGTCCATTTAAAGTCACTCATGCCTACGAAAGCCTTATTACTCGCTTTAAATGCTTTTATAAGCTCATTATTGATTTTAAGTTGAATTTTCTTACATTTTTGGTTAAAACAGATTATAATTGAATGTTTGCCTTGGGAAACGTGAAGCGAAAGCCATCGATTGAGAAGAAAAGTCCATTTATAGTTACTCATGCCTTCGAAAGCCTTATTACTCGCTTTAAATGCTTTTATAAGCTCATTATTGATTTTAAGTTGAATTTTCTTACATTTTTGGTTAAAACAGATTATAATTGAATGTTTGCATGGGGAAACGTGAAGCGAAAGCCATCGATTGGGAAGAAAAGTGCATTTATAGTCACTCATACCTTCGAAAGCCTTATTACTCGCTTAAAATGGTTTTATAATCGCATTATTGATTTTAAGTTGAATTTTCTTATATTTTTGGTTAAAACAGATTATATTTGAATGTTTGCCTCGAGAAACATGAAGCAAAAGCCATCGATCGATAAGAAAAGTCCAGTTATAGTCACTCATGCCTTCGAAAGCCTTATTACTTGTTTTAAATGCTTTTATAAGCTCATTATTGATTTTAGGTTGAATTTTCTTACATTTTTGGTTAAAACAGATTATAATTGAATGTTTGCCTCGGGAAACGTGAAGCGAAAGCCATCGATTGAGAAGAAAAGTCCATTTATAGTCACTCATGCCTTCGAAAGCCTTATTACTCGCTTTCAATACTTTTATAAGCTCATTATTGATTTTAAGTTGAATTTTCTTACATTTTTGGTTAAAACAGATTATAATTGAATGTTTGCCTTGGGAAACGTGAAGCGAAAGCCATCGATTGAGAAGAAAAGTCCATTTATAGTTACTCATGCCTTCGAAAGCTTTATTACTCGCTTTAAATGCTTTTATAAGCTCATTATTGATTTTAAGTTGAATTTTCTTACATTTTTAGTTAAGACAGATTATAATTGAATGTTTGCCTGGGGAAACGTGAAGCGAAAGCCATCGATTGGGAAGAAAAGTACATTTATAGTCACTCATACCTTCGAAAGCCTTATTACTCGCTTAAAATGGTTTTATAATCGCATTATTGATTTTAAGTTGAATTTTCTTATATTTTTGGTTAAAACAGATTATATTTGAATGTTTGCCTCGAGAAACATGAAGCAAAAGCCATCGATCGATAAGAAAAGTCCAGTTATAGTCACTCATGCCTTCGAAGCCTTATTACTCGTTTTAAATGCTTTTATAATCTCATTATTGATTTTAAGTTGAATTTTCTTACATTTTTGGTTAAAACAGATTATAATTGAATGTTTGCCTCGGGAAACGTGAAGCGAAAGCCATCGATTTGAGAAGAAAAGTCCATTTATAGTCGCTTATGCCTTCGAAAGCCTTATTACCCGTTTAAAATGGTTTTATAATCTAATTATTGATTTTATGTTGAATTTTCTTACATTTTTGGTTAAAATAGATTGTAATTAAATGTTTGCCTTAGAAAACATGAAGCGAAAGCCATCGATTGGTAAGAAAAGTCCATTTATAGTCACTCATGCCTTCGAAAGCCTTATTACTCGCTTTAAACGCTTTTATAATCTCATTATTGATTTTAAGTTGAATTTTCTTACATTTTTGGTTAAAACATATTATAATTGAATGTTTGCCTCGGGAAACGTGAAGCGAAAGCCATCGATTGAGAAGAAAAGTCCATTTATAGTCACTCATGCCTTCGAAAGCCTTATTACTCGCTTTAAATGCTTTTATAAGCTCATTATTGATTTTAAGTTGAATTTTCTTACATTTTTGGTTAAAACAGATTATAATTGAATGTTTGCCTTGGGAAACGTGAAGCGAAAGCCATCGATTGAGAAGAAAAGTCCATTTATAGTTACTCATGCCTTCGAAAGCCTTATTACTCGCTTTAAATGCTTTTATAAGCTCATTATTGATTTTAAGTTGAATTTTCTTACATTTTTGGTTAAAACAGATTATAATTGAATGTTTGCATGGGGAAACGTGAAGCGAAAGCCATCGATTGGGAAGAAAAGTACATTTATAGTCACTCATACCTTCGAAAGCCTTATTACTCGCTTAAAATGGTTTTATAATCGCATTATTGATTTTAAGTTGAATTTTCTTATATTTTTGGTTAAAACAGATTATATTTGAATGTTTGCCTCGAGAAACATGAAGCAAAAGCCATCGATCGATAAGAAAAGTCCAGTTATAGTCACTCATGCCTTCGAAAGCCTTATTACTCGTTTTAAATGCTTTTATAATCTCATTATTGATTTTAAGTTGAATTTTCTTACATTTTTGGTTAAAACAGATTATAATTGAATGTTTGCCTCGGGAAACGTGAAGCGAAAGCCATCGATTTGAGAAGAAAAGTCCATTTATAGTCGCTCATGCCTTCGAAAGCCTTATTACCCGTTTAAAATGGTTTTATAATCTAATTATTGATTTTATGTTGAATTTTCTTACATTTTTGGTTAAAATAGATTGTAATTAAATGTTTGCCTAAGAAAACATGAAGCGAAAGCCATCGATTGGTAAGAAAAGTCCATTTATAGTCACTCATGCCTTCGAAAGCCTTATTACTCGCTTTAAACGCTTTTATAATCTCATTATTGATTTTAAGTTGAATTTTCTTATATTTTTGGTTGAAATAGATTATAATTGAATGTTTGCATAGGGAAACGTGAAGCGAAAGCCATCGATTGAGAAGACAAGTCCATTTATAGTCACTCATGCCTTCGAAAGCCTTATTACTCGCTTTAAATGCTTTTATAAGCTCATTATTGATTTTAAGTTGAATTTTCTTACATTTTTGGTTAAAACAGATTATAATTGAATGTTTGCCTCGAGAAACGTTAAGCGAAAGCCATCGATTGAGAAGAAAAGTCCATTATAGTCACTCATGCCTTCGAAAGCCTTATTACTCGCTTTAAATGCTTTTATAATCTCATTATTGATTTTAAGTTGAATTTTCTTACATTTTTGGTTAAAACAGATTATAATTGAATGTTTGCATGGGAAAACGTGAAGCGAAAGCCATCGATTTGGAAGAAAAGTACATTTATAGTCACTCATACCTTCGAAAGCCTTATTACTCGCTTAAAATGGTTTTATAATCGCATTATTGATTTTAAGTTGAATTTTCTTATATTTTTGGTTAAAACAGATTATATTTGAATGTTTGCCTCGAGAAACATGAAGCAAAAGCCATCGATCGATAAGAAAAGTCCAGTTATAGTCACTCATGCCTTCGAAAGCCTTATTACTCGTTTTAAATGCTTTTATAATCTCATTATTGATTTTAAGTTGAATTTTCTTACATTTTTGGTTAAAACAGATTATAATTGAATGTTTGCCTCGGGAAACGTGAAGCGAAAGCCATCGATTTGAGAAGAAAAGTCCATTTATAGTCGCTCATGCCTTCGAAAGCCTTATTACCCGTTTAAAATGGTTTTATAATCTAATTATTGATTTTATGTTGAATTTTCTTACATTTTTGGTTAAAATAGATTGTAATTAAATGTTTGCCTAAGAAAACATGAAGCGAAAGCCATCGATTGGTAAGAAAAGTCCATTTATAGTCACTCATGCCTTCGAAAGCCTTATTACTCGCTTTAAACGCTTTTATAATCTCATTATTGATTTTAAGTTGAATTTTCTTATATTTTTGGTTGAAATAGATTATAATTGAATGTTTGCATAGGGAAACGTGAAGCGAAAGCCATCGATTGAGAAGACAAGTCCATTTATAGTCACTCATGCCTTCGAAAGCCTTATTACTCGCTTTAAATGCTTTTATAAGCTCATTATTGATTTTAAGTTGAATTTTCTTACATTTTTGGTTAAAACAGATTATAATTGAATGTTTGCCTCGAGAAACGTTAAGCGAAAGCCATCGATTGAGAAGAAAAGTCCATTTATAGTCACTCATGCCTTCGAAAGCCTTATTACTCGCTTTAAATGCTTTTATAATCTCATTATTGATTTTAAGTTGAATTTTCTTACATTTTTGGTTAAAACAGATTATAATTGAATGTTTGCATGGGAAAACGTGAAGCGAAAGCCATCGATTTGGAAGAAAAGTACATTTATAGTCACTCATACCTTCGAAAGCCTTATTACTCGCTTAAAATGGTTTTATAATCGCATTATTGATTTTAAGTTGAATTTTCTTATATTTTTGGTTAAAACAGATTATATTTGAATGTTTGCCTCGAGAAACATGAAGCAAAAGCCATCGATCGATAAGAAAAGTCCAGTTATAGTCACTCATGCCTTCGAAAGCCTTATTACTCGTTTTAAATGCTTTTATAATCTCATTATTGATTTTAAGTTGAATTTTCTTACATTTTTGGTTAAAACAGATTATAATTGAATGTTTGCCTCGGGAAACGTGAAGCGAAAGCCATCGATTTGAGAAGAAAAGTCCATTTATAGTCGCTCATGCCTTCGAAAGCCTTATTACCCGTTTAAAATGGTTTTATAATCTAATTATTGATTTTATGTTGAATTTTCTTACATTTTTGGTTAAAATAGATTGTAATTAAATGTTTGCCTTAGAAAACATGAAGCGAAAGCCATCGATTGGTAAGAAAAGTCCATTTATAGTCACTCATGCCTTCGAAAGCCTTATTACTCGCTTTAAAGGCTTTTATAATCTCATTATTGATTTTAAGTTGAATTTTCTTATATTTTTGGTTGAAATAGATTATAATTGAATGTTTGCATAGGGAAACGTGAAGCGAAAGCCATCGATTGAGAAGAAAAGTCCATTTATAGTCACTCATGCCTTCGAAAGACTTATTACTCGCTTAAAATGGTTTTATAATCGCATTATTGATTTTAAGTTGAATTTTCTTATATTTTTGGTTAAAACAGATTATATTTGAATGTTTGCCTCGAGAAACATGAAGCAAAAGCCATCGATCGATAAGAAAACTCCATTTATAGTCACTCATGCCTTCGAAAGCCTTATTACTCGCTTTAAATGCTTTTATAATCTCATTATTGATTTTAAGTTGAATTTTCTTACATTTTTGGTTGAAACAGATTATAATTGAATGTTTGCATAGGGAAACGTGAAGCGAAAGCCATCGATTGAGAAGAAAAGTCCATTTATAGTCACTCATGCCTTCGAAAGCCTTATTACTCGCTTTAAATGCTTTTATAATCTCATTGTAGATTTTAAGTTGAATTTTCTTACATTTTTTGTTGAAACAGATTATATTTGAATGTTTGCCTCGAGAAACGTGAAGCGAAAGCCATCGATTGAGAAGAAAAGTCCATTTATAGTCACTCATGCTTTCGAAAGCCTTATTACTAGCTTTAAATGCTTTTATAAGCTCATTATTGATTTTAGGTTGAATTTTCTTACATTTTTGGTTAAAACAGATTATAATTGAATGTTTGCCTTGGGAAACGTGAAGCGAAACCATCGATTGAGAAGAAAAGTCCATTTATAGTCACTCATGCCTTCGAAAGCCTTATTACTCGCTTTAAATGCTTTTATAAGCTCATTATTGATTTTAAGTTGAAATTTCTTACATTTTTGGTTCAAACAGATTATAATTGAATGTTTGTCTTGGGAAACGTGAAGCGAAAGCCATCGATTGAGAAGAAAAGTCCATTTATAGTTACTCATGCCTTCGAAAGCCTTATTACTCGCTTTAAATGCTTTTATAAGCTCATTATTGATTTTAAGTTGAATTTTCTTACATTTTTGGTTAAAATAGATTGCAATTAAATGTTTTCCTTAGAAAACATGAAGCGAAAGCCATCGATTGGTAAGAAAAGTCCAATTATAGTCACTCATGCCTTCGAAAGCCTTATTACTCGTTTTAAATGCTTTTATAATCTCATTATTGATTTTAAGTTGAATTTTCTTACATTTTTGGTTGAAACAGATTATAATTGAATGTTTGCATAGGGAAACGTGAAGCGAAAGCCATCGATTAGGAAGAAAAGTCCAGTTATTGTCACTCATGCCTTCGAAAGCCTTATTACTCGTTTTAAATGCTTTTATAATCTCATTATTGATTTTAAGTTGAATTTTCTTACATTTTTTGTTAAAACAGATTATAATTGAATGTTTGCCTCGGGAAACGTGAAGCGAAAGCCATCGATTTGAGAAGAAAAGTCCATTTATAGTCGCTCATGCCTTCGAAAGCCTTATTACCCGTTTAAAATGGTTTTATAATCTAATTATTGATTTTATGTTAAATTTTCTTACATTTTTGGTTAAAATAGATTGTAATTAAATGTTTGCCTCGAGAAACATGAAGCAAAGGCCATCGATCGATAAGAAAAGTCCAATTATAGTCACTCATGCCTTCGAAAGCCTTATTACTCGTTTTAAATGCTTTTATAATCTCATTATTGATTTTAAGTTGAATTTTCTTACATTTTTGGTTAAAACAGATTATAATTGAATGTTTGCCTCGGGAAACGTGAAGCGAAAGCCATCGATTTGAGAAGAAAAGTCCATTTATAGTCGCTCATGCCTTCGAAAGCCTTATTACCCGTTTAAAATGGTTTTATAATCTAATTATTGATTTTATGTTGAATTTTCTTACATTTTTGGTTAAAATAGATTGTAATTAAATGTTTGCCTTAGAAAACATGAAGCGAAAGCCATCGATTGATAAGAAAGGTCCATTTATAGTCACTCATGCCTTCGAAAGCCTTATTACTCGCTTTAAACGCTTTTATAATCTCATTATTGATTTTAAGTTGAATTTTCTAATATTTTTGGTTGAAATAGATTATAATTGAATGTTTGCATAGGGAAACGTGAAGCGAAAGCCATCGATTGAGAAGAAAAGTCCATTTATAGTCACTCATGCCTTCTAAAGCCTTATTACTCGCTTTAAATGCTTTTATAAGCTCATTATTGATTTTAAGTTGAATTTTCTTACATTTTTGGTTAAAACAGATTATAATTGAATGTTTGCCTCGAGAAACGTTAAGCGAAAGCCATCGATTGAGAAGAAAAGTCCATTTATAGTCGTTCATGCCTTCGAAAGCCTTATTACCCGTTTAAAATGGTTTTATAATCCAATTATTGATTTTATGTTGAATTTTCTTACATTTTTGGTTAAAATAGATTGTAATTAAATGTTTGCCTTAGAAAACATGAAGCGAAAGCCATCGATTGGTAAGAAAAGTCCATTTATAGTCACTCATGCCTTCGAAAGCCTAATTACTCGCTTTAAACTCTTTTATAATCTCATTATTGATTTTAAGTTGAATTTTCTTACATTTTTGGTTAAAACAGATTATAATTGAATGTTTGCCTTGGGAAACGTGAAGCGAAAGCCATCGATTGAGAAGAAAAGTCCATTTATAGTTACTCATGCCTTCGAAAGCCTTATTACTCGCTTTAAATGCTTTTATAAGCTCATTATTGATTTTAAGTTGAATTTTCTTACATTTTTGGTTAAAACAGATTATAATTGAATGTTTGCCTCGAGAAACGTTAAGCGAAAGCCATCGATTGAGAAGAAAAGTCCATTTATAGTCGTTCATGCCTTCGAAAGCCTTATTACCCGTTTAAAATGGTTTTATAATCCAATTATTGATTTTATGTTGAATTTTCTTACATTTTTGGTTAAAATAGATTGTAATTAAATGTTTGCCTTAGAAAACATGAAGCGAAAGCCATCGATTGGTAAGAAAAGTCCATTTATAGTCACTCATGCCTTCGAAAGCCTAATTACTCGCTTTAAACTCTTTTATAATCTCATTATTGATTTTAAGTTGAATTTTCTTACATTTTTGGTTAAAACAGATTATAATTGAATGTTTGCCTTGGGAAACGTGAAGCGAAAGCCATCGATTGAGAAGAAAAGTCCATTTATAGTTACTCATGCCTTCGAAAGCCTTATTACTCGCTTTAAATGCTTTTATAAGCTCATTATTGATTTTAAGTTGAATTTTCTTACATTTTTGGTTAAAATAGATTGCAATTAAATGTTTTCCTTAGAAAACATGAAGCGAAAGCCATCGATTGGTAAGAAAAGTCCATTTATAGTCACTCATGCCTTCGAAAGCCTTATTACTCGCTTTAAACGATTTTATAATCTCATTATTGATTTTAAGTTGAATTTTCTTACATTTTTGGTTGAAACCGATTATAATTGAATGTTTGCATAGGGAAACGTGAAGCGAAAGCCATCGATTAGGAAGAAAAGTCCAGTTATTGTCACTCATGCCTTCGAAAGCCTTATTACTCGTTTTAAATGCTTTTATAATCTCATTATTGATTTTAAGTTGAATTTTCTTACATTTTTGGTTAAAACAGATTATAATTGAATGTTTGCCTCGGGAAACGTGAAGCGAAAGCCATCGATTTGAGAAGAAAAGTCCATTTATAGTCGCTCATGCCTTCGAAAGCCTTATTACCCGTTTAAAATGGTTTTATAATCTAATTATTGATTTTATGTTGAATTTTCTTACATTTTTGGTTAAGATAGATTGTAATTAAATGTTTGCCTTAGAAAGCATGAAGCGAAAGCCATCGATTGGTAAGAAAAGTCCAGTTATAGTCACTCATGCCTTCGAAAGCCTTATTACTCGTTTTAAATGTTTTTATAATCTCATTATTGATTTTAAGTTGAATTTTCTTACATTTTTGGTTAAAACAGATTATAATTGAATGTTTGCCTCGGGAAACGTGAAGCGAAAGCCATCGATTTGAGAAGAAAAGTCCATTTATAGTCGCTCATGCCTTCGAAAGCCTTATTACCCGTTTAAAATGGTTTTATAATCTAATTATTGATTTTATGTTGAATTTTCTTACATTTTTGGTTAAAATAGATTGTAATTAAATGTTTGCCTCGAGAAACATGAAGCAAAAGCCATCGATCGATAAGAAAAGTCCAGTTATAGTCACTCATGCCTTCGAAAGCCTTATTACTCGTTTTAAATGCTTTTATAATCTCATTATTGATTTTAAGTTGAATTTTCTTACATTTTTGGTTAAAACAGATTATAATTGAATGTTTGCCTCGGGAAACGTGAAGCGAAAGCCATCGATTTGAGAAGAAAAGTCCATTTATAGTCGCTCATGCCTTCGAAAGCCTTATTACTCGCTTTAAATGCTTTTATAAGCTCATTATTGATTTTAAGTTGAATTTGCTTACATTTTTGGTTAAAACAGATTATAATTGAATGTTTGCCTCGGGAAACGTGAAGCGAAAGCCATCGATTTGAGAAGAAAAGTCCATTTATAGTCGCTCATGCCTTCGAAAGCCTTATTACCCGTTTAAAATGGTTTTATAATCTAATTATTGATTTTATGTTGAATTTTCTTACATTTTTGGTTAAAATAGATTGTAATTAAATGTTTGCCTTAGAAAACATGAAGCGAAAGCCATCGATTGGTAAGAAAAGTCCATTTATAGTCACTCATGCCTTCGAAAGCCTTATTACTCGCTTTAAACGCTTTTATAATCTCATTATTGATTTTAAGTTGAATTTTCTTACATTTTTGGTTAAAACAGATTATAATTGAATGTTTGCCTCGGGAAACGTGAAGCGAAAGCCATCGATTTGAGAAGAAAAGTCCATTTATAGTCGCTCATGCCTTCGAAAGCCTTATTACCCGTTTAAAATGGTTTTATAATCTAATTATTGATTTTATGTTAAATTTTCTTACATTTTTGGTTAAAATAGATTGTAATTAAATGTTTGCCTCGAGAAACATGAAGCAAAGGCCATCGATCGATAAGAAAAGTCCAATTATAGTCGCTCATGCCTTCGAAAGCCTTATTACTCATTTTAAATGCTTTTATAATCTCATTATTGATTTTAAGTTGAATTTTCTTACATTTTTGGTTAAAACAGATTATAATTGAATGTTTGCCTCGGGAAACGTGAAGCGAAAGCCATCGATTTGAGAAGAAAAGTCCATTTATAGTCGCTCATGCCTTCGAAAGCCTTATTACCCGTTTAAAATGGTTTTATAATCTAATTATTGATTTTATGTTGAATTTTCTTACATTTTTGGTTAAAATAGATTGTAATTAAATGTTTGCCTTAGAAAACATGAAGCGAAAGCCATCGATTGATAAGAAAGGTCCATTTATAGTCACTCATGCCTTCGAAAGCCTTATTACTCGCTTTAAACGCTTTTATAATCTCATTATTGATTTTAAGTTGAATTTTCTTATATTTTTGGTTGAAATAGATTATAATTGAATGTTTGCATAGGGAAACGTGAAGCGAAAGCCATCGATTGAGAAGAAAAGTCCATTTATAGTCACTCATGCCTTCTAAAGCCTTATTACTCGCTTTAAATGCTTTTATAAGCTCATTATTGATTTTAAGTTGAATTTTCTTACATTTTTGGTTAAAACAGATTATAATTGAATGTTTGCCTAGAGAAACGTTAAGCGAAAGCCATCGATTGAGAAGAAAAGTCCATTTATAGTCGTTCATGCCTTCGAAAGCCTTATTACCCGTTTAAAATGGTTTTATAATCCAATTATTGATTTTATGTTGAATTTTCTTACATTTTTGGTTAAAATAGATTGTAATTAAATGTTTGCCTTAGAAAACATGAAGCGAAAGCCATCGATTGGTAAGAAAAGTCCATTTATAGTCACTCATGCCTTCGAAAGCCTAATTACTCGCTTTAAACTCTTTTATAATCTCATTATTGATTTTAAGTTGAATTTTCTTACATTTTTGGTTAAAACAGATTATAATTGAATGTTTGCCTTGGGAAACGTGAAGCGAAAGCCATCGATTGAGAAGAAAAGTCCATTTATAGTTACTCATGCCTTCGAAAGCCTTATTACTCGCTTTAAATGCTTTTATAAGCTCATTATTGATTTTAAGTTGAATTTTCTTACATTTTTGGTTAAAATAGATTGCAATTAAATGTTTTCCTTAGAAAACATGAAGCGAAAGCCATCGATTGGTAAGAAAAGTCCATTTATAGTCACTCATGCCTTCGAAAGCCTTATTACTCGCTTTAAACGATTTTATAATCTCATTATTGATTTTAAGTTGAATTTTCTTACATTTTTGGTTGAAACCGATTATAATTGAATGTTTGCATAGGGAAACGTGAAGCGAAAGCCATCGATTAGGAAGAAAAGTCCAGTTATTGTCACTCATGCCTTCGAAAGCCTTATTACTCGTTTTAAATGCTTTTATAATCTCATTATTGATTTTAAGTTGAATTTTCTTACATTTTTGGTTAAAACAGATTATAATTGAATGTTTGCCTCGGGAAACGTGAAGCGAAAGCCATCGATTTGAGAAGAAAAGTCCATTTATAGTCGCTCATGCCTTCGAAAGCCTTATTACCCGTTTAAAATGGTTTTATAATCTAATTATTGATTTTATGTTGAATTTTCTTACATTTTTGGTTAAGATAGATTGTAATTAAATGTTTGCCTTAGAAAGCATGAAGCGAAAGCCATCGATTGGTAAGAAAAGTCCAGTTATAGTCACTCATGCCTTCGAAAGCCTTATTACTCGTTTTAAATGTTTTTATAATCTCATTATTGATTTTAAGTTGAATTTTCTTACATTTTTGGTTAAAACAGATTATAATTGAATGTTTGCCTCGGGAAACGTGAAGCGAAAGCCATCGATTTGAGAAGAAAAGTCCATTTATAGTCGCTCATGCCTTCGAAAGCCTTATTACCCGTTTAAAATGGTTTTATAATCTAATTATTGATTTTATGTTGAATTTTCTTACATTTTTGGTTAAAATAGATTGTAATTAAATGTTTGCCTCGAGAAACATGAAGCAAAAGCCATCGATCGATAAGAAAAGTCCAGTTATAGTCACTCATGCCTTCGAAAGCCTTATTACTCGTTTTAAATGCTTTTATAATCTCATTATTGATTTTAAGTTGAATTTTCTTACATTTTTGGTTAAAACAGATTATAATTGAATGTTTGCCTCGGGAAACGTGAAGCGAAAGCCATCGATTTGAGAAGAAAAGTCCATTTATAGTCGCTCATGCCTTCGAAAGCCTTATTACTCGCTTTAAATGCTTTTATAAGCTCATTATTGATTTTAAGTTGAATTTGCTTACATTTTTGGTTAAAACAGATTATAATTGAATGTTTGCCTCGGGAAACGTGAAGCGAAAGCCATCGATTTGAGAAGAAAAGTCCATTTATAGTCGCTCATGCCTTCGAAAGCCTTATTACCCGTTTAAAATGGTTTTATAATCTAATTATTGATTTTATGTTGAATTTTCTTACATTTTTGGTTAAAATAGATTGTAATTAAATGTTTGCCTTAGAAAACATGAAGCGAAAGCCATCGATTGGTAAGAAAAGTCCATTTATAGTCACTCATGCCTTCGAAAGCCTTATTACTCGCTTTAAACGCTTTTATAATCTCATTATTGATTTTAAGTTGAATTTTCTTACATTTTTGGTTAAAACAGATTATAATTGAATGTTTGCCTCGGGAAACGTGAAGCGAAAGCCATCGATTTGAGAAGAAAAGTCCATTTATAGTCGCTCATGCCTTCGAAAGCCTTATTACCCGTTTAAAATGGTTTTATAATCTAATTATTGATTTTATGTTAAACTTTCTTACATTTTTGGTTAAAATAGATTGTAATTAAATGTTTGCCTCGAGAAACATGAAGCAAAGGCCATCGATCGATAAGAAAAGTCCAATTATAGTCGCTCATGCCTTCGAAAGCCTTATTACTCATTTTAAATGCTTTTATAATCTCATTATTGATTTTAAGTTGAATTTTCTTACATTTTTGGTTAAAACAGATTATAATTGAATGTTTGCCTCGGGAAACGTGAAGCGAAAGCCATCGATTTGAGAAGTAAAGTCCATTTATAGTCGCTCATGCCTTCGAAAGCCTTATTACCCGTTTAAAATGGTTTTATAATCTAATTATTGATTTTATGTTGAATTTTCTTACATTTTTGGTTAAAATAGATTGTAATTAAATGTTTGCCTTAGAAAACATGAAGCGAAAGCCATCGATTGATAAGAAAGGTCCATTTATAGTCACTCATGCCTTCGAAAGCCTTATTACTCGCTTTAAACGCTTTTATAATCTCATTATTGATTTTAAGTTGAATTTTCTTATATTTTTGGTTGAAATAGATTATAATTGAATGTTTGCATAGGGAAACGTGAAGCGAAAGCCATCGATTGAGAAGAAAAGTCCATTTATAGTCACTCATGCCTTCTAAAGCCTTATTACTCGCTTTAAATGCTTTTATAAGCTCATTATTGATTTTAAGTTGAATTTTCTTACATTTTTGGTTAAAACAGATTATAATTGAATGTTTGCCTAGAGAAACGTTAAGCGAAAGCCATCGATTGAGAAGAAAAGTCCATTTATAGTCGTTCATGCCTTCGAAAGCCTTATTACCCGTTTAAAATGGTTTTATAATCCAATTATTGATTTTATGTTGAATTTTCTTACATTTTTGGTTAAAATAGATTGTAATTAAATGTTTGCCTTAGAAAACATGAAGCGAAAGCCATCGATTGGTAAGAAAAGTCCATTTATAGTCACTCATGCCTTCGAAAGCCTAATTACTCGCTTTAAACTCTTTTATAATCTCATTATTGATTTTAAGTTGAATTTTCTTACATTTTTGGTTAAAACAGATTATAATTGAATGTTTGCCTTGGGAAACGTGAAGCGAAAGCCATCGATTGAGAAGAAAAGTCCATTTATAGTTACTCATGCCTTCGAAAGCCTTATTACTCGCTTTAAATGCTTTTATAAGCTCATTATTGATTTTAAGTTGAATTTTCTTACATTTTTGGTTAAAATAGATTGCAATTAAATGTTTTCCTTAGAAAACATGAAGCGAAAGCCATCGATTGGTAAGAAAAGTCCATTTATAGTCACTCATGCCTTCGAAAGCCTTATTACTCGCTTTAAACGATTTTATAATCTCATTATTGATTTTAAGTTGAATTTTCTTACATTTTTGGTTGAAACCGATTATAATTGAATGTTTGCATAGGGAAACGTGAAGCGAAAGCCATCGATTAGGAAGAAAAGTCCAGTTATTGTCACTCATGCCTTCGAAAGCCTTATTACTCGTTTTAAATGCTTTTATAATCTCATTATTGATTTTAAGTTGAATTTTCTTACATTTTTGGTTAAAACAGATTATAATTGAATGTTTGCCTCGGGAAACGTGAAGCGAAAGCCATCGATTTGAGAAGAAAAGTCCATTTATAGTCGCTCATGCCTTCGAAAGCCTTATTACCCGTTTAAAATGGTTTTATAATCTAATTATTGATTTTATGTTGAATTTTCTTACATTTTTGGTTAAGATAGATTGTAATTAAATGTTTGCCTTAGAAAGCATGAAGCGAAAGCCATCGATTGGTAAGAAAAGTCCAGTTATAGTCACTCATGCCTTCGAAAGCCTTATTACTCGTTTTAAATGTTTTTATAATCTCATTATTGATTTTAAGTTGAATTTTCTTACATTTTTGGTTAAAACAGATTATAATTGAATGTTTGCCTCGGGAAACGTGAAGCGAAAGCCATCGATTTGAGAAGAAAAGTCCATTTATAGTCGCTCATGCCTTCGAAAGCCTTATTACCCGTTTAAAATGGTTTTATAATCTAATTATTGATTTTATGTTGAATTTTCTTACATTTTTGGTTAAAATAGATTGTAATTAAATGTTTGCCTCGAGAAACATGAAGCAAAAGCCATCGATCGATAAGAAAAGTCCAGTTATAGTCACTCATGCCTTCGAAAGCCTTATTACTCGTTTTAAATGCTTTTATAATCTCATTATTGATTTTAAGTTGAATTTTCTTACATTTTTGGTTAAAACAGATTATAATTGAATGTTTGCCTCGGGAAACGTGAAGCGAAAGCCATCGATTTGAGAAGAAAAGTCCATTTATAGTCGCTCATGCCTTCGAAAGCCTTATTACTCGCTTTAAATGCTTTTATAAGCTCATTATTGATTTTAAGTTGAATTTGCTTACATTTTTGGTTAAAACAGATTATAATTGAATGTTTGCCTCGGGAAACGTGAAGCGAAAGCCATCGATTTGAGAAGAAAAGTCCATTTATAGTCGCTCATGCCTTCGAAAGCCTTATTACCCGTTTAAAATGGTTTTATAATCTAATTATTGATTTTATGTTGAATTTTCTTACATTTTTGGTTAAAATAGATTGTAATTAAATGTTTGCCTTAGAAAACATGAAGCGAAAGCCATCGATTGGTAAGAAAAGTCCATTTATAGTCACTCATGCCTTCGAAAGCCTTATTACTCGCTTTAAACGCTTTTATAATCTCATTATTGATTTTAAGTTGAATTTTCTTACATTTTTGGTTAAAACAGATTATAATTGAATGTTTGCCTCGGGAAACGTGAAGCGAAAGCCATCGATTTGAGAAGAAAAGTCCATTTATAGTCGCTCATGCCTTCGAAAGCCTTATTACCCGTTTAAAATGGTTTTATAATCTAATTATTGATTTTATGTTAAATTTTCTTACATTTTTGGTTAAAATAGATTGTAATTAAATGTTTGCCTCGAGAAACATGAAGCAAAGGCCATCGATCGATAAGAAAAGTCCAATTATAGTCGCTCATGCCTTCGAAAGCCTTATTACTCATTTTAAATGCTTTTATAATCTCATTATTGATTTTAAGTTGAATTTTCTTACATTTTTGGTTAAAACAGATTATAATTGAATGTTTGCCTCGGGAAACGTGAAGCGAAAGCCATCGATTTGAGAAGAAAAGTCCATTTATAGTCGCTCATGCCTTCGAAAGCCTTATTACCCGTTTAAAATGGTTTTATAATCTAATTATTGATTTTATGTTGAATTTTCTTACATTTTTGGTTAAAATAGATTGTAATTAAATGTTTGCCTTAGAAAACATGAAGCGAAAGCCATCGATTGATAAGAAAGGTCCATTTATAGTCACTCATGCCTTCGAAAGCCTTATTACTCGCTTTAAACGCTTTTATAATCTCATTATTGATTTTAAGTTGAATTTTCTTATATTTTTGGTTGAAATAGATTATAATTGAATGTTTGCATAGGGAAACGTGAAGCGAAAGCCATCGATTGAGAAGAAAAGTCCATTTATAGTCACTCATGCCTTCTAAAGCCTTATTACTCGCTTTAAATGCTTTTATAAGCTCATTATTGATTTTAAGTTGAATTTTCTTACATTTTTGGTTAAAACAGATTATAATTGAATGTTTGCCTAGAGAAACGTTAAGCGAAAGCCATCGATTGAGAAGAAAAGTCCATTTATAGTCGTTCATGCCTTCGAAAGCCTTATTACCCGTTTAAAATGGTTTTATAATCCAATTATTGATTTTATGTTGAATTTTCTTACATTTTTGGTTAAAATAGATTGTAATTAAATGTTTGCCTTAGAAAACATGAAGCGAAAGCCATCGATTGGTAAGAAAAGTCCATTTATAGTCACTCATGCCTTCGAAAGCCTAATTACTCGCTTTAAACTCTTTTATAATCTCATTATTGATTTTAAGTTGAATTTTCTTACATTTTTGGTTAAAACAGATTATAATTGAATGTTTGCCTTGGGAAACGTGAAGCGAAAGCCATCGATTGAGAAGAAAAGTCCATTTATAGTTACTCATGCCTTCGAAAGCCTTATTACTCGCTTTAAATGCTTTTATAAGCTCATTATTGATTTTAAGTTGAATTTTCTTACATTTTTGGTTAAAATAGATTGCAATTAAATGTTTTCCTTAGAAAACATGAAGCGAAAGCCATCGATTGGTAAGAAAAGTCCATTTATAGTCACTCATGCCTTCGAAAGCCTTATTACTCGCTTTAAACGATTTTATAATCTCATTATTGATTTTAAGTTGAATTTTCTTACATTTTTGGTTGAAACCGATTATAATTGAATGTTTGCATAGGGAAACGTGAAGCGAAAGCCATCGATTAGGAAGAAAAGTCCAGTTATTGTCACTCATGCCTTCGAAAGCCTTATTACTCGTTTTAAATGCTTTTATAATCTCATTATTGATTTTAAGTTGAATTTTCTTACATTTTTGGTTAAAACAGATTATAATTGAATGTTTGCCTCGGGAAACGTGAAGCGAAAGCCATCGATTTGAGAAGAAAAGTCCATTTATAGTCGCTCATGCCTTCGAAAGCCTTATTACCCGTTTAAAATGGTTTTATAATCTAATTATTGATTTTATGTTGAATTTTCTTACATTTTTGGTTAAGATAGATTGTAATTAAATGTTTGCCTTAGAAAGCATGAAGCGAAAGCCATCGATTGGTAAGAAAAGTCCAGTTATAGTCACTCATGCCTTCGAAAGCCTTATTACTCGTTTTAAATGTTTTTATAATCTCATTATTGATTTTAAGTTGAATTTTCTTACATTTTTGGTTAAAACAGATTATAATTGAATGTTTGCCTCGGGAAACGTGAAGCGAAAGCCATCGATTTGAGAAGAAAAGTCCATTTATAGTCGCTCATGCCTTCGAAAGCCTTATTACCCGTTTAAAATGGTTTTATAATCTAATTATTGATTTTATGTTGAATTTTCTTACATTTTTGGTTAAAATAGATTGTAATTAAATGTTTGCCTCGAGAAACATGAAGCAAAAGCCATCGATCGATAAGAAAAGTCCAGTTATAGTCACTCATGCCTTCGAAAGCCTTATTACTCGTTTTAAATGCTTTTATAATCTCATTATTGATTTTAAGTTGAATTTTCTTACATTTTTGGTTAAAACAGATTATAATTGAATGTTTGCCTCGGGAAACGTGAAGCGAAAGCCATCGATTTGAGAAGAAAAGTCCATTTATAGTCGCTCATGCCTTCGAAAGCCTTATTACTCGCTTTAAATGCTTTTATAAGCTCATTATTGATTTTAAGTTGAATTTGCTTACATTTTTGGTTAAAACAGATTATAATTGAATGTTTGCCTCGGGAAACGTGAAGCGAAAGCCATCGATTTGAGAAGAAAAGTCCATTTATAGTCGCTCATGCCTTCGAAAGCCTTATTACCCGTTTAAAATGGTTTTATAATCTAATTATTGATTTTATGTTGAATTTTCTTACATTTTTGGTTAAAATAGATTGTAATTAAATGTTTGCCTTAGAAAACATGAAGCGAAAGCCATCGATTGGTAAGAAAAGTCCATTTATAGTCACTCATGCCTTCGAAAGCCTTATTACTCGCTTTAAACGCTTTTATAATCTCATTATTGATTTTAAGTTGAATTTTCTTACATTTTTGGTTAAAACAGATTATAATTGAATGTTTGCCTCGGGAAACGTGAAGCGAAAGCCATCGATTTGAGAAGAAAAGTCCATTTATAGTCGCTCATGCCTTCGAAAGCCTTATTACCCGTTTAAAATGGTTTTATAATCTAATTATTGATTTTATGTTAAACTTTCTTACATTTTTGGTTAAAATAGATTGTAATTAAATGTTTGCCTCGAGAAACATGAAGCAAAGGCCATCGATCGATAAGAAAAGTCCAATTATAGTCGCTCATGCCTTCGAAAGCCTTATTACTCATTTTAAATGCTTTTATAATCTCATTATTGATTTTAAGTTGAATTTTCTTACATTTTTGGTTAAAACAGATTATAATTGAATGTTTGCCTCGGGAAACGTGAAGCGAAAGCCATCGATTTGAGAAGTAAAGTCCATTTATAGTCGCTCATGCCTTCGAAAGCCTTATTACCCGTTTAAAATGGTTTTATAATCTAATTATTGATTTTATGTTGAATTTTCTTACATTTTTGGTTAAAATAGATTGTAATTAAATGTTTGCCTTAGAAAACATGAAGCGAAAGCCATCGATTGATAAGAAAGGTCCATTTATAGTCACTCATGCCTTCGAAAGCCTTATTACTCGCTTTAAACGCTTTTATAATCTCATTATTGATTTTAAGTTGAATTTTCTTATATTTTTGGTTGAAATAGATTATAATTGAATGTTTGCATAGGGAAACGTGAAGCGAAAGCCATCGATTGAGAAGAAAAGTCCATTTATAGTCACTCATGCCTTCTAAAGCCTTATTACTCGCTTTAAATGCTTTTATAAGCTCATTATTGATTTTAAGTTGAATTTTCTTACATTTTTGGTTAAAACAGATTATAATTGAATGTTTGCCTAGAGAAACGTTAAGCGAAAGCCATCGATTGAGAAGAAAAGTCCATTTATAGTCGTTCATGCCTTCGAAAGCCTTATTACCCGTTTAAAATGGTTTTATAATCCAATTATTGATTTTATGTTGAATTTTCTTACATTTTTGGTTAAAATAGATTGTAATTAAATGTTTGCCTTAGAAAACATGAAGCGAAAGCCATCGATTGGTAAGAAAAGTCCATTTATAGTCACTCATGCCTTCGAAAGCCTAATTACTCGCTTTAAACTCTTTTATAATCTCATTATTGATTTTAAGTTGAATTTTCTTACATTTTTGGTTAAAACAGATTATAATTGAATGTTTGCCTTGGGAAACGTGAAGCGAAAGCCATCGATTGAGAAGAAAAGTCCATTTATAGTTACTCATGCCTTCGAAAGCCTTATTACTCGCTTTAAATGCTTTTATAAGCTCATTATTGATTTTAAGTTGAATTTTCTTACATTTTTGGTTAAAATAGATTGCAATTAAATGTTTTCCTTAGAAAACATGAAGCGAAAGCCATCGATTGGTAAGAAAAGTCCATTTATAGTCACTCATGCCTTCGAAAGCCTTATTACTCGCTTTAAACGATTTTATAATCTCATTATTGATTTTAAGTTGAATTTTCTTACATTTTTGGTTGAAACCGATTATAATTGAATGTTTGCATAGGGAAACGTGAAGCGAAAGCCATCGATTAGGAAGAAAAGTCCAGTTATTGTCACTCATGCCTTCGAAAGCCTTATTACTCGTTTTAAATGCTTTTATAATCTCATTATTGATTTTAAGTTGAATTTTCTTACATTTTTGGTTAAAACAGATTATAATTGAATGTTTGCCTCGGGAAACGTGAAGCGAAAGCCATCGATTTGAGAAGAAAAGTCCATTTATAGTCGCTCATGCCTTCGAAAGCCTTATTACCCGTTTAAAATGGTTTTATAATCTAATTATTGATTTTATGTTGAATTTTCTTACATTTTTGGTTAAGATAGATTGTAATTAAATGTTTGCCTTAGAAAACATGAAGCGAAAGCCATCGATTGGTAAGAAAAGTCCAGTTATAGTCACTCATGCCTTCGAAAGCCTTATTACTCGTTTTAAATGTTTTTATAATCTCATTATTGATTTTAAGTTGAATTTTCTTACATTTTTGGTTAAAACAGATTATAATTGAATGTTTGCCTCGGGAAACGTGAAGCGAAAGCCATCGATTTGAGAAGAAAAGTCCATTTATAGTCGCTCATGCCTTCGAAAGCCTTATTACCCGTTTAAAATGGTTTTATAATCTAATTATTGATTTTATGTTGAATTTTCTTACATTTTTGGTTAAAATAGATTGTAATTAAATGTTTGCCTCGAGAAACATGAAGCAAAAGCCATCGATCGATAAGAAAAGTCCAGTTATAGTCACTCATGCCTTCGAAAGCCTTATTACTCGTTTTAAATGCTTTTATAATCTCATTATTGATTTTAAGTTGAATTTTCTTACATTTTTGGTTAAAACAGATTATAATTGAATATTTGCCTCGGGAAACGTGAAGCGAAAGCCATCGATTTGAGAAGAAAAGTCCATTTATAGTCGCTCATGCCTTCGAAAGCCTTATTACTCGCTTTAAATGCTTTTATAAGCTCATTATTGATTTTAAGTTGAATTTGCTTACATTTTTGGTTAAAACAGATTATAATTGAATGTTTGCCTCGGGAAACGTGAAGCGAAAGCCATCGATTTGAGAAGAAAAGTCCATTTATAGTCGCTCATGCCTTCGAAAGCCTTATTACCCGTTTAAAATGGTTTTATAATCTAATTATTGATTTTATGTTGAATTTTCTTACATTTTTGGTTAAAATAGATTGTAATTAAATGTTTGCCTTAGAAAACATGAAGCGAAAGCCATCGATTGATAAGAAAGGTCCATTTCTAGTCACTCATGCCTTCGAAAGCCTTATTACTCGCTTTAAACGCTTTTATAATCTCATTATTGATTTTAAGTTGAATTTTCTTATATTTTTGGTTGAAATAGATTATAATTGAATGTTTGCATAGGGAAACGTGAAGCGAAAGCCATCGATTGAGAAGAAAAGTCCATTTATAGTCACTCATGCCTTCTAAAGCCTTATTACTCGCTTTAAATGCTTTTATAAGCTCATTATTGATTTTAAGTTGAATTTTCTTACATTTTTGGTTAAAACAGATTATAATTGAATGTTTGCCTCGAGAAACGTTAAGCGAAAGCCATCGATTGAGAAGAAAAGTCCATTTATAGTCGCTCTTGCCTTCGAAAGCCTTATTACCCGTTTAAAATGGTTTTATAATCTAATTATTGATTTTATGTTGAATTTTCTTACATTTTTGGTTAAAATAGATTGTAATTAAATGTTTGCCTTAGAAAACATGAAGCGAAAGCCATCGATTGGTAAGAAAAGTCCATTTATAGTCACTCATGCCTTCGAAAGCCTAATTACTCGCTTTAAACTCTTTTATAATCTCATTATTGATTTTAAGTTGAATTTTCTTACATTTTTGGTTAAAACAGATTATAATTGAATGTTTGCCTTGGGAAACGTGAAGCGAAAGCCATCGATTGAGAAGAAAAGTCCATTTATAGTTACTCATGCCTTCGAAAGCCTTATTACTCGCATTAAATGCTTTTATAAGCTCATTATTGATTTTAAGTTGAATTTTCTTACATTTTTGGTTAAAATAGATTGCAATTAAATGTTTTCCTTAGAAAACATGAAGCGAAAGCCATCGATTGGTAAGAAAAGTCCATTTATAGTCACTCATGCCTTCGAAAGCCTTATTACTCGCTTTAAACGATTTTATAATCTCATTATTGATTTTAAGTTGAATTTTCTTACATTTTTGGTTGAAACCGATTATAATTGAATGTTTGCATAGGGAAACGTGAAGCGAAAGCCATCGATTAGGAAGAAAAGTCCAGTTATAGTCACTCATGCCTTCGAAAGCCTTATTACTCGTTTTAAATGCTTTTATAATCTCATTATTGATTTTAAGTTGAATTTTCTTACATTTTTGGTTAAAACAGATTATAATTGAATGTTTGCCTTGGGAAACGTGAAGCGAAAGCCATGGATTTGAGAAGAAAAGTCCATTTATAGTCGCTCATGCCTTCGAAAGCCTTATTACCCGTTTAAAATGGTTTTATAATCTAATTATTGATTTTATGTTGAATTTTCTTACATTTTTGGTTAAAATAGATTGTAATTAAATGTTTGCCTTAGAAAACATGAAGCGAAAGCCATCGATTGATAAGAAAGGTCCATTTCTAGTCACTCATGCCTTCGAAAGCCTTATTACTCGCTTTAAACGCTTTTATAATCTCATTATTGATTTTAAGTTGAATTTTCTTATATTTTTGGTTGAAATAGATTATAATTGAATGTTTGCATAGGGAACCGTGAAGCGAAAGCCATCGATTGAGAAGAAAAGTCCATTTATAGTCACTCATGCCTTCTAAAGCCTTATTACTCGCTTTAAATGCTTTTATAAGCTCATTATTGATTTTAAGTTGAATTTTCTTACATTTTTGGTTAAAACAGATTATAATTGAATGTTTGCCTCGAGAAACGTTAAGCGAAAGCCATCGATTGAGAAGAAAAGTCCATTTATAGTCGCTCTTGCCTTCGAAAGCCTTATTACCCGTTTAAAATGGTTTTATAATCTAATTATTGATTTTATGTTGAATTTTCTTACATTTTTGGTTAAAATAGATTGTAATTAAATGTTTGCCTTAGAAAACATGAAGCGAAAGCCATCGATTGGTAAGAAAAGTCCATTTATAGTCACTCATGCCTTCGAAAGCCTAATTACTCGCTTTAAACTCTTTTATAATCTCATTATTGATTTTAAGTTGAATTTTCTTACATTTTTGGTTAAAACAGATTATAATTGAATGTTTGCCTTGGGAAACGTGAAGCGAAAGCCATCGATTGAGAAGAAAAGTCCATTTATAGTTACTCATGCCTTCGAAAGCCTTATTACTCGCATTAAATGCTTTTATAAGCTCATTATTGATTTTAAGTTGAATTTTCTTACATTTTTGGTTAAAATAGATTGCAATTAAATGTTTTCCTTAGAAAACATGAAGCGAAAGCCATCGATTGGTAAGAAAAGTCCATTTATAGTCACTCATGCCTTCGAAAGCCTTATTACTCGCTTTAAACGATTTTATAATCTCATTATTGATTTTAAGTTGAATTTTCTTACATTTTTGGTTGAAACCGATTATAATTGAATGTTTGCATAGGGAAACGTGAAGCGAAAGCCATCGATTAGGAAGAAAAGTCCAGTTATAGTCACTCATGCCTTCGAAAGCCTTATTACTCGTTTTAAATGCTTTTATAATCTCATTATTGATTTTAAGTTGAATTTTCTTACATTTTTGGTTAAAACAGATTATAATTGAATGTTTGCCTCGGGAAACGTGAAGCGAAAGCCATCGATTTGAGAAGAAAAGTCCATTTATAGTCGCTCATGCCTTCGAAAGCCTTATTACCCGTTTAAAATGGTTTTATAATCTAATTATTGATTTTATGTTGAATTTTCTTACATTTTTGGTTAAAATAGATTGTAATTAAATGTTTGCCTTAGAAAACATGAAGCGAAAGCCATCGATTGATAAGAAAGGTCCATTTCTAGTCACTCATGCCTTCGAAAGCCTTATTACTCGCTTTAAACGCTTTTATAATCTCATTATTGATTTTAAGTTGAATTTTCTTATATTTTTGGTTGAAATAGATTATAATTGAATGTTTGCATAGGGAAACGTGAAGCGAAAGCCATCGATTGAGAAGAAAAGTCCATTTATAGTCACTCATGCCTTCTAAAGCCTTATTACTCGCTTTAAATGCTTTTATAAGCTCATTATTGATTTTAAGTTGAATTTTCTTACATTTTTGGTCAAAACAGATTATAATTGAATGTTTGCCTCGAGAAACGTTAAGCGAAAGCCATCGATTGAGAAGAAAAGTCCATTTATAGTCGCTCTTGCCTTCGAAAGCCTTATTACCCGTTTAAAATGGTTTTATAATCTAATTATTGATTTTATGTTGAATTTTCTTACATTTTTGGTTAAAATAGATTGTAATTAAATGTTTGCCTTAGAAAACATGAAGCGAAAGCCATCGATTGGTAAGAAAAGTCCATTTATAGTCACTCATGCCTTCGAAAGCCTAATTACTCGCTTTAAACTCTTTTATAATCTCATTATTGATTTTAAGTTGAATTTTCTTACATTTTTGGTTAAAACAGATTATAATTGAATGTTTGCCTTGGGAAACGTGAAGCGAAAGCCATCGATTGAGAAGAAAAGTCCATTTATAGTTACTCATGCCTTCGAAAGCCTTATTACTCGCATTAAATGCTTTTATAAGCTCATTATTGATTTTAAGTTGAATTTTCTTACATTTTTGGTTAAAATAGATTGCAATTAAATGTTTTCCTTAGAAAACATGAAGCGAAAGCCATCGATTGGTAAGAAAAGTCCATTTATAGTCACTCATGCCTTCGAAAGCCTTATTACTCGCTTTAAACGATTTTATAATCTCATTATTGATTTTAAGTTGAATTTTCTTACATTTTTGGTTGAAACCGATTATAATTGAATGTTTGCATAGGGAAACGTGAAGCGAAAGCCATCGATTGGTAAGAAAAGTCCAGTTATAGTCACTCATGCCTTCGAAAGCCTTATTACTCGTTTTAAATGTTTTTATAATCTCATTATTGATTTTAAGTTGAATTTTCTTACATTTTTGGTTAAAACAGATTATAATTGAATGTTTACCTCGGGAAACGTGAAGCGAAAGCCATCGATTTGAGAAGAAAAGTCCATTTATAGTCGCTCATGCCTTCGAAAGCCTTATTACCCGTTTAAAATGGTTTTATAATCTAATTATTGATTTTATGTTGAATTTTCTTACATTTTTGGTTAAAATAGATTGTAATTAAATGTTTGCCTCGAGAAACATGAAGCAAAAGCCATCGATCGATAAGAAAAGTCCAGTTATAGTCACTCATGCCTTCGAAAGCCTTATTACTCGTTTTAAATGCTTTTATAATCTCATTATTGATTTTAAGTTGAATTTTCTTACATTTTTGGTTAAAACAGATTATAATTGAATGTTTGCCTCGGGAAACGTGAAGCGAAAGCCATCGATTTGAGAAGAAAAGTCCATTTATAGTCGCTCATGCCTTCGAAAGCCTTATTACTCGCTTTAAATGCTTTTATAAGCTCATTATTGATTTTAAGTTGAATTTGCTTACATTTTTGGTTAAAACAGATTATAATTGAATGTTTGCCTCGGGAAACGTGAAGCGAAAGCCATGGATTTGAGAAGAAAAGTCCATTTATAGTCGCTCATGCCTTCGAAAGCCTTATTACCCGTTTAAAATGGTTTTATAATCTAATTATTGATTTTATGTTGAATTTTCTTACATTTTTGGTTAAAATAGATTGTAATTAAATGTTTGCCTTAGAAAACATGAAGCGAAAGCCATCGATTGATAAGAAAGGTCCATTTCTAGTCACTCATGCCTTCGAAAGCCTTATTACTCGCTTTAAACGCTTTTATAATCTCATTATTGATTTTAAGTTGAATTTTCTTATATTTTTGGTTGAAATAGATTATAATTGAATGTTTGCATAGGGAAACGTGAAGCGAAAGCCATCGATTGAGAAGAAAAGTCCATTTATAGTCACTCATGCCTTCTAAAGCCTTATTACTCGCTTTAAATGCTTTTATAAGCTCATTATTGATTTTAAGTTGAATTTTCTTACATTTTTGGTTAAAACAGATTATAATTGAATGTTTGCCTCGAGAAACGTTAAGCGAAAGCCATCGATTGAGAAGAAAAGTCCATTTATAGTCGCTCTTGCCTTCGAAAGCCTTATTACCCGTTTAAAATGGTTTTATAATCTAATTATTGATTTTATGTTGAATTTTCTTACATTTTTGGTTAAAATAGATTGTAATTAAATGTTTGCCTTAGAAAACATGAAGCGAAAGCCATCGATTGGTAAGAAAAGTCCATTTATAGTCACTCATGCCTTCGAAAGCCTAATTACTCGCTTTAAACTCTTTTATAATCTCATTATTGATTTTAAGTTGAATTTTCTTACATTTTTGGTTAAAACAGATTATAATTGAATGTTTGCCTTGGGAAACGTGAAGCGAAAGCCATCGATTGAGAAGAAAAGTCCATTTATAGTTACTCATGCCTTCGAAAGCCTTATTACTCGCATTAAATGCTTTTATAAGCTCATTATTGATTTTAAGTTGAATTTTCTTACATTTTTGGTTAAAATAGATTGCAATTAAATGTTTTCCTTAGAAAACATGAAGCGAAAGCCATCGATTGGTAAGAAAAGTCCATTTATAGTCACTCATGCCTTCGAAAGCCTTATTACTCGCTTTAAACGATTTTATAATCTCATTATTGATTTTAAGTTGAATTTTCTTACATTTTTGGTTGAAACCGATTATAATTGAATGTTTGCATAGGGAAACGTGAAGCGAAAGCCATCGATTAGGAAGAAAAGTCCAGTTATAGTCACTCATGCCTTCGAAAGCCTTATTACTCGTTTTAAATGCTTTTATAATCTCATTATTGATTTTAAGTTGAATTTTCTTACATTTTTGGTTAAAACAGATTATAATTGAATGTTTGCCTCGGGAAACGTGAAGCGAAAGCCATGGATTTGAGAAGAAAAGTCCATTTATAGTCGCTCATGCCTTCGAAAGCCTTATTACCCGTTTAAAATGGTTTTATAATCTAATTATTGATTTTATGTTGAATTTTCTTACATTTTTGGTTAAAATAGATTGTAATTAAATGTTTGCCTTAGAAAACATGAAGCGAAAGCCATCGATTGATAAGAAAGGTCCATTTATAGTCACTCATGCCTTCGAAAGCCTTATTACTCGCTTTAAACGCTTTTATAATCTCATTATTGATTTTAAGTTGAATTTTCTTATATTTTTGGTTGAAATAGATTATAATTGAATGTTTGCATAGGGAACCGTGAAGCGAAAGCCATCGATTGAGAAGAAAAGTCCATTTATAGTCACTCATGCCTTCTAAAGCCTTATTACTCGCTTTAAATGCTTTTATAAGCTCATTATTGATTTTAAGTTGAATTTTCTTACATTTTTGGTCAAAACAGATTATAATTGAATGTTTGCCTCGAGAAACGTTAAGCGAAAGCCATCGATTGAGAAGAAAAGTCCATTTATAGTCGCTCTTGCCTTCGAAAGCCTTATTACCCGTTTAAAATGGTTTTATAATCTAATTATTGATTTTATGTTGAATTTTCTTACATTTTTGGTTAAAATAGATTGTAATTAAATGTTTGCCTTAGAAAACATGAAGCGAAAGCCATCGATTGATAAGAAAGGTCCATTTCTAGTCACTCATGCCTTCGAAAGCCTTATTACTCGCTTTAAACGCTTTTATAATCTCATTATTGATTTTAAGTTGAATTTTCTTATATTTTTGGTTGAAATAGATTATAATTGAATGTTTGCATAGGGAACCGTGAAGCGAAAGCCATCGATTGAGAAGAAAAGTCCATTTATAGTCACTCATGCCTTCTAAAGCCTTATTACTCGCTTTAAATGCTTTTATAAGCTCATTATTGATTTTAAGTTGAATTTTCTTACATTTTTGGTCAAAACAGATTATAATTGAATGTTTGCCTCGAGAAACGTTAAGCGAAAGCCATCGATTGAGAAGAAAAGTCCATTTATAGTCGCTCTTGCCTTCGAAAGCCTTATTACCCGTTTAAAATGGTTTTATAATCTAATTATTGATTTTATGTTGAATTTTCTTACATTTTTGGTTAAAATAGATTGTAATTAAATGTTTGCCTTAGAAAACATGAAGCGAAAGCCATCGATTGATAAGAAAGGTCCATTTCTAGTCACTCATGCCTTCGAAAGCCTTATTACTCGCTTTAAACGCTTTTATAATCTCATTATTGATTTTAAGTTGAATTTTCTTATATTTTTGGTTGAAATAGATTATAATTGAATGTTTGCATAGGGAAACGTGAAGCGAAAGCCATCGATTGAGAAGAAAAGTCTTTATAGTCACTCATGCCTTCTAAAGCCTTATTACTCGCTTTAAATGCTTTTATAAGCTCATTATTGATTTTAAGTTGAATTTTCTTACATTTTTGGTCAAAACAGATTATAATTGAATGTTTGCCTCGAGAAACGTTAAGCGAAAGCCATCGATTGAGAAGAAAAGTCCATTTATAGTCGCTCTTGCCTTCGAAAGCCTTATTACCCGTTTAAAATGGTTTTATAATCTAATTATTGATTTTATGTTGAATTTTCTTACATTTTTGGTTAAAATAGATTGTAATTAAATGTTTGCCTTAGAAAACATGAAGCGAAAGCCATCGATTGGTAAGAAAAGTCCATTTATAGTCACTCATGCCTTCGAAAGCCTAATTACTCGCTTTAAACTCTTTTATAATCTCATTATTGATTTTAAGTTGAATTTTCTTACATTTTTGGTTAAAACAGATTATAATTGAATGTTTGCCTTGGGAAACGTGAAGCGAAAGCCATCGATTGAGAAGAAAAGTCCATTTATAGTTACTCATGCCTTCGAAAGCCTTATTACTCGCATTAAATGCTTTTATAAGCTCATTATTGATTTTAAGTTGAATTTTCTTACATTTTTGGTTAAAATAGATTGCAATTAAATGTTTTCCTTAGAAAACATGAAGCGAAAGCCATCGATTGGTAAGAAAAGTCCATTTATAGTCACTCATGCCTTCGAAAGCCTTATTACTCGCTTTAAACGATTTTATAATCTCATTATTGATTTTAAGTTGAATTTTCTTACATTTTTGGTTGAAACCGATTATAATTGAATGTTTGCATAGGGAAACGTGAAGCGAAAGCCATCGATTAGGAAGAAAAGTCCAGTTATAGTCACTCATGCCTTCGAAAGCCTTATTACTCGTTTTAAATGTTTTTATAATCTCATTATTGATTTTATGTTGAATTTTCTTACATTTTTGGTTAAAACAGATTATAATTGAATGTTTGCCTCGGGAAACGTGAAGCGAAAGCCATCGATTTGAGAAGAAAAGTCCATTTATAGTCGCTCATGCCTTCGAAAGCCTTATTACTCGCTTTAAATGCTTTTATAAGCTCATTATTGATTTTAAGTTGAATTTTCTTACATTTTTGGTTAAAATAGATTGCAATTAAATGTTTTCCTTAGAAAACATGAAGCGAAAGCCATCGATTGGTAAGAAAAGTCCATTTATAGTCACTCATGCCTTCGAAAGCCTTATTACTCGCTTTAAACGATTTTATAATCTCATTATTGATTTTAAGTTGAATTTTCTTACATTTTTGGTTGAAACCGATTATAATTGAATGTTTGCATAGGGAAACGTGAAGCGAAAGCCATCGATTAGGAAGAAAAGTCCAGTTATAGTCACTCATGCCTTCGAAAGCCTTATTACTCGTTTTAAATGCTTTTATAATCTCATTATTGATTTTAAGTTGAATTTTCTTACATTTTTGGTTAAAACAGATTATAATTGAATGTTTGCCTCGGGAAACGTGAAGCGAAAGCCATCGATTTGAGAAGAAAATTCCATTTATAGTCGCTCATGCCTTCGAAAGCCTTATTACCCGTTTAAAATGGTTTTATAATCTAATTATTGATTTTATGTTGAATTTTCTTACATTTTTGGTTAAGATAGATTGTAATTAAATGTTTGCCTTAGAAAACATGAAGCGAAAGCCATCGATTGGTAAGAAAAGTCCAGTTATAGTCACTCATGCCTTCGAAAGCCTTATTACTCGTTTTAAATGTTTTTATAATCTCATTATTGATTTTAAGTTGAATTTTCTTACATTTTTGGTTAAAACAGATTATAATTGAATGTTTGCCTCGGGAAACGTGAAGCGAAAGCCATCGATTTGAGAAGAAAAGTCCATTTATAGTCGCTCATGCCTTCGAAAGCCTTATTACCCGTTTAAAATGGTTTTATAATCTAATTATTGATTTTATGTTGAATTTTCTTACATTTTTGGTTAAAATAGATTGTAATTAAATGTTTGCCTCGAGAAACATGAAGCAAAAGCCATCGATCGATAAGAAAAGTCCAGTTATAGTCACTCATGCCTTCGAAAGCCTTATTACTCGTTTTAAATGCTTTTATAATCTCATTATTGATTTTAAGTTGAATTTTCTTACATTTTTGGTTAAAACAGATTATAATTGAATGTTTGCCTCGGGAAACGTGAAGCGAAAGCCATCGATTTGAGAAGAAAAGTCCATTTATAGTCGCTCATGCCTTCGAAAGCCTTATTACTCGCTTTAAATGCTTTTATAAGCTCATTATTGATTTTAAGTTGAATTTGCTTACATTTTTGGTTAAAACAGATTATAATTGAATGTTTGCCTCGGGAAACGTGAAGCGAAAGCCATCGATTTGAGAAGAAAAGTCCATTTATAGTCGCTCATGCCTTCGAAAGCCTTATTACCCGTTTAAAATGGTTTTATAATCTAATTATTGATTTTATGTTGAATTTTCTTACATTTTTGGTTAAGATAGATTGTAATTAAATGTTTGCCTTAGAAAACATGAAGCGAAAGCCATCGATTGGTAAGAAAAGTCCAGTTATAGTCACTCATGCCTTCGAAAGCCTTATTACTCGTTTTAAATGTTTTTATAATCTCATTATTGATTTTAAGTTGAATTTTCTTACATTTTTGGTTAAAACAGATTATAATTGAATGTTTGCCTCGGGAAACGTGAAGCGAAAGCCATCGATTTGAGAAGAAAAGTCCATTTATAGTCGCTCATGCCTTCGAAAGCCTTATTACCCGTTTAAAATGGTTTTATAATCTAATTATTGATTTTATGTTGAATTTTCTTACATTTTTGGTTAAAATAGATTGTAATTAAATGTTTGCCTCGAGAAACATGAAGCAAAAGCCATCGATCGATAAGAAAAGTCCAGTTATAGTCACTCATGCCTTCGAAAGCCTTATTACTCGTTTTAAATGCTTTTATAATCTCATTATTGATTTTAAGTTGAATTTTCTTACATTTTTGGTTAAAACAGATTATAATTGAATGTTTGCCTCGGGAAACGTGAAGCGAAAGCCATCGATTTGAGAAGAAAAGTCCATTTATAGTCGCTCATGCCTTCGAAAGCCTTATTACTCGCTTTAAATGCTTTTATAATCTCATTATTGATTTTAAGTTGAATTTTCTTACATTTTTGGTTAAAACAGATTATAATTGAATGTTTGCCTCGGGAAACGTGAAGCGAAAGCCATCGATTTGAGAAGAAAAGTCCATTTATAGTCGCTCATGCCTTCGAAAGCCTTATTACCCGTTTAAAATGGTTTTATAATCTAATTATTGATTTTATGTTGAATTTTCTTACATTTTTGGTTAAAATAGATTGTAATTAAATGTTTGCCTCGAGAAACATGAAGCAAAAGCCATCGATCGATAAGAAAAGTCCAGTTATAGTCACTCATGCCTTCGAAAGCCTTATTACTCGTTTTAAATGCTTTTATAATCTCATTATTGATTTTAAGTTGAATTTTCTTACATTTTTGGTTAAAACAGATTATAATTGAATGTTTGCCTCGGGAAACGTGAAGCGAAAGCCATCGATTTGAGAAGAAAAGTCCATTTATAGTCGCTCATGCCTTCGAAAGCCTTATTACCCGTTTAAAATGGTTTTATAATCTAATTATTGATTTTATGTTGAATTTTCTTACATTTTTGGTTAAAATAGATTGTAATTAAATGTTTGCCTCGAGAAACATGAAGCAAAAGCCATCGATCGATAAGAAAAGTCCAGTTATAGTCACTCATGCCTTCGAAAGCCTTATTACTCGTTTTAAATGCTTTTATAATCTCATTATTGATTTTAAGTTGAATTTTCTTACATTTTTGGTTAAAACAGATTATAATTGAATGTTTGCCTCGGGAAACGTGAAGCGAAAGCCATCGATTTGAGAAGAAAAGTCCATTTATAGTCGCTCATGCCTTCGAAAGCCTTATTACCCGTTTAAAATGGTTTTATAATCTAATTATTGATTTTATGTTGAATTTTCTTACATTTTTGGTTAAAATAGATTGTAATTAAATGTTTGCCTTAGAAAACATGAAGCGAAAGCCATCGATTGATAAGAAAGGTCCATTTCTAGTCACTCATGCCTTCGAAAGCCTTATTACTCGCTTTAAACGCTTTTATAATCTCATTATTGATTTTAAGTTGAATTTTCTTATATTTTTGGTTGAAATAGATTATAATTGAATGTTTGCATAGGGAAACGTGAAGCGAAAGCCATCGATTGAGAAGAAAAGTCCATTTATAGTCACTCATGCCTTCTAAAGCCTTATTACTCGCTTTAAATGCTTTTATAAGCTCATTATTGATTTTAAGTTGAATTTTCTTACATTTTTGGTTAAAACAGATTATAATTGAATGTTTGCCTCGAGAAACGTTAAGCGAAAGCCATCGATTGAGAAGAAAAGTCCATTTATAGTCGCTCTTGCCTTCGAAAGCCTTATTACCCGTTTAAAATGGTTTTATAATCTAATTATTGATTTTATGTTGAATTTTCTTACATTTTTGGTTAAAATAGATTGTAATTAAATGTTTGCCTTAGAAAACATGAAGCGAAAGCCATCGATTGGTAAGAAAAGTCCATTTATAGTCACTCATGCCTTCGAAAGCCTAATTACTCGCTTTAAACTCTTTTATAATCTCATTATTGATTTTAAGTTGAATTTTCTTACATTTTTGGTTAAAACAGATTATAATTGAATGTTTGCCTTGGGAAACGTGAAGCGAAAGCCATCGATTGAGAAGAAAAGTCCATTTATAGTTACTCATGCCTTCGAAAGCCTTATTACTCGCATTAAATGCTTTTATAAGCTCATTATTGATTTTAAGTTGAATTTTCTTACATTTTTGGTTAAAATAGATTGCAATTAAATGTTTTCCTTAGAAAACATGAAGCGAAAGCCATCGATTGGTAAGAAAAGTCCATTTATAGTCACTCATGCCTTCGAAAGCCTTATTACTCGCTTTAAACGATTTTATAATCTCATTATTGATTTTAAGTTGAATTTTCTTACATTTTTGGTTGAAACCGATTATAATTGAATGTTTGCATAGGGAAACGTGAAGCGAAAGCCATCGATTGGTAAGAAAAGTCCAGTTATAGTCACTCATGCCTTCGAAAGCCTTATTACTCGTTTTAAATGTTTTTATAATCTCATTATTGATTTTAAGTTGAATTTTCTTACATTTTTGGTTAAAACAGATTATAATTGAATGTTTGCCTCGGGAAACGTGAAGCGAAAGCCATCGATTTGAGAAGAAAAGTCCATTTATAGTCGCTCATGCCTTCGAAAGCCTTATTACCCGTTTAAAATGGTTTTATAATCTAATTATTGATTTTATGTTGAATTTTCTTACATTTTTGGTTAAAATAGATTGTAATTAAATGTTTGCCTCGAGAAACATGAAGCAAAAGCCATCGATCGATAAGAAAAGTCCAGTTATAGTCACTCATGCCTTCGAAAGCCTTATTACTCGTTTTAAATGCTTTTATAATCTCATTATTGATTTTAAGTTGAATTTTCTTACATTTTTGGTTAAAACAGATTATAATTGAATGTTTGCCTCGGGAAACGTGAAGCGAAAGCCATCGATTTGAGAAGAAAAGTCCATTTATAGTCGCTCATGCCTTCGAAAGCCTTATTACTCGCTTTAAATGCTTTTATAAGCTCATTATTGATTTTAAGTTGAATTTGCTTACATTTTTGGTTAAAACAGATTATAATTGAATGTTTGCCTCGGGAAACGTGAAGCGAAAGCCATGGATTTGAGAAGAAAAGTCCATTTATAGTCGCTCATGCCTTCGAAAGCCTTATTACCCGTTTAAAATGGTTTTATAATCTAATTATTGATTTTATGTTGAATTTTCTTACATTTTTGGTTAAAATAGATTGTAATTAAATGTTTGCCTTAGAAAACATGAAGCGAAAGCCATCGATTGATAAGAAAGGTCCATTTCTAGTCACTCATGCCTTCGAAAGCCTTATTACTCGCTTTAAACGCTTTTATAATCTCATTATTGATTTTAAGTTGAATTTTCTTATATTTTTGGTTGAAATAGATTATAATTGAATGTTTGCATAGGGAAACGTGAAGCGAAAGCCATCGATTGAGAAGAAAAGTCCATTTATAGTCACTCATGCCTTCTAAAGCCTTATTACTCGCTTTAAATGCTTTTATAAGCTCATTATTGATTTTAAGTTGAATTTTCTTACATTTTTGGTTAAAACAGATTATAATTGAATGTTTGCCTCGAGAAACGTTAAGCGAAAGCCATCGATTGAGAAGAAAAGTCCATTTATAGTCGCTCTTGCCTTCGAAAGCCTTATTACCCGTTTAAAATGGTTTTATAATCTAATTATTGATTTTATGTTGAATTTTCTTACATTTTTGGTTAAAATAGATTGTAATTAAATGTTTGCCTTAGAAAACATGAAGCGAAAGCCATCGATTGGTAAGAAAAGTCCATTTATAGTCACTCATGCCTTCGAAAGCCTAATTACTCGCTTTAAACTCTTTTATAATCTCATTATTGATTTTAAGTTGAATTTTCTTACATTTTTGGTTAAAACAGATTATAATTGAATGTTTGCCTTGGGAAACGTGAAGCGAAAGCCATCGATTGAGAAGAAAAGTCCATTTATAGTTACTCATGCCTTCGAAAGCCTTATTACTCGCATTAAATGCTTTTATAAGCTCATTATTGATTTTAAGTTGAATTTTCTTACATTTTTGGTTAAAATAGATTGCAATTAAATGTTTTCCTTAGAAAACATGAAGCGAAAGCCATCGATTGGTAAGAAAAGTCCATTTATAGTCACTCATGCCTTCGAAAGCCTTATTACTCGCTTTAAACGATTTTATAATCTCATTATTGATTTTAAGTTGAATTTTCTTACATTTTTGGTTGAAACCGATTATAATTGAATGTTTGCATAGGGAAACGTGAAGCGAAAGCCATCGATTAGGAAGAAAAGTCCAGTTATAGTCACTCATGCCTTCGAAAGCCTTATTACTCGTTTTAAATGCTTTTATAATCTCATTATTGATTTTAAGTTGAATTTTCTTACATTTTTGGTTAAAACAGATTATAATTGAATGTTTGCCTCGGGAAACGTGAAGCGAAAGCCATGGATTTGAGAAGAAAAGTCCATTTATAGTCGCTCATGCCTTCGAAAGCCTTATTACCCGTTTAAAATGGTTTTATAATCTAATTATTGATTTTATGTTGAATTTTCTTACATTTTTGGTTAAAATAGATTGTAATTAAATGTTTGCCTTAGAAAACATGAAGCGAAAGCCATCGATTGATAAGAAAGGTCCATTTCTAGTCACTCATGCCTTCGAAAGCCTTATTACTCGCTTTAAACGCTTTTATAATCTCATTATTGATTTTAAGTTGAATTTTCTTATATTTTTGGTTGAAATAGATTATAATTGAATGTTTGCATAGGGAAACGTGAAGCGAAAGCCATCGATTGAGAAGAAAAGTCCATTTATAGTCACTCATGCCTTCGAAAGCCTTATTACTCGCTTTAAATGCTTTTATAAGCTCATTATTGATTTTAAGTTGAATTTTCTTACATTTTTGGTTAAAACAGATTATAATTGAATGTTTGCCTCGAGAAACGTTAAGCGAAAGCCATCGATTGAGAAGAAAAGTCCATTTATAGTCGCTCTTGCCTTCGAAAGCCTTATTACCCGTTTAAAATGGTTTTATAATCTAATTATTGATTTTATGTTGAATTTTCTTACATTTTTGGTTAAAATAGATTGTAATTAAATGTTTGCCTTAGAAAACATGAAGCGAAAGCCATCGATTGGTAAGAAAAGTCCATTTATAGTCACTCATGCCTTCGAAAGCCTAATTACTCGCTTTAAACTCTTTTATAATCTCATTATTGATTTTAAGTTGAATTTTCTTACATTTTTGGTTAAAACAGATTATAATTGAATGTTTGCCTTGGGAAACGTGAAGCGAAAGCCATCGATTGAGAAGAAAAGTCCATTTATAGTTACTCATGCCTTCGAAAGCCTTATTACTCGCATTAAATGCTTTTATAAGCTCATTATTGATTTTAAGTTGAATTTTCTTACATTTTTGGTTAAAATAGATTGCAATTAAATGTTTTCCTTAGAAAACATGAAGCGAAAGCCATCGATTGGTAAGAAAAGTCCATTTATAGTCACTCATGCCTTCGAAAGCCTTATTACTCGCTTTAAACGATTTTATAATCTCATTATTGATTTTAAGTTGAATTTTCTTACATTTTTGGTTGAAACCGATTATAATTGAATGTTTGCATAGGGAAACGTGAAGCGAAAGCCATCGATTAGGAAGAAAAGTCCAGTTATAGTCACTCATGCCTTCGAAAGCCTTATTACTCGTTTTAAATGCTTTTATAATCTCATTATTGATTTTAAGTTGAATTTTCTTACATTTTTGGTTAAAACAGATTATAATTGAATGTTTGCCTCGGGAAACGTGAAGCGAAAGCCATGGATTTGAGAAGAAAAGTCCATTTATAGTCGCTCATGCCTTCGAAAGCCTTATTACCCGTTTAAAATGGTTTTATAATCTAATTATTGATTTTATGTTGAATTTTCTTACATTTTTGGTTAAAATAGATTGTAATTAAATGTTTGCCTTAGAAAACATGAAGCGAAAGCCATCGATTGATAAGAAAGGTCCATTTATAGTCACTCATGCCTTCGAAAGCCTTATTACTCGCTTTAAACGCTTTTATAATCTCATTATTGATTTTAAGTTGAATTTTCTTATATTTTTGGTTGAAATAGATTATAATTGAATGTTTGCATAGGGAACCGTGAAGCGAAAGCCATCGATTGAGAAGAAAAGTCCATTTATAGTCACTCATGCCTTCTAAAGCCTTATTACTCGCTTTAAATGCTTTTATAAGCTCATTATTGATTTTAAGTTGAATTTTCTTACATTTTTGGTCAAAACAGATTATAATTGAATGTTTGCCTCGAGAAACGTTAAGCGAAAGCCATCGATTGAGAAGAAAAGTCCATTTATAGTCGCTCTTGCCTTCGAAAGCCTTATTACCCGTTTAAAATGGTTTTATAATCTAATTATTGATTTTATGTTGAATTTTCTTACATTTTTGGTTAAAATAGATTGTAATTAAATGTTTGCCTTAGAAAACATGAAGCGAAAGCCATCGATTGATAAGAAAGGTCCATTTCTAGTCACTCATGCCTTCGAAAGCCTTATTACTCGCTTTAAACGCTTTTATAATCTCATTATTGATTTTAAGTTGAATTTTCTTATATTTTTGGTTGAAATAGATTATAATTGAATGTTTGCATAGGGAACCGTGAAGCGAAAGCCATCGATTGAGAAGAAAAGTCCATTTATAGTCACTCATGCCTTCTAAAGCCTTATTACTCGCTTTAAATGCTTTTATAAGCTCATTATTGATTTTAAGTTGAATTTTCTTACATTTTTGGTCAAAACAGATTATAATTGAATGTTTGCCTCGAGAAACGTTAAGCGAAAGCCATCGATTGAGAAGAAAAGTCCATTTATAGTCGCTCTTGCCTTCGAAAGCCTTATTACCCGTTTAAAATGGTTTTATAATCTAATTATTGATTTTATGTTGAATTTTCTTACATTTTTGGTTAAAATAGATTGTAATTAAATGTTTGCCTTAGAAAACATGAAGCGAAAGCCATCGATTGATAAGAAAGGTCCATTTCTAGTCACTCATGCCTTCGAAAGCCTTATTACTCGCTTTAAACGCTTTTATAATCTCATTATTGATTTTAAGTTGAATTTTCTTATATTTTTGGTTGAAATAGATTATAATTGAATGTTTGCATAGGGAAACGTGAAGCGAAAGCCATCGATTGAGAAGAAAAGTCCATTTATAGTCACTCATGCCTTCTAAAGCCTTATTACTCGCTTTAAATGCTTTTATAAGCTCATTATTGATTTTAAGTTGAATTTTCTTACATTTTTGGTCAAAACAGATTATAATTGAATGTTTGCCTCGAGAAACGTTAAGCGAAAGCCATCGATTGAGAAGAAAAGTCCATTTATAGTCGCTCTTGCCTTCGAAAGCCTTATTACCCGTTTAAAATGGTTTTATAATCTAATTATTGATTTTATGTTGAATTTTCTTACATTTTTGGTTAAAATAGATTGTAATTAAATGTTTGCCTTAGAAAACATGAAGCGAAAGCCATCGATTGGTAAGAAAAGTCCATTTATAGTCACTCATGCCTTCGAAAGCCTAATTACTCGCTTTAAACTCTTTTATAATCTCATTATTGATTTTAAGTTGAATTTTCTTACATTTTTGGTTAAAACAGATTATAATTGAATGTTTGCCTTGGGAAACGTGAAGCGAAAGCCATCGATTGAGAAGAAAAGTCCATTTATAGTTACTCATGCCTTCGAAAGCCTTATTACTCGCATTAAATGCTTTTATAAGCTCATTATTGATTTTAAGTTGAATTTTCTTACATTTTTGGTTAAAATAGATTGCAATTAAATGTTTTCCTTAGAAAACATGAAGCGAAAGCCATCGATTGGTAAGAAAAGTCCATTTATAGTCACTCATGCCTTCGAAAGCCTTATTACTCGCTTTAAACGATTTTATAATCTCATTATTGATTTTAAGTTGAATTTTCTTACATTTTTGGTTGAAACCGATTATAATTGAATGTTTGCATAGGGAAACGTGAAGCGAAAGCCATCGATTAGGAAGAAAAGTCCAGTTATAGTCACTCATGCCTTCGAAAGCCTTATTACTCGTTTTAAATGTTTTTATAATCTCATTATTGATTTTATGTTGAATTTTCTTACATTTTTGGTTAAAACAGATTATAATTGAATGTTTGCCTCGGGAAACGTGAAGCGAAAGCCATCGATTTGAGAAGAAAAGTCCATTTATAGTCGCTCATGCCTTCGAAAGCCTTATTACTCGCTTTAAATGCTTTTATAAGCTCATTATTGATTTTAAGTTGAATTTTCTTACATTTTTGGTTAAAATAGATTGCAATTAAATGTTTTCCTTAGAAAACATGAAGCGAAAGCCATCGATTGGTAAGAAAAGTCCATTTATAGTCACTCATGCCTTCGAAAGCCTTATTACTCGCTTTAAACGATTTTATAATCTCATTATTGATTTTAAGTTGAATTTTCTTACATTTTTGGTTGAAACCGATTATAATTGAATGTTTGCATAGGGAAACGTGAAGCGAAAGCCATCGATTGGTAAGAAAAGTCCAGTTATAGTCACTCATGCCTTCGAAAGCCTTATTACTCGTTTTAAATGTTTTTATAATCTCATTATTGATTTTAAGTTGAATTTTCTTACATTTTTGGTTAAAACAGATTATAATTGAATGTTTGCCTCGGGAAACGTGAAGCGAAAGCCATCGATTTGAGAAGAAAAGTCCATTTATAGTCGCTCATGCCTTCGAAAGCCTTATTACCCGTTTAAAATGGTTTTATAATCTAATTATTGATTTTATGTTGAATTTTCTTACATTTTTGGTTAAAATAGATTGTAATTAAATGTTTGCCTCGAGAAACATGAAGCAAAAGCCATCGATCGATAAGAAAAGTCCAGTTATAGTCACTCATGCCTTCGAAAGCCTTATTACTCGTTTTAAATGCTTTTATAATCTCATTATTGATTTTAAGTTGAATTTTCTTACATTTTTGGTTAAAACAGATTATAATTGAATGTTTGCCTCGGGAAACGTGAAGCGAAAGCCATCGATTTGAGAAGAAAAGTCCATTTATAGTCGCTCATGCCTTCGAAAGCCTTATTACTCGCTTTAAATGCTTTTATAAGCTCATTATTGATTTTAAGTTGAATTTGCTTACATTTTTGGTTAAAACAGATTATAATTGAATGTTTGCCTCGGGAAACGTGAAGCGAAAGCCATGGATTTGAGAAGAAAAGTCCATTTATAGTCGCTCATGCCTTCGAAAGCCTTATTACCCGTTTAAAATGGTTTTATAATCTAATTATTGATTTTATGTTGAATTTTCTTACATTTTTGGTTAAAATAGATTGTAATTAAATGTTTGCCTTAGAAAACATGAAGCGAAAGCCATCGATTGATAAGAAAGGTCCATTTCTAGTCACTCATGCCTTCGAAAGCCTTATTACTCGCTTTAAACGCTTTTATAATCTCATTATTGATTTTAAGTTGAATTTTCTTATATTTTTGGTTGAAATAGATTATAATTGAATGTTTGCATAGGGAAACGTGAAGCGAAAGCCATCGATTGAGAAGAAAAGTCCATTTATAGTCACTCATGCCTTCTAAAGCCTTATTACTCGCTTTAAATGCTTTTATAAGCTCATTATTGATTTTAAGTTGAATTTTCTTACATTTTTGGTTAAAACAGATTATAATTGAATGTTTGCCTCGAGAAACGTTAAGCGAAAGCCATCGATTGAGAAGAAAAGTCCATTTATAGTCGCTCTTGCCTTCGAAAGCCTTATTACCCGTTTAAAATGGTTTTATAATCTAATTATTGATTTTATGTTGAATTTTCTTACATTTTTGGTTAAAATAGATTGTAATTAAATGTTTGCCTTAGAAAACATGAAGCGAAAGCCATCGATTGGTAAGAAAAGTCCATTTATAGTCACTCATGCCTTCGAAAGCCTAATTACTCGCTTTAAACTCTTTTATAATCTCATTATTGATTTTAAGTTGAATTTTCTTACATTTTTGGTTAAAACAGATTATAATTGAATGTTTGCCTTGGGAAACGTGAAGCGAAAGCCATCGATTGAGAAGAAAAGTCCATTTATAGTTACTCATGCCTTCGAAAGCCTTATTACTCGCATTAAATGCTTTTATAAGCTCATTATTGATTTTAAGTTGAATTTTCTTACATTTTTGGTTAAAATAGATTGCAATTAAATGTTTTCCTTAGAAAACATGAAGCGAAAGCCATCGATTGGTAAGAAAAGTCCATTTATAGTCACTCATGCCTTCGAAAGCCTTATTACTCGCTTTAAACGATTTTATAATCTCATTATTGATTTTAAGTTGAATTTTCTTACATTTTTGGTTGAAACCGATTATAATTGAATGTTTGCATAGGGAAACGTGAAGCGAAAGCCATCGATTAGGAAGAAAAGTCCAGTTATAGTCACTCATGCCTTCGAAAGCCTTATTACTCGTTTTAAATGCTTTTATAATCTCATTATTGATTTTAAGTTGAATTTTCTTACATTTTTGGTTAAAACAGATTATAATTGAATGTTTGCCTCGGGAAACGTGAAGCGAAAGCCATGGATTTGAGAAGAAAAGTCCATTTATAGTCGCTCATGCCTTCGAAAGCCTTATTACCCGTTTAAAATGGTTTTATAATCTAATTATTGATTTTATGTTGAATTTTCTTACATTTTTGGTTAAAATAGATTGTAATTAAATGTTTGCCTTAGAAAACATGAAGCGAAAGCCATCGATTGATAAGAAAGGTCCATTTCTAGTCACTCATGCCTTCGAAAGCCTTATTACTCGCTTTAAACGCTTTTATAATCTCATTATTGATTTTAAGTTGAATTTTCTTATATTTTTGGTTGAAATAGATTATAATTGAATGTTTGCATAGGGAAACGTGAAGCGAAAGCCATCGATTGAGAAGAAAAGTCCATTTATAGTCACTCATGCCTTCGAAAGCCTTATTACTCGCTTTAAATGCTTTTATAAGCTCATTATTGATTTTAAGTTGAATTTTCTTACATTTTTGGTTAAAACAGATTATAATTGAATGTTTGCCTCGAGAAACGTTAAGCGAAAGCCATCGATTGAGAAGAAAAGTCCATTTATAGTCGCTCTTGCCTTCGAAAGCCTTATTACCCGTTTAAAATGGTTTTATAATCTAATTATTGATTTTATGTTGAATTTTCTTACATTTTTGGTTAAAATAGATTGTAATTAAATGTTTGCCTTAGAAAACATGAAGCGAAAGCCATCGATTGGTAAGAAAAGTCCATTTATAGTCACTCATGCCTTCGAAAGCCTAATTACTCGCTTTAAACTCTTTTATAATCTCATTATTGATTTTAAGTTGAATTTTCTTACATTTTTGGTTAAAACAGATTATAATTGAATGTTTGCCTTGGGAAACGTGAAGCGAAAGCCATCGATTGAGAAGAAAAGTCCATTTATAGTTACTCATGCCTTCGAAAGCCTTATTACTCGCATTAAATGCTTTTATAAGCTCATTATTGATTTTAAGTTGAATTTTCTTACATTTTTGGTTAAAATAGATTGCAATTAAATGTTTTCCTTAGAAAACATGAAGCGAAAGCCATCGATTGGTAAGAAAAGTCCATTTATAGTCACTCATGCCTTCGAAAGCCTTATTACTCGCTTTAAACGATTTTATAATCTCATTATTGATTTTAAGTTGAATTTTCTTACATTTTTGGTTGAAACCGATTATAATTGAATGTTTGCATAGGGAAACGTGAAGCGAAAGCCATCGATTAGGAAGAAAAGTCCAGTTATAGTCACTCATGCCTTCGAAAGCCTTATTACTCGTTTTAAATGCTTTTATAATCTCATTATTGATTTTAAGTTGAATTTTCTTACATTTTTGGTTAAAACAGATTATAATTGAATGTTTGCCTCGGGAAACGTGAAGCGAAAGCCATGGATTTGAGAAGAAAAGTCCATTTATAGTCGCTCATGCCTTCGAAAGCCTTATTACCCGTTTAAAATGGTTTTATAATCTAATTATTGATTTTATGTTGAATTTTCTTACATTTTTGGTTAAAATAGATTGTAATTAAATGTTTGCCTTAGAAAACATGAAGCGAAAGCCATCGATTGATAAGAAAGGTCCATTTATAGTCACTCATGCCTTCGAAAGCCTTATTACTCGCTTTAAACGCTTTTATAATCTCATTATTGATTTTAAGTTGAATTTTCTTATATTTTTGGTTGAAATAGATTATAATTGAATGTTTGCATAGGGAACCGTGAAGCGAAAGCCATCGATTGAGAAGAAAAGTCCATTTATAGTCACTCATGCCTTCTAAAGCCTTATTACTCGCTTTAAATGCTTTTATAAGCTCATTATTGATTTTAAGTTGAATTTTCTTACATTTTTGGTCAAAACAGATTATAATTGAATGTTTGCCTCGAGAAACGTTAAGCGAAAGCCATCGATTGAGAAGAAAAGTCCATTTATAGTCGCTCTTGCCTTCGAAAGCCTTATTACCCGTTTAAAATGGTTTTATAATCTAATTATTGATTTTATGTTGAATTTTCTTACATTTTTGGTTAAAATAGATTGTAATTAAATGTTTGCCTTAGAAAACATGAAGCGAAAGCCATCGATTGATAAGAAAGGTCCATTTCTAGTCACTCATGCCTTCGAAAGCCTTATTACTCGCTTTAAACGCTTTTATAATCTCATTATTGATTTTAAGTTGAATTTTCTTATATTTTTGGTTGAAATAGATTATAATTGAATGTTTGCATAGGGAACCGTGAAGCGAAAGCCATCGATTGAGAAGAAAAGTCCATTTATAGTCACTCATGCCTTCTAAAGCCTTATTACTCGCTTTAAATGCTTTTATAAGCTCATTATTGATTTTAAGTTGAATTTTCTTACATTTTTGGTCAAAACAGATTATAATTGAATGTTTGCCTCGAGAAACGTTAAGCGAAAGCCATCGATTGAGAAGAAAAGTCCATTTATAGTCGCTCTTGCCTTCGAAAGCCTTATTACCCGTTTAAAATGGTTTTATAATCTAATTATTGATTTTATGTTGAATTTTCTTACATTTTTGGTTAAAATAGATTGTAATTAAATGTTTGCCTTAGAAAACATGAAGCGAAAGCCATCGATTGATAAGAAAGGTCCATTTCTAGTCACTCATGCCTTCGAAAGCCTTATTACTCGCTTTAAACGCTTTTATAATCTCATTATTGATTTTAAGTTGAATTTTCTTATATTTTTGGTTGAAATAGATTATAATTGAATGTTTGCATAGGGAAACGTGAAGCGAAAGCCATCGATTGAGAAGAAAAGTCCATTTATAGTCACTCATGCCTTCTAAAGCCTTATTACTCGCTTTAAATGCTTTTATAAGCTCATTATTGATTTTAAGTTGAATTTTCTTACATTTTTGGTCAAAACAGATTATAATTGAATGTTTGCCTCGAGAAACGTTAAGCGAAAGCCATCGATTGAGAAGAAAAGTCCATTTATAGTCGCTCTTGCCTTCGAAAGCCTTATTACCCGTTTAAAATGGTTTTATAATCTAATTATTGATTTTATGTTGAATTTTCTTACATTTTTGGTTAAAATAGATTGTAATTAAATGTTTGCCTTAGAAAACATGAAGCGAAAGCCATCGATTGGTAAGAAAAGTCCATTTATAGTCACTCATGCCTTCGAAAGCCTAATTACTCGCTTTAAACTCTTTTATAATCTCATTATTGATTTTAAGTTGAATTTTCTTACATTTTTGGTTAAAACAGATTATAATTGAATGTTTGCCTTGGGAAACGTGAAGCGAAAGCCATCGATTGAGAAGAAAAGTCCATTTATAGTTACTCATGCCTTCGAAAGCCTTATTACTCGCATTAAATGCTTTTATAAGCTCATTATTGATTTTAAGTTGAATTTTCTTACATTTTTGGTTAAAATAGATTGCAATTAAATGTTTTCCTTAGAAAACATGAAGCGAAAGCCATCGATTGGTAAGAAAAGTCCATTTATAGTCACTCATGCCTTCGAAAGCCTTATTACTCGCTTTAAACGATTTTATAATCTCATTATTGATTTTAAGTTGAATTTTCTTACATTTTTGGTTGAAACCGATTATAATTGAATGTTTGCATAGGGAAACGTGAAGCGAAAGCCATCGATTAGGAAGAAAAGTCCAGTTATAGTCACTCATGCCTTCGAAAGCCTTATTACTCGTTTTAAATGTTTTTATAATCTCATTATTGATTTTATGTTGAATTTTCTTACATTTTTGGTTAAAACAGATTATAATTGAATGTTTGCCTCGGGAAACGTGAAGCGAAAGCCATGGATTTGAGAAGAAAAGTCCATTTATAGTCGCTCATGCCTTCGAAAGCCTTATTACTCGCTTTAAATGCTTTTATAAGCTCATTATTGATTTTAAGTTGAATTTTCTTACATTTTTGGTTAAAATAGATTGCAATTAAATGTTTTCCTTAGAAAACATGAAGCGAAAGCCATCGATTGGTAAGAAAAGTCCATTTATAGTCACTCATGCCTTCGAAAGCCTTATTACTCGCTTTAAACGATTTTATAATCTCATTATTGATTTTAAGTTGAATTTTCTTACATTTTTGGTTGAAACCGATTATAATTGAATGTTTGCATAGGGAAACGTGAAGCGAAAGCCATCGATTAGGAAGAAAAGTCCAGTTATAGTCACTCATGCCTTCGAAAGCCTTATTACTCGTTTTAAATGCTTTTATAATCTCATTATTGATTTTAAGTTGAATTTTCTTACATTTTTGGTTAAAACAGATTATAATTGAATGTTTGCCTCGGGAAACGTGAAGCGAAAGCCATCGATTTGAGAAGAAAATTCCATTTATAGTCGCTCATGCCTTCGAAAGCCTTATTACCCGTTTAAAATGGTTTTATAATCTAATTATTGATTTTATGTTGAATTTTCTTACATTTTTGGTTAAGATAGATTGTAATTAAATGTTTGCCTTAGAAAACATGAAGCGAAAGCCATCGATTGGTAAGAAAAGTCCAGTTATAGTCACTCATGCCTTCGAAAGCCTTATTACTCGTTTTAAATGTTTTTATAATCTCATTATTGATTTTAAGTTGAATTTTCTTACATTTTTGGTTAAAACAGATTATAATTGAATGTTTGCCTCGGGAAACGTGAAGCGAAAGCCATCGATTTGAGAAGAAAAGTCCATTTATAGTCGCTCATGCCTTCGAAAGCCTTATTACCCGTTTAAAATGGTTTTATAATCTAATTATTGATTTTATGTTGAATTTTCTTACATTTTTGGTTAAAATAGATTGTAATTAAATGTTTGCCTCGAGAAACATGAAGCAAAAGCCATCGATCGATAAGAAAAGTCCAGTTATAGTCACTCATGCCTTCGAAAGCCTTATTACTCGTTTTAAATGCTTTTATAATCTCATTATTGATTTTAAGTTGAATTTTCTTACATTTTTGGTTAAAACAGATTATAATTGAATGTTTGCCTCGGGAAACGTGAAGCGAAAGCCATCGATTTGAGAAGAAAAGTCCATTTATAGTCGCTCATGCCTTCGAAAGCCTTATTACTCGCTTTAAATGCTTTTATAAGCTCATTATTGATTTTAAGTTGAATTTGCTTACATTTTTGGTTAAAACAGATTATAATTGAATGTTTGCCTCGGGAAACGTGAAGCGAAAGCCATCGATTTGAGAAGAAAAGTCCATTTATAGTCGCTCATGCCTTCGAAAGCCTTATTACCCGTTTAAAATGGTTTTATAATCTAATTATTGATTTTATGTTGAATTTTCTTACATTTTTGGTTAAGATAGATTGTAATTAAATGTTTGCCTTAGAAAACATGAAGCGAAAGCCATCGATTGGTAAGAAAAGTCCAGTTATAGTCACTCATGCCTTCGAAAGCCTTATTACTCGTTTTAAATGTTTTTATAATCTCATTATTGATTTTAAGTTGAATTTTCTTACATTTTTGGTTAAAACAGATTATAATTGAATGTTTGCCTCGGGAAACGTGAAGCGAAAGCCATCGATTTGAGAAGAAAAGTCCATTTATAGTCGCTCATGCCTTCGAAAGCCTTATTACCCGTTTAAAATGGTTTTATAATCTAATTATTGATTTTATGTTGAATTTTCTTACATTTTTGGTTAAAATAGATTGTAATTAAATGTTTGCCTCGAGAAACATGAAGCAAAAGCCATCGATCGATAAGAAAAGTCCAGTTATAGTCACTCATGCCTTCGAAAGCCTTATTACTCGTTTTAAATGCTTTTATAATCTCATTATTGATTTTAAGTTGAATTTTCTTACATTTTTGGTTAAAACAGATTATAATTGAATGTTTGCCTCGGGAAACGTGAAGCGAAAGCCATCGATTTGAGAAGAAAAGTCCATTTATAGTCGCTCATGCCTTCGAAAGCCTTATTACTCGCTTTAAATGCTTTTATAATCTCATTATTGATTTTAAGTTGAATTTTCTTACATTTTTGGTTAAAACAGATTATAATTGAATGTTTGCCTCGGGAAACGTGAAGCGAAAGCCATCGATTTGAGAAGAAAAGTCCATTTATAGTCGCTCATGCCTTCGAAAGCCTTATTACCCGTTTAAAATGGTTTTATAATCTAATTATTGATTTTATGTTGAATTTTCTTACATTTTTGGTTAAAATAGATTGTAATTAAATGTTTGCCTCGAGAAACATGAAGCAAAAGCCATCGATCGATAAGAAAAGTCCAGTTATAGTCACTCATGCCTTCGAAAGCCTTATTACTCGTTTTAAATGCTTTTATAATCTCATTATTGATTTTAAGTTGAATTTTCTTACATTTTTGGTTAAAACAGATTATAATTGAATGTTTGCCTCGGGAAACGTGAAGCGAAAGCCATCGATTTGAGAAGAAAAGTCCATTTATAGTCGCTCATGCCTTCGAAAGCCTTATTACCCGTTTAAAATGGTTTTATAATCTAATTATTGATTTTATGTTGAATTTTCTTACATTTTTGGTTAAAATAGATTGTAATTAAATGTTTGCCTCGAGAAACATGAAGCAAAAGCCATCGATCGATAAGAAAAGTCCAGTTATAGTCACTCATGCCTTCGAAAGCCTTATTACTCGTTTTAAATGCTTTTATAATCTCATTATTGATTTTAAGTTGAATTTTCTTACATTTTTGGTTAAAACAGATTATAATTGAATGTTTGCCTCGGGAAACGTGAAGCGAAAGCCATCGATTTGAGAAGAAAAGTCCATTTATAGTCGCTCATGCCTTCGAAAGCCTTATTACCCGTTTAAAATGGTTTTATAATCTAATTATTGATTTTATGTTGAATTTTCTTACATTTTTGGTTAAAATAGATTGTAATTAAATGTTTGCCTTAGAAAACATGAAGCGAAAGCCATCGATTGATAAGAAAGGTCCATTTCTAGTCACTCATGCCTTCGAAAGCCTTATTACTCGCTTTAAACGCTTTTATAATCTCATTATTGATTTTAAGTTGAATTTTCTTATATTTTTGGTTGAAATAGATTATAATTGAATGTTTGCATAGGGAAACGTGAAGCGAAAGCCATCGATTGAGAAGAAAAGTCCATTTATAGTCACTCATGCCTTCTAAAGCCTTATTACTCGCTTTAAATGCTTTTATAAGCTCATTATTGATTTTAAGTTGAATTTTCTTACATTTTTGGTTAAAACAGATTATAATTGAATGTTTGCCTCGAGAAACGTTAAGCGAAAGCCATCGATTGAGAAGAAAAGTCCATTTATAGTCGCTCTTGCCTTCGAAAGCCTTATTACCCGTTTAAAATGGTTTTATAATCTAATTATTGATTTTATGTTGAATTTTCTTACATTTTTGGTTAAAATAGATTGTAATTAAATGTTTGCCTTAGAAAACATGAAGCGAAAGCCATCGATTGGTAAGAAAAGTCCATTTATAGTCACTCATGCCTTCGAAAGCCTAATTACTCGCTTTAAACTCTTTTATAATCTCATTATTGATTTTAAGTTGAATTTTCTTACATTTTTGGTTAAAACAGATTATAATTGAATGTTTGCCTTGGGAAACGTGAAGCGAAAGCCATCGATTGAGAAGAAAAGTCCATTTATAGTTACTCATGCCTTCGAAAGCCTTATTACTCGCATTAAATGCTTTTATAAGCTCATTATTGATTTTAAGTTGAATTTTCTTACATTTTTGGTTAAAATAGATTGCAATTAAATGTTTTCCTTAGAAAACATGAAGCGAAAGCCATCGATTGGTAAGAAAAGTCCATTTATAGTCACTCATGCCTTCGAAAGCCTTATTACTCGCTTTAAACGATTTTATAATCTCATTATTGATTTTAAGTTGAATTTTCTTACATTTTTGGTTGAAACCGATTATAATTGAATGTTTGCATAGGGAAACGTGAAGCGAAAGCCATCGATTGGTAAGAAAAGTCCAGTTATAGTCACTCATGCCTTCGAAAGCCTTATTACTCGTTTTAAATGTTTTTATAATCTCATTATTGATTTTAAGTTGAATTTTCTTACATTTTTGGTTAAAACAGATTATAATTGAATGTTTGCCTCGGGAAACGTGAAGCGAAAGCCATCGATTTGAGAAGAAAAGTCCATTTATAGTCGCTCATGCCTTCGAAAGCCTTATTACCCGTTTAAAATGGTTTTATAATCTAATTATTGATTTTATGTTGAATTTTCTTACATTTTTGGTTAAAATAGATTGTAATTAAATGTTTGCCTCGAGAAACATGAAGCAAAAGCCATCGATCGATAAGAAAAGTCCAGTTATAGTCACTCATGCCTTCGAAAGCCTTATTACTCGTTTTAAATGCTTTTATAATCTCATTATTGATTTTAAGTTGAATTTTCTTACATTTTTGGTTAAAACAGATTATAATTGAATGTTTGCCTCGGGAAACGTGAAGCGAAAGCCATCGATTTGAGAAGAAAAGTCCATTTATAGTCGCTCATGCCTTCGAAAGCCTTATTACTCGCTTTAAATGCTTTTATAAGCTCATTATTGATTTTAAGTTGAATTTGCTTACATTTTTGGTTAAAACAGATTATAATTGAATGTTTGCCTCGGGAAACGTGAAGCGAAAGCCATGGATTTGAGAAGAAAAGTCCATTTATAGTCGCTCATGCCTTCGAAAGCCTTATTACCCGTTTAAAATGGTTTTATAATCTAATTATTGATTTTATGTTGAATTTTCTTACATTTTTGGTTAAAATAGATTGTAATTAAATGTTTGCCTTAGAAAACATGAAGCGAAAGCCATCGATTGATAAGAAAGGTCCATTTCTAGTCACTCATGCCTTCGAAAGCCTTATTACTCGCTTTAAACGCTTTTATAATCTCATTATTGATTTTAAGTTGAATTTTCTTATATTTTTGGTTGAAATAGATTATAATTGAATGTTTGCATAGGGAAACGTGAAGCGAAAGCCATCGATTGAGAAGAAAAGTCCATTTATAGTCACTCATGCCTTCTAAAGCCTTATTACTCGCTTTAAATGCTTTTATAAGCTCATTATTGATTTTAAGTTGAATTTTCTTACATTTTTGGTTAAAACAGATTATAATTGAATGTTTGCCTCGAGAAACGTTAAGCGAAAGCCATCGATTGAGAAGAAAAGTCCATTTATAGTCGCTCTTGCCTTCGAAAGCCTTATTACCCGTTTAAAATGGTTTTATAATCTAATTATTGATTTTATGTTGAATTTTCTTACATTTTTGGTTAAAATAGATTGTAATTAAATGTTTGCCTTAGAAAACATGAAGCGAAAGCCATCGATTGGTAAGAAAAGTCCATTTATAGTCACTCATGCCTTCGAAAGCCTAATTACTCGCTTTAAACTCTTTTATAATCTCATTATTGATTTTAAGTTGAATTTTCTTACATTTTTGGTTAAAACAGATTATAATTGAATGTTTGCCTTGGGAAACGTGAAGCGAAAGCCATCGATTGAGAAGAAAAGTCCATTTATAGTTACTCATGCCTTCGAAAGCCTTATTACTCGCATTAAATGCTTTTATAAGCTCATTATTGATTTTAAGTTGAATTTTCTTACATTTTTGGTTAAAATAGATTGCAATTAAATGTTTTCCTTAGAAAACATGAAGCGAAAGCCATCGATTGGTAAGAAAAGTCCATTTATAGTCACTCATGCCTTCGAAAGCCTTATTACTCGCTTTAAACGATTTTATAATCTCATTATTGATTTTAAGTTGAATTTTCTTACATTTTTGGTTGAAACCGATTATAATTGAATGTTTGCATAGGGAAACGTGAAGCGAAAGCCATCGATTAGGAAGAAAAGTCCAGTTATAGTCACTCATGCCTTCGAAAGCCTTATTACTCGTTTTAAATGCTTTTATAATCTCATTATTGATTTTAAGTTGAATTTTCTTACATTTTTGGTTAAAACAGATTATAATTGAATGTTTGCCTCGGGAAACGTGAAGCGAAAGCCATGGATTTGAGAAGAAAAGTCCATTTATAGTCGCTCATGCCTTCGAAAGCCTTATTACCCGTTTAAAATGGTTTTATAATCTAATTATTGATTTTATGTTGAATTTTCTTACATTTTTGGTTAAAATAGATTGTAATTAAATGTTTGCCTTAGAAAACATGAAGCGAAAGCCATCGATTGATAAGAAAGGTCCATTTCTAGTCACTCATGCCTTCGAAAGCCTTATTACTCGCTTTAAACGCTTTTATAATCTCATTATTGATTTTAAGTTGAATTTTCTTATATTTTTGGTTGAAATAGATTATAATTGAATGTTTGCATAGGGAACCGTGAAGCGAAAGCCATCGATTGAGAAGAAAAGTCCATTTATAGTCACTCATGCCTTCTAAAGCCTTATTACTCGCTTTAAATGCTTTTATAAGCTCATTATTGATTTTAAGTTGAATTTTCTTACATTTTTGGTTAAAACAGATTATAATTGAATGTTTGCCTCGAGAAACGTTAAGCGAAAGCCATCGATTGAGAAGAAAAGTCCATTTATAGTCGCTCTTGCCTTCGAAAGCCTTATTACCCGTTTAAAATGGTTTTATAATCTAATTATTGATTTTATGTTGAATTTTCTTACATTTTTGGTTAAAATAGATTGTAATTAAATGTTTGCCTTAGAAAACATGAAGCGAAAGCCATCGATTGGTAAGAAAAGTCCATTTATAGTCACTCATGCCTTCGAAAGCCTAATTACTCGCTTTAAACTCTTTTATAATCTCATTATTGATTTTAAGTTGAATTTTCTTACATTTTTGGTTAAAACAGATTATAATTGAATGTTTGCCTTGGGAAACGTGAAGCGAAAGCCATCGATTGAGAAGAAAAGTCCATTTATAGTTACTCATGCCTTCGAAAGCCTTATTACTCGCATTAAATGCTTTTATAAGCTCATTATTGATTTTAAGTTGAATTTTCTTACATTTTTGGTTAAAATAGATTGCAATTAAATGTTTTCCTTAGAAAACATGAAGCGAAAGCCATCGATTGGTAAGAAAAGTCCATTTATAGTCACTCATGCCTTCGAAAGCCTTATTACTCGCTTTAAACGATTTTATAATCTCATTATTGATTTTAAGTTGAATTTTCTTACATTTTTGGTTGAAACCGATTATAATTGAATGTTTGCATAGGGAAACGTGAAGCGAAAGCCATCGATTAGGAAGAAAAGTCCAGTTATAGTCACTCATGCCTTCGAAAGCCTTATTACTCGTTTTAAATGTTTTTATAATCTCATTATTGATTTTATGTTGAATTTTCTTACATTTTTGGTTAAAACAGATTATAATTGAATGTTTGCCTCGGGAAACGTGAAGCGAAAGCCATCGATTTGAGAAGAAAAGTCCATTTATAGTCGCTCATGCCTTCGAAAGCCTTATTACTCGCTTTAAATGCTTTTATAAGCTCATTATTGATTTTAAGTTGAATTTTCTTACATTTTTGGTTAAAATAGATTGCAATTAAATGTTTTCCTTAGAAAACATGAAGCGAAAGCCATCGATTGGTAAGAAAAGTCCATTTATAGTCACTCATGCCTTCGAAAGCCTTATTACTCGCTTTAAACGATTTTATAATCTCATTATTGATTTTAAGTTGAATTTTCTTACATTTTTGGTTGAAACCGATTATAATTGAATGTTTGCATAGGGAAACGTGAAGCGAAAGCCATCGATTAGGAAGAAAAGTCCAGTTATAGTCACTCATGCCTTCGAAAGCCTTATTACTCGTTTTAAATGTTTTTATAATCTCATTATTGATTTTATGTTGAATTTTCTTACATTTTTGGTTAAAACAGATTATAATTGAATGTTTGCCTCGGGAAACGTGAAGCGAAAGCCATCGATTTGAGAAGAAAAGTCCATTTATAGTCGCTCATGCCTTCGAAAGCCTTATTACTCGCTTTAAATGCTTTTATAAGCTCATTATTGATTTTAAGTTGAATTTTCTTACATTTTTGGTTAAAATAGATTGCAATTAAATGTTTTCCTTAGAAAACATGAAGCGAAAGCCATCGATTGGTAAGAAAAGTCCATTTATAGTCACTCATGCCTTCGAAAGCCTTATTACTCGCTTTAAACGATTTTATAATCTCATTATTGATTTTAAGTTGAATTTTCTTACATTTTTGGTTGAAACCGATTATAATTGAATGTTTGCATAGGGAAACGTGAAGCGAAAGCCATCGATTAGGAAGAAAAGTCCAGTTATAGTCACTCATGCCTTCGAAAGCCTTATTACTCGTTTTAAATGCTTTTATAATCTCATTATTGATTTTAAGTTGAATTTTCTTACATTTTTGGTTAAAACAGATTATAATTGAATGTTTGCCTCGGGAAACGTGAAGCGAAAGCCATCGATTTGAGAAGAAAATTCCATTTATAGTCGCTCATGCCTTCGAAAGCCTTATTACCCGTTTAAAATGGTTTTATAATCTAATTATTGATTTTATGTTGAATTTTCTTACATTTTTGGTTAAGATAGATTGTAATTAAATGTTTGCCTTAGAAAACATGAAGCGAAAGCCATCGATTGGTAAGAAAAGTCCAGTTATAGTCACTCATGCCTTCGAAAGCCTTATTACTCGTTTTAAATGTTTTTATAATCTCATTATTGATTTTAAGTTGAATTTTCTTACATTTTTGGTTAAAACAGATTATAATTGAATGTTTGCCTCGGGAAACGTGAAGCGAAAGCCATCGATTTGAGAAGAAAAGTCCATTTATAGTCGCTCATGCCTTCGAAAGCCTTATTACCCGTTTAAAATGGTTTTATAATCTAATTATTGATTTTATGTTGAATTTTCTTACATTTTTGGTTAAAATAGATTGTAATTAAATGTTTGCCTCGAGAAACATGAAGCAAAAGCCATCGATCGATAAGAAAAGTCCAGTTATAGTCACTCATGCCTTCGAAAGCCTTATTACTCGTTTTAAATGCTTTTATAATCTCATTATTGATTTTAAGTTGAATTTTCTTACATTTTTGGTTAAAACAGATTATAATTGAATGTTTGCCTCGGGAAACGTGAAGCGAAAGCCATCGATTTGAGAAGAAAAGTCCATTTATAGTCGCTCATGCCTTCGAAAGCCTTATTACTCGCTTTAAATGCTTTTATAAGCTCATTATTGATTTTAAGTTGAATTTGCTTACATTTTTGGTTAAAACAGATTATAATTGAATGTTTGCCTCGGGAAACGTGAAGCGAAAGCCATCGATTTGAGAAGAAAAGTCCATTTATAGTCGCTCATGCCTTCGAAAGCCTTATTACCCGTTTAAAATGGTTTTATAATCTAATTATTGATTTTATGTTGAATTTTCTTACATTTTTGGTTAAGATAGATTGTAATTAAATGTTTGCCTTAGAAAACATGAAGCGAAAGCCATCGATTGGTAAGAAAAGTCCAGTTATAGTCACTCATGCCTTCGAAAGCCTTATTACTCGTTTTAAATGTTTTTATAATCTCATTATTGATTTTAAGTTGAATTTTCTTACATTTTTGGTTAAAACAGATTATAATTGAATGTTTGCCTCGGGAAACGTGAAGCGAAAGCCATCGATTTGAGAAGAAAAGTCCATTTATAGTCGCTCATGCCTTCGAAAGCCTTATTACCCGTTTAAAATGGTTTTATAATCTAATTATTGATTTTATGTTGAATTTTCTTACATTTTTGGTTAAAATAGATTGTAATTAAATGTTTGCCTCGAGAAACATGAAGCAAAAGCCATCGATCGATAAGAAAAGTCCAGTTATAGTCACTCATGCCTTCGAAAGCCTTATTACTCGTTTTAAATGCTTTTATAATCTCATTATTGATTTTAAGTTGAATTTTCTTACATTTTTGGTTAAAACAGATTATAATTGAATGTTTGCCTCGGGAAACGTGAAGCGAAAGCCATCGATTTGAGAAGAAAAGTCCATTTATAGTCGCTCATGCCTTCGAAAGCCTTATTACTCGCTTTAAATGCTTTTATAATCTCATTATTGATTTTAAGTTGAATTTTCTTACATTTTTGGTTAAAACAGATTATAATTGAATGTTTGCCTCGGGAAACGTGAAGCGAAAGCCATCGATTTGAGAAGAAAAGTCCATTTATAGTCGCTCATGCCTTCGAAAGCCTTATTACCCGTTTAAAATGGTTTTATAATCTAATTATTGATTTTATGTTGAATTTTCTTACATTTTTGGTTAAAATAGATTGTAATTAAATGTTTGCCTCGAGAAACATGAAGCAAAAGCCATCGATCGATAAGAAAAGTCCAGTTATAGTCACTCATGCCTTCGAAAGCCTTATTACTCGTTTTAAATGCTTTTATAATCTCATTATTGATTTTAAGTTGAATTTTCTTACATTTTTGGTTAAAACAGATTATAATTGAATGTTTGCCTCGGGAAACGTGAAGCGAAAGCCATCGATTTGAGAAGAAAAGTCCATTTATAGTCGCTCATGCCTTCGAAAGCCTTATTACCCGTTTAAAATGGTTTTATAATCTAATTATTGATTTTATGTTGAATTTTCTTACATTTTTGGTTAAAATAGATTGTAATTAAATGTTTGCCTCGAGAAACATGAAGCAAAAGCCATCGATCGATAAGAAAAGTCCAGTTATAGTCACTCATGCCTTCGAAAGCCTTATTACTCGTTTTAAATGCTTTTATAATCTCATTATTGATTTTAAGTTGAATTTTCTTACATTTTTGGTTAAAACAGATTATAATTGAATGTTTGCCTCGGGAAACGTGAAGCGAAAGCCATCGATTTGAGAAGAAAAGTCCATTTATAGTCGCTCATGCCTTCGAAAGCCTTATTACCCGTTTAAAATGGTTTTATAATCTAATTATTGATTTTATGTTGAATTTTCTTACATTTTTGGTTAAAATAGATTGTAATTAAATGTTTGCCTTAGAAAACATGAAGCGAAAGCCATCGATTGATAAGAAAGGTCCATTTCTAGTCACTCATGCCTTCGAAAGCCTTATTACTCGCTTTAAACGCTTTTATAATCTCATTATTGATTTTAAGTTGAATTTTCTTATATTTTTGGTTGAAATAGATTATAATTGAATGTTTGCATAGGGAAACGTGAAGCGAAAGCCATCGATTGAGAAGAAAAGTCCATTTATAGTCACTCATGCCTTCTAAAGCCTTATTACTCGCTTTAAATGCTTTTATAAGCTCATTATTGATTTTAAGTTGAATTTTCTTACATTTTTGGTTAAAACAGATTATAATTGAATGTTTGCCTCGAGAAACGTTAAGCGAAAGCCATCGATTGAGAAGAAAAGTCCATTTATAGTCGCTCTTGCCTTCGAAAGCCTTATTACCCGTTTAAAATGGTTTTATAATCTAATTATTGATTTTATGTTGAATTTTCTTACATTTTTGGTTAAAATAGATTGTAATTAAATGTTTGCCTTAGAAAACATGAAGCGAAAGCCATCGATTGGTAAGAAAAGTCCATTTATAGTCACTCATGCCTTCGAAAGCCTAATTACTCGCTTTAAACTCTTTTATAATCTCATTATTGATTTTAAGTTGAATTTTCTTACATTTTTGGTTAAAACAGATTATAATTGAATGTTTGCCTTGGGAAACGTGAAGCGAAAGCCATCGATTGAGAAGAAAAGTCCATTTATAGTTACTCATGCCTTCGAAAGCCTTATTACTCGCATTAAATGCTTTTATAAGCTCATTATTGATTTTAAGTTGAATTTTCTTACATTTTTGGTTAAAATAGATTGCAATTAAATGTTTTCCTTAGAAAACATGAAGCGAAAGCCATCGATTGGTAAGAAAAGTCCATTTATAGTCACTCATGCCTTCGAAAGCCTTATTACTCGCTTTAAACGATTTTATAATCTCATTATTGATTTTAAGTTGAATTTTCTTACATTTTTGGTTGAAACCGATTATAATTGAATGTTTGCATAGGGAAACGTGAAGCGAAAGCCATCGATTGGTAAGAAAAGTCCAGTTATAGTCACTCATGCCTTCGAAAGCCTTATTACTCGTTTTAAATGTTTTTATAATCTCATTATTGATTTTAAGTTGAATTTTCTTACATTTTTGGTTAAAACAGATTATAATTGAATGTTTGCCTCGGGAAACGTGAAGCGAAAGCCATCGATTTGAGAAGAAAAGTCCATTTATAGTCGCTCATGCCTTCGAAAGCCTTATTACCCGTTTAAAATGGTTTTATAATCTAATTATTGATTTTATGTTGAATTTTCTTACATTTTTGGTTAAAATAGATTGTAATTAAATGTTTGCCTCGAGAAACATGAAGCAAAAGCCATCGATCGATAAGAAAAGTCCAGTTATAGTCACTCATGCCTTCGAAAGCCTTATTACTCGTTTTAAATGCTTTTATAATCTCATTATTGATTTTAAGTTGAATTTTCTTACATTTTTGGTTAAAACAGATTATAATTGAATGTTTGCCTCGGGAAACGTGAAGCGAAAGCCATCGATTTGAGAAGAAAAGTCCATTTATAGTCGCTCATGCCTTCGAAAGCCTTATTACTCGCTTTAAATGCTTTTATAAGCTCATTATTGATTTTAAGTTGAATTTGCTTACATTTTTGGTTAAAACAGATTATAATTGAATGTTTGCCTCGGGAAACGTGAAGCGAAAGCCATGGATTTGAGAAGAAAAGTCCATTTATAGTCGCTCATGCCTTCGAAAGCCTTATTACCCGTTTAAAATGGTTTTATAATCTAATTATTGATTTTATGTTGAATTTTCTTACATTTTTGGTTAAAATAGATTGTAATTAAATGTTTGCCTTAGAAAACATGAAGCGAAAGCCATCGATTGATAAGAAAGGTCCATTTCTAGTCACTCATGCCTTCGAAAGCCTTATTACTCGCTTTAAACGCTTTTATAATCTCATTATTGATTTTAAGTTGAATTTTCTTATATTTTTGGTTGAAATAGATTATAATTGAATGTTTGCATAGGGAAACGTGAAGCGAAAGCCATCGATTGAGAAGAAAAGTCCATTTATAGTCACTCATGCCTTCTAAAGCCTTATTACTCGCTTTAAATGCTTTTATAAGCTCATTATTGATTTTAAGTTGAATTTTCTTACATTTTTGGTTAAAACAGATTATAATTGAATGTTTGCCTCGAGAAACGTTAAGCGAAAGCCATCGATTGAGAAGAAAAGTCCATTTATAGTCGCTCTTGCCTTCGAAAGCCTTATTACCCGTTTAAAATGGTTTTATAATCTAATTATTGATTTTATGTTGAATTTTCTTACATTTTTGGTTAAAATAGATTGTAATTAAATGTTTGCCTTAGAAAACATGAAGCGAAAGCCATCGATTGGTAAGAAAAGTCCATTTATAGTCACTCATGCCTTCGAAAGCCTAATTACTCGCTTTAAACTCTTTTATAATCTCATTATTGATTTTAAGTTGAATTTTCTTACATTTTTGGTTAAAACAGATTATAATTGAATGTTTGCCTTGGGAAACGTGAAGCGAAAGCCATCGATTGAGAAGAAAAGTCCATTTATAGTTACTCATGCCTTCGAAAGCCTTATTACTCGCATTAAATGCTTTTATAAGCTCATTATTGATTTTAAGTTGAATTTTCTTACATTTTTGGTTAAAATAGATTGCAATTAAATGTTTTCCTTAGAAAACATGAAGCGAAAGCCATCGATTGGTAAGAAAAGTCCATTTATAGTCACTCATGCCTTCGAAAGCCTTATTACTCGCTTTAAACGATTTTATAATCTCATTATTGATTTTAAGTTGAATTTTCTTACATTTTTGGTTGAAACCGATTATAATTGAATGTTTGCATAGGGAAACGTGAAGCGAAAGCCATCGATTAGGAAGAAAAGTCCAGTTATAGTCACTCATGCCTTCGAAAGCCTTATTACTCGTTTTAAATGCTTTTATAATCTCATTATTGATTTTAAGTTGAATTTTCTTACATTTTTGGTTAAAACAGATTATAATTGAATGTTTGCCTCGGGAAACGTGAAGCGAAAGCCATGGATTTGAGAAGAAAAGTCCATTTATAGTCGCTCATGCCTTCGAAAGCCTTATTACCCGTTTAAAATGGTTTTATAATCTAATTATTGATTTTATGTTGAATTTTCTTACATTTTTGGTTAAAATAGATTGTAATTAAATGTTTGCCTTAGAAAACATGAAGCGAAAGCCATCGATTGATAAGAAAGGTCCATTTCTAGTCACTCATGCCTTCGAAAGCCTTATTACTCGCTTTAAACGCTTTTATAATCTCATTATTGATTTTAAGTTGAATTTTCTTATATTTTTGGTTGAAATAGATTATAATTGAATGTTTGCATAGGGAACCGTGAAGCGAAAGCCATCGATTGAGAAGAAAAGTCCATTTATAGTCACTCATGCCTTCTAAAGCCTTATTACTCGCTTTAAATGCTTTTATAAGCTCATTATTGATTTTAAGTTGAATTTTCTTACATTTTTGGTTAAAACAGATTATAATTGAATGTTTGCCTCGAGAAACGTTAAGCGAAAGCCATCGATTGAGAAGAAAAGTCCATTTATAGTCGCTCTTGCCTTCGAAAGCCTTATTACCCGTTTAAAATGGTTTTATAATCTAATTATTGATTTTATGTTGAATTTTCTTACATTTTTGGTTAAAATAGATTGTAATTAAATGTTTGCCTTAGAAAACATGAAGCGAAAGCCATCGATTGGTAAGAAAAGTCCATTTATAGTCACTCATGCCTTCGAAAGCCTAATTACTCGCTTTAAACTCTTTTATAATCTCATTATTGATTTTAAGTTGAATTTTCTTACATTTTTGGTTAAAACAGATTATAATTGAATGTTTGCCTTGGGAAACGTGAAGCGAAAGCCATCGATTGAGAAGAAAAGTCCATTTATAGTTACTCATGCCTTCGAAAGCCTTATTACTCGCATTAAATGCTTTTATAAGCTCATTATTGATTTTAAGTTGAATTTTCTTACATTTTTGGTTAAAATAGATTGCAATTAAATGTTTTCCTTAGAAAACATGAAGCGAAAGCCATCGATTGGTAAGAAAAGTCCATTTATAGTCACTCATGCCTTCGAAAGCCTTATTACTCGCTTTAAACGATTTTATAATCTCATTATTGATTTTAAGTTGAATTTTCTTACATTTTTGGTTGAAACCGATTATAATTGAATGTTTGCATAGGGAAACGTGAAGCGAAAGCCATCGATTAGGAAGAAAAGTCCAGTTATAGTCACTCATGCCTTCGAAAGCCTTATTACTCGTTTTAAATGCTTTTATAATCTCATTATTGATTTTAAGTTGAATTTTCTTACATTTTTGGTTAAAACAGATTATAATTGAATGTTTGCCTCGGGAAACGTGAAGCGAAAGCCATGGATTTGAGAAGAAAAGTCCATTTATAGTCGCTCATGCCTTCGAAAGCCTTATTACCCGTTTAAAATGGTTTTATAATCTAATTATTGATTTTATGTTGAATTTTCTTACATTTTTGGTTAAAATAGATTGTAATTAAATGTTTGCCTTAGAAAACATGAAGCGAAAGCCATCGATTGATAAGAAAGGTCCATTTCTAGTCACTCATGCCTTCGAAAGCCTTATTACTCGCTTTAAACGCTTTTATAATCTCATTATTGATTTTAAGTTGAATTTTCTTATATTTTTGGTTGAAATAGATTATAATTGAATGTTTGCATAGGGAACCGTGAAGCGAAAGCCATCGATTGAGAAGAAAAGTCCATTTATAGTCACTCATGCCTTCTAAAGCCTTATTACTCGCTTTAAATGCTTTTATAAGCTCATTATTGATTTTAAGTTGAATTTTCTTACATTTTTGGTTAAAACAGATTATAATTGAATGTTTGCCTCGAGAAACGTTAAGCGAAAGCCATCGATTGAGAAGAAAAGTCCATTTATAGTCGCTCTTGCCTTCGAAAGCCTTATTACCCGTTTAAAATGGTTTTATAATCTAATTATTGATTTTATGTTGAATTTTCTTACATTTTTGGTTAAAATAGATTGTAATTAAATGTTTGCCTTAGAAAACATGAAGCGAAAGCCATCGATTGGTAAGAAAAGTCCATTTATAGTCACTCATGCCTTCGAAAGCCTAATTACTCGCTTTAAACTCTTTTATAATCTCATTATTGATTTTAAGTTGAATTTTCTTACATTTTTGGTTAAAACAGATTATAATTGAATGTTTGCCTTGGGAAACGTGAAGCGAAAGCCATCGATTGAGAAGAAAAGTCCATTTATAGTTACTCATGCCTTCGAAAGCCTTATTACTCGCATTAAATGCTTTTATAAGCTCATTATTGATTTTAAGTTGAATTTTCTTACATTTTTGGTTAAAATAGATTGCAATTAAATGTTTTCCTTAGAAAACATGAAGCGAAAGCCATCGATTGGTAAGAAAAGTCCATTTATAGTCACTCATGCCTTCGAAAGCCTTATTACTCGCTTTAAACGATTTTATAATCTCATTATTGATTTTAAGTTGAATTTTCTTACATTTTTGGTTGAAACCGATTATAATTGAATGTTTGCATAGGGAAACGTGAAGCGAAAGCCATCGATTAGGAAGAAAAGTCCAGTTATAGTCACTCATGCCTTCGAAAGCCTTATTACTCGTTTTAAATGCTTTTATAATCTCATTATTGATTTTAAGTTGAATTTTCTTACATTTTTGGTTAAAACAGATTATAATTGAATGTTTGCCTCGGGAAACGTGAAGCGAAAGCCATGGATTTGAGAAGAAAAGTCCATTTATAGTCGCTCATGCCTTCGAAAGCCTTATTACCCGTTTAAAATGGTTTTATAATCTAATTATTGATTTTATGTTGAATTTTCTTACATTTTTGGTTAAAATAGATTGTAATTAAATGTTTGCCTTAGAAAACATGAAGCGAAAGCCATCGATTGATAAGAAAGGTCCATTTCTAGTCACTCATGCCTTCGAAAGCCTTATTACTCGCTTTAAACGCTTTTATAATCTCATTATTGATTTTAAGTTGAATTTTCTTATATTTTTGGTTGAAATAGATTATAATTGAATGTTTGCATAGGGAAACGTGAAGCGAAAGCCATCGATTGAGAAGAAAAGTCCATTTATAGTCACTCATGCCTTCTAAAGCCTTATTACTCGCTTTAAATGCTTTTATAAGCTCATTATTGATTTTAAGTTGAATTTTCTTACATTTTTGGTTAAAACAGATTATAATTGAATGTTTGCCTCGAGAAACGTTAAGCGAAAGCCATCGATTGAGAAGAAAAGTCCATTTATAGTCGCTCTTGCCTTCGAAAGCCTTATTACCCGTTTAAAATGGTTTTATAATCTAATTATTGATTTTATGTTGAATTTTCTTACATTTTTGGTTAAAATAGATTGTAATTAAATGTTTGCCTTAGAAAACATGAAGCGAAAGCCATCGATTGGTAAGAAAAGTCCATTTATAGTCACTCATGCCTTCGAAAGCCTAATTACTCGCTTTAAACTCTTTTATAATCTCATTATTGATTTTAAGTTGAATTTTCTTACATTTTTGGTTAAAACAGATTATAATTGAATGTTTGCCTTGGGAAACGTGAAGCGAAAGCCATCGATTGAGAAGAAAAGTCCATTTATAGTTACTCATGCCTTCGAAAGCCTTATTACTCGCATTAAATGCTTTTATAAGCTCATTATTGATTTTAAGTTGAATTTTCTTACATTTTTGGTTAAAATAGATTGCAATTAAATGTTTTCCTTAGAAAACATGAAGCGAAAGCCATCGATTGGTAAGAAAAGTCCATTTATAGTCACTCATGCCTTCGAAAGCCTTATTACTCGCTTTAAACGATTTTATAATCTCATTATTGATTTTAAGTTGAATTTTCTTACATTTTTGGTTGAAACCGATTATAATTGAATGTTTGCATAGGGAAACGTGAAGCGAAAGCCATCGATTAGGAAGAAAAGTCCAGTTATAGTCACTCATGCCTTCGAAAGCCTTATTACTCGTTTTAAATGTTTTTATAATCTCATTATTGATTTTATGTTGAATTTTCTTACATTTTTGGTTAAAACAGATTATAATTGAATGTTTGCCTCGGGAAACGTGAAGCGAAAGCCATCGATTTGAGAAGAAAAGTCCATTTATAGTCGCTCATGCCTTCGAAAGCCTTATTACTCGCTTTAAATGCTTTTATAAGCTCATTATTGATTTTAAGTTGAATTTTCTTACATTTTTGGTTAAAATAGATTGCAATTAAATGTTTTCCTTAGAAAACATGAAGCGAAAGCCATCGATTGGTAAGAAAAGTCCATTTATAGTCACTCATGCCTTCGAAAGCCTTATTACTCGCTTTAAACGATTTTATAATCTCATTATTGATTTTAAGTTGAATTTTCTTACATTTTTGGTTGAAACCGATTATAATTGAATGTTTGCATAGGGAAACGTGAAGCGAAAGCCATCGATTAGGAAGAAAAGTCCAGTTATAGTCACTCATGCCTTCGAAAGCCTTATTACTCGTTTTAAATGCTTTTATAATCTCATTATTGATTTTAAGTTGAATTTTCTTACATTTTTGGTTAAAACAGATTATAATTGAATGTTTGCCTCGGGAAACGTGAAGCGAAAGCCATCGATTTGAGAAGAAAAGTCCATTTATAGTCGCTCATGCCTTCGAAAGCCTTATTACCCGTTTAAAATGGTTTTATAATCTAATTATTGATTTTATGTTGAATTTTCTTACATTTTTGGTTAAGATAGATTGTAATTAAATGTTTGCCTTAGAAAACATGAAGCGAAAGCCATCGATTGGTAAGAAAAGTCCAGTTATAGTCACTCATGCCTTCGAAAGCCTTATTACTCGTTTTAAATGTTTTTATAATCTCATTATTGATTTTAAGTTGAATTTTCTTACATTTTTGGTTAAAACAGATTATAATTGAATGTTTGCCTCGGGAAACGTGAAGCGAAAGCCATCGATTTGAGAAGAAAAGTCCATTTATAGTCGCTCATGCCTTCGAAAGCCTTATTACCCGTTTAAAATGGTTTTATAATCTAATTATTGATTTTATGTTGAATTTTCTTACATTTTTGGTTAAAATAGATTGTAATTAAATGTTTGCCTCGAGAAACATGAAGCAAAAGCCATCGATCGATAAGAAAAGTCCAGTTATAGTCACTCATGCCTTCGAAAGCCTTATTACTCGTTTTAAATGCTTTTATAATCTCATTATTGATTTTAAGTTGAATTTTCTTACATTTTTGGTTAAAACAGATTATAATTGAATGTTTGCCTCGGGAAACGTGAAGCGAAAGCCATCGATTTGAGAAGAAAAGTCCATTTATAGTCGCTCATGCCTTCGAAAGCCTTATTACTCGCTTTAAATGCTTTTATAAGCTCATTATTGATTTTAAGTTGAATTTGCTTACATTTTTGGTTAAAACAGATTATAATTGAATGTTTGCCTCGGGAAACGTGAAGCGAAAGCCATCGATTTGAGAAGAAAAGTCCATTTATAGTCGCTCATGCCTTCGAAAGCCTTATTACCCGTTTAAAATGGTTTTATAATCTAATTATTGATTTTATGTTGAATTTTCTTACATTTTTGGTTAAAATAGATTGTAATTAAATGTTTGCCTTAGAAAACATGAAGCGAAAGCCATCGATTGGTAAGAAAAGTCCATTTATAGTCACTCATGCCTTCGAAAGCCTTATTACTCGCTTTAAACGCTTTTATAATCTCATTATTGATTTTAAGTTGAATTTTCTTACATTTTTGGTTAAAACAGATTATAATTGAATGTTTGCCTCGGGAAACGTGAAGCGAAAGCCATCGATTTGAGAAGAAAAGTCCATTTATAGTCGCTCATGCCTTCGAAAGCCTTATTACCCGTTTAAAATGGTTTTATAATCTAATTATTGATTTTATGTTAAATTTTCTTACATTTTTGGTTAAAATAGATTGTAATTAAATGTTTGCCTCGAGAAACATGAAGCAAAGGCCATCGATCGATAAGAAAAGTCCAATTATAGTCGCTCATGCCTTCGAAAGCCTTATTACTCATTTTAAATGCTTTTATAATCTCATTATTGATTTTAAGTTGAATTTTCTTACATTTTTGGTTAAAACAGATTATAATTGAATGTTTGCCTCGGGAAACGTGAAGCGAAAGCCATCGATTTGAGAAGAAAAGTCCATTTATAGTCGCTCATGCCTTCGAAAGCCTTATTACCCGTTTAAAATGGTTTTATAATCTAATTATTGATTTTATGTTGAATTTTCTTACATTTTTGGTTAAAATAGATTGTAATTAAATGTTTGCCTTAGAAAACATGAAGCGAAAGCCATCGATTGATAAGAAAGGTCCATTTATAGTCACTCATGCCTTCGAAAGCCTTATTACTCGCTTTAAACGCTTTTATAATCTCATTATTGATTTTAAGTTGAATTTTCTTATATTTTTGGTTGAAATAGATTATAATTGAATGTTTGCATAGGGAAACGTGAAGCGAAAGCCATCGATTGAGAAGAAAAGTCCATTTATAGTCACTCATGCCTTCTAAAGCCTTATTACTCGCTTTAAATGCTTTTATAAGCTCATTATTGATTTTAAGTTGAATTTTCTTACATTTTTGGTTAAAACAGATTATAATTGAATGTTTGCCTCGAGAAACGTTAAGCGAAAGCCATCGATTGAGAAGAAAAGTCCATTTATAGTCGTTCATGCCTTCGAAAGCCTTATTACCCGTTTAAAATGGTTTTATAATCCAATTATTGATTTTATGTTGAATTTTCTTACATTTTTGGTTAAAATTGATTGTAATTAAATGTTTGCCTTAGAAAACATGAAGCGAAAGCCATCGATTGGTAAGAAAAGTCCATTTATAGTCACTCATGCCTTCGAAAGCCTAATTACTCGCTTTAAACTCTTTTATAATCTCATTATTGATTTTAAGTTGAATTTTCTTACATTTTTGGTTAAAACAGATTATAATTGAATGTTTGCCTTGGGAAACGTGAAGCGAAAGCCATCGATTGAGAAGAAAAGTCCATTTATAGTTACTCATGCCTTCGAAAGCCTTATTACTCGCATTAAATGCTTTTATAAGCTCATTATTGATTTTAAGTTGAATTTTCTTACATTTTTGGTTAAAATAGATTGCAATTAAATGTTTTCCTTAGAAAACATGAAGCGAAAGCCATCGATTGGTAAGAAAAGTCCATTTATAGTCACTCATGCCTTCGAAAGCCTTATTACTCGCTTTAAACGATTTTATAATCTCATTATTGATTTTAAGTTGAATTTTCTTACATTTTTGGTTGAAACCGATTATAATTGAATGTTTGCATAGGGAAACGTGAAGCGAAAGCCATCGATTGGTAAGAAAAGTCCAGTTATAGTCACTCATGCCTTCGAAAGCCTTATTACTCGTTTTAAATGTTTTTATAATCTCATTATTGATTTTAAGTTGAATTTTCTTACATTTTTGGTTAAAACAGATTATAATTGAATGTTTGCCTCGGGAAACGTGAAGCGAAAGCCATCGATTTGAGAAGAAAAGTCCATTTATAGTCGCTCATGCCTTCGAAAGCCTTATTACCCGTTTAAAATGGTTTTATAATCTAATTATTGATTTTATGTTGAATTTTCTTACATTTTTGGTTAAAATAGATTGTAATTAAATGTTTGCCTCGAGAAACATGAAGCAAAAGCCATCGATCGATAAGAAAAGTCCAGTTATAGTCACTCATGCCTTCGAAAGCCTTATTACTCGTTTTAAATGCTTTTATAATCTCATTATTGATTTTAAGTTGAATTTTCTTACATTTTTGCTTAAAACAGATTATAATTGAATGTTTGCCTCGGGAAACGTGAAGCGAAAGCCATCGATTTGAGAAGAAAAGTCCATTTATAGTCGCTCATGCCTTCGAAAGCCTTATTACTCGCTTTAAATGCTTTTATAAGCTCATTATTGATTTTAAGTTGAATTTGCTTACATTTTTGGTTAAAACAGATTATAATTGAATGTTTGCCTCGGGAAACGTGAAGCGAAAGCCATCGATTTGAGAAGAAAAGTCCATTTATAGTCGCTCATGCCTTCGAAAGCCTTATTACCCGTTTAAAATGGTTTTATAATCTAATTATTGATTTTATGTTGAATTTTCTTACATTTTTGGTTAAAATAGATTGTAATTAAATGTTTGCCTTAGAAAACATGAAGCGAAAGCCATCGATTGATAAGAAAGGTCCATTTCTAGTCACTCATGCCTTCGAAAGCCTTATTACTCGCTTTAAATGCTTTTATAATCTCATTATTGATTTTAAGTTGAATTTTCTTATATTTTTGGTTGAAATAGATTATAATTGAATGTTTGCATAGGGAAACGTGAAGCGAAAGCCATCGATTGAGAAGAAAAGTCCATTTATAGTCACTCATGCCTTCTAAAGCCTTATTACTCGCTTTAAATGCTTTTATAAGCTCATTATTGATTTTAAGTTGAATTTTCTTACATTTTTGGTTAAAACAGATTATAATTGAATGTTTGCCTCGAGAAACGTTAAGCGAAAGCCATCGATTGAGAAGAAAAGTCCATTTATAGTCGCTCTTGCCTTCGAAAGCCTTATTACCCGTTTAAAATGGTTTTATAATCTAATTATTGATTTTATGTTGAATTTTCTTACATTTTTGGTTAAAATAGATTGTAATTAAATGTTTGCCTTAGAAAACATGAAGCGAAAGCCATCGATTGGTAAGAAAAGTCCATTTATAGTCACTCATGCCTTCGAAAGCCTAATTACTCGCTTTAAACTCTTTTATAATCTCATTATTGATTTTAAGTTGAATTTTCTTACATTTTTGGTTAAAACAGATTATAATTGAATGTTTGCCTTGGGAAACGTGAAGCGAAAGCCATCGATTGAGAAGAAAAGTCCATTTATAGTTACTCATGCCTTCGAAAGCCTTATTACTCGCATTAAATGCTTTTATAAGCTCATTATTGATTTTAAGTTGAATTTTCTTACATTTTTGGTTAAAATAGATTGCAATTAAATGTTTTCCTTAGAAAACATGAAGCGAAAGCCATCGATTGGTAAGAAAAGTCCATTTATAGTCACTCATGCCTTCGAAAGCCTTATTACTCGCTTTAAACGATTTTATAATCTCATTATTGATTTTAAGTTGAATTTTCTTACATTTTTGGTTGAAACCGATTATAATTGAATGTTTGCATAGGGAAACGTGAAGCGAAAGCCATCGATTAGGAAGAAAAGTCCAGTTATAGTCACTCATGCCTTCGAAAGCCTTATTACTCGTTTTAAATGCTTTTATAATCTCATTATTGATTTTAAGTTGAATTTTCTTACATTTTTGGTTAAAACAGATTATAATTGAATGTTTGCCTCGGGAAACGTGAAGCGAAAGCCATGGATTTGAGAAGAAAAGTCCATTTATAGTCGCTCATGCCTTCGAAAGCCTTATTACCCGTTTAAAATGGTTTTATAATCTAATTATTGATTTTATGTTGAATTTTCTTACATTTTTGGTTAAAATAGATTGTAATTAAATGTTTGCCTTAGAAAACATGAAGCGAAAGCCATCGATTGATAAGAAAGGTCCATTTCTAGTCACTCATGCCTTCGAAAGCCTTATTACTCGCTTTAAACGCTTTTATAATCTCATTATTGATTTTAAGTTGAATTTTCTTATATTTTTGGTTGAAATAGATTATAATTGAATGTTTGCATAGGGAACCGTGAAGCGAAAGCCATCGATTGAGAAGAAAAGTCCATTTATAGTCACTCATGCCTTCTAAAGCCTTATTACTCGCTTTAAATGCTTTTATAAGCTCATTATTGATTTTAAGTTGAATTTTCTTACATTTTTGGTTAAAACAGATTATAATTGAATGTTTGCCTCGAGAAACGTTAAGCGAAAGCCATCGATTGAGAAGAAAAGTCCATTTATAGTCGCTCTTGCCTTCGAAAGCCTTATTACCCGTTTAAAATGGTTTTATAATCTAATTATTGATTTTATGTTGAATTTTCTTACATTTTTGGTTAAAATAGATTGTAATTAAATGTTTGCCTTAGAAAACATGAAGCGAAAGCCATCGATTGGTAAGAAAAGTCCATTTATAGTCACTCATGCCTTCGAAAGCCTAATTACTCGCTTTAAACTCTTTTATAATCTCATTATTGATTTTAAGTTGAATTTTCTTACATTTTTGGTTAAAACAGATTATAATTGAATGTTTGCCTTGGGAAACGTGAAGCGAAAGCCATCGATTGAGAAGAAAAGTCCATTTATAGTTACTCATGCCTTCGAAAGCCTTATTACTCGCATTAAATGCTTTTATAAGCTCATTATTGATTTTAAGTTGAATTTTCTTACATTTTTGGTTAAAATAGATTGCAATTAAATGTTTTCCTTAGAAAACATGAAGCGAAAGCCATCGATTGGTAAGAAAAGTCCATTTATAGTCACTCATGCCTTCGAAAGCCTTATTACTCGCTTTAAACGATTTTATAATCTCATTATTGATTTTAAGTTGAATTTTCTTACATTTTTGGTTGAAACCGATTATAATTGAATGTTTGCATAGGGAAACGTGAAGCGAAAGCCATCGATTAGGAAGAAAAGTCCAGTTATAGTCACTCATGCCTTCGAAAGCCTTATTACTCGTTTTAAATGCTTTTATAAGCTCATTATTGATTTTATGTTGAATTTTCTTACATTTTTGGTTAAAACAGATTATAATTGAATGTTTGCCTCGGGAAACGTGAAGCGAAAGCCATCGATTTGAGAAGAAAAGTCCATTTATAGTCGCTCATGCCTTCGAAAGCCTTATTACTCGCTTTAAATGCTTTTATAAGCTCATTATTGATTTTAAGTTGAATTTTCTTACATTTTTGGTTAAAACAGATTATAATTGAATGTTTGCCTCGGGAAACGTGAAGCGAAAGCCATCGATTTGAGAAGAAAAGTCCATTTATAGTCGCTCATGCCTTCGAAAGCCTTATTACCCGTTTAAAATGGTTTTATAATCTAATTATTGATTTTATGTTGAATTTTCTTACATTTTTGGTTAAAATAGATTGTAATTAAATGTTTGCCTTAGAAAACATGAAGCGAAAGCCATCGATTGATAAGAAAGGTCCATTTCTAGTCACTCATGCCTTCGAAAGCCTTATTACTCGCTTTAAACGCTTTTATAATCTCATTATTGATTTTAAGTTGAATTTTCTTATATTTTTGGTTGAAATAGATTATAATTGAATGTTTGCATAGGGAAACGTGAAGCGAAAGCCATCGATTGAGAAGAAAAGTCCATTTATAGTCACTCATGCCTTCTAAAGCCTTATTACTCGCTTTAAATGCTTTTATAAGCTCATTATTGATTTTAAGTTGAATTTTCTTACATTTTTGGTTAAAACAGATTATAATTGAATGTTTGCCTCGAGAAACGTTAAGCGAAAGCCATCGATTGAGAAGAAAAGTCCATTTATAGTCGCTCTTGCCTTCGAAAGCCTTATTACCCGTTTAAAATGGTTTTATAATCTAATTATTGATTTTATGTTGAATTTTCTTACATTTTTGGTTAAAATAGATTGTAATTAAATGTTTGCCTTAGAAAACATGAAGCGAAAGCCATCGATTGGTAAGAAAAGTCCATTTATAGTCACTCATGCCTTCGAAAGCCTAATTACTCGCTTTAAACTCTTTTATAATCTCATTACTGATTTTAAGTTGAATTTTCTTACATTTTTGGTTAAAACAGATTATAATTGAATGTTTGCCTTGGGAAACGTGAAGCGAAAGCCATCGATTGAGAAGAAAAGTCCATTTATAGTTACTCATGCCTTCGAAAGCCTTATTACTCGCATTAAATGCTTTTATAAGCTCATTATTGATTTTAAGTTGAATTTTCTTACATTTTTGGTTAAAATAGATTGCAATTAAATGTTTTCCTTAGAAAACATGAAGCGAAAGCCATCGATTGGTAAGAAAAGTCCATTTATAGTCACTCATGCCTTCGAAAGCCTTATTACTCGCTTTAAACGATTTTATAATCTCATTATTGATTTTAAGTTGAATTTTCTTACATTTTTGGTTGAAACCGATTATAATTGAATGTTTGCATAGGGAAACGTGAAGCGAAAGCCATCGATTAGGAAGAAAAGTCCAGTTATAGTCACTCATGCCTTCGAAAGCCTTATTACTCGTTTTAAATGTTTTTATAATCTCATTATTGATTTTATGTTGAATTTTCTTACATTTTTGGTTAAAACAGATTATAATTGAATGTTTGCCTCGGGAAACGTGAAGCGAAAGCCATCGATTTGAGAAGAAAAGTCCATTTATAGTCGCTCATGCCTTCGAAAGCCTTATTACTCGCTTTAAATGCTTTTATAAGCTCATTATTGATTTTAAGTTGAATTTTCTTACATTTTTGGTTAAAATAGATTGCAATTAAATGTTTTCCTTAGAAAACATGAAGCGAAAGCCATCGATTGGTAAGAAAAGTCCATTTATAGTCACTCATGCCTTCGAAAGCCTTATTACTCGCTTTAAACGATTTTATAATCTCATTATTGATTTTAAGTTGAATTTTCTTACATTTTTGGTTGAAACCGATTATAATTGAATGTTTGCATAGGGAAACGTGAAGCGAAAGCCATCGATTAGGAAGAAAAGTCCAGTTATAGTCACTCATGCCTTCGAAAGCCTTATTACTCGTTTTAAATGCTTTTATAATCTCATTATTGATTTTAAGTTGAATTTTCTTACATTTTTGGTTAAAACAGATTATAATTGAATGTTTGCCTCGGGAAACGTGAAGCGAAAGCCATGGATTTGAGAAGAAAAGTCCATTTATAGTCGCTCATGCCTTCGAAAGCCTTATTACCCGTTTAAAATGGTTTTATAATCTAATTATTGATTTTATGTTGAATTTTCTTACATTTTTGGTTAAGATAGATTGTAATTAAATGTTTGCCTTAGAAAACATGAAGCGAAAGCCATCGATTGGTAAGAAAAGTCCAGTTATAGTCACTCATGCCTTCGAAAGCCTTATTACTCGTTTTAAATGTTTTTATAATCTCATTATTGATTTTAAGTTGAATTTTCTTACATTTTTGGTTAAAACAGATTATAATTGAATGTTTGCCTCGGGAAACGTGAAGCGAAAGCCATCGATTTGAGAAGAAAAGTCCATTTATAGTCGCTCATGCCTTCGAAAGCCTTATTACCCGTTTAAAATGGTTTTATAATCTAATTATTGATTTTATGTTGAATTTTCTTACATTTTTGGTTAAAATAGATTGTAATTAAATGTTTGCCTCGAGAAACATGAAGCAAAAGCCATCGATCGATAAGAAAAGTCCAGTTATAGTCACTCATGCCTTCGAAAGCCTTATTACTCGTTTTAAATGCTTTTATAATCTCATTATTGATTTTAAGTTGAATTTTCTTACATTTTTGGTTAAAACAGATTATAATTGAATGTTTGCCTCGGGAAACGTGAAGCGAAAGCCATCGATTTGAGAAGAAAAGTCCATTTATAGTCGCTCATGCCTTCGAAAGCCTTATTACTCGCTTTAAATGCTTTTATAAGCTCATTATTGATTTTAAGTTGAATTTGCTTACATTTTTGGTTAAAACAGATTATAATTGAATGTTTGCCTCGGGAAACGTGAAGCGAAAGCCATCGATTTGAGAAGAAAAGTCCATTTATAGTCGCTCATGCCTTCGAAAGCCTTATTACCCGTTTAAAATGGTTTTATAATCTAATTATTGATTTTATGTTGAATTTTCTTACATTTTTGGTTAAAATAGATTGTAATTAAATGTTTGCCTTAGAAAACATGAAGCGAAAGCCATCGATTGGTAAGAAAAGTCCATTTATAGTCACTCATGCCTTCGAAAGCCTTATTACTCGCTTTAAACGCTTTTATAATCTCATTATTGATTTTAAGTTGAATTTTCTTACATTTTTGGTTAAAACAGATTATAATTGAATGTTTGCCTCGGGAAACGTGAAGCGAAAGCCATCGATTTGAGAAGAAAAGTCCATTTATAGTCGCTCATGCCTTCGAAAGCCTTATTACCCGTTTAAAATGGTTTTATAATCTAATTATTGATTTTATGTTAAATTTTCTTACACTTTTGGTTAAAATAGATTGTAATTAAATGTTTGCCTCGAGAAACATGAAGCAAAGGCCATCGATCGATAAGAAAAGTCCAATTATAGTTGCTCATGCCTTCGAAAGCCTTATTACTCATTTTAAATGCTTTTATAATCTCATTATTGATTTTAAGTTGAATTTTCTTACATTTTTGGTTAAAACAGATTATAATTGAATGTTTGCCTCGGGAAACGTGAAGCGAAAGCCATCGATTTGAGAAGAAAAGTCCATTTATAGTCGCTCATGCCTTCGAAAGCCTTATTACCCGTTTAAAATGGTTTTATAATCTAATTATTGATTTTATGTTGAATTTTCTTACATTTTTGGTTAAAATAGATTGTAATTAAATGTTTGCCTTAGAAAACATGAAGCGAAAGCCATCGATTGATAAGAAAGGTCCATTTATAGTCACTCATGCCTTCGAAAGCCTTATTACTCGCTTTAAACGCTTTTATAATCTCATTATTGATTTTAAGTTGAATTTTCTTATATTTTTGGTTGAAATAGATTATAATTGAATGTTTGCATAGGGAAACGTGAAGCGAAAGCCATCGATTGAGAAGAAAAGTCCATTTATAGTCACTCATGCCTTCTAAAGCCTTATTACTCGCTTTAAATGCTTTTATAAGCTCATTATTGATTTTAAGTTGAATTTTCTTACATTTTTGGTTAAAACAGATTATAATTGAATGTTTGCCTCGAGAAACGTTAAGCGAAAGCCATCGATTGAGAAGAAAAGTCCATTTATAGTCGTTCATGCCTTCGAAAGCCTTATTACCCGTTTAAAATGGTTTTATAATCCAATTATTGATTTTATGTTGAATTTTCTTACATTTTTGGTTAAAATTGATTGTAATTAAATGTTTGCCTTAGAAAACATGAAGCGAAAGCCATCGATTGGTAAGAAAAGTCCATTTATAGTCACTCATGCCTTCGAAAGCCTAATTACTCGCTTTAAACTCTTTTATAATCTCATTATTGATTTTAAGTTGAATTTTCTTACATTTTTGGTTAAAACAGATTATAATTGAATGTTTGCCTTGGGAAACGTGAAGCGAAAGCCATCGATTGAGAAGAAAAGTCCATTTATAGTTACTCATGCCTTCGAAAGCCTTATTACTCGCTTTAAATGCTTTTATAAGCTCATTATTGATTTTAAGTTGAATTTTCTTACATTTTTGGTTAAAATAGATTGCAATTAAATGTTTTCCTTAGAAAACATGAAGCGAAAGCCATCGATTGGTAAGAAAAGTCCATTTATAGTCACTCATGCCTTCGAAAGCCTTATTACTCGCTTTAAACGATTTTATAATCTCATTATTGATTTTAAGTTGAATTTTCTTACATTTTTGGTTGAAACCGATTATAATTGAATGTTTGCATAGGGAAACGTGAAGCGAAAGCCATCGATTAGGAAGAAAAGTCCAGTTATAGTCACTCATGCCTTCGAAAGCCTTATTACTCGTTTTAAATGCTTTTATAATCTCATTATTGATTTTAAGTTGAATTTTCTTACATTTTTGGTTAAAACAGATTATAATTGAATGTTTGCCTCGGGAAACGTGAAGCGAAAGCCATCGATTTGAGAAGAAAAGTCCATTTATAGTCGCTCATGCCTTCGAAAGCCTTATTACCCGTTTAAAATGGTTTTATAATCTAATTATTGATTTTATGTTGAATTTTCTTACATTTTTGGTTAAGATAGATTGTAATTAAATGTTTGCCTTAGAAAACATGAAGCGAAAGCCATCGATTGGTAAGAAAAGTCCAGTTATAGTCACTCATGCCTTCGAAAGCCTTATTACTCGTTTTAAATGTTTTTATAATCTCATTATTGATTTTAAGTTGAATTTTCTTACATTTTTGGTTAAAACAGATTATAATTGAATGTTTGCCTCGGGAAACGTGAAGCGAAAGCCATCGATTTGAGAAGAAAAGTCCATTTATAGTCGCTCATGCCTTCGAAAGCCTTATTACCCGTTTAAAATGGTTTTATAATCTAATTATTGATTTTATGTTGAATTTTCTTACATTTTTGGTTAAAATAGATTGTAATTAAATGTTTGCCTCGAGAAACATGAAGCAAAAGCCATCGATCGATAAGAAAAGTCCAGTTATAGTCACTCATGCCTTCGAAAGCCTTATTACTCGTTTTAAATGCTTTTATAATCTCATTATTGATTTTAAGTTGAATTTTCTTACATTTTTGGTTAAAACAGATTATAATTGAATGTTTGCCTCGGGAAACGTGAAGCGAAAGCCATCGATTTGAGAAGAAAAGTCCATTTATAGTCGCTCATGCCTTCGAAAGCCTTATTACTCGCTTTAAATGCTTTTATAAGCTCATTATTGATTTTAAGTTGAATTTGCTTACATTTTTGGTTAAAACAGATTATAATTGAATGTTTGCCTCGGGAAACGTGAAGCGAAAGCCATCGATTTGAGAAGAAAAGTCCATTTATAGTCGCTCATGCCTTTGAAAGCCTTATTACCCGTTTAAAATGGTTTTATAATCTAATTATTGATTTTATGTTGAATTTTCTTACATTTTTGGTTAAAATAGATTGTAATTAAATGTTTGCCTTAGAAAACATGAAGCGAAAGCCATCGATTGATAAGAAAGGTCCATTTCTAGTCACTCATGCCTTCGAAAGCCTTATTACTCGCTTTAAACGCTTTTATAATCTCATTATTGATTTTAAGTTGAATTTTCTTATATTTTTGGTTGAAATAGATTATAATTGAATGTTTGCATAGGGAAACGTGAAGCGAAAGCCATCGATTGAGAAGAAAAGTCCATTTATAGTCACTCATGCCTTCTAAAGCCTTATTACTCGCTTTAAATGCTTTTATAAGCTCATTATTGATTTTAAGTTGAATTTTCTTACATTTTTGGTTAAAACAGATTATAATTGAATGTTTGCCTCGAGAAACGTTAAGCGAAAGCCATCGATTGAGAAGAAAAGTCCATTTATAGTCGCTCTTGCCTTCGAAAGCCTTATTACCCGTTTAAAATGGTTTTATAATCTAATTATTGATTTTATGTTGAATTTTCTTACATTTTTGGTTAAAATAGATTGTAATTAAATGTTTGCCTTAGAAAACATGAAGCGAAAGCCATCGATTGGTAAGAAAAGTCCATTTATAGTCACTCATGCCTTCGAAAGCCTAATTACTCGCTTTAAACTCTTTTATAATCTCATTATTGATTTTAAGTTGAATTTTCTTACATTTTTGGTTAAAACAGATTATAATTGAATGTTTGCCTTGGGAAACGTGAAGCGAAAGCCATCGATTGAGAAGAAAAGTCCATTTATAGTTACTCATGCCTTCGAAAGCCTTATTACTCGCATTAAATGCTTTTATAAGCTCATTATTGATTTTAAGTTGAATTTTCTTACATTTTTGGTTAAAATAGATTGCAATTAAATGTTTTCCTTAGAAAACATGAAGCGAAAGCCATCGATTGGTAAGAAAAGTCCATTTATAGTCACTCATGCCTTCGAAAGCCTTATTACTCGCTTTAAACGATTTTATAATCTCATTATTGATTTTAAGTTGAATTTTCTTACATTTTTGGTTGAAACCGATTATAATTGAATGTTTGCATAGGGAAACGTGAAGCAAAAGCCATCGATTAGGAAGAAAAGTCCAGTTATAGTCACTCATGCCTTCGAAAGCCTTATTACTCGTTTTAAATGCTTTTATAATCTCATTATTGATTTTAAGTTGAATTTTCTTACATTTTTGGTTAAAACAGATTATAATTGAATGTTTGCCTCGGGAAACGTGAAGCGAAAGCCATCGATTTGAGAAGAAAAGTCCATTTATAGTCGCTCATGCCTTCGAAAGCCTTATTACCCGTTTAAAATGGTTTTATAATCTAATTATTGATTTTATGTTGAATTTTCTTACATTTTTGGTTAAGATAGATTGTAATTAAATGTTTGCCTTAGAAAACATGAAGCGAAAGCCATCGATTGGTAAGAAAAGTCCAGTTATAGTCACTCATGCCTTCGAAAGCCTTATTACTCGTTTTAAATGTTTTTATAATCTCATTATTGATTTTAAGTTGAATTTTCTTACATTTTTGGTTAAAACAGATTATAATTGAATGTTTGCCTCGGGAAACGTGAAGCGAAAGCCATCGATTTGAGAAGAAAAGTCCATTTATAGTCGCTCATGCCTTCGAAAGCCTTATTACCCGTTTAAAATGGTTTTATAATCTAATTATTGATTTTATGTTGAATTTTCTTACATTTTTGGTTAAAATAGATTGTAATTAAATGTTTGCCTCGAGAAACATGAAGCAAAAGCCATCGATCGATAAGAAAAGTCCAGTTATAGTCACTCATGCCTTCGAAAGCCTTATTACTCGTTTTAAATGCTTTTATAATCTCATTATTGATTTTAAGTTGAATTTTCTTACATTTTTGGTTAAAACAGATTATAATTGAATGTTTGCCTCGGGAAACGTGAAGCGAAAGCCATCGATTTGAGAAGAAAAGTCCATTTATAGTCGCTCATGCCTTCGAAAGCCTTATTACTCGCTTTAAATGCTTTTATAAGCTCATTATTGATTTTAAGTTGAATTTGCTTACATTTTTGGTTAAAACAGATTATAATTGAATGTTTGCCTCGGGAAACGTGAAGCGAAAGCCATCGATTTGAGAAGAAAAGTCCATTTATAGTCGCTCATGCCTTCGAAAGCCTTATTACCCGTTTAAAATGGTTTTATAATCTAATTATTGATTTTATGTTGAATTTTCTTACATTTTTGGTTAAAATAGATTGTAATTAAATGTTTGCCTCGAGAAACATGAAGCAAAAGCCATCGATCGATAAGAAAAGTCCAGTTATAGTCACTCATGCCTTCGAAAGCCTTATTACTCGTTTTAAATGCTTTTATAATCTCATTATTGATTTTAAGTTGAATTTTCTTACATTTTTGGTTAAAACAGATTATAATTGAATGTTTGCCTCGGGAAACGTGAAGCGAAAGCCATCGATTTGAGAAGAAAAGTCCATTTATAGTCGCTCATGCCTTCGAAAGCCTTATTACTCGCTTTAAATGCTTTTATAAGCTCATTATTGATTTTAAGTTGAATTTGCTTACATTTTTGGTTAAAACAGATTATAATTGAATGTTTGCCTCGGGAAACGTGAAGCGAAAGCCATCGATTTGAGAAGAAAAGTCCATTTATAGTCGCTCATGCCTTCGAAAGCCTTATTACCCGTTTAAAATGGTTTTATAATCTAATTATTGATTTTATGTTGAATTTTCTTACATTTTTGGTTAAAATAGATTGTAATTAAATGTTTGCCTTAGAAAACATGAAGCGAAAGCCATCGATTGATAAGAAAGGTCCATTTCTAGTCACTCATGCCTTCGAAAGCCTTATTACTCGCTTTAAACGCTTTTATAATCTCATTATTGATTTTAAGTTGAATTTTCTTATATTTTTGGTTCAAATAGATTATAATTGAATGTTTGCATAGGGAAACGTGAAGCAAAAGCCATCGATTGAGAAGAAAAGTCCATTTATAGTCACTCATGCCTTCTAAAGCCTTATTACTCGCTTTAAATGCTTTTATAAGCTCATTATTGATTTTAAGTTGAATTTTCTTACATTTTTGGTTAAAACAGATTATAATTGAATGTTTGCCTCGAGAAACGTTAAGCGAAAGCCATCGATTGAGAAGAAAATTCCATTTATAGTCGCTCTTGCCTTCGAAAGCCTTATTACCCGTTTAAAATGGTTTTATAATCTAATTATTGATTTTATGTTGAATTTTCTTACATTTTTGGTTAAAATAGATTGTAATTAAATGTTTGCCTTAGAAAACATGAAGCGAAAGCCATCGATTGGTAAGAAAAGTCCATTTATAGTCACTCATGCCTTCGAAAGCCTAATTACTCGCTTTAAACTCTTTTATAATCTCATTATTGATTTTAAGTTGAATTTTCTTACATTTTTGGTTAAAACAGATTATAATTGAATGTTTGCCTTGGGAAACTTGAAGCGAAAGCCATCGATTGAGAAGAAAAGTCCATTTATAGTTACTCATGCCTTCGAAAGCCTTATTACTCGCATTAAATGCTTTTATAAGCTCATTATTGATTTTAAGTTGAATTTTCTTACATTTTTGGTTAAAATAGATTGCAATTAAATGTTTTCCTTAGAAAACATGAAGCGAAAGCCATCGATTGGTAAGAAAAGTCCATTTATAGTCACTCATGCCTTCGAAAGCCTTATTACTCGCTTTAAACGATTTTATAATCTCATTATTGATTTTAAGTTGAATTTTCTTACATTTTTGGTTGAAACCGATTATAATTGAATGTTTGCATAGGGAAACGTGAAGCGAAAGCCATCGATTAGGAAGAAAAGTCCAGTTATAGTCACTCATGCCTTCGAAAGCCTTATTACTCGTTTTAAATGCTTTTATAATCTCATTATTGATTTTAAGTTGAATTTTCTTACATTTTTGGTTAAAACAGATTATAATTGAATGTTTGCCTCGGGAAACGTGAAGCGAAAGCCATCGATTTGAGAAGAAAAGTCCATTTATAGTCGCTCATGCCTTCGAAAGCCTTATTACCCGTTTAAAATGGTTTTATAATCTAATTATTGATTTTATGTTGAATTTTCTTACATTTTTGGTTAAGATAGATTGTAATTAAATGTTTGCCTTAGAAAACATGAAGCGAAAGCCATCGATTGATAAGAAAGGTCCATTTCTAGTCACTCATGCCTTCGAAAGCCTTATTACTCGCTTTAAACGCTTTTATAATCTCATTATTGATTTTAAGTTGAATTTTCTTATATTTTTGGTTGAAATAGATTATAATTGAATGTTTGCATAGGGAAACGTGAAGCGAAAGCCATCGATTGAGAAGAAAAGTCCATTTATAGTCACTCATGCCTTCTAAAGCCTTATTACTCGCTTTAAATGCTTTTATAAGCTCATTATTGATTTTAAGTTGAATTTTCTTACATTTTTGGTTAAAACAGATTATAATTGAATGTTTGCCTCGAGAAACGTTAAGCGAAAGCCATCGATTGAGAAGAAAAGTCCATTTATAGTCGCTCTTGCCTTCGAAAGCCTTATTACCCGTTTAAAATGGTTTTATAATCTAATTATTGATTTTATGTTGAATTTTCTTACATTTTTGGTTAAAATAGATTGTAATTAAATGTTTGCCTTAGAAAACATGAAGCGAAAGCCATCGATTGGTAAGAAAAGTCCATTTATAGTCACTCATGCCTTCGAAAGCCTAATTACTCGCTTTAAACTCTTTTATAATCTCATTATTGATTTTAAGTTGAATTTTCTTACATTTTTGGTTAAAACAGATTATAATTGAATGTTTGCCTTGGGAAACGTGAAGCGAAAGCCATCGATTGAGAAGAAAAGTCCATTTATAGTTACTCATGCCTTCGAAAGCCTTATTACTCGCATTAAATGCTTTTATAAGCTCATTATTGATTTTAAGTTGAATTTTCTTACATTTTTGGTTAAAATAGATTGCAATTAAATGTTTTCCTTAGAAAACATGAAGCGAAAGCCATCGATTGGTAAGAAAAGTCCATTTATAGTCACTCATGCCTTCGAAAGCCTTATTACTCGCTTTAAACGATTTTATAATCTCATTATTGATTTTAAGTTGAATTTTCTTACATTTTTGGTTGAAACCGATTATAATTGAATGTTTGCATAGGGAAACGTGAAGCAAAAGCCATCGATTAGGAAGAAAAGTCCAGTTATAGTCACTCATGCCTTCGAAAGCCTTATTACTCGTTTTAAATGCTTTTATAATCTCATTATTGATTTTAAGTTGAATTTTCTTACATTTTTGGTTAAAACAGATTATAATTGAATGTTTGCCTCGGGAAACGTGAAGCGAAAGCCATCGATTTGAGAAGAAAAGTCCATTTATAGTCGCTCATGCCTTCGAAAGCCTTATTACCCGTTTAAAATGGTTTTATAATCTAATTATTGATTTTATGTTGAATTTTCTTACATTTTTGGTTAAGATAGATTGTAATTAAATGTTTGCCTTAGAAAACATGAAGCGAAAGCCATCGATTGGTAAGAAAAGTCCAGTTATAGTCACTCATGCCTTCGAAAGCCTTATTACTCGTTTTAAATGTTTTTATAATCTCATTATTGATTTTAAGTTGAATTTTCTTACATTTTTGGTTAAAACAGATTATAATTGAATGTTTGCCTCGGGAAACGTGAAGCGAAAGCCATCGATTTGAGAAGAAAAGTCCATTTATAGTCGCTCATGCCTTCGAAAGCCTTATTACCCGTTTAAAATGGTTTTATAATCTAATTATTGATTTTATGTTGAATTTTCTTACATTTTTGGTTAAAATAGATTGTAATTAAATGTTTGCCTCGAGAAACATGAAGCAAAAGCCATCGATCGATAAGAAAAGTCCAGTTATAGTCACTCATGCCTTCGAAAGCCTTATTACTCGTTTTAAATGCTTTTATAATCTCATTATTGATTTTAAGTTGAATTTTCTTACATTTTTGGTTAAAACAGATTATAATTGAATGTTTGCCTCGGGAAACGTGAAGCGAAAGCCATCGATTTGAGAAGAAAAGTCCATTTATAGTCGCTCATGCCTTCGAAAGCCTTATTACTCGCTTTAAATGCTTTTATAAGCTCATTATTGATTTTAAGTTGAATTTGCTTACATTTTTGGTTAAAACAGATTATAATTGAATGTTTGCCTCGGGAAACGTGAAGCGAAAGCCATCGATTTGAGAAGAAAAGTCCATTTATAGTCGCTCATGCCTTCGAAAGCCTTATTACCCGTTTAAAATGGTTTTATAATCTAATTATTGATTTTATGTTGAATTTTCTTACATTTTTGGTTAAAATAGATTGTAATTAAATGTTTGCCTTAGAAAACATGAAGCGAAAGCCATCGATTGATAAGAAAGGTCCATTTCTAGTCACTCATGCCTTCGAAAGCCTTATTACTCGCTTTAAACGCTTTTATAATCTCATTATTGATTTTAAGTTGAATTTTCTTATATTTTTGGTTCAAATAGATTATAATTGAATGTTTGCATAGGGAAACGTGAAGCAAAAGCCATCGATTGAGAAGAAAAGTCCATTTATAGTCACTCATGCCTTCTAAAGCCTTATTACTCGCTTTAAATGCTTTTATAAGCTCATTATTGATTTTAAGTTGAATTTTCTTACATTTTTGGTTAAAACAGATTATAATTGAATGTTTGCCTCGAGAAACGTTAAGCGAAAGCCATCGATTGAGAAGAAAAGTCCATTTATAGTCGCTCTTGCCTTCGAAAGCCTTATTACCCGTTTAAAATGGTTTTATAATCTAATTATTGATTTTATGTTGAATTTTCTTACATTTTTGGTTAAAATAGATTGTAATTAAATGTTTGCCTTAGAAAACATGAAGCGAAAGCCATCGATTGGTAAGAAAAGTCCATTTATAGTCACTCATGCCTTCGAAAGCCTAATTACTCGCTTTAAACTCTTTTATAATCTCATTATTGATTTTAAGTTGAATTTTCTTACATTTTTGGTTAAAACAGATTATAATTGAATGTTTGCCTTGGGAAACTTGAAGCGAAAGCCATCGATTGAGAAGAAAAGTCCATTTATAGTTACTCATGCCTTCGAAAGCCTTATTACTCGCATTAAATGCTTTTATAAGCTCATTATTGATTTTAAGTTGAATTTTCTTACATTTTTGGTTAAAATAGATTGCAATTAAATGTTTTCCTTAGAAAACATGAAGCAAAAGCCATCGATTGGTAAGAAAAGTCCATTTATAGTCACTCATGCCTTCGAAAGCCTTATTACTCGCTTTAAACGATTTTATAATCTCATTATTGATTTTAAGTTGAATTTTCTTACATTTTTGGTTGAAACCGATTATAATTGAATGTTTGCATAGGGAAACGTGAAGCGAAAGCCATCGATTAGGAAGAAAAGTCCAGTTATAGTCACTCATGCCTTCGAAAGCCTTATTACTCGTTTTAAATGCTTTTATAATCTCATTATTGATTTTAAGTTGAATTTTCTTACATTTTTGGTTAAAACAGATTATAATTGAATGTTTGCCTCGGGAAACGTGAAGCGAAAGCCATCGATTTGAGAAGAAAAGTCCATTTATAGTCGCTCATGCCTTCGAAAGCCTTATTACCCGTTTAAAATGGTTTTATAATCTAATTATTGATTTTATGTTGAATTTTCTTACATTTTTGGTTAAGATAGATTGTAATTAAATGTTTGCCTTAGAAAACATGAAGCGAAAGCCATCGATTGGTAAGAAAAGTCCAGTTATAGTCACTCATGCCTTCGAAAGCCTTATTACTCGTTTTAAATGTTTTTATAATCTCATTATTGATTTTAAGTTGAATTTTCTTACATTTTTGGTTAAAACAGATTATAATTGAATGTTTGCCTCGGGAAACGTGAAGCGAAAGCCATCGATTTGAGAAGAAAAGTCCATTTATAGTCGCTCATGCCTTCGAAAGCCTTATTACCCGTTTAAAATGGTTTTATAATCTAATTATTGATTTTATGTTGAATTTTCTTACATTTTTGGTTAAAATAGATTGTAATTAAATGTTTGCCTCGAGAAACATGAAGCAAAAGCCATCGATCGATAAGAAAAGTCCAGTTATAGTCACTCATGCCTTCGAAAGCCTTATTACTCGTTTTAAATGCTTTTATAATCTCATTATTGATTTTAAGTTGAATTTTCTTACATTTTTGGTTAAAACAGATTATAATTGAATGTTTGCCTCGGGAAACGTGAAGCGAAAGCCATCGATTTGAGAAGAAAAGTCCATTTATAGTCGCTCATGCCTTCGAAAGCCTTATTACTCGCTTTAAATGCTTTTATAAGCTCATTATTGATTTTAAGTTGAATTTGCTTACATTTTTGGTTAAAACAGATTATAATTGAATGTTTGCCTCGGGAAACGTGAAGCGAAAGCCATCGATTTGAGAAGAAAAGTCCATTTATAGTCGCTCATGCCTTCGAAAGCCTTATTACCCGTTTAAAATGGTTTTATAATCTAATTATTGATTTTATGTTGAATTTTCTTACATTTTTGGTTAAAATAGATTGTAATTAAATGTTTGCCTTAGAAAACATGAAGCGAAAGCCATCGATTGATAAGAAAGGTCCATTTCTAGTCACTCATGCCTTCGAAAGCCTTATTACTCGCTTTAAACGCTTTTATAATCTCATTATTGATTTTAAGTTGAATTTTCTTATATTTTTGGTTGAAATAGATTATAATTGAATGTTTGCATAGGGAAACGTGAAGCGAAAGCCATCGATTGAGAAGAAAAGTCCATTTATAGTCACTCATGCCTTCTAAAGCCTTATTACTCGCTTTAAATGCTTTTATAAGCTCATTATTGATTTTAAGTTGAATTTTCTTACATTTTTGGTTAAAACAGATTATAATTGAATGTTTGCCTCGAGAAACGTTAAGCGAAAGCCATCGATTGAGAAGAAAAGTCCATTTATAGTCGCTCTTGCCTTCGAAAGCCTTATTACCCGTTTAAAATGGTTTTATAATCTAATTATTGATTTTATGTTGAATTTTCTTACATTTTTGGTTAAAATAGATTGTAATTAAATGTTTGCCTTAGAAAACATGAAGCGAAAGCCATCGATTGGTAAGAAAAGTCCATTTATAGTCACTCATGCCTTCGAAAGCCTAATTACTCGCTTTAAACTCTTTTATAATCTCATTATTGATTTTAAGTTGAATTTTCTTACATTTTTGGTTAAAACAGATTATAATTGAATGTTTGCCTTGGGAAACGTGAAGCGAAAGCCATCGATTGAGAAGAAAAGTCCATTTATAGTTACTCATGCCTTCGAAAGCCTTATTACTCGCATTAAATGCTTTTATAAGCTCATTATTGATTTTAAGTTGAATTTTCTTACATTTTTGGTTAAAATAGATTGCAATTAAATGTTTTCCTTAGAAAACATGAAGCAAAAGCCATCGATTGGTAAGAAAAGTCCATTTATAGTCACTCATGCCTTCGAAAGCCTTATTACTCGCTTTAAACGATTTTATAATCTCATTATTGATTTTAAGTTGAATTTTCTTACATTTTTGGTTGAAACCGATTATAATTGAATGTTTGCATAGGGAAACGTGAAGCGAAAGCCATCGATTAGGAAGAAAAGTCCAGTTATAGTCACTCATGCCTTCGAAAGCCTTATTACTCGTTTTAAATGCTTTTATAATCTCATTATTGATTTTAAGTTGAATTTTCTTACATTTTTGGTTAAAACAGATTATAATTGAATGTTTGCCTCGGGAAACGTGAAGCGAAAGCCATCGATTTGAGAAGAAAAGTCCATTTATAGTCGCTCATGCCTTCGAAAGCCTTATTACCCGTTTAAAATGGTTTTATAATCTAATTATTGATTTTATGTTGAATTTTCTTACATTTTTGGTTAAGATAGATTGTAATTAAATGTTTGCCTTAGAAAACATGAAGCGAAAGCCATCGATTGGTAAGAAAAGTCCAGTTATAGTCACTCATGCCTTCGAAAGCCTTATTACTCGTTTTAAATGTTTTTATAATCTCATTATTGATTTTAAGTTGAATTTTCTTACATTTTTGGTTAAAACAGATTATAATTGAATGTTTGCCTCGGGAAACGTGAAGCGAAAGCCATCGATTTGAGAAGAAAAGTCCATTTATAGTCGCTCATGCCTTCGAAAGCCTTATTACCCGTTTAAAATGGTTTTATAATCTAATTATTGATTTTATGTTGAATTTTCTTACATTTTTGGTTAAAATAGATTGTAATTAAATGTTTGCCTCGAGAAACATGAAGCAAAAGCCATCGATCGATAAGAAAAGTCCAGTTATAGTCACTCATGCCTTCGAAAGCCTTATTACTCGTTTTAAATGCTTTTATAATCTCATTATTGATTTTAAGTTGAATTTTCTTACATTTTTGGTTAAAACAGATTATAATTGAATGTTTGCCTCGGGAAACGTGAAGCGAAAGCCATCGATTTGAGAAGAAAAGTCCATTTATAGTCGCTCATGCCTTCGAAAGCCTTATTACCCGTTTAAAATGGTTTTATAATCTAATTATTGATTTTATGTTGAATTTTCTTACATTTTTGGTTAAAATAGATTGTAATTAAATGTTTGCCTTAGAAAACATGAAGCGAAAGCCATCGATTGATAAGAAAGGTCCATTTCTAGTCACTCATGCCTTCGAAAGCCTTATTACTCGCTTTAAACGCTTTTATAATCTCATTATTGATTTTAAGTTGAATTTTCTTATATTTTTGGTTGAAATAGATTATAATTGAATGTTTGCATAGGGAAACGTGAAGCGAAAGCCATCGATTGAGAAGAAAAGTCCATTTATAGTCACTCATGCCTTCTAAAGCCTTATCACTCGCTTTAAATGCTTTTATAAGCTCATTATTGATTTTAAGTTGAATTTTCTTACATTTTTGGTTAAAACAGATTATAATTGAATGTTTGCCTCGAGAAACGTTAAGCGAAAGCCATCGATTGAGAAGAAAAGTCCATTTATAGTCGCTCATGCCTTCGAAAGCCTTATTACCCGTTTAAAATGGTTTTATAATCTAATTATTGATTTTATGTTGAATTTTCTTACATTTTTGGTTAAAATAGATTGTAATTAAATGTTTGCCTCGAGAAACATGAAGCAAAAGCCATCGATCGATAAGAAAAGTTCAGTTATAGTCACTCATGCCTTCGAAAGCCTTATTACTCGTTTTAAATGCTTTTATAATCTCATTATTGATTTTAAGTTGAATTTTCTTACATTTTTGGTTAAAACAGATTATAATTGAATGTTTGCCTCGGGAAACGTGAAGCGAAAGCCATCGATTTGAGAAGAAAAGTCCATTTATAGTCGCTCATGCCTTCGAAAGCCTTATTACTCGCTTTAAATGCTTTTATAAGCTCATTATTGATTTTAAGTTGAATTTGCTTACATTTTTGGTTAAAACAGATTATAATTGAATGTTTGCCTCGGGAAACGTGAAGCGAAAGCCATCGATTTGAGAAGAAAAGTCCATTTATAGTCGCTCATGCCTTCGAAAGCCTTATTACCCGTTTAAAATGGTTTTATAATCTAATTATTGATTTTATGTTGAATTTTCTTACATTTTTGGTTAAAATAGATTGTAATTAAATGTTTGCCTTAGAAAACATGAAGCGAAAGCCATCGATTGATAAGAAAGGTCCATTTCTAGTCACTCATGCCTTCGAAAGCCTTATTACTCGCTTTAAACGCTTTTATAATCTCATTATTGATTTTAAGTTGAATTTTCTTATATTTTTGGTTGAAATAGATTATAATTGAATGTTTGCATAGGGAAACGTGAAGCGAAAGCCATCGATTGAGAAGAAAAGTCCATTTATAGTCACTCATGCCTTCTAAAGCCTTATTACTCGCTTTAAATGCTTTTATAAGCTCATTATTGATTTTAAGTTGAATTTTCTTACATTTTTGGTTAAAACAGATTATAATTGAATGTTTGCCTCGAGAAACGTTAAGCTAAAGCCATCGATTGAGAAGAAAAGTCCATTTATAGTCGCTCATGCCTTCGAAAGCCTTATTACCCGTTTAAAATGGTTTTATAATCTAATTATTGATTTTATGTTGAATTTTCTTACATTTTTGGTTAAAATAGATTGTAATTAAATGTTTGCCTTAGAAAACATGAAGCGAAAGCCATCGATTGGTAAGAAAAGTCTATTTATAGTCACTCATGCCTTCGAAAGCCTTATTACTCGCTTTAAACGCTTTTATAATCTCATTATTGATTTTAAGTTGAATTTTCTTACATTTTTGGTTAAAACATATTATAATTGAATGTTTGCCTCGGGAAACGTGAAGCGAAAGCCATCGATTGAGAAGAAAAGTCCATTTATAGTCACTCATACCTTCGAAAGCCTTATTACTCGCTTTAAATGCTTTTATAAGCTCATTATTGATTTTAAGTTGAATTTTCTTACATTTTTGGTTAAAACAGATTATAATTGAATGTTTGCCTTGGGAAACATGAAGCGAAAGCCATCGATTGAGAAGAAAAGTCCATTTATAGTTACTCATGCCTTCGAAAGCCTTATTACTCGCTTTAATTGCTTTTATAAGCTCATCATTGATTTTATGTTGAATTTTCTTACATTTTTGGTTAAAACAGATTATAATTGAATGTTTGCCTGGGGAAACGTGAAGCGAAAGCCATCGATTGGGAAGAAAAGTACATTTATAGTACTCATACATTCGAAAGCCTTATTACTCGCTTAAAATGGTTTTATAATCGCATTATTGATTTTAAGTTGAATTTTCTTATATTTTTGGTTAAAACAGATTATAATTGAATGTTTGCCTTGGGAAACATGAAGCGAAAGCCATCGATTGAGAAGAAAAGTCCATTTATAGTTACTCATGCCTTCGAAAGCCTTATTACTCGCTTTAAATGCTTTTATAAGCTCATCATTGATTTTATGTTGAATTTTCTTACATTTTTGGTTAAAACAGATTATAATTGAATGTTTGCCTGGGGAAACGTGAAGCGAAAGCCATCGATTGGGAAGAAAAGTACATTTATAGTACTCATACCTTCGAAAGCCTTATTACTCGCTTAAAATGGTTTTATAATCGCATTATTGATTTTAAGTTGAATTTTCTTATATTTTTGTTTAAAACAGATTATATTTGAATGTTTGCCTCGAGAAACATGAAGCAAAAGCCATCGATCGATAAGAAAAGTCCAGTTATAGTCACTCATGCCTTCGAAAGCCTTATTACTCGTTTTAAATGCTTTTATAATCTCATTATTGATTTTAAGTTGAATTTTCTTACATTTTTGGTTGAAATCGATTATACTTGAATGTTTGCATAGGGAAACGTGAAGCGAAAGCCATCGATTAGGAAGAAAAGTCCAGTTATAGTCACTCATGCCTTCGAAAGCCTTATTACTCGTTTTAAATGCTTTTATAATCTCGTTATTGATTTTAAGTTGAATTTTCTTACATTTTTGGTTAAAACAGATTATAATTGAATGTTTGCCTCGGGAAACGTGAAGCGAAAGCCATCGATTTGAGAAGAAAAGTCTATTTATAGTCGCTCATGCCTTCGAAAGCCTTATTACCCGTTTAAAATGGTTTTATAATCTAATTATTGATTTTATGTTGAATTTTCTTACATTTTTGGTTAAAATAGATTGTAATTAAATGTTTGCCTTAGAAAACATGAAGCGAAAGCCATCGATTGATAAGAAAGGTCCATTTATAGTCACTCATGCCTTCGAAAGCCTTATTACTCGCTTTAAACGCTTTTATAATCTCATTATTGATTTTAAGTTGAATTTTCTTACATTTTTGGTTGAAATCGATTATACTTGAATGTTTGCATAGGGAAACGTGAAGCGAAAGCCATCGATTAGGAAGAAAAGTCCAGTTATAGTCACTCATGCCTTCGAAAGCCTTATTACTCGTTTTAAATGCTTTTATAATCTCGTTATTGATTTTAAGTTGAATTTTCTTACATTTTTGGTTAAAACAGATTATAATTGAATGTTTGCCTCGAGAAACGTTAAGCTAAAGCCATCGATTGAGAAGAAAAGTCCATTTATAGTCGCTCATGCCTTCGAAAGCCTTATTACCCGTTTAAAATGGTTTTATAATCTAATTATTGATTTTATGTTGAATTTTCTTACATTTTTGGTTAAAATAGATTGTAATTAAATGTTTGCCTTAGAAAACATGAAGCGAAAGCCATCGATTGGTAAGAAAAGTCTATTTATAGTCACTCATGCCTTCGAAAGCCTTATTACTCGCTTTAAACGCTTTTATAATCTCATTATTGATTTTAAGTTGAATTTTCTTACATTTTTGGTTAAAACATATTATAATTGAATGTTTGCCTCGGGAAACGTGAAGCGAAAGCCATCGATTGAGAAGAAAAGTCCATTTATAGTCACTCATACCTTCGAAAGCCTTATTACTCGCTTTAAATGCTTTTATAAGCTCATTATTGATTTTAAGTTGAATTTTCTTACATTTTTGGTTAAAACAGATTATAATTGAATGTTTGCCTTGGGAAACATGAAGCGAAAGCCATCGATTGAGAAGAAAAGTCCATTTATAGTTACTCATGCCTTCGAAAGCCTTATTACTCGCTTTAATTGCTTTTATAAGCTCATCATTGATTTTATGTTGAATTTTCTTACATTTTTGGTTAAAACAGATTATAATTGAATGTTTGCCTGGGGAAACGTGAAGCGAAAGCCATCGATTGGGAAGAAAAGTACATTTATAGTACTCATACATTCGAAAGCCTTATTACTCGCTTAAAATGGTTTTATAATCGCATTATTGATTTTAAGTTGAATTTTCTTATATTTTTGGTTAAAACAGATTATAATTGAATGTTTGCCTTGGGAAACATGAAGCGAAAGCCATCGATTGAGAAGAAAAGTCCATTTATAGTTACTCATGCCTTCGAAAGCCTTATTACTCGCTTTAAATGCTTTTATAAGCTCATCATTGATTTTATGTTGAATTTTCTTACATTTTTGGTTAAAACAGATTATAATTGAATGTTTGCCTGGGGAAACGTGAAGCGAAAGCCATCGATTGGGAAGAAAAGTACATTTATAGTACTCATACCTTCGAAAGCCTTATTACTCGCTTAAAATGGTTTTATAATCGCATTATTGATTTTAAGTTGAATTTTCTTATATTTTTGTTTAAAACAGATTATATTTGAATGTTTGCCTCGAGAAACATGAAGCAAAAGCCATCGATCGATAAGAAAAGTCCAGTTATAGTCACTCATGCCTTCGAAAGCCTTATTACTCGTTTTAAATGCTTTTATAATCTCATTATTGATTTTAAGTTGAATTTTCTTACATTTTTGGTTGAAATCGATTATACTTGAATGTTTGCATAGGGAAACGTGAAGCGAAAGCCATCGATTAGGAAGAAAAGTCCAGTTATAGTCACTCATGCCTTCGAAAGCCTTATTACTCGTTTTAAATGCTTTTATAATCTCGTTATTGATTTTAAGTTGAATTTTCTTACATTTTTGGTTAAAACAGATTATAATTGAATGTTTGCCTCGGGAAACGTGAAGCGAAAGCCATCGATTTGAGAAGAAAAGTCTATTTATAGTCGCTCATGCCTTCGAAAGCCTTATTACCCGTTTAAAATGGTTTTATAATCTAATTATTGATTTTATGTTGAATTTTCTTACATTTTTGGTTAAAATAGATTGTAATTAAATGTTTGCCTTAGAAAACATGAAGCGAAAGCCATCGATTGATAAGAAAGGTCCATTTATAGTCACTCATGCCTTCGAAAGCCTTATTACTCGCTTTAAACGCTTTTATAATCTCATTATTGATTTTAAGTTGAATTTTCTTACATTTTTGGTTGAAATCGATTATACTTGAATGTTTGCATAGGGAAACGTGAAGCGAAAGCCATCGATTAGGAAGAAAAGTCCAGTTATAGTCACTCATGCCTTCGAAAGCCTTATTACTCGTTTTAAATGCTTTTATAATCTCGTTATTGATTTTAAGTTGAATTTTCTTACATTTTTGGTTAAAACAGATTATAATTGAATGTTTGCCTCGGGAAACGTGAAGCGAAAGCCATCGATTTGAGAAGAAAAGTCCATTTATAGTCGCTCATGCCTTCGAAAGCCTTATTACCCGTTTAAAATGGTTTTATAATCTAATTATTGATTTTATGTTGAATTTTCTTACATTTTTGGTTAAAATAGATTGTAATTAAATGTTTGCCTTAGAAAACATGAAGCGAAAGCCATCGATTGATAAGAAAGGTCCATTTATAGTCACTCATGCCTTCGAAAGCCTTATTACTCGCTTTAAACGCTTTTATAATCTCATTATTGATTTTAAGTTGAATTTTCTTATATTTTTGGTTGAAATAGATTATAATTGAATGTTTGCATAGGGAAACGTGAAGCGAAAGCCATCGATTGAGAAGAAAAGTCCATTTATAGTCACTCATGCCTTCTAAAGCCTTATTACTCGCTTTAAATGCTTTTATAAGCTCATTATTGATTTTAAGTTGAATTTTCTTACATTTTTGGTTAAAACAGATTATAATTGAATGTTTGCCTCGAGAAACGTTAAGCGAAAGCCATCGATTGAGAAGAAAAGTCCATTTATAGTCGCTCATGCCTTCGAAAGCCTTATTACCCTTTTAAAATGGTTTTATAATCTAATTATTGATTTTATGTTGAATTTTCTTACATTTTTGGTTAAAATAGATTGTAATTAAATGTTTGCCTTAGAAAACATGAAGCGAAAGCCATCGATTGGTAAGAAAAGTCCATTTATAGTCACTCATGCCTTCGAAAGCCTAATTACTCGCTTTAAACTCTTTTATAATCTCATTATTGATTTTAAGTTGAATTTTCTTACATTTTTGGTTAAAACAGATTATAATTGAATGTTTGCCTTGGGAAACGTGAAGCGAAAGCCATCGATTGAGAAGAAAAGTCCATTTATAGTTACTCATGCCTTCGAAAGCCTTATTACTCGCTTTAAATGCTTTTATAAGCTCATTATTGATTTTAAGTTGAATTTTCTTACATTTTTGGTTAAAATAGATTGCAATTAAATGTTTTCCTTAGAAAACATGAAGCGAAAGCCATCGATTGGTAAGAAAAGTCCATTTATAGTCACTCATGCCTTCGAAAGCCTTATTACTCGCTTTAAACGATTTTATAATCTCATTATTGATTTTAAGTTGAATTTTCTTACATTTTTGGTTGAAACCGATTATAATTGAATGTTTGCATAGGGAAACGTGAAGCGAAAGCCATCGATTAGGAAGAAAAGTCCAGTTATAGTCACTCATGCCTTCGAAAGCCTTATTACTCGTTTTAAATGCTTTTATAATCTCATTATTGATTTTAAGTTGAATTTTCTTACATTTTTGGTTAAAACAGATTATAATTGAATGTTTGCCTCGAGAAACGTGAAGCGAAAGCCATCGATTTGAGAAGAAAAGTCCATTTATAGTCGCTCATGCCTTCGAAAGCCTTATTACCCGTTTAAAATGGTTTTATAATCTAATTATTGATTTTATGTTGAATTTTCTTACATTTTTGGTTAAGATAGATTGTAATTAAATGTTTGCCTTAGAAAACATGAAGCGAAAGCCATCGATTGGTCAGAAAAGTCTAGTTATAGTCACTCATGCCTTCGAACGCCTTATTACTCGTTTTAAATGCTTTTATAATCTCATTATTGATTTTAAGTTGAATTTTCTTACATTTTTGGTTAAAACAGATTATAATTGAATGTTTGCCACGGGAAACGTGAAGCGAAAGCCATCGATTTGAGAAGAAAAGTCCATTTATAGTCGCTCATGCCTTCGAAAGCCTTATTACTCGTTTAAAATGGTTTTATAATCTAATTATTGATTTTATGTTGAATTTTCTTACATTTTTGGTTAAAATAGATTGTAATTAAATGTTTGCCTCGAGAAACATGAAGCAAAAGCCATCGATCGATAAGAAAAGTCCAGTTATAGTCACTCATGCCTTCGAAAGCCTTATTACTCGTTTTAAATGCTTTTATAATCTCATTATTGATTTTAAGTTGAATTTTCTTACATTTTTGGTTAAAACAGATTATAATTGAATGTTTGCCTCGGGAAACGTGAACCGAAAGCCATCGATTTGAGAAGAAAAGTCCATTTATAGTCGCTCATGCCTTCGAAAGCCTTATTACCCGTTTAAAATGGTTTTATAATCTAATTATTGATTTTATGTTGAATTTTCTTACATTTTTGGTTAAAATAGATTGTAATTAAATGTTTGCCTCGAGAAACATGAAGCAAAAGCCATCGATCGATAAGAAAAGTCCAGTTATAGTCACTCATGCCTTCGAAAGCCTTATTACTCGTTTTAAATGCTTTTATAATCTCATTATTGATTTTAAGTTGAATTTTCTTACATTTTTGGTTAAAACAGATTATAATTGAATGTTTGCCTCGGGAAACGTGAACCGAAAGCCATCGATTTGAGAAGAAAAGTCCATTTATAGTCGCTCATGCCTTCGAAAGCCTTATTACCCGTTTAAAATGGTTTTATAATCTAATTATTGATTTTATGTTGAATTTTCTTACATTTTTGGTTAAGATAAATTGTAATTAAATGTTTGCCTTAGAAAACATGAAGCGAAAGCCATCGATTGGTAAGAAAAGTCCAGTTATAGTCACTCATGCCTTCGAAAGCCTTATTACTCGTTTTAAATGCTTTTATAATCTCATTATTGATTTTAAGTTGAATTTTCTTACATTTTTGGTTAAAACAGATTATAATTGAATGTTTGCCTCGGGAAACGTGAAGCGAAAGCCATCGATTTGAGAAGAAAAGTCCATTTATAGTCGCTCATGCCTTCGAAAGCCTTATTACTCGCTTTAAATGCTTTTATAAGCTCATTATTGATTGGTAAGAAAAGTCCAGTTATAGTCACTCATGCCTTCGAACGCCTTATTACTCGTTTTAAATGCTTTTATAATCTCATTATTGATTTTAAGTTGAATTTTCTTACATTTTTGGTTAAAACAGATTATAATTGAATGTTTACCTCGGGAAACGTGAAGCGAAAGCCATCGATTTGAGAAGAAAAGTCCATTTATAGTCGCTCATGCCTTCGAAAGCCTTATTACTCGTTTAAAATGGTTTTATAATCTAATTATTGATTTTATGTTGAATTTTCTTACATTTTTGGTTAAAATAGATTGTAATTCAATGTTTGCCTCGAGAAACATGAAGCAAAAGCCATCGATCGATAAGAAAAGTCCAGTTATAGTCACTCATGCCTTCGAAAGCCTTATTACTCGTTTTAAATGCTTTTATAATCTCATTATTGATTTTAAGTTGAATGTTCTTACATTTTTGGTTAAAACAGATTATAATTGAATGTTTGCCTCGGGAAACGTGAAGCGAAAGCCATCGATTTGAGAAGAAAAGTCCATTTATAGTCGCTCATGCCTTCGAAAGCCTTATTACTCGCTTTAAATGCTTTTATAAGCTCATTATTGATTTTAAGTTGAATTTGCTTACATTTTTGGTTAAAACAGATTATAATTGAATGTTTGCCTCGGGAAACGTGAAGCGAAAGCCATCGATTTGAGAAGAAAAGTCCATTTATAGTCGCTCATGCCTTCGAAAGCCTTATTACCCATTTAAAATGGTTTTATAATCTAATTATTGATTTTATGTTGAATTTTCTTACATTTTTGGTTAAAATAGATTGTAATTAAATGTTTGCCTTAGAAAACATGAAGCGAAAGCCATCGATTGATAAGAAAGGTCCATTTCTAGTCACTCATGCCTTCGAAAGCCTTATTACTCGCTTTAAACGCTTTTATAATCTCATTATTGATTTTAAGTTGAATTTTCTTATATTTTTGGTTGAAATAGATTATAATTGAATGTTTGCATAGGGAAACGTGAAGCGAAAGCCATCGATTGAGAAGAAAAGTCCATTTATAGTCACTCATGCCTTCTAAAGCCTTATTACTCGCTTTAAATGCTTTTATAAGCTCATTATTGATTTTAAGTTGAATTTTCTTACATTTTTGGTTAAAACAGATTATAATTGAATGTTTGCCTCGAGAAACGTTAAGCGAAAGCCATCGATTGAGAAGAAAAGTCCATTTATAGTCGCTCATGCCTTCGAAAGCCTTATTACCCGTTTAAAATGGTTTTATAATCTAATTATTGATTTTATGTTGAATTTTCTTACATTTTTGGTTAAAATAGATTGTAATTAAATGTTTGCCTTAGAAAACATGAAGCGAAAGCCATCGATTGGTAAGAAAAGTCCATTTATAGTCACTCATGCCTTCGAAAGCCTAATTACTCGCTTTAAACTCTTTTATAATCTCATTATTGATTTTAAGTTGAATTTTCTTACATTTTTGGTTAAAACAGATTATAATTGAATGTTTGCCTTGGGAAACGTGAAGCGAAAGCCATCGATTGAGAAGAAAAGTCCATTTATAGTTACTCATGCCTTCGAAAGCCTTATTACTCGCTTTAAATTCTTTTATAAGCTCATTATTGATTTTAAGTTGAATTTTCTTACATTTTTGGTTAAAATAGATTGCAATTAAATGTTTTCCTTAGAAAACATGAAGCGAAAGCCATCGATTGGTAAGAAAAGTCCATTTATAGTCACTCATGCCTTCGAAAGCCTTATTACTCGCTTTAAACGATTTTATAATCTCATTATTGATTTTAAGTTGAATTTTCTTACATTTTTGGTTAAAACAGATTATAATTGAATGTTTGCCTCGGGAAACGTGAAGCGAAAGCCATCGATTTGAGAAGAAAAGTCCATTTATAGTCGCTCATGCCTTCGAAAGCCTTATTACCCGTTTAAAATGGTTTTATAATCTAATTATTGATTTTATGTTGAATTTTCTTACATTTTTGGTTAAGATAGATTGTAATTAAATGTTTGCCTTAGAAAACATGAAGCGAAAGCCATCGATTGGTAAGAAAAGTCCATTTATAGTCACTCATGCCTTCGAAAGCCTTATTACTCGCTTTAAACGCTTTTATAATCTCATTATTGATTTTAAGTTGAATTTTCTTACATTTTTTATTAAAACAGATTATAATTGAATGTTTGCCTAGGGAAACGTGAAGCGAAAGCCATCGATTGAGAAGAAAAGTCCATTTATAGTCACTCATGCCTTCGAAAGCCTTATTACTCGCTTTAAATGCTTTTATAAGCTCATTATTGATTTTAAGTTGAATTTGCTTACATTTTTGGTTAAAACAGATTATAATTGAATGTTTGCCTCGGGAAACGTGAAGTGAAAGCCATCGATTTGAGTAGAAAAGTCCATTTATAGTCGCTCATGCCTTCGAAAGCCTTATTACCCGTTTAAAATGGTTTTATAATCTAATTATTGATTTTATGTTTAATTTTCTTACATTTTTGGTTAAAATAGATTGTAATTAAATGTTTGCCTTAGAAAACATGAAGCGAAAGCCATCGATTGGTAAGAAAAGTCCATTTATAGTCACTCATGCCTTCGAAAGCCTTATTACTCGCTTTAAACGCTTTTATAATCTCATTATTGATTTTAAGTTGAATTTTCTTATATTTTTGGTTGAAATAGATTATAATTGAATGTTTGCCTCGGGAAACGTGAAGCGAAAGCCATCGATTTGAGAAGAAAAGTCCATTTATAGTCGCTCATGCCTTCGAAAGCCTTATTACCCGTTTAAAATAGTTTTATAATCTAATTATTGATTTTATGTTGAATTTTCTTACATTTTTGGTTAAGATAGATTGTAATTAAATGTTTGCCTTAGAAAACATGAAGCGAAAGCCATCGATTGGTAAGAAAAGTCCCTTTATAGTCACTCATGCCTTCGAAAGCCTTATTACTCGCTTTAAACGCTTTTATAATCTCATTATTGATTTTAAGTTGAATTTTCTTACATTTTTTATTAAAACAGATTATAATTGAATGTTTGCCTCGGGAAACGTGAAGCGAAAGCCATCGATTGAGAAGAAAAGTCCATTTATAGTCACTCATGCCTTCGAAAGCCTTATTACTCGCTTTAAATGCTTTTATAAGCTCATTATTGATTTTAAGTTGAATTTGCTTACATTTTTGGTTAAAACAGATTATAATTGAATGTTTGCCTCGGGAAACGTGAAGCGAAAGCCATCGATTTGAGAAGAAAAGTCCATTTATAGTCGCTCATGCCTTCGAAAGCCTTATTACCCGTTTAAAATGGTTTTATAATCTAATTATTGATTTTATGTTGAATTTTCTTACATTTTTGGTTAAAATAGATTGTAATTAAATGTTTGCCTCGAGAAACATGAAGCAAAATCCATCGATCGATAAGAAAAGTCCAGTTATAGTCACTCATGCCTTCGAAAGCCTTATTACTCGTTTTAAATGCTTTTATAATCTCATTATTGATTTTAAGTTGAATTTTCTTACATTTTTGGTTAAAACAGATTATAATTGAATGTTTACCTCGGGAAACGTGAAGCGAAAGCCATCGATTTGAGAAGAAAAGTCCATTTATAGTCGCTCATGCCTTCGAAAGCCTTATTACCCGTTTAAAATGGTTTTATAATCTAATTATTGATTTTATGTTGAATTTTCTTACATTTTTGGTTAAAATAGATTGTAATTAAATGTTTGCCTTAGAAAACATGAAGCGAAAGCCATCGATTGATAAGAAAGGTCCATTTATAGTCACTCATGCCTTCGAAAGCCTTATTACTCGCTTTAAACGCTTTTATAATCTCATTATTGATTTTAAGTTGAATTTTCTTATATTTTTGGTTGAAATAGATTATAATTGAATGTCTGCATAGGGAAACGTGAAGCGAAAGCCATCGATTGAGAAGAAAAGTCCATTTATAGTCACTCATGCCTTCTAAAGCCTTATTACTCGCTTTAAATGCTTTTATAAGCTCATTATTGATTTTAAGTTGAATTTTCTTACATTTTTGGTTAAAACAGATTATAATTGAATGTTTGCCTCGAGAAACGTTAAGCGAAAGCCATCGATTGAGAAGAAAAGTCCATTTATAGTCGCTCATGCCTTCGAAAGCCTTATTACCCGTTTAAAATGGTTTTATAATCTAATTATTGATTTTATGTTGAATTTTCTTACATTTTTGGTTAAAATAGATTGTAATTAAATGTTTGCCTTAGAAAACATGAAGCGAAAGCCATCGATTGGTAAGAAAAGTCCATTTATAGTCACTCATGCCTTCGAAAGCCTTATTACTCGCTTTAAACGCTTTTATAATCTCATTATTGATTTTAAGTTGAATTTTCTTACATTTTTGGTTAAAACAGATTATAATTGAATGTTTGCCTCGGGAAACGTGAAGCGAAAGCCATCGATTTGAGAAGAAAAGTCCATTTATAGTCGCTCATGCCTTCGAAAGCCTTATTACCCGTTTAAAATGGTTTTATAATCTAATTATTGATTTTATGTTGAATTTTCTTACATTTTTGGTTAAGATAGATTGTAATTAAATGTTTGCCTTAGAAAACATGAAGCGAAAGCCATCGATTGGTAAGAAAAGTCCATTTATAGTCACTCATGCCTTCGAAAGCCTTATTACTCGCTTTAAACGCTTTTATAATCTCATTATTGATTTTAAGTTGAATTTTCTTACATTTTTTATTAAAACAGATTATAATTGAATGTTTGCCTCGGGAAACGTGAAGCGAAAGCCATCGATTGAGAAGAAAAGTCCATTTATAGTCACTCATGCCTTCGAAAGCCTTATTACTCGCTTTAAATGCTTTTATAAGCTCATTATTGATTTTAAGTTGAATTTGCTTACATTTTTGGTTAAAACAGATTATAATTGAATGTTTGCCTCGGGAAACGTGAAGTGAAAGCCATCGATTTGAGAAGAAAAGTCCATTTATAGTCGCTCATGCCTTCGAAAGCCTTATTACCCGTTTAAAATGGTTTTATAATCTAATTATTGATTTTATGTTTAATTTTCTTACATTTTTGGTTAAAATAGATTGTAATTAAATGTTTGCCTTAGAAAACATGAAGCGAAAGCCATCGATTGGTAAGAAAAGTCCATTTATAGTCACTCATGCCTTCGAAAGCCTTATTACTCGCTTTAAACGCTTTTATAATCTCATTATTGATTTTAAGTTGAATTTTCTTACATTTTTGGTTAAAACAGATTATAATTGAATGTTTGCCTCGGGAAACGTGAAGCGAAAGCCATCGATTTGAGAAGAAAAGTCCATTTATAGTCGCTCATGCCTTCGAAAGCCTTATTACCCGTTTAAAATGGTTTTATAATCTAATTATTGATTTTATGTTGAATTTTCTTACATTTTTGGTTAAGATAGATTGTAATTAAATGTTTGCCTTAGAAAACATGAAGCGAAAGCCATCGATTGGTAAGAAAAGTCCATTTATAGTCACTCATGCCTTCGAAAGCCTTATTACTCGCTTTAAACGCTTTTATAATCTCATTATTGATTTTAAGTTGAATTTTCTTATATTTTTGGTTGAAATAGATTATAATTGAATGTTTGCCTCGGGAAACGTGAAGCGAAAGCCATCGATTGAGAAGAAAAGTCCATTTATAGTCGCTCATGCCTTCGAAAGCCTTATTACCCGTTTAAAATGGTTTTATAATCTAATTATTGATTTTATGTTGAATTTTCTTACATTTTTTGTTAAAATAGATTGTAATTAAATGTTTGCCTTAGAAAACATGAAGCGAAAGCCATCGATTGGTAAGAAAAGTCCATTTATAGTCACTCATGCCTTCGAAAGCCTTATTACTCGCTTTAAACGCTTTTATAATCTCATTATTGATTTTAAGTTGAATTTTCTTACATTTTTGGTTGAAATCGATTATACTTGAATGTTTGCCTCGGGAAACGTGAAGCGAAAGCCATCGATTTGAGAAGAAAAGTCCATTTATAGTCGCTCATGCCTTCGAAAGCCTTATTACCCGTTTAAAATAGTTTTATAATCTAATTATTGATTTTATGTTGAATTTTCTTACATTTTTGGTTAAGATAGATTGTAATTAAATGTTTGCCTTAGAAAACATGAAGCGAAAGCCATCGATTGGTAAGAAAAGTCCCTTTATAGTCACTCATGCCTTCGAAAGCCTTATTACTCGCTTTAAACGCTTTTATAATCTCATTATTGATTTTAAGTTGAATTTTCTTACATTTTTTATTAAAACAGATTATAATTGAATGTTTGCCTCGGGAAACGTGAAGCGAAAGCCATCGATTGAGAAGAAAAGTCCATTTATAGTCACTCATGCCTTCGAAAGCCTTATTACTCGCTTTAAATGCTTTTATAAGCTCATTATTGATTTTAAGTTGAATTTGCTTACATTTTTGGTTAAAACAGATTATAATTGAATGTTTGCCTCGGGAAACGTGAAGCGAAAGCCATCGATTTGAGAAGAAAAGTCCATTTATAGTCGCTCATGCCTTCGAAAGCCTTATTACCCGTTTAAAATGGTTTTATAATCTAATTATTGATTTTATGTTGAATTTTCTTACATTTTTGGTTAAAATAGATTGTAATTAAATGTTTGCCTCGAGAAACATGAAGCAAAAGCCATCGATCGATAAGAAAAGTCCAGTTATAGTCACTCATGCCTTCGAAAGCCTTATTACTCGTTTTAAATGCTTTTATAATCTCATTATTGATTTTAAGTTGAATTTTCTTACATTTTTGGTTAAAACAGATTATAATTGAATGTTTACCTCGGGAAACGTGAAGCGAAAGCCATCGATTTGAGAAGAAAAGTCCATTTATAGTCGCTCATGCCTTCGAAAGCCTTATTACCCGTTTAAAATGGTTTTATAATCTAATTATTGATTTTATGTTGAATTTTCTTACATTTTTGGTTAAAATAGATTGTAATTAAATGTTTGCCTTAGAAAACATGAAGCGAAAGCCATCGATTGATAAGAAAGGTCCATTTATAGTCACTCATGCCTTCGAAAGCCTTATTACTCGCTTTAAACGCTTTTATAATCTCATTATTGATTTTAAGTTGAATTTTCTTATATTTTTGGTTGAAATAGATTATAATTGAATGTTTGCATAGGGAAACGTGAAGCGAAGCCATCGATTGAGAAGAAAAGTCCATTTATAGTCACTCATGCCTTCTAAAGCCTTATTACTCGCTTTAAATGCTTTTATAAGCTCATTATTGATTTTAAGTTGAATTTTCTTACATTTTTTATTAAAACAGATTATAATTGAATGTTTGCCTCGAGAAACGTTAAGCGAAAGCCATCGATTGAGAAGAAAAGTCCATTTATAGTCGCTCATGCCTTCGAAAGCCTTATTACCCGTTTAAAATGGTTTTATAATCTAATTATTGATTTTATGTTGAATTTTCTTACATTTTTGGTTAAAATAGATTGTAATTAAATGTTTGCCTTAGAAAACATGAAGCGAAAGCCATCGATTGGTAAGAAAAGTCTATTTATAGTCACTCATGCCTTCGAAAGCCTTATTACTCGCTTTAAACGCTTTTATAATCTCATTATTGATTTTAAGTTGAATTTTCTTACATTTTTGGTTAAAACATATTATAATTGAATGTTTGCCTCGGGAAACGTGAAGCGAAAGCCATCGATTGAGAAGAAAAGTCCATTTATAGTCACTCATACCTTCGAAAGCCTTATTACTCGCTTTAAATGCTTTTATAAGCTCATTATTGATTTTAAGTTGAATTTTCTTACATTTTTGGTTAAAACAGATTATAATTGAATGTTTGCCTTGGGAAACATGAAGCGAAAGCCATCGATTGAGAAGAAAAGTCCATTTATAGTTACTCATGCCTTCGAAAGCCTTATTACTCGCTTTAAATGCTTTTATAAGCTCATCATTGATTTTATGTTGAATTTTCTTACATTTTTGGTTAAAACAGATTATAATTGAATGTTTGCCTGGGGAAACGTGAAGCGAAAGCCATCGATTGGGAAGAAAAGTACATTTATAGTACTCATACATTCGAAAGCCTTATTACTCGCTTAAAATGGTTTTATAATCGCATTATTGATTTTAAGTTGAATTTTCTTATATTTTTGGTTAAAACAGATTATAATTGAATGTTTGCCTTGGGAAACATGAAGCGAAAGCCATCGATTGAGAAGAAAAGTCCATTTATAGTTACTCATGCCTTCGAAAGCCTTATTACTCGCTTTAAATGCTTTTATAAGCTTATCATTGATTTTATGTTGAATTTTCTTACATTTTTGGTTAAAACAGATTATAATTGAATGTTTGCCTGGGGAAACGTGAAGCGAAAGCCATCGATTGGGAAGAAAAGTACATTTATAGTACTCATACCTTCGAAAGCCTTATTACTCGCTTAAAATGGTTTTATAATCGCATTATTGATTTTAAGTTGAATTTTCTTATATTTTTGGTTAAAACAGATTATATTTGAATGTTTGCCTCGAGAAACATGAAGCAAAAGCCATCGATCGATAAGAAAAGTCCAGTTATAGTCACTCATGCCTTCGAAAGCCTTATTACTCGTTTTAAATGCTTTTATAATCTCATTATTGATTTTAAGTTGAATTTTCTTACATTTTTGGTTAAAACAGATTATAATTGAATGTTTGCCTCGGGAAACGTGAAGCGAAAGCCATCGATTTGAGAAGAAAAGTCCATTTATAGTCGCTCATGCCTTCGAAAGCCTTATTACCCGTTTAAAATGGTTTTATAATCTAATTATTGATTTTATGTTGAATTTTCTTACATTTTTTGTTAAAATAGATTGTAATTAAATGTTTGCCTTAGAAAACATGAAGCGAAAGCCATCGATTGGTAAGAAAAGTCCATTTATAGTCACTCATGCCTTCGAAAGCCTTATTACTCGCTTTAAACGCTTTTATAATCTCATTATTGATTTTAAGTTGAATTTTCTTACATTTTTGGTTGAAATCGATTATACTTGAATGTTTGCATAGGGAAACGTGAAGCGAAAGCCATCGATTAGGAAGAAAAGTCCAGTTATAGTCACTCATGCCTTCGAAAGCCTTATTAGTCGTTTTAAATGCTTTTATAATCTCATTATTGATTTTAAGTTGAATTTTCTTACATTTTTGGTTAAAACAGATTATAATTAAATGTTTGCCTCGGGAAACGTGAAGCGAAAGCCATCGATTTGAGAAGAAAAGTCTATTTATAGTCGCTCATGCCTTCGAAAGCCTTATTACCCGTTTAAAATGGTTTTATAATCTAATTATTGATTTTATGTTGAATTTTCTTACATTTTTGGTTAAAATAGATTGTAATTAAATGTTTGCCTTAGAAAACATGAAGCGAAAGCCATCGATTGATAAGAAAGGTCCATTTATAGTCACTCATGCCTTCGAAAGCCTTATTACTCGATTTAAACGCTTTTATAATCTCATTATTGATTTTAAGTTGAATTTTCTTATATTTTTGGTTGAAATAGATTATAATTGAATGTTTGCATAGGGAAACGTGAAGCGAAAGCCATCGATTGAGAAGAAAAGTCCATTTATAGTCACTCATGCCTTCTAAAGCCTTATTACTCGCTTTAAATGCTTTTATAAGCTCATTATTGATTTTAAGTTGAATTTTCTTACATTTTTGGTTAAAACAGATTATAATTGAATGTTTGCCTCGAGAAACGTTAAACGAAAGCCATCGATTGAGAAGAAAAGTCCATTTATAGTCGCTCATGCCTTCGAAAGCCTTATTACCCGTTTAAAATGGTTTTATAATCTAATTATTGATTTTATGTTGAATTTTCTTACATTTTTGGTTAAAATAGATTGTAATTAAATGTTTGCCTTAGAAAACATGAAGCGAAAGCCATCGATTGGTAAGAAAAGTCCATTTATAGTCACTCATGCCTTCGAAAGCCTAATTACTCGCTTTAAACTCTTTTATAATCTCATTATTGATTTTAAGTTGAATTTTCTTACATTTTTGGTTAAAACAGATTATAATTGAATGTTTGCCTTGGGAAACGTGAAGCGAAAGCCATCGATTGAGAAGAAAAGTCCATTTATAGTTACTCATTCCTTCGAAAGCCTTATTACTCGCTTTAAATGCTTTTATAAGCTCATTATTGATTTTAAGTTGAATTTTCTTACATTTTTGGTTAAAATAGATTGCAATTAAATGTTTTCCTTAGAAAACATGAAGCGAAAGCCATCGATTGGTAAGAAAAGTCCATTTATAGTCACTCATGCCTTCGAAAGCCTTATTACTCGCTTTAAACGATTTTATAATCTCATTATTGATTTTAAGTTGAATTTTCTTACATTTTTGGTTGAAACCGATTATAATTGAATGTTTGCATAGGGAAACGTGAAGCGAAAGCCATCGATTAGGAAGAAAAGTCCAGTTATAGTCACTCATGCCTTCGAAAGCCTTATTACTCGTTTTAAATGCTTTTATAATCTCATTATTGATTTTAAGTTGAATTTTCTTACATTTTTGGTTAAAACAGATTATAATTGAATGTTTGCCTCGGGAAACGTGAAGCGAAAGCCATCGATTTGAGAAGAAAAGTCCATTTATAGTCGCTCATGCCTTCGAAAGCCTTATTACCCGTTTAAAATGGTTTTATAATCTAATTATTGATTTTATGTTGAATTTTCTTACATTTTTGGTTAAGATAGATTGTAATTAAATGTTTGCCTTAGAAAACATGAAGCGAAAGCCATCGATTGGTCAGAAAAGTCTAGTTATAGTCACTCATGCCTTCGAACGCCTTATTACTCGTTTTAAATGCTTTTATAATCTCATTATTGATTTTAAGTTGAATTTTCTTACATTTTTGGTTAAAACAGATTATAATTGAATGTTTGCCTCGGGAAACGTGAAGCGAAAGCCATCGATTTGAGAAGAAAAGTCCATTTATAGTCGCTCATGCCTTCGAAAGCCTTATTACTCGTTTAAAATGGTTTTATAATCTAATTATTGATTTTATGTTGAATTTTCTTACATTTTTGGTTAAAATAGATTGTAATTAAATGTTTGCCTCGAGAAACATGAAGCAAAAGCCATCGATCGATAAGAAAAGTCCAGTTATAGTCACTCATGCCTTCGAAAGCCTTATTACTCGTTTTAAATGCTTTTATAATCTCATTATTGATTTTAAGTTGAATTTTCTTACATTTTTGGTTAAAACAGATTATAATTGAATGTTTGCCTCGAGAAACGTGAACCGAAAGCCATCGATTTGAGAAGAAAAGTCCATTTATAGTCGCTCATGCCTTCGAAAGCCTTATTACCCGTTTAAAATGGTTTTATAATCTAATTATTGATTTTATGTTGAATTTTCTTACATTTTTGGTTAAGATAGATTGTAATTAAATGTTTGCCTTAGAAAACATGAAGCGAAAGCCATCGATTGGTAAGAAAAGTCCAGTTATAGTCACTCATGCCTTCGAAAGCCTTATTACTCGTTTTAAATGCTTTTATAATCTCATTATTGATTTTAAGTTGAATTTTCTTACATTTTTGGTTAAAACAGATTATAATTGAATGTTTGCCTCGGGAAACGTGAAGCGAAAGCCATCGATTTGAGAAGAAAAGTCCATTTATAGTCGCTCATGCCTTCGAAAGCCTTATTACTCGCTTTAAATGCTTTTATAAGCTCATTATTGATTGGTCAGAAAAGTCCAGTTATAGTCACTCATGCCTTCGAACGCCTTATTACTCGTTTTAAATGCTTTTATAATCTCATTATTGATTTTAAGTTGAATTTTCTTACATTTTTGGTTAAAACAGATTATAATTGAATGTTTGCCTCGGGAAACGTGAAGCGAAAGCCATCGATTTGAGAAGAAAAGTCCATTTATAGTCGCTCATGCCTTCGAAAGCCTTATTACTCGTTTAAAATGGTTTTATAATCTAATTATTGATTTTATGTTGAATTTTCTTACATTTTTGGTTAAAATAGATTGTAATTAAATGTTTGCCTCGAGAAACATGAAGCAAAAGCCATCGATCGATAAGAAAAGTCCAGTTATAGTCACTCATGCCTTCGAAAGCCTTATTACTCGTTTTAAATGCTTTTATAATCTCATTATTGATTTTAAGTTGAATTTTCTTACATTTTTGGTTAAAACAGATTATAATTGAATGTTTGCCTCGGGAAACGTGAAGCGAAAGCCATCGATTTGAGAAGAAAAGTCCATTTATAGTCGCTCATGCCTTCGAAAGCCTTATTACTCGCTTTAAATGCTTTTATAAGCTCATTATTGATTTTAAGTTGAATTTGCTTACATTTTTGGTTAAAACAGATTATAATTGAATGTTTGCCTCGGGAAACGTGAAGCGAAAGCCATCGATTTGAGAAGAAAAGTCCATTTATAGTCGCTCATGCCTTCGAAACCTTATTACCCGTTTAAAATGGTTTTATAATCTAATTATTGATTTTATGTTGAATTTTCTTACATTTTTGGTTAAAATAGATTGTAATTAAATGTTTGCCTTAGAAAACATGAAGCGAAAGCCATCGATTGATAAGAAAGGTCCATTTCTAGTCACTCATGCCTTCGAAAGCCTTATTACTCGCTTTAAACGCTTTTATAATCTCATTATTGATTTTAAGTTGAATTTTCTTATATTTTTGGTTGCAATAGATTATAATTGAATGTTTGCATAGGGAAACGTGAAGCGAAAGCCATCGATTGAGAAGAAAAGTCCATTTATAGTCACTCATGCCTTCTAAAGCCTTATTACTCGCTTTAAATGCTTTTATAAGCTCATTATTGATTTTAAGTTGAATTTTCTTACATTTTTGGTTAAAACAGATTATAATTGAATGTTTGCCTCGAGAAACGTTAAGCGAAAGCCATCGATTGAGAAGAAAAGTCCATTTATAGTCGCTCATGCCTTCGAAAGCCTTATTACCCGTTTAAAATGGTTTTATAATCTAATTATTGATTTTATGTTGAATTTTCTTACATTTTTGGTTAAAATAGATTGTAATTAAATGTTTGCCTTAGAAAACATGAAGCGAAAGCCATCGATTGGTAAGAAAAGTCCATTTATAGTCACTCATGCCTTCGAAAGCCTTATTACTCGCTTTAAACGCTTTTATAATCTCATTATTGATTTTAAGTTGAATTTTCTTACATTTTTGGTTAAAACAGATTATAATTGAATGTTTGCCTCGGGAAACGTGAAGCGAAAGCCATCGATTTGAGAAGAAAAGTCCATTTATAGTCGCTCATGCCTTCGAAAGCCTTATTACCCGTTTAAAATGGTTTTATAATCTAATTATTGATTTTATGTTGAATTTTCTTACATTTTTGGTTAAGATAGATTGTAATTAAATGTTTGCCTTAGAAAACATGAAGCGAAAGCCATCGATTGGTAAGAAAAGTCCATTTATAGTCACTCATGCCTTCGAAAGCCTTATTACTCGCTTTAAACGCTTTTATAATCTCATTATTGATTTTAAGTTGAATTTTCTTACATTTTTTATTAAAACAGATTATAATTGAATGTTTGCCTCGGGAAACGTGAAGCGAAAGCCATCGATTGAGAAGAAAAGTCCATTTATAGTCACTCATGCCTTCGAAAGCCTTATTACTCGCTTTAAATGCTTTTATAAGCTCATTATTGATTTTAAGTTGAATTTGCTTACATTTTTGGTTAAAACAGATTATAATTGAATGTTTGCCTCGGGAAACGTGAAGTGAAAGCCATCGATTTGAGAAGAAAAGTCCATTTATAGTCGCTCATGCCTTCGAAAGCCTTATTACCCGTTTAAAATGGTTTTATAATCTAATTATTGATTTTATGTTTAATTTTCTTACATTTTTGGTTAAAATAGATTGTAATTAAATGTTTGCCTTAGAAAACATGAAGCGAAAGCCATCGATTGGTAAGAAAAGTCCATTTATAGTCACTCATGCCTTCGAAAGCCTTATTACTCGCTTTAAACGCTTTTATAATCTCATTATTGATTTTAAGTTGAATTTTCTTACATTTTTGGTTAAAACAGATTATAATTGAATGTTTGCCTCGGGAAACGTGAAGCGAAAGCCATCGATTTGAGAAGAAAAGTCCATTTATAGTCGCTCATGCCTTCGAAAGCCTTATTACCCGTTTAAAATAGTTTTATAATCTAATTATTGATTTTATGTTGAATTTTCTTACATTTTTGGTTAATATAGATTGTAATTAAATGTTTGCCTTAGAAAACATGAAGCGAAAGCCATCGATTGGTAAGAAAAGTCCCTTTATAGTCACTCATGCCTTCGAAAGCCTTATTACTCGCTTTAAACGCTTTTATAATCTCATTATTGATTTTAAGTTGAATTTTCTTACATTTTTTATTAAAACAGATTATAATTGAATGTTAGCCTCGGGAAACGTGAAGCGAAAGCCATCGATTGAGAAGAAAAGTCCATTTATAGTCACTCATGCCTTCGAAAGCCTTATTACTCGCTTTAAATGCTTTTATAAGCTCATTATTGATTTTAAGTTGAATTTGCGTACATTTTTGGTTAAAACAGATTATAATTGAATGTTTGCCTCGGGAAACGTGAAGCGAAAGCCATCGATTTGAGAAGAAAAGTCCATTTATAGTCGCTCATGCCTTCGAAAGCCTTATTACCCGTTTAAAATGGTTTTATAATCTAATTATTGATTTTATGTTGAATTTTCTTACATTTTTGGTTAAAATAGATTGTAATTAAATGTTTGCCTCGAGAAACATGAAGCAAAAGCCATCGATCGATAAGAAAAGTCCAGTTATAGTCACTCATGCCTTCGAAAGCCTTATTACTCGTTTTAAATGCTTTTATAATCTCATTATTGATTTTAAGTTGAATTTTCTTACATTTTTGGTTAAAACAGATTATAATTGAATGTTTACCTCGGGAAACGTGAAGCGAAAGCCATCGATTTGAGAAGAAAAGTCCATTTATAGTCGCTCATGCCTTCGAAAGCCTTATTACCCGTTTAAAATGGTTTTATAATCTAATTATTGATTTTATGTTGAATTTTCTTACATTTTTGGTTAAAATAGATTGTAATTAAATGTTTGCCTTAGAAAACATGAAGCGAAAGCCATCGATTGATGAGAAAGGTCCATTTATAGTCACTCATGCCTTCGAAAGCCTTATTACTCGCTTTAAACGCTTTTATAATCTCATTATTGATTTTAAGTTGAATTTTCTTATATTTTTGGTTGAAATAGATTATAATTGAATGTTTGCATAGGGAAACGTGAAGCGAAGCCATCGATTGAGAAGAAAAGTCCATTTATAGTCACTCATGCCTTCTAAAGCCTTATTACTCGCTTTAAATGCTTTTATAAGCTCATTATTGATTTTAAGTTGAATTTTCTTACATTTTTTATTAAAACAGATTATAATTGAATGTTTGCCTCGAGAAACGTTAAGCGAAAGCCATCGATTGAGAAGAAAAGTCCATTTATAGTCGCTCATGCCTTCGAAAGCCTTATTACCCGTTTAAAATGGTTTTATAATCTAATTATTGATTTTATGTTGAATTTTCTTACATTTTTGGTTAAAATAGATTGTAATTAAATGTTTGCCTTAGAAAACATGAAGCGAAAGCCATCGATTGGTAAGAAAAGTCTATTTATAGTCACTCATGCCTTCGAAAGCCTTATTACTCGCTTTAAACGCTTTTATAATCTCATTATTGATTTTAAGTTGAATTTTCTTACATTTTTGGTTAAAACATATTATAATTGAATGTTTGCCTCGGGAAACGTGAAGCGAAAGCCATCGATTGAGAAGAAAAGTCTATTTATAGTCACTCATACCTTCGAAAGCCTTATTACTCGCTTTAAATGCTTTTATAAGCTCATTATTGATTTTAAGTTGAATTTTCTTACATTTTTGGTTAAAACAGATTATAATTGAATGTTTGCCTTGGGAAACATGAAGCGAAAGCCATCGATTGAGAAGAAAAGTCCATTTATAGTTACTCATGCCTTCGAAAGCCTTATTACTCGCTTTAAATGCTTTTATAAGCTCATCATTGATTTTATGTTGAATTTTCTTACATTTTTGGTTAAAACAGATTATAATTGAATGTTTGCCTGGGGAAACGTGAAGCGAAAGCCATCGATTGGGAAGAAAAGTACATTTATAGTACTCATACATTCGAAAGCCTTATTACTCGCTTAAAATGGTTTTATAATCGCATTATTGATTTTAAGTTGAATTTTCTTATATTTTTGGTTAAAACAGATTATAATTGAATGTTTGCCTTGGGAAACATGAAGCGAAAGCCATCGATTGAGAAGAAAAGTCCATTTATAGTTACTCATGCCTTCGAAAGCCTTATTACTCGCTTTAAATGCTTTTATAAGCTCATCATTGATTTTATGTTGAATTTTCTTACATTTTTGGTTAAAACAGATTATAATTGAATGTTTGCCTGGGGAAACGTGAAGCGAAAGCCATCGATTGGGAAGAAAAGTACATTTATAGTACTCATACCTTCGAAAGCCTTATTACTCGCTTAAAATGGTTTTATAATCGCATTATTGATTTTAAGTTGAATTTTCTTATATTTTTGGTTAAAACAGATTATATTTGAATGTTTGCCTCGAGAAACATGAAGCAAAAGCCATCGATCGATAAGAAAAGTCCAGTTATAGTCACTCATGCCTTCGAAAGCCTTATTACTCGTTTTAAATGCTTTTATAATCTCATTATTGATTTTAAGTTGAATTTTCTTACATTTTTGGTTAAAACAGATTATAATTGAATGTTTGCCTCGGGAAACGTGAAGCGAAAGCCATCGATTTGAGAAGAAAAGTCCATTTATAGTCGCTCATGCCTTCGAAAGCCTTATTACCCGTTTAAAATGGTTTTATAATCTAATTATTGATTTTATGTTGAATTTTCTTACATTTTTGGTTAAAATAGATTGTAATTAAATGTTTGCCTTAGAAAACATGAAGCGAAAGCCATCGATTGGTAAGAAAAGTCCATTTATAGTCACTCATGCCTTCGAAAGCCTTATTACTCGCTTTAAACGCTTTTATAATCTCATTATTGATTTTAAGTTGAATTTTCTTACATTTTTGGTTGAAATCGATTATACTTGAATGTTTGCATAGGGAAACGTGAAGCGAAAGCCATCGATTAGGAAGAAAAGTCCAGTTATAGTCACTCATGCCTTCGAAAGCCTTATTACTCGTTTTAAATGCTTTTATAATCTCATTATTGATTTTAAGTTGAATTTTCTTACATTTTTGGTTAAAACAGATTATAATTGAATGTTTGCCTCGGGAAACGTGAAGCGAAAGCCATCGATTTGAGAAGAAAAGTCTATTTATAGTCGCTCATGCCTTCGAAAGCCTTATTACCCGTTTAAAATGGTTTTATAATCTAATTATTGATTTTATGTTGAATTTTCTTACATTTTTAGTTAAAATAGATTGAAATTAACTGTTTGCCTTAGAAAACATGAAGCGAAAGCCATCGATTGATAAGAAAGGTCCATTTATAGTCACTCATGCGTTCGAAAGCCTTATTACTCGCTTTAAACGCTTTTATAATCTCATTATTGATTTTAAGTTGAATTTTCTTATATTTTTGGTTGAAATAGATTATAATTGAATGTTTGCATAGGGAAACGTGAAGCGAAAGCCATCGATTGAGAAGAAAAGTCCATTTATAGTCACTCATGCCTTCTAAAGCCTTATTACTCGCTTTAAATGCTTTTATAAGCTCATTATTGATTTTAAGTTGAATTTTCTTACATTTTTTGTTAAAACAGATTATAATTGAATGTTTGCCTCGAGAAACGTTAAGCGAAAGCCATCGATTGAGAAGAAAAGTCCATTTATAGTCGCTCATGCCTTCGAAAGCCTTATTACCCGTTTAAAATGGTTTTATAATCTAATTATTGATTTTATGTTGAATTTTCTTACATTTTTGGTTAAAATAGATTGTAATTAAATGTTTGCCTTAGAAAACATGAAGCGAAAGCCATCGATTGGTAAGAAAAGTCCATTTATAGTCACTCATGCCTTCGAAAGCCTTATTACTCGCTTTAAACGCTTTTATAATCTCATTATTGATTTTAAGTTGAATTTTCTTACATTTTTGGTTAAAACAGATTATAATTGAATGTTTGCCTCGGGAAACGTGAAGCGAAAGCCATCGATTTGAGAAGAAAAGTCCATTTATAGTCGCTCATGCCTTCGAAAGCCTTATTACCCGTTTAAAATGGTTTTATAATCTAATTATTGATTTTATGTTGAATTTTCTTACATTTTTGGTTAAGATAGATTGTAATTAAATGTTTGCCTTAGAAAACATGAAGCGAAAGCCATCGATTGGTAAGAAAAGTCTATTTATAGTCACTCATGCCTTCGAAAGCCTTCTTACTCGCTTTAAACGCTTTTATAATCTCATTATTGATTTTAAGTTGAATTTTGTTACATTTTTGGTTGAAATCGATTATACTTGAATGTTTGCATAGGGAAACGTGAAGCGAAAGCCATCGATTAGGAAGAAAAGTCCAGTTATAGTCACTCATGCCTTCGAAAGCCTTATTACTCGTTTTAAATGCTTTTATAATCTCATTATTGATTTTAAGTTGAATTTTCTTACATTTTTGGTTAAAACAGATTATAATTGAATGTTTGCCTCGGGAAACGTGAAGCGAAAGCCATCGATTTGAGAAGAAAAGTCTATTTATAGTCGCTCATGCCTTCGAAAGCCTTATTACCCGTTTAAAATGGTTTTATAATCTAATTATTGATTTTATGTTGAATTTTCTTACATTTTTAGTTAAAATAGATTGTAATTAACTGTTTGCCTTAGAAAACATGAAGCGAAAGCCATCGATTGATAAGAAAGGTCCATTTATAGTCACTCATGCCTTCGAAAGCCTTATTACTCGCTTTAAACGCTTTTATAATCTCATTATTGATTTTAAGTTGAATTTTCTTATATTTTTGGTTGAAATAGATTATAATTGAATGTTTGCATAGGGAAACGTGAAGCGAAAGCCATCGATTGAGAAGAAAAGTCCATTTATAGTCACTCATGCCTTCTAAAGCCTTATTACTCGCTTTAAATGCTTTTATAAGCTCATTATTGATTTTAAGTTGAATTTTCTTACATTTTTTGTTAAAACAGATTATAATTGAATGTTTGCCTCGAGAAACGTTAAGCGAAAGCCATCGATTGAGAAGAAAAGTCCATTTATAGTCGCTCATGCCTTCGAAAGCCTTATTACCCGTTTAAAATGGTTTTATAATCTAATTATTGATTTTATGTTGAATTTTCTTACATTTTTGGTTAAAAGAGATTGTAATTAAATGTTTGCCTTAGAAAACATGAAGCGAAAGCCATCGATTGGTAAGAAAAGTCCATTTATAGTCACTCATGCCTTCGAAAGCCTTATTACTCGCTTTAAACGCTTTTATAATCTCATTATTGATTTTAAGTTGAATTTTCTTACATTTTTGGTTAAAACAGATTATAATTGAATGTTTGCCTCGGGAAACGTGAAGCGAAAGCCATCGATTTGAGAAGAAAAGTCCATTTATAGTCGCTCATGCCTTCGAAAGCCTTATTACCCGTTTAAAATGGTTTTATAATCTAATTATTGATTTTATGTTGAATTTTCTTACATTTTTGGTTAAGATAGATTGTAATTAAATGTTTGCCTTAGAAAACATGAAGCGAAAGCCATCGATTGGTAAGAAAAGTCTATTTATAGTCACTCATGCCTTCGAAAGCCTTCTTACTCGCTTTAAACGCTTTTATAATCTCATTATTGATTTTAAGTTGAATTTTGTTACATTTTTGGTTGAAATCGATTATACTTGAATGTTTGCATAGGGAAACGTGAAGCGAAAGCCATCGATTAGGAAGAAAAGTCCAGTTATAGTCACTCATGCCTTCGAAAGCCTTATTACTCGTTTTAAATGCTTTTATAATCTCATTATTGATTTTAAGTTGAATTTTCTTACATTTTTGGTTAAAACAGATTATAATTGAATGTTTGCCTCGGGAAACGTGAAGCGAAAGCCATCGATTTGAGAAGAAAAGTCTATTTATAGTCGCTCATGCCTTCGAAAGCCTTATTACCCGTTTAAAATGGTTTTATAATCTAATTATTGATTTTATGTTGAATTTTCTTACATTTTTAGTTAAAATAGATTGTAATTAACTGTTTGCCTTAGAAAACATGAAGCGAAAGCCATCGATTGATAAGAAAGGTCCATTTATAGTCACTCATGCCTTCGAAAGCCTTATTACTCGCTTTAAACGCTTTTATAATCTCATTATTGATTTTAAGTTGAATTTTCTTATATTTTTGGTTGAAATAGATTATAATTGAATGTTTGCATAGGGAAACGTGAAGCGAAAGCCATCGATTGAGAAGAAAAGTCCATTTATAGTCACTCATGCCTTCTAAAGCCTTATTACTCGCTTTAAATGCTTTTATAAGCTCATTATTGATTTTAAGTTGAATTTTCTTACATTTTTTGTTAAAACAGATTATAATTGAATGTTTGCCTCGAGAAACGTTAAGCGAAAGCCATCGATTGAGAAGAAAAGTCCATTTATAGTCGCTCATGCCTTCGAAAGCCTTATTACCCGTTTAAAATGGTTTTATAATCTAATTATTGATTTTATGTTGAATTTTCTTACATTTTTGGTTAAAATAGATTGTAATTAAATGTTTGCCTTAGAAAACATGAAGCGAAAGCCATCGATTGGTAAGAAAAGTCCATTTATAGTCACTCATGCCTTCGAAAGCCTAATTACTCGCTTTAAACTCTTTTATAATCTCATTATTGATTTTAAGTTGAATTTTCTTACATTTTTGGTTAAAACAGATTATAATTGAATGTTTGCCTTGGGAAACGTGAAGCGAAAGCCATCGATTGAGAAGAAAAGTCCATTTATAGTTACTCATGCCTTCGAAAGCCTTATTACTCGCTTTAAATGCTTTTATAAGCTCATTATTGATTTTAAGTTGAATTTTCTTACATTTTTGGTTAAAATAGATTGCAATTAAATGTTTTCCTTAGAAAACATGAAGCGAAAGCCATCGATTGGTAAGAAAAGTCCATTTATAGTCACTCATGCCTTCGAAAGCCTTATTACTCGCTTTAAACGATTTTATAATCTCATTATTGATTTTAAGTTGAATTTTCTTACATTTTTGATTAAAACAGATTATAATTGAATGTTTGCCTCGAGAAACGTTAAGCGAAAGCCATCGATTGAGAAGAAAAGTCCATTTATAGTCGCTCATGCCTTCGAAAGCCTTATTACCCGTTTAAAATGGTTTTATAATCTAATTATTGATTTTATGTTGAATTTTCTTACATTTTTTGTTAAAATAGATTGTAATTAAATGTTTGCCTTAGAAAACATGAAGCGAAAGCCATCGATTGGTAAGAAAAGTCCATTTATAGTCACTCATGCCTTCGAAAGCCTTATTACTCGCTTTAAACGCTTTTTTAATCTCATTATTGATTTTAAGTTGAATTTTCTTACATTTTTTGTTAAAACAGATTATAATTGAATGTTTGCCTCGGGAAACATGAAGCGAAAGCCATCGATTTGAGAAGAAAAGTCCATTTATAGTCGCTCATGCCTTCGAAAGCCTTATTACCCGTTTAAAATGGTTTTATAATCTAATTATTGATTTTATGTTTAATTTTCTTACATTTTTGGTTAAGATAGATTGTAATTAAATGTTTGCCTTAGAAAACATTAAGCGAAAGCCATCGATTGGTAAGAAAAGTCCATTTATAGTCACTCATGCCTTCGAAAGCCTTATTACTCGCTTTAAACGCTTTTATAATCTCATTATTGATTTTATGTTGAATTTTCTTACATTTTTGGTTAAAACATATTATAATTGAATGTTTGCCTCGGGAAACGTGAAGCGAAAGCCATCGATTGAGAAGAAAAGTCCATTTATAGTCACTCATGCCTTCGAAAGCCTTATTACTCGCTTTAAATGCTTTTATAAGCTCATTATTGATTTTAAGTTGAATTTTCTTACATTTTTGGTTAAAACAGATTATAATTGAATGTTTGCCTTGGGAAACATGAAGCGAAAGCCATCGATTGAGAAGAAAAGTCCATTTATAGTTACTCATGCCTTCGAAAGCCTTATTACTCGCTTTAAATGCTTTTATAAGCTCATCATTGATTTTATGTTGAATTTTCTTACATTTTTGGTTAAAACAGATTATAATTGAATGTTTGCCTGGGGAAACGTGAAGCGAAAGCCATCGATTGGGAAGAAAAGTACATTTATAGTACTCATACATTCGAAAGCCTTATTACTCGCTTAAAATGGTTTTATAATCGCATTATTGATTTTAAGTTGAATTTTCTTATATTTTTGGTTAAAACAGATTATATTTGAATGTTTGCCTCGAGAAACATGAAGCAAAAGCCATCGATCGATAAGAAAAGTCCAGTTATAGTCACACATTCCTTCGAAAGCCTTATTACTCGTTTTGAATGCTTTTATAATCTCATTATTGATTTTAAGTTGAATTTTCTTACATTTTTGGTTAAAACAGATTATAATTGAATGTTTGCCTCGGGAAACGTGAAGCGAAAGCCATCGATTTGAGAAGAAAAGTCCATTTATAGTCGCTCATGCCTTCGAAAGCCTTATTACCCGTTTAAAATGGTTTTATAATCTAATTATTGATTTTATGTTGAATTTTCTTACATTTTTGGTTAAAATAGATTGTAATTAAATGTTTGCCTTAGAAAACATGAAGCGAAAGCCATCGATTGATAAGAAAGGTCCATTTATAGTCACTCATGCCTTCGAAAGCCTTATTACTCGCTTTAAACGCTTTTATAATCTCATTATTGATTTTAAGTTGAATTTTCTTATATTTTTGGTTGAAATAGATTATAATTGAATGTTTGCATAGGGAAACGTGAAGCGAAAGCCATCGATTGAGAAGAAAAGTCCATTTATAGTCACTCATGCCTTCTAAAGCCTTATTACTCGCTTTAAATGCTTTTATAAGCTCATTATTGATTTTAAGTTGAATTTTCTTACATTTTTGGTTAAAACAGATTATAATTGAATGTTTGCCTCGAGAAACGTTAAGCGAAAGCCATCGATTGAGAAGAAAAGTCCATTTATAGTCGCTCATGCCTTCGAAAGCCTTATTACCCGTTTAAAATGGTTTTATAATCTAATTATTGATTTTATGTTGAATTTTCTTACATTTTTGGTTAAGATAGATTGTAATTAAATGTTTGCCTTAGAAAACATGAAGCGAAAGCCATCGATTGGTAAGAAAAGTCCATTTATAGTCACTCATGCCTTCGAAAGCCTTATTACTCGCTTTAAACGCTTTTATAATCTCATTATTGATTTTAAGTTGAATTTTCTTACATTTTTGATTAAAACAGATTATAATTGAATGTTTGCCTCGAGAAACGTTAAGCGAAAGCCATCGATTGAGAAGAAAAGTCCATTTATAGTCGCTCATGCCTTCGAAAGCCTTATTACCCGTTTAAAATGGTTTTATAATCTAATTATTGATTTTATGTTGAATTTTCTTACATTTTTGGTTAAAATAGATTGTAATTAAATGTTTGCCTTAGAAAACATGAAGCGAAAGCCATCGATTGGTAAGAAAAGTCCATTTATAGTCACTCATGCCTTCGAAAGCCTTATTACTCGCTTTAAACGCTTTTATAATCTCATTATTGATTTTAAGTTGAGTTTTCTTACATTTTTGGTTAAAACATATTATAATTGAATGTTTGCCTCGAGAAACGTGAAGCGAAAGCCATCGATTGAGAAGAAAAGTCCATTTATAGTCACTCATGCCTTCGAAAGCCTTATTACTCGCTTTAAATGCTTTTATAAGCTCATTATCGATTTTAAGTTGAATTTTCTTACATTTTTGGTTAAAACAGATTATAATTAAATGTTTGCCTCCAGAAACGTTAAGCGAAAGCCATCGATTGAGAAGAAAAGTCCATTTATAGTCGCTCATGCCTTCGAAAGCCTTATTACCCGTTTAAAATGGTTTTATAATCTAATTATTGATTTTATGTTGAATTTTCTTACATTTTTGGTTAAAATAGATTGTAATTAAATGTTTGCCTTAGAAAACATGAAGCGAAAGCCATCGATTGGTAAGAAAAGTACATTTATAGTCACTCCTGCCTTCGAAAGCCTTATTACTCGCTTTAAACGCTTTTATAATCTCATTATTGATTTTAAGTTGAATTTTCTTACATTTTTTGTTAAAACAGATTATAATTGAATGTTTGCCTCGGGAAACCTGAAGCGAAAGCCATCGATTTGAGAAGAAAAGTCCATTTATAGTCGCTCATGCCTTCGAAAGCCTTATTACCCGTTTAAAATGGTTTTATAATCTAATTATTGATTTTATGTTGAATTTTCTTACATTTTTGGTTAAGATAGATTGTAATTAAATGTTTGCCTTAGAAAACATTAAGCGAAAGCCATCGATTGGTAAGAAAAGTCCATTTCAAGTCACTCATGCCTTCGAAAGCCTTATTACTCGCTTTAAACGCTTTTATAATCTCATTATTGATTTTAAGTTGAATTTTCTTACATTTTTTATTAAAACAGATTATAATTGAATGTTTGCCTCGAGAAACGTTAAGCGAAAGCCATCGATTGAGAAGAAAAGTCCATTTATAGTCGCTCATGCCTTCGAAAGCCTTATTGCCCATTTAAAATGGTTTTATAATCTAATTATTGATTTTATGTTGAATTTTCTTACATTTTTGGTTAAAATAGATTGTAATTAAATGTTTGCCTTGGAAAACATGAAGCGAAAGCCATCGATTGGTAAGAAAAGTCCATTTATAGTCACTCATGCCTTCGAAAGCCTTATTACTCGCTTTAAACGCTTTTATAATCTCATTATTGATTTTAAGTTGAGTTTTCTTACATTTTTGGTTAAAACATATTATAATTGAATGTTTGCCTCGGGAAACGTGAAGCGAAAGCCATCGATTGAGAAGAAAAGTCCATTTATAGTCACTCATGCCTTCGAAAGCCTTATTACTCGCTTTAAATGCTTTTATAAGCTCATTATTGATTTTAAGTTGAATTTTCTTACATTTTTGGTTAAAACAGATTATAATTGAATGTTTGGCTCGAGAAACGTTAAGCGAAAGCCATCGATTGAGAAGAAAAGTCCATTTATAGTCGCTCATGCCCTCGAAAGCCTTATTACCCGTTTAAAATGGTTTTATAATCTAATTATTGATTTTATGTTGAATTTTCTTACATTTTTGGTTAAAACAGATTGTAATTAAATGTTTGCCTTAGAAAACATGAAGCGAAAGCCATCGATTGGTAAGAAAAGTCCATTTATAGTCACTCATGCCTTCGAAAGCCTTATTACTCGCTTTAAACGCTTTTATAATCTCATTATTGATTTTAAGTTGAGTTTTCTTACATTTTTGGTTAAAACATATTATAATTGAATGTTTGCCTCGGGAAACGTGAAGCGAAAGCCATCGATTGAGAAGAAAAGTCCATTTATAGTCACTCATGCCTTCGAAAGCCTTATTACTCGCTTTAAATGCTTTTATAAGCTCATTATTGATTTTAAGTTGAATTTTCTTACATTTTTGGTTAAAACAGATTATAATTGAATGTTTGGCTCGAGAAACGTTAAGCGAAAGCCATCGATTGAGAAGAAAAGTCCATTTATAGTCGCTCATGCCCTCGAAAGCCTTATTACCCGTTTAAAATGGTTTTATAATCTAATTATTGATTTTATGTTGAATTTTCTTACATTTTTGGTTAAAACAGATTGTAATTAAATGTTTGCCTTAGAAAACATGAAGCGAAAGCCATCGATTGGTAAGAAAAGTCCATTTATAGTCACTCATGCCTTCGAAAGCCTTATTACTCGCTTTAAACGCTTTTATAATCTCATTATTGATTTTAAGTTGAGTTTTCTTACATTTTTGGTTAAAACATATTATAATTGAATGTTTGCCTCGGGAAACGTGAAGCGAAAGCCATCGATTGAGAAGAAAAGTCCATTTATAGTCACTCATGCCTTCGAAAGCCTTATTACTCGCTTTAAATGCTTTTATAAGCTCATTATTGATTTTAAGTTGAATTTTCTTACATTTTTGGTTAAAACAGATTATAATTGAATGTTTGCCTCGAGAAACGTTAAGCGAAAGCCATCGATTGAGAAGAAAAGTCCATTTATAGTCGCTCATGCCTTCGAAAGCCTTATTACCCGTTTAAAATGGTTTTATAATCTAATTATTGATTTTATGTTGAATTTTCTTACATTTTTGGTTAAAATAGATTGTAATTAAATGTTTGCCTTAGAAAACATGAAGCGAAAGCCATCGATTGGTAAGAAAAGTCCATTTATAGTCACTCATGCCTTCGAAAGCCTTAGTACTCGCTTTAATTTTCTTACATTTTTGGTTAAAACAGATTATAATTGAATGTTTGCCTCGAGAAACGTTAAGCGAAAGCCATCGATTGAGAAGAAAAGTCCATTTATAGTCGCTCATGCCTTCGAAAGCCTTATTACCCGTTTAAAATGGTTTTATAATCTAATTATTGATTTTATGTTGAATTTTCTTACATTTTTGGTTAAAATAGATTGTAATTAAATGTTTGCCTTAGAAAACATGCAGCGAAAGCCATCGATTGGTAAGAAAAGTCCATTTATAGTCACTCATGCCTTCGAAAGCCTTATTACTCGCTTTAAACGCTTTTATAATCTCATTATTGATTTTAAGTTGAGTTTTCTTACATTTTTGATTAAAACATATTATAATTGAATGTTTGCCTCGGGAAACGTGAAGCGAAAGCCATCGATTGAGAAGAAAAGTCCATTTATAGTCACTCATGCCTTCGAAAGCCTTATTACTCGCTTTAAATGCTTTTATAAGCTCATTATTGATTTTAAGTTGAATTTTCTTACATTTTTGGTTAAAACAGATTATAATTGAATGTTTGCCTCGAGAAACGTTAAGCGAAAGCCATCGATTGAGAAGAAAAGTCCATTTATAGTCGCTCATGCCTTCGAAAGCCTTATTACCCGTTTAAAATGGTTTTATAATCTAATTATTGATTTTATGTTGAATTTTCTTACATTTTTGGTTAAAATAGATTGTAATTAAATGTTTGCCTTAGAAAACATGAAGCGAAAGCCATCGATTGGTAAGAAAAGTCCATTTATAGTCACTCATGCCTTCGAAAGCCTTAGTACTCGCTTTAAACGCTTTTATAATCTCATTATTGATTTTAAGTTGAATTTTCTTACATTTTTGGTTAAAACAGATTATAATTGAATGTTTGCCTCGGGAAACGTGAAGCGAAAGCCATCGATTTGAGAAGAAAAGTCCATTTATAGTCGCTCATGCCTTCGAAAGCCTTATTACCCGTTTAAAATGGTTTTATAATCTAATTATTGATTTTATGTTGAATTTTCTTACATTTTTGGTTAAGATAGATTGTAATTAAATGTTTGCCTTAGAAAACATGAAGCGAAAGCCATCGATTGGTAAAAAAAGTCCATTTATAGTCACTCATGCCTTCGAAAGCCTTATTACTCGCTTTAAACGCTTTTATAATCTCATTATTGATTTTAAGTTGAATTTTCTTACATTTTTGATTAAAACAGATTATAATTGAATGTTTGCCTCGAGAAACGTTAAGCGAAAGCCATCGATTGAGAAGAAAAGTCCATTTATAGTCGCTCATGCCTTCGAAAGCCTTATTACCCGTTTAAAATGGTTTTATAATCTAATTATTGATTTTATGTTGAATTTTCTTACATTTTTGGTTAAAATAGATTGTAATTAAATGTTTGCCTTAGAAAACATGAAGCGAAAGCCATCGATTGGTAAGAAAAGTCCATTTATAGTCACTCATGCCTTCGAAAGCCTTATTACTCGCTTTAAACGCTTTTATAATCTCATTATTGATTTTAAGTTGAGTTTTCTTACATTTTTGGTTAAAACATATTATAATTGAATGTTTGCCTCGAGAAACGTGAAGCGAAAGCCATCGATTGAGAAGAAAAGTCCATTTATAGTCACTCATGCCTTCGAAAGCCTTATTACTCGCTTTAAATGCTTTTATAAGCTCATTATCGATTTTAAGTTGAATTTTCTTACATTTTTGGTTAAAACAGATTATAATTAAATGTTTGCCTCCAGAAACGTTAAGCGAAAGCCATCGATTGAGAAGAAAAGTCCATTTATAGTCGCTCATGCCTTCGAAAGCCTTATTACCCGTTTAAAATGGTTTTATAATCTAATTATTGATTTTATGTTGAATTTTCTTACATTTTTGGTTAAAATAGATTGTAATTAAATGTTTGCCTTAGAAAACATGAAGCGAAAGCCATCGATTGGTAAGAAAAGTCCATTTATAGTCACTCATGCCTTCGAAAGCCTTATTACTCGCTTTAAACGCTTTTATAATCTCATTATTGATTTTAAGTTGAGTTTTCTTACATTTTTGGTTAAAACATATTATAATTGAATGTTTGCCTCGGGAAACGTGAAGCGAAAGCCATCGATTGAGAAGAAAAGTCCATTTATAGTCACTCATGCCTTCGAAAGCCTTATTACTCGCTTTAAATGCTTTTATAAGCTCATTATTGATTTTAAGTTGAATTTTCTTACATTTTTGGTTAAAACAGATTATAATTGAATGTTTGCCTCGAGAAACGTTAAGCGAAAGCCATCGATTGAGAAGAAAAGTCCATTTATAGTCGCTCATGCCTTCGAAAGCCTTATTACCCGTTTAAAATGGTTTTATAATCTAATTATTGATTTTATGTTGAATTTTCTTACATTTTTGGTTAAAATAGATTGTAATTAAATGTTTGCCTTAGAAAACATGAAGCGAAAGCCATCGATTGGTAAGAAAAGTCCATTTATAGTCACTCATGCCTTCGAAAGCCTTAGTACTCGCTTTAAACGCTTTTATAATCTCATTATTGATTTTAAGTTGAATTTTCTTATATTTTATGTTGAAATAGATTATAATTGAATGTTTGCATAGGGAAACGTGAAGCGAAAGCCATCGTTTGAGAAGAAAAGTCCATTTATAGTCACTCATGCCTTCGAAAGCCTTATTACTCGCTTTAAACGCTTTTATAATCTCATTATTGATTTTAAGTTGAGTTTTCTTACATTTTTGGTTAAAACATATTATAATTGAATGTTTGCCTCGGGAAACGTGAAGCAAAAGCCATCGATTGAGAAGAAAAGTCCATTTATAGTCACTCATGCCTTTGAAAGCCTTATTACTCGCTTTAAATGCTTTTATAAGCTCATTATTGATTTTAAGTTGAATTTTCTTACATTTTTGGTTAAAACAGATTATAATTGAATGTTTGCCTCGAGAAACGTTAAGCGAAAGCCATCGATTGAGAAGAAAAGTCAATTTATAGTCGCTCATGCCTTCGAAAGCCTTATTACCCGTTTAAAATGGTTTTATAATCTAATTATTGATTTTATGTTGAATTTTCTTACATTTTTGGTTAAAATAGATTGTAATTAAATGTTTGCCTTAGAAAACATGAAGCGAAAGCCATCGATTGGTAAGAAAAGTCCATTTATAGTCACTCATGCCTTCGAAAGCCTTATTACTCGCTTTAAACGCTTTTATAATCTCATTATTGATTTTAATTTGAGTTTTCTTACATTTTTGGTTAAAACATATTATAATTGAATGTTTGCCTCGGGAAACGTGAAGCGAAAGCCATCGATTGAGAAGAAAAGTCCATTTATAGTCACTCATGCCTTCGAAAGCCTTATTACTCGCTTTAAATGCTTTTATAAGCTCATTATTGATTTTAAGTTGAATTTTCTTACATTTTTGGTTAAAACAGATTATAATTGAATGTTTGCCTCTAGAAACGTTAAGCGAAAGCCATCGATTGAGAAGAAAAGTCCATTTATAGTCGCTCATGCCTTCGAAAGCCTTATTACCCGTTTAAAATGGTTTTATAATCTAATTATTGATTTTATGTTGAATTTTCTTACATTTTTGGTTAAAATAGATTGTAATTAAATGTTTGCCTTAGAAAACATGAAGCGAAAGCCATCGATTGGTAAGAAAAGTCCATTTATAGTCACTCATGCCTTCGAAAGCCTTATTACTCGCTTTAAACGCTTTTATAATCTCATTATTGATTTTAAGTTGAGTTTTCTTACATTTTTGGTTAAAACATATTATAATTGAATGTTTGCCTCGGGAAACGTGAAGCGAAAGCCATCGATTGAGAAGAAAAGTCCATTTATAGTCACTCATGCCTTCGAAAGCCTTATTACTCGCTTTAAATGCTTTTATAAGCTCATTATTGATTTTAAGTTGAATTTTCTTACATTTTTGGTTAAAACAGATTATAATTGAATGTTTGCCTCAGGAAACGTGAAGCGAAAGTCATCGATTTGAGAAGAAAAGTCCATTTATAGTCGCTCATGCCTTCGAAAGCCTTATTACCCGTTTAAAATGGTTTTATAATCTAATTATTGATTTTATGTTGAATTTTCTTACATTTTTGGTTAAAATAGATTGTAATTAAATGTTTGCCTTAGAAAACATGAAGCGAAAGCCATCGATTGATAAGAAAGGTCCATTTATAGTCACTCATGCCTTCGAAAGCCTTATTACTCGCTTTAAACGCTTTTATAATCTCATTATTGATTTTAAGTTGAATTTTCTTATATTTTTTGTTGAAATAGATTATAATTGAATGTTTGCATAGGGAAACGTGAAGCGAAAGCCATCGATTGAGAAGAAAAGTCCATTTATAGTCACTCATGCCTTCTAAAGCCTTATTACTCGCTTTAAATGCTTTTATAAGCTCATTATTGATTTTAAGTTGAATTTTCTTACATTTTTGGTTAAAACAGATTATAATTGAATGTTTGCCTCGAGAAACGTTAAGCGAAAGCCATCGATTGAGAAGAAAAGTCCATTTATAGTCGCTCATGCCTTCGAAAGCCTTATTACCCGTTTAAAATGGTTTTATAATCTAATTATTGATTTTATGTTGAATTTTCTTACATTTTTGGTTAAGATAGATTGTAATTAAATGTTTGCCTTAGAAAACATGAAGCGAAAGCCATCGATTGGTAAGAAAAGTCCATTTATAGTCACTCATGCCTTCGAAAGCCTTATTACTCGCTTTAAACGCTTTTATAATCTCATTATTGATTTTAAGTTGAATTTTCTTACATTTTTGATTAAAACAGATTATAATTGAATGTTTGCCTCGAGAAACGTTAAGCGAAAGCCATCGATTGAGAAGAAAAGTCCATTTATAGTCGCTCATGCCTTCGAAAGCCTTATTACCCGTTTAAAATGGTTTTATAATCTAATTATTGATTTTATGTTGAATTTTCTTACATTTTTGGTTAAAATAGATTGTAATTAAATGTTTGCCTTAGAAAACATGAAGCGAAAGCCATCGATTGGTAAGAAAAGTCCATTTATAGTCACTCATGCCTTCGAAAGCCTTATTACTCGCTTTAAACGCTTTTATAATCTCATTATTGATTTTAAGTTGAGTTTTCTTACATTTTTGGTTAAAACATATTATAATTGAATGTTTGCCTCGAGAAACGTGAAGCGAAAGCCATCGATTGAGAAGAAAAGTCCATTTATAGTCACTCATGCCTTCGAAAGCCTTATTACTCGCTTTAAATGCTTTTATAAGCTCATTATCGATTTTAAGTTGAATTTTCTTACATTTTTGGTTAAAACAGATTATAATTAAATGTTTGCCTCGAGAAACGTTAAGCGAAAGCCATCGATTGAGAAGAAAAGTCCATTTATAGTCGCTCATGCCTTCGAAAGCCTTATTACCCGTTTAAAATGGTTTTATAATCTAATTATTGATTTTATGTTGAATTTTCTTACATTTTTGGTTAAAATAGATTGTAATTAAATGTTTGCCTTAGAAAACATGAAGCGAAAGCCATCGATTGGTAAGAAAAGTACATTTATAGTCACTCCTGCCTTCGAAAGCCTTATTACTCGCTTTAAACGCTTTTATAATCTCATTATTGATTTTAAGTTGAATTTTCTTACATTTTTTGTTAAAACAGATTATAATTGAATGTTTGCCTCGGGAAACCTGAAGCGAAAGCCATCGATTTGAGAAGAAAAGTCCATTTATAGTCGCTCATGCCTTCGAAAGCCTTATTACCCGTTTAAAATGGTTTTATAATCTAATTATTGATTTTATGTTGAATTTTCTTACATTTTTGGTTAAGATAGATTGTAATTAAATGTTTGCCTTAGAAAACATTAAGCGAAAGCCATCGATTGGTAAGAAAAGTCCATTTCAAGTCACTCATGCCTTCGAAAGCCTTATTACTCGCTTTAAACGCTTTTATAATCTCATTATTGATTTTAAGTTGAATTTTCTTACATTTTTTATTAAAACAGATTATAATTGAATGTTTGCCTCGAGAAACGTTAAGCGAAAGCCATCGATTGAGAAGAAAAGTCCATTTATAGTCGCTCATGCCTTCGAAAGCCTTATTGCCCGTTTAAAATGGTTTTATAATCTAATTATTGATTTTATGTTGAATTTTCTTACATTTTTGGTTAAAATAGATTGTAATTAAATGTTTGCCTTGGAAAACATGAAGCGAAAGCCATCGATTGGTAAGAAAAGTCCATTTATAGTCACTCATGCCTTCGAAAGCCTTATTACTCGCTTTAAACGCTTTTATAATCTCATTATTGATTTTAAGTTGAGTTTTCTTACATTTTTGGTTAAAACATATTATAATTGAATGTTTGCCTCGGGAAACGTGAAGCGAAAGCCATCGATTGAGAAGAAAAGTCCATTTATAGTCACTCATGCCTTCGAAAGCCTTATTACTCGCTTTAAATGCTTTTATAAGCTCATTATTGATTTTAAGTTGAATTTTCTTACATTTTTGGTTAAAACAGATTATAATTGAATGTTTGGCTCGAGAAACGTTAAGCGAAAGCCATCGATTGAGAAGAAAAGTCCATTTATAGTCGCTCATGCCCTCGAAAGCCTTATTACCCGTTTAAAATGGTTTTATAATCTAATTATTGATTTTATGTTGAATTTTCTTACATTTTTGGTTAAAACAGATTGTAATTAAATGTTTGCCTTAGAAAACATGAAGCGAAAGCCATCGATTGGTAAGAAAAGTCCATTTATAGTCACTCATGCCTTCGAAAGCCTTATTACTCGCTTTAAACGCTTTTATAATCTCATTATTGATTTTAAGTTGAGTTTTCTTACATTTTTGGTTAAAACATATTATAATTGAATGTTTGCCTCGGGAAACGTGAAGCGAAAGCCATCGATTGAGAAGAAAAGTCCATTTATAGTCACTCATGCCTTCGAAAGCCTTATTACTCGCTTTAAATGCTTTTATAAGCTCATTATTGATTTTAAGTTGAATTTTCTTACATTTTTGGTTAAAACAGATTATAATTGAATGTTTGCCTCGAGAAACGTTAAGCGAAAGCCATCGATTGAGAAGAAAAGTCCATTTATAGTCGCTCATGCCTTCGAAAGCCTTATTACCCGTTTAAAATGGTTTTATAATCTAATTATTGATTTTATGTTGAATTTTCTTACATTTTTGGTTAAAATAGATTGTAATTAAATGTTTGCCTTAGAAAACATGAAGCGAAAGCCATCGATTGGTAAGAAAAGTCCATTTATAGTCACTCATGCCTTCGAAAGCCTTAGTACTCGCTTTAATTTTCTTACATTTTTGGTTAAAACAGATTATAATTGAATGTTTGCCTCGAGAAACGTTAAGCGAAAGCCATCGATTGAGAAGAAAAGTCCATTTATAGTCGCTCATGCCTTCGAAAGCCTTATTACCCGTTTAAAATGGTTTTATAATCTAATTATTGATTTTATGTTGAATTTTCTTACATTTTTGGTTAAAATAGATTGTAATTAAATGTTTGCCTTAGAAAACATGAAGCGAAAGCCATCGATTGGTAAGAAAAGTCCATTTATAGTCACTCATGCCTTCGAAAGCCTTATTACTCGCTTTAAACGCTTTTATAATCTCATTATTGATTTTAAGTTGAGTTTTCTTACATTTTTGGTTAAAACATAATATAATTGAATGTTTGCCTCGGGAAACGTGAAGCGAAAGCCATCGATTGAGAAGAAAAGTCCATTTATAGTCACTCATGCCTTCGAAAGCCTTATTACTCGCTTTAAATGCTTTTATAAGCTCATTATTGATTTTAAGTTGAATTTTCTTACATTTTTGGTTAAAACAGATTATAATTGAATGTTTGCCTCGAGAAACGTTAAGCGAAAGCCATCGATTGAGAAGAAAAGTCCATTTATAGTCGCTCATGCCTTCGAAAGCCTTATTACCCGTTTAAAATGGTTTTATAATCTAATTATTGATTTTATGTTGAATTTTCTTACATTTTTGGTTAAAATAGATTGTAATTAAATGTTTGCCTTAGAAAACATGAAGCGAAAGCCATCGATTGGTAAGAAAAGTCCATTTATAGTCACTCATGCCTTCGAAAGCCTTAGTACTCGCTTTAAACGCTTTTATAATCTCATTATTGATTTTAAGTTGAATTTTCTTACATTTTTGGTTAAAACAGATTATAATTGAATGTTTGCCTCGGGAAACGTGAAGCGAAAGCCATCGATTTGAGAAGAAAAGTCCATTTATAGTCGCTCATGCCTTCGAAAGCCTTATTACCCGTTTAAAATGGTTTTATAATCTAATTATTGATTTTATGTTGAATTTTCTTACATTTTTGGTTAAGATAGATTGTAATTAAATGTTTGCCTTAGAAAACATGAAGCGAAAGCCATCGATTGGTAAGAAAAGTCCATTTATAGTCACTCATGCCTTCGAAAGCCTTATTACTCGCTTTAAACGCTTTTATAATCTCATTATTGATTTTAAGTTGAATTTTCTTACATTTTTGATTAAAACAGATTATAATTGAATGTTTGCCTCGAGAAACGTTAAGCGAAAGCCATCGATTGAGAAGAAAAGTCCATTTATAGTCGCTCATGCCTTCGAAAGCCTTATTACCCGTTTAAAATGGTTTTATAATCTAATTATTGATTTTATGTTGAATTTTCTTACATTTTTGGTTAAAATAGATTGTAATTAAATGTTTGCCTTAGAAAACATGAAGCGAAAGCCATCGATTGGTAAGAAAAGTCCATTTATAGTCACTCATGCCTTCGAAAGCCTTATTACTCGCTTTAAACGCTTTTATAATCTCATTATTGATTTTAAGTTGAGTTTTCTTACATTTTTGGTTAAAACATATTATAATTGAATGTTTGCCTCGAGAAACGTGAAGCGAAAGCCATCGATTGAGAAGAAAAGTCCATTTATAGTCACTCATGCCTTCGAAAGCCTTATTACTCGCTTTAAATGCTTTTATAAGCTCATTATCGATTTTAAGTTGAATTTTCTTACATTTTTGGTTAAAACAGATTATAATTAAATGTTTGCCTCCAGAAACGTTAAGCGAAAGCCATCGATTGAGAAGAAAAGTCCATTTATAGTCGCTCATGCCTTCGAAAGCCTTATTACCCGTTTAAAATGGTTTTATAATCTAATTATTGATTTTATGTTGAATTTTCTTACATTTTTGGTTAAAATAGATTGTAATTAAATGTTTGCCTTAGAAAACATGAAGCGAAAGCCATCGATTGGTAAGAAAAGTCCATTTATAGTCACTCATGCCTTCGAAAGCCTTATTACTCGCTTTAAACGCTTTTATAATCTCATTATTGATTTTAAGTTGAGTTTTCTTACATTTTTGGTTAAAACATATTATAATTGAATGTTTGCCTCGGGAAACGTGAAGCGAAAGCCATCGATTGAGAAGAAAAGTCCATTTATAGTCGCTCATGCCTTCGAAAGCCTTATTACCCGTTTAAAATGGTTTTATAATCTAATTATTGATTTTATGTTGAATTTTCTTACATTTTTGGTTAAAATAGATTGTAATTAAATGTTTGCCTTAGAAAACATGAAGCGAAAGCCATCGATTGGTAAGAAAAGTCCATTTATAGTCACTCATGCCTTCGAAAGCCTTATTACTCGCTTTAAACGCTTTTATAATCTCATTATTGATTTTAAGTTGAGTTTTCTTACATTTTTGGTTAAAACATATTATAATTGAATGTTTGCCTCGGGAAACGTGAAGCGAAAGCCATCGATTGAGAAGAAAAGTCCATTTATAGTCACTCATGCCTTCGAAAGCCTTATTACTCGCTTTAAATGCTTTTATAAGCTCATTATTGATTTTAAGTTGAATTTTCTTACATTTTTGGTTAAAACAGATTATAATTGAATGTTTGCCTCGAGAAACGTTAAGCGAAAGCCATCGATTGAGAAGAAAAGTCCATTTATAGTCGCTCATGCCTTCGAAAGCCTTATTACCGTTTAAAATGGTTTTATAATCTAATTATTGATTTTATGTTGAATTTTCTTACATTTTTGGTTAAAATAGATTGTAATTAAATGTTTGCCTTAGAAAACATGAAGCGAAAGCCATCGATTGGTAAGAAAAGTCCATTTATAGTCACTCATGCCTTCGAAAGCCTTAGTACTCGCTTTAAACGCTTTTATAATCTCATTATTGATTTTAAGTTGAATTTTCTTACATTTTTGGTTAAAACAGATTATAATTGAATGTTTGCCTCGGGAAACGTGAAGCGAAAGCCATCGATTTGAGAAGAAAAGTCCATTTATAGTCGCTCATGCCTTCGAAAGCCTTATTACCCGTTTAAAATGGTTTTATAATCTAATTATTGATTTTATGTTGAATTTTCTTACATTTTTGGTTAAAATAGATTGTAATTAAATGTTTGCCTTAGAAAACATGAAGCGAAAGCCATCGATTGGTAAGAAAAGTCCATTTATAGTCACTCATGCCTTCGAAAGCCTTATTACTCGCTTTAAACGCTTTTATAATCTCATTATTGATTTTAAGTTGAGTTTTCTTACATTTTTGGTTAAAACATATTATAATTGAATGTTTGCCTCGAGAAACGTGAAGCGAAAGCCATCGATTGAGAAGAAAAGTCCATTTATAGTCACTCATGCCTTCGAAAGCCTTATTACTCGCTTTAAATGCTTTTATAAGCTCATTATCGATTTTAAGTTGAATTTTCTTACATTTTTGGTTAAAACAGATTATAACTAAATGTTTGCCTCCAGAAACGTTAAGCGAAAGCCATCGATTGAGAAGAAAAGTCCATTTATAGTCGCTCATGCCTTCGAAAGCCTTATTACCCGTTTAAAATGGTTTTATAATCTAATTATTGATTTTATGTTGAATTTTCTTACATTTTTGGTTAAAATAGATTGTAATTAAATGTTTGCCTTAGAAAACATGAAGCGAAAGCCATCGATTGGTAAGAAAAGTCCATTTATAGTCACTCATGCCTTCGAAAGCCTTATTACTCGCTTTAAACGCTTTTATAATCTCATTATTGATTTTAAGTTGAGTTTTCTTACATTTTTGGTTAAAACATATTATAATTGAATGTTTGCCTCGGGAAACGTGAAGCGAAAGCCATCGATTGAGAAGAAAAGTCCATTTATAGTCACTCATGCCTTCGAAAGCCTTATTACTCGCTTTAAATGCTTTTATAAGCTCATTATTGATTTTAAGTTGAATTTTCTTACATTTTTGGTTAAAACAGATTATAATTGAATGTTTGCCTCGAGAAACGTTAAGCGAAAGCCATCGATTGAGAAGAAAAGTCCATTTATAGTCGCTCATGCCTTCGAAAGCCTTATTACCCGTTTAAAATGGTTTTATAATCTAATTATTGATTTTATGTTGAATTTTCTTACATTTTTGGTTAAAATAGATTGTAATTAAATGTTTGCCTTAGAAAACATGAAGCGAAAGCCATCGATTGGTAAGAAAAGTCCATTTATAGTCACTCATGCCTTCGAAAGCCTTAGTACTCGCTTTAAACGCTTTTATAATCTCATTATTGATTTTAAGTTGAATTTTCTTATATTTTATGTTGAAATAGATTATAATTGAATGTTTGCATAGGGAAACGTGAAGCGAAAGCCATCGTTTGAGAAGAAAAGTCCATTTATAGTCACTCATGCCTTCGAAAGCCTTATTACTCGCTTTAAACGCTTTTATAATCTCATTATTGATTTTAAGTTGAGTTTTCTTACATTTTTGGTTAAAACATATTATAATTGAATGTTTGCCTCGGGAAACGTGAAGCAAAAGCCATCGATTGAGAAGAAAAGTCCATTTATAGTCACTCATGCCTTTGAAAGCCTTATTACTCGCTTTAAATGCTTTTATAAGCTCATTATTGATTTTAAGTTGAATTTTCTTACATTTTTGGTTAAAACAGATTATAATTGAATGTTTGCCTCGAGAAACGTTAAGCGAAAGCCATCGATTGAGAAGAAAAGTCCATTTATAGTCGCTCATGCCTTCGAAAGCCTTATTACCCGTTTAAAATGGTTTTATAATCTAATTATTGATTTTATGTTGAATTTTCTTACATTTTTGGTTAAAATAGATTGTAATTAAATGTTTGCCTTAGAAAACATGAAGCGAAAGCCATCGATTGGTAAGAAAAGTCCATTTATAGTCACTCATGCCTTCGAAAGCCTTATTACTCGCTTTAAACGCTTTTATAATCTCATTATTGATTTTAATTTGAGTTTTCTTACATTTTTGGTTAAAACATATTATAATTGAATGTTTGCCTCGGGAAACGTGAAGCGAAAGCCATCGATTGAGAAGAAAAGTCCATTTATAGTCACTCATGCCTTCGAAAGCCTTATTACTCGCTTTAAATGCTTTTATAAGCTCATTATTGATTTTAAGTTGAATTTTCTTACATTTTTGGTTAAAACAGATTATAATTGAATGTTTGCCTCTAGAAACGTTAAGCGAAAGCCATCGATTGAGAAGAAAAGTCCATTTATAGTCGCTCATGCCTTCGAAAGCCTTATTACCCGTTTAAAATGGTTTTATAATCTAATTATTGATTTTATGTTGAATTTTCTTACATTTTTGGTTAAAATAGATTGTAATTAAATGTTTTCCTTAGAAAACATGAAGCGAAAGCCATCGATTGGTAAGAAAAGTCCATTTATAGTCACTCATGCCTTCGAAAGCCTTATTACTCGCTTTAAACGCTTTTATAATCTCATTATTGATTTTAAGTTGAGTTTTCTTACATTTTTGGTTAAAACATATTATAATTGAATGTTTGCCTCGGGAAACGTGAAGCGAAAGCCATCGATTGAGAAGAAAAGTCCATTTATAGTCACTCATGCCTTCGAAAGCCTTATTACTCGCTTTAAATGCTTTTATAAGCTCATTATTGATTTTAAGTTGAATTTTCTTACATTTTTGGTTAAAACAGATTATAATTGAATGTTTGCCTCGAGAAACGTTAAGCGAAAGCCATCGATTGAGAAGAAAAGTCCATTTATAGTCGCTCATGCCTTCGAAAGCCTTATTACCCGTTTAAAATGGTTTTATAATCTAATTATTGATTTTATGTTGAATTTTCTTACATTTTTGGTTAAAATAGATTGTAATTAAATGTTTGCCTTAGAAAACATGAAGCGAAAGCCATCGATTGGTAAGAAAAGTCCATTTATAGTCACTCATGCCTTCGAAAGCCTTATTACTCGCTTTAAACGCTTTTATAATCTCATTATTGATTTTAAGTTGAGTTTTCTTACATTTTTGGTTAAAACATATTATAATTGAATGTTTGCCTCGGGAAACGTGAAGCGAAAGCCATCGATTGAGAAGAAAAGTCCATTTATAGTCACTCATGCCTTCGAAAGCCTTATTACTCGCTTTAAATGCTTTTATAAGCTCATTATTGATTTTAAGTTGAATTTTCTTACATTTTTGGTTAAAACAGATTATAATTGAATGTTTGCCTCGAGAAACGTTAAGCGAAAGCCATCGATTGAGAAGAAAAGTCCATTTATAGTCGCTCATGCCTTCGAAAGCCTTATTACCCGTTTAAAATGGTTTTATAATCTAATTATTGATTTTATGTTGAATTTTCTTACATTTTTGGTTAAAATAGATTGTAATTAAATGTTTGCCTTAGAAAACATGAAGCGAAAGCCATCGATTGGTAAGAAAAGTCCATTTATAGTCACTCATGCCTTCGAAAGCCTTATTACTCGCTTTAAACGCTTTTATAATCTCATTATTGATTTTAAGTTGAGTTTTCTTACATTTTTGGTTAAAACATATTATAATTGAATGTTTGCCTCGGGAAACGTGAAGCGAAAGCCATCGATTGAGAAGAAAAGTCCATTTATAGTCACTCATGCCTTCGAAAGCCTTATTACTCGCTTTAAATGCTTTTATAAGCTCATTATTGATTTTAAGTTGAATTTTCTTACATTTTTGGTTAAAACAGATTATAATTGAATGTTTGCCTCGAGAAACGTTAAGCGAAAGCCATCGATTGAGAAGAAAAGTCCATTTATAGTCGCTCATGCCTTCGAAAGCCTTATTACCCGTTTAAAATGGTTTTATAATCTAATTATTGATTTTATGTTGAATTTTCTTACATTTTTGGTTAAAATAGATTGTAATTAAATGTTTGCCTTAGAAAACATGAAGCGAAAGCCATCGATTGGTAAGAAAAGTCCATTTATAGTCACTCATGCCTTCGAAAGCCTTATTACTCGTTTTAAACGCATTTATAATCTCATTATTGATTTTAAGTTGAATTTTCTTATATTTTTGGTTGAAATAGATTATAATTGAATGTTTGCATAGGGAAACGTGAAGCGAAAGCCATCGATTGAGAAGAAAAGTTCATTTATAGTCACTCATGCCTTCGAAAGCCTTATTACTCGCTTTAAATGCTTTTATAAGCTCATTATTGATTTTAAGTTGAATTTTCTTACATTTTTGGTTAAAACAGATTATAATTGAATGTTTGCCTCGAGAAACGTTAAGCGAAAGCCATCGATTGAGAAGAAAAGTCCATTTATAGTCGCTCATGCCTTCGAAAGCCTTATTACCCGTTTAAAATGGTTTTATAATCTAATTATTGATTTTATGTTGAATTTTCTTACATTTTTGGTTAAAATAGATTGTAATTAAATGTTTGCCTTAGAAAACATGAAGCGAAAGCCATCGATTGGTAAGAAAAGTCCATTTATAGTCACTCATGCCTTCGAAAGCCTTATTACTCGCTTTAAACGCTTTTATAATCTCATTATTGATTTTAAGTTGAATTTTCTTACATTTTTGGTTAAAACAGATTATAATTGAATGTTTGCCTCGGGAAACATGAAGCGAAAGCCATCGATTTGAGAAGAAAAGTCCATTTATAGTCGCTCATGCCTTCGAAAGCCTTATTACCCGTTTAAAATGGTTTTATAATCTAATTATTGATTTTATGTTGAATTCTCTTACATTTTTGGTTAAGATAGATTGTAATTAAATGTTTGCCTTAGAAAACATGAAGCGAAAGCCATCGATTGGTAAGAAAAGTCCATTTATAGTCACTCATGCCTTCGAAAGCCTTATTACTCGCTTTAAACGCTTTTATAATCTCATTATTGATTTTAAGTTGAATTTTCTTACATTTTTGATTAAAACAGATTATAATTGAATGTTTGCCTCGAGAAACGTTAAGTGAAAGCCATCGATTGAGAAGAAAAGTCCATTTATAGTCGCTCATGCCTTCGAAAGCCTTATTACCCGTTTAAAATGGTTTTATAATCTAATTATTGATTTTATGTTGAATTTTATTACATTTTTGGTTAAAATAGATTGTAATTAAATGTTTGCCTTAGAAAACATGAAGCGAAAGCCATCGATTGGTAAGAAAAGTCCATTTATAGTCACTCATGCCTTCGAAAGCCTTATTACTCGCTTTAAACGCTTTTATAATCTCATTATTGATTTTAAGTTGAGTTTTCTTACATTTTTGGTTAAAACATATTATAATTGAATGTTTGCCTCGGGAAACGTGAAGCGAAAGCCATCGATTGAGAAGAAAAGTCCATTTATAGTCACTCATGCCTTCGAAAGCCTTATTACTCGCTTTAAATGCTTTTATAAGCTCATTATTGATTTTAAGTTTAATTTTCTTACATTTTTGGTTAAAACAGATTATAATTGAATGTTTGCCTCCAGAAACGTTAAGCGAAAGCCATCGATTGAGAAGAAAAGTCCATTTATAGTCGCTCATGCCTTCGAAAGCCTTATTACCCGTTTAAAATGGTTTTATAATCTAATTATTGATTTTATGTTGAATTTTCTTACATTTTTGGTTAAAATAGATTGTAATTAAATGTTTGCCTTAGAAAACATGAAGCGAAAGCCATCGATTGGTAAGAAAAGTCCATTTATAGTCACTCATGCCTTCGAAAGCCTTATTACTCGCTTTAAACGCTTTTATAATCTCATTATTGATTTTAAGTTGAGTTTTCTTACATTTTTGGTTAAAACATATTATAATTGAATGTTTGCCTCGGGAAACGTGAAGCGAAAGCCATCGATTGAGAAGAAAAGTCCATTTATAGTCACTCATGCCTTCGAAAGCCTTATTACTCGCTTTAAATGCTTTTATAAGCTCATTATTGATTTTAAGTTGAATTTTCTTACATTTTTGGTTAAAACAGATTATAATTGAATGTTTGCCTCGAGAAACGTTAAGCGAAAGCCATCGATTGAGAAGAAAAGTCCATTTATAGTCGCTCATGCCTTCGAAAGCCTTATTACCCGTTTAAAATGGTTTTATAATCTAATTATTGATTTTATGTTGAATTTTCTTACATTTTTGGTTAAAATAGATTGTAATTAAATGTTTGCCTTAGAAAACATGAAGCGAAAGCCATCGATTGGTAAGAAAAGTCCATTTATAGTCACTCATGCCTTCGAAAGATTTATTACTCGCTTTAAACGCTTTTATAATCTCATTATTGATTTTAAGTTGAGTTTTCTTACATTTTTGGTTAAAACATATTATAATTGAATGTTTGCCTCGGGAAACGTGAAGCGAAAGCCATCGATTGAGAAGAAAAGTCCATTTATAGTCACTCATGCCTTCGAAAGCCTTATTACTCGCTTTAAATGCTTTTATAAGCTCATTATTGATTTTAAGTTGAATTTTCTTACATTTTTGGTTAAAACAGATTATAATTGAATGTTTGCCTCGAGAAACGTTAAGCGAAAGCCATCGATTGAGAAGAAAAGTCCATTTATAGTCGCTCATGCCTTCGAAAGCCTTATTACCCGTTTAAAATGGTTTTATAATCTAATTATTGATTTTATGTTGAATTTTCTTACATTTTTGGTTAAAATAGATTGTAATTAAATGTTTGCCTTAGAAAACATGAAGCGAAAGCCATCGATTGGTAAGAAAAGTCCATTTATAGTCACTCATGCCTTCGAAAGCCTTAGTACTCGCTTTAAACGCTTTTATAATCTCATTATTGATTTTAAGTTGAATTTTCTTACATTTTTGGTTAAAACAGATTATAATTGAATGTTTGCCTCGGGAAACGTGAAGCGAAAGCCATCGATTTGAGAAGAAAAGTCCATTTATAGTCGCTCATGCCTTCGAAAGCCTTATTACCCGTTTAAAATGGTTTTATAATCTAATTATTGATTTTATGTTGAATTTTCTTACATTTTTGGTTAAGATAGATTGTAATTAAATGTTTGCCTTAGAAAACATGAAGCGAAAGCCATCGATTGGTAAGAAAAGTCCATTTATAGTCACTCATGCCTTCGAAAGCCTTATTACTCGCTTTAAACGCTTTTATAATCTCATTATTGATTTTAAGTTGAATTTTCTTACATTTTTGATTAAAACAGATTATAATTGAATGTTTGCCTCGAGAAACGTTAAGCGAAAGCCATCGATTGAGAAGAAAAGTCCATTTATAGTCGCTCATGCCTTTGAAAGCCTTATTACCCGTTTAAAATGGTTTTATAATCTAATTATTGATTTTATGTTGAATTTTCTTACATTTTTGGTTAAAATAGATTGTAATTAAATGTTTGCCTTAGAAAACATGAAGCGAAAGCCATCGATTGGTAAGAAAAGTCCATTTATAGTCACTCATGCCTTCGAAAGCCTTATTACTCGCTTTAAACGCTTTTATAATCTCATTATTGATTTTAAGTTGAGTTTTCTTACATTTTTGGTTAAAACATATTATAATTGAATGTTTGCCTCGAGAAACGTGAAGCGAAAGCCATCGATTGAGAAGAAAAGTCCATTTATAGTCACTCATGCCTTCGAAAGCCTTATTACTCGCTTTAAATGCTTTTATAAGCTCATTATCGATTTTAAGTTGAATTTTCTTACATTTTTGGTTAAAACAGATTATAATTAAATGTTTGCCTCCAGAAACGTTAAGCGAAAGCCATCGATTGAGAAGAAAAGTCCATTTATAGTCGCTCATGCCTTCGAAAGCCTTATTACCCGTTTAAAATGGTTTTATAATCTAATTATTGATTTTATGTTGAATTTTCTTACATTTTTGGTTAAAATAGATTGTAATTAAATGTTTGCCTTAGAAAACATGAAGCGAAAGCCATCGATTGGTAAGAAAAGTCCATTTATAGTCACTCATGCCTTCGAAAGCCTTATTACTCGCTTTAAACGCTTTTATAATCTCATTATTGATTTTAAGTTGAGTTTTCTTACATTTTTGGTTAAAACATATTATAATTGAATGTTTGCCTCGGGAAACGTGAAGCGAAAGCCATCGATTGAGAAGAAAAGTCCATTTATAGTCACTCATGCCTTCGAAAGCCTTATTACTCGCTTTAAATGCTTTTATAAGCTCATTATTGATTTTAAGTTGAATTTTCTTACATTTTAGGTTAAAACAGATTATAATTGAATGTTTGCCTCGAGAAACGTTAAGCGAAAGCCATCGATTGAGAAGAAAAGTCCATTTATAGTCGCTCATGCCTTCGAAAGCCTTATTACCCGTTTAAAATGGTTTTATAATCTAATTATTGATTTTATGTTGAATTTTCTTACATTTTTGGTTAAAATAGATTGTAATTAAATGTTTGCCTTAGAAAACATGAAGCGAAAGCCATCGATTGGTAAGAAAAGTCCATTTATAGTCACTCATGCCTTCGAAAGCCTTATTACTCGCTTTAAACGCTTTTATAATCTCATTATTGATTTTAAGTTGAGTTTTCTTACATTTTTGGTTAAAACATATTATAATTGAATGTTTGCCTCGGGAAACGTGAAGCGAAAGCCATCGATTGAGAAGAAAAGTCCATTTATATTCACTCATGCCTTCGAAAGCCTTATTACTCGCTTTAAATGCTTTTATAAGCTCATTATTGATTTTAAGTTGAATTTTCTTACATTTTTGGTTAAAACAGAGTATAATTGAATGTTTGCCGTGGGAAACGTGAAGCGACAGCCATCGATTGAGAAGAAAAGTCCATTTATAGTTACTCATGCCTTCGAAAGCCTTATTACTCGCTTTAAATGCTTTTATAAGCTCATTATTGATTTTAAGTTGAATTTTCTTACATTTTTGGTTAAAACAGATTATAATTGAATGTTTGCCTGGGGAAACGTGAAGCAAAAGCCATCGATTGGGAAGAACAATACATTTATAGTCACTCATACCTTCGAAAGCCTTATTACTCGCTTAAAATGGTTTTATAATCGCATTATTGATTTTAAGTTGAATTTTCTTATATTTTTGGTTAAAACAGATTATATTTTAATGTTTGCCTCGAGAAACATGAAGCAAAAGCCATCGATCGATAAGAAACGTCCAGTTATAGTCACTCATGCCTTCGAAAGCCTTATTACTCGTTTTAAATGCTTTTATAATCTCATTATTGATTTTAAGTTGAATTTTCTTACATTTTTGGTTAAAACAGATTATAATTGAATGTTTGCCTCGGGAAACGTGAAGCGAAAGCCATCGATTTGAGAAGAAAAGTCCATTTATAGTCGCTCATGTTTTCGAAAGCCTTATTACCCGTTTAAAATGGTTTTATAATCTAATTATTGATTTTATGTTGAATTTTCTTACATTTTTGGTTAAAATAGATTGTAATTAAATGTTTGCCTTAGAAAACATGAAGCGAAAGCCATCGATTGGTAAGAAAAGTCCATTTATAGTCACTCATGCCTTCGAAAGCCTTATTACTCGCTTTAAACGCTTTTATAATCTCATTATTGATTTTAAGTTGAATTTTCTTATATTTTTGGTTGAAATAGATTATAATTGAATGTTTGCATAGGGAAACGTGAAGCGAAAGCCATCGATTGAGAAGAAAAGTCCATTTATAGTCACTCATGCCTTCGAAAGCCTTATTACTCGCTTTAAATGCTTTTATAAGCTCATTATTGATTTTAAGTTGAATTTTCTTACATTTTTGGTTAAAACAGATTATAATTGAATGTTTGCCTCGGGAAACGTGAAGCGAAAGCCATCGATTTGAGAAGAAAAGTCCATTTATAGTCGCTCATGCCTTCGAAAGCCTTATTACCCGTTTAAAATGGTTTTATAATCTAATTATTGATTTTATGTTGAATTTTCTTACATTTTTGGTTAAGATAGATTGTAATTAAATGTTTGCCTTAGAAAACATGAAGCGAAAGCCATCGATTGGTAAGAAAAGTCCATTTATAGTTACTCATGCCTTCGAAAGCCTTATTACTCGCTTTAAACGCTTTTATAATCTCATTATTGATTTTAAGTTGAGTTTTCTTACATTTTTGGTTAAAACATATTATAATTGAATGTTTGCCTCGGGAAACGTGAAGCGAAAGCCATCGATTGAGAAGAAAAGTCCATTTATAGTCATTCATGCCTTCGAAAGCCTTATTACTCGCTTTAAATGCTTTTATAAGCTCATTATTGATTTTAAGTTGAATTTTCTTACATTTTTGGTTAAAACAGATTATAATTGAATGTTTGCCTCGAGAAACTTTAAGCGAAAGCCATCGATTGAGAAGAAAAGTCCATTTATAGTCGCTCATGCCTTCGAAAGCCTTATTACCCGTTTAAAATGGTTTTATAATCTAATTATTGATTTTATGTTGAATTTTCTTACATTTTTGGTTAAAATAGATTGTAATTAAATGTTTGCCTTAGAAAACATGAAGCGAAAGCCATCGATTGGTAAGAAAAGTCCATTTATAGTCACTCATGCCTTCGAAAGCCTTAGTACTCGCTTTAAACGCTTTTATAATCTCATTATTGATTTTAAGTTGAATTTTCTTATATTTTTGGTTGAAATAGATTATAATTGAATGTTTGCATAGGGAAACGTGAAGCGAAAGCCATCGATTGAGAAGAAAAGTCCATTTATAGTCACTCATGCCTTCGAAAGCCTTATTACTCGCTTTAAATGCTTTTATAAGCTCATTATTGATTTTAAGTTGAATTTTCTTACATTTTTGGTTAAAACAGATTATAATTGAATGTTTGCCTCCAGAAACGTTAAGCGAAAGCCATCGATTGAGAAGAAAAGTCCATTTATAGTCGCTCACGCCTTCGAAAGCCTTATTACCCGTTTAAAATGGTTTTATAATCTAATTATTGATTTTATGTTGAATTTTCTTACATTTTTGGTTAAAATAGATTGTAATTAAAAGTTTGCCTTAGAAAACATGAAGCGAAAGCCATCGATTGGTAAGAAAAGTCCATTTATAGTCACTCATGCCTTCGAAAGCCTTATTACTCGCTTTAAACGCTTTTATAATCTCATTATTGATTTTAAGTTGAATTTTCTTACATTTTTGATTAAAACAGATTATAATTGAATGTTTGCCTCGAGAAACGTTAAGCGAAAGCCATCGATTGAGAAGAAAAGTCCATTTATAGTCGCTCATGCCTTCGAAAGCCTTATTACCCGTTTAAAATGGTTTTATAAGCTCATTATTGATTTTAAGTTGAATTTTCTTACATTTTTGGTTAAAACAGATTATAATTGAATGTTTGCCTCGAGAAACGTTAAGCGAAAGCCATCGATTGAGAAGAAAAGTCCATTTATAGTCGCTCATGCCTTCGAAAGCCTTATTACCCGTTTAAAATGGTTTTATAATCTAATTATTGATTTTATGTTGAATTTTCTTACATTTTTGGTTAAAATAGATTGTAATTAAATGTTTGCCTTAGAAAACATGAAGCGAAAGCCATCGATTGGTAAGAAAAGTCCATTTATAGTCACTCATGCCTTCGAAAGCCTTATTACTCGCTTTAAACGCTTTTATAATCTCATTATTGATTTTAAGTTGAGTTTTCTTACATTTTTGGTTAAAACATATTATAATTGAATGTTTGCCTCGGGAAACGTGAAGCGAAAGCCATCGATTGAGAAGAAAAGTCCATTTATATTCACTCATGCCTTCGAAACCCTTATTACTCGCTTTAAATGCTTTTATAAGCTCATTATTGATTTTAAGTTGAATTTTCTTACATTTTTGGTTAAAACAGAGTATAATTGAATGTTTGCCGTGGGAAACGTGAAGCGACAACCATCGATTGAGAAGAAAAGTCCATTTATAGTTACTCATGCCTTCGAAAGCCTTATTACTCGCTTTAAATGCTTTTATAAGCTCATTATTGATTTTAAGTTGAATTTTCTTACATTTTTGGTTAAAACAGATTATAATTGAATGTTTGCCTGGGGAAACGTGAAGCAAAAGCCATCGATTGGGAAGAACAGTACATTTATAGTCACTCATACCTTCGAAAGCCTTATTACTCGCTTAAAATGGTTTTATAATCGCATTATTGATTTTAAGTTGAATTTTCTTATATTTTTGGTTAAAACAGATTATATTTTAATGTTTGCCTCGAGAAACATGAAGCAAAAGCCATCGATCGATAAGAAACGTCCAGTTATAGTCACTCATGCCTTCGAAAGCCTTATTACTCGTTTTAAATGCTTTTATAATCTCATTATTGATTTTAAGTTGAATTTTCTTACATTTTTGGTTAAAACAGATTATAATTGAATGTTTGCCTCGGGAAACGTGAAGCGAAAGCCATCGATTTGAGAAGAAAAGTCCATTTATAGTCGCTCATGTTTTCGAAAGCCTTATTACCCGTTTAAAATGGTTTTATAATCTAATTATTGATTTTATGTTGAATTTTCTTACATTTTTGGTTAAAATAGATTGTAATTAAATGTTTGCCTTAGAAAACATGAAGCGAAAGCCATCGATTGGTAAGAAAAGTCCATTTATAGTCACTCATGCCTTCGAAAGCCTTATTACTCGCTTTAAACGCTTTTATAATCTCATTATTGATTTTAAGTTGAATTTTCTTATATTTTTGGTTGAAATAGATTATAATTGAATGTTTGCATAGGGAAACGTGAAGCGAAAGCCATCGATTGAGAAGAAAAGTCCATTTATAGTCACTCATGCCTTCGAAAGCCTTATTACTCGCTTTAAACGCTTTTATAATCTCATTATTGATTTTAAGTTGAGTTTTCTTACATTTTTGGTTAAAACATATTATAATTGAATGTTTGCATAGGGAAACGTGAAGCGAAAGCCATCGATTGAGAAGAAAAGTCCATTTATAGTCATTCATGCCTTCGAAAGCCTTATTACTCGCTTTAAATGCTTTTATAAGCTCATTATTGATTTTAAGTTGAATTTTCTTACATTTTTGGTTAAAACAGATTATAATTGAATGTTTGCCTCGAGAAACGTTAAGCGAAAGCCATCGATTGAGAAGAAAAGTCCATTTATAGTCGCTCATGCCTTCGAAAGCCTTATTACCCGTTTAAAATGGTTTTATAATCTAATTATTGATTTTATGTTGAATTTTCTTGCATTTTTGGTTAAAATAGATTGTAATTAAATGTTTGCCTTAGAAAACATGAAGCGAAAGCCATCGATTGGTAAGAAAAGTCCATTTATAGTCACTCATGCCTTCGAAAGCCTTAGTACTCGCTTTAAACGCTTTTATAATCTCATTATTGATTTTAAGTTGAATTTTCTTATATTTTTGGTTGAAATAGATTATAATTGAATGTTTGCATAGGGAAACGTGAAGCGAAAGCCATCGATTGAGAAGAAAAGTCCATTTATAGTCACTCATGCCTTCGAAAGCCTTATTACTCGCTTTAAATGCTTTTATAAGCTCATTATTGATTTTAAGTTGAATTTTCTTACATTTTTGGTTAAAACAGATTATAATTAAATGTTTGCCTCCAGAAACGTTAAGCGAAAGCCATCGATTGAGAAGAAAAGTCCATTTATAGTCGCTCATGCCTTCGAAAGCCTTATTACCCGTTTAAAATGGTTTTATAATCTAATTATTGATTTTATGTTGAATTTTCTTACATTTTTGGTTAAAATAGATTGTAATTAAAAGTTTGCCTTAGAAAACATGAAGCGAAAGCCATCGATTGGTAAGAAAAGTCCATTTATAGTCACTCATGCCTTCGAAAGCCTTATTACTCGCTTTAAACGCTTTTATAATCTCATTATTGATTTTAAGTTGAATTTTCTTACATTTTTGGAAAAAACAGATTATAATTGAATGTTTGCCTTGGGAAACGTGAAGCGAAAGCCATCGATTGAGAAGAAAGGTCCATTTATAGTCACTCATGCCTTCGAAAGCCTTATTACTCGCTTTAAATGCTTTTATAAGCTCATTATTGATTTTAAGTTGAATTTTCTTACATTTTTGGTTAAAACAGATTATAATTGAATGTTTGCCTTGGGAAACGTGAAGCGAAAGCCATCGATTGAGAAGAAAAGTCCATTTATAGTTACTCATGCCTTCGAAAGCCTTATTACTCGCTTTAAATGCTTTTATAAGCTCATTATTGATTTTAAGTTGAATTTTCTTACATTTTTGGTTAAAACAGATTATAATTGAATGTTTGCCTGGGGAAACGTGAAGCGAAAGCCATCGATTGGGAAGAAAAGTACATTTATAGTCACTCATACCTTCGAAAGCCTTATTACTCGCTTAAAATGGTTTTATAATCGCATTATTGATTTTAAGTTGAATTTTCTTATATTTTTGGTTAAAACAGATTATATTTTAATGTTTGCCTCGAGAAACATGAAGCAAAAGCCATCGATCGATAAGAAACGTCCAGTTATAGTCACTCATGCCTTCGAAAGCCTTATTACTCGTTTTAAATGCTTTTATAATCTCATTATTGATTTTAAGTTGAATTTTCTTACATTTTTGGTTAAAACATATTATAATTGAATGTTTGCCTCGGGAAACGTGAAGCGAAAGCCATCGATTGAGAAGAAAAGTCCATTTATAGTCATTCATGCCTTCGAAAGCCTTATTACTCGCTTTAAATGCTTTTATAAGCTCATTATTGATTTTAAGTTGAATTTTCTTACATTTTTGGTTAAAACAGATTATAATTGAATGTTTGCCTCGAGAAACGTTAAGCGAAAGCCATCGATTGAGAAGAAAAGTCCATTTATAGTCGCTCATGCCTTCGAAAGCCTTATTACCCGTTTAAAATGGTTTTATAATCTAATTATTGATTTTATGTTGAATTTTCTTACATTTTTGGTTAAAATAGATTGTAATTAAATGTTTGCCTTAGAAAACATGAAGCGAAAGCCATCGATTGGTAAGAAAAGTCCATTTATAGTCACTCATGCCTTCGAAAGCCTTAGTACTCGCTTTAAACGCTTTTATAATCTCATTATTGATTTTAAGTTGAATTTTCTTATATTTTTGGTTGAAATAGATTATAATTGAATGTTTGCATAGGGAAACGTGAAGCGAAAGCCATCGATTGAGAAGAAAAGTCCATTTATAGTCACTCATGCCTTCGAAAGCCTTATTACTCGCTTTAAATGCTTTTATAAGCTCATTATTGATTTTAAGTTGAATTTTCTTACATTTTTAGTTAAAACAGATTATAATTGAATGTTTGCCTCCAGAAACGTTAAGCGAAAGCCATCGATTGAGAAGAAAAGTCCATTTATAGTCGTTCATGCCTTCGAAAGCCTTATTACCCGTTTAAAATGGTTTTATAATCTAATTATTGATTTTATGTTGAATTTTCTTACATTTTTGGGTAAAATAGATTGTAATTAAAAGTTTGCCTTAGAAAACATGAAGCGAAAGCCATCGATTGGTAAGAAAAGTCCATTTATAGTCACTCATGCCTTCGAAAGCCTTATTACTCGCTTTAAACGCTTTTATAATCTCATTATTGATTTTAAGTTGAATTTTCTTACATTTTTGGTTAAAACAGATTATAATTGAATGTTTGCCTTGGGAAACGTGAAGCGAAAGCCATCGATTGAGAAGAAAGGTCCATTTATAGTCACTCATGCCTTCGAAAGCCTTATTACTCGCTTTAAATGCTTTTATAAGCTCATTATTGATTTTAAGTTGAATTTTCTTACATTTTTGGTTAAAACAGATTATAATTGATTGTTTGCCTTGGGAAACGTGAAGCGAAAGCCATCGATTGAGAAGAAAAGTCCATTTATAGTTACTCATGCCTTCGAAAGCCTTATTACTCGCTTTAAATGCTTTTATAAGCTCATTATTGATTTTAAGTTGAATTTTCTTACATTTTTGGTTAAAACAGATTATAATTGAATGTTTGCCTGGGGAAACGTGAAGCGAAAGCCATCGATTGGGAAGAAAAGTACATTTATAGTCACTTATACCTTCGAAAGCCTTATTACTCGCTTAAAATGGTTTTATAATCGAATTATTGATTTTAAGTTGAATTTTCTTATATTTTTGGTTAAAACAGATTATATTTTAATGTTTGCCTCGAGAAACATGAAGCAAAAGCCATCGATCGATAAGAAACGTCCAGTTATAGTCACTCATGCCTTCGAAAGCCTTATTACTCGTTTTAAATGCTTTTATAATCTCATTATTGATTTTAAGTTGAATTTTCTTACATTTTTGGTTAAAACAGATTATAATTGAATGTTTGCCTCGGGAAACGTGAAGCGAAAGCCATCGATTTGAGAAGAAAAGTCCATTTATAGTCGCTCATGTATTCGAAAGCCTTATTACCCGTTTAAAATGGTTTTATAATCTAATTATTGATTTTATGTTGAATTTTCTTACATTTTTGGTTAAAATAGATTGTAATTAAATGTTTGCCTTAGAAAACATGAAGCGAAAGCCATCGATTGGTAAGAAAAGTCCATTTATAGTCACTCATGCCTTCGAAAGCCTTATTACTCGCTTTAAACGCTTTTATAATCTCATTATTGATTTTAAGTTGAATTTTCTTATATTTTTGGTTGAAATAGATTATAATTGAATGTTTGCATAGGGAAACGTGAAGCGAAAGCCATCGATTGAGAAGAAAAGTCCATTTATAGTCGCTCATGCCTTCGAAAGCCTTATTACCCGTTTAAAATGGTTTTATAATCTAATTATTGATTTTATGTTGAATTTTCTTACATTTTTGGTTAAAATAGATTGTAATTAAATGTTTGCCTTAGAAAACATGAAGCGAAAGCCATCGATTGGTAAGAAAAGTCCATTTATAGTCACTCATGCCTTCGAAAGCCTTATTACTCGCTTTAAACGCTTTTATAATCTCATTATTGATTTTAAGTTGAATTTTCTTATATTTTTGGTTGAAATAGATTATAATTGAATGTTTGCATAGGGAAACGTGAAGCGAAAGCCATCGATTGAGAAGAAAAGTCCATTTATAGTCACTCATGCCTTCGAAAGCCTTATTACTCGCTTTAAATGCTTTTATAAGCTCATTATTGATTTTAAGTTGAATTTTCTTACATTTTTGGTTAAAACAGATTATAATTGAATGTTTGCCTCGAGAAACGTTAAGCGAAAGCCATCGATTGAGAAGAAAAGTCCATTTATAGTCGCTCATGCCTTCGAAAGCCTTATTACCCGTTTAAAATGGTTTTATAATCTAATTATTGATTTTATGTTGAATTTTCTTACATTTTTGGTTAAAATAGATTGTAATTAAATGTTTGCCTTAGAAAACATGAAGCGAAAGCCATCGATTGGTAAGAAAAGTCCATTTATAGTCACTCATGCCTTCGAAAGCCTTATTACTCGCTTTAAACGCTTTTATAATCTCATTATTGATTTTAAGTTGAATTTTCTTATATTTTTGGTTGAAATAGATTATAATTGAATGTTTGCATAGGGAAACGTGAAGCGAAAGCCATCGATTGAGAAGAAAAGTCCATTTATAGTCGCTCATGCCTTCGAAAGCCTTATTACCCGTTTAAAATGGTTTTATAATCTAATTATTGATTTTATGTTGAATTTTCTTACATTTTTGGTTAAAATAGATTGTAATTAAATGTTTGCCTTAGAAAACATGAAGCGAAAGCCATCGATTGGTAAGAAAAGTCCATTTATAGTCACTCATGCCTTCGAAAGCCTTATTACTCGCTTTAAACGCTTTTATAATCTCATTATTGATTTTAAGTTGAATTTTCTTATATTTTTGATTGAAATAGATTATAATTGAATGTTTGCATAGGGAAACGTGAAGCGAAAGCCATCGATTGAGAAGAAAAGTCCATTTATAGTCACTCATGCCTTCGAAAGCCTTATTACTCGCTTTAAACGCTTTTATAATCTCATTATTGATTTTAAGTTGAGTTTTCTTACATTTTTGGTTAAAACATATTATAATTGAATGTTTGCATAGGGAAACGTGAAGCGAAAGCCATCGATTGAGAAGAAAAGTCCATTTATAGTCATTCATGCCTTCGAAAGCCTTATTACTCGCTTTAAATGCTTTTATAAGCTCATTATTGATTTTAAGTTGAATTTTCTTACATTTTTGGTTAAAACAGATTATAATTGAATGTTTGCCTCGAGAAACGTTAAGCGAAAGCCATCGATTGAGAAGAAAAGTCCATTTATAGTCGCTCATGCCTTCGAAAGCCTTATTACCCGTTTAAAATGGTTTTATAATCTAATTATTGATTTTATGTTGAATTTTCTTACATTTTTGGTTAAAATAGATTGTAATTAAATGTTTGCCTTAGAAAACATGAAGCGAAAGCCATCGATTGGTAAGAAAAGTCCATTTATAGTCACTCATGCCTTCGAAAGCCTTAGTACTCGCTTTAAACGCTTTTATAATCTCATTATTGATTTTAAGTTGAATTTTCTTATATTTTTGGTTGAAATAGATTATAATTGAATGTTTGCATAGGGAAACGTGAAGCGAAAGCCATCGATTGAGAAGAAAAGTCCATTTATAGTCACTCATGCCTTCGAAAGCCTTATTACTCGCTTTAAATGCTTTTATAAGCTCATTATTGATTTTAAGTTGAATTTTCTTACATTTTTGGTTAAAACAGATTATAATTGAATGTTTGCCTCCAGAAACGTTAAGCGAAAGCCATCGATTGAGAAGAAAAGTCCATTTATAGTCGCTCATGCCTTCGAAAGCCTTATTACCCGTTTAAAATGGTTTTATAATCTAATTATTGATTTTATGTTGAATTTTCTTACATTTTTGGTTAAAATAGATTGTAATTAAAAGTTTGCCTTAGAAAACATGAAGCGAAAGCCATCGATTGGTAAGAAAAGTCCATTTATAGTCACTCATGCCTTCGAAAGCCTTATTACTCGCTTTAAACGCTTTTATAATCTCATTATTGATTTTAAGTTGAATTTTCTTACATTTTTGGTTAAAACAGATTATAATTGAATGTTTGCCTTGGGAAACGTGAAGCGAAAGCCATCGATTGAGAAGAAAGGTGCATTTATAGTCACTCATGCCTTCGAAAGCCTTATTACTCGCTTTAAATGCTTTTATAAGCTCATTATTGATTTTAAGTTGAATTTTCTTACATTTTTGGTTAAAACAGATTATAATTGAATGTTTGCCTTGGGAAACGTGAAGCGAAAGCCATCGATTGAGAAGAAAGGTCCATTTATAGTCACTCATGCCTTCGAAAGCCTTATTACTCGCTTTAAATGCTTTTATAAGCTCATTATTGATTTTAAGTTGAATTTTCTTACATTTTTGGTTAAAACAGATTATAATTGAATGTTTGCCTTGGGAAACGTGAAGCGAAAGCCATCGATTGAGAAGAAAAGTCCATTTATAGTTACTCATGCCTTCGAAAGCCTTATTACTCGCTTTAAATGCTTTTATAAGCTCATTATTGATTTTAAGTTGAATTTTCTTACATTTTTGGTTAAAACAGATTATAATTGAATGTTTGCCTGGGGAAACGTGAAGCGAAAGCCATCGATTGGGAAGAAAAGTACATTTATAGTCACTCATACCTTCGAAAGCCTTATTACTCGCTTAAAATGGTTTTATAATCGCATTATTGATTTTAAGTTGAATTTTCTTATATTTTTGGTTAAAACAGATTATATTTTAATGTTTGCCTCGAGAAACATGAAGCAAAAGCCATCGATCGATAAGAAACGTCCAGTTATAGTCACTCATGCCTTCGAAAGCCTTATTACTCGTTTTAAATGCTTTTATAATCTCATTATTGATTTTAAGTTGAATTTTCTTACATTTTTGGTTAAAACATATTATAATTGAATGTTTGCCTCGGGAAACGTGAAGCGAAAGCCATCGATTGAGAAGAAAAGTCCATTTATAGTCATTCATGCCTTCGAAAGCCTTATTACTCGCTTTAAATGCTTTTATAAGCTCATTATTGATTTTAAGTTGAATTTTCTTACATTTTTGGTTAAAACAGATTATAATTGAATGTTTGCCTCGAGAAACGTTAAGCGAAAGCCATCGATTGAGAAGAAAAGTCCATTTATAGTCGCTCATGCCTTCGAAAGCCTTATTACCCGTTTAAAATGGTTTTATAATCTAATTATTGATTTTATGTTGAATTTTCTTACATTTTTGGTTAAAATAGATTGTAATTAAATGTTTGCCTTAGAAAACATGAAGCGAAAGCCATCGATTGGTAAGAAAAGTCCATTTATAGTCACTCATGCCTTCGAAAGCCTTAGTACTCGCTTTAAACGCTTTTATAATCTCATTATTGATTTTAAGTTGAATTTTCTTATATTTTTGGTTGAAATAGATTATAATTGAATGTTTGCATAGGGAAACGTGAAGCGAAAGCCATCGATTGAGAAGAAAAGTCCATTTATAGTCACTCATGCCTTCGAAAGCCTTATTACTCGCTTTAAATGCTTTTATAAGCTCATTATTGATTTTAAGTTGAATTTTCTTACATTTTTGGTTAAAACAGATTATAATTGATTGTTTGCCTCCAGAAACGTTAAGCGAAAGCCATCGATTGAGAAGAAAAGTCCATTTATAGTCGCTCATGCCTTCGAAAGCCTTATTACCCGTTTAAAATGGTTTTATAATCTAATTATTGATTTTATGTTGAATTTTCTTACATTTTTGGTTAAAATAGATTGTAATTAAATGTTTGCCTTAGAAAACATGAAGCGAAAGCCATCGATTGGTAAGAAAAGTCCATTTATAGTCACTCATGCCTTCGAAAGCCTTATTACTCGCTTTAAACGCTTTTATAATCTCATTATTGATTTTAAGTTGAATTTTCTTATATTTTTGATTGAAATAGATTATAATTGAATGTTTGCATAGGGAAACGTGAAGCGAAAGCCATCGATTGAGAAGAAAAGTCCATTTATAGTCACTCATGCCTTCGAAAGCCTTATTACTCGCTTTAAACGCTTTTATAATCTCATTATTGATTTTAAGTTGAGTTTTCTTACATTTTTGGTTAAAACATATTATAATTGAATGTTTGCATAGGGAAACGTGAAGCGAAAGCCATCGATTGAGAAGAAAAGTCCATTTATAGTCATTCATGCCTTCGAAAGCCTTATTACTCGCTTTAAATGCTTTTATAAGCTCATTATTGATTTTAAGTTGAATTTTCTTACATTTTTGGTTAAAACAGATTATAATTGAATGTTTGCCTCGAGAAACGTTAAGCGAAAGCCATCGATTGAGAAGAAAAGTCCATTTATAGTCGCTCATGCCTTCGAAAGCCTTATTACCCGTTTAAAATGGTTTTATAATCTAATTATTGATTTTATGTTGAATTTTCTTACATTTTTGGTTAAAATAGATTGTAATTAAATGTTTGCCTTAGAAAACATGAAGCGAAAGCCATCGATTGGTAAGAAAAGTCCATTTATAGTCACTCATGCCTTCGAAAGCCTTAGTACTCGCTTTAAACGCTTTTATAATCTCATTATTGATTTTAAGTTGAATTTTCTTATATTTTTGGTTGAAATAGATTATAATTGAATGTTTGCATAGGGAAACGTGAAGCGAAAGCCATCGATTGAGAAGAAAAGTCCATTTATAGTCACTCATGCCTTCGAAAGCCTTATTACTCGCTTTAAATGCTTTTATAAGCTCATTATTGATTTTAAGTTGAATTTTCTTACATTTTTGGTTAAAACAGATTATAATTGAATGTTTGCCTCCAGAAACGTTAAGCGAAAGCCATCGATTGAGAAGAAAAGTCCATTTATAGTCGCTCATGCCTTCGAAAGCCTTATTACCCGTTTAAAATGGTTTTATAATCTAATTATTGATTTTATGTTGAATTTTCTTACATTTTTGGTTAAAATAGATTGTAATTAAAAGTTTGCCTTAGAAAACATGAAGCGAAAGCCATCGATTGGTAAGAAAAGTCCATTTATAGTCACTCATGCCTTCGAAAGCCTTATTACTCGCTTTAAACGCTTTTATAATCTCATTATTGATTTTAAGTTGAATTTTCTTACATTTTTGGTTAAAACAGATTATAATTGAATGTTTGCCTTGGGAAACGTGAAGCGAAAGCCATCGATTGAGAAGAAAGGTGCATTTATAGTCACTCATGCCTTCGAAAGCCTTATTACTCGCTTTAAATGCTTTTATAAGCTCATTATTGATTTTAAGTTGAATTTTCTTACATTTTTGGTTAAAACAGATTATAATTGAATGTTTGCCTTGGGAAACGTGAAGCGAAAGCCATCGATTGAGAAGAAAGGTCCATTTATAGTCACTCATGCCTTCGAAAGCCTTATTACTCGCTTTAAATGCTTTTATAAGCTCATTATTGATTTTAAGTTGAATTTTCTTACATTTTTGGTTAAAACAGATTATAATTGAATGTTTGCCTTGGGAAACGTGAAGCGAAAGCCATCGATTGAGAAGAAAAGTCCATTTATAGTTACTCATGCCTTCGAAAGCCTTATTACTCGCTTTAAATGCTTTTATAAGCTCATTATTGATTTTAAGTTGAATTTTCTTACATTTTTGGTTAAAACAGATTATAATTGAATGTTTGCCTGGGGAAACGTGAAGCGAAAGCCATCGATTGGGAAGAAAAGTACATTTATAGTCACTCATACCTTCGAAAGCCTTATTACTCGCTTAAAATGGTTTTATAATCGCATTATTGATTTTAAGTTGAATTTTCTTATATTTTTGGTTAAAACAGATTATATTTTAATGTTTGCCTCGAGAAACATGAAGCAAAAGCCATCGATCGATAAGAAACGTCCAGTTATAGTCACTCATGCCTTCGAAAGCCTTATTACTCGTTTTAAATGCTTTTATAATCTCATTATTGATTTTAAGTTGAATTTTCTTACATTTTTGGTTAAAACATATTATAATTGAATGTTTGCCTCGGGAAACGTGAAGCGAAAGCCATCGATTGAGAAGAAAAGTCCATTTATAGTCATTCATGCCTTCGAAAGCCTTATTACTCGCTTTAAATGCTTTTATAAGCTCATTATTGATTTTAAGTTGAATTTTCTTACATTTTTGGTTAAAACAGATTATAATTGAATGTTTGCCTCGAGAAACGTTAAGCGAAAGCCATCGATTGAGAAGAAAAGTCCATTTATAGTCGCTCATGCCTTCGAAAGCCTTATTACCCGTTTAAAATGGTTTTATAATCTAATTATTGATTTTATGTTGAATTTTCTTACATTTTTGGTTAAAATAGATTGTAATTAAATGTTTGCCTTAGAAAACATGAAGCGAAAGCCATCGATTGGTAAGAAAAGTCCATTTATAGTCACTCATGCCTTCGAAAGCCTTAGTACTCGCTTTAAACGCTTTTATAATCTCATTATTGATTTTAAGTTGAATTTTCTTATATTTTTGGTTGAAATAGATTATAATTGAATGTTTGCATAGGGAAACGTGAAGCGAAAGCCATCGATTGAGAAGAAAAGTCCATTTATAGTCACTCATGCCTTCGAAAGCCTTATTACTCGCTTTAAATGCTTTTATAAGCTCATTATTGATTTTAAGTTGAATTTTCTTACATTTTTGGTTAAAACAGATTATAATTGATTGTTTGCCTCCAGAAACGTTAAGCGAAAGCCATCGATTGAGAAGAAAAGTCCATTTATAGTCGCTCATGCCTTCGAAAGCCTTATTACCCGTTTAAAATGGTTTTATAATCTAATTATTGATTTTATGTTGAATTTTCTTACATTTTTGGTTAAAATAGATTGTAATTAAATGTTTGCCTTAGAAAACATGAAGCGAAAGCCATCGATTGGTAAGAAAAGTCCATTTATAGTCACTCATGCCTTCGAAAGCCTTATTACTCGCTTTAAACGCTTTTATAATCTCATTATTGATTTTAAGTTGAATTTTCTTATATTTTTGGTTGAAATAGATTATAATTGAATGTTTGCATAGGGAAACGTGAAGCGAAAGCCATCGATTGAGAAGAAAAGTCCATTTATAGTCGCTCATGCCTTCGAAAGCCTTATTACCCGTTTAAAATGGTTTTATAATCTAATTATTGATTTTATGTTGAATTTTCTTACATTTTTGGTTAAAATAGATTGTAATTAAATGTTTGCCTTAGAAAACATGAAGCGAAAGCCATCGATTGGTAAGAAAAGTCCATTTATAGTCACTCATGCCTTCGAAAGCCTTATTACTCGCTTTAAACGCTTTTATAATCTCATTATTGATTTTAAGTTGAATTTTCTTATATTTTTGATTGAAATAGATTATAATTGAATGTTTGCATAGGGAAACGTGAAGCGAAAGCCATCGATTGAGAAGAAAAGTCCATTTATAGTCACTCATGCCTTCGAAAGCCTTATTACTCGCTTTAAACGCTTTTATAATCTCATTATTGATTTTAAGTTGAGTTTTCTTACATTTTTGGTTAAAACATATTATAATTGAATGTTTGCATAGGGAAACGTGAAGCGAAAGCCATCGATTGAGAAGAAAAGTCCATTTATAGTCATTCATGCCTTCGAAAGCCTTATTACTCGCTTTAAATGCTTTTATAAGCTCATTATTGATTTTAAGTTGAATTTTCTTACATTTTTGGTTAAAACAGATTATAATTGAATGTTTGCCTCGAGAAACGTTAAGCGAAAGCCATCGATTGAGAAGAAAAGTCCATTTATAGTCGCTCATGCCTTCGAAAGCCTTATTACCCGTTTAAAATGGTTTTATAATCTAATTATTGATTTTATGTTGAATTTTCTTACATTTTTGGTTAAAATAGATTGTAATTAAATGTTTGCCTTAGAAAACATGAAGCGAAAGCCATCGATTGGTAAGAAAAGTCCATTTATAGTCACTCATGCCTTCGAAAGCCTTAGTACTCGCTTTAAACGCTTTTATAATCTCATTATTGATTTTAAGTTGAATTTTCTTATATTTTTGGTTGAAATAGATTATAATTGAATGTTTGCATAGGGAAACGTGAAGCGAAAGCCATCGATTGAGAAGAAAAGTCCATTTATAGTCACTCATGCCTTCGAAAGCCTTATTACTCGCTTTAAATGCTTTTATAAGCTCATTATTGATTTTAAGTTGAATTTTCTTACATTTTTGGTTAAAACAGATTATAATTGAATGTTTGCCTCCAGAAACGTTAAGCGAAAGCCATCGATTGAGAAGAAAAGTCCATTTATAGTCGCTCATGCCTTCGAAAGCCTTATTACCCGTTTAAAATGGTTTTATAATCTAATTATTGATTTTATGTTGAATTTTCTTACATTTTTGGTTAAAATAGATTGTAATTAAAAGTTTGCCTTAGAAAACATGAAGCGAAAGCCATCGATTGGTAAGAAAAGTCCATTTATAGTCACTCATGCCTTCGAAAGCCTTATTACTCGCTTTAAACGCTTTTATAATCTCATTATTGATTTTAAGTTGAATTTTCTTACATTTTTGGTTAAAACAGATTATAATTGAATGTTTGCCTTGGGAAACGTGAAGCGAAAGCCATCGATTGAGAAGAAAGGTGCATTTATAGTCACTCATGCCTTCGAAAGCCTTATTACTCGCTTTAAATGCTTTTATAAGCTCATTATTGATTTTAAGTTGAATTTTCTTACATTTTTGGTTAAAACAGATTATAATTGAATGTTTGCCCTGGGAAACGTGAAGCGAAAGCCATCGATTGAGAAGAAAAGTTCATTTATAGTTACTCATGCCTTCGAAAGCCTTATTACTCGCTTTAAATGCTTTTATAAGCTCATTATTGATTTTAAGTTGAATTTTCTTACATTTTTGGTTAAAACAGATTATAATTGAATGTTTGCCTCCAGAAACGTTAAGCGAAAGCCATCGATTGAGAAGAAAAGTCCATTTATAGTCGCTCATGCCTTCGAAAGCCTTATTACCCGTTTAAAATGGTTTTATAATCTAATTATTGATTTTATGTTGAATTTTCTTACATTTTTGGTTAAAATAGATTGTAATTAAATGTTTGCCTTAGAAAACATGAAGCGAAAGCCATCGATTGGTAAGAAAAGTCCATTTATAGTCACTCATGTCTTCGAAAGCCTTATTACTCGCCTTAAACGCTTTTATAATCTCATTATTAATTTTAAGTTGAATTTTCTTACATTTTTGGTTAAAACAGATTATAATTGAATGTTTGCCTCGGGAAACGTGAAGCGAAAGCCATCGATTGAGAAGAAAAGTCTATTTATAGTCACTCATGCCTTCGAAAGCCTTATTACTCGCTTTAAATGCTTTTATAAGCTCATTATTGATTTTAAGTTGAATTTTCTTACATTTTTGGTTAAAACAGATTATAATTGAATGTTTGCCTCAGGAAACGTGAAGCGAAAGCCATCGATTTGAGAAGAAAAGTCCATTTATAGTCGCTCATGCCTTCGAAAGCCTTATTACCCGTTTAAAATGGTTTTATAATCTAATTATTGATTTTATGTTGAATTTTCTTACATTTTTGGTTAAAATAGATAGTAATTAAATGTTTGCCTTAGAAAACATGAAGCGAAAGCCATCGATTGGTAAGAAAAGTGCATTTATAGTCACTCATGCCTTCGAAAGCCTTATTACTCGCTTTAGACGCTTTTATAATCTCATTATTGATTTTAAGTTGAATTTTCTTATATTTTTGGTTGAAATAGATTATAATTGAATGTTTGCATAGGGAAACGTGAAGCGAAAGCCATCGATTGAGAAGAAAAGTCCATTTATAGTCACTCATGCCTTCGAAAGCCTTATTACTCGCTTTAAATGCTTTTATAAGCTCATTATTGATTTTAAGTTGAATTTTCTTACATTTTTGGTTAAAACAGATTATAATTGAATGTTTGCCTCCAGAAACGTTAAGCGAAAGCCATCGATTGAGAAGAAAAGTCCATTTATAGTCGCTCATGCCTTCGAAAGCCTTATTACCCGTTTAAAATGGTTTTATAATCTAATTATTGATTTTATGTTGAATTTTCTTACATTTTTGGTTAAAATAGATTGTAATTAAATGTTTGCCTTAGAAAACATGAAGCGAAAGCCATCGATTGGTAAGAAAAGTCCATTTATAGTCACTCATGTCTTCGAAAGCCTTATTACTCGCCTTAAACGCTTTTATAATCTCATTATTAATTTTAAGTTGAATTTTCTTACATTTTTGGTTAAAACAGATTATAATTGAATGTTTGCCTCGGGAAACGTGAAGCGAAAGCCATCGATTGAGAAGAAAAGTCTATTTATAGTCACTCATGCGTTCGAAAGCCTTATTACTCGCTTTAAATGCTTTTATAATCTCATTATTGATTTTAAGTTGAATTTTCTTACATTTTTGGTTAAAACAGATTATAATTGAATGTTTGCCTTGGGAAACGTGAAGCGAAAGCCATCGATTGAGAAGAAAGGTGCATTTATAGTCACTCATGCCTTCGAAAGCCTTATTACTCGCTTTAAATGCTTTTATAAGCTCATTATTGATTTTAAGTTGAATTTTCTTACATTTTTGGTTAAAACAGATTATAATTGAATGTTTGCCCTGGGAAACGTGAAGCGAAAGCCATCGATTGAGAAGATAAGTTCATTTATAGTTACTCATGCCTTCGAAAGCCTTATTACTCGCTTTAAATGCTTTTATAAGCTCATTATTGATTTTAAGTTGAATTTTCTTACATTTTTGGTTAAAACAGATTATAATTGAATGTTTGCCTCGGGAAACGTGAAGCGAAAGCCATCGATTTGAGAAGAAAAGTCCATTTATAGTCGCTCATGTTTTCGAAAGCCTTATTACCCGTTTAAAATGGTTTTATAATCTAATTATTGATTTTATGTTGAATTTTCTTACATTTTTGGTTAAAATAGATTGTAATTAAATGTTTGCCTTAGAAAACATGAAGCGAAAGCCATCGATTGGTAAGAAAAGTCTATTTATAGTCACTCATGCCTTCGAAAGCCTTATTACTCGCTTTAAACGCTTTTATAATCTCATTATTGATTTTAAGTTGAATTTTCTTATATTTTTGGTTGAAATAGATTATAATTGAATGTTTGCATAGGGAAACGTGAAGCGAAAGCCATCGATTGAGAAGAAAAGTCCATTTATAGTCGCTCATGCCTTCGAAAGCCTTATTACCCGTTTAAAATGGTTTTATAATCTAATTATTGATTTTATGTTGAATTTTCTTACATTTTTGGTTAAAATAGATTGGAATTAAATGTTTGCCTTAGAAAACATGAAGCGAAAGCCATCGATTGGTAAGAAAAGTCCATTTATAGTCACTCATGCCTTCGAAAGCCTTATTACTCGCTTTAAACGCTTTTATAATCTCATTATTGATTTTAAGTTGAATTTTCTTATATTTTTGGTTGAAATAGATTATAATTGAATGTTTGCATAGGGAAACGTGAAGCGAAAGCCATCGATTGAGAAGAAAAGTCCATTTATAGTCACTCATGCCTTCGAAAGCCTTATTACTCGCTTTAAATGCTTTTATAAGCTCATTATTGATTTTAAGTTGAATTTTCTTACATTTTTGGTTAAAACAGATTATAATTGAATGTTTGCCTCGAGAAACGTTAAGCGAAAGCCATCGATTGAGAAGAAAAGTCCATTTATAGTCGCTCATGCCTTCGAAAGCCTTATTACCCGTTTAAAATGGTTTTATAATCTAATTATTGATTTTATGTTGAATTTTCTTACATTTTTGGTTAAAATAGATTGTAATTAAATGTTTGCCTTAGAAAACATGAAGCGAAAGCCATCGATTGGTAAGAAAAGTCCATTTATAGTCACTCATGCCTTCGAAAGCCTTATTACTCGCTTTAAACGCTTTTATAATCTCATTATTGATTTTAAGTTGAATTTTTTTATATTTTTGGTTGAAATAGATTATAATTGAATGTTTGCATAGGGAAACGTGAAGCGAAAGCCATCGATTGAGAAGAAAAGTCCATTTATAGTCGCTCATGCCTTCGAAAGCCTTATTACCCGTTTAAAATGGTTTTATAATCTAATTATTGATTTTATGTTGAATTTTCTTACATTTTTGGTTAAAATAGATTGTAATTAAATGTTTGCCTTAGAAAACATGAAGCGAAAGCCATCGATTGGTAAGAAAAGTCCATTTATAGTCACTCATGCCTTCGAAAGCCTTATTACTCGCTTTAAACGCTTTTATAATCTCATTATTGATTTTAAGTTGAATTTTCTTATATTTTTGGTTGAAATAGATTATAATTGAATGTTTGCATAGGGAAACGTGAAGCGAAAGCCATCGATTGAGAAGAAAAGTCCATTTATAGTCACTCATGCCTTCGAAAGCCTTATTACTCGCTTTAAATGCTTTTATAAGCTCATTATTGATTTTAAGTTGAATTTTCTTACATTTTTGGTTAAAACAGATTATAATTGAATGTTTGCCTCGAGAAACGTTAAGCGAAAGCCATCGATTGAGAAGAAAAGTCCATTTATAGTCGCTCATGCCTTCGAAAGCCTTATTACCCGTTTAAAATGGTTTTATAATCTAATTATTGATTTTATGTTGAATTTTCTGACATTTTTGGTTAAAATAGATTGTAATTAAATGTTTGCCTTAGAAAACATGAAGCGAAAGCCATCGATTGGTAAGAAAAGTCCATTTATAGTCACTCATGCCTTCGAAAGCCTTAGTACTCGCTTTAAACGCTTTTATAATCTCATTATTGATTTTAAGTTGAATTTTCTTATATTTTTGGTTGAAATAGATTATAATTGAATGTTTGCATAGGGAAACGTGAAGCGAAAGCCATCGATTGAGAAGAAAAGTCCATTTATAGTCACTCATGCCTTCGAAAGCCTTATTACTCGCTTTAAATGCTTTTATAAGCTCATTATTGATTTTAAGTTGAATTTTCTTACATTTTTGGTTAAAACAGATTATAATTGAATGTTTGCCTCCAGAAACGTTAAGCGAAAGCCATCGATTGAGAAGAAAAGTCCATTTATAGTCGCTCATGCCTTCGAAAGCCTTATTACCCGTTTAAAATGGTTTTATAATCTAATTATTGATTTTATGTTGAATTTTCTTCAATTTTTGGTTAAAATAGATTGTAATTAAAAGTTTGCCTTAGAAAACATGAAGCGAAAGCCATCGATTGGTAAGAAAAGTCCATTTATAGTCACTCATGCCTTCGAAAGCCTTATTACTCGCTTTAAACGCTTTTATAATCTCATTATTGATTTTAAGTTGAATTTTCTTACATTTTTGGAAAAAACAGATTATAATTGAATGTTTGCCTTGGGAAACGTGAAGCGAAAGCCATCGATTGAGAAGACAAGTCCATTTATAGTCACTCATGCCTTCGAAAGCCTTATTACTCGCTTTAAATGCTTTTATAAGCTCATTATTGATTTTAAGTTGAATTTTCTTACATTTTTGGTTAAAGCAGATTATAATTGAATGTTTGCCTTGGGAAACGTGAAGCGAAAGCCATCGATTGAGAAGAAAAGTCCATTTATAGTTACTCATGCCTTCGAAAGCCTTATTACTCGCTTTAAATGCTTTTATAAGCTCATTATTGATTTTAAGTTGAATTTTCTTACATTTTTGGTTAAAACAGATTATAATTGAATGTTTGCCTGGGGAAACGTGAAGCGAAAGCCATCGATTGGGAAGAAAAGTACATTTATAGTCACTCATACCTTCGAAAGCCTTATTACTCGCTTAAAATGGTTTTATAATCGCATTATTGATTTTAAGTTGAATTTTCTTATATTTTTGGTTAAAACAGATTATATTTTAATGTTTGCCTCGAGAAACATGAAGCAAAAGCCATCGATCTATAAGAAACGTCAAGTTATAGTCACTCATGCCTTCGAAAGCCTTATTACTCGTTTTAAATGCTTTTATAATCTCATTATTGATTTTAAGTTGAATTTTCTTATATTTTTGGTTGAAATAGATTATAATTGAATGTTTGCATAGGGAAACGTGAAGCGAAAGCCATCGATTGAGAAGAAAAGTCCATTTATAGTCACTCATGCCTTCGAAAGCCTTATTACTCGCTTTAAATGCTTTTATAAGCTCATTATTGATTTTAAGTTGAATTTTCTTACATTTTTGGTTAAAACAGATTATAATTGAATGTTTGCCTCCAGAAACGTTAAGCGAAAGCCATCGATTGAGAAGAAAAGTCCATTTATAGTCGCTCATGCCTTCGAAAGCCTTATTACCCGTTTAAAATGGTTTTATAATCTAATTATTGATTTTATGTTGAATTTTCTTCAATTTTTGGTTAAAATAGATTGTAATTAAAAGTTTGCCTTAGAAAACATGAAGCGAAAGCCATCGATTGGTAAGAAAAGTCCATTTATAGTCACTCATGCCTTCGAAAGCCTTATTACTCGCTTTAAACGCTTTTATAATCTCATTATTGATTTTAAGTTGAATTTTCTTACATTTTTGGAAAAAACAGATTATAATTGAATGTTTGCCTTGGGAAACGTGAAGCGAAAGCCATCGATTGAGAAGACAAGTCCATTTATAGTCACTCATGCCTTCGAAAGCCTTATTACTCGCTTTAAATGCTTTTATAAGCTCATTATTGATTTTAAGTTGAATTTTCTTACATTTTTGGTTAAAGCAGATTATAATTGAATGTTTGCCTTGGGAAACGTGAAGCGAAAGCCATCGATTGAGAAGAAAAGTCCATTTATAGTTACTCATGCCTTCGAAAGCCTTATTACTCGCTTTAAATGCTTTTATAAGCTCATTATTGATTTTAAGTTGAATTTTCTTACATTTTTGGTTAAAACAGATTATAATTGAATGTTTGCCTGGGGAAACGTGAAGCGAAAGCCATCGATTGGGAAGAAAAGTACATTTATAGTCACTCATACCTTCGAAAGCCTTATTACTCGCTTAAAATGGTTTTATAATCGCATTATTGATTTTAAGTTGAATTTTCTTATATTTTTGGTTAAAACAGATTATATTTTAATGTTTGCCTCGAGAAACATGAAGCAAAAGCCATCGATCTATAAGAAACGTCAAGTTATAGTCACTCATGCCTTCGAAAGCCTTATTACTCGTTTTAAATGCTTTTATAATCTCATTATTGATTTTAAGTTGAATTTTCTTACATTTTTGGTTAAAACAGATTATAATTGAATGTTTGCCTCGGGAAACGTGAAGCGAAAGCCATCGATTTGAGAAGAAAAGTCCATTTATAGTCGCTCATGTTTTCGAAAGCCTTATTACCCGTTTAAAATGGTTTTATAATCTAATTATTGATTTTATGTTGAATTTTCTTACATTTTTGGTTAAAATAGATTGTAATTAAATGTTTGCCTTAGAAAACATGAAGCGAAACCCATCGATTGGTAAGAAAAGTCCATTTATAGTCACTCATGCCTTCGAAAGCCTTATTACTCGCTTTAAACGCTTTTATAATCTCATTATTGATTTTCAGTTGAATTTTCTTATATTTTTGGTTGAAATAGATTATAATTGAATGTTTGCATAGGGAAACGTGAAGCGAAAGCCATCGATTTGAGAAGAAAAGTCCATTTATAGTCGCTCATGCCTTCGAAAGCCTTATTACCCGTTTAAAATGGTTTTATAATCTAATTATTGATTTTATGTTGAATTTTCTTACATTTTTGGTTAAAATAGATAGTAATTAAATGTTTGCCTTAGAAAACATGAAGCGAAAGCCATCGATTGGTAAGAAAAGTGCATTTATAGTCACTCATGCCTTCGAAAGCCTTATTACTCGCTTTAGACGCTTTTATAATCTCATTATTGATTTTAAGTTGAATTTTCTTATATTTTTGGTTGAAATAGATTATAATTGAATGTTTGCATAGGGAAACGTGAAGCGAAAGCCATCGATTGAGAAGAAAAGTCCATTTATAGTCACTCATGCCTTCGAAAGCCTTATTACTCGCTTTAAATGCTTTTATAAGCTCATTATTGATTTTAAGTTGAATTTTCTTACATTTTTGGTTAAAACAGATTATAATTGAATGTTTGCCTCCAGAAACGTTAAGCGAAAGCCATCGATTGAGAAGAAAAGTCCATTTATAGTCGCTCATGCCTTCGAAAGCCTTATTACCCGTTTAAAATGGTTTTATAATCTAATTATTGATTTTATGTTGAATTTTCTTACATTTTTGGTTAAAATAGATTGTAATTAAATGTTTGCCTTAGAAAACATGAAGCGAAAGCCATCGATTGGTAAGAAAAGTCCATTTATAGTCACTCATGTCTTCGAAAGCCTTATTACTCGCCTTAAACGCTTTTATAATCTCATTATTAATTTTAAGTTGAATTTTCTTACATTTTTGGTTAAAACAGATTATAATTGAATGTTTGCCTCGGGAAACGTGAAGCGAAAGCCATCGATTGAGAAGAAAAGTCTATTTATAGTCACTCATGCCTTCGAAAGCCTTATTACTCGCTTTAAATGCTTTTATAAGCTCATTATTGATTTTAAGTTGAATTTTCTTACATTTTTGGTTAAAACAGATTATAATTGAATGTTTGCCCTGGGAAACGTGAAGCGAAAGCCATCGATTGAGAAGAAAAGTTCATTTATAGTTACTCATGCCTTCGAAAGCCTTATTACTCGCTTTAAATGCTTTTATAAGCTCATTATTGATTTTAAGTTGAATTTTCTTACATTTTTGGTTAAAACAGATTATAATTGAATGTTTGCCTGGGCAAACGTGAAGCGAAAGCCATCGATTGGGAAGAAAAGTACATTTATAGTCACTCATACCTTCGAAAGCCTTATTACTCGCTTAAAATGGTTTTATAATCGCATTATTGATTCTAAGTTGAATTTTCTTATATTTTTGGTTAAAACAGATTATATTTGAATGTTTGCCTCGAGAAACATGAAGCAAAAGCCATCGATCGATAAGAAAAGTCCAGTTATAGTCACTCATGCCTTCGAAAGCCTTATTACTCGTTTTAAATGCTTTTATAATCCCATTATTGATTTTAAGTTGAATTTTCTTACATTTTTGGTTAAAACAGATTATAATTGAATGTTTGCCTCAGGAAACGTGAAGCGAAAGCCATCGATTTGAGAAGAAAAGTCCATTTATAGTCGCTCATGCCTTCGAAAGCCTTATTACCCGTTTAAAATGGTTTTATAATCTAATTATTGATTTTATGTTGAATTTTCTTACATTTTTGGTTAAAATAGATTGTAATTAAATGTTTGCCTTAGAAAACATGAAGCGAAAGCCATCGATTGGTAAGAAAAGTCCATTTATAGTCACTCATGCCTTCGAAAGCCTTATTACTCGCTTTAAACGCTTTTATAATCTCATTATTGATTTTAAGTTGAATTTTCTTATATTTTTGGTTGAAATAGATTATAATTGAATGTTTGCATAGGGAAACGTGAAGCGAAAGCCATCGATTGAGAAGAAAAGTCCATTTATAGTCACTCATGCCTTCGAAAGCCTTATTACTCACTTTAAATGCTTTTATAAGCTCATTATTGATTTTAAGTTGAATTTTCTTTCATTTTTGGTTAAAACAGATTATAATTGAATGTTTGCCTCGGGAAACGTGAAGCGAAAGCCATCGATTGAGAAGAAAAGTCCATTTATAGTCGCTCATGCCTTCGAAAGCCTTATTACCCGTTTAAAATGGTTTTATAATCTAATTATTGATTTTGTGTTGAATTTTCTTACATTTTTGGTTAAAATAGATTGTAATTAAATGTTTGCCTTAGAAAACATGAAGCGAAAGCCATCGATTGGTAAGAAAAGTCTATTTATAGTCACTCATGCCTTCGAAAGCCTTATTACTCGCTTTAAACGCTTTTATAATCTCATTATTGATTTTAAGTTGAATTTTCTTACATTTTTTGTTAAAACAGATTATAATTGAATGTTTGCCTTGGGAAACGTGAAGCGAAAGCCATCGATTGAGAAGAAAAGTCCATTTATAGTTACTCATGCCTTCGAAAGCCTTATTACTCGCTTTAAATGCTTTTATAAGCTCATTATTGATTTTAAGTTGAATTTTCTTACATTTTTGGCTAATCAGATTATAATTGAATGTTTGCCTGGGGAAACGTGAAGCGAATGCCATCGATTGGGAAGAAAAGTACATTTATAGTCACTCATACCTTCGAAAGCCTTATTACTCGCTTAAAATTGTTTTATAATCGCATTATTGATTTTAAGTTGAATTTTCTTATATTTTTGGTTAAAACAGATTATATTTGAATGTTTGCCTCGAGAAACATGAAGCAAAAGCCATCGATCGATAAGAAAAGTCCAGTTATAGTCACTCATGCCTTCGAAAGCCTTATTACTCGTTTTAAATGCTTTTATAATCTCATTATTGATTTTAAGTTGAATTTTCTTACATTTTTGGTTAAAACAGATTATAATTGAATGTTTGCCTCAGGAAACGTGAAGCGAAAGCCATCGATTTGAGAAGAAAAGTCCATTTATAGTCGCTCATGCCTTCGAAAGCCTTATTACCCGTTTAAAATGGTTTTATAATCTAATTATTGATTTTATGTTGAATTTTCTTACATTTTTGGTTAAAATAGATTGTAATTAAATGTTTGCCTTAGAAAACATGAAGCGAAAGCCATCGATTGGTAAGAAAAGTCCATTTATAGTCACTCATGCCTTCGAAAGCCTTATTACTCGCTTTAAACGCTTTTATAATATCATTATTGATTTTAAGTTGAATTTTCTTATATTTTTGGTTGAAATAGATTATAATTGAATGTTTGCATAGGGAAACGTGAAGCGAAAGCCATCGATTGAGAAGAAAAGTCCATTTATAGTCACTCATGCCTTCGAAAGCCTTATTACTCGCTTTAAATGCTTTTATAAGCTCATTATTGATTTTAAGTTGAATTTTCTTACATTTGTGGTTAAAACAGATTATAATTGAATGTTTACCTTGGGAAACGTGAAGCGAAATCCATCGATTGAGAAGAAAAGTCCATTTATAGTTACTCATGCCTTCGAAAGCCTTATTACTCGCTTTAAATGCTTTTATAAGCTCATTATTGATTTTAAGTTGAATTTTCTTACATTTTTGGTTAAAACAGATTATAATTGAATGTTTGCCTGGGGAAACGTGAAGCGAAAGCCATCGATTGGGAAGAAAAGTACATTTATAGTCACTCATGCCTTCGAAAGCCTTATTACTCGCTTTAAATGCTTTTATAAGCTCATTATTGATTTTAAGTTGAATTTTCTTACATTTTTGGTTAAAACAGATTATAATTGAATGTTTGCCTCGGGAAACGTGAAGCGAAAGCCATCGATTGAGAAGAAAAGTCCATTTATAGTCGCTCATGCCTTCGAAAGCCTTATTACCCGTTTAAAATGGTATTATAATCTAATTATTGATTTTATGTTGAATTTTCTTACATTTTTGGTTAAAATAGATTGTAATTAAATGTTTGCCTTAGAAAACATAAAGCGAAAGCCATCGATTGGTAAGAAAAGTCCATTTATAGTCACTCATGCCTTCGAAAGCCTTATTACTCGCTTTAAACGCTTTTATAATCTCATTATTGATTTTAAGTTGAATTTTCTTATATTTTTGGTTGAAATAGATTATAATTGAATGTTTGCATAGGGAAACGTGAAACGAAAGCCATCGATTGAGAAGAAAAGTCCATTTATAGTCACTCATGCCTTCGAAAGACTTATTACTCGCTTAAAATGGTTTTATAATCGCATTATTGATTTTAAGTTGAATTTTCTTATATTTTTGGTTAAAACAGATTATATTTGAATGGTTGCCTCGAGAAACATGAAGCAAAAGCCATCGATCGATAAGAAAACTCCATTTATAGTCACTCATGCCTTCGAAAGCCTTATTACTCGCTTTAAACGCTTTTATATTTTCATTATCGATTTTAAGTTGAATTTTCTTATATTTTTGGTTGAAATAGATTATAATTGAATGTTTGCATAGGGAAACGTGAAGCGAAAGCCATCGATTGAGAAGAAAAGTCCATTTATAGTCACTCATGCCTTCGAAAGCCTTATTACTCGCTTTAAATGCTTTTATAAGCTCATTATTGATTTTAAGTTGAATTTTCTTACATTTTTGGTTAAAACAGATTATAATTGAATGTTTTCCTGGGGAAACGTGAAGCGAAAGCCATCGATTGAGAAGAAAAGTCCATTTATAGTCGCTCATGCCTTCGAAAGCCTTATTACCCGTTTAAAATGGTTTTATAATCTAATTATTGATTTTATGTTGAATTTTCTTACATTTTTGGTTAAAATAGATTGTAATTAAATGTTTGCCCTAGAAAACATGAAGCGAAAGCCATCGATTGGTAAGAAAAGTCCATTTATAGTCACTCATGCCTTCGAAAGCCTTATTACTCGCTTTAAACGCTTTTATAATCTCATTATTGATTTTAAGTTGAATTTTCTTACATTTTTGGTTAAAACAGATTATAATTGAATGTTTGCCTCGGGAAACGTGAAGCGAAAGCCATCGATTGAGAAGAAAAGTCCATTTATAGTCGCTCATGCCTTCGAAAGCCTTATTACCCGTTTAAAATGGTTTTATAATCTAATTATTGATTTTGTGTTGAATTTTCTTACATTTTTGGTTAAAATAGATTGTAATTAAATGTTTGCCTTAGAAAACATGAAGCGAAAGCCATCGATCGACAAGAAAAGTCCATTTATAGTCACTCATGCCTTCGAAAGCCTTATTACTCGTTTTAAATGCTTTTATAATCTCATTATTGATTTTAAGTTGAATTTTCTTACATTTTTGGTTAAAACAGATTATAATTGAATGTTTTCCTGGGGAAACGTGAAGCGAAAGCCATCGATTGAGAAGAAAAGTCCATTTATAGTCGCTCATGCCTTCGAAAGCCTTATTACCCGTTTAAAATGGTTTTATAATCTAATTATTGATTTTATGTTGAATTTTCTTACATTTTTGGTTAAAATAGATTGTAATTAAATGTTTGCCCTAGAAAACATGAAGCGAAAGCCATCGATTGGTAAGAAAAGTCCATTTATAGTCACTCATGCCTTCGAAAGCCTTATTACTCGCTTTAAACGATTTTATAATCTCATTATTGATTTTAAGTTGAATTTTCTTACATTTTTGGTTGAAACAGATTATAATTGAATGTTTGCATAGGGAAACGTGAAGCGAAAGCCATCGATTAGGAAGAAAAGTCCATTTATAGTCACTCATGCCTTCGAAAGCCTTATTACTCGCTTTAAATGCTTTTATAATCTCATTATTGATTTTTAGTTGAATTTTCTTACATTTTTGGTTGAAACAGATTATAATTGAATGTTTGCATAGGGAAACGTGAAGCGAAAGCCATCGATTGAGAAGAAAAGTCCATTTATAGTCACTCATGCCTTCGAAGGCCTTATTACTCGCTTTAAATGCTTTTATAATCTCATTGTAGATTTTAAGTTGAATTTTCTTACATTTTTTGTTGAAACAGATTATATTTGAATGTTTGCCTCGAGAAACGTGAAGCGAAAGCCATCGATTGAGAAGAAAAGTCCATTTATAGTCACTCATGCCTTCGAAGGCCTTATTACTCGCTTTAAATGCTTTTATAATCTCATTGTAGATTTTAAGTTGAATTTTCTTACATTTTTTGTTGAAACAGATTATATTTGAATGTTTGCCTCGAGAAACGTGAAGCGAAAGCCATCGATTGAGAAGAAAAGTCCATTTATAGTCACTCATGCCTTCGAAAGCCTTATTACTCACTTTAAATGCTTTTATATTCTCATTGTTGATTTTAAGTTGAATTTTCTTACATTGTTGATTAAAACAGATTATAATTGAATGTTTGCCTCGAGAAACGTGAAGCGAAAGCCATCGATTGGGAAGAAAAGTACATTTATAGTCACTCATACCTTCGAAAGCCTTATTACTCGCTTAAAATGGTTTTATAATCGCATTATTGATTTTAAGTTGAATTTTCTAATATTTTAGGTTAAAACAAATTATATTTCGATGTTTGCCTCGAGAAACATGAAGCAAAAGCCATCGATCGATAAGAGAAGTCCATTTATAGTCACTCATGCCTTTGAAAGCCTTATTACTCGTTTTAAATGCTTTTATAATCTCATTATTGATTTTAAGTTGAATTTTCTTACATTTTTGGTTAAAACAGATTATAATTGAATGTTTGCCTCAGGAAACGTGAAGCGAAAGCCATCGATTAGAGAAGAAAAGTCCATTTATAGTCGCTCATGCCTTCGAAAACATTATTACTCGCTTTAAATGCTTTTATAATCTCATTATTGATTTTAAGTTGAATTTTCTTACATTTGTGGTTGAAATAGATTATAATTGAATGTTTGCATAGGGAAACGTGAAGCAAAAGCCATCGATTGAGAAGAAAAGTCCATTTATAGTCACTCATGCCTTCGAAAGCCTTATTACTCGCTTTAAATGCTTTTATAAGCTCATTATTGATTTTAAGTTGAATTTTCTTACATTTTTGGTTAAAATAGATTATAATTTAATGTTTGCCTTGGGAAACGTGAAGCGAAACCATCGATTGAGAAGAAAAGTTTATTTATAGTCACTCATGCCTTCGAAAGCCTTATTACTCGCTTTAAACGCTTTTATAAGCTCATTATTGATTTTATGTTGAATTTTCTTACATTTTTGGTTAAAATAGATTGTAATTAAATGTTTGCCTTAGAAAACATGAAGCGAAAGCCATCGATTGGTAAGAAAAGTCCATTTATAGTCACTCATGCCTTCGAAAGCCTTATTACCCGTTTAAAATGGTTTTATATTCTCATTATTGATTTTATGTTGAATTTTCTTACATTTTTGGTTGAAATAGATTGTAATTAAATGTTTGCCTTAGAAAACATGAAGCGAAAGCCATCGATTGGTAAGAAAAGTCCATTTATAGTCACTCATGCCTTCGAAAGCCTTATTACTCGCTTTAAACGCTTTTATATTCTCAATATTGATTTTAAGTTGAATTTTCTGACATTTTTGGTTGAAATAGATTATAATTGAATGTTTGCATAGGGAAACGTGAAGCGAAAGCCATCGATTGAGAAGAAAAGTCCATTTATAGTCACTCATGCCTTCGAAAGCCTTATTACTCGCTTTAAATGCTTTTATAAGCTCATTATTGATTTGAAGTTGAATTTTCTTACATTTTTGGTTAAAACAGATTATAATTGAATGTTTTTCTGGGGAAACGTGAAGCGAAAGCCATCGATTGAGAAGAAAAGTCCATTTATAGTGGCTTATGCCTTCGAAAGCCTTATTACCCGTTTAAAATGGTTTTATAATCTAATTATTGATTTTATATTAAATTTTCTTACATTTTTGGTTAAAATAGATTGTAATTAAATGTTTGCCTTAGAAAACATGAAGCGAAAGCCATCGATTGGTAAGAAAAGTCCATTTATAGTCACTCATGCCTTCGAAAGCTTTATTACTCGCTTTAAACGATTTTATAATCTCATTATTGATTTTAAGTTGAATTTTCTTACATTTTTGGTTGAAACAGATTATAATTGAATGTTTGCATGGGGAAACGTGAAGCGAAAGCCATCGATTGAGAAGAAAAGTCCATTTATAGTCACTCATGCCTTCGAAAGCCTTATTACTCGCTTTAAATGCTTTTATAATCTCATTGTTGATTTTAAGTTGAATTTTCTTACATTTTTTGTTGAAACAGATTATATTTGAATGTTTGTCTCGGGAAACGTGAAGCGAAAGCCATCGATTGGGAAGAAAAGTACATTTATAGCCACTCATACCTTCGAAAGCCTTATTACTCGCTTAAAATGGTTTTATAATCGCATTATTGATTTTAAGTTGAATTTTCTTATATTTTCGGTTAAAACAGATTATATTTGAATGTTTGCCTCGAGAAACATGAAGCAAAAGCCATCGATCGATAAGAAAACTCCATTTATAGTCACTCATGCCTTCGAAAGCCTTATTATTCGCTTTAAACGCTTTTATATTCTCATTATTGATTTTAAGTTGAATTTTCTTATATTTTTGGTTGAAATAGATTATAATTGAATGTTTACATAGGGAAACGTGAAGCGAAAGCCATCGATTGAGAAGAAAAGTCCATTTATAGTCGCTCATGCCTTCGAAAGCCTTATTACTCGCTTAAAATGGTTTTATAATCGCATTATTGATTTTAAGTTGAATTTTCTTATATTTTTGGTTAAAACAGATTATATTTGAATGTTTGCCTCGAGAAACATGAAGCAAAAGCCATCGATCGATAAGAAAAGTCCATTTATAGTCACTCATGCCTTCGAAAGCCTTATTACTCGCTTTAAATGCTTTTATAAGCTCATTATTGATTTTAAGTTGAATTTTCTTAAATTTTTGGTTAAAACAGATTATATTAAAATGTTTGCCACGGGAAACGTGAAGCGAAAGCCAACGATTGAGAAGAAAAGTCCATTTATAGTCACTCATGCCTTCGAAAGCCTTATTACTCGCTTAAAATGGTTTTATAATCGCATTATTGATTTTAAGTTGAATTTTCTTATATTTTTGGTTAAAACAGATTATATTTGAATGTTTGCCTCGAGAAACATGAAGCAAAAGCCATCGATCGATAAGAAAAGTCCAATTATTGTCACTCATGCCTTCGAAAGCCTTATTACTCGTTTTAAATGCTTTTATAATCTCATTATTGATTTTAAGTTGAATTTTCTTACATTTTTGGTTAAAACAGATTATAATTGAATGTTTGCCTCGGAAAACGTGAAGCGAAAGCCATCGATTGAGAAGAAAAGTCCATTTATAGTCAATCATGCCTTCGAAAGCCTTATTACCCGTTTAAATTGGTTTTATAATCTAATTATTGATTTTATGTTGAATTTTCTTACATTTTTGGTTAAAACAGATTGTAATTAAATGTTTGCCTTAGAAAACATGAAGCGAAAGCCATCGATTGGTAAGAAAAGTCCATTTATAGTCACTCATGCCTTCGAAAGCCTTATTACTCGCTTTAAATGCTTTTATAATCTCATTATTGATTTTAAGTTGAATTTTCTTATATTTTTGGTTGAAATTGATTATAATTGAATGTTTGCATAGGGAAACGTGAAGCGAAAGCCATCGATTGAGAAGAAAAGTCCATTTATAGTCACTCATGCCTTCGAAAGCCTTATTACTCGCTTTAAATGCTTTTATAAGCTCATTATTGATTTTAAGTTGAATTTTCTTACATTTGTGGTTAAAACAGATTATAATTGAATGTTTACCTTGGGAAACGTGAAGCGAAATCCATCGATTGAGAAGAAAAGTCCATTTATAGTTACTCATGCCTTCGAAAGCCTTATTACTCGCTTTAAATGCTTTTATAAGCTCATTATTGATTTTAAGTTGAATTTTCTTACATTTTTGGTTAAAACAGATTATAATTGAATGTTTGCCTGGGGAAACGTGAAGCGAAAGCCATCGATTGGGAAGAAAAGTACATTTATAGTCACTCATGCCTTCGAAAGCCTTATTACTCGCTTTAAATGCTTTTATAAGCTCATTATTGATTTTAAGTTGAATTTTCTTACATTTTTGGTTAAAACAGATTATAATTGAATGTTTGCCTCGGGAAACGTGAAGCGAAAGCCATCGATTGAGAAGAAAAGTCCATTTATAGTCGCTCATGCCTTCGAAAGCCTTATTACCCGTTTAAAATGGTTTTATAATCTAATTATTGATTTTGTGTTGAATTTTCTTACATTTTTGGTTAAAATAGATTGTAATTAAATGTTTGCCTTAGAAAACATGAAGCGAAAGCCATCGATCGACAAGAAAAGTCCATTTATAGTCACTCATGCCTTCGAAAGCCTTATTACTCGTTTTAAATGCTTTTATAATCTCATTATTGATTTTAAGTTGAATTTTCTTACATTTTTGGTTAAAACAGATTATAATTGAATGTTTGCCTCGGGAAACGTGAAGCGAAAGCCATCGATTGAGAAGAAAAGTCCATTTATAGTCGCTCATGCCTTCGAAAGCCTTATTACCCGTTTAAAATGGTTTTATAATCTAATTATTGATTTTATGTTGAATTTTCTTACATTTTTGGTTAAAATAGATTGTAATTAAATGTTTGCCTTAGAAAACATGAAGCGAAAGCCATCGATTGGTAAGAAAAGTCCATTTATAGTCACTCATGCCTTCGAAAGCCTTATTACTCGCTTTAAACGCTTTTATAATCTCATTATTGATTTTAAGTTGAATTTTCTTATATTTTTGGTTGAAATAGATTATAATTGAATGTTTGCATAGGGAAACGTGAAGCGAAAGCCATCGATTGAGAAGAAAAGTCCATTTATAGTCACTCATGCCTTCGAAAGCCTTATTACTCGCTTTAAATGCTTTTATAAGCTCATTATTGATTTTAAGTTGAATTTTCTTACATTTTTGGTTAAAACAGTTTATAATTGAATGTTTCCCTCGAGAAACGTGAAGCGAAAGCCATCGATTGAGAAGAAAAGTCCATTTATAGTCGCTCATGCCTTCGAAAGCCTTATTACCCGTTTAAAATGGTTTTATAATCTAATTATTGATTTTATGTTGAATTTTCTTACATTTTTGGTTAAAATAGATTGTAATTAAATGTTTGCCTTAGAAAACATGAAGCGAAAGCCATCGATTGGTAAGAAAAGTCTATTTATAGTCACTCATGCCTTCGAAAGCCTTATTACTCGCTTTAAACGCTTTTATAATCTCATTATTGATTTTAAGTTGAATTTTCTTACATTTTTGGTTAAAACAGATTATAATTGAATGTTTGCCTCGGGAAACGTGAAGCGAAAGCCATCGATTGAGAAGAAAAGTCCATTTATAGTCGCTCATGCCTTCGAAAGCCTTATTACCCGTTTAAAATGGTTTTATAATCTAATTATTGATTTTGTGTTGAATTTTCTTACATTTTTGGTTAAAATAGATTGTAATTAAATGTTTGCCTTAGAAAACATGAAGCGAAAGCCATCGATCGACAAGAAAAGTCCATTTATAGTCACTCATGCCTTCGAAAGCCTTATTACTCGTTTTAAATGCTTTTATAATCTCATTATTGATTTTAAGTTGAATTTTCTTACATTTTTGGTTAAAACAGATTATAATTGAATGTTTGCCTCGGGAAACGTGAAGCGAAAGCCATCGATTGAGAAGAAAAGTCCATTTATAGTCGCTCATGCCTTCGAAAGCCTTATTACCCGTTTAAAATGGTTTTATAATCTAATTATTGATTTTATGTTGAATTTTCTTACATTTTTGGTTAAAATAGATTGTAATTAAATGTTTGCCTTAGAAAACATGAAGCGAAAGCCATCGATTGGTAAGAAAAGTCCATTTATAGTCACTCATGCCTTCGAAAGCCTTATTACTTGCTTTAAACGCTTTTATAATCTCATTATTGATTTTAAGTTGAATTTTCTTATATTTTTGGTTGAAATAGATTATAATTGAATGTTTGCATAGGGAAACGTGAAGCGAAAGCCATCGATTGAGAAGAAAAGTCCATTTATAGTCACTCATGCCTTCGAAAGCCTTATTACTCGCTTTAAATGCTTTTATAAGCTCATTATTGATTTTAAGTTGAATTTTCTTACATTTTTGGTTAAAACAGTTTATAATTGAATGTTTGCCTCGAGAAACGTGAAGCGAAAGCCATCGATTGAGAAGAAAAGTCCATTTATAGTCGCTCATGCCTTCGAAAGCCTTATTACCCGTTTAAAATGGTTTTATAATCTAATTATTGATTTTATGTTGAATTTTCTTACATTTTTGGTTAAAATAGATTGTAATTAAATGTTTGCCTTAGAAAACATGAAGCGAAAGCCATCGATTGGTAAGAAAAGTCTATTTATAGTCACTCATGCCTTCGAAAGCCTTATTACTCGCTTTAAACGCTTTTATAATCTCATTATTGATTTTAAGTTGAATTTTCTTATATTTTTGGTTGAAATAGATTATAATTGAATGTTTGCATAGGGAAACGTGAAGCGAAAGCCATCGATTGAGAAGAAAAGTCCATTTATAGTCACTCATGCCTTCGAAAGCCTTATTACTCGCTTTAAATGCTTTTATAAGCTCATTATTGATTTTAAGTTGAATTTTCTTACATTTTTGGTTAAAACAGATTATAATTGAATGTTTGCCTGGGGAAACGTGAAGCGAAAGCCATCGATTGAGAAGAAAAGTCCATTTATAGTCGCTCATGCCTTCGAAAGCCTTATTACCCGTTTAAAATGGTTTTATAATCTAATTATTGATTTTATGTTGAATTTTCTTACATTTTGGTTAAAATAGATTGTAATTAAATGTTTGCCCTAGAAAACATGAAGCGAAAGCCATCGATTGGTAAGAAAAGTCCATTTATAGTCACTCATGCCTTCGAAAGCCTTATTACTCGCTTTAAACGATTTTATAATCTCATTATTGATTTTAAGTTGAATTTTCTTACATTTTTGGTTGAAACAGATTATAATTGAATGTTTGCATAGGGAAACGTGAAGCGAAAGCCATCGATTGAGAAGAAAAGTCCATTTATAGTCGCTCATGCCTTCGAAAGCCTTATTACTCGCTTTAAATGCTTTTATAATCTCATTGTTGATTTTAAGTTGAATTTTCTTACATTTTTTGTTGAAACAGATTATATTTGAATGTTTGTCTCGGGAAACGTGAAGCGAAAGCCATCGATTGGGAAGAAAAGTACATTTATAGTCACTCATACCTTCGAAAGCCTTATTACTCGCTTAAAATGGTTTTATAATCGCATTATTGATTTTAAGTTGAATTTTCTTATATTTTCGGTTAAAACAGATTATATTTGAATGTTTGCCTCGAGAAACATGAAGCAAAAGCCATCGATTAGAGAAGAAAAGTCCATTTATAGTCGCTCATGCCTTCGAAAGCCTTATTACTCGCTTTAAATGCTTTTATAATCTCATTATTGATTTTAAGTTGAATTTTCTTACATTTGTGGTTGAAATAGATTATAATTGAATGTTTGCATAGGGAAACGTGAAGCGAAAGCCATCGATTAGAGAAGAAAAGTCCATTTATAGTCGCTCATGCCTTCGAAAGCCTTATTACCCGTTTAAAATGGTTTTATAATCTAATTATTGATTTTATGTTGAATTTTCTTACATTTTTGGTTAAAATAGATTGTAATTAAATGTTTGCCTTAGAAAACATGAAGCGAAAGCCATCGATTGGTAAGAAAAGTCCATTTATAGTCACTCATACCTTCGAAAGGCATATTACTCGCTTTAAACGCTTTTATAATCTCATTATTGATTTTAAGTTGAATTTTCTTACATTTGTGGTTGAAATAGATTATAATTGAATGTTTGCATAGGGAAACGTGAAGCGAAAGCCATCGATTGAGAAGAAAAGTCCATTTATAGTCACTCATGCCTTCGAAAGCCTTATTACTCGCTTTAAATGCTTTTATAAGCTCATTATTGATTTTAAGTTGAATTTTCTTACATTTTTGGTTAAAACAGAATATAATTTAATGTTTGCCTTGGGAAACGTGAAGCGAAACCATCGATTGAGAAGAAAAGTTTATTTATAGTCACACATGCCTTCGAAAGCCTTATTACTCGCTTTAAACGCTTTTATAATCTCATTATTGATTTTATGTTGAATTTTCTTACATTTTTGGTTGAAATAGATTGTAATTAAATGTTTGCCTTAGAAAACATGAAGCGAAAGCCATCGATTAGTAAGAAAAGTCCATTTATAGTCACTCATGCCTTCGAAAGCCTTATTACTCGCTTTAAACGCTTTTATATTCTTATTATTGATTTTAAGTTGAATTTTCTTACATTTTTGGTTGAAATAGATTATAATTGAATGTTTGCATAGGGAAACGTGAAGCGAAAGCCATCGATTGAGAAGAAAAGTCCATTTATAGTCACTCATGCCTTCAAAAGCCTTATTACTCGCTTTAAATGCTTTTATAAGCTCATTATTGATTTTAAGTTGAATTTTATTACATTTTTGGTTAAAACAGATTATAATTGAATGTTTTCCTGGGGAAACGTGAAGCGAAAGCCATCGATTGAGAAGAAAAGTCCATTTATAGTCGCTCATGCCTTCGAAAGCCTTATTACTCGCTTAAAATGGTTTTATAATCGCATTATTGATTTTAAGTTGAATTTTCTTATATTTTCGATTAAAACAGATTATATTTGAATGTTTGCCTCGAGAAACATGAAGCAAAAGCCATCGATCGATAAGAAAACTCCATTTATAGTCACTCATGCCTTCGAAAGCCTTATTATTCGCTTTAAACGCTTTTATATTCTCATTATTGATTTTAAGTTGAATTTTCTTATATTTTTGGTTGAAATAGATTATAATTGAATGTTTGCATAGGGAAACGTGAAGCGAAAGCCATCGATTGAGAAGAAAAGTCCATTTATAGTCGCTCATGCCTTCGAAAGCCTTATTACTCGCTTAAAATGGTTTTATAATCGCATTATTGATTTTAGGTTGAATTTTCTTATATTTTTGGTTAAAACAGATTATATTTGAATGTTTGCCTCGAGAAACATGAAGCAAAAGCCATCGATCGATAAGAAAAGTCCATTTATAGTCACTCATGCCTTCGAAAGCCTTATTACTCGCTTTAAATGCTTTTATAATCTCATTATTGATTTTAAGTTGAATTTTCTTAAATTTTTGGTTAAAACAGATTATATTAAAATGTTTGCCATGGGAAACGTGAAGCGAAAGCCAACGATTGAGAAGAAAAGTCCATTTATAGTCACTCATGCCTTCGAAACCCTTATTACTCGCTTAAAATGATTTTATAATCGCATTATTGATTTTAAGTTGAATTTTCTTATATTTTTGGTTAAAACAGATTATATTTGAATGTTTGCCTCGAGAAACATGAAGCAAAAGCCATCGATCGATAAGAAAAGTCCATTTATAGTCACTCATGCCTTCGAAAGCCTTATTACTCGTTTTAAATGCTTTTATAATCTCATTATTGATTTTAAGTTGAATTTTCTTACATTTTTGGTTAAAACAGATTATAATTGAATGTTTGCCTCGGGAAACGTGAAGCGAAAGCCACCGATTTGAGAAGAAAAGTCCATTTATAGTCGCTAATGCCTTCGAAAGCCTTATTACCCGTTTAAAATGGTTTTATAATCTAATTATTGATTTTATGTTGAATTTTCTTACATTTTTGGTTAAAATAGATTGTAATTAAATGTTTGCCTTAGAAAACATGAAGCGAAAGCCATCGATTGGTAAGAAAAGTCCATTTATAGTCACTCATGCCTTCGAAAGCCTTATTACTCGCTTTAAACGCTTTTATAATCTCATTATTGATTTTAAGTTGAATTTTCTTATATTTTTGGTTGAAATAGATTATAATTGAATGTTTGCATAGGGAAACGTGAAGCGAAAGCCATCGATTGAGAAGAAAAGTCCATTTATAGTCACTCATGCCTTCGAAAGCCTTATTACTCGCTTTAAATGCTTTTATAAGCTCATTATTGATTTTAAGTTGAATTTTCTTACATTTTTGGTTAAAACAGATTATAATTGAATGTTTGCCTTGGGAAACGTGAAGCGAAAGCCATCGATTGACAAGAAAAGTCCATTTATAGTTACTCATGCCTTCGAAAGCCTTATTACTCGCTTTAAATGCTTTTATAAGCTCATTATTGATTTTAAGTTGAATTTTCTTACATTTTTGGTTAAAACAGATTATAATTGAATGTTTGCCTGGGGAAACGTGAAGCGAAAGCCATCGATTGGGAAGAAAAGTACATTTATAGTCACTCATGCCTTCGAAAGCCTTATTACTCGCTTTAAATGCTTTTATAAGCTCATTATTGATTTTAAGTTGAATTTTCTTACATTTTTGGTTAAAACAGATTATATTTGAATGTTTGCCTGGGGAAACGTGAAGCGAAAGCCATCGATTGAGACGAAAAGTACATTTATAGTCACTCATACCTTCGAAAGCTTTATTACTCGCTTAAAATTGTTTTATAATCGCATTATTGATTTTAAGTTGAATTTTCTTATATTTTTGGTTAAAACAGATTATATTTGAATGTTTGCCTCGAGAAACATGAAGCAAAAGCCATCGATCGATAAGAAAAGTCCAGTTATAGTCACTCATGCCTTCGAAAGCCTTATTACTCGTTTTAAATGCTTTTATAATCTCATTATTGATTTTAAGTTGAATTTTCTTACATTTTTGGTTAAAACAGATTATAATTGAATGTTTGCCTCGGGAAACGTGAAGCGAAAGCCATCGATTTGAGAAGAAAAGTCCATTTATAGTCGCTAACGCCTTCGAAAGCCTTATTACCCGTTTAAAATGGTTTTATAATCTAATTATTGATTTTATGTTGAATTTTCTTACATTTTTGGTTAAAATAGATTGTAATTAAATGTTTGCCTTAGAAAACATGAAGCGAAAGCCATCGATTGGTAAGAAAAGTCCATTTATAGTCACTCATGCCTTCGAAAGCCTTATTACTCGCTTTAAACGCTTTTATAATCTCATTATTGATTTTAAGTTGAATTTTCTTATATTTTTGGTTGAAATAGATTATAATTGAATGTTTGCATAGGGAAACGTGAAGCGAAAGCCATCGATTGAGAAGAAAAGTCCATTTATAATAGCTCATGCCTTCGAAAGCCTTATTACCCGTTTAAAATGGTTTTATAATCTAATTATTGATTTTATGTTGAATTTTCTTACATTTTTGGTTAAAATAGATTGTAATTAAATGTTTGCCTTAGAAAACATGAAGCGAAAGCCATCGATTGGTAAGAAAAGTCCATTTATAGTCACTCATGCCTTCGAAAGCCTTATTACTTGCTTTAAACGCTTTTATAATCTCATTATTGATTTTAAGTTGAATTTTCTTATATTTTTGGTTGAAATAGATTATAATTGATTGTTTGCATAGGGAAACGTGAAGCGAAAGCCATCGATTGAGAAGAAAAGTCCATTTATAGTCACTCATGCCTTCGAAAGACTTATTACTCGCTTAAAATGGTTTTATAATCGCATTATTGATTTTAAGTTGAATTTTCTTATATTTTTGGTTAAAACAGATTATATTTGAATGTTTGCCTCGAGAAACATGAAGCAAAAGCCATTGATCGATTAGAAAAGTCCATTTATAGTCACTCATGCCTTCGAAAGCCTTATTACTCGCTTTAAACGCTTTTATATTCTCATTATTGATTTTAAGTTGAATTTTCTTATATTTTTGGTTGAAATAGATTATAATTGAATGTTTGCATAGGGAAACGTGAAGCGAAAGCCATCGATTGAGAAGAAAAGTCCATTTATAGTCACTCATGCCTTCGAAAGCCTTATTACTCGCTTTAAATGCTTTTATAAGCTCGTTATTGATTTTAAGTTGAATTTTCTTACATTTTTGGTTAAAACAGATTATAATTGAATGTTTGCATAGGGAAACGTGAAGCGAAAGCCATCGATTGGGAAGAAAAGTCCATTTATAGTCACTCATGCCTTCGAAACCTTATTACTCGCTTTAAATGCTTTTATAAGCTCATTATTGATTTTAAGTTGAATTTTCTTACATTTTTGGTTAAAACAGATTATAATTGATTGTTTACCTCGGGAAACGTGAAGCGAAAGCCATCGATTGAGAAGAAAAGTCCATTTATAGTCGCTCATTCCTTCGAAAGTTTTATTACCCATTTAAAATGGTTTTATAATCTAATTATTGATTTTATGTTGAATTTTCTTACATTTTTGGTTCAAATAGATTGCAATTAAATGTTTTCCTTTGAAAATATGAAGCGAAAGCCATCGATTGGTAAGAAAAGTCCATTTATAGTCACTCATGCCTTCGAAAGCCTTATTACTTGCTTTAAACGATTTTATAATCTCATTATTGATTTTAAGTTGAATTTTCTTACATTTTTGGTTGAAACAGATTATAATTGAATGTTTGCATAGGGAAACGTGAAGCGAAAGCCATCGATTAGGAAGAAAAGTCCATTTATAGTCACTCATGCCTTCGAAAGCCTTATTACTCGCTTTAAATGCTTTTATAATCTCATTATTGATTTTAAGTTGAATTTTCTTACATTTTTGGTTGAAACAGATTATAATTGAATGTTTGCATAGGGAAACGTGAAGCGAAAGCCATCGATTGAGAAGAAAAGTCCATTTATAGTCACTCATGCCTTCGTAAGCCTTATTACTCGCTTTAAATGCTTTTATAATCTCATTATTGATTTTAAGTTGAATTTTCTTATATTTTTGGTTAAAACAGATTATATTTGAATGTTTGCCTCGAGAAACATGAAGCAAAAGCCATCGATCGATTAGAAAAGTCCATTTATAGTCACTCATGCCTTCGAAAGCCTTATTACTCGCTTTAAACGCTTTTATATTCTCATTATTGATTTTAAGTTGAATTTTCTTATATTTTTGGTTGAAACAGATTATAATTGAATGTTTGCATAGGGAAACGTGAAGCGAAAGCCATCGATTAGGAAGAAAAGTCCATTTATAGTCACTCATGCCTTCGAAAGCCTTATTACTCGTTTTAAATGCTTTTATAATCTCATTATTGATTTTAAGTTGAATTTTCTTACATTTTTGGTTAAAACAGATTATAATTGAATGTTTGCCTCGAGAAACGTGAAGCGAAAGCCATCGATTTGAGAAGAAAAGTCCATTTATAGTCGCTCATGCCTTCGAAAGCCTTATTACCAGTTTGAAATGGTTTTATAATCTAATTATTGATTTTATGTTGAATTTTCTTACATTTTGGTTAAAATAGATTGTAATTAAATGTTTACCCTAGAAAACATGAAGCGAAAGCCATCGATTGGGAAGAAAAGTCCATTTATAGTCACCCATGCGTTCGAAAGCCTTATTACTCGGTTTAAACGCTTTTATAATCTCAGTATTGATTTTAAGTTGAATTTTCTTACATTTTTGGTTGAAACAGATTATAATTGAATGTTTGCATAGGTAAACGTGAAGCAAAAGCCATCGATTGAGAAGAAAAGAAGAAAAGTCCATTTATAGTCACTCATGCCTTCGAAAGCCTTATTACTAGCTTTAAATGCTTTTATAAGCTCATTATTGATTTTAGGTTTAATTTTCTTACATTTTTGGTTAAAACAGATTATAATTGAATGTTTGCCTGGGGAAACGTGAAGCGAAAGCCATCGATTGGGAAGAAAAGTACATTTATAGTCACTCATGCCTTCGAAAGCCTTATTACTCGCTTTGAATGCTTTTATAAGCTCATTATTGATTTTAAGTTGAATTTTCTTACATTTTTGGTTGAAACAGATTATATTTGAATGTTTGCCTGGGGAAACGTGAAGCGAAAGCCATCGATTGAGACGAAAAGTACATTTATAGTCACTCATACCTTCGAAAGCCTTATTACTCGCTTAAAATTGTTTTATAATCGCATTATTGATTTTAAGTTGAATTTTCTTATATTTTTGGTTAAAACAGATTATATTTCAATGTTTGCCTCCAGAAATATGAAGCAAAAGCCATCGATCGATAAGAGAAGTCCATTTATAGTCACTCATGCCTTCGAAAGCCTTATTACTCGTTTTAAATGCTTTTATAATCTCATTATTGATTTTAAGTTGAATTTTCTTACATTTTTGGTTAAAACAGATTATAATTGAATGTTTGCCTCGAGAAACGTGAAGCGAAAACCATCGATTAGAGAAGAAAAGTCCATTTATAGTCGCTCATGCCTTCGAAAGCCTTATTACCAGTTTGAAATGGTTTTATAATCTAATTATTGATTTTATGTTGAATTTTCTTACATTTTGGTTAAAATAGATTGTAATTAAATGTTTACCCTAGAAAACATGAAGCGAAAGCCATCGATTGGGAAGAAAAGTCCATTTATAGTCACCCATGCGTTCGAAAGCCTTATTACTCGGTTTAAACGCTTTTATAATCTCAGTATTGATTTTAAGTTGAATTTTCTTACATTTTTGGTTGAAACAGATTATAATTGAATGTTTGCATAGGGAAACGTGAAGCAAAAGCCATCGATTGAGAAGAAAAGAAGAAAAGTCCATTTATAGTCACTCATGCCTTCGAAAGCCTTATTACTAGCTTTAAATGCTTTTATAAGCTCATTATTGATTTTAGGTTTAATTTTCTTACATTTTTGGTTAAAACAGATTATAATTGAATGTTTGCCTTGGGAAACGTGAAGCGAAACCATCGATTGAGAAGAAAAGTCCATTTATAGTCACTCATGCCTTCGAAAGCCTTATTACTCGCTTTAAATGCTTTTATAAGCTCATTATCGATTTTATGTTGAATTTTCTTACATTTTTGGTTAAAATAGATTGTAATTAAATGTTTGCCTTAGAAAACATGAAGCGAAAGCCATCGATTGAGAAGAAAAGTCCATTTATAGTCGCTCATGCCTTCGAAAGCCTTATTACCCGTTTAAAATGGTTTTATAATCTCATTATTGATTTTATGTTGAATTTTCTTACATTTTTGGTTAAAATAGATTGTAATTAAATGTTTGCCTTAGAAAACATGAAGCGAAAGCCATCTATTGGTAACAAAAGTCCATTTATAGTCACTCATACCTTCGAAAGCCATATTACTCGCTTTAAACGCTTTTATAATCTCATTATTGGTTTTAAGTTGAATTTTCTTACATTTGTGGTTGAAATAGATTATAATTGAATGTTTGCATAGGGAAACGTGAAGCGAAAGCCATCGATTGAGAAGAAAAGTCCATTAATAGTCACTCATGCCTTCGAAAGCCTTATTACTCGCTTTAAATGCTTTTATAAGCTCATTATTGATTTTAAGTTGAATTTTCTTACATTTTTGGTTAAAACAGATTATAATTTAATGTTTGCCTTGGGAAACGTGAAGCGAAACCATCGATTGAGAAGAAAAGTTTATTTATAGTCACTCATGCCTTCGAAAGCCTTATTACTCGCTTTAAACGCTTTTATAAGCTCATTATTGATTTTATGTTGAATTTTCTTACATTTTTGGTTAAAATAGATTGTAATTAAATGGTTGCCTTAGAAAACATGAAGCGAAAGCCATCGATTGGTAAGAAAAGTCCATTTATAGTCACTCATGCCTTCGAAAGCCTTATTACCCATTTAAAATGGTTTTATATTCTCATTATTGATTTTATGTTGAATTTTCTTACATTTTTGGTTGAAATAGATTGTAATTAAATGTTTGCCTTAGAAAACATGAAGCGAAAGCCATCGATTGGTAAGAAAAGTCTATTTATAGTCACTCATGCCTTCGAAAGCCTTATTACTCGGTTTAAACGCTTTTATAATCTCATTATTGATTTTAAGTTGAATTTTCTTACATTTTTGGTTGAAATAGATTATAATTGAATGTTTGCATAGGGAAACGTGAAGCGAAAGCCATCGATTGAGAATAAAAGTCCATTTATAGTCACTCATGCCTTCGAAAGCCTTATTACTCGCTTTAAATGCTTTTATAAGCTCATTATTGATTTTAAGTTGAATTTTCTTACATTTTTGGTTAAAACAGATTATAATTGAATGTTTTCCTGGGGAAACGTGAAGCGAAAGCCATCGATTGAGAAGAAAAGTCCATTTATAGTCGCTCATGCCTTCGAAAGCCTTATTACCCGTTTAAAATGGTTTTATAATCTAATCATTGATTTTATGTTGAATTTTCTTACATTTTTTTTTAAAATAGATTGTAATTAAATGTTTGCCCTGGAAAACATGAAGCGAAAGCCATCGATTGGTAAGAAAAGTCCATTTATAGTCACTCATGCCTTCGAAAGCCTTATTACTCGCTTTAAACGTTTTTATAATCTCATTATTGATTTTAAGTTGAATTTTCTTACATTTTTGGTTGAAACAGATTATAATTGAATGTTTGCATAGGGAAACGTGAAGCGAAAGCCATCGATTGAGAAGAAAAGTCCATTTATAGTCACTCATGCCTTCGAAAGCCTTATTACTCGCTTTAAATGCTTTTATAATCTCATTGTTGATTTTAAGTTGAATTTTCTTACATTTTTTGTTGAAACAGATTATATTTGAATGTTTGTCTCGGGAAACTTGAAGCGAAAGCCATCGATTGGGAAGAAAAGTACATTTATAGGTACTCATACCTTCGAAAGCCTTATTACTCGCTTAAAATGGTTTTATAATCGCATTATTGATTTTAAGTTGAATTTTCTTATATTTTTGGTTAAAACAGATTATATTTGAATGTTTGCCTCGAGAAACATGAAGCAAAAGCCATCGATCGATAAGAAAACTCCATTTATAGTCACTCATGCCTTCGAAAGCCTTATTACTCGCTTTAAACGCTTTTATAAGCTCATTATTGATTTTAAGTTGAATTTTCTTACATTTTTGGTTAAAACAGATTATAATTGAATGTTTTCCTGGGGAAACGTGAAGCGAAAGCCATCGATTGAGAAGAAAAGTCCATTTATAGTCGCTTATGCCTTCGAAAGCCTTATTACCCGTTTAAAATGGTTTTATAATCTAATTATTGATTTTATGTTGAATTTTCTTACCTTTTTGGTTAAAATAGATTGTAATTAAATGTTTGCCCTAGAAAACATGAAGCGAAAGCCATCGATTGGTAAGAAAAGTCCATTTATAGTCACTCATGCCTTCGAAAGCCTTATTACTCGCTTTAAACGATTTTATAATCTCATTATTGATTTTAAGTTGAATTTTCTTACATTTTTGGTTGAAATAGATTATAATTGAATGTTTGCATAGGGAAACGTGAAGCGAAAGCCATCGATTGAGAAGAAAAGTCCATTTATAGTCACTCATGCCTTCGAAAGCCTTATTACTCGCTTTAAATGCTTTTATAAGTTCATTATTGATTTTAAGTTGAATTTTCTTACATTTTTGGTTAAAACAGATTATAATTTAATGTTTGCCTTGGGAAACGTGAAGCGAAAGCCATCGATTGAGAAGAAAAGTCCATTTATAGTCGCTCATGCCTTCGAAAGCCTTATTACCCGTTTAAAATGGTTTTATAATCTAATCATTGATTTTATGTTGAATTTTCTTACATTTTTTGTTAAAATAGATTGTAATTAAATGTTTTCCCTAGAAAACATGAAGCGAAAGCCATCGATTGGTAAGAAAAGTCCATTTATAGTCACTCATGCCTTCGAAAGCCTTATTACTCGCTTTAAATGCTTTTATAATCTCATTATTGATTTTAAGTTGAATTTTCTTACATTTTTTGTTGAAACAGATTATATTTGAATGTTTGTCTCGGGAAACGTGAAGCGAAAGCCATCGATTGGGAAGAAAAGTACATTTATAGTCACTCATACCTTCGAAAGCCTTATTACTCGCTTAAAATGGTTTTATAATCGCATTATTGATTTTAAGTTGAATTTTCTTATATTTTTGGTTAAAACAGATTATATTTGAATGTTTGCCTCGAGAAACATGAAGCAAAAGCCATCGATCGATAAGAAAACTCCATTTATAGTCACTCATGCCTTCGAAAGCCTTATTACTCGCTTTAAACGCTTTTATATTCTCATTATTGATTTTAAGTTGAATTTTCTTACATTTTTGGTTGAAATAGATTATAATTGAATGTTTGCATAGGGAAACGTGAAGCGAAAGCCATCAATTGAGAAGAAAAGTCCATTTATAGTCACTCATGCCTTCGAAAGCCTTATTACTCGCTTTAAATGCTTTTATAAGCTCATTATTGATTTTAAGTTGAATTTTCTTACATTTTTGGTTAAAACAGATTATAATTGAATGTTTTCCTGGGGAAACGTGAAGCGAAAGCCATCGATTGAGAAGAAAAGTCCATTTATAGTCGCTCATGCCGTCGAAAGCCTTATTACCCGTATAAAATGGTTTTATAATCTAATTATTGATTTTATGTTGAATTTTCTTACATTTTTGGTTAAAATAGATTGTAATTAAATGTTTGCCCTAGAAAACATGAAGCGAAAGCCATCGATTGGTAAGAAAAGTCCATTTATAGTCACTCATGCCTTCGAAAGCCTTATTACTCGCTTTAAACGATTTTATAATCTCATTATTGATTTTAAGTTGAATTTTCTTACATTTTTGGTTGAAACAGATTATAATTGAATGTTTGCATAGGGAAACGTGAAGCGAAAGCCATCGATTGAGAAGAAAAGTCCATTTATAGTCACTCATGCCTTCGAAAGCCTTATTACTCGCTTTAAATGCTTTTATAATCTCATTGTTGATTTTAAGTTGAATTTTCTTACATTTTTTGTTGAAACAGATTATATTTGAATGTTTGTCTCGGGAAACGTGAAGCGAAAGCCATCGATTGGGAAGAAAAGTACATTTATAGTCACTCATACCTTCGAAAGCCTTATTACTCGCTTAAAATGGTTTTATAATCGCATTATTGATTTTAAGTTGAATTTTCTTATATTTTTGGTTAAAACAGATTATATTTGAATGTTTGCCTCGAGAAACATGAAGCAAAAGCCATCGATCGATAAGAAAACTCCATTTATAGTCACTCATGCCTTCGAAAGCCTTATTACTCGCTTTAAACGCTTTTATATTCTCATTATTGATTTTAAGTTGAATTTTCTTATATTTTTGGTTGAAATAGATTATAATTGAATGTTTGCATAGGGAAACGTGCAGCGAAAGCCATCGATTGAGAAGAAAAGTCCATTTATAGTCGCTCATGCCTTCGAAAGCCTTATTACCCGTTTAAAATGGTTTTATAATCTAATTATTGATTTTATGTTGAATTTTCTTACATTTTTATTTGAAATAGATTGTAATTAAATGTTTGCCCTAGAAAACATGAAGCGAAAGCCATCGATTGGTAAGAAAAGTCCATTTATAGTCACTCATGCCTTCGAAAGCCTTATTACTCGCTTTAAACGATTTTATAATCTCATTATTGATTTTAAGTTGAATTTTCTTACATTTTTGGTTGAAACAGATTATAATTGAATGTTTGCATAGGGAAACGTGAAGCGAAAGCCATCGATTGAGAAGAAAAGTCCATTTATAGTCACTCATGCCTTCGAAAGCCTTATTACTCGCTTTAAATGCTTTTATAATCTCATTGTTGATTTTAAGTTGAATTTTCTTACATTTTTTGTTGAAACGGATTATATTTGAATGTTTGTCTCGAGAAACGTGAAGCGAAAGCCATCGATTGGGAAGAAAAGTACATTTATAGTCACTCATACTTTCGAAAGCCTTATTACTCGCTTAAAATGGTTTTATAATCGCATTATTGATTTTAAGTTGAATTTTCTTGTATTTTTGGTTAAAACAGATTATATTTGAATGTTTGCCTCGAGAAACATGAAGCAAAAGCCATCGATCGATAAGAAAAGTCCATTTATAGTCACTCATGCCTTCGAAAGCCTTATTACTCGCTTTAAATGCTTTTATAATCTCATTATTGATTTTAAGTTGAATTTTCTTAAATTTTTGGTTATAACAGATTATATTAAAATGTTTGCCACGGGAAACGTGAAGCGAAAGCCAACGATTGAGAAGAAAAGTCCATTTATAGTCACTCATGCCTTCGAAAGCCTTATTACTCGCTTAAAATGGTTTTATAATCGCATTATTGATTTTAAGTTGAATTTTCTTACATTTTTGGTTAAAACAGATTATATTTGAATGTTTGCCTCGAGAAACATGAAGCAAAAGCCATCGATCGATAAGAAAAGTCCATTTATAGTCACTCATGCCTTCGAAAGCCTTATTACTCGTTTTAAATGCTTTTATAATCTCATTATTGATTTTAAGTTGAATTTTCTTACATTTTTGGTTAAAACAGATTATAATTGATTGTTTGCCTCGGGAAACGTGAAGCGAAAGCCATCGATTGAGAAGAAAAGTCCATTTATAGTCGCTCATGCCTTCGAAAGCCTTATTACCCGTTTAAAATGGTTTTATAATCTAATTATTGATTTTATGTTGAATTTTCTTACATTTTTGGTTAAAATAGATTGTAATTAAATGTTTGCCTTAGAAAACATGAAGCGAAAGCCATCGATTGGTAAGAAAAGTCCATTTATAGTCACTCATGCCTTCGAAAGCCTTATTACTCGCTTTAAACGCTTTTATAATATCATTATTGATTTTAAGTTGAAGTTTCTTATATTTTTGGTTTAAATAGATTATAATTGAATGTTTGCATAGGGAAACGTGAAGCGAAAGCCATCGATTGAGAAGAAAAGTCCATTTATAGTCACTCATGCCTTCGAAAGCCTTATTACTCGCTTTAAATGCTTTTATAAGCTCATTATTGATTTTAAGTTGAATTTTCTTACATTTTTGGTTAAAACAGATTATAATTGAATGTTTGCCTTAGGAAACGTGAAGCGAAAGCCATCGATTGAGAAGAAAAGTCCATTTATAGTCACTCATGCCTTCGAAAGCCTTATTACTCGCTTAAAATGGTTTTATAATCGCATTATTGATTTTAAGTTGAATTTTCTTATATTTTTGGTTAAAACAGATTATATTTGAATGTTTGCCTCGAGAAACATGAAGCAAAAGCCATCGATCGATAAGAAAAGTCCATTTATAGTCACTCATGCCTTCGAAAGCCTTATTACTCGCTTTAAATGCTTTTATAATCTCATTATTGATTTTAAGTTGAATTTTCTTAAATTTTTGGTTAAAACAGATTATATTAAAATGTTTGCCACGGGAAACGTGAAGCGAAAGCCAACGATTGAGAAGAAAAGTCAATTTATAGTCACTCATGCCTTCGAAAGCCTTATTACTCGCTTAAAATGGTTTTATAATCGCATTATTGATTTTAAGTTGAATTTTCTTATATTTTTGGTTAAAACAGATTATATTTGAATGTTTGCCTCGAGAAACATGAAGCAAAAGCCATCGATCGATAAGAAAAGTCCATTTATAGTCACTCATGCCTTCGAAAGCCTTATTACTCGTTTTAAATGCTTTTATAATCTCATTATTGATTTTAACTTGAATTTTCTTACATTTTTGGTTAAAACAGATTATAATTGAATATTTGCCTCGAGAAACGTGAAGCGAAAGCCATGGATTGAGAAGAAAAGTCCATTTATAGTCGCTCATGCCTTCGAAAGCCTTATTACCCGTTTAAAATAGTTTTATAATCTAATTATTGATTTTATGTTGAATTTTCTTACATTTTTGGTTAAAATAGATTGTAATTAAATGTTTGCCTTAGAAAACATGAAGCGAAAGCCATCGATTGGTAAGAAAAGTCCATTTATAGTCACTCATGCCTTCGAAAGCCTTATTACTCGCTTTAAACGCTTTTATAATCTCATTATTGATTTTAAGTTGAATTTTCTTATATTTTTGGTTGAAATAGACTATAATTGAATGTTTGCATAGGGAAACGTGAAGCGAAAGCCATCGATTGAGAAGAAAAGTCCATTTATAGTCACTCATGCCTTCGAAAGACTTATTACTCGCTTTAAATGCTTTTATAAGCTCATTTTTTATTTTAAGTTGAATTTTCTTACATTTTTGGTTAAAACAGATTATAATTGAATGTTTGCCTTGGGAAACGTGAAGCGAAAGTCATCGATTGAGAAGAAAAGTCCATTTATAGTCGCTCATGCCTTCGAAAGCCTTATTACCCGTTTAAAATGGTTTTATAATCTAATCATTGATTTTATGTTGAATTTTCTTACATTTTTTGTTAAAATAGATTGTAATTAAATGTTTGCCCTAGAAAACATGAAGCGAAAGCCATCGATTGGTAAGAAAAGTACATTTATAGTCACTCATGCCTTCGAAAGCCTTATTACTCGCTTTAAACGATTTTATAATCTCATTATTGATTTTAAGTTGAATTTTCTTACATTTTTGGCTGAAACAGATTATAATTGAATGTTTGCATAGGGAAACGTGAAGCGAAAGCCATCGATTAGGAAGAAAAGTCCATTTATAGTCACTCATGCCTTCGAAAGCCTTATTACTCGCTTTAAATGCTTTTATAATCTCATTATTGATTTTAAGTTGAATTTTCTTACATTTTTGGTTGAAACAAATTATAATTGAATGTTTGCATAGGGAAACGTGAAGCGAAAGCCATCGATTGAGAAGAAAAGTCCATTTATAGTCACTCATGCCTTCGAAAGCCTTATTACTCGCTTTAAATGCTTTTATAATCTCATTGTAGATTTTAAGTTGAATTTTCTTACATTTTTTGTTGAAACAGTTTATATTTGAATGTTTGCCTCGAGAAACGTGAAGCGAAAGCCATCGATGGAGAAGAAAAGTCCATTTATAGTCACTCATGCCTTCGAAAGCCTTATTACTCACTTTAAATGCTTTTATAATCTCATTATTGATTTTAAGTTGAATTTTCTTACATTGTTGATTAAAACAGATTATAATTGAATGTTTGCCTCGAGAAACGTGAAGCGAAAGCCATCGATTGGGAAGAAAAGTCCATTTATAGTCACTCATGCCTTCGAAAGCCTTATTACTAGCTTTAAATGCTTTTATAAGCTCATTATTGATTTTAGGTTTAATTTTCTTACAGTTTTTGTTAAAACAGATTATAATTGAATGTTTGCCTTGGGAAACGTGAAGCGAAACCATCGATTGAGAAGAAAAGTCCATTTATAGTCACTTATGCCTTCGAAAGCCTTATTACTCGCTTTAAATGCTTTTATAAGCTCATTATTGATTTTATGTTGAATTTTCTTACATTTTTGGTTAAAATAGATTGTAATTAAATGTTTGCCTTAGAAAACATGAAGCGAAAGCCATCGATTGAGAAGAAAAGTCCATTTATAGTCGCTCATGCCTTCGAAAGCCTTATTACCCGTTTAAAATGGTTTTATAATCTCATTATTGATTTTATGTTGAATTTTCTTACATTTTTGGTTAAAATAGATTGTAATTAAATGTTTGCCTTAGAAAACATGAAGCGAAAGCCATCTATTGGTAACAAAAGTCCATTTATAGTCACTCATACCTTCGAAAGCCATATTACTCGCTTTAAACGCTTTTATAATCTCATTATTGATTTTAAGTTGAATTTTCTTACATTTGTGGTTGAAATAGATTATAATTGAATGTTTGCATAGGGAAACGTGAAGCGAAAGCCATCGATTGAGAAGAAAAGTCCATTAATAGTCACTCATGCCTTCGAAAGCCTTATTACTCGCTTTAAATGCTTTTATAAGCTCATTATTGATTTTAAGTTGAATTTTCTTACATTTTTGGTTAAAACAGATTATAATTTAATGTTTGCCTTGGGAAACGTGAAGCGAAACCATCGATTGAGAATAAAAGTTTATTTATAGTCACTCATGCCTTCGAAAGCCTTATTACTCGCTTTAAACGCTTTTATAAGCTCATTATTGATTTTATGTTGAATTTTCTTACATTTTTGGTTAAAATAGATTGTAATTAAATGTTTTCCTTAGAAAACATGAAGCGAAAGCCATCGATTGGTAAGAAAAGTCCATTTATAGTCACTCATGCCTTCGAAAGCCTTATTACCCGTTTAAAATGGTTTTATATTCTCATTATTGATTTTATGTTGAATTTTCTTACATTTTTGGTTGAAATAGATTGTAATTAAATGTTTGCCTTAGAAAACATGAAGCGAAAGCCATCGATTGGTAAGAAAAGTCTATTTATAGTCACTCATGCCTTCGAAAGCCTTATTACTCGCTTTAAACGCTTTTATAATCTCATTATTGATTTTAAGTTGAATTTTCTTACATTTTTGGTTGAAATAGATTATAATTGAATGTTTGCATAGGGAAACGTGAAGCGAAAGCCATCGATTGAGAATAAAAGTCCATTTATAGTCACTCATGCCTTCGAAAGCCTTATTACTCGCTTTAAATGCTTTTATAAGCTCATTATTGATTTTAAGTTGAATTTTCTTACATTTTTGGTTAAAACAGATTATAATTGAATGTTTTCCTGGGGAAACGTGAAGCGAAAGCCATCGATTGGGAAGAAAAGTCCATTTATAGTCGCTCATACCTTCGAAAGCCTTATTACCCGTTTAAAATGGTTTTATAATCTAATCATTGATTTTATGTTGAATTTTCTTACATTTTTGGTTAAAATAGATTGTAATTAAATGTTTGCCCTAGAAAACATGAAGCGAAAGCCATCGATTGGTAAGAAAAGTCCATTTATAGTCACTCATGCCTTCGAAAGCCTTATTACTCGCTTTAAACGTTTTTATAATCTCATTATTGATTTTAAGTTGAATTTTCTTACATTTTTGGTTAAAACAGATTATAATTGAATGTTTGCATAGGGAAACGTGAAGCGAAAGCCATCGATTGAGAAGAAAAGTCCATTTATAGTCACTCATGCCTTCAAAAGCCTTATTACTCGCTTTAAATGCTTTTATAATCTCATTGTTGATTTTAAGTTGAATTTTCTTACATTTTTTGTTGAAACAGATTATATTTGAATGTTTGTCTCGGGAAACGTGAAGCGAAAGCCATCGATTGGGAAGAAAAGTACATTTATAGGTACTCATACCTTCGAAAGCCTTATTACTCGCTTAAAATGGTTTTATAATCGCATTATTGATTTTAAGTTGAATTTTCTTATATTTTTGGTTAAAACAGATTATATTTGAATGTTTGCCTCGAGAAACATGAAGCAAAAGCCATCGATCGGTAAGAAAACTCCATTTATAGTCACTTATGCCTTCAAAAGCCTTATTACTCGCTTTAAACGCTTTTATAAGCTCATTATTGATTTTAAGTTGAATTTTCTTACATTTTTGGTTAAAACAAATTATAATTGAATGTTTTCCTGGGGAAACGTGAAGCGAAAGCCATCGATTGAGAAGAAAAGTCCATTTATAGTCGCTTATGCCTTCGAAAGCCTTATTACCCGTTTAAAATGGTTTTATAATCTAATTATTGATTTTATGTTGAATTTTCTTACATTTTTGGTTAAAATAGATTGTAATTAAATGTTTGCCCTAGAAAACATGAAGCGAAAGCCATCGATTGGTAAGAAAAGTACATTTATAGTCACTCATGCCTTCGAAAGCCTTATTACTCGCTTTAAACGATTTTATAATCTCATTATTGATTTTAAGTTGAATTTTCTTACATTTTTGGTTGAAACAGATTATAATTGAATGTTTGCATAGAGAAACGTGAAGCGAAAGCCATCGATTGAGAAGAAAAGTCCATTTATAGTCACTCATGCCTTCGAAAGCCTTATTACTCGCTTAAAATGGTTTTATAATCTCATTGTTGATTTTAAGTTGAATTTTCTTACATTTTTTGTTGAAACAGATTATATTTGAATGTTTGTCTCAGGAAACGTGAAGCGAAAGCCATCGATTGGGAAGAAAAGTACATTTATAGTCGCTCATGCCTTCGAAAGCCTTATTACCCGTTTAAAATGGTTTTATAATCTAATTATTGATTTTATGTTGAATTTTCTTACATTTTTGGTTAAAATAGATTGTAATTAAATGTTTGCCTTAGAAAACATGAAGCGAAAGCCATCGATTGGTAAGAAAAGTCCATTTATAGTCACTCATGCCTTCGAAAGCCTTATTACTCGCTTTAAACGCTTTTATAATCTCATTATTGATTTTAAGTTGAATTTTCTTATATTTTTGGTTGAAATAGACTATAATTGAATGTTTGCATAGGGAAACGTGAAGCGAAAGCCATCGATTGAGAAGAAAAGTCCATTTATAGTCACTCATGCCTTCGAAAGCCTTATTACTCGCTTTAAATGCTTTTATAAGCTCATTTTTTATTTTAAGTTGAATTTTCTTACATTTTTGGTTAAAACAGATTATAATTGAATGTTTGCCTTGGGAAACGTGAAGCGAAAGTCATCGATTGAGAAGAAAAGTCCATTTATAGTCGCTCATGCCTTCGAAAGCCTTATTACCCGTTTAAAATGGTTTTATAATCTAATCATTGATTTTATGTTGAATTTTCTTACATTTTTTGTTAAAATAGATTGTAATTAAATGTTTGCCCTAGAAAACATGAAGCGAAAGCCATCGATTGGTAAGAAAAGTACATTTATAGTCACTCATGCCTTCGAAAGCCTTATTACTCGCTTTAAACGATTTTATAATCTCATTATTGATTTTAAGTTGAATTTTCTTACATTTTTGGCTGAAACAGATTATAATTGAATGTTTGCATAGGGAAACGTGAAGCGAAAGCCATCGATTAGGAAGAAAAGTCCATTTATAGTCACTCATGCCTTCGAAAGCCTTATTACTCGCTTTAAATGCTTTTATAATCTCATTATTGATTTTAAGTTGAATTTTCTTACATTTTTGGTTGAAACAAATTATAATTGAATGTTTGCATAGGGAAACGTGAAGCGAAAGCCATCGATTGAGAAGAAAAGTCCATTTATAGTCACTCATGCCTTCGAAAGCCTTATTACTCGCTTTAAATGCTTTTATAATCTCATTGTAGATTTTAAGTTGAATTTTCTTACATTTTTTGTTGAAACAGTTTATATTTGAATGTTTGCCTCGAGAAACGTGAAGCGAAAGCCATCGATGGAGAAGAAAAGTCCATTTATAGTCACTCATGCCTTCGAAAGCCTTATTACTCACTTTAAATGCTTTTATAATCTCATTATTGATTTTAAGTTGAATTTTCTTACATTGTTGATTAAAACAGATTATAATTGAATGTTTGCCTCGAGAAACGTGAAGCGAAAGCCATCGATTGGGAAGAAAAGTCCATTTATAGTCACTCATGCCTTCGAAAGCCTTATTACTAGCTTTAAATGCTTTTATAAGCTCATTATTGATTTTAGGTTTAATTTTCTTACAGTTTTTGTTAAAACAGATTATAATTGAATGTTTGCCTTGGGAAACGTGAAGCGAAACCATCGATTGAGAAGAAAAGTCCATTTATAGTCACTTATGCCTTCGAAAGCCTTATTACTCGCTTTAAATGCTTTTATAAGCTCATTATTGATTTTATGTTGAATTTTCTTACATTTTTGGTTAAAATAGATTGTAATTAAATGTTTGCCTTAGAAAACATGAAGCGAAAGCCATCGATTGAGAAGAAAAGTCCATTTATAGTCGCTCATGCCTTCGAAAGCCTTATTACCCGTTTAAAATGGTTTTATAATCTCATTATTGATTTTATGTTGAATTTTCTTACATTTTTGGTTAAAATAGATTGTAATTAAATGTTTGCCTTAGAAAACATGAAGCGAAAGCCATCTATTGGTAACAAAAGTCCATTTATAGTCACTCATACCTTCGAAAGCCATATTACTCGCTTTAAACGCTTTTATAATCTCATTATTGATTTTAAGTTGAATTTTCTTACATTTGTGGTTGAAATAGATTATAATTGAATGTTTGCATAGGGAAACGTGAAGCGAAAGCCATCGATTGAGAAGAAAAGTCCATTAATAGTCACTCATGCCTTCGAAAGCCTTATTACTCGCTTTAAATGCTTTTATAAGCTCATTATTGATTTTAAGTTGAATTTTCTTACATTTTTGGTTAAAACAGATTATAATTTAATGTTTGCCTTGGGAAACGTGAAGCGAAACCATCGATTGAGAATAAAAGTTTATTTATAGTCACTCATGCCTTCGAAAGCCTTATTACTCGCTTTAAACGCTTTTATAAGCTCATTATTGATTTTATGTTGAATTTTCTTACATTTTTGGTTAAAATAGATTGTAATTAAATGTTTTCCTTAGAAAACATGAAGCGAAAGCCATCGATTGGTAAGAAAAGTCCATTTATAGTCACTCATGCCTTCGAAAGCCTTATTACCCGTTTAAAATGGTTTTATATTCTCATTATTGATTTTATGTTGAATTTTCTTACATTTTTGGTTGAAATAGATTGTAATTAAATGTTTGCCTTAGAAAACATGAAGCGAAAGCCATCGATTGGTAAGAAAAGTCTATTTATAGTCACTCATGCCTTCGAAAGCCTTATTACTCGCTTTAAACGCTTTTATAATCTCATTATTGATTTTAAGTTGAATTTTCTTACATTTTTGGTTGAAATAGATTATAATTGAATGTTTGCATAGGGAAACGTGAAGCGAAAGCCATCGATTGAGAATAAAAGTCCATTTATAGTCACTCATGCCTTCGAAAGCCTTATTACTCGCTTTAAATGCTTTTATAAGCTCATTATTGATTTTAAGTTGAATTTTCTTACATTTTTGGTTAAAACAGATTATAATTGAATGTTTTCCTGGGGAAACGTGAAGCGAAAGCCATCGATTGGGAAGAAAAGTCCATTTATAGTCGCTCATACCTTCGAAAGCCTTATTACCCGTTTAAAATGGTTTTATAATCTAATCATTGATTTTATGTTGAATTTTCTTACATTTTTGGTTAAAATAGATTGTAATTAAATGTTTGCCCTAGAAAACATGAAGCGAAAGCCATCGATTGGTAAGAAAAGTCCATTTATAGTCACTCATGCCTTCGAAAGCCTTATTACTCGCTTTAAACGTTTTTATAATCTCATTATTGATTTTAAGTTGAATTTTCTTACATTTTTGGTTGAAACAGATTATAATTGAATGTTTGCATAGGGAAACGTGAAGCGAAAGCCATCGATTGAGAAGAAAAGTCCATTTATAGTCACTCATGCCTTCAAAAGCCTTATTACTCGCTTTAAATGCTTTTATAATCTCATTGTTGATTTTAAGTTGAATTTTCTTACATTTTTTGTTGAAACAGATTATATTTGAATGTTTGTCTCGGGAAACGTGAAGCGAAAGCCATCGATTGGGAAGAAAAGTACATTTATAGGTACTCATACCTTCGAAAGCCTTATTACTCGCTTAAAATGGTTTTATAATCGCATTATTGATTTTAAGTTGAATTTTCTTATATTTTTGGTTAAAACAGATTATATTTGAATGTTTGCCTCGAGAAACATGAAGCAAAAGCCATCGATCGGTAAGAAAACTCCATTTATAGTCACTTATGCCTTCAAAAGCCTTATTACTCGCTTTAAACGCTTTTATAAGCTCATTATTGATTTTAAGTTGAATTTTCTTACATTTTTGGTTAAAACAAATTATAATTGAATGTTTTCCTGGGGAAACGTGAAGCGAAAGCCATCGATTGAGAAGAAAAGTCCATTTATAGTCGCTTATGCCTTCGAAAGCCTTATTACCCGTTTAAAATGGTTTTATAATCTAATTATTGATTTTATGTTGAATTTTCTTACATTTTTGGTTAAAATAGATTGTAATTAAATGTTTGCCCTAGAAAACATGAAGCGAAAGCCATCGATTGGTAAGAAAAGTACATTTATAGTCACTCATGCCTTCGAAAGCCTTATTACTCGCTTTAAACGATTTTATAATCTCATTATTGATTTTAAGTTGAATTTTCTTACATTTTTGGTTGAAACAGATTATAATTGAATGTTTGCATAGAGAAACGTGAAGCGAAAGCCATCGATTGAGAAGAAAAGTCCATTTATAGTCACTCATGCCTTCGAAAGCCTTATTACTCGCTTAAAATGGTTTTATAATCTCATTGTTGATTTTAAGTTGAATTTTCTTACATTTTTTGTTGAAACAGATTATATTTGAATGTTTGTCTCAGGAAACGTGAAGCGAAAGCCATCGATTGGGAAGAAAAGTACATTTATAGTCGCTCATGCCTTCGAAAGCCTTATTACCCGTTTAAAATGGTTTTATAATCTAATTATTGATTTTATGTTGAATTTTCTTACATTTTTGGTTAAAATAGATTGTAATTAAATGTTTGCCTTAGAAAACATGAAGCGAAAGCCATCGATTGGTATGAAAAGTCCATTTATAGTCACTCATGCCTTCGAAAGCCTTATTACTCGCTTTAAACGCTTTTATAATCTCATTATTGATTTTAAGTTGAATTTTCTTATATTTTTGGTTGAAATAGATTATAATTGAATGTTTGCATAGGGAAACGTGAAGCGAAAGCCATCGATTGAGAAGAAAAGTCCATTTATAGTCACTCATGCCTTCGAAAGCCTTATTACTCGCTTTAAATGCTTTTATAAGCTCATTATTGATTTTAAGTTGAATTTTCTTATATTTTTGGTTGAAATAGATTATAATTGAATGTTTGCATAGGGAAACGTGAAGCGAAAGCCATCGATTGAGAAGAAAAGTCCATTTATAGTCGCTCATGCCTTCGAAAGCCTTATTACCCGTTTAAAATGGTTTTATAATCTAATTATTGATTTTATGTTGAATTTTCTTACATTTTTGGTTAAAATAGATTGTAATTAAATGTTTGCCTTAGAAAACATGAAGCGAAAGCCATCGATTGGTAAGAAAAGTCCATTTATAGTCACTCATGCCTTCGAAAGCCTTATTACTCGCTTTAAACGCTTTTATAATCTCATTATTGATTTTAAGTTGAATTTTCTTATATTTTTGGTTGAAATAGACTATAATTGAATGTTTGCATAGGGAAACGTGAAGCGAAAGCCATCGATTGAGAAGAAAAGTCCATTTATAGTCACTCATGCCTTCGAAAGCCTTATTACTCGCTTTAAATGCTTTTATAAGCTCATTTTTTATTTTAAGTTGAATTTTCTTACATTTTTGGTTAAAACAGATTATAATTGAATGTTTGCCTTGGGAAACGTGAAGCGAAAGTCATCGATTGAGAAGAAAAGTCCATTTATAGTTACTCATGCCTTCGAAAGCCTTATTACTCGCTTTAAATGCTTTTATAAGCTCATTATTAATTTTAAGTTGAATTTTCTTACATTTTTGGTTAAAACAGATTATAATTGAATGTTTGCTTGGGGAAACGTGAAGCGAAAGCCATCGATTGGGAAGAAAAGTACATTTATAGTCACTCATGCCTTCGAAAGCCTTATTACTCGCTTTAAATGCTTTTATAAGCTCATTATTGATTTTAAGTTGAATTTTCTTACATTTTTGGTTAAAACAGATTATAATTGGTTGTTTGCCTCGGGAAACGTGAAGCGAAAGTCATCGATTGAGAAGAAAAGTCCATTTATAGTCGCTCATTCCTTCGAAAGTTTTATTACCCATTTAAAATGGTTTTATAATCTAATTATTGATTTTATGTTGAATTTTCTTACATTTTTGGTTCAAATAGATTGCAATTAAATGTTTTCCTTTGAAAACATGAAGCGAAAGCCATCGATTGGTAAGAAAAGTCCATTTATAGTCACTCATGCCTTCGAAAGCGTTATTACTCGCTTTAAACGATTTTATAATCTCATTATTGATTTTAAGTTGAATTTTCTTACATTTTTGGCTGAAACAGATTATAATTGAATGTTTGCATAGGGAAACGTGAAGCGAAAGCCATCGATTAGGAAGAAAAGTCCATTTATAGTCACTCATGCCTTCGAAAGCCTTATTACTCGCTTTAAATGCTTTTATAATCTCATTATTGATTTTAAGTTGAATTTTCTTACATTTTTGGTTGAAACAGATTATAATTGAATGTTTGCATAGGGAAACGTGAAGCGAAAGCCATCGATTGAGAAGAAAAGTCCATTTATAGTCACTCATGCCTTCGAAAGCCTTATTACTCGCTTTAAATGCTTTTATAATCTCATTGTAGATTTTAAGTTGAATTTTCTTACATTTTTTGTTGAAACAGTTTATATTTGAATGTTTGCCTCGAGAAACGTGAAGCGAAAGCCATCGATGGAGAAGAAAAGTCCATTTATAGTCACTCATGCCTTCGAAAGCCTTATTACTCACTTTAAATGCTTTTATAATCTCATTATTGATTTTAAGTTGAATTTTCTTACATTGTTGATTAAAACAGATTATAATTGAATGTTTGCCTCGAGAAACGTGAAGCGAAAGCCATCGATTGGGAAGAAAAGTCCATTTATAGTCACTCATGCCTTCGAAAGCCTTATTACTAGCTTTAAATGCTTTTATAAGCTCATTATTGATTTTAGGTTTAATTTTCTTACAGTTTTTGTTAAAACAGATTATAATTGAATGTTTGCCTTGGGAAACGTGAAGCGAAACCATCGATTGAGAAGAAAAGTCCATTTATAGTCACTTATGCCTTCGAAAGCCTTATTACTCGCTTTAAATGCTTTTATAAGCTCATTATTGATTTTATGTTGAATTTTCTTACATTTTTGGTTAAAATAGATTGTAATTAAATGTTTGCCTTAGAAAACATGAAGCGAAAGCCATCGATTGAGAAGAAAAGTCCATTTATAGTCGCTCATGCCTTCGAAAGCCTTATTACCCGTTTAAAATGGTTTTATAATCTCATTATTGATTTTATGTTGAATTTTCTTACATTTTTGGTTAAAATAGATTGTAATTAAATGTTTGCCTTAGAAAACATGAAGCGAAAGCCATCTATTGGTAACAAAAGTCCATTTATAGTCACTCATACCTTCGAAAGCCATATTACTCGCTTTAAACGCTTTTATAATCTCATTATTGATTTTAAGTTGAATTTTCTTACATTTGTGGTTGAAATAGATTATAATTGAATGTTTGCATAGGGAAACGTGAAGCGAAAGCCATCGATTGAGAAGAAAAGTCCATTAATAGTCACTCATGCCTTCGAAAGCCTTATTACTCGCTTTAAATGCTTTTATAAGCTCATTATTGATTTTAAGTTGAATTTTCTTACATTTTTGGTTAAAACAGATTATAATTTAATGTTTGCCTTGGGAAACGTGAAGCGAAACCATCGATTGAGAATAAAAGTTTATTTATAGTCACTCATGCCTTCGAAAGCCTTATTACTCGCTTTAAACGCTTTTATAAGCTCATTATTGATTTTATGTTGAATTTTCTTACATTTTTGGTTAAAATAGATTGTAATTAAATGTTTTCCTTAGAAAACATGAAGCGAAAGCCATCGATTGGTAAGAAAAGTCCATTTATAGTCACTCATGCCTTCGAAAGCCTTATTACCCGTTTAAAATGGTTTTATATTCTCATTAATGATTTTATGTTGAATTTTCTTACATTTTTGGTTGAAATAGATTGTAATTAAATGTTTGCCTTAGAAAACATGAAGCGAAAGCCATCGATTGGTAAGAAAAGTCTATTTATAGTCACTCATGCCTTCGAAAGCCTTATTACTCGCTTTAAACGCTTTTATAATCTCATTATTGATTTTAAGTTGAATTTTCTTACATTTTTGGTTGAAATAGATTATAATTGAATGTTTGCATAGGGAAACGTGAAGCGAAAGCCATCGATTGAGAATAAAAGTCCATTTATAGTCACTCATGCCTTCGAAAGCCTTATTACTCGCTTTAAATGCTTTTATAAGCTCATTATTGATTTTAAGTTGAATTTTCTTACATTTTTGGTTAAAACAGATTATAATTGAATGTTTTCCTGGGGAAACGTGAAGCGAAAGCCATCGATTGGGAAGAAAAGTCCATTTATAGTCGCTCATACCTTCGAAAGCCTTATTACCCGTTTAAAATGGTTTTATAATCTAATCATTGATTTTATGTTGAATTTTCTTACATTTTTGGTTAAAATAGATTGTAATTAAATGTTTGCCCTAGAAAACATGAAGCGAAAGCCATCGATTGGTAAGAAAAGTCCATTTATAGTCACTCATGCCTTCGAAAGCCTTATTACTCGCTTTAAACGTTTTTATAATCTCATTATTGATTTTAAGTTGAATTTTCTTACATTTTTGGTTGAAACAGATTATAATTGAATGTTTGCATAGGGAAACGTGAAGCGAAAGCCATCGATTGAGAAGAAAAGTCCATTTATAGTCACTCATGCCTTCAAAAGCCTTATTACTCGCTTTAAATGCTTTTATAATCTCATTGTTGATTTTAAGTTGAATTTTCTTACATTTTTTGTTGAAACAGATTATATTTGAATGTTTGTCTCGGGAAACGTGAAGCGAAAGCCATCGATTGGGAAGAAAAGTACATTTATAGGTACTCATACCTTCGAAAGCCTTATTACTCGCTTAAAATGGTTTTATAATCGCATTATTGATTTTAAGTTGAATTTTCTTATATTTTTGGTTAAAACAGATTATATTTGAATGTTTGCCTCGAGAAACATGAAGCAAAAGCCATCGATCGGTAAGAAAACTCCATTTATAGTCACTCATGCCTTCGAAAGCCTTATTACTCGCTTTAAACGCTTTTATAAGCTCATTATTGATTTTAAGTTGAATTTTCTTACATTTTTGGTTAAAACAAATTATAATTGAATGTTTTCCTGGGGAAACGTGAAGCGAAAGCCATCGATTGAGAAGAAAAGTCCATTTATAGTCGCTTATGCCTTCGAAAGCCTTATTACCCGTTTAAAATGGTTTTATAATCTAATTATTGATTTTATGTTGAATTTTCTTACATTTTTGGTTAAAATAGATTGTAATTAAATGTTTGCCCTAGAAAACATGAAGCGAAAGCCATCGATTGGTAAGAAAAGTACATTTATAGTCACTCATGCCTTCGAAAGCCTTATTACTCGCTTTAAACGATTTTATAATCTCATTATTGATTTTAAGTTGAATTTTCTTACATTTTTGGTTGAAACAGATTATAATTGAATGTTTGCATAGAGAAACGTGAAGCGAAAGCCATCGATTGAGAAGAAAAGTCCATTTATAGTCACTCATGCCTTCGAAAGCCTTATTACTCGCTTAAAAAGGTTTTATAATCTCATTGTTGATTTTAAGTTGAATTTTCTTACATTTTTTGTTGAAACAGATTATATTTGAATGTTTGTCTCAGGAAACGTGAAGCGAAAGCCATCGATTGGGAAGAAAAGTACATTTATAGTCGCTCATGCCTTCGAAAGCCTTATTACCCGTTTAAAATGGTTTTATAATCTAATTATTGATTTTATGTTGAATTTTCTTACATTTTTGGTTAAAATAGATTGTAATTAAATGTTTGCCTTAGAAAACATGAAGCGAAAGCCATCGATTGGTATGAAAAGTCCATTTATAGTCACTCATGCCTTCGAAAGCCTTATTACTCGCTTTAAACGCTTTTATAATCTCATTATTGATTTTAAGTTGAATTTTCTTATATTTTTGGTTGAAATAGATTATAATTGAATGTTTGCATAGGGAAACGTGAAGCGAAAGCCATCGATTGAGAAGAAAAGTCCATTTATAGTCACTCATGCCTTCGAAAGCCTTATTACTCGCTTTAAATGCTTTTATAAGCTCATTATTGATTTTAAGTTGAATTTTCTTATATTTTTGGTTGAAATAGATTATAATTGAATGTTTGCATAGGGAAACGTGAAGCGAAAGCCATCGATTGAGAAGAAAAGTCCATTTATAGTCGCTCATGCCTTCGAAAGCCTTATTACCCGTTTAAAATGGTTTTATAATCTAATTATTGATTTTATGTTGAATTTTCTTACATTTTTGGTTAAAATAGATTGTAATTAAATGTTTGCCTTAGAAAACATGAAGCGAAAGCCATCGATTGGTAAGAAAAGTCCATTTATAGTCACTCATGCCTTCGAAAGCCTTATTACTCGCTTTAAACGCTTTTATAATCTCATTATTGATTTTAAGTTGAATTTTCTTATATTTTTGGTTGAAATAGACTATAATTGAATGTTTGCATAGGGAAACGTGAAGCGAAAGCCATCGATTGAGAAGAAAAGTCCATTTATAGTCACTCATGCCTTCGAAAGCCTTATTACTCGCTTTAAATGCTTTTATAAGCTCATTTTTTATTTTAAGTTGAATTTTCTTACATTTTTGGTTAAAACAGATTATAATTGAATGTTTGCCTTGGGAAACGTGAAGCGAAAGTCATCGATTGAGAAGAAAAGTCCATTTATAGTTACTCATGCCTTCGAAAGCCTTATTACTCGCTTTAAATGCTTTTATAAGCTCATTATTAATTTTAAGTTGAATTTTCTTACATTTTTGGTTAAAACAGATTATAATTGAATGTTTGCTTGGGGAAACGTGAAGCGAAAGCCATCGATTGGGAAGAAAAGTACATTTATAGTCACTCATGCCTTCGAAAGCCTTATTACTCGCTTTAAATGCTTTTATAAGCTCATTATTGATTTTAAGTTGAATTTTCTTACATTTTTGGTTAAAACAGATTATAATTGGTTGTTTGCCTCGGGAAACGTGAAGCGAAAGCCATCGATTGAGAAGAAAAGTCCATTTATAGTCGCTCATTCCTTCGAAAGTTTTATTACCCATTTAAAATGGTTTTATAATCTAATTATTGATTTTATGTTGAATTTTCTTACATTTTTGGTTCAAATAGATTGCAATTAAATGTTTTCCTTTGAAAACATGAAGCGAAAGCCATCGATTGGTAAGAAAAGTCCATTTATAGTCACTCATGCCTTCGAAAGCGTTATTACTCGCTTTAAACGATTTTATAATCTCATTATTGATTTTAAGTTGAATTTTCTTACATTTTTGGCTGAAACAGATTATAATTGAATGTTTGCATAGGGAAACGTGAAGCGAAAGCCATCGATTAGGAAGAAAAGTCCATTTATAGTCACTCATGCCTTCGAAAGCCTTATTACTCGCTTTAAATGCTTTTATAATCTCATTATTGATTTTAAGTTGAATTTTCTTACATTTTTGGTTGAAACAGATTATAATTGAATGTTTGCATAGGGAAACGTGAAGCGAAAGCCATCGATTGAGAAGAAAAGTCCATTTATAGTCACTCATGCCTTCGAAAGCCTTATTACTCGCTTTAAATGCTTTTATAATCTCATTGTAGATTTTAAGTTGAATTTTCTTACATTTTTTGTTGAAACAGTTTATATTTGAATGTTTGCCTCGAGAAACGTGAAGCGAAAGCCATCGATGGAGAAGAAAAGTCCATTTATAGTCACTCATGCCTTCGAAAGCCTTATTACTCACTTTAAATGCTTTTATAATCTCATTATTGATTTTAAGTTGAATTTTCTTACATTGTTGATTAAAACAGATTATAATTGAATGTTTGCCTCGAGAAACGTGAAGCGAAAGCCATCGATTGGGAAGAAAAGTCCATTTATAGTCACTCATGCCTTCGAAAGCCTTATTACTAGCTTTAAATGCTTTTATAAGCTCATTATTGATTTTAGGTTTAATTTTCTTACAGTTTTTGTTAAAACAGATTATAATTGAATGTTTGCCTTGGGAAACGTGAAGCGAAACCATCGATTGAGAAGAAAAGTCCATTTATAGTCACTTATGCCTTCGAAAGCCTTATTACTCGCTTTAAATGCTTTTATAAGCTCATTATTGATTTTATGTTGAATTTTCTTACATTTTTGGTTAAAATAGATTGTAATTAAATGTTTGCCTTAGAAAACATGAAGCGAAAGCCATCGATTGAGAAGAAAAGTCCATTTATAGTCGCTCATGCCTTCGAAAGCCTTATTACCCGTTTAAAATGGTTTTATAATCTCATTATTGATTTTATGTTGAATTTTCTTACATTTTTGGTTAAAATAGATTGTAATTAAATGTTTGCCTTAGAAAACATGAAGCGAAAGCCATCTATTGGTAACAAAAGTCCATTTATAGTCACTCATACCTTCGAAAGCCATATTACTCGCTTTAAACGCTTTTATAATCTCATTATTGATTTTAAGTTGAATTTTCTTACATTTGTGGTTGAAATAGATTATAATTGAATGTTTGCATAGGGAAACGTGAAGCGAAAGCCATCGATTGAGAAGAAAAGTCCATTAATAGTCACTCATGCCTTCGAAAGCCTTATTACTCGCTTTAAATGCTTTTATAAGCTCATTATTGATTTTAAGTTGAATTTTCTTACATTTTTGGTTAAAACAGATTATAATTTAATGTTTGCCTTGGGAAACGTGAAGCGAAACCATCGATTGAGAATAAAAGTTTATTTATAGTCACTCATGCCTTCGAAAGCCTTATTACTCGCTTTAAACGCTTTTATAAGCTCATTATTGATTTTATGTTGAATTTTCTTACATTTTTGGTTAAAATAGATTGTAATTAAATGTTTTCCTTAGAAAACATGAAGCGAAAGCCATCGATTGGTAAGAAAAGTCCATTTATAGTCACTCATGCCTTCGAAAGCCTTATTACCCGTTTAAAATGGTTTTATATTCTCATTAATGATTTTATGTTGAATTTTCTTACATTTTTGGTTGAAATAGATTGTAATTAAATGTTTGCCTTAGAAAACATGAAGCGAAAGCCATCGATTGGTAAGAAAAGTCTATTTATAGTCACTCATGCCTTCGAAAGCCTTATTACTCGCTTTAAACGCTTTTATAATCTCATTATTGATTTTAAGTTGAATTTTCTTACATTTTTGGTTGAAATAGATTATAATTGAATGTTTGCATAGGGAAACGTGAAGCGAAAGCCATCGATTGAGAATAAAAGTCCATTTATAGTCACTCATGCCTTCGAAAGCCTTATTACTCGCTTTAAATGCTTTTATAAGCTCATTATTGATTTTAAGTTGAATTTTCTTACATTTTTGGTTAAAACAGATTATAATTGAATGTTTTCCTGGGGAAACGTGAAGCGAAAGCCATCGATTGGGAAGAAAAGTCCATTTATAGTCGCTCATACCTTCGAAAGCCTTATTACCCGTTTAAAATGGTTTTATAATCTAATCATTGATTTTATGTTGAATTTTCTTACATTTTTGGTTAAAATAGATTGTAATTAAATGTTTGCCCTAGAAAACATGAAGCGAAAGCCATCGATTGGTAAGAAAAGTCCATTTATAGTCACTCATGCCTTCGAAAGCCTTATTACTCGCTTTAAACGTTTTTATAATCTCATTATTGATTTTAAGTTGAATTTTCTTACATTTTTGGTTGAAACAGATTATAATTGAATGTTTGCATAGGGAAACGTGAAGCGAAAGCCATCGATTGAGAAGAAAAGTCCATTTATAGTCACTCATGCCTTCAAAAGCCTTATTACTCGCTTTAAATGCTTTTATAATCTCATTGTTGATTTTAAGTTGAATTTTCTTACATTTTTTGTTGAAACAGATTATATTTGAATGTTTGTCTCGGGAAACGTGAAGCGAAAGCCATCGATTGGGAAGAAAAGTACATTTATAGGTACTCATACCTTCGAAAGCCTTATTACTCGCTTAAAATGGTTTTATAATCGCATTATTGATTTTAAGTTGAATTTTCTTATATTTTTGGTTAAAACAGATTATATTTGAATGTTTGCCTCGAGAAACATGAAGCAAAAGCCATCGATCGGTAAGAAAACTCCATTTATAGTCACTCATGCCTTCGAAAGCCTTATTACTCGCTTTAAACGCTTTTATAAGCTCATTATTGATTTTAAGTTGAATTTTCTTACATTTTTGGTTAAAACAAATTATAATTGAATGTTTTCCTGGGGAAACGTGAAGCGAAAGCCATCGATTGAGAAGAAAAGTCCATTTATAGTCGCTTATGCCTTCGAAAGCCTTATTACCCGTTTAAAATGGTTTTATAATCTAATTATTGATTTTATGTTGAATTTTCTTACATTTTTGGTTAAAATAGATTGTAATTAAATGTTTGCCCTAGAAAACATGAAGCGAAAGCCATCGATTGGTAAGAAAAGTACATTTATAGTCACTCATGCCTTCGAAAGCCTTATTACTCGCTTTAAACGATTTTATAATCTCATTATTGATTTTAAGTTGAATTTTCTTACATTTTTGGTTGAAACAGATTATAATTGAATGTTTGCATAGAGAAACGTGAAGCGAAAGCCATCGATTGAGAAGAAAAGTCCATTTATAGTCACTCATGCCTTCGAAAGCCTTATTACTCGCTTAAAAAGGTTTTATAATCTCATTGTTGATTTTAAGTTGAATTTTCTTACATTTTTTGTTGAAACAGATTATATTTGAATGTTTGTCTCAGGAAACGTGAAGCGAAAGCCATCGATTGGGAAGAAAAGTACATTTATAGTCGCTCATGCCTTCGAAAGCCTTATTACCCGTTTAAAATGGTTTTATAATCTAATTATTGATTTTATGTTGAATTTTCTTACATTTTTGGTTAAAATAGATTGTAATTAAATGTTTGCCTTAGAAAACATGAAGCGAAAGCCATCGATTGGTATGAAAAGTCCATTTATAGTCACTCATGCCTTCGAAAGCCTTATTACTCGCTTTAAACGCTTTTATAATCTCATTATTGATTTTAAGTTGAATTTTCTTATATTTTTGGTTGAAATAGATTATAATTGAATGTTTGCATAGGGAAACGTGAAGCGAAAGCCATCGATTGAGAAGAAAAGTCCATTTATAGTCACTCATGCCTTCGAAAGCCTTATTACTCGCTTTAAATGCTTTTATAAGCTCATTATTGATTTTAAGTTGAATTTTCTTATATTTTTGGTTGAAATAGATTATAATTGAATGTTTGCATAGGGAAACGTGAAGCGAAAGCCATCGATTGAGAAGAAAAGTCCATTTATAGTCGCTCATGCCTTCGAAAGCCTTATTACCCGTTTAAAATGGTTTTATAATCTAATTATTGATTTTATGTTGAATTTTCTTACATTTTTGGTTAAAATAGATTGTAATTAAATGTTTGCCTTAGAAAACATGAAGCGAAAGCCATCGATTGGTAAGAAAAGTCCATTTATAGTCACTCATGCCTTCGAAAGCCTTATTACTCGCTTTAAACGCTTTTATAATCTCATTATTGATTTTAAGTTGAATTTTCTTATATTTTTGGTTGAAATAGATTATAATTGAATGTTTGCATAGGGAAACGTGAAGCGAAAGCCATCGATTGAGAAGAAAAGTCCATTTATAGTCACTCATGCCTTCGAAAGCCTTATTACTCGCTTTAAATGCTTTTATAAGCTCATTATTGATTTTAAGTTGAATTTTCTTACATTTTTGGTTAAAACAGATTATAATTGAATGTTTGCCTTGGGAAACGTGAAGCGAAAGCCATCGATTGAGAAGAAAAGTCCATTTATAGTTACTCATGCCTTCGAAAGCCTTATTACTCGCTTTAAATGCTTTTATAAGCTCATTATTGATTTTAAGTTGAATTTTCTTACATTTTTGGTTAAAACAGATTATAATTGAATGTTTGCCTGGGGAAACGTGAAGCGAAAGCCATCGATTGGGAAGAAAAGTACATTTATAGTCACTCATGCCTTCGAAAGCCTTATTACTCGCTTTAAATGCTTTTATAAGCTCATTATTATTTTAAGTTGAATTTTCTTACATTTTTGGTTAAAACAGATTATATTTGAATGTTTGCTTGGGGAAACGTGAAGCGAAAGCCATCGATTGAGAAGAAAAGTACATTTATAGTCACTCATACCTTCGAAAGCCTTATTACTCGCTTAAAATGGTTTTATAATCGCATTATTGATTTTAAGTTTAATTTTCTTATATTTTTGGTTAAAACAGATTATATTTGAATGTTTGCCTCGAGAAACATGAAGCAAAAGCCATCGATCGATAAGAAAAGTCCAGTTATAGTCACTCATGCCTTCGAAAGCCTTATTACTCGTTTTAAGTGCTTTTATAATCTCATTATTGATTTTAAGTTGAATTTTCTTACAGTTTTTGTTAAAACAGATTATAATTGAATGTTTGCCTCGAGAAACGTGAAGCGAAAGCCATCGATTTTAGAAGAAAAGTCTATTTATAGTCGCTAATGCCTTTGAAAGCCTTATTACCTGTTTAAAATGGTTTTATAATCTAATTATTGATTTTATGTTGAATTTTCTTACATTTTTGGTTAAAATAGATTGTAATTAAATGTTTGCCTTAGAAAACATGAAGCGAAAGCCATCGATTGGTAAGAAAAGTCCATTTATAGTCACTCATGCCTTCGAAAGCCTTATTACTCGCTTTAAACGCTTTTATAATCTCATTATTGATTTTAAGTTGAATTTTCTTACATTTTTGGTTGAAACAGATTATAATTGAATGTTTGCATAGAGAAACGTGAAGCGAAAGCCATCGATTGAGAAGAAAAGTCCATTTATAGTCACTCATGCCTTCGAAAGCCTTATTACTCGCTTAAAAAGGTTTTATAATCTCATTGTTGATTTTAAGTTGAATTTTCTTACATTTTTTGTTGAAACAGATTATATTTGAATGTTTGTCTCAGGAAACGTGAAGCGAAAGCCATCGATTGGGAAGAAAAGTACATTTATAGTCGCTCATGCCTTCGAAAGCCTTATTACCCGTTTAAAATGGTTTTATAATCTAATTATTGATTTTATGTTGAATTTTCTTACATTTTTGGTTAAAATAGATTGTAATTAAATGTTTGCCTTAGAAAACATGAAGCGAAAGCCATCGATTGGTATGAAAAGTCCATTTATAGTCACTCATGCCTTCGAAAGCCTTATTACTCGCTTTAAACGCTTTTATAATCTCATTATTGATTTTAAGTTGAATTTTCTTATATTTTTGGTTGAAATAGATTATAATTGAATGTTTGCATAGGGAAACGTGAAGCGAAAGCCATCGATTGAGAAGAAAAGTCCATTTATAGTCACTCATGCCTTCGAAAGCCTTATTACTCGCTTTAAATGCTTTTATAAGCTCATTATTGATTTTAAGTTGAATTTTCTTATATTTTTGGTTGAAATAGATTATAATTGAATGTTTGCATAGGGAAACGTGAAGCGAAAGCCATCGATTGAGAAGAAAAGTCCATTTATAGTCGCTCATGCCTTCGAAAGCCTTATTACCCGTTTAAAATGGTTTTATAATCTAATTATTGATTTTATGTTGAATTTTCTTACATTTTTGGTTAAAATAGATTGTAATTAAATGTTTGCCTTAGAAAACATGAAGCGAAAGCCATCGATTGGTAAGAAAAGTCCATTTATAGTCACTCATGCCTTCGAAAGCCTTATTACTCGCTTTAAACGCTTTTATAATCTCATTATTGATTTTAAGTTGAATTTTCTTATATTTTTGGTTGAAATAGATTATAATTGAATGTTTGCATAGGGAAACGTGAAGCGAAAGCCATCGATTGAGAAGAAAAGTCCATTTATAGTCACTCATGCCTTCGAAAGCCTTATTACTCGCTTTAAATGCTTTTATAAGCTCATTATTGATTTTAAGTTGAATTTTCTTACATTTTTGGTTAAAACAGATTATAATTGAATGTTTGCCTTGGGAAACGTGAAGCGAAAGCCATCGATTGAGAAGAAAAGTCCATTTATAGTTACTCATGCCTTCGAAAGCCTTATTACTCGCTTTAAATGCTTTTATAAGCTCATTATTGATTTTAAGTTGAATTTTCTTACATTTTTGGTTAAAACAGATTATAATTGAATGTTTGCCTGGGGAAACGTGAAGCGAAAGCCATCGATTGGGAAGAACAGTACATTTATAGTCACTCATGCCTTCGAAAGCCTTATTACTCGCTTTAAATGCTTTTATAAGCTCATTATTATTTTAAGTTGAATTTTCTTACATTTTTGGTTAAAACAGATTATATTTGAATGTTTGCTTGGGGAAACGTGAAGCGAAAGCCATCGATTGAGAAGAAAAGTACATTTATAGTCACTCATACCTTCGAAAGCCTTATTACTCGCTTAAAATGGTTTTATAATCGCATTATTGATTTTAAGTTGAATTTTCTTATATTTTTGGTTAAAACAGATTATATTTGAATGTTTGCCTCGAGAAACATGAAGCAAAAGCCATCGATCGATAAGAAAAGTCCAGTTATAGTCACTCATGCCTTCGAAAGCCTTATTACTCGTTTTAAGTGCTTTTATAATCTCATTATTGATTTTAAGTTGAATTTTCTTACAGTTTTTGTTAAAACAGATTATAATTGAATGTTTGCCTCGAGAAACGTGAAGCGAAAGCCATCGATTTGAGAAGAAAAGTCTATTTATAGTCGCTAATGCCTTCGAAAGCCTTATTACCTGTTTAAAATGGTTTTATAATCTAATTATTGATTTTATGTTGAATTTTCTTACATTTTTGGTTAAAATAGATTGTAATTAAATGTTTGCCTTAGAAAACATGAAGCGAAAGCCATCGATTGGTAAGAAAAGTCCATTTATAGTCACTCATGCCTTCGAAAGCCTTATTACTCGCTTTAAACGCTTTTATAATCTCATTATTGATTTTAAGTTGAATTTTCTTATATTTTTGGTTGAAATAGATTATAATTGAATGTTTGCATAGGGAAACGTGAAGCGAAAGCCATCGATTGAGAAGAAAAGTCCATTTATAGTCACTCATGCCTTCGAAAGCCTTATTACTCGCTTTAAATGCTTTTATAAGCTCATTATTGATTTTAAGTTGAATTTTCTTATATTTTTGGTTGAAATAGATTATAATTGAATGTTTGCATAGGGAAACGTGAAGCGAAAGCCATCGATTGAGAAGAAAAGTCCATTTATAGTCACTCATGCCTTCGAAAGCCTTATTACTCGCTTTAAATGCTTTTATAAGCTCATTATTGATTTTAAGTTGAATTTTCTTACATTTTTGGTTAAAACAGATTATAATTGAATGTTTACCTCGAGAAACGTGAAGCGAAAGCCATCGATTGAGAAGAAAAGTCCATTTATAATCGCTCATGCCTTCGAAAGCCTTATTACCCGTTTAAAATGGTTTTATAATCTAATTATTGATTTTATGTTGAATTTTCTTACATTTTTGGTTAAAATAGATTGTAATTAAATGTTTGCCTAAGAAAACATGAAGCGAAAGCCATCGATTGGTAAGAAAAGTCCATTTATAGTCACTAATGCCTTCGAAAGCCTTATTACTCGCTTTAAACGCTTTTATAATCTCATTATTGATTTTAATTTGAATTTTCTTATATTTTTGGTTGAAATAGATTATAATTGATTGTTTGCATAGGGAAACGTGAAGCGAAAGCCATCGATTGAGAAGAAAAGTCCATTTATAGTCACTCATGCCTTCGAAAGACTTATTACTCGCTTAAAATGGTTTTATAATCGCATTATTGATTTTAAGTTGAATTTTCTTATATTTTTGGTTAAAAGAGATTATATTTGAATGTTTGCCTCGAGAAACATGAAGCAAAAGCCATCGATCGATTAGAAAAGTCTATTTATAGTCACTCATGCCTTCGAAAGCCTTATTACTCGCTTTAAACGCTTTTATATTCTCATTATTGATTTTAAGTTGAATTTTCTTATATTTTTGGTTGAAATAGATTATAATTGAATGTTTGCATAGGGAAACGTGAAGCGAAAGCCATCGATTGAGAAGAAAAGTCCATTTATAGTCACTCATGCCTTCGAAAGCCTTATTACTCGCTTTAAATGCTTTTATAAGCTCGTTATTGATTTTAAGTTGAATTTTCTTACATTTTTGGTTAAAACAGATTATAATTGAATGTTTGCATAGGGAAACGTGAAGCGAAAGCCATCGATTGGGAAGAAAAGTCCATTTATAGTCACTCATGCCTTCGAAACCTTATTACTCGCTTTAAATGCTTTTATAAGCTCATTATTGATTTTAAGTTGAATTTTCTTACATTTTTGGTTAAAACAGATTATAATTGATTGTTTGCTTCGGGAAACGTGAAGCGAAAGCCATCGATTGAGAAGAAAAGTCCATTTATAGTCGCTCATTCCTTCGAAAGTTTTATTACCCATTTAAAATGGTTTTATAATCTAATTATTAATTTTATGTTGAATTTTCTTACATTTTTGGTTCAAATAGATTGCAATTAAATGTTTTCCTTTGAAAACATGAAGCGAAAGCCATCGATTGGTAAGAAAAGTCCATTTATAGTCACTCATGCCTTCGAAAGCCTTATTACTCGCTTTAAACGATTTTATAATCTCATTATTGATTTTAAGTTGAATTTTCTTACATTTTTGGTTGAAACAGATTATAATTGAATGTTTGCATAGGGAAACGTGAAGCGAAAGCCATCGATTAGGAAAAAAAGTCCATTTATAGTCACTCAGGCCTTCGAAAGCCTTATTACTCGCTTTAAATGCTTTTATAATCTCATTATTGATTTTAAGTTGAATTTTCTTACATTTTTGGTTGAAACAGATTATAATTGATTGTTTGCATAGGGAAACGTGAAGCGAAAGCCATCGATTGAGAAGAAAAGTCCATTTATAGTCACTCATGCCTTCGAAAGCCTTATTACTCGCTTTAAATGCTTTTATAATCTCATTGTAGATTTTAAGTTGAATTTTCTTACATTTTTTGTTGAAACAGTTTATATTTGAATGTTTGCCTCGAGAAACGTGAAGCGAAAGCCATCGATTGAGAAGAAAAGTCCATTTATAGTCACTCATGCCTTCGAAAGCCTTATTACTCACTTTAAATGCTTTTATAATCTCATTATTGATTTTAAGTTGAATTTTCTTACATTGTTGATTAAAACAGATTATAATTGAATGTTTGCCTCGAGAAACGTGAAGCGAAAGCCATCGATTGGGAAGAAAAGTACATTTATAGTCACTCATACCTTCGAAAGCCTTATTACTCGCTTAAAATGGTTTTATAATCGCATTATTGATTTTAAGTTGAATTTTCTTATATTTTTGGTTAAAACAGATTATATTTCAATGTTTGCCTCGAGAAACATGAAGCAAAAGCCATCGATCGATAAGAGAAGTCCATTTATAGTCACTCATGCCTTCGAAAGCCTTATTAATCGTTTTAAATGCTTTTATAATCTCATTATTGATTTTAAGTTGAATTTTCTTACATTTTTGGTTAAAACAGATTATAATTGAATGTTTGCCTCGAGAAACGTGAAGCGAAAGCCATCGATTAGAGAAGAAAAGTCCATTTATAGTCGCTCATGCCTTCGAAAGCCTTATTACCAGTTTGAAATGGTTTTATAATCTAATTATTGATTTTATGTTGAATTTTCTTACATTTTTGGTTAAAATAGATTGTAATTAAGTGTTTGCCCTAGAAAACATGAAGCGAAAGCCATCGATTGGTAAGAAAAGTCCATTTATAGTCACCCATGCGTTCGAAAGCCTTATTACTCGCTTTAAACGCTTTTATAATCTCAGTATTGATTTTAAGTTGAATTTTCTTACATTTTTGGTTGAAACAGATTATAATTGAATGTTTGCATAGGGAAACGTGAAGCAAAAGCCATCGATTGAGAAGAAAAGAAGAAAAGTCCATTTATAGTCACTCATGCCTTCGAAAGCCTTATTACTAGCTTTAAATGCTTTTATAAGCTCATTATTGATTTTAGGTTTAATTTTCTTACATTTTTGGTTAAAACAGATTATAATTGAATGTTTGCCTTGGGAAACGTGAAGCGAAACCATCGATTGAGAAGAAAAGTCCATTTATAGTCACTCATGCCTTCGAAAGCCTTATTACTCGCTTTAAATGCTTTTATAAGCTCATTATTGATTTTATATTGAATTTTCTTACATTTTTGGTTAAAATAGATTGTAATTAAATGTTTGCCTTAGAAAACATGAAGCGAAAGCCATCGATTGAGAAGAAAAGTCCATTTATAGTCGCTCATGCCTTCGAAAGCCTTATTACCCGTTTAAAATGGTTTTATAATCTCATTATTGATTTTATGTTGAATTTTCTTACATTTTTGGTTAAAATAGATTGTAATTAAATGTTTGCCTTAGAAAACATGAAGCGAAAGCCATCTATTGGTAACAAAAGTCCATTTATAATCACTCATACCTTCGAAAGCCATATTACTCGCTTTAAACGCTTTTATAATCTCATTATTGATTTTAAGTTGAATTTTCTTACATTTGTGGTTGAAATAGATTATAATTGAATGTTTGCATAGGGAAACATGAAGCGAAAGCCATCGATTGAGAAGAAAAGTCCATTAATAGTCACTCATGCCTTCGAAAGCCTTATTACTCGCTTTAAATGCTTTTATAAGCTCATTATTGATTTTAAGTTGAATTTTCTTACATTTTTGGTTAAAACAGATTATAATTTAATGTTTGCCTCGAGAAACGTGAAGCGAAAGCCATCGATTGAGAAGAAAAGTCCATTTATAATCGCTCATGCCTTCGAAAGCCTTATTACCCGTTTAAAATGGTTTTATAATCTAATTATTGATTTTATGTTGAATTTTCTTACATTTTTGGTTAAAATAGATTGTAATTAAATGTTTGCCTTAGAAAACATGAAGCGAAAGCCATCGATTGGTAAGAAAAGTCCATTTATAGTCACTCATGCCTTCGAAAGCCTTATTACTTGCTTTAAACGCTTTTATAATCTCATTATTGATTTTAAGTTGAATTTTCTTACATTTTTGGTTGAAACAGATTATAATTGAATGTTTGCATAGGGAAACGTGAAGCGAAACCATCGATTGAGAAGAAAAGTTTATTTATAGTCATTCATGCCTTCGAAAGCCTTATTACTCGCTTTAAACGCTTTTATAAGCTCATTATTGATTTTATGTTGAATTTTCTTACATTTTTGGTTAAAATAGATTGTAATTAAATGTTTGCCTTAGAAAACATGAAGCGAAAGCCATCGATTGGTAAGAAAAGTCCATTTATAGTCACTCATGCCTTCGAAAGCCTTATTACCCATTTAAAATGGTTTTATATTCTCATTATTGATTTTATGTTGAATTTTCTTACATTTTTGGTTGAAATAGATTGTAATTAAATGTTTGCCTTAGAAAACATGAAGCGAAAGCCATCGATTGGTAAGAAAAGTCTATTTATAGTCACTCATACCTTCGAAAGCCTTATTACTCGCTTTAAACGCTTTTATAATCTCATTATTGATTTTAAGTTGAATTTTCTTACATTTTTGGTTGAAATAGATTATAATTGAATGTTTGCATAGGGAAACGTGAAGCGAAAGCCATCGATTGAGAATAAAAGTCCACTTATAGTCACTCATGCCTTCGAAAGCCTTATTACTCGCTTTAAATGCTTTTATAAGCTCATTATTGATTTTAAGTTGAATTTTCTTACATTTTTGGTTAAAAAAGATTATAATTGAATGTTTTCTTGGGGAAATGTGAAGCGAAAGCCATCGATTGAGAAGAAAAGTCCATTTATAGTCGCTCATGCCTTCGAAAGCCTTATTACCCGTTTAAAATGGTTTTATAATCTAATAATTGATTTTATGTTGAATTTTCTTACATTTTTGGTTAAAATAGATTGTAATTAAATGTTTGCCCTAGAAAACATGAAGCGAAAGCCATCGATTGGTAAGAAAAGTCCATTTATAGTCACTCATGCCTTCGAAAGCCTTATTACTCGCTTTAAACGTTTTTATAATCTCATTATTGATTTTAAGTTGAATTTTCTTACATTTTTGGTTGAAACAGATTATAATTGAATGTTTGCATAGGGAAACGTGAAGCGAAAGCCATCGATTGAGAAGAAAAGTCCATTTATAGTCACTCATGCCTTCGAAAGCCTTATTACTCGCTTTAAATGCTTTTATAATCTCATTGTTGATTTTAAGTTGAATTGTCTTACATTTTTTGTTGAAACAGATTATATTTGAATGTTTGTCTCGGGAAACGTGAAGCGAAAGCCATCGATTGGGAAGAAAAGTACATTTATAGGTACTCATACCTTCGAAAGCCTTATTACTCGCTTAAAATGGTTTTATAATCGCATTATTGATTTTAAGTTGAATTTTCTTATATTTTTGGTTAAAACAGATTATATTTGAATGTTTGCCTCGAGAAACATGAAGCAAAAGCCATCGATCGATAAGAAAACTCCATTTATAGTCACTCATGCCTTCGAAAGACTTATTACTCGCTTTAAACGCTTTTATAAGCTCATTATTGATTTTAAGTTGAATTTTCTTACATTTTTGGTTAAAACAGATTATAATTGAATGTTTTCCTGGGGAAACGTGAAGCGAAAGCCATCGATTGAGAAGAAAAGTCCATTTATAGTCGCTTATGCCTTCGAAAGCCTTATTACCCGTTTAAAATGGTTTTATAATCTCATTATTGATTTTATGTTGAATTTTCTTACATTTTTGGTTAAAATAGATTGTAATTAAATGTTTGCCCTAGAAAACATGAAGCGAAAGCCATCGATTGGTAAGAAAAGTCCATTTATAGTCACTCATGCCTTCGAAAGCCTTATTACTCGCTTTAAACGATTTTATAATCTCATTATTGATTTTAAGTTGAATTTTCTTACATTTTTGGTTGAAACAGATTATAATTGAATGTTTGCATAGAGAAACGTGAAGCGAAAGCCATCGATTGAGAAGAAAAGTCCATTTATAGTCACTCATGCCTTCGAAAGCCTTATTACTCGCTTTAAATGCTTTTATAATCTCATTGTTGATTTTAAGTTGAATTTTCTTACATTTTTTGTTGAAACAGATTATATTTGAATGTTTGTCTCGGGAAACGTGAAGCGAAAGCCATCGATTGGGAAGAAAAGTACATTTATAGTCACTCATACCTTCGAAAGCCTTATTACTCGCTTAAAATGGTTTTATAATCGCATTATTGATTTTAAGTTGAATTTTCTTATATTTTTGGTTAAAACAGATTATATTTGAATGTTTGCCTCGAGAAACATGAAGCAAAAGCCATCGATCGATAAGAAAACTCCATTTATAGTCACTAATGCCTTCGAAAGCCTTATTACTCGCTTTAAACGCTTTTATATTCTCATTATTGATTTTAAGTTGAATTTTCTTATATTTTTGGTTGAAATAGATTATAATTGAATGTTTGTCTAGGGAAACGTGAAGCGAAAGCCATCGATTGAGAAGAAAAGTCCATTTATAGTCACTCATGCCTTCGAAAGCCTTATTACTCGCTTTAAATGCTTTTATAAGCTCATTATTGATTTTAAGTTGAATTTTCTTACATTTTTGGTTAAAATAGATTATAATTGAATGTTTGCCATGGGAAACGTGAAACGAAAGCCATCGATTGAGAAGAAAAGTCCATTTATAGTCGCTCATGGCTTCGAAAGCCTTATTGCTCGCTTAAAATGGTTTTATAATCGCATTATTGATTTTAGGTTGAATTTTCTTATATTTTTGGTTAAAACAGATTATATTTGAATGTTTGCCTCGAGAAACATGAAGCAAAAGCCATCGATCGATAAGAAAAGTCCATTTATAGTCACTCATGCCTTCGAAAGCCTTATTACTCGCTTTAAACGCTTTTATAATCTCATTATTGATTTTAAGTTGAATTTTCTTATATTTTTGGTTGAAATAGATTATAATTGAATGTTTGCATAGGGAAACGTGAAGCGAAAGCCATCGATTGAGAAGAAAAGTCCATTTATAGTCACTCATGCCTTCGAAAGCCTTATTACTCGCTTTAAACGCTTTTATATTCTCATTATTGATTTTAATTTGAATTTTCTTATATTTTTGGTTGAAATAGATTATAATTGAATGTTTGCATAGGGAAACGTGCAGCGAAAGCCATCGATTGAGAAGAAAAGTCCATTTATAGTCGCTCATGCCTTCGAAAGCCTTATTACCCGTTTAAAATGGTTTTATAATCTAATTATTGATTTTATGTTGAATTTTCTTACATTTTTGGTTAAAATAGATTGTAATTAAATGTTTTCCCTAGAAAACATGAAGCGAAAGCAATCGATTGGTAAGAAAAGTCCATTTATAGTCACTCATGCCTTCGAAAGCCTTATTACTCGCTTTAAACGATTTTATAATCTCATTATTGATTTTAAGTTGAATTTTCTTACATTTTTGGTTGAAACAGATTATAATTGAATGTTTGCATAGGGAAACGTGAAGCGAAAGCCATCGATTGAGAAGAAAAGTCCATTTATAGTCACTCATGCCTTCGAAAGCCTTATTACTCGCTTTAAATGCTTTTATAATCTCATTGTTGATTTTAAGTTGAATTTTCTTACATTTTTTGTTGAAACAGATTATATTTGAATGTTTGTCTCGAGAAACGTGAAGCGAAAGCCATCGATTGGGAAGAAAAGTACATTTATAGTCACTCATACTTTCGAAAGCCTTATTACTCGCTTAAAATGGTTTTATAATCGCATTATTAATTTTAAGTTGAATTTTCTTGTATTTTTGGTTAAAACAGATTATATTTGAATGTTTGCGTCGAGAAACATGAAGCAAAAGCCATCGATCGATAAGAAAACTCCATTTATAGTCACTAATGCCTTCGAAAGCCTTATTACTCGCTTTAAACGCTTTTATATTCTCATTATTGATTTTAAGTTGAATTTTCTTATATTTTTGGTTGAAATAGATTATAATTGAATGTTTGCATAGGGAAACGTGAAGCGAAAGCCATCGATTGAGAAGAAAAGTCCATTTATAGTCGCTCATGCCTTTGAAAGCCTTATTACCCGTTTAAAATGGTTTTATAATCTAATTATTGATTTTATGTTGAATTTTCTTACATTTTTGGTTAAAATAGATTGTAATTAAATGTTTGCCCTAGAAAACATGAAGCGAAAGCCATCGATTGGTAAGAAAAGTCCATTTATAGTCACTCATGCCTTCGAAAGCCTTATTACTCGCTTTAAACGATTTTATAATCTCATTATTGATTTTAAGTTGAATTTTCTTACATTTTTGGTTGAAACAGATTATAATTGAATGTTTGCATAGGGAAACATGAAGCGAAAGCCATCGATTGAGAAGAAAAGTCCATTTATAGTCACTCATGCCTTCGAAAGCCTTATTACTCGCTTTAAATGCTTTTATAATCTCATTGTTGATTTTAAGTTGAATTTTCTTACATTTTTTGTTGAAACAGATTATATTTGAATGTTTGTCTCGAGAAACGTGAAGCGAAAGCCATCGATTGGGAAGAAAAATACATTTATAGTCACTCATACCTTCGAAAGCCTTATTACTCGCTTAAAATGGTTTTATAATCGCATTATTGATTTTAAGTTGAATTTTCTTATATTTTTGGTTAAAACAGATTATATTTGAATGTTTGCCTCGAGAAACATGAAGCAAAAGCCATCGATCGATAAGAAAACTCCATTTATAGTCACTCATGCCTTCGAAAGCCTTATTACTCGCTTTAAACGCTTTTATATTCTCATTATTGATTTTAAGTTGAATTTTCTTATATTTTTGGTTGAAATAGATTATAATTGAATGTTTGCATAGGGAAACGTGAAGCGAAAGCCATCGATTGAGAAGAAAAGTCCATTTATAGTCACTCATGCCTTCGAAAGCCTTATTACTCGCTTTAAATGCTTTTATAAGCTCATTATTGATTTTAAGTTGAATTTTCTTACATTTTTGGTTAAAATAGATTATAATTGAATGTTTGCCACGGGAAACGTGAAACGAAAGCCATCGATTGAGAAGAAAAGTCCATTTATAGTCGCTCATGGCTTCGAAAGCCTTATTGCTCGCTTAAAATGGTTTTATAATCGCATTATTGATTTTAGGTTGAATTTTCTTATATTTTTGGTTAAAACAGATTATATTTGAATGTTTGCCTCGAGAAACATGAAGCAAAAGCCATCGATCGATAAGAAAAGTCCATTTATAGTCACTCATGCCTTCGAAAGCCTTATTACTCGTTTTAAATGCTTTTATAATCTCATTATTGATTTTAGGTTGAATTTTCCTACATTTTTGGTTAAAACAGATTATAATTGAATGTTTGCCTCGGGAAACGTGAAGCGAAAGCCATCGATTGAGAAGAAAAGTCCATTTATAGTCGCTCATGCCTTCGAAAGCCTTATTACCCGTTTAAAATGGTTTTATAATCTAATTATTGATTTTATGTTGAATTTTCTTACATTTTTGGTTAAAATAGATTGTAATTAAATGTTTGCCATAGAAAACATGAAGCGAAAGCCATCGATTGTTAAGAAAAGTCCATTTATAGTCACTCATGCCTTCGAAAGCCTTATTACTCGCTTTAAACGCTTTTATAATCTCATTATTGATTTTAAGTTGAATTTTCTTATATTTTTGGTTGAAATAGATTATAATTGAATGTTTGCATAGGGAAACGTGAAGCGAAAGCCATCGATTGAGAAGAAAAGTCCATTTATAGTCACTCATGCCTTCGAAAGCCTTATTACTCGCTTTAAATGCTTTTATAAGCTAATTATTGATTTTAAGTTGAATTTTCTTACATTTTTGGTTAAAACAGATTATAATTGAATGTTTGCCTTGGGAAACGTGAAGCGAAAGCCATCGATTGAGAAGAAAAGTCCATTTATAGTTACTCATGCCTTCGAAAGCCTTATTACTCGCTTTAAATGCTTTTATAAGCTCATTATTGATTTTAAGTTGAATTTTCTTACATTTTTGGTTAAAACAGATTATAATTGAATGTTTGCCTGGAGAAACGTGAAGCGAAAGCCATCGATTGGGAAGAAAAGTACATTTATAGTTACTCATGCCTTCGAAAGCCTTATTACTCGCTTTAAATGCTTTTATAAGCTCATTATTGATTTTAAGTTGAATTTTCTTACATTTTTGGTTAAAACAGATTATATTTGAATGTTTGCCTGGGGAAATGTGAAGCGAAAGCCATCGATTGGGAAGAAAAGTACATTTATAGTCACTCATACCTTCGAAAGCCTTATTACTCGCTTAAAATGGTTTTATAATCGCATTATTGATTTTAAGTTGAATTTTCTTATATTTTTGGTTAAAACAGATTATATTTGAATGTTTGCCTCGAGAAACATCAAGCAAAAGCCATCGATCGATAAGAAAAGTCCAGTTATAGTCACTCATGCCTTCGAAAGCCTTATTACTCGTTTTAAATGCTTTTATAATCTCATTATTGATTTTAAGTTGAATTTTCTTACATTTTTGGTTAAAACAGATTATAATTGAATGTTTGCCTCGGGAAACGTGAAGCGAAAGCCATCGATTTGAGAAGAAAAGTCCATTTATAGTCGCTCATGCCTTCGAAAGCCTTATTACCCGTTTAAAATGGTTTTATAATCTAATTATTGATTTTATGTTGAATTTTCTTACATTTTTGGTTAAAATAGATTGTAATTAAATGTTTGCCATAGAAAACATGAAGCGAAAGCCATCGATTGGTAAGAAAAGTCCATTTATAGTCACTCATGCCTTCGAAAGCCTTATTACTCGCTTTAAATGCTTTTATAATCTCATTATTGATTTTAGGTTGAATTTTCTTACATTTTTGGTTAAAACAGATTATAATTGAATGTTTGCCTGGGGAAACGTGAAGCGAAAGCCATCGATTGGGAAGAAAAGTACATTTATAGTCACTCATGCCTTCGAAAGCCTTATTACTCGCTTTAAATGCTTTTATAAGCTCATTATTGATTTTAGGTTGAATTTTCTTACATTTTTGGTTAAAACAGATTATAATTGAATGTTTGCCTTGGGAAACGTGAAGCGAAACCATCGATTGAGAAGAAAAGTCCATTTATAGTCACTCATGCCTTCGAAAGCCTTATTACTCGCTTTAAATGCTTTTATAAGCTCATTATTGATTTTATGTTGAATTTTCTTACATTTTTGGTTAAAATAGATTGTAATTAAATGTTTGCCCTAGAAAACATGAAGCGAAAGCCATCGATTGGTAAGAAAAGTCCATTTATAGTCACTCATGCCTTCGAAAGCCTTATTACTCGCTTTAAACGATTTTATAATCTCATTATTGATTTTAAGTTGAATTTTCTTACATTTTTGGTTGAAACAGATTATAATTGAATGTTTGCATAGGGAAACGTGAAGCGAAAGCCATCGATTGAGAAGAAAAGTCCATTTATAGTCACTCATGCCTTCGAAAGCCTTATTACTCGCTTTAAATGCTTTTATAATCTCATTGTTGATTTTAAGTTGAATTTTCTTACATTTTTTGTTGAAACAGATTATATTTGAATGTTTGTCTCGAGAAACGTGAAGCGAAAGCCATCGATTGGGAAGAAAAGTACATTTATAGTCACTCATACCTTCGAAAGCCTTATTACTCGCTTAAAATGGTTTTATAATCGCATTATTGATTTTAAGTTGAATTTTCTTACATTTTTGGTTAAAATAGATTGTAATTAAATGTTTGCCATAGAAAACATGAAGCGAAAGCCATCGATTGGGAAGAAAAGTACATTTATAGTCACTCATACTTTCGAAAGCCTTATTACTCGCTTAAAATGGTTTTATAATCGCATTATTGATTTTAAGTTGAATTTTCTTGTATTTTTGGTTAAAACAGATTATATTTGAATGTTTGCCTCGAGAAACAAGAAGCAAAAGCCATCGATCGATAAGAAAACTCCATTTATAGTCACTAATGCCTTCGAAAGCCTTATTACTCGCTTTAAACGCTTTTATATTCTCATTATTGATTTTAAGTTGAATTTTCTTATATTTTTGGTTGAAATAGATTATAATTGAATGTTTGCATAGGGAAACGTGAAGCGAAAGCCATCGATTGAGAAGAAAAGTCCATTTATAGTCGCTCATGCCTTCGAAAGCCTTATTACCCGTTTAAAATGGTTTTATAATCTAATTATTGATTTTATGTTGAATTTTCTTACATTTTTGGTTAAAATAGATTGTAATTAAATGTTTGCCTTAGAAAACATGAAGCGAAAGCCATCGATTGGTAAGAAAAGTCCATTTATAGTCACTCATGCCTTCGAAAGCCTTATTACTCGCTTTAAACGATTTTATAATCTCATTATTGATTTTAAGTTGAATTTTCTTACATTTTTGGTTGAAACAGATTATAATTGAATGTTTGCATAGGGAAACGTGAAGCAAAAGCCATCGATTGAGAAGAAAAGTCCATTTATAGTCACTCATGCCTTCGAAAGCCTTATTACTCGCTTTAAATGCTTTTATAATCTCATTGTTGATTTTAAGTTGAATTTTCTTACATTTTTTGTTGAAACAGATTATATTTGAATGTTTGTCTCGAGAAACGTGAAGCGAAAGCCATCGATTGGGAAGAAAAGTACATTTATAGTCACTCATACCTTCGAAAGCCTTATTACTCGCTTAAAATGGTTTTATAATCGCATTATTGATTTTAAGTTGAATTTTCTTATATTTTTGGTTAAAACAGATTATATTTGAATGTTTGCCTCGAGAAACATGAAGCAAAAGCCATCGATCGATAAGAAAACTCCATTTATAGTCACTCATGCCTTTGAAAGCCTTATTACTTGCTTTAAACGCTTTTATATTCTCATTATTGATTTTAAGTTGAATTTTCTTATATTTTTGGTTGAAATAGATTATAATTGAATGTTTGCATAGGGAAACGTGAAGCGAAAGCCATCGATTGAGAAGAAAAGTCCATTTATAGTCACTCATGCCTTCGAAAGCCTTATTACTCGCTTTAAATGCTTTTATAAGCTCATTATTGATTTTAAGTTGAATTTTCTTACATTTTTGGTTAAAATAGATTATAATTGAATGTTTGCCACGGGAAACGTGAAGCGAAAGCCATCGATTGAGAAGAAAAGTCCATTTATAGTCGCTCATGGCTTCGAAAGCCTTATTACTCGCTTAAAATGGTTTTATAATCGCATTATTGATTTTAAGTTGAATTTTCTTATATTTTTGGTTAAAACATATTATATTTGAATGTTTGCCTCGAGAAACATGAAGCAAAAGCCATCGATCGATAAGAAAAGTCCATTTATAGTCACTCATGCATTCGAAAGCCTTATTACTCGTTTTAAATGCTTTTGTAATCTCATTATTGATTTTAAGTTGAATTTTCCTACATTTTTGGTTAAAACAGATTATAATTGAATGTTTGCCTCGGGAAACGTGAAGCGAAAGCCATCGATTGAGAAGAAAAATCCATTTATAGTCGCTCATGCCTTCGAAAGCCTTATTACCCGTTTAAAATGGTTTTATAATCTAATTATTGATTTTATGTTGAATTTTCTTACATTTTTGGTTAAAATAGATTGTAATTAAATGTTTGCCATAGAAAACAGGAAGCGAAAGCCATCGATTGGTAAGAAAAGTCCATTTATAGTCACTCATGCCTTCGAAAGCCTTATTACTCGCTTTAAACGCTTTTATAATCTCATTATTGATTTTAAGTTGAATTTTCTTATATTTTTGGTTGAAATAGATTATAATTGAATGTTTGCATAGGGAAACGTGAAGCGAAAGCCATCGATTGAGAAGAAAAGTCCATTTATAGTCACTCATGCCTTCGAAAGCCATATTACTCGCTTTAAATGCTTTTATAAGCTAATTATTGATTTTAAGTTGAATTTTCTTACATTTTTGGTTAAAACAGATTATAATTGAATGTTTGCCATGGGAAACGTGAAGCGAAAGCCATCGATTGAGAAGAAAAGTCCATTTATAGTTACTCATGCCTTCGAAAGCCTTATTACTCGCTTTAAATGCTTTTATAAGCTCATTATTGATTTTAAGTTGAATTTTCTTACATTTTTGGTTAAAACAGATTATAATTGAATGTTTGCCTGGGGAAACGTGAAGCGAAAGCCATCGATTGGGAAGAAAAGTACATTTATAGTTACTCATGCCTTCGAAAGCCTTATTACTCGCTTTAAATGCTTTTATAAGCTCATTATTGATTTTAAGTTGAATTTTCTTACATTTTTGGTTAAAACAGATTATATTTGAATGTTTGCCTGGGGAAACGTGAAGCGAAAGCCATCGATTGGGAAGAAAAGTACATTTATAGTCACTCATACCTTCGAAAGCCTTATTACTCGCTTAAAATGGTTTTATAATCGCATTATTGATTTTAAGTTGAATTTTCTTATATTTTTGGTTAAAACAGATTATATTTGAATGTTTTCCTCGAGAAACATCAAGCAAAAGCCATCGATCGATAAGAAAAGTTCAGTTATAGTCACTCATGCCTTCGAAAGCCTTATTACTCGTTTTAAATGCTTTTATAATCTCATTATTGATTTTAAGTTGAATTTTCTTACATTTTTGGTTAAAACAGATTATAATTGAATGTTTGCCTCGGGAAACGTGAAGCGAAAGCCATCGATTTGAGAAGAAAAGTCCATTTATAGTCGCTCATGCCTTCGAAAGCCTTATTACCCGTTTAAAATGGTTTTATAATCTAATTATTGATTTTATGTTGAATTTTCTTACATTTTTGGTTAAAATAGATTGTAATTAAATATTTGCCATAGAAAACATGAAGCGAAAGCCATCGATTGGTAAGAAAAGTCCATTTATAGTCACTCATGCCTTCGAAAGCCTTATTACTCGCTTTAAATGCTTTTATAATCTCATTATTGATTTTAGGTTGAATTTTCTTACATTTTTGGTTAAAACAGATTATAATTGAATGTTTGCCTGGGGAAACGTGAAGCGAAAGCCATCAATTGGGAAGAAAAGTACATTTATAGTCACTCATGCCTTCGAAAGCCTTATTACTCGCTTTAAATGCTTTTATATGCTCATTATTGATTTTAGGTTGAATTTTCTTACATTTTTGGTTAAAACAGATTATAATTTAATGTTTGCCTTGGGAAACGTGAAGCGAAACCATCGATTGAGAAGAAAAGTCCATTTATAGTCACTCATGCCTTCGAAAGCCTTATTACTCGCTTTAAATGCTTTTATAAGCTCATTATTGATTTTATGTTGAATTTTCTTACATTTTTGGTTAAAATAGATTGTAATTAAATGTTTGCCTTAGAAAACATGAAGCGAAAGTCATCGATTTGAGAAGAAAAGTCCATTTATAGTCGCTCATGCCTTCGAAAGCCTAATTACCCGTTTAAAATGGTTTTATAATCTAATTATTGATTTTATGTTGAATTTTCTTACATTTTTGGTTAAAATAGATTGTAATCAAATGTTTGCCTTAGAAAACATGAACCGAAAGCCATCGGTTGGTAAGAAAAGTCCATTTATAGTCATTCATGCCTTCGAAAGCTTTATTACTCGCTTTAAACGCTTTTATAATCTCATTATTGATTTTAAGTTGAATTTTCTTATATTTTTGGTTGAAATAGATTATAATTGAATGTTTGCATAGGGAAACGTGAAGCGAAAGCCATCGATTGAGAAGAAAAGTCCATTTATAGTCACTCATGCCTTCGAAAGCCTTATTACTCGCTTTAAATGCTTTTATAAGCTAATTATTGATTTTAAGTTGAATTTTCTTACATTTTTGGTTAAAACAGATTATAATTGAATGTTTGCCATGGGAAACGTGAAGCGAAAGCCATCGATTGAGAAGAAAAGTCCATTTATAGTTACTCATGCCTTCGAAAGCCTTATTACTCGCTTTAAATGCTTTTATAAGCTCATTATTGATTTTAAGTTGAATTTTCTTACATTTTTGGTTAAAACAGATTATAATTGAATGTTTGCCTGGGGAAACGTGAAGCGAAAGCCATCGATTGGGAAGAAAAGTACATTTATAGTTACTCATGCCTTCGAAAGCCTTATTACTCGCTTTAAATGCTTTTATAAGCTCATTATTGATTTTAAGTTGAATTTTCTTACATTTTTGGTTAAAACAGATTATATTTGAATGTTTGCCTGGGGAAACGTGAAGCGAAAGCCATCGATTGGGAAGAAAAGTACATTTATAGTCACTCATACCTTCGAAAGCCTTATTACTCGCTTAAAATGGTTTTATAATCGCATTATTGATTTTAAGTTGAATTTTCTTATATTTTTGGTTAAAACAGATTATATTTGAATGTTTTCCTCGAGAAACATCAAGCAAAAGCCATCGATCGATAAGAAAAGTTCAGTTATAGTCACTCATGCCTTCGAAAGCCTTATTACTCGTTTTAAATGCTTTTATAATCTCATTATTGATTTTAAGTTGAATTTTCTTACATTTTTGGTTAAAACAGATTATAATTGAATGTTTGCCTCGGGAAACGTGAAGTGAAAGCCATCGATTTGAGAAAAAAAGTCCATTTATAGTCGCTCATGCCTTCGAAAGCCTTATTACCCGTTTAAAATGGTTTTATAATCTAATTATTGATTTTATGTTGAATTTTCTTACATTTTTGGTTAAAATAGATTGTAATTAAATATTTGCCATAGAAAACATGAAGCGAAAGCCATCGATTGGTAAGAAAAGTCAATTTATAGTCACTCATGCCTTCGAAAGCCTTATTACTCGCTTTAAATGCTTTTATAATCTCATTATTGATTTTAGGTTGAATTTTCTTACATTTTTGGTTAAAACAGATTATAATTGAATGTTTGCCTGGGGAAACGTGAAGCGAAAGCCATCAATTGGGAAGAAAAGTACATTTATAGTCACTCATGCCTTCGAAAGCCTTATTACTCGCTTTAAATGCTTTTATAAGCTCATTATTGATTTTAGGTTGAATTTTCTTACATTTTTGGTTAAAACAGATTATAATTTAATGTTTGCCTTGGGAAACGTGAAGCGAAACCATCGATTGAGAAGAAAAGTCCATTTATAGTCACTCATGCCTTCGAAAGCCTTATTACTCGCTTTAAATGCTTTTATAAGCTCATTATTGATTTTATGTTGAATTTTCTTACATTTTTGGTTAAAATAGATTGTAATTAAATGTTTGCCTTAGAAAACATGAAGCGAAAGTCATCGATTTGAGAAGAAAAGTCCATTTATAGTCGCTCATGCCTTCGAAAGCCTAATTACCCGTTTAAAATGGTTTTATAATCTAATTATTGATTTTATGTTGAATTTTCTTACATTTTTGGTTAAAATAGATTGTAATCAAATGTTTGCCTTAGAAAACATGAACCGAAAGCCATCGGTTGGTAAGAAAAGTCCATTTATAGTCATTCATGCCTTCGAAAGCTTTATTACTCGCTTTAAACGCTTTTATAATCTCATTATTGATTTTAAGTTGAATTTTCTTATATTTTTGGTTGAAATAGATTATAATTGAATGTTTGCATAGGGAAACGTGAAGCGAAAGCCATCGATTGAGAAGAAAAGTCCATTTATAGTCACTCATGCCTTCGAAAGCCTTATTACTCGCTTTAAATGCTTTTATAAGCTAATTATTGATTTTAAGTTGAATTTTCTTACATTTTTGGTTAAAACAGATTATAATTGAATGTTTGCCATGGGAAACGTGAAGCGAAAGCCATCGATTGAGAAGAAAAGTCCATTTATAGTTACTCATGCCTTCGAAAGCCTTATTACTCGCTTTAAATGCTTTTATAAGCTCATTATTGATTTTAAGTTGAATTTTCTTACATTTTTGGTTAAAACAGATTATAATTGAATGTTTGCCTGGGGAAACGTGAAGCGAAAGCCATCGATTGGGAAGAAAAGTACATTTATAGTTACTCATGCCTTCGAAAGCCTTATTACTCGCTTTAAATGCTTTTATAAGCTCATTATTGATTTTAAGTTGAATTTTCTTACATTTTTGGTTAAAACAGATTATATTTGAATGTTTGCCTGGGGAAACGTGAAGCGAAAGCCATCGATTGGGAAGAAAAGTACATTTATAGTCACTCATACCTTCGAAAGCCTTATTACTCGCTTAAAATGGTTTTATAATCGCATTATTGATTTTAAGTTGAATTTTCTTATATTTTTGGTTAAAACAGATTATATTTGAATGTTTTCCTCGAGAAACATCAAGCAAAAGCCATCGATCGATAAGAAAACTTCAGTTATAGTCACTCATGCCTTCGAAAGCCTTATTACTCGTTTTAAATGCTTTTATAATCTCATTATTGATTTTAAGTTGAATTTTCTTACATTTTTGGTTAAAACAGATTATAATTGAATGTTTGCCTCGGGAAACGTGAAGTGAAAGCCATCGATTTGAGAAAAAAAGTCCATTTATAGTCGCTCATGCCTTCGAAAGCCTTATTACCCGTTTAAAATGGTTTTATAATCTAATTATTGATTTTATGTTGAATTTTCTTACATTTTTGGTTAAAATAGATTGTAATTAAATATTTGCCATAGAAAACATGAAGCGAAAGCCATCGATTGGTAAGAAAAGTCAATTTATAGTCACTCATGCCTTCGAAAGCCTTATTACTCGCTTTAAATGCTTTTATAATCTCATTATTGATTTTAGGTTGAATTTTCTTACATTTTTGGTTAAAACAGATTATAATTGAATGTTTGCCGGGGAAACGTGAAGCGAAAGCCATCAATTGGGAAGAAAAGTACATTTATAGTCACTCATGCCTTCGAAAGCCTTATTACTCGCTTTAAATGCTTTTATAAGCTCATTATTGATTTTAGGTTGAATTTTCTTACATTTTTGGTTAAAACAGATTATAATTTAATGTTTGCCTTGGGAAACGTGAAGCGAAACCATCGATTGAGAAGAAAAGTCCATTTATAGTCACTCATGCCTTCGAAAGCCTTATTACTCGCTTTAAATGCTTTTATAAGCTCATTATTGATTTTATGTTGAATTTTCTTACATTTTTGGTTAAAATAGATTGTAATTAAATGTTTGCCTTAGAAAACATGAAGCGAAAGTCATCGATTTGAGAAGAAAAGTCCATTTATAGTCGCTCATGCCTTCGAAAGCCTAATTACCCGTTTAAAATGGTTTTATAATCTAATTATTGATTTTATGTTGAATTTTCTTACATTTTTGGTTAAAATAGATTGTAATCAAATGTTTGCCTTAGAAAACATGAACCGAAAGCCATCGGTTGGTAAGAAAAGTCCATTTATAGTCATTCATGCCTTCGAAAGCTTTATTACTCGCTTTAAACGCTTTTATAATCTCATTATTGATTTTAAGTTGAATTTTCTTATATTTTTGGTTGAAATAGATTATAATTGAATGTTTGCATAGGGAAACGTGAAGCGAAAGCCATCGATTGAGAAGAAAAGTCCATTTATAGTCACTCATGCCTTCGAAAGCCTTATTACTCGCTTTAAATGCTTTTATAAGCTCATTATTGATTTTAAGTTGAATTTTCTTACATTTTTGGTTAAAACAGATTATAATTGAATGTTTGCCTCGAGAAACATGAAGCGAAAGCCATCGATTGAGAAGAAAAGTCCATTTATAATCGCTCATACCTTCGAAAGCCTTATTACCCGTTTAAAATGGTTTTATAATCTAATTATTGATTTTATGTTGAATTTTCTTACATTTTTGGTTAAAATAGATTGTAATTAAATGTTTGCCTTAGAAAACATGAAGCGAAAGCCATCGGTTGGTAAGAAAAGTCCATTTGTAGTCACTCATGCAAGCGAAAGCCTTATTACTCGCTTTAAGCGCTTTTATAATCTCATTATTGATTTTAAGTTGAATTTTCTTATATTTTTGGTTGAAATAGATTATAATTGAATGTTTGCATAGGGAAACGTGAAGCGAAAGCCATCGATTGAGAAGAAAAGTCCATTTATAGTCACTCATGCCTTCGAAAGCCTTATTACTCGCTTTAAACGATTTTATAATCTCATTATTGATTTTAAGTTGAATTTTCTTACATTTTTGGTTGAAACAGATTATAATTGAATGTTTGCATAGGGAAACGTGAAGCGAAAGCCATCGATTGAGAAGAAAAGTCCATTTATAGTCACTCATGCCTTCGAAAGCCTTATTACTCGCTTTAAATGCTTTTATAATCTCATTGTTGATTTTAAGTTGAATTTTCTTACATTTTTTGTTGAAACAGATTATATTTGAATGTTTGTCTCGAGAAACGTGAAGCGAAAGCCATCGATTGGGAAGAAAAGTACATTTATAGTCACTCATACTTTCGAAAGCCTTATTACTCGCTTAAAATGGTTTTATAATCGCATTATTGATTTTAAGTTGAATTTTCTTGTATTTTTGGTTAAAACAGATTATATTTGAATGTTTGCCTCGAGAAACAAGAAGCAAAAGCCATCGATCGATAAGAAAACTCCATTTATAGTCACTAATGCCTTCGAAAGCCTTATTACTCGCTTTAAACGCTTTTATATTCTCATTATTGATTTTAAGTTGAATTTTCTTATATTTTTGGTTGAAATAGATTATAATTGAATGTTTGCATAGGGAAACGTGAAGCGAAAGCCATTGATTGAGAAGAAAAGTCCATTTATAGTCGCTCATGCCTTTGAAAGCCTTATTACCCGTTTAAAATGGTTTTATAATCTAATTATTGATTTTATGTTGAATTTTCTTACATTTTTGGTTAAAATAGATTGTAATTAAATGTTTGCCCTAGAAAACATGAAGCGAAAGCCATCGATTGGTAAGAAAAGTCCATTTATAGTCACTCATGCCTTCAAAAGCCTTAGTACTCGCTTTAAACGATTTTATAATCTCATTATTGATTTTAAGTTGAATTTTCTTACATTTTTGGTTGAAACAGATTATAATTGAATGTTTGCATAGGGAAACGTGAAGCGAAAGCCATCGATTGAGAAGAAAAGTCCATTTATAGTCACTCATGCCTTCGAAAGCCTTATTACTCGCTTTAAATGCTTTTATAATCTCATTGTTGATTTTAAGTTGAATTTTCTTACATTTTTTGTTGAAACAGATTATATTTGAATGTTTGTCTCGAGAAACGTGAAGCGAAAGCCATCGATTGGGAAGAAAAGTACATTTATAGTCACTCATACCTTCGAAAGCCTTATTACTCGCTTAAAATGGTTTTATAATCGCATTATTGATTTTAAGTTGAATTTTCTTATATTTTTGGTTAAAACAGATTATATTTGAATGTTTGCCTCGAGAAACATGAAGCAAAAGCCATCGATCGATAAGAAAACTCCATTTATAGTCACTCATGCCTTTGAAAGGCTTATTACTTGCTTTAAACGCTTTTATATTCTCATTATTGATTTTAAGTTGAATTTTCTTATATTTTTGGTTGAAATAGATTATAATTGGATGTTTGCATAGGGAAACGTGAAGCGAAAGCCATCGATTGAGAAGAAAAGTCCATTTATAGTCACTCATGCCTTCGAAAGCCTTATTACTCGCTTTAAATGCTTTTATAAGCTCATTATTGATTTTTAGTTGAATTTTCTTCCATTTTTGGTTAAAATAGATTATAATTGAATGTTTGCCACGGGAAACGTGAAGCGAAAGCCATCGATTGAGAAGAAAAGTCCATTTATAGTCGCTCATGGCTTCGAAAGCCTTATTACTCGCTTAAAATGGTTTTATAATCGCATTATTGATTTTAAGTTGAATTTTCTTATATTTTTGGTTAAAACATATTATATTTGAATGTTTGCCTCGAGAAACATGAAGCAAAAGCCATCGATCGATAAGAAAAGTCCATTTATAGTCACTCATGCCTTCGAAAGCCTTATTACTCGTTTTAAATGCTTTTATAATCTCATTATTGATTTTAAGTTGAATTTTCCTACATTTTTGGTTAAAACAGATTATAATTGAATGTTTGCCTCGGGAAACGTGAAGCGAAAGCCATCGATTGAGAAGAAAAATCCATTTATAGTCGCTCATGCCTTCGAAAGCCTTATTACTCGTTTTCAATGCTTTTATAATCTCATTATTGATTTTAAGTTGAATTTTCCTACATTTTTGGTTAAAACAGATTATAATTGAATGTTTGCCTCGGGAAACGTGAAGCGAAAGCCATCGATTGAGAAGAAAAATCCATTTATAGTCGCTCATGCCTTCGAAAGCCTTATTACCCGTTTAAAATGGTTTTATAATCTAATTATTGATTTTATGTTGAATTTTCTTACATTTTTGGTTAAAATAGATTGTAATTAAATGTTTGCCTTAGAAAACATGAAGCGAAAGCCATCGGTTGGTAAGAAAAGTCCATTTGTAGTCACTCATGCAAGCGAAAGCCTTATTACTCGCTTTAAACGCTTTTATAATCTCATTATTGATTTTAAGTTGAATTTTCTTATATTTTTGGTTGAAATAGATTATAATTGAATGTTTGCATAGGGAAACGTGAAGCGAAAGCCATCGATTGAGAAGAAAAGTCCATTTATAGTCACTCATGCCTTCGAAAGCCTTATTACTCGCTTTAAACGATTTTATAATCTCATTATTGATTTTAAGTTGAATTTTCTTACATTTTTGGTTGAAACAGATTATAATTGAATGTTTGCATAGGGAAACGTGAAGCGAAAGCCATCGATTGAGAAGAAAAGTCCATTTATAGTCACTCATGCCTTCGAAAGCCTTATTACTCGCTTTAAATGCTTTTATAATCTCATTGTTGATTTTAAGTTGAATTTTCTTACATTTTTCGTTGAAACAGATTATATTAGAATGTTTGTCTCGAGAAACGTGAAGCGAAAGCCATCGATTGGGAAGAAAAGTACATTTATAGTCACTCATACCTTCGAAAGCCTTATTACTCGCTTAAAATGGTTTTATAATCGCATTATTGATTTTAAGTTGAATTTTGTTGTATTTTTGGTTAAAACAGATTATATTTGAATGTTTGCCTCGAGAAACAAGAAGCAAAAGCCATCGATCGATAAGAAAACTCCATTTATAGTCACTAATGCCTTCAAAAGCCTTATTACTCGCTTTAAACGCTTTTATATTCTCATTATTGATTTTAAGTTGAATTTTCTTATATTTTTGGTTGAAATAGATTATAATTGAATGTTTGCATAGGGAAACGTGAAGCGAAAGCCATCGATTGAGAAGAAAAGTCCATTTATAGTCGCTCATGCCTTTGAAAGCCTTATTACCCGTTTAAAATGATTTTATAATCTAATTATTGATTTTATGTTGAATTTTCTTACATTTTTGGTTAAAATAGATTGTAATTAAATGTTTGCCCTAGAAAACATGAAGCGAAAGCCATCGATTGGTAAGAAAAGTCCATTTATAGTCACTCATGCCTTCGAAAGCCTTATTACTCGCTTTAAACGATTTTATAATCTCATTATTGATTTTAAGTTGAATTTTCTTACATTTTTGGTTGAAACAGATTATAATTGAATGTTTGCATAGGGAAACGTGAAGCGAAAGCCATCGATTGAGAAGAAAAGTCCATTTATAGTCACTCATGCCTTCGAAAGCCTTATTACTCGCTTTAAATGCTTTTATAAGCTCATTATTGATTTTAGGTTGAATTTTCTTACATTTTTGGTTAAAACAGATTATAATTGAATGTTTGCCTTGGGAAACGTGAAGCGAAACCATCGATTGAGAAGAAAAGTCTATTTATAGTCACTCATGCCTTCGAAAGCCTTATTACTCGCTTTAAATGCTTTTATAAGCTCATTATTGATTTTAGGTTGAATTTTCTTACATTTTTGGTTAAAACAGATTATAGTTGAATGTTTGCCTTGGGAAACGTGAAGCGAAACCATCGATTGAAAAGAAAAGTCCATTTATAGTCACTCATGCCTTCGAAAGCCTTATTACTCGCTTTAAATGCTTTTATAAGCTCATTATTGATTTTATGTTGAATTTTCTTACATTTTTGGTTAAAATAGATTGTAATTAAATGTTTGCCTTAGAAAACATGAAGCGAAAGTCATCGATTTGAGAAGAAAAGTCCATTTATAGTCGCTCATGCCTTCGAAAGCCTAATTACCCGTTTAAAATGGTTTTATAATCTAATTATTGATTTTATGTTGAATTTTCTTACATTTTTGGTTAAAATAGATTGTAATCAAATGTTTGCCTTAGAAAACATGAAGCGAAAGCCATCGGTTGGTAAGAAAAGTCCATTTATAGTCACTCATGCCTTCGAAAGCCTTATTACTCGCTTTAAACGCTTTTATAATCTCATTATTGATTTTAAGTTGAATTTTCTTATATTTTTGGTTGAAATAGATTATAATTGAATGTTTGCATAGGGAAACGTGAAGCGAAAGCCATCGATTGAGAAGAAAAGTCCATTTATAGTCACTCATGCCTTCGAAAGCCTTATTACTCGCTTTAAATGCTTTTATAAGCTCATTATTGATTTTAAGTTGAATTTTCTTACATTTTTGGTTAAAACAGATTATAATTGAATGTTTGCCTCGAGAAACATGAAGCGAAAGCCATCGATTGAGAAGAAAAGTCCATTTATAATCGCTCATGCCTTCGAAAGCCTTATTACCCGTTTAAAATGGTTTTATAATCTAATTATTGATTTTATGTTGAATTTTCTTACATTTTTGGTTAAAATAGATTGTAATTAAATGTTTGCCTTAGAAAACATGAAGCGAAAGCCATCGATTGGTAAGAAAAGTCCATTTATAGTCACTCATGCCTTCGAAAGCCTTATTACTCGCTTTAAACGCTTTTATAATCTCATTATTGATTTTGAGTTGAATTTTCTTATATTTTTTGTTGAAATAGATTATAATTGATTGTTTGCATAGGGAAACGTGAAGCGAAAGCCATCGATTGAGAAGAAAAGTCCATTTATAGTCACTCATGCCTTCGAAAGACTTATTACTCGCTTAAAATGGTTTTATAATCGCATTATTGATTTTAAGTTGAATTTTCTTATATTTTTGGTTAAAACAGATTATATTTGAATGTTTGCATAGGGAAACGTGAAGCGAAAGCCATCGATTGGGAAGAAAAGTCCATTTATAGTCACTCATGCCTTCGAAAGGCTTATTACTCGCTTTAAATGCTTTTATAAGCTCGTTATTGATTTTAAGTTGAATTTTCTTACATTTTTGGTTAAAACAGATTATAATTGAATGTTTGCATAGGGAAACGTGAAGCGAAAGCCATCGATTGGGAAGAAAAGTCCATTTATAGTCACTCATGCCTTCGAAACCTTATTACTCGCTTTAAATGCTTTTATAAGCTCAATATTGATTTTAAGTTGAATTTTCTTACATTTTTGGTTAAAACAGATTATAATTGATTGTTTGCCTCGGGAAACGTGAAGCGAAAGCCATCGATTGAGAAGAAAAGTCCATTTATAGTCGCTCATTCCTTCGAAAGTTTTATTACCCATTTAAAATGGTTTTATAATCTAATTATTGATTTTATGTTGAGTTTTCTTATATTTTTGGTTAAAATAGATTGCAATTAAATGTTTTCCTTAGAAAACATGAAGCGAAAGCCATCGATTGGTAAGAAAAGTCCATTTATAGTCACTCATGCCTTCGAAAGCCTTATTACTCGCTTTAAACGATTTTATAATCTCATTATTGATTTTAAGTTGAATGTTCTTACATTTTTGGTTGAAATAGATTATAATTGAATGTTTGCATAGGGAAACGTGAAGCGAAAGCCATCGATTAGGAAGAAAAGTCCATTTATAGTCACTCATGCCTTCGAAAGCCTTATTACTCGCTTTAAATGCTTTTATAATCTCATTATTGATTTTAAGTTGAATTTTCTTACATTTTTGGTTGAAACATATTATAATTGAATGTTTGCATAGGGAAACGTGAAGCGAAAGCCATCGATTGAGAAGAAAAGTCCATTTATAGTCACTCATGCCTTCGAAAGCCTTATTACTCACTTTAAATGCTTTTATAATCTCATTATTGATTTTAAGTTGAATTTTCTTACATTGTTGATTAAAACAGATTATAATTGAATGTTTGCCTCGAGAAACGTGAAGCGAAAGCCATCGATTGGGAAGAAAAGTACATTTATAGTCACTCATACCTTCGAAAGCCTTATTACTCGCTTAAAATGGTTTTATAATCGCATTATTGATTTTAAGTTGAGTTTTCTTATATTTTTGGTTAAAACAGATTATATTACAATGTTTGCCTCGAGAAACATGAAGCAAAAGCCATCGATCGATAAGAAAAGTCCATTTATAGTCACTCATGCCTTCGAAAGCCTTATTACTCGCTTTAAACGCTTTTATCTTCTCATTATTGATTTTAAGTTGAATTTTCTTATATTTTTGGTTGAAATAGATTATAATTGAATGTTTGCATAGGGAAACGTGAAGCGAAAGCCATCGATTGAGAAGAAAAGTCCATTTATAGTCACTCATGCCTTCGAAAGCCTTATTACTCGCTTTAAATGCTTTTATAAGCTCGTTATTGATTTTAAGTTGAATTTTCTTACATTTTTGGTTAAAACAGATTATAATTGAATGTTTGCATAGGGAAACGTGAAGCGAAAGCCATCGATTGGGAAGAAAAGTCCATTTATAGTCACTCATGCCTTCGAAACCTTATTACTCGCTTTAAATGCTTTTATAAGCTCAATATTGATTTTAAGTTGAATTTTCTTACATTTTTGGTTAAAACAGATTATAATTGATTGTTTCCCTCGGGAAACGTGAAGCGAAAGCCATCGATTGAGAAGAAAAGTCCATTTATAGTCGCTCATTCCTTCGAAAGTTTTATTACCCATTTAAAATGGTTTTATAATCTAATTATTGATTTTATGTTGAATTTTCTTACATTTTTGGTTAAAATAGATTGCAATTAAATGTTTTCCTTAGAAAACATGAAGCGAAAGCCATCGATTGGTAAGAAAAGTCCATTTATAGTCACTCATGCCTTCGAAAGCCTTATTACTCGCTTTAAACGATTTTATAATCTCATTATTGATTTTAAGTTGAATTTTCTTACATTTTTGGTTGAAATAGATTATAATTGAATGTTTGCATAGGGAAACGTGAAGCGAAAGCCATCGATTAGGAAGAAAAGTCCATTTATAGTCACTCATGCCTTCGAAAGCCTTATTACTCGCTTTAAATGCTTTTATAATCTCATTATTGATTTTAAGTTGAATTTTCTTACATTTTTGGTTGAAACATATTATAATTGAATGTTTGCATAGGGAAACGTGAAGCGAAAGCCATCGATTGAGAAGAAAAGTCCATTTATAGTCACTCATGCCTTCGAAAGCCTTATTACTCACTTTAAATGCTTTTATAATCTCATTATTGATTTTAAGTTGAATTTTCTTACATTGTTGATTAAAACAGATTATAATTGAATGTTTTCCTCGAGAAACGTGAAGCGAAAGCCATCGATTGGGAAGAAAAGTACATTTATAGTCACTCATACCTTCGAAAGCCTTATTACTCGCTTAAAATGGTTTTATAATCGCATTATTGATTTTAAGTTGTGTTTTCTTATATTTTTTGTTAAAACAGATTATATTTCAATGTTTGCCTCGAGAAACATGAAGCAAAAGCCATCGATCGATAAGAGAAGTCCATTTATAGTCACTCATGCCTTCGAAAGCCTTATTACTCGTTTTAAATACTTTTATAATCTCATTATTGATTTTAAGTTGAATTTTCTTACATTTTTGGTTAAAACAGATTATAATTGAATGTTTGCCTCGGGAAACGTGAAGCGAAAGCCATCGATTAGAGAAGAAAAGTCCATTTATAGTCGCTCATGCCTTCGAAAGCCTTATTACCAGTTTAAAATGGTTTTATAATCTAATTATTGATTTTATGTTGAATTTTCTTACATTTTTGGTTAAAATAGATTGTAATTAAATGTTTGCCTTAGAAAACATGAAGCGAAAGCCATCGATTGGTAAGAAAAGTCCATTTATAGTCACTCATGCGTTCGAAAGCCTTATTACTCGCTTTAAACGCTTTTATAATCTCATTATTGATTTTAAGTTGAATTTTCTTACATTTTTTGCTGAAATAGATTATAATTGAATGTTTGTATAGGGAAACGTGAAGCAAAAACCATCGATTGAGAAGAAAAGTCCATTTATAGTCACTCATGCCTTCGAAAGCCTTATTACTAGCTTTAAATGCTTTTATAAGCTCATTATTGATTTTAGGTTGAATTTTCTTACATTTTTGGTTAAAACAGATTGTAATTGAATGTTTGCCTTGGGAAACGTGAAGCGAAACCATCGATTGAGAAGAAAAGTCCATTTATAGTCACTCATGCCTTCGAAAGCCTTATTACTCGCTTTAAATGCTTTTATAAGCTCATTATTGATTTTATGTTGAATTTTCTTACATTTTTGGTTAAAATAGATTGTAATTAAATGTTTGCCTTAGAAAACATGAAGCGAAAGCCATCGATTGAGAAGAAAAGTCCATTTATAGTCGCTCATGCCTTCGGAAGCCTTATTACCCGTTTAAAATGGTTTTATAATCTCATTATTGATTTTATGTTGAATTTTCTTACATTTTTGGTTAAAATAGATTGTAATTATATTTTTGCCTTAGAAAACATGAAGCGAAAGCCATCTATTGGTAACAAAAGTCCATTTATAGTCACTCATACCTTCGAAAGCCATATTACTCGCTTTAAACGCTTTTATAATCTCATTATTGATTTTAAGTTGAATTTTCTTACATTTGTGGTTGAAATAGATTATAATTGAATGTTTGCATAGGGAAACATGAAGCGAAAGCCATCGATTGAGAAGAAAAGTCCATTAATAGTCACTCATGCCTTCGAAAGCCTTATTACTCGCTTTAAATGCTTTTATAAGCTAATTATTGATTTTAAGTTGAATTTTCTTACATTTTTGGTTAAAACAGATTATAATTGAATGTTTGCCTTGGGAAACGTGAAGCGAAAGCCATCGATTGAGAAGAAAAGTCCATTTATAGTTACTCATGCCTTCGAAAGCCTTATTACTCGCTTTAAATGCTTTTATAAGCTCATTATTGATTTTAAGTTGAATTTTCTTACATTTTTGGTTAAAACAGATTATAATTGAATGGTTGCCTGGGGAAACGTGAAGCGAAAGCCATCGATTGGGAAGAAAAGTACATTTATAGTCACTCATGCCTTCGAAAGCCATATTACTCGCTTTAAATGCTTTTATAAGCTCATTATTGATTTTAAGTTGAATTTTCTTACATTTTTGGTTAAAACAGATTATATTTGAATGTTTGCCTGGGGAAACGTGAAGCGAAAGCCATCGATTGGGAAGAAAAGTACATTTATAGTCACTCATACCTTCGAAAGCCTTATTACTCGCTTAAAATGGTTTTATAATCGCATTATTGATTTTAAGTTGAATTTTCTTATATTTTTGGTTAAAACAGATTATATTTGAATGTTTGCCTTGAGAAAAATTAAGCAAAAGCCATCGATCGATAAGAAAACTCCATTTATAGTCACTCATGCCTTCGAAAGCCTTATTACTCGCTTTAAACGCTTTTATATTCTCATTATTGGTTTTAAGTTGAATTTTCTTATATTTTTGGTTGAAATAGATTATAATTGAATGTTTGCATAGGGAAACGTGAAGCGAAAGCCATCGATTGAGAAGAAAAGTCCATTTATAGTCACTCATGCCTTCGAAAGCCTTATTACTCGCTTTAAATGCTTTTATAAGCTCATTATTGATTTTAAGTTGAATTTTCTTACATTTTTGGTTAAAATAGATTATAATTGAATGTTTGCCTTGGGAAACGTGAAGCGAAAGCCATCGATTGAGAAGAAAAGTCCATTTATAGTTACTCATGCCTTCGAAAGCCTTATTACTCGCTTTAAATGCTTTTATAAGCTCATTATTGATTTTAAGTTGAATTTTCTTACATTTTTGGTTAAAACAGATTATAATTGAATGTTTGCCTGGGGAAACGTGAAGCGAAAGCCATCGATTGGGAAGAAAAGTACATTTATAGTCACTCATGCCTTCGAAAGCCTTATTACTCGCTTTAAATGCTTTTATAAGCTCATTATTGATTTTAAGTTGAATTTTCTTACATTTTTGGTTAAAACAGATTATATTTGAATGTTTGCCTGGGGAAACGTGAAGCGAAAGCCATCGATTGGGAAGAAAAGTACATTTATAGTCACTCATACCTTCGAAAGCCTTATTACTCGCTTAAAATGGTTTTATAATCGCATTATTGATTTTAAGTTGAATTTTCTTATATTTTTGGTTAAAACAGATTATATTTGAATGTTTGCCTGGGGAAACGTGAAGCGAAAGCCATCGATTGGGAAGAAAAGTACATTTATAGTCACTCATACCTTCGAAAGCCTTATTACTCGCTTAAAATGGTTTTATAATCGCATTATTGATTTTAAGTTGAATTTTCTTATATTTTTGATTAAAACAGATTATATTTGAATGTTTGCCTCGAGAAACATGAAGCAAAAGCCATCGATCGATAAGAAAAGTCCAGTTATAGTCACTCATGCCTTCGAAAGCCTTATTACTCGTTTTAAATGCTTTTATAATCTCATTATTGATTTTAAGTTGAATTTTCTTACATTTTTGGTTAAAATAGATTATAATTGAATGTTTGCCTCGGGAAACGTGAAGCGAAAGCCATCGATTTGAGAAGAAAAGTCCATTTATAGTCGCTCATGCCTTCGAAAGCCTTATTACCCGTTTAAAATGGTTTTATAATCTAATTATTGATTTTATGTTGAATTTTCTTACATTTTTGGTTAAAATAGATTGCAATTAAATGTTTGCCATAGAAAACATGAAGCGAAAGCCATCGATTGGTAAGAAAAGTCCATTTATAGTCACTCATGCCTTCGAAAGCCTTATTACTCGCTTTAAACGCTTTTATAATCTCATTATTGATTTTAAGTTGAATTTTCTTATATTTTTGGTTGAAATAGATTATAATTGAATGTTTGCATAGGGAAACGTGAAGCGAAAGCCATCGATTGAGAAGAAAAGTCCATTTATAGTCACTCATGCCTTCGAAAGCCTTATTACTCGCTTTAAATGCTTTTATAATCTCATTATTGATTTTAGGTTGAATTTTCTTACATTTTTGGTTAAAACAGATTATAATTGAATGTTTGCCTGGGGAAACGTGAAGCGAAAGCCATCGATTGGGAAGAAAAGTACATTTATAGTCACTCACGCCTTCGAAAGCCTTATTACTCGCTTTAAATGCTTTTATAAGCTCATTATTGATTTTAGGTTGAATTTTCTTACATTTTTGGTTAAAACAGATTATAATTGAATGTTTGCCTTGGGAAACATGAAGCGAAACCATCGATTGAGAAGAAAAGTCCATTTATAGTCACTCATGCCTTCGAAAGCCTTATTACTCGCTTTAAATGCTTTTATAAGCTCATTATTGATTTTATGTTGAATTTTTTTACATTTTTGGTTAAAATAGATTGTAATTAAATGTTTGCCTTAGAAAACATGAAGCGAAAGCCATCGATTTGAGAAGAAAAGTCCATTTATAGTCGTTCATGCCTTCGAAAGCCTTATTACCCGTTTAAAATGGTTTTATAATCTAATTATTGATTTTATGTTGAATTTTCTCACATTTTTGGTTAAAATAGATTGTAATTAAATGTTTGCCTTAGAAAACATGAAGCGAAAGCCATCGATTGGTAAGAAAAGTCCATTTATAGTCACTCATGCCTTCGAAAGCCTTATTACTCGCTTTAAACGCTTTTATAATCTCATTATTGATTTTAAGTTGAATTTTCTTATATTTTTGGTTGAAATAGATTATAATTGAATGTTTGCATAGGGAAACGTGAAGCGAAAGCCATCGATTGAGAAGAAAAGTCCATTTATAGTCACTCATGCCTTCGAAAGCCTTATTACTCGCTTTAAATGCTTTTATAAGCTCATTATTGATTTTAAGTTGAATTTTCTTACATTTTTGGTTAAAATAGATTATAATTGAATGTTTGCCTTGGGAAACGTGAAGCGAAAGCCATCGATTGAGAAGAAAAGTCCATTTATAGTTACTCATGCCTTCGAAAGCCTTATTACTCGCTTTAAATGCTTTTATAAGCTCATTATTGATTTTAAGTTGAATTTTCTTACATTTTTGGTTAAAACAGATTATAATTGAATGGTTGCTTGGGGAAACGTGAAGCGAAAGCCATCGATTGGGAAGAAAAGTACATTTATAGTCACTCATGCCTTCGAAAGCCTTATTACTCGCTTTAAATGCTTTTATAAGCTCATTATTGATTTTAAGTTGAATTTTCTTACATTTTTGGTTAAAACAGATTATATTTGAATGTTTGCCTGAGGAAACGTGAAGCGAAAGCCATCGATTGGGAAGAAAAGTACATTTATAGTCACTCATACCTTCGAAAGCCTTATTACTCGCTTAAAATGGTTTTATAATCGCATTATTGATTTTAAGTTGAATTTTCTTATATTTTTGGTTAAAACAGATTATATTTGAATGTTTGCCTTGAGAAACATGAAGCAAAAGCCATCGATCGATAAGAAAACTCCATTTATAGTCACTCATGCCTTCGAAAGCCTTATTACTCGCTTTAAACGCTTTTATAATCTCATTATTGATTTTAAGTTGAATTTTCTTACATTTTTGGTTAAAACAGATTATAATTGAATGTTTGCCTCGGGAAACGTGAAGCGAAAGCCATCGATTTGAGAAGAAAAGTCCATTTATAGTCGCTCATGCCTTCGAAAGCCTTATTACCCGTTTAAAATGGTTTTATAATCTAATTATTGATTTTATGTTGAATTTTCTTACATTTTTGGTTAAAATAGATTGTAATTAAATGTTTGCCATAGAAAACATGAAGCGAAAGCCATCGATTGGTAAGAAAAGTCCATTTATAGTCACTCATGCCTTCGAAAGCCTTATTACTCGCTTTAAACGCTTTTATAATCTCATTATTGATTTTAAGTTGAATTTTCTTATATTTTTGGTTGAAATAGATTATAATTGAATGTTTGCATAGGGAAACGTGAAGCAAAAGCCATCGATTGAGAAGAAAAGTCCATTTATAGTCACTCATGCCTTCGAAAGCCTTATTACTCGCTTTAGATGCTTTTATAATCTCATTATTGATTTTAGGTTGAATTTTCTTACATTTTTGGTTAAAACAGATTATAATTGAATGTTTGCCTGGGGAAACGTGAAGCGAAAGCCATCGATTGGGAAGAAAAGTACATTTATAGTCACTCACGCCTTCGAAAGCCTTATTACTCGCTTTAAATGCTTTTATAAGCTCATTATTGATTTTAGGTTGAATTTTCTTACATTTTTGGTTAAAACAGATTATAATTGAATGTTTGCCTTGGGAAACATGAAGCGAAACCATCGATTGAGAAGAAAAGTCCATTTATAGTCACTCATGCCTTCGAAAGCCTTATTACTCGCTTTAAATGCTTTTATAAGCTCATTATTGATTTTAAGTTGAATTTTCTTACATTTTTGGTTAAAACAGATTATAATTGAATGGTTGCCTGGGGAAACGTGAAGCGAAAGCCATCGATTGGGAAGAAAAGTACATTTATAGTCACTCATGCCTTCGAAAGCCTTATTACTCGCTTTAAATGCTTTTATAAGCTCATTATTGATTTTAAGTTGAATTTTCTTACATTTTTGGTTAAAACAGATTATATTTGAATGTTTGCCTGGGGAAACGTGAAACGAAAGCCATCGATTGGGAAGAAAAGTACATTTATAGTCACTCATACCTTCGAAAGCCTTATTACTCGCTTAAAATGGTTTTATAATCGCATTATTGATTTTAAGTTGAATTTTCTTATATTTTTGGTTAAAACAGATTATATTTGAATGTTTGCCTTGAGAAACATGAAGCAAAAGCCATCGATCGATAAGAAAACTCCATTTATAGTCACTCATGCCTTCGAAAGCCTTATTACTCGCTTTAAACGCTTTTATATTCTCATTATTGGTTTTAAGTTGAATTTTCTTATATTTTTGGTTGAAATAGATTATAATTGAATGTTTGCATAGGGAAACGTGAAGCGAAAGCCATCGATTGAGAAGAAAAGTCCATTTATAGTCACTCATGCCTTCGAAAGCCTTATTACTCGCTTTAAATGCTTTTATAAGCTCATTATTGATTTTAAGTTGAATTTTCTTACATTTTTGGTTAAAATAGATTATAATTGAATGTTAGCCACGGGAAACGTGAAGCGAAAGCCATCGATTGAGAAGAAAAGTCCATTTATAGTCGCTCATGCCTTCGAAAGCCTTATTACTCGCTTAAAATGGTTTTATAATCGCATTATTGATTTCAAGTTGAATTTTCTTATATTTTTGGTTAAAACAGATTATATTTGAATGTTTTCCTCGAGAAACATGAAGCAAAAGCCATCGATCGATAAGAAAAGTCCATTTATAGTCACTCATGCCTTCGAAAGCCTTATTACTCGTTTTAAATGCTTTTATAATCTCATTATTGATTTTAAGTTGAATTTTCCTACATTTTTGGTTAAAACAGATTATAATTGAATGTTTGCCTCGGGAAACGTGAAGCGAAAGCCATCGATTGAGAAGAAAAATCCATTTATAGTCGCTCATGCCTTCGAAAGCCTTATTACCCGTTTAAAATGGTTTTATAATCTAATTATTGATTTTATGTTGAATTTTCTTACATTTTTGGTTAAAATAGATTGTAATTAAATGTTTGCCATAGAAAATATGAAGCGAAAGCCATCGATTGGTAAGAAAAGTCCATTTATAGTCACTCATGCCTTCGAAAGCCTTATTACTCGCTTTAAACGCTTTTATAATCTCATTATTGATTTTAAGTTGATATTTCTTATATTTTTGGTTGAAATAGATTATAATTGAATGTTTGCATAGGGAAACGTGAAGCGAAAGCCATCGATTGAGAAGAAAAGTCCATTTATAGTCACTCATGCCTTCGAAAGCCTTATTACTCGCTTTAAATGCTTTTATAAGCTCATTATTGATTTTAAGTTGAATTTTCTTACATTTTTGGTTAAAACATATTATAATTGAATGTTTGCCTTGGGAAACGTGAAGCGAAAGCCATCGATTGAGAAGAAAAATCCATTTATAGTTACTCATGCCTTCGAAAGCCTTATTACTCGCTTTAAAGGCTTTTATAAGCTCATTATTGATTTTAAGTTGAATTTTCTTACATTTTTGGTTAAAACAGATTATAATTGAATGTTTGCCTGGGGAAACGTGAAGCGAAAGCCATCGATTGGGAAGAAAAGTACATTTATAGTCACTCATGCCTTCGAAAGCCTTATTACTCGCTTTAAATGCTTTTATAAGCTCATTATTGATTTTAAGTTGAATTTTCTTACATTTTTGGTTAAAATAGATTATAATTGAATGTTTGCCACGGGAAACGTGAAGCGAAAGCCATCGATTGAGAAGAAAAGTCCATTTATAGTCGCTCATGCCTTCGAAAGCCTTATTACTCGCTTAAAATGGTTTTATAATCGCATTATTGATTTCAAGTTGAATTTTCTTATATTTTTGGTTAAAACAGATTATATTTGAATGTTTGCCTCGAGAAACATGAAGCAAAAGCCATCGATCGATAAGAAAAGTCCATTTATAGTCACTGATGCCTTCGAAAGCCTTATTACTCGTTTTAAATGCTTTTATAATCTCATTATTGATTTTAAGTTGAATTTTCCTACATTTTTGGTTAAAACAGATTATAATTGAATGTTTGCCTCGGGAAACGTGAAGCGAAAGCCATCGATTGAGAAGAAAAATCCATTTATAGTCGCTCATGCCTTCGAAAGCCTTATTACCCGTTTAAAATGGTTTTATAATCTAATTATTGATTTTATGTTGAATTTTCTTACATTTTTGGTTAAAATAGATTGTAATTAAATGTTTGCCATAGAAAATATGAAGCGAAAGCCATCGATTGGTAAGAAAAGTCCATTTATAGTCACTTATGCCTTCGAAAGCCTTATTACTCGCTTTAAACGCTTTTATAATCTCATTATTGATTTTAAGTTGATATTTCTTATATTTTTGGTTGAAATAGATTATAATTGAATGTTTGCATAGGGAAACGTGAAGCGAAAGCCATCGATTGAGAAGAAAAGTCCATTTATAGTCACTCATGCCTTCGAAAGCCTTATTACTCGCTTTAAATGCTTTTATAAGCTCATTATTGATTTTAAGTTGAATTTTCTTACATTTTTGGTTAAAACATATTATAATTGAATGTTTGCCTTGGGAAACGTGAAGCGAAAGCCATCGATTGAGAAGAAAAGTCCATTTATAGTTACTCATGCCTTCGAAAGCCTTATTACTCGCTTTAAATGCTTTTATAAGCTCATTATTGATTTTAAGTTGAATTTTCTTACATTTTTGGTTAAAACAGATTATAATTGAATGTTTGCCTGGGGAAACGTGAAGCGAAAGCTATCGATTGGGAAGAAAAGTACATTTATAGTCACTCATGCCTTCGAAAGCCTTATTACTCGCTTTAAATGCTTTTATAAGCTCATTATTGATTTTAAGTTGAATTTTCTTACATTTTTGGTTAAAACAGATTATATTTGAATGTTTGCCTGGGGAAACGTGAAGCGAAAGCCATCGATTGGGAAGAAAAGTACATTTATAGTCACTCATACCTTCGAAAGCCTTATTACTCGCTTAAAATGGTTTTGTAATCGCATTATTGATTTTAAGTTGAATTTTCTTATATTTTTGGTTAAAACAGATTATATTTGAATGTTTGCCTGGGGAAACGTGAAGCGAAAGCCATCGATTGGGAAGAAAAGTACATTTATAGTCACTCATACCTTCGAAAGCCTTATTACTCGCTTAAAATGGTTTTATAATCGCATTATTGATTTTAAGTTGAATTTTCTTATATTTTTGGTTAAAACAGATTATATTTGAATGTTTGCCTCGAGAAACATGAAGCAAAAGCCATCGATCGATAAGAAAAGTCCAGTTATAGTCACTCATGCCTTCGAAAGCCTTATTACTCGTTTTAAATGCTTTTATAATCTCATTATTGATTTTAAGTTGAATTTTCTTACATTTTTGGTTAAAACAGATTATAATTGAATGTTTGCCTCGGGAAACGTGAAGCGAAAGCCATCGATTTGAGAAGAAAAGTCCATTTATAGTCGCTCATGCCTTCGAAAGCCTTATTACCCGTTTAAAATGGTTTTATAATCTAATTATTGATTTTATGTTGAATTTTCTTACATTTTTGGTTAAAATAGATTGTAATTAAATGTTTGCCATAGAAAACATGAAGCGAAAGCCATCGATTGGTAAGAAAAGTCCATTTATAGTCACTCATGCCTTCGAAAGCCTTATTACTCGATTTAAACGCTTTTATAATCTCATTATTGATTTTAAGTTGAATTTTCTTATATTTTTGGTTGAAATAGATTATAATTGAATGTTTGCATAGGGAAACGTGAAGCGAAAGCCATCGATTGAGAAGAAAAGTCCATTTATAGTCACTCATGCCTTCGAAAGCCTTATTACTCGCTTTAAATGCTTTTATAATCTCATTATTTATTTTAGGTTGAATTTTCTTACATTTTTGGTTAAAACAGATTATAATTGAATGTTTGCCTGGGGAAACGTGAAGCGAAAGCCATCGATTGGGAAGAAAAGTACATTTATAGTCACTCACGCCTTCGAAAGCCTTATTACTCGCTTTAAATGTTTTTATAAGCTCATTATTGATTTTAGGTTGAATTTTCTTACATTTTTGGTTAAAACAGATTATAATTGAATGTTTGCCTTGGGAAACATGAAGCGAAACCATCGATTGAGAAGAAAAGTCCATTTATAGTCACTCATGCCTTCGAAAGCCTTATTACTCGCTTTAAATGCTTTTATAAGCTCATTATTGATTTTAAGTTGAATTTTCTTACATTTTTGGTTAAAACAGATTATAATTGAATGTTTGCCTGGGGAAACGTGAAGCGAAAGCCATCGATTGGGAAGAAAAGTACATTTATAGTCACTCATGCCTTCGAAAGCCTTATTACTCGCTTTAAATGCTTTTATAAGCTCATTATTGATTTTAAGTTGAATTTTCTTACATTTTTGGTTAAAACAGATTATATTTGAATGTTTGCCTGGGGAAACGTGAAGCGAAAGCCATCGATTGGGAAGAAAAGTACATTTATAGTCACTCATACCTTCGAAAGCCTTATTACTCGCTTAAAATGGTTTTATAATCGCATTATTGATTTTAAGTTGAATTTTCTTATATTTTTGGTTAAAACAGATTATATTTGAATGTTTGCCTGGGGAAACGTGAAGCGAAAGCCATCGATTGGGAAGAAAAGTACATTTATAGTCACTCATACCTTCGAAAGCCTTATTACTCGCTTAAAATGGTTTTATAATCGCATTATTGATTTTAAGTTGAATTTTCTTATATTTTTGGTTAAAACAGATTATATTTGAATGTTTGCCTCGAGAAACATGAAGCAAAAGCCATCGATCGATAAGAAAAGTCCAGTTATAGTCACTCATGCCTTCGAAAGCCTTATTACTCGTTTTAAATGCTTTTATAATCTCATTATTGATTTTAAGTTGAATTTTCTTACATTTTTGGTTAAAACAGATTATAATTGAATGTTTGCCTCGGGAAACGTGAAGCGAAAGCCATCGATTTGAGAAGAAAAGTCCATTTATAGTCGCTCATGCCTTCGAAAGCCTTATTACCCGTTTAAAATGGTTTTATAATCTAATTATTGATTTTATGTTGAATTTTCTTACATTTTTGGTTAAAATAGATTGTAATTAAATGTTTGCCATAGAAAACATGAAGCGAAAGCCATCGATTGGTAAGAAAAGTCCATTTATAGTCACTCATGCCTTCGAAAGCCTTATTACTCGCTTTAAACGCTTTTATAATCTCATTATTGATTTTAAGTTGAATTTTCTTATATTTTTGGTTGAAATAGATTATAATTGAATGTTTGCATAGGGAAACGTGAAGCGAAAGCCATCGATTGAGAAGAAAAGTCCATTTATAGTCACTCATGCCTTCGAAAGCCTTATTACTCGCTTTAAATGCTTTTATAATCTCATTATTGATTTTAAGTTGAATTTTCTTACATTTTTGGTTAAAACATATTATAATTGAATGTTTGCCTTGGGAAACGTGAAGCGAAAGCCATCGATTGAGAAGAAAAATCCATTTATAGTTACTCATGCCTTCGAAAGCCTTATTACTCGCTTTAAAGGCTTTTATAAGCTCATTATTGATTTTAAGTTGAATTTTCTTACATTTTTGGTTAAAACAGATTATAATTGAATGTTTGCCTGGGGAAACGTGAAGCGAAAGCCATCGATTGGGAAGAAAAGTACATTTATAGTCACTCATGCCTTCGAAAGCCTTATTACTCGCTTTAAATGCTTTTATAAGCTCATTATTGATTTTAAGTTGAATTTTCTTACATTTTTGGTTAAAATAGATTATAATTGAATGTTTGCCACGGGAAACGTGAAGCGAAAGCCATCGATTGAGAAGAAAAGTCCATTTATAGTCGCTCATGCCTTCGAAAGCCTTATTACTCGCTTAAAATGGTTTTATAATCGCATTATTGATTTCAAGTTGAATTTTCTTATATTTTTGGTTAAAACAGATTATATTTGAATGTTTGCCTCGAGAAACATGAAGCAAAAGCCATCGATCGATAAGAAAAGTCCATTTATAGTCACTCATGCCTTCGAAAGCCTTATTACTCGTTTTAAATGCTTTTATAATCTCATTATTGATTTTAAGTTGAATTTTCCTACATTTTTGGTTAAAAAAGATTATAATTGAACGTTTGCCTCGGGAAACGTGAAGCGAAAGCCATCGATTGAGAAGAAAAATCCATTTATAGTCGCTCATGCCTTCGAAAGCCTTATTACCCGTTTAAAATGGTTTTATAATCTAATTATTGATTTTATGTTGAATTTTCTTACATTTTTGGTTAAAATAGATTGTAATTAAATGTTTGCCATAGAAAATATGAAGCGAAAGCCATCGATTGGTAAGAAAAGTCCATTTATAGTCACTTATGCCTTCGAAAGCCTTATTACTCGCTTTAAACGCTTTTATAATCTCATTATTGATTTTAAGTTGATATTTCTTATATTTTTGGTTGAAATAGATTATAATTGAATGTTTGCATAGGGAAACGTGAAGCGAAAGCCATCGATTGAGAAGAAAAGTCCATTTATAGTCACTCATGCCTTCGAAAGCCTTATTACTCGCTTTAAATGCTTTTATAAGCTCATTATTGATTTTAAGTTGAATTTTCTTACATTTTTGGTTAAAACATATTATAATTGAATGTTTGCCTTGGGAAACGTGAAGCGAAAGCCATCGATTGAGAAGAAAAATCCATTTATAGTTACTCATGCCTTCGAAAGCCTTATTACTCGCTTTAAAGGCTTTTATAAGCTCATTATTGATTTTAAGTTGAATTTTCTTACATTTTTGGTTAAAACAGATTATAATTGAATGTTTGCCTGGGGAAACGTGAAGCGAAAGCCATCGATTGGGAAGAAAAGTACATTTATAGTCACTCATGCCTTCGAAAGCCTTATTACTCGCTTTAAATGCTTTTATAAGCTCATTATTGATTTTAAGTTGAATTTTCTTACATTTTTGGTTAAAATAGATTATAATTGAATGTTTGCCACGGGAAACGTGAAGCGAAAGCCATCGATTGAGAAGAAAAGTCCATTTATAGTCGCTCATGCCTTCGAAAGCCTTATTACTCGCTTAAAATGGTTTTATAATCGCATTATTGATTTCAAGTTGAATTTTCTTATATTTTTGGTTAAAACAGATTATATTTGAATGTTTGCCTCGAGAAACATGAAGCAAAAGCCATCGATCGATAAGAAAAGTCCATTTATAGTCACTGATGCCTTCGAAAGCCTTATTACTCGTTTTAAATGCTTTTATAATCTCATTATTGATTTTAAGTTGAATTTTCCTACATTTTTGGTTAAAACAGATTATAATTGAATGTTTGCCTCGGGAAACGTGAAGCGAAAGCCATCGATTGAGAAGAAAAATCCATTTATAGTCGCTCATGCCTTCGAAAGCCTTATTACCCGTTTAAAATGGTTTTATAATCTAATTATTGATTTTATGTTGAATTTTCTTACATTTTTGGTTAAAATAGATTGTAATTAAATGTTTGCCATAGAAAATATGAAGCGAAAGCCATCGATTGGTAAGAAAAGTCCATTTATAGTCACTTATGCCTTCGAAAGCCTTATTACTCGCTTTAAACGCTTTTATAATCTCATTATTGATTTTAAGTTGATATTTCTTATATTTTTGGTTGAAATAGATTATAATTGAATGTTTGCATAGGGAAACGTGAAGCGAAAGCCATCGATTGAGAAGAAAAGTCCATTTATAGTCACTCATGCCTTCGAAAGCCTTATTACTCGCTTTAAATGCTTTTATAAGCTCATTATTGATTTTAAGTTGAATTTTCTTACATTTTTGGTTAAAACATATTATAATTGAATGTTTGCCTTGGGAAACGTGAAGCGAAAGCCATCGATTGAGAAGAAAAGTCCATTTATAGTTACTCATGCCTTCGAAAGCCTTATTACTCGCTTTAAATGCTTTTATAAGCTCATTATTGATTTTAAGTTGAATTTTCTTACATTTTTGGTTAAAACAGATTATAATTGAATGTTTGCCTGGGGAAACGTGAAGCGAAAGCTATCGATTGGGAAGAAAAGTACATTTATAGTCACTCATGCCTTCGAAAGCCTTATTACTCGCTTTAAATGCTTTTATAAGCTCATTATTGATTTTAAGTTGAATTTTCTTACATTTTTGGTTAAAACAGATTATATTTGAATGTTTGCCTGGGGAAACGTGAAGCGAAAGCCATCGATTGGGAAGAAAAGTACATTTATAGTCACTCATACCTTCGAAAGCCTTATTACTCGCTTAAAATGGTTTTGTAATCGCATTATTGATTTTAAGTTGAATTTTCTTATATTTTTGGTTAAAACAGATTATATTTGAATGTTTGCCTGGGGAAACGTGAAGCGAAAGCCATCGATTGGGAAGAAAAGTACATTTATAGTCACTCATACCTTCGAAAGCCTTATTACTCGCTTAAAATGGTTTTATAATCGCATTATTGATTTTAAGTTGAATTTTCTTATATTTTTGGTTAAAACAGATTATATTTGAATGTTTGCCTCGAGAAACATGAAGCAAAAGCCATCGATCGATAAGAAAAGTCCAGTTATAGTCACTCATGCCTTCGAAAGCCTTATTACTCGTTTTAAATGCTTTTATAATCTCATTATTGATTTTAAGTTGAATTTTCTTACATTTTTGGTTAAAACAGATTATAATTGAATGTTTGCCTCGGGAAACGTGAAGCGAAAGCCATCGATTTGAGAAGAAAAGTCCATTTATAGTCGCTCATGCCTTCGAAAGCCTTATTACCCGTTTAAAATGGTTTTATAATCTAATTATTGATTTTATGTTGAATTTTCTTACATTTTTGGTTAAAATAGATTGTAATTAAATGTTTGCCATAGAAAACATGAAGCGAAAGCCATCGATTGGTAGGAAAAGTCCATTTATAGTCACTCATGCCTTCGAAAGCCTTATTACTCGATTTAAACGCTTTTATAATCTCATTATTGATTTTAAGTTGAATTTTCTTATATTTTTGGTTGAAATAGATTATAATTGAATGTTTGCATAGGGAAACGTGAAGCGAAAGCCATCGATTGAGAAGAAAAGTCCATTTATAGTCACTCATGCCTTCGAAAGCCTTATTACTCGCTTTAAATGCTTTTATAATCTCATTATTTATTTTAGGTTGAATTTTCTTACATTTTTGGTTAAAACAGATTATAATTGAATGTTTGCCTGGGGAAACGTGAAGCGAAAGCCATCGATTGGGAAGAAAAGTACATTTATAGTCACTCACGCCTTCGAAAGCCTTATTACTCGCTTTAAATGTTTTTATAAGCTCATTATTGATTTTAGGTTGAATTTTCTTACATTTTTGGTTAAAACAGATTATAATTGAATGTTTGCCTTGGGAAACATGAAGCGAAACCATCGATTGAGAAGAAAAGTCCATTTATAGTCACTCATGCCTTCGAAAGCCTTATTACTCGCTTTAAATGCTTTTATAAGCTCATTATTGATTTTAAGTTGAATTTTCTTACATTTTTGGTTAAAACAGATTATAATTGAATGTTTGCCTGGGGAAACGTGAAGCGAAAGCCATCGATTGGGAAGAAAAGTACATTTATAGTCACTCATGCCTTCGAAAGCCTTATTACTCGCTTTAAATGCTTTTATAAGCTCATTATTGATTTTAAGTTGAATTTTCTTACATTTTTGGTTAAAACAGATTATATTTGAATGTTTGCCTGGGGAAACGTGAAGCGAAAGCCATCGATTGGGAAGAAAAGTACATTTATAGTCACTCATACCTTCGAAAGCCTTATTACTCGCTTAAAATGGTTTTATAATCGCATTATTGATTTTAAGTTGAATTTTCTTATATTTTTGGTTAAAACAGATTATATTTGAATGTTTGCCTGGGGAAACGTGAAGCGAAAGCCATCGATTGGGAAGAAAAGTACATTTATAGTCACTCATACCTTCGAAAGCCTTATTACTCGCTTAAAATGGTTTTATAATCGCATTATTGATTTTAAGTTGAATTTTCTTATATTTTTGGTTAAAACAGATTATATTTGAATGTTTGCCTCGAGAAACATGAAGCAAAAGCCATCGATCGATAAGAAAAGTCCAGTTATAGTCACTCATGCCTTCGAAAGCCTTATTACTCGTTTTAAATGCTTTTATAATCTCATTATTGATTTTAAGTTGAATTTTCTTACATTTTTGGTTAAAACAGATTATAATTGAATGTTTGCCTCGGGAAACGTGAAGCGAAAGCCATCGATTTGAGAAGAAAAGTCCATTTATAGTCGCTCATGCCTTCGAAAGCCTTATTACCCGTTTAAAATGGTTTTATAATCTAATTATTGATTTTATGTTGAATTTTCTTACATTTTTGGTTAAAATAGATTGTAATTAAATGTTTGCCATAGAAAACATGAAGCGAAAGCCATCGATTGGTAAGAAAAGTCCATTTATAGTCACTCATGCCTTCGAAAGCCTTATTACTCGCTTTAAACGCTTTTATAATCTCATTATTGATTTTAAGTTGAATTTTCTTATATTTTTGGTTGAAATAGATTATAATTGAATGTTTGCATAGGGAAACGTGAAGCGAAAGCCATCGATTGAGAAGAAAAGTCCATTTATAGTCACTCATGCCTTCGAAAGCCTTATTACTCGCTTTAAATGCTTTTATAATCTCATTATTGATTTTAAGTTGAATTTTCTTACATTTTTGGTTAAAACATATTATAATTGAATGTTTGCCTTGGGAAACGTGAAGCGAAAGCCATCGATTGAGAAGAAAAATCCATTTATAGTTACTCATGCCTTCGAAAGCCTTATTACTCGCTTTAAAGGCTTTTATAAGCTCATTATTGATTTTAAGTTGAATTTTCTTACATTTTTGGTTAAAACAGATTATAATTGAATGTTTGCCTGGGGAAACGTGAAGCGAAAGCCATCGATTGGGAAGAAAAGTACATTTATAGTCACTCATGCCTTCGAAAGCCTTATTACTCGCTTTAAATGCTTTTATAAGCTCATTATTGATTTTAAGTTGAATTTTCTTACATTTTTGGTTAAAATAGATTATAATTGAATGTTTGCCACGGGAAACGTGAAGCGAAAGCCATCGATTGAGAAGAAAAGTCCATTTATAGTCGCTCATGCCTTCGAAAGCCTTATTACTCGCTTAAAATGGTTTTATAATCGCATTATTGATTTCAAGTTGAATTTTCTTATATTTTTGGTTAAAACAGATTATATTTGAATGTTTGCCTCGAGAAACATGAAGCAAAAGCCATCGATCGATAAGAAAAGTCCATTTATAGTCACTCATGCCTTCGAAAGCCTTATTACTCGTTTTAAATGCTTTTATAATCTCATTATTGATTTTAAGTTGAATTTTCCTACATTTTTGGTTAAAAAAGATTATAATTGAACGTTTGCCTCGGGAAACGTGAAGCGAAAGCCATCGATTGAGAAGAAAAATCCATTTATAGTCGCTCATGCCTTCGAAAGCCTTATTACCCGTTTAAAATGGTTTTATAATCTAATTATTGATTTTATGTTGAATTTTCTTACATTTTTGGTTAAAATAGATTGTAATTAAATGTTTGCCATAGAAAATATGAAGCGAAAGCCATCGATTGGTAAGAAAAGTCCATTTATAGTCACTTATGCCTTCGAAAGCCTTATTACTCGCTTTAAACGCTTTTATAATCTCATTATTGATTTTAAGTTGATATTTCTTATATTTTTGGTTGAAATAGATTATAATTGAATGTTTGCATAGGGAAACGTGAAGCGAAAGCCATCGATTGAGAAGAAAAGTCCATTTATAGTCACTCATGCCTTCGAAAGCCTTATTACTCGCTTTAAATGCTTTTATAAGCTCATTATTGATTTTAAGTTGAATTTTCTTACATTTTTGGTTAAAACATATTATAATTGAATGTTTGCCTTGGGAAACGTGAAGCGAAAGCCATCGATTGAGAAGAAAAGTCCATTTATAGTTACTCATGCCTTCGAAAGCCTTATTACTCGCTTTAAATGCTTTTATAAGCTCATTATTGATTTTAAGTTGAATTTTCTTACATTTTTGGTTAAAACAGATTATAATTGAATGTTTGCCTGGGGAAACGTGAAGCGAAAGCCATCGATTGGGAAGAAAAGTACATTTATAGTCACTCATGCCTTCGAAAGCCTTATTACTCGCTTTAAATGCTTTTATAAGCTCATTATTGATTTTAAGTTGAATTTTCTTACATTTTTGGTTAAAACAGATTATATTTGAATGTTTGCCTGGGGAAACGTGAAGCGAAAGCCATCGATTGGGAAGAAAAGTACATTTATAGTCACTCATACCTTCGAAAGCCTTATTACTCGCTTAAAATGGTTTTGTAATCGCATTATTGATTTTAAGTTGAATTTTCTTATATTTTTGGTTAAAACAGATTATATTTGAATGTTTGCCTGGGGAAACGTGAAGCGAAAGCCATCGATTGGGAAGAAAAGTACATTTATAGTCACTCATACCTTCGAAAGCCTTATTACTCGCTTAAAATGGTTTTATAATCGCATTATTGATTTTAAGTTGAATTTTCTTATATTTTTGGTTAAAACAGATTATATTTGAATGTTTGCCTCGAGAAACATGAAGCAAAAGCCATCGATCGATAAGAAAAGTCCAGTTATAGTCACTCATGCCTTCGAAAGCCTTATTACTCGTTTTAAATGCTTTTATAATCTCATTATTGATTTTAAGTTGAATTTTCTTACATTTTTGGTTAAAACAGATTATAATTGAATGTTTGCCTCGGGAAACGTGAAGCGAAAGCCATCGATTTGAGAAGAAAAGTCCATTTATAGTCGCTCATGCCTTCGAAAGCCTTATTACCCGTTTAAAATGGTTTTATAATCTAATTATTGATTTTATGTTGAATTTTCTTACATTTTTGGTTAAAATAGATTGTAATTAAATGTTTGCCATAGAAAACATGAAGCGAAAGCCATCGATTGGTAAGAAAAGTCCATTTATAGTCACTCATGCCTTCGAAAGCCTTATTACTCGCTTTAAACGCTTTTATAATCTCATTATTGATTTTAAGTTGAATTTTCTTATATTTTTGGTTGAAATAGATTATAATTGAATGTTTGCATAGGGAAACGTGAAGCGAAAGCCATCGATTGAGAAGAAAAGTCCATTTATAGTCACTCATGCCTTCGAAAGCCTTATTACTCGCTTTAAATGCTTTTATAATCTCATTATTGATTTTAGGTTGAATTTTCTTACATTTTTGGTTAAAACAGATTATAATTGAATGTTTGCCTGGGGAAACGTGAAGCGAAAGCCATCGATTGGGAAGAAAAGTACATTTATAGTCACTCACGCCTTCGAAAGCCTTATTACTCGCTTTAAATGCTTTTATAAGCTCATTATTGATTTTAGGTTGAATTTTCTTACATTTTTGGTTAAAACAGATTATACTTGAATGTTTGCCTTGGGAAACATGAAGCGAAACCATCGATTGAGAAGAAAAGTCCATTTATAGTCACTCATGCCTTCGAAAGCCTTATTACTCGCTTTAAATGCTTTTATAAGCTCATTATTGATTTTATGTTGAATTTTTTTACATTTTTGGTTAAAATAGATCGTAATTAAATGTTTGCCTTAGAAAACATGAAGCGAAAGCCATCGATTTGAGAAGAAAAGTCCATTTATAGTCGTTCATGCCTTCGAAAGCCTTATTACCCGTTTAAAATGGTTTTATAATCTAATTATTGATTTTATGTTGAATTTTCTCACATTTTTGGTTAAAATAGATTGTAATTAAATGTTTGCCTTAGAAAACATGAAGCGAAAGCCATCGATTGGTAAGAAAAGTCCATTTATAGTCACTCATGCCTTCGAAAGCCTTATTACTCGCTTTAAACGCTTTTATAATCTCATTATTGATTTTAAGTTGAATTTTCTTATATTTTTGGTTGAAATAGATTATAATTGAATGTTTGCATAGGGAAACGTGAAGCGAAAGCCATCGATTGAGAAGAAAAGTCCATTTATAGTCACTCATGCCTTCGAAAGCCTTATTACTCGCTTTAAATGCTTTTATAAGCTCATTATTGATTTTAAGTTGAATTTTCTTACATTTTTGGTTAAAATAGATTATAATTGAATGTTTGCCTTGGGAAACGTGAAGCGAAAGCCATCGATTGAGAAGAAAAGTCCATTTATAGTTACTCATGCCTTCGAAAGCCTTATTACTCGCTTTAAATGCTTTTATAAGCTCATTATTGATTTTAAGTTGAATTTTCTTACATTTTTGGTTAAAACAGATTATAATTGAATGGTTGCCTGGGGAAACGTGAAGCGAAAGCCATCGATTGGGAAGAAAAGTACATTTATAGTCACTCATGCCTTCGAAAGCCTTATTACTCGCTTTAAATGCTTTTATAAGCTCATTATTGATTTTAAGTTGAATTTTCTTACATTTTTGGTTAAAACAGATTATATTTGAATGTTTGCCTGGGGAAACGTGAAGCGAAAGCCATCGATTGGGAAGAAAAGTACATTTATAGTCACTCATACCTTCGAAAGCCTTATTACTCGCTTAAAATGGTTTTATAATCGCATTATTGATTTTAAGTTGAATTTTCTTATATTTTTGGTTAAACTAGATTATATTTGAATGTTTGCCTGGGGAAACGTGAAGCGAAAGCCATCGATTGGGAAGAAAAGTACATTTATAGTCACTCATACCTTCGAAAGCCTTATTACTCGCTTAAAATGGTTTTATAATCGCATTATTGATTTTAAGTTGAATTTTCTTATATTTTTGGTTAAAACAGATTATATTTGAATGTTTGCCTCGAGAAACATGAAGCAAAAGCCATCGATCGATAAGAAAAGTCCAGTTATAGTCACTCATGCCTTCGAAAGCCTTATTACTCGTTTTAAATGCTTTTATAATCTCATTATTGATTTTAAGTTGAATTTTCTTACATTTTTGGTTAAAACAGATTATAATTGAATGTTTGCCTCGGGAAACGTGAAGCGAAAGCCATCGATTTGAGAAGAAAAGTCCATTTATAGTCGCTCATGCCTTCGAAAGCCTTATTACCCGTTTAAAATGGTTTTATAATCTAATTATTGATTTTATGTTGAATTTTCTTACATTTTTGGTTAAAATAGATTGTAATTAAATGTTTGCCATAGAAAACATGAAGCGAAAGCCATCGATTGGTAAGAAAAGTCCATTTATAGTCACTCATGCCTTCGAAAGCCTTATTACTCGCTTTAAACGCTTTTATAATCTCATTATTGATTTTAAGTTGAATTTTCTTATATTTTTGGTTGAAATAGATTATAATTGAATGTTTGCATAGGGAAACGTGAAGCGAAAGCCATCGATTGAGAAGAAAAGTCCATTTATAGTCACTCATGCCTTCGAAAGCCTTATTACTCGCTTTAAATGCTTTTATAATCTCATTATTGATTTTAGGTTGAATTTTCTTACATTTTTGGTTAAAACAGATTATAATTGAATGTTTGCCTGGGGAAACGTGAAGCGAAAGCCATCGATTGGGAAGAAAAGTACATTTATAGTCACTCACGCCTTCGAAAGCCTTATTACTCGCTTTAAATGCTTTTATAAGCTCATTATTGATTTTAGGTTGAATTTTCTTACATTTTTGGTTAAAACAGATTATAATTGAATGTTTGCCTTGGGAAACATGAAGCGAAACCATCGATTGAGAAGAAAAGTCCATTTATAGTCACTCATGCCTTCGAAAGCCTTATTACTCGCTTTAAATGCTTTTATAAGCTCATTATTGATTTTATGTTGAATTTTTTTACATTTTTGGTTAAAATAGATTGTAATTAAATGTTTGCCTTAGAAAACATGAAGCGAAAGCCATCGATTTGAGAAGAAAAGTCCATTTATAGTCGCTCATGCCTTCGAAAGCCTTATTACCCGTTTAAAATGGTTTTATAATCTAATTATTGATTTTATGTTGAATTTTCTCACATTTTTGGTTAAAATAGATTGTAATTAAATGTTTGCCTTAGAAAACATGAAGCGAAAGCCATCGATTGGTAAGAAAAGTCCATTTATAGTCACTCATGCCTTCGAAAGCCTTATTACTCGCTTTAAACGCTTTTATAATCTCATTATTGATTTTAAGTTGAATTTTCTTATATTTTTGGTTGAAATAGATTATAATTGAATGATTGCATAGGGAAACGTGAAGCGAAAGCCATCGATTGAGAAGAAAAGTCCATTTATAGTCACTCATGCCTTCGAAAGCCTTATTACTCGCTTTAAATGCTTTTATAAGCTCATTATTGATTTTAAGTTGAATTTTCTTACATTTTTGGTTAAAATAGATTATAATTGAATGTTTGCCTTGGGAAACGTGAAGCGAAAGCCATCGATTGAGAAGAAAAGTCCATTTATAGTTACTCATGCCTTCGAAAGCCTTATTACTCGCTTTAAATGCTTTTATAAGCTCATTATTGATTTTAAGTTGAATTTTCTTACATTTTTGGTTAAAACAGATTATAATTGAATGGTTGCCTGGGGAAACGTGAAGCGAAAGCCATCGATTGGGAAGAAAAGTACATTTATAGTCACTCATGCCTTCGAAAGCCTTATTACTCGCTTTAAATGCTTTTATAAGCTCATTATTGATTTTAAGTTGAATTTTCTTACATTTTTGGTTAAAACAGATTATATTTGAATGTTTGCCTGGGGAAACGTGAAGCGAAAGCCATCGATTGGGAAGAAAAGTACATTTATAGTCACTCATACCTTCGAAAGCCTTATTACTCGCTTAAAATGGTTTTATAATCGCATTATTGATTTTAAGTTGAATTTTCTTATATTTTTGGTTAAACTAGATTATATTTGAATGTTTGCCTGGGGAAACGTGAAGCGAAAGCCATCGATTGGGAAGAAAAGTACATTTATAGTCACTCATACCTTCGAAAGCCTTATTACTCGCTTAAAATGGTTTTATAATCGCATTATTGATTTTAAGTTGAATTTTCTTATATTTTTGGTTAAAACAGATTATATTTGAATGTTTGCCTCGAGAAACATGAAGCAAAAGCCATCGATCGATAAGAAAAGTCCAGTTATAGTCACTCATGCCTTCGAAAGCCTTATTACTCGTTTTAAATGCTTTTATAATCTCATTATTGATTTTAAGTTGAATTTTCTTACATTTTTGGTTAAAACAGATTATAATTGAATGTTTGCCTCGGGAAACGTGAAGCGAAAGCCATCGATTTGAGAAGAAAAGTCCATTTATAGTCGCTCATGCCTTCGAAAGCCTTATTACCCGTTTAAAATGGTTTTATAATCTAATTATTGATTTTATGTTGAATTTTCTTACATTTTTGGATAAAATAGATTGTAATTAAATGTTTGCCATAGAAAACATGAAGCGAAAGCCATCGATTGGTAAGAAAAGTCCATTTATAGTCACTCATGCCTTCGAAAGCCTTATTACTCGCTTTAAACGCTTTTATAATCTCATTATTGATTTTAAGTTGAATTTTCTTATATTTTTGGTTGAAATAGATTATAATTGAATGTTTGCATAGGGAAACGTGAAGCGAAAGCCATCGATTGAGAAGAAAAGTCCATTTATAGTCACTCATGCCTTCGAAAGCCTTATTACTCGCTTTAAATGCTTTTATAATCTCATTATTGATTTTAGGTTGAATTTTCTTACATTTTTGGTTAAAACAGATTATAATTGAATGTTTGCCTGGGGAAACGTGAAGCGAAAGCCATCGATTGGGAAGAAAAGTACATTTATAGTCACTCACGCCTTCGAAAGCCTTATTACTCGCTTTAAATGCTTTTATAAGCTCATTATTGATTTTAGGTTGAATTTTCTTACATTTTTGGTTAAAACAGATTATAATTGAATGTTTGCCTTGGGAAACATGAAGCGAAAGCCATCGATTTGAGAAGAAAAGTCCATTTATAGTCGCTCATGCCTTCGAAAGCCTTATTACCCGTTTAAAATGGTTTTATAATCTAATTATTGATTTTATGTTGAATTTTCTCACATTTTTGGTTAAAATAGATTGTAATTAAATGTTTGCCTTAGAAAACATGAAGCGAAAGCCATCGATTGGTAAGAAAAGTCCATTTATAGTCACTCATGCCTTCGAAAGCCTTATTACTCGCTTTAAACGCTTTTATAATCTCATTATTGATTTTAAGTTGAATTTTCTTATATTTTTGGTTGAAATAGATTATAATTGAATGTTTGCATAGGGAAACGTGAAGCGAAAGCCATCGATTGAGAAGAAAAGTCCATTTATAGTCACTCATGCCTTCGAAAGCCTTATTACTCGCTTTAAATGCTTTTATAAGCTCATTATTGATTTTAAGTTGAATTTTCTTACATTTTTGGTTAAAATAGATTATAATTGAATGTTTGCCTTGGGAAACGTGAAGCGAAAGCCATCGATTGAGAAGAAAAGTCCATTTATAGTTACTCATGCCTTCGAAAGCCTTATTACTCGCTTTAAATGCTTTTATAAGCTCATTATTGATTTTAAGTTGAATTTTCTTACATTTTTGGTTAAAACAGATTATAATTGAATGGTTGCCTGGGGAAACGTGAAGCGAAAGCCATCGATTGGGAAGAAAAGTACATTTATAGTCACTCATGCCTTCGAAAGCCTTATTACTCGCTTTAAATGCTTTTATAAGCTCATTATTGATTTTAAGTTGAATTTTCTTACATTTTTGGTTAAAACAGATTATATTTGAATGTTTGCCTGGGGAAACGTGAAGCGAAAGCCATCGATTGGGAAGAAAAGTACATTTATAGTCACTCATACCTTCGAAAGCCTTATTACTCGCTTAAAATGGTTTTATAATCGCATTATTGATTTTAAGTTGAATTTTCTTATATTTTTGGTTAAAACAGATTATATTTGAATGTTTGCCTTGAGAAACATGAAGCAAAAGCCATCGATCGATAAGAAAACTCCATTTATAGTCACTCATGCCTTCGAAAGCCTTATTACTCGCTTTAAACGCTTTTATAATCTCATTATTGATTTTAAGTTGAATTTTCTTACATTTTTGGTTAAAACAGATTATAATTGAATGTTTGCCTCGGGAAACGTGAAGCGAAAGCCATCGATTTGAGAAGAAAAGTCCATTTATAGTCGCTCATGCCTTCGAAAGCCTTATTACCCGTTTAAAATGGTTTTATAATCTAATTATTGATTTTATGTTGAATTTTCTTACATTTTTGGTTAAAATAGATTGTAATTAAATGTTTGCCATAGAAAACATGAAGCGAAAGCCATCGATTGGTAAGAAAAGTCCATTTATAGTCACTCATGCCTTCGAAAGCCTTATTACTCGCTTTAAACGCTTTTATAATCTCATTATTGATTTTAAGTTGAATTTTCTTATATTTTTGGTTGAAATAGATTATAATTGAATGTTTGCATAGGGAAACGTGAAGCGAAAGCCATCGATTGGGAAGAAAAGTACATTTATAGTCACTCATACCTTCGAAAGCCTTATTACTCGCTTAAAATGGTTTTATAATCGCATTATTGATTTTAAGTTGAATTTTCTTATATTTTTGGTTAAACTAGATTATATTTGAATGTTTGCCTGGGGAAACGTGAAGCGAAAGCCATCGATTGGGAAGAAAAGTACATTTATAGTCACTCATACCTTCGAAAGCCTTATTACTCGCTTAAAATGGTTTTATAATCGCATTATTGATTTTAAGTTGAATTTTCTTATATTTTTGGTTAAAACAGATTATATTTGAATGTTTGCCTCGAGAAACATGAAGCAAAAGCCATCGATCGATAAGAAAAGTCCAGTTATAGTCACTCATGCCTTCGAAAGCCTTATTACTCGTTTTAAATGCTTTTATAATCTCATTATTGATTTTAAGTTGAATTTTCTTACATTTTTGGTTAAAACAGATTATAATTGAATGTTTGCCTCGGGAAACGTGAAGCGAAAGCCATCGATTTGAGAAGAAAAGTCCATTTATAGTCGCTCATGCCTTCGAAAGCCTTATTACCCGTTTAAAATGGTTTTATAATCTAATTATTGATTTTATGTTGAATTTTCTTACATTTTTGGATAAAATAGATTGTAATTAAATGTTTGCCATAGAAAACATGAAGCGAAAGCCATCGATTGGTAAGAAAAGTCCATTTATAGTCACTCATGCCTTCGAAAGCCTTATTACTCGCTTTAAACGCTTTTATAATCTCATTATTGATTTTAAGTTGAATTTTCTTATATTTTTGGTTGAAATAGATTATAATTGAATGTTTGCATAGGGAAAAGTGAAGCGAAAGCCATCGATTGAGAAGAAAAGTCCATTTATAGTCACTCATGCCTTCGAAAGCCTTATTACTCGCTTTAAATGCTTTTATAATCTCATTATTGATTTTAGGTTGAATTTTCTTACATTTTTGGTTAAAACAGATTATAATTGAATGTTTGCCTGGGGAAACGTGAAGCGAAAGCCATCGATTGGGAAGAAAAGTACATTTATAGTCACTCACGCCTTCGAAAGCCTTATTACTCGCTTTAAATGCTTTTATAAGCTCATTATTGATTTTAGGTTGAATTTTCTTACATTTTTGGTTAAAACAGATTATAATTGAATGTTTGCCTTGGGAAACATGAAGCGAAACCATCGATTGAGAAGAAAAGTCCATTTATAGTCACTCATGCCTTCGAAAGCCTTATTACTCGCTTTAAATGCTTTTATAAGCTCATTATTGATTTTATGTTGAATTTTTTTACATTTTTGGTTAAAATAGATTGTAATTAAATGTTTGCCTTAGAAAACATGAAGCGAAAGCCATCGATTTGAGAAGAAAAGTCCATTTATAGTCGCTCATGCCTTCGAAAGCCTTATTACCCGTTTAAAATGGTTTTATAATCTAATTATTGATTTTATGTTGAATTTTCTCACATTTTTGGTTAAAATAGATTGTAATTAAATGTTTGCCTTAGAAAACATGAAGCGAAAGCCATCGATTGGTAAGAAAAGTCCATTTATAGTCACTCATGCCTTCGAAAGCCTTATTACTCGCTTTAAACGCTTTTATAATCTCATTATTGATTTTAAGTTGAATTTTCTTATATTTTTGGTTGAAATAGATTATAATTGAATGTTTGCATAGGGAAACGTGAAGCGAAAGCCATCGATTGAGAAGAAAAGTCCATTTATAGTCACTCATGCCTTCGAAAGCCTTATTACTCGCTTTAAATGCTTTTATAAGCTCATTATTGATTTTAAGTTGAATTTTCTTACATTTTTGGTTAAAATAGATTATAATTGAATGTTTGCCTTGGGAAACGTGAAGCGAAAGCCATCGATTGAGAAGAAAAGTCCATTTATAGTTACTCATGCCTTCGAAAGCCTTATTACTCGCTTTAAATGCTTTTATAAGCTCATTATTGATTTTAAGTTGAATTTTCTTACATTTTTGGTTAAAACAGATTATAATTGAATGGTTGCCTGGGGAAACGTGAAGCGAAAGCCATCGATTGGGAAGAAAAGTACATTTATAGTCACTCATGCCTTCGAAAGCCTTATTACTCGCTTTAAATGCTTTTATAAGCTCATTATTGATTTTAAGTTGAATTTTCTTACATTTTTGGTTAAAACAGATTATATTTGAATGTTTGCCTGGGGAAACGTGAAGCGAAAGCCATCGATTGGGAAGAAAAGTACATTTATAGTCACTCATACCTTCGAAAGCCTTATTACTCGCTTAAAATGGTTTTATAATCGCATTATTGATTTTAAGTTGAATTTTCTTATATTTTTGGTTAAACTAGATTATATTTGAATGTTTGCCTGGGGAAACGTGAAGCGAAAGCCATCGATTGGGAAGAAAAGTACATTTATAGTCACTCATACCTTCGAAAGCCTTATTACTCGCTTAAAATGGTTTTATAATCGCATTATTGATTTTAAGTTGAATTTTCTTATATTTTTGGTTAAAACAGATTATATTTGAATGTTTGCCTCGAGAAACATGAAGCAAAAGCCATCGATCGATAAGAAAAGTCCAGTTATAGTCACTCATGCCTTCGAAAGCCTTATTACTCGTTTTAAATGCTTTTATAATCTCATTATTGATTTTAAGTTGAATTTTCTTACATTTTTGGTTAAAACAGATTATAATTGAATGTTTGCCTCGGGAAACGTGAAGCGAAAGCCATCGATTTGAGAAGAAAAGTCCATTTATAGTCGCTCATGCCTTCGAAAGCCTTATTACCCGTTTAAAATGGTTTTATAATCTAATTATTGATTTTATGTTGAATTTTCTTACATTTTTGGTTAAAATAGATTGTAATTAAATGTTTGCCATAGAAAACATGAAGCGAAAGCCATCGATTGGTAAGAAAAGTCCATTTATAGTCACTCATGCCTTCGAAAGCCTTATTACTCGCTTTAAACGCTTTTATAATCTCATTATTGATTTTAAGTTGAATTTTCTTATATTTTTGGTTGAAATAGATTATAATTGAATGTTTGCATAGGGAAACGTGAAGCGAAAGCCATCGATTGAGAAGAAAAGTCCATTTATAGTCACTCATGCCTTCGAAAGCCTTATTACTCGCTTTAAATGCTTTTATAATCTCATTATTGATTTTAGGTTGAATTTTCTTACATTTTTGGTTAAAACAGATTATAATTGAATGTTTGCCTGGGGAAACGTGAAGCGAAAGCCATCGATTGGGAAGAAAAGTACATTTATAGTCACTCACGCCTTCGAAAGCCTTATTACTCGCTTTAAATGCTTTTATAAGCTCATTATTGATTTTAGGTTGAATTTTCTTACATTTTTGGTTAAAACAGATTATAATTGAATGTTTGCCTTGGGAAACATGAAGCGAAACCATCGATTGAGAAGAAAAGTCCATTTATAGTCACTCATGCCTTCGAAAGCCTTATTACTCGCTTTAAATGCTTTTATAAGCTCATTATTGATTTTATGTTGAATTTTTTTACATTTTTGGTTAAAATAGATTGTAATTAAATGTTTGCCTTAGAAAACATGAAGCGAAAGCCATCGATTTGAGAAGAAAAGTCCATTTATAGTCGCTCATGCCTTCGAAAGCCTTATTACCCGTTTAAAATGGTTTTATAATCTAATTATTGATTTTATGTTGAATTTTCTCACATTTTTGGTTAAAATAGATTGTAATTAAATGTTTGCCTTAGAAAACATGAAGCGAAAGCCATCGATTGGTAAGAAAAGTCCATTTATAGTCACTCATGCCTTCGAAAGCCTTATTACTCGCTTTAAACGCTTTTATAATCTCATTATTGATTTTAAGTTGAATTTTCTTATATTTTTGGTTGAAATAGATTATAATTGAATGTTTGCATAGGGAAACGTGAAGCGAAAGCCATCGATTGAGAAGAAAAGTCCATTTATAGTCACTCATGCCTTCGAAAGCCTTATTACTCGCTTTAAATGCTTTTATAAGCTCATTATTGATTTTAAGTTGAATTTTCTTACATTTTTGGTTAAAATAGATTATAATTGAATGTTTGCCTTGGGAAACGTGAAGCGAAAGCCATCGATTGAGAAGAAAAGTCCATTTATAGTTACTCATGCCTTCGAAAGCCTTATTACTCGCTTTAAATGCTTTTATAAGCTCATTATTGATTTTAAGTTGAATTTTCTTACATTTTTGGTTAAAACAGATTATAATTGAATGGTTGCCTGGGGAAACGTGAAGCGAAAGCCATCGATTGGGAAGAAAAGTACATTTATAGTCACTCATGCCTTCGAAAGCCTTATTACTCGCTTTAAATGCTTTTATAAGCTCATTATTGATTTTAAGTTGAATTTTCTTACATTTTTGGTTAAAACAGATTATATTTGAATGTTTGCCTGGGGAAACGTGAAGCGAAAGCCATCGATTGGGAAGAAAAGTACATTTATAGTCACTCATACCTTCGAAAGCCTTATTACTCGCTTAAAATGGTTTTATAATCGCATTATTGATTTTAAGTTGAATTTTCTTATATTTTTGGTTAAACTAGATTATATTTGAATGTTTGCCTGGGGAAACGTGAAGCGAAAGCCATCGATTGGGAAGAAAAGTACATTTATAGTCACTCATACCTTCGAAAGCCTTATTACTCGCTTAAAATGGTTTTATAATCGCATTATTGATTTTAAGTTGAATTTTCTTATATTTTTGGTTAAAACAGATTATATTTGAATGTTTGCCTCGAGAAACATGAAGCAAAAGCCATCGATCGATAAGAAAAGTCCAGTTATAGTCACTCATGCCTTCGAAAGCCTTATTACTCGTTTTAAATGCTTTTATAATCTCATTATTGATTTTAAGTTGAATTTTCTTACATTTTTGGTTAAAACAGATTATAATTGAATGTTTGCCTCGGGAAACGTGAAGCGAAAGCCATCGATTTGAGAAGAAAAGTCCATTTATAGTCGCTCATGCCTTCGAAAGCCTTATTACCCGTTTAAAATGGTTTTATAATCTAATTATTGATTTTATGTTGAATTTTCTTACATTTTTGGTTAAAATAGATTGTAATTAAATGTTTGCCATAGAAAACATGAAGCGAAAGCCATCGATTGGTAAGAAAAGTCCATTTATAGTCACTCATGCCTTCGAAAGCCTTATTACTCGCTTTAAACGCTTTTATAATCTCATTATTGATTTTAAGTTGAATTTTCTTATATTTTTGGTTGAAATAGATTATAATTGAATGTTTGCATAGGGAAACGTGAAGCGAAAGCCATCGATTGAGAAGAAAAGTCCATTTATAGTCACTCATGCCTTCGAAAGCCTTATTACTCGCTTTAAATGCTTTTATAATCTCATTATTGATTTTAGGTTGAATTTTCTTACATTTTTGGTTAAAACAGATTATAATTGAATGTTTGCCTGGGGAAACGTGAAGCGAAAGCCATCGATTGGGAAGAAAAGTACATTTATAGTCACTCACGCCTTCGAAAGCCTTATTACTCGCTTTAAATGCTTTTATAAGCTCATTATTGATTTTAGGTTGAATTTTCTTACATTTTTGGTTAAAACAGATTATAATTGAATGTTTGCCTTGGGAAACATGAAGCGAAACCATCGATTGAGAAGAAAAGTCCATTTATAGTCACTCATGCCTTCGAAAGCTTTATTACTCGCTTTAAATGCTTTTATAAGCTCATTATTGATTTTATGTTGAATTTTTTTACATTTTTGGTTAAAATAGATTGTAATTAAATGTTTGCCTTAGAAAACATGAAGCGAAAGCCATCGATTTGAGAAGAAAAGTCCATTTATAGTCGCTCATGCCTTCGAAAGCCTTATTACCCGTTTAAAATGGTTTTATAATCTAATTATTGATTTTATGTTGAATTTTCTCACATTTTTGGTTAAAATAGATTGTAATTAAATGTTTGCCTTAGAAAACATGAAGCGAAAGCCATCGATTGGTAAGAAAAGTCCATTTATAGTCACTCATGCCTTCGAAAGCCTTATTACTCGCTTTAAACGCTTTTATAATCTCATTATTGATTTTAAGTTGAATTTTCTTATATTTTTGGTTGAAATAGATTATAATTGAATGTTTGCATAGGGAAACGTGAAGCGAAAGCCATCGATTGAGAAGAAAAGTCCATTTATAGTCACTCATGCCTTCGAAAGCCTTATTACTCGCTTTAAATGCTTTTATAAGCTCATTATTGATTTTAAGTTGAATTTTCTTACATTTTTGGTTAAAATAGATTATAATTGAATGTTTGCCTTGGGAAACGTGAAGCGAAAGCCATCGATTGAGAAGAAAAGTCCATTTATAGTTACTCATGCCTTCGAAAGCCTTATTACTCGCTTTAAATGCTTTTATAAGCTCATTATTGATTTTAAGTTGAATTTTCTTACATTTTTGGTTAAAACAGATTATAATTGAATGGTTGCCTGGGGAAACGTGAAGCGAAAGCCATCGATTGGGAAGAAAAGTACATTTATAGTCACTCATGCCTTCGAAAGCCTTATTACTCGCTTTAAATGCTTTTATAAGCTCATTATTGATTTTAAGTTGAATTTTCTTACATTTTTGGTTAAAACAGATTATATTTGAATGTTTGCCTGGGGAAACGTGAAGCGAAAGCCATCGATTGGGAAGAAAAGTACATTTATAGTCACTCATACCTTCGAAAGCCTTATTACTCGCTTAAAATGGTTTTATAATCGCATTATTGATTTTAAGTTGAATTTTCTTATATTTTTGGTTAAACTAGATTATATTTGAATGTTTGCCTGGGGAAACGTGAAGCGAAAGCCATCGATTGGGAAGAAAAGTACATTTATAGTCACTCATACCTTCGAAAGCCTTATTACTCGCTTAAAATGGTTTTATAATCGCATTATTGATTTTAAGTTGAATTTTCTTATATTTTTGGTTAAAACAGATTATATTTGAATGTTTGCCTCGAGAAACATGAAGCAAAAGCCATCGATCGATAAGAAAAGTCCAGTTATAGTCACTCATGCCTTCGAAAGCCTTATTACTCGTTTTAAATGCTTTTATAATCTCATTATTGATTTTAAGTTGAATTTTCTTACATTTTTGGTTAAAACAGATTATAATTGAATGTTTGCCTCGGGAAACGTGAAGCGAAAGCCATCGATTTGAGAAGAAAAGTCCATTTATAGTCGCTCATGCCTTCGAAAGCCTTATTACCCGTTTAAAATGGTTTTATAATCTAATTATTGATTTTATGTTGAATTTTCTTACATTTTTGGTTAAAATAGATTGTAATTAAATGTTTGCCATAGAAAACATGAAGCGAAAGCCATCGATTGGTAAGAAAAGTCCATTTATAGTCACTCATGCCTTCGAAAGCCTTATTACTCGCTTTAAACGCTTTTATAATCTCATTATTGATTTTAAGTTGAATTTTCTTATATTTTTGGTTGAAATAGATTATAATTGAATGTTTGCATAGGGAAACGTGAAGCGAAAGCCATCGATTGAGAAGAAAAGTCCATTTATAGTCACTCATGCCTTCGAAAGCCTTATTACTCGCTTTAAATGCTTTTATAATCTCATTATTGATTTTAGGTTGAATTTTCTTACATTTTTGGTTAAAACAGATTATAATTGAATGTTTGCCTGGGGAAACGTGAAGCGAAAGCCATCGATTGGGAAGAAAAGTACATTTATAGTCACTCACGCCTTCGAAAGCCTTATTACTCGCTTTAAATGCTTTTATAAGCTCATTATTGATTTTAGGTTGAATTTTCTTACATTTTTGGTTAAAACAGATTATAATTGAATGTTTGCCTTGGGAAACATGAAGCGAAACCATCGATTGAGAAGAAAAGTCCATTTATAGTCACTCATGCCTTCGAAAGCCTTATTACTCGCTTTAAATGCTTTTATAAGCTCATTATTGATTTTATGTTGAATTTTTTTACATTTTTGGTTAAAATAGATTGTAATTAAATGTTTGCCTTAGAAAACATGAAGCGAAAGCCATCGATTTGAGAAGAAAAGTCCATTTATAGTCGCTCATGCCTTCGAAAGCCTTATTACCCGTTTAAAATGGTTTTATAATCTAATTATTGATTTTATGTTGAATTTTCTCACATTTTTGGTTAAAATAGATTGTAATTAAATGTTTGCCTTAGAAAACATGAAGCGAAAGCCATCGATTGGTAAGAAAAGTCCATTTATAGTCACTCATGCCTTCGAAAGCCTTATTACTCGCTTTAAACGCTTTTATAATCTCATTATTGATTTTAAGTTGAATTTTCTTATATTTTTGGTTGAAATAGATTATAATTGAATGTTTGCATAGGGAAACGTGAAGCGAAAGCCATCGATTGAGAAGAAAAGTCCATTTATAGTCACTCATGCCTTCGAAAGCCTTATTACTCGCTTTAAATGCTTTTATAAGCTCATTATTGATTTTAAGTTGAATTTTCTTACATTTTTGGTTAAAATAGATTATAATTGAATGTTTGCCTTGGGAAACGTGAAGCGAAAGCCATCGATTGAGAAGAAAAGTCCATTTATAGTTACTCATGCCTTCGAAAGCCTTATTACTCGCTTTAAATGCTTTTATAAGCTCATTATTGATTTTAAGTTGAATTTTCTTACATTTTTGGTTAAAACAGATTATAATTGAATGGTTGCCTGGGGAAACGTGAAGCGAAAGCCATCGATTGGGAAGAAAAGTACATTTATAGTCACTCATGCCTTCGAAAGCCTTATTACTCGCTTTAAATGCTTTTATAAGCTCATTATTGATTTTAAGTTGAATTTTCTTACATTTTTGGTTAAAACAGATTATATTTGAATGTTTGCCTGGGGAAACGTGAAGCGAAAGCCATCGATTGGGAAGAAAAGTACATTTATAGTCACTCATACCTTCGAAAGCCTTATTACTCGCTTAAAATGGTTTTATAATCGCATTATTGATTTTAAGTTGAATTTTCTTATATTTTTGGTTAAACTAGATTATATTTGAATGTTTGCCTGGGGAAACGTGAAGCGAAAGCCATCGATTGGGAAGAAAAGTACATTTATAGTCACTCATACCTTCGAAAGCCTTATTACTCGCTTAAAATGGTTTTATAATCGCATTATTGATTTTAAGTTGAATTTTCTTATATTTTTGGTTAAAACAGATTATATTTGAATGTTTGCCTCGAGAAACATGAAGCAAAAGCCATCGATCGATAAGAAAAGTCCAGTTATAGTCACTCATGCCTTCGAAAGCCTTATTACTCGTTTTAAATGCTTTTATAATCTCATTATTGATTTTAAGTTGAATTTTCTTACATTTTTGGTTAAAACAGATTATAATTGAATGTTTGCCTCGGGAAACGTGAAGCGAAAGCCATCGATTTGAGAAGAAAAGTCCATTTATAGTCGCTCATGCCTTCGAAAGCCTTATTACCCGTTTAAAATGGTTTTATAATCTAATTATTGATTTTATGTTGAATTTTCTTACATTTTTGGTTAAAATAGATTGTAATTAAATGTTTGCCATAGAAAACATGAAGCGAAAGCCATCGATTGGTAAGAAAAGTCCATTTATAGTCACTCATGCCTTCGAAAGCCTTATTACTCGCTTTAAACGCTTTTATAATCTCATTATTGATTTTAAGTTGAATTTTCTTATATTTTTGGTTGAAATAGATTATAATTGAATGTTTGCATAGGGAAACGTGAAGCGAAAGCCATCGATTGAGAAGAAAAGTCCATTTATAGTCACTCATGCCTTCGAAAGCCTTATTACTCGCTTTAAATGCTTTTATAATCTCATTATTGATTTTAGGTTGAATTTTCTTACATTTTTGGTTAAAACAGATTATAATTGAATGTTTGCCTGGGGAAACGTGAAGCGAAAGCCATCGATTGGGAAGAAAAGTACATTTATAGTCACTCACGCCTTCGAAAGCCTTATTACTCGCTTTAAATGCTTTTATAAGCTCATTATTGATTTTAGGTTGAATTTTCTTACATTTTTGGTTAAAACAGATTATAATTGAATGTTTGCCTTGGGAAACATGAAGCGAAACCATCGATTGAGAAGAAAAGTCCATTTATAGTCACTCATGCCTTCGAAAGCCTTATTACTCGCTTTAAATGCTTTTATAAGCTCATTATTGATTTTATGTTGAATTTTTTTACATTTTTGGTTAAAATAGATTGTAATTAAATGTTTGCCTTAGAAAACATGAAGCGAAAGCCATCGATTTGAGAAGAAAAGTCCATTTATAGTCGCTCATGCCTTCGAAAGCCTTATTACCCGTTTAAAATGGTTTTATAATCTAATTATTGATTTTATGTTGAATTTTCTCACATTTTTGGTTAAAATAGATTGTAATTAAATGTTTGCCTTAGAAAACATGAAGCGAAAGCCATCGATTGGTAAGAAAAGTCCATTTATAGTCACTCATGCCTTCGAAAGCCTTATTACTCGCTTTAAACGCTTTTATAATCTCATTATTGATTTTAAGTTGAATTTTCTTATATTTTTGGTTGAAATAGATTATAATTGAATGTTTGCATAGGGAAACGTGAAGCGAAAGCCATCGATTGAGAAGAAAAGTCCATTTATAGTCACTCATGCCTTCGAAAGCCTTATTACTCGCTTTAAATGCTTTTATAAGCTCATTATTGATTTTAAGTTGAATTTTCTTACATTTTTGGTTAAAATAGATTATAATTGAATGTTTGCCTTGGGAAACGTGAAGCGAAAGCCATCGATTGAGAAGAAAAGTCCATTTATAGTTACTCATGCCTTCGAAAGCCTTATTACTCGCTTTAAATGCTTTTATAAGCTCATTATTGATTTTAAGTTGAATTTTCTTACATTTTTGGTTAAAACAGATTATAATTGAATGGTTGCCTGGGGAAACGTGAAGCGAAAGCCATCGATTGGGAAGAAAAGTACATTTATAGTCACTCATGCCTTCGAAAGCCTTATTACTCGCTTTAAATGCTTTTATAAGCTCATTATTGATTTTAAGTTGAATTTTCTTACATTTTTGGTTAAAACAGATTATATTTGAATGTTTGCCTGGGGAAACGTGAAGCGAAAGCCATCGATTGGGAAGAAAAGTACATTTATAGTCACTCATACCTTCGAAAGCCTTATTACTCGCTTAAAATGGTTTTATAATCGCATTATTGATTTTAAGTTGAATTTTCTTATATTTTTGGTTAAACTAGATTATATTTGAATGTTTGCCTGGGGAAACGTGAAGCGAAAGCCATCGATTGGGAAGAAAAGTACATTTATAGTCACTCATACCTTCGAAAGCCTTATTACTCGCTTAAAATGGTTTTATAATCGCATTATTGATTTTAAGTTGAATTTTCTTATATTTTTGGTTAAAACAGATTATATTTGAATGTTTGCCTCGAGAAACATGAAGCAAAAGCCATCGATCGATAAGAAAAGTCCAGTTATAGTCACTCATGCCTTCGAAAGCCTTATTACTCGTTTTAAATGCTTTTATAATCTCATTATTGATTTTAAGTTGAATTTTCTTACATTTTTGGTTAAAACAGATTATAATTGAATGTTTGCCTCGGGAAACGTGAAGCGAAAGCCATCGATTTGAGAAGAAAAGTCCATTTATAGTCGCTCATGCCTTCGAAAGCCTTATTACCCGTTTAAAATGGTTTTATAATCTAATTATTGATTTTATGTTGAATTTTCTTACATTTTTGGTTAAAATAGATTGTAATTAAATGTTTGCCATAGAAAACATGAAGCGAAAGCCATCGATTGGTAAGAAAAGTCCATTTATAGTCACTCATGCCTTCGAAAGCCTTATTACTCGCTTTAAACGCTTTTATAATCTCATTATTGATTTTAAGTTGAATTTTCTTATATTTTTGGTTGAAATAGATTATAATTGAATGTTTGCATAGGGAAACGTGAAGCGAAAGCCATCGATTGAGAAGAAAAGTCCATTTATAGTCACTCATGCCTTCGAAAGCCTTATTACTCGCTTTAAATGCTTTTATAATCTCATTATTGATTTTAGGTTGAATTTTCTTACATTTTTGGTTAAAACAGATTATAATTGAATGTTTGCCTGGGGAAACGTGAAGCGAAAGCCATCGATTGGGAAGAAAAGTACATTTATAGTCACTCACGCCTTCGAAAGCCTTATTACTCGCTTTAAATGCTTTTATAAGCTCATTATTGATTTTAGGTTGAATTTTCTTACATTTTTGGTTAAAACAGATTATAATTGAATGTTTGCCTTGGGAAACATGAAGCGAAACCATCGATTGAGAAGAAAAGTCCATTTATAGTCACTCATGCCTTCGAAAGCCTTATTACTCGCTTTAAATGCTTTTATAAGCTCATTATTGATTTTATGTTGAATTTTTTTACATTTTTGGTTAAAATAGATTGTAATTAAATGTTTGCCTTAGAAAACATGAAGCGAAAGCCATCGATTTGAGAAGAAAAGTCCATTTATAGTCGCTCATGCCTTCGAAAGCCTTATTACCCGTTTAAAATGGTTTTATAATCTAATTATTGATTTTATGTTGAATTTTCTCACATTTTTGGTTAAAATAGATTGTAATTAAATGTTTGCCTTAGAAAACATGAAGCGAAAGCCATCGATTGGTAAGAAAAGTCCATTTATAGTCACTCATGCCTTCGAAAGCCTTATTACTCGCTTTAAACGCTTTTATAATCTCATTATTGATTTTAAGTTGAATTTTCTTATATTTTTGGTTGAAATAGATTATAATTGAATGTTTGCATAGGGAAACGTGAAGCGAAAGCCATCGATTGAGAAGAAAAGTCCATTTATAGTCACTCATGCCTTCGAAAGCCTTATTACTCGCTTTAAATGCTTTTATAAGCTCATTATTGATTTTAAGTTGAATTTTCTTACATTTTTGGTTAAAATAGATTATAATTGAATGTTTGCCTTGGGAAACGTGAAGCGAAAGCCATCGATTGAGAAGAAAAGTCCATTTATAGTTACTCATGCCTTCGAAAGCCTTATTACTCGCTTTAAATGCTTTTATAAGCTCATTATTGATTTTAAGTTGAATTTTCTTACATTTTTGGTTAAAACAGATTATAATTGAATGGTTGCCTGGGGAAACGTGAAGCGAAAGCCATCGATTGGGAAGAAAAGTACATTTATAGTCACTCATGCCTTCGAAAGCCTTATTACTCGCTTTAAATGCTTTTATAAGCTCATTATTGATTTTAAGTTGAATTTTCTTACATTTTTGGTTAAAACAGATTATATTTGAATGTTTGCCTGGGGAAACGTGAAGCGAAAGCCATCGATTGGGAAGAAAAGTACATTTATAGTCACTCATACCTTCGAAAGCCTTATTACTCGCTTAAAATGGTTTTATAATCGCATTATTGATTTTAAGTTGAATTTTCTTATATTTTTGGTTAAACTAGATTATATTTGAATGTTTGCCTGGGGAAACGTGAAGCGAAAGCCATCGATTGGGAAGAAAAGTACATTTATAGTCACTCATACCTTCGAAAGCCTTATTACTCGCTTAAAATGGTTTTATAATCGCATTATTGATTTTAAGTTGAATTTTCTTATATTTTTGGTTAAAACAGATTATATTTGAATGTTTGCCTCGAGAAACATGAAGCAAAAGCCATCGATCGATAAGAAAAGTCCAGTTATAGTCACTCATGCCTTCGAAAGCCTTATTACTCGTTTTAAATGCTTTTATAATCTCATTATTGATTTTAAGTTGAATTTTCTTACATTTTTGGTTAAAACAGATTATAATTGAATGTTTGCCTCGGGAAACGTGAAGCGAAAGCCATCGATTTGAGAAGAAAAGTCCATTTATAGTCGCTCATGCCTTCGAAAGCCTTATTACCCGTTTAAAATGGTTTTATAATCTAATTATTGATTTTATGTTGAATTTTCTTACATTTTTGGTTAAAATAGATTGTAATTAAATGTTTGCCATAGAAAACATGAAGCGAAAGCCATCGATTGGTAAGAAAAGTCCATTTATAGTCACTCATGCCTTCGAAAGCCTTATTACTCGCTTTAAACGCTTTTATAATCTCATTATTGATTTTAAGTTGAATTTTCTTATATTTTTGGTTGAAATAGATTATAATTGAATGTTTGCATAGGGAAACGTGAAGCGAAAGCCATCGATTGAGAAGAAAAGTCCATTTATAGTCACTCATGCCTTCGAAAGCCTTATTACTCGCTTTAAATGCTTTTATAATCTCATTATTGATTTTAGGTTGAATTTTCTTACATTTTTGGTTAAAACAGATTATAATTGAATGTTTGCCTGGGGAAACGTGAAGCGAAAGCCATCGATTGGGAAGAAAAGTACATTTATAGTCACTCACGCCTTCGAAAGCCTTATTACTCGCTTTAAATGCTTTTATAAGCTCATTATTGATTTTAGGTTGAATTTTCTTACATTTTTGGTTAAAACAGATTATAATTGAATGTTTGCCTTGGGAAACATGAAGCGAAACCATCGATTGAGAAGAAAAGTCCATTTATAGTCACTCATGCCTTCGAAAGCCTTATTACTCGCTTTAAATGCTTTTATAAGCTCATTATTGATTTTATGTTGAATTTTTTTACATTTTTGGTTAAAATAGATTGTAATTAAATGTTTGCCTTAGAAAACATGAAGCGAAAGCCATCGATTTGAGAAGAAAAGTCCATTTATAGTCGCTCATGCCTTCGAAAGCCTTATTACCCGTTTAAAATGGTTTTATAATCTAATTATTGATTTTATGTTGAATTTTCTCACATTTTTGGTTAAAATAGATTGTAATTAAATGTTTGCCTTAGAAAACATGAAGCGAAAGCCATCGATTGGTAAGAAAAGTCCATTTATAGTCACTCATGCCTTCGAAAGCCTTATTACTCGCTTTAAACGCTTTTATAATCTCATTATTGATTTTAAGTTGAATTTTCTTATATTTTTGGTTGAAATAGATTATAATTGAATGTTTGCATAGGGAAACGTGAAGCGAAAGCCATCGATTGAGAAGAAAAGTCCATTTATAGTCACTCATGCCTTCGAAAGCCTTATTACTCGCTTTAAATGCTTTTATAAGCTCATTATTGATTTTAAGTTGAATTTTCTTACATTTTTGGTTAAAATAGATTATAATTGAATGTTTGCCTTGGGAAACGTGAAGCGAAAGCCATCGATTGAGAAGAAAAGTCCATTTATAGTTACTCATGCCTTCGAAAGCCTTATTACTCGCTTTAAATGCTTTTATAAGCTCATTATTGATTTTAAGTTGAATTTTCTTACATTTTTGGTTAAAACAGATTATAATTGAATGGTTGCCTGGGGAAACGTGAAGCGAAAGCCATCGATTGGGAAGAAAAGTACATTTATAGTCACTCATGCCTTCGAAAGCCTTATTACTCGCTTTAAATGCTTTTATAAGCTCATTATTGATTTTAAGTTGAATTTTCTTACATTTTTGGTTAAAACAGATTATATTTGAATGTTTGCCTGGGGAAACGTGAAGCGAAAGCCATCGATTGGGAAGAAAAGTACATTTATAGTCACTCATACCTTCGAAAGCCTTATTACTCGCTTAAAATGGTTTTATAATCGCATTATTGATTTTAAGTTGAATTTTCTTATATTTTTGGTTAAACTAGATTATATTTGAATGTTTGCCTGGGGAAACGTGAAGCGAAAGCCATCGATTGGGAAGAAAAGTACATTTATAGTCACTCATACCTTCGAAAGCCTTATTACTCGCTTAAAATGGTTTTATAATCGCATTATTGATTTTAAGTTGAATTTTCTTATATTTTTGGTTAAAACAGATTATATTTGAATGTTTGCCTCGAGAAACATGAAGCAAAAGCCATCGATCGATAAGAAAAGTCCAGTTATAGTCACTCATGCCTTCGAAAGCCTTATTACTCGTTTTAAATGCTTTTATAATCTCATTATTGATTTTAAGTTGAATTTTCTTACATTTTTGGTTAAAACAGATTATAATTGAATGTTTGCCTCGGGAAACGTGAAGCGAAAGCCATCGATTTGAGAAGAAAAGTCCATTTATAGTCGCTCATGCCTTCGAAAGCCTTATTACCCGTTTAAAATGGTTTTATAATCTAATTATTGATTTTATGTTGAATTTTCTTACATTTTTGGTTAAAATAGATTGTAATTAAATGTTTGCCATAGAAAACATGAAGCGAAAGCCATCGATTGGTAAGAAAAGTCCATTTATAGTCACTCATGCCTTCGAAAGCCTTATTACTCGCTTTAAACGCTTTTATAATCTCATTATTGATTTTAAGTTGAATTTTCTTATATTTTTGGTTGAAATAGATTATAATTGAATGTTTGCATAGGGAAACGTGAAGCGAAAGCCATCGATTGAGAAGAAAAGTCCATTTATAGTCACTCATGCCTTCGAAAGCCTTATTACTCGCTTTAAATGCTTTTATAATCTCATTATTGATTTTAGGTTGAATTTTCTTACATTTTTGGTTAAAACAGATTATAATTGAATGTTTGCCTGGGGAAACGTGAAGCGAAAGCCATCGATTGGGAAGAAAAGTACATTTATAGTCACTCACGCCTTCGAAAGCCTTATTACTCGCTTTAAATGCTTTTATAAGCTCATTATTGATTTTAGGTTGAATTTTCTTACATTTTTGGTTAAAACAGATTATAATTGAATGTTTGCCTTGGGAAACATGAAGCGAAACCATCGATTGAGAAGAAAAGTCCATTTATAGTCACTCATGCCTTCGAAAGCCTTATTACTCGCTTTAAATGCTTTTATAAGCTCATTATTGATTTTATGTTGATTTTTTTTAAATTTTTGGTTAAAATAGATTGTAATTAAATGTTTGCCTTAGAAAACATGAAGCGAAAGCCATCGATTTGAGAAGAAAAGTCCATTTATAGTCGCTCATGCCTTCGAAAGCCTTATTACCCGTTTAAAATGGTTTTATAATCTAATTATTGATTTTATGTTGAATTTTCTCACATTTTTGGTTAAAATAGATTGTAATTAAATGTTTGCCTTAGAAAACATGAAGCGAAAGCCATCGATTGGTAAGAAAAGTCCATTTATAGTCACTCATGCCTTCGAAAGCCTTATTACTCGCTTTAAACGCTTTTATAATCTCATTATTGATTTTAAGTTGAATTTTCTTATATTTTTGGTTGAAATAGATTATAATTGAATGTTTGCATAGGGAAACGTGAAGCGAAAGCCATCGATTGAGAAGAAAAGTCCATTTATAGTCACTCATGCCTTCGAAAGCCTTATTACTCGCTTTAAATGCTTTTATAAGCTCATTATTGATTTTAAGTTGAATTTTCTTACATTTTTGGTTAAAATAGATTATAATTGAATGTTTGCCTTGGGAAACGTGAAGCGAAAGCCATCGATTGAGAAGAAAAGTCCATTTATAGTTACTCATGCCTTCGAAAGCCTTATTACTCGCTTTAAATGCTTTTATAAGCTCATTATTGATTTTAAGTTGAATTTTCTTACATTTTTGGTTAAAACAGATTATAATTGAATGGTTGCCTGGGGAAACGTGAAGCGAAAGCCATCGATTGGGAAGAAAAGTACATTTATAGTCACTCATGCCTTCGAAAGCCTTATTACTCGCTTTAAATGCTTTTATAAGCTCATTATTGATTTTAAGTTGAATTTTCTTACATTTTTGGTTAAAACAGATTATATTTGAATGTTTGCCTGGGGAAACGTGAAGCGAAAGCCATCGATTGGGAAGAAAAGTACATTTATAGTCACTCATACCTTCGAAAGCCTTATTACTCGCTTAAAATGGTTTTATAATCGCATTATTGATTTTAAGTTGAATTTTCTTATATTTTTGGTTAAACTAGATTATATTTGAATGTTTGCCTGGGGAAACGTGAAGCGAAAGCCATCGATTGGGAAGAAAAGTACATTTATAGTCACTCATACCTTCGAAAGCCTTATTACTCGCTTAAAATGGTTTTATAATCGCATTATTGATTTTAAGTTGAATTTTCTTATATTTTTGGTTAAAACAGATTATATTTGAATGTTTGCCTCGAGAAACATGAAGCAAAAGCCATCGATCGATAAGAAAAGTCCAGTTATAGTCACTCATGCCTTCGAAAGCCTTATTACTCGTTTTAAATGCTTTTATAATCTCATTATTGATTTTAAGTTGAATTTTCTTACATTTTTGGTTAAAACAGATTATAATTGAATGTTTGCCTCGGGAAACGTGAAGCGAAAGCCATCGATTTGAGAAGAAAAGTCCATTTATAGTCGCTCATGCCTTCGAAAGCCTTATTACCCGTTTAAAATGGTTTTATAATCTAATTATTGATTTTATGTTGAATTTTCTTACATTTTTGGTTAAAATAGATTGTAATTAAATGTTTGCCATAGAAAACATGAAGCGAAAGCCATCGATTGGTAAGAAAAGTCCATTTATAGTCACTCATGCCTTCGAAAGCCTTATTACTCGCTTTAAACGCTTTTATAATCTCATTATTGATTTTAAGTTGAATTTTCTTATATTTTTGGTTGAAATAGATTATAATTGAATGTTTGCATAGGGAAACGTGAAGCGAAAGCCATCGATTGAGAAGAAAAGTCCATTTATAGTCACTCATGCCTTCGAAAGCCTTATTACTCGCTTTAAATGCTTTGATAATCTCATTATTGATTTTAGGTTGAATTTTCTTACATTTTTGGTTAAAACAGATTATAATTGAATGTTTGCCTGGGGAAACGTGAAGCGAAAGCCATCGATTGGGAAGAAAAGTACATTTATAGTCACTCACGCCTTCGAAAGCCTTATTACTCGCTTTAAATGCTTTTATAAGCTCATTATTGATTTTAGGTTGAATTTTCTTACATTTTTGGTTAAAACAGATTATAATTGAATGTTTGCCTTGGGAAACATGAAGCGAAACCATCGATTGAGAAGAAAAGTCCATTTATAGTCACTCATGCCTTCGAAAGCCTTATTACTCGCTTTAAATGCTTTTATAAGCTCATTATTGATTTTATGTTGATTTTTTTTAAATTTTTGGTTAAAATAGATTGTAATTAAATGTTTGCCTTAGAAAACATGAAGCGAAAGCCATCGATTTGAGAAGAAAAGTCCATTTATAGTCGCTCATGCCTTCGAAAGCCTTATTACCCGTTTAAAATGGTTTTATAATCTAATTATTGATTTTATGTTGAATTTTCTCACATTTTTGGTTAAAATAGATTGTAATTAAATGTTTGCCTTAGAAAACATGAAGCGAAAGCCATCGATTGGTAAGAAAAGTCCATTTATAGTCACTCATGCCTTCGAAAGCCTTATTACTCGCTTTAAACGCTTTTATAATCTCATTATTGATTTTAAGTTGAATTTTCTTATATTTTTGGTTGAAATAGATTATAATTGAATGTTTGCATAGGGAAACGTGAAGCGAAAGCCATCGATTGAGAAGAAAAGTCCATTTATAGTCACTCATGCCTTCGAAAGCCTTATTACTCGCTTTAAATGCTTTTATAAGCTCATTATTGATTTTAAGTTGAATTTTCTTACATTTTTGGTTAAAATAGATTATAATTGAATGTTTGCCTTGGGAAACGTGAAGCGAAAGCCATCGATTGAGAAGAAAAGTCCATTTATAGTTACTCATGCCTTCGAAAGCCTTATTACTCGCTTTAAATGCTTTTATAAGCTCATTATTGATTTTAAGTTGAATTTTCTTACATTTTTGGTTAAAACAGATTATAATTGAATGGTTGCCTGGGGAAACGTGAAGCGAAAGCCATCGATTGGGAAGAAAAGTACATTTATAGTCACTCATGCCTTCGAAAGCCTTATTACTCGCTTTAAATGCTTTTATAAGCTCATTATTGATTTTAAGTTGAATTTTCTTACATTTTTGGTTAAAACAGATTATATTTGAATGTTTGCCTGGGGAAACGTGAAGCGAAAGCCATCGATTGGGAAGAAAAGTACATTTATAGTCACTCATACCTTCGAAAGCCTTATTACTCGCTTAAAATGGTTTTATAATCGCATTATTGATTTTAAGTTGAATTTTCTTATATTTTTGGTTAAACTAGATTATATTTGAATGTTTGCCTGGGGAAACGTGAAGCGAAAGCCATCGATTGGGAAGAAAAGTACATTTATAGTCACTCATACCTTCGAAAGCCTTATTACTCGCTTAAAATGGTTTTATAATCGCATTATTGATTTTAAGTTGAATTTTCTTATATTTTTGGTTAAAACAGATTATATTTGAATGTTTGCCTCGAGAAACATGAAGCAAAAGCCATCGATCGATAAGAAAAGTCCAGTTATAGTCACTCATGCCTTCGAAAGCCTTATTACTCGTTTTAAATGCTTTTATAATCTCATTATTGATTTTAAGTTGAATTTTCTTACATTTTTGGTTAAAACAGATTATAATTGAATGTTTGCCTCGGGAAACGTGAAGCGAAAGCCATCGATTTGAGAAGAAAAGTCCATTTATAGTCGCTCATGCCTTCGAAAGCCTTATTACCCGTTTAAAATGGTTTTATAATCTAATTATTGATTTGATGTTGAATTTTCTTACATTTTTGGTTAAAATAGATTGTAATTAAATGTTTGCCATAGAAAACATGAAGCGAAAGCCATCGATTGGTAAGAAAAGTCCATTTATAGTCACTCATGCCTTCGAAAGCCTTATTACTCGCTTTAAACGCTTTTATAATCTCATTATTGATTTTAAGTTGAATTTTCTTATATTTTTGGTTGAAATAGATTATAATTGAATGTTTGCATAGGGAAACGTGAAGCGAAAGCCATCGATTGAGAAGAAAAGTCCATTTATAGTCACTCATGCCTTCGAAAGCCTTATTACTCGCTTTAAATGCTTTTATAATCTCATTATTGATTTTAGGTTGAATTTTCTTACATTTTTGGTTAAAACAGATTATAATTGAATGTTTGCCTGGGGAAACGTGAAGCGAAAGCCATCGATTGGGAAGAAAAGTACATTTATAGTCACTCACGCCTTCGAAAGCCTTATTACTCGCTTTAAATGCTTTTATAAGCTCATTATTGATTTTAGGTTGAATTTTCTTACATTTTTGGTTAAAACAGATTATAATTGAATGTTTGCCTTGGGAAACATGAAGCGAAACCATCGATTGAGAAGAAAAGTCCATTTATAGTCACTCATGCCTTCGAAAGCCTTATTACTCGCTTTAAATGCTTTTATAAGCTCATTATTGATTTTATGTTGAATTTTTTTACATTTTTGGTTAAAATAGATTGTAATTAAATGTTTGCCTTAGAAAACATGAAGCGAAAGCCATCGATTTGAGAAGAAAAGTCCATTTATAGTCGCTCATGCCTTCGAAAGCCTTATTACCCGTTTAAAATGGTTTTATAATCTAATTATTGATTTTATGTTGAATTTTCTCACATTTTTGGTTAAAATAGATTGTAATTAAATGTTTGCCTTAGAAAACATGAAGCGAAAGCCATCGATTGGTAAGAAAAGTCCATTTATAGTCACTCATGCCTTCGAAAGCCTTATTACTCGCTTTAAACGCTTTTATAATCTCATTATTGATTTTAAGTTGAATTTTCTTATATTTTTGGTTGAAATAGATTATAATTGAATGTTTGCATAGGGAAACGTGAAGCGAAAGCCATCGATTGAGAAGAAAAGTCCATTTATAGTCACTCATGCCTTCGAAAGCCTTATTACTCGCTTTAAATGCTTTTATAAGCTCATTATTGATTTTAAGTTGAATTTTCTTACATTTTTGGTTAAAATAGATTATAATTGAATGTTTGCCTTGGGAAACGTGAAGCGAAAGCCATCGATTGAGAAGAAAAGTCCATTTATAGTTACTCATGCCTTCGAAAGCCTTATTACTCGCTTTAAATGCTTTTATAAGCTCATTATTGATTTTAAGTTGAATTTTCTTACATTTTTGGTTAAAACAGATTATAATTGAATGGTTGCCTGGGGAAACGTGAAGCGAAAGCCATCGATTGGGAAGAAAAGTACATTTATAGTCACTCATGCCTTCGAAAGCCTTATTACTCGCTTTAAATGCTTTTATAAGCTCATTATTGATTTTAAGTTGAATTTTCTTACATTTTTTGTTAAAACAGATTATATTTGAATGTTTGCCTGGGGAAACGTGAAGCGAAAGCCATCGATTGGGAAGAAAAGTACATTTATAGTCACTCATACCTTCGAAAGCCTTATTACTCGCTTAAAATGGTTTTATAATCGCATTATTGATTTTAAGTTGAATTTTCTTATATTTTTGGTTAAAACAGATTATATTTGAATGTTTACCTTGAGAAACATGAAGCAAAAGCCATCGATCGATAAGAAAACTCCATTTATAGTCACTCATGCCTTCGAAAGCCTTATTACTCGCTTTAAACGCTTTTATAATCTCATTATTGATTTTAAGTTGAATTTTCTTACATTTTTGGTTAAAACAGATTATAATTGAATGTTTGCCTCGGGAAACGTGAAGCGAAAGCCATCGATTTGAGAAGAAAAGTCCATTTATAGTCGCTCATGCCTTCGAAAGCCTTATTACCCGTTTAAAATGGTTTTATAATCTAATTATTGATTTTATGTTGAATTTTCTTACATTTTTGGTTAAAATAGATTGTAATTAAATGTTTGCCATAGAAAACATGAAGCGAAAGCCATCGATTGGTAAGAAAAGTCCATTTATAGTCACTCATGCCTTCGAAAGCCTTATTACTCGCTTTAAACGCTTTTATAATCTCATTATTGATTTTAAGTTGAATTTTCTTATATTTTTGGTTGAAATAGATTATAATTGAATGTTTGCATAGGGAAACGTGAAGCGAAAGCCATCGATTGAGAAGAAAAGTCCATTTATAGTCACTCATGCCTTCGAAAGCCTTATTACTCGCTTTAAATGCTTTTATAATCTCATTATTGATTTTAGGTTGAATTTTCTTACATTTTTGGTTAAAACAGATTATAATTGAATGTTTGCCTGGGGAAACGTGAAGCGAAAGCCATCGATTGGGAAGAAAAGTACATTTATAGTCACTCACGCCTTCGAAAGCCTTATTACTCGCTTTAAATGCTTTTATAAGCTCATTATTGATTTTAGGTTGAATTTTCTTACATTTTTGGTTAAAACAGATTATAATTGAATGTTTGCCTTGGGAAACATGAAGCGAAACCATCGATTGAGAAGAAAAGTCCATTTATAGTCACTCATGCCTTCGAAAGCCTTATTACTCGCTTTAAATGCTTTTATAAGCTCATTATTGATTTTAAGTTGAATTTTCTTACATTTTTGGTTAAATCAGATTATAATTGAATGGTTGCCTGGGGAAACGTGAAGCGAAAGCCATCGATTGGGAAGAAAAGTACATTTATAGTCACTCATGCCTTCGAAAGCCTTATTGCTCGCTTTAAATGCTTTTATAAGCTCATTATTGATTTTAAGTTGAATTTTCTTACATTTTTGGTTAAAACAGATTATATTTGAATGTTTGCCTGGGGAAACGTGAAGCGAAAGCCATCGATTGGGAAGAAAAGTACATTTATAGTCACTCACGCCTTCGAAAGCCTTATTACTCGCTTTAAATGCTTTTATAAGCTCATTATTGATTTTAAGTTGAATTTTCTTACATTTTTGGTTAAATCAGATTATAATTGAATGGTTGCCTGGGGAAACGTGAAGCGAAAGCCATCGATTGGGAAGAAAAGTCCATTTATAGTCACTCATGCCTTCGAAAGCCTTATTACTCGCTTTAAACGCTTTTATAATCTCATTATTGATTTTAAGTTGAATTTTCTTATATTTTTGGTTGAAATAGATTATAATTGAATGTTTGCATAGGGAAACGTGAAGCGAAAGCCATCGATTGAGAAGAAAAGTCCATTTATAGTCACTCATGCCTTCGAAAGCCTTATTACTCGCTTTAAATGCTTTTATAATCTCATTATTGATTTTAGGTTGAATTTTCTTACATTTTTGGTTAAAACAGATTATAATTGAATGTTTGCCTGGGGAAACGTGAAGCGAAAGCCATCGATTGGGAAGAAAAGTACATTTATAGTCACTCACGCCTTCGAAAGCCTTATTACTCGCTTTAAATGCTTTTATAAGCTCATTATTGATTTTAGGTTGAATTTTCTTACATTTTTGGTTAAAACAGATTATAATTGAATGTTTGCCTTGGGAAACATGAAGCGAAACCATCGATTGAGAAGAAAAGTCCATTTATAGTCACTCATGCCTTCGAAAGCCTTATTACTCGCTTTAAATGCTTTTATAAGCTCATTATTGATTTTAAGTTGAATTTTCTTACATTTTTGGTTAAATCAGATTATAATTGAATGGTTGCCTGGGGAAACGTGAAGCGAAAGCCATCGATTGGGAAGAAAAGTACATTTATAGTCACTCATGCCTTCGAAAGCCTTATTGCTCGCTTTAAATGCTTTTATAAGCTCATTATTGATTTTAAGTTGAATTTTCTTACATTTTTGGTTAAAACAGATTATATTTGAATGTTTGCCTGGGGAAACGTGAAGCGAAAGCCATCGATTGGGAAGAAAAGTACATTTATAGTCACTCATACCTTCGAAAGCCTTATTACTCGCTTAAAATGGTTTTATAATCGCATTATTGATTTTAAGTTGAATTTTCTTATATTTTTGGTTAAAACAGATTATATTTGAATGTTTGCCTTGAGAAACATGAAGCAAAAGCCATCGATCGATAAGAAAACTCCATTTATAGTCACTCATGCCTTCGAAAGCCTTATTACTCGCTTTAAACGCTTTTATATTCTCATTATTGGTTTTAAGTTGAATTTTCTTATATTTTTGGTTGAAATAGATTATAATTGAATGTTTGCATAGGGAAACGTGAAGCGAAAGCCATCGCTTGAGAAGAAAAGTCCATTTATAGTCACTCATGCCTTCGAAAGCCTTATTACTCGCTTTAAATGCTTTTATAAGCTCATTATTGATTTTAAGTTGAATTTTCTTACATTTTTGGTTAAAATAGATTATAATTGAATGTTTGCCACGGGAAACGTGAAGCGAAAGCCATCGATTGAGAAGAAAAGTCCATTTATAGTCGCTCATGCCTTCGAAAGCCTTATTACTCGCTTAAAATGGTTTTATAATCGCATTATTGATTTCAAGTTGAATTTTCTTATATTTTTGGTTAAAACAGATTATATTTGAATGTTTGCCTCGAGAAACATGAAGCAAAAGCCATCGATCTATAAGAAAAGTCCATTTATAGTCACTCATGCCTTCGAATGCCTTATTACTCGTTTTAAATGCTTTTATAATCTCATTATTGATTTTAAGTTGAATTTTCCTACATTTTTGGTTAAAACAGATTATAATTGAATGTTTGCCTCGGGAAACGTGAAGCGAAAGCCATCGATTGAGAAGAAAAATCCATTTATAGTCGCTCATGCCTTCGAAAGCCTTATTACCCGTTTAAAATGGTTTTATAATCTAATTATTGATTTTATGTTGAATTTTCTTACATTTTTGGTTAAAATAGATTGTAATTAAATGTTTGCCATAGAAAATATGAAGCGAAAGCCATCGATTGGTAAGAAAAGTCCATTTATAGTCACTCATGCCTTCGAAAGCCTTATTACTCGCTTTAAACGCTTTTATAATCTCATTATTGATTTTAAGTTGATATTTCTTATATTTTTGGTTGAAATAGATTATAATTGAATGTTTGCATAGGGAAACGTGAAGCGAAAGCCATCGATTGAGAAGAAAAGTCCATTTATAGTCACTCATGCCTTCGAAAGCCTTATTACTCGCTTTAAATGCTTTTATAAGCTCATTATTGATTTTAAGTTGAATTTTCTTACATTTTTGGTTAAAACATATTATAATTGAATGTTTGCCTTGGGAAACGTGAAGCGAAAGCCATCGATTGAGAAGAAAAGTCCATTTATAGTTACTCATGCCTTCGAAAGCCTTATTACTCGCTTTAAATGCTTTTATAAGCTCATTATTGATTTTAAGTTGAATTTTCTTACATTTTTGGTTAAAACAGATTATAATTGAATGTTTGCCTGGGGAAACGTGAAGTGAAAGCCATCGATTGGGAAGAAAAGTACATTTATAGTCACTCATGCCTTCGAAAGCCTTATTACTCGCTTTAAATGCTTTTATAAGCTCATTATTGATTTTAAGTTGAATTTTCTTACATTTTTGGTTAAAATAGATTATAATTGAATGTTTGCCATGGGAAACGTGAAGCGAAAGCCATCGATTGAGAAGAAAAGTCCATTTATAGTCGCTCATGCCTTCGAAAGCCTTATTACTCGCTTAAAATGGTTTTATAATCGCATTATTGATTTCAAGTTGAATTTTCTTATATTTTTGGTTAAAACAGATTATATTTGAATGTTTGCCTCGAGAAACATGAAGCAAAAGCCATCGATCGATAAGAAAAGTCCATTTATAGTCACTCATGCCTTCGAAAGCCTTATTACTCGTTTTAAATGCTTTTATAATCTCATTATTGATTTTAAGTTGAATTTTCCTACATTTTTGGTTAAAACAGATTATAATTGAATGTTTGCCTCGGGAAACGCGAAGCGAAAGCCATTGATTGAGAAGAAAAATCCATTTATAGTCGCTCATGCCTTCGAAAGCCTTATTACCCGTTTAAAATGGTTTTATAATCTAATTATTGATTTTATGTTGAATTTTCTTACATTTTTGGTTAAAATAGATTGTAATTAAATGTTTGCCATAGAAAATATGAAGCGAAAGCCATCGATTGGTAAGAAAAGTCCATTTATAGTCACTCATGCCTTCGAAAGCCTTATTACTCGCTTTAAACGCTTTTATAATCTCATTATTGATTTTAAGTTGATATTTCTTATATTTTTGGTTGAAATAGATTATAATTGAATGTTTGCATAGGGAAACGTGAAGCGAAAGCCATCGATTGAGAAGAAAAGTCCATTTATAGTCACTCATGCCTTCGAAAGCCTTATTACTCGCTTTAAATGCTTTTATAAGCTCATTATTGATTTTAAGTTGAATTTTCTTACATTTTTGGTTAAAACATATTATAATTGAATGTTTGCCTTGGGAAACGTGAAGCGAAAGCCATCGATTGAGAAGAAAAGTCCATTTATAGTTACTCATGCCTTCGAAAGCCTTATTACTCGCTTTAAATGCTGTTATAAGCTCATTATTGATTTTAAGTTGAATTTTCTTACATTTTTGGTTAAAACAGATTATAATTGAATGTTTGCCTGGGGAAACGTGAAGCGAAAGCCATCGATTGGGAAGAAAAGTTCATTTATAGTCACTCATGCCTTCGAAAGCCTTATTACTCGCTTTAAATGCTTTTATAAGCTCATTATTGATTTTAAGTTGAATTTTCTTACATTTTTGGTTAAAACAGATTATATTTGAATGTTTGCCTGGGGAAACGTGAAGCGAAAGCCATCGATTGGGAAGAAAAGTACATTTATAGTCACTCATACCTTCGAAAGCCTTATTACTCGCTTAAAATGGTTTTGTAATCGCATTATTGATTTTAAGTTGAATTTTCTTATATTTTTGGTTAAAACAGATTATATTTGAATGTTTGCCTGGGGAAACGTGAAGCGAAAGCCATCGATTGGGAAGAAAAGTACATTTATAGTCACTCATACCTTCGAAAGCCTTATTACTCGCTTAAAATGGTTTTATAATCGCATTATTGATTTTAAGTTGAATTTTCTTATATTTTTGGTTAAAACAGATTATATTTGAATGTTTGCCTCGAGAAACATGAAGCAAAAGCCATCGATCGATAAGAAAAGTCCAGTTATAGTCACTCATGCCTTCGAAAGCCTTATTACTCGTTTTAAATGCTTTTATAATCTCATTATTGATTTTAAGTTGAATTTTCTTACATTTTTGGTTAAAACAGATTATAATTGAATGTTTGCCTCGGGAAACGTGAAGCGAAAGCCATCGATTTGAGAAGAAAAGTCCATTTATAGTCGCTCATGCCTTCGAAAGCCTTATTACCCGTTTAAAATGGTTTTATAATCTAATTATTGATTTTATGTTGAATTTTCTTACATTTTTGGTTAAAATAGATTGTAATTAAATGTTTGCCATAGAAAACATGAAGCGAAAGCCATCGATTGGTAAGAAAAGTCCATTTATAGTCACTCATGCCTTCGAAAGCCTTATTACTCGCTTTAAACGCTTTTATAATCTCATTATTGATTTTAAGTTGAATTTTCTTATATTTTTGGTTGAAATAGATTATAATTGAATGTTTGCATAGGGAAACGTGAAGCGAAAGCCATCGATTGAGAAGAAAAGTCCATTTATAGTCACTCATGCCTTCGAAAGCCTTATTACTCGCTTTAAATGCTTTTATAATCTCATTATTGATTTTAGGTTGAATTTTCTTACATTTTTGGTTAAAACAGATTATAATTGAATGTTTGCCTGGGGAAACGTGAAGCGAAAGCCATCGATTGGGAAGAAAAGTACATTTATAGTCACTCACGCCTTCGAAAGCCTTATTACTCGCTTTAAATGCTTTTATAAGCTCATTATTGATTTTAGGTTGAATTTTCTTACATTTTTGGTTAAAACAGATTATAATTGAATGTTTGCCTTGGGAAACATGAAGCGAAACCATCGATTGAGAAGAAAAGTCCATTTATAGTCACTCATGCCTTCGAAAGCCTTATTACTCGCTTTAAATGCTTTTATAAGCTCATTATTGATTTTATGTTGAATTTTTTTACATTTTTGGTTAAAATAGATTGTAATTAAATGTTTGCCTTAGAAAACATGAAGCGAAAGCCATCGATTTGAGAAGAAAAGTCCATTTATAGTCGCTCATGCCTTCGAAAGCCTTATTACCCGTTTAAAATGGTTTTATAATCTAATTATTGATTTTATGTTGAATTTTCTCACATTTTTGGTTAAAATAGATTGTAATTAAATGTTTGCCTTAGAAAACATGAAGCGAAAGCCATCGATTGGTAAGAAAAGTCCATTTATAGTCACTCATGCCTTCGAAAGCCTTATTACTCGCTTTAAACGCTTTTATAATCTCATTATTGATTTTAAGTTGAATTTTCTTATATTTTTGGTTGAAATAGATTATAATTGAATGTTTGCATAGGGAAACGTGAAGCGAAAGCCATCGATTGAGAAGAAAAGTCCATTTATAGTCACTCATGCCTTCGAAAGCCTTATTACTCGCTTTAAATGCTTTTATAAGCTCATTATTGATTTTAAGTTGAATTTTCTTACATTTTTGGTTAAAATAGATTATAATTGAATGTTTGCCTTGGGAAACGTGAAGCGAAAGCCATCGATTGAGAAGAAAAGTCCATTTATAGTTACTCATGCCTTCGAAAGCCTTATTACTCGCTTTAAATGCTTTTATAAGCTCATTATTGATTTTAAGTTGAATTTTCTTACATTTTTGGTTAAAACAGATTATAATTGAATGGTTGCCTGGGGAAACGTGAAGCGAAAGCCATCGATTGGGAAGAAAAGTACATTTATAGTCACTCATGCCTTCGAAAGCCTTATTACTCGCTTTAAATGCTTTTATAAGCTCATTATTGATTTTAAGTTGAATTTTCTTACATTTTTTGTTAAAACAGATTATATTTGAATGTTTGCCTGGGGAAACGTGAAGCGAAAGCCATCGATTGGGAAGAAAAGTACATTTATAGTCACTCATACCTTCGAAAGCCTTATTACTCGCTTAAAATGGTTTTATAATCGCATTATTGATTTTAAGTTGAATTTTCTTATATTTTTGGTTAAAACAGATTATATTTGAATGTTTGCCTTGAGAAACATGAAGCAAAAGCCATCGATCGATAAGAAAACTCCATTTATAGTCACTCATGCCTTCGAAAGCCTTATTACTCGCTTTAAACGCTTTTATAATCTCATTATTGATTTTAAGTTGAATTTTCTTACATTTTTGGTTAAAACAGATTATAATTGAATGTTTGCCTCGGGAAACGTGAAGCGAAAGCCATCGATTTGAGAAGAAAAGTCCATTTATAGTCGCTCATGCCTTCGAAAGCCTTATTACCCGTTTAAAATGGTTTTATAATCTAATTATTGATTTTATGTTGAATTTTCTTACATTTTTGGTTAAAATAGATTGTAATTAAATGTTTGCCATAGAAAACATGAAGCGAAAGCCATCGATTGGTAAGAAAAGTCCATTTATAGTCACTCATGCCTTCGAAAGCCTTATTACTCGCTTTAAACGCTTTTATAATCTCATTATTGATTTTAAGTTGAATTTTCTTATATTTTTGGTTGAAATTGATTATAATTGAATGTTTGCATAGGGAAACGTGAAGCGAAAGCCATCGATTGAGAAGAAAAGTCCATTTATAGTCACTCATGCCTTCGAAAGCCTTATTACTCGCTTTAAATGCTTTTATAATCTCATTATTGATTTTAGGTTGAATTTTCTTACATTTTTGGTTAAAACAGATTATAATTGAATGTTTGCCTGGGGAAACGTGAAGCGAAAGCCATCGATTGGGAAGAAAAGTACATTTATAGTCACTCACGCCTTCGAAAGCCTTATTACTCGCTTTAAATGCTTTTATAAGCTCATTATTGATTTTAGGTTGAATTTTCTTACATTTTTGGTTAAAACAGATTATAATTGAATGTTTGCCTTGGGAAACATGAAGCGAAACCATCGATTGAGAATAAAAGTCCATTTATAGTCACTCATGCCTTCGAAAGCCTTATTACTCGCTTTAAATGCTTTTATAAGCTCATTATTGATTTTAAGTTGAATTTTCTTACATTTTTGGTTAAATCAGATTATAATTGAATGGTTGCCTGGGGAAACGTGAAGCGAAAGCCATCGATTGGGAAGAAAAGTACATTTATAGTCACTCATGCCTTCGAAAGCCTTATTGCTCGCTTTAAATGCTTTTATAAGCTCATTATTGATTTTAAGTTGAATTTTCTTACATTTTTGGTTAAAACAGATTATATTTGAATGTTTGCCTGGGGAAACGTGAAGCGAAAGCCATCGATTGGGAAGAAAAGTACATTTATAGTCACTCACGCCTTCGAAAGCCTTATTACTCGCTTTAAATGCTTTTATAAGCTCATTATTGATTTTAAGTTGAATTTTCTTACATTTTTGGTTAAATCAGATTATAATTGAATGGTTGCCTGGGGAAACGTGAAGCGAAAGCCATCGATTGGGAAGAAAAGTCCATTTATAGTCACTCATGCCTTCGAAAGCCTTATTACTCGCTTTAAACGCTTTTATAATCTCATTATTGATTTTAAGTTGAATTTTCTTATATTTTTGGTTGAAATAGATTATAATTGAATGTTTGCATAGGGAAACGTGAAGCGAAAGCCATCGATTGAGAAGAAAAGTCCATTTATAGTCACTCATGCCTTCGAAAGCCTTATTACTCGCTTTAAATGCTTTTATAATCTCATTATTGATTTTAGGTTGAATTTTCTTACATTTTTGGTTAAAACAGATTATAATTGAATGTTTGCCTGGGGAAACGTGAAGCGAAAGCCATCGATTGGGAAGAAAAGTACATTTATAGTCACTCACGCCTTCGAAAGCCTTATTACTCGCTTTAAATGCTTTTATAAGCTCATTATTGATTTTAGGTTGAATTTTCTTACATTTTTGGTTAAAACAGATTATAATTGAATGTTTGCCTTGGGAAACATGAAGCGAAACCATCGATTGAGAAGAAAAGTCCATTTATAGTCACTCATGCCTTCGAAAGCCTTATTACTCGCTTTAAATGCTTTTATAAGCTCATTATTGATTTTAAGTTGAATTTTCTTACATTTTTGGTTAAATCAGATTATAATTGAATGGTTGCCTGGGGAAACGTGAAGCGAAAGCCATCGATTGGGAAGAAAAGTACATTTATAGTCACTCATGCCTTCGAAAGCCTTATTGCTCGCTTTAAATGCTTTTATAAGCTCATTATTGATTTTAAGTTGAATTTTCTTACATTTTTGGTTAAAACAGATTATATTTGAATGTTTGCCTGGGGAAACGTGAAGCGAAAGCCATCGATTGGGAAGAAAAGTACATTTATAGTCACTCATACCTTCGAAAGCCTTATTACTCGCTTAAAATGGTTTTATAATCGCATTATTGATTTTAAGTTGAATTTTCTTATATTTTTGGTTAAAACAGATTATATTTGAATGTTTGCCTTGAGAAACATGAAGCAAAAGCCATCGATCGATAAGAAAACTCCATTTATAGTCACTCATGCCTTCGAAAGCCTTATTACTCGCTTTAAACGCTTTTATATTCTCATTATTGGTTTTAAGTTGAATTTTCTTATATTTTTGGTTGAAATAGATTATAATTGAATGTTTGCATAGGGAAACGTGAAGCGAAAGCCATCGCTTGAGAAGAAAAGTCCATTTATAGTCACTCATGCCTTCGAAAGCCTTATTACTCGCTTTAAATGCTTTTATAAGCTCATTATTGATTTTAAGTTGAATTTTCTTACATTTTTGGTTAAAATAGATTATAATTGAATGTTTGCCACGGGAAACGTGAAGCGAAAGCCATCGATTGAGAAGAAAAGTCCATTTATAGTCGCTCATGCCTTCGAAAGCCTTATTACTCGCTTAAAATGGTTTTATAATCGCATTATTGATTTCAAGTTGAATTTTCTTATATTTTTGGTTAAAACAGATTATATTTGAATGTTTGCCTCGAGAAACATGAAGCAAAAGCCATCGATCTATAAGAAAAGTCCATTTATAGTCACTCATGCCTTCGAATGCCTTATTACTCGTTTTAAATGCTTTTATAATCTCATTATTGATTTTAAGTTGAATTTTCCTACATTTTTGGTTAAAACAGATTATAATTGAATGTTTGCCTCGGGAAACGTGAAGCGAAAGCCATCGATTGAGAAGAAAAATCCATTTATAGTCGCTCATGCCTTCGAAAGCCTTATTACCCGTTTAAAATGGTTTTATAATCTAATTATTGATTTTATGTTGAATTTTCTTACATTTTTGGTTAAAATAGATTGTAATTAAATGTTTGCCATAGAAAATATGAAGCGAAAGCCATCGATTGGTAAGAAAAGTCCATTTATAGTCACTCATGCCTTCGAAAGCCTTATTACTCGCTTTAAACGCTTTTATAATCTCATTATTGATTTTAAGTTGATATTTCTTATATTTTTGGTTGAAATAGATTATAATTGAATGTTTGCATAGGGAAACGTGAAGCGAAAGCCATCGATTGAGAAGAAAAGTCCATTTATAGTCACTCATGCCTTCGAAAGCCTTATTACTCGCTTTAAATGCTTTTATAAGCTCATTATTGATTTTAAGTTGAATTTTCTTACATTTTTGGTTAAAACATATTATAATTGAATGTTTGCCTTGGGAAACGTGAAGCGAAAGCCATCGATTGAGAAGAAAAGTCCATTTATAGTTACTCATGCCTTCGAAAGCCTTATTACTCGCTTTAAATGCTTTTATAAGCTCATTATTGATTTTAAGTTGAATTTTCTTACATTTTTGGTTAAAACAGATTATAATTGAATGTTTGCCTGGGGAAACGTGAAGTGAAAGCCATCGATTGGGAAGAAAAGTACATTTATAGTCACTCATGCCTTCGAAAGCCTTATTACTCGCTTTAAATGCTTTTATAAGCTCATTATTGATTTTAAGTTGAATTTTCTTACATTTTTGGTTAAAATAGATTATAATTGAATGTTTGCCATGGGAAACGTGAAGCGAAAGCCATCGATTGAGAAGAAAAGTCCATTTATAGTCGCTCATGCCTTCGAAAGCCTTATTACTCGCTTAAAATGGTTTTATAATCGCATTATTGATTTCAAGTTGAATTTTCTTATATTTTTGGTTAAAACAGATTATATTTGAATGTTTGCCTCGAGAAACATGAAGCAAAAGCCATCGATCGATAAGAAAAGTCCATTTATAGTCACTCATGCCTTCGAAAGCCTTATTACTCGTTTTAAATGCTTTTATAATCTCATTATTGATTTTAAGTTGAATTTTCCTACATTTTTGGTTAAAACAGATTATAATTGAATGTTTGCCTCGGGAAACGCGAAGCGAAAGCCATTGATTGAGAAGAAAAATCCATTTATAGTCGCTCATGCCTTCGAAAGCCTTATTACCCGTTTAAAATGGTTTTATAATCTAATTATTGATTTTATGTTGAATTTTCTTACATTTTTGGTTAAAATAGATTGTAATTAAATGTTTGCCATAGAAAATATGAAGCGAAAGCCATCGATTGGTAAGAAAAGTCCATTTATAGTCACTCATGCCTTCGAAAGCCTTATTACTCGCTTTAAACGCTTTTATAATCTCATTATTGATTTTAAGTTGATATTTCTTATATTTTTGGTTGAAATAGATTATAATTGAATGTTTGCATAGGGAAACGTGAAGCGAAAGCCATCGATTGAGAAGAAAAGTCCATTTATAGTCACTCATGCCTTCGAAAGCCTTATTACTCGCTTTAAATGCTTTTATAAGCTCATTATTGATTTTAAGTTGAATTTTCTTACATTTTTGGTTAAAACATATTATAATTGAATGTTTGCCTTGGGAAACGTGAAGCGAAAGCCATCGATTGAGAAGAAAAGTCCATTTATAGTTACTCATGCCTTCGAAAGCCTTATTACTCGCTTTAAATGCTGTTATAAGCTCATTATTGATTTTAAGTTGAATTTTCTTACATTTTTGGTTAAAACAGATTATAATTGAATGTTTGCCTGGGGAAACGTGAAGCGAAAGCCATCGATTGGGAAGAAAAGTACATTTATAGTCACTCATGCCTTCGAAAGCCTTATTACTCGCTTTAAATGCTTTTATAAGCTCATTATTGATTTTAAGTTGAATTTTCTTACATTTTTGGTTAAAACAGATTATATTTGAATGTTTGCCTGGGGAAACGTGAAGCGAAAGCCATCGATTGGGAAGAAAAGTACATTTATAGTCACTCATACCTTCGAAAGCCTTATTACTCGCTTAAAATGGTTTTGTAATCGCATTATTGATTTTAAGTTGAATTTTCTTATATTTTTGGTTAAAACAGATTATATTTGAATGTTTGCCTGGGGAAACGTGAAGCGAAAGCCATCGATTGGGAAGAAAAGTACATTTATAGTCACTCATACCTTCGAAAGCCTTATTACTCGCTTAAAATGGTTTTATAATCGCATTATTGATTTTAAGTTGAATTTTCTTATATTTTTGGTTAAAACAGATTATATTTGAATGTTTGCCTCGAGAAACATGAAGCAAAAGCCATCGATCGATAAGAAAAGTCCAGTTATAGTCACTCATGCCTTCGAAAGCCTTATTACTCGTTTTAAATGCTTTTATAATCTCATTATTGATTTTAAGTTGAATTTTCTTACATTTTTGGTTAAAACAGATTATAATTGAATGTTTGCCTCGGGAAACGTGAAGCGAAAGCCATCGATTTGAGAAGAAAAGTCCATTTATAGTCGCTCATGCCTTCGAAAGCCTTATTACCCGTTTAAAATGGTTTTATAATCTAATTATTGATTTTATGTTGAATTTTCTTACATTTTTGGTTAAAATAGATTGTAATTAAATGTTTGCCATAGAAAACATGAAGCGAAAGCCATCGATTGGTAAGAAAAGTCCATTTATAGTCACTCATGCCTTCGAAAGCCTTATTACTCGCTTTAAACGCTTTTATAATCTCATTATTGATTTTAAGTTGATATTTCTTATATTTTTGGTTGAAATAGATTATAATTGAATGTTTGCATAGGGAAACGTGAAGCGAAAGCCATCGATTGAGAAGAAAAGTCCATTTATAGTCACTCATGCCTTCGAAAGCCTTATTACTCGCTTTAAATGCTTTTATAAGCTCATTATTGATTTTAAGTTGAATTTTCTTACATTTTTGGTTAAAACATATTATAATTGAATGTTTGCCTTGGGAAACGTGAAGCGAAAGCCATCGATTGAGAAGAAAAGTCCATTTATAGTTACTCATGCCTTCGAAAGCCTTATTACTCGCTTTAAATGCTTTTATAAGCTCATTATTGATTTTAAGTTGAATTTTCTTACATTTTTGGTTAAAACAGATTATAATTGAATGTTTGCCTGGGGAAACGTGAAGTGAAAGCCATCGATTGGGAAGAAAAGTACATTTATAGTCACTCATGCCTTCGAAAGCCTTATTACTCGCTTTAAATGCTTTTATAAGCTCATTATTGATTTTAAGTTGAATTTTCTTACATTTTTGGTTAAAATAGATTATAATTGAATGTTTGCCATGGGAAACGTGAAGCGAAAGCCATCGATTGAGAAGAAAAGTCCATTTATAGTCGCTCATGCCTTCGAAAGCCTTATTACTCGCTTAAAATGGTTTTATAATCGCATTATTGATTTCAAGTTGAATTTTCTTATATTTTTGGTTAAAACAGATTATATTTGAATGTTTGCCTCGAGAAACATGAAGCAAAAGCCATCGATCGATAAGAAAAGTCCATTTATAGTCACTCATGCCTTCGAAAGCCTTATTACTCGTTTTAAATGCTTTTATAATCTCATTATTGATTTTAAGTTGAATTTTCCTACATTTTTGGTTAAAACAGATTATAATTGAATGTTTGCCTCGGGAAACGCGAAGCGAAAGCCATTGATTGAGAAGAAAAATCCATTTATAGTCGCTCATGCCTTCGAAAGCCTTATTACCCGTTTAAAATGGTTTTATAATCTAATTATTGATTTTATGTTGAATTTTCTTACATTTTTGGTTAAAATAGATTGTAATTAAATGTTTGCCATAGAAAATATGAAGCGAAAGCCATCGATTGGTAAGAAAAGTCCATTTATAGTCACTCATGCCTTCGAAAGCCTTATTACTCGCTTTAAACGCTTTTATAATCTCATTATTGATTTTAAGTTGATATTTCTTATATTTTTGGTTGAAATAGATTATAATTGAATGTTTGCATAGGGAAACGTGAAGCGAAAGCCATCGATTGAGAAGAAAAGTCCATTTATAGTCACTCATGCCTTCGAAAGCCTTATTACTCGCTTTAAATGCTTTTATAAGCTCATTATTGATTTTAAGTTGAATTTTCTTACATTTTTGGTTAAAACATATTATAATTGAATGTTTGCCTTGGGAAACGTGAAGCGAAAGCCATCGATTGAGAAGAAAAGTCCATTTATAGTTACTCATGCCTTCGAAAGCCTTATTACTCGCTTTAAATGCTGTTATAAGCTCATTATTGATTTTAAGTTGAATTTTCTTACATTTTTGGTTAAAACAGATTATAATTGAATGTTTGCCTGGGGAAACGTGAAGCGAAAGCCATCGATTGGGAAGAAAAGTACATTTATAGTCACTCATGCCTTCGAAAGCCTTATTACTCGCTTTAAATGCTTTTATAAGCTCATTATTGATTTTAAGTTGAATTTTCTTACATTTTTGGTTAAAACAGATTATATTTGAATGTTTGCCTGGGGAAACGTGAAGCGAAAGCCATCGATTGGGAAGAAAAGTACATTTATAGTCACTCATACCTTCGAAAGCCTTATTACTCGCTTAAAATGGTTTTGTAATCGCATTATTGATTTTAAGTTGAATTTTCTTATATTTTTGGTTAAAACAGATTATATTTGAATGTTTGCCTGGGGAAACGTGAAGCGAAAGCCATCGATTGGGAAGAAAAGTACATTTATAGTCACTCATACCTTCGAAAGCCTTATTACTCGCTTAAAATGGTTTTATAATCGCATTATTGATTTTAAGTTGAATTTTCTTATATTTTTGGTTAAAACAGATTATATTTGAATGTTTGCCTCGAGAAACATGAAGCAAAAGCCATCGATCGATAAGAAAAGTCCAGTTATAGTCACTCATGCCTTCGAAAGCCTTATTACTCGTTTTAAATGCTTTTATAATCTCATTATTGATTTTAAGTTGAATTTTCTTACATTTTTGGTTAAAACAGATTATAATTGAATGTTTGCCTCGGGAAACGTGAAGCGAAAGCCATCGATTTGAGAAGAAAAGTCCATTTATAGTCGCTCATGCCTTCGAAAGCCTTATTACCCGTTTAAAATGGTTTTATAATCTAATTATTGATTTTATGTTGAATTTTCTTACATTTTTGGTTAAAATAGATTGTAATTAAATGTTTGCCATAGAAAACATGAAGCGAAAGCCATCGATTGGTAAGAAAAGTCCATTTATAGTCACTCATGCCTTCGAAAGCCTTATTACTCGCTTTAAACGCTTTTATAATCTCATTATTGATTTTAAGTTGATATTTCTTATATTTTTGGTTGAAATAGATTATAATTGAATGTTTGCATAGGGAAACGTGAAGCGAAAGCCATCGATTGAGAAGAAAAGTCCATTTATAGTCACTCATGCCTTCGAAAGCCTTATTACTCGCTTTAAATGCTTTTATAAGCTCATTATTGATTTTAAGTTGAATTTTCTTACATTTTTGGTTAAAACATATTATAATTGAATGTTTGCCTTGGGAAACGTGAAGCGAAAGCCATCGATTGAGAAGAAAAGTCCATTTATAGTTACTCATGCCTTCGAAAGCCTTATTACTCGCTTTAAATGCTTTTATAAGCTCATTATTGATTTTAAGTTGAATTTTCTTACATTTTTGGTTAAAACAGATTATAATTGAATGTTTGCCTGGGGAAACGTGAAGTGAAAGCCATCGATTGGGAAGAAAAGTACATTTATAGTCACTCATGCCTTCGAAAGCCTTATTACTCGCTTTAAATGCTTTTATAAGCTCATTATTGATTTTAAGTTGAATTTTCTTACATTTTTGGTTAAAATAGATTATAATTGAATGTTTGCCATGGGAAACGTGAAGCGAAAGCCATCGATTGAGAAGAAAAGTCCATTTATAGTCGCTCATGCCTTCGAAAGCCTTATTACTCGCTTAAAATGGTTTTATAATCGCATTATTGATTTCAAGTTGAATTTTCTTATATTTTTGGTTAAAACAGATTATATTTGAATGTTTGCCTCGAGAAACATGAAGCAAAAGCCATCGATCGATAAGAAAAGTCCATTTATAGTCACTCATGCCTTCGAAAGCCTTATTACTCGTTTTAAATGCTTTTATAATCTCATTATTGATTTTAAGTTGAATTTTCCTACATTTTTGGTTAAAACAGATTATAATTGAATGTTTGCCTCGGGAAACGCGAAGCGAAAGCCATCGATTGAGAAGAAAAGTCCATTTATAGTCACTCATGCCTTCGAAAGCCTTATTACTCGCTTTAAATGCTTTGATAATCTCATTATTGATTTTAGGTTGAATTTTCTTACATTTTTGGTTAAAACAGATTATAATTGAATGTTTGCTTGGGGAAACGTGAAGCGAAAGCCATCGATTGGGAAGAAAAGTACATTTATAGTCACTCACGCCTTCGAAAGCCTTATTACTCGCTTTAAATGCTTTTATAAGCTCATTATTGATTTTAGGTTGAATTTTCTTACATTTTTGGTTAAAACAGATTATAATTGAATGTTTGCCTTGGGAAACATGAAGCGAAACCATCGATTGAGAAGAAAAGTCCATTTATAGTCACTCATGCCTTCGAAAGCCTTATTACTCGCTTTAAATGCTTTTATAAGCTCATTATTGATTTTATGTTGAATTTTTTTACATTTTTGGTTAAAATAGATTGTAATTAAATGTTTGCCTTAGAAAACATGAAGCGAAAGCCATCGATTTGAGAAGAAAAGTCCATTTATAGTCGCTCATGCCTTCGAAAGCCTTATTACCCGTTTAAAATGGTTTTATAATCTAATTATTGATTTTATGTTGAATTTTCTCACATTTTTGGTTAAAATAGATTGTAATTAAATGTTTGCCTTAGAAAACATGAAGCGAAAGCCATCGATTGGTAAGAAAAGTCCATTTATAGTCACTCATGCCTTCGAAAGCCTTATTACTCGCTTTAAACGCTTTTATAATCTCATTATTGATTTTAAGTTGAATTTTCTTATATTTTTGGTTGAAATAGATTATAATTGAATGTTTGCATAGGGAAACGTGAAGCGAAAGCCATCGATTGAGAAGAAAAGTCCATTTATAGTCACTCATGCCTTCGAAAGCCTTATTACTCGCTTTAAATGCTTTTATAAGCTCATTATTGATTTTAAGTTGAATTTTCTTACATTTTTGGTTAAAATAGATTATAATTGAATGTTTGCCTTGGGAAACGTGAAGCGAAAGCCATCGATTGAGAAGAAAAGTCCATTTATAGTTACTCATGCCTTCGAAAGCCTTATTACTCGCTTTAAATGCTTTTATAAGCTCATTATTGATTTTAAGTTGAATTTTCTTACATTTTTGGTTAAAACAGATTATAATTGAATGGTTGCCTGGGGAAACGTGAAGCGAAAGCCATCGATTGGGAAGAAAAGTACATTTATAGTCACTCATGCCTTCGAAAGCCTTATTACTCGCTTTAAATGCTTTTATAAGCTCATTATTGATTTTAAGTTGAATTTTCTTACATTTTTGGTTAAAACAGATTATATTTGAATGTTTGCCTGGGGAAACGTGAAGCGAAAGCCATCGATTGGGAAGAAAAGTACATTTATAGTCACTCATACCTTCGAAAGCCTTATTACTCGCTTAAAATGGTTTTATAATCGCATTATTGATTTTAAGTTGAATTTTCTTATATTTTTGGTTAAACTAGATTATATTTGAATTTTGCCTGGGGAAACGTGAAGCGAAAGCCATCGATTGGGAAGAAAAGTACATTTATAGTCACTCATACCTTCGAAAGCCTTATTACTCGCTTAAAATGGTTTTATAATCGCATTATTGATTTTAAGTTGAATTTTCTTATATTTTTGGTTAAAACAGATTATATTTGAATGTTTGCCTCGAGAAACATGAAGCAAAAGCCATCGATCGATAAGAAAAGTCCAGTTATAGTCACTCATGCCTTCGAAAGCCTTATTACTCGTTTTAAATGCTTTTATAATCTCATTATTGATTTTAAGTTGAATTTTCTTACATTTTTGGTTAAAACAGATTATAATTGAATGTTTGCCTCGGGAAACGTGAAGCGAAAGCCATCGATTTGAGAAGAAAAGTCAATTTATAGTCGCTCATGCCTTCGAAAGCCTTATTACCCGTTTAAAATGGTTTTATAATCTAATTATTGATTTTATGTTGAATTTTCTTACATTTTTGGTTAAAATAGATTGTAATTAAATGTTTGCCATAGAAAACATGAAGCGAAAGCCATCGATTGGTAAGAAAAGTCCATTTATAGTCACTCATGCCTTCGAAAGCCTTATTACTCGCTTTAAACGCTTTTATAATCTCATTATTGATTTTAAGTTGAATTTTCTTATATTTTTGGTTGAAATAGATTATAATTGAATGTTTGCATAGGGAAACGTGAAGCGAAAGCCATCGATTGAGAAGAAAAGTCCATTTATAGTCACTCATGCCTTCGAAAGCCTTATTACTCGCTTTAAACGCTTTTATAATCTCATTATTGATTTTAAGTTGAATTTTCTTATATTTTTGGTTGAAATAGATTATAATTGAATGTTTGCATAGGGAAACGTGAAGCGAAAGCCATCGATTGAGAAGAAAAGTCCATTTATAGTCACTCATGCCTTCGAAAGCCTTATTACTCGCTTTAAATGCTTTTATAATCTCGTTATTGATTTTAGGTTGAATTTTCTTACATTTTTGGTTAAAACAGATTATAATTGAATGTTTGCCTGGGGAAACGTGAAGCGAAAGCCATCGATTGGGAAGAAAAGTACATTTATAGTCACTCACGCCTTCGAAAGCCTTATTACTCGCTTTAAATGCTTTTATAAGCTCATTATTGATTTTAGGTTGAATTTTCTTACATTTTTGGTTAAAACAGATTATAATTGAATGTTTGCCTTGGGAAACATGAAGCGAAACCATCGATTGAGAAGAAAAGTCCATTTATAGTCACTCATGCCTTCGAAAGCCTTATTACTCGCTTTAAATGCTTTTATAAGCTCATTATTGATTTTAGGTTGAATTTTCTTACATTTTTGGTTAAGACAGATTATAATTGAATGGTTGCCTTGGGAAACGTGAAGCGAAAGCCATCGATTGAGAAGAAAAGTCCATTTATAGTCACTCATGCCTTCGAAAGCCTTATTGCTCGCTTTAAATGCTTTTATAAGCTCATTATTGATTTAAAGTTGAATTTTCTTACATTTTTGGTTAAAACAGATTATATTTGAATGTTTGCCTGGGGAAACGTGAAGCGAAAGCCATCGATTGGGAAGAAAAGTACATTTATAGTCACTCATACCTTCGAAAGCCTTATTACTCGCTTAAAATGGTTTTATAATCGCATTATTGATTTTAAGTTGAATTTTCTTATATTTTTGGTTAAAACAGATTATATTTGAATGTTTGCCTTGAGAAACATGAAGCAAAAGCCATCGATCGATAAGAAAACTCCATTTATAGTCACTCCTGCCTTCGAAAGCCTTATTACTCGCTTTAAACGCTTTTATATTCTCATTATTGGTTTTAAGTTGAATTTTCTTATATTTTTGGTTGAAATAGATTATAATTGAATGTTTGCATAGGGAAACGTGAAGCGAAAGCCATCGCTTGAGAAGAAAAGTCCATTTATAGTCACTCATGCCTTCGAAAGCCTTATTACTCGCTTTAAATGCTTTTATAAGCTCATTATTGATTTTAAGTTGAATTTTCTTACATTTTTGGTTAAAATAGATTATAATTGAATGTTTGCCACGGGAAACGTGAAGCGAAAGCCATCGATTGAGAAGAAAAGTCCATTTATAGTCGCTCATGCCTTCGAAAGCCTTATTACTCGCTTAAAATGGTTTTATAATCGCATTATTGATTTCAAGTTGAATTTTCTTATATTTTTGGTTAAAACAGATTATATTTGAATGTTTGCCTCGAGAAACATGAAGCAAAAGCCATCGATCTATAAGAAAAGTCCATTTATAGTCACTCATGCCTTCGAATGCCTTATTACTCGTTTTAAATGCTTTTATAATCTCATTATTGATTTTAAGTTGAATTTTCCTACATTTTTGGTTAAAACAGATTATAATTGAATGTTTGCCTCGGGAAACGTGAAGCGAAAGCCATCGATTGAGAAGAAAAATCCATTTATAGTCGCTCATGCCTTCGAAAGCCTTATTACCCGTTTAAAATGGTTTTATAATCTAATTATTGATTTTATGTTGAATTTTCTTACATTTTTGGTTAAAATAGATTGTAATTAAATGTTTGCCATAGAAAATATGAAGCGAAAGCCATCGATTGGTAAGAAAAGTCCATTTATAGTCACTCATGCCTTCGAAAGCCTTATTACTCGCTTTAAACGCTTTTATAATCTCATTATTGATTTTAAGTTGATATTTCTTATATTTTTGGTTGAAATAGATTATAATTGAATGTTTGCATAGGGAAACGTGAAGCGAAAGCCATCGATTGAGAAGAAAAGTCCATTTATAGTCACTCATGCCTTCGAAAGCCTTATTACTCGCTTTAAATGCTTTTATAAGCTCATTATTGATTTTAAGTTGAATTTTCTTACATTTTTGGTTAAAACATATTATAATTGAATGTTTGCCTTGGGAAACGTGAAGCGAAAGCCATCGATTGAGAAGAAAAGTCCATTTATAGTTACTCATGCCTTCGAAAGCCTTATTACTCGCTTTAAATGCTTTTATAAGCTCATTATTGATTTTAAGTTGAATTTTCTTACATTTTTGGTTAAAACAGATTATAATTGAATGTTTGCCTGGGGAAACGTGAAGTGAAAGCCATCGATTGGGAAGAAAAGTACATTTATAGTCACTCATGCCTTCGAAAGCCTTATTACTCGCTTTAAATGCTTTTATAAGCTCATTATTGATTTTAAGTTGAATTTTCTTACATTTTTGGTTAAAATAGATTATAATTGAATGTTTGCCACGGGAAACGTGAAGCGAAAGCCATCGATTGAGAAGAAAAGTCCATTTATAGTCGCTCATGCCTTCGAAAGCCTTATTACTCGCTTAAAATGGTTTTATAATCGCATTATTGATTTCAAGTTGAATTTTCTTATATTTTTGGTTAAAACAGATTATATTTGAATGTTTGCCTCGAGAAACATGAAGCAAAAGCCATCGATCGATAAGAAAAGTCCATTTATAGTCACTCATGCCTTCGAAAGCCTTATTACTCGTTTTAAATGCTTTTATAATCTCATTATTGATTTTAAGTTGAATTTTCCTACATTTTTGGTTAAAACAGATTATAATTGAATGTTTGCCTCGGGAAACGCGAAGCGAAAGCCATTGATTGAGAAGAAAAATCCATTTATAGTCGCTCATGCCTTCGAAAGCCTTATTACCCGTTTAAAATGGTTTTATAATCTAATTATTGATTTTATGTTGAATTTTCTTACATTTTTGGTTAAAATAGATTGTAATTAAATGTTTGCCATAGAAAATATGAAGCGAAAGCCATCGATTGGTAAGAAAAGTCCATTTATAGTCACTCATGCCTTCGAAAGCCTTATTACTCGCTTTAAACGCTTTTATAATCTCATTATTGATTTTAAGTTGATATTTCTTATATTTTTGGTTGAAATAGATTATAATTGAATGTTTGCATAGGGAAACGTGAAGCGAAAGCCATCGATTGAGAAGAAAAGTCCATTTATAGTCACTCATGCCTTCGAAAGCCTTATTACTCGCTTTAAATGCTTTTATAAGCTCATTATTGATTTTAAGTTGAATTTTCTTACATTTTTGGTTAAAACATATTATAATTGAATGTTTGCCTTGGGAAACGTGAAGCGAAAGCCATCGATTAAGAAGAAAAGTCCATTTATAGTTACTCATGCCTTCGAAAGCCTTATTACTCGCTTTAAATGCTGTTATAAGCTCATTATTGATTTTAAGTTGAATTTTCTTACATTTTTGGTTAAAACAGATTATAATTGAATGTTTGCCTGGGGAAACGTGAAGCGAAAGCCATCGATTGGGAAGAAAAGTACATTTATAGTCACTCATGCCTTCGAAAGCCTTATTACTCGCTTTAAATGCTTTTATAAGCTCATTATTGATTTTAAGTTGAATTTTCTTACATTTTTGGTTAAAACAGATTATATTTGAATGTTTGCCTGGGGAAACGTGAAGCGAAAGCCATCGATTGGGAAGAAAAGTACATTTATAGTCACTCATACCTTCGAAAGCCTTATTACTCGCTTAAAATGGTTTTGTAATCGCATTATTGATTTTAAGTTGAATTTTCTTATATTTTTGGTTAAAACAGATTATATTTGAATGTTTGCCTGGGGAAACGTGAAGCGAAAGCCATCGATTGGGAAGAAAAGTACATTTATAGTCACTCATACCTTCGAAAGCCTTATTACTCGCTTAAAATGGTTTTATAATCGCATTATTGATTTTAAGTTGAATTTTCTTATATTTTTGGTTAAAACAGATTATATTTGAATGTTTGCCTCGAGAAACATGAAGCAAAAGCCATCGATCGATAAGAAAAGTCCAGTTATAGTCACTCATGCCTTCGAAAGCCTTATTACTCGTTTTAAATGCTTTTATAATCTCATTATTGATTTTAAGTTGAATTTTCTTACATTTTTGGTTAAAACAGATTATAATTGAATGTTTGCCTCGGGAAACGTGAAGCGAAAGCCATCGATTTGAGAAGAAAAGTCCATTTATAGTCGCTCATGCCTTCGAAAGCCTTATTACCCGTTTAAAATGGTTTTATAATCTAATTATTGATTTTATGTTGAATTTTCTTACATTTTTGGTTAAAATAGATTGTAATTAAATGTTTGCCATAGAAAACATGAAGCGAAAGCCATCGATTGGTAAGAAAAGTCCATTTATAGTCACTCATGCCTTCGAAAGCCTTATTACTCGCTTTAAACGCTTTTATAATCTCATTATTGATTTTAAGTTGAATTTTCTTATATTTTTGGTTGAAATAGATTATAATTGAATGTTTGCATAGGGAAACGTGAAGCGAAAGCCATCGATTGAGAAGAAAAGTCCATTTATAGTCACTCATGCCTTCGAAAGCCTTATTACTCGCTTTAAATGCTTTTATAATCTCATTATTGATTTTAGGTTGAATTTTCTTACATTTTTGGTTAAAACAGATTATAATTGAATGTTTGCTTGGGGAAACGTGAAGCGAAAGCCATCGATTGGGAAGAAAAGTACATTTATAGTCACTCATGCCTTCGAAAGCCTTATTACTCGCTTTAAATGCTTTTATAAGCTCATTATTGATTTTAGGTTGAATTTTCTTACATTTTTGGTTAAAACAGATTATAATTGAATGTTTGCCTTGGGAAACATGAAGCGAAACCATCGATTGAGAAGAAAAGTCCATTTATAGTCACTCATGCCTTCGAAAGCCTTATTACTCGCTTTAAATGCTTTTATAAGCTCATTATTGATTTTATGTTGAATTTTTTTACATTTTTGGTTAAAATAGATTGTAATTAAATGTTTGCCTTAGAAAACATGAAGCGAAAGCCATCGATTTGAGAAGAAAAGTCCATTTATAGTCGCTCATGCCTTCGAAAGCCTTATTACCCGTTTAAAATGGTTTTATAATCTAATTATTGATTTTATGTTGAATTTTCTTACATTTTTGGTTAAAATAGATTGTAATTAAATGTTTGCCTTAGAAAACATGAAGCGAAAGCCATCGATTGGTAAGAAAAGTCCATTTATAGTCACTCATGCCTTCGAAAGCCTTATTACTCGCTTTAAACGCTTTTATAATCTCATTATTGATTTTAAGTTGAATTTTCTTATATTTTTGGTTGAAATAGATTATAATTGAATGTTTGCATAGGGAAACGTGAAGCGAAAGCCATCGATTGAGAAAAAAAGTCCATTTATAGTCACTCATGCCTTCGAAAGCCTTATTACTCGCTTTAAATGCTTTTATAAGCTCATTATTGATTTTAAGTTGAATTTTCTTACATTTTTGGTTAAAATAGATTATAATTGAATGTTTGCCTTGGGAAACGTGAAGCGAAAGCCATCGATTGAGAAGAAAAGTCCATTTATAGTTACTCATGCCTTCGAAAGCCTTATTACTCGCTTTAAATGCTTTTATAAGCTCATTATTGATTTTAAGTTGAATTTTCTTACATTTTTGGTTAAAACAGATTATAATTGAATGGTTGCCTGGGGAAACGTGAAGCGAAAGCCATCGATTGGGAAGAAAAGTACATTTATAGTCACTCATGCCTTCGAAAGCCTTATTACTCGCTTTAAATGCTTTTATAAGCTCATTATTGATTTTAAGTTGAATTTTCTTACATTTTTGGTTAAAACAGATTATATTTGAATGTTTGCCTGGGGAAACGTGAAGCGAAAGCCATCGATTGGGAAGAAAAGTACATTTATAGTCACTCATACCTTCGAAAGCCTTATTACTCGCTTAAAATGGTTTTATAATCGCATTATTGATTTTAAGTTGAATTTTCTTATATTTTTGGTTAAACTAGATTATATTTGAATGTTTTCCTGGGGAAACGTGAAGCGAAAGCCATCGATTGGGAAGAAAAGTACATTTATAGTCACTCATACCTTCGAAAGCCTTATTACTCGCTTAAAATGGTTTTATAATCGCATTATTGATTTTAAGTTGAATTTTCTTATATTTTTGGTTAAAACAGATTATATTTGAATGTTTGCCTCGAGAAACATGAAGCAAAAGCCATCGATCGATAAGAAAAGTCCAGTTATAGTCACTCATGCCTTCGAAAGCCTTATTACTCGTTTTAAATGCTTTTATAATCTCATTATTGATTTTAAGTTGAATTTTCTTACATTTTTGGTTCAAACAGATTATAATTGAATGTTTGCCTCGGGAAACGTGAAGCGAAAGCCATCGATTTGAGAAGAAAAGTCCATTTATAGTCGCTCATGCCTTCGAAAGCCTTATTACCCGTTTAAACTGGTTTTATAATCTAATTATTGATTTTATGTTGAATTTTCTTACATTTTTGGTTAAAATAGATTGTAATTAAATGTTTGCCATAGAAAACATGAAGCGAAAGCCATCGATTGGTAAGAAAAGTCCATTTATAGTCACTCATGCCTTCGAAAGCCTTATTACTCGCTTTAAACGCTTTTATAATCTCATTATTGATTTTAAGTTGAATTTTCTTATATTTTTGGTTGAAATAGATTATAATTGAATGTTTGCATAGGGAAACGTGAAGCGAAAGCCATCGATTGAGAAGAAAAGTCCATTTATAGTCACTCATGCCTTCGAAAGCCTTATTACTCGCTTTAAACGCTTTTATAATCTCATTATTGATTTTAAGTTGAATTTTCTTATATTTTTGGTTGAAATAGATTATAATTGAATGTTTGCATAGGGAAACGTGAAGCGAAAGCCATCGATTGGGAAGAAAAGTACATTTATAGTCACTCACGCCTTCGAAAGCCTTATTACTCGCTTTAAATGCTTTTATAAGCTCATTATTGATTTTAAGTTGAATTTTCTTACATTTTTGGTTAAAACAGATTATATTTGAATGTTTGCCTGGGGAAACGTGAAGCGAAAGCCATCGATTGGGAAGAAAAGTACATTTATAGTCACTCATACCTTCGAAAGCCTTATTACTCGCTTAAAATGGTTTTATAATCGCATTATTGATTTTAAGTTGAATTTTCTTATATTTTTGGTTAAAACAGATTATATTTGAATGTTTGCCTTGAGAAACATGAAGCAAAAGCCATCGATCGATAAGAAAACTCCATTTATAGTCACTCCTGCCTTCGAAAGCCTTATTACTCGCTTTAAACGCTTTTATATTCTCATTATTGGTTTTAAGTTGAATTTTCTTATATTTTTGGTTGAAATAGATTATAATTGAATGTTTGCATAGGGAAACGTGAAGCGAAAGCCATCGCTTGAGAAGAAAAGTCCATTTATAGTCACTCATGCCTTCGAAAGCCTTATTACTCGCTTTAAATGCTTTTATAAGCTCATTATTGATTTTAAGTTGAATTTTCTTACATTTTTGGTTAAAATAGATTATAATTGAATGTTTGCCACGGGAAACGTGAAGCGAAAGCCATCGATTGAGAAGAAAAGTCCATTTATAGTCGCTCATGCCTTCGAAAGCCTTATTACTCGCTTAAAATGGTTTTATAATCGCATTATTGATTTCAAGTTGAATTTTCTTATATTTTTGGTTAAAACAGATTATATTTGAATGTTTGCCTCGAGAAACATGAAGCAAAAGCCATCGATCTATAAGAAAAGTCCATTTATAGTCACTCATGCCTTCGAATGCCTTATTACTCGTTTTAAATGCTTTTATAATCTCATTATTGATTTTAAGTTGAATTTTCCTACATTTTTGGTTAAAACAGATTATAATTGAATGTTTGCCTCGGGAAACGTGAAGCGAAAGCCATCGATTGAGAAGAAAAATCCATTTATAGTCGCTCATGCCTTCGAAAGCCTTATTACCCGTTTAAAATGGTTTTATAATCTAATTATTGATTTTATGTTGAATTTTCTTACATTTTTGGTTAAAATAGATTGTAATTAAATGTTTGCCATAGAAAATATGAAGCGAAAGCCATCGATTGGTAAGAAAAGTCCATTTATAGTCACTCATGCCTTCGAAAGCCTTATTACTCGCTTTAAACGCTTTTATAATCTCATTATTGATTTTAAGTTGATATTTCTTATATTTTTGGTTGAAATAGATTATAATTGAATGTTTGCATAGGGAAACGTGAAGCGAAAGCCATCGATTGAGAAGAAAAGTCCATTTATAGTCACTCATGCCTTCGAAAGCCTTATTACTCGCTTTAAATGCTTTTATAAGCTCATTATTGATTTTAAGTTGAATTTTCTTACATTTTTGGTTAAAACATATTATAATTGAATGTTTGCCTTGGGAAACGTGAAGCGAAAGCCATCGATTGAGAAGAAAAGTCCATTTATAGTTACTCATGCCTTCGAAAGCCTTATTACTCGCTTTAAATGCTTTTATAAGCTCATTATTGATTTTAAGTTGAATTTTCTTGCATTTTTGGTTAAAACAGATTATAATTGAATGTTTGCCTGGGGAAACGTGAAGTGAAAGCCATCGATTGGGAAGAAAAGTACATTTATAGTCACTCATGCCTTCGAAAGCCTTATTACTCGCTTTAAATGCTTTTATAAGCTCATTATTGATTTTAAGTTGAATTTTCTTACATTTTTGGTTAAAATAGATTATAATTGAATGTTTGCCACGGGAAACGTGAAGCGAAAGCCATCGATTGAGAAGAAAAGTCCATTTATAGTCGCTCATGCCTTCGAAAGCCTTATTACTCGCTTAAAATGGTTTTATAATCGCATTATTGATTTCAAGTTGAATTTTCTTATATTTTTGGTTAAAACAGATTATATTTGAATGTTTGCCTCGAGAAACATGAAGCAAAAGCCATCGATCGATAAGAAAAGTCCATTTATAGTCACTCATGCCTTCGAAATCCTTATTACTCGTTTTAAATGCTTTTATAATCTCATTATTGATTTGAAGTTGAATTTTCCTACATTTTTGGTTAAAACAGATTATAATTGAATGTTTGCCTCGGGAAACGCGAAGCGAAAGCCATTGATTGAGAAGAAAAATCCATTTATAGTCGCTCATGCCTTCGAAAGCCTTATTACCCGTTTAAAATGGTTTTATAATCTAATTATTGATTTTATGTTGAATTTTCTTACATTTTTGGTTAAAATAGATTGTAATTAAATGTTTGCCATAGAAAATATGAAGTGAAAGCCATCGATTGGTAAGAAAAGTCCATTTATAGTCACTCATGCCTTCGAAAGCCTTATTACTCGCTTTAAACGCTTTTATAATCTCATTATTGATTTTAAGTTGATATTTCTTATATTTTTGGTTGAAATAGATTATAATTGAATGTTTGCATAGGGAAACGTGAAGCGAAAGCCATCGATTGAGAAGAAAAGTCCATTTATAGTCACTCATGCCTTCGAAAGCCTTATTACTCGCTTTAAATGCTTTTATAAGCTCATTATTGATTTTAAGTTGAATTTTCTTACATTTTTGGTTAAAACAGATTATAATTGAATGTTTGCCTTGGGAAACGTGAAGCGAAAGCCATCGATTAAGAAGAAAAGTCCATTTATAGTTACTCATGCCTTCGAAAGCCTTATTACTCGCTTTAAATGCTGTTATAAGCTCATTATTGATTTTAAGTTGAATTTTCTTACATTTTTGGTTAAAACAGATTATAATTGAATGTTTGCCTGGGGAAACGTGAAGCGAAAGCCATCGATTGGGAAGAAAAGTACATTTATAGTCACTCATGCCTTCGAAAGCCTTATTACTCGCTTTAAATGCTTTTATAAGCTCATTATTGATTTTAAGTTGAATTTTCTTACATTTTTGGTTAAAACAGATTATATTTGAATGTTTGCCTGGGGAAACGTGAAGCGAAAGCCATCGATTGGGAAGAAAAGTACATTTATAGTCACTCATACCTTCGAAAGCCTTATTACTCGCTTAAAATGGTTTTGTAATCGCATTATTGATTTTAAGTTGAATTTTCTTATATTTTTGGTTAAAACAGATTATATTTGAATGTTTGCCTGGGGAAACGTGAAGCGAAAGCCATCGATTGGGAAGAAAAGTACATTTATAGTCACTCATACCTTCGAAAGCCTTATTACTCGCTTAAAATGGTTTTATAATCGCATTATTGATTTTAAGTTGAATTTTCTTATATTTTTGGTTAAAACAGATTATATTTGAATGTTTGCCTCGAGAAACATGAAGCAAAAGCCATCGATCGATAAGAAAAGTCCAGTTATAGTCACTCATGCCTTCGAAAGCCTTATTACTCGTTTTAAATGCTTTTATAATCTCATTATTGATTTTAAGTTGAATTTTCTTACATTTTTGGTTAAAACAGATTATAATTGAATGTTTGCCTCGGGAAACGTGAAGCGAAAGCCATCGATTTGAGAAGAAAAGTCCATTTATAGTCGCTCATGCCTTCGAAAGCCTTATTACCCGTTTAAAATGGTTTTATAATCTAATTATTGATTTTATGTTGAATTTTCTTACATTTTTGGTTAAAATAGATTGTAATTAAATGTTTGCCATAGAAAACATGAAGCGAAAGCCATCGATTGGTAAGAAAAGTCCATTTATAGTCACTCATGCCTTCGAAAGCCTTATTACTCGCTTTAAACGCTTTTATAATCTCATTATTGATTTTAAGTTGAATTTTCTTATATTTTTGGTTGAAATAGATTATAATTGAATGTTTGCATAGGGAAACGTGAAGCGAAAGCCATCGATTGAGAAGAAAAGTCCATTTATAGTCACTCATGCCTTCGAAAGCCTTATTACTCGCTTTAAATGCTTTTATAATCTCATTATTGATTTTAGGTTGAATTTTCTTACATTTTTGGTTAAAACAGATTATAATTGAATGTTTGCTTGGGGAAACGTGAAACGAAAGCCATCGATTGGGAAGAAAAGTACATTTATAGTCACTCACGCCTTCGAAAGCCTTATTACTCGCTTTAAATGCTTTTATAAGCTCATTATTGATTTTAGGTTGAATTTTCTTACATTTTTGGTTAAAACAGATTATAATTGAATGTTTGCCTTGGGAAACATGAAGCGAAACCATCGATTGAGAAGAAAAGTCCATTTATAGTCACTCATGCCTTCGAAAGCCTTATTACTCGCTTTAAATGCTTTTATAAGCTCATTATTGATTTTATGTTGAATTTTTTTACATTTTTGGTTAAAATAGATTGTAATTAAATGTTTGCCTTAGAAAACATGAAGCGAAAGCCATCGATTTGAGAAGAAAAGTCCATTTATAGTCGCTCATGCCTTCGAAAGCCTTATTACCCGTTTAAAATGGTTTTATAATCTAATTATTGATTTTATGTTGAATTTTCTCACATTTTTGGTTAAAATAGATTGTAATTAAATGTTTGCCTTAGAAAACATGAAGCGAAAGCCATCGATTGGTAAGAAAAGTCCATTTATAGTCACTCATGCCTTCGAAAGCCTTATTACTCGCTTTAAACGCTTTTATAATCTCATTATTGATTTTAAGTTGAATTTTCTTATATTTTTGGTTGAAATAGATTATAATTGAATGTTTGCATAGGGAAACGTGAAGCGAAAGCCATCGATTGAGAAGAAAAGTCCATTTATAGTCACTCATGCCTTCGAAAGCCTTATTACTCGCTTTAAATGCTTTTATAAGCTCATTATTGATTTTAAGTTGAATTTTCTTACATTTTTGATTAAAATAGATTATAATTGAATGTTTGCCTTGGGAAACGTGAAGCGAAAGCCATCGATTGAGAAGAAAAGTCCATTTATAGTTACTCATGCCTTCGAAAGCCTTATTACTCGCTTTAAATGCTTTTATAAGCTCATTATTGATTTTAAGTTGAATTTTCTTACATTTTTGGTTAAAACAGATTATAATTGAATGGTTGCCTGGGGAAACGTGAAGCGAAAGCCATCGATTGGGAAGAAAAGTACATTTATAGTCACTCATACCTTCGAAAGCCTTATTACTCGCTTAAAATGGTTTTATAATCGCATTATTGATTTTAAGTTGAATTTTCTTATATTTTTGGTTAAACTAGATTATATTTGAATGTTTGCCTGGGGAAACGTGAAGCGAAAGCCATCGCTTGGGAAGAAAAGTACATTTATAGTCACTCATACCTTCGAAAGCCTTATTACTCGCTTAAAATGGTTTTATAATCGCATTATTGATTTTAAGTTGAATTTTCCTATATTTTTGGTTAAAACAGATTATATTTGAATGTTTGCCTCGAGAAACATGAAGCAAAAGCCATCGATCGATAAGAAAAGTCCAGTTATAGTCACTCATGCCTTCGAAAGCCTTATTACTCGTTTTAAATGCTTTTATAATCTCATTATTGATTTTAAGTTGAATTTTCTTACATTTTTGGTTAAAACAGATTATAATTGAATGTTTGCCTCGGGAAACGTGAAGCGAAAGCCATCGATTTGAGAAGAAAAGTCCATTTATAGTCGCTCATGCCTTCGAAAGCCTTATTACCCGTTTAAAATGGTTTTATAATCTAATTATTGATTTTATGTTGAATTTTCTTACATTTTTGGTTAAAATAGATTGTAATTAAATGTTTGCCATAGAAAACATGAAGCGAAAGCCATCGATTGGTAAGAAAAGTCCATTTATAGTTACTCATGCCTTCGAAAGCCTTATTACTCGCTTTAAATGCTTTTATAAGCTCATTATTGATTTTAAGTTGAATTTTCTTACATTTTTGGTTAAAACAGATTATAATTGAATGGTTGCCTGGGGAAACGTGAAGCGAAAGCCATCGATTGGGAAGAAAAGTACATTTATAGTCACTCATGCCTTCGAAAGCCTTATTACTCGCTTTAAATGCTTTTATAAGCTCATTATTGATTTTAAGTTGAATTTTCTTACATTTTTGGTTAAAACAGATTATATTTGAATGTTTTCCTGGGGAAACATGAAGCGAAAGCCATCGATTGGGAAGAAAAGTACATTTATAGTCACTCATACCTTCGAAAGCCTTATTACTCGCTTTAAACGCTTTTATAATCTCATTATTGATTTTAAGTTGAATTTTCTTATATTTTTGGTTGAAATAGATTATAATTGAATGTTTGCATAGGGAAACGTGAAGCGAAAGCCATCGATTGAGAAGAAAAGTCCATTTATAGTCACTCATGCCTTCGAAAGCCTTATTACTCGCTTTAAATGCTTTTATAAGCTCATTATTGATTTTAAGTTGAATTTTCTTACATTTTTGGTTAAAATAGATTATAATTGAATGTTTGCCTTGGGAAACGTGAAGCGAAAGCCATCGATTGAGAAGAAAAGTCCATTTATAGTTACTCATGCCTTCGAAAGCCTTATTACTCGCTTTAAATGCTTTTATAAGCTCATTATTGATTTTAAGTTGAATTTTCTTACATTTTTGGTTAAAACAGATTATAATTGAATGGTTGCCTGGGGAAACGTGAAGCGAAAGCCATCGATTGGGAAGAAAAGTACATTTATAGTCACTCATGCCTTCGAAAGCCTTATTACTCGCTTTAAATGCTTTTATAAGCTCATTATTGATTTTAAGTTGAATTTTCTTACATTTTTGGTTAAAACAGATTATATTTGAATGTTTGCCTGGGGAAACATGAAGCGAAAGCCATCGATTGGGAAGAAAAGTACATTTATAGTCACTCATACCTTCGAAAGCCTTATTACTCGCTTAAAATGGTTTTATAATCGCATTATTGATTTTAAGTTGAATTTTCTTATATTTTTGGTTAAAACAGATTATATTTGAATGTTTGCCTTGAGAAACATGAAGCAAAAGCCATCGATCGATAAGAAAACTCCATTTATAGTCACTCATGCCTTCGAAAGCCTTATTACTCGCTTTAAACGCTTTTATATTCTCATTATTGGTTTTAAGTTGAATTTTCTTATATTTTTTGTTGAAATAGATTATAATTGAATGTTTGCATAGGGAAACATGAAGCGAAAGCCATCGATTGAGAAGAAAAGTCCATTTATAGTCACTCATGCCTTCGAAAGCCTTATTACTCGCTTTAAATGCTTTTATAAGCTCATTATTGATTTTATGTTGAATTTTTTTACATTTTTGGTTAAAATAGATTGTAATTAAATGTTTGCCTTAGAAAACATGAAGCGAAAGCCATCGATTTGAGAAGAAAAGTCCATTTATAGTCGCTCATGCCTTCGAAAGCCTTATTACCCGTTTAAAATGGTTTTATAATCTAATTATTGATTTTATGTTGAATTTTCTCACATTTTTGGTTAAAATAGATTGTAATTAAATGTTTGCCTTAGAAAACATGAAGCGAAAGCCATCGATTGGTAAGAAAAGTCCATTTATAGTCACTCATGCCTTCGAAAGCCTTATTACTCGCTTTAAACGCTTTTATAATCTCATTATTGATTTTAAGTTGAATTTTCTTATATTTTTGGTTGAAATAGATTATAATTGAATGTTTGCATAGGGAAACATGAAGCGAAAGCCATCGATTGAGAAGAAAAGTCCATTTATAGTCACTCATGCCTTCGAAAGCCTTATTACTCGCTTTAAATGCTTTTATAAGCTCATTATTGATTTTAAGTTGAATTTTCTTACATTTTTGGTTAAAATAGATTATAATTGAATGTTTGCCACGGGAAACGTGAAGCGAAAGCCATCGATTGGGAAGAAAAGTACATTTATAGTCACTCATACCTTCGAAAGCCTTATTACTCGCTTAAAATGGTTTTATAATCGCATTATTGATTTTAAGTTGAATTTTCTTATATTTTTGGTTAAAACAGATTATATTTGAATGTTTGCCTGGGCAAAAGTGAAGTGAAAGCCATCGATTGGGAAGAAAAGTACATTTATAGTCACTCATACCTTCGAAAGCCTTATTACTCGCTTAAAATGGTTTTATAATCGCATTATTGATTTTAAGTGGAATTTTCTTATATTTTTGGTTAAAACAGATTATATTTGAATGTTTGCCTCGAGAAACATGAAGCAAAAGCCATCGATCGATAAGAAAAGTCCATTTATAGTCACTCATGCCTTCGAAAGCCTTATTACTCGCTTTAAATGCTTTTATAAGCTCATTATTGATTTTATGTTGAATTTTTTTACATTTTTGTTTAAAATAGATTGTAATTAAATGTTTGCCTTAGAAAACATGAAGCGAAAGCCATCGATTTGAGAAGAAAAGTCCATTTATAGTCGCTCATGCCTTCGAAAGCCTTATTACCCGTTTAAAATGGTTTTATAATCTAATTATTGATTTTATGTTGAATTTTCTCACATTTTTGGTTAAAATAGATTGTAATTAAATGTTTGCCATAGAAAACATGAAGCGAAAGCCATCGATTGGTAAGAAAAGTCCATTTATAGTCACTCATGCCTTCGAAAGCCTTATTACTCGCTTTAAATGCTTTTATAAGCTCATTATTGATTTTAAGTTGAATTTTCTTACATTTTTGGTTAAAATAGATTATAATTGAATGTTTGCCACGGGAAACGTGAAGCGAAAGCCATCGATTGAGAAGAAAAGTCCATTTATAGTCGCTCATGCCTTCGAAAGCCTTATTACTCGCTTAAAATGGTTTTATAATCGCATTATTGATTTCAAGTTGAATTTTCTTATATTTTTGGTTAAAACAGATTATATTTGAATGTTTGCCTCGAGAAACATGAAGCAAAAGCCATCGATCTATAAGAAAAGTCCATTTATAGTCACTCATGCCTTCGAATGCCTTATTACTCGTTTTAAATGCTTTTATAATCTCATTATTGATTTTAAGTTGAATTTTCCTACATTTTTGGTTAAAACAGATTATAATTGAATGTTTGCCTCGGGAAACGTGAAGCGAAAGCCATCGATTGAGAAGAAAAGTCCATTTATAGTCGCTCATGCCTTCGAAAGCCTTATTACCCGTTTAAAATGGTTTTATAATCTAATTATTGATTTTATGTTGAATTTTCTTACATTTTTGGTTAAAATAGATTGTAATTAAATGTTTGCCATAGAAAATATGAAGCGAAAGCCATCGATTGGTAAGAAAAGTCCATTTATAGTCACTCATGCCTTCGAAAGCCTTATTACTCGCTTTAAACGCTTTTATAATCTCATTATTGATTTTAAGTTGATATTTCTTATATTTTTGGTTGAAATAGATTATAATTGAATGTTTGCATAGGGAAACGTGAAGCGAAAGCCATCGATTGAGAAGAAAAGTCCATTTATAGTCACTCATGCCTTCGAAAGCCTTATTACTCGCTTTAAATGCTTTTATAAGCTCATTATTGATTTTAAGTTGAATTTTCTTACATTTTTGGTTAAAACATATTATAATTGAATGTTTGCCTTGGGAAACGTGAAGCGAAAGCCATCGATTGAGAAGAAAAGTCCATTTATAGTTACTCATGCCTTCGAAAGCCTTATTACTCGCTTTAAATGCTTTTATAAGCTCATTATTGATTTTAAGTTGAATTTTCTTGCATTTTTGGTTAAAACAGATTATAATTGAATGTTTGCCTGGGGAAACGTGAAGTGAAAGCCATCGATTGGGAAGAAAATTACATTTATAGTCACTCATGCCTTCGAAAGCCTTATTACTCGCTTTAAATGCTTTTATAAGCTCATTATTGATTTTAAGTTGAATTTTCTTACATTTTTGGTTAAAATAGATTATAATTGAATGTTTGCCACGGGAAACGTGAAGCGAAAGCCATCGATTGAGAAGAAAAGTCCATTTATAGTCGCTCATGCCTTCGAAAGCCTTATTACTCGCTTAAAATGGTTTTATAATCGCATTATTGATTTCAAGTTGAATTTTCTTATATTTTTGGTTAAAACAGATTATATTTGAATGTTTGCCTCGAGAAACATGAAGCAAAAGCCATCGATCGATAAGAAAAGTCCATTTATAGTCACTCATGCCTTCGAAATCCTTATTACTCGTTTTAAATGCTTTTATAATCTCATTATTGATTTTAAGTTGAATTTTCCTACATTTTTGGTTAAAACAGATTATAATTGAATGTTTGCCTCGGGAAACGCGAAGCGAAAGCCATTGATTGAGAAGAAAAATCCATTTATAGTCGCTCATGCCTTCGAAAGCCTTATTACCCGTTTAAAATGGTTTTATAATCTAATTATTGATTTTATGTTGAATTTTCTTACATTTTTGGTTAAAATAGATTGTAATTAAATGTTTGCCATAGAAAATATGAAGTGAAAGCCATCGATTGGTAAGAAAAGTCCATTTATAGTCACTCATGCCTTCGAAAGCCTTATTACTCGCTTTAAACGCTTTTATAATCTCATTATTGATTTTAAGTTGATATTTCTTATATTTTTGGTTGAAATAGATTATAATTGAATGTTTGCAGAGGGAAACGTGAAGCGAAAGCCATCGATTGAGAAGAAAAGTCCATTTATAGTCACTCATGCCTTCGAAAGCCTTATTACTCGCTTTAAATGCTTTTATAAGCTCATTATTGATTTTAAGTTGAATTTTCTTACATTTTTGGTTAAAACAGATTATAATTGAATGTTTGCCTTGGGAAACGTGAAGCGAAAGCCATCGATTAAGAAGAAAAGTCCATTTATAGTTACTCATGCCTTCGAAAGCCTTATTACTCGCTTTAAATGCTGTTATAAGCTCATTATTGATTTTAAGTTGAATTTTCTTACATTTTTGGTTAAAACAGATTATAATTGAATGTTTGCCTGGGGAAACGTGAAGCGAAAGCCATCGATTGGGAAGAAAAGTACATTTATAGTCACTCATGCCTTCGAAAGCCTTATTACTCGCTTTAAATGCTTTTATAAGCTCATTATTGATTTTAAGTTGAATTTTCTTACATTTTTGGTTAAAACAGATTATATTTGAATGTTTGCCTGGGGAAACGTGAAGCGAAAGCCATCGATTGGGAAGAAAAGTACATTTATAGTCACTCATACCTTCGAAAGCCTTATTACTCGCTTAAAATGGTTTTGTAATCGCATTATTGATTTTAAGTTGAATTTTCTTATATTTTTGGTTAAAACAGATTATATTTGAATGTTTGCCTGGGGAAACGTGAAGCGAAAGCCATCGATTGGGAAGAAAAGTACATTTATAGTCACTCATACCTTCGAAAGCCTTATTACTCGCTTAAAATGGTTTTATAATCGCATTATTGATTTTAAGTTGAATTTTCTTATATTTTTGGTTAAAACAGATTATATTTGAATGTTTGCCTCGAGAAACATGAAGCAAAAGCCATCGATCGATAAGAAAAGTCCAGTTATAGTCACTCATGCCTTCGAAAGCCTTATTACTCGTTTTAAATGCTTTTATAATCTCATTATTGATTTTAAGTTGAATTTTCTTACATTTTTGGTTAAAACAGATTATAATTGAATGTTTGCCTCGGGAAACGTGAAGCGAAAGCCATCGATTTGAGAAGAAAAGTCCATTTATAGTCGCTCATGCCTTCGAAAGCCTTATTACCCGTTTAAAATGGTTTTATAATCTAATTATTGATTTTATGTTGAATTTTCTTACATTTTTGGTTAAAATAGATTGTAATTAAATGTTTGCCATAGAAAACATGAAGCGAAAGCCATCGATTGGTAAGAAAAGTCCATTTATAGTCACTCATGCCTTCGAAAGCCTTATTACTCGCTTTAAACGCTTTTATAATCTCATTATTGATTTTAAGTTGAATTTTCTTATATTTTTGGTTGAAATAGATTATAATTGAATGTTTGCATAGGGAAACGTGAAGCGAAAGCCATCGATTGAGAAGAAAAGTCCATTTATAGTCACTCATGCCTTCGAAAGCCTTATTACTCGCTTTAAATGCTTTTATAATCTCATTATTGATTTTAGGTTGAATTTTCTTACATTTTTGGTTAAAACAGATTATAATTGAATGTTTGCTTGGGGAAACGTGAAGCGAAAGCCATCGATTGGGAAGAAAAGTACATTTATAGTCACTCACGCCTTCGAAAGCCTTATTACTCGCTTTAAATGCTTTTATAAGCTCATTATTGATTTTAGGTTGAATTTTCTTACATTTTTGGTTAAAACAGATTATAATTGAATGTTTGCCTTGGGAAACATGAAGCGAAACCATCGATTGAGAAGAAAAGTCCATTTATAGTCACTCATGCCTTCGAAAGCCTTATTACTCGCTTTAAATGCTTTTATAAGCTCATTATTGATTTTATGTTGAATTTTTTTACATTTTTGGTTAAAATAGATTGTAATTAAATGTTTGCCTTAGAAAACATGAAGCGAAAGCCATCGATTTGAGAAGAAAAGTCCATTTATAGTCGCTCATGCCTTCGAAAGCCTTATTACCCGTTTAAAATGGTTTTATAATCTAATTATTGATTTTATGTTGAATTTTCTCACATTTTTGGTTAAAATAGATTGTAATTAAATGTTTGCCTTAGAAAACATGAAGCGAAAGCCATCGATTGGTAAGAAAAGTCCATTTATAGTCACTCATGCCTTCGAAAGCCTTATTACTCGCTTTAAACGCTTTTATAATCTCATTATTGATTTTAAGTTGAATTTTCTTATATTTTTGGTTGAAATAGATTATAATTGAATGTTTGCATAGGGAAACGTGAAGCGAAAGCCATCGATTGAGAAGAAAAGTCCATTTATAGTCACTCATGCCTTCGAAAGCCTTATTACTCGCTTTAAATGCTTTTATAAGCTCATTATTGATTTTAAGTTGAATTTTCTTACATTTTTGATTAAAATAGATTATAATTGAATGTTTGCCTTGGGAAACGTGAAGCGAAAGCCATCGATTGAGAAGAAAAGTCCATTTATAGTTACTCATGCCTTCGAAAGCCTTATTACTCGCTTTAAATGCTTTTATAAGCTCATTATTGATTTTAAGTTGAATTTTCTTACATTTTTGGTTAAAACAGATTATAATTGAATGGTTGCCTGGGGAAACGTGAAGCGAAAGCCATCGATTGGGAAGAAAAGTACATTTATAGTCACTCATACCTTCGAAAGCCTTATTACTCGCTTAAAATGGTTTTATAATCGCATTATTGATTTTAAGTTGAATTTTCTTATATTTTTGGTTAAACTAGATTATATTTGAATGTTTGCCTTGAGAAACATGAAGCAAAAGCCATCGATCGATAAGAAAACTCCATTTATAGTCACTCATGCCTTCGAAAGCCTTATTACTCGCTTTAAACGCTTTTATATTCTCATTATTGGTTTTAAGTTGAATTTTCTTATATTTTTTGTTGAAATAGATTATAATTGAATGTTTGCATAGGGAAACATGAAGCGAAAGCCATCGATTGAGAAGAAAAGTCCATTTATAGTCACTCATGCCTTCGAAAGCCTTATTACTCGCTTTAAATGCTTTTATAAGCTCATTATTGATTTTATGTTGAATTTTTTTACATTTTTGGTTAAAATAGATTGTAATTAAATGTTTGCCTTAGAAAACATGAAGCGAAAGCCATCGATTTGAGAAGAAAAGTCCATTTATAGTCGCTCATGCCTTCGAAAGCCTTATTACCCGTTTAAAATGGTTTTATAATCTAATTATTGATTTTATGTTGAATTTTCTCACATTTTTGGTTAAAATAGATTGTAATTAAATGTTTGCCTTAGAAAACATGAAGCGAAAGCCATCGATTGGTAAGAAAAGTCCATTTATAGTCACTCATGCCTTCGAAAGCCTTATTACTCGCTTTAAACGCTTTTATAATCTCATTATTGATTTTAAGTTGAATTTTCTTATATTTTTGGTTGAAATAGATTATAATTGAATGTTTGCATAGGGAAACATGAAGCGAAAGCCATCGATTGAGAAGAAAAGTCCATTTATAGTCACTCATGCCTTCGAAAGCCTTATTACTCGCTTTAAATGCTTTTATAAGCTCATTATTGATTTTAAGTTGAATTTTCTTACATTTTTGGTTAAAATAGATTATAATTGAATGTTTGCCACGGGAAACGTGAAGCGAAAGCCATCGATTGGGAAGAAAAGTACATTTATAGTCACTCATACCTTCGAAAGCCTTATTACTCGCTTAAAATGGTTTTATAATCGCATTATTGATTTTAAGTTGAATTTTCTTATATTTTTGGTTAAAACAGATTATATTTGAATGTTTGCCTGGGCAAAAGTGAAGTGAAAGCCATCGATTGGGAAGAAAAGTACATTTATAGTCACTCATACCTTCGAAAGCCTTATTACTCGCTTAAAATGGTTTTATAATCGCATTATTGATTTTAAGTGGAATTTTCTTATATTTTTGGTTAAAACAGATTATATTTGAATGTTTGCCTCGAGAAACATGAAGCAAAAGCCATCGATCGATAAGAAAAGTCCATTTATAGTCACTCATGCCTTCGAAAGCCTTATTACTCGCTTTAAATGCTTTTATAAGCTCATTATTGATTTTATGTTGAATTTTTTTACATTTTTGGTTAAAATAGATTGTAATTAAATGTTTGCCTTAGAAAACATGAAGCGAAAGCCATCGATTTGAGAAGAAAAGTCCATTTATAGTCGCTCATGCCTTCGAAAGCCTTATTACCCGTTTAAAATGGTTTTATAATCTAATTTTTGATTTTATGTTGAATTTTCTCACATTTTTGGTTAAAATAGATTGTAATTAAATGTTTGCCATAGAAAACATGAAGCGAAAGCCATCGATTGGTAAGAAAAGTCCATTTATAGTCACTCATGCCTTCGAAAGCCTTATTACTCGCTTTAAATGCTTTTATAAGCTCATTATTGATTTTAAGTTGAATTTTCTTACATTTTTGGTTAAAATAGATTATAATTGAATGTTTGCCACGGGAAACGTGAAGCGAAAGCCATCGATTGAGAAGAAAAGTCCATTTATAGTCGCTCATGCCTTCGAAAGCCTTATTACTCGCTTAAAATGGTTTTATAATCGCATTATTGATTTCAAGTTGAATTTTCTTATATTTTTGGTTAAAACAGATTATATTTGAATGTTTGCCTCGAGAAACATGAAGCAAAAGCCATCGATCTATAAGAAAAGTCCATTTATAGTCACTCATGCCTTCGAATGCCTTATTACTCGTTTTAAATGCTTTTATAATCTCATTATTGATTTTAAGTTGAATTTTCCTACATTTTTGGTTAAAACAGATTATAATTGAATGTTTGCCTCGGGAAACGTGAAGCGAAAGCCATCGATTGAGAAGAAAAATCCATTTATAGTCGCTCATGCCTTCGAAAGCCTTATTACCCGTTTAAAATGGTTTTATAATCTAATTATTGATTTTATGTTGAATTTTCTTACATTTTTGGTTAAAATAGATTGTAATTAAATGTTTGCCATAGAAAATATGAAGCGAAAGCCATCGATTGGTAAGAAAAGTCCATTTATAGTCACTCATGCCTTCGAAAGCCTTATTACTCGCTTTAAACGCTTTTATAATCTCATTATTGATTTTAAGTTGATATTTCTTATATTTTTGGTTGAAATAGATTATAATTGAATGTTTGCATAGGGAAACGTGAAGCGAAAGCCATCGATTGAGAAGAAAAGTCCATTTATAGTCACTCATGCCTTCGAAAGCCTTATTACTCGCTTTAAATGCTTTTATAAGCTCATTATTGATTTTAAGTTGAATTTTCTTACATTTTTGGTTAAAACATATTATAATTGAATGTTTGCCTTGGGAAACGTGAAGCGAAAGCCATCGATTGAGAAGAAAAGTCCATTTATAGTTACTCATGCCTTCGAAAGCCTTATTACTCGCTTTAAATGCTTTTATAAGCTCATTATTGATTTTAAGTTGAATTTTCTTGCATTTTTGGTTAAAACAGATTATAATTGAATGTTTGCCTGGGGAAACGTGAAGTGAAAGCCATCGATTGGGAAGAAAATTACATTTATAGTCACTCATGCCTTCGAAAGCCTTATTACTCGCTTTAAATGCTTTTATAAGCTCATTATTGATTTTAAGTTGAATTTTCTTACATTTTTGGTTAAAATAGATTATAATTGAATGTTTGCCACGGGAAACGTGAAGCGAAAGCCATCGATTGAGAAGAAAAGTCCATTTATAGTCGCTCATGCCTTCGAAAGCCTTATTACTCGCTTAAAATGGTTTTATAATCGCATTATTGATTTCAAGTTGAATTTTCTTATATTTTTGGTTAAAACAGATTATATTTGAATGTTTGCCTCGAGAAACATGAAGCAAAAGCCATCGATCGATAAGAAAAGTCCATTTATAGTCACTCATGCCTTCGAAATCCTTATTACTCGTTTTAAATGCTTTTATAATCTCATTATTGATTTTAAGTTGAATTTTCCTACATTTTTGGTTAAAACAGATTATAATTGAATGTTTGCCTCGGGAAACGCGAAGCGAAAGCCATTGATTGAGAAGAAAAATCCATTTATAGTCGCTCATGCCTTCGAAAGCCTTATTACCCGTTTAAAATGGTTTTATAATCTAATTATTGATTTTATGTTGAATTTTCTTACATTTTTGGTTAAAATAGATTGTAATTAAATGTTTGCCATAGAAAATATGAAGTGAAAGCCATCGATTGGTAAGAAAAGTCCATTTATAGTCACTCATGCCTTCGAAAGCCTTATTACTCGCTTTAAACGCTTTTATAATCTCATTATTGATTTTAAGTTGATATTTCTTATATTTTTGGTTGAAATAGATTATAATTGAATGTTTGCAGAGGGAAACGTGAAGCGAAAGCCATCGATTGAGAAGAAAAGTCCATTTATAGTCACTCATGCCTTCGAAAGCCTTATTACTCGCTTTAAATGCTTTTATAAGCTCATTATTGATTTTAAGTTGAATTTTCTTACATTTTTGGTTAAAACAGATTATAATTGAATGTTTGCCTTGGGAAACGTGAAGCGAAAGCCATCGATTAAGAAGAAAAGTCCATTTATAGTTACTCATGCCTTCGAAAGCCTTATTACTCGCTTTAAATGCTGTTATAAGCTCATTATTGATTTTAAGTTGAATTTTCTTACATTTTTGGTTAAAACAGATTATAATTGAATGTTTGCCTGGGGAAACGTGAAGCGAAAGCCATCGATTGGGAAGAAAAGTACATTTATAGTCACTCATGCCTTCGAAAGCCTTATTACTCGCTTTAAATGCTTTTATAAGCTCATTATTGATTTTAAGTTGAATTTTCTTACATTTTTGGTTAAAACAGATTATATTTGAATGTTTGCCTGGGGAAACGTGAAGCGAAAGCCATCGATTGGGAAGAAAAGTCCATTTATAGTCACTCATGCCTTCGAAAGCCTTATTACTCGCTTAAAATGCTTTTATAAGCTCATTATTGATTTTAAGTTGAATTTTCTTACATTTTTGGTTAAAATATATTATAATTGAATGTTTGCCACGGGAAACGTGAAGCGAAAGCCATCGATTGGGAAGAAAAGTACATTTATAGTCACTCATACCTTCGAAAGCCTTATTACTCGCTTAAAATGGTTTTATAATCGCATTATTGATTTTAAGTTGAATTTTCTTATATTTTTGGTTGAAATAGATTATAATTGAATGTTTGCATAGGGAAACGTGAAGCGAAAGCCATCGATTGAGAAGAAAAGTCCATTTATAGTCACTCATGCCTTCGAAAGCCTTATTACTCGCTTTAAATGCTTTTATAAGCTCATTATTGATTTTAAGTTGAATTTTCTTACATTTTTGGTTAAAACAGATTATATTTGAATGTTTTCCTGGGGAAACATGAAGCGAAAGCCATCGATTGGGAAGAAAAGTACATTTATAGTCACTCATACCTTCGAAAGCCTTATTACTCGCTTTAAACGCTTTTATAATCTCATTATTGATTTTAAGTTGAATTTTCTTATATTTTTGGTTGAAATAGATTATAATTGAATGTTTGCATAGGGAAACGTGAAGCGAAAGCCATCGATTGAGAAGAAAAGTCCATTTATAGTCACTCATGCCTTCGAAAGCCTTATTACTCGCTTTAAATGCTTTTATAAGCTCATTATTGATTTTAAGTTGAATTTTCTTACATTTTTGGTTAAAATAGATTATAATTGAATGTTTGCCTTGGGAAACGTGAAGCGAAAGCCATCGATTGAGAAGAAAAGTCCATTTATAGTTACTCATGCCTTCGAAAGCCTTATTACTCGCTTTAAATGCTTTTATAAGCTCATTATTGATTTTAAGTTGAATTTTCTTACATTTTTGGTTAAAACAGATTATAATTGAATGGTTGCCTGGGGAAACGTGAAGCGAAAGCCATCGATTGGGAAGAAAAGTACATTTATAGTCACTCATGCCTTCGAAAGCCTTATTACTCGCTTTAAATGCTTTTATAAGCTCATTATTGATTTTAAGTTGAATTTTCTTACATTTTTGGTTAAAACAGATTATATTTGAATGTTTGCCTGGGGAAACATGAAGCGAAAGCCATCGATTGGGAAGAAAAGTACATTTATAGTCACTCATACCTTCGAAAGCCTTATTACTCGCTTAAAATGGTTTTATAATCGCATTATTGATTTTAAGTTGAATTTTCTTATATTTTTGGTTAAAACAGATTATATTTGAATGTTTGCCTTGAGAAACATGAAGCAAAAGCCATCGATCGATAAGAAAACTCCATTTATAGTCGCTCATGCCTTCGAAAGCCTTATTACTCGCTTTAAACGCTTTTATATTCTCATTATTGGTTTTAAGTTGAATTTTCTTATATTTTTTGTTGAAATAGATTATAATTGAATGTTTGCATAGGGAAACATGAAGCGAAAGCCATCGATTGAGAAGAAAAGTCCATTTATAGTCACTCATGCCTTCGAAAGCCTTATTACTCGCTTTAAATGCTTTTATAAGCTCATTATTGATTTTATGTTGAATTTTTTTACATTTTTGGTTAAAATAGATTGTAATTAAATGTTTGCCTTAGAAAACATGAAGCGAAAGCCATCGATTTGAGAAGAAAAGTCCATTTATAGTCGCTCATGCCTTCGAAAGCCTTATTACCCGTTTAAAATGGTTTTATAATCTAATTATTGATTTTATGTTGAATTTTCTCACATTTTTGGTTAAAATAGATTGTAATTAAATGTTTGCCTTAGAAAACATGAAGCGAAAGCCATCGATTGGTAAGAAAAGTCCATTTATAGTCACTCATGCCTTCGAAAGCCTTATTACTCGCTTTAAACGCTTTTATAATCTCATTATTGATTTTAAGTTGAATTTTCTTATATTTTTGGTTGAAATAGATTATAATTGAATGTTTGCATAGGGAAACATGAAGCGAAAGCCATCGATTGAGAAGAAAAGTCCATTTATAGTCACTCATGCCTTCGAAAGCCTTATTACTCGCTTTAAATGCTTTTATAAGCTCATTATTGATTTTAAGTTGAATTTTCTTACATTTTTGGTTAAAATAGATTATAATTGAATGTTTGCCACGGGAAACGTGAAGCGAAAGCCATCGATTGGGAAGAAAAGTACATTTATAGTCACTCATACCTTCGAAAGCCTTATTACTCGCTTAAAATGGTTTTATAATCGCATTATTGATTTTAAGTTGAATTTTCTTATATTTTTGGTTAAAACAGATTATATTTGAATGTTTGCCTGGGCAAAAGTGAAGTGAAAGCCATCGATTGGGAAGAAAAGTACATTTATAGTCACTCATACCTTCGAAAGCCTTATTACTCGCTTAAAATGGTTTTATAATCGCATTATTGATTTTAAGTTGAATTTTCTTATATTTTTGGTTAAAACAGATTATATTTGAATGTTTGCCTCGAGAAACATGAAGCAAAAGCCATCGATCGATAAGAAAAGTCCATTTATAGTCACTCATGCCTTCGAAAGCCTTATTACTCGCTTTAAATGCTTTTATAAGCTCATTATTGATTTTATGTTGAATTTTTTTACATTTTTGGTTAAAATAGATTGTAATTAAATGTTTGCCTTAGAAAACATGAAGCGAAAGCCATCGATTTGAGAAGAAAAGTCCATTTATAGTCGCTCATGCCTTCGAAAGCCTTATTACCCGTTTAAAATGGTTTTATAATCTAATTATTGATTTTATGTTGAATTTTCTCACATTTTTGGTTAAAATAGATTGTAATTAAATGTTTGCCATAGAAAACATGAAGCGAAAGCCATCGATTGGTAAGAAAAGTCCATTTATAGTCACTCATGCCTTCGAAAGCCTTATTACTCGCTTTAAACGCTTTTATAATCTCATTATTGATTTTAAGTTGAATTTTCTTATATTTTTGGTTGAAATAGATTATAATTGGATGTTTGCATAGGGAAACGTGAAGCGAAAGCCATCGATTGAGAAGAAAAGTCCATTTATAGTCACTCATGCCTTCGAAAGCCTTATTACTCGCTTTAAATGCTTTTATAAGCTCATTATTGATTTTAAGTTGAATTTTCTTACATTTTTGGTTAAAATAGATTATAATTGAATGTTTGCCACGGGAAACGTGAAGCGAAAGCCATCGATTGGGAAGAAAAGTACATTTATAGTCACTCATACCTTCGAAAGCCTTATTACTCGCTTAAAATGGTTTTATAATCGCATTATTGATTTTAAGTTGAATTTTCTTATATTTTTGGTTAAAACAGATTATATTTGAATGTTTGCCTGGGCAAAAGTGAAGCGAAAGCCATCGATTGGGAAGAAAAGTACATTTATAGTCACTCATACCTTCGAAAGCCTTATTACTCGCTTAAAATGGTTTTATAATCGCATTATTGATTTTAAGTTGAATTTTCTTATATTTTTGGTTAAAACAGATTATATTTGAATGTTTGCCTCGAGAAACATGAAGCAAAAGCCATCGATCGATAAGAAAAGTCCAGTTATAGTCACTCATGCCTTCGAAAGCCTTATTACTCGCTTAAAATGGTTTTATAATCGCATTATTGATTTTAAGTTGAATTTTCTTATATTTTTGGTTAAAACAGATTATATTTGAATGTTTGCCTGGGCAAAAGTGAAGCGAAAGCCATCGATTGGGAAGAAAAGTACATTTATAGTCACTCATGCCTTCGAAAGCCTTATTACTCGCTTTAAATGCTTTTATAAGCTCATTATTGATTTTAAGTTGAATTTTCTTACATTTTTGGTTAAAACAGATTATATTTGAATGTTTGCCTGGGGAAACGTGAAGCGAAAGCCATCGATTGGGAAGAAAAGTACATTTATAGTCACTCATACCTTCGAAAGCCTTATTACTCGCTTAAAATGGTTTTATAATCGCATTATTGATTTTAAGTTGAATTTTCTTATATTTTTGGTTAAACTAGATTATATTTGAATGTTTGCCTGGGGAAACGTGAAGCGAAAGCCATCGATTGGGAAGAAAAGTACATTTATAGTCACTCATACCTTCGAAAGCCTTATTACTCGCTTAAAATGGTTTTATAATCGCATTATTGATTTTAAGTTGAATTTTCTTATATTTTTGGTTAAAACAGATTATATTTGAATGTTTGCCTCGAGAAACATGAAGCAAAAGCCATCGATCGATAAGAAAAGTCCAGTTATAGTCACTCATGCCTTCGAAAGCCTTATTACTCGTTTTAAATGCTTTTATAATCTCATTATTGATTTTAAGTTGAATTTTCTTACATTTTTGGTTAAAACAGATTATAATTGAATGTTTGCCTCGGGAAACGTGAAGCGAAAGCCATCGATTTGAGAAGAAAAGTCCATTTATAGTCGCTCATGCCTTCGAAAGCCTTATTACCCGTTTAAAATGGTTTTATAATCTAATTATTGATTTTATGTTGAATTTTCTTACATTTTTGGTTAAAATAGATTGTAATTAAATGTTTGCCATAGAAAACATGAAGCGAAAGCCATCGATTGGTAAGAAAAGTCCATTTATAGTCACTCATGCCTTCGAAAGCCTTATTACTCGCTTTAAACGCTTTTATAATCTCATTATTGATTTTAAGTTGAATTTTCTTATATTTTTGGTTGAAATAGATTATAATTGAATGTTTGCATAGGGAAACGTGAAGCGAAAGCCATCGATTGAGAAGAAAAGTCCATTTATAGTCACTCATGCCTTCGAAAGCCTTATTACTCGCTTTAAATGCTTTTATAATCTCATTATTGATTTTAGGTTGAATTTTCTTACATTTTTGGTTAAAACAGATTATAATTGAATGGTTGCCTGGGGAAACGTGAAGCGAAAGCCATCGATTGGGAAGAAAAGTACATTTATAGTCACTCATGCCTTCGAAAGCCTTATTACTCGCTTTAAATGCTTTTATAAGCTCATTATTGATTTTAAGTTGAATTTTCTTACATTTTTGGTTAAAACAGATTATATTTGAATGTTTGCCTGGGGAAACGTGAAGCGAAAGCCATCGATTGGGAAGAAAAGTACATTTATAGTCACTCATACCTTCGAAAGCCTTATTACTCGCTTAAAATGGTTTTATAATCGCATTATTGATTTTAAGTTGAATTTTCTTATATTTTTGGTTAAAACAGATTATATTTGAATGTTTTCCTTGAGAAACATGAAGCAAAAGCCATCGATCGATAAGAAAACTCCATTTATAGTCACTCATGCCTTTGAAAGCCTTATTACTCGCTTTAAACGCTTTTATATTCTCATTATTGGTTTTAAGTTGAATTTTCTTATATTTTTGGTTGAAATAGATTATAATTGAATGTTTGCATAGGGAAACGTGAAGCGAAAGCCATCGATTGAGAAGAAAAGTCCATTTATAGTCACTCATGCCTTCGAAAGCCTTATTACTCGCTTTAAATGCTTTTATAAGCTCATTATTGATTTTATGTTGAATTTTTTTACATTTTTGGTTAAAATAGATTGTAATTAAATGTTTGCCTTAGAAAACATGAAGCGAAAGCCATCGATTTGAGAAGAAAAGTCCATTTATAGTCGCTCATGCCTTCGAAAGCCTTATTACCCGTTTAAAATGGTTTTATAATCTAATTATTGATTTTATGTTGAATTTTCTCACATTTTTGGTTAAAATAGATTGTAATTAAATGTTTGCCTTAGAAAACATGAAGCGAAAGCCATCGATTGGTAAGAAAAGTCCATTTATAGTCACTCATGCCTTCGAAAGCCTTATTACTCGCTTTAAACGCTTTTATAATCTCATTATTGATTTTAAGTTGAATTTTCTTATATTTTTGGTTGAAATAGATTATAATTGAATGTTTGCATAGGGAAACGTGAAGCGAAAGCCATCGATTGAGAAGAAAAGTCCATTTATAGTCACTCATGCCTTCGAAAGCCTTATTACTCGCTTTAAATGCTTTTATAAGCTCATTATTGATTTTAAGTTGAATTTTCTTACATTTTTGGTTAAAATAGATTATAATTGAATGTTTGCCACGGGAAACGTGAAGCGAAAGCCATCGATTGAGAAGAAAAGTCCATTTATAGTCGCTCATGCCTTCGAAAGCCTTATTACTCGCTTTAAATGCTTTTATAAGCTCATTATTGATTTTATGTTGAATTTTTTTACATTTTTGGTTAAAATAGATTGTAATTAAATGTTTGCCTTAGAAAACATGAAGCGAAAGCCATCGATTTGAGAAGAAAAGTCCATTTATAGTCGCTCATGCCTTCGAAAGCCTTATTACCCGTTTAAAATGGTTTTATAATCTAATTATTGATTTTATGTTGAATTTTCTCACATTTTTGGTTAAAATAGATTGTAATTAAATGTTTGCCTTAGAAAACATGAAGCGAAAGCCATCGATTGGTAAGAAAAGTCCATTTATAGTCACTCATGCCTTCGAAAGCCTTATTACTCGCTTTAAACGCTTTTATAATCTCATTATTGATTTTAAGTTGAATTTTCTTATATTTTTGGTTGAAATAGATTATAATTGAATGTTTGCATAGGGAAACGTGAAGCGAAAGCCATCGATTGAGAAGAAAAGTCCATTTATAGTCACTCATGCCTTCGAAAGCCTTATTACTCGCTTTAAATGCTTTTATAAGCTCATTATTGATTTTAAGTTGAATTTTCTTACATTTTTGGTTAAAATAGATTATAATTGAATGTTTGCCACGGGAAACGTGAAGCGAAAGCCATCGATTGGGAAGAAAAGTACATTTATAGTCACTCATACCTTCGAAAGCCTTATTACTCGCTTAAAATGGTTTTATAATCGCATTATTGATTTTAAGTTGAATTTTCTTATATTTTTGGTTAAAACAGATTATATTTGAATGTTTGCCTGGGCAAAAGTGAAGCGAAAGCCATCGATTGGGAAGAAAAGTACATTTATAGTCACTCATACCTTCGAAAGCCTTATTACTCGCTTAAAATGGTTTTATAATCGCATTATTGATTTTAAGTTGAATTTTCTTATATTTTTGATTAAAACAGATTATATTTGAATGTTTGCCTCGAGAAACATGAAGCAAAAGCCATCGATCGATAAGAAAAGTCCATTTATAGTCACTCATGCCTTCGAAAGCCTTCTTACTCGCTTTAAATGCTTTTATAAGCTCATTATTGATTTTATGTTGAATTTTTTTACATTTTTGGTTAAAATAGATTGTAATTAAATGTTTGCCTTAGAAAACATGAAGCGAAAGCCATCGATTTGAGAAGAAAAGTCCATTTATAGTCGCTCATGCCTTCGAAAGCCTTATTACCCGTTTAAAATGGTTTTATAATCTAATTATTGATTTTATGTTGAATTTTCTCACATTTTTGGTTAAAATAGATTGTAATTAAATGTTTGCCATAGAAAACATGAAGCGAAAGCCATCGATTGGTAAGAAAAGTCCATTTATAGTCACTCATGCCTTCGAAAGCCTTATTACTCGCTTTAAACGCTTTTATAATCTCATTATTGATTTTAAGTTGAATTTTCTTATATTTTTGGTTGAAATAGATTATAATTGAATGTTTGCATAGGGAAACGTGAAGCGAAAGCCATCGATTGAGAAGAAAAGTCCATTTATAGTCACTCATGCCTTCGAAAGCCTTATTACTCGCTTTAAATGCTTTTATAAGCTCATTATTGATTTTAAGTTGAATTTTCTTACATTTTTGGTTAAAATAGATTATAATTGAATGTTTGCCACGGGAAACGTGAAGCGAAAGCCATCGATTGGGAAGAAAAGTACATTTATAGTCACTCATACCTTCGAAAGCCTTATTACTCGCTTAAAATGGTTTTATAATCGCATTATTGATTTTAAGTTGAATTTTCTTATATTTTTGGTTAAAACAGATTATATTTGAATGTTTGCCTGGGCAAAAGTGAAGCGAAAGCCATCGATTGGGAAGAAAAGTACATTTATAGTCACTCATACCTTCGAAAGCCTTATTACTCGCTTAAAATGGTTTTATAATCGCATTATTGATTTTAAGTTGAATTTTCTTATATTTTTGGTTAAAACAGATTATATTTGAATGTTTGCCTCGAGAAACATGAAGCAAAAGCCATCGATCGATAAGAAAAGTCCAGTTATAGTCACTCATGCCTTCGAAAGCCTTATTACTCGTTTTAAATGCTTTTATAATCTCATTATTGATTTTAAGTTGAATTTTCTTACATTTTTGGTTAAAACAGATTATAATTGAATGTTTGCCTCGGGAAACGTGAAGCGAAAGCCATCGATTTGAGAAGAAAAGTCCATTTATAGTCGCTCATGCCTTCGAAAGCCTTATTACCCGTTTAAAATGGTTTTATAATCTAATTATTGATTTTATGTTGAATTTTCTTACATTTTTGGTTAAAATAGATTGTAATTAAATGTTTGCCATAGAAAACATGAAGCGAAAGCCATCGATTGGTAAGAAAAGTCCATTTATAGTCACTCATGCCTTCGAAAGCCTTATTACTCGCTTTAAACGCTTTTATAATCTCATTATTGATTTTAAGTTGAATTTTCTTATATTTTTGGTTGAAATAGATTATAATTGAATGTTTGCATAGGGAAACGTGAAGCGAAAGCCATCGATTGAGAAGAAAAGTCCATTTATAGTCACTCATGCCTTCGAAAGCCTTATTACTCGCTTTAAATGCTTTTATAATCTCATTATTGATTTTAGGTTAAATTTTCTTACATTTTTGGTTAAAACAGATTATAATTGAATGTTTGCCTGGGGAAACGTGAAGCGAAAGCCATCGATTGGGAAGAAAAGTACATTTATAGTCACTCACGCCTTCGAAAGCCTTATTACTCGCTTTAAATGCTTTTATAAGCTCATTATTGATTTTAGGTTGAATTTTCTTACATTTTTGGTTAAAACATATTATAATTGAATGTTTGCCTTGGGAAACATGAAGCGAAACCATCGATTGAGAAGAAAAGTCCATTTATAGTCACTCATGCCTTCGAAAGACTTATTACTCGCTTTAAATGCTTTTATAAGCTCATTATTGATTTTATGTTGAATTTTTTTACATTTTTGGTTAAAATAGATTGTAATTAAATGTTTGCCTTAGAAAACATGAAGCGAAAGCCATCGATTTGAGAAGAAAAGTCCATTTATAGTCGCTCATGCCTTCGAAAGCCTTATTACCCGTTTAAAATGGTTTTATAATCTAATTATTGATTTTATGTTGAATTTTCTTACATTTTTGGTTAAAATAGATTGTAATTAAATGTTTGCCTTAGAAAACATGAAGCGAAAGCCATCGATTGGTAAGAAAAGTCCATTTATAGTCACTCATGCCTTCGAAAGCCTTATTACTCGCTTTAAACGCTTTTATAATCTCATTATTGATTTTAAGTTGAATTTTCTTATATTTTTGGTTGAAATAGATTATAATTTAATGTTTGCATAGGGAAACGTGAAGCGAAAGCCATCGATTGAGAAGAAAAGTCCATTTATAGTCACTCATGCCTTCGAAAGCCTTATTACTCGCTTTAAATGCCTTTATAAGCTCATTATTGATTTTAAGTTGAATTTTCTTACATTTTTGGTTAAAACAGATTATAATTGAATGTTCGCCTCGAGAAACGTGAAGCGAAAGCCATCGATTGACAAGAAAAGTCCATTTATAATCGCTCATGCCTTCGAAAGCCTTATTACCCGTTTAAAATGGTTTTATAATCTAATTATTGATTTTATGTTGAATTTTCTTACATTTTTGGTCAAAATAGATAGTAATTAAATGTTTGCCTTAGAAAACATGAAGCGAAAGCCATCGATTGGTAAGAAAAGTCCATTTATAGTCACTCATGCCTTCGAAAGCCTTATTACTCGCTTTAAACGCTTTTATAATCTCATTATCGATTTTAAGTTGAATTTTCTTATATTTTTTGTTGAAATAGATTATAATTGATTGTTTGCATAGGGAAACGTGAAGCGAAAGCCATCGATTGTGAAGAAAAGTCCATTTATAGTCACTCATGCCTTCGAAAGACTTATTACTCGCTTAAAATGGTTTTATAATCGCATTATTGATTTTAAGTTGAATTTTCTTATATTTTTGGTTAAAACAGATTATATTTGAATGTTTGCCTCGAGAAACATGAAGCAAAAGCCATCGATCGATAAGAAAAGTCCATTTATCGTTACTCATGCCTTCGAAAGCCTTATTACTCGCTTTAAACGCTTTTATCTTCTCATTATTGATTTTAAGTTGGATTTTCTTATATTTTTGGTTGAAATAGATTGTAATTGAATGTTTGCATAGGGAAACTTGAAGCGAAAGCCATCGATTGAGAAGAAAAGTCCATTTATAGTCACTCATGCCTTCGAAAGCCTTATTACTCGCTTTAAATGCTTTTATAAGCTCGTTATTGATTTTAAGTTGAATTTTCTTACATTTTTGGTTAAAACAGATTATAATTGAATGTTTGCATAGGGAAACGTGAAGCGAAAGCCATCGATTGGGAAGAAAAGTCCATTTATAGTCACTCATGCCTTCGAAACCTTATTACTCGCTTTAAATGCTTTTATAAGCTCATTATTGATTTTATGTTGAATTTTTTTACATTTTTGGTTAAAATAGATTGTAATTAAATGTTTGCCTTAGAAAACATGAAGCGAAAGCCATCGATTTGAGAAGAAAAGTCCATTTATAGTCGCTCATGCCTTCGAAAGCCTTATTACCCGTTTAAAATGGTTTTATAATCTAATTATTGATTTTATGTTGAATTTTCTCACATTTTTGGTTAAAATAGATTGAAATTAAATGTTTGCCTTAGAAAACATGAAGCGAAAGCCATCGATTGGTAAGAAAAGTCCATTTATAGTCACTCATGCCTTCGAAAGCCTTATTACTCGCTTTAAACGCTTTTATAATCTCATTATTGATTTTAAGTTGAATTTTCTTATATTTTTGGTTGAAACAGATTATAATTGAATGTTTGCATAGGGAAACGTGAAGCGAAAGCCATCGATTGAGAAGAAAAGTCCATTTATAGTCACTCATGCCTTCGAAAGCCTTATTACTCGCTTTAAATGCTTTTACAATCTCATTGTAGATTTTAAGTTGAATTTTCTTACATTTTTTTTGAAACAGATTATATTTGAATGTTTGCCTCGAGAAACGTGAAGCGAAAGCCATCGATTGAGAAGAAAAGTCCATTTATAGTCACTCATGCCTTCGAAAGCCTTATTACTCACTTTAAATGCTTTTATAATCTCATTATTGATTTTAAGTTGAATTTTCTTGCATTGTTGATTAAAACAGATTATAATTGAATGTTTGCCTCGAGAAACGTGAAGCGAAAGCCATCGATTGGGAAGAAAAGTACATTTATAGTCACTCATACCTTCGAAAGCCTTATTACTCGCTTAAAATGGTTTTATAATCGCATTATTGATTTTAAGTTGAATTTTCTTATATTTTTGGTTAAAACAGATTATATTTCAATGTTTGCCTCGAGAAACATGAAGCAAAAGCCATCGATCGATAAGAGAAGTCCATTTATAGTCACTCATGCCTTCGAAAGCCTTATTACTCGTTTTAAATGCTTTTATAATCTCATTATTGATTTTAAGTTGAATTTTCTTACATTTTTGGTTAAAACAGATTATAATTGAATGTTTGCCTCGGGAAACGTGAAGCGAAAGCCATCGATTAGAGAAGAAAAGTCCATTTATAGTCGCTCATGCCTTCGAAAGCCTTATTACCAGTTTAAAATGGTTTTATAATCTAATTATTGATTTTATGTTGAATTTTCTTAAATTTTTGGTTAAAATAGATTGTCATTAAATGTTTGCCTTAGAAAACATGAAGCGAAAGCCATCGATTGGTAAGAAAAGTCCATTTATAGTCACTCATGCGTTCGAAAGCCTTATTACTCGCTTTAAACGCTTTTATAATCTCATTATTGATTTTAAGTTGAATTTTCTTACATTTTTTGCTGAAATAGATTATAATTGAATGTTTGCATTGGGAAACGTGAAGCAAAAGCCATCGATTGAGAAGAAAAGTCCATTTATAGTCATTCATGCCTTCGAAAGCCTTATTACTTGCTTTAAATGCTTTTATAAGCTCATTATTGATTTTAGGTTGAATTTTCTTACATTTTTGGTTCAAACAGATTATAATTGAATGTTTGCCTTGGGAAACGTGAAGCGAAACCATCGATTGAGAAGAAAAGTCCATTTATAGTCACTCATGCCTTCGAAAGCCTTATTACTCGCTTTAAATGCTTTTATAAGCTCATTATTGATTTTATGTTGAATTTTCTTACATTTTTGGTTAAAATAGATTGTAATTAAATGTTTGTCTTAGAAAACATGAAGCGAAAGCCATCGATTGAGAAGAAAAGTCCATTTATAGTCGCTCATGCCTTCGAAAGCCTTATTACCCGTTTAAAATGGTTTTATAATCTCATTATTGATTTTATGTTGAATTTTCTTACATTTTTGGTTAAAATAGATTGTAATTAAATGTTTGCCTTAGAAAACATGAAGCGAAAGCCATCTATTGGTAACAAAAGTCCATTTATAGTCACTCATACCTTCGAAAGCCATATTACTCGCTTTAAACGCTTTTATAATCTCATTATTGATTTTAAGTTGAATTTTCCTACATTTGTGGTTGAAATAGATTATAATTGAATGTTTGCATAGGGAAACGTGAAGCGAAAGCCATCGATTGAGAAGAAAAGTCCATTAATAGTCACTCATGCCTTCGAAAGCCTTATTACTCGCTTTAAATGCTTTTATAAGCTCATTATTGATTTTAAGTTGAATTTTCTTACATTTTTGGTTAAAACAGATTATAATTTAATGTTTGCCTTGGGAAACGTGAAGCGAAACCATCGATTGAGAAGAAAAGTTTATTTATAGTCACTCATGCCTTCGAAAGCCTTATTACTCGCTTTAAACGCTTTTATAAGCTTATTATTGATTTTATGTTGAATTTTCTTACATTTTTGGTTAAAATAGATTGTAATTAAATGTTTGCCTTAGAAAACATGAAGCGAAAGCCATCGATTGGTAAGAAAAGTCCATTTATAGTCACTCATGCCTTCGAAAGCCTTATTACCCGTTTAAAATGGTTTTATATTCTCATTATTGATTTTATGTTGAATTTTCTTACATTTTTGGTTGAAATAGATTGTAATTAAATGTTTGCCTTAGAAAACATGAAGCGAAAGCCATCGATTGGTAAGAAAAGTCTATTTATAGTCACTCATGCCTTCGAAAGCCTTATTACTCGCTTTAAACGCTTTTATATTCTCATTATTGATTTTAAGTTGAATTTTCTTACATTTTTAGTTGAAATAGATTATAATTGAATGTTTGCATAGGGAAACGTGAAGCGAAAGCCATCGATTGAGAAGAAAAGTCCATTTATAGTCACTCATGCCTTCGAAAGCCTTATTACTCGCTTTAAATGCTTTTATAAGCTCATTATTGATTTTAAGTTGAATTTTCTTACATTTTTGGTTAAAACAGATTATAATTGAATGTTTGCCTGGGGAAACGTGAAGCGAAAGCCATCGATTGGGAAGAAAAGTACATTTATAGTCACTCACGCCTTCGAAAGCCTTATTACTCGCTTTAAATGCTTTTATAAGCTCATTATTGATTTTAGGTTGAATTTTCTTACATTTTTGGTTAAAACAGATTATAATTGAATGTTTGCCTTGGGAAACATGAAGCGAAACCATCGATTGAGAAGAAAAGTCCATTTATAGTCACTCACGCCTTCGAAAGCCTTATTACTCGCTTTAAATGCTTTTATAATCTCATTATTTATTTTAGGTTGAATTTTCTTACATTTTTGGTTAAAACAGATTATAATTGAATGTTTGCCTGGGGAAACGTGAAGCGAAAGCCATCGATTGGGAAGAAAAGTACATTTATAGTCACTCACGCCTTCGAAAGCCTTATTACTCGCTTTAAATGCTTTTATAAGCTCATTATTGATTTTAGGTTGAATTTTCTTACATTTTTGGTTAAAAAAGATTATAATTGAATGTTTGCCTTGGGAAACATGAAGCGAAACCATCGATTGAGAAGAAAAGTCCATTTATAGTCACTCATGCCTTCGAAAGCCTTATTACTCGCTTTAAATGCTTTTATAAGCTCATTATTGATTTTATGTTGAATTTTTTTACATTTTTGGTTAAAATAGATTGTAATTAAATGTTTGTCTTAGAAAACATGAAGCGAAAGCCATCGATTGAGAAGAAAAGTCCATTTATAGTCACTCATGCCTTCGAAAGCCTTATTACTCGCTTTAAACGCTTTTATAATCTAATTATTGATTTTATGTTGAATTTTCTTACATTTTTGGTTCAATTAGATTGTAATTAAATGTTTGCCCTAGAAAACATGAAGCGAAATCCATCGATTGGTAAGAAAAGTCCATTTATAGTCACTCATGCCTTCGAAAGCCTTATTACTCGCTTTAAACGCTTTTATAATCTCATTATTGATTTTAAGTTGAATTTTCTTATATTTTTGGTTGAAATAGATTATAATTGAATGTTTGCATAGGGAAACGTGAAGCGAAAGCCATCGATTGAGAAGAAAAGTCCATTTATAGTCACTCATGCCTTCGGAAGCCTTATTACTCGCTTTAAATGCTTTTATAAGCTCATTATTGATTTTAAGTTGAATTTTCTTACATTTTTGGTTAAAACAGATTATAATTGAATGGTTGCCTGGGGAAACGTGAAGCGAAAGCCATCGATTGGGAAGAAAAGTACATTTATAGTCACTCATGCCTTCGAAAGCCTTATTACTCGCTTTAAATGCTTTTATAAGCTCATTATTGATTTTAAGTTGAATTTTCTTACATTTTTGGTTAAAACAGATTATATTTGAATGTTTGCCTGGGGAAACGTGAAGCGAAAGCCATCGATTGGGAAGAAAAGTACATTTATAGTCACTCATACCTTCGAAAGCCTTATTACTCGCTTAAAATGGTTTTATAATCGCATTATTGATTTTAAGTTTAATTTTCTTATATTTTTGGTTAAAACAGATTATATTTGAATGTTTGCCTTGAGAAACATGAAGCAAAAGCCATCGATCGATAAGAAAACTCCATTTATAGTCACTCATGCCTTTGAAAGCCTTATTACTCGCTTTAAACGCTTTTATATTCTCATTATTGGTTTTAAGTTGAATTTTCTTATATTTTTGGTTGAAATAGATTATAATTGAATGTTTGCATAGGGAAACGTGAAGCGAAAGCCATCGATTGAGAAGAAAAGTCCATTTATAGTCACTCATGCCTTCGAAAGCCTTATTACTCGCTTTAAATGCTTTTATAAGCTCATTATTGATTTTATGTTGAATTTTTTTACATTTTTGGTTAAAATAGATTGTAATTAAATGTTTTCCTTAGAAAACATGAAGCGAAAGCCATCGATTTGAGAAGAAAAGTCCATTTATAGTCGCTCATGCCTTCGAAAGCCTTATTACCCGTTTAAAATGGTTTTATAATCTAATTATTGATTTTATGTTGAATTTTCTCACATTTTTGGTTAAAATAGATTGTAATTAAATGTTTGCCTTAGAAAACATGAAGCGAAAGCCATCGATTGGTAAGAAAAGTCCATTTATAGTCACTCATGCCTTCGAAAGCCTTATTACTCGCTTTAAACGCTTTTATAATCTCATTATTGATTTTAAGTTGAATTTTCTTATATTTTTGGTTGAAATAGATTATAATTGAATGTTTGCATAGGGAAACGTGAAGCGAAAGCCATCGATTGAGAAGAAAAGTCCATTTATAGTCACTCATGCCTTCGGAAGCCTTATTACTCGCTTGAAATGCTTTTATAAGCTCATTATTGATTTTAAGTTGAATTTTCTTACATTTTTGGTTAAAATAGATTATAATTGAATGTTTGCCACGGGAAACGTGAAGCGAAAGCCATCGATTGAGAAGAAAAGTCCATTTATAGTCGCTCATGCCTTCGAAAGCCTTATTACTCGCTGAAAATGGTTTTATAATCGCATTATTGATTTCAAGTTGAATTTTCTTATATTTTTGGTTAAAACAGATTATATTTGAATGTTTGCCTCGAGAAACATGAAGCAAAAGCCATCGATCGATAAGAAAAGTCCATTTATAGTCACTCATGCCTTCGAAAGCCTTATTACTCGTTTTAAATGCTTTTATAATCTCATTATTGATTTTAAGTTGAATTTTCCTACATTTTTGGTTAAAACAGATTATAATTGAATGTTTGCCTCGGGAAACGTGAAGCGAAAGCCATCGATTGAGAAGAAAAATCCATTTATAGTCGCTCATGCCTTCGAAAGCCTTATTACCCGTTTAAAATGGTTTTATAATCTAATTATTGATTTTATGTTGAATTTTCTTACATTTTTGGTTAAAATAGATTGTAATTAAATGTTTGCCATAGAAAATATGAAGCGAAAGCCATCGATTGGTAAGAAAAGTCCATTTATAGTCACTCATGCCTTCGAAAGCCTTATTACTCGCTTTAAACGCTTTTATAATCTCATTATTGATTTTAAGTTGATATTTCTTATATTTTTGGTTGAAATAGATTATAATTGAATTGTTGCATAGGGAAACGTGAAGCGAAAGCCATCGATTGAGAAGAAAAGTCCATTTATAGTCACTCATGCCTTCGAAAGCCTTATTACTCGCTTTAAATGCTTTTATAAGCTCATTATTGATTTTTAGTTGAATTTTCTTACATTTTTGGTTAAAACATATTATAATTGAATGTTTGCCTTGGGAAACGTGAAGCGAAAGCCATCGATTGAGAAGAAAAGTCCATTTATAGTTACTCATGCCTTCGAAAGCCTTATTACTCGCTTTAAATGCTTTTATAAGCTCATTATTGATTTTAAGTTGAATTTTCTTACCTTTTTGGTTAAAACAGATTATAATTGAATGTTTGCCTGGGGAAACGTGAAGCGAAAGCCATCGATTGGGAAGAAAAGTACATTTATAGTCACTCATGCCTTCGAAAGCCTTATTACTCGCTTTAAATGCTTTTATAAGCTCATTATTGATTTTAAGTTGAATTTTCTTACATTTTTGGTTAAAACAGATTATATTTGAATGTTTGCCTGGGGAAACGTGAAGCGAAAGCCATCGATTGGGAAGAAAAGTACATTTATAGTCACTCATACCTTCGAAAGCCTTATTACTCGCTTAAAATGGTTTTATAATCGCATTATTGATTTTAAGTTGAATTTTCTTATATTTTTGGTTAAAACAGATTATATTTGAATGTTTGCCTGGGCAAAAGTGAAGCGAAAGCCATCGATTGGGAAGAAAAGTACATTTATAGTCACTCATACCTTCGAAAGCCTTATTACTCGCTTAAAATGGTTTTATAATCGCATTATTGATTTTAAGTTGAATTTTCTTATATTTTTGGTTAAAACAGATTATATTTGAATGTTTGCCTCGAGAAACATGAAGCAAAAGCCATCGATCGATAAGAAAAGTCCAGCTATAGTCACTCATGCCTTCGAAAGCCTTATTACTCGTTTTAAATGCTTTTATAATCTCATTATTGATTTTAAGTTGAATTTTCTTACATTTTTGGTTAAAACAGATTATAATTGAATGTTTGCCTCGGGAAACGTGAAGCGAAAGCCATCGATTTGAGAAGAAAAGTCCATTTATAGTCGCTCATGCCTTCGAAAGCCTTATTACCCGTTTAAAATGGTTTTATAATCTAATTATTGATTTTATGTTGAATTTTCTTACATTTTTGGTTAAAATAGATTGTAATTAAATGTTTGCCATAGAAAACATGAAGCGAAAGCCATCGATTGGTAAGAAAAGTCCATTTATAGTCACTCATGCCTTCGAAAGCCTTATTACTCGCTTTAAACGCTTTTATAATCTCATTATTGATTTTAAGTTGAATTTTCTTATATTTTTGGTTGAAATAGATTATAATTGAATGTTTGCATAGGGAAACGTGAAGCGAAAGCCATCGATTGAGAAGAAAAGTCCATTTATAGTCACTCATGCCTTCGAAAGCCTTATTACTCGCTTTAAATGCTTTTATAATCTCATTATTGATTTTAGGTTGAATTTTCTTACATTTTTGGTTAAAACAGATTATAATTGAATGTTTGCCTGGGGAAACGTGAAGCGAAAGCCATCGATTGGGAAGAAAAGTACATTTATAGTCACTCACGCCTTCGAAAGCCTTATTACTCGCTTTAAATGCTTTTATAAGCTCATTATTGATTTTAGGTTGAATTTTCTTACATTTTTGGTTAAAGAATATTATAATTGAATGTTTGCCTTGGGAAACATGAAGCGAAACCATCGATTGAGAAGAAAAGTCCATTTATAGTCACTCATGCCTTCGAAAGCCTTATTACTCGCTTTAAATGCTTTTATAAGCTCATTATTGATTTTATGTTGAATTTTTTTACATTTTTGGTTAAAATAGATTGTAATTAAATGTTTGCCTTAGAAAACATGAAGCGAAAGCCATCGATTTGAGAAGAAAAGTCCATTTATAGTCGCTCATGCCTTCGAAAGCCTTATTACCCGTTTAAAATGGTTTTATAATCTAATTATTGATTTTATGTTGAATTTTCTTACATTTTTGGTTAAAATAGATTGTAATTAAATGTTTGCCTTAGAAAACATGAAGCGAAAGCCATCGATTGGTAAGAAAAGTCCATTTATAGTCACTCATGCCTTCGAAAGCCTTATTACTCGCTTTAAACGCTTTTATAATCTCATTATTGATTTTAAGTTGAATTTTCTTATATTTTTGGTTGAAATAGATTATAATTGAATGTTTGCATAGGGAAACGTGAAGCGAAAGCCATCGATTGAGAAGAAAAGTCCATTTATAGTCACTCATGCCTTCGAAAGCCTTATTACTCGCTTTAAATGCCTTTATAAGCTCATTATTGATTTTAAGTTGAATTTTCTTACATTTTTGGTTAAAACAGATTATAATTGAATGTTTGCCTCGAGAAACGTGAAGCGAAAGCCATCGATTGACAAGAAAAGTCCATTTATAATTGCTCATGCCTTCGAAAGCCTTATTACCCGTTTAAAATGGTTTTATAATCTAATTATTGATTTTATGTTGAATTTTCTTACATTTTTGGTCAAAATAGATAGTAATTAAATGTTTGCCTTAGAAAACATGAAGCGAAAGCCATCGATTGGTAAGAAAAGTCCATTTATAGTCACTCATGCCTTCGAAAGCCTTATTACTCGCTTTAAACGCTTTTATAATCTCATTATCGATTTTAAGTTGAATTTTCTTATATTTTTTGTTGAAATAGATTATAATTGATTGTTTGCATAGGGAAACGTGAAGCGAAAGCCATCGATTGAGAAGAAAAGTCCATTTATAGTCACTCATGCCTTCGAAAGACTTATTACTCGCTTAAAATGGTTTTATAATCGCATTATTGATTTTAAGTTGAATTTTCTTATATTTTTGGTTAAAACAGATTATATTTGAATGTTTGCCTCGAGAAACATGAAGCAAAAGCCATCGATCGATAAGAAAAGTCCATTTATAGTTACTCATGCCTTCGAAAGCCTTATTACTCGCTTTAAACGCTTTTATCTTCTCATTATTGATTTTAAGTTGGATTTTCTTATATTTTTGGTTGAAATAGATTGTAATTGAATGTTTGCATAGGGAAACTTGAAGCGAAAGCCATCGATTGAGAAGAAAAGTCCATTTATAGTCACTCATGCCTTCGAAAGCCTTATTACTCGCTTTAAATGCTTTTATAAGCTCGTTATTGATTTTAAGTTGAATTTTCTTACATTTTTGGTTAAAACAGATTATAATTGAATGTTTGCATAGGGAAACGTGAAGCGAAAGCCATCGATTGGGAAGAAAAGTCCATTTATAGTCACTCATGCCTTCGAAACCTTATTACTCGCTTTAAATGCTTTTATAAGCTCATTATTGATTTTATGTTGAATTTTTTTACATTTTTGGTTAAAATAGATTGTAATTAAATGTTTGCCTTAGAAAACATGAAGCGAAAGCCATCGATTTGAGAAGAAAAGTCCATTTATAGTCGCTCATGCCTTCGAAAGCCTTATTACCCGTTTAAAATGGTTTTATAATCTAATTATTGATTTTATGTTGAATTTTCTCACATTTTTGGTTAAAATAGATTGAAATTAAATGTTTGCCTTAGAAAACATGAAGCGAAAGCCATCGATTGGTAAGAAAAGTCCATTTATAGTCACTCATGCCTTCGAAAGCCTTATTACTCGCTTTAAACGCTTTTATAATCTCATTATTGATTTTAAGTTGAATTTTCTTATATTTTTGGTTGAAACAGATTATAATTGAATGTTTGCATAGGGAAACGTGAAGCGAAAGCCATCGATTGAGAAGAAAAGTCCATTTATAGTCACTCATGCCTTCGAAAGCCTTATTACTCGCTTTAAATGCTTTTACAATCTCATTGTAGATTTTAAGTTGAATTTTCTTACATTTTTTTTGAAACAGATTATATTTGAATGTTTGCCTCGAGAAACGTGAAGCGAAAGCCATCGATTGAGAAGAAAAGTCCATTTATAGTCACTCATGCCTTCGAAAGCCTTATTACTCACTTTAAATGCTTTTATAATCTCATTATTGATTTTAAGTTGAATTTTCTTGCATTGTTGATTAAAACAGATTATAATTGAATGTTTGCCTCGAGAAACGTGAAGCGAAAGCCATCGATTGGGAAGAAAAGTACATTTATAGTCACTCATACCTTCGAAAGCCTTATTACTCGCTTAAAATGGTTTTATAATCGCATTATTGATTTTAAGTTGAATTTTCTTATATTTTTGGTTAAAACAGATTATATTTCAATGTTTGCCTCGAGAAACATGAAGCAAAAGCCATCGATCGATAAGAGAAGTCCATTTATAGTCACTCATGCCTTCGAAAGCCTTATTACTCGTTTTAAATGCTTTTATAATCTCATTATTGATTTTAAGTTGAATTTTCTTACATTTTTGGTTAAAACAGATTATAATTGAATGTTTGCCTCGGGAAACGTGAAGCGAAAGCCATCGATTAGAGAAGAAAAGTCCATTTATAGTCGCTCATGCCTTCGAAAGCCTTATTACCAGTTTAAAATGGTTTTATAATCTAATTATTGATTTTATGTTGAATTTTCTTAAATTTTTGGTTAAAATAGATTGTCATTAAATGTTTGCCTTAGAAAACATGAAGCGAAAGCCATCGATTGGTAAGAAAAGTCCATTTATAGTCACTCATGCGTTCGAAAGCCTTATTACTCGCTTTAAACGCTTTTATAATCTCATTATTGATTTTAAGTTGAATTTTCTTACATTTTTTGGTGAAATAGATTATAATTGAATGTTTGCATAGGGAAACGTGAAGCAAAAGCCATCGATTGAGAAGAAAAGTCCATTTATAGTCATTCATGCCTTCGAAAGCCTTATTACTTGCTTTAAATGCTTTTATAAGCTCATTATTGATTTTAGGTTGAATTTTCTTACATTTTTGGTTCAAACAGATTATAATTGAATGTTTGCCTTGGGAAACGTGAAGCGAAACCATCGATTGAGAAGAAAAGTCCATTTATAGTCACTCATGCCTTCGAAAGCCTTATTACTCGCTTTAAATGCTTTTATAAGCTCATTATTGATTTTATGTTGAATTTTCTTACATTTTTGGTTAAAATAGATTGTAATTAAATGTTTGTCTTAGAAAACATGAAGCGAAAGCCATCGATTGAGAAGAAAAGTCCATTTATAGTCGCTCATGCCTTCGAAAGCCTTATTACCCGTTTAAAATGGTTTTATAATCTCATTATTGATTTTATGTTGAATTTTCTTACATTTTTGGTTAAAATAGATTGTAATTAAATGTTTGCCTTAGAAAACATGAAGCGAAAGCCATCTATTGGTAACAAAAGTCCATTTATAGTCACTCATACCTTCGAAAGCCATATTACTCGCTTTAAACGATTTTATAATCTCATTATTGATTTTAAGTTGAATTTTCTTACATTTGTGGTTGAAATAGATTATAATTGAATGTTTGCATAGGGAAACGTGAAGCGAAAGCCATCGATTGAGAAGAAAAGTCCATTAATAGTCACTCATGCCTTCGAAAGCCTTATTACTCGCTTTAAATGCTTTTATAAGCTCATTATTGATTTTAAGTTGAATTTTCTTACATTTTTGGTTAAAACAGATTATAATTTAATGTTTGCCTTGGGAAACGTGAAGCGAAACCATCGATTGAGAAGAAAAGTTTATTTATAGTCACTCATGCCTTCGAAAGCCTTATTACTCGCTTTAAACGCTTTTATAAGCTTATTATTGATTTTATGTTGAATTTTCTTACATTTTTGGTTAAAATAGATTGTAATTAAATGTTTGCCTTAGAAAACATGAAGCGAAAGCCATCGATTGGTAAGAAAAGTCCATTTATAGTCACTCATGCCTTCGAAAGCCTTATTACCCGTTTAAAATGGTTTTATATTCTCATTATTGATTTTATGTTGAATTTTCTTACATTTTTGGTTGAAATAGATTGTAATTAAATGTTTGCCTTAGAAAACATGAAGCGAAAGCCATCGATTGGTAAGAAAAGTCTATTTATAGTCACTCATGCCTTCGAAAGCCTTATTACTCGCTTTAAACGCTTTTATATTCTCATTATTGATTTTAAGTTGAATTTTCTTACATTTTTGGTTGAAATAGATTATAATTGAATGTTTGCATAGGGAAACGTGAAGCGAAAGCCATCGATTGAGAAGAAAAGTCCATTTATAGTCACTCATGCCTTCGAAAGCCTTATTACTCGCTTTAAATGCTTTTATAAGCTCATTATTGATTTTAAGTTGAATTTTCTTACATTTTTGGTTAAAACAGATTATAATTGAATGTTTTCCTGGGGAAACGTGAAGCGAAAGCCATCGATTGAGAAGAAAAGTCCATTTATAGTCGCTCATGCCTTCGAAAGCCTTATTACCCGTTTAAAATGGTTTTATAATCTAATCATTGATTTTATGTTGAATTTTCTTACATTTTTGGTTAAAATAGATTGTAATTAAATGTTTGCCCTAGAAAACATGAAGCGAAAGCCATCGATTGGTAAGAAAATTCCATTTATAGTCACTCATGCCTTCGAAAGCCTTATTACTCGCTTTAAACGATTTTATAATCTCATTATTGATTTTAAGTTGAATTTTCTTACATTTTTGGTTGAAACAGATTATAATTGAATGTTTGCATAGGGAAACGTGAAGCGAAAGCCATCGATTGAGAAGAAAAGTCCATTTATAGTCACTCATGCCTTCGAAAGCCTTATTACTCGCTTTAAATGCTTTTATAATCTCATTGTTGATTTTAAGATGAATTTTCTTACATTTTTTGTTGAAACAGATTATATTTGAATGTTTGTCTCGGGAAACGTGAAGCGAAAGCCATCGATTGGGAAGAAAAGTACATTTATAGTCACTCATACCTTCGAAAGCCTTATTACTCGCTTAAAATGGTTTTATAATCGCATTATTGATTTTAAGTTGAATTTTCTTCTATTTTTGGTTAAAACAGATTATATTTGAATGTTTGCCTCGAGAAACATGAAGCAAAAGCCATCGATCGATAAGAAAACTCCATTTATAGTCACTCATGCCTTCGAAAGCCTTATTACTCGCTTTAAACGCTTTTATAAGCTCATTATTGATTTTAAGTTGAATTTTCTTACATTTTTGGTTAAACAGATTATAATTGAATGTTTTCCTGGGGAAACGTGAAGCGAAAGCCATCGATTGACAAGAAAAGTCCATTTATAGTCGCTCATGCCTTCGAAAGCCTTATTACCCGTTTAAAATGGTTTTATAATCTAATTATTGATTTTATGTTGAATTTTCTTACATTTTTGGTTAAAATACATTGTAATTAAATGTTTGCCCTAGAAAACATGAAGCGAAAGCCATCGATTGGTAAGAAAAGTCCATTTATAGTCACTCATGCCTTCGAAAGCCTTATTACTCGCTTTAAACGATTTTATAATCTCATTATTGATTTTAAGTTGAATTTTCTTACATTTTTGGTTGAAACAGATTATAATTGAATGTTTGCATAGGGAAACGTGAAGCGAAAGCCATCGATTGAGAAGAAAAGTCCATTTATAGTCACTCATGCCTTCGAAAGCCTTATTACTCGCTTTAAATACTTTTATAATCTCATTGTTGATTTTAAGTTGAATTTTCTTACATTTTTTGTTGAAACAGATTATATTTGAATGTTTGTCTCGAGAAACGTGAAGCGAAAGCCATCGATTGGGAAGAAAAGTACATTTATAGTCACTCATACCTTCGAAAGCCTTATTACTCGCTTAAAATGGTTTTATAATCGCATTATTGATTTTAAGTTGAATTTTCTTATATTTTTGGTTAAAACAGATTATAATTGAATGTTTGCATAGGGAAACGTGAAGCGAAAGCCATCGATTGAGAAGAAAAGTCCATTTATAGTCACTCATGCCTTCGAAAGCCTTATTACTCGCTTTAAATGCTTTTATAAGCTCATTATTGATTTTAAGTTGAATTTTCTTACATTTTTGGTTAAAACAGATTATAATTGAATGTTTGCCTCGAGAAACGTGAAGCGAAAGCCATCGATTGACAAGAAAAGTCCATTTATAATCGCTCATGCCTTCGAAAGCCTTATTACCCGTTTAAAATGGTTTTATAATCTAATTATTGATTTTATGTTGAATTTTCTTACATTTTTGGTCAAAATAGATAGTAATTAAATGTTTGCCTTAGAAAACATGAAGCGAAAGCCATCGATTGGTAAGAAAAGTCCATTTATAGTCACTCATGCCTTCGAAAGCCTTATTACTCGCTTTAAACGCTTTTATAATCTCATTATCGATTTTAAGTTGAATTTTCTTATATTTTTTGTTGAAATAGATTATAATTGAATGTTTGCATAGGGAAACGTGAAGCGAAAGCCATCGATTGAGAAGAAAAGTCCATTTATAGTCACTCATGCCTTCGAAAGACTTATTACTCGCTTAAAATGGTTTTATAATCGCATTATTGATTTTAAGTTGAATTTTCTTATATTTTTGGTTAAAACAGATTATATTTGAATGTTTGCCTCGAGAAACATGAAGCAAAAGCCATCGATCGATAAGAAAAGTCCATTTATAGTCACTCATGCCTTCGAAAGCCTTATTACTCGCTTTAAACGCTTTTATCTTCTCATTATTGATTTTAAGTTGGATTTTCTTATATTTTTGGTTGAAATAGATTATAATTGAATGTTTGCATAGGGAAACTTGAAGCGAAAGCCATCGATTGAGAAGAAAAGTCCATTTATAGTCACTCATGCCTTCGAAAGCCTTATTACTCGCTTTAAGTGCTTTTATAAGCTCGTTATTGATTTTAAGTTGAATTTTCTTACATTTTTGGTTAAAACAGATTATAATTGAATGTTTGCATAGGGAAACGTGAAGCGAAAGCCATCGATTGGGAAGAAAAGTCCATTTATAGTCACTCATGCCTTCGAAACCTTATTACTCGCTTTAAGTGCTTTTATAAGCTCATTATTGATTTTAAGTTGAATTTTCTTACATTTTTGGTTAAAACAGATTATAATTGATTGTTTGCCTCGGGAAACGTGAAGCGAAAGCCATCGATTGAGAAGAAAAGTCCATTTATAGTCGCTCATTCCTTCGAAAGTTTTATTACCCATTTAAAATGGTTTTATAATCTAATTATTGATTTTATGTTGAATTTTCTTACATTTTTGGTTAAAATAGATTGCAATTAAATGTTTTCCTTAGAAAACATGAAGCGAAAGCCATCGATTGGTAAGAAAAGTCCATTTATAGTCACTCATGCCTTCGAAAGCCTTATTACTCGCTTTAAACGATTTTATAATCTCATTATTGATTTTAAGTTGAATTTTCTTACATTTTTGGTTGAAACAGATTATAATTGAATGTTTGCATAGGGAAACATGAAGCGAAAGCCATCGATTAGGAAGAAAAGTCCATTTATAGTCACTCATGCCTTCGAAAGCCTTATTACTCGCTTTAAATGCTTTTATAATCTCATTATTGATTTTAAGTTGAATTTTCTTACATTTTTGGTTGAAACAGATTATAATTGAATGTTTGCATAGGGAAACGTGAAGCGAAAGCCATCGATTGAGAAGAAAAGTCCATTTATAGTCACTCATGCCTTCGAAAGCCTTATTAATCGCTTTAAATGCTTTTACAATCTCATTGTAGATTTTAAGTTGAATTTTCTTACATTTTTTGTTGAAACAGATTATATTTGAATGTTTGCCTCGAGAAACGTGAAGCGAAAGCCATCGATTGAGAAGAAAAGTCCATTTATAGTCACTCATGCCTTCGAAAGCCTTATTTCTCACTTTAAATGCTTTTATAATCTCATTATTGATTTTAAGTTGAATTTTCTTGCATTGTTGATTAAAACAGATTATAATTGAATGTTTGCCTCGAGAAACGTGAAGCGAAAGCCATCGATTGGGAAGAAAAGTACATTTATAGTCACTCATACCTTCGAAAGCCTTATTACTCGCTTAAAATGGTTTTATAATCGCATTATTGATTTTAAGTTGAATTTTCTTATATTTTTGGTTAAAACAGATTATATTTCAATGTTTGCCTCGAGAAACATGAAGCAAAAGCCATCGATCGATAAGAGAAGTCCATTTATAGTCACTCATGCCTTCGAAAGCCTTATTACTCGTTTTAAATGCTTTTATAATCTCATTATTGATTTTAAGTTGAATTTTCTTACATTTTTGGTTAAAACAGATTATAATTGAATGTTTGCCTCGGGAAACGTGAAGCGAAAGCCATCGATTAGAGAAGAAAAGTCCATTTATAGTCGCTCATGCCTTCGAAAGCCTTATTACCAGTTTAAAATGGTTTTATAATCTAATTATTGATTTTATGTTGAATTTTCTTAAATTTTTGGTTAAAATAGATTGTAATTAAATGTTTGCCTTAGAAAACATGAAGCGAAAGCCATCGATTGGTAAGAAAAGTCCATTTATAGTCACTCATGCGTTCGAAAGCCTTATTACTCGCTTTAAACGCTTTTATAATCTCATTATTGATTTTAAGTTGAATTTTCTTACATTTTTTGCTGACATAGATTATAATTGAATGTTTGCATAGGGAAACGTGAAGCAAAAGCCATCGATTGAGAAGAAAAGTCCATTTATAGTCATTCATGCCTTCGAAAGCCTTATTACTAGCTTTAAATGCTTTTATAAGCTCATTATTGATTTTAGGTTGAATTTTCTTACATTTTTGGTTCAAACAGATTATAATTGAATGTTTGCCTTGGGAAACATGAAGCGAAACCATCGATTGAGAAGAAAAGTCCATTTATAGTCACTCATGCCTTCGAAAGCCTTATTACTCGCTTTAAATGCTTTTATAAGCTCATTATTGATTTTATGTTGAATTTTCTTACATTTTTGGTTAAAATAGATTGTAATTAAATGTTTGTCTTAGAAAACATGAAGCGAAAGCCATCGATTGAGAAGAAAAGTCCATTTATAGTCGCTCATGCCTTCGAAAGCCTTATTACCCGTTTAAAATGGTTTTATAATCTCATTATTGATTTTATGTTGAATTTTCTTACATTTTTGGTTAAAATAGATTGTAATTAAATGTTTGCCTTAGAAAACATGAAGCGAAAGCCATCTATTGGTAACAAAAGTCCATTTATAGTCACTCATACCTTCGAAAGCCATATTACTCGCTTTAAACACTTTTATAATCTCATTATTGATTTTAAGTTGAATTTTCTTACATTTGTGGTTGAAATAGATTATAATTGAATGTTTGCATAGGGAAACGTGAAGCGAAAGCCATCGATTGAGAAGAAAAGTCCATTAATAGTCACTCATGCCTTCGAAAGCCTTATTACTCGCTTTAAATGCTTTTATAAGCTCATTATTGATTTTAAGTTGAATTTTCTTACATTTTTGGTTAAAACAGATTATAATTTAATGTTTGCCTTGGGAAACGTGAAGCGAAACCATCGATTGAGAAGAAAAGTTTATTTATAGTCACTCATGCCTTCGAAAGCCTTATTACTCGCTTTAAACGCTTTTATAAGCTTATTATTGATTTTATGTTGAATTTTCTTACATTTTTGGTTAAAATAGATTGTAATTAAATGTTTGCCTTAGAAAACATGAAGCGAAAGCCATCGATTGGTAAGAAAAGTCCATTTATAGTCACTCATGCCTTCGAAAGCCTTATTACCCGTTTAAAATGGTTTTATATTCTCATTATTGATTTTATGTTGAATTTTCTTACATTTTTGGTTGAAATAGATTGTAATTAAATGTTTGCCTTAGAAATCATGAAGCGAAAGCCATCGATTGGTAAGAAAAGTCTATTTATAGTCACTCATGCCTTCGAAAGCCTTATTACTCGCTTTAAACGCTTTTATATTCTCATTATTGATTTTAAGTTGAATTTTCTTACATTTTTGGTTGAAATAGATTATAATTGAATGTTTGCATAGGGAAACGTGAAGCGAAAGCCATCGATTGAGAAGAAAAGTCCATTTATAGTCACTCATGCCTTCGAAAGCCTTATTACTCGCTTTAAATGCTTTTATAAGCTCATTATTGATTTTAAGTTGAATTTTCTTACATTTTTGGTTAAAACAGATTATAATTGAATGTTTTCCTAGGGAAACGTGAAGCGAAAGCCATCGATTGAGAAGAAAAGTCCATTTATAGTCGCTCATGCCTTCGAAAGCCTTATTACCCGTTTAAAATGGTTTTATAATCTAATCATTGATTTTATGTTGAATTTTCTTACATTTTTGGTTAAAATAGATTGTAATTAAATGTTTGCCCTAGAAAACATGAAGCGAAAGCCATCGATTGGTAAGAAAATTCCATTTATAGTCACTCATGCCTTCGAAAGCCTTATTACTCGCTTTAAACGATTTTATAATCTCATTATTGATTTTAAGTTGAATTTTCTTACATTTTTGGTTGAAACAGATTATAATTGAATGTTTGCATAGGGAAACGTGAAGCGAAAGCCATCGATTGAGAAGAAAAGTCCATTTATAGTCACTCATGCCTTCGAAAGCCTTATTACTCGCTTTAAATGCTTTTATAATCTCATTGTTGATTTTAAGTTGAATTTTCTTACATTTTTTGTTGAAACAGATTATATTTGAATGTTTGTCTCGGGAAACGTGAAGCGAAAGCCATCGATTGGGAAGAAAAGTACATTTATAGTCACTCATACCTTCGAAAGCCTTATTACTCGCTTAAAATGGTTTTATAATCGCATTATTGATTTTAAGTTGAATTTTCTTCTATTTTTGGTTAAAACAGATTATATTTGAATGTTTGCCTCGAGAAACATGAAGCAAAAGCCATCGATCGATAAGAAAACTCCATTTATAGTCACTCATGCCTTCGAAAGCCTTATTACTCGCTTTAAACGCTTTTATAAGCTCATTATTGATTTTAAGTTGAATTTTCTTACATTTTTGGTTAAACAGATTATAATTGAATGTTTTCCTGGGGAAACGTGAAGCGAAAGCCATCGATTGACAAGAAAAGTCCATTTATAGTCGCTCATGCCTTCGAAAGCCTTATTACCCGTTGAAAATGGTTTTATAATCTAATTATTGATTTTATGTTGAATTTTCTTACATTTTTGGTTAAAATACATTGTAATTAAATGTTTGCCCTAGAAAACATGAAGCGAAAGCCATCGATTGGTAAGAAAAGTCCATTTATAGTCACTCATGCCTTCGAAAGCCTTATTACTCGCTTTAAACGATTTTATAATCTCATTATTGATTTTAAGTTGAATTTTCTTACATTTTTGGTTGAAACAGATTATAATTGAATGTTTGCATAGGGAAACGTGAAGCGAAAGCCATCGATTGAGAAGAAAAGTCCATTTATAGTCACTCATGCCTTCGAAAGCCTTATTACTCGCTTTAAATACTTTTATAATCTCATTGTTGATTTTAAGTTGAATTTTCTTACATTTTTTGTTGAAACAGATTATATTTGAATGTTTGTCTCGGGAAACGTGAAGTGAAAGCCATCGATTGGGAAGAAAAGTACATTTATAGTCACTCATACCTTCGAAAGCCTTATTACTCGCTTAAAATGGTTTTATAATCGCATTATTGATTTTAAGTTGAATTTTCTTACATTTTTGGTTAAAACAGATTATAATTGAATGTTTGCCTCGGGAAACGTGAAGCGAAAGCCATCGATTGAGAAGAAAAGTCCATTTATTGTCGCTCATGCCTTCGAAAGCCTTATTACCCGTTTAAAATGGTTTTATAATCTAATTATTGATTTTATGTTGAATTTTCTTACATTTTTGGTCAAAATAGATAGTAATTAAATGTTTGCCTTAGAAAACATGAAGCGAAAGCCATCGATTGGTAAGAAAAGTCCATTTATAGTCACTCATGCCTTCGAAAGCCTTATTACTCGCTTTAAACGCTTTTATAATCTCATTATCGATTTTAAGTTGAATTTTCTTATATTTTTTGTTGAAATAGATTATAATTGATTGTTTGCATAGGGAAACGTGAAGCGAAAGCCATCGATTGAGAAGAAAAGTCCATTTATAGTCACTCATGCCTTCGAAAGACTTATTACTCGCTTAAAATGGTTTTATAATCGCATTATTGATTTTAAGTTGAATTTTCTCATATTTTTGGTTAAAACAGATTATATTTGAATGTTTGCCTCGAGAAACATGAAGCAAAAGCCATCGATCGATAAGAAAAGTCCATTTATAGTCACTCATGCCTTCGAAAGCCTTATTACTCGCTTTAAACGCTTTTATCTTCTCATTATTGATTTTAAGTTGGATTTTCTTATATTTTTGGTTGAAATAGATTATAATTGAATGTTTGCATAGGGAAACTTGAAGCGAAAGCCATCGATTGAGAAGAAAAGTCCATTTATAGTCACTCATGCCTTCGAAAGCCTTATTACTCGCTTTAAATGCTTTTATAAGCTCGTTATTGATTTTAAGTTGAATTTTCTTACATTTTTGGTTAAAACAGATTATAATTGAATGTTTGCATAGGGAAACGTGAAGCGAAAGCCATCGATTGGGAAGAAAAGTCCATTTATAGTCACTCATGCCTTCGAAACCTTATTACTCGCTTTAAATGCTTTTATAAGCTCATTATTGATTTTAAGTTGAATTTTCTTACATTTTTGGTTAAAACAGATTATAATTGATTGTTTGCCTCGGGAAACGTGAAGCGAAAGCCATCGATTGAGAAGAAAAGTCCATTTATAGTCGCTCATTCCTTCGAAAGTTTTATTACCCATTTAAAATGGTTTTATAATCTAATTATTGATTTTATGTTGAATTTTCTTACATTTTTGGTTAAAATAGATTGCAATTAAATGTTTTCCTTAGAAAACATGAAGCGAAAGCCATCGATTGGTAAGAAAAGTCCATTTATAGTCACTCATGCCTTCGAAAGCCTTATTACTCGCTTTAAACGATTTTATAATCTCATTATTGATTTTAAGTTGAATTTTCTTACATTTTTGGTTGAAACAGATTATAATTGAATGTTTGCATAGGGAAACATGAAGCGAAAGCCATCGATTAGGAAGAAAAGTCCATTTATAGTCACTCATGCCTTCGAAAGCCTTATTACTCGCTTTAAATGCTTTTATAATCTCATTATTGATTTTAAGTTGAATTTTCTTACATTTTTGGCTGAAACAGATTATAATTGAATGTTTGCATAGGGAAACGTGAAGCGAAAGCCATCGATTGAGAAGAAAAGTCCATTTATAGTCACTCATGCCTTCGAAAGCCTTATTAATCGCTTTAAATGCTTTTACAATCTCATTGTAGATTTTAAGTTGAATTTTCTTACATTTTTTGTTGAAACAGATTATATTTGAATGTTTGCCTCGAGAAACGTGAAGCGAAAGCCATCGATTGAGAAGAAAAGTCCATTTATAGTCACTCATGCCTTCGAAAGCCTTATTACTCACTTTAAATGCTTTTATAATCTCATTATTGATTTTAAGTTGAATTTTCTTGCATTGTTGATTAAAACAGATTATAATTGAATGTTTGCCTCGAGAAACGTGAAGCGAAAGCCATCGATTGGGAAGAAAAGTACATTTATAGTCACTCATACCTTCGAAAGCCTTATTACTCGCTTAAAATGGTTTTATAATCGCATTATTGATTTTAAGTTGAATTTTCTTATATTTTTGGTTAAAACAGATTATATTTCAATGTTTGCCTCGAGAAACATGAAGCAAAAGCCATCGATCGATAAGAGAAGTCCATTTATAGTCACTCATGCCTTCGAAAGCCTTATTACTCGTTTTAAATGCTTTTATAATCTCATTATTGATTTTAAGTTGAATTTTCTTACATTTTTGGTTAAAACAGATTATAATTGAATGTTTGCCTCGGGAAACGTGAAGCGAAAGCCATCGATTAGAGAAGAAAAGTCCATTTATAGTCGCTCATGCCTTCGAAAGCCTTATTACCAGTTTAAAATGGTTTTATAATCTAATTATTGATTTTATGTTGAATTTTCTTAAATTTTTGGTTAAAATAGATTGTAATTAAATGTTTGCCTTAGAAAACATGAAGCGAAAGCCATCGATTGGTAAGAAAAGTCCATTTATAGTCACTCATGCGTTCGAAAGCCTTATTACTCGCTTTAAACGCTTTTATAATCTCATTATTGATTTTAAGTTGAATTTTCTTACATTTTTTGCTGAAATAGATTATAATTGAATGTTTGCATAGGGAAACGTGAAGCAAAAGCCATCGATTGAGAAGAAAAGTCCATTTATAGTCATTCATGCCTTCGAAAGCCTTATTACTAGCTTTAAATGCTTTTATAAGCTTATTATTGATTTTAGGTTGAATTTTCTTACATTTTTGGTTCAAACAGATTATAATTGAATGTTTGCCTTGGGAAACGTGAAGCGAAACCATCGATTGAGAAGAAAAGTCCATTTATAGTCACTCATGCCTTCGAAAGCCTTATTACTCGCTTTAAATGCTTTTATAAGCTCATTATTGATTTTATGTTGAATTTTCTTACATTTTTGGTTAAAATAGATTGTAATTAAATGTTTGTCTTAGAAAACATGAAGCGAAAGCCATCGATTGAGAAGAAAAGTCCATTTATAGTCGCTCATGCCTTCGAAAGCCTTATTACCCGTTTAAAATGGTTTTATAATCTCATTATTGATTTTATGTTGAATTTTCTTACATTTTTGGTTAAAATAGATTGTAATTAAATGTTTGCCTTAGAAAACATGAAGCGAAAGCCATCTATTGGTAACAAAAGTCCATTTATAGTCACTCATACCTTCGAAAGCCATATTACTCGCTTTAAACGCTTTTATAATCTCATTATTGATTTTAAGTTGAATTTTCTTACATTTGTGGTTGAAATAGATTATAATTGAATGTTTGCATAGGGAAACGTGAAGCGAAAGCCATCGATTGAGAAGAAAAGTCCATTAATAGTCACTCATCCCTTCGAAAGCCTTATTACTCGCTTTAAATGCTTTTATAAGCTCATTATTGATTTTAAGTTGAATTTTCTTACATTTTTGGTTAAAACAGATTATAATTTAATGTTTGCCTTGGGAAACGTGAAGCAAAACCATCGATTGAGAAGAAAAGTTTATTTATAGTCACTCATGCCTTCGAAAGCCTTATTACTCGCTTTAAACGCTTTTATAAGCTTATTATTGATTTTATGTTGAATTTTCTTACATTTTTGGTTAAAATAGATTGTAATTAAATGTTTGCCTTAGAAAACATGAAGCGAAAGCCATCGATTGGTAAGAAAAGTCCATTTATAGTCACTCATGCCTTCGAAAGCCTTATTACCCGTTTAAAATGGTTTTATATTCTCATTATTGATTTTATGTTGAATTTTCTTACATTTTTGGTTGAAATAGATTGTAATTAAATGTTTGCCTTAGAAATCATGAAGCGAAAGCCATCGATTGGTAAGAAAAGTCTATTTATAGTCACTCATGCCTTCGAAAGCCTTATTACTCGCTTTAAACGCTTTTATATTCTCATTATTGATTTTAAGTTGAATTTTCTTACATTTTTGGTTGAAATAGATTATAATTGAATGTTTGCATAGGGAAACGTGAAGCGAAAGCCATCGATTGAGAAGAAAAGTCCATTTATAGTCACTCATGCCTTCGAAAGCCTTATTACTCGCTTTAAATGCTTTTATAAGCTCATTATTGATTTTATGTTGAATTTTCTTACATTTTTGGTTAAAACAGATTATAATTGAATGTTTTCCTAGGGAAACGTGAAGCGAAAGCCATCGATTGAGAAGAAAAGTCCATTTATAGTCGCTCATGCCTTCGAAAGCCTTATTACCCGTTTAAAATGGTTTTATAATCTAATCATTGATTTTATGTTGAATTTTCTTACATTTTTGGTTAAAATAGATTGTAATTAAATGTTTGCCCTAGAAAACATGAAGCGAAAGCCATCGATTGGTAAGAAAAGTCCATTTATAGTCACTCATGCCTTCGAAAGCCTTATTACTCGCTTTAAACGATTTTATAATCTCATTATTGATTTTAAGTTGAATTTTCTTACATTTTTGGTTGAAACAGATTATAATTGAATGTTTGCATAGGGAAACGTGAAGCGAAAGCCATCGATTGAGAAGAAAAGTCCATTTATAGTCACTCATGCCTTCGAAAGCCTTATTACTCGCTTTAAATGCTTTTATAATCTCATTGTTGATTTTAAGTTGAATTTTCTTACATTTTTTGTTGAAACAGATTATATTTGAATGTTTGTCTCGGGAAACGTGAAGCGAAAGCCATCGATTGGGAAGAAAAGTACATTTATAGTCACTCATACCTTCGAAAGCCTTATTACTCGCTTAAAATGGTTTTATAATCGCATTATTGATTTTAAGTTGAATTTTCTTATATTTTTGGTTAAAACAGATTATATTTGAATGTTTGCCTCGAGAAACATGAAGCAAAAGCCATCGATCGATAAGAAAACTCCATTTATAGTCACTCATGCCTTCGAAAGCCTTATTACTCGCTTTAAACGCTTTTATAAGCTCATTATTGATTTTAAGTTGAATTTTCTTACATTTTTGGTTAAAACAGATTATAATTGAATGTTTTCCTGGGGAAACGTGAAGCGAAAGCCATCGATTGAGAAGAAAAGTCCATTTATAGTCACTCATGCCTTCGAAAGCCTTATTACCCGTTTAAAATGGTTTTATAATCTAATTATTGATTTTATGTTGAATTTTCTTACATTTTTGGTTAAAATAGATTGTAATTAAATGTTTGCCCTAGAAAACATGAAGCGAAAGCCATCGATTGGTAAGAAAAGTCCATTTATAGTCACTCATGCCTTCGAAAGCCTTATTACTCGCTTTAAACGATTTTATAATCTCATTATTGATTTTAAGTTGAATTTTCTTACATTTTTGGTTGAAACAGATTATAATTGAATGTTTGCATAGGGAAACGTGAAGCGAAAGCCATCGATTGAGAAGAAAAGTCCATTTATAGTCACTCATGCCTTCGAAAGCCTTATTACTCGCTTTAAATGCTTTTATAATCTCATTGTTGATTTTAAGTTGAATTTTCTTACATTTTTTGTTGAAACAGATTATATTTGAATGTTTGTCTCGAGAAACGTGAAGGGAAAGCCATCGATTGGGAAGAAAAGTACATTTATAGTCACTCATACCTTCGAAAGCCTTATTACTCGCTTAAAATGGTTTTATAATCGCATTATTGATTTTAAGTTGAATTTTCTTATATTTTTGGTTAAAACAGATTATATTTGAATGTTTGCCTCGAGAAACATGAAGCAAAAGCCATCGATCGATAAGAAAACTCCATTTATAGTCACTCATGCCTTCGAAAGCCTTATTACTCGCTTTAAACGCTTTTATATTCTCATTATTGATTTTAAGCTGAATTTTCTTATATTTTTTGTTGAAATAGATTATAATTGAATGTTTGCATAGGGAAACGTGCAGCGAAAGCCATCGATTGAGAAGAAAAGTCCATTTATAGTCACTCATGCCTTCGAAAGCCTTATTACTCGCTTTAAATGCTTTTATAAGCTCATTATTGATTTTAAGTTGAATTTTCTTACATTTTTGGTTAAAAGAGATTATAATTGAATGTTTGCCACGGGAAAGGTGAAGCGAAAGCCATCGATTGAGAAGAAAAGTCCATTTATAGTCGCTCATGCCTTCGAAAGCCTTATTACTCGCTTAAAATGGTTTTATAATCTAATTATTGATTTTATGTTGAATTTTCTTACATTTTTGGTTAAAATAGATTGTAATTAAATGTTTGCCCTAGAAAACATGAAGCGAAAGCCATCGATTGGTAAGAAAAGTCCATTTATAGTCACTCATGCCTTCGAAAGCCTTATTACTCGCTTTAAACGATTTTATAATCTCATTATTGATTTTAAGTTGAATTTTCTTACATTTTTGGTTGAAACAGATTATAATTGAATGTTTGCATAGGGAAACGTGAAGCGAAAGCCATCGATTGAGAAGAAAAGTCCATTTATAGTCACTCATGCCTTCGAAAGCCTTATTACTCGCTTTAAATGCTTTTATAATCTCATTGTTGATTTTAAGTTGAATTTTCTTACATTTTTTGTTGAAACAGATTATATTTGAATGTTTGTCTCGAGAAACGTGAAGGGAAAGCCATCGATTGGGAAGAAAAGTACATTTATAGTCACTCATACCTTCGAAAGCCTTATTACTCGCTTAAAATGGTTTTATAATCGCATTATTGATTTTAAGTTGAATTTTCTTATATTTTTGGTTAAAACAGATTATATTTGAATGTTTGCCTCGAGAAACATGAAGCAAAAGCCATCGATCGATAAGAAAACTCCATTTATAGTCACTCATGCCTTCGAAAGCCTTATTACTCGCTTTAAACGCTTTTATATTCTCATTATTGATTTTAAGCTGAATTTTCTTATATTTTTTGTTGAAATAGATTATAATTGAATGTTTGCATAGGGAAACGTGCAGCGAAAGCCATCGATTGAGAAGAAAAGTCCATTTATAGTCACTCATGCCTTCGAAAGCCTTATTACTCGCTTTAAATGCTTTTATAAGCTCATTATTGATTTTAAGTTGAATTTTCTTACATTTTTGGTTAAAATAGATTATAATTGAATGTTTGCCACGGGAAACGTGAAGCGAAAGCCATCGATTGAGAAGAAAAGTCCATTTATAGTCGCTCATGCCTTCGAAAGCCTTATTACTCGCTTAAAATGGTTTTATAATCTAATTATTGATTTTATGTTGAATTTTCTTACATTTTTGGTTAAAATAGATTGTAATTAAATGTTTGCCCTAGAAAACATGAAGCGAAAGCCATCGATTGGTAAGAAAAGTCCATTTATAGTCACTCATGCCTTCGAAAGCCTTATTACTCGCTTTAAACGATTTTATAATCTCATTATTGATTTTAAGTTGAATTTTCTTACATTTTTGGTTGAAACAGATTATAATTGAATGTTTGCATAGGGAAACGTGAAGCGAAAGCCATCGATTGAGAAGAAAAGTCCATTTATAGTCACTCATGCCTTCGAAAGCCTTATTACTCGCTTTAAATGCTTTTATAATCTCATTGTTGATTTTAAGTTGAATTTTCTTACATTTTTTGTTGAAACAGATTATATTTGAATGTTTGTCTCGAGAAACGTGAAGGGAAAGCCATCGATTGGGAAGAAAAGTACATTTATAGTCACTCATACCTTCGAAAGCCTTATTACTCGCTTAAAATGGTTTTATAATCGCATTATTGATTTTAAGTTGAATTTTCTTATATTTTTGGTTAAAACAGATTATATTTGAATGTTTGCCTCGAGAAACATGAAGCAAAAGCCATCGATCGATAAGAAAACTCCATTTATAGTCACTCATGCCTTCGAAAGCCTTATTACTCGCTTTAAACGCTTTTATATTCTCATTATTGATTTTAAGCTGAATTTTCTTATATTTTTTGTTGAAATAGATTATAATTGAATGTTTGCATAGGGAAACGTGCAGCGAAAGCCATCGATTGAGAAGAAAAGTCCATTTATAGTCACTCATGCCTTCGAAAGCCTTATTACTCGCTTTAAATGCTTTTATAAGCTCATTATTGATTTTAAGTTGAATTTTCTTACATTTTTGGTTAAAATAGATTATAATTGAATGTTTGCCACGGGAAACGTGAAGCGAAAGCCATCGATTGAGAAGAAAAGTCCATTTATAGTCGCTCATGCCTTCGAAAGCCTTATTACTCGCTTAAAATGGTTTTATAATCTAATTATTGATTTTATGTTGAATTTTCTTACATTTTTGGTTAAAATAGATTGTAATTAAATGTTTGCCCTAGAAAACATGAAGCGAAAGCCATCGATTGGTAAGAAAAGTCCATTTATAGTCACTCATGCCTTCGAAAGCCTTATTACTCGCTTTAAACGATTTTATAATCTCATTATTGATTTTAAGTTGAATTTTCTTACATTTTTGGTTGAAACAGATTATAATTGAATGTTTGCATAGGGAAACGTGAAGCGAAAGCCATCGATTGAGAAGAAAAGTCCATTTATAGTCACTCATGCCTTCGAAAGCCTTATTACTCGCTTTAAATGCTTTTATAATCTCATTGTTGATTTTAAGTTGAATTTTCTTACATTTTTTGTTGAAACAGATTATATTTGAATGTTTGTCTCGAGAAACGTGAAGGGAAAGCCATCGATTGGGAAGAAAAGTACATTTATAGTCACTCATACCTTCGAAAGCCTTATTACTCGCTTAAAATGGTTTTATAATCGCATTATTGATTTTAAGTTGAATTTTCTTATATTTTTGGTTAAAACAGATTATATTTGAATGTTTGCCTCGAGAAACATGAAGCAAAAGCCATCGATCGATAAGAAAACTCCATTTATAGTCACTCATGCCTTCGAAAGCCTTATTACTCGCTTTAAACGCTTTTATATTCTCATTATTGATTTTAAGCTGAATTTTCTTATATTTTTTGTTGAAATAGATTATAATTGAATGTTTGCATAGGGAAACGTGCAGCGAAAGCCATCGATTGAGAAGAAAAGTCCATTTATAGTCACTCATGCCTTCGAAAGCCTTATTACTCGCTTTAAATGCTTTTATAAGCTCATTATTGATTTTAAGTTGAATTTTCTTACATTTTTGGTTAAAATAGATTATAATTGAATGTTTGCCACGGGAAACGTGAAGCGAAAGCCATCGATTGAGAAGAAAAGTCCATTTATAGTCGCTCATGCCTTCGAAAGCCTTATTACTCGCTTAAAATGGTTTTATAATCGCATTATTGATTTTAAGTTGAATTTTCTTATATTTTTTGTTAAAACAGATTATAATTTGAATGTTTGCCTCGAGAAACATGAAGCAAAAGCCATCGATCGATAAGAAAAGTCCATTTATAGTCACTCATGCCTTCGAAAGCCTTATTACACGCTTTAAATGCTTTTATAATCTCATTATTGATTTTAAGTTGAATTTTCTTAAATTTTTGGTTAAAACAGATTATATTAAAAAGTTTACCACGGGAAACGTGAAGCGAAAGCCATCGATTGAGAAGAAAAGTCCATTTATAGTCACTCATGCCTTCGAAAGCCTTATTACTCGCTTAAAATGGTTTTATAATCGCATTATTGATTTTAAGTTGAATTTTCTTATATTTTTGGTTAAAACAGATTATATTTCAATGTTTGCCTCGAGAAACATGAAGCAAAAGCCATCGATCGATAAGAAAAGTCCATTTATAGTCACTCATGCCTTCGAAAGCCTTATTACTCGTTTTAAATGCTTTTATAATCTCATTATTGATTTTAAGTTGAATTTTCTTACATTTTTGGTTAAAACAGATTATAATTGAATGTTTGCCTGGGGAAACGTGAAGCGAAAGCCATCGATTGGGAAGAAAAGTACATTTATAGTCACTCATGCCTTCGAAAGCCTTATTACTCGCTTTAAATGCTTTTATAAGCTCATTATTGATTTTAGGTTGAATTTTCTTACATTTTTGGTTAAAACAGATTATAATTGAATGTTTGCCTCGAGAAACGTGAAGCGAAAGCCATCGATTGAGAAGAAAAGTCCATTTATAATCGTTCATGCCTTCGAAAGCCTTATTACCCGTTTAAAATGGTTTTATAATCTAATTATTGATTTTATGTTGAATTTTCTTACATTTTTGGTTAAAATAGATTGTAATTAAATGTTTGCCTTAGAAAACATGAAGCGAAAGCCATCGATTGGTAAGAAAAGTCCATTTATAGTCACTCATGCCTTCGAAAGCCTTATTACTCGCTTTAAACGCTTTTATAATCTCATTATTGATTTTAAGTTGAATTTTCTTATATTTTTTGTTGAAATAGATTATAATTGATTGTTTGCATAGGGAAACGTGAAGCGAAAGCCATCGATTGAGAAGAAAAGTCCATTTATAGTCACTCATACCTTCGAAAGACTTATTACTCGCTTAAAATGGTTTTATAATCGCATTATTGATTTTAAGTTGAATTTTCTTATATTTTTGGTTAAAACAGATTATATTTGAATGTTTGCCTTGAGAAACATGAAGCAAAAGCCATCGATCGATAAGAAAACTCCATTTATAGTCACTCATGCCTTCGAAAGCCTTATTACTCGCTTTAAACGCTTTTATATTCTCATTATTGATTTTAGGTTGACTTTTCTTATATTTTTGGTTGAAATAGATTATAATTGAATGTTTGCATAGGGAAACGTGAAGCGAAAGCCATCGATTGAGAAGAAAAGTCCATTTATAGTCACTCATGCCTTCGAAAGCCTTATTACTCGCTTTAAATGCTTTTATAAGCTCGTTATTGATTTTAAGTTGAATTTTCTTACATTTTTGGTTAAAACAGATTATAATTGAATGTTTGCATAGGGAAACGTGAAGCGAAAGCCATCGATTGGGAAGAAAAGTCCATTTATAGTCAGTCATGCCTTCGAAACCTTATTACTCGCTTTAAATGCTTTTATAAGCTCATTATTGATTTTAAGTTGAATTTTCTTACATTTTCTGTTAAAACAGATTATAATTGATTGTTTGCCTGGGGAAACGTGAAGCGAAAGCCATCGATTGGGAAGAAAAGTACATTTATAGTCACTCATGCCTTCGAAAGCCTTATTACTCGCTTTAAATGCTTTTATAAGCTCATTATTGATTTTAGGTTGAATTTTCTTACATTTTTGGTTAAAACAGATTATAATTGAATGTTTGCCTCGAGAAACGTGAAGCGAAAGCCATCGATTGAGAAGAAAAGTCCATTTATAATCGTTCATGCCTTCGAAAGCCTTATTACCCGTTTAAAATGGTTTTATAATCTAATTATTGATTTTATGTTGAATTTTCTTACATTTTTGGTTAAAATAGATTCTAATTAAATGTTTGCCTTAGAAAACATGAAGCGAAAGCCATCGATTGGTAAGAAAAGTCCATTTATAGTCACTCATGCCTTCGAAAGCCTTATTACTCGCTTTAAACGCTTTTATATTCTCATTATTGATTTTAGGTTGACTTTTCTTATATTTTTGGTTGAAATAGATTATAATTGAATGTTTGCATAGGGAAACGTGAAGCGAAAGCCATCGATTGAGAAGAAAAGTCCATTTATAGTCACTCATGCCTTCGAAAGCCTTATTACTCGCTTTAAATGCTTTTATAAGCTCGTTATTGATTTTAAGTTGAATTTTCTTACATTTTTGGTTAAAACAGATTATAATTGAATGTTTGCATAGGGAAACGTGAAGCGAAAGCCATCGATTGGGAAGAAAAGTCCATTTATAGTCAGTCATGCCTTCGAAACCTTATTACTCGCTTTAAATGCTTTTATAAGCTCATTATTGATTTTAAGTTGAATTTTCTTACATTTTCTGTTAAAACAGATTATAATTGATTGTTTGCCGCGAGAAACGTGAAGCGAAAGCCATCGATTGAGAAGAAAAGTCCATTTATAGTCGCTCATTCCTTCGAAAGTTTTATTACCCATTTAAAATGGTTTTATAATCTAATTATTGATTTTATGTTGAATTTTCTTACATTTTTGGTTAAAATAGATTGTAATTAAATGTTTTCCTTAGAAAACATGAAGCGAAAGCCATCGATTGGTAACAAAAGTCCATTTATAGTCACTCATGCCTTCGAAAGCCTTATTACTCGCTTTAAACGCTTTTATAATCTCATTATTGATTTTAAGTTGAATTTTCTTATATTTTTGGTTGAAATAGATTATAATTGAATGTTTGCATAGGGAAACGTGAAGCGAAAGCCATCGATTGAGAAGAAAAGTCCATTTACAGTCACTCATGCCTTCGAAAGCCTTATTACTCGCTTTAAATGCTTTTATAAGCTCATTATTGATTTTAAGTTGAATTTTCTTATATTTTTGGTTAAAACAGATTATAATTGAATGTTTGCCTTGGGAAACGTGAAGCGAAAGCCATCGATTGAGAAGAAAAGTCCATTTATAGTCGCTCATGCCTTCGAAAGCCTTATTACCCGTTTAAAATGGTTTTATAATCTAATTATTGATTTTATGTTGAATTTTCTTACATTTTTGGTTAAAATAGATTGCAATTAAATGTTTGCCTTAGAAAACATGAAGCGAAAGCCATCGATTGGTAAGAAAAGTCCATTTATAGTCACTCATGCCTTCGAAAGCCTTATTACTCGCTTTAAACGATTTTATAATCTCATTATTGATTTTAAGTTGAATTTTCTTAGATTTTTGGTTGAAACAGATTATAATTGAATGTTTGCATAGGGAAACGTGAAGCGAAAGCCATCGATTAGGAAGAAAAGTCCATTTATAGTCACTCATGCCTTCGAAAGCCTTATTACTCGCTTTAAATGCTTTTATAAGCTCTTTATTGATTTTAAGTTGAATTTTCTTATATTTTTGGTTAAAACAGATTATAATTGAATGTTTGCCTTGGGAAATGTGAAGCGAAAGCCATCGATTGAGAAGAAAAGTCCATTTATAGTCGCTCATGCCTTCGAAAGCCTTATTACCCGTTTAAAATGGTTTTATAATCTAATTATTGATTTTATGTTTAATTTTCTTACATTTTTGGTTAAAATAGATTGCAATTAAATGTTTGCCTAAGAAAACATGAAGCGAAAGCCATCGATTGGTAAGAAAAGTCCATTTATAGTCACTCATGCCTTCGAAAGCCTTATTACTCGCTTTAAACGATTTTATAATCTCATTCTTGATTTTAAGTTGAATTTTCTTAGATTTTTGGTTGAAACAGATTATAATTGAATGTTTTGCATAGGGAAACGTGAAGCGAAAGCCATCGATTAGAAAGAAAAGTCCATTTATAGTCACTCATGCCTTCGAAAACCTTATTACTCGCTTTAAATGCTTTTATAATCTCATTATCGATTTTGAGTTGAATTTTCTTACATTTTTGGTTAAAACAGATTATAATTGAATGTTTGCCTCGAGAAACGTGAAGCGAAAGCCATCGATTGAGAAGAAAAGTCCATTTATGGTCACTCATGCCTTCGAAAGCCTTATTACCCGTTTAAAATGGTTTTATAATCTAATTATTGATTTTATGTTGAATTTTCTTACAGTTTTGGTTAAAATAGATTGTAATTAAATGTTTACCTTAAAAAACCTGAAGCGAAAGTCATCGATTGGTAGGAAAAGTCCATTTATAGTCGCTCATGCCTTCGAAAGCCTTATTACCCGTTTAAAATGGTTTTATAATCTAATTATTGATTTTATGTTGAATTTTCTTACATTTTTGGTTAAAATAGATTGTAATTAAATGTTTGCCTTAGAAAACATGAAGCGAAAGCCATCGATTGGTAAGAAAAGTCCATTTATAGTCACTCATGCCTTCGAAAGCCTTATTACTCGCTTTAAACGCTTTTATAATCTCATTATTGATTTTAAGTTGAATTTTCTTATATTTTTGGTTGAAATAGATTATAATTGAATGTTTGCATAGGGAAACGTGAAGCGAAAGCCATCGATTGAGAAGAAAAGTCCATTTATAGTCACTCATGCCTTCGAAAGTCTTATTACTCGCTTTAAATGCTTTTATAAGCTCGTTATTGATTTTAAGTTGAATTTTCTTACATTTTTGGTTAAAACAGATTATAATTGAATGTTTGCATAGGGAAACGTGAAGCGAAAGCCATCGATTGGGAAGAAAAGTCCATTTATAGTCACTCATGCCTTCGAAACCTTATTACTCGCTTTAAATGCTTTTATAAGCTCATTATTGATTTTAAGTTGAATTTTCTTACATTTTTGGTTAAAACAGATTATAATTGAATGTTTGCCTCGAGAAATGTGAAGCGAAAGCCATCGATTGAGAAGAAAAGTCCATTTATAGTCGCTCATTCCTTCGAAAGTTTTATTACCCATTTAAAATGGTTTTATAATCTAATTATTGATTTTATGTTGAATTTTCTTACATTTTTGGTTAAAATAGATTGTAATTAAATGTTTGCCTTAGAAAACATGAAGCGAAAGCCATCGATTGGTAAGAAAAGTCCATTTATAGTCACTCATGCCTTCGAAAGCCTTATTACTCGCTTTAAACGCTTTTATAATCTCATTATTGATTTTAAGTTGAATTTTCTTATATTTTTGGTTGAAATAGATTATAATTGAATGTTTGCATAGGGAAACGTGAAGCGAAAGCCATCGGTTGAGAAGAAAAGTCCATTTATAGTCACTCATACCTTCGAAAGCCTTATTACTCGCTTAAAATGGTTTTATAATAGCATTATTGATTTTAAGTTGAATTTTCTTATATTTTTGGTTAAAACAGATGATATTTGAACGTTTTCCTCGAGAAACATGAAGCAAAAGCCATCGATCGATAAGAAAAGTCCAGTTATAGTCACTCATGCCTTCGAAAGCCTTATTACTCGTTTTAAATGCTTTTATAATCTCATTATTGATTTTAAGTTGAATTTTCTTATATTTTTGGTTAAAACAGATTATAATTGAATGTTTGCCTCGGGAAACGTAAAGCGAAAGCCATCGATTTGAGAAAAAAAGTCCATTTATAGTCGCTCATGCCTTCGAAAGCCTTATTACCCGTTTAAAATGGTTTTATAATCTAATTATTGATTTTATGTTGAATTTTCTTACATTTTTGGCTAAAATAGATTGTAATTAAATGTTTGCCATAGAAAACATGAAGCGAAAGCCATCGATTGGTAAGAAAAGTCCATTTATAGTCACTCATGCCTTCGAAAGCCTTATTACTCGCTTTAAACGCTTTTATAATCTCATTATTGATTTTAAGTTGAATTTTCTTATATTTTTTTTTTAAATAGATTATAATTGAATGTTTGCATAGGGAAACGTGAAGCGAAAGCCATCGATTGAGAAGAAAAGTCCATTTATAGTCACTCATGCCTTCGAAAGCCTTATAACTCGCTTTAAATGCTTTTATAAGCTCATTATTGATTTTAAGTTGAATTTTCTTACATTTTTGGTTAAAACAGATTATATTTGAATGTTTGCCTGGGGAAACGTGAAGCGAAAGCCATCGATTGGGAAGAAAAGTACATTTATAGTCACTCATACCTTCGAAAGCCTTATTACTCGCTTAAAATGGTTTTATAATCGCATTATTGATTTTAAGTTGAATTTTCTTATATTTTTGGTTAAAACAGATTATATTTGAATGTTTGCCTCGAGAAACATGAAGCAAAAGCCATCGATCGATAAGAAAAGTCCAGTTATAATCACTCATGCCTTCGAAAGCCTTATTACTCGTTTTAAATGCTTTTATAATCTCATTATTGATTTTAAGTTGAATTTTCTTACATTTTTGGTTAAAACAGATTATAATTGAATGTTTGCCTCGGGAAACGTGAAGCGAAAGCCATCGATTTGAGAAGAAAAGTCCATTTATAGTCGCTCATGCCTTCGAAAGCCTTATTACCCGTTTAAAATCGTTTTATAATCTAATTATTGATTTTATGTTGAATTTTCTTACATTTTTGGTTAAAATAGATTGTAATTAAATGTTTGCCATAGAAAACATGAAGCGAAAGCCACCGATTGGTAAGAAAAGTCCATTTATAGTCACTCATGCCTTCGAAAGCCTTATTACTCGCTTTAAACGCTTTTATAATCTCATTATTGATTTTAAGTTGAATTTTCTTATATTTTTGGTTGAAATAGATTATAATTGAATGTTTGCATAGGGAAACGTGAAGCGAAAGCCATCGATTGAGAAGAAAAGTCCATTTATAGTCACTCATGCCTTCGAAAGCCTTATTACTCGCTTTAAATGCTTTTATAAGCTCATTATTGATTTTAAGTTGAATTTTCTTACATTTTTGGTTAAAACAGATTATAATTGAATGTTTGCCTTGGGAAACGTGAAGCGAAAGCCATCGATTGAGAAGAAAAGTCCATTTATAGTTACTCATGCCTTCGAAAGCCTTATTACTCGCTTTAAATGCTTTTATAAGCTCATTATTGATTTTAAGTTGAATTTTCTTACATTTTTGGTTAAAATAGATTATAATTGAATGTTTGCCTGGGGAAACATGAAGCGAAAGCCATCGATTGGGAAGAAAAGTACATTTATAGTCACTCATGCCTTCGAAAGCCTTATTACTCGCTTTAAATGCTTTTATAAGCTCATTATTGATTTTAAGTTGAATTTTCTTACATTTTTGGTTAAAACAGATTATATTTGAATGTTTGCCTGGGGAAACGTGAAGCGAAAGCCATCGATTGGGAAGAAAAGTACATTTATAGTCACTCATCCCTTCGAAAGCCTTATTACTCGCTTAAAATGGTTTTATAATCGCATTATTGATTTTAAGTTGAATTTTCTTATATTTTTGGTTAAAACAGATTATATTTCAATGTTTGCCTCGAGAAACATGAAGCAAAAGCCATCGATCGATAAGAAAAGTCCATTTATAGTCACTCATGCCTTCGAAAGCCTTATTACTCGTTTTAAATGCTTTTATAATCTCATTATTGATTTTAAGTTGAATTTTCTTACATTTTTGGTTAAAACAGATTATAATTGAATGTTTGCCTGGGGAAACGTGAAGCGAAAGCCATCGATTGGGAAGAAAAGTACATTTATAGTCACTCATGCCTTCGAAAGCCTTATTACTCGCTTTAAATGCTTTTATAAGCTCATTATTGATTTTAGGTTGAATTTTCTTACATTTTTGGTTAAAACAGATTATAATTGAATGTTTGCCTCGAGAAACGTGAAGCGAAAGCCATCGATTGAGAAGAAAAGTCCATTTATAATCGCTCATGCCTTCGAAAGCCTTATTACCCGTTTAAAATGGTTTTATAATCTAATTATTGATTTTATGTTGAATTTTCTTACATTTTTGGTTAAAATAGATTGTAATTAAATGTTTGCCTTAGAAAACATGAAGCGAAAGCCATCGATTGGTAAGAAAAGTCCATTTATAGTCACTCATGCCTTCGAAAGCCTTATTACTCGCTTTAAACGCTTTTATAATCTCATTATTGATTTTAAGTTGAATTTTCTTATATTTTTTGTTGAAATAGATTATAATTGATTGTTTGCATAGGGAAACGTGAAGCGAAAGCCATCGATTGAGAAGAAAAGTCCATTTATAGTCACTCATACCTTCGAAAGACTTATTACTCGCTTAAAATGGTTTTATAATCGCATTATTGATTTTAAGTTGAATTTTCTTATATTTTTGGTTAAAACAGATTATATTTGAATGTTTGCCTTGAGAAACATGAAGCAAAAGCCATCGATCGATAAGAAAACTCCATTTATAGTCACTCATGCCTTCGAAAGCCTTATTACTCGCTTTAAACGCTTTTATATTCTCATTATTGATTTTAGGTTGACTTTTCTTATATTTTTGGTTGAAATAGATTATAATTGAATGTTTGCATAGGGAAACGTGAAGCGAAAGCCATCGATTGAGAAGAAAAGTCCATTTATAGTCACTCATGCCTTCGAAAGCCTTATTACTCGCTTTAAATGCTTTTATAAGCTCGTTATTGATTTTAAGTTGAATTTTCTTACATTTTTGGTTAAAACAGATTATAATTGAATGTTTGCATAGGGAAACGTGAAGCGAAAGCCATCGATTGGGAAGAAAAGTCCATTTATAGTCAGTCATGCCTTCGAAACCTTATTACTCGCTTTAAATGCTTTTATAAGCTCATTATTGATTTTAAGTTGAATTTTCTTACATTTTCTGTTAAAACAGATTATAATTGATTGTTTGCCGCGAGAAACGTGAAGCGAAAGCCATCGATTGAGAAGAAAAGTCCATTTATAGTCGCTCATTCCTTCGAAAGTTTTATTACCCATTTAAAATGGTTTTATAATCTAATTATTGATTTTATGTTGAATTTTCTTACATTTTTGGTTAAAATAGATTGTAATTAAATGTTTGCCTTAGAAAACATGAAGCGAAAGCCATCGATTGGTAACAAAAGTCCATTTATAGTCACTCATGCCTTCGAAAGCCTTATTACTCGCTTTAAACGCTTTTATAATCTCATTATTGATTTTAAGTTGAATTTTCTTATATTTTTTGTTGAAATAGATTATAATTGATTGTTTGCATAGGGAAACGTGAAGCGAAAGCCATCGATTGAGAAGAAAAGTCCATTTATAGTCACTCATACCTTCGAAAGACTTATTACTCGCTTAAAATGGTTTTATAATCGCATTATTGATTTTAAGTTGAATTTTCTTATATTTTTGGTTAAAACAGATTATATTTGAATGTTTGCCTTGAGAAACATGAAGCAAAAGCCATCGATCGATAAGAAAACTCCATTTATAGTCACTCATGCCTTCGAAAGCCTTATTACTCGCTTTAAACGCTTTTATATTCTCATTATTGATTTTAGGTTGACTTTTCTTATATTTTTGGTTGAAATAGATTATAATTGAATGTTTGCATAGGGAAACGTGAAGCGAAAGCCATCGATTGAGAAGAAAAGTCCATTTATAGTCACTCATGCCTTCGAAAGCCTTATTACTCGCTTTAAATGCTTTTATAAGCTCGTTATTGATTTTAAGTTGAATTTTCTTACATTTTTGGTTAAAACAGATTATAATTGAATGTTTGCATAGGGAAACGTGAAGCGAAAGCCATCGATTGGGAAGAAAAGTCCATTTATAGTCAGTCATGCCTTCGAAACCTTATTACTCGCTTTAAATGCTTTTATAAGCTCATTATTGATTTTAAGTTGAATTTTCTTACATTTTCTGTTAAAACAGATTATAATTGATTGTTTGCCGCGAGAAACGTGAAGCGAAAGCCATCGATTGAGAAGAAAAGTCCATTTATAGTCGCTCATTCCTTCGAAAGTTTTATTACCCATTTAAAATGGTTTTATAATCTAATTATTGATTTTATGTTGAATTTTCTTATATTTTTGGTTGAAATAGATTATAATTGAATGTTTGCATAGGGAAACGTGAAGCGAAAGCCATCGGTTGAGAAGAAAAGTCCATTTATAGTCACTCATACCTTCGAAAGCCTTATTACTCGCTTAAAATGGTTTTATAATCGCATTATTGATTTTAAGTTGAATTTTCTTATATTTTTGGTTAAAACAGATTATATTTGAACGTTTACCTCGAGAAACATGAAGCAAAAGCCATCGATCGATAAGAAAAGTCCAGTTATAGTCACTCATGCCTTCGAAAGCCTTATTACTCGTTTTAAATGCTTTTATAATCTCATTATTGATTTTAAGTTGAATTTTCTTATATTTTTGGTCAAAACAGATTATAATTGAATGTTTGCCTCGGGAAACGTGAAGCGAAAGCCATCGATTTGAGAAGAAAAGTCCATTTATAGTCGCTCATGCCTTCGAAAGCCTTATTACCCGTTTAAAATGGTTTTATAATCTAATTATTGATTTTATGTTGAATTTTCTTACATTTTTGGCTAAAATAGATTGTAATTAAATGTTTGCCATAGAAAACATGAAGCGAAAGCCATCGATTGGTAAGAAAAGTCCATTTATAGTCACTCATGCCTTCGAAAGCCTTATTACTCACTTTAAACGCTTTTATAATCTCATTATTGATTTTAAGTTGAATTTTCTTATATTTTTTTTTAAATAGATTATAATTGAATGTTTGCATAGGGAAACGTGAAGCGAAAGCCATCGATTGAGAAGAAAAGTCCATTTATAGTCACTCATGCCTTCGAAAGCTTTATAACTCGCTTTAAATGCTTTTATAAGCTCATTATTGATTTTAAGTTGAATTTTCTTACATTTTTGGTTAAAACAGATTATATTTGAATGTTTGCCTGGGGAAACGTGAAGCGAAAGCCATCGATTGGGAAGAAAAGTACATTTATAGTCACTCATACCTTCGAAAGCCTTATTACTCGCTTAAAATGGTTTTATAATCGCATTATTGATTTTAAGTTGAATTTTCTTATATTTTTGGTTAAAACAGATTATATTTGAATGTTTGCCTCGAGAAACATGAAGCAAAAGCCATCGATCGATAAGAAAAGTCCAGTTATAATCACTCATGCCTTCGAAAGCCTTATTACTCGTTTTAAATGCTTTTATAATCTCATTATTGATTTTAAGTTGAATTTTCTTACATTTTTGGTTAAAACAGATTATAATTGAATGTTTGCCTCGGGAAACGTGAAGCGAAAGCCATCGATTTGAGAAGAAAAGTCCATTTATAGTCGCTCATGCCTTCGAAAGCCTTATTACCCGTTTAAAATCGTTTTATAATCTAATTATTGATTTTATGTTGAATTTTCTTACATTTTTGGTTAAAATAGATTGTAATTAAATGTTTGCCATAGAAAACATGAAGCGAAAGCCACCGATTGGTAAGAAAAGTCCATTTATAGTCACTCATGCCTTCGAAAGCCTTATTACTCGCTTTAAACGCTTTTATAATCTCATTATTGATTTTAAGTTGAATTTTCTTATTTTTTTGGTTGAAATAGATTATAATTGAATGTTTGCATAGGGAAACGTGAAGCGAAAGCCATCGATTGAGAAGAAAAGTCCATTTATAGTCACTCATGCCTTCGAAAGCCTTATTACTCGCTTTAAATGCTTTTATAAGCTCCTTATTGATTTTAAGTTGAATTTTCTTACATTTTTGGTTAAAACAGATTATAATTGAATGTTTGCCTTGGGAAACGTGAAGCGAAAGCCATCGATTGAGAAGAAAAGTCCATTTATAGTTACTCATGCCTTCGAAAGCCTTATTACTCGCTTTAAATGCTTTTATAAGCTCATTATTGATTTTAAGTTGAATTTTCTTACATTTTTGGTTAAAATAGATTATAATTGAATGTTTGCCTGGGGAAACATGAAGCGAAAGCCATCGATTGGGAAGAAAAGTACATTTATAGTCACTCATGCCTTCGAAAGCCTTATTACTCGCTTTAAATGCTTTTATAAGCTCATTATTGATTTTAAGTTGAATTTTCTTACATTTTTGGTTAAAACAGATTATATTTGAATGTTTGCCTGGGGAAACGTGAAGCGAAAGCCATCGATTGGGAAGAAAAGTACATTTATAGTCACTCATCCCTTCGAAAGCCTTATTACTCGCTTAAAATGGTTTTATAATCGCATTATTGATTTTAAGTTGAATTTTCTTATATTTTTGGTTAAAACAGTTTATATTTGAATGTTTGCCTCGAGAAACATGAAGTAAAAGCCATCGATCGATAAGAAAAGTCCAGTTATAGTCACTCATGCCTTCAAAAGCCTTATTACTCGTTTTAAATGCTTTTATAATCTCATTATTGATTTTAAGTTGAATTTTCTTACATTTTTAGTTAAAACAGATTATAATTGAATGTTTGCCTCGGGAAACGTGAAGCGAAAGCCATCGTTTTGAGAAGAAAAGTCCATTTATAGTCGCTCATGCCTTCGAAAGCCTTATTACCCGTTTAAAATGGTTTTATAATCTAATTATTGATTTTATGTTGAATTTTCTTACATTTTTGGTTAAAATAGATTGTAATTAAATGTTTGCCTTAGAAAACATGAAGCGAAAGCCATCGATTGGTAAGAAAAGTCCATTTATAGTCACTCATGCGTTCGAAAGCCTTATTACTCGCTTTAAACGCTTTCATAATCTCATTATTGATTTTAAGTTGAATTTTCTTACATTTTTTGCTGAAATAGATTATAATTGAATGTTTGCATAGGGAAACGTGAAGCAAAAGCCATCGATTGAGAAGAAAAGTCCATTTATAGTCACTCATGCCTTCGAAAGCCTTATTACTAGCTTTAAATGCTTTTATAAGCTCATTATTGATTTTAGGTTGAATTTTCTTACATTTTTGGTTAAAACAGATTATAATTGAATGTTTGCCTTGGGAAACGTGAAGCGAAACCATCGATTGAGAAGAAAAGTCCATTTATAGTCACTCATGCCTTCGAAAGCCTTATTACTCGCTTTAAATGCTTTTATCAGCTCATTATTGATTTTATGTTGAATTTTCTTACATTTTTGGTTAAAATAGATTGTAATTAAATGTTTTCCTTAGAAAACATGAAGCGAAAGCCATCGATTGGTAACAAAAGTCCATTTATAGTCACTCATGCCTTCGAAAGCCTTATTACTCGCTTTAAACGCTTTTATAATCTCATTATTGATTTTAAGTTGAATTTTCTTATATTTTTGGTTGAAATAGATTATAATTGAATGTTTGCATAGGGAAACGTGAAGCGAAAGCCATCGATTGAGAAGAAAAGTCCATTTACAGTCACTCATGCCTTCGAAAGCCTTATTACTCGCTTTAAATGCTTTTATAAGCTCATTATTGATTTTAAGTTGAATTTTCTTATATTTTTGGTTAAAACAGATTATAATTGAATGTTTGCCTTGGGAAACGTGAAGCGAAAGCCATCGATTGAGAAGAAAAGTCCATTTATAGTCGCTCATGCCTTCGAAAGCCTTATTACCCGTTTAAAATGGTTTTATAATCTAATTATTGATTTTATGTTGAATTTTCTTACATTTTTGGTTAAAATAGATTGCAATTAAATGTTTGCCTTAGAAAACATGAAGCGAAAGCCATCGATTGGTAAGAAAAGTCCATTTATAGTCACTCATGCCTTCGAAAGCCTTATTACTCGCTTTAAACGATTTTATAATCTCATTATTGATTTTAAGTTGAATTTTCTTAGATTTTTGGTTGAAACAGATTATAATTGAATGTTTGCATAGGGAAACGTGAAGCGAAAGCCATCGATTAGGAAGAAAAGTCCATTTATAGTCACTCATGCCTTCGAAAGCCTTATTACTCGCTTTAAATGCTTTTATAAGCTCTTTATTGATTTTAAGTTGAATTTTCTTATATTTTTGGTTAAAACAGATTATAATTGAATGTTTGCCTTGGGAAATGTGAAGCGAAAGCCATCGATTGAGAAGAAAAGTCCATTTATAGTCGCTCATGCCTTCGAAAGCCTTATTACCCGTTTAAAATGGTTTTATAATCTAATTATTGATTTTATGTTTAATTTTCTTACATTTTTGGTTAAAATAGATTGCAATTAAATGTTTGCCTAAGAAAACATGAAGCGAAAGCCATCGATTGGTAAGAAAAGTCCATTTATAGTCACTCATGCCTTCGAAAGCCTTATTACTCGCTTTAAACGATTTTATAATCTCATTCTTGATTTTAAGTTGAATTTTCTTAGATTTTTGGTTGAAACAGATTATAATTGAATGTTTTGCATAGGGAAACGTGAAGCGAAAGCCATCGATTAGAAAGAAAAGTCCATTTATAGTCACTCATGCCTTCGAAAACCTTATTACTCGCTTTAAATGCTTTTATAATCTCATTATCGATTTTGAGTTGAATTTTCTTACATTTTTGGTTAAAACAGATTATAATTGAATGTTTGCCTCGAGAAACGTGAAGCGAAAGCCATCGATTGAGAAGAAAAGTCCATTTATGGTCACTCATGCCTTCGAAAGCCTTATTACCCGTTTAAAATGGTTTTATAATCTAATTATTGATTTTATGTTGAATTTTCTTACAGTTTTGGTTAAAATAGATTGTAATTAAATGTTTACCTTAAAAAACCTGAAGCGAAAGTCATCGATTGGTAGGAAAAGTCCATTTATAGTCGCTCATGCCTTCGAAAGCCTTATTACCCGTTTAAAATGGTTTTATAATCTAATTATTGATTTTATGTTGAATTTTCTTACATTTTTGGTTAAAATAGATTGTAATTAAATGTTTGCCTTAGAAAACATGAAGCGAAAGCCATCGATTGGTAAGAAAAGTCCATTTATAGTCACTCATGCCTTCGAAAGCCTTATTACTCGCTTTAAACGCTTTTATAATCTCATTATTGATTTTAAGTTGAATTTTCTTATATTTTTGGTTGAAATAGATTATAATTGAATGTTTGCATAGGGAAACGTGAAGCGAAAGCCATCGATTGAGAAGAAAAGTCCATTTATAGTCACTCATGCCTTCGAAAGTCTTATTACTCGCTTTAAATGCTTTTATAAGCTCGTTATTGATTTTAAGTTGAATTTTCTTACATTTTTGGTTAAAACAGATTATAATTGAATGTTTGCATAGGGAAACGTGAAGCGAAAGCCATCGATTGGGAAGAAAAGTCCATTTATAGTCACTCATGCCTTCGAAACCTTATTACTCGCTTTAAATGCTTTTATAAGCTCATTATTGATTTTAAGTTGAATTTTCTTACATTTTTGGTTAAAACAGATTATAATTGAATGTTTGCCTCGAGAAATGTGAAGCGAAAGCCATCGATTGAGAAGAAAAGTCCATTTATAGTCGCTCATTCCTTCGAAAGTTTTATTACCCATTTAAAATGGTTTTATAATCTAATTATTGATTTTATGTTGAATTTTCTTACATTTTTGGTTAAAATAGATTGTAATTAAATGTTTGCCTTAGAAAACATGAAGCGAAAGCCATCGATTGGTAAGAAAAGTCCATTTATAGTCACTCATGCCTTCGAAAGCCTTATTACTCGCTTTAAACGCTTTTATAATCTCATTATTGATTTTAAGTTGAATTTTCTTATATTTTTGGTTGAAATAGATTATAATTGAATGTTTGCATAGGGAAACGTGAAGCGAAAGCCATCGGTTGAGAAGAAAAGTCCATTTATAGTCACTCATACCTTCGAAAGCCTTATTACTCGCTTAAAATGGTTTTATAATAGCATTATTGATTTTAAGTTGAATTTTCTTATATTTTTGGTTAAAACAGATGATATTTGAACGTTTGCCTCGAGAAACATGAAGCAAAAGCCATCGATCGATAAGAAAAGTCCAGTTATAGTCACTCATGCCTTCGAAAGCCTTATTACTCGTTTTAAATGCTTTTATAATCTCATTATTGATTTTAAGTTGAATTTTCTTATATTTTTGGTTAAAACAGATTATAATTGAATGTTTGCCTCGGGAAACGTAAAGCGAAAGCCATCGATTTGAGAAAAAAAGTCCATTTATAGTCGCTCATGCCTTCGAAAGCCTTATTACCCGTTTAAAATGGTTTTATAATCTAATTATTGATTTTATGTTGAATTTTCTTACATTTTTGGCTAAAATAGATTGTAATTAAATGTTTGCCATAGAAAACATGAAGCGAAAGCCATCGATTGGTAAGAAAAGTCCATTTATAGTCACTCATGCCTTCGAAAGCCTTATTACTCGCTTTAAACGCTTTTATAATCTCATTATTGATTTTAAGTTGAATTTTCTTATATTTTTTTTTTAAATAGATTATAATTGAATGTTTGCATAGGGAAACGTGAAGCGAAAGCCATCGATTGAGAAGAAAAGTCCATTTATAGTCACTCATGCCTTCGAAAGCCTTATAACTCGCTTTAAATGCTTTTATAAGCTCATTATTGATTTTAAGTTGAATTTTCTTACATTTTTGGTTAAAACAGATTATATTTGAATGTTTGCCTGGGGAAACGTGAAGCGAAAGCCATCGATTGGGAAGAAAAGTACATTTATAGTCACTCATACCTTCGAAAGCCTTATTACTCGCTTAAAATGGTTTTATAATCGCATTATTGATTTTAAGTTGAATTTTCTTATATTTTTGGTTAAAACAGATTATATTTGAATGTTTGCCTCGAGAAACATGAAGCAAAAGCCATCGATCGATAAGAAAAGTCCAGTTATAATCACTCATGCCTTCGAAAGCCTTATTACTCGTTTTAAATGCTTTTATAATCTCATTATTGATTTTAAGTTGAATTTTCTTACATTTTTGGTTAAAACAGATTATAATTGAATGTTTGCCTCGGGAAACGTGAAGCGAAAGCCATCGATTTGAGAAGAAAAGTCCATTTATAGTCGCTCATGCCTTCGAAAGCCTTATTACCCGTTTAAAATCGTTTTATAATCTAATTATTGATTTTATGTTGAATTTTCTTACATTTTTGGTTAAAATAGATTGTAATTAAATGTTTGCCATAGAAAACATGAAGCGAAAGCCACCGATTGGTAAGAAAAGTCCATTTATAGTCACTCATGCCTTCGAAAGCCTTATTACTCGCTTTAAACGCTTTTATAATCTCATTATTGATTTTAAGTTGAATTTTCTTATATTTTTGGTTGAAATAGATTATAATTGAATGTTTGCATAGGGAAACGTGAAGCGAAAGCCATCGATTGAGAAGAAAAGTCCATTTATAGTCACTCATGCCTTCGAAAGCCTTATTACTCGCTTTAAATGCTTTTATAAGCTCATTATTGATTTTAAGTTGAATTTTCTTACATTTTTGGTTAAAACAGATTATAATTGAATGTTTGCCTTGGGAAACGTGAAGCGAAAGCCATCGATTGAGAAGAAAAGTCCATTTATAGTTACTCATGCCTTCGAAAGCCTTATTACTCGCTTTAAATGCTTTTATAAGCTCATTATTGATTTTAAGTTGAATTTTCTTACATTTTTGGTTAAAATAGATTATAATTGAATGTTTGCCTGGGGAAACATGAAGCGAAAGCCATCGATTGGGAAGAAAAGTACATTTATAGTCACTCATGCCTTCGAAAGCCTTATTACTCGCTTTAAATGCTTTTATAAGCTCATTATTGATTTTAAGTTGAATTTTCTTACATTTTTGGTTAAAACAGATTATATTTGAATGTTTGCCTGGGGAAACGTGAAGCGAAAGCCATCGATTGGGAAGAAAAGTACATTTATAGTCACTCATCCCTTCGAAAGCCTTATTACTCGCTTAAAATGGTTTTATAATCGCATTATTGATTTTAAGTTGAATTTTCTTATATTTTTGGTTAAAACAGATTATATTTCAATGTTTGCCTCGAGAAACATGAAGCAAAAGCCATCGATCGATAAGAAAAGTCCATTTATAGTCACTCATGCCTTCGAAAGCCTTATTACTCGTTTTAAATGCTTTTATAATCTCATTATTGATTTTAAGTTGAATTTTCTTACATTTTTGGTTAAAACAGATTATAATTGAATGTTTGCCTGGGGAAACGTGAAGCGAAAGCCATCGATTGGGAAGAAAAGTACATTTATAGTCACTCATGCCTTCGAAAGCCTTATTACTCGCTTTAAATGCTTTTATAAGCTCATTATTGATTTTAGGTTGAATTTTCTTACATTTTTGGTTAAAACAGATTATAATTGAATGTTTGCCTCGAGAAACGTGAAGCGAAAGCCATCGATTGAGAAGAAAAGTCCATTTATAATCGCTCATGCCTTCGAAAGCCTTATTACCCGTTTAAAATGGTTTTATAATCTAATTATTGATTTTATGTTGAATTTTCTTACATTTTTGGTTAAAATAGATTGTAATTAAATGTTTGCCTTAGAAAACATGAAGCGAAAGCCATCGATTGGTAAGAAAAGTCCATTTATAGTCACTCATGCCTTCGAAAGCCTTATTACTCGCTTTAAACGCTTTTATAATCTCATTATTGATTTTAAGTTGAATTTTCTTATATTTTTTGTTGAAATAGATTATAATTGATTGTTTGCATAGGGAAACGTGAAGCGAAAGCCATCGATTGAGAAGAAAAGTCCATTTATAGTCACTCATACCTTCGAAAGACTTATTACTCGCTTAAAATGGTTTTATAATCGCATTATTGATTTTAAGTTGAATTTTCTTATATTTTTGGTTAAAACAGATTATATTTGAATGTTTGCCTTGAGAAACATGAAGCAAAAGCCATCGATCGATAAGAAAACTCCATTTATAGTCACTCATGCCTTCGAAAGCCTTATTACTCGCTTTAAACGCTTTTATATTCTCATTATTGATTTTAGGTTGACTTTTCTTATATTTTTGGTTGAAATAGATTATAATTGAATGTTTGCATAGGGAAACGTGAAGCGAAAGCCATCGATTGAGAAGAAAAGTCCATTTATAGTCACTCATGCCTTCGAAAGCCTTATTACTCGCTTTAAATGCTTTTATAAGCTCGTTATTGATTTTAAGTTGAATTTTCTTACATTTTTGGTTAAAACAGATTATAATTGAATGTTTGCATAGGGAAACGTGAAGCGAAAGCCATCGATTGGGAAGAAAAGTCCATTTATAGTCAGTCATGCCTTCGAAACCTTATTACTCGCTTTAAATGCTTTTATAAGCTCATTATTGATTTTAAGTTGAATTTTCTTACATTTTCTGTTAAAACAGATTATAATTGATTGTTTGCCGCGAGAAACGTGAAGCGAAAGCCATCGATTGAGAAGAAAAGTCCATTTATAGTCGCTCATTCCTTCGAAAGTTTTATTACCCATTTAAAATGGTTTTATAATCTAATTATTGATTTTATGTTGAATTTTCTTACATTTTTGGTTAAAATAGATTGTAATTAAATGTTTGCCTTAGAAAACATGAAGCGAAAGCCATCGATTGGTAACAAAAGTCCATTTATAGTCACTCATGCCTTCGAAAGCCTTATTACTCGCTTTAAACGCTTTTATAATCTCATTATTGATTTTAAGTTGAATTTTCTTATATTTTTTGTTGAAATAGATTATAATTGATTGTTTGCATAGGGAAACGTGAAGCGAAAGCCATCGATTGAGAAGAAAAGTCCATTTATAGTCACTCATACCTTCGAAAGACTTATTACTCGCTTAAAATGGTTTTATAATCGCATTATTGATTTTAAGTTGAATTTTCTTATATTTTTGGTTAAAACAGATTATATTTGAATGTTTGCCTTGAGAAACATGAAGCAAAAGCCATCGATCGATAAGAAAACTCCATTTATAGTCACTCATGCCTTCGAAAGCCTTATTACTCGCTTTAAACGCTTTTATATTCTCATTATTGATTTTAGGTTGACTTTTCTTATATTTTTGGTTGAAATAGATTATAATTGAATGTTTGCATAGGGAAACGTGAAGCGAAAGCCATCGATTGAGAAGAAAAGTCCATTTATAGTCACTCATGCCTTCGAAAGCCTTATTACTCGCTTTAAATGCTTTTATAAGCTCGTTATTGATTTTAAGTTGAATTTTCTTACATTTTTGGTTAAAACAGATTATAATTGAATGTTTGCATAGGGAAACGTGAAGCGAAAGCCATCGATTGGGAAGAAAAGTCCATTTATAGTCAGTCATGCCTTCGAAACCTTATTACTCGCTTTAAATGCTTTTATAAGCTCATTATTGATTTTAAGTTGAATTTTCTTACATTTTCTGTTAAAACAGATTATAATTGATTGTTTGCCGCGAGAAACGTGAAGCGAAAGCCATCGATTGAGAAGAAAAGTCCATTTATAGTCGCTCATTCCTTCGAAAGTTTTATTACCCATTTAAAATGGTTTTATAATCTAATTATTGATTTTATGTTGAATTTTCTTACATTTTTGGTTAAAATAGATTGTAATTAAATGTTTGCCTTAGAAAACATGAAGCGAAAGCCATCGATTGGTAACAAAAGTCCATTTATAGTCACTCATGCCTTCGAAAGCCTTATTACTCGCTTTAAACGCTTTTATAATCTCATTATTGATTTTAAGTTGAATTTTCTTATATTTTTGGTTGAAATAGATTATAATTGAATGTTTGCATAAGGAAACGTGAAGCGAAAGCCATCGATTGAGAAGAAAAGTCCATTTATAGTCACTCATGCCTTCGAAAGCCTTATTACTCGCTTTAAATGCTTTTATAAGCTCATTATTGATTTTAAGTTGAATTTTCTTATATTTTTGGTTAAAACAGATTATAATTGAATGTTTGCCTTGGGAAACGTGAAGCGAAAGCCATCGATTGAGAAGAAAAGTCCATTTATAGTCGCTCATGCCTTCGAAAGCCTTATTACCCGTTTAAAATGGTTTTATAATCTAATTATTGATTTTATGTTGAATTTTCTTACATTTTTGGTTAAAATAGATTGCAAGTAAATGTTTGCCTTATTACTCGCTTAAAATGGTTTTATAATCGCATTATTGATTTTAAGTTGAATTTTCTTATATTTTTGGTTAAAACAGATTATATTTGAATGTTTGCCTCGAGAAACATGAAGCAAAAGCCGACGATCGATAAGAAAACTCCATTTATAGTCACTCATGCCTTCGAAAGCCTTATTACTCGCTTTAAACGCTTTTATATTCTCATTATTGATTTTAAGTTGAATTTTCTTATATTTTTGGTTGAAATAGATTATAATTGAATGTTTGCATAGGGAAACGTGAAGCGAAAGCCATCGATTGAGAAGAAAAGTCCATTTATAGTCACTCATGCCTTCGAAAGCCTTATTACTCGCTTTAAATGCTTTTATAAGCTCGTTATTGATTTTAAGTTGAATTTTCTTACATTTTTGGTTAAAACAGATTATAATTGAATGTTTGCATAGGGAAACGTGAAGCGAAAGCCATCGATTGGGAAGAAAAGTCCATTTATAGTCACTCATTCCTTCGAAACCTTATTACTCGCTTTAAATGCTTTTATAAGCTCATTATTGATTTTAAGTTGAATTTTCTTACATTTTTGGTTAAAACAGATTATAATTGAATGTTTGCCTCGAGAAACGTGAAGCGAAAGCCATCGATTGAGAAGAAAAGTCCATTTATAGTCGCTCATTCCTTCGAAAGTTTTATTACCCATTTAAAATGGTTTTATAATCTAATTATTGATTTTATGTTGAATTTTCTTATATTTTTGGTTGAAATAGATTATAATTGAATGTTTGCATAGGGAAACGTGAAGCGAAAGCCATCGGTTGAGAAGAAAAGTCCATTTATAGTCACTCATACCTTCGAAAGCCTTATTACTCGCTTAAAATGGTTTTATAATCGCATTATTGATTTTAAGTTGAATTTTCTTATATTTTTGGTTAAAACAGATTATATTTGAACGTTTACCTCGAGAAACATGAAGCAAAAGCCATCGATCGATAAGAAAAGTCCAGTTATAGTCACTCATGCCTTCGAAAGCCTTATTACTCGTTTTAAATGCTTTTATAATCTCATTATTGATTTTAAGTTGAATTTTCTTATATTTTTGGTCAAAACAGATTATAATTGAATGTTTGCCTCGGGAAACGTGAAGCGAAAGCCATCGATTTGAGAAGAAAAGTCCATTTATAGTCGCTCATGCCTTCGAAAGCCTTATTACCCGTTTAAAATGGTTTTATAATCTAATTATTGATTTTATGTTGAATTTTCTTACATTTTTGGCTAAAATAGATTGTAATTAAATGTTTGCCATAGAAAACATGAAGCGAAAGCCATCGATTGGTAAGAAAAGTCCATTTATAGTCACTCATGCCTTCGAAAGCCTTATTACTCACTTTAAACGCTTTTATAATCTCATTATTGATTTTAAGTTGAATTTTCTTATATTTTTTTTTAAATAGATTATAATTGAATGTTTGCATAGGGAAACGTGAAGCGAAAGCCATCGATTGAGAAGAAAAGTCCATTTATAGTCACTCATGCCTTCGAAAGCTTTATAACTCGCTTTAAATGCTTTTATAAGCTCATTATTGATTTTAAGTTGAATTTTCTTACATTTTTGGTTAAAACAGATTATATTTGAATGTTTGCCTGGGGAAACGTGAAGCGAAAGCCATCGATTGGGAAGAAAAGTACATTTATAGTCACTCATACCTTCGAAAGCCTTATTACTCGCTTAAAATGGTTTTATAATCGCATTATTGATTTTAAGTTGAATTTTCTTATATTTTTGGTTAAAACAGATTATATTTGAATGTTTGCCTCGAGAAACATGAAGCAAAAGCCATCGATCGATAAGAAAAGTCCAGTTATAATCACTCATGCCTTCGAAAGCCTTATTACTCGTTTTAAATGCTTTTATAATCTCATTATTGATTTTAAGTTGAATTTTCTTACATTTTTGGTTAAAACAGATTATAATTGAATGTTTGCCTCGGGAAACGTGAAGCGAAAGCCATCGATTTGAGAAGAAAAGTCCATTTATAGTCGCTCATGCCTTCGAAAGCCTTATTACCCGTTTAAAATCGTTTTATAATCTAATTATTGATTTTATGTTGAATTTTCTTACATTTTTGGTTAAAATAGATTGTAATTAAATGTTTGCCATAGAAAACATGAAGCGAAAGCCACCGATTGGTAAGAAAAGTCCATTTATAGTCACTCATGCCTTCGAAAGCCTTATTACTCGCTTTAAACGCTTTTATAATCTCATTATTGATTTTAAGTTGAATTTTCTTATTTTTTTGGTTGAAATAGATTATAATTGAATGTTTGCATAGGGAAACGTGAAGCGAAAGCCATCGATTGAGAAGAAAAGTCCATTTATAGTCACTCATGCCTTCGAAAGCCTTATTACTCGCTTTAAATGCTTTTATAAGCTCCTTATTGATTTTAAGTTGAATTTTCTTACATTTTTGGTTAAAACAGATTATAATTGAATGTTTGCCTTGGGAAACGTGAAGCGAAAGCCATCGATTGAGAAGAAAAGTCCATTTATAGTTACTCATGCCTTCGAAAGCCTTATTACTCGCTTTAAATGCTTTTATAAGCTCATTATTGATTTTAAGTTGAATTTTCTTACATTTTTGGTTAAAATAGATTATAATTGAATGTTTGCCTGGGGAAACATGAAGCGAAAGCCATCGATTGGGAAGAAAAGTACATTTATAGTCACTCATGCCTTCGAAAGCCTTATTACTCGCTTTAAATGCTTTTATAAGCTCATTATTGATTTTAAGTTGAATTTTCTTACATTTTTGGTTAAAACAGATTATATTTGAATGTTTGCCTGGGGAAACGTGAAGCGAAAGCCATCGATTGGGAAGAAAAGTACATTTATAGTCACTCATCCCTTCGAAAGCCTTATTACTCGCTTAAAATGGTTTTATAATCGCATTATTGATTTTAAGTTGAATTTTCTTATATTTTTGGTTAAAACAGTTTATATTTGAATGTTTGCCTCGAGAAACATGAAGTAAAAGCCATCGATCGATAAGAAAAGTCCAGTTATAGTCACTCATGCCTTCAAAAGCCTTATTACTCGTTTTAAATGCTTTTATAATCTCATTATTGATTTTAAGTTGAATTTTCTTACATTTTTAGTTAAAACAGATTATAATTGAATGTTTGCCTCGGGAAACGTGAAGCGAAAGCCATCGTTTTGAGAAGAAAAGTCCATTTATAGTCGCTCATGCCTTCGAAAGCCTTATTACCCGTTTAAAATGGTTTTATAATCTAATTATTGATTTTATGTTGAATTTTCTTACATTTTTGGTTAAAATAGATTGTAATTAAATGTTTGCCTTAGAAAACATGAAGCGAAAGCCATCGATTGGTAAGAAAAGTCCATTTATAGTCACTCATGCGTTCGAAAGCCTTATTACTCGCTTTAAACGCTTTCATAATCTCATTATTGATTTTAAGTTGAATTTTCTTACATTTTTTGCTGAAATAGATTATAATTGAATGTTTGCATAGGGAAACGTGAAGCAAAAGCCATCGATTGAGAAGAAAAGTCCATTTATAGTCACTCATGCCTTCGAAAGCCTTATTACTAGCTTTAAATGCTTTTATAAGCTCATTATTGATTTTAGGTTGAATTTTCTTACATTTTTGGTTAAAACAGATTATAATTGAATGTTTGCCTTGGGAAACGTGAAGCGAAACCATCGATTGAGAAGAAAAGTCCATTTATAGTCACTCATGCCTTCGAAAGCCTTATTACTCGCTTTAAATGCTTTTATCAGCTCATTATTGATTTTATGTTGAATTTTCTTACATTTTTGGTTAAAATAGATTGTAATTAAATGTTTGCCTTAGAAAACATGAAGCGAAAGCCATCGATTGAGAAGAAAAGTCCATTTATAGTCGCTCATGCCTTCGAAAGCCTTATTACCCGTTTAAAATGGTTTTATAATCTCATTATTGATTTTATGTTGAATTTTCTTACATTTTTCGTTAAAATAGATTGTAATTAAATGTTTGCCTTAGAAAACATGAAGCGAAAGCCATCTATTGGTAACAAAAGTCCATTTATAGTCACTCATACCTTCGAAAGCCATATTACTCGCTTTAAACGCTTTTATAATCTCATTATTGATTTTAAGTTGAATTTTCTTACATTTGTGGTTGAAATAGATTATAATTGAATGTTTGCATAGGGAAACGTGAAGCGAAAGCCATCGATTGAGAAGAAAAGTCCATTTATAGTCACTCATGTCTTCGAAAGCCTTATTACTCGCTTTAAATGCTTTTATAAGCTCATTATTGATTTTAAGTTGAATTTTCTTACATTTTTGGTTAAAACAGATTATAATTTAATGTTTGCCTTGGGAAATGTGAAGCGAAACCATCGATTGAGAAGAAAAGTTTATTTATAGTCACTCATGCCTTCGAAAGCCTTATTACTCGCTTTAAACGCTTTTATAAGCTCATTATTGATTTTATGTTGAATTTTCTTACATTTTTGGTTAAAATAGATTGTAATTAAATGTTTGCCTTAGAAAACATGAAGCGAAAGCCATCGATTGGTAAGAAAAGTCCATTTATAGTCACTCATGCCTTCGAAAGCCTTATTACCCGTTTAAAATGGTTTTATATTCTCATTATTGATTTTATGCTGAATTTTCTTACATTTTTGGTTGAAATAGATTGTAATTAAATGTTTGCCTTAGAAAACATGAAGCAAAAGCCATCGATTGGTAAGAAAAGTCCATTTATAGTCACTCATGCCTTCGAAAGCCTTATTACTCGCTTTAAACGCTTTTATATTCTCATTATTGATTTTAAGTTGAATTTTCTTACATTTTTGGTTGAAATAGATTATAATTGAATGTTTGCATAGGGAAACGTGAAGCGAAAGCCATCGATTGAGAAGAAAAGTCCATTTATAGTCACTCATGCCTTCGAAAGCCTTATTACTCGCTTTAAATGCTTTTATAAGCTCATTATTGATTTTAAGTTGAATTTTCTAACATTTTTGGTTAAAACAGATTATAATTGAATGTTTTCCTGGGGAAACGTGAAGTGAAAGCCATCGATTGAGAAGAAAAGTCCATTTATAGTCACTCATGCCTTCGAAAGCCTTATTACTCGCTTTAAATGCTTTTATAATCTCATTGTTGATTTTAAGTTAAATTTTCTTACATTTTTTGTTGAAACAGATTATATTTGATTGTTTGTCTCGGGAAACGTGAAGCGAAAGCCATCGATTGGGAAGAAAAGTACATTTATAGTCACTCATACCTTCGAAAGCCTTATTACTCGCTTAAAATGGTTTTATAATCGCATTATTGATTTTAAGTTGAATTTTCTTATATTTTTGGTTAAAACAGATTATATTTGAATGTTTGCCTCGAGAAACATGAAGCAAAAGCCATCGATCGATAAGAAAACTCCATTTATAGTCACTCATGCCTTCGAAAGCCTTATTACTCGCTTTAAATGCTTTTAAAAGCTCATTATTGATTTTAAGTTGAATTTTCTTACATTTTTGGTTAAAACAGATTATAATTCAATGTTTTCCTGGGGAAACGTGAAGCGAAAGCCATCGATTGAGAAGAAAAGTCCATTTATAGTCGCTCATGCCTTCGAAAGCCTTATTACTCGCTTTAAATGCTTTTATAATCTCATTGTTGATTTTAAGTTGAATTTTCTTACATTTTTTGTTGAAACAGATTATATTTGAATGTTTGTCTCGGGAAACGTGAAGCGAAAGCCATCGATTGGGAAGAAAAGTACATTTATAGTCACTCATACCTTCGAAAGCCTTATTACTCGCTTAAAATGGTTTTATAATCGGATTATTGATTTTAAGTTGAATTTTCTTATATTTTTGGTTAAAACAGATTATATTTGAATGTTTGCCTCGAGAAACATGAAGCAAAAGCCATCGATCGATAAGAAAACTCCATTTATAATCACTCATGCCTTCGAAAGCCTTATTACTCGCTTTAAATGCTTTTATAATCTCATTGTTGATTTTAAGTTGAATTTTCTTACTATTTTTGTTGAAACAGATTATATTTGAATGTTTGTCTCGGGAAACGTGAAGCGAAAGCCATCGATTGGGAAGAAAAGTACATTTATAGTCACTCATACCTTCGAAAGCCTTATTACTCGCTTAAAATGGTTTTATAATCGCATTATTGATTTTAAGTTGAATTTTCTTATATTTTTGGTTAAAACAGATTATATTTGAATGTTTGCCTCGAGAAACATGAAGCAAAAGCCGACGATCGATAAGAAAACTCCATTTATAGTCACTCATGCCTTCGAAAGCCTTATTACTCGCTTTAAACGCTTTTATATTCTCATTATTGATTTTAAGTTGAATTTTCTTATATTTTTGGTTGAAATAGATTATAATTGAATGTTTGCATAGGGAAACGTGAAGCGAAAGCCATCGATTGAGAAGAAAAGTCCATTTATAGTCACTCATGCCTTCGAAAGCCTTATTACTCGCTTTAAATGCTTTTATAATCACATTGTTGATTTTAAGTTGAATTTTCTTACATTTTTTGTTGAAACAGATTATATTTGAATGTTTGTCTCGGGAAACGTGAAGCGAAAGCCATCGATTGGGAAGAAAAGTACATTTATAGTCACTCATACCTTCGAAAGCCTTATTACTCGCTTAAAATGGTTTTATAATCGCATTATTGATTTTAAGTTGAATTTTCTTATATTTTTGGTTAAAACAGATTATATTTGAATGTTTGCCTCGAGAAACATGAAGCAAAAGCCGACGATCGATAAGAAAACTCCATTTATAGTCACTCATGCCTTCGAAAGCCTTATTACTCGCTTTAAATGCTTTTAAAAGCTCATTATTGATTTTAAGTTGAATTTTCTTACATTTTTGGTTAAAACAGATTATAATTGAATGTTTTCCTGGGGAAACGTGAAGCGAAAGCCATCGATTGAGAAGAAAAGTCCATTTATAGTCGCTCATGCCTTCGAAAGCCTTATTACCCGTTTAAAATGGTTTTATAATCTAATTATTGATTTTATGTTGAATTTTCTTACATTTTTGGTTAAAATAGATTGCAATTAAATGTTTGCCTTAGAAAACATGAAGCGAAAGCCATCGATTGGTAAGAAAAGTCCATTTATAGTCACTCATGCCTTCGAAAGCCTTATTACTCGCTTTAAACGATTTTATAATCTCATTATTGATTTTAAGTTGAATTTTCTTAGATTTTTGGTTGAAACAGATTATAATTGAATGTTTGCATAGGGAAACGTGAAGCGAAAGCCATCGATTAGGAAGAAAAGTCCATTTATAGTCACTCATGCCTTCGAAAGCCTTATTACTCGCTTTAAATGCTTTTATAAGCTCTTTATTGATTTTAAGTTGAATTTTCTTATATTTTTGGTTAAAACAGATTATAATTGAATGTTTGCCTTGGGAAATGTGAAGCGAAAGCCATCGATTGAGAAGAAAAGTCCATTTATAGTCGCTCATGCCTTCGAAAGCCTTATTACCCGTTTAAAATGGTTTTATAATCTAATTATTGATTTTATGTTTAATTTTCTTACATTTTTGGTTAAAATAGATTGCAATTAAATGTTTGCCTAAGAAAACATGAAGCGAAAGCCATCGATTGGTAAGAAAAGTCCATTTATAGTCACTCATGCCTTCGAAAGCCTTATTACTCGCTTTAAACGATTTTATAATCTCATTCTTGATTTTAAGTTGAATTTTCTTAGATTTTTGGTTGAAACAGATTATAATTGAATGTTTTGCATAGGGAAACGTGAAGCGAAAGCCATCGATTAGAAAGAAAAGTCCATTTATAGTCACTCATGCCTTCGAAAACCTTATTACTCGCTTTAAATGCTTTTATAATCTCATTATCGATTTTGAGTTGAATTTTCTTACATTTTTGGTTAAAACAGATTATAATTGAATGTTTGCCTCGAGAAACGTGAAGCGAAAGCCATCGATTGAGAAGAAAAGTCCATTTATGGTCACTCATGCCTTCGAAAGCCTTATTACCCGTTTAAAATGGTTTTATAATCTAATTATTGATTTTATGTTGAATTTTCTTACTGTTTTGGTTAAAATAGATTGTAATTAAATGTTTACCTTAAAAAACCTGAAGCGAAAGTCATCGATTGGTAGGAAAAGTCCATTTATAGTCGCTCATGCCTTCGAAAGCCTTATTACTCGCTTTAAATGCTTTTATAAGCTCATTATTGATTTTAAGTTGAATTTTCTTACATTTTCTGTTAAAACAGATTATAATTGATTGTTTGCCGCGAGAAACGTGAAGCGAAAGCCATCGATTGAGAAGAAAAGTCCATTTATAGTCGCTCATTCCTTCGAAAGTTTTATTACCCATTTAAAATGGTTTTATAATCTAATTATTGATTTTATGTTGAATTTTCTTACATTTTTGGTTAAAATAGATTGTAATTAAATGTTTGCATAGGGAAACGTGAAGCGAAAGCCATCGATTGGGAAGAAAAGTCCATTTATAGTCAGTCATGCCTTCGAAACCTTATTACTCGCTTTAAATGCTTTTATAAGCTCGTTATTGATTTTAAGTTGAATTTTCTTACATTTTTGGTTAAAACAGATTATAATTGAATGTTTGCATAGGGAAACGTGAAGCGAAAGCCATCGATTGGGAAGAAAAGTCCATTTATAGTCAGTCATGCCTTCGAAACCTTATTACTCGCTTTAAATGCTTTTATAAGCTCATTATTGATTTTAAGTTGAATTTTCTTACATTTTCTGTTAAAACAGATTATAATTGATTGTTTGCCGCGAGAAACGTGAAGCGAAAGCCATCGATTGAGAAGAAAAGTCCATTTATAGTCGCTCATTCCTTCGAAAGTTTTATTACCCATTTAAAATGGTTTTATAATCTAATTATTGATTTTATGTTGAATTTTCTTACATTTTTGGTTAAAATAGATTGTAATTAAATGTTTGCCTTAGAAAACATGAAGCGAAAGCCATCGATTGGTAAGAAAAGTCCATTTATAGTCACTCATGCCTTCGAAAGCCTTATTACTCGCTTTAAACGCTTTTATAATCTCATTATTGATTTTAAGTTGAATTTTCTTATATTTTTGGTTGAAATAGATTATAATTGAATGTTTGCATAGGGAAACGTGAAGCGAAAGCCATCGATTGAGAAGAAAAGTCCATTTATAGTCACTCATGCCTTCGAAAGCCTTATTACTCGCTTTAAATGCTTTTATAAGCTCGTTATTGATTTTAAGTTGAATTTTCTTACATTTTTGGTTAAAACAGATTATAATTGAATGTTTGCATAGGGAAACGTGAAGCGAAAGCCATCGATTGGGAAGAAAAGTCCATTTATAGTCACTCATGCCTTCGAAACCTTATTACTCGCTTTAAATGCTTTTATAAGCTCATTATTGATTTTAAGTTGAATTTTCTTACATTTTTGGTTAAAACAGATTATAATTGAATGTTTGCCTCGAGAAATGTGAAGCGAAAGCCATCGATTGAGAAGAAAAGTCCATTTATAGTCGCTCATTCCTTCGAAAGTTTTATTACCCATTTAAAATGGTTTTATAATCTAATTATTGATTTTATGTTGAATTTTCTTACATTTTTGGTTAAAATAGATTGTAATTAAATGTTTGCCTTAGAAAACATGAAGCGAAAGCCATCGATTGGTAAGAAAAGTCCATTTATAGTCACTCATGCCTTCGAAAGCCTTATTACTCGCTTTAAACGCTTTTATAATCTCATTATTGATTTTAAGTTGAATTTTCTTATATTTTTGGTTGAAATAGATTATAATTGAATGTTTGCATAGGGAAACGTGAAGCGAAAGCCATCGGTTGAGAAGAAAAGTCCATTTATAGTCACTCATACCTTCGAAAGCCTTATTACTCGCTTAAAATGGTTTTATAATAGCATTATTGATTTTAAGTTGAATTTTCTTATATTTTTGGTTAAAACAGATTATATTTGAACGTTTGCCTCGAGAAACATGAAGCAAAAGCCATCGATCGATAAGAAAAGTCCAGTTATAGTCACTCATGCCTTCGAAAGCCTTATTACTCGTTTTAAATGCTTTTATAATCTCATTATTGATTTTAAGTTGAATTTTCTTATATTTTTGGTTAAAACAGATTATAATTGAATGTTTGCCTCGGGAAACGTAAAGCGAAAGCCATCGATTTGAGAAAAAAAGTCCATTTATAGTCGCTCATGCCTTCGAAAGCCTTATTACCCGTTTAAAATGGTTTTATAATCTAATTATTGATTTTATGTTGAATTTTCTTACATTTTTGGCTAAAATAGATTGTAATTAAATGTTTGCCATAGAAAACATGAAGCGAAAGCCATCGATTGGTAAGAAAAGTCCATTTATAGTCACTCATGCCTTCGAAAGCCTTATTACTCGCTTTAAACGCTTTTATAATCTCATTATTGATTTTAAGTTGAATTTTCTTATATTTTTTTTTTAAATAGATTATAATTGAATGTTTGCATAGGGAAACGTGAAGCGAAAGCCATCGATTGAGAAGAAAAGTCCATTTATAGTCACTCATGCCTTCGAAAGCCTTATAACTCGCTTTAAATGCTTTTATAAGCTCATTATTGATTTTAAGTTGAATTTTCTTACATTTTTGGTTAAAACAGATTATATTTGAATGTTTGCCTGGGGAAACGTGAAGCGAAAGCCATCGATTGGGAAGAAAAGTACATTTATAGTCACTCATACCTTCGAAAGCCTTATTACTCGCTTAAAATGGTTTTATAATCGCATTATTGATTTTAAGTTGAATTTTCTTATATTTTTGGTTAAAACAGATTATATTTGAATGTTTGCCTCGAGAAACATGAAGCAAAAGCCATCGATCGATAAGAAAAGTCCAGTTATAATCACTCATGCCTTCGAAAGCCTTATTACTCGTTTTAAATGCTTTTATAATCTCATTATTGATTTTAAGTTGAATTTTCTTACATTTTTGGTTAAAACAGATTATAATTGAATGTTTGCCTCGGGAAACGTGAAGCGAAAGCCATCGATTTGAGAAGAAAAGTCCATTTATAGTCGCTCATGCCTTCGAAAGCCTTATTACCCGTTTAAAATGGTTTTATAATCTAATTATTGATTTTATGTTGAATTTTCTTACATTTTTGGTTAAAATAGATTGTAATTAAATGTTTGCCATAGAAAACATGAAGCGAAAGCCACCGATTGGTAAGAAAAGTCCATTTATAGTCACTCATGCCTTCGAAAGCCTTATTACTCGCTTTAAACGCTTTTATAATCTCATTATTGATTTTAAGTTGAATTTTCTTATATTTTTGGTTGAAATAGATTATAATTGAATGTTTGCATAGGGAAACGTGAAGCGAAAGCCATCGATTGAGAAGAAAAGTCCATTTATAGTCACTCATGCCTTCGAAAGCCTTATTACTCGCTTTAAATGCTTTTATAAGCTCATTATTGATTTTAAGTTGAATTTTCTTACATTTTTGGTTAAAACAGATTATAATTGAATGTTTGCCTTGGGAAACGTGAAGCGAAAGCCATCGATTGAGAAGAAAAGTCCATTTATAGTTACTCATGCCTTCGAAAGCCTTATTACTCGCTTTAAATGCTTTTATAAGCTCATTATTGATTTTAAGTTGAGTTTTCTTACATTTTTGGTTAAAATAGATTATAATTGAATGTTTGCCTGGGGAAACATGAAGCGAAAGCCATCGATTGGGAAGAAAAGTACATTTATAGTCACTCATGCCTTCGAAAGCCTTATTACTCGCTTTAAATGCTTTTATAAGCTCATTATTGATTTTAAGTTGAATTTTCTTACATTTTTGGTTAAAACAGATTATATTTGAATGTTTGCCTGGGGAAACGTGAAGCGAAAGCCATCGATTGGGAAGAAAAGTACATTTATAGTCACTCATCCCTTCGAAAGCCTTATTACTCGCTTAAAATGGTTTTATAATCGCATTATTGATTTTAAGTTGAATTTTCTTATATTTTTGGTTAAAACAGATTATATTTCAATGTTTGCCTCGAGAAACATGAAGCAAAAGCCATCGATCGATAAGAAAAGTCCATTTATAGTCACTCATGCCTTCGGAAGCCTTATTACTCGTTTTAAATGCTTTTATAATCTCATTATTGATTTTAAGTTGAATTTTCTTACATTTTTGGTTAAAACAGATTATAATTGAATGTTTGCCTGGGGAAACGTGAAGCGAAAGCCATCGATTGGGAAGAAAAGTACATTTATAGTCACTCATGCCTTCGAAAGCCTTATTACTCGCTTTAAATGCTTTTATAAGCTCATTATTGATTTTAGGTTGAATTTTCTTACATTTTTGGTTAAAACAGATTATAATTGAATGTTTGCCTCGAGAAACGTGAAGCGAAAGCCATCGATTGAGAAGAAAAGTCCATTTATAATCGCTCATGCCTTCGAAAGCCTTATTACCCGTTTAAAATGGTTTTATAATCTAATTATTGATTTTATGTTGAATTTTCTTACATTTTTGGTTAAAATAGATTGTAATTAAATGTTTGCCTTAGAAAACATGAAGCGAAAGCCATCGATTGGTAAGAAAAGTCCATTTATAGTCACTCATGCCTTCGAAAGCCTTATTACTCGCTTTAAACGCTTTTATAATCTCATTATTGATTTTAAGTTGAATTTTCTTATATTTTTTGTTGAAATAGATTATAATTGATTGTTTGCATAGGGAAACGTGAAGCGAAAGCCATCGATTGAGAAGAAAAGTCCATTTATAGTCACTCATACCTTCGAAAGACTTATTACTCGCTTAAAATGGTTTTATAATCGCATTATTGATTTTAAGTTGAATTTTCTTATATTTTTGGTTAAAACAGATTATATTTGAGTGTTTGCCTTGAGAAACATGAAGCAAAAGCCATCGATCGATAAGAAAACTCCATTTATAGTCACTCATGCCTTCGAAAGCCTTATTACTCGCTTTAAACGCTTTTATATTCTCATTATTGATTTTAGGTTGACTTTTCTTATATTTTTGGTTGAAATAGATTATAATTGAATGTTTGCATAGGGAAACGTGAAGCGAAAGCCATCGATTGAGAAGAAAAGTCCATTTATAGTCACTCATGCCTTCGAAAGCCTTATTACTCGCTTTAAATGCTTTTATAAGCTCGTTATTGATTTTAAGTTGAATTTTCTTACATTTTTGGTTAAAACAGATTATAATTGAATGTTTGCATAGGGAAACGTGAAGCGAAAGCCATCGATTGGGAAGAAAAGTCCATTTATAGTCAGTCATGCCTTCGAAACCTTATTACTCGCTTTAAATGCTTTTATAAGCTCATTATTGATTTTAAGTTGAATTTTCTTACATTTTCTGTTAAAACAGATTATAATTGATTGTTTGCCGCGAGAAACGTGAAGCGAAAGCCATCGATTGAGAAGAAAAGTCCATTTATAGTCGCTCATTCCTTCGAAAGTTTTATTACCCATTTAAAATGGTTTTATAATCTAATTATTGATTTTATGTTGAATTTTCTTACATTTTTGGTTAAAATAGATTGTAATTAAATGTTTGCCTTAGAAAACATGAAGCGAAAGCCATCGATTGGTAACAAAAGTCCATTTATAGTCACTCATGCCTTCGAAAGCCTTATTACTCGCTTTAAACGCTTTTATAATCTCATTATTGATTTTAAGTTGAATTTTCTTATATTTTTGGTTGAAATAGATTATAATTGAATGTTTGCATAAGGAAACGTGAAGCGAAAGCCATCGATTGAGAAGAAAAGTCCATTTATAGTCACTCATGCCTTCGAAAGCCTTATTACTCGCTTTAAATGCTTTTATAAGCTCATTATTGATTTTAAGTTGAATTTTCTTATATTTTTGGTTAAAACAGATTATAATTGAATGTTTGCCTTGGGAAACGTGAAGCGAAAGCCATCGATTGAGAAGAAAAGTCCATTTATAGTCGCTCATGCCTTCGAAAGCCTTATTACCCGTTTAAAATGGTTTTATAATCTAATTATTGATTTTATGTTGAATTTTCTTACATTTTTGGTTAAAATAGATTGCAATTAAATGTTTGCCTTAGAAAACATGAAGCGAAAGCCATCGATTGGTAAGAAAAGTCCATTTATAGTCACTCATGCCTTCGAAAGCCTTATTACTCGCTTTAAACGATTTTATAATCTCATTATTGATTTTAAGTTGAATTTTCTTAGATTTTTGGTTGAAACAGATTATAATTGAATGTTTGCATAGGGAAACGTGAAGCGAAAGCCATCGATTAGGAAGAAAAGTCCATTTATAGTCACTCATGCCTTCGAAAGCCTTATTACTCGCTTTAAATGCTTTTATAAGCTCTTTATTGATTTTAAGTTGAATTTTCTTATATTTTTGGTTAAAACAGATTATAATTGAATGTTTGCCTTGGGAAATGTGAAGCGAAAGCCATCGATTGAGAAGAAAAGTCCATTTATAGTCGCTCATGCCTTCGAAAGCCTTATTACCCGTTTAAAATGGTTTTATAATCTAATTATTGATTTTATGTTTAATTTTCTTACATTTTTGGTTAAAATAGATTGCAATTAAATGTTTGCCTAAGAAAACATGAAGCGAAAGCCATCGATTGGTAAGAAAAGTCCATTTATAGTCACTCATGCCCTCGAAAGCCTTATTACTCGCTTTAAACGATTTTATAATCTCATTCTTGATTTTAAGTTGAATTTTCTTAGATTTTTGGTTGAAACAGATTATAATTGAATGTTTTGCATAGGGAAACATGAAGCGAAAGCCATCGATTAGGAAGAAAAGTCCATTTATAGTCACTCATGCCTTCGAAAACCTTATTACTCGCTTTAAATGCTTTTATAATCTCATTATCGATTTTGAGTTGAATTTTCTTACATTTTTGGTTAAAACAGATTATAATTGAATGTTTGCCTCGAGAAACGTGAAGCGAAAGCCATCGATTGAGAAGAAAAGTCCATTTATGGTCACTCATGCCTTCGAAAGCCTTATTACCCGTTTAAAATGGTTTTATAATCTAATTATTGATTTTATGTTGAATTTTCTTACAGTTTTGGTTAAAATAGATTGTAATTAAATGTTTACCTTAAAAAACCTGAAGCGAAAGTCATCGATTGGTAGGAAAAGTCCATTTATAGTCGCTCATGTATTCGAAAGCCTTATTACCCGTTTAAAATGGTTTTATAATCTAATTATTGATTTTATGTTGAATTTTCTTACATTTTTGGTTAAAATAGATTGTAATTAAATGTTTGCCTTAGAAAACATGAAGCGAAAGCCATCGATTGGTAAGAAAAGTCCATTTATAGTCACTCATGCCTTCGAAAGCCTTATTACTCGCTTTAAACGCTTTTATAATCTCATTATTGATTTTAAGTTGAATTTTCTTATATTTTTGGTTGAAATAGATTATAATTGAATGTTTGCATAGGGAAACGTGAAGCGAAAGCCATCGATTGAGAAGAAAAGTCCATTTATAGTCACTCATGCCTTCGAAAGCCTTATTACTCGCTTTAAATGCTTTTATAAGCTCGTTATTGATTTTAAGTTGAATTTTCTTACATTTTTGGTTAAAACAGATTATAATTGAATGTTTGCATAGGGAAACGTGAAGCGAAAGCCATCGATTGGGAAGAAAAGTCCATTTATAGTCACTCATTCCTTCGAAACCTTATTACTCGCTTTAAATGCTTTTATAAGCTCATTATTGATTTTAAGTTGAATTTTCTTACATTTTTGGTTAAAACAGATTATAATTGAATGTTTGCCTCGAGAAACGTGAAGCGAAAGCCATCGATTGAGAAGAAAAGTCCATTTATAGTCGCTCATTCCTTCGAAAGTTTTATTACCCATTTAAAATGGTTTTATAATCTAATTATTGATTTTATGTTGAATTTTCTTATATTTTTGGTTGAAATAGATTATAATTGAATGTTTGCATAGGGAAACGTGAAGCGAAAGCCATCGGTTGAGAAGAAAAGTCCATTTATAGTCACTCATACCTTCGAAAGCCTTATTACTCGCTTAAAATGGTTTTATAATCGCATTATTGATTTTAAGTTGAATTTTCTTATATTTTTGGTTAAAACAGATTATATTTGAACGTTTACCTCGAGAAACATGAAGCAAAAGCCATCGATCGATAAGAAAAGTCCAGTTATAGTCACTCATGCCTTCGAAAGCCTTATTACTCGTTTTAAATGCTTTTATAATCTCATTATTGATTTTAAGTTGAATTTTCTTATATTTTTGGTTAAAACAGATTATAATTGAATGTTTGCCTCGGGAAACGTGAAGCGAAAGCCATCGATTTGAGAAGAAAAGTCCATTTATAGTCGCTCATGCCTTCGAAAGCCTTATTACCCGTTTAAAATGGTTTTATAATCTAATTATTGATTTTATGTTGAATTTTCTTACATTTTTGGCTAAAATAGATTGTAATTAAATGTTTGCCATAGAAAACATGAAGCGAAAGCCATCGATTGGTAAGAAAAGTCCATTTATAGTCACTCATGCCTTCGAAAGCCTTATTACTCACTTTAAACGCTTTTATAATCTCATTATTGATTTTAAGTTGAATTTTCTTATATTTTCTTTTTAAATAGATTATAATTGAATGTTTGCATAGGGAAACGTGAAGCGAAAGCCATCGATTGAGAAGAAAAGTCCATTTATAGTCACTCATGCCTTCGAAAGCTTTATAACTCGCTTTAAATGCTTTTATAATCTCATTATTGATTTTAAGTTGAATTTTCTTACATTTTTGGTTAAAACAGATTATATTTGAATGTTTGCCTGGGGAAACGTGAAGCGAAAGCCATCGATTGGGAAGAAAAGTACATTTATAGTCACTCATACCTTCGAAAGCCTTATTACTCGCTTAAAATGGTTTTATAATCGCATTATTGATTTTAAGTTGAATTTTCTTATATTTTTGGTTAAAACAGATTATATTTGAATGTTTGCCTCGAGAAACATGAAGCAAAAGCCATCGATCGATAAGAAAAGTCCAGTTATAATCACTCATGCCTTCGAAAGCCTTATTACTCGTTTTAAATGCTTTTATAATCTCATTATTGATTTTAAGTTGAATTTTCTTACATTTTTGGTTAAAACAGATTATAATTGAATGTTTGCCTCGGGAAACGTGAAGCGAAAGCCATCGATTTGAGAAGAAAAGTCCATTTATAGTCGCTCATGCCTTCGAAAGCCTTATTACCCGTTTAAAATGGTTTTATAATCTAATTATTGATTTTATGTTGAATTTTCTTACATTTTTGGTTAAAATAGATTGTAATTAAATGTTTGCCATAGAAAACATGAAGCGAAAGCCACCGATTGGTAAGAAAAGTCCATTTATAGTCACTCATGCCTTCGAAAGCCTTATTACTCGCTTTAAACGCTTTTATAATCTCATTATTGATTTTAAGTTGAATTTTCTTATTTTTTTGGTTGAAATAGATTATAATTGAATGTTTGCATAGGGAAACGTGAAGCGAAAGCCATCGATTGAGAAGAAAAGTCCATTTATAGTCACTCATGCCTTCGAAAGCCTTATTACTCGCTTTAAATGCTTTTATAAGCTCCTTATTGATTTTAAGTTGAATTTTCTTACATTTTTGGTTAAAACAGATTATAATTGAATGTTTGCCTTGGGAAACGTGAAGCGAAAGCCATCGATTGAGAAGAAAAGTCCATTTATAGTTACTCATGCCTTCGAAAGCCTTATTACTCGCTTTAAATGCTTTTATAAGCTCATTATTGATTTTAAGTTGAATTTTCTTACATTTTTGGTTAAAATAGATTATAATTGAATGTTTGCCTGGGGAAACATGAAGTGAAAGCCATCGATTGGGAAGAAAAGTACATTTATAGTCACTCATGCCTTCGAAAGCCTTATTACTCGCTTTAAATGCTTTTATAAGCTCATTATTGATTTTAAGTTGAATTTTCTTACATTTTTGGTTAAAACAGATTATATTTGAATGTTTGCCTGGGGAAACGTGAAGCGAAAGCCATCGATTGGGAAGAAAAGTACATTTATAGTCACTCATCCCTTCGAAAGCCTTATTACTCGCTTAAAATGGTTTTATAATCGCATTATTGATTTTAAGTTGAATTTTCTTATATTTTTGGTTAAAACAGTTTATATTTGAATGTTTGCCTCGAGAAACATGAAGTAAAAGCCATCGATCGATAAGAAAAGTCCAGTTATAGTCACTCATGCCTTCAAAAGCCTTATTACTCGTTTTAAATGCTTTTATAATCTCATTATTGATTTTAAGTTGAATTTTCTTACATTTTTAGTTAAAACAGATTATAATTGAATGTTTGCCTCGGGAAACGTGAAGCGAAAGCCATCGTTTTGAGAAGAAAAGTCCATTTATAGTCGCTCATGCCTTCGAAAGCCTTATTACCCGTTTAAAATGGTTTTATAATCTAATTATTGATTTTATGTTGAATTTTCTTACATTTTTGGTTAAAATAGATTGTAATTAAATGTTTGCCTTAGAAAACATGAAGCGAAAGCCATCGATTGGTAAGAAAAGTCCATTTATAGTCACTCATGCGTTCGAAAGCCTTATTACTCGCTTTAAACGCTTTCATAATCTCATTATTGATTTTAAGTTGAATTTTCTTACATTTTTTGCTGAAATAGATTATAATTGAATGTTTGCATAGGGAAACGTGAAGCAAAAGCCATCGATTGAGAAGAAAAGTCCATTTATAGTCACTCATGCCTTCGAAAGCCTTATTACTAGCTTTAAATGCTTTTATAAGCTCATTATTGATTTTAGGTTGAATTTTCTTACATTTTTGGTTAAAACAGATTATAATTGAATGTTTGCCTTGGGAAACGTGAAGCGAAACCATCGATTGAGATGAAAAGTCCATTTATAGTCACTCATGCCTTCGAAAGCCTTATTACTCGCTTTAAATGCTTTTATCAGCTCATTATTGATTTTATGTTGAATTTTCTTACATTTTTGGTTAAAATAGATTGTAATTAAATGTTTGCCTTAGAAAACATGAAGCGAAAGCCATCGATTGAGAAGAAAAGTCCATTTATAGTCGCTCATGCCTTCGAAAGCCTTATTACCCGTTTAAAATGGTTTTATAATCTCATTATTGATTTTATGTTGAATTTTCTTACATTTTTCGTTAAAATAGATTGTAATTAAATGTTTGCCTTAGAAAACATGAAGCGAAAGCCATCTATTGGTAACAAAAGTCCATTTATAGTCACTCATACCTTCGAAAGCCATATTACTCGCTTTAAACGCTTTTATAATCTCATTATTGATTTTAAGTTGAATTTTCTTACATTTGTGGTTGAAATAGATTATAATTGAATGTTTGCATAGGGAAACGTGAAGCGAAAGCCATCGATTGAGAAGAAAAGTCCATTTATAGTCACTCATGTCTTCGAAAGCCTTATTACTCGCTTTAAATGCTTTTATAAGCTCATTATTGATTTTAAGTTGAATTTTCTTACATTTTTGGTTAAAACAGATTATAATTTAATGTTTGCCTTGGGAAATGTGAAGCGAAACCATCGATTGAGAAGAAAAGTTTATTTATAGTCACTCATGCCTTCGAAAGCCTTATTACTCGCTTTAAACGCTTTTATAAGCTCATTATTGATTTTATGTTGAATTTTCTTACATTTTTGGTTAAAATAGATTGTAATTAAATGTTTGCCTTAGAAAACATGAAGCGAAAGCCATCGATTGGTAAGAAAAGTCCATTTATAGTCACTCATGCCTTCGAAAGCCTTATTACCCGTTTAAAATGGTTTTATATTCTCATTATTGATTTTATGCTGAATTTTCTTACATTTTTGGTTGAAATAGATTGTAATTAAATGTTTGCCTTAGAAAACATGAAGCAAAAGCCATCGATTGGTAAGAAAAGTCCATTTATAGTCACTCATGCCTTCGAAAGCCTTATTACTCGCTTTAAACGCTTTTATATTCTCATTATTGATTTTAAGTTGAATTTTCTTACATTTTTGGTTGAAATAGATTATAATTGAATGTTTGCATAGGGAAACGTGAAGCGAAAGCCATCGATTGAGAAGAAAAGTCCATTTATAGTCACTCATGCCTTCGAAAGCCTTATTACTCGCTTTAAATGCTTTTATAAGCTCATTATTGATTTTAAGTTGAATTTTCTAACATTTTTGGTTAAAACAGATTATAATTGAATGATTTCCTGGGGAAACGTGAAGTGAAAGCCATCGATTGAGAAGAAAAGTCCATTTATAGTCACTCATGCCTTCGAAAGCCTTATTACTCGCTTTAAATGCTTTTATAATCTCATTGTTGATTTTAAGTTAAATTTTCTTACATTTTTGGTTAAAACAGATTATAATTCAATGTTTTCCTGGGGAAACGTGAAGCGAAAGCCATCGATTGAGAAGAAAAGTCCATTTATAGTCGCTCATGCCTTCGAAAGCCTTATTACTCGCTTTAAATGCTTTTATAATCTCATTGTTGATTTTAAGTTGAATTTTCTTACATTTTTTGTTGAAACAGATTATATTTGAATGTTTGTCTCGGGAAACGTGAAGCGAAAGCCATCGATTGGGAAGAAAAGTACATTTATAGTCACTCATACCTTCGAAAGCCTTATTACTCGCTTAAAATGGTTTTATAATCGGATTATTGATTTTAAGTTGAATTTTCTTATATTTTTGGTTAAAACAGATTATATTTGAATGTTTGCCTCGAGAAACATGAAGCAAAAGCCATCGATCGATAAGAAAACTCCATTTATAATCACTCATGCCTTCGAAAGCCTTATTACTCGCTTTAAATGCTTTTATAATCTCATTGTTGATTTTAAGTTGAATTTTCTTACTATTTTTGTTGAAACAGATTATATTTGAATGTTTGTCTCGGGAAACGTGAAGCGAAAGCCATCGATTGGGAAGAAAAGTACATTTATAGTCACTCATACCTTCGAAAGCCTTATTACTCGCTTAAAATGGTTTTATAATCGCATTATTGATTTTAAGTTGAATTTTCTTATATTTTTGGTTAAAACAGATTATATTTGAATGTTTGCCTCGAGAAACATGAAGCAAAAGCCGACGATCGATAAGAAAACTCCATTTATAGTCACTCATGCCTTCGAAAGCCTTATTACTCGCTTTAAACGCTTTTATATTCTCATTATTGATTTTAAGTTGAATTTTCTTATATTTTTGGTTGAAATAGATTATAATTGAATGTTTGCATAGGGAAACGTGAAGCGAAAGCCATCGATTGAGAAGAAAAGTCCATTTATAGTCACTCATGCCTTCGAAAGCCTTATTACTCGCTTTAAATGCTTTTATAATCTCATTGTTGATTTTAAGTTGAATTTTCTTACATTTTTTGTTGAAACAGATTATATTTGAATGTTTGTCTCGGGAAACGTGAAGCGAAAGCCATCGATTGGGAAGAAAAGTACATTTATAGTCACTCATACCTTCGAAAGCCTTATTACTCGCTTAAAATGGTTTTATAATCGCATTATTGATTTTAAGTTGAATTTTCTTATATTTTTGGTTAAAACAGATTATATTTGAATGTTTGCCTCGAGAAACATGAAGCAAAAGCCGACGATCGATAAGAAAACTCCATTTATAGTCACTCATGCCTTCGAAAGCCTTATTACTCGCTTTAAATGCTTTTAAAAGCTCATTATTGATTTTAAGTTGAATTTTCTTACATTTTTGGTTAAAACAGATTATAATTGAATGTTTTCCTGGGGAAACGTGAAGCGAAAGCCATCGATTGAGAAGAAAAGTCCATTTATAGTCGCTCATGCCTTCGAAAGCCTTATTACCCGTTTAAAATGGTTTTATAATCTAATTATTGATTTTATGTTGAATTTTCTTACATTTTTGGTTAAAATAGATTGTAATTAAATGTTTGCCCTAGAAAACATGAAGCGAAAACCATCGATTGGTAAGAAAAGTCCATTTATAGTCACTCATGCCTTCGAAAGCCTTATTACTCGCTTTAAACAATTTTATAATCTCATTATTGATTTTAAGTTGAATTTTCTTACATTTTTGGTTGAAACAGATTATAATTGAATGTTTGCATAGGGAAACGTGAAGCGAAAGCCATCGATTGAGAAGAAAAGTTCATTTATAGTCACTCATGCCTTCGAAAGCCTTATTACTCGCTTTAAATGCTTTTATAATCTCATTGTTGATTTTAAGTTGAATTTTCTTACATTTTTTGTTGAAACAGATTATATTTGAATGTTTGTCTCGGGAAACGTGAAGCGAAAGCCATCGATTGGGAAGAAAAGTACATTTATAGTCACTCATACCTTCGAAAGCCTTATTAGTCGCTTAAAATGGTTTTATAATCGCATTATTGATTTTAAGTTGAATTTTCTTATATTTTTGGTTAAAACAAATTATATTTGAATGTTTGCCTCGAGAAACATGAAGCAAAAGCCATCGATCGATAAGAAAACTCCATTTATAGTCACTCATGCCTTCGAAAGCCTTATTACTCGCTTTAAACGCTTTTATAAGCTCATTATTGATTTTAAGTTGAATTTTCTTACATTTTTGGTTAAAACAGATTATAATTGAATATTTTCCTGGGGAAACGTGAAGTGAAAGCCATCGATTGAGAAGAAAAGTCCATTTATAGTCGCTCATGCCTTCGAAAGCCTTATTACCCGTTTAAAATGGTTTTATAATCTAATTATTGATTTTATGTTGAATTTTCTTACATTTTTGGTTAAAATAGATTGTAATTAAATGTTTTCCCTAGAAAACATGAAGCGAAAGCCATCGATTGGTAAGAAAAGTCCATTTATAGTCACTCATGCCTTCGAAAGCCTTATTACTCGCTTTCAACGATTTTATAATCTCATTATTGATTTTAAGTTGAATTTTCTTACATTTTTGGTTGAAACAGATTATAATTGAATGTTTGCATAAGGAAACATGAAGCGAAAGCCATCGATTGAGAAGAAAAGTCCATTTATAGTCACTCATGCCTTCGAAAGCCTTATTACTCGCTTTAAATGCTTTTATAATCTCATTGTTGATTTTAAGTTGAATTTTCTTACATTTTTTGTTGAAACAGATTATATTTGAATGTTTGTCTCGGGAAACGTGAAGCGAAAGCCATCGATTGGGAAGAAAAGTACATTTATAGTCACTCATACCTTCGAAAGCCTTATTACTCGCTTAAAATGGTTTTATAATCGCATTATTGATTTTAAGTTGAATTTTCTTATATTTTTGGTTAAAACAGATTATATTTGAATGTTTGCCTCGAGAAACATGAAGCAAAAGCCGACGATCGATAAGAAAACTCCATTTATAGTCACTCATGCCTTCGAAAGCCTTATTACTCGCTTTAAACGCTTTTATATTCTCATTATTGATTTTAAGTTGAATTTTCTTATATTTTTGGTTGAAATAGATTATAATTGAATGTTTGCATAGGGAAACGTGAAGCGAAAGCCATCGATTGAGAAGAAAAGTCCATTTATAGTCACTCATGCCTTCGAAAGCCTTATTACTCGCTTTAAATGCTTTTATAACCTCATTGTTGATTTTAAGTTGAATTTTCTTACATTTTTTGTTGAAACAGATTATATTTGAATGTTTGTCTCGGGAAACGTGAAGCGAAAGCCATCGATTGGGAAGAAAAGTACATTTATAGTCACTCATACCTTCGAAAGCCTTATTACTCGCTTAAAATGGTTTTATAATCGCATTATTGATTTTAAGTTGAATTTTCTTATATTTTTGGTTAAAACAGATTATATTTGAATGTTTGCCTCGAGAAACATGAAGCAAAAGCCGACGATCGATAAGAAAACTCCATTTATAGTCACTCATGCCTTCGAAAGCCTTATTACTCGCTTTAAACGCTTTTATATTCTCATTATTGATTTTAAGTTGAATTTTCTTATATTTTTGGTTGAAATAGATTATAATTGAATGTTTGCATAGGGAAACGTGAAGCGAAAGCCATCGATTGAGAAGAAAAGTCCATTTATAGTCACTCATGCCTTCGAAAGCCTTATTACTCGCTTTAAATGCTTTTATAAGCTCATTATTGATTTTAAGTTGAATTTTCTTACATTTTTGGTTAAAATAGATTATAATTGAATGTTTGCCACGGGAAACGTGAAGCGAAAGGCATCGATTGAGAAGAAAAGTCCATTTATAGTCGCTCATGCCTTCGAAAGCCTTATTACTCGCTTTAAATGCTATTATAATCGCATTATTGATTTTAAATTTAATTTTCTTATATTTTTGATTAAAACAGATTATATTTGAATGTTTGCCTCGAGAAACATGAAGCAAAAGCCATCGATCGATAAGAAAAGTCCATTTATAGTCACTCATGCCTTCGAAAGCCTTATTACTCGCTTTAAATGCTTTTATAATCTCATTATTGATTTTAAGTTGAATTTTCTTAAATTTTTGGTTAAAACAGATTATATTAAAATGTTTGCCACGGGAAACGTGAAGCGAAAGCCATCGATTGAGAAGAAAAGTCCATTTATAGTCACTCATGCCTTCGAAAGCCTTATTACTCGCTTAAAATGGTTTTATAATCGCATTATTGATTTTAAGTTGAATTTTCTTATATTTTTGGTTAAAACAGATTATATTTGAATGTTTGCCTCGAGAAACTTGAAGCAAAAGCCATCGATCGATAAGAAAAGTCTATTTATAGTCACTCAGGCCTTCGAAAGCCTTATTACTCGTTTTAAATGCTTTTATAATCTCATTATTGATTTTAAGTTGAATTTTCTTACATTTTTGGTTAAAACAGATTATAATTGAATGTTTGCCTTGGGAAACGTGAAGCGAAAGCCATCGATTGAGAAGAAAAGTCCATTTATAGTTACTGATGCCTTCGAAAGCCTTATTACTCGCTTTAAATGCTTTTATAAGCTCATTATTGATTTTAAGTTGAATTTTCTTACATTTTTGGTTAAAACAGATTATAATTGAATGTTTGCCTAGGGAAACGTGAAGCGAAAGCCATCGATTGGGAAGAAAAGTACATTTATAGTCACTCATGCCTTCGAAAGCCTTATTACTCGCTTTAAATGCTTTTATAAGCTCATTATTGATTTTAAGTTGAATTTTCTTACATTTTTGGTTAAAACAGATTATATTTGAATGTTTGCCTGGGGAAACGTGAAGCGAAAGCCATCGATTAGGAAGAAAAGTACATTTATAGTCACTCATACCTTCGAAAGCCTTATTACTCGCTTAAAATGGTTTTATAATCGCATTATTGATTTTAAGTTGAATTTTCTTATATTTTTGGTTAAAACAGATTATATTTGAATGTTTGCCTCGAGAAACATGAAGCAAAAGCCATCGATCGATAAGAAAAGTCCAGTTATAGTCACTCATGCCTTCGAAAGCCTTATTACTCGTTTTAAATGCTTTTATAATCTCATTATTGATTTTAAGTTGAGTTTTCTTACATTTTTGATTAAAACAGATTATAATTGAATGTTTGCCTCGGGAAACGTGAAGCGAAAGCCATCGATTTGAGAAGAAAAGTCCATTTATAGTCGCTCATGCCTTCGAAAGCCTTATTACCCGTTTAAAATGGTTTTATAATCTAATTATTGATTTTATGTTGAATTTTCTTACATTTTTGGTTAAAATAGATTGTAATTAAATGTTTGCCTTAGAAAACATGAAGCGAAAGCCATCGATTGGTAAGAAAAGTCCATTTATAGTCACTCATGCCTTCGAAAGCCTTATTACTTGCTTTAAACGCTTTTATAATCTCATTATTGATTTTAAGTTGAATTTTCTTATATTTTTGGTTGAAATAGATTATAATTGAATGTTTGCATAGGGAAACGTGAAGCGAAAGCCATCGATTGAGAAGAAAAGTCCATTTATAGTCACTCATGCCTTCGAAAGCCTTATTACTCTCTTTAAATGCTTTTATAAGCTCATTATTGATTTTAAGTTGAATTTTCTTACATTTTTGGTTAAAACAGATTATAATTGAATGTTTGCCTCGAGAAACGTGAAGCGAAAGCCGTCGATTGAGAACAAAAGTCCATTTATAATCGCTCATGCCTTCGAAAGCCTTATTACCCGTTTAAAATGGTTTTATAATCTAATTATTGATTTTATGTTGAATTTTCTTACATTTTTGGTTAAAATAGATTGTAATTAAATGTTTGCCTTAGAAAACATGAAGCGAAGGCCATCGATTGGTAAGAAAAGTCCATTTATAGTCACTCATGCCTTCGAAAGCCTTATTACTCGCTTTAAACGCTTTTATAATCTCATTATTGATTTTAAGTTGAATTTTCTTATATTTTTTGTTGAAATAGATTATAATTGATTGTTTGCATAGGGAAACGTGAAGCGAAAGCCATCGATTGAGAAGAAAAGTCCATTTATAGTCACTCATGCCTTCGAAAGACTTATTACTCGCTTAAAATGGTTTTATAATCGCATTATTGATTTTAAGTTGAATTTTCTTATATTTTTGGTTAAAACAGATTATATTTGAATGTTTGCCTCGAGAAACATGAAGCAAAAGCCATCGATCGATAAGAAAACTCCATTTATAGTCACTCATGCCTTCGAAGGCCTTATTACTCGCTTTAAACGCTTTTATATTCTCATTATTGATTTTAAGTTGAATTTTCTTATATTTTTGGTCGAAATAGATTATAATTGAATGTTTGCATAGGGAAACGTGAAGCGAAAGCCATCGATTGAGAAGAAAAGTCCATTTATAGTCACTCATGCCTTCGAAAGCCTTATTACTCGCTTTAAATGCTTTTATAAGCTCGTTATTGATTTTAAGTTGAATTTTCTTACATTTTTGGTTAAAACAGATTATAATTGAATGTTTGCATAGGGAAACGTGAAGCGAAAGCAATCGATTGGGAAGAAAAGTCCATTTATAGTCACTCATGCCTTCGAAACCTTATTACTCGCTTTAAATGCTTTTATAAGCTCATTATTGATTTTAAGTTGAATTTTCTTACATTTTTGGTTAAAACAGATTATAATTGATTGTTTGCCTCGGGAAACGTGAAGCGAAAGCCATCGATTGAGAAGAAAAGTCCATTTATAGTCGCTCATTCCTTCGAAAGTTTTATTACCCATTTAAAATGGTTTTATAATCTAATTATTGATTTTATGTTGAATTTTCTTACATTTTTGGTTAAAATAGATTGCAATTAAATGTTTTCCTTAGAAAACATGAAGCGAAAGCCATCGATTGGTAAGAAAAGTCCATTTATAGTCACTCATGCCTTCGAAAGCCTTATTACTCGCTTTAAACGATTTTATAATCTCATTATTGATTTTAAGTTGAATTTTCTTACATTTTTGGTTGAAACAGATTATAATTGAATGTTTGCATAGGGAAACGTGAAGCGAAAGCCATCGATTAGGAAGAAAAGTCCATTTATAGTCACTCATGCCTTCGAAAGCCTTATTACTCGCTTTAAATGCTTTTATAATCTCATTGTAGATTTTAAGTTGAATTTTCTTACATTTTTTGTTGAAACAGATTATATTTGAATGTTTTCCTCGAGAAACGTGAAGCGAAAGCCATCGATTGAGAAGAAAAGTCCATTTATAGTCACTCATGCCTTCGAAAGGCTTATTACTCACTTTAAATGCTTTTATAATCTCATTATTGATTTTAAGTTGAATTTTCTTACATTGTTGATTAAAACAGATTATAATTGAATGTTTGCCTCGAGAAACGTGAAGCGAAAGCCATCGATTGGGAAGAAAAGTACATTTATAGTCACTCATACCTTCGAAAGCCTTATTACTCGCTTAAAATGGTTTTATAATCGCATTATTGATTTTAAGTTGAATTTTCTTATATTTTTGGTTAAAACAGATTATATTTCAATGTTTGCCTCGAGAAACATGAAGCAAAAGCCATCGATCGATAAGAGAAGTCCATTTATAGTCACTCATGCCTTCGAAAGCCTTATTACTCGTTTTAAATGCTTTTATAATCTCATTATTGATTTTAAGTTGAATTTTCTTACATTTTTGGTTAAAACAGATTATAATTGAATGTTTGCCTCGGGAAACGTGAAGTGAAAGCCATCGATTAGAGAAGAAAAGTCCATTTATAGTCGCTCATGCCTTCGAAAGCCTTATTACCTGTTTAAAATGGTTTTATAATCTAATTATTGATTTTATGTTGAATTTTCTTATATTTTTGGTTAAAATAGATTGTAATTAAATGTTTGCCTTAGAAAACATGAAGCGAAAGCCATCGATTGGTAAGAAAAGTCCATTTATAGTCACTCATGCGTTCGAAAGCCTTATTACTCGCTTTAAACGCTTTTATAATCTCATTATTGATTTTAAGTTGAATTTTCTTACATTTTTTACTGAAATAGATTATAATTGAATGTTTGCATAGGGAAACGTGAAGCAAAAGCCATCGATTGAGAAGAAAAGTCCATTTATAGTCACTCATGCCTTCGAAAGCCTTATTACTCGCTTTAAATGCTTTTATAAGCTCATTATTGATTTTATGTTGAATTTTCTTACATTTTTGGTTAAAATAGATTGTAATTAAATGTTTGCCTTAGAAAACATGAAGCGAAAGCCATCGATTGAGAAGAAAAGTCCATTTATAGTCGCTCATGCCTTCGAAAGCCTTATTACCCGTTTAAAATGGTTTTATAATCTCATTATTGATTTTATGTTGAATTTTCTTACATTTTTGGTTAAAATAGATTGTAATTAAATGTTTGCCTTAGAAAACATGAAGCGAAAGCCATCTATTGGTAACAAAAGTCCATTTATAGTCACTCATACCTTCGAAAGCCATATTACTCGCTTTAAACGCTTTTATATTCTCATTATTGATTTTAAGTTGAATTTTCTTACATTTGTGGTTGAAATAGATTATAATTGAATGTTTGCATAGGGAAACGTGAAGCGAAAGCCATCGATTGAGAAGAAAAGTCCATTTATAGTCACTCATGCCTTCGAAAGCCTTATTACTCGCTTTAAATGCTTTTATAAGCTCATTATTGATTTTAAGTTGAATTTTCTTACATTTTTGGTTAAAACAGATTATAATTGAATGTTTGCCTTGGGAAACATGAAGCGAAACCATCGATTGAGAAGAAAAGTTTATTTATAGTCACTCATGCCTTCGAAAGCCTTATTACTCGCTTTAAACGCTTTTATAAGCTCATTATTGATTTTATGTTGAATTTTCTTACATTTTTGGTTAAAATAGATTGTAATTAAATGTTTGCCTTAGAAAACATGAAGCGAAAGCCATCGATTGGTAAGAAAAGTCCATTTATAGTCACTCATGCCTTCGAAAGCCTTATTACCCGTTTAAAATGGTTTTATATTCTCATTATTGATTTTATGTTCAATTTTCTTACATTTTTGGTTAAAATAGATTGTAATTAAATGTTTGCCTTAGAAAACATGAGGCGAAAGCCATCGATTGGTAAGAAAAGTCCATTTATAGTCACTCATGCCTTCGAAAGCCTTATTACTCGCTTTAAACGCTTTTATAATCTCATTATTGATTTTAAGTTGAATTTTCTTATTTTTTTGTTGAAATAGATTATAATTGATTATTTGCATAGGGAAACGTGAAGCGAAAGCCATCGATTGAGAAGAAAAGTCCATTTATAGTCACTCATGCCTTCGAAAGCCTTATTACTCGCTTTAAATGCTTTTATAAGCTCATTATTGATTTTAAGTTGAATTTTCTTACATTTTTGGTTAAAACAGATTATAATTGAATGTTTGCCTCGAGAAACGTGAAGCGAAAGCCATCGATTGAGAAGAAAAGTCCATTTATAATCGCTCATGCCTTCGAAAGCCTTATTACCCGTTTAAAATGGTTTTATAATCTAATTATTGATTTTATGTTGAATTTTCTTACATTTTTGGTTAAAATAGATTGTAATTAAATGTTTGCCTTAGAAAACATGAAGCGAAGGCCATCGATTGGTAAGAAAAGTCCATTTATAGTCACTCATGCCTTCGAAAGCCTTATTACTCGCTTTAAACGCTTTTATAATCTCATTATTGATTTTAAGTTGAATTTTCTTATATTTTTTGTTGAAATAGATTATAATTGATTGTTTGCATAGGGAAACGTGAAGCGAAAGCCATCGATTGAGAAGAAAAGTCCATTTATAGTCACTCATGCCTTCGAAAGACTTATTACTCGCTTCAAATGGTTTTATAATCGCATTATTGATTTTAAGTTGAATTTTCTTATATTTTTGGTTAAAACAGATTATATTTGAATGTTTGCCTCGAGAAACATGAAGCAAAAGCCATCGATCGATAAGAAAACTCCATTTATAGTCACTCATGCCTTCGAAAGCCTTATTACTCGCTTTAAACGCTTTTATATTCTCATTATTGATTTTAAGTTGAATTTTCTTATATTTTTGGTCGAAATAGATTATAATTGAATGTTTGCATAGGGAAACGTGAAGCGAAAGCCATCGATTGAGAAGAAAAGTCCATTTATAGTCACTCATGCCTTCGAAAGCCTTATTACTCGCTTTAAATGCTTTTATAAGCTCGTTATTGATTTTAAGTTGAATTTTCTTATATTTTTGGTTAAAACGGATTATAATTGAATGTTTGCATAGGGAAACGTGAAGCGAAAGCAATCGATTGGGAAGAAAAGTCCATTTATAGTCACTCATGCCTTCGAAACCTTATTACTCGCTTTAAATGCTTTTATAAGCTCATTATTGATTTTAAGTTGAATTTTCTTACATTTTTGGTTAAAACAGATTATAATTGATTGTTTGCCTCGGGAAACATGAAGCGAAAGCCATCGATTGAGAAGAAAAGTCCATTTATAGTCGCTCATTCCTTCGAAAGTTTTATTACCCATTTAAAATGGTTTTATAATCTAATTATTGATTTTATGTTGAATTTTCTTACATTTTTGGTTAAAATAGATTGCAATTAAATGTTTTCCTTAGAAAACATGAAGCGAAAGCCATCGATTGGTAAGAAAAGTCCATTTATAGTCACTCATGCCTTCGAAAGCCTTATTACTCGCTTTAAATGATTTTATAATCTCATTATTGATTTTAAGTTGAATTTTCTTACATTTTTGGTTGAAACAGATTATAATTGAATGTTTGCATAGGGAAACGTGAAGCGAAAGCCATCGATTAGGAAGAAAAGTCCATTCATAGTCACTCATGCCTTCGAAAGCCTTATTACTCGCTTTAAATGCTTTTATAATCTCATTATTGATTTTAAGTTGAATTTTCTTACATTTTTGGTTGAAACAGATTATAATTGAATGTTTGCATAGGGAAACGTTAAGCGAAAGCCATCGATTGAGAAGAAAAGTCCATTTATAGTCACTCATGCCTTCGAAAGCCTTATTACTCGCTTTAAATGCTTTTATAATCTCATTGTAGATTTTAAGTTGAATTTTCTTACATTTTTTGTTGAAACAGATTATATTTGAATGTTTGCCTCGAGAAACGTGAAGCGAAAGCCATCGATTGAGAAGAAAAGTCCATTTATAGTCACTCATGCCTTCGAAAGGCTTATTACTCACTTTAAATGCTTTTATAATCTCATTATTGATTTTAAGTTGAATTTTCTTACATTGTTGATTAAAACAGATTATAATTGAATGTTTGCCTCGAGAAACGTGAAGCGAAAGCCATCGATTGGGAAGAAAAGTACATTTATAGTCACTCATACCTTCGAAAGCCTTATTACTCGCTTAAAATGGTTTTATAATCGCATTATTGATTTTAAGTTGAATTTTCTTATATTTTTGGTTAAAACAGATTATATTTCAATGTTTGCCTCGAGAAACATGAAGCAAAAGCCATCGATCGATAAGAGAAGTCCATTTATAGTCACTCATGCCTTCGAAAGCCTTATTACTCGTTTTAAATGCTTTTATAATCTCATTATTGATTTTAAGTTGAATTTTCTTACATTTTTGGTTAAAACAGATTATAATTGAATGTTTGCCTCGGGAAACGTGAAGTGAAAGCCATCGATTAGAGAAGAAAAGTCCATTTATAGTCGCTCATGCCTTCGAAAGCCTTATTACCTGTTTAAAATGGTTTTATAATCTAATTATTGATTTTATGTTGAATTTTCTTATATTTTTGGTTAAAATAGATTGTAATTAAATGTTTGCCTTAGAAAACATGAAGCGAAAGCCATCGATTGGTAAGAAAAGTCCATTTATAGTCACTCATGCGTTCGAAAGCCTTATTACTCGCTTTAAACGCTTTTATAATCTCATTATTGATTTTAAGTTGAATTTTCTTACATTTTTTACTGAAATAGATTATAATTGAATGTTTGCATAGGGAAACGTGAAGCAAAAGCCATCGATTGAGAAGAAAAGTCCATTTATAGTCACTCATGCCTTCGAAAGCCTTATTACTCGCTTTAAATGCTTTTATAAGCTCATTATTGATTTTATGTTGAATTTTCTTACATTTTTGGTTAAAATAGATTGTAATTAAATGTTTGCCTTAGAAAACATGAAGCGAAAGCCATCGATTGAGAAGAAAAGTCCATTTATAGTCGCTCATGCCTTCGAAAGCCTTATTACCCGTTTAAAATGGTTTTATAATCTCATTATTGATTTTATGTTGAATTTTCTTACATTTTTGGTTAAAATAGATTGTAATTAAATGTTTGCCTTAGAAAACATGAAGCGAAAGCCATCTATTGGTAACAAAAGTCCATTTATAGTCACTCATACCTTCGAAAGCCATATTACTCGCTTTAAACGCTTTTATATTCTCATTATTGATTTTAAGTTGAATTTTCTTACATTTGTGGTTGAAATAGATTATAATTGAATGTTTGCATAGGGAAACGTGAAGCGAAAGCCATCGATTGAGAAGAAAAGTCCATTTATAGTCACTCATGCCTTCGAAAGCCTTATTACTCGCTTTAAATGCTTTTATAAGCTCATTATTGATTTTAAGTTGAATTTTCTTACATTTTTGGTTAAAACAGATTATAATTGAATGTTTGCCTTGGGAAACATGAAGCGAAACCATCGATTGAGAAGAAAAGTTTATTTATAGTCACTCATGCCTTCGAAAGCCTTATTACTCGCTTTAAACGCTTTTATAAGCTCATTATTGATTTTATGTTGAATTTTCTTACATTTTTGGTTAAAATAGATTGTAATTAAATGTTTGCCTTAGAAAACATGAAGCGAAAGCCATCGATTGGTAAGAAAAGTCCATTTATAGTCACTCATGCCTTCGAAAGCCTTATTACCCGTTTAAAATGGTTTTATATTTGCATTATTGATTTTATGTTGAATTTTCTTACATTTTTGGTTAAAATAGATTGTAATTAAATGTTTGCCTTAGAAAACATGAAGCGAAAGCCATCGATTGGTAAGAAAAGTCCATTTATAGTCACTCATGCCTTCGAAAGCCTTATTACTCGCTTTAAACGCTTTGATAATCTAATTATTGATTTTAAGTTGAATTTTCTTATATTTTTGGTTGAAATAGATTATAATTGAATGTTTGCATAGGGAAACGTGAAGCGAAAGCCATCGATTGAGAAGAAAAGTCCATTTATAGTCACTCATGCCTTCGAAAGCCTTATTACTCGCTTTAAATGCTTTTATAAGCTCATTATTGATTTTAAGTTGAATTTTCTTACATTTTTGGTTAAAACAGATTATAATTGAATGTTTGCCTCGAGAAACGTGAAGCGAAAGCCATCGATTGAGAAGAAAAGTCCATTTATAATCGCTCATGCCTTCGAAAGCCTTATTACCCGTTTAAAATGGTTTTATAATCTAATTATTGATTTTATGTTGAATTTTCTTACATTTTTGGTTAAAATAGATTGTAATTAAATGTTTGCCTTAGAAAACATGAAGCAAAGGCCATCGATTGGTAAGAAAAGTCCATTTACAGTCACTCATGCCTTCGAAAGCCTTATTACTCGCTTTAAACGCTTTTATAATCTCATTATTGATTTTAAGTTGAATTTTCTTATATTTTTTGTTGAAATAGATTATAATTGATTGTTTGCATAGGGAAACGTGAAGCGAAAGCCATCGATTGAGAAGAAAAGTCCATTTATAGTCACTCATGCCTTCGAAAGACTTATTACTCGCTTCAAATGGTTTTATAATCGCATTATTGATTTTAAGTTGAATTTTCTTATATTTTTGGTTAAAACAGATTATATTTGAATGTTTGCCTCGAGAAACATGAAGCAAAAGCCATCGATCGATAAGAAAACTCCATTTATAGTCACTCATGCCTTCGAAAGCCTTATTACTCGCTTTAAACGCTTTTATATTCTCATTATTGATTTTAAGTTGAATTTTCTTATATTTTTGGTCGAAATAGATTATAATTGAATGTTTGCATAGGGAAACGTGAAGCGAAAGCCATCGATTGAGAAGAAAAGTCCATTTATAGTCACTCATGCCTTCGAAAGCCTTATTACTCGCTTTAAATGCTTTTATAAGCTCGTTATTGATTTTAAGTTGAATTTTCTTACATTTTTGGTTAAAACAGATTATAATTGAATGTTTGCATAGGGAAACGTGAAGCGAAAGCAATCGATTGGGAAGAAAAGTCCATTTATAGTCACTCATGCCTTCGAAACCTTATTACTCGCTTTAAATGCTTTTATAAGCTCATTATTGATTTTAAGTTGAATTTTCTTACATTTTTGGTTAAAACAGATTATAATTGATTGTTTGCCTCGGGAAACATGAAGCGAAAGCCATCGATTGAGAAGAAAAGTCCATTTATAGTCGCTCATTCCTTCGAAAGTTTTATTACCCATTTAAAATGGTTTTATAATCTAATTATTGATTTTATGTTGAATTTTCTTACATTTTTGGTTAAAATAGATTGCAATTAAATGTTTTCCTTAGAAAACATGAAGCGAAAGCCATCGATTGGTAAGAAAAGTCCATTTATAGTCACTCATGCCTTCGAAAGCCTTATTACTCGCTTTAAATGATTTTATAATCTCATTATTGATTTTAAGTTGAATTTTCTTACATTTTTGGTTGAAACAGATTATAATTGAATGTTTGCATAGGGAAACGTGAAGCGAAAGCCATCGATTAGGAAGAAAAGTCCATTCATAGTCACTCATGCCTTCGAAAGCCTTATTACTCGCTTTAAATGCTTTTATAATCTCATTATTGATTTTAAGTTGAATTTTCTTACATTTTTGGTTGAAACAGATTATAATTGAATGTTTGCATAGGGAAACGTTAAGCGAAAGCCATCGATTGAGAAGAAAAGTCCATTTATAGTCACTCATGCCTTCGAAAGCCTTATTACTCGCTTTAAATGCTTTTATAATCTCATTGTAGATTTTAAGTTGAATTTTCTTACATTTTTTGTTGAAACAGATTATATTTGAATGTTTGCCTCGAGAAACGTGAAGCGAAAGCCATCGATTGAGAAGAAAAGTCCATTTATAGTCACTCATGCCTTCGAAAGGCTTATTACTCACTTTAAATGCTTTTATAATCTCATTATTGATTTTAAGTTGAATTTTCTTACATTGTTGATTAAAACAGATTATAATTGAATGTTTGCCTCGAGAAACGTGAAGCGAAAGCCATCGATTGGGAAGAAAAGTACATTTATAGTCACTCATACCTTCGAAAGCCTTATTACTCGCTTAAAATGGTTTTATAATCGCATTATTGATTTTAAGTTGAATTTTCTTATATTTTTGGTTAAAACAGATTATATTTCAATGTTTGCCTCGAGAAACATGAAGCAAAAGCCATCGATCGATAAGAGAAGTCCATTTATAGTCACTCATGCCTTCGAAAGCCTTATTACTCGTTTTAAATGCTTTTATAATCTCATTATTGATTTTAAGTTGAATTTTCTTATATTTTTGGTTAAAACAGATTATAATTGAATGTTTGCCTCGGGAAACGTGAAGCGAAAGCCATCGATTAGAGAAGAAAAGTCAATTTATAGTTGCTCATGCCTTCGAAAGCCTTATTACCTGTTTAAAATGGTTTTATAATCTAATTATTGATTTTATGTTGAATTTTCTTATATTTTTGGTTAAAATAGATTGTAATTAAATGTTTGCCTTAGAAAACATGAAGCGAAAGCCATCGATTGGTAAGAAAAGTCCATTTATAGTCACTCATGCCTTCGAAAGCCTTATTACTCGCTTTAAATGCTTTTATAAGCTCATTATTGATTTTATGTTGAATTTTCTTACATTTTTGGTTAAAATAGATTGTAATTAAATGTTTGCCTTAGAAAACATGAAGCGAAAGCCATCGATTGAGAAGAAAAGTCCATTTATAGTCGCTCATGCCTTCGAAAGCCTTATTACCCGTTTAAAATGGTTTTATAATCTCATTATTGATTTTATGTTGAATTTTCTTACATTTTTGGTTAAAATAGATTGTAATTAAATGTTTGCCTTAGAAAACATGAAGCGAAAGCCATCTATTGGTAACAAAAGTCCATTTATAGTCACTCATACCTTCGAAAGCCATATTACTCGCTTTAAACGCTTTTATATTCTCATTATTGATTTTAAGTTGAATTTTCTTACATTTGTGGTTGAAATAGATTATAATTGAATGTTTGCATAGGGAAACGTGAAGCGAAAGCCATCGATTGAGAAGAAAAGTCCATTTATAGTCACTCATGCCTTCGAAAGCCTTATTACTCGCTTTAAATGCTTTTATAAGCTCATTATTGATTTTAAGTTGAATTTTCTTACATTTTTGGTTAAAACAGATTATAATTGAATGTTTGCCTTGGGAAACATGAAGCGAAACCATCGATTGAGAAGAAAAGTTTATTTATAGTCACTCATGCCTTCGAAAGCCTTATTACTCGCTTTAAACGCTTTTATAAGCTCATTATTGATTTTATGTTGAATTTTCTTACATTTTTGGTTAAAATAGATTGTAATTAAATGTTTGCCTTAGAAAACATGAAGCGAAAGCCATCGATTGGTAAGAAAAGTCCATTTATAGTCACTCATGCCTTCGAAAGCCTTATTACCCGTTTAAAATGGTTTTATATTCTCATTATTGATTTTATGTTCAATTTTCTTACATTTTTGGTTAAAATAGATTGTAATTAAATGTTTGCCTTAGAAAACATGAAGCGAAAGCCATCGATTGGTAAGAAAAGTCCATTTATAGTCACTCATGCCTTCGAAAGCCTTATTACTCGCTTTAAACGCTTTTATAATCTCATTATTGATTTTAAGTTGAATTTTCTTATATTTTTTGTTGAAATAGATTATAATTGATTGTTTGCATAGGGAAACGTGAAGCGAAAGCCATCGATTGAGAAGAAAAGTCCATTTATAGTCACTCATGCCTTCGAAAGACTTATTACTCGCTTAAAATGGTTTTATAATCGCATTATTGATTTTAAGTTGAATTTTCTTATATTTTTGGTTAAAACAGATTATATTTGAATGTTTGCCTCGAGAAACATGAAGCAAAAGCCATCGATCGATAAGAAAACTCCATTTATAGTCACTCATGCCTTCGAAAGCCTTATTACTCGCTTTAAACGCTTTTATATTCTCATTATTGATTTTAAGTTGAATTTTCTTATATTTTTGGTTGAAATAGATTATAATTGAATGTTTGCATAGGGAAACGTGAAGCGAAAGCCATCGATTGAGAAGAAAAGTCCATTTATAGTCACTCATGCCTTCGAAAGCCTTATTACTCGCTTTAAATGCTTTTATAAGCTCGTTATTGATTTTAAGTTGAATTTTCTTGCATTTTTGGTTGAAACAGATTATAATTGAATGTTTGCATAGGGAAACGTGAAGCGAAAGCCATCGATTAGGAAGAAAAGTCCATTTATAGTCACTCATGCCTTCGAAAGCCTTATTACTCGCTTTAAATGCTTTTATAATCTCATTATTGATTTTAAGTTGAATTTTCTTACATTTTTGGTTGAAATAGATTATAATTGAATGTTTGCATAGGGAAACGTGAAGCGAAAGCCATCGATTGAGAAGAAAAGTCCATTTATAGTCACTCATGCCTTCGAAAGCCTTATTACTCGCTTTAAATGCTTTTATAAGCTCATTATTGATTTTATGTTGAATTTTCTTACATTGTTGGTTAAAATAGATTGTAATTAAATGTTTGCCTTAGAAAACATGAAGCGAAAGCCATCGATTGAGAAGAAAAGTCCATTTATAGTCGCTCATGCCTTCGAAAGCCTTATTACCCGTTTAAAATGGTTTTATAATCTCATTATTGATTTTAAGTTGAATTTTCTTATATTTTTGGTTAAAACAGATTATATTTGAATGTTTGCCTCGAGAAACATGAAGCAAAAGCCATCGATCGATAAGAAAACTCCATTTATAGTCACTCATGCCTTCGAAAGCCTTATTACTCGCTTTAAACGCTTTTATATTCTCATTATTGATTTTAAGTTGAATTTTCTTATATTTTTGGTTGAAATAGATTATAATTGAATATTTGCATAGGGAAACGTGAAGCGAAAGCCATCGATTGAGAAGAAAAGTCCATTTATAGTCACTCATGCCTTCGAAAGCCTTATTACTCACTTTAAATGCTTTTATAAGCTCGTTATTGATTTTAAGTTGAATTTTCTTGCATTTTTGGTTGAAACAGATTATAATTGAATGTTTGCATAGGGAAACGTGAAGCGAAAGCCATCGATTAGGAAGAAAAGTCCATTTATAGTCACTCATGCCTTCGAAAGCCTTATTACTCGCTTTAAATGCTTTTATAATCTCATTATTGATTTTAAGTTGAATTTTCTTACATTTTTGGTTGAAACAGATTATAATTGAATGTTTGCATAGGGAAACGTTAAGCGAAAGCCATCGATTGAGAAGAAAAGTCCATTTATAGTCACTCATGCCTTCGAAAGCCTTATTACTCGCTTTAAATGCTTTTATAATCTCATTGTAGATTTTAAGTTGAATTTTCTTACATTTTGTGTTGAAACAGATTATATTTGAATGTTTGCCTCGAGAAACGTGAAGCGAAAGCCATCGATTGAGAAGAAAAGTCCATTTATAGTCACTCATGCCTTCGAAAGGCTTATTACTCACTTTAAATGCTTTTATAATCTCATTATTGATTTTAAGTTGAATTTTCTTACATTGTTGATTAAAACAGATTATAATTGAATGTTTGCCTCGAGAAACGTGAAGCGAAAGCCATCGATTGGGAAGAAAAGTACATTTATAGTCACTCATACCTTCGAAAGCCTTATTACTCGCTTAAAATGGTTTTATAATCGCATTATTGATTTTAAGTTGAATTTTCTTATATTTTTGGTTAAAACAGATTATATTTCAATGTTTGCCTCGAGAAACATGAAGCAAAAGCCATCGATCGATAAGAGAAGTCCATTTATAGTCACTCATACCTTCGAAAGCCTTATTACTCGTTTTAAATGCTTTTATAATCTCATTATTGATTTTAAGTTGAATTTTCTTATATTTTTGGTTAAAACAGATTATAATTGAATGTTTGCCTCGGGAAACGTGAAGCGAAAGCCATCGATTAGAGAAGAAAAGTCAATTTATAGTCGCTCATGCCTTCGAAAGCCTTATTACCTGTTTAAAATGGTTTTATAATCTAATTATTGATTTTATGTTGAATTTTCTTACATTTTTGGTTAAAATAGATTGTAATTAAATGTTTGCCTTAGAAAACATGAAGCGAAAGCCATCGATTGGTAAGAAAAGTCCATTTATAGTCACTCATGCGTTCGAAAGCCTTATTACTCGCTTTAAACGCTTTTATAATCTCATTATTGATTTTAAGTTGAATTTTCTTACATTTTTTGCTGAAATAGATTATAATTGAATGTTTGTATAGGGAAACGTGAAGCAAAAACCATCGATTGAGAAGAAAAGTCCATTTATAGTCACTCATGCCTTCGAAAGCCTTATTACTAGCTTTAAATGCTTTTATAAGCTCATTATTGATTTTAGGTTGAATTTTCTTACATTTTTGGTTAAAACAGATTGTAATTGAATGTTTGCCTTGGGAAACGTGAAGCGAAACCATCGATTGAGAAGAAAAGTCCATTTATAGTCACTCATGCCTTCGAAAGCCTTATTACTCGCTTTAAATGCTTTTATAAGCTCATTATTGATTTTATGTTGAATTTTCTTACATTGTTGGTTAAAATAGATTGTAATTAAATGTTTGCCTTAGAAAACATGAAGCGAAAGCCATCGATTGAGAAGAAAAGTCCATTTATAGTCGCTCATGCCTTCGAAAGCCTTATTACCCATTTAAAATGGTTTTATAATCTCATTATTGATTTTAAGTTGAAGTTTCTTATATTTTTGGTTAAAACAGATTATATTTGAATGTTTGCCTCGAGAAACATGAAGCAAAAGCCATCGATCGATAAGAAAACTCCATTTATAGTCACTCATGCCTTCGAAAGCCTTATTACTCGCTTTAAACGCTTTTATATTCTCATTATTGATTTTAAGTTGAATTTTCTTGCATTTTTGGTTGAAACAGATTATAATTGAATGTTTGCATAGGGAAACGTGAAGCGAAAGCCATCGATTAGGAAGAAAAGTCCATTTATAGTCACTCATGCCTTCGAAAGCCTTATTACTCGCTTTAAATGCTTTTATAATCTCATTATTGATTTTAAGTTGAATTTTCTTACATTTTTGGTTGAAATAGATTATAATTGAATGTTTGCATAGGGAAACGTGAAGCGAAAGCCATCGATTGAGAAGAAAAGTCCATTTATAGTCACTCATGCCTTCGAAAGCCTTATTACTCGCTTTAAATGCTTTTATAAGCTCGTTATTGATTTTAAGTTGAATTTTCTTGCATTTTTGGTTGAAACAGATTATAATTGAATGTTTGCACAGGGAAACGTGAAGCGAAAGCCATCGATTAGGAAGAAAAGTCCATTTATAGTCACTCATGCCTTCGAAAGCCTTATTACTCGCTTTAAATGCTTTTATAATCTCATTATTGATTTTAAGTTGAATTTTCTTACATTTTTGGTTGAAACAGATTATAATTGAATGTTTGCATAGGGAAACGTTAAGCGAAAGCCATCGATTGAGAAGAAAAGTCCATTTATAGTCACTCATGCCTTCGAAAGCCTTATTACTCGCTTTAAATGCTTTTATAATCTCATTGTAGATTTTAAGTTGAATTTTCTTACATTTTTTGTTGAAACAGATTATATTTGAATGTTTGCCTCGAGAAACGTGAAGCGAAAGCCATCGATTGAGAAGAAAAGTCCATTTATAGTCACTCATGCCTTCGAAAGACTTATTACTCGCTTAAAATGGTTTTATAATCGCATTATTGATTTTAAGTTGAATTTTCTTATATTTTTGGTTAAAACAGATTATATTTGAATGTTTGCCTCGAGAAACATGAAGCAAAAGCCATCGATCGATAAGAAAACTCCATTTATAGTCACTCATGCCTTCGAAAGCCTTATTACTCGCTTTAAACGCTTTTATATTCTCATTATTGATTTTAAGTTGAATTTTCTTATATTTTTGGTTGAAATAAATTATAATTGAATGTTTGCATAGGGAAACGTGAAGCGAAAGCCATCGATTGAGAAGAAAAGTCCATTTATAGTCACTCATGCCTTCGAAAGCCTTATTACTCGCTTTAAATGCTTTTATAAGCTCGTTATTGATTTTAAGTTGAATTTTCTTGCATTTTTGGTTGAAACAGATTATAATTGAATGTTTGCATAGGGAAACGTGAAGCGAAAGCCATCGATTAGGAAGAAAAGTCCATTTATAGTCACTCATGCCTTCGAAAGCCTTATTACTCGCTTTAAATGCTTTTATAATCTCATTATTGATTTTAAGTTGAATTTTCTTACATTTTTGGTTGAAACAGATTATAATTGAATGTTTGCATAGGGAAACGTTAAGCGAAAGCCATCGATTGAGAAGAAAAGTCCATTTATAGTCACTCATGCCTTCGAAAGCCTTATTACTCGCTTTAAATGCTTTTATAATCTCATTGTAGATTTTAAGTTGAATTTTCTTATATTTTTTGCTGAAATAGATTATAATTGAATCTTTGTATAGGGAAACGTGAAGCAAAAGCCATCGATTGAGAAGAAAAGTCCATTTATAGTCACTCATGCCTTCGAAAGGCTTATTACTCACTTTAAATGCTTTTATAATCTCATTATTGATTTTAAGTTGAATTTTCTTACATTGTTGATTAAAACAGATTATAATTGAATGTTTGCCTCGAGAAACATGAAGCGAAAGCCATCGATTGGGAAGAAAAGTACATTTATAGTCACTCATACCTTCGAAAGCCTTATTACTCGCTTAAAATGGTTTTATAATCGCATTATTGATTTTAAGTTGAATTTTCTTATATTTTTGGTTAAAACAGATTATATTTCAATGTTTGCCTCGAGAAACATGAAGCAAAAGCCATCGATCGATAAGAGAAGTCCATTTATAGTCACTCATGCCTTCGAAAGCCTTATTACTCGTTTTAAATGCTTTTATAATCTCATTATTGATTTTAAGTTGAATTTTCTTATATTTTTGGTTAAAACAGATTATAATTGAATGTTTGCCTCGGGAAACGTGAAGCGAAAGCCATCGATTAGAGAAGAAAAGTCCATTTATAGTCGCTCATGCCTTCGAAAGCCTTATTACCTGTTTAAAATGGTTTTATAATCTAATTATTGATTTTATGTTGAATTTTCTTACATTTTTGGTTAAAATAGATTGTAATTAAATGTTTGCCTTAGAAAACATGAAGCGAAAGCCATCGATTGGTAAGAAAAGTCCATTTATAGTCACTCATGCGTTCGAAAGCCTTATTACTCGCTTTAAACGCTTTTATAATCTCATTATTGATTTTAAGTTGAATTTTCTTATATTTTTTGCTGAAATAGATTATAATTGAATGTTTGTATAGGGAAACGTGAAGCAAAAACCATCGATTGAGAAGAAAAGTCCATTTATAGTCACTCATGCCTTCGAAAGCCTTATTACTAGCTTTAAATGCTTTTATAAGCTCATTATTGATTTTAGGTTGAATTTGCTTACATTTTTGGTTAAAACAGATTGTAATTGAATGTTTGCCTTGGGAAACGTGAAGCGAAACCATCGATTGAGAAGAAAAGTCCATTTATAGTCACTCATGCCTTCGAAAGCCTTATTACTCGCTTTAAATGCTTTTATAAGCTCATTATTGATTTTATGTTGAATTTTCTTACATTTTTGGTTAAAATAGATTGTAATTAAATGTTTGCCTTAGAAAACATGAAGCGAAAGCCATCGATTGAGAAGAAAAGTCCATTTATAGTCGCTCATGCCTTCGAAAGCCTTATTACCCGTTTAAAATGGTTTTATAATCTCATTATTGATTTTATGTTGAATTTTCTTACATTTTTGGTTAAAATAGATTGTAATTAAAGGTTTGGCTTAGAAAACATGAAGCGAAAGCCATCTATTGGTAACAAAAGTCCATTTATAGTCACTCATACCTTCGAAAGCCATATTACTCGCTTTAAACGCTTTTATATTCTCATTATTGATTTTAAGTTGAATTTTCTTACATTTGTGGTTGAAATAGATTATAATTGAATGTTTGCATAGGGAAACGTGAAGCGAAAGCCATCGATTGAGAAGAAAAGTCCATTTATAGTCACTCATGCCTTCGAAAGCCTTATTACTCGCTTTAAATGCTTTTATAAGCTCATTATTGATTTTAAGTTGAATTTTTTTACATTTTTGGTTAAAACAGATTATAATTTATTGTTTTCCTTGGGAAACGTGAAGCGAAACCATCGATTGAGAAGAAAAGTTTATTTATAGTCACTCATGCCTTCGAAAGCCTTATTACTCGCTTTAAACGCTTTTATAAGCTCATTATTGATTTTATGTTGAATTTTCTTACATTTTTGGTTAAAATAGATTGTAATGAAATGTTTGCCTTCGAAAACATGAAGCGAAAGCCATCGATTGGTAAGAAAAGTCCATTTATAGTCACTAATGCCTTCGAAAGCCTTATTACCCGTTTAAAATGGTTTTATATTCTCATTATTGATTTTATGTTGAATTTTCTTACATTTTTGGTTGAAATAGATTGTGATTAAATGTTTGCCTTAGAAAACATGAAGCGAAAGCCATCGATTGGTAAGAAAAGTCCATTTATAGTCACTCATGCCTTCGAAAGCCTTATTACTCGCTTTAAACGCTTTTATATTCTCATTATTGATTTTAAGTTGAATTTTCTTACATTTTTGGTTGAAATAGATTATAATTGAATGTTTGCATAGGGAAACGTGAAGCGAAAGCCATCGATTGAGAAGAAAAGTCCATTTATAGTCACTCATGCCTTCGAAAGCCTTATTACTCGCTTTAAATGCTTTTATAAGCTCATTATTGATTTTAAGTTGAATTTTTTTACATTTTTGGTTAAAACAGATTATAATTTAATGTTTGCCTTGGGAAACGTGAAGCGAAACCATCGATTGAGAAGAAAAGTTTATTTATAGTCACTCATGCCTTCGAAAGCCTTATTACTCGCTTTAAACGCTTTTATAAGCTCATTATTGATTTTATGTTGAATTTTCTTACATTTTTGGTTAAAATAGATTGTAATTAAATGTTTGCCTTCGAAAACATGAAGCGAAAGCCATCGATTGGTAAGAAAAGTCCATTTATAGTCACTCATGCCTTCGAAAGCCTTATTACCCGTTTAAAATGGTTTTATATTCTCATTATTGATTTTATGTTGAATTTTCTTACATTTTTGGTTGAAATAGATTGTAATTAAATGTTTGCCTTAGAAAACATGAAGCGAAAGCCATCGATTGGTAAGAAAAGTCCATTTATAGTCACTCATGCCTTCGAAAGCCTTATTACTCGCTTTAAACGCTTTTATATTCTCATTATTGATTTTAAGTTGAATTTTCTTACATTTTTGGTTGAAATAGATTATAATTGAATGTTTGCATAGGGAAACGTGAAGCGAAAGCCATCGATTGAGAAGAAAAGTCCATTTATAGTCACTCATGCCTTCGAAAGCCTTATTACTCGCTTTAAATGCTTTTATAAGCTCATTATTGATTTTAAGTTGAATTTTCTTACATTTTTGGTTAAAACAGATTATAATTGAATGTTTTCCTGGGGAAACGTGAAGCGAAAGCCATCGATTGAGAAGAAAAGTCCATTTATAGTCGCTCATGCCTTCGAAAGCCTTATTACCCGTTTAAAATGGTTTTATAATCTAATTATTGATTTTATGTTGAATTTTCTTACATTTTTGGTTAAAATAGATTGTAATTAAATGTTTGCCCTAGAAAACATGAAGCGAAAGCCATCGATTGGTAAGAAAAGTCCATTTATAGTCACTCATGCCTTCGAAAGCCTTATTACCTGTTTAAAATGGTTTTATATTCTCATTATTGATTTTATGTTGAATTTTCTTACATTTTTGGTTGAAATAGATTGTAATTAAATGTTTGCCTTAGAAAACATGAAGCGAGAGCCATCGATTGGTAAGAAAAGTCCATTTATAGTCACTCATGCCTTCGAAAGCCTTATTACTCGCTTTAAACGCTTTTATATTCTCATTATTGATTTTAAGTTGAATTTTCTTACATTTTTGGTTGAAATAGATTATAATTGAATGTTTGCATAGGGAAACGTGAAGCGAAAGCCATCGATTGAGAAGAAAAGTCCATTTATAGTCACTCATGCCTTCGAAAGCCTTATTACTCGCTTTAAATGCTTTTATAAGCTCATTATTGATTTTAAGTTGAATTTTCTTACATTTTTGGTTAAAACAGATTATAATTGAATGTTTTCCTGGGGAAACGTGAAGCGAAAGCCATCGATTGAGAAGAAAAGTCCATTTATAGTCGCTCATGCCTTCGAAAGCCTTATTACCCGTTTAAAATGGTTTTATAATCTAATTATTGATTTTATGTTGAATTTTCTTTCATTTTTGGTTAAAATAGATTGTAATTAAATGTTTGCCCTAGAAAACATGAAGCGAAAGCCATCGATTGGTAAGAAAAGTCCATTTATAGTCACTCATGCCTTCGAAAGCCTTATTACTCGCTTTAAACGATTTTATAATCTCATTATTGATTTTAAGTTGAATTTTCTTACATTTTTGGTTGAAACAGATTATAATTGAATGTTTGCATAGGGAAACGTGAAGCGAAAGCCATCGATTGAGAAGAAAAGTCCATTTATATTCACTCATGCCTTCGAAAGCCTTATTACTCGCTTTAAATGATTTTATAATCTCATTGTTGATTTTAAGTTGAATTTTCTTACATTTTTTGTTGAAACAGATTATATTTGAATGTTTGTCTCGGGAAACGTGAAGCGAAAGCCATCGATTGGGAAGAAAAGTACATTTATAGTCACTCATACCTTCGAAAGCCTTATTACTCGCTTAAAATGGTTTTATAATCGCATTATTGATTTTAAGTTGAATTTTCTTATATTTTTGGTTCAAACAGATTATATTTGAATGTTTGCCTCGAGAAACATGAAGCAAAAGCCATCGATCGATAAGAAAACTCCATTTATAGTCACTCATGCCTTCGAAAGCCTTATTACTCGCTTTAAACGCTTTTATAAGCTCATTATTGATTTTAAGTTGAATTTTCTTACATTTTTGGTTAAAACAGATTATAATTGAATGTTTTCCTGGGGAAACGTGAAGCGAAAGCCATCGATTGAGAAGAAAAGACCATTTATAGTCGCTCATGCCTTCGAAAGCCTTATTACCCGTTTAAAATGGTTTTATAATCTAATTATTGATTTTATGTTGAATTTTCTTACATTTTTGGTTCAATTAGATTGTAATTAAATGTTTGCCCTAGAAAACATGAAGCGAAATCCATCGATTGGTAAGAAAAGTCCATTTATAGTCACTCATGCCTTCGAAAGCCTTATTACTCGCTTTAAACGATTTTATAATCTCATTATTGATTTTAAGTTGAATTTTCTTACATTTTTGGTTGAAACATATTATAATTGAATGTTTGCATAGGGAAACGTGAAGCGAAAGCCATCGATTGAGAAGAAAAGTTCATTTATAGTCACTCATGCCTTCGAAAGCCTTATTACTCGCTTTAAATGCTTTTATAATCTCATTGTTGATTTTAAGTTGAATTTTCTTACATTTTTTGTTGAAACAGATTATATTTGAATGTTTGTCTCGGGAAACGTGAAGCGAAAGCCATCGATTGGGAAGAAAAGTACATTTATAGTCACTCATACCTTCGAAAGCCTTATTACTCGCTTAAAATGGTTTTATAATCGCATTATTGATTTTAAGTTGAATTTTCTTATATTTTTGGTTAAAACAGATTATATTTGAATGTTTGCCTCAAGAAACATGAAGCAAAAGCCATCGATCGATAAGAAAACTCCATTTATAGTCACTCATGCCTTCGAAAGCCTTATTACTCGCTTTAAACACTTTTATATTCTCATTATTGATTTTAAGTTGAATTTTCTTATATTTTTGGTTGAAATAGATTATAATTGAATGTTTGCATAGGGAAACGTGAAGCGAAAGCCATCGATTGAGAAGAAAAGTCCATTTATAGTCACTCATGCCTTCGAAAGCCTTATTACTCGCTTTAAATGCTTTTATAAGCTCATTATTGATTTTAAGTTGAATTTTCTTACATTTTTGGTTAAAATAGATTATAATTGAATGTTTGCCACGGGAAACGTGAAGCGAAAGCCATCGATTGAGAAGAAAAGTCCATTTATAGTCGCTCATGCCTTCGAAAGCCTTATTACTCGCTTAAAATGGTTTTATAATCGCATTATTGATTTTAAGTTGAATTTTCTTATATTTTTGGTTAAAACAGATTATATTTGAATGTTTGCCTCGAGAAACATGAAGCAAAAGCCATCGATCGATAAGAAAACTCCATTTATAGTCACTCATGCCTTCGAAAGCCTTATTACTCGCTTTAAATGCTTTTATAATCTCATTATTGATTTTAAGTTGAATTTTCTTAAATTTTTGGTTAAAACAGATTATATTAAAATGTTTGCCACGGGAAACGTGAAGCGAAAGCCATCGATTGAGAAGAAAAGTCCATTTATAGTCACTCATGCCTTCGAAAGCCTTATTACTCGCTTAAAATGGTTTTATAATCGCATTATTGATTTTAAGTTGAATTTTCTTATATTTTTGGTTAAAACAGATTATATTTGAATGTTTGCCTCGAGAAACATGAAGCAAAAGCCATCGATCGATAAGAAAAGTCCATTTATAGTCACTCATGCCTTCGAAAGCCTTATTACTCGTTTTAAATGCTTTTATAATCTCATTATTGATTTTAAGTTGAATTTTCTTACATTTTTGGTTAAAACAGATTATAATTGAATGTTTGCCTCGGGAAACGTGAAGCGAAAGCCATCGATTGAGAAGAAAAGTCCATTTATAGTCGCTCATGCCTTCGAAAGCCTTATTACCCGTTTAAAATGGTTTTATAATCTAATTATTGATTTTATGTTGAATTTTCTTACATTTTTGGTTAAAATAGATTGTAATTAAATGTTTGCCATAGAAAACATGAAGCGAAAGCCATCGATTGGTAAGAAAAGTCCATTTATAGTCACTCATGCCTTCGAAAGCCTTATTACTCGCTTTAAACGCTTTTATAATCTCATTATTGATTTTAAGTTGAATTTTCTTATATTTTTGGTTGAAATAGATTATAATTGAATGTTTGCATAGGGAAACGTGAAGCGAAAGCCATCGATTGAGAAGAAAAGTCCATTTATAGTCACTCATGCCTTCGAAAGCCTTATTACTCGCTTTAAATGCTTTTATAAGCTCATTATTGATTTTAAGTTGAATTTTCTTACATTTTTGGTTAAAATAGATTATAATTGAATGTTTGCCTTGGGAAACGTGAAGCGAAAGCCATCGATTGAGAAGAAAAGTCCATTTATAGTTACTCATGCCTTCGAAAGCCTTATTACTCGCTTTAAATGCTTTTATAAGCTCATTATTGATTTTAAGTTGAATTTTCTTACATTTTTGGTTAAAACAGATTATAATTGAATGTTTGCCTGGGGAAACGTGAAGCGAAAGCCATCGATTGGGAAGAAAAGTACATTTATAGTCACTCATGCCTTCGAAAGCCTTATTACTCGCTTTAAATGCTTTTATAAGCTCATTATTGATTTTAAGTTGAATTTTCTTACATTTTTGGTTAAAACAGATTATATTTGAATGTTTGCCTGGGGAAACGTGAAGCGAAAGCCATCGATTGGGAAGAAAAGTACATTTATAGTCACTCATACCTTCGAAAGCCTTATTACTCGCTTAAAATGGTTTTATAATCTCATTATTGATTTTAAGTTGAATTTTCTTATATTTTTGGTTAAAACAGATTATATTTGAATGTTTGCCTCGAGAAACATGAAGCAAAAGCCATCGATCGATAAGAAAACTCCATTTATAGTCACTCATGCCTTCGAAAGCCTTATTACTCGCTTAAAATGGTTTTATAATCGCATTATTGATTTTAAGTTGAATTTTCTTATATTTTTGGTTAAAACAGATTATATTTGAATGTTTGCCTCGAGAAACATGAAGCGAAAGCCATCGATCGATAAGAAAACTCCATTTATAGTCACTCATGCCTTCGAAAGCCTTATTACTCGCTTTAAACGCTTTTATATTCTCATTATTGATTTTAAGTTGAATTTTCTTATATTTTTGGTTGAAATAGATTATAATTGAATGTTTGCATAGGGAAACGTGAAGCGAAAGCCATCGATTGAGAAGAAAAGTCCATTTATAGTCACTCATGCCTTCGAAAGCCTTATTACTCGCTTTAAATGCTTTTATAAGCTCATTATTGATTTTAAGTTGAATTTTCTTACATTTTTGGTTAAAATAGATTATAATTGAATGTTTGCCACGGGAAACGTGAAGCGAAAGCCATCGATTGAGAAGAAAAGTCTATTTATAGTCGCTCATGCCTTCGAAAGCCTTATTACTCGCTTAAAATGGTTTTATAATCGCATTATTGATTTTAAGTTGAATTTTCTTATATTTTTGGTTAAAACAGATTATATTTGAATGTTTGCCTCGAGAAACATGAAGCAAAAGCCATCGATCGATAAGAAAAGTCCATTTATAGTCACTCATGCCTTCGAAAGCCTTATTACTCGTTTTAAATGCTTTTATAATCTCATTATTGATTTTAAGTTGAATTTTCTTACATTTTTTGTTAAAACAGATTATAATTGAATGTTTGCCTCGGGAAACGTGAAGCAAAAGCCATCGATTGAGAAGAAAAGTCCATTTATAGTCGCTCATGCCTTCGAAAGCGTTATTACACGTTTAAAATGGTTTTATAATCTAATTATTGATTTTATGTTGAATTTTCTTACATTTTTGGTTAAAATAGATTGTAATTAAATGTTTGCCATAGAAAACATGAAGCGAAAGCCATCAATTGGTAAGAAAAGTCCATTTATAGTCACTCATGCCTTCGAAAGCCTTATTACTCGCTTTAAACGCTTTTATAATCTCATTATTGATTTTAAGTTGAATTTTCTTATATTTTTGGTTGAAATAGATTATAATTGAATGTTTGCATAGGGAAACGTGAAGCGAAAGCCATCGATTGAGAAGAAAAGTCCATTTATAGTCACTCATGCCTTCGAAAGCCTTATTACTCGTTTTAAATGCTTTTATAATCTCATTATTGATTTTAAGTTGAATTTTCTTACATTTTTTGTTGAAACAGATTATATTTGAATGTTTGTCTCGGGAAACGTGAAGCGAAAGCCATCGATTGGGAAGAAAAGTACATTTATAGTCACTCATACCTTCGAAAGCCTTATTACTCGCTTAAAATGGTTTTATAATCGCATTATTGATTTTAAGTTGAATTTTCTTATATTTTTGGTTCAAACAGATTATATTTGAATGTTTGCCTCGAGAAACATGAAGCAAAAGCCATCGATCGATAAGAAAACTCCATTTATAGTCACTCATGCCTTCGAAAGCCTTATTACTCGCTTTAAACGCTTTTATAAGCTCATTATTGATTTTAAGTTGAATTTTCTTACATTTTTGGTTAAAACAGATTATAATTGAATGTTTTCCTGGGGAAACGTGAAGCGAAAGCCATCGATTGAGAAGAAAAGACCATTTATAGTCGCTCATGCCTTCGAAAGCCTTATTACCCGTTTAAAATGGTTTTATAATCTAATTATTGATTTTATGTTGAATTTTCTTACATTTTTGGTTCAATTAGATTGTAATTAAATGTTTGCCCTAGAAAACATGAAGCGAAATCCATCGATTGGTAAGAAAAGTCCATTTATAGTCACTCATGCCTTCGAAAGCCTTATTACTCGCTTTAAACGATTTTATAATCTCATTATTGATTTTAAGTTGAATTTTCTTACATTTTTGGTTGAAACATATTATAATTGAATGTTTGCATAGGGAAACGTGAAGCGAAAGCCATCGATTGAGAAGAAAAGTTCATTTATAGTCACTCATGCCTTCGAAAGCCTTATTACTCGCTTTAAATGCTTTTATAATCTCATTGTTGATTTTAAGTTGAATTTTCTTACATTTTTTGTTGAAACAGATTATATTTGAATGTTTGTCTCGGGAAACGTGAAGCGAAAGCCATCGATTGGGAAGAAAAGTACATTTATAGTCACTCATACCTTCGAAAGCCTTATTACTCGCTTAAAATGGTTTTATAATCGCATTATTGATTTTAAGTTGAATTTTCTTATATTTTTGGTTAAAACAGATTATATTTGAATGTTTGCCTCAAGAAACATGAAGCAAAAGCCATCGATCGATAAGAAAACTCCATTTATAGTCACTCATGCCTTCGAAAGCCTTATTACTCGCTTTAAACACTTTTATATTCTCATTATTGATTTTAAGTTGAATTTTCTTATATTTTTGGTTGAAATAGATTATAATTGAATGTTTGCATAGGGAAACGTGAAGCGAAAGCCATCGATTGAGAAGAAAAGTCCATTTATAGTCACTCATGCCTTCGAAAGCCTTATTACTCGCTTTAAATGCTTTTATAAGCTCATTATTGATTTTAAGTTGAATTTTCTTACATTTTTGGTTAAAATAGATTATAATTGAATGTTTGCCACGGGAAACGTGAAGCGAAAGCCATCGATTGAGAAGAAAAGTCCATTTATAGTCGCTCATGCCTTCGAAAGCCTTATTACTCGCTTAAAATGGTTTTATAATCGCATTATTGATTTTAAGTTGAATTTTCTTATATTTTTGGTTAAAACAGATTATATTTGAATGTTTGCCTCGAGAAACATGAAGCAAAAGCCATCGATCGATAAGAAAACTCCATTTATAGTCACTCATGCCTTCGAAAGCCTTATTACTCGCTTTAAATGCTTTTATAATCTCATTATTGATTTTAAGTTGAATTTTCTTAAATTTTTGGTTAAAACAGATTATATTAAAATGTTTGCCACGGGAAACGTGAAGCGAAAGCCATCGATTGAGAAGAAAAGTCCATTTATAGTCACTCATGCCTTCGAAAGCCTTATTACTCGCTTAAAATGGTTTTATAATCGCATTATTGATTTTAAGTTGAATTTTCTTATATTTTTGGTTAAAACAGATTATATTTGAATGTTTGCCTCGAGAAACATGAAGCAAAAGCCATCGATCGATAAGAAAAGTCCATTTATAGTCACTCATGCCTTCGAAAGCCTTATTACTCGTTTTAAATGCTTTTATAATCTCATTATTGATTTTAAGTTGAATTTTCTTACATTTTTGGTTAAAACAGATTATAATTGAATGTTTGCCTCGGGAAACGTGAAGCGAAAGCCATCGATTGAGAAGAAAAGTCCATTTATAGTCGCTCATGCCTTCGAAAGCCTTATTACCCGTTTAAAATGGTTTTATAATCTAATTATTGATTTTATGTTGAATTTTCTTACATTTTTGGTTAAAATAGATTGTAATTAAATGTTTGCCATAGAAAACATGAAGCGAAAGCCATCGATTGGTAAGAAAAGTCCATTTATAGTCACTCATGCCTTCGAAAGCCTTATTACTCGCTTTAAACGCTTTTATAATCTCATTATTGATTTTAAGTTGAATTTTCTTATATTTTTGGTTGAAATAGATTATAATTGAATGTTTGCATAGGGAAACGTGAAGCGAAAGCCATCGATTGAGAAGAAAAGTCCATTTATAGTCACTCATGCCTTCGAAAGCCTTATTACTCGCTTTAAATGCTTTTATAAGCTCATTATTGATTTTAAGTTGAATTTTCTTACATTTTTGGTTAAAATAGATTATAATTGAATGTTTGCCTTGGGAAACGTGAAGCGAAAGCCATCGATTGAGAAGAAAAGTCCATTTATAGTTACTCATGCCTTCGAAAGCCTTATTACTCGCTTTAAATGCTTTTATAAGCTCATTATTGATTTTAAGTTGAATTTTCTTACATTTTTGGTTAAAACAGATTATAATTGAATGTTTGCCTGGGGAAACGTGAAGCGAAAGCCATCGATTGGGAAGAAAAGTACATTTATAGTCACTCATGCCTTCGAAAGCCTTATTACTCGCTTTAAATGCTTTTATAAGCTCATTATTGATTTTAAGTTGAATTTTCTTACATTTTTGGTTAAAACAGATTATATTTGAATGTTTGCCTGGGGAAACGTGAAGCGAAAGCCATCGATTGGGAAGAAAAGTACATTTATAGTCACTCATACCTTCGAAAGCCTTATTACTCGCTTAAAATGGTTTTATAATCTCATTATTGATTTTAAGTTGAATTTTCTTATATTTTTGGTTAAAACAGATTATATTTGAATGTTTGCCTCGAGAAACATGAAGCAAAAGCCATCGATCGATAAGAAAACTCCATTTATAGTCACTCATGCCTTCGAAAGCCTTATTACTCGCTTAAAATGGTTTTATAATCGCATTATTGATTTTAAGTTGAATTTTCTTATATTTTTGGTTAAAACAGATTATATTTGAATGTTTGCCTCGAGAAACATGAAGCGAAAGCCATCGATCGATAAGAAAACTCCATTTATAGTCACTCATGCCTTCGAAAGCCTTATTACTCGCTTTAAACGCTTTTATATTCTCATTATTGATTTTAAGTTGAATTTTCTTATATTTTTGGTTGAAATAGATTATAATTGAATGTTTGCATAGGGAAACGTGAAGCGAAAGCCATCGATTGAGAAGAAAAGTCCATTTATAGTCACTCATGCCTTCGAAAGCCTTATTACTCGCTTTAAATGCTTTTATAAGCTCATTATTGATTTTAAGTTGAATTTTCTTACATTTTTGGTTAAAATAGATTATAATTGAATGTTTGCCACGGGAAACGTGAAGCGAAAGCCATCGATTGAGAAGAAAAGTCTATTTATAGTCGCTCATGCCTTCGAAAGCCTTATTACTCGCTTAAAATGGTTTTATAATCGCATTATTGATTTTAAGTTGAATTTTCTTATATTTTTGGTTAAAACAGATTATATTTGAATGTTTGCCTCGAGAAACATGAAGCAAAAGCCATCGATCGATAAGAAAAGTCCATTTATAGTCACTCATGCCTTCGAAAGCCTTATTACTCGTTTTAAATGCTTTTATAATCTCATTATTGATTTTAAGTTGAATTTTCTTACATTTTTTGTTAAAACAGATTATAATTGAATGTTTGCCTCGGGAAACGTGAAGCAAAAGCCATCGATTGAGAAGAAAAGTCCATTTATAGTCGCTCATGCCTTCGAAAGCGTTATTACACGTTTAAAATGGTTTTATAATCTAATTATTGATTTTATGTTGAATTTTCTTACATTTTTGGTTAAAATAGATTGTAATTAAATGTTTGCCATAGAAAACATGAAGCGAAAGCCATCAATTGGTAAGAAAAGTCCATTTATAGTCACTCATGCCTTCGAAAGCCTTATTACTCGCTTTAAACGCTTTTATAATCTCATTATTGATTTTAAGTTGAATTTTCTTATATTTTTGGTTGAAATAGATTATAATTGAATGTTTGCATAGGGAAACGTGAAGCGAAAGCCATCGATTGAGAAGAAAAGTCCATTTATAGTCACTCATGCCTTCGAAAGCCTTATTACTCGTTTTAAATGCTTTTATAATCTCATTATTGATTTTAAGTTGAATTTTCTTACATTTTTTGTTAAAACAGATTATAATTGAATGTTTGCCTCGGGAAACGTGAAGCGAAAGCCATCGATTGAGAAGAAAAGTCCATTTATAGTCGCTCATGCCTTCGAAAGCCTTATTACCCGTTTAAAATGGTTTTATAATCTAATTATTGATTTTATGTTGAATTTTATTACATTTTTGGTTAAAATAGATTGTAATTAAATGTTTGCCATAGAAAACATGAAGCGAAAGCCATCGATTGGTAAGAAAAGTCCATTTATAGTCACTCATGCCTTCGAAAGCCTTATTACTCGCTTTAAACGCTTTTATAATCTCATTATTGATTTTAAGTTGAATTTTCTTATATTTTTGGTTGAAATAGATTATAATTGAATGTTTGCATAGGGAAACGTGAAGCGAAAGCCATCGATTGAGAAGAAAAGTCCATTTATAGTCACTCATGCCTTCGAAAGCCTTATTACTCGCTTTAAATGCTTTTATAAGCTCATTATTGATTTTAAGTTGAATTTTCTTACATTTTTGGTTAAAACAGATTATAATTGAATGTTTGCCTTGGGAAACGTGAAGCGAAAGCCATCGATTGAGAAGAAAAGTCCATTTATAGTTACTCATGCCTTCGAAAGCCTTATTACTCGCTTTAAATGCTTTTATAAGCTCATTATTTATTTTAAGTTGAATTTTCTTATATTTTTGGTTAAAACAGATTATAATTGAATGTTTGCCTGGGGAAACGTGAAGCGAAAGCCATCGATTGGGAAGAAAAGTACATTTATAGTCACTCATGCCTTCGAAAGCCTTATTACTCGCTTTAAATGCTTTTAGAAGCTCATTATTGATTTTAAGTTGAATTTTCTTACATTTTTGGTTAAAACAGATTATATTTGAATGTTTGCCTGGGGAAACGTGAAGCGAAAGCCATCGATTGGGAAGAAAAGTACATTTATAGTCACTCATACCTTCGAAAGCCTTATTACTCGCTTAAAATGGTTTTATAATCTCATTATTGATTTTAAGTTGAATTTTCTTATATTTTTGGTTAAAACAGATTATATTTGAATGTTTGCCTCGAGAAACATGAAGCAAAAGCCATCGATCCATAAGAAAACTCCATTTATAGTCACTCATGCCTTCGAAAGCCTTATTACTCGCTTAAAATGGTTTTATAATCGCATTATTGATTTTAAGTTGAATTTTCTTATATTTTTGGTTAAAACAGATTATATTTGAATGTTTGCCTCGAGAAACATGAAGCGAAAGCCATCGATCGATAAGAAAACTCCATTTATAGTCACTCATGCCTTCGAAAGCCTTATTACTCGCTTTAAACGCTTTTATATTCTCATTATTGATTTTAAGTTGAATTTTCTTATATTTTTGGTTGAAATAGATTATAATTGAATGTTTGCATAGGGAAACGTGAAGCGAAAGCCATCGATTGAGAAGAAAAGTCCATTTATAGTCACTCATGCCTTCGAAAGCCTTATTACTCGCTTTAAATGCTTTTATAAGCTCATTATTGATTTTAAGTTGAATTTTCTTACATTTTTGGTTAAAATAGATTATAATTGAATGTTTGCCACGGGAAACGTGAAGCGAAAGCCATCGATTGAGAAGAAAAGTCTATTTATAGTCGCTCATGCCTTCGAAAGCCTTATTACTCGCTTAAAATGGTTTTATAATCGCATTATTGATTTTAAGTTGAATTTTCTTATATTTTTGGTTAAAACAGATTATATTTGAATGTTTGCCTCGAGAAACATGAAGCAAAAGCCATCGATCGATAAGAAAAGTCCATTTATAGTCACTCATGCCTTCGAAAGCCTTATTACTCGTTTTAAATGCTTTTATAATCTCATTATTGATTTTAAGTTGAATTTTCTTACATTTTTTGTTAAAACAGATTATAATTGAATGTTTGCCTCGGGAAACGTGAAGCAAAAGCCATCGATTGAGAAGAAAAGTCCATTTATAGTCGCTCATGCCTTCGAAAGCGTTATTACACGTTTAAAATGGTTTTATAATCTAATTATTGATTTTATGTTGAATTTTCTTACATTTTTGGTTAAAATAGATTGTAATTAAATGTTTGCCATAGAAAACATGAAGCGAAAGCCATCAATTGGTAAGAAAAGTCCATTTATAGTCACTCATGCCTTCGAAAGCCTTATTACTCGCTTTAAACGCTTTTATAATCTCATTATTGATTTTAAGTTGAATTTTCTTATATTTTTGGTTGAAATAGATTATAATTGAATGTTTGCATAGGGAAACGTGAAGCGAAAGCCATCGATTGAGAAGAAAAGTCCATTTATAGTCACTCATGCCTTCGAAAGCCTTATTACTCGTTTTAAATGCTTTTATAATCTCATTATTGATTTTAAGTTGAATTTTCTTACATTTTTTGTTAAAACAGATTATAATTGAATGTTTGCCTCGGGAAACGTGAAGCGAAAGCCATCGACTGAGAAGAAAAGTCCATTTATAGTCGCTCATGCCTTCGAAAGCCTTATTACCCGTTTAAAATGGTTTTATAATCTAATTATTGATTTTATGTTGAATTTTATTACATTTTTGGTTAAAATAGATTGTAATTAAATGTTTGCCATAGAAAACATGAAGCGAAAGCCATCGATTGGTAAGAAAAGTCCATTTATAGTCACTCATGCCTTCGAAAGCCTTATTACTCGCTTTAAACGCTTTTATAATCTCATTATTGATTTTAAGTTGAATTTTCTTATATTTTTGGTTGAAATAGATTATAATTGAATGTTTGCATAGGGAAACGTGAAGCGAAAGCCATCGATTGAGAAGAAAAGTCCATTTATAGTTACTCATGCCTTCGAAAGCCTTATTACTCGCTTTAAATGCTTTTATAAGCTCATTATTTATTTTAAGTTGAATTTTCTTATATTTTTGGTTAAAACAGATTATAATTGAATGTTTGCCTGGGGAAACGTGAAGCGAAAGCCATCGATTGGGAAGAAAAGTACATTTATAGTCACTCATGCCTTCGAAAGCCTTATTACTCGCTTTAAATGCTTTTATAATCTCATTATTGATTTTAAGTTGAATTTTCTTACATTTTTGGTTAAAACAGATTATATTTGAATGTTTGCCTGGGGAAACGTGAAGCGAAAGCCATCGATTGGGAAGAAAAGTACATTTATAGTCACTCATACCTTCGAAAGCCTTATTACTCGCTTAAAATGGTTTTATAATCGCATTATTGATTTTAAGTTGAATTTTCTTATATTTTTGGTTAAAACAGATTATATTTGAATGTTTGCCTCGAGAAACATGAAGCAAAAGCCATCGATCGATAAGAAAAGTCCAGTTATAGTCACTCATGCCTTCGAAAGCCTTATTACTCGTTTTAAATGCTTTTATAATCTCATTATTGATTTTAAGTTGAATTTTCTTACATTTTTTGTTAAAACAGATTATAATTGAATGGTTGCCTCGGGAAACGTGAAGCGAAAGCCATCGATTTGAGAAGAAAAGTCCATTTATAGTCGCTCATGCCTTCGAAAGCCTTATTACCCGTTTAAAATGGTTTTATAATCTAATTATTGATTTTATGTTGAATTTTCTTACATTTTTGGTTAAAATAGATTGAATTAAATGTTTGCCTTAGAAAACATGAAGCGAAAGCCATCGATTGGTAAGAAAAGTCCATTTATAGTCACTCATGCCTTCGAAAGCCTTATTACTCACTTTAAACGCTTTTATAATCTCATTATTGATTTTAAGTTGAATTTTCTTATATTTTTGGTTGAAATAGATTATAATTGAATGTTTGCATAGGGAAACGTGAAGCGAAAGCCATCGATTGAGAAGAAAAGTCCATTTATAGTCACTCATGCCTTCGAAAGCCTTATTACTCGCTTTAAATGCTTTTATAAGCTCATTATTGATTTTAAGTTGAATTTTCTTACATTTTTGGTTAAAACAGATTATATTTGAATGTTTGCCTGGGGAAACGTGAAGCGAAAGCCATCGATTGGGAAGAAAAGTACATTTATAGTCACTCATACCTTCGAAAGCCTTATTACTCGCTTAAAATGGTTTTATAATCGCATTATTGATTTTAAGTTGAATTTTCTTATATTTTTGGTTAAAACAGATTATATTTGAATGTTTGCCTCGAGAAACATGAAGCAAAAGCCATCGATCGATAAGAAAAGTCCAGTTATAGTCACTCATGCCTTCGAAAGCCTTATTACTCGCTTTAAATGCTTTTATAAGCTCATTATTTATTTTAAGTTGAATTTTCTTATATTTTTGGTTAAAACAGATTATAATTGAATGTTTGCCTGGGGAAACGTGAAGCGAAAGCCATCGATTGGGAAGAAAAGTACATTTATAGTCACTCATGCCTTCGAAAGCCTTATTACTCGCTTTAAATGCTTTTATAAGCTCATTATTGATTTTAAGTTGAATTTTCTTACATTTTTGGTTAAAACAGATTATATTTGAATGTTTTCCTGGGGAAACGTGAAGCGAAAGCCATCGATTGGGAAGAAAAGTACATTTATAGTCACTCATACCTTCGAAAGCCTTATTACTCGCTTAAAATGGTTTTATAATCGCATTATTGATTTTAAGTTGAATTTTCTTATATTTTTGGCTAAAACAGATTATATTTGAATGTTTGCCTCGAGAAACATGAAGCAAAAGCCATCGATCGATAAGAAAACTCCATTTATAGTCACTCATGCCTACGAAAGCCTTATTACTCGCTTAAAATGGTTTTATAATCGCATTATTGATTTTAAGTTGAATTTTCTTATATTTTTGGTTAAAATAGATTATATTTGAATGTTTGCCTCGAGAAACATGAAGCAAAAGCCATCGATCGATAAGAAAACTCCATTTATAGTCACTCATGCCTTCGAAAGCCTTATTACTCGCTTTAAACGCTTTTATATTCTCATTATTGATTTTAAGTTGAATTTTCTTATATTTTTGGTTGAAATAGATTATAATTGAATGTTTGCATAGGGAAACCTGAAGCGAAAGCCATCGATTGAGAAGAAAAGTCCATTTATAGTCACTCATGCCTTCGAAAGCCTTATTACTCGCTTTAAATGCTTTTATAAGCTCATTATTGATTTTAAGTTGAATTTTCTTACATTTTTGGTTAAAAGAGATTATAATTGAATGTTTGCCACGGGAAACGTGAAGCGAAAGCCATCGATTGAGAAGAAAAGTCCATTTATAGTCGCTCATGCCTTCGAAAGCCTTATTACTCGCTTAAAATGGTTTTATAATCGCATTATTGATTTTAAGTTGAATTTTCTTATATTTTTGGTTAAAACAGATTATATTTGAATGTTTGCCTCGAGAAACATGAAGCAAAAGCCATCGATCGATAAGAAAACTCCATTTATAGTCACTCATGCCTTCGAAAGCCTTATTACTCGCTTTAAACGCTTTTATAATCTCATTATTGATTTTAAGTTGAATTTTCTTATATTTTTGGTTGAAATAGATTATAATTGAATGTTTGCATAGGGAAACGTGAAGCGAAAGCCATCGATTGAGAAGAAAAGTCCATTTATAGTCACTCATGCCTTCGAAAGCCTTATTACTCGTTTTAAATGCTTTTATAATCTCATTATTGATTTTAAGTTGAATTTTCTTACATTTTTTGTTAAAACAGATTATAATTGAATGTTTGCCTTGGGAAACGTGAAGCGAAAGCCATCGATTGAGAAGAAAAGTCCATTTATATTCACTCATGCCTTCGAAAGCCTTATTACTCGCTTTAAATGCTTTTATAAGCTCATTATTGATTTTAAGTTGAATTTTCTTACATTTTTTGTTAAAACAGATTATATTTGAATGTTTGCCTGGGGAAACGTGAAGCGAAAGCCATCGATTGAGAAGAAAAGTCCATTTATAGTCGCTCATGCCTTCGAAAGCCTTATTACTCGCTTAAAATGGTTTTATAATCGCATTATTGATTTTAAGTTGAATTTTCTTATATTTTTGGTTAAAACAGATTATATTTGAATGTTTGCCTCGAGAAACATGAAGCAAAAGCCATCGATCGATAAGAAAACTCCATTTATAGTCACTCATGCCTTCGAAAGCCTTATTACTCGCTTTAAACGCTTTTATAATCTCATTATTGATTTTAAGTTGAATTTTCTTATATTTTTGGTTGAAATAGATTATAATTGAATGTTTGCATAGGGAAACGTGAAGCGAAAGCCATCGATTGAGAAGAAAAGTCCATTTATAGTCACTCATGCCTTCGAAAGCCTTATTACTCGTTTTAAATGCTTTTATAATCTCATTATTGATTTTAAGTTGAATTTTCTTACATTTTTTGTTAAAACAGATTATAATTGAATGTTTGCCTCGGGAAACGTGAAGCGAAAGCCATCGATTGAGAAGAAAAGTCCATTTATAGTCGCTCATGCCTTCGAAAGCCTTATTACCCGTTTAAAATGGTTTTATAATCTAATTATTGATTTTATGTTGAATTTTATTACATTTTTGGTTAAAATAGATTGTAATTAAATGTTTGCCATAGAAAACATGAAGCGAAAGCCATCGATTGGTAAGAAAAGTCCATTTATAGTCACTCATGCCTTCGAAAGCCTTATTACTCGCTTTAAACGCTTTTATAATCTCATTATTGATTTTAAGTTGAATTTTCTTATATTTTTGGTTGAAATAGATTATAATTGAATGTTTGCATAGGGAAACGTGAAGCGAAAGCCATCGATTGAGAAGAAAAGTCCATTTATAGTCACTCATGCCTTCGAAAGCCTTATTACTCGCTTTAGATGCTTTTATAAGCTCATTATTGATTTTAAGTTGAATTTTCTTACATTTTTGGTTAAAACAGATTATAATTGAATGTTTGCCTTGGGAAACGTGAAGCGAAAGCCATCGATTGAGAAGAAAAGTCCATTTATAGTTACTCATGCCTTCGAAAGCCTTATTACTCGCTTTAAATGCTTTTATAAGCTCATTATTTATTTTAAGTTGAATTTTCTTATATTTTTGGTTAAAACAGATTATAATTGAATGTTTGCCTGGGGAAACGTGAAGCGAAAGCCATCGATTGGGAAGAAAAGTACATTTATAGTCACTCATGCCTTCGAAAGCCTTATTACTCGCTTTAAATGCTTTTATAAGCTCATTATTGATTTTAAGTTGAATTTTCTTACATTTTTGGTTAAAACAGATTATATTTGAATGTTTGCCTGGGGAAACGTGAAGCGAAAGCCATCGATTGGGAAGAAAAGTACATTTATAGTCACTCATACCTTCGAAAGCCTTATTACTCGCTTAAAATGGTTTTATAATCGCATTATTGATTTTAAGTTGAATTTTCTTATATTTTTGGTTAAAACAGATTATATTTGAATGTTTGCCTCGAGAAACATGAAGCAAAAGCCATCGATCGATAAGAAAAGTCCAGTTATAGTCACTCATGCCTTCGAAAGCCTTATTACTCGTTTTAAATGCTTTTATAATCTCATTATTGATTTTAAGTTGAATTTTCTTACATTTTTTGTTAAAACAGATTATAATTGAATGTTTGCCTCGGGAAACGTGAAGCGAAAGCCATCGATTTGAGAAGAAAAGTCCATTTATAGTCGCTCATGCCTTCGAAAGCCTTATTACCCGTTTAAAATGGTTTTATAATCTAATTATTGATTTTATGTTGAATTTTCTTACATTTTTGGTTAAAATAGATTGAATTAAATGTTTGCCTTAGAAAACATGAAGCGAAAGCCATCGATTGGTAAGAAAAGTCCATTTATAGTCACTCATGCCTTCGAAAGCCTTATTACTCACTTTAAACGCTTTTATAATCTCATTATTGATTTTAAGTTGAATTTTCTTATATTTTTGGTTGAAATAGATTATAATTGAATGTTTGCATAGGGAAATGTGAAGCGAAAGCCATCGATTGAGAAGAAAAGTCCATTTATAGTCACTCATGCCTTCGAAAGCCTTATTACTCGCTTTAAATGCTTTTATAAGCTCATTATTGATTTTAAGTTGAATTTTCTTACATTTTTGGTTAAAACAGATTATATTTGAATGTTTGCCTGGGGAAACGTGAAGCGAAAGCCATCGATTGGGAAGAAAAGTACATTTATAGTCACTCATACCTTCGAAAGCCTTATTACTCGCTTAAAATGGTTTTATAATCGCATTATTGATTTTAAGTTGAATTTTCTTATATTTTTGGCTAAAACAGATTATATTTGAATGTTTGCCTCGAGAAACATGAAGCAAAAGCCATCGATCGATAAGAAAACTCCATTTATAGTCACTCATGCCTTCGAAAGCCTTATTACTCGCTTAAAATGGTTTTATAATCGCATTATTGATTTTAAGTTGAATTTTCTTATATTTTTGGTTAAAATAGATTATATTTGAATGTTTGCCTCGAGAAACATGAAGCAAAAGCCATCGATCGATAAGAAAACTCCATTTATAGTCACTCATGCCTTCGAAAGCCTTATTACTCGCTTTAAACGCTTTTATATTCTCATTATTGATTTTAAGTTGAATTTTCTTATATTTTTGGTTGAAATAGATTATAATTGAATGTTTGCATAGGGAAACGTGAAGCGAAAGCCATCGATTGAGAAGAAAAGTCCATTTATAGTCACTCATGCCTTCGAAAGCCTTATTACTCGCTTTAAATGCTTTTATAAGCTCATTATTGATTTTAAGTTGAATTTTTTTACATTTTTGGTTAAAATAGATTATAATTGAATGTTTGCCACGGGAAACGTGAAGCGAAAGCCATCGATTGAGAAGAAAAGTCCATTTATAGTCGCTCATGCCTTCGAAAGCCTTATTACTCGCTTAAAATGGTTTTATAATCGCATTATTGATTTTAAGTTGAATTTTCTTATATTTTTGGTTAAAACAGATTGTATTTGAATGGTTGCCTCGAGAAACATGAAGCAAAAGCCATCGATCGATAAGAAAAGTCCATTTATAGTCACTCATGCCTTCGAAAGCCTTATTACTCGTTTTAAATGCTTTTATAATCTCATTATTGATTTTAAGTTGAATTTTCTTACATTTTTGGTTAAAAGAGATTATAATTGAATGTTTGCCACGGGAAACGTGAAGCGAAAGCCATCGATTGAGAAGAAAAGTCCATTTATAGTCGCTCATGCCTTCGAAAGCCTTATTACTCGCTTAAAATGGTTTTATAATCGCATTATTGATTTTAAGTTGAATTTTCTTATATTTTTGGTTAAAACAGATTATATTTGAATGTTTGCCTCGAGAAACATGAAGCAAAAGCCATCGATCGATAAGAAAACTCCATTTATAGTCACTCATGCCTTCGAAAGCCTTATTACTCGCTTTAAACGCTTTTATAATCTCATTATTGATTTTAAGTTGAATTTTCTTATATTTTTGGTTGAAATAGATTATAATTGAATGTTTGCATAGGGAAACGTGAAGCGAAAGCCATCGATTGAGAAGAAAAGTCCATTTATAGTCACTCATGCCTTCGAAAGCCTTATTACTCGTTTTAAATGCTTTTATAATCTCATTATTGATTTTAAGTTGAATTTTCTTACATTTTTTGTTAAAACAGATTATAATTGAATGTTTGCCTTGGGAAACGTGAAGCGAAAGCCATCGATTGAGAAGAAAAGTCCATTTATATTCACTCATGCCTTCGAAAGCCTTATTACTCGCTTTAAATGCTTTTATAAGCTCATTATTGATTTTAAGTTGAATTTTCTTACATTTTTTGTTAAAACAGATTATATTTGAATGTTTGCCTGGGGAAACGTGAAGCGAAAGCCATCGATTGAGAAGAAAAGTCCATTTATAGTCGCTCATGCCTTCGAAAGCCTTATTACTCGCTTAAAATGGTTTTATAATCGCATTATTGATTTTAAGTTGAATTTTCTTATATTTTTGGTTAAAACAGATTATATTTGAATGTTTGCCTCGAGAAACATGAAGCAAAAGCCATCGATCGATAAGAAAACTCCATTTATAGTCACTCATGCCTTCGAAAGCCTTATTACTCGCTTTAAACGCTTTTATAATCTCATTATTGATTTTAAGTTGAATTTTCTTATATTTTTGGTTGAAATAGATTATAATTGAATGTTTGCATAGGGAAACGTGAAGCGAAAGCCATCGATTGAGAAGAAAAGTCCATTTATAGTCACTCATGCCTTCGAAAGCCTTATTACTCGTTTTAAATGCTTTTATAATCTCATTATTGATTTTAAGTTGAATTTTCTTACATTTTTTGTTAAAACAGATTATAATTGAATGTTTGCCTCGGGAAACGTGAAGCGAAAGCCATCGATTGAGAAGAAAAGTCCATTTATAGTCGCTCATGCCTTCGAAAGCCTTATTACCCGTTTAAAATGGTTTTATAATCTAATTATTGATTTTATGTTGAATTTTATTACATTTTTGGTTAAAATAGATTGTAATTAAATGTTTGCCATAGAAAACATGAAGCGAAAGCCATCGATTGGTAAGAAAAGTCCATTTATAGTCACTCATGCCTTCGAAAGCCTTATTACTCGCTTTAAACGCTTTTATAATCTCATTATTGATTTTAAGTTGAATTTTCTTATATTTTTGGTTGAAATAGATTATAATTGAATGTTTGCATAGGGAAACGTGAAGCGAAAGCCATCGATTGAGAAGAAAAGTCCATTTATAGTCACTCATGCCTTCGAAAGCCTTATTACTCGCTTTAGATGCTTTTATAAGCTCATTATTGATTTTAAGTTGAATTTTCTTACATTTTTGGTTAAAACAGATTATAATTGAATGTTTGCCTTGGGAAACGTGAAGCGAAAGCCATCGATTGAGAAGAAAAGTCCATTTATAGTTACTCATGCCTTCGAAAGCCTTATTACTCGCTTTAAATGCTTTTATAAGCTCATTATTTATTTTAAGTTGAATTTTCTTATATTTTTGGTTAAAACAGATTATAATTGAATGTTTGCCTGGGGAAACGTGAAGCGAAAGCCATCGATTGGGAAGAAAAGTACATTTATAGTCACTCATGCCTTCGAAAGCCTTATTACTCGCTTTAAATGCTTTTATAAGCTCATTATTGATTTTAAGTTGAATTTTCTTACATTTTTGGTTAAAACAGATTATATTTGAATGTTTGCCTGGGGAAACGTGAAGCGAAAGCCATCGATTGGGAAGAAAAGTACATTTATAGTCACTCATACCTTCGAAAGCCTTATTACTCGCTTAAAATGGTTTTATAATCGCATTATTGATTTTAAGTTGAATTTTCTTATATTTTTGGTTAAAACAGATTATATTTGAATGTTTGCCTCGAGAAACATGAAGCAAAAGCCATCGATCGATAAGAAAAGTCCAGTTATAGTCACTCATGCCTTCGAAAGCCTTATTACTCGTTTTAAATGCTTTTATAATCTCATTATTGATTTTAAGTTGAATTTTCTTACATTTTTTGTTAAAACAGATTATAATTGAATGTTTGCCTCGGGAAACGTGAAGCGAAAGCCATCGATTTGAGAAGAAAAGTCCATTTATAGTCGCTCATGCCTTCGAAAGCCTTATTACCCGTTTAAAATGGTTTTATAATCTAATTATTGATTTTATGTTGAATTTTCTTACATTTTTGGTTAAAATAGATTGAATTAAATGTTTGCCTTAGAAAACATGAAGCGAAAGCCATCGATTGGTAAGAAAAGTCCATTTATAGTCACTCATGCCTTCGAAAGCCTTATTACTCACTTTAAACGCTTTTATAATCTCATTATTGATTTTAAGTTGAATTTTCTTATATTTTTGGTTGAAATAGATTATAATTGAATGTTTGCATAGGGAAATGTGAAGCGAAAGCCATCGATTGAGAAGAAAAGTCCATTTATAGTCACTCATGCCTTCGAAAGCCTTATTACTCGCTTTAAATGCTTTTATAAGCTCATTATTGATTTTAAGTTGAATTTTCTTACATTTTTGGTTAAAACAGATTATATTTGAATGTTTGCCTGGGGAAACGTGAAGCGAAAGCCATCGATTGGGAAGAAAAGTACATTTATAGTCACTCATACCTTCGAAAGCCTTATTACTCGCTTAAAATGGTTTTATAATCGCATTATTGATTTTAAGTTGAATTTTCTTATATTTTTGGCTAAAACAGATTATATTTGAATGTTTGCCTCGAGAAACATGAAGCAAAAGCCATCGATCGATAAGAAAACTCCATTTATAGTCACTCATGCCTTCGAAAGCCTTATTACTCGCTTAAAATGGTTTTATAATCGCATTATTGATTTTAAGTTGAATTTTCTTATATTTTTGGTTAAAATAGATTATATTTGAATGTTTGCCTCGAGAAACATGAAGCAAAAGCCATCGATCGATAAGAAAACTCCATTTATAGTCACTCATGCCTTCGAAAGCCTTATTACTCGCTTTAAACGCTTTTATATTCTCATTATTGATTTTAAGTTGAATTTTCTTATATTTTTGGTTGAAATAGATTATAATTGAATGTTTGCATAGGGAAACGTGAAGCGAAAGCCATCGATTGAGAAGAAAAGTCCATTTATAGTCACTCATGCCTTCGAAAGCCTTATTACTCGCTTTAAATGCTTTTATAAGCTCATTATTGATTTTAAGTTGAATTTTTTTACATTTTTGGTTAAAATAGATTATAATTGAATGTTTGCCACGGGAAACGTGAAGCGAAAGCCATCGATTGAGAAGAAAAGTCCATTTATAGTCGCTCATGCCTTCGAAAGCCTTATTACTCGCTTAAAATGGTTTTATAATCGCATTATTGATTTTAAGTTGAATTTTCTTATATTTTTGGTTAAAACAGATTGTATTTGAATGGTTGCCTCGAGAAACATGAAGCAAAAGCCATCGATCGATAAGAAAAGTCCATTTATAGTCACTCATGCCTTCGAAAGCCTTATTACTCGTTTTAAATGCTTTTATAATCTCATTATTGATTTTAAGTTGAATTTTCTTACATTTTTGGTTAAAACAGATTATAATTGAATGTTTGCCTCGGGAAACGTGAAGCGAAAGCCATCGATTTGGAAGAAAAGTCCATTTATAGTCGCTCATGCCTTCGAAAGCCTTATTACCCGTTTAAAATGGTTTTATAATCTAATTATTGATTTTATGTTGAATTTTCTTACATTTTTGGTTAAAATAGATTGTAATTAAATGTTTGCCATAGAAAACATGAAGCGAAAGCCATCGATTGGTAAGAAAAGTCCATTTATAGTCACTCATGCCTTCGAAAGCCTTATTACTCGCTTTAAACGCTTTTATAATCTCATTATTGATTTTAAGTTGAATTTTCTTATATTTTTGGTTGAAATAGATTATAATTGAATGTTTGCATAGGGAAACGTGAAGCGAAAGCTATCGATTGAGAAGAAAAGTCCATTTATAGTCACTCATGCCTTCGAAAGCCTTATTACTCGTTTTAAATGCTTTTATAATCTCATTATTGATTTTAAGTTGAATTTTCTTACATTTTTGGTTAAAACAGATTATAATTGAATGTTTGCCTCGGGAAACGTGAAGCGAAAGCCATCGATTGAGAAGAAAAGTCCATTTATAGTCGCTCATGCCTTCGAAAGCCTTATTACCCGTTTAAAATGGTTTTATAATCTAATTATTGATTTTATGTTGAATTTTCTTACATTTTTGGTTAAAATAGATTGTAATTAAATGTTTGCCATAGAAAACATGAAGCGAAAGCCATCGATTGGTAAGAAAAGTCCATTTATAGTCACTCATGCCTTCGAAAGCCTTATTACTCGCTTTAAACGCTTTTATAATCTCATTATTGATTTTAAGTTGAATTTTCTTATATTTTTGGTTGAAATAGATTATAATTGAATGTTTGCATAGGGAAACGTGAAGCGAAAGCCATCGATTGAGAAGAAAAGTCCATTTATAGTCACTCATGCCTTCGAAAGCCTTATTACTCGCTTTAAATGCTTTTATAAGCTCATTATTGATTTTAAGTTGAATTTTCTTACATTTTTGGTTAAAACAGATTATAATTGAATGTTTGCCTTGGGAAACGTGAAGCGAAAGCCATCGATTGAGAAGAAAAGTCCATTTATAGTTACTCATGCCTTCGAAAGCCTTATTACTCGCTTTAAATGCTTTTATAAGCTCATTATTGATTTTAAGTTGAATTTTCTTACATTTTTGGTTAAAACAGATTATAATTGAATGTTTGCCTGGGGAAACGTGAAGCGAAAGCCATCGATTGGGAAGAAAAGTACATTTATAGTCACTCATACCTTCGAAAGCCTTATTACTCGCTTTAAATGCTTTTATAAGCTCATTATTGATTTTAAGTTGAATTTTCTTACATTTTTGGTTAAAACAGATTATATTTGAATGTTTGCCTGGGGAAACGTGAAGCGAAAGCCATCGATTGGGAAGAAAAGTACATTTATAGTCACTCATACCTTCGAAAGCCTTATTGCTCGCTTAAAATGGTTTTATAATCGCATTATTGATTTTAAGTTGAATTTTCTTATATTTTTGGTTAAAACAGATTATATTTGAATGTTTGCCTCGAGAAACATGAAGCAAAAGCCATCGATCGATAAGAAAAGTCCAGTTATAGTCACTCATGCCTTCGAAAGCCTTATTACTCGTTTTAAATGCTTTTATAATCTCATTATTGATTTTAAGTTGAATTTTCTTACATTTTTGGTTAAAACAGATTATAATTGAATGTTTGCCTCGGGAAACGTGAAGGGAAAACCATCGATTTGAGAAGAAAAGTCTATTTATAGTCGCTCATGCCTTCGAAAGCCTTATTACCCGTTTAAAATGGTTTTATAATCTAATTATTGATTTTATGTTGAATTTTCTTACATTTTTGGTTAAAATAGATTGAATTAAATGTTTGCCTTAGAAAACATGAAGCGAAAGCCATCGATTGGTAAGAAAAGTCCATTTATAGTCACTCATGCCTTCGAAAGCCTTATTACTCACTTTAAACGCTTTTATAATCTCATTATTGATTTTAAGTTGAATTTTCTTATATTTTTGGTTGAAATAGATTATAATTCAATGTTTGCATAGGGAAACGTGAAGCGAAAGCCATCGATTGAGAAGAAAAGTCCATTTATAGTCACTCATGCCTTCGAAAGCCTTATTACTCGCTTTAAATGCTTTTATAAGCTCATTATTGATTTTAAGTTGAATTTTCTTACATTTTTGGTTAAAATAGATTATAATTGAATGTTTGCCACGGGAAACGTGAAGCAAAAGCCATCGATCGATAAGAAAACTCCATTTATAGTCACTCATGCCTACGAAAGCCTTATTACTCGCTTAAAATGGTTTTATAATCGCATTATTGATTTTAAGTTGAATTTTCTTATATTTTTGGTTAAAATAGATTATATTTGAATGTTTGCCTCGAGAAACATGAAGCAAAAGCCATCGATCGATAAGAAAACTCCATTTATAGTCACTCATGCCTTCGAAAGCCTTATTACTCGCTTTAAACGCTTTTATATTCTCATTATTGATTTTAAGTTGAATTTTCTTATATTTTTGGTTGAAATAGATTATAATTGAATGTTTGCATAGGGAAACCTGAAGCGAAAGCCATCGATTGAGAAGAAAAGTCCATTTATAGTCACTCATGCCTTCGAAAGCCTTATTACTCGCTTTAAATGCTTTTATAAGCTCATTATTGATTTTAAGTTGAATTTTCTTACATTTTTGGTTAAAATAGATTATAATTGAATGTTTGCCACGGGAAACGTGAAGCGAAAGCCATCGATTGAGAAGAAAAGTCCATTTATAGTCGCTCATGCCTTCGAAAGCCTTATTACTCGCTTAAAATGGTTTTATAATCGCATTATTGATTTTAAGTTGAATTTTCTTATATTTTTGGTTAAAACAGATTATATTTGAATGTTTGCCTCGAGAAACATGAAGCAAAAGCCATCGATCGATAAGAAAACTCCATTTATAGTCACTCATGCCTTCGAAAGCCTTATTACTCGCTTTAAACGCTTTTATAATCTCATTATTGATTTTAAGTTGAATTTTCTTATATTTTTGGTTGAAATAGATTATAATTGAATGTTTGCATAGGGAAACGTGAAGCGAAAGCCATCGATTGAGAAGAAAAGTCCATTTATAGTCACTCATGCCTTCGAAAGCCTTATTACTCGTTTTAAATGCTTTTATAATCTCATTATTGATTTTAAGTTGAATTTTCTTACATTTTTTGTTAAAACAGATTATAATTGAATGTTTGCCTCGGGAAACGTGAAGCGAAAGCCATCGATTGAGAAGAAAAGTCCATTTATAGTCGCTCATGCCTTCGAAAGCCTTATTACCCGTTTAAAATGGTTTTATAATCTAATTATTGATTTTATGTTGAATTTTATTACATTTTTGGTTAAAATAGATTGTAATTAAATGTTTGCCATAGAAAACATGAAGCGAAAGCCATCGATTGGTAAGAAAAGTCCATTTATAGTCACTCATGCCTTCGAAAGCCTTATTACTCGCTTTAAACGCTTTTATAATCTCATTATTGATTTTAAGTTGAATTTTCTTATATTTTTGGTTGAAATAGATTATAATTGAATGTTTGCATAGGGAAACGTGAAGCGAAAGCCATCGATTGAGAAGAAAAGTCCATTTATAGTCACTCATGCCTTCGAAAGCCTTATTACTCGCTTTAGATGCTTTTATAAGCTCATTATTGATTTTAAGTTGAATTTTCTTACATTTTTGGTTAAAACAGATTATAATTGAATGTTTGCCTTGGGAAACGTGAAGCGAAAGCCATCGATTGAGAAGAAAAGTCCATTTATAGTTACTCATGCCTTCGAAAGCCTTATTACTCGCTTTAAATGCTTTTATAAGCTCATTATTTATTTTAAGTTGAATTTTCTTATATTTTTGGTTAAAACAGATTATAATTGAATGTTTGCCTGGGGAAACGTGAAGCGAAAGCCATCGATTGGGAAGAAAAGTACATTTATAGTCACTCATGCCTTCGAAAGCCTTATTACTCGCTTTAAATGCTTTTATAAGCTCATTATTGATTTTAAGTTGAATTTTCTTACATTTTTGGTTAAAACAGATTATATTTGAATGTTTGCCTGGGGAAACGTGAAGCGAAAGCCATCGATTGGGAAGAAAAGTACATTTATAGTCACTCATACCTTCGAAAGCCTTATTACTCGCTTAAAATGGTTTTATAATCGCATTATTGATTTTAAGTTGAATTTTCTTATATTTTTGGTTAAAACAGATTATATTTGAATGTTTGCCTCGAGAAACATGAAGCAAAAGCCATCGATCGATAAGAAAAGTCCAGTTATAGTCACTCATGCCTTCGAAAGCCTTATTACTCGTTTTAAATGCTTTTATAATCTCATTATTGATTTTAAGTTGAATTTTCTTACATTTTTTGTTAAAACAGATTATAATTGAATGTTTGCCTCGGGAAACGTGAAGCGAAAGCCATCGATTTGAGAAGAAAAGTCCATTTATAGTCGCTCATGCCTTCGAAAGCCTTATTACCCGTTTAAAATGGTTTTATAATCTAATTATTGATTTTATGTTGAATTTTCTTACATTTTTGGTTAAAATAGATTGAATTAAATGTTTGCCTTAGAAAACATGAAGCGAAAGCCATCGATTGGTAAGAAAAGTCCATTTATAGTCACTCATGCCTTCGAAAGCCTTATTACTCACTTTAAACGCTTTTATAATCTCATTATTGATTTTAAGTTGAATTTTCTTATATTTTTGGTTGAAATAGATTATAATTGAATGTTTGCATAGGGAAATGTGAAGCGAAAGCCATCGATTGAGAAGAAAAGTCCATTTATAGTCACTCATGCCTTCGAAAGCCTTATTACTCGCTTTAAATGCTTTTATAAGCTCATTATTGATTTTAAGTTGAATTTTCTTACATTTTTGGTTAAAACAGATTATATTTGAATGTTTGCCTGGGGAAACGTGAAGCGAAAGCCATCGATTGGGAAGAAAAGTACATTTATAGTCACTCATACCTTCGAAAGCCTTATTACTCGCTTAAAATGGTTTTATAATCGCATTATTGATTTTAAGTTGAATTTTCTTATATTTTTGGCTAAAACAGATTATATTTGAATGTTTGCCTCGAGAAACATGAAGCAAAAGCCATCGATCGATAAGAAAACTCCATTTATAGTCACTCATGCCTTCGAAAGCCTTATTACTCGCTTAAAATGGTTTTATAATCGCATTATTGATTTTAAGTTGAATTTTCTTATATTTTTGGTTAAAATAGATTATATTTGAATGTTTGCCTCGAGAAACATGAAGCAAAAGCCATCGATCGATAAGAAAACTCCATTTATAGTCACTCATGCCTTCGAAAGCCTTATTACTCGCTTTAAACGCTTTTATATTCTCATTATTGATTTTAAGTTGAATTTTCTTATATTTTTGGTTGAAATAGATTATAATTGAATGTTTGCATAGGGAAACGTGAAGCGAAAGCCATCGATTGAGAAGAAAAGTCCATTTATAGTCACTCATGCCTTCGAAAGCCTTATTACTCGCTTTAAATGCTTTTATAAGCTCATTATTGATTTTAAGTTGAATTTTCTTACATTTTTGGTTAAAATAGATTATAATTGAATGTTTGCCACGGGAAACGTGAAGCGAAAGCCATCGATTGAGAAGAAAAGTCCATTTATAGTCGCTCATGCCTTCGAAAGCCTTATTACTCGCTTAAAATGGTTTTATAATCGCATTATTGATTTTAAGTTGAATTTTCTTATATTTTTGGTTAAAACAGATTGTATTTGAATGGTTGCCTCGAGAAACATGAAGCAAAAGCCATCGATCGATAAGAAAAGTCCATTTATAGTCACTCATGCCTTCGAAAGCCTTATTACTCGTTTTAAATGCTTTTATAATCTCATTATTGATTTTAAGTTGAATTTTCTTACATTTTTGGTTAAAACAGATTATAATTGAATGTTTGCCTCGGGAAACGTGAAGCGAAAGCCATCGATTTGGAAGAAAAGTCCATTTATAGTCGCTCATGCCTTCGAAAGCCTTATTACCCGTTTAAAATGGTTTTATAATCTAATTATTGATTTTATGTTGAATTTTCTTACATTTTTGGTTAAAATAGATTGTAATTAAATGTTTGCCATAGAAAACATGAAGCGAAAGCCATCGATTGGTAAGAAAAGTCCATTTATAGTCACTCATGCCTTCGAAAGCCTTATTACTCGCTTTAAACGCTTTTATAATCTCATTATTGATTTTAAGTTGAATTTTCTTATATTTTTGGTTGAAATAGATTATAATTGAATGTTTGCATAGGGAAACGTGAAGCGAAAGCTATCGATTGAGAAGAAAAGTCCATTTATAGTCACTCATGCCTTCGAAAGCCTTATTACTCGTTTTAAATGCTTTTATAATCTCATTATTGATTTTAAGTTGAATTTTCTTACATTTTTGGTTAAAACAGATTATAATTGAATGTTTGCCTCGGGAAACGTGAAGCGAAAGCCATCGATTGAGAAGAAAAGTCCATTTATAGTCGCTCATGCCTTCGAAAGCCTTATTACCCGTTTAAAATGGTTTTATAATCTAATTATTGATTTTATGTTGAATTTTCTTACATTTTTGGTTAAAATAGATTGTAATTAAATGTTTGCCATAGAAAACATGAAGCGAAAGCCATCGATTGGTAAGAAAAGTCCATTTATAGTCACTCATGCCTTCGAAAGCCTTATTACTCGCTTTAAACGCTTTTATAATCTCATTATTGATTTTAAGTTGAATTTTCTTATATTTTTGGTTGAAATAGATTATAATTGAATGTTTGCATAGGGAAACGTGAAGCGAAAGCCATCGATTGAGAAGAAAAGTCCATTTATAGTCACTCATGCCTTCGAAAGCCTTATTACTCGCTTTAAATGCTTTTATAAGCTCATTATTGATTTTAAGTTGAATTTTCTTACATTTTTGGTTAAAACAGATTATAATTGAATGTTTGCCTTGGGAAACGTGAAGCGAAAGCCATCGATTGAGAAGAAAAGTCCATTTATAGTTACTCATGCCTTCGAAAGCCTTATTACTCGCTTTAAATGCTTTTATAAGCTCATTATTGATTTTAAGTTGAATTTTCTTACATTTTTGGTTAAAACAGATTATAATTGAATGTTTGCCTGGGGAAACGTGAAGCGAAAGCCATCGATTGGGAAGAAAAGTACATTTATAGTCACTCATACCTTCGAAAGCCTTATTACTCGCTTTAAATGCTTTTATAAGCTCATTATTGATTTTAAGTTGAATTTTCTTACATTTTTGGTTAAAACAGATTATATTTGAATGTTTGCCTGGGGAAACGTGAAGCGAAAGCCATCGATTGGGAAGAAAAGTACATTTATAGTCACTCATACCTTCGAAAGCCTTATTGCTCGCTTAAAATGGTTTTATAATCGCATTATTGATTTTAAGTTGAATTTTCTTATATTTTTGGTTAAAACAGATTATATTTGAATGTTTGCCTCGAGAAACATGAAGCAAAAGCCATCGATCGATAAGAAAAGTCCAGTTATAGTCACTCATGCCTTCGAAAGCCTTATTACTCGTTTTAAATGCTTTTATAATCTCATTATTGATTTTAAGTTGAATTTTCTTACATTTTTGGTTAAAACAGATTATAATTGAATGTTTGCCTCGGGAAACGTGAAGGGAAAACCATCGATTTGAGAAGAAAAGTCTATTTATAGTCGCTCATGCCTTCGAAAGCCTTATTACCCGTTTAAAATGGTTTTATAATCTAATTATTGATTTTATGTTGAATTTTCTTACATTTTTGGTTAAAATAGATTGAATTAAATGTTTGCCTTAGAAAACATGAAGCGAAAGCCATCGATTGGTAAGAAAAGTCCATTTATAGTCACTCATGCCTTCGAAAGCCTTATTACTCACTTTAAACGCTTTTATAATCTCATTATTGATTTTAAGTTGAATTTTCTTATATTTTTGGTTGAAATAGATTATAATTCAATGTTTGCATAGGGAAACGTGAAGCGAAAGCCATCGATTGAGAAGAAAAGTCCATTTATAGTCACTCATGCCTTCGAAAGCCTTATTACTCGCTTTAAATGCTTTTATAAGCTCATTATTGATTTTAAGTTGAATTTTCTTACATATTTGGTTAAAACATATTATAATTGAATGTTTGCCTCGAGAAACGTGAAGCGAAAGCCATCGATTGAGAAGAAAAGTCCATTTATAATCGCTCATGCCTTCGAAAGCCTTATTACCCGTTTAAAATGGTTTTATAATCTAATTATTGATTTTATGTTGAATTGTCTTACATTTTTCGTTAAAATAGATTGTAATTAAATGTTTGCCTTAGAAAACATGAAGCGAAAGCCATCGATTGGTAAGAAAAGTCCATTTATAGTCACTCATGCCTTCGAAAGCCTTATTACTCGCTTTAAACGCTTTTATAATCTCATTATTGAATTTAAGTTGAATTTTCTTATATTTTTTGTTGAAATAGATTATAATTGATTGTTTGCATAGGGAAACGTGAAGCGAAAGCCATCGATTGAGAAGAAAAGTCCATTTATAGTCACTCATGCCTTCGAAAGCCTTATTACTCGCTTTAAATGCTTTTATAAGCTCATTATTGATTTTAAGTTGAATTTTCTTACATTTTTGGTTAAAACAGATTATATTTGAATGTTTGCCTGGGGAAACGTGAAGCGAAAGCCATCGATTGGGAAGAAAAGTACATTTACAGTCAGTCACACCTTCGAAAGCCTTATTACTCGCTGAAAATGGTTTTATAATCGCATTATTGATTTTAAGTTGAATTTTCTTATATTTTTGGTTAAAACAGATTATATTTGAATGTTTGCCTCGAGAAATATGAAGCAAAAGCCATCGATCGATAAGAAAAGTCCAGTTATAGTCACTCATGCCTTCGAAAGCCTTATTACTCGTTTTAAATGCTTTTATAATCTCATTATTGATTTTAAGTTGAATTTTCTTACATTTTTGGTTAAAACAGATTATAATTGAATGTTTGCCTTGGGAAACGTGAAGCGAAAGCCATCGATTGAGAAGAAAAGTCCATTTATAGTCGCTCATGCCTTCGAAAGCCTTATTACCCGTTTAAAATGGTTTTATAATCTAATTATTGATTTTATGTTGAATTTTCTTACATTTTTGGTTAAAATAGATTGTAATTAAATGTTTGCCATAGAAAACATGAAGCGAAAGCCATCGATTGGTAAGAAAAGTCCATTTATAGTCACTCATGCCTTCGAAAGCCTTATTACTCGCTTTAAACGCTTTTATAATCTCATTATTGATTTCAAGTTGAATTTTCTTATATTTTTGGTTGAAATAGATTATAATTGAATGTTTGCATAGGGAAACGTGAAGCGAAAGCCATCGATTGAGAAGAAAAGTCCATTTATAGTCACTCACGCCTTCGAAAGCCTTATTACTCGCTTTAAATGCTTTTATAAGCTCATTATTGATTTTAAGTTGAATTTTCTTACATTTTTAGTTAAAACAGATTATAATTGAATGTTTGCCTTGGGAAACGTGAAGCGAAAGCCATCGATTGAGAAGAAAAGTCCATTTATAGTTACTCATGCCTTCGAAAGCCTTATTACTCGCTTTAAATGCTTTTATAAGCTCATTATTGATTTTAAGTTGAATTTTCTTACATTTTTGGTTAAAACAGATTATAATTGAATGTTTGCCTGGGGAAACGTGAAGCGAAAGCCATCGATTGGGAAGAAAAGTACATTTATAGTCACTCATGCCTTCGAAAGCCTTATTACTCGCTTTAAATGCTTTTATAAGCTCATTATTGATTTTAAGTTGAATTTTCTTACATTTTTGGTTAAAACAGATTATATTTGAATGTTTGCCTGGGGAAACGTGAAGCGAAAGCCATCGAGTGGGAAGAAAAGTACATTTATAGTCACTCATACCTTCGAAAGCCTTATTACTCGCTTAAAATGGTTTTATAATCGCATTATTGATTTTAAGTTGAATTTTCTTATATTTTTGGTTAAAACAGATTATATTTGAATGTTTGCCTCGAGAAACATGAAGCAAAAGCCATCGATCGATAAGAAAACTCCATTTATAGTCACTCATGCCTTCGAAAGCCCTATTACTCGCTTAAAATGGTTTTATAATCGCATTATTGATTTTAAGTTGAATTTTCTTATATTTTTGGTTAAAACAGATTATATTTGAATGTTTGCCTTGAGAAACATGAAGCAAAAGCCATCGATCGATAAGAAAACTCCATTTATAGTCACTCATGCCTTCGAAAGCCTTATTACTCGCTTTAAACGCTTTTATATTCTCATTATTGATTTTAAGTTGAATTTTCTTATATTTTTGGTTGAAATAGATTATAATTGAATGTTTGCATAGGGAAACGTGAAGCGAAAGCCATCGATTGAGAAGAAAAGTCCATTTATAGTCACTCATGCCTTCGAAAGCCTTATTACTCGCTTTAAATGCTTTTATAAGCTCATTATTGATTTTAAGTTGAATTTTCTTACATTTTTGGTTAAAATAGATTATAATTGAATGTTTGCCACGGGAAACGTGAAGCGAAAGCCATCGATTGAGAAGAAAAGTCTATTTATAGTCGCTCATGCCTTCGAAAGCCTTATTACTCGCTTAAAATGGTTTTATAATCGCATTATTGATTTTAAGTTGAATTTTCTTATATTTTTGGTTAAAACAGATTATATTTGAATGTTTGCCTCGAGAAACATGAAGCAAAAGCCATCGATCGATAAGAAAAGTCCATTTATAGTCACTCATGCCTTCGAAAGCCTTATTACTCGTTTTAAATGCTTTTATAATCTCATTATTGATTTTAAGTTGAATTTTCTTACATTTTTGGTTAAAACAGATTATAATTGAATGTTTGCCTCGGGAAACGTGAAGCAAAAGCCATCGATTGAGAAGAAAAGTCCATTTATAGTCGCTCATGCCTTCGAAAGCGTTATTACACGTTTAAAATGGTTTTATAATCTAATTATTGATTTTATGTTGAATTTTCTTACATTTTTGGTTAAAATAGATTGTAATTAAATGTTTGCCATAGAAAACATGAAGCGAAAGCCATCGATTGGTAAGAAAAGTCCATTTATAGTCACTCATGCCTTCGAAAGCCTTATTACTCGCTTTAAACGCTTTTATAATCTCATTATTGATTTTAAGTTGAATTTTCTTATATTTTTGGTTGAAATAGATTATAATTGAATGTTTGCATAGGGAAACGTGAAGCGAAAGCCATCGATTGAGAAGAAAAGTCCATTTATAGTCACTCATGCCTTCGAAAGCCTTATTACTCGTTTTAAATGCTTTTATAATCTCATTATTGATTTTAAGTTGAATTTTCTTACATTTTTGGTTAAAACAGATTATAATTGAATGTTTGCCTCGGGAAACGTGAAGCGAAAGCCATCGATTGAGAAGAAAAGTCCATTTATAGTCGCTCATGCCTTCGAAAGCCTTATTACCCGTTTAAAATGGTTTTATAATCTAATTATTGATTTTATGTTGAATTTTATTACATTTTTGGTTAAAATAGATTGTAATTAAATGTTTGCCATAGAAAACATGAAGCGAAAGCCATCGATTGGTAAGAAAAGTCCATTTATAGTCACTCATGCCTTCGAAAGCCTTATTACTCGCTTTAAACGCTTTTATAATCTCATTATTGATTTTAAGTTGAATTTTCTTATATTTTTGGTTGAAATAGATTATAATTGAATGTTTGCATAGGGAAACGTGAAGCGAAAGCCATCGATTGAGAAGAAAAGTCCATTTATAGTCACTCATGCCTTCGAAAGCCTTATTACTCGCTTTAAATGCTTTTATAAGCTCATTATTGATTTTAAGTTGAATTTTCTTATATTTTTGGTTAAAACAGATTATAATTGAATGTTTGCCTTGGGAAACGTGAAGCGAAAGCCATCGATTGAGAAGAAAAGTCCATTTATAGTTACTCATGCCTTCGAAAGCCTTATTACTCGCTTTAAATGCTTTTATAAGCTCATTATTTATTTTAAGTTGAATTTTCTTACATTTTTGGTTAAAACAGATTATAATTGAATGTTTGCCTGGGGAAACGTGAAGCGAAAGCCATCGATTGAGAAGACAAGTACATTTATAGTCACTCATGCCTTCGAAAGCCTTATTACTCGCTTTAAATGCTTTTATAAGCTCATTATTGATTTTAAGTTGAATTTTCTTACATTTTTGGTTAAAACAGATTATATTTGAATGTTTGCCTGGGGAAACGTGAAGCGAAAGCCATCGATTGGGAAGAAAAGTACATTTATAGTCACTCATACCTTCGAAAGCCTTATTACTCGCTTAAAATGGTTTTATAATCGCATTATTGATTTTAAGTTGAATTTTCTTATATTTTTGGTTAAAACAGATTATATTTGAACGTTTGCCTCGAGAAACATGAAGCAAAAGCCATCGATCGATAAGAAAAGTCTAGTTATAGTCACTCATGCCTTCGAAAGCCTTATTACTCGTTTTAAATGCTTTTATAATCTCATTATTGATTTTAAGTTGAATTTTCTTACATTTTTGATTAAAACAGATTATAATTGAATGTTTGCCTCGGGAAACGTGAAGCGAAAGCCATCGATTTGAGAAGAAAAGTCCATTTATAGTCGCTCATGCCTTCGAAAGCCTTATTACCCGTTTAAAATGGTTTTATAATCTAATTATTGATTTTATGTTGAATTTTCTTACATTTTTGGTTAAAAAAGATTGAATTAAATGTTTGCCTTAGAAAACATGAAGCGAAAGCCATCGATTGGTAAGAAAAGTCCATTTATAGTCACTCATGCCTTCGAAAGCCTTATTACTCACTTTAAACGCTTTTATAATCTCATTATTGATTTTAAGTTGAATTTTCTTATATTTTTGGTTGAAATAGATTATAATTGAATGTTTGCATAGGGAAACGTGAAGCGAAAGCCATCGATTGAGAAGAAAAGTCCATTTATAGTCACTCATGCCTTCGAAAGCCTTATTACTCGCTTTAAATGCTTTTATAAGCTCATTATTGATTTTAAGTTGAATTTTCTTACATTTTTGGTTAAAACAGATTATATTTGAATGTTTGCCTGGGGAAACGTGAAGCGAAAGCCATCGATTGGGAAGAAAAGTACATTTATAGTCACTCATACCTTCGAAAGCCTTATTACTCGCTTAAAATGGTTTTATAATCGCATTATTGATTTTAAGTTGAATTTTCTTATATTTTTGGTTAAAATAGATTATATTTGAATGTTTGCCTCGAGAAACATGAAGCAAAAGCGATCGATCGATAAGAAAACTCCATTTATAGTCACTCATGCCTTCGAAAGCCTTATTACTCGCTTTAAACGCTTTTATATTCTCATTATTGATTTTAAGTTGAATTTTCTTATATTTTTGGTTGAAATAGATTATAATTGAATGTTTGCATAGGGAAACGTGAAGCGAAAGCCATCGATTGAGAAGAAAAGTCCATTTATAGTCACTCATGCCTTCGAAAGCCTTATTACTCGCTTTAAATGCTTTTATAAGCTCATTATTGATTTTAAGTTGAATTTTCTTACATTTTTGGTTAAAATAGATTATAATTGAATGTTTGCCATGGGAAACGTGAAGCGAAAGCCATCGATTGAGAAGAAAAGTCCATTTATAGTCGCTCATGCCTTCGAAAGCCTTATTACTCGCTTAAAATGGTTTTATAATCGCATTATTGATTTTAAGTTGAATTTTCTTATATTTTTGGTTAAAACAGATTATATTTGAATGTTTGCCTCGAGAAACATGAAGCAAAAGCCAACGATCGATAAGAAAAGTCCATTTATAGTCACTCATGCCTTCGAAAGCCTTATTACTCGCTTTAAATGCTTTTATAATCTCATTATTGATTTTAAGTTGAATTTTCTTAAATTTTTGGTTAAAAAAGATTATATTAAAATGTTTGCCACGGGAAACGTGAAGCGAAAGCCATCGATTGAGAAGAAAAGTCCATTTATAGTCACTCATGCCTTCGAAAGCCTTATTACTCGCTTAAAATGGTTTTATAATCGCATTATTGATTTTAAGTTGAATTTTCTTATATTTTTGGTTAAAACAGATTATATTTGAATGTTTGCCTCGAGAAACATGAAGCAAAAGCCATCGATCGATAAGAAAAGTCCATTTATAGTCACTCATGCCTTCGAAAGCCTTATTACTCGTTTTAAATGCTTTTATAATCTCATTATTGATTTTAAGTTGAATTTTCTTACATTTTTGGTTAAAACAGATTATAATTGAATTTTTGCCTCGGGAAACGTGAAGCGAAAGCCATCGATTGGGAAGAAAAGTCCATTTATAGTCGCTCATGCCTTCGAAAGCCTTATTACCCGTTTAAAATGGTTTTATAATCTAATTATTGATTTTATGTTGAATTTTCTTACATTTTTGGTTAAAATAGATTGTAATTAAATGTTTGCCATAGAAAACATGAAGCGAAAGCCATCGATTGGTAAGAAAAGTCCATTTATAGTCACTCATGCCTTCGAAAGCCTTATTACTCGCTTTAATCGCTTTTATAATCTCATTATTGATTTTAAGTTGAATTTTCTTATATTTTTGGTTGAAATAGATTATAATTGAATGTTTGCATAGGGAAACGTGAAGCGAAAGCCATCGATTGAGAAGAAAAGTCCATTTATAGTCACTCATGCCTTCGAAAGCCTTATTACTCGTTTTAAATGCTTTTATAATCTCATTATTGATTTTAAGTTGAATTTTCTTACATTTTTGGTTAAAACAGATTATAATTGAATGTTTGCCTCGGGAAACGTGAAGCGAAAGCCATCGATTGAGAAGAAAAGTCCATTTATAGTCGCTCATGCCTTCGAAAGCCTTATTACCCGTTTAAAATGGTTTTATAATCTAATTATTGATTTTATGTTGAATTTTCTTACATTTTTGGTTAAAATAGATTGAATTAAATGTTTGCCTTAGAAAACATGAAGCGAAAGCCATCGATTGAGAAGAAAAGTCCATTTATAGTTACTCATGCCTTCGAAAGCCTTATTACTCGCTTTAAATGCTTTTATAAGCTCATTATTTATTTTAAGTTGAATTTTCTTATATTTTTGGTTAAAACAGATTATAATTGAATGTTTGCCTGGGGAAACGTGAAGCGAAAGCCATCGATTGAGAAGAAAAGTACATTTATAGTCACTCATGCCTTCGAAAGCCTTATTACTCGCTTTAAATGCTTTTATAAGCTCATTATTGATTTTAAGTTGAATTTTCTTACATTTTTGGTTAAAACAGATTATATTTGAATGTTTGCCTGGGGAAACGTGAAGCGAAAGCCATCGATTGGGAAGAAAAGTACATTTATAGTCACTCACACCTTCGAAAGCCTTATTACTCGCTTAAAATGGTTTTATAATCGCATTATTGATTTTAAGTTGAATTTTCTTATATTTTTGGTTAAAATAGATTATATTTGAATGTTTGCCTGGGGAAACGTGAAGCGAAAGCGATCGAGTGGGAAGAAAAGTACATTTATAGTCACTCATACCTTCGAAAGCCTTATTACTCGCTTAAAATGGTTTTATAATCGCATTATTGATTTTAAGTTGAATTTTCTTATATTTTTGGTTAAAACAGATTATATTTGAATGTTTGCCTCGAGAAACATGAAGCAAAAGCCATCGATCGATAAGAAAACTCCATTTATAGTCACTCATGCCTTCGAAAGCCCTATTACTCGCTTAAAATGGTTTTATAATCGCATTATTGATTTTAAGTTGAATTTTCTTATATTTTTGGTTAAAATAGATTATATTTGAATGTTTGCCTCGAGAAACATGAAGCAAAAGCCATCGATCGATAAGAAAACTCCATTTATAGTCACTCATGCCTTCGAAAGCCTTATTACTCGCTTTAAACGCTTTTATATTCTCATTATTGATTTTAAGTTGAATTTTCTTATATTTTTGGTTGAAATAGATTATAATTGAATGTTTGCATAGGGAAACGTGAAACGAAAGCCATCGATTGAGAAGAAAAGTCCATTTATAGTCACTCATGCCTTCGAAAGCCTTATTACTCGCTTTAAATGCTTTTATAAGCTCATTATTGATTTTAAGTTGAATTTTCTTACATTTTTGGTTAAAATAGATTATAATTGAATGTTTGCCACGGGAAACGTGAAGCGAAAGCCATCGATTGAGAAGAAAAGTCCATTTATAGTCGCTCATGCCTTCGAAAGCCTTATTACTCGCTTAAAATGGTTTTATAATCGCATTATTGATTTTAAGTTGAATTTTCTTATATTTTTGGTTAAAACAGATTATATTTGAATGTTTGCCTCGAGAAACATGAAGCAAAAGCCATCGATCGATAAGAAAAGTCCATTTATAGTCACTCATGCCTTCGAAAGCCTTATTACTCGCTTTAAATGCTTTTATAATCTCATTATTGATTTTAAGTTGAATTTTCTTAAATTTTTGGTTAAAAAAGATTATATTAAAATGTTTGCCACGGGAAACGTGAAGCGAAAGCCATCGATTGAGAAGAAAAGTCCATTTATAGTCACTCATGCCTTCGAAAGCCTTATTACTCGCTTAAAATGGTTTTATAATCGCATTATTGATTTTAAGTTGAATTTTCTTATATTTTTGGTTAAAACAGATTATATTTGAATGTTTGCCTCGAGAAACATGAAGCAAAAGCCATCGATCGATAAGAAAACTCCATTTATAGTCACTCATGCCTTCGAAAGCCTTATTACTCGTTTTAAATGCTTTTATAATCTCATTATTGATTTTAAGTTGAATTTTCTTACATTTTTGGTTAAAACAGATTATAATTGAATGTTTGCCTCGGGAAACGTGAAGCGAAAGCCATCGATTGGGAAGAAAAGTCCATTTATAGTCGCTCATGCCTTCGAAAGCCTTATTACCCGTTTAAAATGGTTTTATAATCTAATTATTGATTTTATGTTGAATTTTCTTACATTTTTGGTTAAAATAGATTGTAATTAAATGTTTGCCATAGAAAACATGAAGCGAAAGCCATCGATTGGTAAGAAAAGTCCATTTATAGTCACTCATGCCTTCGAAAGCCTTATTACTCGCTTTAAACGCTTTTATAATCTCATTATTGATTTTAAGTTGAATTTTCTTATATTTTTGGTTGAAATAGATTATAATTGAATGTTTGCATAGGGAAACGTGAAGCGAAAGCCATCGATTGAGAAGAAAAGTCCATTTATAGTCACTCATGCCTTCGAAAGCCTTATTACTCGTTTTAAATGCTTTTATAATCTCATTATTGATTTTAAGTTGAATTTTCTTACATTTTTGGTTAAAACAGATTATAATTGAATGTTTGCCTCGGGAAACGTGAAGCGAAAGCCATCGATTGAGAAGAAAAGTCCATTTATAGTCGCTCATGCCTTCGAAAGCCTTATTACCCGTTTAAAATGGTTTTATAATCTAATTATTGATTTTATGTTGAATTTTCTTACATTTTTGGTTAAAATAGATTGTAATTAAATGTTTGCCATAGAAAACATGAAGCGAAAGCCATCGATTGGTAAGAAAAGTCCATTTATAGTCACTCATGCCTTCGAAAGCCTTATTACTCGCTTTAAACGCTTTTATAATCTCATTATTGATTTTAAGTTGAATTTTCTTATATTTTTGGTTGAAATAGATTATAATTGAATGTTTGCATAGGGAAACGTGAAGCGAAAGCCATCGATTGAGAAGAAAAGTCCATTTATAGTCACTCATGCCTTCGAAAGCCTTATTACTCGCTTTAAATGCTTTTATAAGCTCATTATTGATTTTAAGTTGAATTTTCTTACATTTTTGGTTAAAACAGATTATAATTGAATGTTTGCCTTGGGAAACGTGAAGCAAAAGCCATCGATTGAGAAGAAAAGTCCATTTATAGTTACTCATGCCTTCGAAAGCCTTATTACTCGCTTTAAATGCTTTTATAAGCTCATTATTGATTTTAAGTTGAATTTTCTTACATTTTTGGTTAAAACAGATTATAATTGAATGTTTGCCTGGGGAAACGTGAAGCGAAAGCCATCGATTGGGAAGTAAAGTACATTTATAGTCACTCATGCCTTCGAAAGCCTTATTACTCGCTTTAAATGCTTTTATAAGCTCATTATTGATTTTAAGTTGAATTTTCTTACATTTTTGGTTAAAACAGATTATATTTGAATGTTTGCCTGGGGAAACGTGAAGCGAAAGCCATCGATTGGGAAGAAAAGTACATTTATAGTCACTCATACCTTCGAAAGCCTTATTACTCGCTTAAAATGGTTTTATAATCGCATTATTGATTTTAAGTTGAATTTTCTTATATTTTTGGTTAAAACAGATTATATTTGAATGTTTGCCTCGAGAAACATGAAGCAAAAGCCATCGATCGATAAGAAAAGTCCAGTTATAGTCACTCATGCCTTCGAAAGCCTTATTACTCGTTTTAAATGCTTTTATAATCTCATTATTGATTTTAAGTTGAATTTTCTTACATTTTTGGTTAAAACAGATTATAATTGAATGTTTGGCTCGGGAAACGTGAAGGGAAAGCCATCGATTTGAGAAGAAAAGTCTATTTATAGTCGCTCATGCCTTCGAAAGCCTTATTACCCGTTTAAAATGGTTTTATAATCTAATTATTGATTTTATGTTGAATTTTATTACATTTTTGGTTAAAATAGATTGAATTAAATGTTTGCCTTAGAAAACATGAAGCGAAAGCCATCGATTGGTAAGAAAAGTCCATTTATAGTCACTCATGCCTTCGAAAGCCTTATTACTCACTTTAAACGCTTTTATAATCTCATTATTGATTTTAAGTTGAATTTTCTTATATTTTTGGTTGAAATAGATTATAATTGAATGTTTGCATAGGGAAACGTGAAGCGAAAGCCATCGATTGAGAAGAAAAGTCCATTTATAGTCACTCATGCCTTCGAAAGCCTTATTACTCGCTTTAAATGCTTTTATAAGCTCATTATTGATTTTAAGTTGAATTTTCTTACATATTTGGTTAAAACATATTATAATTGAATGTTTGCCTCGAGAAACGTGAAGCGAAAGCCATCGATTGAGAAGAAAAGTCCATTTATAATCGCTCATGCCTTCGAAAGCCTTATTACCCGTTTAAAATGGTTTTATAATCTAATTATTGATTTTATGTTGAATTTTCTTACATTTTTGGTTAAAATAGATTGTAATTAAATGTTTGCCTTAGAAAACATGAAGCGAAAGCCATCGATTGGTAAGAAAAGTCCATTTATAGTCACTCATGCCTTCGAAAGCCTTATTACTCGCTTTAAACGCTTTTATAATCTCATTATTGATTTTAAGTTGAATTTTCTTATATTTTTGGTTGAAATAGATTATAATTGAATGTTTGCATAGGGAAACGTGAAGCGAAAGCCATCGATTGAGAAGAAAAGTCCATTTATAGTCACTCATGCCTTCGAAAGCCTTATTACTCGCTTTAAATGCTTTTATAAGCTCATTATTGATTTTAAGTTGAATTTTCTTACATATTTGGTTAAAACATATTATAATTGAATGTTTGCCTCGAGAAACGTGAAGCGAAAGCCATCGATTGAGAAGAAATGTCCATTTATAATCGCTCATGCCTTCGAAAGCCTTATTACCCGTTTAAAATGGTTTTATAATCTAATTATTGATTTTATGTTGAATTTTCTTACATTTTTGGTTAAAATAGATTGTAATTAAATGTTTGCCTTAGAAAACATGAAGCGAAAGCCATCGATTGGTAAGAAAAGTCCATTTATAGTCACTCATGCCTTCGAAAGCCTTATTACTCGCTTTAAACGCTTTTATAATCTCATTATTGATTTTAAGTTGAATTTTCTTATATTTTTTGTTGAAATAGATTATAATTGATTGTTTGCATAGGGAAACGTGAAGCGAAAGCCATCGATTGAGAAGAAAAGTCCATTTATAGTCACTCATGCCTTCGAAAGCCTTATTACTCGCTTTAAATGCTTTTATAAGCTCATTATTGATTTTAAGTTGAATTTTCTTACATTTTTGGTTAAAACAGATTATATTTGAATGTTTGCCTGGGGAAACGTGAAGCGAAAGCCATCGATTGGGAAGAAAAGTACATTTACAGTCACTCATCCCTTCGAAAGCCTTATTACTCGCTTAAAATGGTTTTATAATCGCATTATTGATTTTAAGTTGAATTTTCTTATATTTTTGGTTAAAACAGATTATATTTGAATGTTTGCCTCGAGAAACATGAAGCAAAAGCCATTGATCGATAAGAAAAGTCCAGTTATAGTCACTCATGCCTTCGAAAGCCTTATTACTCGTTTTAAATGCTTTTATAATCTCATTATTGATTTTAAGTTGAATTTTCTTACATTTTTGGTTAAAACAGATTATAATTGAATGTTTGCCTCGGGAAACGTGAAGCGAAAGCCATCGATTTGAGAAGAAAAGTCCATTTATAGTCGCTCATGCCTTCGAAAGCCTTATTACCCGTTTAAAATGGTTTTATAATCTAATTATTGATTTTATGTTGAATTTTCTTACATTTTTGGTTAAAACAGATTGAATTATATGTTTGCCTTAGAAAACATGAAGCGAAAGCCATCGATTGGTAAGAAAAGTCCATTTATAGTCACTCATGCCTTCGAAAGCCTTATTACTCACTTTAAACGCTTTTATAATCTCATTATTGATTTTAAGTTGAATTTTCTTATATTTTTGGTTGAAATAGATTATAATTGAATGTTTGCATAGGGAAACGTGAAGCGAAAGCCATCGATTGAGAAGAAAAGTCCATTTATAGTCACTTATGCCTTCGAAAGCCTTATTACTCGCTTTAAATGCTTTTATAAGCTCATTATTGATTTTAAGTTGAATTTTCTTACATTTTTGGTTAAAACAGATTATATTTGAATGTTTGCCTGGGGAAACGTGAAGCGAAAGCCATCGATTGGGAAGAAAAGTACATTTATAGTCACTCATACCTTCGAAAGCCTTATTACTCGCTTAAAATGGTTTTATAATCGCATTATTGATTTTAAGTTGAATTTTCTTATATTTTTGGTTAAAACAGATTATATTTGAATGTTTGCCTCGAGAAACATGAAGCAAAAGCCATCGATCGTTAAGAAAACTCCATTTATAGTCACTCATGCCTTCGAAAGCCTTATTACTCGCTTAAAATGGTTTTATAATCTCATTATTGATTTTAAGTTGAATTTTCTTATATTTTTGGTTAAAATAGATTATATTTGAATGTTTGCCTCGAGAAACATGAAGCAAAAGCCATCGATCGATAAGAAAACTCCATTTATAGTCACTCATGCCTTCGAAAGCCTTATTACTCGCTTTAAACGCTTTTATATTCTCATTATTGATTTTAAGTTGAATTTTCTTATATTTTTGGTTGAAATAGATTATAATTGAATGTTTGCATAGGGAAACGTGAAGCGAAAGCCATCGATTCAGAAGAAAAGTCCATTTATAGTCACTCATGCCTTCGAAAGCCTTATTACTCGCTTTAAATGCTTTTATAAGCTCATTATTGATTTTAAGTTGAATTTTCTAACATTTTTGGTTAAAATATATTATAATTGAATGTTTGCCACGGGAAACGTGAAGCGAAAGCCATCGATTGAGAAGAAAAGTTCATTTATAGTCGCTCATGCCTTCGAAAGCCTTATTACTCGCTTAAAATGGTTTTATAATCGCATTATTGATTTTAAGTTGAATTTTCTTATATTTTTGGTTAAAACAGATTATATTTGAATGTTTGCCTCGAGAAACATGAAGCAAAAGCCATCGATCGATAACAAAAGTCCATTTATAGTCACTCATGCCTTCGAAAGCCTTATTACTCGCTTTAAATGCTTTTATAATCTCATTATTGATTTTAAGTTGAATTTTCTTAAATTTTTGGTTAAAACAGATTATATTAAAATGTTTGCCACGGGAAACGTGAAGCGAAAGCCATCGATTGAGAAGAAAAGTCCATTTATAGTCACTCATGCCTTCGAAAGCCTTATTACTCGCTTAAAATGGTTTTATAATCGCATTATTGATTTTAAGTTGAATTTTCTTATATTTTTGGTTAAAACAGATTATATTTGAATGTTTGCCTCGAGAAACATGAAGCAAAAGCCATCGATCGATAAGAAAACTCCATTTATAGTCACTCATGCCTTCGAAAGCCTTATTACTCGTTTTAAATGCTTTTATAATCTCATTATTGATTTTAAGTTGAATTTTCTTACATTTTTGGTTAAAACAGATTATAATTGAATGTTTGCCTCGGGAAACGTGAAGCGAAAGCCATCGATTGGGAAGAAAAGTCCATTTATAGTCGCTCATGCCTTCGAAAGCCTTATTACCCGTTTAAAATGGTTTTATAATCTAATTATTGATTTTATGTTGAATTTTCTTACATTTTTGGTTAAAATAGATTGTAATTAAATGTTTGCCATAGAAAACATGAAGCGAAAGCCATCGATTGGTAAGAAAAGTCCATTTATAGTCACTCATGCCTTCGAAAGCCTTATTACTCGCTTTAAACGCTTTTATAATCTCATTATTGATTTTAAGTTGAATTTTCTTATATTTTTGGTTGAAATAGATTATAATTGAATGTTTGCATAGGGAAACGTGAAGCGAAAGCCATCGATTGAGAAGAAAAGTCCATTTATAGTCACTCATGCCTTCGAAAGCCTTATTACTCGTTTTAAATGCTTTTATAATCTCATTATTGATTTTAAGTTGAATTTTCTTACATTTTTGGTTAAAACAGATTATAATTGAATGTTTGCCTCGGGAAACGTGAAGCGAAAGCCATCGATTGAGAAGAAAAGTCCATTTATAGTCGCTCATGCCTTCGAAAGCCTTATTACCCGTTTAAAATGGTTTTATAATCTAATTATTGATTTTATGTTGAATTTTCTTACATTTTTGGTTAAAATAGATTGTAATTAAATGTTTGCCATAGAAAACATGAAGCGAAAGCCATCGATTGGTAAGAAAAGTCCATTTATAGTCACTCATGCCTTCGAAAGCCTTATTACTCGCTTTAAACGCTTTTATAATCTCATTATTGATTTTAAGTTGAATTTTCTTATATTTTTGGTTGAAATAGATTATAATTGAATGTTTGCATAGGGAAACGTGAAGCGAAAGCCATCGATTGAGAAGAAAAGTCCATTTATAGTCACTCATGCCTTCGAAAGCCTTATTACTCGCTTTAAATGCTTTTATAAGCTCATTATTGATTTTAAGTTGAATTTTCTTACATTTTTGGTTAAAACAGATTATAATTGAATGTTTGCCTTGGGAAACGTGAAGCAAAAGCCATCGATTGAGAAGAAAAGTCCATTTATAGTCGCTCATGCCTTCGAAAGCCTTATTACCCGTTTAAAATGGTTTTATAATCTAATTATTGATTTTATGTTGAATTTTCTTACATTTTTGGTTAAAATAGATTGTAATTAAATGTTTGCCATAGAAAACATGAAGCGAAAGCCATCGATTGGTAAGAAAAGTCCATTTATAGTCACTCATGCCTTCGAAAGCCTTATTACTCGCTTTAAACGCTTTTATAATCTCATTATTGATTTTAAGTTGAATTTTCTTATATTTTTGGTTGAAATAGATTATAATTGAATGTTTGCATAGGGAAATGTGAAGCGAAAGCCATCGATTGAGAAGAAAAGTCCATTTATAGTCACTCATGCCTTCGAAAGCCTTATTACTCGTTTTAAATGCTTTTATAATCTCATTATTGATTTTAAGTTGAATTTTCTTACATTTTTGGTTAAAACAGATTATAATTGAATGTTTGCCTCGGGAAACGTGAAGCGAAAGCCATCGATTGGGAAGAAAAGTCCATTTATAGTCGCTCATGCCTTCGAAAGCCTTATTACCCGTTTAAAATGGTTTTATAATCTAATTATTGATTTTATGTTGAATTTTCTTACATTTTTGGTTAAAATAGATTGTAATTAAATGTTTGCCATAGAAAACATGAAGCGAAAGCCATCGATTGGTAAGAAAAGTCCATTTATAGTCACTCATGCCTTCGAAAGCCTTATTACTCGCTTTAAATGCTTTTATAAGCTCATTATTGATTTTAAGCTGAATTTTCTTACATTTTTGGTTAAAACAGATTATAATTGAATGTTTGCCATGGGAAACGTGAAGCAAAAGCCATCGATTGAGAAGAAAAGTCCATTTATAGTCGCTCATGCCTTCGAAAGCCTTATTACCCGTTTAAAATGGTTTTATAATCTAATTATTGATTTTATGTTGAATTTTCTTACATTTTTGGTTAAAATAGATTGTAATTAAATGTTTGCCATAGAAAACATGAAGCGAAAGCCATCGATTGGTAAGAAAAGTCCATTTATAGTCACTCATGCCTTCGAAAGCCTTATTACTCGCTTTAAACGCTTTTATAATCTCATTATTGATTTTAAGTTGAATTTTCTTATATTTTTGGTTGAAATAGATTATAATTGAATGTTTGCATAGGGAAACGTGAAGCGAAAGCCATCGATTGAGAAGAAAAGTCCATTTATAGTCACTCATGCCTTCGAAAGCCTTATTACTCGTTTTAAATGCTTTTATAATCTCATTATTGATTTTAAGTTGAATTTTCTTACATTTTTGGTTAAAACAGATTATAATTGAATGTTTGCCTCGGGAAACGTGAAGCGAAAGCCATCGATTGAGAAGAAAAGTCCATTTATAGTCGCTCATGCCTTCGAAAGCCTTATTACCCGTTTAAAATGGTTTTATAATCTAATTATTGATTTTATGTTGAATTTTCTTACATTTTTGGTTAAAATAGATTGTAATTAAATGTTTGCCATAGAAAACATGAAGCGAAAGCCATCGATTGGTAAGAAAAGTCCATTTATAGTCACTCATGCCTTCGAAAGCCTTATTACTCGCTTTAAACGCTTTTATAATCTCATTATTGATTTTAAGTTGAATTTTCTTATATTTTTGGTTGAAATAGATTATAATTGAATGTTTGCATAGGGAAACGTGAAGCGAAAGCCATCGATTGAGAAGAAAAGTCCATTTATAGTCACTCATGCCTTCGAAAGCCTTATTACTCGCTTTAAATGCTTTTATAAGCTCATTATTGATTTTAAGTTGAATTTTCTTACATTTTTGGTTAAAACAGATTATAATTGAATGTTTGCCTTGGGAAACGTGAAGCAAAAGCCATCGATTGAGAAGAAAAGTCCATTTATAGTCGCTCATGCCTTCGAAAGCCTTATTACCCGTTTAAAATGGTTTTATAATCTAATTATTGATTTTATGTTGAATTTTCTTACATTTTTGGTTAAAATAGATTGTAATTAAATGTTTGCCATAGAAAACATGAAGCGAAAGCCATCGATTGGTAAGAAAAGTCCATTTATAGTCACTCATGCCTTCGAAAGCCTTATTACTCGCTTTAAACGCTTTTATAATCTCATTATTGATTTTAAGTTGAATTTTCTTATATTTTTGGTTGAAATAGATTATAATTGAATGTTTGCATAGGGAAATGTGAAGCGAAAGCCATCGATTGAGAAGAAAAGTCCATTTATAGTCACTCATGCCTTCGAAAGCCTTATTACTCGTTTTAAATGCTTTTATAATCTCATTATTGATTTTAAGTTGAATTTTCTTACATTTTTGGTTAAAACAGATTATAATTGAATGTTTGCCTCGGGAAACGTGAAGCGAAAGCCATCGATTGGGAAGAAAAGTCCATTTATAGTCGCTCATGCCTTCGAAAGCCTTATTACCCGTTTAAAATGGTTTTATAATCTAATTATTGATTTTATGTTGAATTTTCTTACATTTTTGGTTAAAATAGATTGTAATTAAATGTTTGCCATAGAAAACATGAAGCGAAAGCCATCGATTGGTAAGAAAAGTCCATTTATAGTCACTCATGCCTTCGAAAGCCTTATTACTCGCTTTAAATGCTTTTATAAGCTCATTATTGATTTTAAGTTGAATTTTCTTACATTTTTGGTTAAAACAGATTATAATTGAATGTTTGCCTTGGGAAACGTGAAGCAAAAGCCATCGATTGAGAAGAAAAGTCCATTTATAGTCGCTCATGCCTTCGAAAGCCTTATTACCCGTTTAAAATGGTTTTATAATCTAATTATTGATTTTATGTTGAATTTTCTTACATTTTTGGTTAAAATAGATTGTAATTAAATGTTTGCCATAGAAAACATGAAGCGAAAGCCATCGATTGGTAAGAAAAGTCCATTTATAGTCACTCATGCCTTCGAAAGCCTTATTACTCGCTTTAAACGCTTTTATAATCTCATTATTGATTTTAAGTTGAATTTTCTTATATTTTTGGTTGAAATAGATTATAATTGAATGTTTGCATAGGGAAACGTGAAGCGAAAGCCATCGATTGAGAAGAAAAGTCCATTTATAGTCACTCATGCCTTCGAAAGCCTTATTACTCGTTTTAAATGCTTTTATAATCTCATTATTGATTTTAAGTTGAATTTTCTTCCATTTTTGGTTAAAACAGATTATAATTGAATGTTTGCCTCGGGAAACGTGAAGCGAAAGCCATCGATTGAGAAGAAAAGTCCATTTATAGTCGCTCATGCCTTCGAAAGTCTTATTACCCGTTTAAAATGGTTTTATAATCTAATTATTGATTTTATGTTGAATTTTCTTACATTTTTGGTTAAAATAGATTGTAATTAAATGTTTGCCATAGAAAACATGAAGCGAAAGCCATCGATTGGTAAGAAAAGTCCATTTATAGTCACTCATGCCTTCGAAAGCCTTATTACTCGCTTTAAACGCTTTTATAATCTCATTATTGATTTTAAGTTGAATTTTCTTATATTTTTGGTTGAAATAGATTATAATTGAATGTTTGCATAGGGAAACGTGAAGCGAAAGCCATCGATTGAGAAGAAAAGTCCATTTATAGTCACTCATGCCTTCGAAAGCCTTATTACTCGCTTTAAATGCTTTTATAAGCTCATTATTGATTTTAAGTTGAATTTTCTTACATTTTTGGTTAAAACAGATTATAATTGAATGTTTGCCTTGGGAAACGTGAAGCAAAAGCCATCGATTGAGAAGAAAAGTCCATTTATAGTCGCTCATGCCTTCGAAAGCCTTATTACCCGTTTAAAATGGTTTTATAATCTAATTATTGATTTTATGTTGAATTTTCTTACATTTTTGGTTAAAATAGATTGTAATTAAATGTTTGCCATAGAAAACATGAAGCGAAAGCCATCGATTGGTAAGAAAAGTCCATTTATAGTCACTCATGCCTTCGAAAGCCTTATTACTCGCTTTAAATGCTTTTATAAGCTCATTATTGATTTTAAGTTGAATTTTCTTACATTTTTGGTTAAAACAGATTATAATTGAATGTTTGCCTTGGGAAACGTGAAGCAAAAGCCATCGATTGAGAAGAAAAGTCCATTTATAGTCGCTCATGCCTTCGAAAGCCTTATTACCCGTTTAAAATGGTTTTATAATCTAATTATTGATTTTATGTTGAATTTTCTTACATTTTTGGTTAAAATAGATTGTAATTAAATGTTTGCCATAGAAAACATGAAGCGAAAGCCATCGATTGGTAAGAAAAGTCCATTTATAGTCACTCATGCCTTCGAAAGCCTTATTACTCGCTTTAAACGCTTTTATAATCTCATTATTGATTTTAAGTTGAATTTTCTTATATTTTTGGTTGAAATAGATTATAATTGAATGTTTGCATAGGGAAACGTGAAGCGAAAGCCATCAATTGAGAAGAAAAGTCCATTTATAGTCACTCATGCCTTCGAAAGCCTTATTACTCGTTTTAAATGCTTTTATAATCTCATTATTGATTTTAAGTTGAATTTTCTTACATTTTTGGTTAAAACAGATTATAATTGAATGTTTGCCTCGGGAAACGTGAAGCGAAAGCCATCGATTGAGAAGAAAAGTCCATTTATAGTCGCTCATGCCTTCGAAAGCCTTATTACCCGTTTAAAATGGTTTTATAATCTAATTATTGATTTTATGTTGAATTTTCTTACATTTTTGGTTAAAATAGATTGTAATTAAATGTTTGCCATAGAAAACATGAAGCGAAAGCCATCGATTGGTAAGAAAAGTCCATTTATAGTCACTCATGCCTTCGAAAGCCTTATTACTCGCTTTAAACGCTTTTATAATCTCATTATTGATTTTAAGTTGAATTTTCTTATATTTTTGGTTGAAATAGATTATAATTGAATGTTTGCATAGGGAAACGTGAAGCGAAAGCCATCGATTGAGAAGAAAAGTCCATTTATAGTCACTCATGCCTTCGAAAGCCTTATTACTCGCTTTAAATGCTTTTATAAGCTCATTATTGATTTTAAGTTGAATTTTCTTACATTTTTGGTTAAAACAGATTATAATTGAATGTTTGCCTTGGGAAACGTGAAGCAAAAGCCATCGATTGAGAAGAAAAGTCCATTTATAGTCGCTCATGCCTTCGAAAGCCTTATTACCCGTTTAAAATGGTTTTATAATCTAATTATTGATTTTATGTTGAATTTTCTTACATTTTTGGTTAAAATAGATTGTAATTAAATGTTTGCCATAGAAAACATGAAGCGAAAGCCATCGATTGGTAAGAAAAGTCCATTTATAGTCACTCATGCCTTCGAAAGCCTTATTACTCGCTTTAAACGCTTTTATAATCTGATTATTGATTTTAAGTTGAATTCTCTTATATTTTTGGTTGAAATAGATTATAATTGAATGTTTGCATAGGGAAATGTGAAGCGAAAGCCATCGATTGAGAAGAAAAGTCCATTTATAGTCACTCATGCCTTCGAAAGCCTTATTACTCGTTTTAAATGCTTTTATAATCTCATTATTGATTTTAAGTTGAATTTTCTTACATTTTTGGTTAAAACAGATTATAATTGAATGTTTGCCTCGGGAAACGTGAAGCGAAAGCCATCGATTGAGAAGAAAAGTCCATTTATAGTCGCTCATGCCTTCGAAAGCCTTATTACCCGTTTAAAATGGTTTTATAATCTAATTATTGATTTTATGTTGAATTTTCTTACATTTTTGGTTAAAATAGATTGTAATTAAATGTTTGCCATAGAAAACATGAAGCGAAAGCCATCGATTGGTAAGAAAAGTCCATTTATAGTCACTCATGCCTTCGAAAGCCTTATTACTCGCTTTAAACGCTTTTATAATCTCATTATTGATTTTAAGTTGAATTCTCTTATATTTTTGGTTGAAATAGATTATAATTGAATGTTTGCATAGGGAAATGTGAAGCGAAAGCCATCGATTGAGAAGAAAAGTCCATTTATAGTCACTCATGCCTTCGAAAGCCTTATTACTCGTTTTAAATGCTTTTATAATCTCATTATTGATTTTAAGTTGAATTTTCTTACATTTTTGGTTAAAACAGATTATAATTGAATGTTTGCCTCGGGAAACGTGAAGCGAAAGCCATCGATTGAGAAGAAAAGTCCATTTATAGTCGCTCATGCCTTCGAAAGCCTTATTACCCGTTTAAAATGGTTTTATAATCTAATTATTGATTTTATGTTGAATTTTCTTACATTTTTGGTTAAAATAGATTGTAATTAAATGTTTGCCATAGAAAACATGAAGCGAAAGCCATCGATTGGTAAGAAAAGTCCATTTATAGTCACTCATGCCTTCGAAAGCCTTATTACTCGCTTTAAACGCTTTTATAATCTCATTATTGATTTTAAGTTGAATTTTCTTATATTTTTGGTTGAAATAGATTATAATTGAATGTTTGCATAGGGAAACGTGAAGCGAAAGCCATCGATTGAGAAGAAAAGTCCATTTATAGTCACTCATGCCTTCGAAAGCCTTATTACTCGTTGTAAATGCTTTTATAATCTCATTATTGATTTTAAGTTGAATTTTCTTACATTTTTGGTTAAAACAGATTATAATTGAATGTTTGCCTCGGGAAACGTGAAGCGAAAGCCATCGATTGAGAAGAAAAGTCCATTTATAGTCGCTCATGCCTTCGAAAGCCTTATTACCCGTTTAAAATGGTTTTATAATCTAATTATTGATTTTATGTTGAATTTTCTTACATTTTTGGTTAAAATAGATTGTAATTAAATGTTTGCCATAGAAAACATGAAGCGAAAGCCATCGATTGGTAAGAAAAGTCCATTTATAGTCACTCATGCCTTCGAAAGCCTTATTACTCGCTTAAAATGGTTTTATAATCGCATTATTGATTTTAAGTTGAGTTTTCTTATATTTTTGGTTAAAACAGATTATATTTGAATGTTTGCCTCGAGAAACATGAAGCAAAAGCTATCGATCGATAAGAAAACTCCATTTATAGTCACTCATGCCTTCGAAAGCCTTATTACTCGTTTTAAATGCTTTTATAATCTCATTATTGATTTTAAGTTGAATTTTCTTACATTTTTGGTTAAAACAGATTATAATTGAATGTTTGCCTCGGGAAACGTGAAGCGAAAGCCATCGATTGAGAAGAAAAGTCCATTTATAGTCGCTCATGCCTTCGAAAGCCTTATTACCCGTTTAAAATGGTTTTATAATCTAATTATTGATTTTATGTTGAATTTTCTTACATTTTTGGTTAAAATAGATTGTAATTAAATGTTTGCCATAGAAAACATGAAGCGAAAGCCATCGATTGAGAAGAAAAGTCCATTTATAGTCACTCATGCCTTCGAAAGCCTTATTACTCGCTTTAAATGCTTTTATAAGCTCATTATTGATTTTAAGTTGAATTTTCTTACATTTTTGGTTAAAACAGATTATATTTGAATGTTTGCCTGGGGAAACGTGAAGCGAAAGCCATCGATTGGGAAGAAAAGTACATTTATAGTCACTCATACCTTCGAAAGCCTTATTACTCGCTTAAAATGGTTTTATAATCGCATTATTGATTTTAATTTGAATTTTCTTATATTTTTGGTTAAAACAGATTATATTTGAATGTTTGCCTCGAGAAACATGAAGCAAAAGCCATCGATCGATAAGAAAAGTCCAGTTATAGTCACTCATGCCTTCGAAAGCCTTATTACTCGTTTTAAATGCTTTTATAATCTCATTATTGATTTTAAGTTGAATTTTCTTACATTTTTGGTTAAAACAGATTATAATTGAATGTTTACCTCGGGAAACGTGAAGCGAAAGCCATCGATTTGAGAAGAAAAGTCCATTTATAGTCGCTCATGCCTTCGAAAGCCTTATTACCCGTTTAAAATGGTTTTATAATCTAATTATTGATTTTATATTGAATTTTCTTACATTTTTGGTTAAAATAGATTGAATTAAATGTTTGCCTTAGAAAACATGAAGCGAAAGCCATCGATTGGTAAGAAAAGTCCATTTATAGTCACTCATGCCTTCGAAAGCCTTATTACTCACTTTAAACGCTTTTATAATCTCATTATTGATTTTAAGTTGAATTTTCTTATATTTTTGGTCGAAATAGATTATAATTGAATGTTTGCATAGGGAAACGTGAAGCGAAAGCCATCGATTGAGAAGAAAAGTCCATTTATAGTCACTCATGCCTTCGAAAGCCTTATTACTCGTTTTAAATGCTTTTATAATCTCATTATTGATATTAAGTTGAATTTTCTTACATTTTTGGTTAAAACAGATTATATTTGAATGTTTGCCTGGGGAAACGTAAAGCGAAAGCCATCGATTGGGAAGAAAAGTACATTTACAGTCACTCATACCTTCGAAAGCCTTATTACTCGCTTAAAATGGTTTTATAATCGCATTATTGATTTTAAGTTGAATTTTCTTATATTTTTGGTTAAAACAGATTATATTTGAATGTTTGCCTCGAGAAACATGAAGCAAAAGCCATCGATCGATAAGAAAAGTCCAGTTATAGTCACTCATGCCTTCGAAAGCCTTATTACTCGTTTTAAATGCTTTTATAATCTCATTATTGATTTTAAGTTGAATTTTCTTACATTTTTGGTTAAAACAGATTATAATTGAATGTTTGCCTCGGGAAACGTGAAGCGAAAGCCATCGATTTGAGAAGAAAAGTCCATTTATAGTCGCTCATGCCTTCGAAAGCCTTATTACCCGTTTAAAATGGTTTTATAATCTAATTATTGATTTTATGTTGAATTTTCTTACATTTTTGGTTAAAATAGATTGAATTAAATGTTTGCCTTAGAAAACATGAAGCGAAAGCCATCGATTGGTAAGAAAAGTCCATTTATAGTCACTCATGCCTTCGAAAGCCTTATTACTCACTTTAAACGCTTTTATAATCTCATTATTGATTTTAAGTTGAATTTTCTTATATTTTTGGTTGAAATAGATTATAATTGAATGTTTGCATAGGGAAACGTGAAGCGAAAGCCATCGATTGAGAAGAAAAGTCCATTTATAGTCACTCATGCCTTCGAAAGCCTTATTACTCGCTTTAAATGCTTTTATAAGCTCATTATTGATTTTAAGTTGAATTTTCTTACATTTTTGGTTAAAACAGATTATATTTGAATGTTTGCCTGGGGAAACGTGAAGCGAAAGCCATCGATTGGGAAGAAAAGTACATTTATAGTCACTCATACCTTCGAAAGCCTTATTACTCGCTTAAAATGGTTTTATAATCGCATTATTGATTTTAAGTTGAATTTTCTTATATTTTTGGTTAAAACAGATTATATTTGAATGTTTGCCTCGAGAAACATGAAGCAAAAGCCATCGATCGATAAGAAAACTCCATTTATAGTCACTCATGCCTTCGAAAGCCTTATTACTCGTTTTAAATGCTTTTATAATCTCATTATTGATTTTAAGTTGAATTTTCTTACATTTTTGGTTAAAACAGATTATAATTGAATGTTTGCCTCGGGAAACGTGAAGCGAAAGCCATCGATTGAGAAGAAAAGTCCATTTATAGTCGCTCATGCCTTCGAAAGCCTTATTACCCGTTTAAAATGGTTTTATAATCTAATTATTGATTTTATGTTGAATTTTCTTACATTTTTGGTTAAAATAGATTGTAATTAAATGTTTGCCATAGAAAACATGAAGCGAAAGCCATCGATTGAGAAGAAAAGTCCATTTATAGTCACTCATGCCTTCGAAAGCCTTATTACTCGCTTTAAATGCTTTTATAAGCTCATTATTGATTTTAAGTTGAATTTTCTTACATTTTTGGTTAAAACAGATTATATTTGAATGTTTGCCTGGGGAAACGTGAAGCGAAAGCCATCGATTGGGAAGAAAAGTACATTTATAGTCACTCATACCTTCGAAAGCCTTATTACTCGCTTAAAATGGTTTTATAATCGCATTATTGATTTTAATTTGAATTTTCTTATATTTTTGGTTAAAACAGATTATATTTGAATGTTTGCCTCGAGAAACATGAAGCAAAAGCCATCGATCGATAAGAAAAGTCCAGTTATAGTCACTCATGCCTTCGAAAGCCTTATTACTCGTTTTAAATGCTTTTATAATCTCATTATTGATTTTAAGTTGAATTTTCTTACATTTTTGGTTAAAACAGATTATAATTGAATGTTTACCTCGGGAAACGTGAAGCGAAAGCCATCGATTTGAGAAGAAAAGTCCATTTATAGTCGCTCATGCCTTCGAAAGCCTTATTACCCGTTTAAAATGGTTTTATAATCTAATTATTGATTTTATATTGAATTTTCTTACATTTTTGGTTAAAATAGATTGAATTAAATGTTTGCCTTAGAAAACATGAAGCGAAAGCCATCGATTGGTAAGAAAAGTCCATTTATAGTCACTCATGCCTTCGAAAGCCTTATTACTCACTTTAAACGCTTTTATAATCTCATTATTGATTTTAAGTTGAATTTTCTTATATTTTTGGTCGAAATAGATTATAATTGAATGTTTGCATAGGGAAACGTGAAGCGAAAGCCATCGATTGAGAAGAAAAGTCCATTTATAGTCACTCATGCCTTCGAAAGCCTTATTACTCGTTTTAAATGCTTTTATAATCTCATTATTGATATTAAGTTGAATTTTCTTACATTTTTGGTTAAAACAGATTATATTTGAATGTTTGCCTGGGGAAACGTAAAGCGAAAGCCATCGATTGGGAAGAAAAGTACATTTACAGTCACTCATACCTTCGAAAGCCTTATTACTCGCTTAAAATGGTTTTATAATCGCATTATTGATTTTAAGTTGAATTTTCTTATATTTTTGGTTAAAACAGATTATATTTGAATGTTTGCCTCGAGAAACATGAAGCAAAAGCCATCGATCGATAAGAAAAGTCCAGTTATAGTCACTCATGCCTTCGAAAGCCTTATTACTCGTTTTAAATGCTTTTATAATCTCATTATTGATTTTAAGTTGAATTTTCTTACATTTTTGGTTAAAACAGATTATAATTGAATGTTTGCCTCGGGAAACGTGAAGCGAAAGCCATCGATTTGAGAAGAAAAGTCCATTTATAGTCGCTCATGCCTTCGAAAGCCTTATTACCCGTTTAAAATGGTTTTATAATCTAATTATTGATTTTATGTTGAATTTTCTTACATTTTTGGTTAAAATAGATTGAATTAAATGTTTGCCTTAGAAAACATGAAGCGAAAGCCATCGATTGGTAAGAAAAGTCCATTTATAGTCACTCATGCCTTCGAAAGCCTTATTACTCACTTTAAACGCTTTTATAATCTCATTATTGATTTTAAGTTGAATTTTCTTATATTTTTGGTTGAAATAGATTATAATTGAATGTTTGCATAGGGAAACGTGAAGCGAAAGCCATCGATTGAGAAGAAAAGTCCATTTATAGTCACTCATGCCTTCGAAAGCCTTATTACTCGCTTTAAATGCTTTTATAAGCTCATTATTGATTTTAAGTTGAATTTTCTTACATTTTTGGTTAAAACAGATTATATTTGAATGTTTGCCTGGGGAAACGTGAAGCGAAAGCCATCGATTGGGAAGAAAAGTACATTTATAGTCACTCATACCTTCGAAAGCCTTATTACTCGCTTAAAATGGTTTTATAATCGCATTATTGATTTTAAGTTGAATTTTCTTATATTTTTGGTTAAAACAGATTATATTTGAATGTTTGCCTCGAGAAACATGAAGCAAAAGCCATCGATCGATAAGAAAAGTCCAGTTATAGTCACTCATGCCTTCGAAAGCCTTATTACTCGCTTAAAATGGTTTTATAATCGTATTATTGATTTTAAGTTGAATTTTCTTATATTTTTGGTTAAAATAGATTATATTTGAATGTTTGCCTCGAGAAACATGAAGCAAAAGCCATCGATCGATAAGAAAACTCCATTTATAGTCACTCATGCCTTCGAAAGCCTTATTACTCGCTTTAAACGCTTTTACATTCTCATTATTGATTTTAAGTTGAATTTTCTTATATTTTTGGTTGAAATAGATTATAATTGAATGTTTGCATAGGGAAACGTGAAGCGAAAGCCATCGATTGAGAAGAAAAGTCCATTTATAGTCACTCATGCCTTCGAAAGCCTTATTACTCGCTTTAAATGCTTTTATAAGCTCATTATTGATTTTAAGTTGAATTTTCTAACATTTTTGGTTAAAATAGATTATAATTGAATGTTTGCCACGGGAAACGTGAAGCGAAAGCCATCGATTGAGAAGAAAAGTTCATTTATAGTCGCTCATGCCTTCGAAAGCCTTATTACTCGCTTAAAATGGTTTTATAATCGCATTATTGATTTTAAGTTGAATTTTCTTATATTTTTGGTTAAAACAGATTATATTTGAATGTTTGCCTCGAGAAACATGAAGCAAAAGCCATCGATCGATAAGAAAAGTCCATTTATAGTCACTCATGCCTTCGAAAGCCTTATTACTCGCTTTAAATGCTTTTATAATCTCATTATTGATTTTAAGTTGAATTTTCTTAAATTTTTGGTTAAAACAGATTATATTAAAATGTTTGCCACAGGAAACGTGAAGCGAAAGCCATCGATTGAGAAGAAAAGTCCATTTATAGTCACTCATGCCTTCGAAAGCCTTATTACTCGCTTAAAATGGTTTTATAATCGCATTATTGATTTTAAGTTGAATTTTCTTATATTTTTGGTTAAAACAGATTATATTTGAATGTTTGCCTCGAGAAACATGAAGCAAAAGCCATCGATCGATAAGAAAACTCCATTTATAGTCACTCATGCCTTCGAAAGCCTTATTACTCGTTTTAAATGCTTTTATAATCTCATTATTGATTTTAAGTTGAATTTTCTTACATTTTTGGTTAAAACAGATTATAATTGAATGTTTGCCTCGGGAAACGTGAAGCGAAAGCCATCGATTGAGAAGAAAAGTCCATTTATAGTCGCTCATGCCTTCGAAAGCCTTATTACCCGTTTAAAATGGTTTTATAATCTAATTATTGATTTTATGTTGAATTTTCTTATATTTTTGGTTAAAATAGATTGTAATTAAATGTTTTCCATAGAAAACATGAAGCGAAAGCCATCGATTGGTAAGAAAAGTCCATTTATAGTCACTCATGCCTTCGAAAGCCTTATTACTCGCTTTAAACGCTTTTATAATCTCATTATTGATTTTAAGTTGAATTTTCTTATATTTTTGGTTGAAATAGATTATAATTGAATGTTTGCATAGGGAAACGTGAAGCGAAAGCCATCGATTGAGAAGAAAAGTCCATTTATAGTCACTCATGCCTTCGAAAGCCTTATTACTCGTTTTAAATGCTTTTATAATCTCATTATTGATTTTAAGTTGAATTTTCTTACATTTTTGGTTAAAACATATTATAATTGAATGTTTGCCTCGGGAAACGTGAAGCGAAAGCCATCGATTGAGAAGAAAAGTCCATTTATAGTCGCTCATGCCTTCGAAAGCCTTATTACCCGTTTAAAATGGTTTTATAGTCTAATTATTGATTTTATGTTGAATTTTCTTACATTTTTGGTTAAAACAGATTATAATTGAATGTTTGCCTGGGGAAACGTGAAGCGAAAGCCATCGATTGGGAAGAAAAGTACATTTATAGTCACTCATGCCTTCGAAAGCCTTATTACTCGCTTTAAACGCTTTTATAATCTCATTATTGATTTTAAGTTGAATTTTCTTATATTTTTGGTTGAAATAGATTATAATTGAATGTTTGCATAGGGAAACGTGAAGCGAAAGCCATCGATTGAGAAGAAAAGTCCATTTATAGTCACTCATGCCTTCGAAAGCCTTATTACTCGCTTTAAATGCTTTTATAAGCTCATTATTGATTTTAAGTTGAATTTTCTTACATTTTTGGTTAAAACAGATTATAATTGAATGTTTGCCTTGGGAAACGTGAAGCGAAAGCCATCGATTGAGAAGAAAAGTCCATTTATAGTTACTCATGCCTTCGAAAGCCTTATTACTCGCTTTAAATGCTTTTATAAGCTCATTATTGATTTTAAGTTGAATTTTCTTACATTTTTGGTTAAAACAGATTATAATTGAATGTTTGCCTGGGGAAACGTGAAGCGAAAGCCATCGATTGGGAAGAAAAGTACATTTATAGTCACTCATGCCTTCGAAAGCCTTATTACTCGCTTTAAATGCTTTTATAAGCTCATTATTGATTTTAAGTTGAATTTTCTTACATTTTTGGTTAAAACAGATTATATTTGAATGTTTGCCTGGGGAAACGTGAAGCGAAAGCCATCGATTGGGAAGAAAAGTACATTTATAGTCACTCATACCTTCGAAAGCCTTATTACTCGCTTAAAATGGTTTTATAATCGCATTATTGATTTTAAGTTGAATTTTCTTATATTTTTGGTTAAAACAGATTATATTTGAATGTTTGCCTCGAGAAACATGAAGCGAAAGCCATCGATCGATAAGAAAAGTCCAGTTATAGTCACTCATGCCTTCGAAAGCCTTATTACTCGTTTTAAATGCTTTTATAATCTCATTATTGATTTTAAGTTGAATTTTCTTACATTTTTGGTTAAAACAGATTATAATTGAATGTTTGCCTCGGGAAACGTGAAAGGAAAGCCATCGATTTGAGAAGAAAAGTCTATTTATAGTCGCTCATGCCTTCGAAAGCCTTATTACCCGTTTAAAATGGTTTTATAATCTAATTATTGATTTTATGTTGAATTTTCTTACATTTTTGGTTAAAATAGATTGAATTAAATGTTTGCCTTAGAAAACATGAAGCGAAAGCCATCGATTGGTAAGAAAAGTCCATTTATAGTCACTCATGCCTTCGAAAGCCTTATTACTCGCTTAAAATGGTTTTATAATCGCATTATTGATTTTAAGTTGAATTTTCTTATATTTTTGGTTAAAACAGATTATATTTGAATGTTTGCCTCGAGAAACATGAAGCAAAAGCCATCGATCGATAAGAAAACTCCATTTATAGTCACTCATGCCTTCGAAAGCCTTATTACTCGTTTTAAATGCTTTTATAATCTCATTATTGATTTTAAGTTGAATTTTCTTACATTTTTGGTTAAAACAGATTATAATTGAATGTTTGCCTCGGGAAAGGTGAAGCGAAAGCCATCGATTGAGAAGAAAAGTCCATTTATAGTCGCTCATGCCTTCGAAAGCCTTATTACCCGTTTAAAATGGTTTTATAATCTAATTATTGATTTTATGTTGAATTTTCTTACATTTTTGGTTAAAATAGATTGTAATTAAATGTTTGCCATAGAAAACATGAAGCGAAAGCCATCGATTGGTAAGAAAAGTCCATTTATAGTCACTCATGCCTTCGAAAGCCTTATTACTCGCTTTAAACGCTTTTATAATCTCATTATTGATTTTAAGTTGAATTTTCTTATATTTTTGGTTGAAATAGATTATAATTGAATGTTTGCATAGGGAAACGTGAAGCGAAAGCCATCGATTGAGAAGAAAAGTCCATTTATAGTCACTCATGCCTTCGAAAGCCTTATTACTCGCTTTAAATGCTTTTATAAGCTCATTATTGATTTTAAGTTGAATTTTCTAACATTTTTGGTTAAAATAGATTATAATTGAATGTTTGCCACGGGAAACGTGAAGCGAAAGCCATCGATTGAGAAGAAAAGTTCATTTATAGTCGCTCATGCCTTCGAAAGCCTTATTACTCGCTTAAAATGGTTTTATAATCGCATTATTGATTTTAAGTTGAATTTTCTTATATTTTTGGTTAAAACAGATTATATTTGAATGTTTGCCTCGAGAAACATGAAGCAAAAGCCATCGATCGATAAGAAAACTCCATTTATAGTCACTCATGCCTTCGAAAGCCTTATTACTCGCTTTAAATGCTTTTATAATCTCATTATTGATTTTAAGTTGAATTTTCTTAAATTTTTGGTTAAAACAGATTATATTAAAATGTTTGCCACGGGAAACGTGAAGCGAAAGCCATCGATTGAGAAGAAAAGTCCATTTATAGTCACTCATGCCTTCGAAAGCCTTATTACTCGCTTAAAATGGTTTTATAATCGCATTATTGATTTTAAGTTGAATTTTCTTATATTTTTGGTTAAAACAGATTATATTTGAATGTTTGCCTCGAGAAACATGAAGCAAAAGCCATCGATCGATAAGAAAACTCCATTTATAGTCACTCATGCCTTCGAAAGCCTTATTACTCGTTTTAAATGCTTTTATAATCTCATTATTGATTTTAAGTTGAATTTTCTTACATTTTCGGTTAAAACAGATTATAATTGAATGTTTGCCTCGGGAAACGTGAAGCGAAAGCCATCGATTGAGAAGAAAAGTCCATTTATAGTCGCTCATGCCTTCGAAAGCCTTATTACTCGCTTTAAACGCTTTTATAATCTCATTATTGATTTTAAGTTGAATTTTCTTATATTTTTGGTTGAAATAGATTATAATTGAATGTTTGCATAGGGAAACGTGAAGCGAAAGCCATCGATTGAGAAGAAAAGTCCATTTATAGTCACTCATGCCTTCGAAAGCCTTATTACTCGTTTTAAATGCTTTTATAATCTCATTATTGATTTTAAGTTGAATTTTCTTACATTTTTGGTTAAAACAGATTATAATTGAATGTTTGCCTCGGGAAACGTGAAGCGAAAGCCATCGATTGAGAAGAAAAGTCCATTTATAGTCGCTCATGCCTTCGAAAGCCTTATTACCCGTTTAAAATGGTTTTATAATCTAATTATTGATTTTATGTTGAATTTTCTTACATTTTTGGTTAAAATAGATTGTAATTAAATGTTTGCCATAGAAAACATGAAGCGAAAGCCATCGATTGGTAAGAAAAGTCCATTTATAGTCACTCATGCCTTCGAAAGCCTTATTACTCGCTTTAAACGCTTTTATAATCTCATTATTGATTTTAAGTTGAATTTTCTTATATTTTTGGTTGAAATAGATTATAATTGAATGTTTGCATAGGGAAACGTGAAGCGAAAGCCATCGATTGAGAAGAAAAGTCCATTTATAGTCACTCATGCCTTCGAAAGCCTTATTACTCGCTTTAAATGCTTTTATAAGCTCATTATTGATTTTAAGTTGAATTTTCTTACATTTTTGGTTAAAACAGATTATATTTGAATGTTTGCCTGGGGAAACGTGAAGCGAAAGCCATTGATTGGGAAGAAAAGTACATTTATAGTCACTCATACCTTCGAAAGCCTTATTACTCGCTTAAAATGGTTTTATAATCGCATTATTGATTTTAAGTTGAATTTTCTTATATTTTTGGTTAAAACAGATTATATTTGAATGTTTGCCTCGAGAAACATGAAGCAAAAGCCATCGATCGATAAGAAAAGTCCAGTTATAGTCACTCATGCCTTCGAAAGCCTTATTACTCGTTTTAAATGCTTTTATAATCTCATTATTGATTTTAAGTTGAATTTTCTTACATTTTTGGTTAAAACAGATTATAATTGAATGTTTGCCTCGGGAAACGTGAAGCGAAAGCCATCGATTTGAGAAGAAAAGTCCATTTATAGTCGCTCATGCCTTCGAAAGCCTTATTACCCGTTTAAAATGGTTTTATAATCTAATTATTGATTTTATGTTGAATTTTCTTACATTTTTGGTTAAAATAGATTGAATTAAATGTTTGCCTTAGAAAACATGAAGCGAAAGCCATCGATTGGTAAGAAAAGTCCATTTATAGTCACTCATGCCTTCGAAAGCCTTATTACTCGCTTTAAACGCTTTTATAATCTCATTATTGATTTTAAGTTGAATTTTCTTATATTTTTGGTTGAAATAGATTATAATTGAATGTTTGCATAGGGAAACGTGAAGCGAAAGCCATCGATTGAGAAGAAAAGTCCATTTATAGTCACTCATGCCTTCGAAAGCCTTATTACTCGTTTTAAATGCTTTTATAATCTCATTATTGATTTTAAGTTGAATTTTCTTACATTTTTGGTTAAAACAGATTATAATTGAATGTTTGCCTCGGGAAACGTGAAGCGAAAGCCATCGATTGAGAAGAAAAGTCCATTTATAGTCGCTCATGCCTTCGAAAGCCTTATTACCCCTTTAAAATGGTTTTATAGTCTAATTATTGATTTTATGTTGAATTTTCTTACATTTTTGGTTAAAACAGATTATAATTGAATGTTTGCCTGGGGAAACGTGAAGCGAAAGCCATCGATTGGGAAGAAAAGTACATTTATAGTCACTCATGCCTTCGAAAGCCTTATTACTCGCTCTAAACGCTTTTATAATCTCATTATTGATTTTAAGTTGAATTTTCTTATATTTTTGGTTGAAATAGATTATAATTGAATGTTTGCATAGGGAAACGTGAAGCGAAAGCCATCGATTGAGAAGAAAAGTCCATTTATAGTCACTCATGCCTTCGAAAGCCTTATTACTCGCTTTAAATGCTTTTATAAGCTCATTATTGATTTTAAGTTGAATTTTCTTACATTTTTGGTTAAAACAGATTATAATTGAATGTTTGCCTTGGGAAACGTGAAGCGAAAGCCATCGATTGAGAAGAAAAGTCCATTTATAGTTACTCATGCCTTCGAAAGCCTTATTACTCGCTTTAAATGCTTTTATAAGCTCATTATTGATTTTAAGTTGAATTTTCTTACATTTTTGGTTAAAACAGATTATAATTGAATGTTTGCCTGGGGAAACGTGAAGCGAAAGCCATCGATTGGGAAGAAAAGTACATTTATAGTCACTCATGCCTTCGAAAGCCTTATTACTCGCTTTAAATGCTTTTATAAGCTCATTATTGATTTTAAGTTGAATTTTCTTACATTTTTGGTTAAAACAGATTATATTTGAATGTTTGCCTGGGAAAACGTGAAGCGAAAGCCATCGATTGGGAAGAAAAGTACATTTATAGTCACTCATACCTTCGAAAGCCTTATTACTCGCTTAAAATGGTTTTATAATCGCATTATTGATTTTAAGTTGAATTTTCTTATATTTTTGGTTAAAACAGATTATATTTGAATGTTTGCCTCGAGAAACATGAAGCGAAAGCCATCGATCGATAAGAAAAGTCCAGTTATAGTCACTCATGCCTTCGAAAGCCTTATTACTCGTTTTAAATGCTTTTATAATCTCATTATTGATTTTAAGTTGAATTTTCTTACATTTTTGGTTAAAACAGATTATAATTGAATGTTTGCCTCGGGAAACGTGAAAGGAAAGCCATCGATTTGAGAAGAAAAGTCTATTTATAGTCGCTCATGCCTTCGAAAGCCTTATTACCCGTTTAAAATGGTTTTATAATCTAATTATTGATTTTATGTTGAATTTTCTTACATTTTTGGTTAAAATAGATTGAATTAAATGTTTGCCTTAGAAAACATGAAGCGAAAGCCATCGATTGGTAAGAAAAGTCCATTTATAGTCACTCATGCCTTCGAAAGCCTTATTACTCGCTTTAAACGCTTTTATAATCTCATTATTGATTTTAAGTTGAATTTTCTTATATTTTTGGTTGAAATAGATTATAATTGAATGTTTGCATAGGGAAACGTGAAGCGAAAGCCATCGATTGAGAAGAAAAGTCCATTTATAGTCACTCATGCCTTCGAAAGCCTTATTACTCGCTTTAAATGCTTTTATAAGCTCATTATTGATTTTAAGTTGAATTTTCTTACATATTTGGTTAAAACATATTATAATTGAATGTTTGCCTCGAGAAACGTGAAGCGAAAGCCATCGATTGAGAAGAAAAGTCCATTTATAATCGCTCATGCCTTCGAAAGCCTTATTACCCGTTTAAAATGGTTTTATAATCTAATTATTGATTTTATGTTGAATTTTCTTACATTTTTGGTTAAAATAGATTGTAATTAAATGTTTGCCTTAGAAAACATGAAGCGAAAGCCATCGATTGGTAAGAAAAGTCCATTTATAGTCACTCATGCCTTCGAAAGCCTTATTACTCGCTTTAAACGCTTTTATAATCTCATTATTGATTTTAAGTTGAATTTTCTTATATTTTTGGTTGAAATAGATTATAATTGAATGTTTGCATAGGGAAACGTGAAGCGAAAGCCATCGATTGAGAAGAAAAGTCCATTTATAGTCACTCATGCCTTCGAAAGCCTTATTACTCGCTTTAAATGCTTTTATAAGCTTGTTATTGATTTTAAGTTGAATTTTCTTAGATTTTTGGTTGAAACAGATTATAATTGAATGTTTGCATAGGGAAACGTGAAGCGAAAGCCATCGATTAGGAAGAAAAGTCCAGTTATAGTCACTCATGCCTTCGAAAGCCTTATTACTCGTTTTAAATGCTTTTATAATCTCATTATTGATTTTAAGTTGAATTTTCTTACATTTTTGGTTAAAACAGATTATAATTGAATGTTTGCCTCGGGAAACGTGAAAGGAAAGCCATCGATTTGAGAAGAAAAGTCTATTTATAGTCGCTCATGCCTTCGAAAGCCTTATTACCCGTTTAAAATGGTTTTATAATCTAATTATTGATTTTATGTTGAATTTTCTTACATTTTTGGTTAAAATAGATTGAATTAAATGTTTGCCTTAGAAAACATGAAGCGAAAGCCATCGATTGGTAAGAAAAGTCCATTTATAGTCACTCATGCCTTCGAAAGCCTTATTACTCGCTTTAAACGCTTTTATAATCTCATTATTGATTTTAAGTTGAATTTTCTTATATTTTTGGTTGAAATAGATTATAATTGAATGTTTGCATAGGGAAACGTGAAGCGAAAGCCATCGATTGAGAAGAAAAGTCCATTTATAGTCACTCATGCCTTCGAAAGCCTTATTACTCGCTTTAAATGCTTTTATAAGCTCATTATTGATTTTAAGTTGAATTTTCTTACATATTTGGTTAAAACATATTATAATTGAATGTTTGCCTCGAGAAACGTGAAGCGAAAGCCATCGATTGAGAAGAAAAGTCCATTTATAATCGCTCATGCCTTCGAAAGCCTTATTACCCGTTTAAAATGGTTTTATAATCTAATTATTGATTTTATGTTGAATTTTCTTACATTTTTGGTTAAAATAGATTGTAATTAAATGTTTGCCTTAGAAAACATGAAGCGAAAGCCATCGATTGGTAAGAAAAGTCCATTTATAGTCACTCATGCCTTCGAAAGCCTTATTACTCGCTTTAAACGCTTTTATAATCTCATTATTGATTTTAAGTTGAATTTTCTTATATTTTTGGTTGAAATAGATTATAATTGAATGTTTGCATAGGGAAACGTGAAGCGAAAGCCATCGATTGAGAAGAAAAGTCCATTTATAGTCACTCATGCCTTCGAAAGCCTTATTACTCGCTTTAAATGCTTTTATAAGCTCGTTATTGATTTTAAGTTGAATTTTCTTAGATTTTTGGTTGAAACAGATTATAATTGAATGTTTGCATAGGGAAACGTGAAGCGAAAGCCATCGATTAGGAAGAAAAGTCCATTTATAGTCACTCATGCCTTTGAAAGTCTTATTACTCGCTTTAAATGCTTTTATAAGCTCATTATTGATTTTAAGTTGAATTTTCTTACATTTTTGGTTAAAACAGATTATAATTGATTGTTTGCCTCGGGAAACATGAAGCGAAAGCAATCGATTGAGAAGAAAAGTCCATTTATAGTCGCTCATTCCTTCGAAAGTTTTATTACCCATTTAAAATGGTTTTATAATCTAATTATTGATTTTATGTTGAATTTTCTTACATTTTTGGTTAAAATAGATTGAATTAAATGTTTGCCTTAGAAAACATGAAGCGAAAGCCATCGATTGGTAAGAAAAGTCCATTTATAGTCACTCATGCCTTCGAAAGCCTTATTACTCGCTTTAAACGCTTTTATAATCTCATTATTGATTTTAAGTTGAATTTTCTTATATTTTTGGTTGAAATAGATTATAATTGAATGTTTGCATAGGGAAACGTGAAGCGAAAGCCATCGATTGAGAAGAAAAGTCCATTTATAGTCACTCATGCCTTCGAAAGCCTTATTACTCGCTTTAAATGCTTTTATAAGCTCATTATTGATTTTAAGTTGAATTTTCTTACATATTTGGTTAAAACATATTATAATTGAATGTTTGCCTCGAGAAACGTGAAGCGAAAGCCATCGATTGAGAAGAAAAGTCCATTTATAATCGCTCATGCCTTCGAAAGCCTTATTACCCGTTTAAAATGGTTTTATAATCTAATTATTGATTTTATGTTGAATTTTCTTACATTTTTGGTTAAAATAGATTGTAATTAAATGTTTGCCTTAGAAAACATGAAGCGAAAGCCATCGATTGGTAAGAAAAGTCCATTTATAGTCACTCATGCCTTCGAAAGCCTTATTACTCGCTTTAAACGCTTTTATAATCTCATTATTGATTTTAAGTTGAATTTTCTTATATTTTTGGTTGAAATAGATTATAATTGAATGTTTGCATAGGGAAACGTGAAGCGAAAGCCATCGATTGAGAAGAAAAGTCCATTTATAGTCACTCATGCCTTCGAAAGCCTTATTACTCGCTTTAAATGCTTTTATAAGCTCATTATTGATTTTAAGTTGAATTTTCTTACATATTTGGTTAAAACATATTATAATTGAATGTTTGCCTCGAGAAACGTGAAGCGAAAGCCATCGATTGAGAAGAAAAGTCCATTTATAATCGCTCATGCCTTCGAAAGCCTTATTACCCGTTTAAAATGGTTTTATAATCTAATTATTGATTTTATGTTGAATTTTCTTACATTTTTGGTTAAAATAGATTGTAATTAAATGTTTGCCTTAGAAAACATGAAGCGAAAGCCATCGATTGGTAAGAAAAGTCCATTTATAGTCACTCATGCCTTCGAAAGCCTTATTACTCGCTTTAAACGCTTTTATAATCTCATTATTGATTTTAAGTTGAATTTTCTTATATTTTTGGTTGAAATAGATTATAATTGAATGTTTGCATAGGGAAACGTGAAGCGAAAGCCATCGATTGAGAAGAAAAGTCCATTTATCGTCGCTCATGCCTTCGAAAGCCTTATTACTCGCTTAAAATGGTTTTATAATCGCATTATTGATTTTAAGTTGAATTTTCTTATATTTTTGGTTAAAACAGATTATATTTGAATGTTTGCCTCGAGAAACATGAAGCAAAAGCCATCGATCGATAAGAAAACTCCATTTATAGTCACTCATGCCTTCGAAAGCCTTATTACTCGTTTTAAATGCTTTTATAATCTCATTATTGATTTTAAGTTGAATTTTCTTACATTTTTGGTTAAAACAGATTATAATTGAATGTTTGCCTCGGGAAACGTGAAGCGAAAGCCATCGATTGAGAAGAAAAGTCCATTTATAGTCGCTCATGCCTTCGAAAGCCTTATTACCCGTTTAAAATGGTTTTATAATCTAATTATTGATTTTATGTTGAATTTTCTTACATTTTTGGTTAAAATAGATTGTAATTAAATGTTTGCCATAGAAAACATGAAGCGAAAGCCATCGATTGGTAAGAAAAGTCCATTTATAGTCACTCATGCCTTCGAAAGCCTTATTACTCGCTTTAAACGCTTTTATAATCTCATTATTGATTTTAAGTTGAATTTTCTTATATTTTTGGTTGAAATAGATTATAATTGAATGTTTGCATAGGGAAACGTGAAGCGAAAGCCATCGATTGAGAAGAAAAGTCCATTTATAGTCACTCATGCCTTCGAAAGCCTTATTACTCGTTTTAAATGCTTTTATAATCTCATTATTGATTTTAAGTTGAATTTTCTTACATTTTTGGTTAAAACAGATTATAATTGAATGTTTGCCTCGGGAAACGTGAAGCGAAAGCCATCGATTGAGAAGAAAAGTCCATTTATAGTCGCTCATGCCTTCGAAAGCCTTATTACCCGTTTAAAATGGTTTTATAGTCTAATTATTGATTTTATGTTGAATTTTCTTACATTTTTGGTTAAAACAGATTATAATTGAATGTTTGCCTGGGGAAACGTGAAGCGAAAGCCATCGATTGGGAAGAAAAGTACATTTATAGTCACTCATGCCTTCGAAAGCCTTATTACTCGCTCTAAACGCTTTTATAATCTCATTATTGATTTTAAGTTGAATTTTCTTATATTTTTGGTTGAAATAGATTATAATTGAATGTTTGCATAGGGAAACGTGAAGCGAAAGCCATCGATTGAGAAGAAAAGTCCATTTATAGTCACTCATGCCTTCGAAAGCCTTATTACTCGCTTTAAATGCTTTTATAAGCTCATTATTGATTTTAAGTTGAATTTTCTTACATTTTTGGTTAAAACAGATTATAATTGAATGTTTGCCTTGGGAAACGTGAAGCGAAAGCCATCGATTGAGAAGAAAAGTCCATTTATAGTTACTCATGCCTTCGAAAGCCTTATTACTCGCTTTAAATGCTTTTATAAGCTCATTATTGATTTTAAGTTGAATTTTCTTACATTTTTGGTTAAAACAGATTATAATTGAATGTTTGCCTGGGGAAACGTGAAGCGAAAGCCATCGATTGGGAAGAAAAGTACATTTATAGTCACTCATGCCTTCGAAAGCCTTATTACTCGCTTTAAATGCTTTTATAAGCTCATTATTGATTTTAAGTTGAATTTTCTTACATTTTTGGTTAAAACAGATTATATTTGAATGTTTGCCTGGGAAAACGTGAAGCGAAAGCCATCGATTGGGAAGAAAAGTACATTTATAGTCACTCATACCTTCGAAAGCCTTATTACTCGCTTAAAATGGTTTTATAATCGCATTATTGATTTTAAGTTGAATTTTCTTATATTTTTGGTTAAAACAGATTATATTTGAATGTTTGCCTCGAGAAACATGAAGCGAAAGCCATCGATCGATAAGAAAAGTCCAGTTATAGTCACTCATGCCTTCGAAAGCCTTATTACTCGTTTTAAATGCTTTTATAATCTCATTATTGATTTTAAGTTGAATTTTCTTACATTTTTGGTTAAAACAGATTATAATTGAATGTTTGCCTCGGGAAACGTGAAAGGAAAGCCATCGATTTGAGAAGAAAAGTCTATTTATAGTCGCTCATGCCTTCGAAAGCCTTATTACCCGTTTAAAATGGTTTTATAATCTAATTATTGATTTTATGTTGAATTTTCTTACATTTTTGGTTAAAATAGATTGAATTAAATGTTTGCCTTAGAAAACATGAAGCGAAAGCCATCGATTGGTAAGAAAAGTCCATTTATAGTCACTCATGCCTTCGAAAGCCTTATTACTCGCTTTAAACGCTTTTATAATCTCATTATTGATTTTAAGTTGAATTTTCTTATATTTTTGGTTGAAATAGATTATAATTGAATGTTTGCATAGGGAAACGTGAAGCGAAAGCCATCGATTGAGAAGAAAAGTCCATTTATAGTCACTCATGCCTTCGAAAGCCTTATTACTCGCTTTAAATGCTTTTATAAGCTCATTATTGATTTTAAGTTGAATTTTCTTACATATTTGGTTAAAACATATTATAATTGAATGTTTGCCTCGAGAAACGTGAAGCGAAAGCCATCGATTGAGAAGAAAAGTCCATTTATAATCGCTCATGCCTTCGAAAGCCTTATTACCCGTTTAAAATGGTTTTATAATCTAATTATTGATTTTATGTTGAATTTTCTTACATTTTTGGTTAAAATAGATTGTAATTAAATGTTTGCCTTAGAAAACATGAAGCGAAAGCCATCGATTGGTAAGAAAAGTCCATTTATAGTCACTCATGCCTTCGAAAGCCTTATTACTCGCTTTAAACGCTTTTATAATCTCATTATTGATTTTAAGTTGAATTTTCTTATATTTTTGGTTGAAATAGATTATAATTGAATGTTTGCATAGGGAAACGTGAAGCGAAAGCCATCGATTGAGAAGAAAAGTCCATTTATAGTCACTCATGCCTTCGAAAGCCTTATTACTCGCTTTAAATGCTTTTATAAGCTCGTTATTGATTTTAAGTTGAATTTTCTTAGATTTTTGGTTGAAACAGATTATAATTGAATGTTTGCATAGGGAAACGTGAAGCGAAAGCCATCGATTAGGAAGAAAAGTCCATTTATAGTCACTCATGCCTTTGAAAGTCTTATTACTCGCTTTAAATGCTTTTATAAGCTCATTATTGATTTTAAGTTGAATTTTCTTACATTTTTGGTTAAAACAGATTATAATTGATTGTTTGCCTCGGGAAACATGAAGCGAAAGCAATCGATTGAGAAGAAAAGTCCATTTATAGTCGCTCATTCCTTCGAAAGTTTTATTACCCATTTAAAATGGTTTTATAATCTAATTATTGATTTTATGTTGAATTTTCTTACATTTTTGGTTAAAATAGATTGTAATTAAATGTTTGCCTTAGAAAACATGAAGCGAAAGCCATCGATTGGTAAGAAAAGTCCATTTATAGTCACTCATGCCTTCGAAAGCCTTATTACTCGCTTTAAACGCTTTTATAATCTCATTATTGATTTTAAGTTGAATTTTCTTATATTTTTGGTTGAAATAGATTATAATTGAATGTTTGCATAGGGAAACGTGAAGCGAAAGCCATCGATTGAGAAGAAAAGTCCATTTATAGTCACTCATGCCTTCGAAAGCCTTATTACTCGCTTTAAATGCTTTTATAAGCTCATTATTGATTTTAAGTTGAATTTTCTTACATATTTGGTTAAAACATATTATAATTGAATGTTTGCCTCGAGAAACGTGAAGCGAAAGCCATCGATTGAGAAGAAAAGTCCATTTATAATCGCTCATGCCTTCGAAAGCCTTATTACCCGTTTAAAATGGTTTTATAATCTAATTATTGATTTTATGTTGAATTTTCTTACATTTTTGGTTAAAATAGATTGTAATTAAATGTTTGCCTTAGAAAACATGAAGCGAAAGCCATCGATTGGTAAGAAAAGTCCATTTATAGTCACTCATGCCTTCGAAAGCCTTATTACTCGCTTTAAACGCTTTTATAATCTCATTATTGATTTTAAGTTGAATTTTCTTATATTTTTGGTTGAAATAGATTATAATTGAATGTTTGCATAGGGAAACGTGAAGCGAAAGCCATCGATTGAGAAGAAAAGTCCATTTATAGTCACTCATGCCTTCGAAAGCCTTATTACTCGCTTTAAATGCTTTTATAAGCTCATTATTGATTTTAAGTTGAATTTTCTTACATATTTGGTTAAAACATATTATAATTGAATGTTTGCCTCGAGAAACGTGAAGCGAAAGCCATCGATTGAGAAGAAAAGTCCATTTATAATCGCTCATGCCTTCGAAAGCCTTATTACCCGTTTAAAATGGTTTTATAATCTAATTATTGATTTTATGTTGAATTTTCTTACATTTTTGGTTAAAATAGATTGTAATTAAATGTTTGCCTTAGAAAACATGAAGCGAAAGCCATCGATTGGTAAGAAAAGTCCATTTATAGTCACTCATGCCTTCGAAAGCCTTATTACTCGCTTTAAACGCTTTTATAATCTCATTATTGATTTTAAGTTGAATTTTCTTATATTTTTGGTGGAAATAGATTATAATTGAATGTTTGCATAGGGAAACGTGAAGCGAAAGCCATCGATTGAGAAGAAAAGTCCATTTATAGTCACTCATGCCTTCGAAAGCCTTATTACTCGCTTTAAATGCTTTTATAAGCTCATTATTGATTTTAAGTTGAATTTTCTTACATATTTGGTTAAAACATATTATAATTGAATGTTTGCCTCGAGAAACGTGAAGCGAAAGCCATCGATTGAGAAGAAAAGTCCATTTATAATCGCTCATGCCTTCGAAAGCCTTATTACCCGTTTAAAATGGTTTTATAATCTAATTATTGATTTTATGTTGAATTTTCTTACATTTTTGGTTAAAATAGATTGTAATTAAATGTTTGCCTTAGAAAACATGAAGCGAAAGCCATCGATTGGTAAGAAAAGTCCATTTATAGTCACTCATGCCTTCGAAAGCCTTATTACTCGCTTTAAACGCTTTTATAATCTCATTATTGATTTTAAGTTGAATTTTCTTATATTTTTGGTTGAAATAGATTATAATTGAATGTTTGCATAGGGAAACGTGAAGCGAAAGCCATCGATTGAGAAGAAAAGTCCATTTATAGTCACTCATGCCTTCGAAAGCCTTATTACTCGCTTTAAATGCTTTTATAAGCTCATTATTGATTTTAAGTTGAATTTTCTTACATATTTGGTTAAAACATATTATAATTGAATGTTTGCCTCGAGAAACGTGAAGCGAAAGCCATCGATTGAGAAGAAAAGTCCATTTATAATCGCTCATGCCTTCGAAAGCCTTATTACCCGTTTAAAATGGTTTTATAATCTAATTATTGATTTTATGTTGAATTTTCTTACATTTTTGGTTAAAATAGATTGTAATTAAATGTTTGCCTTAGAAAACATGAAGCGAAAGCCATCGATTGGTAAGAAAAGTCCATTTATAGTCACTCATGCCTTCGAAAGCCTTATTACTCGCTTTAAACGCTTTTATAATCTCATTATTGATTTTAAGTTGAATTTTCTTATATTTTTGGTTGAAATAGATTATAATTGAATGTTTGCATAGGGAAACGTGAAGCGAAAGCCATCGATTGAGAAGAAAAGTCCATTTATAGTCACTCATGCCTTCGAAAGCCTTATTACTCGCTTTAAATGCTTTTATAAGCTCATTATTGATTTTAAGTTGAATTTTCTTACATATTTGGTTAAAACATATTATAATTGAATGTTTGCCTCGAGAAACGTGAAGCGAAAGCCATCGATTGAGAAGAAAAGTCCATTTATAATCGCTCATGCCTTCGAAAGCCTTATTACCCGTTTAAAATGGTTTTATAATCTAATTATTGATTTTATGTTGAATTTTCTTACATTTTTGGTTAAAATAGATTGTAATTAAATGTTTGCCTTAGAAAACATGAAGCGAAAGCCATCGATTGGTAAGAAAAGTCCATTTATAGTCACTCATGCCTTCGAAAGCCTTATTACTCGCTTTAAACGCTTTTATAATCTCATTATTGATTTTAAGTTGAATTTTCTTATATTTTTGGTTGAAATAGATTATAATTGAATGTTTGCATAGGGAAACGTGAAGCGAAAGCCATCGATTGAGAAGAAAAGTCCATTTATAGTCACTCATGCCTTCGAAAGCCTTATTACTCGCTTTAAATGCTTTTATAAGCTCATTATTGATTTTAAGTTGAATTTTCTTACATATTTGGTTAAAACATATTATAATTGAATGTTTGCCTCGAGAAACGTGAAGCGAAAGCCATCGATTGAGAAGAAAAGTCCATTTATAATCGCTCATGCCTTCGAAAGCCTTATTACCCGTTTAAAATGGTTTTATAATCTAATTATTGATTTTATGTTGAATTTTCTTACATTTTTGGTTAAAATAGATTGTAATTAAATGTTTGCCTTAGAAAACATGAAGCGAAAGCCATCGATTGGTAAGAAAAGTCCATTTATAGTCACTCATGCCTTCGAAAGCCTTATTACTCGCTTTAAACGCTTTTATAATCTCATTATTGATTTTAAGTTGAATTTTCTTATATTTTTTGTTGAAATAGATTATAATTGATTGTTTGCATAGGGAAACGTGAAGCGAAAGCCATCGATTGAGAAGAAAAGTCCATTTATAGTCACTCATGCCTTCGAAAGACTTATTACTCGCTTAAAATGGTTTTATAATCGCATTATTGATTTTAAGTTGAATTTTCTTATATTTTTGGTTAAAACAGATTATATTTGAATGTTTGCCTCGAGAAACATGAAGCAAAAGCCATCGATCGATAAGAAAACTCCATTTATAGTCACTCATGCCTTCGAAAGCCTTATTACTCGCTTTAAACGCTTTTATATTCTCATTATTGATTTTAAGTTGAATTTTCTTATATTTTTGGTTGAAATAGATTATAATTGAATGTTTGCATAGGGAAACGTGAAGCGAAAGCCATCGATTGAGAAGAAAAGTCCATTTATAGTCACTCATGCCTTCGAAAGCCTTATTACTCGCTTTAAATGCTTTTATAAGCTCGTTATTGATTTTAAGTTGAATTTTCTTACATTTTTGGTTAAAACAGATTATAATTGAATGTTTGCATAGGGAAACGTGAAGCGAAAGCAATCGATTGGATATAAAAGTCCATTTATAGTCACTCATGCCTTCGAAACCTTATTACTCGCTTTAAATGTTTTTATAAGCTCATTATTGATTTTAAGTTGAATTTTCTTACATTTTTGGTTAAAACAGATTATAATTGATTGTTTGCCTCGGGAAACGTGAAGCGAAAGCCATCGATTGAGAAGAAAAGTCCATTTATAGTCGCTCATTCCTTCGAAAGTTTTATTACCCATTTAAAATGGTTTTATAATCTAATTATTGATTTTATGTTGAATTTTCTTACATTTTTGGTTAAAATAGATTGTAATTAAATGTTTGCCTTAGAAAACATGAAGCGAAAGCCATCGATTGGTAAGAAAAGTCCATTTATAGTCACTCATGCCTTCGAAAGCCTTATTACTCGCTTTAAACGCTTTTATAATCTCATTATTGATTTTAAGTTGAATTTTCTTATATTTTTGGTTGAAATAGATTATAATTGAATGTTTGCATAGGGAAACGTGAAGCGAAAGCCATCAATTGAGAAGAAAAGTCCATTTATAGTCACTCATGCCTTCGAAAGCCTTATTACTCGCTTTAAATGCTTTTATAAGCTCATTATTGATTTTAAGTTGAATTTTCTTATATTTTTGGTTAAAACAGATTATAATTGAATGTTTGCCTTGGGAAACGTGAAGCGAAAGCCATCGATTGAGAAGAAAAGTCCATTTATAGTCGCTCATGCCTTCGAAAGCCTTATTACCCGTTTAAAATGGTTTTATAATCTAATTATTGATTTTATGTTGAATTTTCTTACATTTTTGGTTAAAATAGATTGCAATTAAATGTTTGCCTTAGAAAACATGAAGCGAAAGCCATCGATTGGTAAGAAAAGTCCATTTATAGTCACTCATGCCTTCGAAAGCCTTATTACTCGCTTTAAACGATTTTATAATCTCATTATTGATTTTAAGTTGAATTTTCTTAGATTTTTGGTTGAAACAGATTATAATTGAATGTTTGCATAGGGAAACGTGAAGCGAAAGCCATCGATTAGGAAGAAAAGTCCATTTATAGTCACTCATGCCTTCGAAAGCCTTATTACTCGCTTTAAATGCTTTTATAAGCTCATTATTGATTTTAAGTTGAATTTTCTTATATTTTTGGTTAAAACAGATTATAATTGAATGTTTGCCTTGGGAAACGTGAAGCGAAAGCCATCGATTGAGAAGAAAAGTCCATTTATAGTCGCTCATGCCTTCGAAAGCCTTATTACCCGTTTAAAATGGTTTTATAATCTAATTATTGATTTTATGTTTAATTTTCTTAAATTTTTGGTTAAAATAGATTGCAATTAAATGTTTGCCTTAGAAAACATGAAGCGAAAGCCATCGATTGGTAAGAAAAGTCCATTTATAGTCACTCATGCCTTCGAAAGCCTTATTACTCGCTTTAAACGATTTTATAATCTCATTATTGATTTTAAGTTGAATTTTCTTAGATTTTTGGTTGAAACAGATTATAATTGAATGTTTGCATAGGGAAACGTGAAGCGAAAGCCATCGATTAGGAAGAAAAGTCCATTTATAGTCACTCATGCCTTCGAAAGCCTTATTACTCGCTTTAAATGCTTTTATAATCTCATTATCGATTTTGAGTTGAATTTTCTTATATTTTTGGTTGAAATAGATTATAATTGAATGTTTGCATAGGGAAACGTGAAGCGAAAGCCATCAATTGAGAAGAAAAGTCCATTTATAGTCACTCATGCCTTCGAAAGCCTTATTACTCGCTTTAAATGCTTTTATAAGCTCATTATTGATTTTAAGTTGAATTTTCTTATATTTTTGGTTAAAACAGATTATAATTGAATGTTTGCCTTGGGAAACGTGAAGCGAAAGCCATCGATTGAGAAGAAAAGTCCATTTATAGTCGCTCATGCCTTCGAAAGCCTTATTACCCGTTTAAAATGGTTTTATAATCTAATTATTGATTTTATGTTGAATTTTCTTACATTTTTGGTTAAAATAGATTGCAATTAAATGTTTGCCTTAGAAAACATGAAGCGAAAGCCATCGATTGGTAAGAAAAGTCCATTTATAGTCACTCATGCCTTCGAAAGCCTTATTACTCGCTTTAAACGATTTTATAATCTCATTATTGATTTTAAGTTGAATTTTCTTAGATTTTTGGTTGAAACAGATTATAATTGAATGTTTGCATAGGGAAACGTGAAGCGAAAGCCATCGATTAGGAAGAAAAGTCCATTTATAGTCACTCATGCCTTCGAAAGCCTTATTACTCGCTTTAAATGCTTTTATAAGCTCATTATTGATTTTAAGTTGAATTTTCTTATATTTTTGGTTAAAACAGATTATAATTGAATGTTTGCCTTGGGAAACGTGAAGCGAAAGCCATCGATTGAGAAGAAAAGTCCATTTATAGTCGCTCATGCCTTCGAAAGCCTTATTACCCGTTTAAAATGGTTTTATAATCTAATTATTGATTTTATGTTTAATTTTCTTAAATTTTTGGTTAAAATAGATTGCAATTAAATGTTTGCCTTAGAAAACATGAAGCGAAAGCCATCGATTGGTAAGAAAAGTCCATTTATAGTCACTCATGCCTTCGAAAGCCTTATTACTCGCTTTAAACGATTTTATAATCTCATTATTGATTTTAAGTTGAATTTTCTTAGATTTTTGGTTGAAACAGATTATAATTGAATGTTTGCATAGGGAAACGTGAAGCGAAAGCCATCGATTAGGAAGAAAAGTCCATTTATAGTCACTCATGTCTTCGAAAGCCTTATTACTCGCTTTAAATGCTTTTATAATCTCATTATCGATTTTGAGTTGAATTTTCTTACATTTTTGGTTAAAACAGATTATAATTGAATGTTTGCCTCGAGAATCGTGAAGCGAAAGCCATCGATTGAGAAGAAAAGTCCACTTATGGTCACTCATGCCTTCGAAAGCCTTATTACCCGTTTAAAATGGTTTTATAATCTAATTATTGATTTTATGTTGAATTTTCTTACATTTTTGGTTAAAATAGATTGTAATTAAATGTTTGCCTTAGAAAACATGAAGCGAAAGCCATCGATTGGTAAGAAAAGTCCATTTATAGTCACTCATGCCTTCGAAAGCCTTATTACTCGCTTTAAACGCTTTTATAATCTCATTATTGATTTTAAGTTGAATTTTCTTATATTTTTGGTTGAAATAGATTATAATTGATTGTTTGCATAGGGAAACGTGAAGCGAAAGCCATCGATTGAGAAGAAAAGTCCATTTATAGTCACTCATGCCTTCGAAAGCCTTATTACTCGCTTTAAATGCTTTTATAAGCTCGTTATTGATTTTAAGTTGAATTTTCTTAGATTTTTGGTTGAAACATATTATAATTGAATGTTTGCATAGGGAAACGTGAAGCGAAAGCCATCGATTGAGAAGAAAAGTCCATTTATAGTCACTCATGCCTTCGAAAGCCTTATTACTCGCTTTAAACGCTTTTATAATCTCATTATTGATTTTAAGTTGAATTTTCTTATATTTTTGGTTGAAATAGATTATAATTGAATGTTTGCATAGGGAAACGTGAAGCGAAAGCCATCAATTGAGAAGAAAAGTCCATTTATAGTCACTCATGCCTTCGAAAGCCTTATTACTCGCTTTAAATGCTTTTATAAGCTCATTATTGATTTTAAGTTGAATTTTCTTATATTTTTGGTTAAAACAGATTATAATTGAATGTTTGCCTTGGGAAACGTGAAGCGAAAGCCATCGATTGAGAAGAAAAGTCCATTTATAGTCGCTCATGCCTTCGAAAGCCTTATTACCCGTTTAAAATGGTTTTATAATCTAATTATTGATTTTATGTTGAATTTTCTTACATTTTTGGTTAAAATAGATTGCAATTAAATGTTTGCCTTAGAAAACATGAAGCGAAAGCCATCGATTGGTAAGAAAAGTCCATTTATAGTCACTCATGCCTTCGAAAGCCTTATTACTCGCTTTAAACGATTTTATAATCTCATTATTGATTTTAAGTTGAATTTTCTTAGATTTTTGGTTGAAACAGATTATAATTGAATGTTTGCATAGGGAAACGTGAAGCGAAAGCCATCGATTAGGAAGAAAAGTCCATTTATAGTCACTCATGTCTTCGAAAGCCTTATTACTCGCTTTAAATGCTTTTATAATCTCATTATCGATTTTGAGTTGAATTTTCTTACATTTTTGGTTAAAACAGATTATAATTGAATGTTTGCCTCGAGAATCGTGAAGCGAAAGCCATCGATTGAGAAGAAAAGTCCACTTATGGTCACTCATGCCTTCGAAAGCCTTATTACCCGTTTAAAATGGTTTTATAATCTAATTATTGATTTTATGTTGAATTTTCTTACATTTTTGGTTAAAATAGATTGTAATTAAATGTTTGCCTTAGAAAACATGAAGCGAAAGCCATCGATTGGTAAGAAAAGTCCATTTATAGTCACTCATGCCTTCGAAAGCCTTATTACTCGCTTTAAACGCTTTTATAATCTCATTATTGATTTTAAGTTGAATTTTCTTATATTTTTGGTTGAAATAGATTATAATTGATTGTTTGCATAGGGAAACGTGAAGCGAAAGCCATCGATTGAGAAGAAAAGTCCATTTATAGTCACTCATGCCTTCGAAAGCCTTATTACTCGCTTTAAATGCTTTTATAAGCTCGTTATTGATTTTAAGTTGAATTTTCTTAGATTTTTGGTTGAAACAGATTATAATTGAATGTTTGCATAGGGAAACGTGAAGCGAAAGCCATCGATTGAGAAGAAAAGTCCATTTATAGTCACTCATGCCTTCGAAAGCCTTATTACTCGCTTTAAACGCTTTTATAATCTCATTATTGATTTTAAGTTGAATTTTCTTATATTTTTGGTTGAAATAGATTATAATTGAATGTTTGCATAGGGAAACGTGAAGCGAAAGCCATCAATTGAGAAGAAAAGTCCATTTATAGTCACTCATGCCTTCGAAAGCCTTATTACTCGCTTTAAATGCTTTTATAAGCTCATTATTGATTTTAAGTTGAATTTTCTTATATTTTTGGTTAAAACAGATTATAATTGAATGTTTGCCTTGGGAAACGTGAAGCGAAAGCCATCGATTGAGAAGAAAAGTCCATTTATAGTCGCTCATGCCTTCGAAAGCCTTATTACCCGTTTAAAATGGTTTTATAATCTAATTATTGATTTTATGTTGAATTTTCTTACATTTTTGGTTAAAATAGATTGCAATTAAATGTTTGCCTTAGAAAACATGAAGCGAAAGCCATCGATTGGTAAGAAAAGTCCATTTATAGTCACTCATGCCTTCGAAAGCCTTATTACTCGCTTTAAACGATTTTATAATCTCATTATTGATTTTAAGTTGAATTTTCTTAGATTTTTGGTTGAAACAGATTATAATTGAATGTTTGCATAGGGAAACGTGAAGCGAAAGCCATCGATTAGGAAGAAAAGTCCATTTATAGTCACTCATGCCTTCGAAAGCCTTATTACTCGCTTTAAATGCTTTTATAAGCTCATTATTGATTTTAAGTTGAATTTTCTTATATTTTTGGTTAAAACAGATTATAATTGAATGTTTGCCTTGGGAAACGTGAAGCGAAAGCCATCGATTGAGAAGAAAAGTCCATTTATAGTCGCTCATGCCTTCGAAAGCCTTATTACCCGTTTAAAATGGTTTTATAATCTAATTATTGATTTTATGTTTAATTTTCTTAAATTTTTGGTTAAAATAGATTGCAATTAAATGTTTGCCTTAGAAAACATGAAGCGAAAGCCATCGATTGGTAAGAAAAGTCCATTTATAGTCACTCATGCCTTCGAAAGCCTTATTACTCGCTTTAAACGATTTTATAATCTCATTATTGATTTTAAGTTGAATTTTCTTAGATTTTTGGTTGAAACAGATTATAATTGAATGTTTGCATAGGGAAACGTGAAGCGAAAGCCATCGATTAGGAAGAAAAGTCCATTTATAGTCACTCATGCCTTCGAAAGCCTTATTACTCGCTTTAAATGCTTTTATAATCTCATTATCGATTTTGAGTTGAATTTTCTTACATTTTTGGTTAAAACAGATTATAATTGAATGTTTGCCTCGAGAATCGTGAAGCGAAAGCCATCGATTGAGAAGAAAAGTCCACTTATGGTCACTCATGCCTTCGAAAGCCTTATTACCCGTTTAAAATGGTTTTATAATCTAATTATTGATTTTATGTTGAATTTTCTTACATTTTTGGTTAAAATAGATTGTAATTAAATGTTTGCCTTAGAAAACATGAAGCGAAAGCCATCGATTGGTAAGAAAAGTCCATTTATAGTCACTCATGCCTTCGAAAGCCTTATTACTCGCTTTAAACGCTTTTATAATCTCATTATTGATTTTAAGTTGAATTTTCTTATATTTTTGGTTGAAATAGATTATAATTGATTGTTTGCATAGGGAAACGTGAAGCGAAAGCCATCGATTGAGAAGAAAAGTCCATTTATAGTCACTCATGCCTTCGAAAGCCTTATTACTCGCTTTAAATGCTTTTATAAGCTCGTTATTGATTTTAAGTTGAATTTTCTTAGATTTTTGGTTGAAACAGATTATAATTGAATGTTTGCATAGGGAAACGTGAAGCGAAAGCCATCGATTAGGAAGAAAAGTCCATTTATAGTCACTCATGCCTTTGAAAGTCTTATTACTCGCTTTAAATGCTTTTATAAGCTCATTATTGATTTTAAGTTGAATTTTCTTACATTTTTGGTTAAAACAGATTATAATTGATTGTTTGCCTCGGGAAACATGAAGCGAAAGCAATCGATTGAGAAGAAAAGTCCATTTATAGTCGCTCATTCCTTCGAAAGTTTTATTACCCATTTAAAATGGTTTTATAATCTAATTATTGATTTTATGTTGAATTTTCTTACATTTTTGGTTAAAATAGATTGTAATTAAATGTTTGCCTTAGAAAACATGAAGCGAAAGCCATCGATTGGTAAGAAAAGTCCATTTATAGTCACTCATGCCGTCGAAAGCCTTATTACTCGTTTTAAACGCTTTTATAATCTCATTATTGATTTTAAGTTGAATTTTCTTATATTTTTTGTTGAAATAGATTATAATTGATTGTTTGCATAGGGAAACGTGAAGCGAAAGCCATCGATTGAGAAGAAAAGTCCATTTATAGTCACTCATGCCTTCGAAAGACTTATTACTCGCTTAAAATGGTTTTATAATCGCATTATTGATTTTAAGTTGAATTTTCTTATATTTTTGGTTAAAACAGATTATATTTGAATGTTTGCCTCGAGAAACATGAAGCAAAAGCCATCGATCGATAAGAAAACTCCATTTATAGTCACTCATGCCTTCGAAAGCCTTATTACTCGCTTTAAACGCTTTTATATTCTCATTATTGATTTTAAGTTGAATTTTCTTATATTTTTGGTTGAAATAGATTATAATTGAATGTTTGCATAGGGAAACGTGAAGCGAAAGCCATCGATTGAGAAGAAAAGTCCATTTATAGTCACTCTTGCCTTCGAAAGCCTTATTACTCGCTTTAAATGCTTTTATAAGCTCGTTATTGATTTTAAGTTGAATTTTCTTACATTTTTGGTTAAAACAGATTATAATTGAATGTTTGCATAGGGAAACGTGAAGCGAAAGCTATCGATTGGGAATAAAAGTCCATTTATAGTCACTCATGCCTTCGAAACCTTATTACTCGCTTTAAATGTTTTTATAAGCTCATTATTGATTTTAAGTTGAATTTTCTTACATTTTTGGTTAAAACAGATTATAATTGATTGTTTGCCTCGGGAAACGTGAAGCGAAAGCCATCGATTGAGAAGAAAAGTCCATTTATAGTCGCTCATTCCTTCGAAAGTTTTATTACCCATTTAAAATGGTTTTATAATCTAATTATTGATTTTATGTTGAATTTTCTTACATTTTTGGTTAAAATAGATTGTAATTAAATGTTTGCCTTAGAAAACATGAAACGAAAGCCATCGATTGGTAAGAAAAGTCCATTTATAGTCACTCATGCCTTCGAAAGCCTTATTACTCGCTTTAAACGCTTTTATAATCTCATTATTGATTTTAAGTTGAATTTTCTTATATTTTTGGTTGAAATAGATTATAATTGAATGTTTGCATAGGGAAACGTGAAGCGAAAGCCATCCATTGAGAAGAAAAGTCCATTTATAGTCACTCATGCCTTCGAAAGCCTTATTACTCGCTTTAAATGCTTTTATAAGCTCATTATTGATTTTAAGTTGAATTTTCTTATATTTTTGGTTAAAACAGATTATAATTGAATGTTTGCCTTGGGAAACGTGAAGCGAAAGCCATCGATTGAGAAGAAAAGTCCATTTATAGTCGCTCATGCCTTCGAAAGCCTTATTACCCGTTTAAAATGGTTTTATAATCTAATTATTGATTTTATGTTGAATTTTCTTACATTTTTGGTTAAAATAGATTGCAATTAAATGTTTGCCTTAGAAAACATGAAGCGAAAGCCATCGATTGGTAAGAAAAGTCCATTTATAGTCACTCATGCCTTCGAAAGCCTTATTACTCGCTTTAAACGATTTTATAATCTCATTATTGATTTTAAGTTGAATTTTCTTAGATTTTTGGTTGAAACAGATTATAATTTAATGTTTGCATAGGGAAACGTGAAGCGAAAGTCATCGATTAGGAAGAAAAGTCCATTTATAGTCACTCATGCCTTCGAAAGCCTTATTACTCGCTTTAAATGCTTTTATAAGCTCATTATTGATTTTAAGTTGAATTTTCTTATATTTTTGGTTAAAACAGATTATAATTGAATGTTTGCCTTGGGAAACGTGAAGCGAAAGCCATCGATTGAGAAGAAAAGTCCATTTATAGTCGCTCATGCCTTCGAAAGCCTTATTACCCGTTTAAAATGGTTTTGTAATCTAATTATTGATTTTATGTTTAATTTTCTTACATTTTTGGTTAAAATAGATTGCAATTAAATGTTTGCCTTAGAAAACATGAAGCGAAAGCCATCGATTGGTAAGAAAAGTCCATTTATAGTCACTCATGCCTTCGAAAGCCTTATTACTCGCTTTAAACGATTCTATAATCTCATTATTGATTTTAAGTTGAATTTTCTTAGATTTTTGGTTGAAACAGATTATAATTGAATGTTTGCATAGGGAAACGTGAAGCGAAAGCCATCGATTAGGAAGAAAAGTCCATTTATAGTCACTCATGCCTTCGAAAGCCTTATTACTCGCTTTAAATGCTTTTATAATCTCATTATCGATTTTGAGTTGAATTTTCTTACATTTTTGGTTAAAACAGATTATAATTGAATGTTTCCCTCGAGAATCGTGAAGCGAAAGCCATCGATTGAGAAGAAAAGTCCACTTATGGTCACTCATGCCTTCGAAAGCCTTATTACCCGTTTAAAATGGTTTTATAATCTAATTATTGATTTTATGTTGAATTTTCTTACATTTTTGGTTAAAATAGATTGTAATTAAATGTTTGCCTTAGAAAACATGAAGCGAAAGCCATCGATTGGTAAGAAAAGTCCATTTATAGTCACTCATGCCTTCGAAAGCCTTATTAATCGCTTTAAACGCTTTTATAATCTCATTATTGATTTTAAGTTGAATTTTCTTATATTTTTGGTTGAAATAGATTATAATTGAATGTTTGCATAGGGAAACGTGAACTGAAAGCCATCGATTGAGAAGAAAAGTCCATTTATAGTCACTCATGCCTTCGAAAGCCTTATTACTCGCTTTAAATGCTTTTATAAGCTCGTTATTGATTTTAAGTTGAATTTTCTTACATTTTTGTTTAAAACAGATTATAATTGAATGTTTGCATAGGGAAACGTGAAGCGAAAGCCATCGATTGGGAAGAAAAGTCCATTTATAGTCACTCATGCCTTCGAAACCTTATTACTCGCTTTAAATGCTTTTATAAGCTCATTATTGATTTTAAGTTGAATTTTCTTACATTTTTGGTTAAAACAGATTATAATTGATTGTTTACCTCGGGAAACGTGAAGCGAAAGCAATCGATTGAGAAAAAAAGTCCATTTATAGTCGCTCATTCCTTCGAAAGTTTTATTACCCATTTAAAATGGTTTTATAATCTAATTATTGATTTTATGTTGAATTTTCTTACATTTTTGGTTAAAATAGATTGTAATTAAATGTTTGCCTTAGAAAACATGAAGCGAAAGCCATCGATTGGTAAGAAAAGTCCATTTATAGTCACTCATGCCTTCGAAAGCCTTATTACTCGTTTTAAACGCTTTTATAATCTCATTATTGATTTTAAGTTGAATTTTCTTATATTTTTTGTTGAAATAGATTATAATTGATTGTTTGCATAGGGAAACGTGAAGCGAAAGCCATCGATTGAGAAGAAAAGTCCATTTATAGTCACTCATGCCTTCGAAAGACTTATTACTCGCTTAAAATGGTTTTATAATCGCATTATTGATTTTAAGTTGAATTTTCTTATATTTTTGGTTAAAACAGATTATATTTGAATGTTTGCCTCGAGAAACATGAAGCAAAAGCCATCGATCGATAAGAAAACTCCATTTATAGTCACTCATGCCTTCGAAAGCCTTATTACTCGCTTTAAACGCTTTTATATTCTCATTATTGATTTTAAGTTGAATTTTCTTATATTTTTGGTTGAAATAGATTATAATTGAATGTTTGCATAGGGAAACGTGAAGCGAAAGCCATCGATTGAGAAGAAAAGTCCATTTATAGTCACTCATGCCTTCGAAAGCCTTATTACTCGCTTTAAATGCTTTTATAAGCTCGTTATTGATTTTAAGTTGAATTTTCTTACATTTTTGGTTAAAACAGATTATAATTGAATGTTTGCATAGGGAAACGTGAAGCGAAAGCAATCGATTGGGAATAAAAGTCCATTTATAGTCACTCATGCCTTCGAAACCTTATTACTCGCTTTAAATGTTTTTATAAGCTCATTATTGATTTTAAGTTGAATTTTCTTACATTTTTGGTTAAAACAGATTATAATTGATTGTTTGCCTCGGGAAACGTGAAGCGAAAGCCATCGATTGAGAAGAAAAGTCCATTTATAGTCGCTCATTCCTTCGAAAGTTTTATTACCCATTTAAAATGGTTTTATAATCTAATTATTGATTTTATGTTGAATTTTCTTACATTTTTGGTTAAAATAGATTGTAATTAAATGTTTGCCTTAGAAAACATGAAGCGAAAGCCATCGATTGGTAAGAAAAGTCCATTTATAGTCACTCATGCCTTCGAAAGCCTTATTACTCGCTTTAAACGCTTTTATAATCTCATTATTGATTTTAAGTTGAATTTTCTTATATTTTTGGTTGAAATAGATTATAATTGAATGTTTGCATAGGGAAACGTGAAGCGAAAGCCATCAATTGAGAAGAAAAGTCCATTTATAGTCACTCATGCCTTCGAAAGCCTTATTACTCGCTTTAAATGCTTTTATAAGCTCATTATTGATTTTAAGTTGAATTTTCTTTTATTTTTGGTTAAAACAGATTATAATTGAATGTTTGCCTTGGGAAACGTGAAGCGAAAGCCATCGATTGAGAAGAAAAGTCCATTTATAGTCGCTCATGCCTTCGAAAGCCTTATTACCCGTTTAAAATGGTTTTATAATCTAATTATTGATTTTATGTTGAATTTTCTTACATTTTTGGTTAAAATAGATTGCAATTAAATGTTTGCCTTAGAAAACATGAAGCGAAAGCCATCGATTGGTAAGAAAACTCCATTTATAGTCACTCATGCCTTCGAAAGCCTTATTACTCGCTTTAAACGCTTTTATATTCTCATTATTGATTTTAAGTTGAATTTTCTTATATTTTTGGTTGAAATAGATTATAATTGAATGTTTGCATAGGGAAACGTGAAGCGAAAGCCATCGATTGAGAAGAAAAGTCCATTTATAGTCACTCATGCCTTCGAAAGCCTTATTACTCGCTTTAAATGCTTTTATAAGCTCGTTATTGATTTTAAGTTGAATTTTCTTACATTTTTTGTTAAAACAGATTATAATTGAATGTTTGCATAGGGAAACGTGAAGCGAAAGCTATCGATTGGGAATAAAAGTCCATTTATAGTCACTCATGCCTTCGAAACCTTATTACTCGCTTTAAATGTTTTTATAAGCTCATTATTGATTTTAAGTTGAATTTTCTTACATTTTTGGTTAAAACAGATTATAATTGATTGTTTGCCTCGGGAAACGTGAAGCGAAAGCCATCGATTGAGAAGAAAAGTCCATTTATAGTCGCTCATTCCTTCGAAAGTTTTATTACCCATTTAAAATGGTTTTATAATCTAATTATTGATTTTATGTTGAATTTTCTTACATTTTTGGTTAAAATAGATTGTAATTAAATGTTTGCCTTAGAAAACATGAAACGAAAGCCATCGATTGGTAAGAAAAGTCCATTTATAGTCACTCATGCCTTCGAAAGCCTTATTACTCGCTTTAAACGCTTTTATAATCTCATTATTGATTTTAAGTTGAATTTTCTTATATTTTTGGTTGAAATAGATTATAATTGAATGTTTGCATAGGGAAACGTGAAGCGAAAGCCATCCATTGAGAAGAAAAGTCCATTTATAGTCACTCATGCCTTCGAAAGCCTTATTACTCGCTTTAAATGCTTTTATAAGCTCATTATTGATTTTAAGTTGAATTTTCTTATATTTTTGGTTAAAACAGATTATAATTGAATGTTTGCCTTGGGAAACGTGAAGCGAAAGCCATCGATTGAGAAGAAAAGTCCATTTATAGTCGCTCATGCCTTCGAAAGCCTTATTACCCGTTTAAAATGGTTTTATAATCTAATTATTGATTTTATGTTGAATTTTCTTACATTTTTGGTTAAAATAGATTGCAATTAAATGTTTGCCTTAGAAAACATGAAGCGAAAGCCATCGATTGGTAAGAAAAGTCCATTTATAGTCACTCATGCCTTCGAAAGCCTTATTACTCGCTTTAAACGATTCTATAATCTCATTATTGATTTTAAGTTGAATTTTCTTAGATTTTTGGTTGAAACAGATTATAATTGAATGTTTGCATAGGGAAACGTGAAGCGAAAGCCATCGATTAGGAAGAAAAGTCCATTTATAGTCACTCATGCCTTCGAAAGCCTTATTACTCGCTTTAAATGCTTTTATAATCTCATTATCGATTTTGAGTTGAATTTTCTTACATTTTTGGTTAAAACAGATTATAATTGAATGTTTCCCTCGAGAATCGTGAAGCGAAAGCCATCGATTGAGAAGAAAAGTCCACTTATGGTCACTCATGCCTTCGAAAGCCTTATTACCCGTTTAAAATGGTTTTATAATCTAATTATTGATTTTATGTTGAATTTTCTTACATTTTTGGTTAAAATAGATTGTAATTAAATGTTTGCCTTAGAAAACATGAAGCGAAAGCCATCGATTGGTAAGAAAAGTCCATTTATAGTCACTCATGCCTTCGAAAGCCTTATTAATCGCTTTAAACGCTTTTATAATCTCATTATTGATTTTAAGTTGAATTTTCTTATATTTTTGGTTGAAATAGATTATAATTGAATGTTTGCATAGGGAAACGTGAACTGAAAGCCATCGATTGAGAAGAAAAGTCCATTTATAGTCACTCATGCCTTCGAAAGCCTTATTACTCGCTTTAAATGCTTTTATAAGCTCGTTATTGATTTTAAGTTGAATTTTCTTACATTTTTGTTTAAAACAGATTATAATTGAATGTTTGCATAGGGAAACGTGAAGCGAAAGCCATCGATTGGGAAGAAAAGTCCATTTATAGTCACTCATGCCTTCGAAACCTTATTACTCGCTTTAAATGCTTTTATAAGCTCATTATTGATTTTAAGTTGAATTTTCTTACATTTTTGGTTAAAACAGATTATAATTGATTGTTTACCTCGGGAAACGTGAAGCGAAAGCAATCGATTGAGAAAAAAAGTCCATTTATAGTCGCTCATTCCTTCGAAAGTTTTATTACCCATTTAAAATGGTTTTATAATCTAATTATTGATTTTATGTTGAATTTTCTTACATTTTTGGTTAAAATAGATTGTAATTAAATGTTTGCCTTAGAAAACATGAAGCGAAAGCCATCGATTGGTAAGAAAAGTCCATTTATAGTCACTCATGCCTTCGAAAGCCTTATTACTCGTTTTAAACGCTTTTATAATCTCATTATTGATTTTAAGTTGAATTTTCTTATATTTTTTGTTGAAATAGATTATAATTGATTGTTTGCATAGGGAAACGTGAAGCGAAAGCCATCGATTGAGAAGAAAAGTCCATTTATAGTCACTCATGCCTTCGAAAGACTTATTACTCGCTTAAAATGGTTTTATAATCGCATTATTGATTTTAAGTTGAATTTTCTTATATTTTTGGTTAAAACAGATTATATTTGAATGTTTGCCTCGAGAAACATGAAGCAAAAGCCATCGATCGATAAGAAAACTCCATTTATAGTCACTCATGCCTTCGAAAGCCTTATTACTCGCTTTAAACGCTTTTATATTCTCATTATTGATTTTAAGTTGAATTTTCTTATATTTTTGGTTGAAATAGATTATAATTGAATGTTTGCATAGGGAAACGTGAAGCGAAAGCCATCGATTGAGAAGAAAAGTCCATTTATAGTCACTCATGCCTTCGAAAGCCTTATTACTCGCTTTAAATGCTTTTATAAGCTCGTTATTGATTTTAAGTTGAATTTTCTTACATTTTTGGTTAAAACAGATTATAATTGAATGTTTGCATAGGGAAACGTGAAGCGAAAGCAATCGATTGGGAATAAAAGTCCATTTATAGTCACTCATGCCTTCGAAACCTTATTACTCGCTTTAAATGTTTTTATAAGCTCATTATTGATTTTAAGTTGAATTTTCTTACATTTTTGGTTAAAACAGATTATAATTGATTGTTTGCCTCGGGAAACGTGAAGCGAAAGCCATCGATTGAGAAGAAAAGTCCATTTATAGTCGCTCATTCCTTCGAAAGTTTTATTACCCATTTAAAATGGTTTTATAATCTAATTATTGATTTTATGTTGAATTTTCTTACATTTTTGGTTAAAATAGATTGTAATTAAATGTTTGCCTTAGAAAACATGAAGCGAAAGCCATCGATTGGTAAGAAAAGTCCATTTATAGTCACTCATGCCTTCGAAAGCCTTATTACTCGCTTTAAACGCTTTTATAATCTCATTATTGATTTTAAGTTGAATTTTCTTATATTTTTGGTTGAAATAGATTATAATTGAATGTTTGCATAGGGAAACGTGAAGCGAAAGCCATCAATTGAGAAGAAAAGTCCATTTATAGTCACTCATGCCTTCGAAAGCCTTATTACTCGCTTTAAATGCTTTTATAAGCTCATTATTGATTTTAAGTTGAATTTTCTTTTATTTTTGGTTAAAACAGATTATAATTGAATGTTTGCCTTGGGAAACGTGAAGCGAAAGCCATCGATTGAGAAGAAAAGTCCATTTATAGTCGCTCATGCCTTCGAAAGCCTTATTACCCGTTTAAAATGGTTTTATAATCTAATTATTGATTTTATGTTGAATTTTCTTACATTTTTGGTTAAAATAGATTGCAATTAAATGTTTGCCTTAGAAAACATGAAGCGAAAGCCATCGATTGGTAAGAAAACTCCATTTATAGTCACTCATGCCTTCGAAAGCCTTATTACTCGCTTTAAACGCTTTTATATTCTCATTATTGATTTTAAGTTGAATTTTCTTATATTTTTGGTTGAAATAGATTATAATTGAATGTTTGCATAGGGAAACGTGAAGCGAAAGCCATCGATTGAGAAGAAAAGTCCATTTATAGTCACTCATGCCTTCGAAAGCCTTATTACTCGCTTTAAATGCTTTTATAAGCTCGTTATTGATTTTAAGTTGAATTTTCTTACATTTTTTGTTAAAACAGATTATAATTGAATGTTTGCATAGGGAAACGTGAAGCGAAAGCTATCGATTGGGAATAAAAGTCCATTTATAGTCACTCATGCCTTCGAAACCTTATTACTCGCTTTAAATGTTTTTATAAGCTCATTATTGATTTTAAGTTGAATTTTCTTACATTTTTGGTTAAAACAGATTATAATTGATTGTTTGCCTCGGGAAACGTGAAGCGAAAGCCATCGATTGAGAAGAAAAGTCCATTTATAGTCGCTCATTCCTTCGAAAGTTTTATTACCCATTTAAAATGGTTTTATAATCTAATTATTGATTTTATGTTGAATTTTCTTACATTTTTGGTTAAAATAGATTGTAATTAAATGTTTGCCTTAGAAAACATGAAACGAAAGCCATCGATTGGTAAGAAAAGTCCATTTATAGTCACTCATGCCTTCGAAAGCCTTATTACTCGCTTTAAACGCTTTTATAATCTCATTATTGATTTTAAGTTGAATTTTCTTATATTTTTGGTTGAAATAGATTATAATTGAATGTTTGCATAGGGAAACGTGAAGCGAAAGCCATCCATTGAGAAGAAAAGTCCATTTATAGTCACTCATGCCTTCGAAAGCCTTATTACTCGCTTTAAATGCTTTTATAAGCTCATTATTGATTTTAAGTTGAATTTTCTTATATTTTTGGTTAAAACAGATTATAATTGAATGTTTGCCTTGGGAAACGTGAAGCGAAAGCCATCGATTGAGAAGAAAAGTCCATTTATAGTCGCTCATGCCTTCGAAAGCCTTATTACCCGTTTAAAATGGTTTTATAATCTAATTATTGATTTTATGTTGAATTTTCTTACATTTTTGGTTAAAATAGATTGCAATTAAATGTTTGCCTTAGAAAACATGAAGCGAAAGCCATCGATTGGTAAGAAAAGTCCATTTATAGTCACTCATGCCTTCGAAAGCCTTATTACTCGCTTTAAACGATTTTATAATCTCATTATTGATTTTAAGTTGAATTTTCTTAGATTTTTGGTTGAAACAGATTATAATTTAATGTTTGCATAGGGAAACGTGAAGCGAAAGTCATCGATTAGGAAGAAAAGTCCATTTATAGTCACTCATGCCTTCGAAAGCCTTATTACTCGCTTTAAATGCTTTTATAAGCTCATTATTGATTTTAAGTTGAATTTTCTTATATTTTTGGTTAAAACAGATTATAATTGAATGTTTGCCTTGGGAAACGTGAAGCGAAAGCCATCGATTGAGAAGAAAAGTCCATTTATAGTCGCTCATGCCTTCGAAAGCCTTATTACCCGTTTAAAATGGTTTTGTAATCTAATTATTGATTTTATGTTTAATTTTCTTACATTTTTGGTTAAAATAGATTGCAATTAAATGTTTGCCTTAGAAAACATGAAGCGAAAGCCATCGATTGGTAAGAAAAGTCCATTTATAGTCACTCATGCCTTCGAAAGCCTTATTACTCGCTTTAAACGATTCTATAATCTCATTATTGATTTTAAGTTGAATTTTCTTAGATTTTTGGTTGAAACAGATTATAATTGAATGTTTGCATAGGGAAACGTGAAGCGAAAGCCATCGATTAGGAAGAAAAGTCCATTTATAGTCACTCATGCCTTCGAAAGCCTTATTACTTGCTTTAAATGCTTTTATAATCTCATTATCGATTTTGAGTTGAATTTTCTTACATTTTTGGTTAAAACAGATTATAATTGAATGTTTCCCTCGAGAATCGTGAAGCGAAAGCCATCGATTGAGAAGAAAAGTCCACTTATGGTCACTCATGCCTTCGAAAGCCTTATTACCCGTTTAAAATGGTTTTATAATCTAATTATTGATTTTATGTTGAATTTTCTTACATTTTTGGTTAAAATAGATCGTAATTAAATGTTTGCCTTAGAAAACATGAAGCGAAAGCCATCGATTGGTAAGAAAAGTCCATTTATAGTCACTCATGCCTTCGAAAGCCTTATTAATCGCTTTAAACGCTTTTATAATCTCATTATTGATTTTAAGTTGAATTTTCTTATATTTTTGGTTGAAATAGATTATAATTGAATGTTTGCATAGGGAAACGTGAAGCGAAAGACATCGATTGAGAAGAAAAGTCCATTTATAGTCACTCATGCCTTCGAAAGCCTTATTACTCGCTTTAAATGCTTTTATAAGCTCGTTATTGATTTTAAGTTGAATTTTCTTAGATTTTTGGTTGAAACAGATTATAATTGAATGTTTGCATAGGGAAACGTGAAGCGAAAGCCATCCATTGAGAAGAAAAGTCCATTTATAGTCACTCATGCCTTCGAAAGCCTTATTACTCGCTTTAAATGCTTTTATAAGCTCATTATTGATTTTAAGTTGAATTTTCTTATATTTTTGGTTAAAACAGATTATAATTGAATGTTTGCCTTGGGAAACGTGAAGCGAAAGCCATCGATTGAGAAGAAAAGTCCATTTATAGTCGCTCATGCCTTCGAAAGCCTTATTACCCGTTTAAAATGGTTTTATAATCTAATTATTGATTTTATGTTGAATTTTCTTACATTTTTGGTTAAAATAGATTGCAATTAAATGTTTGCCTTAGAAAACATGAAGCGAAAGCCATCGATTGGTAAGAAAAGTCCATTTATAGTCACTCATGCCTTCGAAAGCCTTATTACTCGCTTTAAACGATTTTATAATCTCATTATTGATTTTAAGTTGAATTTTCTTAGATTTTTGGTTGAAACAGATTATAATTTAATGTTTGCATAGGGAAACGTGAAGCGAAAGTCATCGATTAGGAAGAAAAGTCCATTTATAGTCACTCATGCCTTCGAAAGCCTTATTACTCGCTTTAAATGCTTTTATAAGCTCATTATTGATTTTAAGTTGAATTTTCTTATATTTTTGGTTAAAACAGATTATAATTGAATGTTTGCCTTGGGAAACGTGAAGCGAAAGCCATCGATTGAGAAGAAAAGTCCATTTATAGTCGCTCATGCCTTCGAAAGCCTTATTACCCGTTTAAAATGGTTTTGTAATCTAATTATTGATTTTATGTTTAATTTTCTTACATTTTTGGTTAAAATAGATTGCAATTAAATGTTTGCCTTAGAAAACATGAAGCGAAAGCCATCGATTGGTAAGAAAAGTCCATTTATAGTCACTCATGCCTTCGAAAGCCTTATTACTCGCTTTAAACGATTCTATAATCTCATTATTGATTTTAAGTTGAATTTTCTTAGATTTTTGGTTGAAACAGATTATAATTGAATGTTTGCATAGGGAAACGTGAAGCGAAAGCCATCGATTAGGAAGAAAAGTCCATTTATAGTCACTCATGCCTTCGAAAGCCTTATTACTCGCTTTAAATGCTTTTATAATCTCATTATCGATTTTGAGTTGAATTTTCTTACATTTTTGGTTAAAACAGATTATAATTGAATGTTTCCCTCGAGAATCGTGAAGCGAAAGCCATCGATTGAGAAGAAAAGTCCACTTATGGTCACTCATGCCTTCGAAAGCCTTATTACCCGTTTAAAATGGTTTTATAATCTAATTATTGATTTTATGTTGAATTTTCTTACATTTTTGGTTAAAATAGATTGTAATTAAATGTTTGCCTTAGAAAACATGAAGCGAAAGCCATCGATTGGTAAGAAAAGTCCATTTATAGTCACTCATGCCTTCGAAAGCCTTATTAATCGCTTTAAACGCTTTTATAATCTCATTATTGATTTTAAGTTGAATTTTCTTATATTTTTGGTTGAAATAGATTATAATTGAATGTTTGCATAGGGAAACGTGAACTGAAAGCCATCGATTGAGAAGAAAAGTCCATTTATAGTCACTCATGCCTTCGAAAGCCTTATTACTCGCTTTAAATGCTTTTATAAGCTCGTTATTGATTTTAAGTTGAATTTTCTTACATTTTTGTTTAAAACAGATTATAATTGAATGTTTGCATAGGGAAACGTGAAGCGAAAGCCATCGATTGGGAAGAAAAGTCCATTTATAGTCACTCATGCCTTCGAAACCTTATTACTCGCTTTAAATGCTTTTATAAGCTCATTATTGATTTTAAGTTGAATTTTCTTACATTTTTGGTTAAAACAGATTATAATTGATTGTTTACCTCGGGAAACGTGAAGCGAAAGCAATCGATTGAGAAAAAAAGTCCATTTATAGTCGCTCATTCCTTCGAAAGTTTTATTACCCATTTAAAATGGTTTTATAATCTAATTATTGATTTTATGTTGAATTTTCTTACATTTTTGGTTAAAATAGATTGTAATTAAATGTTTGCCTTAGAAAACATGAAGCGAAAGCCATCGATTGGTAAGAAAAGTCCATTTATAGTCACTCATGCCTTCGAAAGCCTTATTACTCGTTTTAAACGCTTTTATAATCTCATTATTGATTTTAAGTTGAATTTTCTTATATTTTTTGTTGAAATAGATTATAATTGATTGTTTGCATAGGGAAACGTGAAGCGAAAGCCATCGATTGAGAAGAAAAGTCCATTTATAGTCACTCATGCCTTCGAAAGACTTATTACTCGCTTAAAATGGTTTTATAATCGCATTATTGATTTTAAGTTGAATTTTCTTATATTTTTGGTTAAAACAGATTATATTTGAATGTTTGCCTCGAGAAACATGAAGCAAAAGCCATCGATCGATAAGAAAACTCCATTTATAGTCACTCATGCCTTCGAAAGCCTTATTACTCGCTTTAAACGCTTTTATATTCTCATTATTGATTTTAAGTTGAATTTTCTTATATTTTTGGTTGAAATAGATTATAATTGAATGTTTGCATAGGGAAACGTGAAGCGAAAGCCATCGATTGAGAAGAAAAGTCCATTTATAGTCACTCATGCCTTCGAAAGCCTTATTACTCGCTTTAAATGCTTTTATAAGCTCGTTATTGATTTTAAGTTGAATTTTCTTACATTTTTGGTTAAAACAGATTATAATTGAATGTTTGCATAGGGAAACGTGAAGCGAAAGCAATCGATTGGGAATAAAAGTCCATTTATAGTCACTCATGCCTTCGAAACCTTATTACTCGCTTTAAATGTTTTTATAAGCTCATTATTGATTTTAAGTTGAATTTTCTTACATTTTTGGTTAAAACAGATTATAATTGATTGTTTGCCTCGGGAAACGTGAAGCGAAAGCCATCGATTGAGAAGAAAAGTCCATTTATAGTCGCTCATTCCTTCGAAAGTTTTATTACCCATTTAAAATGGTTTTATAATCTAATTATTGATTTTATGTTGAATTTTCTTACATTTTTGGTTAAAATAGATTGTAATTAAATGTTTGCCTTAGAAAACATGAAGCGAAAGCCATCGATTGGTAAGAAAAGTCCATTTATAGTCACTCATGCCTTCGAAAGCCTTATTACTCGCTTTAAACGCTTTTATAATCTCATTATTGATTTTAAGTTGAATTTTCTTATATTTTTGGTTGAAATAGATTATAATTGAATGTTTGCATAGGGAAACGTGAAGCGAAAGCCATCAATTGAGAAGAAAAGTCCATTTATAGTCACTCATGCCTTCGAAAGCCTTATTACTCGCTTTAAATGCTTTTATAAGCTCATTATTGATTTTAAGTTGAATTTTCTTTTATTTTTGGTTAAAACAGATTATAATTGAATGTTTGCCTTGGGAAACGTGAAGCGAAAGCCATCGATTGAGAAGAAAAGTCCATTTATAGTCGCTCATGCCTTCGAAAGCCTTATTACCCGTTTAAAATGGTTTTATAATCTAATTATTGATTTTATGTTGAATTTTCTTACATTTTTGGTTAAAATAGATTGCAATTAAATGTTTGCCTTAGAAAACATGAAGCGAAAGCCATCGATTGGTAAGAAAACTCCATTTATAGTCACTCATGCCTTCGAAAGCCTTATTACTCGCTTTAAACGCTTTTATATTCTCATTATTGATTTTAAGTTGAATTTTCTTATATTTTTGGTTGAAATAGATTATAATTGAATGTTTGCATAGGGAAACGTGAAGCGAAAGCCATCGATTGAGAAGAAAAGTCCATTTATAGTCACTCATGCCTTCGAAAGCCTTATTACTCGCTTTAAATGCTTTTATAAGCTCGTTATTGATTTTAAGTTGAATTTTCTTACATTTTTTGTTAAAACAGATTATAATTGAATGTTTGCATAGGGAAACGTGAAGCGAAAGCTATCGATTGGGAATAAAAGTCCATTTATAGTCACTCATGCCTTCGAAACCTTATTACTCGCTTTAAATGTTTTTATAAGCTCATTATTGATTTTAAGTTGAATTTTCTTACATTTTTGGTTAAAACAGATTATAATTGATTGTTTGCCTCGGGAAACGTGAAGCGAAAGCCATCGATTGAGAAGAAAAGTCCATTTATAGTCGCTCATTCCTTCGAAAGTTTTATTACCCATTTAAAATGGTTTTATAATCTAATTATTGATTTTATGTTGAATTTTCTTACATTTTTGGTTAAAATAGATTGTAATTAAATGTTTGCCTTAGAAAACATGAAACGAAAGCCATCGATTGGTAAGAAAAGTCCATTTATAGTCACTCATGCCTTCGAAAGCCTTATTACTCGCTTTAAACGCTTTTATAATCTCATTATTGATTTTAAGTTGAATTTTCTTATATTTTTGGTTGAAATAGATTATAATTGAATGTTTGCATAGGGAAACGTGAAGCGAAAGCCATCCATTGAGAAGAAAAGTCCATTTATAGTCACTCATGCCTTCGAAAGCCTTATTACTCGCTTTAAATGCTTTTATAAGCTCATTATTGATTTTAAGTTGAATTTTCTTATATTTTTGGTTAAAACAGATTATAATTGAATGTTTGCCTTGGGAAACGTGAAGCGAAAGCCATCGATTGAGAAGAAAAGTCCATTTATAGTCGCTCATGCCTTCGAAAGCCTTATTACCCGTTTAAAATGGTTTTATAATCTAATTATTGATTTTATGTTGAATTTTCTTACATTTTTGGTTAAAATAGATTGCAATTAAATGTTTGCCTTAGAAAACATGAAGCGAAAGCCATCGATTGGTAAGAAAAGTCCATTTATAGTCACTCATGCCTTCGAAAGCCTTATTACTCGCTTTAAACGATTTTATAATCTCATTATTGATTTTAAGTTGAATTTTCTTAGATTTTTGGTTGAAACAGATTATAATTTAATGTTTGCATAGGGAAACGTGAAGCGAAAGTCATCGATTAGGAAGAAAAGTCCATTTATAGTCACTCATGCCTTCGAAAGCCTTATTACTCGCTTTAAATGCTTTTATAAGCTCATTATTGATTTTAAGTTGAATTTTCTTATATTTTTGGTTAAAACAGATTATAATTGAATGTTTGCCTTGGGAAACGTGAAGCGAAAGCCATCGATTGAGAAGAAAAGTCCATTTATAGTCGCTCATGCCTTCGAAAGCCTTATTACCCGTTTAAAATGGTTTTGTAATCTAATTATTGATTTTATGTTTAATTTTCTTACATTTTTGGTTAAAATAGATTGCAATTAAATGTTTGCCTTAGAAAACATGAAGCGAAAGCCATCGATTGGTAAGAAAAGTCCATTTATAGTCACTCATGCCTTCGAAAGCCTTATTACTCGCTTTAAACGATTCTATAATCTCATTATTGATTTTAAGTTGAATTTTCTTAGATTTTTGGTTGAAACAGATTATAATTGAATGTTTGCATAGGGAAACGTGAAGCGAAAGCCATCGATTAGGAAGAAAAGTCCATTTATAGTCACTCATGCCTTCGAAAGCCTTATTACTCGCTTTAAATGCTTTTATAATCTCATTATCGATTTTGAGTTGAATTTTCTTACATTTTTGGTTAAAACAGATTATAATTGAATGTTTCCCTCGAGAATCGTGAAGCGAAAGCCATCGATTGAGAAGAAAAGTCCACTTATGGTCACTCATGCCTTCGAAAGCCTTATTACCCGTTTAAAATGGTTTTATAATCTAATTATTGATTTTATGTTGAATTTTCTTACATTTTTGGTTAAAATAGATTGTAATTAAATGTTTGCCTTAGAAAACATGAAGCGAAAGCCATCGATTGGTAAGAAAAGTCCATTTATAGTCACTCATGCCTTCGAAAGCCTTATTAATCGCTTTAAACGCTTTTATAATCTCATTATTGATTTTAAGTTGAATTTTCTTATATTTTTGGTTGAAATAGATTATAATTGAATGTTTGCATAGGGAAACGTGAAGCGAAAGCCATCGATTGAGAAGAAAAGTCCATTTATAGTCGCTCATGCCTTCGAAAGCCTTATTACCCGTTTAAAATGGTTTTGTAATCTAATTATTGATTTTATGTTGAATTTTCTTACATTTTTGGTTAAAATAGATTGTAATTAAATGTTTGCCTTAGAAAACATGAAGCGAAAGCCATCGATTGGTAAGAAAACTCCATTTATAGTCACTCATGCCTTCGAAAGCCTTATTACTCGCTTTAAACGCTTTTATATTCTCATTATTGATTTTAAGTTGAATTTTCTTATATTTTTGGTTGAAATAGATTATAATTGAATGTTTGCATAGGGAAACGTGAAGCGAAAGCCATCGATTGAGAAGAAAAGTCCATTTATAGTCACTCATGCCTTCGAAAGCCTTATTACTCGCTTTAAATGCTTTTATAAGCTCGTTATTGATTTTAAGTTGAATTTTCTTACATTTTTGGTTAAAACAGATTATAATTAAATGTTTGCATAGGGAAACGTGAAGCGAAAGCAATCGATTGGGAATAAAAGTCCATTTATAGTCACTCATGCCTTCGAAACCTTATTACTCGCTTTAAATGTTTTTATAAGCTCATTATTGATTTTAAGTTGAATTTTCTTACATTTTTGGTTAAAACAGATTATAATTGATTGTTTGCCTCGGGAAACGTGAAGCGAAAGCCATCGATTGAGAAGAAAAGTCCATTTATAGTCGCTCATGCCTTCGAAAGCCTTATTACCCGTTTAAAATGGTTTTATAATCTAATTATTGATTTTATGTTGAATTTTCTTACATTTTTGGTTAAAATAGATTGCAATTAAATGTTTGCCTTAGAAAACATGAAGCGAAAGCCATCGATTGGTAAGAAAAGTCCATTTATAGTCACTCATGCCTTCGAAAGCCTTATTACTCGCTTTAAACGCTTTTATAATCTCATTATTGATTTTAAGTTGAATTTTCTTATATTTTTGGTTGAAATATATTATAATTGAATGTTTGCATAGGGAAACGTGAAGCGAAAGCCATCAATTGAGAAGAAAAGTCCATTTATAGTCACTCATGCCTTCGAAAGCGTTATTACTCGCTTTAAATGCTTTTATAAGCTCATTACTGATTTTAAGTTGAATTTTCTTATATTTTTGGTTAAAACAGATTATAATTGAATGTTTGCCTTGGGAAACGTGAAGCGAAAGCCATCGATTGAGAAGAAAAGTCCATTTATAGTCGCTCATGCCTTCGAAAGCCTTATTACCCGTTTAAAATGGTTTTATAATCTAATTATTGATTTTATGTTTAATTTTCTTAAATTTTTGGTTAAAATAGATTGCAATTAAATGTTTGCCTTAGAAAACATGAAGCGAAAGCCATCGATTGGTAAGAAAAGTCCATTTATAGTCACTCATGCCTTCGAAAGCCTTATTACTCGCTTTAAACGATTTTATAATCTCATTATTGATTTTAAGTTGAATTTTCTTAGATTTTTGGTTGAAACAGATTATAATTGAATGTTTGCATAGGGAAACGTGAAGCGAAAGCCATCGATTAGGAAGAAAAGTCCATTTATAGTCACTCATGCCTTCGAAAGCCTTATTACTCGCTTTAAATGCTTTTATAAGCTCATTATTGATTTTAAGTTGAATTTTCTTATATTATTGGTTAAAACAGATTATAATTGAATGTTTGCCTTGGGAAACGTGAAGCGAAAGCCATCGATTGAGAAGAAAAGTCCATTTATAGTCGCTCATGCCTTCGAAATCCTTATTACCCGTTTAAAATGGTTTTATAATCTAATTATTGATTTTATGTTTAATTTTCTTACATTTTTGGTTAAAATAGATTGCAATTAAATGTTTGCCTTAGAAAACATGAAGCGAAAGCCATCGATTGGTAAGAAAAGTCCATTTATAGTCACTCATGCCTTCGAAAGCCTTATTACTCGCTTTAAACGATTTTATAATCTCATTATTGATTTTAAGTTGAATTTTCTTAGATTTTTGGTTGAAACAGATTATAATTGAATGTTTGCATAGGGAAACGTGAAGCGAAAGCCATCGATTAGGAAGAAAAGTCCATTTATAGTCACTCATGCCTTCGAAAGCCTTATTACTCGCTTTAAATGCTTTTATAATCTCATTATCGATTTTGAGTTGAATTTTCTTACATTTTTGGTTAAAACAGATTATAATTGAATGTTTGCCTCGAGAATCGTGAAGCGAAAGCCATCGATTGAGAAGAAAAGTCCACTTATGATCACTCATGCCATCGAAAGCCTTATTACCCGTTTAAAATGGTTTTATAATCTAATTATTGATTTTATGTTGAATTTTCTTACATTTTTGGTTAAAATAGATTGTAATTAAATGTTTGCCTTAGAAAACATGAAGCGAAAGCCATCGATTGGTAAGAAAAGTCCATTTATAGTCACTCATGCCTTCGAAAGCCTTATTACTCGCTTTAAACGCTTTTATAATCTCATTATTGATTTTAAGTTGAATTTTCTTATATTTTTGGTTGAAATAGATTATAATTGAATGTTTGCATAGGGAAACGTGAAGCGAAAGCCATCGATTGAGAAGAAAAGTCCATTTATAGTCACTCATGCCTTCGAAAGCCTTATTACTTGCTTTAAATGCTTTTATAAGCTCGTTATTGATTTTAAGTTGAATTTTCTTACATTTTTGGTTAAAACAGATTATAATTGAATTTTTGCCTCGAGAATCGTGAAGCGAAAGCCATTGATTGAGAAGAAAAGTCCACTTATGGTCACTCATGCCTTCGAAAGCCTTATTACCCGTTTAAAATGGTTTTATAATCTAATTATTGATTTTATGTTGAATTTTCTTACATTTTTGGTTAAAATAGATTGTAATTAAATGTTTGCCTTAGAAAACATGAAGCGAAAGCCATCGATTGGTAAGAAAAGTCCATTTATAGTCACTCATGCCTTCGAAAGCCTTATTACTCGCTTTAAACGCTTTTATAATCTCATTATTGATTTTTAGTTGAATTTTCTTATATTTTTGGTTGAAATAGATTATAATTGAATGTTTGCATAGGGAAACGTGAAGCGAAAGCCATCGATTGAGAAGAAAAGTCCGTTTATAGTCACTCATGCCTTCGAAAGCCTTATTACTCGCTTTAAATGCTTTTATAAGCTCGTTATTGATTTTAAGTTGAATTTTCTTACATTTTTGGTTAAAACAGATTATAATTGAATGTTTGCATAGGGAAACGTGAAGCGAAAGCCATCGATTGGGAAGAAAAGTCCATTTATAGTCACTCATGCCTTCGAAACCTTATTACTCGCTTTAAATGCTTTTATAAGCTCATTATTGATTTTAAGTTGAATTTTCTTATATTTTTGGTTAAAACAGATTATAATTGATTGTTTGCCTCGGGAAACGTGAAGCGAAAGCAATCGATTGAGAAGAAAAGTCCATTTATAGTCGCTCATTCCTTCGAAAGTTTTATTACCCATTTAAAATGGTTTTATAATCTAATTATTGATTTTATGTTGAATTTTCTTACATTTTTGGTTAAAATAGATTGTAATTAAATGTTTGCCTTAGAAAACATGAAGCGAAAGCCATCGATTGGTAAGAAAACTCCATTTATAGTCACTCATGCCTTCGAAAGCCTTATTACTCGCTTTAAACGCTTTTATATTCTCATTATTGATTTTAAGTTGAATTTTCTTATATTTTTGGTTGAAATAGATTATAATTGAATGTTTGCATAGGGAAACGTGAAGCGAAAGCCATCGATTGAGAAGAAAAGTCCATTTATAGTCACTCATGCCTTCGAAAGCCTTATTACTCGCTTTAAATGCTTTTATAAGCTCGTTATTGATTTTAAGTTGAATTTTCTTACATTTTTGGTTAAAACAGATTATAATTGAATGTTTGCATAGGGAAACGTGAAGCGAAAGCAATCGATTGGGAATAAAAGTCCATTTATAGTCACTCATGCCTTCGAAACCTTATTACTCGCTTTAAATGTTTTTATAAGCTCATTATTGATTTTAAGTTGAATTTTCTTACATTTTTGGTTAAAACAGATTATAATTGATTGTTTGCCTCGGGAAACATGAAGCGAAAGCCATCGATTGAGAAGAAAAGTCCATTTATAGTCGCTCATTCCTTCGAAAGTTTTATTACCCATTTAAAATGGTTTTATAATCTAATTATTGATTTTATGTTGAATTTTCTTACATTTTTGGTTAAAATAGATTGTAATTAAATGTTTGCCTTAGAAAACATGAAGCGAAAGCCATCGATTGGTAAGAAAAGTCCATTTATAGTCACTCATGCCTTCGAAAGCCTTATTACTCGCTTTAAACGCTTTTATAATCTCATTATTGATTTTAAGTTGAATTTTCTTATATTTTTGGTTGAAATAGATTATAATTGAATGTTTGCATAGGGAAACGTGAAGCGAAAGCCATCAATTGAGAAGAAAAGTCCATTTATAGTCACTCATGCCTTCGAAAGCCTTATTACTCGCTTTAAATGCTTTTATAAGCTCATTACTGATTTTAAGTTGAATTTTCTTATATTTTTGGTTAAAACAGATTATAATTGAATGTTTGCCTTGGGAAACGTGAAGCGAAAGCCATCGATTGAGAAGAAAAGTCCATTTATAGTCGCTCATGCCTTCGAAAGCCTTATTACCCGTTTAAAATGGTTTTATAATCTAATTATTGATTTTATGTTTAATTTTCTTACATTTTTGGTTAAAATAGATTGCAATTAAATGTTTGCCTTAGAAAACATGAAGCGAAAGCCATCGATTGGTAAGAAAAGTCCATTTATAGTCACTCATGCCTTCGAAAGCCTTATTACTCGCTTTAAACGATTTTATAATCTCATTATTGATTTTAAGTTGAATTTTCTTAGATTTTTGGTTGAAACAGATTATAATTGAATGTTTGCATAGGGAAACGTGAAGCGAAAGCCATCGATTAGGAAGAAAAGTCCATTTATAGTCACTCATGCCTTCGAAAGCCTTATTACTCGCTTTAAATGCTTTTATAAGCTCATTATTGATTTTAAGTTGAATTTTCTTATATTTTTGGTTAAAACAGATTATAATTGAATGTTTGCCTTGGGAAACGTGAAGCGAAAGCCATCGATTGAGAAGAAAAGTCCATTTATAGTCGCTCATGCCTTCGAAAGCCTTATTACCCGTTTAAAATGGTTTTATAATCTAATTATTGATTTTATGTTTAATTTTCTTACATTTTTGGTTAAAATAGATTGCAATTAAATGTTTGCCTTAGAAAACATGAAGCGAAAGCCATCGATTGGTAAGAAAAGTCCATTTATAGTCACTCATGCCTTCGAAAGCCTTATTACTCGCTTTAAACGATTTTATAATCTCATTATTGATTTTAAGTTGAATTTTCTTAGATTTTTGGTTGAAACAGATTATAATTTAATGTTTGCATAGGGAAACGTGAAGCGAAAGTCATCGATTAGGAAGAAAAGTCCATTTATAGTCACTCATGCCTTCGAAAGCCTTATTACTCGCTTTAAATGCTTTTATAAGCTCATTATTGATTTTAAGTTGAATTTTCTTATATTTTTGGTTAAAACAGATTATAATTGAATGTTTGCCTTGGGAAACGTGAAGCGAAAGCCATCGATTGAGAAGAAAAGTCCATTTATAGTCGCTCATGCCTTCGAAAGCCTTATTACCCGTTTAAAATGGTTTTGTAATCTAATTATAGATTTTATGTTTAATTTTCTTACATTTTTGGTTAAAATAGATTGCAATTAAATGTTTGCCTTAGAAAACATGAAGCGAAAGCCATCGATTGGTAAGAAAAGTCCATTTATAGTCACTCATGCCTTCGAAAGCCTTATTACTCGCTTTAAACGATTTTATAATCTCATTATTGATTTTAAGTTGAATTTTCTTAGATTTTTGGTTGAAACAGATTATAATTGAATGTTTGCATAGGGAAACGTGAAGCGAAAGCCATCGATTAGGAAGAAAAGTCCATTTATAGTCACTCATGCCTTCGAAAGCCTTATTACTCGCTTTAAATGCTTTTATAATCTCATTATCGATTTTGAGTTGAATTTTCTTACATTTTTGGTTAAAACAGATTATAATTGAATGTTTGCCTCGAGAATCGTGAAGCGAAAGCCATCGATTGAGAAGAAAAGTCCACTTATGGTCACTCATGCCATCGAAAGCCTTATTACCCGTTTAAAATGGTTTTATAATCTAATTATTGATTTTATGTTGAATTTTCTTACATTTTTGGTTAAAATAGATTGTAATTAAATGTTTGCCTTAGAAAACATGAAGCGAAAGCCATCGATTGGTAAGAAAAGTCCATTTATAGTCACTCATGCCTTCGAAAGCCTTATTACTCGCTTTAAACGCTTTTATAATCTCATTATTGATTTTAAGTTGAATTTTCTTATATTTTTGGTTGAAATAGATTATAATTGAATGTTTGCATAGGGAAACGTGAAGCGAAAGCCATCGATTCAGAAGAAAAGTCCATTTATAGTCACTCATGCCTTCGAAAGCCTTATTACTCGCTTTAAATGCTTTTATAAGCTCGTTATTGATTTTAAGTTGAATTTTCTTACATTTTTGGTTAAAACAGATTATAATTGAATGTTTGCATAGGGAAACGTGAAGCGAAAGCCATCGATTGGGAAGAAAAGTCCATTTATAGTCACTCATGCCTTCAAAACCTTATTACTCGCTTTAAATGCTTTTATAAGCTCATTATTGATTTTAAGTTGAATTTTCTTACATTTTTGGTTAAAACAGATTATAATTGATTGTTTGCCTCGGGAAACGTGAAGCGAAAGCGATCGATTGAGAAGAAAAGTCCATTTATAATCACTCATTCCTTCGAAAGTTTTATTACCCATTTAAAATGGTTTTATAATCTAATTATTGATTTTATGTTGAATTTTCTTACATTTTTGGTTAAAATAGATTGTAATTAAATGTTTGCCTTAGAAAACATGAAGCGAAAGCCATCGATTGGTAAGAAAAGTCCATTTATAGCCACTCATGCCTTCGAAAGCCTTATTACTCGCTTTAAACGCTTTTATAATCTCATTATTGATTTTAAGTTGAATTTTCTTATATTTTTTGTTGAAATAGATTATAATTGAATGTTTGCATAGGGAAACGTGAAGCGAAAGCCATCGATTGAGAAGAAAAGTCCATTTATAGTCACTCATGCCTTCGAAAGCCTTATTACTCGCTTTAAATGCTTTTATAAGCTCATTATTGATTTTAAGTTGAATTTTCTTATATTTTTGGTTAAAACAGATTATAATTGAATGTTTGCCTTGGGAAACGTGAAGCGAAAGCCATCGATTGAGAAGAAAAGTCCATTTATAGTCGCTCATGCCTTCGAAAGCCTTATTACCCGTTTAAAATGGTTTTGTAATCTAATTATTGATTTTATGTTTAATTTTCTTACATTTTTGGTTAAAATAGATTGCAATTAAATGTTTGCCTTAGAAAACATGAAGCGAAAGCCATCGATTGGTAAGAAAAGTCCATTTATAGTCACTCATGCCTTCGAAAGCCTTATTACTCGCTTTAAACGATTTTATAATCTCATTATTGATTTTAAGTTGAATTTTCTTAGATTTTTGGTTGAAACAGATTATAATTGAATGTTTGCATAGGGAAACGTGAAGCGAAAGCCATCGATTAGGAAGAAAAGTCCATTTATAGTCACTCATGCCTTCGAAAACCTTATTACTCGCTTTAAATGCTTTTATAAGCTCATTATTGATTTTAAGTTGAATTTTCTTATATTTTTGGTTAAAACAGATTATAATTGAATGTTTGCCTTGGGAAACATGAAGCGAAAGCCATCGATTGAGAAGAAAAGTCCATTTATAGTCGCTCATGCCTTCGAAAGCCTTATTACCCGTTTAAAATGGTTTTATAATCTAATTATTGATTTTATGTTTAATTTTCTTACATTTTTGGTTAAAATAGATTGCAATTAAATGTTTGCCTTAGAAAACATGAAGCGAAAGCCATCGATTGGTAAGAAAAGTCCATTTATAGTCACTCATGCCTTCGAAAGCCTTATTACTCGCTTTAAACGATTTTATAATCTCATTATTGATTTTAAGTTGAATTTTCTTAGATTTTTGGTTGAAACAGATTATAATTGAATGTTTGCATAGGGAAACGTGAAGCGAAAGCCATCGATTAGGAAGAAAAGTCCATTTATAGTCACTCATGCCTTCGAAAGCCTTATTACTCGCTTTAAATGCTTTTATAATCTCATTATCGATTTTGAGTTGAATTTTCTTACATTTTTGGTTAAAACAGATTATAATTGAATGTTTGCCTCGAGAATCGTGAAGCGAAAGCCATCGATTGAGAAGAAAAGTCCACTTATGGTCACTCATGCCATCGAAAGCCTTATTACCCGTTTAAAATGGTTTTATAATCTAATTATTGATTTTATGTTGAATTTTCTTACATTTTTGGTTAAAATAGATTGTAATTAAATGTTTGCCTTAGAAAACATGAAGCGAAAGCCATCGATTGGTAAGAAAAGTCTATTTATAGTCACTCATGCCTTCGAAAGCCTTATTACTCGCTTTAAACGCTTTTATAATCTCATTATTGATTTTAAGTTGAATTTTCTTATATTTTTGGTTGAAATAGATTATAATTGAATGTTTGCATAGGGAAACGTGAAGCGAAAGCCATCGATTGAGAAGAAAAGTCCATTTATAGTCACTCATGCCTTCGAAAGCCTTATTACTCGCTTTAAATGCTTTTATAAGCTCGTTATTGATTTTAAGTTGAATTTTCTTACATTTTTGGTTAAAACAGATTATAATTGAATGTTTGCATAGGGAAACGTGAAGCGAAAGCCATCGATTGGGAAGAAAAGTCCATTTATAGTCACTCATGCCTTCGAAACCTTATTACTCGCTTTAAATGCTTTTATAAGCTCATTATTGATTTTAAGTTGAATTTTCTTACATTTTTGGTTAAAACAGATTATAATTGATTGTTTGCCTCGGGAAACGTGAAGCGAAAGCGATCGATTGAGAAGAAAAGTCCATTTATAATCGCTCATTCCTTCGAAAGTTTTATTACCCATTTAAAATGGTTTTATAATCTAATTATTGATTTTATGTTGAATTTTCTTACATTTTTGGTTAAAATAGATTGTAATTAAATGTTTGCCTTAGAAAACATGAAGCGAAAGCCATCGATTGGTAAGAAAAGTCCATTTATAGCCACTCATGCCTTCGAAAGCCTTATTACTCGCTTTAAACGCTTTTATAATCTCATTATTGATTTTAAGTTGAATTTTCTTATATTTTTTGTTGAAATAGATTATAATTGAATGTTTGCATAGGGAAACGTGAAGCGAAAGCCATCGATTGAGAAGAAAAGTCCATTTATAGTCACTCATGCCTTCGAAAGCCTTATTACTCGCTTTAAATGCTTTTATAAGCTCATTATTGATTTTAAGTTGAATTTTCTTATATTTTTGGTTAAAACAGATTATAATTGAATGTTTGCCTTGGGAAACGTGAAGCGAAAGCCATCGATTGAGAAGAAAAGTCCATTTATAGTCGCTCATGCCTTCGAAAGCCTTATTACCCGTTTAAAATGGTTTTGTAATCTAATTATTGATTTTATGTTTAATTTTCTTACATTTTTGGTTAAAATAGATTGCAATTAAATGTTTGCCTTAGAAAACATGAAGCGAAAGCCATCGATTGGTAAGAAAAGTCCATTTATAGTCACTCATGCCTTCGAAAGCCTTATTACTCGCTTTAAACGATTTTATAATCTCATTATTGATTTTAAGTTGAATTTTCTTAGATTTTTGGTTGAAACAGATTATAATTGAATGTTTGCATAGGGAAACGTGAAGCGAAAGCCATCGATTAGGAAGAAAAGTCCATTTATAGTCACTCATGCCTTCGAAAGCCTTATTACTCGCTTTAAACGATTTTATAATCTCATTATTGATTTTAAGTTGAATTTTCTTAGATTTTTGGTTGAAACAGATTATAATTGAATGTTTGCATAGGGAAACGTGAAGCGAAAGCCATCGATTGAGAAGAAAAGTCCATTTATAGTCACTCATGCCTTCGAAAGCCTTATTACTCGCTTTAAATGCTTTTATAAGCTCATTATTGATTTTAAGTTGAATTTTCTTATATTTTTGGTTAAAACAGATTATAATTGAATGTTTGCCTTGGGAAACGTGAAGCGAAAGCCATCGATTGAGAAGAAAAGTCCATTTATAGTCGCTCATGCCTTCGAAAGCCTTATTACCCGTTTAAAATGGTTTTGTAATCTAATTATTGATTTTATGTTTAATTTTCTTACATTTTTGGTTAAAATAGATTGCAATTAAATGTTTGCCTTAGAAAACATGAAGCGAAAGCCATCGATTGGTAAGAAAAGTCCATTTATAGTCACTCATGCCTTCGAAAGCCTTATTACTCGCTTTAAACGATTTTATAATCTCATTATTGATTTTAAGTTGAATTTTCTTAGATTTTTGGTTGAAACAGATTATAATTGAATGTTTGCATAGGGAAACGTGAAGCGAAAGCCATCGATTAGGAAGAAAAGTCCATTTATAGTCACTCATGCCTTCGAAAGCCTTATTACTCGCTTTAAATGCTTTTATAAGCTCATTATTGATTTTAAGTTGAATTTTCTTACATTTTTGGTTAAAACAGATTATAATTGAATGTTTGCCTTGGGAAACGTGAAGCGAAAGCCATCGATTGAGAAGAAAAGTCCATTTATAGTCGCTCATGCCTTCGAAAGCCTTGTTACCCGTTTAAAATGGTTTTATAATCTAATTATTGATTTTATGTTGAATTTTCTTACATTTTTGGTTAAAATAGATTGCAATTAAATGTTTGCCTTAGAAAACATGAAGCGAAAGCCATCGATTGGTAAGAAAAGTCCATTTATAGTCACTCATGCCTTCGAAAGCCTTATTACTCGCTTTAAACGATTTTATAATCTCATTATTGATTTTAAGTTTAATTTTCTTAGATTTTTGGTTGAAACAGATTATAATTGAATGTTTGCATAGGGAAACGTGAAGCGAAAGCCATCGATTAGGAAGAAAAGTCCATTTATAGTCACTCATGCCTTCGAAAGCCTTATTACTCGCTTTAAATGCTTTTATAATCTCATTATCGATTTTGAGTTGAATTTTCTTACATTTTTGGTTAAAACAGATTATAATTGAATGTTTGCCTCGAGAATCGTGAAGCGAAAGCCATCGATTGAGAAGAAAAGTCCACTTATGGTCACTCATGCCTTCGAAAGCCTTATTACCCGTTTAAAATGGTTTTATAATCTAATTATTGATTTTATGTTGAATTTTCTTACATTTTTGGTTAAAATAGATTGTAATTAAATGTTTGCCTTAGAAAACATGAAGCGAAAGCCATCGATTGGTAAGAAAAGTCCATTTATAGTCACTCATGCCTTCGAAAGCCTTATTACTCGCTTTAAACGCTTTTATAATCTCATTATTGATTTTAAGTTGAATTTTCTTATATTTTTGGTTGAAATAGATTATAATTGAATGTTTGCATAGGGAAACGTGAAGCGAAAGCCATCGATTGAGAAGAAAAGTCCATTTATAGTCACTCATGCCTTCGAAAGCCTTATTACTCGCTTTAAATGCTTTTATAAGCTCGTTATTGATTTTAAGTTGAATTTTCTTACATTTTTGGTTAAAACAGATTATAATTGAATGTTTGCATAGGGAAACGTGAAGCGAAAGCCATCGATTGGGAAGAAAAGTCCATTTATAGTCACTCATGCCTTCGAAACCTTATTACTCGCTTTAAATGCTTTTATAAGCTCATTATTGATTTTAAGTTGAATTTTCTTACATTTTTGGTTAAAACAGATTATAATTGATTGTTTACCTCGGGAAACGTGAAGCGAAAGCAATCGATTGAGAAGAAAAGTCCATTTATAGTCGCTCATTCCTTCGAAAGTTTTATTACCCATTTAAAATGGTTTTACAATCTAATTATTGATTTTATGTTGAATTTTCTTACATTTTTGGTTAAAATAGATTGTAATTAAATGTTTGCCTTAGAAAACATGAAGCGAAAGCCATCGATTGGTAAGAAAAGTCCATTTATAGTCACTCATGCCTTCGAAAGCCTTATTACTCGTTTTAAACGCTTTTATAATCTCATTATTGATTTTAAGTTGAATTTTCTTATATTTTTTGTTGAAATAGATTATAATTGATTGTTTGCATAGGGAAACGTGAAGCGAAAGCCATCGATTGAGAAGAAAAGTCCATTTATAGTCACTCATGCCTTCGAAAGACTTATTACTCGCTTAAAATGGTTTTATAATCGCATTATTAATTTTAAGTTGAATTTTCTTACATTTTTGGTTAAAACAGATTATAATTGAATGTTTGCATAGGGAAACGTGAAGCGAAAGCAATCGATTGGGAATAAAAGTCCATTTATAGTCACTCATGCCTTCGAAACCTTATTACTCGCTTTAAATGTTTTTATAAGCTCATTATTGATTTTAAGTTGAATTTTCTTACATTTTTGGTTAAAACAGATTATAATTGATTGTTTGCCTCGGGAAACATGAAGCGAAAGCCATCGATTGAGAAGAAAAGTCCATTTATAGTCGCTCATTCCTTCGAAAGTTTTATTACCCATTTAAAATGGTTTTATAATCTAATTATTGATTTTATGTTGAATTTTCTTACATTTTCTGTTAAAATAGATTGTAATTAAATGTTTGCCTTAGAAAACATGAAGCGAAAGCCATCGATTGGTAAGAAAAGTCCATTTATAGTCACTCATGCCTTCGAAAGCCTTATTACTCGCTTTAAACGCTTTTATAATCTCATTATTGATTTTAAGTTGAATTTTCTTATATTTTTGGTTGAAATAGATTATAATTGAATGTTTGCATAGGGAAACGTGAAGCGAAAGCCATCGATTGAGAAGAAAAGTCCATTTATAGTCACTCATGCCTTCGAAAGCCTTATTACTCGCTTTAAATGCTTTTATAAGCTCGTTATTGATTTTAAGTTGAATTTTCTTACATTTTTGGTTAAAACAGATTATAATTGAATGTTTGCATAGGGAAACGTGAAGCGAAAGCAATCGATTGGGAATAAAAGTCCATTTATAGTCACTCATGCCTTCGAAACCTTATTACTCGCTTTAAATGTTTTTATAAGCTCATTATTGATTTTAAGTTGAATTTTCTTACATTTTTGGTTAAAACAGATTATAATTGATTGTTTGCCTCGGGAAACATGAAGCGAAAGCCATCGATTGAGAAGAAAAGTCCATTTATAGTCGCTCATTCCTTCGAAAGTTTTATTACCCATTTAAAATGGTTTTATAATCTAATTATTGATTTTATGTTGAATTTTCTTACATTTTTGGTTAAAATAGATTGTAATTAAATGTTTGCCTTAGAAAACATGAAGCGAAAGCCATCGATTGGTAAGAAAAGTCCATTTATAGTCACTCATGCCTTCGAAAGCCTTATTACTCGCTTTAAACGCTTTTGTAATCTCATTATTGATTTTAAGTTGAATTTTCTTATATTTTTGGTTGAAATAGATTATAATTGAATGTTTGCATAGGGAAACGTGAAGCGAAAGCCATCAATTGAGAAGAAAAGTCCATTTATAGTCACTCATGCCTTCGAAAGCCTTATTACTCGCTTTAAATGCTTTTATAAGCTCAGTACTGATTTTAAGTTGAATTTTCTTATATTTTTGGTTAAAACAGATTATAATTGAATGTTTGCCTTGGGAAACGTGAAGCGAAAGCCATCGATTGAGAAGAAAAGTCCATTTATAGTCGCTCATGCCTTCGAAAGCCTTATTACCCGTTTAAAATGGTTTTATAATCTAATTATTGATTTTATGTTTAATTTTCTTACATTTTTGGTTAAAATAGATTGCAATTAAATGTTTGCCTTAGAAAACATGAAGCGAAAGCCATCGATTGGTAAGAAAAGTCCATTTATAGTCACTCATGCCTTCGAAAGCCTTATTACTCGCTTTAAACGATTTTATAATCTCATTATTGATTTTAAGTTGAATTTTCTTAGATTTTTGGTTGAAACAGATTATAATTGAATGTTTGCATAGGGAAACGTGAAGCGAAAGCCATCGATTAGGAAGAAAAGTCCATTTATAGTCACTCATGCCTTCGAAAGCCTTATTACTCGCTTTAAATGCTTTTATAAGCTCATTATTGATTTTAAGTTGAATTTTCTTATATTTTTGGTTAAAACAGATTATAATTGAATGTTTGCCTTGGGAAACGTGAAGCGAAAGCCATCGATTGAGAAGAAAAGTCCATTTATAGTCGCTCATGCCTTCGAAAGCCTTATTACCCGTTTAAAATGGTTTTATAATCTAATTATTGATTTTATGTTTAATTTTCTTACATTTTTGGTTAAAATAGATTGCAATTAAATGTTTGCCTTAGAAAACATGAAGCGAAAGCCATCGATTGGTAAGAAAAGTCCATTTATAGTCACTCATGCCTTCGAAAGCCTTATTACTCGCTTTAAACGATTTTATAATCTCATTATTGATTTTAAGTTTAATTTTCTTAGATTTTTGGTTGAAACAGATTATAATTGAATGTTTGCATAGGGAAACGTGAAGCGAAAGCCATCGATTAGGAAGAAAAGTCCATTTATAGTCACTCATGCCTTCGAAAGCCTTATTACTCGCTTTAAATGCTTTTATAATCTCATTATCGATTTTGAGTTGAATTTTCTTACATTTTTGGTTAAAACAGATTATAATTGAATGTTTGCCTCGAGAATCGTGAAGCGAAAGCCATCGATTGAGAAGAAAAGTCCACTTATGGTCACTCATGCCATCGAAAGCCTTATTACCCGTTTAAAATGGTTTTATAATCTAATTATTGATTTTATGTTGAATTTTCTTACATTTTTGGTTAAAATAGATTGTAATTAAATGTTTGCCTTAGAAAACATGAAGCGAAAGCCATCGATTGGTAAGAAAAGTCCATTTATAGTCACTCATGCCTTCGAAAGCCTTATTACTCGCTTTAAACGCTTTTATAATCTCATTATTGATTTTAAGTTGAATTTTCTTATATTTTTGGTTGAAATAGATTATAATTGAATGTTTGCATAGGGAAACGTGAAGCGAAAGCCATCGATTGAGAAGAAAAGTCCATTTATAGTCACTCATGCCTTCGAAAGCCTTATTACTCGCTTTAAATGCTTTTATAAGCTCGTTATTGATTTTAAGTTGAATTTTCTTACATTTTTGGTTAAAACAGATTATAATTGAATGTTTGCATAGGGAAACGTGAAGCGAAAGCAATCGATTGGGAATAAAAGTCCATTTATAGTCACTCATGCCTTCGAAACCTTATTACTCGCTTTAAATGTTTTTATAAGCTCATTATTGATTTTAAGTTGAATTTTCTTACATTTTTGGTTAAAACAGATTATAATTGATTGTTTGCCTCGGGAAACATGAAGCGAAAGCCATCGATTGAGAAGAAAAGTCCATTTATAGTCGCTCATTCCTTCGAAAGTTTTATTACCCATTTAAAATGGTTTTATAATCTAATTATTGATTTTATGTTGAATTTTCTTACATTTTTGGTTAAAATAGATTGTAATTAAATGTTTGCCTTAGAAAACATGAAGCGAAAGCCATCGATTGGTAAGAAAAGTCCATTTATAGTCACTCATGCCTTCGAAAGCCTTATTACTCGCTTTAAACGCTTTTGTAATCTCATTATTGATTTTAAGTTGAATTTTCTTATATTTTTGGTTGAAATAGATTATAATTGAATGTTTGCATAGGGAAACGTGAAGCGAAAGCCATCAATTGAGAAGAAAAGTCCATTTATAGTCACTCATGCCTTCGAAAGCCTTATTACTCGCTTTAAATGCTTTTATAAGCTCATTACTGATTTTAAGTTGAATTTTCTTATATTTTTGGTTAAAGCAGATTATAATTGAATGTTTGCCTTGGGAAACGTGAAGCGAAAGCCATCGATTGAGAAGAAAAGTCCATTTATAGTCGCTCATGCCTTCGAAAGCCTTATTACCCGTTTAAAATGGTTTTATAATCTAATTATTGATTTTATGTTTAATTTTCTTACATTTTTGGTTAAAATAGATTGCAATTAAATGTTTGCCTTAGAAAACATGAAGCGAAAGCCATCGATTGGTAAGAAAAGTCCATTTATAGTCACTCATGCCTTCGAAAGCCTTATTACTCGCTTTAAACGATTTTATAATCTCATTATTGATTTTAAGTTGAATTTTCTTAGATTTTTGGTTGAAACAGATTATAATTGAATGTTTGCATAGGGAAACGTGAAGCGAAAGCCATCGATTAGGAAGAAAAGTCCATTTATAGTCACTCATGCCTTCGAAAGCCTTATTACTCGCTTTAAATGCTTTTATAATCTCATTATCGATTTTGAGTTGAATTTTCTTACATTTTTGGTTAAAACAGATTATAATTGAATGTTTGCCTCGAGAATCGTGAAGCGAAAGCCATCGATTGAGAAGAAAAGTCCACTTATGGTCACTCATGCCTTCGAAAGCCTTATTACCCGTTTAAAATGGTTTTATAATCTAATTATTGATTTTATGTTGAATTTTCTTACATTTTTGGTTAAAATAGATTGCAATTAAATGTTTGCCTTAGAAAACATGAAGCGAAAGCCATCGATTGGTAAGAAAAGTCCATTTATAGTCACTCATGCCTTCGAAAGCCTTATTACTCGCTTTAAACGATTTTATAATCTCATTATTGATTTTAAGTTTAATTTTCTTAGATTTTTGGTTGAAACAGATTATAATTGAATGTTTGCATAGGGAAACGTGAAGCGAAAGCCATCGATTAGGAAGAAAAGTCCATTTATAGTCACTCATGCCTTCGAAAGCCTTATTACTCGCTTTAAATGCTTTTATAATCTCATTATCGATTTTGAGTTGAATTTTCTTACATTTTTGGTTAAAACAGATTATAATTGAATGTTTGCCTCGAGAATCGTGAAGCGAAAGCCATCGATTGAGAAGAAAAGTCCACTTATGGTCACTCATGCCTTCGAAAGCCTTATTACCCGTTTAAAATGGTTTTATGATCTAATTATTGATTTTATGTTGAATTTTCTTACATTTTTGGTTAAAATAGATTGTAATTAAATGTTTGCCTTAGAAAACATGAAGCGAAAGCCATCGATTGGTAAGAAAAGTCCATTTATAGTCACTCATGCCTTCGAAAGCCTTATTACTCGCTTTAAACGCTTTTATAATCTCATTATTGATTTTAAGTTGAATTTTCTTATATTTTTGGTTGAAATAGATTATAATTGAATGTTTGCATAGGGAAACGTGAAGCGAAAGCCATCGATTGAGAAGAAAAGTCCATTTATAGTCACTCATGCCTTCGAAAGCCTTATTACTCGCTTTAAATGCTTTTATAAGCTCGTTATTGATTTTAAGTTGAATTTTCTTACATTTTTGGTTAAAACAGATTATAATTGAATGTTTGCATAGGGAAACGTGAAGCGAAAGCCATCGATTGGGAAGAAAAGTCCATTTATAGTCACTCATGCCTTCGAAACCTTATTACTCGCTTTAAATGCTTTTATAAGCTCATTATTGATTTTAAGTTGAATTTTCTTACATTTTTGGTTAAAACAGATTATAATTGATTGTTTACCTCGGGAAACGTGAAGCGAAAGCAATCGATTGAGAAGAAAAGTCCATTTATAGTCGCTCATTCCTTCGAAAGTTTTATTACCCATTTAAAATGGTTTTACAATCTAATTATTGATTTTATGTTGAATTTTCTTACATTTTTGGTTAAAATAGATTGTAATTAAATGTTTGCCTTAGAAAACATGAAGCGAAAGCCATCGATTGGTAAGAAAAGTCCATTTATAGTCACTCATGCCTTCGAAAGCCTTATTACTCGCTTTAAACGCTTTTGTAATCTCATTATTGATTTTAAGTTGAATTTTCTTATATTTTTGGTTGAAATAGATTATAATTGAATGTTTGCATAGGGAAACGTGAAGCGAAAGCCATCAATTGAGAAGAAAAGTCCATTTATAGTCACTCATGCCTTCGAAAGCCTTATTACTCGCTTTAAATGCTTTTATAAGCTCATTACTGATTTTAAGTTGAATTTTCTTATATTTTTGGTTAAAGCAGATTATAATTGAATGTTTGCCTTGGGAAACGTGAAGCGAAAGCCATCGATTGAGAAGAAAAGTCCATTTATAGTCGCTCATGCCTTCGAAAGCCTTATTACCCGTTTAAAATGGTTTTATAATCTAATTATTGATTTTATGTTTAATTTTCTTACATTTTTGGTTAAAATAGATTGCAATTAAATGTTTGCCTTAGAAAACATGAAGCGAAAGCCATCGATTGGTAAGAAAAGTCCATTTATAGTCACTCATGCCTTCGAAAGCCTTATTACTCGCTTTAAACGATTTTATAATCTCATTATTGATTTTAAGTTGAATTTTCTTAGATTTTTGGTTGAAACAGATTATAATTGAATGTTTGCATAGGGAAACGTGAAGCGAAAGCCATCGATTAGGAAGAAAAGTCCATTTATAGTCACTCATGCCTTCGAAAGCCTTATTACTCGCTTTAAATGCTTTTATAATCTCATTATCGATTTTGAGTTGAATTTTCTTACATTTTTGGTTAAAACAGATTATAATTGAATGTTTGCCTCGAGAATCGTGAAGCGAAAGCCATCGATTGAGAAGAAAAGTCCACTTATGGTCACTCATGCCTTCGAAAGCCTTATTACCCGTTTAAAATGGTTTTATAATCTAATTATTGATTTTATGTTGAATTTTCTTACATTTTTGGTTAAAATAGATTGCAATTAAATGTTTGCCTTAGAAAACATGAAGCGAAAGCCATCGATTGGTAAGAAAAGTCCATTTATAGTCACTCATGCCTTCGAAAGCCTTATTACTCGCTTTAAACGATTTTATAATCTCATTATTGATTTTAAGTTTAATTTTCTTAGATTTTTGGTTGAAACAGATTATAATTGAATGTTTGCATAGGGAAACGTGAAGCGAAAGCCATCGATTAGGAAGAAAAGTCCATTTATAGTCACTCATGCCTTCGAAAGCCTTATTACTCGCTTTAAATGCTTTTATAATCTCATTATCGATTTTGAGTTGAATTTTCTTACATTTTTGGTTAAAACAGATTATAATTGAATGTTTGCCTCGAGAATCGTGAAGCGAAAGCCATCGATTGAGAAGAAAAGTCCACTTATGGTCACTCATGCCTTCGAAAGCCTTATTACCCGTTTAAAATGGTTTTATGATCTAATTATTGATTTTATGTTGAATTTTCTTACATTTTTGGTTAAAATAGATTGTAATTAAATGTTTGCCTTAGAAAACATGAAGCGAAAGCCATCGATTGGTAAGAAAAGTCCATTTATAGTCACTCATGCCTTCGAAAGCCTTATTACTCGCTTTAAACGCTTTTATAATCTCATTATTGATTTTAAGTTGAATTTTCTTATATTTTTGGTTGAAATAGATTATAATTGAATGTTTGCATAGGGAAACGTGAAGCGAAAGCCATCGATTGAGAAGAAAAGTCCATTTATAGTCACTCATGCCTTCGAAAGCCTTATTACTCGCTTTAAATGCTTTTATAAGCTCGTTATTGATTTTAAGTTGAATTTTCTTACATTTTTGGTTAAAACAGATTATAATTGAATGTTTGCATAGGGAAACGTGAAGCGAAAGCCATCGATTGGGAAGAAAAGTCCATTTATAGTCACTCATGCCTTCGAAACCTTATTACTCGCTTTAAATGCTTTTATAAGCTCATTATTGATTTTAAGTTGAATTTTCTTACATTTTTGGTTAAAACAGATTATAATTGATTGTTTACCTCGGGAAACGTGAAGCGAAAGCAATCGATTGAGAAGAAAAGTCCATTTATAGTCGCTCATGCCTTCGAAAGCCTTATTACCCGTTTAAAATGGTTTTATAATCTAATTATTGATTTTATGTTTAATTTTCTTACATTTTTGGTTAAAATAGATTGCAATTAAATGTTTGCCTTAGAAAACATGAAGCGAAAGCCATCGATTGGTAAGAAAAGTCCATTTATAGTCACTCATGCCTTCGAAAGCCTTATTACTCGCTTTAAACGATTTTATAATCTCATTATTGATTTTAAGTTTAATTTTCTTAGATTTTTGGTTGAAACAGATTATAATTGAATGTTTGCATAGGGAAACGTGAAGCGAAAGCCATCGATTAGGAAGAAAAGTCCATTTATAGTCACTCATGCCTTCGAAAGCCTTATTACTCGCTTTAAATGCTTTTATAATCTCATTATCGATTTTGAGTTGAATTTTCTTACATTTTTGGTTAAAACAGATTATAATTGAATGTTTGCCTCGAGAATCGTGAAGCGAAAGCCATCGATTGAGAAGAAAAGTCCACTTATGGTCACTCATGCCATCGAAAGCCTTATTACCCGTTTAAAATGGTTTTATAATCTAATTATTGATTTTATGTTGAATTTTCTTACATTTTTGGTTAAAATAGATTGTAATTAAATGTTTGCCTTAGAAAACATGAAGCGAAAGCCATCGATTGGTAAGAAAAGTCCATTTATAGTCACTCATGCCTTCGAAAGCCTTATTACTCGCTTTAAACGCTTTTATAATCTCATTATTGATTTTAAGTTGAATTTTCTTATATTTTTGGTTGAAATAGATTATAATTGAATGTTTGCATAGGGAAACGTGAAGCGAAAGCCATCGATTGAGAAGAAAAGTCCATTTATAGTCACTCATGCCTTCGAAAGCCTTATTACTCGCTTTAAATGCTTTTATAAGCTCGTTATTGATTTTAAGTTGAATTTTCTTACATTTTTGGTTAAAACAGATTATAATTGAATGTTTGCATAGGGAAACGTGAAGCGAAAGCAATCGATTGGGAATAAAAGTCCATTTATAGTCACTCATGCCTTCGAAACCTTATTACTCGCTTTAAATGTTTTTATAAGCTCATTATTGATTTTAAGTTGAATTTTCTTACATTTTTGGTTAAAACAGATTATAATTGATTGTTTGCCTCGGGAAACATGAAGCGAAAGCCATCGATTGAGAAGAAAAGTCCATTTATAGTCGCTCATTCCTTCGAAAGTTTTATTACCCATTTAAAATGGTTTTATAATCTAATTATTGATTTTATGTTGAATTTTCTTACATTTTTGGTTAAAATAGATTGTAATTAAATGTTTGCCTTAGAAAACATGAAGCGAAAGCCATCGATTGGTAAGAAAAGTCCATTTATAGTCACTCATGCCTTCGAAAGCCTTATTACTCGCTTTAAACGCTTTTGTAATCTCATTATTGATTTTAAGTTGAATTTTCTTATATTTTTGGTTGAAATAGATTATAATTGAATGTTTGCATAGGGAAACGTGAAGCGAAAGCCATCAATTGAGAAGAAAAGTCCATTTATAGTCACTCATGCCTTCGAAAGCCTTATTACTCGCTTTAAATGCTTTTATAAGCTCATTACTGATTTTAAGTTGAATTTTCTTATATTTTTGGTTAAAACAGATTATAATTGAATGTTTGCCTTGGGAAACGTGAAGCGAAAGCCATCGATTGAGAAGAAAAGTCCATTTATAGTCGCTCATGCCTTCGAAAGCCTTATTACCCGTTTAAAATGGTTTTATAATCTAATTATTGATTTTATGTTTAATTTTCTTACATTTTTGGTTAAAATAGATTGCAATTAAATGTTTGCCTTAGAAAACATGAAGCGAAAGCCATCGATTGGTAAGAAAAGTCCATTTATAGTCACTCATGCCTTCGAAAGCCTTATTACTCGCTTTAAACGATTTTATAATCTCATTATTGATTTTAAGTTGAATTTTCTTAGATTTTTGGTTGAAACAGATTATAATTGAATGTTTGCATAGGGAAACGTGAAGCGAAAGCCATCGATTAGGAAGAAAAGTCCATTTATAGTCACTCATGCCTTCGAAAGCCTTATTACTCGCTTTAAATGCTTTTATAAGCTCATTATTGATTTTAAGTTGAATTTTCTTATATTTTTGGTTAAAACAGATTATAATTGAATGTTTGCCTTGGGAAACGTGAAGCGAAAGCCATCGATTGAGAAGAAAAGTCCATTTATAGTCGCTCATGCCTTCGAAAGCCTTATTACCCGTTTAAAATGGTTTTATAATCTAATTATTGATTTTATGTTTAATTTTCTTACATTTTTGGTTAAAATAGATTGCAATTAAATGTTTGCCTTAGAAAACATGAAGCGAAAGCCATCGATTGGTAAGAAAAGTCCATTTATAGTCACTCATGCCTTCGAAAGCCTTATTACTCGCTTTAAACGATTTTATAATCTCATTATTGATTTTAAGTTTAATTTTCTTAGATTTTTGGTTGAAACAGATTATAATTGAATGTTTGCATAGGGAAACGTGAAGCGAAAGCCATCGATTAGGAAGAAAAGTCCATTTATAGTCACTCATGCCTTCGAAAGCCTTATTACTCGCTTTAAATGCTTTTATAATCTCATTATCGATTTTGAGTTGAATTTTCTTACATTTTTGGTTAAAACAGATTATAATTGAATGTTTGCCTCGAGAATCGTGAAGCGAAAGCCATCGATTGAGAAGAAAAGTCCACTTATGGTCACTCATGCCATCGAAAGCCTTATTACCCGTTTAAAATGGTTTTATAATCTAATTATTGATTTTATGTTGAATTTTCTTACATTTTTGGTTAAAATAGATTGTAATTAAATGTTTGCCTTAGAAAACATGAAGCGAAAGCCATCGATTGGTAAGAAAAGTCCATTTATAGTCACTCATGCCTTCGAAAGCCTTATTACTCGCTTTAAACGCTTTTATAATCTCATTATTGATTTTAAGTTGAATTTTCTTATATTTTTGGTTGAAATAGATTATAATTGAATGTTTGCATAGGGAAACGTGAAGCGAAAGCCATCGATTGAGAAGAAAAGTCCATTTATAGTCACTCATGCCTTCGAAAGCCTTATTACTCGCTTTAAATGCTTTTATAAGCTCGTTATTGATTTTAAGTTGAATTTTCTTACATTTTTGGTTAAAACAGATTATAATTGAATGTTTGCATAGGGAAACGTGAAGCGAAAGCAATCGATTGGGAATAAAAGTCCATTTATAGTCACTCATGCCTTCGAAACCTTATTACTCGCTTTAAATGTTTTTATAAGCTCATTATTGATTTTAAGTTGAATTTTCTTACATTTTTGGTTAAAACAGATTATAATTGATTGTTTGCCTCGGGAAACATGAAGCGAAAGCCATCGATTGAGAAGAAAAGTCCATTTATAGTCGCTCATTCCTTCGAAAGTTTTATTACCCATTTAAAATGGTTTTATAATCTAATTATTGATTTTATGTTGAATTTTCTTACATTTTTGGTTAAAATAGATTGTAATTAAATGTTTGCCTTAGAAAACATGAAGCGAAAGCCATCGATTGGTAAGAAAAGTCCATTTATAGTCACTCATGCCTTCGAAAGCCTTATTACTCGCTTTAAACGCTTTTGTAATCTCATTATTGATTTTAAGTTGAATTTTCTTATATTTTTGGTTGAAATAGATTATAATTGAATGTTTGCATAGGGAAACGTGAAGCGAAAGCCATCAATTGAGAAGAAAAGTCCATTTATAGTCACTCATGCCTTCGAAAGCCTTATTACTCGCTTTAAATGCTTTTATAAGCTCATTACTGATTTTAAGTTGAATTTTCTTATATTTTTGGTTAAAACAGATTATAATTGAATGTTTGCCTTGGGAAACGTGAAGCGAAAGCCATCGATTGAGAAGAAAAGTCCATTTATAGTCGCTCATGCCTTCGAAAGCCTTATTACCCGTTTAAAATGGTTTTATAATCTAATTATTGATTTTATGTTTAATTTTCTTACATTTTTGGTTAAAATAGATTGCAATTAAATGTTTGCCTTAGAAAACATGAAGCGAAAGCCATCGATTGGTAAGAAAAGTCCATTTATAGTCACTCATGCCTTCGAAAGCCTTATTACTCGCTTTAAACGATTTTATAATCTCATTATTGATTTTAAGTTGAATTTTCTTAGATTTTTGGTTGAAACAGATTATAATTGAATGTTTGCATAGGGAAACGTGAAGCGAAAGCCATCGATTAGGAAGAAAAGTCCATTTATAGTCACTCATGCCTTCGAAAGCCTTATTACTCGCTTTAAATGCTTTTATAAGCTCATTATTGATTTTAAGTTGAATTTTCTTATATTTTTGGTTAAAACAGATTATAATTGAATGTTTGCCTTGGGAAACGTGAAGCGAAAGCCATCGATTGAGAAGAAAAGTCCATTTATAGTCGCTCATGCCTTCGAAAGCCTTATTACCCGTTTAAAATGGTTTTATAATCTAATTATTGATTTTATGTTTAATTTTCTTACATTTTTGGTTAAAATAGATTGCAATTAAATGTTTGCCTTAGAAAACATGAAGCGAAAGCCATCGATTGGTAAGAAAAGTCCATTTATAGTCACTCATGCCTTCGAAAGCCTTATTACTCGCTTTAAACGATTTTATAATCTCATTATTGATTTTAAGTTTAATTTTCTTAGATTTTTGGTTGAAACAGATTATAATTGAATGTTTGCATAGGGAAACGTGAAGCGAAAGCCATCGATTAGGAAGAAAAGTCCATTTATAGTCACTCATGCCTTCGAAAGCCTTATTACTCGCTTTAAATGCTTTTATAATCTCATTATCGATTTTGAGTTGAATTTTCTTACATTTTTGGTTAAAACAGATTATAATTGAATGTTTGCCTCGAGAATCGTGAAGCGAAAGCCATCGATTGAGAAGAAAAGTCCACTTATGGTCACTCATGCCATCGAAAGCCTTATTACCCGTTTAAAATGGTTTTATAATCTAATTATTGATTTTATGTTGAATTTTCTTACATTTTTGGTTAAAATAGATTGTAATTAAATGTTTGCCTTAGAAAACATGAAGCGAAAGCCATCGATTAGTAAGAAAAGTCCATTTATAGTCACTCATGCCTTCGAAAGCCTTATTACTCGCTTTAAACGCTTTTATAATCTCATTATTGATTTTAAGTTGAATTTTCTTATATTTTTGGTTGAAATAGATTATAATTGAATGTTTGCATAGGGAAACGTGAAGCGAAAGCCATCGATTGAGAAGAAAAGTCCATTTATAGTCACTCATGCCTTCGAAAGCCTTATTACTCGCTTTAAATGCTTTTATAAGCTCGTTATTGATTTTAAGTTGAATTTTCTTACATTTTTGGTTAAAACAGATTATAATTGAATGTTTGCATAGGGAAACGTGAAGCGAAAGCCATCGATTGGGAAGAAAAGTCCATTTATAGTCACTCATGCCTTCGAAACCTTATTACTCGCTTTAAATGCTTTTATAAGCTCATTATTGATTTTAAGTTGAATTTTCTTACATTTTTGGTTAAAACAGATTATAATTGATTGTTTGCCTCGGGAAACGTGAAGCGAAAGCGATCGATTGAGAAGAAAAGTCCATTTATAATCGCTCATTCCTTCGAAAGTTTTATTACCCATTTAAAATGGTTTTATAATCTAATTATTGATTTTATGTTGAATTTTCTTACATTTTTGGTTAAAATAGATTGTAATTAAATGTTTGCCTTAGAAAACATGAAGCGAAAGCCATCGATTGGTAAGAAAAGTCCATTTATAGCCACTCATGCCTTCGAAAGCCTTATTACTCGCTTTAAACGCTTTTATAATCTCATTATTGATTTTAAGTTGAATTTTCTTATATTTTTTGTTGAAATAGATTATAATTGAATGTTTGCATAGGGAAACGTGAAGCGAAAGCCATCGATTGAGAAGAAAAGTCCATTTATAGTCACTCATGCCTTCGAAAGCCTTATTACTCGCTTTAAATGCTTTTATAAGCTCATTATTGATTTTAAGTTGAATTTTCTTATATTTTTGGTTAAAACAGATTATAATTGAATGTTTGCCTTGGGAAACGTGAAGCGAAAGCCATCGATTGAGAAGAAAAGTCCATTTATAGTCGCTCATGCCTTCGAAAGCCTTATTACCCGTTTAAAATGGTTTTGTAATCTAATTATTGATTTTATGTTTAATTTTCTTACATTTTTGGTTAAAATAGATTGCAATTAAATGTTTGCCTTAGAAAACATGAAGCGAAAGCCATCGATTGGTAAGAAAAGTCCATTTATAGTCACTCATGCCTTCGAAAGCCTTATTACTCGCTTTAAACGATTTTATAATCTCATTATTGATTTTAAGTTGAATTTTCTTAGATTTTTGGTTGAAACAGATTATAATTGAATGTTTGCATAGGGAAACGTGAAGCGAAAGCCATCGATTAGGAAGAAAAGTCCATTTATAGTCACTCATGCCTTCGAAAGCCTTATTACTCGCTTTAAACGATTTTATAATCTCATTATTGATTTTAAGTTGAATTTTCTTAGATTTTTGGTTGAAACAGATTATAATTGAATGTTTGCATAGGGAAACGTGAAGCGAAAGCCATCGATTGAGAAGAAAAGTCCATTTATAGTCACTCATGCCTTCGAAAGCCTTATTACTCGCTTTAAATGCTTTTATAAGCTCATTATTGATTTTAAGTTGAATTTTCTTATATTTTTGGTTAAAACAGATTATAATTGAATGTTTGCCTTGGGAAACGTGAAGCGAAAGCCATCGATTGAGAAGAAAAGTCCATTTATAGTCGCTCATGCCTTCGAAAGCCTTATTACCCGTTTAAAATGGTTTTGTAATCTAATTATTGATTTTATGTTTAATTTTCTTACATTTTTGGTTAAAATAGATTGCAATTAAATGTTTGCCTTAGAAAACATGAAGCGAAAGCCATCGATTGGTAAGAAAAGTCCATTTATAGTCACTCATGCCTTCGAAAGCCTTATTACTCGCTTTAAACGATTTTATAATCTCATTATTGATTTTAAGTTGAATTTTCTTAGATTTTTGGTTGAAACAGATTATAATTGAATGTTTGCATAGGGAAACGTGAAGCGAAAGCCATCGATTAGGAAGAAAAGTCCATTTATAGTCACTCATGCCTTCGAAAGCCTTATTACTCGCTTTAAATGCTTTTATAAGCTCATTATTGATTTTAAGTTGAATTTTCTTATATTTTTGGTTAAAACAGATTATAATTGAATGTTTGCCTTGGGAAACGTGAAGCGAAAGCCATCGATTGAGAAGAAAAGTCCATTTATAGTCGCTCATGCCTTCGAAAGCCTTGTTACCCGTTTAAAATGGTTTTATAATCTAATTATTGATTTTATGTTGAATTTTCTTACATTTTTGGTTAAAATAGATTGCAATTAAATGTTTGCCTTAGAAAACATGAAGCGAAAGCCATCGATTGGTAAGAAAAGTCCATTTATAGTCACTCATGCCTTCGAAAGCCTTATTACTCGCTTTAAACGATTTTATAATCTCATTATTGATTTTAAGTTTAATTTTCTTAGATTTTTGGTTGAAACAGATTATAATTGAATGTTTGCATAGGGAAACGTGAAGCGAAAGCCATCGATTAGGAAGAAAAGTCCATTTATAGTCACTCATGCCTTCGAAAGCCTTATTACTCGCTTTAAATGCTTTTATAATCTCATTATCGATTTTGAGTTGAATTTTCTTACATTTTTGGTTAAAACAGATTATAATTGAATGTTTGCCTCGAGAATCGTGAAGCGAAAGCCATCGATTGAGAAGAAAAGTCCACTTATGGTCACTCATGCCTTCGAAAGCCTTATTACCCGTTTAAAATGGTTTTATAATCTAATTATTGATTTTATGTTGAATTTTCTTACATTTTTGGTTAAAATAGATTGTAATTAAATGTTTGCCTTAGAAAACATGAAGCGAAAGCCATCGATTGGTAAGAAAAGTCCATTTATAGTCACTCATGCCTTCGAAAGCCTTATTACTCGCTTTAAACGCTTTTATAATCTCATTATTGATTTTAAGTTGAATTTTCTTATATTTTTGGTTGAAATAGATTATAATTGAATGTTTGCATAGGGAAACGTGAAGCGAAAGCCATCGATTGAGAAGAAAAGTCCATTTATAGTCACTCATGCCTTCGAAAGCCTTATTACTCGCTTTAAATGCTTTTATAAGCTCGTTATTGATTTTAAGTTGAATTTTCTTACATTTTTGGTTAAAACAGATTATAATTGAATGTTTGCATAGGGAAACGTGAAGCGAAAGCCATCGATTGGGAAGAAAAGTCCATTTATAGTCACTCATGCCTTCGAAACCTTATTACTCGCTTTAAATGCTTTTATAAGCTCATTATTGATTTTAAGTTGAATTTTCTTACATTTTTGGTTAAAACAGATTATAATTGATTGTTTACCTCGGGAAACGTGAAGCGAAAGCAATCGATTGAGAAGAAAAGTCCATTTATAGTCGCTCATTCCTTCGAAAGTTTTATTACCCATTTAAAATGGTTTTATAATCTAATTATTGATTTTATGTTGAATTTTCTTACATTTTTGGTTAAAATAGATTGTAATTAAATGTTTGCCTTAGAAAACATGAAGCGAAAGCCATCGATTGGTAAGAAAAGTCCATTTATAGTCACTCATGCCTTCGAAAGCCTTATTACTCGTTTTAAACGCTTTTATAATCTCATTATTGATTTTAAGTTGAATTTTCTTATATTTTTTGTTGAAATAGATTATAATTGATTGTTTGCATAGGGAAACGTGAAGCGAAAGCCATCGATTGAGAAGAAAAGTCCATTTATAGTCACTCATGCCTTCGAAAGACTTATTACTCGCTTAAAATGGTTTTATAATCGCATTATAAATTTTAAGTTGAATTTTCTTACATTTTTGGTTAAAACAGATTATAATTGAATGTTTGCATAGGGAAACGTGAAGCGAAAGCAATCGATTGGGAATAAAAGTCCATTTATAGTCACTCATGCCTTCGAAACCTTATTACTCGCTTTAAATGTTTTTATAAGCTCATTATTGATTTTAAGTTGAATTTTCTTACATTTTTGGTTAAAACAGATTATAATTGATTGTTTGCCTCGGGAAACGTGAAGCGAAAGCCATCGATTGAGAAGAAAAGTCCATTTATAGTCGCTCATTCCTTCGAAAGTTTTATTACCCATTTAAAATGGTTTTATAATCTAATTATTGATTTTATGTTGAATTTTCTTACATTTTTGGTTAAAATAGATTGTAATTAAATGTTTGCCTTAGAAAACATGAAGCGAAAGCCATCGATTGGTAAGAAAAGTCCATTTATAGTCACTCATGCCTTCGAAAGCCTTATTACTCGCTTTAAACGCTTTTATAATCTCATTATTGATTTTAAGTTGAATTTTCTTATATTTTTGGTTGAAATAGATTATAATTGAATGTTTGCATAGGGAAACGTGAAGCGAAAGCCATCGATTGAGAAGAAAAGTCCATTTATAGTCACTCATGCCTTCGAAAGCCTTATTACTCGCTTTAAATGCTTTTATAAGCTCGTTATTGATTTTAAGTTGAATTTTCTTACATTTTTGGTTAAAACAGATTATAATTGAATGTTTGCATAGGGAAACGTGAAGCGAAAGCCATCGATTGGGAAGAAAAGTCCATTTATAGTCACTCATGCCTTCGAAACCTTATTACTCGCTTTAAATGCTTTTATAAGCTCATTATTGATTTTAAGTTGAATTTTCTTACATTTTTGGTTAAAACAGATTATAATTGATTGTTTACCTCGGGAAACGTGAAGCGAAAGCAATCGATTGAGAAGAAAAGTCCATTTATAGTCGCTCATTCCTTCGAAAGTTTTATTACCCATTTAAAATGGTTTTATAATCTAATTATTGATTTTATGTTGAATTTTCTTACATTTTTGGTTAAAATAGATTGTAATTAAATGTTTGCCTTAGAAAACATGAAGCGAAAGCCATCGATTGGTAAGAAAAGTCCATTTATAGTCACTCATGCCTTCGAAAGCCTTATTACTCGCTTTAAACGCTTTTATAATCTCATTATTGATTTTAAGTTGAATTTTCTTATATTTTTTGTTGAAATAGATTATAATTGATTGTTTGCATAGGGAAACGTGAAGCGAAAGCCATCGATTGAGAAGAAAAGTCCATTTATAGTCACTCATGCCTTCGAAAGACTTATTACTCGCTTAAAATGGTTTTATAATCGCATTATAAATTTTAAGTTGAATTTTCTTACATTTTTGGTTAAAACAGATTATAATTGAATGTTTGCATAGGGAAACGTGAAGCGAAAGCAATCGATTGGGAATAAAAGTCCATTTATAGTCACTCATGCCTTCGAAACCTTATTACTCGCTTTAAATGTTTTTATAAGCTCATTATTGATTTTAAGTTGAATTTTCTTACATTTTTGGTTAAAACAGATTATAATTGATTGTTTGCCTCGGGAAACGTGAAGCGAAAGCCATCGATTGAGAAGAAAAGTCCATTTATAGTCGCTCATTCCTTCGAAAGTTTTATTACCCATTTAAAATGGTTTTATAATCTAATTATTGATTTTATGTTGAATTTTCTTACATTTTTGGTTAAAATAGATTGTAATTAAATGTTTGCCTTAGAAAACATGAAGCGAAAGCCATCGATTGGTAAGAAAAGTCCATTTATAGTCACTCATGCCTTCGAAAGCCTTATTACTCGCTTTAAACGCTTTTATAATCTCATTATTGATTTTAAGTTGAATTTTCTTATATTTTTGGTTGAAATAGATTATAATTGAATGTTTGCATAGGGAAACGTGAAGCGAAAGCCATCGATTGAGAAGAAAAGTCCATTTATAGTCACTCATGCCTTCGAAAGCCTTATTACTCGCTTTAAATGCTTTTATAAGCTCGTTATTGATTTTAAGTTGAATTTTCTTACATTTTTGGTTAAAACAGATTATAATTGAATGTTTGCATAGGGAAACGTGAAGCGAAAGCAATCGATTGGGAATAAAAGTCCATTTATAGTCACTCATGCCTTCGAAACCTTATTACTCGCTTTAAATGTTTTTATAAGCTCATTATTGATTTTAAGTTGAATTTTCTTACATTTTTGGTTAAAACAGATTATAATTGATTGTTTGCCTCGGGAAACATGAAGCGAAAGCCATCGATTGAGAAGAAAAGTCCATTTATAGTCGCTCATTCCTTCGAAAGTTTTATTACCCATTTAAAATGGTTTTATAATCTAATTATTGATTTTATGTTGAATTTTCTTACATTTTTGGTTAAAATAGATTGTAATTAAATGTTTGCCTTAGAAAACATGAAGCGAAAGCCATCGATTGGTAAGAAAAGTCCATTTATAGTCACTCATGCCTTCGAAAGCCTTATTACTCGCTTTAAACGCTTTTGTAATCTCATTATTGATTTTAAGTTGAATTTTCTTATATTTTTGGTTGAAATAGATTATAATTGAATGTTTGCATAGGGAAACGTGAAGCGAAAGCCATCAATTGAGAAGAAAAGTCCATTTATAGTCACTCATGCCTTCGAAAGCCTTATTACTCGCTTTAAATGCTTTTATAAGCTCATTACTGATTTTAAGTTGAATTTTCTTATATTTTTGGTTAAAACAGATTATAATTGAATGTTTGCCTTGGGAAACGTGAAGCGAAAGCCATCGATTGAGAAGAAAAGTCCATTTATAGTCGCTCATGCCTTCGAAAGCCTTATTACCCGTTTAAAATGGTTTTATAATCTAATTATTGATTTTATGTTTAATTTTCTTACATTTTTGGTTAAAATAGATTGCAATTAAATGTTTGCCTTAGAAAACATGAAGCGAAAGCCATCGATTGGTAAGAAAAGTCCATTTATAGTCACTCATGCCTTCGAAAGCCTTATTAGTCGCTTTAAACGATTTTATAATCTCATTATTGATTTTAAGTTGAATTTTCTTAGATTTTTGGTTGAAACAGATTATAATTGAATGTTTGCATAGGGAAACGTGAAGCGAAAGCCATCGATTAGGAAGAAAAGTCCATTTATAGTCACTCATGCCTTCGAAAGCCTTATTACTCGCTTTAAATGCTTTTATAAGCTCATTATTGATTTTAAGTTGAATTTTCTTATATTTTTGGTTAAAACAGATTATAATTGAATGTTTGCCTTGGGAAACGTGAAGCGATAGCCATCGATTGAGAAGAAAAGTCCATTTATAGTCGCTCATGCCTTCGAAAGCCTTATTACCCGTTTAAAATGGTTTTATAATCTAATTATTGATTTTATGTTTAATTTTCATACATTTTTGGTTAAAATAGATTGCAATTAAATGTTTGCCTTAGAAAACATGAAGCGAAAGCCATCGATTGGTAAGAAAAGTCCATTTATAGTCACTCATGCCTTCGAAAGCCTTATTACTCGCTTTAAACGATTTTATAATCTCATTATTGATTTTAAGTTTAATTTTCTTAGATTTTTGGTTGAAACAGATTATAATTGAATGTTTGCATAGGGAAACGTGAAGCGAAAGCCATCGATTAGGAAGAAAAGTCCATTTATAGTCACTCATGCCTTCGAAAGCCTTATTACTCGCTTTAAATGCTTTTATAATCTCATTATCGATTTTGAGTTGAATTTTCTTACATTTTTGGTTAAAACAGATTATAATTGAATGTTTGCCTCGAGAATCGTGAAGCGAAAGCCATCGATTGAGAAGAAAAGTCCACTTATGGTCACTCATGCCATCGAAAGCCTTATTACCCGTTTAAAATGGTTTTATAATCTAATTATTGATTTTATGTTGAATTTTCTTACATTTTTGGTTAAAATAGATTGTAATTAAATGTTTGCCTTAGAAAACATGAAGCGAAAGCCATCGATTGGTAAGAAAAGTCCATTTATAGTCACTCATGCCTTCGAAAGCCTTATTACTCGCTTTAAACGCTTTTATAATCTCATTATTGATTTTAAGTTGAATTTTCTTATATTTTTGGTTGAAATAGATTATAATTGAATGTTTGCATAGGGAAACGTGAAGCGAAAGCCATCGATTGAGAAGAAAAGTCCATTTATAGTCACTCATGCCTTCGAAAGCCTTATTACTCGCTTTAAATGCTTTTATAAGCTCGTTATTGATTTTAAGTTGAATTTTCTTACATTTTTGGTTAAAACAGATTATAATTGAATGTTTGCATAGGGAAACGTGAAGCGAAAGCCATCGATTGGGAAGAAAAGTCCATTTATAGTCACTCATGCCTTCAAAACCTTATTACTCGCTTTAAATGCTTTTATAAGCTCATTATTGATTTTAAGTTGAATTTTCTTACATTTTTGGTTAAAACAGATTATAATTGATTGTTTGCCTCGGGAAACGTGAAGCGAAAGCCATCGATTGAGAAGAAAAGTCCATTTATAATCGCTCATTCCTTCGAAAGTTTTATTACCCATTTAAAATGGTTTTATAATCTAATTATTGATTTTATGTTGAATTTTCTTACATTTTTGGTTAAAATAGATTGTAATTAAATGTTTGCCTTAGAAAACATGAAGCGAAAGCCATCGATTGGTAAGAAAAGTCCATTTATAGCCACTCATGCCTTCGAAAGCCTTATTACTCGCTTTAAACGCTTTTATAATCTCATTATTGATTTTAAGTTGAATTTTCTTATATTTTTTGTTGAAATAGATTATAATTGAATGTTTGCATAGGGAAACGTGAAGCGAAAGCCATCGATTGAGAAGAAAAGTCCATTTATAGTCACTCATGCCTTCGAAAGCCTTATTACTCGCTTTAAATGCTTTTATAAGCTCATTATTGATTTTAAGTTGAATTTTCTTATATTTTTGGTTAAAACAGATTATAATTGAATGTTTGCCTTGGGAAACGTGAAGCGAAAGCCATCGATTGAGAAAAAAAGTCCATTTATAGTCGCTCATGCCTTCGAAAGCCTTATTACCCGTTTAAAATGGTTTTGTAATCTAATTATTGATTTTATGTTTAATTTTCTTACATTTTTGGTTAAAATAGATTGCAATTAAATGTTTGCCTTAGAAAACATGAAGCGAAAGCCATCGATTGGTAAGAAAAGTCCATTTATAGTCACTCATGCCTTCGAAAGCCTTATTACTCGCTTTAAACGATTTTATAATCTCATTATTGATTTTAAGTTGAATTTTCTTAGATTTTTGGTTGAAACAGATTATAATTGAATGTTTGCATAGGGAAACGTGAAGCGAAAGCCATCGATTAGGAAGAAAAGTCCATTTATAGTCACTCATGCCTTCGAAAACCTTATTACTCGCTTTAAATGCTTTTATAAGCTCATTATTGATTTTAAGTTGAATTTTCTTATATTTTTGGTTAAAACAGATTATAATTGAATGTTTGCCTTGGGAAACGTGAAGCGAAAGCCATCGATTGAGAAGAAAAGTCCATTTATAGTCGCTCATGCCTTCGAAAGCCTTATTACCCGTTTAAAATGGTTTTATAATCTAATTATTGATTTTATGTTTAATTTTCTTACATTTTTGGTTAAAAGAGATTGCAATTAAATGTTTGCCTTAGAAAACATGAAGCGAAAGCCATCGATTGGTAAGAAAAGTCCATTTATAGTCACTCATGCCTTCGAAAGCCTTATTACTCGCTTTAAACGATTTTATAATCTCATTATTGATTTTAAGTTGAATTTTCTTAGATTTTTGGTTGAAACATATTATAATTGAATGTTTGCATAGGGAAACGTGAAGCGAAAGCCATCGATTAGGAAGAAAAGTCCATTTATAGTCACTCATGCCTTCGAAAGCCTTATTACTCGCTTTAAATGCTTTTATAAGCTCGTTATTGATTTTAAGTTGAATTTTCTTACATTTTTGGTTAAAACAGATTATAATTGAATGTTTGCATAGGGAAACGTGAAGCGAAAGCCATCGATTGGGAAGAAAAGTCCATTTATAGTCACTCATGCCTTCAAAACCTTATTACTCGCTTTAAATGCTTTTATAAGCTCATTATTGATTTTAAGTTGAATTTTCTTACATTTTTGGTTAAAACAGATTATAATTGATTGTTTGCCTCGGGAAACGTGAAGCGAAAGCGATCGATTGAGAAGAAAAGTCCATTTATAATCGCTCATTCCTTCGAAAGTTTTATTACCCATTTAAAATGGTTTTATAATCTAATTATTGATTTTATGTTGAATTTTCTTACATTTTTGGTTAAAATAGATTGTAATTAAATGTTTGCCTTAGAAAACATGAAGCGAAAGCCATCGATTGGTAAGAAAAGTCCATTTATAGTCACTCATGCCTTCGAAAGCCTTATTACTCGCTTTAAACGCTTTTATAATCTCATTATTGATTTTAAGTTGAATTTTCTTATATTTTTGGTTGAAATAGATTATAATTGAATGTTTGCATAGGGAAACGTGAAGCGAAAGCCATCGATTGAGAAGAAAAGTCCATTTATAGTCACTCATGCCTTCGAAAGCCTTATTACTCGCTTTAAATGCTTTTATAAGCTCGTTATTGATTTTAAGTTGAATTTTCTTACATTTTTGGTTAAAACAGATTATAATTGAATGTTTGCATAGGGAAACGTGAAGCGAAAGCCATCGATTGGGAAGAAAAGTCCATTTATAGTCACTCATGCCTTCAAAACCTTATTACTCGCTTTAAATGCTTTTATAAGCTCATTATTGATTTTAAGTTGAATTTTCTTATATTTTTGGTTAAAACAGATTATAATTGAATGTTTGCCTTGGGAAACGTGAAGCGAAAGCCATCGATTGAGAAGAAAAGTCCATTTATAGTCGCTCATGCCTTCGAAAGCCTTATTACCCGTTTAAAATGGTTTTATAATCTAATTATTGATTTTATGTTGAATTTTCTTACATTTTTGGTTAAAATAGATTGTAATTAAATGTTTGCCTTAGAAAACATGAAGCGAAAGCCATCGATTGGTAAGAAAAGTCCATTTATAGTCACTCATGCCTTCGAAAGCCTTATTACTCGCTTTAAACGCTTTTATAATCTCATTATTGATTTTAAGTTGAATTTTCTTATATTTTTGGTTGAAATAGATTATAATTGAATGTTTGCATAGGGAAACGTGAAGCGAAAGCCATCGATTGAGAAGAAAAGTCCATTTATAGTCACTCATGCCTTCGAAAGCCTTATTACTCGCTTTAAATGCTTTTATAAGCTCGTTATTGATTTTAAGTTGAATTTTCTTACATTTTTGGTTAAAACAGATTATAATTGAATGTTTGCATAGGGAAACGTGAAGCGAAAGCCATCGATTGGGAAGAAAAGTCCATTTATAGTCACTCATGCCTTCAAAACCTTATTACTCGCTTTAAATGCTTTTATAAGCTCATTATTGATTTTAAGTTGAATTTTCTTACATTTTTGGTTAAAACAGATTATAATTGATTGTTTGCCTCGGGAAACGTGAAGCGAAAGCCATCGATTGAGAAGAAAAGTCCATTTATAATCGCTCATTCCTTCGAAAGTTTTATTACCCATTTAAAATGGTTTTATAATCTAATTATTGATTTTATGTTGAATTTTCTTACATTTTTGGTTAAAATAGATTGTAATTAAATGTTTGCCTTAGAAAACATGAAGCGAAAGCCATCGATTGGTAAGAAAAGTCCATTTATAGCCACTCATGCCTTCGAAAGCCTTATTACTCGCTTTAAACGCTTTTATAATCTCATTATTGATTTTAAGTTGAATTTTCTTATATTTTTTGTTGAAATAGATTATAATTGAATGTTTGCATAGGGAAACGTGAAGCGAAAGCCATCGATTGAGAAGAAAAGTCCATTTATAGTCACTCATGCCTTCGAAAGCCTTATTACTCGCTTTAAATGCTTTTATAAGCTCATTATTGATTTTAAGTTTAATTTTCTTATATTTTTGGTTAAAACAGATTATAATTGAATGTTTGCCTTGGGAAACGTGAAGCGAAAGCCATCGATTGAGAAGAAAAGTCCATTTATAGTCGCTCATGCCTTCGAAAGCCTTATTACCCGTTTAAAATGGTTTTGTAATCTAATTATTGATTTTATGTTTAATTTTCTTACATTTTTGGTTAAAATAGATTGCAATTAAATGTTTGCCTTAGAAAACATGAAGCGAAAGCCATCGATTGGTAAGAAAAGTCCATTTATAGTCACTCATGCCTTCGAAAGCCTTATTACTCGCTTTAAACGATTTTATAATCTCATTATTGATTTTAAGTTGAATTTTCTTAGATTTTTAGTTGAAACAGATTATAATTGAATGTTTGCATAGGGAAACGTGAAGCGAAAGCCATCGATTAGGAAGAAAAGTCCATTTATAGTCACTCATGCCTTCGAAAACCTTATTACTCGCTTTAAATGCTTTTATAAGCTCATTATTGATTTTAAGTTGAATTTTCTTATATTTTTGGTTAAAACAGATTATAATTGAATGTTTGCCTTGGGAAACGTGAAGCGAAAGCCATCGATTGAGAAGAAAAGTCCATTTATAGTCGCTCATGCCTTCGAAAGCCTTATTACCCGTTTAAAATGGTTTTATAATCTAATTATTGATTTTATGTTTAATTTTCTTACATTTTTGGTTAAAAGAGATTGCAATTAAATGTTTGCCTTAGAAAACATGAAGCGAAAGCCATCGATTGGTAAGAAAAGTCCATTTATAGTCACTCATGCCTTCGAAAGCCTTATTACTCGCTTTAAACGATTTTATAATCTCATTATTGATTTTAAGTTGAATTTTCTTAGATTTTTGGTTGAAACATATTATAATTGAATGTTTGCATAGGGAAACGTGAAGCGAAAGCCATCGATTAGGAAGAAAAGTCCATTTATAGTCACTCATGCCTTCGAAAGCCTTATTACTCGCTTTAAATGCTTTTATAAGCTCGTTATTGATTTTAAGTTGAATTTTCTTACATTTTTGGTTAAAACAGATTATAATTGAATGTTTGCATAGGGAAACGTGAAGCGAAAGCCATCGATTGGGAAGAAAAGTCCATTTATAGTCACTCATGCCTTCAAAACCTTATTACTCGCTTTAAATGCTTTTATAAGCTCATTATTGATTTTAAGTTGAATTTTCTTACATTTTTGGTTAAAACAGATTATAATTGATTGTTTGCCTCGGGAAACGTGAAGCGAAAGCGATCGATTGAGAAGAAAAGTCCATTTATAATCGCTCATTCCTTCGAAAGTTTTATTACCCATTTAAAATGGTTTTATAATCTAATTATTGATTTTATGTTGAATTTTCTTACATTTTTGGTTAAAATAGATTGTAATTAAATGTTTGCCTTAGAAAACATGAAGCGAAAGCCATCGATTGGTAAGAAAAGTCCATTTATAGCCACTCATGCCTTCGAAAGCCTTATTACTCGCTTTAAACGCTTTTATAATCTCATTATTGATTTTAAGTTGAATTTTCTTATATTTTTTGTTGAAATAGATTATAATTGAATGTTTGCATAGGGAAACGTGAAGCGAAAGCCATCGATTGAGAAGAAAAGTCCATTTATAGTCACTCATGCCTTCGAAAGCCTTATTACTCGCTTTAAATGCTTTTATAAGCTCATTATTGATTTTAAGTTTAATTTTCTTATATTTTTGGTTAAAACAGATTATAATTGAATGTTTGCCTTGGGAAACGTGAAGCGAAAGCCATCGATTGAGAAGAAAAGTCCATTTATAGTCGCTCATGCCTTCGAAAGCCTTATTACCCGTTTAAAATGGTTTTGTAATCTAATTATTGATTTTATGTTTAATTTTCTTACATTTTTGGTTAAAATAGATTGCAATTAAATGTTTGCCTTAGAAAACATGAAGCGAAAGCCATCGATTGGTAAGAAAAGTCCATTTATAGTCACTCATGCCTTCGAAAGCCTTATTACTCGCTTTAAACGATTTTATAATCTCATTATTGATTTTAAGTTGAATTTTCTTAGATTTTTAGTTGAAACAGATTATAATTGAATGTTTGCATAGGGAAACGTGAAGCGAAAGCCATCGATTAGGAAGAAAAGTCCATTTATAGTCACTCATGCCTTCGAAAACCTTATTACTCGCTTTAAATGCTTTTATAAGCTCATTATTGATTTTAAGTTGAATTTTCTTATATTTTTGGTTAAAACAGATTATAATTGAATGTTTGCCTTGGGAAACGTGAAGCGAAAGCCATCGATTGAGAAGAAAAGTCCATTTATAGTCGCTCATGCCTTCGAAAGCCTTATTACCCGTTTAAAATGGTTTTATAATCTAATTATTGATTTTATGTTTAATTTTCTTACATTTTTGGTTAAAATAGATTGCAATTAAATGTTTGCCTTAGAAAACATGAAGCGAAAGCCATCGATTGGTAAGAAAAGTCCATTTATAGTCACTCATGCCTTCGAAAGCCTTATTACTCGCTTTAAACGATTTTATAATCTCATTATTGATTTTAAGTTGAATTTTCTTAGATTTTTGGTTGAAACAGATTATAATTGAATGTTTGCATAGGGAAACGTGAAGCGAAAGCCATCGATTAGGAAGAAAAGTCCATTTATAGTCACTCATGCCTTCGAAAGCCTTATTACTCGCTTTAAATGCTTTTATAATCTCATTATCGATTTTGAGTTGAATTTTCTTACATTTTTGGTTAAAACAGATTATAATTGAATGTTTGCCTCGAGAATCGTGAAGCGAAAGCCATCGATTGAGAAGAAAAGTCCACTTATGGTCACTCATGCCATCGAAAGCCTTATTACCCGTTTAAAATGGTTTTATAATCTAATTATTGATTTTATGTTGAATTTTCTTACATTTTTGGTTAAAATAGATTGTAATTAAATGTTTGCCTTAGAAAACATGAAGCGAAAGCCATCGATTGGTAAGAAAAGTCCATTTATAGTCACTCATGCCTTCGAAAGCCTTATTACTCGCTTTAAACGCTTTTATAATCTCATTATTGATTTTAAGTTGAATTTTCTTATATTTTTGGTTGAAATAGATTATAATTGAATGTTTGCATAGGGAAACGTGAAGCGAAAGCCATCGATTGAGAAGAAAAGTCCATTTATAGTCACTCATGCCTTCGAAAGCCTTATTACTCGCTTTAAATGCTTTTATAAGCTCGTTATTGATTTTAAGTTGAATTTTCTTACATTTTTGGTTAAAACAGATTATAATTGAATGTTTGCATAGGGAAACGTGAAGCGAAAGCCATCGATTGGGAAGAAAAGTCCATTTATAGTCACTCATGCCTTCAAAACCTTATTACTCGCTTTAAATGCTTTTATAAGCTCATTATTGATTTTAAGTTGAATTTTCTTACATTTTTGGTTAAAACAGATTATAATTGATTGTTTGCCTCGGGAAACGTGAAGCGAAAGCGATCGATTGAGAAGAAAAGTCCATTTATAATCGCTCATTCCTTCGAAAGTTTTATTACCCATTTAAAATGGTTTTATAATCTAATTATTGATTTTATGTTGAATTTTCTTACATTTTTGGTTAAAATAGATTGTAATTAAATGTTTGCCTTAGAAAACATGAAGCGAAAGCCATCGATTGGTAAGAAAAGTCCATTTATAGTCACTCATGCCTTCGAAAGCCTTATTACTCGCTTTAAACGCTTTTGTAATCTCATTATTGATTTTAAGTTGAATTTTCTTATATTTTTGGTTGAAATAGATTATAATTGAATGTTTGCATAGGGAAACGTGAAGCGAAAGCCATCAATTGAGAAGAAAAGTCCATTTATAGTCACTCATGCCTTCGAAAGCCTTATTACTCGCTTTAAATGCTTTTATAAGCTCATTACTGATTTTAAGTTGAATTTTCTTATATTTTTGGTTAAAACAGATTATAATTGAATGTTTGCCTTGGGAAACGTGAAGCGAAAGCCATCGATTGAGAAGAAAAGTCCATTTATAGTCGCTCATGCCTTCGAAAGCCTTATTACCCGTTTAAAATGGTTTTATAATCTAATTATTGATTTTATGTTTAATTTTCTTACATTTTTGGTTAAAATAGATTGCAATTAAATGTTTGCCTTAGAAAACATGAAGCGAAAGCCATCGATTGGTAAGAAAAGTCCATTTATAGTCACTCATGCCTTCGAAAGCCTTATTACTCGCTTTAAACGATTTTATAATCTCATTATTGATTTTAAGTTGAATTTTCTTAGATTTTTGGTTGAAACAGATTATAATTGAATGTTTGCATAGGGAAACGTGAAGCGAAAGCCATCGATTAGGAAGAAAAGTCCATTTATAGTCACTCATGCCTTCGAAAGCCTTATTACTCGCTTTAAATGCTTTTATAAGCTCATTATTGATTTTAAGTTGAATTTTCTTATATTTTTGGTTAAAACAGATTATAATTGAATGTTTGCCTTGGGAAACGTGAAGCGATAGCCATCGATTGAGAAGAAAAGTCCATTTATAGTCGCTCATGCCTTCGAAAGCCTTATTACCCGTTTAAAATGGTTTTATAATCTAATTATTGATTTTATGTTTAATTTTCTTACATTTTTGGTTAAAATAGATTGCAATTAAATGTTTGCCTTAGAAAACATGAAGCGAAAGCCATCGATTGGTAAGAAAAGTCCATTTATAGTCACTCATGCCTTCGAAAGCCTTATTACTCGCTTTAAACGATTTTATAATCTCATTATTGATTTTAAGTTGAATTTTCTTAGATTTTTGGTTGAAACAGATTATAATTGAATGTTTGCATAGGGAAACGTGAAGCGAAAGCCATCGATTAGGAAGAAAAGTCCATTTATAGTCACTCATGCCTTCGAAAGCCTTATTACTCGCTTTAAATGCTTTTATAAGCTCATTATTGATTTTAAGTTGAATTTTCTTATATTTTTGGTTAAAACAGATTATAATTGAATGTTTGCCTTGGGAAACGTGAAGCGATAGCCATCGATTGAGAAGAAAAGTCCATTTATAGTCGCTCATGCCTTCGAAAGCCTTATTACCCGTTTAAAATGGTTTTATAATCTAATTATTGATTTTATGTTTAATTTTCTTACATTTTTGGTTAAAATAGATTGCAATTAAATGTTTGCCTTAGAAAACATGAAGCGAAAGCCATCGATTGGTAAGAAAAGTCCATTTATAGTCACTCATGCCTTCGAAAGCCTTATTACTCGCTTTAAACGATTTTATAATCTCATTATTGATTTTAAGTTGAATTTTCTTAGATTTTTGGTTGAAACAGATTATAATTGAATGTTTGCATAGGGAAACGTGAAGCGAAAGCCATCGATTAGGAAGAAAAGTCCATTTATAGTCACTCATGCCTTCGAAAGCCTTATTACTCGCTTTAAATGCTTTTATAATCTCATTATCGATTTTGAGTTGAATTTTCTTACATTTTTGGTTAAAACAGATTATAATTGAATGTTTGCCTCGAGAATCGTGAAGCGAAAGCCATCGATTGAGAAGAAAAGTCCACTTATGGTCACTCATGCCATCGAAAGCCTTATTACCCGTTTAAAATGGTTTTATAATCTAATTATTGATTTTATGTTGAATTTTCTTACATTTTTGGTTAAAATAGATTGTAATTAAATGTTTGCCTTAGAAAACATGAAGCGAAAGCCATCGATTGGTAAGAAAAGTCCATTTATAGTCACTCATGCCTTCGAAAGCCTTATTACTCGCTTTAAACGCTTTTATAATCTCATTATTGATTTTAAGTTGAATTTTCTTATATTTTTGGTTGAAATAGATTATAATTGAATGTTTGCATAGGGAAACGTGAAGCGAAAGCCATCGATTGAGAAGAAAAGTCCATTTATAGTCACTCATGCCTTCGAAAGCCTTATTACTCGCTTTAAATGCTTTTATAAGCTCGTTATTGATTTTAAGTTGAATTTTCTTACATTTTTGGTTAAAACAGATTATAATTGAATGTTTGCATAGGGAAACGTGAAGCGAAAGCCATCGATTGGGAAGAAAAGTCCATTTATAGTCACTCATGCCTTCAAAACCTTATTACTCGCTTTAAATGCTTTTATAAGCTCATTATTGATTTTAAGTTGAATTTTCTTACATTTTTGGTTAAAACAGATTATAATTGATTGTTTGCCTCGGGAAACGTGAAGCGAAAGCGATCGATTGAGAAGAAAAGTCCATTTATAATCGCTCATTCCTTCGAAAGTTTTATTACCCATTTAAAATGGTTTTATAATCTAATTATTGATTTTATGTTGAATTTTCTTACATTTTTGGTTAAAATAGATTGTAATTAAATGTTTGCCTTAGAAAACATGAAGCGAAAGCCATCGATTGGTAAGAAAAGTCCATTTATAGCCACTCATGCCTTCGAAAGCCTTATTACTCGCTTTAAACGCTTTTATAATCTCATTATTGATTTTAAGTTGAATTTTCTTACATTTTTGGTTAAAACAGATTATAATTGAATGTTTGCATAGGGAAACGTGAAGCGAAAGCAATCGATTGGGAATAAAAGTCCATTTATAGTCACTCATGCCTTCGAAACCTTATTACTCGCTTTAAATGTTTTTATAAGCTCATTATTGATTTTAAGTTGAATTTTCTTACATTTTTGGTTAAAACAGATTATAATTGATTGTTTGCCTCGGGAAACGTGAAGCGAAAGCCATCGATTGAGAAGAAAAGTCCATTTATAGTCGCTCATTCCTTCGAAAGTTTTATTACCCATTTAAAATGGTTTTATAATCTAATTATTGATTTTATGTTGAATTTTCTTACATTTTTGGTTAAAATAGATTGTAATTAAATGTTTGCCTTAGAAAACATGAAGCGAAAGCCATCGATTGGTAAGAAAAGTCCATTTATAGTCACTCATGCCTTCGAAAGCCTTATTACTCGCTTTAAACGCTTTTATAATCTCATTATTGATTTTAAGTTGAATTTTCTTATATTTTTGGTTGAAATAGATTATAATTGAATGTTTGCATAGGGAAACGTGAAGCGAAAGCCATCGATTGAGAAGAAAAGTCCATTTATAGTCACTCATGCCTTCGAAAGCCTTATTACTCGCTTTAAATGCTTTTATAAGCTCGTTATTGATTTTAAGTTGAATTTTCTTACATTTTTGGTTAAAACAGATTATAATTGAATGTTTGCATAGGGAAACGTGAAGCGAAAGCAATCGATTGGGAATAAAAGTCCATTTATAGTCACTCATGCCTTCGAAACCTTATTACTCGCTTTAAATGTTTTTATAAGCTCATTATTGATTTTAAGTTGAATTTTCTTACATTTTTGGTTAAAACAGATTATAATTGATTGTTTGCCTCGGGAAACATGAAGCGAAAGCCATCGATTGAGAAGAAAAGTCCATTTATAGTCGCTCATTCCTTCGAAAGTTTTATTACCCATTTAAAATGGTTTTATAATCTAATTATTGATTTTATGTTGAATTTTCTTACATTTTTGGTTAAAATAGATTGTAATTAAATGTTTGCCTTAGAAAACATGAAGCGAAAGCCATCGATTGGTAAGAAAAGTCCATTTATAGTCACTCATGCCTTCGAAAGCCTTATTACTCGCTTTAAACGCTTTTGTAATCTCATTATTGATTTTAAGTTGAATTTTCTTATATTTTTGGTTGAAATAGATTATAATTGAATGTTTGCATAGGGAAACGTGAAGCGAAAGCCATCAATTGAGAAGAAAAGTCCATTTATAGTCACTCATGCCTTCGAAAGCCTTATTACTCGCTTTAAATGCTTTTATAAGCTCATTACTGATTTTAAGTTGAATTTTCTTATATTTTTGGTTAAAACAGATTATAATTGAATGTTTGCCTTGGGAAACGTGAAGCGAAAGCCATCGATTGAGAAGAAAAGTCCATTTATAGTCGCTCATGCCTTCGAAAGCCTTATTACCCGTTTAAAATGGTTTTATAATCTAATTATTGATTTTATGTTTAATTTTCTTACATTTTTGGTTAAAATAGATTGCAATTAAATGTTTGCCTTAGAAAACATGAAGCGAAAGCCATCGATTGGTAAGAAAAGTCCATTTATAGTCACTCATGCCTTCGAAAGCCTTATTACTCGCTTTAAACGATTTTATAATCTCATTATTGATTTTAAGTTGAATTTTCTTAGATTTTTGGTTGAAACAGATTATAATTGAATGTTTGCATAGGGAAACGTGAAGCGAAAGCCATCGATTAGGAAGAAAAGTCCATTTATAGTCACTCATGCCTTCGAAAGCCTTATTACTCGCTTTAAATGCTTTTATAAGCTCATTATTGATTTTAAGTTGAATTTTCTTATATTTTTGGTTAAAACAGATTATAATTGAATGTTTGCCTTGGGAAACGTGAAGCGATAGCCATCGATTGAGAAGAAAAGTCCATTTATAGTCGCTCATGCCTTCGAAAGCCTTATTACCCGTTTAAAATGGTTTTATAATCTAATTATTGATTTTATGTTTAATTTTCTTACATTTTTGGTTAAAATAGATTGCAATTAAATGTTTGCCTTAGAAAACATGAAGCGAAAGCCATCGATTGGTAAGAAAAGTCCATTTATAGTCACTCATGCCTTCGAAAGCCTTATTACTCGCTTTAAACGATTTTATAATCTCATTATTGATTTTAAGTTGAATTTTCTTAGATTTTTGGTTGAAACAGATTATAATTGAATGTTTGCATAGGGAAACGTGAAGCGAAAGCCATCGATTAGGAAGAAAAGTCCATTTATAGTCACTCATGCCTTCGAAAGCCTTATTACTCGCTTTAAATGCTTTTATAATCTCATTATCGATTTTGAGTTGAATTTTCTTACATTTTTGGTTAAAACAGATTATAATTGAATGTTTGCCTCGAGAATCGTGAAGCGAAAGCCATCGATTGAGAAGAAAAGTCCACTTATGGTCACTCATGCCATCGAAAGCCTTATTACCCGTTTAAAATGGTTTTATAATCTAATTATTGATTTTATGTTGAATTTTCTTACATTTTTGGTTAAAATAGATTGTAATTAAATGTTTGCCTTAGAAAACATGAAGCGAAAGCCATCGATTGGTAAGAAAAGTCCATTTATAGTCACTCATGCCTTCGAAAGCCTTATTACTCGCTTTAAACGCTTTTATAATCTCATTATTGATTTTAAGTTGAATTTTCTTATATTTTTGGTTGAAATAGATTATAATTGAATGTTTGCATAGGGAAACGTGAAGCGAAAGCCATCGATTGAGAAGAAAAGTCCATTTATAGTCACTCATGCCTTCGAAAGCCTTATTACTCGCTTTAAATGCTTTTATAAGCTCGTTATTGATTTTAAGTTGAATTTTCTTACATTTTTGGTTAAAACAGATTATAATTGAATGTTTGCATAGGGAAACGTGAAGCGAAAGCCATCGATTGGGAAGAAAAGTCCATTTATAGTCACTCATGCCTTCAAAACCTTATTACTCGCTTTAAATGCTTTTATAAGCTCATTATTGATTTTAAGTTGAATTTTCTTACATTTTTGGTTAAAACAGATTATAATTGATTGTTTGCCTCGGGAAACGTGAAGCGAAAGCGATCGATTGAGAAGAAAAGTCCATTTATAATCGCTCATTCCTTCGAAAGTTTTATTACCCATTTAAAATGGTTTTATAATCTAATTATTGATTTTATGTTGAATTTTCTTACATTTTTGGTTAAAATAGATTGTAATTAAATGTTTGCCTTAGAAAACATGAAGCGAAAGCCATCGATTGGTAAGAAAAGTCCATTTATAGCCACTCATGCCTTCGAAAGCCTTATTACTCGCTTTAAACGCTTTTATAATCTCATTATTGATTTTAAGTTGAATTTTCTTATATTTTTTGTTGAAATAGATTATAATTGAATGTTTGCATAGGGAAACGTGAAGCGAAAGCCATCGATTGAGAAGAAAAGTCCATTTATAGTCACTCATGCCTTCGAAAGCCTTATTACTCGCTTTAAATGCTTTTATAAGCTCATTATTGATTTTAAGTTGAATTTTCTTATATTTTTGGTTAAAACAGATTATAATTGAATGTTTGCCTTGGGAAACATGAAGCGAAAGCCATCGATTGAGAAGAAAAGTCCATTTATAGTCGCTCATGCCTTCGAAAGCCTTATTACCCGTTTAAAATGGTTTTGTAATCTAATTATTGATTTTATGTTTAATTTTCTTACATTTTTGGTTAAAATAGATTGCAATTAAATGTTTGCCTTAGAAAACATGAAGCGAAAGCCATCGATTGGTAAGAAAAGTCCATTTATAGTCACTCATGCCTTCGAAAGCCTTATTACTCGCTTTAAACGATTTTATAATCTCATTATTGATTTTAAGTTGAATTTTCTTAGATTTTTAGTTGAAACAGATTATAATTGAATGTTTGCATAGGGAAACGTGAAGCGAAAGCCATCGATTAGGAAGAAAAGTCCATTTATAGTCACACATGCCTTCGAAAACCTTATTACTCGCTTTAAATGCTTTTATAAGCTCATTATTGATTTTAAGTTGAATTTTCTTATATTTTTGGTTAAAACAGATTATAATTGAATGTTTGCCTTGGGAAACATGAAGCGAAAGCCATCGATTGAGAAGAAAAGTCCATTTATAGTCGCTCATGCCTTCGAAAGCCTTATTACCCGTTTAAAATGGTTTTATAATCTAATTATTGATTTTATGTTTAATTTTCTTACATTTTTGGTTAAAATAGATTGCAATTAAATGTTTGCCTTAGAAAACATGAAGCGAAAGCCATCGATTGGTAAGAAAAGTCCATTTATAGTCACTCATGCCTTCGAAAGCCTTATTACTCGCTTTAAACGATTTTATAATCTCATTATTGATTTTAAGTTGAATTTTCTTAGATTTTTGGTTGAAACAGATTATAATTGAATGTTTGCATAGGGAAACGTGAAGCGAAAGCCATCGATTAGGAAGAAAAGTCCATTTATAGTCACTCATGCCTTCGAAAGCCTTATTACTCGCTTTAAATGCTTTTATAAGCTCATTATTGATTTTAAGTTGAATTTTCTTATATTTTTGGTTAAAACAGATTATAATTGAATGTTTGCCTTGGGAAACGTGAAGCGATAGCCATCGATTGAGAAGAAAAGTCCATTTATAGTCGCTCATGCCTTCGAAAGCCTTATTACCCGTTTAAAATGGTTTTATAATCTAATTATTGATTTTATGTTTAATTTTCTTACATTTTTGGTTAAAATAGATTGCAATTAAATGTTTGCCTTAGAAAACATGAAGCGAAAGCCATCGATTGGTAAGAAAAGTCCATTTATAGTCACTCATGCCTTCGAAAGCCTTATTACTCGCTTTAAACGATTTTATAATCTCATTATTGATTTTAAGTTGAATTTTCTTAGATTTTTGGTTGAAACAGATTATAATTGAATGTTTGCATAGGGAAACGTGAAGCGAAAGCCATCGATTAGGAAGAAAAGTCCATTTATAGTCACTCATGCCTTCGAAAGCCTTATTACTCGCTTTAAATGCTTTTATAATCTCATTATCGATTTTGAGTTGAATTTTCTTACATTTTTGGTTAAAACAGATTATAATTGAATGTTTGCCTCGAGAATCGTGAAGCGAAAGCCATCGATTGAGAAGAAAAGTCCACTTATGGTCACTCATGCCATCGAAAGCCTTATTACCCGTTTAAAATGGTTTTATAATCTAATTATTGATTTTATGTTGAATTTTCTTACATTTTTGGTTAAAATAGATTGTAATTAAATGTTTGCCTTAGAAAACATGAAGCGAAAGCCATCGATTGGTAAGAAAAGTCCATTTATAGTGACTCATGCCTTCGAAAGCCTTATTACTCGCTTTAAACGCTTTTATAATCTCATTATTGATTTTAAGTTGAATTTTCTTATATTTTTTGTTGAAATAGATTATAATTGAATGTTTGCATAGGGAAACGTGAAGCGAAAGCCATCGATTGAGAAGAAAAGTCCATTTATAGTCACTCATGCCTTCGAAAGCCTTATTACTCGCTTTAAATGCTTTTATAAGCTCGTTATTGATTTTAAGTTGAATTTTCTTACATTTTTGGTTAAAACAGATTATAATTGAATGTTTGCATAGGGAAACGTGAAGCGAAAGCCATCGATTGGGAAGAAAAGTCCATTTATAGTCACTCATGCCTTCAAAACCTTATTACTCGCTTTAAATGCTTTTATAAGCTCATTATTGATTTTAAGTTGAATTTTCTTACATTTTTGGTTAAAACAGATTATAATTGATTGTTTGCCTCGGGAAACGTGAAGCGAAAGCGATCGATTGAGAAGAAAAGTCCATTTATAATCGCTCATTCCTTCGAAAGTTTTATTACCCATTTAAAATGGTTTTATAATCTAATTATTGATTTTATGTTGAATTTTCTTACATTTTTGGTTAAAATAGATTGTAATTAAATGTTTGCCTTAGAAAACATGAAGCGAAAGCCATCGATTGGTAAGAAAAGTCCATTTATAGTCACTCATGCCTTCGAAAGCCTTATTACTCGCTTTAAACGCTTTTATAATCTCATTATTGATTTTAAGTTGAATTTTCTTATATTTTTTGTTGAAATAGATTATAATTGAATGTTTGCATAGGGAAACGTGAAGCGAAAGCCATCGATTGAGAAGAAAAGTCCATTTATAGTCACTCATGCCTTCGAAAGCCTTATTACTCGCTTTAAATGCTTTTATAAGCTCATTATTGATTTTAAGTTGAATTTTCTTATATTTTTGGTTAAAACAGATTATAATTGAATGTTTGCCTTGGGAAACGTGAAGCGAAAGCCATCGATTGAGAAGAAAAGTCCATTTATAGTCGCTCATGCCTTCGAAAGCCTTATTACCCGTTTAAAATGGTTTTGTAATCTAATTATTGATTTTATGTTTAATTTTCTTACATTTTTGGTTAAAATAGATTGCAATTAAATGTTTGCCTTAGAAAACATGAAGCGAAAGCCATCGATTGGTAAGAAAAGTCCATTTATAGTCACTCATGCCTTCGAAAGCCTTATTACTCGCTTTAAACGATTTTATAATCTCATTATTGATTTTAAGTTGAATTTTCTTAGATTTTTAGTTGAAACAGATTATAATTGAATGTTTGCATAGGGAAACGTGAAGCGAAAGCCATCGATTAGGAAGAAAAGTCCATTTATAGTCACTCATGCCTTCGAAAACCTTATTACTCGCTTTAAATGCTTTTATAAGCTCATTATTGATTTTAAGTTGAATTTTCTTATATTTTTGGTTAAAACAGATTATAATTGAATGTTTGCCTTGGGAAACGTGAAGCGAAAGCCATCGATTGAGAAGAAAAGTCCATTTATAGTCGCTCATGCCTTCGAAAGCCTTATTACCCGTTTAAAATGGTTTTATAATCTAATTATTGATTTTATGTTGAATTTTCTTACATTTTTGGTTAAAATAGATTGTAATTAAATGTTTGCCTTAGAAAACATGAAGCGAAAGCCATCGATTGGTAAGAAAAGTCCATTTATAGTCACTCATGCCTTCGAAAGCCTTATTACTCGCTTTAAACGATTTTATAATCTCATTATTGATTTTAAGTTTAATTTTCTTAGATTTTTGGTTGAAACAGATTATAATTGAATGTTTGCATAGGGAAACGTGAAGCGAAAGCCATCGATTAGGAAGAAAAGTCCATTTATAGTCACTCATGCCTTCGAAAGCCTTATTACTCGCTTTAAATGCTTTTATAATCTCATTATCGATTTTGAGTTGAATTTTCTTACATTTTTGGTTAAAACAGATTATAATTGAATGTTTGCCTCGAGAATCGTGAAGCGAAAGCCATCGATTGAGAAGAAAAGTCCACTTATGGTCACTCATGCCATCGAAAGCCTTATTACCCGTTTAAAATGGTTTTATAATCTAATTATTGATTTTATGTTGAATTTTCTTACATTTTTGGTTAAAATAGATTGTAATTAAATGTTTGCCTTAGAAAACATGAAGCGAAAGCCATCGATTGGTAAGAAAAGTCCATTTATAGTCACTCATGCCTTCGAAAGCCTTATTACTCGCTTTAAACGCTTTTATAATCTCATTATTGATTTTAAGTTGAATTTTCTTATATTTTTTGTTGAAATAGATTATAATTGAATGTTTGCATAGGGAAACGTGAAGCGAAAGCCATCGATTGAGAAGAAAAGTCCATTTATAGTCACTCATGCCTTCGAAAGCCTTATTACTCGCTTTAAATGCTTTTATAAGCTCGTTATTGATTTTAAGTTGAATTTTCTTACATTTTTGGTTAAAACAGATTATAATTGAATGTTTGCATAGGGAAACGTGAAGCGAAAGCCATCGATTGGGAAGAAAAGTCCATTTATAGTCACTCATGCCTTCAAAACCTTATTACTCGCTTTAAATGCTTTTATAAGCTCATTATTGATTTTAAGTTGAATTTTCTTACATTTTTGGTTAAAACAGATTATAATTGATTGTTTGCCTCGGGAAACGTGAAGCGAAAGCGATCGATTGAGAAGAAAAGTCCATTTATAATCGCTCATTCCTTCGAAAGTTTTATTACCCATTTAAAATGGTTTTATAATCTAATTATTGATTTTATGTTGAATTTTCTTACATTTTTGGTTAAAATAGATTGTAATTAAATGTTTGCCTTAGAAAACATGAAGCGAAAGCCATCGATTGGTAAGAAAAGTCCATTTATAGCCACTCATGCCTTCGAAAGCCTTATTACTCGCTTTAAACGCTTTTATAATCTCATTATTGATTTTAAGTTGAATTTTCTTATATTTTTTGTTGAAATAGATTATAATTGAATGTTTGCATAGGGAAACGTGAAGCGAAAGCCATCGATTGAGAAGAAAAGTCCATTTATAGTCACTCATGCCTTCGAAAGCCTTATTACTCGCTTTAAATGCTTTTATAAGCTCATTATTGATTTTAAGTTGAATTTTCTTATATTTTTGGTTAAAACAGATTATAATTGAATGTTTGCCTTGGGAAACGTGAAGCGAAAGCCATCGATTGAGAAGAAAAGTCCATTTATAGTCGCTCATGCCTTCGAAAGCCTTATTACCCGTTTAAAATGGTTTTGTAATCTAATTATTGATTTTATGTTTAATTTTCTTACATTTTTGGTTAAAATAGATTGCAATTAAATGTTTGCCTTAGAAAACATGAAGCGAAAGCCATCGATTGGTAAGAAAAGTCCATTTATAGTCACTCATGCCTTCGAAAGCCTTATTACTCGCTTTAAACGATTTTATAATCTCATTATTGATTTTAAGTTGAATTTTCTTAGATTTTTGGTTGAAACAGATTATAATTGAATGTTTGCATAGGGAAACGTGAAGCGAAAGCCATCGATTAGGAAGAAAAGTCCATTTATAGTCACTCATGCCTTCCAAAGCCTTATTACTCGCTTTAAACGATTTTATAATCTCATTATTGATTTTAAGTTGAATTTTCTTAGATTTTTGGTTGAAACAGATTATAATTGAATGTTTGCATAGGGAAACGTGAAGCGAAAGCCATCGATTGAGAAGAAAAGTCCATTTATAGTCACTCATGCCTTCGAAAGCCTTATTACTCGCTTTAAATGCTTTTATAAGCTCATTATTGATTTTAAGTTGAATTTTCTTATATTTTTGGTTAAAACATATTATAATTGAATGTTTGCCTTGGGAAACGTGAAGCGAAAGCCATCGATTGAGAAGAAAAGTCCATTTATAGTCGCTCATGCCTTCGAAAGCCTTATTACCCGTTTAAAATGGTTTTATAATCTAATTATTGATTTTATGTTTAATTTTCTTACATTTTTGGTTAAAATAGATTGCAATTAAATGTTTGCCTTAGAAAACATGAAGCGAAAGCCATCGATTGGTAAGAAAAGTCCATTTATAGTCACTCATGCCTTCGAAAGCCTTATTACTCGCTTTAAACGATTTTATAATCTCATTATTGATTTTAAGTTGAATTTTCTTAGATTTTTGGTTGAAACAGATTATAATTGAATGTTTGCATAGGGAAACGTGAAGCGAAAGCCATCGATTAGGAAGAAAAGTCCATTTATAGTCACTCATGCCTTCGAAAGCCTTATTACTCGCTTTAAATGCTTTTATAAGCTCATTATTGATTTTAAGTTGAATTTTCTTATATTTTTGGTTAAAACAGATTATAATTGAATGTTTGCCTTGGGAAACGTGAAGCGAAAGCCATCGATTGAGAAGAAAAGTCCATTTATAGTCGCTCATGCCTTCGAAAGCCTTGTTACCCGTTTAAAATGGTTTTATAATCTAATTATTGATTTTATGTTGAATTTTCTTACATTTTTGGTTAAAATAGATTGCAATTAAATGTTTGCCTTAGAAAACATGAAGCGAAAGCCATCGATTGGTAAGAAAAGTCCATTTATAGTCACTCATGCCTTCGAAAGCCTTATTACTCGCTTTAAACGATTTTATAATCTCATTATTGATTTTAAGTTTAATTTTCTTAGATTTTTGGTTGAAACAGATTATAATTGAATGTTTGCATAGGGAAACGTGAAGCGAAAGCCATCGATTAGGAAGAAAAGTCCATTTATAGTCACTCATGCCTTCGAAAGCCTTATTACTCGCTTTAAATGCTTTTATAATCTCATTATCGATTTTGAGTTGAATTTTCTTACATTTTTGGTTAAAACAGATTATAATTGAATGTTTGCCTCGAGAATCGTGAAGCGAAAGCCATCGATTGAGAAGAAAAGTCCACTTATGGTCACTCATGCCTTCGAAAGCCTTATTACCCGTTTAAAATGGTTTTATAATCTAATTATTGATTTTATGTTGAATTTTCTTACATTTTTGGTTAAAATAGATTGTAATTAAATGTTTGCCTTAGAAAACATGAAGCGAAAGCCATCGATTGGTAAGAAAAGTCCATTTATAGTCACTCATGCCTTCGAAAGCCTTATTACTCGCTTTAAACGCTTTTATAATCTCATTATTGATTTTAAGTTGAATTTTCTTATATTTTTGGTTGAAATAGATTATAATTGAATGTTTGCATAGGGAAACGTGAAGCGAAAGCCATCGATTGAGAAGAAAAGTCCATTTATAGTCACTCATGCCTTCGAAAGCCTTATTACTCGCTTTAAATGCTTTTATAAGCTCGTTATTGATTTTAAGTTGAATTTTCTTACATTTTTGGTTAAAACAGATTATAATTGAATGTTTGCATAGGGAAACGTGAAGCGAAAGCCATCGATTGGGAAGAAAAGTCCATTTATAGTCACTCATGCCTTCGAAACCTTATTACTCGCTTTAAATGCTTTTATAAGCTCATTATTGATTTTAAGTTGAATTTTCTTACATTTTTGGTTAAAACAGATTATAATTGATTGTTTACCTCGGGAAACGTGAAGCGAAAGCAATCGATTGAGAAGAAAAGTCCATTTATAGTCGCTCATTCCTTCGAAAGTTTTATTACCCATTTAAAATGGTTTTATAATCTAATTATTGATTTTATGTTGAATTTTCTTACATTTTTGGTTAAAATAGATTGTAATTAAATGTTTGCCTTAGAAAACATGAAGCGAAAGCCATCGATTGGTAAGAAAAGTCCATTTATAGTCACTCATGCCTTCGAAAGCCTTATTACTCGTTTTAAACGCTTTTATAATCTCATTATTGATTTTAAGTTGAATTTTCTTATATTTTTTGTTGAAATAGATTATAATTGATTGTTTGCATAGGGAAACGTGAAGCGAAAGCCATCGATTGAGAAGAAAAGTCCATTTATGGTCACTCATGCCTTCGAAAGACTTATTACTCGCTTAAAATGGTTTTATAATCGCATTATTAATTTTAAGTTGAATTTTCTTATATTTTTGGTTAAAACAGATTATATTTGAATGTTTGCCTCGAGAAACATGAAGCAAAAGCCATCGATCGATAAGAAAACTCCATTTATAGTCACTCATGCCTTCGAAAGCCTTATTACTCGCTTTAAACGCTTTTATATTCTCATTATTGATTTTAAGTTGAATTTTCTTATATTTTTGGTTGAAATAGATTATAATTGAATGTTTGCATAGGGAAAGGTGAAGCGAAAGCCATCGATTGAGAAGAAAAGTCCATTTATAGTCACTCATGCCTTCGAAAGCCTTATTACTCGCTTTAAATGCTTTTATAAGCTCGTTATTGATTTTAAGTTGAATTTTCTTACATTTTTGGTTAAAACAGATTATAATTGAATGTTTGCATAGGGAAACGTGAAGCGAAAGCAATCGATTGGGAATAAAAGTCCATTTATAGTCACTCATGCCTTCGAAACCTTATTACTCGCTTTAAATGTTTTTATAAGCTCATTATTGATTTTAAGTTGAATTTTCTTACATTTTTGGTTAAAACAGATTATAATTGATTGTTTGCCTCGGGAAACGTGAAGCGAAAGCCATCGATTGAGAAGAAAAGTCCATTTATAGTCGCTCATTCCTTCGAAAGTTTTATTACCCATTTAAAATGGTTTTATAATCTAATTATTGATTTTATGTTGAATTTTCTTACATTTTTGGTTAAAATAGATTGTAATTAAATGTTTGCCTTAGAAAACATGAAGCGAAAGCCATCGATTGGTAAGAAAAGTCCATTTATAGTCACTCATGCCTTCGAAAGCCTTATTACTCGCTTTAAACGCTTTTATAATCTCATTATTGATTTTAAGTTGAATTTTCTTATATTTTTGGTTGAAATAGATTATAATTGAATGTTTGCATAGGGAAACGTGAAGTGAAAGCCATCAATTGAGAAGAAAAGTCCATTTATAGTCACTCATGCCTTCGAAAGCCTTATTACTCGCTTTAAATGCTTTTATAAGCTCATTATTGATTTTAAGTTGAATTTTCTTATATTTTTGGTTAAAACAGATTATAATTGAATGTTTGCCTTGGGAAACGTGAAGCGAAAGCCATCGATTGAGAAGAAAAGTCCATTTATAGTCGCTCATGCCTTCGAAAGCCTTATTACCCGTTTAAAATGGTTTTATAATCTAATTATTGATTTTATGTTGAATTTTCTTACATTTTTGGTTAAAATAGATTGCAATTAAATGTTTGCCTTAGAAAACATGAAGCGAAAGCCATCGATTGGAAAGAAAAGTCCATTTATAGTCACTCATGCCTTCGAAAGCCTTATTACTCGCTTTAAACGATTTTATAATCTCATTATTGATTTTAAGTTGAATTTTCTTAGATTTTTGGTTGAAACAGATTATAATTGAATGTTTGCATAGGGAAACGTGAAGCGAAAGCCATCGATTAGGAAGAAAAGTCCATTTATAGTCACTCATGCCTTCGAAAGCCTTATTACTCGCTTTAAATGCTTTTATAAGCTCATTATTGATTTTAAGTTGAATTTTCTTATATTTTTGGTTAAAACAGATTATAATTGAATGTTTGCCTTGGGAAACATGAAGCGAAAGCCATCGATTGGTAAGAAAAGTCCATTTATAGTCACTCATGCCTTCGAAAGCCTTATTACTCGCTTTAAACGATTTTATAATCTCATTATTGATTTTAAGTTGAATTTTCTTAGATTTTTGGTTGAAACAGATTATAATTGAATGTTTGCATAGGGAAACGTGAAGCGAAAGCCATCGATTAGGAAGAAAAGTCCATTTATAGTCACTCATGCCTTCCAAAGCCTTATTACTCGCTTTAAATGCTTTTATAATCTCATTATCGATTTTGAGTTGAATTTTCTTACATTTTTGGTTAAAACAGATTATAATTGAATGTTTGCCTCGAGAATCGTGAAGCGAAAGCCATCGATTGAGAAGAAAAGTCCACTTATGGTCACTCATGCCTTCGAAAGCCTTATTACCCGTTTAAAATGGTTTTATAATCTAATTATTGATTTTATGTTGAATTTTCTTACATTTTTGGTTAAAATAGATTGTAATTAAATGTTTGCCTTAGAAAACATGAAGCGAAAGCCATCGATTGGTAAGAAAAGTCCACTTATAGTCACTCATGCCTTCGAAAGTCTTATTACTCGCTTTAAACGCTTTTATAATCTCATTATTGATTTTAAGTTGAATTTTCTTATATTTTTGGTTGAAATAGATTATAATTGAATGTTTGCATAGGGAAACGTGAAGCGAAAGCCATCGATTGAGAAGAAAAGTCCATTTATAGTCACTCATGCCTTCGAAAGCCTTATTACTCGCTTTAAATGCTTTTATAAGCTCGTTATTGATTTTAAGTTGAATTTTCTTACATTTTTGGTTAAAACAGATTATAATTGAATGTTTGCATAGGGAAACGTGAAGCGAAAGCCATCGATTGGGAAGAAAAGTCCATTTATAGTCACTCATGCCTTCGAAACCTTATTACTCGCTTTAAATGCTTTTATAAGCTCATTATTGATTTTAAGTTGAATTTTCTTACATTTTTGGTTAAAACAGATTATAATTGATTGTTTGCCTCGGGAAACGTGAAGCGAAAGCAATCGATTGAGAAGAAAAATCCATTTATAGTCGCTCATTCCTTCGAAAGTTTTATTACCCATTTAAAATGGTTTTATAATCTAATTATTGATTTTATGTTGAATTTTCTTACATTTTTGGTTAAAATAGATTGTAATTAAATGTTTGCCTTAGAAAACATGAAGCGAAAGCCATCGATTGGTAAGAAAAGTCCATTTATAGTCACTCATGCCTTCGAAAGCCTTATTACTCGCTTTAAACGCTTTTATAATCTCATTATTGATTTTAAGTTGAATTTTCTTATATTTTTTGTTGAAATAGATTATAATTGAATGTTTGCATAGGGAAACGTGAAGCGAAAGCCATCGATTGAGAAGAAAAGTCCATTTATAGTCACTCATGCCTTCGAAAGCCTTATTACTCGCTTTAAATGCTTTTATAAGCTCATTATTGATTTTAAGTTTAATTTTCTTATATTTTTGGTTAAAACAGATTATAATTGAATGTTTGCCTTGGGAAACGTGAAGCGAAAGCCATCGATTGAGAAGAAAAGTACATTTATAGTCGCTCATGCCTTCGAAAGCCTTATTACCCGTTTAAAATGGTTTTATAATCTAATTATTGATTTTATGTTTAATTTTCTTACATTTTTGGTTAAAATAGATTGCAATTAAATGTTTGCCTTAGAAAACATGAAGCGAAAGCCATCGATTGGTAAGAAAAGTCCATTTATAGTCACTCATGCCTTCGAAAGCCTTATTACTCGCTTTAAACGATTTTATAATCTCATTATTGATTTTAAGTTGAATTTTCTTAGATTTTTGGTTGAAACAGATTATAATTGAATGTTTGCATAGGGAAACGTGAAGCGAAAGCCATCGATTAGGAAGAAAAGTCCATTTATAGTCACTCATGCCTTCGAAAGCCTTATTACTCGCTTTAAATGCTTTTATAAGCTCATTATTGATTTTAAGTTGAATTTTCTTATATTTTTGGTTAAAACAGATTATAATTGAATGTTTGCCTTGGGAAACGTGAAGCGAAAGCCATCGATTGAGAAGAAAAGTCCATTTATAGTCGCTCATGCCTTCGAAAGCCTTGTTACCCGTTTAAAATGGTTTTATAATCTAATTATTGATTTTATGTTGAATTTTCTTACATTTTTGGTTAAAATAGATTGCAATTAAATGTTTGCCTTAGAAAACATGAAGCGAAAGCCATCGATTGGTAAGAAAAGTCCATTTATAGTCACTCATGCCTTCGAAAGCCTTATTACTCGCTTTAAACGATTTTATAATCTCATTATTGATTTTAAGTTTAATTTTCTTAGATTTTTGGTCGAAACAGATTATAATTGAATGTTTGCATAGGGAAACGTGAAGCGAAAGCCATCGATTAGGAAGAAAAGTCCATTTATAGTCACTCATGCCTTCGAAAGCCTTATTACTCGCTTTAAATGGTTTTATAATCTCATTATTGATTTTGAGTTGAATTTTCTTACATTTTTGGTTAAAACAGATTATAATTGAATGTTTGCCTCGAGAAACGTGAAGCGAAAGCCATCGATTGAGAAGAAAAATCCATTTATGGTCACTCATGCCTTCGAAAGCCTTATTACCCGTTTAAAATGGTTTTATAATCTAATTATTGATTTTATGTTGAATTTTCTTACATTTTTGGTTAAAATAGAATGTAATTAAATGTTTACCTTAGAAAACCTGAAGCGAAAGCCATCGATTGGTAGGAAAAGTCCATTTATAGTCGCTCATGCCTTCGAAAGCCTTATTACTCGCTTTAAATGCTTTTATAAGCTCCTTATTGATTTTAAGTTGAATTTTCTTACATTTTTGGTTAAAACAGATTATAATTGAATGTTTGCATAGGGCAACGTGAAGCGAAAGCCATCGATTGGGAAGAAAAGTCCATTTATAGTCACTCATGCCTTCGAAACCTTATTACTCGCTTTAAATGCTTTTATAAGCTCATTATTGATTTTAAGTTGAATTTTCTTACATTTTTGGTTAAAACAGATTATAATTGAATGTTTGCCTAGGGAAATGTGAAGCGAAAGCCATCGATTGAGAAGAAAAGTCCATTTATAGTCGCTCATTCCTTCGAAAGTTTTATTACCCATTTAAAATGGTTTTATAATCTAATTATTGATTTTATGTTGAATTTTCTTACATTTTTGGTTAAAATAGATTGTAATTAAATGTTTGCCTTAGAAAACATGAAGCGAAAGCCATCGATTGGTAAGAAAAGTCCATTTATAGTCACTCATGCCTTCGAAAGCCTTATTACTCGCTTTAAACGCTTTTATAATCTCATTATTGATTTTAAGTTGAATTTTCTTATATTTTTGGTTGAAATAGATTATAATTGAATGTTTGCATAGGGAAACGTGAAGCGAAAGCTATCGATTGAGAAGAAAAGTCCATTTATAGTCACTCATGCCTTCGAAAGCCTTATTACTCGCTTTAAATGCTTTTATAAGCTCATTATTGATTTTAAGTTTAATTTTCTTATATTTTTGGTTAAAACAGATTATAATTGAATGTTTGCCTTGGGAAACGTGAAGCGAAAGCCATCGATTGAGAAGAAAAGTCCATTTATAGTCGCTCATGCCTTCGAAAGCCTTATTACCCGTTTAAAATGGTTTTGTAATCTAATTATTGATTTTATGTTTAATTTTCTTACATTTTTGGTTAAAATAGATTGCAATTAAATGTTTGCCTTAGAAAACATGAAGCGAAAGCCATCGATTGGTAAGAAAAGTCCATTTATAGTCACTCATGCCTTCGAAAGCCTTATTACTCGCTTTAAACGATTTTATAATCTCATTATTGATTTTAAGTTGAATTTTCTTAGATTTTTGGTTGAAACAGATTATAATTGAATGTTTGCATAGGGAAACGTGAAGCGAAAGCCATCGATTAGGAAGAAAAGTCCATTTATAGTCACTCATGCCTTCCAAAGCCTTATTACTCGCTTTAAACGATTTTATAATCTCATTATTGATTTTAAGTTGAATTTTCTTAGATTTTTGGTTGAAACAGATTATAATTGAATGTTTGCATAGGGAAACGTGAAGCGAAAGCCATCGATTGAGAAGAAAAGTCCATTTATAGTCACTCATGCCTTCGAAAGCCTTATTACTCGCTTTAAATGCTTTTATAAGCTCATTATTGATTTTAAGTTGAATTTTCTTATATTTTTGGTTAAAACATATTATAATTGAATGTTTGCCTTGGGAAACGTGAAGCGAAAGCCATCGATTGAGAAGAAAAGTCCATTTATAGTCGCTCATGCCTTCGAAAGCCTTATTACCCGTTTAAAATGGTTTTATAATCTAATTATTGATTTTATGTTTAATTTTCTTACATTTTTGGTTAAAATAGATTGCAATTAAATGTTTGCCTTAGAAAACATGAAGCGAAAGCCATCGATTGGTAAGAAAAGTCCATTTATAGTCACTCATGCCTTCGAAAGCCTTATTACTCGCTTTAAACGATTTTATAATCTCATTATTGATTTTAAGTTGAATTTTCTTAGATTTTTGGTTGAAACAGATTATAATTGAATGTTTGCATAGGGAAACGTGAAGCGAAAGCCATCGATTAGGAAGAAAAGTCCATTTATAGTCACTCATGCCTTCGAAAGCCTTATTACTCGCTTTAAATGCTTTTATAAGCTCATTATTGATTTTAAGTTGAATTTTCTTATATTTTTGGTTAAAACAGATTATAATTGAATGTTTGCCTTGGGAAACGTGAAGCGAAAGCCATCGATTGAGAAGAAAAGTCCATTTATAGTCGCTCATGCCTTCGAAAGCCTTGTTACCCGTTTAAAATGGTTTTATAATCTAATTATTGATTTTATGTTGAATTTTCTTACATTTTTGGTTAAAATAGATTGCAATTAAATGTTTGCCTTAGAAAACATGAAGCGAAAGCCATCGATTGGTAAGAAAAGTCCATTTATAGTCACTCATGCCTTCGAAAGCCTTATTACTCGCTTTAAACGATTTTATAATCTCATTATTGATTTTAAGTTTAATTTTCTTAGATTTTTGGTTGAAACAGATTATAATTGAATGTTTGCATAGGGAAACGTGAAGCGAAAGCCATCGATTAGGAAGAAAAGTCCATTTATAGTCACTCATGCCTTCGAAAGCCTTATTACTCGCTTTAAATGCTTTTATAATCTCATTATCGATTTTGAGTTGAATTTTCTTACATTTTTGGTTAAAACAGATTATAATTGAATGTTTGCCTCGAGAATCGTGAAGCGAAAGCCATCGATTGAGAAGAAAAGTCCACTTATGGTCACTCATGCCTTCGAAAGCCTTATTACCCGTTTAAAATGGTTTTATAATCTAATTATTGATTTTATGTTGAATTTTCTTACATTTTTGGTTAAAATAGATTGTAATTAAATGTTTGCCTTAGAAAACATGAAGCGAAAGCCATCGATTGGTAAGAAAAGTCCATTTATAGTCACTCATGCCTTCGAAAGCCTTATTACTCGCTTTAAACGCTTTTATAATCTCATTATTGATTTTAAGTTGAATTTTCTTATATTTTTGGTTGAAATAGATTATAATTGAATGTTTGCATAGGGAAACGTGAAGCGAAAGCCATCGATTGAGAAGAAAAGTCCATTTATAGTCACTCATGCCTTCGAAAGCCTTATTACTCGCTTTAAATGCTTTTATAAGCTCGTTATTGATTTTAAGTTGAATTTTCTTACATTTTTGGTTAAAACAGATTATAATTGAATGTTTGCATAGGGAAACGTGAAGCGAAAGCCATCGATTGGGAAGAAAAGTCCATTTATAGTCACTCATGCCTTCGAAACCTTATTACTCGCTTTAAATGCTTTTATAAGCTCATTATTGATTTTAAGTTGAATTTTCTTACATTTTTGGTTAAAACAGATTATAATTGATTGTTTACCTCGGGAAACGTGAAGCGAAAGCAATCGATTGAGAAGAAAAGTCCATTTATAGTCGCTCATTCCTTCGAAAGTTTTATTACCCATTTAAAATGGTTTTATAATCTAATTATTGATTTTATGTTGAATTTTCTTACATTTTTGGTTAAAATAGATTGTAATTAAATGTTTGCCTTAGAAAACATGAAGCGAAAGCCATCGATTGGTAAGAAAAGTCCATTTATAGTCACTCATGCCTTCGAAAGCCTTATTACTCGTTTTAAACGCTTTTATAATCTCATTATTGATTTTAAGTTGAATTTTCTTATATTTTTTGTTGAAATAGATTATAATTGATTGTTTGCATAGGGAAACGTGAAGCGAAAGCCATCGATTGAGAAGAAAAGTCCATTTATGGTCACTCATGCCTTCGAAAGACTTATTACTCGCTTAAAATGGTTTTATAATCGCATTATTAATTTTAAGTTGAATTTTCTTATATTTTTGGTTAAAACAGATTATATTTGAATGTTTGCCTCGAGAAACATGAAGCAAAAGCCATCGATCGATAAGAAAACTCCATTTATAGTCACTCATGCCTTCGAAAGCCTTATTACTCGCTTTAAACGCTTTTATATTCTCATTATTGATTTTAAGTTGAATTTTCTTATATTTTTGGTTGAAATAGATTATAATTGAATGTTTGCATAGGGAAAGGTGAAGCGAAAGCCATCGATTGAGAAGAAAAGTCCATTTATAGTCACTCATGCCTTCGAAAGCCTTATTACTCGCTTTAAATGCTTTTATAAGCTCGTTATTGATTTTAAGTTGAATTTTCTTACATTTTTGGTTAAAACAGATTATAATTGAATGTTTGCATAGGGAAACGTGAAGCGAAAGCAATCGATTGGGAATAAAAGTCCATTTATAGTCACTCATGCCTTCGAAACCTTATTACTCGCTTTAAATGTTTTTATAAGCTCATTATTGATTTTAAGTTGAATTTTCTTACATTTTTGGTTAAAACAGATTATAATTGATTGTTTGCCTCGGGAAACGTGAAGCGAAAGCCATCGATTGAGAAGAAAAGTCCATTTATAGTCGCTCATTCCTTCGAAAGTTTTATTACCCATTTAAAATGGTTTTATAATCTAATTATTGATTTTATGTTGAATTTTCTTACATTTTTGGTTAAAATAGATTGTAATTAAATGTTTGCCTTAGAAAACATGAAGCGAAAGCCATCGATTGGTAAGAAAAGTCCATTTATAGTCACTCATGCCTTCGAAAGCCTTATTACTCGCTTTAAACGCTTTTATAATCTCATTATTGATTTTAAGTTGAATTTTCTTATATTTTTGGTTGAAATAGATTATAATTGAATGTTTGCATAGGGAAACGTGAAGTGAAAGCCATCAATTGAGAAGAAAAGTCCATTTATAGTCACTCATGCCTTCGAAAGCCTTATTACTCGCTTTAAATGCTTTTATAAGCTCATTATTTATTTTAAGTTGAATTTTCTTATATTTTTGGTTAAAACAGATTATAATTGAATGTTTGCCTTGGGAAACGTGAAGCGAAAGCCATCGATTGAGAAGAAAAGTCCATTTATAGTCGCTCATGCCTTCGAAAGCCTTATTACCCGTTTAAAATGGTTTTATAATCTAATTATTGATTTTATGTTGAATTTTCTTACATTTTTGGTTAAAATAGATTGCAATTAAATGTTTGCCTTAGAAAACATGAAGCGAAAGCCATCGATTGGTAAGAAAAGTCCATTTATAGTCACTCATGCCTTCGAAAGCCTTATTACTCGCTTTAAACGATTTTATAATCTCATTATTGATTTTAAGTTGAATTTTCTTAGATTTTTGGTTGAAACAGATTATAATTGAATGTTTGCATAGGGAAACGTGAAGCGAAAGCCATCGATTAGGAAGAAAAGTCCATTTATAGTCACTCATGCCTTCGAAAGCCTTATTACTCGCTTTAAATGCTTTTATAAGCTCATTATTGATTTTAAGTTGAATTTTCTTATATTTTTGGTTAAAACAGATTATAATTGAATGTTTGCCTTGGGAAACGTGAAGCGAAAGCAATCGATTGAGAAGAAAAGTCCATTTATAGTCGCTCATGCCTTCGAAAGCCTTATTACCCGTTTAAAATGGTTTTATAATCTAATTATTGATTTTATGTTTAATTTTCTTACATTTTTGGTTAAAATAGATTGCAATTAAATGTTTGCCTTAGAAAACATGAAGCGAAAGCCATCGATTGGTAAGAAAAGTCCATTTATAGTCACTCATGCCTTCGAAAGCCTTATTACTCGCTTTAAACGATTTTATAATCTCATTATTGATTTTAAGTTGAATTTTCTTAGATTTTTGGTTGAAACAGATTATAATTGAATGTTTGCATAGGGAAACGTGAAGCGAAAGCCATCGATTAGGAAGAAAAGTCCATTTATAGTCACTCATGCCTTCGAAAGCCTTATTACTCGCTTTAAATGCTTTTATAATCTCATTATCGATTTTGAGTTGAATTTTCTTACATTTTTGGTTAAAACAGATTATAATTGAATGTTTGCCTCGAGAATCGTGAAGCGAAAGCCATCGATTGAGAAGAAAAGTCCACTTATGGTCACTCATGCCTTCGAAAGCCTTATTACCCGTTTAAAATGGTTTTATAATCTAATTATTGATTTTATGTTGAATTTTCTTACATTTTTGGTTAAAATAGATTGTAATTAAATGTTTGCCTTAGAAAACATGAAGCGAAAGCCATCGATTGGTAAGAAAAGTCCACTTATAGTCACTCATGCCTTCGAAAGTCTTATTACTCGCTTTAAACGCTTTTATAATCTCATTATTGATTTTAAGTTGAATTTTCTTATATTTTTGGTTGAAATAGATTATAATTGAATGTTTGCATAGGGAAACGTGAAGCGAAAGCCATCGATTGAGAAGAAAAGTCCATTTATAGTCACTCATGCCTTCGAAAGCCTTATTACTCGCTTTAAATGCTTTTATAAGCTCGTTATTGATTTTAAGTTGAATTTTCTTACATTTTTGGTTAAAACAGATTATAATTGAATGTTTGCATAGGGAAACGTGAAGCGAAAGCCATCGATTGGGAAGAAAAGTCCATTTATAGTCACTCATGCCTTCGAAACCTTATTACTCGCTTTAAATGCTTTTATAAGCTCATTATTGATTTTAAGTTGAATTTTCTTACATTTTTGGTTAAAACAGATTATAATTGATTGTTTGCCTCGGGAAACGTGAAGCGAAAGCAATCGATTGAGAAGAAAAATCCATTTATAGTCGCTCATTCCTTCGAAAGTTTTATTACCCATTTAAAATGGTTTTATAATCTAATTATTGATTTTATGTTGAATTTTCTTACATTTTTGGTTAAAATAGATTGTAATTAAATGTTTGCCTTAGAAAACATGAAGCGAAAGCCATCGATTGGTAAGAAAAGTCCATTTATAGTCACTCATGCCTTCGAAAGCCTTATTACTCGCTTTAAACGCTTTTATAATCTCATTATTGATTTTAAGTTGAATTTTCTTATATTTTTTGTTGAAATAGATTATAATTGAATGTTTGCATAGGGAAACGTGAAGCGAAAGCCATCGATTGAGAAGAAAAGTCCATTTATAGTCACTCATGCCTTCGAAAGCCTTATTACTCGCTTTAAATGCTTTTATAAGCTCATTATTGATTTTAAGTTTAATTTTCTTATATTTTTGGTTAAAACAGATTATAATTGAATGTTTGCCTTGGGAAACGTGAAGCGAAAGCCATCGATTGAGAAGAAAAGTACATTTATAGTCGCTCATGCCTTCGAAAGCCTTATTACCCGTTTAAAATGGTTTTATAATCTAATTATTGATTTTATGTTTAATTTTCTTACATTTTTGGTTAAAATAGATTGCAATTAAATGTTTGCCTTAGAAAACATGAAGCGAAAGCCATCGATTGGTAAGAAAAGTCCATTTATAGTCACTCATGCCTTCGAAAGCCTTATTACTCGCTTTAAACGATTTTATAATCTCATTATTGATTTTAAGTTGAATTTTCTTAGATTTTTGGTTGAAACAGATTATAATTGAATGTTTGCATAGGGAAACGTGAAGCGAAAGCCATCGATTAGGAAGAAAAGTCCATTTATAGTCACTCATGCCTTCGAAAGCCTTATTACTCGCTTTAAATGCTTTTATAAGCTCATTATTGATTTTAAGTTGAATTTTCTTATATTTTTGGTTAAAACAGATTATAATTGAATGTTTGCCTTGGGAAACGTGAAGCGAAAGCCATCGATTGAGAAGAAAAGTCCATTTATAGTCGCTCATGCCTTCGAAAGCCTTGTTACCCGTTTAAAATGGTTTTATAATCTAATTATTGATTTTATGTTGAATTTTCTTACATTTTTGGTTAAAATAGATTGCAATTAAATGTTTGCCTTAGAAAACATGAAGCGAAAGCCATCGATTGGTAAGAAAAGTCCATTTATAGTCACTCATGCCTTCGAAAGCCTTATTACTCGCTTTAAACGATTTTATAATCTCATTATTGATTTTAAGTTTAATTTTCTTAGATTTTTGGTCGAAACAGATTATAATTGAATGTTTGCATAGGGAAACGTGAAGCGAAAGCCATCGATTAGGAAGAAAAGTCCATTTATAGTCACTCATGCCTTCGAAAGCCTTATTACTCGCTTTAAATGGTTTTATAATCTCATTATTGATTTTGAGTTGAATTTTCTTACATTTTTGGTTAAAACAGATTATAATTGAATGTTTGCCTCGAGAAACGTGAAGCGAAAGCCATCGATTGAGAAGAAAAATCCATTTATGGTCACTCATGCCTTCGAAAGCCTTATTACCCGTTTAAAATGGTTTTATAATCTAATTATTGATTTTATGTTGAATTTTCTTACATTTTTGGTTAAAATAGAATGTAATTAAATGTTTACCTTAGAAAACCTGAAGCGAAAGCCATCGATTGGTAGGAAAAGTCCATTTATAGTCGCTCATGCCTTCGAAAGCCTTATTACTCGCTTTAAATGCTTTTATAAGCTCCTTATTGATTTTAAGTTGAATTTTCTTACATTTTTGGTTAAAACAGATTATAATTGAATGTTTGCATAGGGCAACGTGAAGCGAAAGCCATCGATTGGGAAGAAAAGTCCATTTATAGTCACTCATGCCTTCGAAACCTTATTACTCGCTTTAAATGCTTTTATAAGCTCATTATTGATTTTAAGTTGAATTTTCTTACATTTTTGGTTAAAACAGATTATAATTGAATGTTTGCCTAGGGAAATGTGAAGCGAAAGCCATCGATTGAGAAGAAAAGTCCATTTATAGTCGCTCATTCCTTCGAAAGTTTTATTACCCATTTAAAATGGTTTTATAATCTAATTATTGATTTTATGTTGAATTTTCTTACATTTTTGGTTAAAATAGATTGGAATTAAATGTTTGCCTTAGAAAACATGAAGCGAAAGCCATCGATTGGTAAGAAAAGTCCATTTATAGTCACTCATGCCTTCGAAAGCCTTATTACTCGCTTTAAACGCTTTTATAATCTCATTATTGATTTTAAGTTGAATTTTCTTATATTTTTGGTTGAAATAGATTATAATTGAATGTTTGCATAGGGAAACGTGAAGCGAAAGCTATCGATTGAGAAGAAAAGTCCATTTATAGTCACTCATGCCTTCGAAAGCCTTATTACTCGCTTTAAATGCTTTTATAAGCTCATTATTGATTTTAAGTTTAATTTTCTTATATTTTTGGTTAAAACAGATTATAATTGAATGTTTGCCTTGGGAAACGTGAAGCGAAAGCCATCGATTGAGAAGAAAAGTCCATTTATAGTCGCTCATGCCTTCGAAAGCCTTATTACCCGTTTAAAATGGTTTTGTAATCTAATTATTGATTTTATGTTTAATTTTCTTACATTTTTGGTTAAAATAGATTGCAATTAAATGTTTGCCTTAGAAAACATGAAGCGAAAGCCATCGATTGGTAAGAAAAGTCCATTTATAGTCACTCATGCCTTCGAAAGCCTTATTACTCGCTTTAAACGATTTTATAATCTCATTATTGATTTTAAGTTGAATTTTCTTAGATTTTTGGTTGAAACAGATTATAATTGAATGTTTGCATAGGGAAACGTGAAGCGAAAGCCATCGATTAGGAAGAAAAGTCCATTTATAGTCACTCATGCCTTCCAAAGCCTTATTACTCGCTTTAAACGATTTTATAATCTCATTATTGATTTTAAGTTGAATTTTCTTAGATTTTTGGTTGAAACAGATTATAATTGAATGTTTGCATAGGGAAACGTGAAGCGAAAGCCATCGATTGAGAAGAAAAGTCCATTTATAGTCACTCATGCCTTCGAAAGCCTTATTACTCGCTTTAAATGCTTTTATAAGCTCATTATTGATTTTAAGTTGAATTTTCTTATATTTTTGGTTAAAACATATTATAATTGAATGTTTGCCTTGGGAAACGTGAAGCGAAAGCCATCGATTGAGAAGAAAAGTCCATTTATAGTCGCTCATGCCTTCGAAAGCCTTATTACCCGTTTAAAATGGTTTTATAATCTAATTATTGATTTTATGTTTAATTTTCTTACATTTTTGGTTAAAATAGATTGTAATTAAATGTTTGCCTTAGAAAACATGAAGCGAAAGCCATCGATTGGTAAGAAAAGTCCATTTATAGTCACTCATGCCTTCGAAAGCCTTATTACTCGCTTTAAACGATTTTATAATCTCATTATTGATTTTAAGTTGAATTTTCTTAGATTTTTGGTTGAAACAGATTATAATTGAATGTTTGCATAGGGAAACGTGAAGCGAAAGCCATCGATTAGGAAGAAAAGTCCATTTATAGTCACTCATGCCTTCGAAAGCCTTATTACTCGCTTTAAATGCTTTTATAAGCTCATTATTGATTTTAAGTTGAATTTTCTTATATTTTTGGTTAAAACAGATTATAATTGAATGTTTGCCTTGGGAAACGTGAAGCGAAAGCCATCGATTGAGAAGAAAAGTCCATTTATAGTCGCTCATGCCTTCGAAAGCCTTGTTACCCGTTTAAAATGGTTTTATAATCTAATTATTGATTTTATGTTGAATTTTCTTACATTTTTGGTTAAAATAGATTGCAATTAAATGTTTGCCTTAGAAAACATGAAGCGAAAGCCATCGATTGGTAAGAAAAGTCCATTTATAGTCACTCATGCCTTCGAAAGCCTTATTACTCGCTTTAAACGATTTTATAATCTCATTATTGATTTTAAGTTTAATTTTCTTAGATTTTTGGTTGAAACAGATTATAATTGAATGTTTGCATAGGGAAACGTGAAGCGAAAGCCATCGATTAGGAAGAAAAGTCCATTTATAGTCACTCATGCCTTCGAAAGCCTTATTACTCGCTTTAAATGCTTTTATAATCTCATTATCGATTTTGAGTTGAATTTTCTTACATTTTTGGTTAAAACAGATTATAATTGAATGTTTGCCTCGAGAATCGTGAAGCGAAAGCCATCGATTGAGAAGAAAAGTCCACTTATGGTCACTCATGCCTTCGAAAGCCTTATTACCCGTTTAAAATGGTTTTATAATCTAATTATTGATTTTATGTTGAATTTTCTTACATTTTTGGTTAAAATAGATTGTAATTAAATGTTTGCCTTAGAAAACATGAAGCGAAAGCCATCGATTGGTAAGAAAAGTCCATTTATAGTCACTCATGCCTTCGAAAGCCTTATTACTCGCTTTAAACGCTTTTATAATCTCATTATTGATTTTAAGTTGAATTTTCTTATATTTTTGGTTGAAATAGATTATAATTGAATGTTTGCATAGGGAAACGTGAAGCGAAAGCCATCGATTGAGAAGAAAAGTCCATTTATAGTCACTCATGCCTTCGAAAGCCTTATTACTCGCTTTAAATGCTTTTATAAGCTCGTTATTGATTTTAAGTTGAATTTTCTTACATTTTTGGTTAAAACAGATTATAATTGAATGTTTGCATAGGGAAACGTGAAGCGAAAGCCATCGATTGGGAAGAAAAGTCCATTTATAGTCACTCATGCCTTCGAAACCTTATTACTCGCTTTAAATGCTTTTATAAGCTCATTATTGATTTTAAGTTGAATTTTCTTACATTTTTGGTTAAAACAGATTATAATTGATTGTTTACCTCGGGAAACGTGAAGCGAAAGCAATCGATTGAGAAGAAAAGTCCATTTATAGTCGCTCATTCCTTCGAAAGTTTTATTACCCATTTAAAATGGTTTTATAATCTAATTATTGATTTTATGTTGAATTTTCTTACATTTTTGGTTAAAATAGATTGTAATTAAATGTTTGCCTTAGAAAACATGAAGCGAAAGCCATCGATTGGTAAGAAAAGTCCATTTATAGTCACTCATGCCTTCGAAAGCCTTATTACTCGTTTTAAACGCTTTTATAATCTCATTATTGATTTTAAGTTGAATTTTCTTATATTTTTTGTTGAAATAGATTATAATTGATTGTTTGCATAGGGAAACGTGAAGCGAAAGCCATCGATTGAGAAGAAAAGTCCATTTATGGTCACTCATGCCTTCGAAAGACTTATTACTCGCTTAAAATGGTTTTATAATCGCATTATTAATTTTAAGTTGAATTTTCTTATATTTTTGGTTAAAACAGATTATATTTGAATGTTTGCCTCGAGAAACATGAAGCAAAAGCCATCGATCGATAAGAAAACTCCATTTATAGTCACTCATGCCTTCGAAAGCCTTATTACTCGCTTTAAACGCTTTTATATTCTCATTATTGATTTTAAGTTGAATTTTCTTATATTTTTGGTTGAAATAGATTATAATTGAATGTTTGCATAGGGAAAGGTGAAGCGAAAGCCATCGATTGAGAAGAAAAGTCCATTTATAGTCACTCATGCCTTCGAAAGCCTTATTACTCGCTTTAAATGCTTTTATAAGCTCGTTATTGATTTTAAGTTGAATTTTCTTACATTTTTGGTTAAAACAGATTATAATTGAATGTTTGCATAGGGAAACGTGAAGCGAAAGCAATCGATTGGGAATAAAAGTCCATTTATAGTCACTCATGCCTTCGAAACCTTATTACTCGCTTTAAATGTTTTTATAAGCTCATTATTGATTTTAAGTTGAATTTTCTTACATTTTTGGTTAAAACAGATTATAATTGATTGTTTGCCTCGGGAAACGTGAAGCGAAAGCCATCGATTGAGAAGAAAAGTCCATTTATAGTCGCTCATTCCTTCGAAAGTTTTATTACCCATTTAAAATGGTTTTATAATCTAATTATTGATTTTATGTTGAATTTTCTTACATTTTTGGTTAAAATAGATTGTAATTAAATGTTTGCCTTAGAAAACATGAAGCGAAAGCCATCGATTGGTAAGAAAAGTCCATTTATAGTCACTCATGCCTTCGAAAGCCTTATTACTCGCTTTAAACGCTTTTATAATCTCATTATTGATTTTAAGTTGAATTTTCTTATATTTTTGGTTGAAATAGATTATAATTGAATGTTTGCATAGGGAAACGTGAAGTGAAAGCCATCAATTGAGAAGAAAAGTCCATTTATAGTCACTCATGCCTTCGAAAGCCTTATTACTCGCTTTAAATGCTTTTATAAGCTCATTATTTATTTTAAGTTGAATTTTCTTATATTTTTGGTTAAAACAGATTATAATTGAATGTTTGCCTTGGGAAACGTGAAGCGAAAGCCATCGATTGAGAAGAAAAGTCCATTTATAGTCGCTCATGCCTTCGAAAGCCTTATTACCCGTTTAAAATGGTTTTATAATCTAATTATTGATTTTATGTTGAATTTTCTTACATTTTTGGTTAAAATAGATTGCAATTAAATGTTTGCCTTAGAAAACATGAAGCGAAAGCCATCGATTGGTAAGAAAAGTCCATTTATAGTCACTCATGCCTTCGAAAGCCTTATTACTCGCTTTAAACGATTTTATAATCTCATTATTGATTTTAAGTTGAATTTTCTTAGATTTTTGGTTGAAACAGATTATAATTGAATGTTTGCATAGGGAAACGTGAAGCGAAAGCCATCGATTAGGAAGAAAAGTCCATTTATAGTCACTCATGCCTTCGAAAGCCTTATTACTCGCTTTAAATGCTTTTATAAGCTCATTATTGATTTTAAGTTGAATTTTCTTATATTTTTGGTTAAAACAGATTATAATTGAATGTTTGCCTTGGGAAACGTGAAGCGAAAGCAATCGATTGAGAAGAAAAGTCCATTTATAGTCGCTCATGCCTTCGAAAGCCTTATTACCCGTTTAAAATGGTTTTATAATCTAATTATTGATTTTATGTTTAATTTTCTTACATTTTTGGTTAAAATAGATTGCAATTAAATGTTTGCCTTAGAAAACATGAAGCGAAAGCCATCGATTGGTAAGAAAAGTCCATTTATAGTCACTCATGCCTTCGAAAGCCTTATTACTCGCTTTAAACGATTTTATAATCTCATTATTGATTTTAAGTTGAATTTTCTTAGATTTTTGGTTGAAACAGATTATAATTGAATGTTTGCATAGGGAAACGTGAAGCGAAAGCCATCGATTAGGAAGAAAAGTCCATTTATAGTCACTCATGCCTTCGAAAGCCTTATTACTCGCTTTAAATGCTTTTATAATCTCATTATCGATTTTGAGTTGAATTTTCTTACATTTTTGGTTAAAACAGATTATAATTGAATGTTTGCCTCGAGAATCGTGAAGCGAAAGCCATCGATTGAGAAGAAAAGTCCACTTATGGTCACTCATGCCTTCGAAAGCCTTATTACCCGTTTAAAATGGTTTTATAATCTAATTATTGATTTTATGTTGAATTTTCTTACATTTTTGGTTAAAATAGATTGTAATTAAATGTTTGCCTTAGAAAACATGAAGCGAAAGCCATCGATTGGTAAGAAAAGTCCACTTATAGTCACTCATGCCTTCGAAAGTCTTATTACTCGCTTTAAACGCTTTTATAATCTCATTATTGATTTTAAGTTGAATTTTCTTATATTTTTGGTTGAAATAGATTATAATTGAATGTTTGCATAGGGAAACGTGAAGCGAAAGCCATCGATTGAGAAGAAAAGTCCATTTATAGTCACTCATGCCTTCGACAGCCTTATTACTCGCTTTAAATGCTTTTATAAGCTCGTTATTGATTTTAAGTTGAATTTTCTTACATTTTTGGTTAAAACAGATTATAATTGAATGTTTGCATAGGGAAACGTGAAGCGAAAGCCATCGATTGGGAAGAAAAGTCCATTTATAGTCACTCATGCCTTCGAAACCTTATTACTCGCTTTAAATGCTTTTATAAGCTCATTATTGATTTTAAGTTGAATTTTCTTACATTTTTGGTTAAAACAGATTATAATTGATTGTTTGCCTCGGGAAACGTGAAGCGAAAGCAATCGATTGAGAAGAAAAATCCATTTATAGTCGCTCATTCCTTCGAAAGTTTTATTACCCATTTAAAATGGTTTTATAATCTAATTATTGATTTTATGTTGAATTTTCTTACATTTTTGGTTAAAATAGATTGTAATTAAATGTTTGCCTTAGAAAACATGAAGCGAAAGCCATCGATTGGTAAGAAAAGTCCATTTATAGTCACTCATGCCTTCGAAAGCCTTATTACTCGCTTTAAACGCTTTTATAATCTCATTATTGATTTTAAGTTGAATTTTCTTATATTTTTTGTTGAAATAGATTATAATTGAATGTTTGCATAGGGAAACGTGAAGCGAAAGCCATCGATTGAGAAGAAAAGTCCATTTATAGTCACTCATGCCTTCGAAAGCCTTATTACTCGCTTTAAATGCTTTTATAAGCTCATTATTGATTTTAAGTTTAATTTTCTTATATTTTTGGTTAAAACAGATTATAATTGAATGTTTGCCTTGGGAAACGTGAAGCGAAAGCCATCGATTGAGAAGAAAAGTACATTTATAGTCGCTCATGCCTTCGAAAGCCTTATTACCCGTTTAAAATGGTTTTATAATCTAATTATTGATTTTATGTTTAATTTTCTTACATTTTTGGTTAAAATAGATTGCAATTAAATGTTTGCCTTAGAAAACATGAAGCGAAAGCCATCGATTGGTAAGAAAAGTCCATTTATAGTCACTCATGCCTTCGAAAGCCTTATTACTCGCTTTAAACGATTTTATAATCTCATTATTGATTTTAAGTTGAATTTTCTTAGATTTTTGGTTGAAACAGATTATAATTGAATGTTTGCATAGGGAAACGTGAAGCGAAAGCCATCGATTAGGAAGAAAAGTCCATTTATAGTCACTCATGCCTTCGAAAGCCTTATTACTCGCTTTAAATGCTTTTATAAGCTCATTATTGATTTTAAGTTGAATTTTCTTATATTTTTGGTTAAAACAGATTATAATTGAATGTTTGCCTTGGGAAACGTGAAGCGAAAGCCATCGATTGAGAAGAAAAGTCCATTTATAGTCGCTCATGCCTTCGAAAGCCTTGTTACCCGTTTAAAATGGTTTTATAATCTAATTATTGATTTTATGTTGAATTTTCTTACATTTTTGGTTAAAATAGATTGCAATTAAATGTTTGCCTTAGAAAACATGAAGCGAAAGCCATCGATTGGTAAGAAAAGTCCATTTATAGTCACTCATGCCTTCGAAAGCCTTATTACTCGCTTTAAACGATTTTATAATCTCATTATTGATTTTAAGTTTAATTTTCTTAGATTTTTGGTCGAAACAGATTATAATTGAATGTTTGCATAGGGAAACGTGAAGCGAAAGCCATCGATTAGGAAGAAAAGTCCATTTATAGTCACTCATGCCTTCGAAAGCCTTATTACTCGCTTTAAATGGTTTTATAATCTCATTATTGATTTTGAGTTGAATTTTCTTACATTTTTGGTTAAAACAGATTATAATTGAATGTTTGCCTCGAGAAACGTGAAGCGAAAGCCATCGATTGAGAAGAAAAATCCATTTATGGTCACTCATGCCTTCGAAAGCCTTATTACCCGTTTAAAATGGTTTTATAATCTAATTATTGATTTTATGTTGAATTTTCTTACATTTTTGGTTAAAATAGAATGTAATTAAATGTTTACCTTAGAAAACCTGAAGCGAAAGCCATCGATTGGTAGGAAAAGTCCATTTATAGTCGCTCATGCCTTCGAAAGCCTTATTACTCGCTTTAAATGCTTTTATAAGCTCCTTATTGATTTTAAGTTGAATTTTCTTACATTTTTGGTTAAAACAGATTATAATTGAATGTTTGCATAGGGCAACGTGAAGCGAAAGCCATCGATTGGGAAGAAAAGTCCATTTATAGTCACTCATGCCTTCGAAACCTTATTACTCGCTTTAAATGCTTTTATAAGCTCATTATTGATTTTAAGTTGAATTTTCTTACATTTTTGGTTAAAACAGATTATAATTCAATGTTTGCCTTGGGAAACGTGAAGCGAAAGCCATCGATTGAGAAGAAAAGTCCATTTATAGTCGCTCATGCCTTCGAAAGCCTTATTACCCGTTTAAAATGGTTTTGTAATCTAATTATTGATTTTATGTTTAATTTTCTTACATTTTTGGTTAAAATAGATTGCAATTAAATGTTTGCCTTAGAAAACATGAAGCGAAAGCCATCGATTGGTAAGAAAAGTCCATTTATAGTCACTCATGCCTTCGAAAGCCTTATTACTCGCTTTAAACGATTTTATAATCTCATTATTGATTTTAAGTTGAATTTTCTTAGATTTTTTGTTGAAACAGATTATAATTGAATGTTTGCATAGGGAAACGTGAAGCGAAAGCTATCGATTGAGAAGAAAAGTCCATTTATAGTCACTCATGCCTTCGAAAGCCTTATTACTCGCTTTAAATGCTTTTATAAGCTCATTACTGATTTTAAGTTGAATTTTCTTATATTTTTGGTTAAAACAGATTATAATTGAATGTTTGGCTTGGGAAACGTGAAGCGAAAGCCATCGATTGAGAAGAAAAGTCCATTTATAGTCGCTCATGCCTTCGAAAGGCTTATTTCCCGTTTAAAATGGTTTTATAATCTAATTATTGATTTTATGTTTAATTTTCTTACATTTTTGGTTAAAATAGATTGCAATTAAATGTTTGCCTTAGAAAACATGAAGCGAAAGCCATCGATTGGTAAGAAAAGTCCATTTATAGTCACTCATGCCTTCGAAAGCCTTATTACTCGCTTTAAACGATTTTATAATCTCATTATTGATTTTAAGTTGAATTTTCTTAGATTTTTGGTTGAAACAGATTATAATTGAATGTTTGCATAGGGAAACGTGAAGCGAAAGCCATCGATTAGGAAGAAAAGTCCATTTATAGTCACTCATGCCTTTGAAAGTCTTATTACTCGCTTTAAATGCTTTTCTAATCTCATTATTGATTTTAAGTTGAATTTTCTTACATTTTTGGTTAAAACAGATTATAATTGAATGTTTGCCTCGGGAAACGTGAAGCGAAAGCCATCGATTTGAGAAGAAAAGTCCATTTATAGTCGCTCATGCCTTCGAAAGCCTTATTACCCGTTTAAAATGGTTTTATAATCTAATTATTGATTTTATGTTGAGTTTTCTTACATTTTTGGTTAAAATAGATTGTAATTAAATGTTTGCCTTAGAAAACATGAAGCGAAAGCCATCGATTGGTAAGAAAAGTCCATTTATAGTCACTCATGCCTTCGAAAGCCTTATTACTCGCTTTAAATGCTTTTATAATCTCATTATTGATTTTAACTTGAATTTTCTTGCATTTTTGGTTAAAACAGATTATAATTGAATGTTTGCCTCGAGAAACGTGAAGCGAAAGTCATCGATTGAGAAGAAAAGTCCATTTATGGTCACTCATGCCTTCGAAAGCCTTATTACCCGTTTAAAATGGTTTTATAATCTAATTATTGATTTTATGTTTAATTTTCTTACATTTTTGGTTAAAATAGATTGCAATTAAATGTTTGCCTTAGAAAACATGAAGCGAAAGCCATCGATTGAGAAGAAAAGTCCATTTATAGTCGCTCATGCCTTCGAAAGCCTTATTACCCGTTTAAAATGGTTTTATAATCTAATTATTGATTTTATGTTGAATTTTCTTACATTTTTGGTTAAAATAGATTGTAATTAAATGTTTGCCTTAGAAAACATGAAGCGAAAGCCATCGATTGATAAGAAAAGTCCATTTATAGTCACTCATGCCTTCGAAAGCCTTATTACTCGCTTTAAATGCTTTTATAATCTCATTATTGATTTTAACTTGAATTTTCTTGCATTTTTGGTTGAAACAGATTATAATTAAATGTTTGCATAGGAAAATGTGAAGCGAAAGCCATCGATTGAGAAGAACTGTCCATTTATAGTCACTCATGCCTTCGAAAGCCTTATTACTCGCTTTAAATGCATTTATAATCTCATTATTGATTTTAACTTGAATTTTCTTGCATTTTTGGTTGAAACAGATTATAATTAAATGTTTGCATAGGAAAACGTGAAGCGAAAGCCATTGATTGAGAAGAACTGTCCATTTATAGGCACTCATGCCTTCGAAAGCCTTATTACTCGCTTTAAATGCTTTTATAATCTCATTATTGATTTTAACTTGAATTTTCTTGCATTTTTGGTTAAAACAGATTATAATTGAATGTTTGCCTCGAGAAACGTGAAGCGAAAGCCATCGATTGAAAAGAAAAGTCCATTTATGGTCACTCATGCCTTCGAAAGCCTTATTACCCGTTTAAAATGGTTTTATAATCTAATTATTGATTTTATGTTTAATTTTTTTACATTTTTGGTTAAAATAGATTGCAATTAAATGTTTGCCTTAGAAAACATGAAGCGAAAGCCATCGATTGAGAAGAAAAGTCCATTTATAGTCGCTCATGCCTTCGAAAGCCTTATTACCCGTTTAAAATGGTTTTATAATCTAATTATTGATTTTAAGTTGAATTTTCTTACATTTTTGGCTAAAATAGATTGTAATTAAATGTTTGCCTTAGAAAACATGAAGCGAAAGCCATCGATTGGTAAGAAAAGTCCATTTATAGTCACTCATGCCTTCGAAAGCCTTATTACTCGCTTTAAATGCTTTTATAATCTCATTATTGATTTTAACTTGAATTTTCTTGCATTTTTGGTTGAAACAGATTATAATTAAATGTTTGCATAGGAAAACGTGAAGCGATAGCCATCGATTGAGAAGAACTGTCCATTTATAGTCACTCATGCCTTCGAAAGCCTTATTACTCGCTTTAAATGCTTTTATAATCTCATTATTGATTTTAACTTGAATTTTCTTGCATTTTTGGTTGAAACAGATTATAATTAAATGTTTGCATAGGAAAACGTGAAGCGAAAGCCATCGATTGAGAAGAACTGTCCATTTATAGGCACTCATGCCTTCGAAAGCCTTATTACTCGCTTTAAATGCTTTTATAATCTCATTATTGATTTTAACTTGAATTTTCTTACATTTTTGGTTAAAACAGATTATAATTGAATGTTTACCTCGGGAAACGTGAAGCGAAAGCCATCGATTGAGAAGAAAAGTCCATTTATAGTCGCTCATGCCTTCGAAAGCCTTATTACCCGTTTAAAATGGTTTTATAATCTAATTATTGATTTTATGTTGAGTTTTCTTAAATTTTTGGTTAAAATAGATTGTAATTAAATGTTTGCCTTAGAAAACATGAAGCGAAAGCCATCGATTGGTAAGAAAAGTCCATTTATAGTCACTCATGCCTTCGAAAGCCTTATTACTCGCTTTAAACGCTTTTATAATCTCATTATTGATTTTAAGTTGAATTTTCTTATATTTTTGGTTGAAATAGATTATAATTGAATGTTTGCATAGGGAAACGTGAAGCGAAAGCCATCGATTGAGAAGAAAAGTCCACTTATAGTCACTCATGCCTTCGAAAGCCTTATTACTCGCTTTAAATGCTTTTATAAGCTCGTTATTGATTTTAAGTTGAATTTTCTTACATTTTTGGTTAAAACAGATTATAATTGAATGTTTGCATAGGGAAACGTGAAGCGAAAGCCATCGATTGGGAAGAAAAGTCCATTTATAGTCACTCATGCCTTCGAAACCTTATTACTCGCTTTAAATGCTTTTATAAGCTCATTATTGATTTTAAGTTGAATTTTCTTACATTTTTGGTTAAAACAGATTATAATTGATTGTTTGCCTCGGGAAACGTGAAGCGAAAGCAATCGATTGAGAAGAAAAATCCATTTATAGTCGCTCATTCCTTCGAAAGTTTTATTACCCATTTAAAATGGTTTTATAATCTAATTATTGATTTTATGTTGAATTTTCTTACATTTTTGGTTAAAATAGATTGTAATTAAATGTTTGCCTTAGAAAACATGAAGCGAAAGCCATCGATTGGTAAGAAAAGTCCATTTATAGTCACTCATGCCTTCGAAAGCCTTATTACTCGCTTTAAACGCTTTTATAATCTCATTATTGATTTTAAGTTGAATTTTCTTATATTTTTTGTTGAAATAGATTATAATTGAATGTTTGCATAGGGAAACGTGAAGCGAAAGCCATCGATTGAGAAGAAAAGTCCATTTATAGTCACTCATGCCTTCGAAAGCCTTATTACTCGCTTTAAATGCTTTTATAAGCTCATTATTGATTTTAAGTTTAATTTTCTTATATTTTTGGTTAAAACAGATTATAATTGAATGTTTGCCTTGGGAAACGTGAAGCGAAAGCCATCGATTGAGAAGAAAAGTACATTTATAGTCGCTCATGCCTTCGAAAGCCTTATTACCCGTTTAAAATGGTTTTATAATCTAATTATTGATTTTATGTTTAATTTTCTTACATTTTTGGTTAAAATAGATTGCAATTAAATGTTTGCCTTAGAAAACATGAAGCGAAAGCCATCGATTGGTAAGAAAAGTCCATTTATAGTCACTCATGCCTTCGAAAGCCTTATTACTCGCTTTAAACGATTTTATAATCTCATTATTGATTTTAAGTTGAATTTTCTTAGATTTTTGGTTGAAACAGATTATAATTGAATGTTTGCATAGGGAAACGTGAAGCGAAAGCCATCGATTAGGAAGAAAAGTCCATTTATAGTCACTCATGCCTTCGAAAGCCTTATTACTCGCTTTAAATGCTTTTATAAGCTCATTATTGATTTTAAGTTGAATTTTCTTATATTTTTGGTTAAAACAGATTATAATTGAATGTTTGCCTTGGGAAACGTGAAGCGAAAGCCATCGATTGAGAAGAAAAGTCCATTTATAGTCGCTCATGCCTTCGAAAGCCTTGTTACCCGTTTAAAATGGTTTTATAATCTAATTATTGATTTTATGTTGAATTTTCTTACATTTTTGGTTAAAATAGATTGCAATTAAATGTTTGCCTTAGAAAACATGAAGCGAAAGCCATCGATTGGTAAGAAAAGTCCATTTATAGTCACTCATGCCTTCGAAAGCCTTATTACTCGCTTTAAACGATTTTATAATCTCATTATTGATTTTAAGTTTAATTTTCTTAGATTTTTGGTCGAAACAGATTATAATTGAATGTTTGCATAGGGAAACGTGAAGCGAAAGCCATCGATTAGGAAGAAAAGTCCATTTATAGTCACTCATGCCTTCGAAAGCCTTATTACTCGCTTTAAATGGTTTTATAATCTCATTATTGATTTTGAGTTGAATTTTCTTACATTTTTGGTTAAAACAGATTATAATTGAATGTTTGCCTCGAGAAACGTGAAGCGAAAGCCATCGATTGAGAAGAAAAATCCATTTATGGTCACTCATGCCTTCGAAAGCCTTATTACCCGTTTAAAATGGTTTTATAATCTAATTATTGATTTTATGTTGAATTTTCTTACATTTTTGGTTAAAATAGAATGTAATTAAATGTTTACCTTAGAAAACCTGAAGCGAAAGCCATCGATTGGTAGGAAAAGTCCATTTATAGTCGCTCATGCCTTCGAAAGCCTTATTACTCGCTTTAAATGCTTTTATAAGCTCCTTATTGATTTTAAGTTGAATTTTCTTACATTTTTGGTTAAAACAGATTATAATTGAATGTTTGCATAGGGCAACGTGAAGCGAAAGCCATCGATTGGGAAGAAAAGTCCATTTATAGTCACTCATGCCTTCGAAACCTTATTACTCGCTTTAAATGCTTTTATAAGCTCATTATTGATTTTAAGTTGAATTTTCTTACATTTTTGGTTAAAACAGATTATAATTCAATGTTTGCCTTGGGAAACGTGAAGCGAAAGCCATCGATTGAGAAGAAAAGTCCATTTATAGTCGCTCATGCCTTCGAAAGCCTTATTACCCGTTTAAAATGGTTTTGTAATCTAATTATTGATTTTATGTTTAATTTTCTTACATTTTTGGTTAAAATAGATTGCAATTAAATGTTTGCCTTAGAAAACATGAAGCGAAAGCCATCGATTGGTAAGAAAAGTCCATTTATAGTCACTCATGCCTTCGAAAGCCTTATTACTCGCTTTAAACGATTTTATAATCTCATTATTGATTTTAAGTTGAATTTTCTTAGATTTTTAGTTGAAACAGATTATAATTGAATGTTTGCATAGGGAAACGTGAAGCGAAAGCCATCGATTAGGAAGAAAAGTCCATTTATAGTCACTCATGCCTTCGAAAACCTTATTACTCGCTTTAAATGCTTTTATAAGCTCATTATTGATTTTAAGTTGAATTTTCTTATATTTTTGGTTAAAACAGATTATAATTGAATGTTTGCCTTGGGAAACGTGAAGCGAAAGCCATCGATTGAGAAGAAAAGTCCATTTATAGTCGCTCATGCCTTCGAAAGCCTTATTACCCGTTTAAAATGGTTTTATAATCTAATTATTGATTTTATGTTTAATTTTCTTACATTTTTGGTTAAAATAGATTGCAATTAAATGTTTGCCTTAGAAAACATGAAGCGAAAGCCATCGATTGGTAAGAAAAGTCCATTTATAGTCACTCATGCCTTCGAAAGCCTTATTACTAGCTTTAAATGCTTTTATAATCTCATTATTGATTTTAACTTGAATTTTCTTGCATTTTTGGTTGAAACAGATTATAATTAAATGTTTGCATAGGAAAACGTGAAGCGATAGCCATCGATTGAGAAGAACTGTCCATTTATAGTCACTCATGCCTTCGAAAGCCTTATTACTCGCTTTAAATGCTTTTATAATCTCATTATTGATTTTAACTTGAATTTTCTTGCATTTTTGGTTGAAACAGATTATAATTAAATGTTTGCATAGGAAAACGTGAAGCGAAAGCCATCGATTGAGAAGAACTGTCCATTTATAGGCACTCATGCCTTCGAAAGCCTTATTACTCGCTTTAAATGCTTTTATAATCTCATTATTGATTTTAACTTGAATTTTCTTACATTTTTGGTTAAAACAGATTATAATTGAATGTTTACCTCGGGAAACGTGAAGCGAAAGCCATCGATTGAGAAGAAAAGTCCATTTATAGTCGCTCATGCCTTCGAAAGCCTTATTACCCGTTTAAAATGGTTTTATAATCTAATTATTGATTTTATGTTGAGTTTTCTTAAATTTTTGGTTAAAATAGATTGTAATTAAATGTTTGCCTTAGAAAACATGAAGCGAAAGCCATCGATTGGTAAGAAAAGTCCATTTATAGTCACTCATGCCTTCGAAAGCCTTATTACTCGCTTTAAACGATTTTATAATCTCATTATTGATTTTAAGTTTAATTTTCTTAGATTTTTGGTCGAAACAGATTATAATTGAATGTTTGCATAGGGAAACGTGAAGCGAAAGCCATCGATTAGGAAGAAAAGTCCATTTATAGTCACTCATGCCTTCGAAAGCCTTATTACTCGCTTTAAATGGTTTTATAATCTCATTATTGATTTTGAGTTGAATTTTCTTACATTTTTGGTTAAAACAGATTATAATTGAATGTTTGCCTCGAGAAACGTGAAGTGAAAGCCATCGATTGAGAAGAAAAATCCATTTATGGTCACTCATGCCTTCGAAAGCCTTATTACCCGTTTAAAATGGTTTTATAATCTAATTATTGATTTTATGTTGAATTTTCTTACATTTTTGGTTAAAATAGAATGTAATTAAATGTTTACCTTAGAAAACCTGAAGCGAAAGCCATCGATTGGTAGGAAAAGTCCATTTATAGTCGCTCATGCCTTCGAAAGCCTTATTACTCGCTTTAAATGCTTTTATAAGCTCCTTATTGATTTTAAGTTGAATTTTCTTACATTTTTGGTTAAAACAGATTATAATTGAATGTTTGCATAGGGCAACGTGAAGCGAAAGCCATCGATTGGGAAGAAAAGTCCATTTATAGTCACTCATGCCTTCGAAACCTTATTACTCGCTTTAAATGCTTTTATAAGCTCATTATTGATTTTAAGTTGAATTTTCTTACATTTTTGGTTAAAACAGATTATAATTGAATGTTTGCCTTGGGAAACGTGAAGCGAAAGCCATCGATTGAGAAGAAAAGTCCATTTATAGTCGCTCATGCCTTCGAAAGCCTTATTACCCGTTTAAAATGGTTTTGTAATCTAATTATTGATTTTATGTTTAATTTTCTTACATTTTTGGTTAAAATAGATTGCAATTAAATGTTTGCCTTAGAAAACATGAAGCGAAAGCCATCGATTGGTAAGAAAAGTCCATTTATAGTCACTCATGCCTTCGAAAGCCTTATTACTCGCTTTAAACGCTTTTATAATCTCATTATTGATTTTAAGTTGAATTTTCTTATATTTTTGGTTGAAATAGATTATAATTGAATGTTTGCATAGGGAAACGTGAAGCGAAAGTCATCGATTGAGAAGAAAAGTCCACTTATAGTCACTCATGCCTTCGAAAACCTTATTACTCGCTTTAAATGCTTTTATAAGCTCATTATTGATTTTAAGTTGAATTTTCTTATATTTTTGGTTAAAACAGATTATAATTGAATGTTTGCCTTGGGAAACGTGAAGCGAAAGCCATCGATTGAGAAGAAAAGTCCATTTATAGTCGCTCATGCCTTCGAAAGCCTTATTACCCGTTTAAAATGGTTTTATAATCTAATTATTGATTTTATGTTTAATTTTCTTACATTTTTGGTTAAAATAGATTGCAATTAAATGTTTGCCTTAGAAAACATGAAGCGAAAGCCATCGATTGGTAAGAAAAGTCCATTTATAGTCACTCATGCCTTCGAAAGCCTTATTACTCGCTTTAAATGCTTTTATAATCTCATTATTGATTTTAACTTGAATTTTCTTGCATTTTTGGTTGAAACAGATTATAATTAAATGTTTGCATAGGAAAACGTGAAGCGATAGCCATCGATTGAGAAGAACTGTCCATTTATAGTCACTCATGCCTTCGAAAGCCTTATTACTCGCTTTAAATGCTTTTATAATCTCATTATTGATTTTAACTTGAATTTTCTTGTATTTTTGGTTGAAACAGATTATAATTAAATGTTTGCATAGGAAAACGTGAAGCGAAAGCCATCGATTGAGAAGAACTGTCCATTTATAGGCACTCATGCCTTCGAAAGCCTTATTACTCGCTTTAAATGCTTTTATAATCTCATTATTGATTTTAACTTGAATTTTCTTACATTTTTGGTTAAAACAGATTAGAATTGAATGTTTACCTCGGGAAACGTGAAGCGAAAGCCATCGATTGAGAAGAAAAGTCCATTTATAGTCGCTCATGCCTTCGAAAGCCTTATTACCCGTTTAAAATGGTTTTATAATCTAATTATTGATTTTATGTTGAGTTTTCTTAAATTTTTGGTTAAAATAGATTGTAATTAAATGTTTGCCTTAGAAAACATGAAGCGAAAGCCATCGATTGGTAAGAAAAGTCCATTTATAGTCACTCATGCCTTCGAAAGCCTTATTACTCGCTTTAAACGCTTTTATAATCTCATTATTGATTTTAAGTTGAATTTTCTTATATTTTTGGTTGAAATAGATTATAATTGAATGTTTGCATAGGGAAACGTGAAGCGAAAGCCATCGATTGAGAAGAAAAGTCCACTTATAGTCACTCATGCCTTCGAAAGCCTTATTACTCGCTTTAAATGCTTTTATAAGCTCGTTATTGATTTTAAGTTGAATTTTCTTACATTTTTGGTTAAAACAGATTATAATTGAATGTTTACCTCGGGAAACGTGAAGCGAAAGCCATCGATTGAGAAGAAAAGTCCATTTATAGTCGCTCATGCCTTCGAAAGCCTTATTACCCGTTTAAAATGGTTTTATAATCTAATTATTGATTTTATGTTGAATTTTCTTACATTTTTGGTTAAAATAGATTGTAATTAAATGTTTGCCTTAGAAAACATGAAGCGAAAGCCATCGATTGGTAAGAAAAGTCCATTTATAGTCACTCATGCCTTCGAAAGCCTAATTACTCGCTTTAAATGCTTTTATAATCTCATTATTGATTTTAACTTGAATTTTCTTGCATTTTTGGTTGAAACAGATTATAATTAAATGTTTGCATAGGAAAACGTGAAGCGAAAGCCATCGATTGAGAAGAACTGTCCATTTATAGGCACTCATGCCTTCGAAAGCCTTATTACTCGCTTTAAATGCTTTTATAATCTCATTATTGATTTTAACTTGAATTTTCTTGCATTTTTGGTTAAAACAGATTATAATTGAATGTTTGCCTCGAGAAACGTGAAGCGAAAGCCATCGATTGAAAAGAAAAGTCCATTTATGGTCACTCATGCCTTCGAAAGCCTTATTACCCGTTTAAAATGGTTTTATAATCTAATTATTGATTTTATGTTTAATTTTCTTACATTTTTGGTTAAAATAGATTGCAATTAAATGTTTGCCTTAGAAAACATGAAGCGAAAGCCATCGATTGAGAAGAAAAGTCCATTTATAGTCGGTCATGCCTTCGAAAGCCTTATTACCCGTTTAAAATGGTTTTATAATCTAATTATTGATTTTATGTTGAATTTTCTTACATTTTTGGCTAAAATAGATTGTAATTAAATGTTTGCCTTAGAAAACATGAAGCGAAAGCCATCGATTGGTAAGAAAAGTCCATTTATAGTCACTCATGCCTTCGAAAGCCTTATTACTCGCTTTAAATGCTTTTATAATCTCATTATTGATTTTAACTTGAATTTTCTTGCATTTTTGGTTGAAACAGATTATAATTAAATGTTTGCATAGGAAAACGTGAAGCGAAAGCCATCGATTGAGAAGAACTGTCCATTTATAGTCACTCATGCCTTCGAAAGCCTTATTACTCGCTTTAAATGCTTTTATAATCTCATTATTGATTTTAACTTGAATTTTCTTGCATTTTTGATTGAAACAGATTATAATTAAATGTTTGCATAGGAAAACGTGAAGCGAAAGCCATCGATTGAGAAGAACTGTCCATTTATAGGCACTCATGCCTTCGAAAGCCTTATTACTCGCTTTAAATGCTTTTATAATCTCATTATTGATTTTAACTTGAATTTTCTTGCATTTTTGGTTAAAACAGATTATAATTGAATGTTTGCCTCGAGAAACGTGAAGCGAAAGCCATCGATTGAAAAGAAAAGTCCATTTATGGTCACTCATGCCTTCGAAAGCCTTATTACCCGTTTAAAATGGTTTTATAATCTAATTATTGATTTTATGTTTAATTTTCTTACATTTTTGGTTAAAATAGATTGCAATTAAATGTTTTCCTTAGAAAACATGAAGCGAAAGCCATCGATTGAGAAGAAAAGTCCATTTATAGTCGCTCATGCCTTCGAAAGCCTTATTACCCGTTTAAAATGGTTTTATAATCTAATTATTGATTTTATGTTGAATTTTCTTACATTTTTGGCTAAAATAGATTGTAATTAAATGTTTGCCTTAGAAAACATGAAGCGAAAGCCATCGATTGGTAAGAAAAGTCCATTTATAGTCACTCATGCCTTCGAAAGCCTTATTACTCGCTTTAAATGCTTTTATAATCTCATTATTGATTTTAACTTGAATTTTCTTGCATTTTTGGTTGAAACAGATTATAATTAAATGTTTGCATAGGAACACGTGAAGCGAAAGCCATCGATTGAGAAGAACTGTCCATTTATAGTCACTCATGCCTTCGAAAGCCTTATTACTCGCTTTAAATGCTTTTATAATCTCATTATTGATTTTAACTTGAATTTTCTTGCATTTTTGGTTGAAACAGATTATAATTAAATGTTTGCATAGGAAAACGTGAAGCGAAAGCCATCGATTGAGAAGAACTGTCCATTTATAGGCACTCATGCCTTCGAAAGCCTTATTACTCGCTTTAAATGCTTTTATAATCTCATTATTGATTTTAACTTGAATTTTCTTACATTTTTGGTTAAAACAGATTATAATTGAATGTTTACCTCGGGAAACGTGAAGCGAAAGCCATCGATTGAGAAGAAAAGTCCATTTATAGTCGCTCATGCCTTCGAAAGCCTTATTACCCGTTTAAAATGGTTTTATAATCTAATTATTGATTTTATGTTGAATTTTCTTAAATTTTTGGTTAAAATAGATTGTAATTAAATGTTTGCCTTAGAAAACATGAAGCGAAAGCCATCGATTGGTAAGAAAAGTCCATTTATAGTCACTCATGCCTTCGAAAGCCTTATTACTCGCTTTAAACGCTTTTATAATCTCATTATTGATTTTAAGTTGAATTTTCTTATATTTTTGGTTGAAATAGATTATAATTGAATGTTTACATAGGGAAACGTGAAGCGAAAGCCATCGATTGAGAAGAAAAGTCCACTTATAGTCACTCATGCCTTTGAAAGCCTTATTACTCGCTTTAAATGCTTTTATAAGCTCATTATTGATTTTAAGTTGAATTTTCTTACATTTTTGGTTAAAACAGATTATAATTGAATGTTTGCCTCGGGAAACGTGAAGCGAAAGCCATCGATTGAGAAGAAAAGTCCATTTATAGTCGCTCATGCCGTCGAAAGGCTTATTACCCGTTTAAAATGGTTTTATAATCTAATTATTGATTTTATGTTGAATTTTCTTACATTTTTGGTTAAAATAGATTGCAATTAAATGTTTGCCTTAGAAAACATGAAGCGAAAGCCATCGATTGGTAAGAAAAGTCCATTTATAGTCACTCATGCCTTCGAAAGCCTTATTACTCGCTTTAAATGCTTTTATAATCTCATTATTGATTTTAACTTGAATTTTCTTGCATTTTTGGTTGAAACAGATTATAATTAAATGTTTGCATAGGAAAACGTGAAGCGAAAGCCATCGATTGAGAAGAACTGTCCATTTATAGTCACTCATGCCTTCGAAAGCCTTATTACTCGCTTTAAATGCTTTTATAATCTCATTATTGATTTTAACTTGAATTTTCTTGCATTTTTGGTTGAAACAGATTATAATTAAATGTTTGCATAGGAAAACGTGAAGCGAAAGCCATCGATTGAGAAGAACTGTCCATTTATAGGCACTCATGCCTTCGAAAGCCTTATTACTCGCTTTAAATGCTTTTATAATCTCATTATTGATTTTAACTTGAATTTTCTTGCATTTTTGGTTAAAACAGATTATAATTGAATGTTTGCCTCGAGAAACGTGAAGCGAAAGCCATCGATTGAAAAGAAAAGTCCATTTATGGTCACTCATGCCTTCGAAAGCCTTATTACCCGTTTAAAATGGTTTTATAATCTAATTATTGATTTTATGTTTAATTTTCTTACATTTTTGGTTAAAATAGATTGCAATTAAATGTTTCCCTTAGAAAACATGAAGCGAAAGCCATCGATTGAGAAGAAAAGTCCATTTATAGTCGCTCATGCCTTCGAAAGCCTTATTACCCGTTTAAAATGGTTTTATAATCTAATTATTGATTTTATGTTGAATTTTCTTACATTTTTGGCTAAAATAGATTGTAATTAAATGTTTGCCTTAGAAAACATGAAGCGAAAGCCATCGATTGGTAAGAAAAGTCCATTTATAGTCACTCATGCCTTCGAAAGCCTTATTACTCGCTTTAAATGCTTTTATAATCTCATTATTGATTTTAACTTGAATTTTCTTGCATTTTTGGTTGAAACAGATTATAATTAAATGTTTGCATAGGAAAACGTGAAGCGAAAGCCATCGATTGAGAAGAACTGTCCATTTATAGTCACTCATGCCTTCGAAAGCCTTATTACTCGCTTTAAATGCTTTTATAATCTCATTATTGATTTTAACTTGAATTTTCTTGCATTTTTGATTGAAACAGATTATAATGAAATGTTTGCATAGGAAAACGTGAAGCGAAAGCCATCGATTGAGAAGAACTGTCCATTTATAGGCACTCATGCCTTCGAAAGCCTTATTACTCGCTTTAAATGCTTTTATAATCTCATTATTGATTTTAACTTGAATTTTCTTACATTTTTGGTTAAAACAGATTATAATTGAATGTTTACCTCGGGAAACGTGAAGCGAAAGCCATCGATTGAGAAGAAAAGTCCATTTATAGTCGCTCATGCCTTCGAAAGCCTTATTACCCGTTTAAAATGGTTTTATAATCTAATTATTGATTTTATGTTGAATTTTCTTACATTTTTGGTTAAAATAGATTGTAATTAAATGTTTGCCTTAGAAAACATGAAGCGAAAGCCATCGATTGGTAAGAAAAGTCCATTTATAGTCACTCATGCCTTCGAAAGCCTTATTACTCGCTTTAAACGCTTTTATAATCTCATTATTGATTTTAAGTTGAATTTTCTTATATTTTTGGTTGAAATAGATTATAATTGAATGTTTGCATAGGGAAACGTGAAGCGAAAGCCATCGATTGAGAAGAAAAGTCCACTTATAGTCACTCATGCCTTTGAAAGCCTTATTACTCGCTTTAAATGCTTTTATAAGCTCATTATTGATTTTAAGTTGAATTTTCTTACATTTTTGGTTAAAACAGATTATAATTGAATGTTTGCCTCGGGAAACGTGAAGCGAAAGCCATCGATTGAGAAGAAAAGTCCATTTATAGTCGCTCATGCCGTCGAAAGGCTTATTACCCGTTTAAAATGGTTTTATAATCTAATTATTGATTTTATGTTGAATTTTCTTACATTTTTGGTTAAAATAGATTGTAATTAAATGTTTGCCTTAGAAAACATGAAGCGAAAGCCATCGATTGGTAAGAAAAGTCCATTTATAGTCACTCATGCCTTCGAAAGCCTTATTACTCGCTTTAAATGCTTTTATAATCTCATTATTGATTTTAACTTGAATTTTCTTGCATTTTTGGTTGAAACAGATTATAATTAAATGTTTGCATAGGAAAACGTGAAGCGAAAGCCATCGATTGAGAAGAACTGTCCATTTATAGTCACTCATGCCTTCGAAAGCCTTATTACTCGCTTTAAATGCTTTTATAATCTCATTATTGATTTTAACTTGAATTTTCTTGCATTTTTGGTTGAAACAGATTATAATTAAATGTTTGCATAGGAAAACGTGAAGCGAAAGCCATCGATTGAGAAGAACTGTCCATTTATAGGCACTCATGCCTTCGAAAGCCTTATTACTCGCTTTAAATGCTTTTATAATCTCATTATTGATTTTAACTTGAATTTTCTTGCATTTTTGGTTAAAACAGATTATAATTGAATGTTTGCCTCGAGAAACGTGAAGCGAAAGCCATCGATTGAAAAGAAAAGTCCATTTATGGTCACTCATGCCTTCGAAAGCCTTATTACCCGTTTAAAATGGTTTTATAATCTAATTATTGATTTTATGTTTAATTTTCTTACATTTTTGGTTAAAATAGATTGCAATTAAATGTTTGCCTTAGAAAACATGAAGCGAAAGCCATCGATTGAGAAGAAAAGTCCATTTATAGTCGCTCATGCCTTCGAAAGCCTTATTACCCGTTTAAAATGGTTTTATAATCTAATTATTGATTTTATGTTGAATTTTCTTACATTTTTGGCTAAAATAGATTGTAATTAAATGTTTGCCTTAGAAAACATGAAGCGAAAGCCATCGATTGGTAAGAAAAGTCCATTTATAGTCACTCATGCCTTCGTAAGCCTTATTACTCGCTTTAAATGCTTTTATAATCTCATTATTGATTTTAACTTGAATTTTCTTGCATTTTTGGTTGAAACAGATTATAATTAAATGTTTGCATAGGAAAACGTGAAGCGAAAGCCATCGATTGAGAAGAACTGTCCATTTATAGTCACTCATGCCTTCGAAAGCCTTATTACTCGCTTTAAATGCTTTTATAATCTCATTATTGATTTTAACTTGAATTTTCTAGCATTTTTGATTGAAACAGATTATAATTAAATGTTTGCATAGGAAAACGTGAAGCGAAAGCCATCGATTGAGAAGAAATGTCCATTTATAGGCACTCATGCCTTCGAAAGCCTTATTACTCGCTTTAAATGCTTTTATAATCTCATTATTGATTTTAACTTGAATTTTCTTACATTTTTGGTTAAAACAGATTATAATTGAATGTTTACCTCGGGAAACGTGAAGCGAAAGCCATCGATTGAGAAGAAAAGTCCATTTATAGTCGCTCATGCCTTCGAAAGCCTTATTACCCGTTTAAAATGGTTTTATAATCTAATTATTGATTTTATGTTGAATTTTCTTACATTTTTGGTTAAAATAGATTGTAATTAAATGTTTGCCTTAGAAAACATGAAGCGAAAGCCATCGATTGGTAAGAAAAGTCCATTTATAGTCACTCATGCCTTCGAAAGCCTTATTACTCGCTTTAAACGCTTTTATAATCTCATTATTGATTTTAAGTTGAATTTTCTTATATTTTTGGTTGAAATAGATTATAATTGAATGTTTGCATAGGGAAACGTGAAGCGAAAGCCATCGATTGAGAAGAAAAGTCCACTTATAGTCACTCATGCCTTTGAAAGCCTTATTACTCGCTTTAAATGCTTTTATAAGCTCATTATTGATTTTAAGTTGAATTTTCTTACATTTTTGGTTAAAACAGATTATAATTGAATGTTTGCCTCGGGAAACGTGAAGCGAAAGCCATCGATTGAGAAGAAAAGTCCATTTATAGTCGCTCATGCCGTCGAAAGGCTTATTACCCGTTTAAAATGGTTTTATAATCTAATTATTGATTTTATGTTGAATTTTCTTACATTTTTGGTTAAAATAGATTGTAATTAAATGTTTGCCTTAGAAAACATGAAGCGAAAGCCATCGATTGGTAAGAAAAGTCCATTTATAGTCACTCATGCCTTCGAAAGCCTTATTACTCGCTTTAAATGCTTTTATAATCTCATTATTGATTTTAACTTGAATTTTCTTGCATTTTTGGTTGAAACAGATTATAATTAAATGTTTGCATAGGAAAACGTGAAGCGAAAGCCATCGATTGAGAAGAACTGTCCATTTATAGTCACTCATGCCTTCGAAAGCCTTATTACTCGCTTTAAATGCTTTTATAATCTCATTATTGATTTTAACTTGAATTTTCTTGCATTTTTGGTTGAAACAGATTATAATTAAATGTTTGCATAGGAAAACGTGAAGCGAAAGCCATCGATTGAGAAGAACTGTCCATTTATAGGCACTCATGCCTTCGAAAGCCTTATTACTCGCTTTAAATGCTTTTATAATCTCATTATTGATTTTAACTTGAATTTTCTTGCATTTTTGGTTAAAACAGATTATAATTGAATGTTTGCCTCGAGAAACGTGAAGCGAAAGCCATCGATTGAAAAGAAAAGTCCATTTATGGTCACTCATGCCTTCGAAAGCCTTATTACCCGTTTAAAATGGTTTTATAATCTAATTATTGATTTTATGTTTAATTTTCTTACATTTTTGGTTAAAATAGATTGCAATTAAATGTTTGCCTTAGAAAACATGAAGCGAAAGCCATCGATTGAGAAGAAAAGTCCATTTATAGTCGCTCATGCCTTCGAAAGCCTTATTACCCGTTTAAAATGGTTTTATAATCTAATTATTGATTTTATGTTGAATTTTCTTACATTTTTGGCTAAAATAGATTGTAATTAAATGTTTGCCTTAGAAAACATGAGGCGAAAGCCATCGATTGGTAAGAAAAGTCCATTTATAGTCACTCATGCCTTCGAAAGCCTTATTACTCGCTTTAAATGCTTTTATAATCTCATTATTGATTTTAACTTGAATTTTCTTTCATTTTTGGTTGAAACAGATTATAATTAAATGTTTGCATAGGAAAACGTGAAGCGAAAGCCATCGATTGAGAAGAACTGTCCATTTATAGTCACTCATGCCTTCGAAAGCCTTATTACTCGCTTTAAATGCTTTTATAATCTCATTATTGATTTTAACTTGAATTTTCTAGCATTTTTGATTGAAACAGATTATAATTAAATGTTTGCATAGGAAAACGTGAAGCGAAAGCCATCGATTGAGAAGAACTGTCCATTTATAGGCACTCATGCCTTCGAAAGCCTTATTACTCGCTTTAAATGCTTTTATAATCTCATTATTGATTTTAACTTGAATTTTCTTACATTTTTGGTTAAAACAGATTATAATTGAATGTTTACCTCGGGAAACGTGAAGCGAAAGCCATCGATTGAGAAGAAAAGTCCATTTATAGTCGCTCATGCCTTCGAAAGCCTTATTACCCGTTTAAAATGGTTTTATAATCTAATTATTGATTTTATGTTGAATTTTCTTACATTTTTGGTTAAAATAGATTGTAATTAAATGTTTGCCTTAGAAAACATGAAGCGAAAGCCATCGATTGGTAAGAAAAGTCCATTTATAGTCACTCATGCCTTCGAAAGCCTTATTACTCGCTTTAAACGCTTTTATAATCTCATTATTGATTTTAAGTTGAATTTTCTTATATTTTTGGTTGAAATAGATTATAATTGAATGTTTGCATAGGGAAACGTGAAGCGAAAGCCATCGATTGAGAAGAAAAGTCCACTTATAGTCACTCATGCCTTTGAAAGCCTTATTACTCGCTTTAAATGCTTTTATAAGCTCATTATTGATTTTAAGTTGAATTTTCTTACATTTTTGGTTAAAACAGATTATAATTGAATGTTTGCCTCGGGAAACGTGAAGCGAAAGCCATCGATTGAGAAGAAAAGTCCATTTATAGTCGCTCATGCCGTCGAAAGGCTTATTACCCGTTTAAAATGGTTTTATAATCTAATTATTGATTTTATGTTGAATTTTCTTACATTTTTGGTTAAAATAGATTGTAATTAAATGTTTGCCTTAGAAAACATGAAGCGAAAGCCATCGATTGGTAAGAAAAGTCCATTTATAGTCACTCATGCCTTCGAAAGCCTTATTACTCGCTTTAAATGCTTTTATAATCTCATTATTGATTTTAACTTGAATTTTCTTGCATTTTTGGTTGAAACAGATTATAATTAAATGTTTGCATAGGAAAACGTGAAGCGAAAGCCATCGATTGAGAAGAACTGTCCATTTATAGTCACTCATGCCTTCGAAAGCCTTATTACTCGCTTTAAATGCTTTTATAATCTCATTATTGATTTTAACTTGAATTTTCTTGCATTTTTGGTTGAAACAGATTATAATTAAATGTTTGCATAGGAAAACGTGAAGCGAAAGCCATCGATTGAGAAGAACTGTCCATTTATAGGCACTCATGCCTTCGAAAGCCTTATTACTCGCTTTAAATGCTTTTATAATCTCATTATTGATTTTAACTTGAATTTTCTTGCATTTTTGGTTAAAACAGATTATAATTGAATGTTTGCCTCGAGAAACGTGAAGCGAAAGCCATCGATTGAAAAGAAAAGTCCATTTATGGTCACTCATGCCTTCGAAAGCCTTATTACCCGTTTAAAATGGTTTTATAATCTAATTATTGATTTTATGTTTAATTTTCTTACATTTTTGGTTAAAATAGATTGCAATTAAATGTTTGCCTTAGAAAACATGAAGCGAAAGCCATCGATTGAGAAGAAAAGTCCATTTATAGTCGCTCATGCCTTCGAAAGCCTTATTACCCGTTTAAAATGGTTTTATAATCTAATTATTGATTTTATGTTGAATTTTCTTACATTTTTGGCTAAAATAGATTGTAATTAAATGTTTGCCTTAGAAAACATGAGGCGAAAGCCATCGATTGGTAAGAAAAGTCCATTTATAGTCACTCATGCCTTCGAAAGCCTTATTACTCGCTTTAAATGCTTTTATAATCTCATTATTGATTTTAACTTGAATTTTCTTTCATTTTTGGTTGAAACAGATTATAATTAAATGTTTGCATAGGAAAACGTGAAGCGAAAGCCATCGATTGAGAAGAACTGTCCATTTATAGTCACTCATGCCTTCGAAAGCCTTATTACTCGCTTTAAATGCTTTTATAATCTCATTATTGATTTTAACTTGAATTTTCTAGCATTTTTGATTGAAACAGATTATAATTAAATGTTTGCATAGGAAAACGTGAAGCGAAAGCCATCGATTGAGAAGAACTGTCCATTTATAGGCACTCATGCCTTCGAAAGCCTTATTACTCGCTTTAAATGCTTTTATAATCTCATTATTGATTTTAACTTGAATTTTCTTACATTTTTGGTTAAAACAGATTATAATTGAATGTTTACCTCGGGAAACGTGAAGCGAAAGCCATCGATTGAGAAGAAAAGTCCATTTATAGTCGCTCATGCCTTCGAAAGCCTTATTACCCGTTTAAAATGGTTTTATAATCTAATTATTGATTTTATGTTGAATTTTCTTACATTTTTGGTTAAAATAGATTGTAATTAAATGTTTGCCTTAGAAAACATGAAGCGAAAGCCATCGATTGGTAAGAAAAGTCCATTTATAGTCACTCATGCCTTCGAAAGCCTTATTACTCGCTTTAAACGCTTTTATAATCTCATTATTGATTTTAAGTTGAATTTTCTTATATTTTTGGTTGAAATAGATTATAATTGAATGTTTGCATAGGGAAACGTGAAGCGAAAGCCATCGATTGAGAAGAAAAGTCCACTTATAGTCACTCATGCCTTTGAAAGCCTTATTACTCGCTTTAAATGCTTTTATAAGCTCATTATTGATTTTAAGTTGAATTTTCTTACATTTTTGGTTAAAACAGATTATAATTGAATGTTTGCCTCGGGAAACGTGAAGCGAAAGCCATCGATTGAGAAGAAAAGTCCATTTATAGTCGCTCATGCCGTCGAAAGGCTTATTACCCGTTTAAAATGGTTTTATAATCTAATTATTGATTTTATGTTGAATTTTCTTACATTTTTGGTTAAAATAGATTGTAATTAAATGTTTGCCTTAGAAAACATGAAGCGAAAGCCATCGATTGGTAAGAAAAGTCCATTTATAGTCACTCATGCCTTCGAAAGCCTTATTACTCGCTTTAAATGCTTTTATAATCTCATTATTGATTTTAACTTGAATTTTCTTGCATTTTTGGTTGAAACAGATTATAATTAAATGTTTGCATAGGAAAACGTGAAGCGAAAGCCATCGATTGAGAAGAACTGTCCATTTATAGTCACTCATGCCTTCGAAAGCCTTATTACTCGCTTTAAATGCTTTTATAATCTCATTATTGATTTTAACTTGAATTTTCTTGCATTTTTGGTTGAAACAGATTATAATTAAATGTTTGCATAGGAAAACGTGAAGCGAAAGCCATCGATTGAGAAGAACTGTCCATTTATAGGCACTCATGCCTTCGAAAGCCTTATTACTCGCTTTAAATGCTTTTATAATCTCATTATTGATTTTAACTTGAATTTTCTTGCATTTTTGGTTAAAACAGATTATAATTGAATGTTTGCCTCGAGAAACGTGAAGCGAAAGCCATCGATTGAAAAGAAAAGTCCATTTATGGTCACTCATGCCTTCGAAAGCCTTATTACCCGTTTAAAATGGTTTTATAATCTAATTATTGATTTTATGTTTAATTTTCTTACATTTTTGGTTAAAATAGATTGCAATTAAATGTTTGCCTTAGAAAACATGAAGCGAAAGCCATCGATTGAGAAGAAAAGTCCATTTATAGTCGCTCATGCCTTCGAAAGCCTTATTACCCGTTTAAAATGGTTTTATAATCTAATTATTGATTTTATGTTGAATTTTCTTACATTTTTGGCTAAAATAGATTGTAATTAAATGTTTGCCTTAGAAAACATGAGGCGAAAGCCATCGATTGGTAAGAAAAGTCCATTTATAGTCACTCATGCCTTCGAAAGCCTTATTACTCGCTTTAAATGCTTTTATAATCTCATTATTGATTTTAACTTGAATTTTCTTTCATTTTTGGTTGAAACAGATTATAATTAAATGTTTGCATAGGAAAACGTGAAGCGAAAGCCATCGATTGAGAAGAACTGTCCATTTATAGTCACTCATGCCTTCGAAAGCCTTATTACTCGCTTTAAATGCTTTTATAATCTCATTATTGATTTTAACTTGAATTTTCTAGCATTTTTGATTGAAACAGATTATAATTAAATGTTTGCATAGGAAAACGTGAAGCGAAAGCCATCGATTGAGAAGAACTGTCCATTTATAGGCACTCATGCCTTCGAAAGCCTTATTACTCGCTTTAAATGCTTTTATAATCTCATTATTGATTTTAACTTGAATTTTCTTACATTTTTGGTTAAAACAGATTATAATTGAATGTTTACCTCGGGAAACGTGAAGCGAAAGCCATCGATTGAGAAGAAAAGTCCATTTATAGTCGCTCATGCCTTCGAAAGCCTTATTACCCGTTTAAAATGGTTTTATAATCTAATTATTGATTTTATGTTGAATTTTCTTAAATTTTTGGTTAAAATAGATTGTAATTAAATGTTTGCCTTAGAAAACATGAAGCGAAAGCCATCGATTGGTAAGAAAAGTCCATTTATAGTCACTCATGCCTTCGAAAGCCTTATTACTCGCTTTAAACGCTTTTATAATCTCATTATTGATTTTAAGTTGAATTTTCTTATATTTTTGGTTGAAATAGATTATAATTGAATGTTTGCATAGGGAAACGTGAAGCGAAAGCCATCGATTGAGAAGAAAAGTCCACTTATAGTCACTCATGCCTTTGAAAGCCTTATTACTCGCTTTAAATGCTTTTATAAGCTCATTATTGATTTTAAGTTGAATTTTCTTACATTTTTGGTTAAAACAGATTATAATTGAATGTTTGCCTCGGGAAACGTGAAGCGAAAGCCATCGATTGAGAAGAAAAGTCCATTTATAGTCGCTCATGCCTTCGAAAGCCTTATTACCCGTTTAAAATGGTTTTATAATCTAATTATTGATTTTATGTTGAATTTTCTTACATTTTTGGTTAAAATAGATTGTAATTAAATGTTTGCCTTAGAAAACATGAAGCGAAAGCCATCGATTGAGAAGAAAAGTCCATTTATAGTCGCTCATGCCTTCGAAAGGCTTATTACCCGTTTAAAATGGTTTTATAATCTAATTATTGATTTTATGTTGAATTTTCTTACTTTTTTGGTTAAAATAGATTGTAATTAAATGTTTGCCTTAGAAAACATGAAGCGAAAGCCATCGATTGGTAAGAAAAGTCCATTTATAGTCACTCATGCCTTCGAAAGCCTTATTACTCGCTTTAAACGCTTTTATAATCTCATTATTGATTTTAAGTTGAATTTTCTTATATTTTTGGTTGAAATAGATTATAATTGAATGGTTGCATAGGGAAACGTGAAGCGAAAGCCATCGATTGAGAAGAAAAGTCCATTTATAGTCACTCATGCCTTCGAAAGCCTTATTACTCGCTTTAAATGCTTTTATAAGCTCGTTATTGATTTTAAGTTGAATTTTCTTATATTTTTGGTTAAAACAGATTATAATTGAATGTTTGCCTTGGGAAACGTGAAGCGAAAGCCATCGATTGGGAAGAAAAGTACATTTATAGTCACTCATACCTTCGAAAGCCTTATTACTCGCTTAAAATGGTTTTATAATCGCATTATTGATTTTAAGTTGAATTTTCTTATATTTTTGGTTAAAACAGATTATATTTGAATGTTTGCCTCGAGAAACATGAAGCAAAATCCATCGATCGATAAGAAAGGTCCATTTATAGTCACTCATGCCTTCGAAAGCCTTATTACTCGTTTTAAATGCTTTTATAAGCTCATTATTGCTTTTAAGTTGAATTTTCTTATATTTTTGTTTAAAACAGATTATAATTGAATGTTTGCCTTGGGAAACGTGAAGCGAAAGCCATCGATTGAGAAGAACAGTCCATTTATAGTCGCTCATGCCTTCGAAAGGCTTATTACCCGTTTAAAATGGTTTTATAATCTAATTATTGATTTTATGTTTAATTTTCTTACATTTTTGGTTAAAATAGATTGCAATTAAATGTTTGCCTTAGAAAACATGAAGCGAAAGTCATCGATTGGTAAGAAAAGTCCATTTATTGTCACTCATACCTTCGAAAACCTTATTACTCCCTTTAAAAGATTTTATAATCTCATTATTGATTTTAAGTTGAATTTTCTTACAGTTTTGGTTGAAACAGATTATAATTAAATGTTTGCATAGGAAAACGTGAAGCGAAAGCCATCGATTGAGAAGAACTGTCCATTTATAGGCACTCATGCCTTCGAAAGCCTTATTACTCGCTTTAAATGCTTTTATAATCTCATTATTGATTTTAACTTGAATTTTCTTACATTTTTGGTTAAAACAGATTATAATTGAATGTTTACCTCGGGAAACGTGAAGCGAAAGCCATCGATTGAGAAGAAAAGTCCATTTATAGTCGCTCATGCCTTCGAAAGGCTTATTACCCGTTTAAAATGGTTTTATAATCTAATTATTGATTTTATGTTGAATTTTCTTAAATTTTTGGTTAAAATAGATTGTAATTAAATGTTTGCCTTAGAAAACATGAAGCGAAAGCCATCGATTGGTAAGAAAAGTCCATTTATAGTCACTCATGCCTTCGAAAGCCTTATTACTCGCTTTAAACGCTTTTATAATCTCATTATTGATTTTAAGTTGAATTTTCTTATATTTTTGGTTGAAATAGATTATAATTGAATGTTTGCATAGGGAAACGTGAAGCGAAAGCCATCGATTGAGAAGAAAAGTCCACTTATAGTCACTCATGCCTTTGAAAGCCTTATTACTCGCTTTAAATGCTTTTATAAGCTCATTATTGATTTTAAGTTGAATTTTCTTACATTTTTGGTTAAAACAGATTATAATTGAATGTTTGCCTCGGGAAACGTGAAGCGAAAGCCATCGATTGAGAAGAAAAGTCCATTTATAGTCGCTCATGCCTTCGAAAGCCTTATTACCCGTTTAAAATGGTTTTATAATCTAATTATTGATTTTATGTTGAATTTTCTTACATTTTTGGCTAAAATAGATTGTAATTAAATGTTTGCCTTAGAAAACATGAAGCGAAAGCCATCGATTGGTAAGAAAAGTCCATTTATAGTCACTCATGCCTTCGAAAGCCTTATTACTCGTTTAAATGCTTTTATAATCTCATTATTGATTTTAACTTGAATTTTCTTGCATTTTTGGTTGAAACAGATTATAATTAAATGTTTGCATAGGAAAACGTGAAGCGAAAGCCATCAATTGAGAAGAACTGTCCATTTATAGTCACTCATGCCTTCGAAAGCCTTATTACTCGCTTTAAATGCTTTTATAATCTCATTATTGATTTTAACTTGAATTTTCTTGCATTTTTGGTTGAAACAGATTATAATTAAATGTTTGCATAGGAAAACGTGAAGCGAAAGCCATCGATTGAGAAGAACTGTCCATTTATAGGCACTCATGCCTTCGAAAGCCTTATTACTCGCTTTAAATGCTTTTATAATCTCATTATTGATTTTAACTTGAATTTTCTTGCATTTTTGGTTAAAACAGATTATAATTGAATGTTTGCCTCGAGAAACGTGAAGCGAAAGCCATCGATTGAAAAGAAAAGTCCATTTATGGTCACTCATGCCTTCGAAAGCCTTATTACCCGTTTAAAATGGTTTTATAATCTAATTATTGATTTTATGTTTAATTTTCTTACATTTTTGGTTAAAATAGATTGCAATTAAATGTTTGCCTTAGAAAACATGAAGCGAAAGCCATCGATTGAGAAGAAAAGTCCATTTATAGTCGCTCATGCCTTCGAAAGCCTTATTACCCGTTTAAAATGGTTTTATAATCTAATTATTGATTTTATGTTGAATTTTCTTACATTTTTGGCTAAAATAGATTGTAATTAAATGTTTGCCTTAGAAAACATGAAGCGAAAGCCATCGATTGGTAAGAAAAGTCCATTTATAGTCACTCATGCCTTCGAAAGCCTTATTACTCGCTTTAAATGCTTTTATAATCTCATTATTGATTTTAACTTGAATTTTCTTGCATTTTTGGTTAAAACAGATTATAATTAAATGTTTGCATAGGAAAACGTGAAGCGAAAGCCATCGATTGAGAAGAACTGTCCATTTATAGTCACTCATGCCTTCGAAAGCCTTATTACTCGCTTTAAATGCTTTTATAATCTCATTATTGATTTTAACTTGAATTTTCTTGCATTTTTGGTTGAAACAGATTATAATTAAATGTTTGCATAGGAAAACGTGAAGCGAAAGCCATCGATTGAGAAGAACTGTCCATTTATAGGCACTCATGCCTTCGAAAGCCTTATTACTCGCTTTAAATGCTTTTATAAGCTCATTACTGATTTTAAGTTCAATTTTCTTATGTTTTTGGTTAAAACAGATTATAATTGAATGTTTGCCTTGGGAAACGTGAAGCGAAAGCCATCGATTGAGAAGAAAAGTCCATTTATAGTCGCTCATGCCTTCGAAAGGCTTATTACCCGTTTAAAATGGTTTTATAATCTGATTATTGATTTTATGTTTAATTTTCTTACATTTTTGGTTAAAATAGATTGCAATTAAATGTTTGCCTTAGAAAACATGAAGCGAAAGCCATCGATTGGTAAGAAAAGTCCATTTATAGTCACTCATGCCTTCGAAAGCCTTATTACTCGCTTTAAACGATTTTATAATCTCATTATTGATTTTAAGTTGAATTTTCTTAGATTTTTGGTTGAACCAGATTATAATTGAATGTTTGCATAGGGAAACGTGAAGCGAAAGCCATCGATTGAGAAGAAAAGTCCATTTATAGTCACTCATGCCTTCGAAAGCCTTATTACTCGCTTTAAATGCTTTTATAAGCTCATTATTGATTTTAAGTTGAATTTTCTTACATTTTTGGTTAAAACAGATTATAATTGAATGTTTGCCTTGGGAAACGTGAAGCGAAAGCCATCGATTGGGAAGAAAAGTACATTTATTGTCACTCATACCTTCGAAAGCCTTATTACTCGCTTAAAATGGTTTTATAATCGCATTATTGATTTTAAGTTGAATTTTCTTATATTTTTGGTTGAAATAGATTATAATTGATTGTTTGCATAGGGAAACGTGAAGCGAAAGCCATCGATTGAGAAGAAAAGTCCATTTATAGTCACTCATGCCTTCGAAAGCCTTATTACTCGCTTTAAATGCTTTTATAAGCTCATTACTGATTTTAAGTTGAATTTTCTTATATTTTTGGTTAAAACAGATTATAATTGAATGTTTGCCTTGGGAAACGTGAAGCGAAAGCCATCGATTGAGAAGAAAAGTCCATTTATAGTCGCTCATGCCTTCGAAAGGCTTATTACCCGTTTAAAATGGTTTTATAATCTAATTATTGATTTTATGTTTAATTTTCTTACATTTTTGGTTAAAATAGATTGCAATTAAATGTTTGCCTTAGAAAACATGAAGCGAAAGCCATCGATTGGTAAGAAAAGTCCATTTATAGTCACTCATGCCTTCGAAAGCCTTATTACTCGCTTTAAATGCTTTTATAATCTCATTATTGATTTTAACTTGAATTTTCTTGCATTTTTGGTTGAAACAGATTATAATTAAATGTTTGCATAGGAAAACGTGAAGCGAAAGCCATTGATTGAGAAGAACTGTCCATTTATAGTCACTCATGCCTTCGAAAGCCTTATTACTCGCTTTAAATGCTTTTATAATCTCATTATTGATTTTAACTTGAATTTTCTTGCATTTTTGGTTGAAACAGAGTATAATTAAATTTTTGCATAGGAAAACGTGAAGCGAAAGCCATCGATTGAGAAGAACTGTCCATTTATAGGCACTCATGCCTTTGAAAGCCTTATTACTCGCTTTAAATGCTTTTATAATCTCATTATTGATTTTAACTTGAATTTTCTTACATTTTTGGTTAAAACAGATTATAATTGAATGTTTACCTCAGGAAACGTGAAGCGAAAGCCATCGATTGAGAAGAAAAGTCCATTTATAGTCACTCATGCCTTCGAAAGCCTTATTACCCGTTTAAAATGGTTTTATAATCTAATTATTGATTTTATGTTGAATTTTCTTAAATTTTTGGTTAAAATAGATTGTAATTAAACGTTTGACTTAGAAAACATGAAGCGAAAGCCATCGATTGGTAAGAAAAGTCCATTTATAGTCACTCATGCCTTCGAAAGCCTTATTACTCGCTTTAAACGCTTTTATAATCTCATTATTGATTTTAAGTTGAATTTTCTTATATTTTTGGTTGAAATAGATTATAATTGAATGTTTGCATAGGGAAACGTGAAGCGAAAGCCATCGATTGAGAAGAAAAGTCCACTTATAGTCACTCATGCCTTTGAAAGCCTTATTACTCGCTTTAAATGCTTTTATAAGCTCATTATTGATTTTAAGTTGAATTTTCTTACATTTTTGGTTAAAACAGATTATAATTGAATGTTTACCTCGGGAAACGTGAAGCGAAAGCCATCGATTGAGAAGAAAAGTCCATTTATAGTCGCTCATGCCTTCGAAAGCCTTATTACCCGTTTAAAATGGTTTTATAATCTAATTATTGATTTTATGTTGAATTTTCTTACATTTTTGGTTAAAATAGATTGTAATTAAATGTTTGCCATAGAAAACATGAAGCGAAAGCCATCGATTGGTAAGAAAAGTCCATTTATAGTCACTCATGCCTTCGAAAGCCTTATTGCTCGCTTTAAACGCTTTTATAATCTCATTATTGATTTTAAGTTGAATTTTCTTATATTTTTGGTTGAAATAGATTATAATTGAATGTTTGCATAGGGAAACGTGAAGCGAAAGCCATCGATTGAGAAGAAAAGTCCATTTATAGTCACTCATGCCTTCGAAAGCCTTATTACTCGCTTTAAATGCTTTTATAAGCTCGTTATTGATTTTAAGTTGAATTTTCTTATATTTTTGGTTAAAACAGATTATAATTGAATGTTTGCCTTGGGAAACGTGAAGCGAAAGCCATCGATTGGGAAGAAAAGTACATTTATAGTCACTCATACCTTCGAAAGCCTTATTACTCGCTTAAAATGGTTTTATAATCGCATTATTGATTTTAAGTTGAATTTTCTTATATTTTTGGTTGAAATAGATTATAATTGATTGTTTGCATAGGGAAACGTGAAGCGAAAGCCATCGATTGAGAAGAAAAGTCCATTTATAGTCACTCATGCCTTCGAAAGCCTTATTAGTCGCTTTAAATGCTTTTATAAGCTCATTACTGATTTTAAGTTGAATTTTCTTATATTTTTGGTTAAAACAGATTATAATTGAATGTTTGCCTTGGGAAACGTGAAGCGAAAGCCATCGATTGAGAAGAAAAGTCCATTTATAGTCGCTCATGCCTTCGAAAGGCTTATTACCCGTTTAAAATGGTTTTATAATCTAATTATTGATTGTATGTTTAATTTTCTTACATTTTTGGTTAAAATAGATTGCAATTAAATGTTTGCCTTAGAAAACATGAAGCGAAAGCCATCGATTGGTAAGAAAAGTCCATTTATAGTCACTCATGCCTTCGAAAGCCTTATTACTCGCTTTAAACGATTTTATAATCTCATTATTGATTTTAAGTTGAATTTTCTTAGATTTTTGGTTGAAACAGATTATAATTGAATGTTTGCATAGGGAAACGTGAAGCGAAAGCCATCGATTGAGAAGAAAAGTCCATTTATAGTCACTCATGCCTTCGAAAGCCTTATTACTCGCTTTAAATGCTTTTATAAGCTCGTTATTGATTTTAAGTTGAATTTTCTTATATTTTTGGTTAAAACAGATTATAATTGAATGTTTGCCTTGGGAAACGTGAAGCGAAAGCCATCGATTGGGAAGAAAAGTACATTTATAGTCACTCATACCTTCGAAAGCCTTATTACTCGCTTAAAATGGTTTTATAATCGCATTATTGATTTTAAGTTGAATTTTCTTATATTTTTGGTTAAAACAGATTATATTTGAATGTTTGCCTCGAGAAACATGAAGCAAAATCCATCGATCGATAAGAAAGGTCCATTTATAGTCACTCATGCCTTCGAAAGCCTTATTACTCGTTTTAAATGCTTTTATAAGCTCATTATTCCTTTTAAGTTGAATTTTCTTATATTTTTGTTTAAAACAGATTATAATTGAATGTTTGCCTTGGGAAACGTGAAGCGAAAGCCATCGATTGAGAGGAAAAGTCTATTTATAGTCGCTCATGCCTTCGAAAGCCTTATTACCCGTTTAAAATGGTTTTATAATCTAATTATTGATTTTATGTTTAATTTTCTTACATTTTTGGTTAAAATAGATTGCAATTAAATGTTTGCCTTAGAAAACATGAAGCGAAAGCCATCGATTGGTAAGAAAAGTCCATTTATTGTCACTCATGCCTTCGAAAGCCTTATTACTCGCTTTAAAAGATTTTATAATCTCATTATTGATTTTAAGTTGAATTTTCTTACAGTTTTGGTTGAAACAGATTATAATTGAATGTTTGCATAGGGAAACGTGAAGCGAAAGCCATCGATTAGGAAGAAAAGTCCATTTATAGTCACTCATGCCTTTGAAAGTCTTATTACTCGCTTTAAATGCTTTTATAATCTGATTATTGATTTTAAGTTGAATTTTCTTACATTTTTGGTTAAAACAGATTATAATTGAATGTTTGCCTCGGGAAACGAGAAGTGAAAGCCATCGATTGAGAAGAAAAGTCCATTTATAGTCGCTCATGCCTTCGAAAGCCTTATTACCCGTTTAAAATGGTTTTATAATCTAATTATTGATTTTATGTTGAATTTTCTTACACTTTTGGTTAAAATAGATTGTAATTAAATGTTTGCCTTAGAAAACATGAAGCGAAAGCCATCGATTGGTAAGAAAAGTCCATTTATAGTCACTCATGCCTTCGAAAGCCTTATTACTCGCTTTAAATGCTTTTATAATCTCATTATTGATTTTAACTTGAATTTTCTTGCATTTTTGGTTAAAACAGATTATAATTGAATGTTTGCCTCGAGAAACGTGAAGCGAAAGCCATCGATTGAGAAGAAAAGTCCATTTATGGTCACTCATGCCTTCGAAAGCCTTATTACCCGTTTAAAATGGTTTTATAATCTAATTATTGATTTTATGTTTAATTTTCTTACATTTTTGGTTAAAATAGATTACAATTAAATGTTTGCCTTAGAAAACATGAAGCGAAAGCCATCGATTGAGAAGAAAAGTCCATTTATAGTCGCTCATGCCTTCGAAAGCCTTATTACCCGTTTAAAATGGTTTTATAATCTAATTATTGATTTTATGTTGAATTTTCTTACATTTTTGCTTAAAATAGATTGTAATTAAATGTTTGCCTTAGAAAACATGAAGCGAAAGCCATCGATTGGTAAGAAAAGTCCATTTATAGTCACTCATGCCTTCGAAAGCCTTATTACTCGCTTTAAATGCTTTTATAATCTCATTATTGATTTTAACTTGAATTTTCTTGCATTTTTGGTTGACACAGATTATAATTAAATGTTTGCATAGGAAAACGTGAAGCGAAAGCCATCGATTGAGAAGAACTGTCCATTTATAGTCACTCATGCCTTCGAAAGCCTTATTACTCGCTTTAAATGCTTTTATAATCTCATTATTGATTTTAACTTGAATTTTCTTGCATTTTTGGTTGAAACAGATTATAATTAAATTTTTGCATAGGAAAACGTGAAGCGAAAGCCATCGATTGAGAAGAACTGTCCATTTATAGGCACTCATGCCTTCGAAAGCCTTATTACTCGCTTTAAATGCTTTTATAAGCTCGTTATTGATTTTAAGTTGAATTTTCTTACATTTTTGGTTAAAACAGATTATAATTGAATGTTTGCATAGGGAAACGTGAAGCGAAAGCCATCGATTGGGAAGAAAAGTCCATTTATAGTCACTCATGCCTTCGAAACCTTATTACTCGCTTTAAATGCTTTTATAAGCTCATTATTGATTTTAAGTTGAATTTTCTTACATTTTTGGTTAAAACAGATTATAATTGAATGTTTGCCTCGGGAAACGTGAAGCGAAAGCCATCGATTGAGAAGAAAAGTCCATTTATAGTCGCTCATTCCTTCGAAAGTTTTATTACCCATTTAAAATGGTTTTATAATCTAATTATTGATTTTATGTTGAATTTTCTTACATTTTTGGTTAAAATAGATTGTAATTAAATGTTTGCCTTAGAAAACATGAAGCGAAAGCCATCGATTGGTAAGAAAAGTCCATTTATAGTCACTCATGCCTTCGAAAGCCTTATTACTCGCTTTAAACGCTTTTATAATCTCATTATTGATTTTAAGTTGAATTTTCTTATATTTTTGGTTGAAAGAGATTATAATTGATTGTTTGCATAGGGAAACGTGAAGCGAAAGCCATCGATTGAGAAGAAAAGTCCATTTATAGTCACTCATGCCTTCGAAAGCCTTATTACTCGCTTTAAATGCTTTTATAAGCTCGTTATTGATTTTAAGTTGAATTTTCTTATATTTTTGGTTAAAACAGATTATAATTGAATGTTTGCCTTGGGAAACGTGAAGCGAAAGCCATCGATTGGGAAGAAAAGTACATTTATAGTCACTCATACCTTCGAAAGCCTTATTAGTCGCTTAAAATGGTTTTATAATCGCATTATTGATTTTAAGTTGAATTTTCTTATATTTTTGGTTAAAACAGATTATATTTGAATGTTTGCCTCGAGAAACATGAAGAAAAATCCATCGATCGATAAGAAAGGTCCATTTATAGTCACTCATGCCTTCGAAAGCCTTATTACTCGCTTTAAATGCTTTTATAATCCCATTATTGATTTTAACTTGAATTTTCTTGCATTTTTGGTTAAAACAGATTATAATTGAATGTGTGCCTCGAGAAACGTGAAGCGAAAGCCATCGATTGAGAAGAAAAGTCCATTTATGGTCACTCATGCCTTCGAAAGCCTTATTACCCGTTTAAAATGGTTTTATAATCTAATTATTGATTTTATGTTGAATTTTCTTACATTTTTGGTTAAAATAGATTGCAATTAAATGTTTGCCTTAGAAAACATGAAGCGAAAGCCATCGATTGGTAAGAAAAGTCCATTTATAGTCACTCATGCCTTCGAAAGCCTTATTACTCGCTTTAAAAGATTTTATAATCTCATTATTGATTTTAAGTTGAATTTTCTTACAGTTTTGGTTGAAACAGATTATAATTAAATGTTTGCATAGGAAAACGTGAAGCGAAAGCCATCGATTGAGAAGAACTGTCCATTTATAGGCACTCATGCCTTCGAAAGCCTTATTACTCGCTTTAAACGCTTTTATAATCTCATTATTGATTTTAAGTTGAATTTTCTTATATTTTTGGTTGAAAGAGATTATAATTGATTGTTTGCATAGGGAAACGTGAAGCGAAAGCCATCGATTGAGAAGAACTGTCCATTTATAGTCACTCATGCCTTCGAAAGCCTTATTACTCGCTTTAAACGCTTTTATAATCTCATTATTGATTTTAAGTTGAATTTTCTTATATTTTTGGTTGAAAGAGATTATAATTGATTGTTTGCATAGGGAAACGTGAAGCGAAAGCCATCGATTGAGAAGAAAAGTCCATTTATAGTCACTCATGCCTTCGAAAGCCTTATTACTCGCTTTAAATGCTTTTATAAGCTCGTTATTGATTTTAAGTTGAATTTTCTTATATTTTTGGTTAAAACAGATTATAATTGAATGTTTGCCTTGGGAAACGTGAAGCGAAAGCCATCGATTGGGAAGAAAAGTACATTTATAGTCACTCATACCTTCGAAAGCCTTATTAGTCGCTTAAAATGGTTTTATAATCGCATTATTGATTTTAAGTTGAATTTTCTTATATTTTTGGTTAAAACAGATTATATTTGAATGTTTGCCTCGAGAAACATGAAGAAAAATCCATCGATCGATAAGAAAGGTCCATTTATAGTCACTCATGCCTTCGAAAGCCTTATTACTCGTTTTAAATGCTTTTATAAGCTCATTATTGCTTTTAAGTTGAATTTTCTTATATTTTTGTTTAAAACAGATTATAATTGAATGTTTGCCTTGGGAAACGTGAAGCGAAAGCCATCGATTGAGAAGAAAAGTCTATTTATAGTCGCTCATGCCTTCGAAAGCCTTATTACCCGTTTAAAATGGTTTTATAATCTAATTATTGATTTTATGTTTAATTTTCTTACATTTTTGGTTAAAATAGATTGCAATTAAATGTTTGCCTTAGAAAACATGAAGCGAAAGCCATCGATTGGTAAGAAAAGTCCATTTATTGTCACTCATGCCTTCGAAAGCCTTATTACTCGCTTTAAAAGATTTTATAATCTCATTATTGATTTTAAGTTGAATTTTCTTACAGTTTTGGTTGAAACAGATTATAATTAAATGTTTGCATAGGAAAACGTGAAGCGAAAGCCATCGATTGAGAAGAACTGTCCATTTATAGGCACTCATGCCTTCGAAAGCCTTATTACTCGCTTTAAATGCTTTTATAATCTCATTATTGATTTTAACTTGAATTTTCTTACATTTTTGGTTAAAACAGATTATAATTGAATGTTTACCTCGGGAAACGTGAAGCGAAAGCCATCGATTGAGAAGAAAAGTCCATTTATAGTCGCTCATGCCTTCGAAAGCCTTATTACCCGTTTAAAATGGTTTTATAATCTAATTATTGATTTTATGTTGAATTTTCTTAAATTTTTGGTTAAAATAGATTGTAATTAAATGTTTGCTTTAGAAAACATGAAGCGAAAGCCATCGATTGGTAAGAAAAGTCCATTTATAGTCACTCATGCCTTCGAAAGCCTTATTACTCGCTTTAAACGCTTTTATAATCTCATTATTGATTTTAAGTTGAATTTTCTTATATTTTTGGTTGAAATAGATTATAATTGAATGTTTGCATAAGGAAACGTGAAGCGAAAGCCATCGATTGAGAAGAAAAGTCCACTTATAGTCACTCATGCCTTTGAAAGCCTTATTACTCGCTTTAAATGCTTTTATAAGCTCATTATTGATTTTAAGTTGAATTTTCTTACATTTTTGGTTAAAATAGATTGTAATTAAATGTTTGCCTTAGAGAACATGAAGCGAAAGCCATCGATTGGTAAGAAAAGTCCATTTATAGTCACTCATGCCTTCGAAAGCCTTATTACTCGTTTAAATGCTTTTATAATCTCATTATTGATTTTAACTTGAATTTTCTTGCATTTTTGGTTGAAACAGATTATAATTAAATGTTTGCATAGGAAAACGTGAAGTGAAAGCCATCGATTGAGAAGAACTGTCCATTTATAGGCACTTATGCCTTCGAAAGCCTTATTACTCGCTTTAAATGCTTTTATAATCTCATTATTGATTTTAACTTGAATTTTCTTGCATTTTTGGTTAAAACAGATTGTAATTGAATGTTTGCCTTGAGAAACGTGAAGCGAAAGCCATCGATTGAAAAGAAAAGTCCATTTATGGTCACTCATGCCTTCGAAAGCCTTATTACCCGTTTAAAATGGTTTTATAATCTAATTATTGATTTTATGTTTAATTTTCTTACATTTTTGGTTAAAATAGATTGCAATTAAATGTTTGCCTTAGAAAACATGAAGCGAAAGCCATCGATTGAGAAGAAAAGTCCATTTATAGTCGCTCATGCCTTCGAAAGCCTTATTACCCGTTTAAAATGGTTTTATAATCTAATTATTGATTTTATGTTGAATTTTCTTACATTTTTGGCTAAAATAGATTGTAATTAAATGTTTGCCTTAGAAAACATGAAGCGAAAGCCATCGATTGGTAAGAAAAGTCCATTTATAGTCACTCATGCCTTCGAAAGCCTTATTACTCGCTTTAAATGCTTTTATAATCTCATTATTGATTTTAACTTGAATTTTCTTGCATTTTTGGTTGAAACAGATTATAATTAAATGTTTGCATAGGAAAACGTGAAGCGAAAGCCATCGATTGAGAAGAACTGTCCATTTATAGTCACTCATGCCTTCGAAAGCCTTATTACTCGCTTTAAATGCTTTTATAATCTCATTATTGATTTTAACTTGAATTTTCTTGCATTTTTGGTTGAAACAGATTATAATTAAATGTTTGCATAGGAAAACGTGAAGCGAAAGCCATCGATTGAGAAGAACTGTCCATTTATAGTCACTCATGCCTTCGAAAGCCTTATTACTCGCTTTAAATGCTTTTATAATCTCATTATTGATTTTAACTTGAATTTTCTTGCATTTTTGGTTGACACAGATTATAATTAAATGTTTGCATAGGAAAACGTGAAGCGAAAGCCATCGATTGAGAAGAACTGTCCATTTATAGTCACTCATGCCTTCGAAAGCCTTATTACTCGCTTTAAATGCTTTTATAATCTCATTATTGATTTTAACTTGAATTTTCTTGCATTTTTGGTTGAAACAGATTATAATTAAATTTTTGCATAGGAAAACGTGAAGCGAAAGCCATCGATTGAGAAGAACTGTCCATTTATAGGCACTCATGCCTTCGAAAGCCTTATTACTCGCTTTAAATGCTTTTATAAGCTCGTTATTGATTTTAAGTTGAATTTTCTTACATTTTTGGTTAAAACAGATTATAATTGAATGTTTGCATAGGGAAACGTGAAGCGAAAGCCATTGATTGGGAAGAAAAGTCCATTTATAGTCACTCATGCCTTCGAAACCTTATTACTCGCTTTAAATGCTTTTATAAGCTCATTATTGATTTTAAGTTGAATTTTCTTACATTTTTGGTTAAAACAGATTATAATTGAATGTTTGCCTCGGGAAACGTGAAGCGAAAGCCATCGATTGAGAAGAAAAGTCCATTTATAGTCGCTCATTCCTTCGAAAGTTTTATTACCCATTTAAAATGGTTTTATAATCTAATTATTGATTTTATGTTGAATTTTCTTACATTTTTGGTTAAAATAGATTGTAATTAAATGTTTGCCTTAGAAAACATGAAGCGAAAGCCATCGATTGATAAGAAAAGTCCATTTATAGTCACTCATGCCTTCGAAAGCCTTATTACTCGCTTTAAACGCTTTTATAATCTCATTATTGATTTTAAGTTGAATTTTCTTATATTTTTGGTTGAAATAGATTATAATTGATTGTTTGCATAGGGAAACGTGAAGCGAAAGCCATCGATTGAGAAGAAAAGTCCATTTATAGTCACTCATGCCTTCGAAAGCCTTATTACTCGCTTTAAATGCTTTTATAAGCTCGTTATTGATTTTAAGTTGAATTTTCTTATATTTTTGGTTAAAACAGATTATAATTGAATGTTTGCCTTGGGAAACGTGAAGCGAAAGCCATCGATTGGGAAGAAAAGTACATTTATAGTCACTCATACCTTCGAAAGCCTTATTACTCGCTTAAAATGGTTTTATAATCGCATTATTGATTTTAAGTTGAATTTTCTTATATTTTTGGTTAAAACAGATTATATTTGAATGTTTGCCTCGAGAAACATGAAGCAAAATCCATCGATCGATAAGAAAGGTCCATTTATAGTCACTCATGCCTTCAAAAGCCTTATTACTCGTTTTAAATGCTTTTATAAGCTCATTATTGCTTTTAAGTTGAATTTTCTTATATTTTTGTTTAAAACAGATTATAATTGAATGTTTGCCTTGGGAAACGTGAAGCGAAAGCCATCGATTGAGAAGAAAAGTCCATTTATAGTCGCTCATGCCTTCGAAAGCCTTATTACCCGTTTAAAATGGTTTTATAATCTAATTATTGATTTTATGTTTAATTTTCTTACATTTTTGGTTAAAATAGATTGCAATTAAATGTTTGCCTTAGAAAACATGAAGCGAAAGCCATCGATTGGTAAGAAAAGTCCATTTATTGTCACTCATGCCTTCGAAAGCCTTATTACTCGCTTTAAAAGATTTTATAATCTCATTATTGATTTTAAGTTGAATTTTCTTACAGTTTTGGTTGAAACAGATTATAATTGAATGTTTGCATAGGGAAACGTGAAGCGAAAGCCATCGATTAGGAAGAAAAGTCCATTTATAGTCACTCATGCCTTCGAAAGCCTTATTACTCGCTTTAAATGCTTTTATAATATCATTATTGATTTTAACTTGAATTTTCTTACATTTTTGGTTAAAACAGTTTATAATTGAATGTTTACCTCGAGAAACGTGAAGCGAAAGCCATCGGTTGAGAAGAAAAGTCCATTTATGGTCACTCATGCCTTCGAAAACCTTATTACCCGTTTAAAATAGTTTTATAATCTAATTATTGATTTTATGTTGAATTTTCTTACATTTTTGGTTAAAATAGATTGTAATTAAATGTTTGCCTTAGAAAACATGAAGCGAAAGCCATCGATTGGTAAGAAAAGTCCATTTATAGTCACTCATGCCTTCGAAAGCCTTATTACTCGCTTTAAACGCTTTTATAATCTCATTATTGATTTTAACTTGAATTTTCTTATATTTTTGGTTGAAATAGATTATAATTGATTGTTTGCATAGGGAAACGTGAAGCGAAAGCCATCGATTGAGAAGAAAAGTCCATTTATAGTCACTCATGCCTTCGAAAGCCTTATTACTCGCTTTAAATGCTTTTATAAGCTTGTTATTGATTTTAAGTTGAATTTTCTTACATTTTTGCTTAAAACAGATTATAATTGAATGTTTGCATAGGGAAACGTGAAGCGAAAGCCATCGATTGGGAAGAAAAGTCCATTTATAGTCACTCATGCCTTCGAAAGCCTTATTACTCGCTTTAAATGCTTTTATAATCTCATTATTGATTTTAACTTGAATTTTCTTGCATTTTTGGTTAAAACAGATTATAATTGAATGTTTGCCTCGAGAAACGTGAAGCGAAAGCCATCGATTGAAAAGAAAAGTCCATTTATGGTCACTCATGCCTTCGAAAGCCTTATTACCCGTTTAAAATGGTTTTATAATCTAATTATTAATTTTATGTTTAATTTTCTTACATTTTTGGTTAAAATAGATTGCAATTAAATGTTTGCCTTAGAAAACATGAAGCGAAAGCCATCGATTGAGAAGAAAAGTCCATTTATAGTCGCTCATGCCTTCGAAAGCCTTATTACCCGTTTAAAATGGTTTTATAATCTAATTATTGATTTTATGTTGAATTTTCTTACATTTTTGGTTAAAATAGATTGTAATTAAATGTTTGCCTTAGAAAACATGAAGCGAAAGCCATCGATTGGTAAGAAAAGTCCATTTATAGTCACTCATGCCTTCGAAAGCCTTATTACTCGCTTTAAATGCTTTTATAATCTCATTATTGATTTTAACTTGAATTTTCTTGCATTTTTGGTTGAAACAGATTATAATTAAATGTTTGCATAGGAAAACGTGAAGCGAAAGCCATCGATTGAGAAGAACTGTCCATTTATAGTCACTCATGCCTTCGAAAGCCTTATTACTTGCTTTAAATGCTTTTATAATCTCATTATTGATTTTAACTTGAATTTTCTTGCATTTTTGGTTGAAACAGATTATAATTAAATGTTTGCATAGGAAAACGTGAAGCGAAAGCCATCGATTGAGAAGAACTGTCCATTTATAGGAACTCATGCCTTCGAAAGCCTTATTACTCGCTTTAAATGCTTTTATAATCTCATTATTGATTTTAACTTGAATTTTCTTACATTTTTGGTTAAAACAGATTATAATTGAATGTTTACCTCGGGAAACGTGAAGCGAAAGCCATCGATTGAGAAGTAAAGTCCATTTATAGTCGCTCATGCCTTCGAAAGGCTTATTACCCGTTTAAAATGGTTTTATAATCTAATTATTGATTTTATGTTGAATTATCTTACATTTTTGGTTAAAATAGATTGTAATTAAATGTTTGCCTTAGAAAACATGAAGCGAAAGCCATCGATTGGTAAGAAAAGTCCATTATAGTCACTCATGCCTTCGAAAGTCTTATTACTCGCTTTAAACGCTTTTATAATCTCATTATTGATTTTAAGTTGAATTTTCTTATATTTTTGGTTGAAATAGATTATAATTGAATGTTTGCATAGGGAAACGTGAAGTGAAAGCCATCGATTGAGAAGAAAAGTCCACTTATAGTCACTCATGCCTTTGAAAGCCTTATTACTCGCTTTAAATGCTTTTATAAGCTCATTATTGATTTTAAGTTGAATTTTCTTACATTTTTGGTTAAAACAGATTATAATTAAATGTTTGCCTCGGGAAACGCGAAGCGAAAGCCATCGATTGAGAAGAAAAGTCCATTTATAGTCGCTCATGCCTTCGAAAGGCTTATTACCCGTTTAAAATGGTTTTATAATCTAATTATTGATTTTATGTTGAATTTTCTTACATTTTTGGTTAAAATAGATTGTAATTAAATGTTTGCCTTAGAGAACATGAAGCGACAGCCATCGATTGGTAAGAAAAGTCCATTTATAGTCACTCATACCTTCGAAAGCCTTATTACTCGCTTTAAATGCTTTTATAATCTCATTATTGATTTTAACTTGAATTTTCTTGCATTTTTGGTTGAAACAGATTATAATTAAATGTTTGCATAGGAAAACGTGAAGCGAAAGCCATCGATTGAGAAGAACTGTCCATTTATAGTCACTCATGCCTTCGAAAGCCTTATTACTCGCTTTAAATGCTTTTATAATATCATTATTGATTTTAAGTTGAATTTTCTTACATTTTTGGTTAAAACAGATTATAATTGAATGTTTGCCTCGAGAAACGTGAAGCGAAAGCCATCGGTTGAGAAGAAAAGCCCATTTATGGTCACTCATGCCTTCGAAAGCCTTATTACCCGTTTAAAATGGTTTTATAATCTAATTATTGATTTTATGTTGAATTTTCTTACATTTTTTGTTAAAATGGATTGTAATTAAATGTTTGCCTTAGAAAACATGAAGCGAAAGCCATCGATTGGTAAGAAAAGTCCATTTAGGTCACTCATGCCTTCGAAAGCCTTATTACTCGCTTTAAATGCTTTTATAATCTCATTATTGATTTTAACATGAATTTTCTTGCATTTTTGGTTGAAACAGATTATAATTAAATGTTTGCATAGGAAAACGTGAAGCAAAAGCCATCGATCGATAAGAAAAGTCCATTTATAGTCACCCATGCCTTCGAAAGCCTTATTACTCGTTTTAAATGCTTTTATAATCTCATTATTGATTTTAAGTTGAATTTTCTTACATTTTTGGTTAAAACAGATTATAATTTAATGTTTGCCTCGGGAAACGTGAAGCGAAAGCCATCGATTGAGAAGAAAAGTCCATTTAAAGTCACTCATGCCTTCGAAAGCCTTATTACCCGTTTAAAATGGTTTTATAATCTCATTATTGATTTTAAGTTGAATTTTCTTACATTTTTGGTTAAAACAGATTATAATTGAATGTTTGCCTCGGGAAACGTGAAGCGAAAGCCATCGATTGAGAAGAAAAGCCCATTTATAGTCGCTCATGCCTTCGAAAGCCTTATTACCCGTTTAAAATGGTTTTATAATCTAATTATTGATTTTATGTTGAATTATCTTACATTTTTGGTTAAAATAGATTGTAATTAAATGTTTGCCTTAGAAAACATGAAGCGAAAGCCATCGATTGGTAAGAAAAGTCCATTATAGTCACTCATGCCTTCGAAAGTCTTATTACTCGCTTTAAACGCTTTTATAATCTCATTATTGATTTTAAGTTGAATTTTCTTATATTTTTGGTTGAAATAGATTATAATTGAATGTTTGCATAGGGAAACGTGAAGCGAAAGCCATCGATTGAGAAGAAATGTCCATTTATAGTCACCCATGCCTTCGAAAGCCTTATTACTCGCTTTAAATGCTTTTATAAGCTCATTATTGATTTTAAGTTGAATTTTCTTACATTTTTGGTTAAAACAGATTATAATTGAATGTTTGCCTCGGGAAACGTGAAGCGAAAGCCATCGATTGAGAAGAAAAGTCCATTTATAGTCGCTCATGCCTTCGAAAGCCTTATTACTCGTTTAAAATGGTTTTATAATCTAATTATTGATTTTATGTTGAATTTTCTTAAATTTTTGGTTAAATAGATTGTAATTAAATGTTTGCCTTAGAAAACATGAAGCGAAAGCCATCGATTGGTAAGAAAAGTCCATTTATAGTCACTCATGCCTTCGAAAGCCTTATTACTCGCTTTAAACGCTTTTATAATCTCATTATTGATTTTAAGTTGAATTTTCTTATATTTTTGGTTGAAATAGATTATAATTGAATGTTTGCATAGGGAAACGTGAAGCGAAAGCCATCGATTGAGAAGAAAAGTCCATTTATAGTCACTCATGCCTTCGAAAGCCTTATTACTCGCTTTAAATGCTTTTATAAGCTCATTATTGATTTTAAGTTGAATTTTCTTATATTTTTGGTTAAAACAGATTATAATTGAATGTTTGCCTTGGGAAACGTGAAGCGAAAGCCATCGATTAAGAAGAAACGTCCATTTATAGTCGCTCATGCCTTCGAAAGCCTTATTACCCGTTTAAAATGGTTTTATAATCTAATTATTGATTTTATGTTTAATTTTCTTACATTTTTTGTTAAAATAGATTGCAATTAAATGTTTGCCTTAGAAAACATGAAGCGAAAGCCATCGATTGGTAAGAAAAGTCCATTTATAGTCACTCATGCCTTCGAAAGCCTTATTACTCGCTTTAAACGCTTTTATAATCTCATTATTGATTTTAAGTTGAATTTTCTTATATTTTTGGTTGAAATAGATTATAATTGACTGTTTGCATAGGGAAACGTGAAGCGAAAGCCATCGATTGAGAAGAAAAGTCCATTTATAGTCACTCATGCCTTCGAAAGCCTTATTACTCGCTTTAAATGCTTTTATAAGCTCATTATTGATTTTAAGTTGAATTTTCTTATATTTTTGGTTAAAACAGATTATAATTGAATGTTTGCCTTGGGAAACGTGAAGCGAAAGCCATCGATTAAGAAGAAACGTCCATTTATAGTCGCTCATGCCTTCGAAAGCCTTATTACCCGTTTAAAATGGTTTTATAATCTAATTATTGATTTTATGTTCAATTTTCTTACATTTTTGGTTAAAATAGATTGCAATTAAATGTTTGCCTTAGAAAACATGAAGCGAAAGCCATCGATTGGTAAGAAAAGTCCATTTATAGTCACTCATGCCTTCGAAAGCCTTATTACTCGCTTTCAACGATTTTATAATCTCATTATTGATTTTAAGTTGAATTTTCTTAGATTTTTGGTTGAAACAGATTATAATTGAATGTTTGCATAGGGAAACGTGAAGCGAAAGCCATCGATTAGGAAGAAAAGTCCATTTATAGTCACTCATGCCTTTGAAAGTCTTATTACTCGCTTTAAATGCTTTTATAATCTCATTATTGATTTTAAGGTGAATTTTCTTACATTTTTGGTTAAAACAGATTATAATTGAATGTTTACCTCGGGAAACGAGAAGTGAAAGCCATCGATTGAGAAGAAAAGACCATTTATAGTCGCTCATGCCTTCGAAAGCCTTATTACCCGTTTAAAATGGTTTTATAATCTAATTATTGATTTTATGTTGAATTTTCTTACATTTTTGGTTAAAATAGATTGTAATTAAATGTTTGCCTTAGAAAACATGAAGCGAAAGCCATCGATTGGTAAGAAAAGTCCATTTATAGTCACTCATGCCTTCGAAAGCCTTATTACTCGCTTTAAATGCTTTTATAATCTCATTATTGATTTTAACTTGAATTTTCTTGCATTTTTGGATAAAACAGATTATAATTGAATGTTTGCCTCGAGAAACGTGAAGCGAAAGCCATCGATTGAGAAGAAAAGTCCATTTATGGTCACTCATGCCTTCGAAAGCCTTATTACCCGTTTAAAATGGTTTTATAATCTAATTATTGATTTTATGTTTAATTTTCTTACATTTTTGGTTAAAATAGATTACAATTAAATGTTTGCCTTAGAAAACATGAAGCGAAAGCCATCGATTGAGAAGAAAAGTCCATTTATAGTCGCTCATGCCTTCGAAAGCCTTATTACCCGTTTAAAATGGTTTTATAATCTAATTATTGATTTTATGTTGAATTTTCTTACATTTTTGCTTAAAATAGATTGTAATTAAATGTTTGCCTTAGAAAACATGAAGCGAAAGCCATCGATTGGTAAGAAAAGTCCATTTATAGTCACTCATGCCTTCGAAAGCCTTATTACTCGCTTTAAATGCTTTTATAATCTCATTATTGATTTTAACTTGAATTTTCTTGCATTTTTGGTTGACACAGATTATAATTAAATGTTTGCATAGGAAAACGTGAAGCGAAAGCCATCGATTGAGAAGAACTGTCCATTTATAGTCACTAATGCCTTCGAAAGCCTTATTACTCGCTTTAAATGCTTTTATAATCTCATTATTGATTTTAACTTGAATTTTCTTGCATTTTTGGTTGAAACAGATTATAATTAAATTTTTGCATAGGAAAACGTGAAGCGAAAGCCATCGATTGAGAAGAACTGTCCATTTATAGGCACTCATGCCTTCGAAAGCCTTATTACTCGCTTTAAATGCTTTTATAAGCTCGTTATTGATTTTAAGTTGAATTTTCTTACATTTTTGGTTAAAACAGATTATAATTGAATGTTTGCATAGGGAAACGTGAAGCGAAAGCCATCGATTGGGAAGAAAAGTCCATTTATAGTCACTCATGCCTTCGAAACCTTATTACTCGCTTTAAATGCTTTTATAAGCTCATTATTGATTTTAAGTTGAATTTTCTTACATTTTTGGTTAAAACAGATTATAATTGAATGTTTGCCTCGGGAAACGTGAAGCGAAAGCCATCGATTGAGAAGAAAAGTCCATTTATAGTCGCTCATTCCTTCGAAAGTTTTATTACCCATTTAAAATGGTTTTATAATCTAATTACTGATTTTATGTTGAATTTTCTTACATTTTTGGTTAAAATAGATTGTAATTAAATGTTTGCCTTAGAAAACATGAAGCGAAAGCCATCGATTGGTAAGAAAAGTCCATTTATAGTCACTCATGCCTTCGAAAGCCTTATTACTCGCTTTAAACGCTTTTATAATCTCATTATTGATTTTAAGTTGAATTTTCTTATATTTTTGGTTGAAATAGATTATAATTGATTGTTTGCATAGGGAAACGTGAAGCGAAAGCCATCGATTGAGAAGAAAAGTCCATTTATAGTCACTCATGCCTTCGAAAGCCTTATTACTCGCTTTAAATGCTTTTATAAGCTCGTTATTGATTTTAAGTTGAATTTTCTTATATTTTTGGTTAAAACAGATTATAATTGAATGTTTGCCTTGGGAAACGTGAAGCGAAAGCCATCGATTGGGAAGAAAAGTACATTTATAGTCACTCATACCTTCGAAAGCCTTATTAGTCGCTTAAAATGGTTTTATAATCGCATTATTGATTTTAAGTTGAATTTTCTTATATTTTTGGTTAAAACAGATTATATTTGAATGTTTGCCTCGAGAAACATGAAGCAAAATCCATCGATCGATAAGAAAGGTCCATTTATAGTCACTCATGCCTTCGAAAGCCTTATTACTCGTTTTAAATGCTTTTATAAGCTCATTATTGCTTTTAAGTTGAATTTTCTTATATTTTTGATTAAAACAGATTATAATTGAATGTTTGCCTTGGGAAACGTGAAGCGAAAGCCATCGATTGAGAAGAAAAGTCTATTTATAGTCGCTCATGCCTTCGAAAGCCTTATTACCCGTTTAAAATGGTTTTATAATCTAATTATTGATTTTATGTTTAATTTTCTTACATTTTTGGTTAAAATAGATTGCAATTAAATGTTTGCCTTAGAAAACATGAAGCGAAAGCCATCGATTGGTAAGAAAAGTCCATTTATTGTCACTCATGCCTTCGAAAGCCTTATTACTCGCTTTAAAAGATTTTATAATCTCATTATTGATTTTAAGTTGAATTTTCTTACAGTTTTGGTTGAAACAGATTATAATTAAATGTTTGCATAGGAAAACGTGAAGCGAAAGCCATCGATTGAGAAGAACTGTCCATTTATAGGCACTCATGCCTTCGAAAGCCTTATTACTCGCTTTAAATGCTTTTATAATCTCATTATTGATTTTAACTTGAATTTTCTTACATTTTTGGTTAAAACAGATTATAATTGAATGTTTACCTCGGGAAACGTGAAGCGAAAGCCATCGATTGAGAAGAAAAGTCCATTTATAGTCGCTCATGCCTTCGAAAGCCTTATTACCCGTTTAAAATGGTTTTATAATCTAATTATTGATTTTATGTTGAATTTTCTTAAATTTTTGGTTAAAATAGATTGTAATTAAATGTTTGCCTTAGAAAACATGAAGCGAAAGCCATCGATTGGTAAGAAAAGTCCATTTATAGTCACTCATGCCTTCGAAAGCCTTATTACTCGCTTTAAACGCTTTTATAATCTCATTATTGATTTTAAGTTGAATTTTCTTATATTTTTGGTTGAAATAGATTATAATTGAATGTTTGCATAAGGAAACGTGAAGCGAAAGCCATCGATTGAGAAGAAAAGTCCACTTATAGTCACTCATGCCTTTGAAAGCCTTATTACTCGCTTTAAATGCTTTTATAAGCTCATTATTGATTTTAAGTTGAATTTTCTTACATTTTTGGTTAAAACAGATTATAATTGAATGTTTGCCTTGGGAAACGTGAAGCGAAAGCCATCGATTGAGAAGAAAAGTCCATTTATAGTCGCTCATGCCTTCGAAAGGCTTATTACCCGTTTAAAATGGTTTTATAATCTTATTATTGATTTTATGTTGAATTTTCTTACATTTTTGGTTAAAATAGATTGTAATTAAATGTTTGCCTTAGAGAACATGAAGCGAAAGCCATCGATTGGTAAGAAAAGTCCATTTATAGTCACTCATGCCTTCGAAAGCCTTATTACTCGCTTTAAATGCTTTTATAATCTCATTATTGATTTTAACTTGAATTTTCTTGCATTTTTGGTTGAAACAGATTATAATTAAATGTTTGCATAGGAAAACGTGAAGCGAAAGCCATCGATTGAGAAGAACTGTCCATTTATAGGCACTTATGCCTTCGAAAGCCTTATTACTCGCTTTAAATGCTTTTATAATCTCATTATTGATTTTAACTTGAATTTTCTTGCATTTTTGGTTAAAACAGATTGTAATTGAATGTTTGCCTTGAGAAACGTGAAGCGAAAGCCATCGATTGAAAAGAAAAGTCCATTTATGGTCACTCATGCCTTCGAAAGCCTTATTACCCGTTTAAAATGGTTTTATAATCTAATTATTGATTTTATGTTTAATTTTCTTACATTTTTGGTTAAAATAGATTGCAATTAAATGTTTGCCTTAGAAAACATGAAGCGAAAGCCATCGATTGAGAAGAAAAGTCCATTTATAGTCGCTCATGCCTTCGAAAGCCTTATTACCCGTTTAAAATGGTTTTATAATCTAATTATTGATTTTATGTTGAATTTTCTTACATTTTTGGTTAAAATAGATTGTAATTAAATGTTTGCCTTAGAAAACATGAAGCGAAAGCCATCGATTGGTAAGAAAAGTCCATTTATAGTCACTCATGCCTTCGAAAGCCTTATTACTCGCTTTAAATGCTTTTATAATCTCATTATTGATTTTAACTTGAATTTTCTTGCATTTTTGGTTGAAACAGATTATAATTAAATGTTTGCATAGGAAAACGTGAAGCGAAAGCCATCGATTGAGAAGAACTGTCCATTTATAGTCACTCATGCCTTCGAAAGCCTTATTACTCGCTTTAAATGCTTTTATAATCTCATTATTGATTTTAACTTGAATTTTCTTGCATTTTTGGTTGAAACAGATTATAATTAAATGTTTGCATAGGAAAACGTGAAGCGAAAGCCATCGATTGAGAAGAACTGTCCATTTATAGTCACTCATGCCTTCGAAAGCCTTATTACTCGCTTTAAATGCTTTTATAATCTCATTATTGATTTTAACTTGAATTTTCTTGCATTTTTGGTTGAAACAGATTATAATTAAATGTTTGCATAGGAAAACGTGGAGCGAAAGCCATCGATTGAGAAGAACTGTCCATTTATAGGCACTCATGCCTTCGAAAGCCTTATTACTCGCTTTAAATGCTTTTATAAGCTCGTTATTGATTTTAAGTTGAATTTTCTTACATTTTTGGTTAAAACAGATTATAATTGAATGTTTGCATAGGGAAACGTGAAGCGAAAGCCATCGATTGGGAAGAAAAGTCCATTTATAGTCACTCATGCCTTCGAAACCTTATTACTCGCTTTAAATGCTTTTATAAGCTCATTATTGATTTTAAGTTGAATTTTCTTACATTTTTGGTTAAAACAGATTATAATTGAATGTTTGCCTCGGGAAACGTGAAGCGAAAGCCATCGATTGAGAAGAAAAGTCCATTTATAGTCGCTCATTCCTTCGAAAGTTTTATTACCCATTTAAAATGGTTTTATAATCTAATTACTGATTTTATGTTGAATTTTCTTACATTTTTGGTTAAAATAGATTGTAATTAAATGTTTGCCTTAGAAAACATGAAGCGAAAGCCATCGATTGGTAAGAAAAGTCCATTTATAGTCACTCATGCCTTCGAAAGCCTTATTACTCGCTTTAAACGCTTTTATAATCTCATTATTGATTTTAAGTTGAATTTTCTTATATTTTTGGTTGAAATAGATTATAATTGATTGTTTGCATAGGGAAACGTGAAGCGAAAGCCATCGATTGAGAAGAAAAGTCCATTTATAGTCACTCATGCCTTCGAAAGCCTTATTACTCGCTTTAAATGCTTTTATAAGCTCGTTATTGATTTTAAGTTGAATTTTCTTATATTTTTGGTTAAAACAGATTATAATTGAATGTTTGCCTTGGGAAACGTGAAGCGAAAGCCATCGATTGGGAAGAAAAGTACATTTATAGTCACTCATACCTTCGAAAGCCTTATTAGTCGCTTAAAATGGTTTTATAATCGCATTATTGATTTTAAGTTGAATTTTCTTATATTTTTGGTTAAAACAGATTATATTTGAATGTTTGCCTCGAGAAACATGAAGCAAAATCCATCGATCGATAAGAAAGGTCCATTTATAGTCACTCATGCCTTCGAAAGCCTTATTACTCGTTTTAAATGCTTTTATAAGCTCATTATTGCTTTTAAGTTGAATTTTCTTATATTTTTGATTAAAACAGATTATAATTGAATGTTTGCCTTGGGAAACGTGAAGCGAAAGCCATCGATTGAGAAGAAAAGTCTATTTATAGTCGCTCATGCCTTCGAAAGCCTTATTACCCGTTTAAAATGGTTTTATAATCTAATTATTGATTTTATGTTTAATTTTCTTACATTTTTGGTTAAAATAGATTGCAATTAAATGTTTGCCTTAGAAAACATGAAGCGAAAGCCATCGATTGGTAAGAAAAGTCCATTTATTGTCACTCATGCCTTCGAAAGCCTTATTACTCGCTTTAAAAGATTTTATAATCTCATTATTGATTTTAAGTTGAATTTTCTTACAGTTTTGGTTGAAACAGATTATAATTAAATGTTTGCATAGGAAAACGTGAAGCGAAAGCCATCGATTGAGAAGAACTGTCCATTTATAGGCACTCATGCCTTCGAAAGCCTTATTACTCGCTTTAAATGCTTTTATAATCTCATTATTGATTTTAACTTGAATTTTCTTACATTTTTGGTTAAAACAGATTATAATTGAATGTTTACCTCGGGAAACGTGAAGCGAAAGCCATCGATTGAGAAGAAAAGTCCATTTATAGTCGCTCATGCCTTCGAAAGCCTTATTACCCGTTTAAAATGGTTTTATAATCTAATTATTGATTTTATGTTGAATTTTCTTAAATTTTTGGTTAAAATAGATTGTAATTAAATGTTTGCCTTAGAAAACATGAAGCGAAAGCCATCGATTGGTAAGAAAAGTCCATTTATAGTCACTCATGCCTTCGAAAGCCTTATTACTCGCTTTAAACGCTTTTATAATCTCATTATTGATTTTAAGTTGAATTTTCTTATATTTTTGGTTGAAATAGATTATAATTGAATGTTTGCATAAGGAAACGTGAAGCGAAAGCCATCGATTGAGAAGAAAAGTCCACTTATAGTCACTCATGCCTTTGAAAGCCTTATTACTCGCTTTAAATGCTTTTATAAGCTCATTATTGATTTTAAGTTGAATTTTCTTACATTTTTGGTTAAAACAGATTATAATTGAATGTTTGCCTTGGGAAACGTGAAGCGAAAGCCATCGATTGAGAAGAAAAGTCCATTTATAGTCGCTCATGCCTTCGAAAGGCTTATTACCCGTTTAAAATGGTTTTATAATCTTATTATTGATTTTATGTTGAATTTTCTTACATTTTTGGTTAAAATAGATTGTAATTAAATGTTTGCCTTAGAGAACATGAAGCGAAAGCCATCGATTGGTAAGAAAAGTCCATTTATAGTCACTCATGCCTTCGAAAGCCTTATTACTCGCTTTAAATGCTTTTATAATCTCATTATTGATTTTAACTTGAATTTTCTTGCATTTTTGGTTGAAACAGATTATAATTAAATGTTTGCATAGGAAAACGTGAAGCGAAAGCCATCGATTGAGAAGAACTGTCCATTTATAGGCACTTATGCCTTCGAAAGCCTTATTACTCGCTTTAAATGCTTTTATAATCTCATTATTGATTTTAACTTGAATTTTCTTGCATTTTTGGTTAAAACAGATTGTAATTGAATGTTTGCCTTGAGAAACGTGAAGCGAAAGCCATCGATTGAAAAGAAAAGTCCATTTATGGTCACTCATGCCTTCGAAAGCCTTATTACCCGTTTAAAATGGTTTTATAATCTAATTATTGATTTTATGTTTAATTTTCTTACATTTTTGGTTAAAATAGATTGCAATTAAATGTTTGCCTTAGAAAACATGAAGCGAAAGCCATCGATTGAGAAGAAAAGTCCATTTATAGTCGCTCATGCCTTCGAAAGCCTTATTACCCGTTTAAAATGGTTTTATAATCTAATTATTGATTTTATGTTGAATTTTCTTACATTTTTGGTTAAAATAGATTGTAATTAAATGTTTGCCTTAGAAAACATGAAGCGAAAGCCATCGATTGGTAAGAAAAGTCCATTTATAGTCACTCATGCCTTCGAAAGCCTTATTACTCGCTTTAAATGCTTTTATAATCTCATTATTGATTTTAACTTGAATTTTCTTGCATTTTTGGTTGAAACAGATTATAATTAAATGTTTGCATAGGAAAACGTGAAGCGAAAGCCATCGATTGAGAAGAACTGTCCATTTATAGTCACTCATGCCTTCGAAAGCCTTATTACTCGCTTTAAATGCTTTTATAATCTCATTATTGATTTTAACTTGAATTTTCTTGCATTTTTGGTTGAAACAGATTATAATTAAATGTTTGCATAGGAAAACGTGAAGCGAAAGCCATCGATTGAGAAGAACTGTCCATTTATAGTCACTCATGCCTTCGAAAGCCTTATTACTCGCTTTAAATGCTTTTATAATCTCATTATTGATTTTAACTTGAATTTTCTTGCATTTTTGGTTGAAACAGATTATAATTAAATGTTTGCATAGGAAAACGTGGAGCGAAAGCCATCGATTGAGAAGAACTGTCCATTTATAGGCACTCATGCCTTCGAAAGCCTTATTACTCGCTTTAAATGCTTTTATAATCTCATTATTGGTTTTAACTTGAATTTTCTTACATTTTTGGTTAAAACAGATTATAATTGAATGTTTACCTCGAGAAACGTGAAGCGAAAGCCATCGATTGAGAAGAAAAGTCCATTTATAGTCGCACATGCCTTCGAAAGCCTTATTACCCGTTTAAAATGGTTTTATAATCTAATTATTGATTTTATGTTGAATTTTCTTAAATTTTTGGTTAAAATAGATTGTAATTAAATGTTTGCCTTAGAAAACATGAAGCGAAAGCCATCGATTGGTAAGAAAAGTCCATTTATAGTCACTCATGCCTTCGAAAGCCTTATTACTCGCTTTAAATGCTTTTATAATCTCATTATTGATTTTAACTTGAATTTTCTTGCATTTTTGGTTGAAACAGATTATAATTAAATGTTTGCATAGGAAAACGTGAAGCGAAAGCCATCGATTGAGAAGAACTGTCCATTTATAGTCACTCATGCCTTCGAAAGCCTTATTACTCGCTTTAAATGCTTTTATAATCTCATTATTGATTTTAACTTGAATTTTCTTGCATTTTTGGTTGAAACAGATTATAATTAAATGTTTGCATAGGAAAACGTGAAGCGAAAGCCATCGATTGAGAAGAACTGTCCATTTATAGGCACTCATGCCTTCGAAAGCCTTATTACTCGCTTTAAATGCTTTTATAATCTCATTATTGATTTTAACTTGAATTTTCTTACATTTTTGGTTAAAACAGATTATAATTGAATGTTTACCTCGAGAAACATGAAGCGAAAGCCATCGATTGAGAAGAAAAGTCCATTTATAGTCGCACATGCCTTCGAAAGCCTTATTACCCGTTTAAAATGGTTTTATAATCTAATTATTGATTTTATGTTGAATTTTCTTAAATTTTTGGTTAAAATAGATTGTAATTAAATGTTTGCCTTAGAAAACATGAAGCGAAAGCCATCGATTGGTAAGAAAAGTCCATTTATAGTCACTCATGCCTTCGAAAGCCTTATTACTCGCTTTAAACGCTTTTATAATCTCATTATTGATTTTAAGTGGAATTTTCTTATATTTTTGGTTGAAATAGATTATAATTGAATTTTTGCATAGGGAAACGTGAAGCGAAAGCCATCGATTGAGAAAAAAAGTCCACTTATAGTCACTCATGCCTTTAAAAGCCTTATTACTCGCTTTAAATGCTTTTATAAGCTCATTATTGATTTTAAGTTGAATTTTCTTACATTTTTGGTTAAAACAGTTTATAATTGAATGTTTGCCTCGGGAAACGTGAAGCGAAAGCCATCGATTGAGAAGAAAAGTCCATTTATAGTCGCTCATGCCTTCGAAAGGCTTATTACCCGTTTAAAATGGTTTTATAATCTAATTATTGATTTTATGTTGAATTTTCTTACATTTTTGGTTAAAATAGATTGTAATTAAATGTTTGCCTTAGAGAACATGAAGCGAAAGCCATCGATTGGTAAGAAAAGTCCATTTATAGTCACTCATGCCTTCGAAAGCCTTATTACTCGCTTTAAATGCTTTTATAATCTCATTATTGATTTTAACTTGAATTTTCTTGCATTTTTGGTTGAAACAGATTATAATTAAATGTTTGCATAGGAAAACGTGAATCGAAAGCCATCGATTGAGAAGAACTGTCCATTTATAGTCACTCATGCCTTCGAAAGCCTTATTACTCGCTTTAAATGCTTTTATAATATCATTATTGATTTTAATTTGAATTTTCTTACATTTTTGGTTAAAACAGATTATAATTGAATGTTTGCCTCGAGAAACGTGAAGCAAAAGCCATCGGTTGAGAAGAAAAGCCCATTTATGGTCACTCATGCCTTCGAAAGCCTTATTACCCGTTTAAAATGGTTTTATAATCTAATTATTGATTTTATGTTGAATTTTCTTACATTTTTGGTTAAAATGGATTGTAATTAAATGTTTGCCTTAGAAAACATGAAGCGAAAGCCATCGATTGGTAAGAAAAGTCCATTTAGGTCACTCATGCGTTCGAAAGCCTTATTACTCGCTTTAAATGCTTTTATAATCTCATTATTGATTTTAACTTGAATTTTCTTGCATTTTTGGTTGAAACAGATTATAATTAAATGTTTGCATAGGAAAACGTGAAGCAAAAGCCATCGATCGATAAGAAAAGTCCATTTATAGTCACTCATGCCTTCGAAAGCCTTATTACTCGTTTTAAATGCTTTTATAATCTCATTATTGATTTTAAGTTGAATTTTCTTACATTTTTGGTTAAAACAGATTATAATTTAATGTTTGCCTCGGGAAACGTGAAGCGAAAGCCATCGATTGAGAAGAAAAGTCCATTTAAAGTCACTCATGCCTTCGAAAGCCTTATTACCCGTTTAAAATGGTTTTATAATCTCATTATTGATTTTAAGTTGAATTTTCTTACATTTTTGGTTAAAACAGATTATAATTGAATGTTTGCCTCGGGAAACGTGAAGCGAAAGCCATCGATTGAGAAGAAAAGCCCATTTATAGTCGCTCATGCCTTCGAAAGCCTTTTTACCCGTTTAAAATGGTTTTATAATCTAATTATTGATTTTATTTTGAATTATCTTACATTTTTGGTTAAAATAGATTGTAATTAAATGTTTGCCTTAGAAAACATGAAGCGAAAGCCATCGATTGGTAAGAAAAGTCCGTTATAGTCACTCATGCCTTCGAAAGTCTTATTACTCGCTTTAAACGCTTTTATAATCTCATTATTGATTTTAAGTTGAATTTTCTTATATTTTTGGTTGAAATAGATTATAATTGAATGTTTGCATAGGGAAACGTGAAGCGAAAGCCATCTATTGAGAAGAAATGTCCATTTATAGTCACTCATGCCTTCGAAAGCCTTATTACTCGCTTTAAATGCTTTTATAAGCTCATTATTGATTTTAAGTTGAATTTTCTTACATTTTTGGTTAAAACAGATTATAATTGAATGTTTGCCTCGGGAAACGTGAAGCGAAAGCCATCGATTGAGAAGAAAAGTCCATTTATAGTCGCTCATGCCTTCGAAAGCCTTATTACCCGTTTAAAATGGTTTTATAATCTATTATTGATTTTATGTTGAATTTTCTTAAATTTTTGGTTAAATAGATTGTAATTAAATGTTTGCCTTAGAAAACATGAAGCGAAAGCCATTGATTGGTAAGAAAAGTCCATTTATAGTCACTCATGCCTTCGAAAGCCTTATTACTCGCTTTAAACGCTTTTATAATCTCATTATTGATTTTAAGTTGAATTTTCTTATATTTTTGGTTGAAATAGATTATAATTGAATGTTTGCATAGGGAAACGTGAAGCGAAAGCCATCGATTGAGAAGAAAAGTCCATTTATAGTCACTCATGCCTTCGAAAGCCTTATTACTCGCTTTAAATGCTTTTATAAGCTCATTATTGATTTTAAGTTGAATTTTCTTATATTTTTGGTTAAAACAGATTATAATTGAATGTTTCCTTTGGGAAACGTGAAGCGAAAGCCATCGATTAAGAAGAAACGTCCATTTATAGTCGTTCATGCCTTCGAAAGCCTTATTACCCGTTTAAAATGGTTTTATAATCTAATTATTGATTTTATGTTTAATTTTCTTACATTTTCGGTTAAAATAGATTTCAATTAAATGTTTGCCTTAGAAAACATGAAGCGAAAGCCATCGATTGGTAAGAAAAGTCCATTTATAGTCGCTCATGCCTTCGAAAGCCTTATTACCCGTTTAAAATGGTTTTATAATCTAATTATTGATTTGATATTGAAATTTCTTAAATTTTTGGTTAAAATAGATTGTAATTAAATGTTTGCCTTAGAAAACATGAAGCGAAAGCCATCGATTGGTAAGAAAAGTCCATTTATAGTCACTCATGCCTTCGAAAGCCTTATTACTCGCTTTAAACGCTTTTATAATCTCATTATTGATTTTAAGTTGAATTTTCTTACATTTTTGGTTGAAACAGATTATAATTGAATGTTTGCATAGGGAAACGTGAAGCGAAAGCCATCGATTAGGAAGAAAAGTCCATTTATGGTCACTCATGCCTTCGAAAGCCTTATTACTCGCTTTAAATGCTTTTATAATCTCATTATTGATTTTAAGTTGAATTTTCTTACATTTTGGTTAAAACAGATTATAATTGAATGTTTGCCTCGGGAAACGTGAAGCGAAAGCCATCGATTGAGAAGAAAAGTCCATTTATAGTCGCTCATGCCTTCGAAAGCCTTATTACCCGTTTCAAATGGTTTTATAATCTAATTATTGATTTTATGTTGAATTTTCTTACATTTTTGGTTAAAATAGATTGTAATTAAATGTTTGCCTTAGAAAACATGAAGCGAAAGCCATCGATTGGTAAGAAAATTCCATTTATAGTCACTCATGCCTTCGAAAGCCTTATTACTCACTTTAAATGCTTTTATAATCTCATTATTGATTTTAACTTGAATTTTCTTGCATTTTTGGTTGAAACAGATTATAATTGAATGTTTGCCTCGAGAAACGTGAAGCGAAAGCCATCGATTGAGAAGAAAAGTCCATTTATAGTCACTCATGCCTTCGAAAGCCTTATTACTTGCTTTAAAAGCTTTTATAATCTCATTATTGATTTTAAGTTGAATTTTCTTATATTTTTGGTTGAAATCGATTATAATTGAATGTTTGCATAGGGAAACGTGAAGCGAAAGCCATCGATTGAGAAGAAAAGTCCATTTATAGTCACTCATGCCTTCGAAAGCCTTATTACTCGCTTTAAATGCTTTTATAAGCTCATTATTGATTTTATGTTGAATTTTATTACATTTTTGGTTAAAATAGATTGCAATTAAATGTTTGCCTTAGAAAACATGAAGCGAAAGCCATCGATTGAGAAGAAAAGTCCATTTATAGTCGCTCATGCCTTCGAAAGCCTTATTACCCGTTTCAAATGGTTTTATAATCTAATTATTGATTTTATGTTGAATTTTCTTACATTTTTGGTTAAAATAGATTGTAATTAAATGTTTGCCTTAGAAAACATGAAGCGAAAGCCATCGATTGGTAAGAAAAGTCCATTTATAGTCACTCATGCCTTCGAAAGCCTTATTACTCGCTTTAAATGCTTTTATAATCTCATTATTGATTTTAACTTGAATTTTCTTGCATTTTTGGTTAAAACAGATTATAATTGAATGTTTGCCTCGAGAAACGTGAAGCGAAAGCCATCGATTGAGAAGAAAAGTCCATTTATGGTCACTCATGCCTTCGAAAGCCTTATTACCCGTTTAAAATGGTTTTATAATCTAATTATTGATTTTATGTTTAATTTTCTTACATTTTTGGTTAAAATAGATTGCAATTAAATGTTTGCCTTAGAAAACATGAAGCGAAAGCCATCGATTGAGAAGAAAAGTCCATTTATAGTCGCTCATGCCTTCGAAAGCCTTATTACCCGTTTAAAATGGTTTTATAATCTAATTATTGATTTTATGTTGAATTTTCTTACATTTTTGGTTAAAATAGATTGTAATTAAATGTTTGCCTTAGAAAACATGAAGCGAAAGCCATCGATTGGTAAGAAAAGTCCATTTATAGTCACTCATGCCTTCGAAAGCCTTATTACTCGCTTTAAATGCTTTTATAATCTCATTATTGATTTTAACTTGAATTTTCTTGCATTTTTGGTTGAAACAGATTATAATTAAATGTTTGCATAGGAAAACGTGAAGCAAAAGCCATCGATTGAGAAGAACTGTCCATTTATAGGCACTTATGCCTTCGAAAGCCTTATTACTCGCTTTAAATGCTTTTATAATCTCATTATTGATTTTAACTTGAATTTTCTTGCATTTTTGGTTAAAACAGATTGTAATTGAATGTTTGCCTCGAGAAACGTGAAGCGAAAGCCATCGATTGAGAAGAAAAGTCCATTTATGGTCACTCATGCCTTCGAAAGCCTTATTACCCGTTTAAAATGGTTTTATAATCTAATTATTGATTTTATGTTTAATTTTCTTACATTTTTGGTTAAAATAGATTGCAATTAAATGTTTGCCTTAAAAAACATGAAGCGAAAGCCATCGATTGAGAAGAAAAGTCCATTTATAGTCGCTCATGCCTTCGAAAGCCTTATTACCCGTTTAAAATGGTTTTATAATCTAATTATTGATTTTATGTTGAATTTTCTTACATTTTTGGTTAAAATAGATTGTAATTAAATGTTTGCCTTAGAAAACATGAAGCGAAAGCCATCGATTGGTAAGAAAAGTCCATTTATAGTCACTCATGCCTTCGAAAGCCTTATTACTCGCTTTAAATGCTTTTATAATCTCATTATTGATTTTAACTTGAATTTTCTTGCATTTTTGGTTGAAACAGATTATAATTAAATGTTTGCATAGGAAAACGTGAAGCGAAAGCCATCGATTGAGAAGAACTGTCCATTTATAGTCACTCATGCCTTCGAAAGCCTTATTACTTGCTTTAAATGCTTTTATAATCTCATTATTGATTTTAACTTGAATTTTCTTGCATTTTTGGTTGAAACAGATTATAATTGAATGTTTGCCTCGAGAAACGTGAAGCGAAAGCCATCGATTGAGAAGAAAAGTCCATTTATAGTCACTCATGCCTTCGAAAGCCTTATTACTTGCTTTAAAAGCTTTTATAATCTCATTATTTATTTTAAGTTGAATTTTCTTATATTTTTGGTTGAAATCGATTATAATTGAATGTTTGCATAGGGAAACGTGAAGCGAAAGCCATCGATTGAGAAGAAAAGTCCATTTATAGTCACTCATGCCTTCGAAAGCCTTATTACTCGCTTTAAATGCTTTTATAAGCTCATTATTGATTTTAAGTTGAATTTTCTTATATTTTTGGTTAAAACAGATTGTAATTGAATGTTTGCCTTGGGAAACGTGAAGCGAAAGCCATCGATTGAGAAGAAAAGTCCATTTATAGTCGCTCATGCCTTCGAAAGCCTTATTACCCGTTTAAAATGGTTTTATAATCTAATTATTGATTTTATGTTGAATTTTATTACATTTTTGGTTAAAATAGATTGTAATTAAATGTTTGCCTTAGAAAACATGAAGCGAAAGCCATCGATTGGTAAGAAAAGTCCATTTATAGTCACTCATGCCTTCGAAAGCCTTATTACTCGCTTTAAATGCTTTTATAATCTCATTATTGATTTTAACTTGAATTTTCTTGCATTTTTGGTTAAAACAGATTATAATTGAATGTTTGCCTCGAGAAACGTGAAGCGAAAGCCATCGATTGAGAAGAAAAGTCCATTTATGGTCACTCATGCCTTCGAAAGCCTTATTACCCGTTTAAAATGGTTTTATAATCTAATTATTGATTTTATGTTTAATTTTCTTACATTTTTGGTTAAAATAGATTGCAATTAAATGTTTGCCTTAGAAAACATGAAGCGAAAGCCATCGATTGAGAAGAAAAGTCCATTTATAGTCGCTCATGCCTTCGAAAGCCTTATTACCCGTTTAAAATGGTTTTATAATATAATTATTGATTTTATGTTGAATTTTCTTACATTTTTGGTTAAAATAGATTGTAATTAAATGTTTGCCTTAGAAAACATGAAGCGAAAGCCATCGATTGGTAAGAAAAGTCCATTTATAGTCACTCATGCCTTCGAAAGCCTTATTACTCGCTTTAAATGCTTTTATAATCTCATTATTGATTTTAACTTGAATTTTCTTGCATTTTTGGTTGAAACAGATTATAATTAAATGTTTGCATAGGAAAACGTGAAGCGAAAGCCATCGATTGAGAAGAACTGTCCATTTATAGTCACTCATGCCTTCGAAAGCCTTATTACTTGCTTTAAATGCTTTTATAATCTCATTATTGATTTTAACTTGAATTTTCTTGCATTTTTGGTTGAAACAGATTATAATTGAATGTTTGCCTCGAGAAACGTGAAGCGAAAGCCATCGATTGAGAAGAAAAGTCCATTTATAGTCACTCATGCCTTCGAAAGCCTTATTACTTGCTTTAAAAGCTTTTATAATCTCATTATTGATTTTAAGTTGAATTTTCTTATATTTTTGGTTGAAATCGATTATAATTGAATGTTTGCATAGGGAAACGTGAAGCGAAAGCCATCGATTGAGAAGAAAAGTCCATTTATAGTCACTCATGCCTTCGAAAGCCTTATTACTCGCTTTAAATGCTTTTATAAGCTCATTATTGATTTTAAGTTGAATTTTCTTATATTTTTGGTTAAAACAGATTGTAATTGAATGTTTGCCTTGGGAAACGTGAAGCGAAAGCCATCGATTGAGAAGAAAAGTCCATTTATAGTCGCTCATGCCTTCGAAAGCCTTATTACCCGTTTAAAATGGTTTTATAATCTAATTATTGATTTTATGTTGAATTTTATTACATTTTTGGTTAAAATAGATTGTAATTAAATGTTTGCCTTAGAAAACATGAAGCGAAAGCCATCGATTGGTAAGAAAAGTCCATTTATAGTCACTCATGCCTTCGAAAGCCTTATTACTCGCTTTAAATGCTTTTATAATCTCATTATTGATTTTAACTTGAATTTTCTTGCATTTTTGGTTAAAACAGATTATAATTGAATGTTTACCTCGAGAAACGTGAAGCGAAAGCCATCGATTGAGAAGAAAAGTCCATTTATGGTCACTCATGCCTTCGAAAGCCTTATTACCCGTTTAAAATGGTTTTATAATCTAATTATTGATTTTATGTTTAATTTTCTTACATTTTTGGTTAAAATAGATTGCAATTAAATGTTTGCCTTAGAAAACATGAAGCGAAAGCCATCGATTGAGAAGAAAAGTCCATTTATAGTCGCTCATGCCTTCGAAAGCCTTATTACCCGTTTAAAATGGTTTTATAATCTAATTATTGATTTTATGTTGAATTTTCTTACATTTTTGGCTAAAATAGATTGTAATTAAATGTTTGCCTTAGAAAACATGAAGCGAAAGCCATCGATTGGTAAGAAAAGTCCATTTATAGTCACTCATGCCTTCGAAAGCCTTATTACTCGCTTTAAATGCTTTTATAATCTCATTATTGATTTTAACTTGAATTTTCTTTCATTTTTGGTTGAAACAGATTATAATTAAATGTTTGCATAGGAAAACGTGAAGCGAAAGCCATCGATTGAGAAGAACCGTCCATTTATAGTCACTCATGGCTTCGACATCCTTATTACTCGCTTTAAATGCTTTTATAATCTCAATATTGATTTTAACTTGAATTTTCTTGCATTTTTGGTTGAAACAGATTATAATTAAATGTTTGCATAGGAAAACGTGAAGCGAAAGCCATCGATTGAGAAGAACTGTCCATTTATAGGCACTCATGCCTTCGAAAGCCTTATTACTCGCTTTAAATGCTTTTATAATCTCATTATTGATTTTAACTTGAATTTTCTTACATTTTTGGTTAAAACAGATTATAATTGAATGTTTGCCTCGGGAAACGTGAAGCGAAAGCCATCGATTGAGAAGAAAAGTCCATTTATAGTCGCTCATGCCTTCGAAAGCCTTATTACCCGTTTAAAATGGTTTTATAATCTAATTATTGATTTTATGTTGAATTTTCTTACATTTTTTGTTAAAATAGATTGTAATTAAATGTTTGCCTTAGAAAACATGAAGCGAAAGCCATCGATTGGTAAGAAAAGTCCATTTATAGTCACTCATGCCTTCGAAAGCCTTATTACTCGCTTTAAATGCTTTTATAATCTCATTATTGATTTTAACTTGAATTTTCTTGCATTTTTGGTTAAAACAGCTTATAATTGAATGTTTGCCTCGAGAAACGTGAAGCGAAAGCCATCGATTGAGAAGAAAAGTCCATTTATAGTCACTCATGCCTTCGAAAGCCTTATTACTTGCTTTAAAAGCTTTTATAATCTCATTATTGATTTTAAGTTGAATTTTCTTATATTTTTGGTTGAAATCGATTATAATTGAATGTTTGCATAGGGAAACGTGAAGCGAAAGCCATCGATTGAGAAGAAAAGTCCATTTATAGTCACTCATGCCTTCGAAAGCCTTATTACTCGCTTTAAATGCTTTTATAAGCTCATTATTGATTTTATGTTGAATTTTATTACATTTTTGGTTAAAATAGATTGCAATTAAATGTTTGCCTTAGAAAACATGAAGCGAAAGCCATCGATTGAGAAGAAAAGTCCATTTATAGTCGCTCATGCCTTCGAAAGCCTTATTACCCGTTTCAAATGGTTTTATAATCTAATTATTGATTTTATGTTGAATTTTCTTACATTTTTGGTTAAAATAGATTGTAATTAAATGTTTGCCTTAGAAAACATGAAGCGAAAGCCATCGATTGGTAAGAAAAGTCCATTTATAGTCACTCATGCCTTCGAAAGCCTTATTACTCGCTTTAAATGCTTTTATAATCTCATTATTGATTTTAACTTGAATTTTCTTGCATTTTTGGTTAAAACAGATTATAATTGAATGTTTGCCTCGAGAAACGTGAAGCGAAAGCCATCGATTGAGAAGAAAAGTCCATTTATGGTCACTCATGCCTTCGAAAGCCTTATTACCCGTTTAAAATGGTTTTATAATCTAATTATTGATTTTATGTTTAATTTTCTTACATTTTTGGTTAAAATAGATTGCAATTAAATGTTTGCCTTAGAAAACATGAAGCGAAAGCCATCGATTGAGAAGAAAAGTCCATTTATAGTCGCTCATGCCTTCGAAAGCCTTATTACCCGTTTAAAATGGTTTTATAATCTAATTATTGATTTTATGTTGAATTTTCTTACATTTTTGGTTAAAATAGATTGTAATTAAATGTTTGCCTTAGAAAACATGAAGCGAAAGCCATCGATTGGTAAGAAAAGTCCATTTATAGTCACTCATGCCTTCGAAAGCCTTATTACTCGCTTTAAATGCTTTTATAATCTCATTATTGATTTTAACTTGAATTTTCTTGCATTTTTGGTTGAAACAGATTATAATTAAATGTTTGCATAGGAAAACGTGAAGCAAAAGCCATCGATTGAGAAGAACTGTCCATTTATAGGCACTTATGCCTTCGAAAGCCTTATTACTCGCTTTAAATGCTTTTATAATCTCATTATTGATTTTAACTTGAATTTTCTTGCATTTTTGGTTAAAACAGATTGTAATTGAATGTTTGCCTCGAGAAACGTGAAGCGAAAGCCATCGATTGAGAAGAAAAGTCCATTTATGGTCACTCATGCCTTCGAAAGCCTTATTACCCGTTTAAAATGGTTTTATAATCTAATTATTGATTTTATGTTTAATTTTCTTACATTTTTGGTTAAAATAGATTGCAATTAAATGTTTGCCTTAAAAAACATGAAGCGAAAGCCATCGATTGAGAAGAAAAGTCCATTTATAGTCGCTCATGCCTTCGAAAGCCTTATTACCCGTTTAAAATGGTTTTATAATCTAATTATTGATTTTATGTTGAATTTTCTTACATTTTTGGTTAAAATAGATTGTAATTAAATGTTTGCCTTAGAAAACATGAAGCGAAAGCCATCGATTGGTAAGAAAAGTCCATTTATAGTCACTCATGCCTTCGAAAGCCTTATTACTCGCTTTAAATGCTTTTATAATCTCATTATTGATTTTAACTTGAATTTTCTTGCATTTTTGGTTGAAACAGATTATAATTAAATGTTTGCATAGGAAAACGTGAAGCGAAAGCCATCGATTGAGAAGAACTGTCCATTTATAGTCACTCATGCCTTCGAAAGCCTTATTACTTGCTTTAAATGCTTTTATAATCTCATTATTGATTTTAACTTGAATTTTCTTGCATTTTTGGTTGAAACAGATTATAATTGAATGTTTGCCTCGAGAAACGTGAAGCGAAAGCCATCGATTGAGAAGAAAAGTCCATTTATAGTCACTCATGCCTTCGAAAGCCTTATTACTTGCTTTAAAAGCTTTTATAATCTCATTATTTATTTTAAGTTGAATTTTCTTATATTTTTGGTTGAAATCGATTATAATTGAATGTTTGCATAGGGAAACGTGAAGCGAAAGCCATCGATTGAGAAGAAAAGTCCATTTATAGTCACTCATGCCTTCGAAAGCCTTATTACTCGCTTTAAATGCTTTTATAAGCTCATTATTGATTTTAAGTTGAATTTTCTTATATTTTTGGTTAAAACAGATTGTAATTGAATGTTTGCCTTGGGAAACGTGAAGCGAAAGCCATCGATTGAGAAGAAAAGTCCATTTATAGTCGCTCATGCCTTCGAAAGCCTTATTACCCGTTTCAAATGGTTTTATAATCTAATTATTGATTTTATGTTGAATTTTATTACATTTTTGGTTAAAATAGATTGTAATTAAATGTTTGCCTTAGAAAACATGAAGCGAAAGCCATCGATTGGTAAGAAAAGTCCATTTATAGTCACTCATGCCTTCGAAAGCCTTATTACTCGCTTTAAATGCTTTTATAATCTCATTATTGATTTTAACTTGAATTTTCTTGCATTTTTGGTTAAAACAGATTATAATTGAATGTTTGCCTCGAGAAACGTGAAGCGAAAGCCATCGATTGAGAAGAAAAGTCCATTTATGGTCACTCATGCCTTCGAAAGCCTTATTACCCGTTTAAAATGGTTTTATAATCTAATTATTGATTTTATGTTTAATTTTCTTACATTTTTGGTTAAAATAGATTGCAATTAAATGTTTGCCTTAGAAAACATGAAGCGAAAGCCATCGATTGAGAAGAAAAGTCCATTTATAGTCGCTCATGCCTTCGAAAGCCTTATTACCCGTTTAAAATGGTTTTATAATATAATTATTGATTTTATGTTGAATTTTCTTACATTTTTGGTTAAAATAGATTGTAATTAAATGTTTGCCTTAGAAAACATGAAGCGAAAGCCATCGATTGGTAAGAAAAGTCCATTTATAGTCACTCATGCCTTCGAAAGCCTTATTACTCGCTTTAAATGCTTTTATAATCTCATTATTGATTTTAACTTGAATTTTCTTGCATTTTTGGTTGAAACAGATTATAATTAAATGTTTGCATAGGAAAACGTGAAGCGAAAGCCATCGATTGAGAAGAACTGTCCATTTATAGTCACTCATGCCTTCGAAAGCCTTATTACTTGCTTTAAATGCTTTTATAATCTCATTATTGATTTTAACTTGAATTTTCTTGCATTTTTGGTTGAAACAGATTATAATTGAATGTTTGCCTCGAGAAACGTGAAGCGAAAGCCATCGATTGAGAAGAAAAGTCCATTTATAGTCACTCATGCCTTCGAAAGCCTTATTACTTGCTTTAAAAGCTTTTATAATCTCATTATTGATTTTAAGTTGAATTTTCTTATATTTTTGGTTGAAATCGATTATAATTGAATGTTTGCATAGGGAAACGTGAAGCGAAAGCCATCGATTGAGAAGAAAAGTCCATTTATAGTCACTCATGCCTTCGAAAGCCTTATTACTCGCTTTAAATGCTTTTATAAGCTCATTATTGATTTTAAGTTGAATTTTCTTATATTTTTGGTTAAAACAGATTGTAATTGAATGTTTGCCTTGGGAAACGTGAAGCGAAAGCCATCGATTGAGAAGAAAAGTCCATTTATAGTCGCTCATGCCTTCGAAAGCCTTATTACCCGTTTAAAATGGTTTTATAATCTAATTATTGATTTTATGTTGAATTTTATTACATTTTTGGTTAAAATAGATTGTAATTAAATGTTTGCCTTAGAAAACATGAAGCGAAAGCCATCGATTGGTAAGAAAAGTCCATTTATAGTCACTCATGCCTTCGAAAGCCTTATTACTCGCTTTAAATGCTTTTATAATCTCATTATTGATTTTAACTTGAATTTTCTTGCATTTTTGGTTAAAACAGATTATAATTGAATGTTTACCTCGAGAAACGTGAAGCGAAAGCCATCGATTGAGAAGAAAAGTCCATTTATGGTCACTCATGCCTTCGAAAGCCTTATTACCCGTTTAAAATGGTTTTATAATCTAATTATTGATTTTATGTTTAATTTTCTTACATTTTTGGTTAAAATAGATTGCAATTAAATGTTTGCCTTAGAAAACATGAAGCGAAAGCCATCGATTGAGAAGAAAAGTCCATTTATAGTCGCTCATGCCTTCGAAAGCCTTATTACCCGTTTAAAATGGTTTTATAATCTAATTATTGATTTTATGTTGAATTTTCTTACATTTTTGGCTAAAATAGATTGTAATTAAATGTTTGCCTTAGAAAACATGAAGCGAAAGCCATCGATTGGTAAGAAAAGTCCATTTATAGTCACTCATGCCTTCGAAAGCCTTATTACTCGCTTTAAATGCTTTTATAATCTCATTATTGATTTTAACTTGAATTTTCTTGCATTTTTGGTTGAAACAGATTATAATTAAATGTTTGCATAGGAAAACGTGAAGCGAAAGCCATCGATTGAGAAGAACCGTCCATTTATAGTCACTCATGGCTTCGACATCCTTATTACTCGCTTTAAATGCTTTTATAATCTCAATATTGATTTTAACTTGAATTTTCTTGCATTTTTGGTTGAAACAGATTATAATTAAATGTTTGCATAGGAAAACGTGAAGCGAAAGCCATCGATTGAGAAGAACTGTCCATTTATAGGCACTCATGCCTTCGAAAGCCTTATTACTCGCTTTAAATGCTTTTATAATCTCATTATTGATTTTAACTTGAATTTTCTTACATTTTTGGTTAAAACAGATTATAATTGAATGTTTGCCTCGGGAAACGTGAAGCGAAAGCCATCGATTGAGAAGAAAAGTCCATTTATAGTCGCTCATGCCTTCGAAAGCCTTATTACCCGTTTAAAATGGTTTTATAATCTAATTATTGATTTTATGTTGAATTTTCTTACATTTTTTGTTAAAATAGATTGTAATTAAATGTTTGCCTTAGAAAACATGAAGCGAAAGCCATCGATTGGTAAGAAAAGTCCATTTATAGTCACTCATGCCTTCGAAAGCCTTATTACTCGCTTTAAATGCTTTTATAATCTCATTATTGATTTTAACTTGAATTTTCTTGCATTTTTGGTTAAAACAGCTTATAATTGAATGTTTGCCTCGAGAAACGTGAAGCGAAAGCCATCGATTGAGAAGAAAAGTCCATTTATAGTCACTCATGCCTTCGAAAGCCTTATTACTTGCTTTAAAAGCTTTTATAATCTCATTATTGATTTTAAGTTGAATTTTCTTATATTTTTGGTTGAAATCGATTATAATTGAATGTTTGCATAGGGAAACGTGAAGCGAAAGCCATCGATTGAGAAGAAAAGTCCATTTATAGTCACTCATGCCTTCGAAAGCCTTATTACTCGCTTTAAATGCTTTTATAAGCTCATTATTGATTTTATGTTGAATTTTATTACATTTTTGGTTAAAATAGATTGCAATTAAATGTTTGCCTTAGAAAACATGAAGCGAAAGCCATCGATTGAGAAGAAAAGTCCATTTATAGTCGCTCATGCCTTCGAAAGCCTTATTACCCGTTTCAAATGGTTTTATAATCTAATTATTGATTTTATGTTGAATTTTCTAACATTTTTGGTTAAAATAGATTGTAATTAAATGTTTGCCTTAGAAAACATGAAGCGAAAGCCATCGATTGGTAAGAAAAGTCCATTTATAGTCACTCATGCCTTCGAAAGCCTTATTACTCGCTTTAAATGCTTTTATAATCTCATTATTGATTTTAACTTGAATTTTCTTGCATTTTTGGTTGAAACAGATTATAATTAAATGTTTCCATAGGAAAACGTGAAGCGAAAGCCATCGATTGAGAAGAACCGTCCATTTATAGTCACTCATGGCTTCGACATCCTTATTACTCGCTTTAAATGCTTTTATAATCTCAATATTGATTTTAACTTGAATTTTCTTGCATTTTTGGTTGAAACAGATTATAATTAAATGTTTGCATAGGAAAACGTGAAGCGAAAGCCATCGATTGAGAAGAACTGTCCATTTATAGGCACTCATGCCTTCGAAAGCCTTATTACTCGCTTTAAATGCTTTTATAATCTCATTATTGATTTTAACTTGAATTTTCTTACATTTTTGGTTAAAACAGATTATAATTGAATGTTTGCCTCGGGAAACGTGAAGCGAAAGCCATCGATTGAGAAGAAAAGTCCATTTATAGTCGCTCATGCCTTCGAAAGCCTTATTACCCGTTTAAAATGGTTTTATAATCTAATTATTGATTTTATGTTGAACTTTCTTACATTTTTTGTTAAAATAGATTGTAATTAAATGTTTGCCTTAGAAAACATGAAGCGAAAGCCATCGATTGGTAAGAAAAGTCCATTTATAGTCACTCATGCCTTCGAAAGCCTTATTACTCGCTTTAAATGCTTTTATAATCTCATTATTGATTTTAACTTGAATTTTCTTGCATTTTTGGTTAAAACAGCTTATAATTGAATGTTTGCCTCGAGAAACGTGAAGCGAAAGCCATCGATTGAGAAAAAAAGTCCATTTATGGTCACTCATGCCTTCGAAAGCCTTATTACCCGTTTAAAATGGTTTTATAATCTAATTATTGATTTTATGTTTAATTTTCTTACATTTTTGGTTAAAATAGATTGCAATTAAATGTTTGCCTTCGAAAACATGAAGCGAAAGCCATCGATTGAGAAGAAAAGTCCATTTATAGTCGCTCATGCCTTCGAAAGCCTTATTACCCGTTTAAAATGGTTTTATAATCTAATTATTGATTTTATGTTGAATTTTCTTACATTTTTGGTTAAAATAGATTGTAATTAAATGTTTGCCTTAGAAAACATGAAGCGAAAGCCATCGATTGGTAAGAAAAGTCCATTTATAGTCACTCATGCCTTCGAAAGCCTTATTACTCGCTTTAAATGCTTTTATAATCTCATTATTGATTTTAACTTGAATTTTCTTGCATTTTTGGTTGAAACAGATTATAATTAAATGTTTGCATAGGAAAACGTGAAGCGAAAGCCATCGATTGAGAAGAACTGTCCATTTATAGTCACTCATGCCTTCGAAAGCCTTATTACTTGCTTTAAATGCTTTTATAATCTCATTATTGATTTTAACTTGAATTTTCTTGCATTTTTGGTTGAAACAGATTATAATTAAATGTTTGCATAGGAAAACGTGAAGCGAAAGCCATCGATTGAGAAGAACTGTCCATTTATAGGCACTCATGCCTTCGAAAGCCTTATTACTCGCTTTAAATGCTTTTATAATCTCATTATTGATTTTAACTTGAATTTTCTTACATTTTTGGTTAAAACAGATTATAATTGAATGTTTACCTCGGGAAACGTGAAGCGAAAGCCATCGATTGAGAAGAAAAGTCCATTTATGGTCACTCATGCGTTCGAAAGCCTTATTACCCGTTTAAAATGGTTTTATAATCTAATTATTGATTTTATGTTGAATTTTCTTACATTTTTGGTTAAAATAGATTGTAATTAAATGTTTGCCTTAGAAAACATGAAGCGAAAGCCATCGATTGGTAAGAAAAGTCCATTTATAGTCACTCATGCCTTCGAAAGCCTTATTACTCGCTTTAAATGCTTTTATAATCCCATTATTGATTTTAACTTGAATTTTCTTGCATTTTTGGTTAAAACAGATTATAATTGAATGTGTGCCTCGAGAAACGTGAAGCGAAAGCCATCGATTGAGAAGAAAAGTCCATTTATGGTCACTCATGCCTTCGAAAGCCTTATTACCCGTTTAAAATGGTTTTATAATCTAATTATTGATTTTATGTTGAATTTTCTTACATTTTTGGTTAAAATAGATTGCAATTAAATGTTTGCCTTAGAAAACATGAAGCGAAAGCCATCGATTGGTAAGAAAAGTCCATTTATTGTCACTCATGCCTTCGAAAGCCTTATTACTCGCTTTAAACGATTTTATTATCTCATTATTGATTTTAAGTTGGATTTTCTTTCATTTTTGGTTGAAACAGATTATAATTGAATGTTTGCATAGGGAAACGTGGAGTGAAAGCCATCGATTAGGAAGAAAAGTCAATTTATAGTCACTCATGCCTTCGAAAGCCTTAATACTCGCTTTAAATGCTTTTATAATCTCATTATTGATTTTAACTTGAATTTTCTTGCATTTTTGGTTAAAACAGATTATAATTAAATGTTTGCATAGGAAAACGTGAAGCGAAAGCCATCGATTGAGAAGAACTGTCCATTTATAGTCACTCATGCCTTCGAAAGCCTTATTACTCGCTTTAAATGCTTTTATAATCTCATTATTGATTTTAACTTGAATTTTCTTGCATTTTTGGTTTAAACAGATTATAATTAAATGTTTGCATAGGAAAACGTGAAGCGAAAGCCATCGATTGAGAAGAACTGTCCATTTATAGGCACTCATGCCTTCGAAAGCCTTATTACTCGCTTTAAATGCTTTTATAATCTCATTATTGATTTTAACTTGAATTTTCTTGCATTTTTGGTTAAAACAGATTATAATTGAATGTTTGCCTCAAGAAACGTGAAGCGAAAGCCATCGATTGAAAAGAAAAGTCCATTTATGGTCACTCATGCCTTCGAAAGCCTTATTACCCGTTTAAAATGGTTTTATAATCTAATTATTGATTTTATGTTTAATTTTCTTACATTTTTGGTTAAAATAGATTGCAATTAAATGTTTGCCTTAAAAAACATGAAGCGAAAGCCATCGATTGAGAAGAAAAGTCCATTTATAGTCGCTCATGCCTTCGAAAGCCTTATTACCCGTTTAAAATGGTTTTATAATCTAATTATTGATTTTATGTTGAATTTTCTTACATTTTTGGTTAAAATAGATTGTAATTAAATGTTTGCCTTAGAAAACATGAAGCGAAAGCCATCGATTGGTAAGAAAAGTCCATTTATAGTCACTCATGCCTTCGAAAGCCTTATTACTCGCTTTAAATGCTTTTATAATCTCATTATTGATTTTAACTTGAATTTTCTTGCATTTTTGGTTGAAACAGATTATAATTAAATGTTTGCATAGGAAAACGTGAAGCAAAAGCCATCGATTGAGAAGAACTGTCCATTTATAGTCACTCATGCCTTCGAAAGCATTATTACTCGCTTTAAATGCTTTTATAATCTGAATATTGATTTTAACTTGAATTTTCTTGCATTTTTGGTTGAAACAGATTATAATTAAATGTTTGCATAGGAAAACGTGAAGCGAAAGCCATCGATTGAGAAGAACTGTCCATTTATAGGCACTCATGCCTTCGAAAGCCTTATTACTCGCTTTAAATGCTTTTATAATCTCATTATTGATTTTAACTTGAATTTTCTTACATTTTTGGTTAAAACAGATTATAATTGAATGTTTGCCTCGGGAAACGTGAAGCGAAAACCATCGATTGAGAAGAAAAGTCCATCTATAGTCGCTCATGCCTTCGAAAGCCTTATTACCCGTTTAAAATGGTTTTATAATCTAATTATTGATTTGATATTGAATTTTCTTAAATTTTTGGTTAAAATAGATTGTAATTAAATGTTTGCCTTAGAAAACATGAAGCGAAAGCCATCGATTGGTAAGAAAAGTCCATTTATAGTCACTCATGCCTTCGAAAGCCTTATTACTCGCTTTAAACGCTTTTATAATCTCATTATTGATTTTAAGTTGAATTTTCTTACATTTTTGGTTAAAACAGATTATAATTGAATGTTTGCCTCGGGAAACGAGAAGCGAAAGCCATCGATTGAGAAGAAAAGTCCATTTATAGTCGCTCATGCCTTCGAAAGCCTTATTACCCGTTTAAAATGGTTTTATAATCTAATTATTGATTTTATGTTGAATTTTCTTACATTTTTGGTTAAAATAGATTGTAATTAAATGTTTGCCTTAGAAAACATGAAGCGAAAGCCATCGATTGGTAAGAAAAGTCCATTTATAGTCACTCATGCCTTCGAAAGCCTTATTACTCGCTTTAAATGCTTTTATAATCTCATTATTGATTTTAACTTTAATTTTCTTGCATTTTTGGTTAAAACAGATTATAATTGAATGTTTGCCTCGAGAAACGTGAAGCGAAAGCCATCGATTGAGAAGAAAAGTCCATTTATGGTCACTCATGCCTTCGAAAGCCTTATTACCCGTTTAAAATGGTTTTATAATATAATTATTGATTTTATGTTTAATTTTCTTACATTTTTGGTTAAAATAGATTGCAATTAAATGTTTGCCTTAGAAAACATGAAGCGAAAGCCATCGATTGAGAAGAAAAGTCCATTTATAGTCGCTCATGCCTTCGAAAGCCTTATTACCCGTTTAAAATGGTTTTATAATCTAATTATTGATTTTATGTTGAATTTTCTTACATTTTTGGTTAAAATAGATTGTAATTAAATGTTTGCCTTAGAAAACATGAAGCGAAAGCCATCGATTGGTAAGAAAAGTCCATTTATAGTCACTCATGCCTTCGAAAGCCTTATTACTCGCTTTAAATGCTTTTATAATCTCATTATTGATTTTAACTTGAATTTTCTTGCATTTTTGGTTGAAACAGATTATAATTAAATGTTTGCATAGGAAAACGTGAAGCGAAAGCCATCGATTGAGAAGAACTGTCCATTTATAGTCACTCATGCCTTCGAAAGCCTTATTACTCGCTTTAAATGCTTTTATAATCTCATTATTGATTTGAACTTGAATTTTCTTGCATTTTTGGTTGAAACAGATTATAATTAAATGTTTGCATAGGAAAACGTGAAGCGAAAGCCATCGATTGAGAAGAACTGTCCATTTATAGGCACTCATGCCTTCGAAAGCCTTATTACTCGCTTTAAATGCTTTTATAATCTCATTATTGATTTTAACTTGAATTTTCTTGCATTTTCGGTTAAAACAGATTGTAATTGAATGTTTGCCTCGAGAAACGTGAAGCGAAAGCCATCGATTGAAAGGAAAAGTCCATTTATGGTCACTCATGCCTTCGAAAGCCTTATTACCCGTTTAAAATGGTTTTATAATCTAATTATTGATTTTATGTTTAATTTTCTTACATTTTTGGTTAAAATAGATTGCAATTAAATGTTTGCCTTAAAAAACATGAAGCGAAAGCCATCGATTGAGAAGAAAAGTCCATTTATAGTCGCTCATGCCTTCGAAAGCCTTATTACCCGTTTAAAATGGTTTTATAATCTAATTATTGATTTTATGTTGAATTTTCTTACATTTTTGGTTAAAATAGATTGTAATTAAATGTTTGCCTTAGAAAACATGAAGCGAAAGCCATCGATTGGTAAGAAAAGTCCATTTATAGTCACTCATGCCTTCGAAAGCCTTATTACTCGCTTTAAATGCTTTTATAATCTCATTATTGATTTTAACTTGAATTTTCTTGCATTTTCGGTTAAAACAGATTGTAATTGAATGTTTGCCTCGAGAAACGTGAGGCGAAAGCCATCGATTGAAAGGAAAAGTCCATTTATGGTCACTCATGCCTTCGAAAGCCTTATTACCCGTTTAAAATGGTTTTATAATCTAATTATTGATTTTATGTTTAATTTTCTTACATTTTTGGTTAAAATAGATTGCAATTAAATGTTTGCCTTAAAAAACATGAAGCGAAAGCCATCGATTGAGAAGAAAAGTCCATTTATAGTCGCTCATGCCTTCGAAAGCCTTATTACCCGTTTAAAATGGTTTTATAATCTAATTATTGATTTTATGTTGAATTTTCTTACATTTTTGGTTAAAATAGATTGTAATTAAATGTTTGCCTTAGAAAACATGAAGCGAAAGCCATCGATTGGTAAGAAAAGTCCATTTATAGTCACTCATGCCTTCGAAAGCCTTATTACTCGCTTTAAATGCTTTTATAATCTCATTATTGATTTTAACTTGAATTTTCTTGCATTTTTGGTTGAAACAGATTATAATTAAATGTTTGCATAGGAAAACGTGAAGCGAAAGCCATCGATTGAGAAGAACCGTCCATTTATAGTCACTCATGGCTTCGACATCCTTATTACTCGCTTTAAATGCTTTTATAATCTCAATATTGATTTTACCTTGAATTTTCTTGCATTTTTGGTTGAAACAGATTATAATTAAATGTTTGCATAGGAAAACGTGAAGCGAAAGCCATCGATTGAGAAGAACTGTCCATTTATAGGCACTCATGCCTTCGAAAGCCTTATTACTCGCTTTAAATGCTTTTATAATCTCATTATTGATTTTAACTTGAATTTTCTTACATTTTTGGTTAAAACAGATTATAATTGAATGTTTGCCTCGGGAAACGTGAAGCGAAAGCCATCGATTGAGAAGAAAAGTCCATTTATAGTCGCTCATGCCTTCGAAAGCCTTATTACCCGTTTAAAATGGTTTTATAATCTAATTATTGATTTTATGTTGAATTTTCTTACATTTTTTGTTAAAATAGATTGTAATTAAATGTTTGCCTTAGAAAACATGAAGCGAAAGCCATCGATTGGTAAGAAAAGTCCATTTATAGTCACTCATGCCTTCGAAAGCCTTATTACTCGCTTTAAATGCTTTTATAATCTCATTATTGATTTTAACTTGAATTTTCTTGCATTTTTGGTTAAAACAGCTTATAATTGAATGTTTGCCTCGAGAAACGTGAAGCGAAAGCCATCGATTGAGAAAAAAAGTCCATTTATGGTCACTCATGCCTTCGAAAGCCTTATTACCCGTTTAAAATGGTTTTATAATCTAATTATTGATTTTATGTTTAATTTTCTTACATTTTTGGTTAAAATAGATTGCAATTAAATGTTTGCCTTCGAAAACATGAAGCGAAAGCCATCGATTGAGAAGAAAAGTCCATTTATAGTCGCTCATGCCTTCGAAAGCCTTATTACCCGTTTAAAATGGTTTTATAATCTAATTATTGATTTTATGTTGAATTTTCTTACATTTTTGGTTAAAATAGATTGTAATTAAATGTTTGCCTTAGAAAACATGAAGCGAAAGCCATCGATTGGTAAGAAAAGTCCATTTATAGTCACTCATGCCTTCGAAAGCCTTATTACTCGCTTTAAATGCTTTTATAATCTCATTATTGATTTTAACTTGAATTTTCTTGCATTTTTGGTTGAAACAGATTATAATTAAATGTTTGCATAGGAAAACGTGAAGCGAAAGCCATCGATTGAGAAGAACTGTCCATTTATAGTCACTCATGCCTTCGAAAGCCTTATTACTCGCTTTAAATGCTTTTATAATCTCATTATTGATTTTAACTTGAATTTTCTTGCATTTTTGGTTGAAACAGATTATAATTAAATGTTTGCATAGGAAAACGTGAAGCGAAAGCCATCGATTGAGAAGAACTGTCCATTTATAGGCACTCATGCCTTCGAAAGCCTTATTACTCGCTTTAAATGCTTTTATAATCTCATTATTGATTTTAACTTGAATTTTCTTGCATTTTCGGTTAAAACAGATTGTAATTGAATGTTTGCCTCGAGAAACGTGAAGCGAAAGCCATCGATTGAAAGGAAAAGTCCATTTTTGGTCACTCATGCCTTCGAAAGCCTTATTACCCGTTTAAAATGGTTTTATAATCTAATTATTGATTTTATGTTTAATTTTCTTACATTTTTGGTTAAAATAGATTGCAATTAAATGTTTGCCTTAGAAAACATGAAGCGAGAGCCATCGATTGAGAAGAAAAGTCCATTTATAGTCGCTCATGCCTTCGAAAGCCTTATTACCCGTTTAAAATGGTTTTATAATCTACTTATTGATTTTATGTTGAATTTTCTTACATTTTTGGTTAAAATAGATTGTAATTAAATGTTTGCCTTAGAAAACATGAAGCGAAAGCCATCGATTGGTAAGAAAAGTCCATTTATAGTCACTCATGCCTTCGAAAGCCTTATTACTCGCTTTAAATGCTTTTATAATCTCATTATTGATTTTAACTTGAATTTTCTTGCATTTTTGGTTGAAACAGATTATAATTAAATGTTTGCATAGGAAAACGTGAAGCGAAAGCCATCGATTGAGAAGAACCGTCCATTTATAGTCACTCATGGCTTCGAAATCCTTATTACTCGCTTTAAATGCTTTTATAATCTCAATATTGATTTTAACTTGAATTTTCTTGCATTTTTGGTTGAAACAGATTATAATTAAATGTTTGCATAGGAAAACGTGAAGCGAAAGCCATCGATTGAGAAGAACTGTCCATTTATAGGCACTCATGCCTTCGAAAGCCTTATTACTCGCTTTAAATGCTTTTATAATCTCATTATTGATTTTAACTTGAATTTTCTTGCATTTTCAGTTAAAACAGATTGTAATTGAATGTTTGCCTCGAGAAACGTGAAGCGAAAGCCATCGATTGAAAGGAAAAGTCCATTTATGGTCACTCATGCCTTCGAAAGCCTTATTACCCGTTTAAAATGGTTTTATAATCTAATTATTGATTTTATGTTTAATTTTCTTACATTTTTGGTTAAAATAGATTGCAATTAAATGTTTGCCTTAGAAAACATGAAGCGAGAGCCATCGATTGAGAAGAAAAGTCCATTTATAGTCGCTCATGCCTTCGAAAGCCTTATTACCCGTTTAAAATGGTTTTATAATCTAATTATTGATTTTATGTTGAATTTTCTTACATTTTTGGTTAAAATAGATTGTAATTAAATGTTTGCCTTAGAAAACATGAAGCGAAAGCCATCGACTTCGAAGAAAAGTCCATTTATAGTCACTCATGCCTTCGAAAGCCTTATTACTCGCTTTAAATGCTTTTATAATCTCATTATTGATTTTAACTTGAATTTTCTTGCATTTTTGGTTGAAACAGATTATAATTAAATGTTTGCATAGGAAAACGTGAAGCGAAAGCCATCGATTGAGAAGAACCGTCCATTTATAGTCACTCATGGCTTCGAAATCCTTATTACTCGCTTTAAATGCTTTTATAATCTCAATATTGATTTTAACTTGAATTTTCTTGCATTTTTGGTTGAAACAGATTATAATTAAATGTTTGCATAGGAAAACGTGAAGCGAAAGCCATCGATTGAGAAGAACTGTCCATTTATAGGCACTCATGCCTTCGAAAGCCTTATTACTCGCTTTAAATGCTTTTATAATCTCATTATTGATTTTAACTTGAATTTTCTTGCATTTTCAGTTAAAACAGATTGTAATTGAATGTTTGCCTCGAGAAACGTGAAGCGAAAGCCATCGATTGAAAGGAAAAGTCCATTTATGGTCACTCATGCCTTCGAAAGCCTTATTACCCGTTTAAAATGGTTTTATAATCTAATTATTGATTTTATGTTTAATTTTCTTACATTTTTGGTTAAAATAGATTGCAATTAAATGTTTGCCTTAGAAAACATGAAGCGAGAGCCATCGATTGAGAAGAAAAGTCCATTTATAGTCGCTCATGCCTTCGAAAGCCTTATTACCCGTTTAAAATGGTTTTATAATCTAATTATTGATTTTATGTTGAATTTTCTTACATTTTTGGTTAAAATAGATTGTAATTAAATGTTTGCCTTAGAAAACATGAAGCGAAAGCCATCGATTGGTAAGAAAAGTCCATTTATAGTCACTCATGCCTTCGAAAGCCTTATTACTCGCTTTAAATGCTTTTATAATCTCATTATTGATTTTAACTTGAATTTTCTTGCATTTTTGGTTGAAACAGATTATAATTAAATGTTTGCATAGGAAAACGTGAAGCGAAAGCCATCGATTGAGAAGAACCGTCCATTTATAGTCACTCATGGCTTCGAAATCCTTATTACTCGCTTTAAATGCTTTTATAATCTCAATATTGATTTTAACTTGAATTTTCTTGCATTTTTGGTTGAAACAGATTATAATTAAATGTTTGCATAGGAAAACGTGAAGCGAAAGCCATCGATTGAGAAGAACTGTCCATTTATAGGCACTCATGCCTTCGAAAGCCTTATTACTCGCTTTAAATGCTTTTATAATCTCATTATTGATTTTAACTTGAATTTTCTTACATTTTTGGTTAAAACAGATTATAATTGAATGTTTGCCTCGGGAAACGTGAAGCGAAAGCCATCGATTGAGAAGAAAAGTCCATTTATAGTCGCTCATGCCTTCGAAAGCCTTATTACCCGTTTAAAATGGTTTTATAATCTAATTATTGATTTTATGTTGAATTTTCTTAAATTTTTGGTTAAAATATATTGTAATTAAATGTTTGCCTTAGAAAACATAAAGCGAAAGCCATCGATTGGTAAGAAAAGTCCATTTATAGTCACTCATGCCTTCGAAAGCCTTATTACTCGCTTTAAACGCTTTTATAATCTCATTATTGATTTTAAGTTGAATTTTCTTACATTTTTGGTTAAAACAGATTATAATTGAATGTTTGCCTCGGGAAACGAGAAGCGAAAGCCATCGATTGAGAAGAAAAGTCCATTTATAGTCGCTCATGCCTTCGAAAGCCTTATTACCCGTTTAAAATGGTTTTATAATCTAATTATTGATTTTATGTTGAATTTTCTTACATTTTTGGTTAAATTAGATTGTAATTAAATGTTTGCCTTAGAAAACATGAAGCGAAAGCCATCGATTGGTAAGAAAAGTCTATTTATAGTCACTCATGCCTTCGAAAGCCTTATTACTCGCTTTAAATGCTTTTATAATCTCATTATTGATTTTAACTTGAATTTTCTTGCATTTTTGGTTAAAACAGCTTATAATTGAATGTTTGCCTCGAGAAACGTGAAGCGAAAGCCATCGATTGAGAAGAAAAGTCCATTTATGGTCACTCATGCCTTCGAAAGCCTTATTACCCGTTTAAAATGGTTTTATAATCTAATTATTGATTTTATGTTTAATTTTCTTACATTTTTGGTTAAAATAGATTGCAATTAAATGTTTGCCTTAGAAAACATGAAGCGAAAGCCATCGATTGAGAAGAAAAGTCCATTTATAGTCGCTCATGCCTTCGAAAGCCTTATTACCCGTTTAAAATGGTTTTATAATCTAATTATTGATTTTATGTTGAATTTTCTTACATTTTTGGTTAAAATAGATTGTAATTAAATGTTTGCCTTAGAAAACATGAAGCGAAAGCCATCGATTGGTAAGAAAAGTCCATTTATAGTCACTCATGCCTTCGAAAGCCTTATTACTCGCTTTAAATGCTTTTATAATCTCATTATTGATTTTAACTTGAATTTTCTTGCATTTTTGGTTGAAACAGATTATAATTAAATGTTTGCATAGGAAAACGTGAAGCGAAAGCCATCGATTGAGAAGAACCGTCCATTTATAGTCACTCATGCCTTCGAAAGCCTTGTTACTCGCTTTAAATGCTTTTATAATCTCATTATTGATTTTAACTTGAATTTTCTTGCATTTTTGGTTGAAACAGATTATAATTAAATGTTTGCGTAGGAAAACGTGAAGCGAAAGCCATCGATTGAGAAGAACTGTCCATTTATAGGCACTCATGCCTTCGAAAGCCTTATTACTCGCTTTAAATGCTTTTATAATCTCATTATTAATTTTAACTTGAATTTTCTTGCATTTTCGATTAAAACAGATTGTAATTGAATTTTGCCTCGAGAAACGTGAAGCGAAGGCCATCGATTGAAAGGAAAAGTCCATTTATGGTCACTCATGCCTTCGAAAGCCTTATTACCCGTTTAAAATGGTTTTATAATCTAATTATTGATTTTATGTTTAATTTTCTTACATTTTTGGTTAAAATAGATTGCAATTAAATGTTTGCCTTAGAAAACATGAAGCGAGAGCCATCGATTGAGAAGAAAAGTCCATTTATAGTCGCTCATGCCTTCGAAAGCCTTATTACCCGTTTAAAATGGTTTTATAATCTAATTATTGATTTTATGTTGAATTTTCTTACATTTTTGGTTAAAATAGATTGTAATTAAATGTTTGCCTTAGAAAACATGAAGCGAAAGCCATCGATTGGTAAGAAAAGTCCATTTATAGTCACTCATGCCTTCGAAAGCCTTATTACTCGCTTTAAATGCTTTTATAATCTCATTATTGATTTTAACTTGAATTTTCTTGCATTTTTGGTTGAAACAGATTATAATTAAATGTTTGCATAGGAAAACGTGAAGCGAAAGCCATCGATTGAGAAGAACCGTCCATTTATAGTCACTCATGGCTTCGAAATCCTTATTACTCGCTTTAAATGCTTTTATAATCTCAATATTGATTTTAACTTGAATTTTCTTGCATTTTTGGTTGAAACAGATTATAATTAAATGTTTGCATAGGAAAACGTGAAGCGAAAGCCATCGATTGAGAAGAACTGTCCATTTATAGGCACTCATGCCTTCGAAAGCCTTATTACTCGCTTTAAATGCTTTTATAATCTCATTATTGATTTTAACTTGAATTTTCTTGCATTTTCGGTTAAAACAGATTGTAATTGAATGTTTGCCTCGAGAAACGTGAAGCGAAAGCCATCGATTGAAAGGAAAAGTCCATTTATGGTCACTCATGCCTTCGAAAGCCTTATTACCCGTTTAAAATGGTTTTATAATCTAATTATTGATTTTATGTTTAATTTTCTTACATTTTTGGTTAAAATAGATTGCAATTAAATGTTTGCCTTAGAAAACATGAAGCGAAAGCCATCGATTGAGAAGAAAAGTCCATTTATAGTCGCTCATGCCTTCGAAAGCCTTATTACCCGTTTAAAATGGTTTTATAATCTAATTATTGATTTTATGTTGAATTTTCTTACATTTTTGGTTAAAATAGATTGTAATTAAATGTTTGCCTTAGAAAACATGAAGCGAAAGCCATCGATTGGTAAGAAAAGTCCATTTATAGTCACTCATGCCTTCGAAAGCCTTATTACTCGCTTTAAATGCTTTTATAATCTCATTATTGATTTTAACTTCAATTTTCTTGCATTTTTGGTTAAAACAGCTTATAATTGAATGTTTGCCTCGAGAAACGTGAAGCGAAAGCTATCGATTGAGAAGAAAAGTCCATTTATGGTCACTCATTCCTTCGAAAGCCTTATTACCCGTTTAAAATGGTTTTATAATCTAATTATTGATTTTATGTTTAATTTTCTTACATTTTTGGTTAAAATAGATTGTAATTAAATGTTTGCCTTAGAAAACATGAAGCGAAAGCCATCGATTGAGAAGAAAAGTCCATTTATAGTCGCTCATGCCTTCGAAAGCCTTATTACCCGTTTAAAATGGTTTTATAATCTAATTATTGATTTTATGTTGAATTTTCTTACATTTTTGGTTAAAATAGATTGTAATTAAATGTTTGCCTTAGAAAACATGAAGCGAAAGCCATCGATTGGTAAGAAAAGTCCATTTATAGTCACTCATGCCTTCGAAAGCCTTATTACTCGCTTTAAATGCTTTTATAATCTCATTATTGATTTTAACTTGAATTTTCTTGCATTTTTGGTTGAAACAGATTATAATTAAATGTTTGCATAGGAAAACGTGAAGCGAAAGCCATCGATTGAGAAGAACTGTCCATTTATAGTCACTCATGCCTTCGAAAGCCTTATTACTCGCTTTAAATGCTTTTATAATCTCATTATTGATTTTAACTTGAATTTTCTTGCATTTTTGGTTGAAACAGCTTATAATTAAATGTTTGCATAGGAAAACGTGAAGCGAAAGCCATCGATTGAGAAGAACTGTCCATTTATAGGCACTCATGCCTTCGAAAGCCTTATTACTCGCTTTAAATGCTTTTATAATCTCATTATTAATTTTAACTTGAATTTTCTTGCATTTTCGGTTAAAACAGATTGTAATTGAATTTTGCCTCGAGAAACGTGAAGCGAAGGCCATCGATTGAAAGGAAAAGTCCATTTATGGTCACTCATGCCTTCGAAAGCCTTATTACCCGTTTAAAATGGTTTTATAATCTAATTATTGATTTTATGTTTAATTTTCTTACATTTTTGGTTAAAATAGATTGCAATTAAATGTTTGCCTTAGAAAACATGAAGCGAGAGCCATCGATTGAGAAGAAAAGTCCATTTATAGTCGCTCATGCCTTCGAAAGCCTTATTACCCGTTTAAAATGGTTTTATAATCTAATTATTGATTTTATGTTGAATTTTCTTACATTTTTGGTTAAAATAGATTGCAATTAAATGTTTGCCTTAGAAAACATGAAGCGAAAGCCATCGATTGAGAAGAAAAGTCCATTTATAGTCGCTCATGCCTTCGAAAGCCTTATTACCCGTTTAAAATGGTTTTATAATCTAATTATTGATTTTATGTTGAATTTTCTTACATTTTTAGTTAAAATAGATTGTAATTAAATGTTTGCCTTAGAAAACATGAAGCGAAAGCCATCGATTGGTAAGAAAAGTCCATTTATAGTCACTCATGCCTTCGAAAGCCTTATTACTCGCTTTAAATGCTTTTATAATCTCATTATTGATTTTAACTTGAATTTTCTTGCATTTTTGGTTGAAACAGATTATAATTAAATGTTTGCATAGGAAAACGTGAAGCGAAAGCCATCGATTGAGAAGAACCGTCCATTTATAGTCACTCATGGCTTCGAAATCCTTATTACTCGCTTTAAATGCTTTTATAATCTCAATATTGATTTTAACTTGAATTTTCTTGCATTTTTGGTTGAAACAGCTTATAATTAAATGTTTGCATAGGAAAACGTGAAGCGAAAGCCATCGATTGAGAAGAACTGTCCATTTATAGGCACTCATGCCTTCGAAAGCCTTATTACTCGCTTTAAATGCTTTTATAATCTCATTATTAATTTTAACTTGAATTTTCTTGCATTTTCGGTTAAAACAGATTGTAATTGAATTTTGCCTCGAGAAACGTGAAGCGAAGGCCATCGATTGAAAGGAAAAGTCCATTTATGGTCACTCATGCCTTCGAAAGCCTTATTACCCGTTTAAAATGGTTTTATAATCTAATTATTGATTTTATGTTTAATTTTCTTACATTTTTGGTTAAAATAGATTGCAATTAAATGTTTGCCTTAGAAAACATGAAGCGAGAGCCATCGATTGAGAAGAAAAGTCCATTTATAGTCGCTCATGCCTTCGAAAGCCTTATTACCCGTTTAAAATGGTTTTATAATCTAATTATTGATTTTATGTTGAATTTTCTTACATTTTTGGTTAAAATAGATTGCAATTAAATGTTTGCCTTAGAAAACATGAAGCGAAAGCCATCGATTGAGAAGAAAAGTCCATTTATAGTCGCTCATGCCTTCGAAAGCCTTATTACCCGTTTAAAATGGTTTTATAATCTAATTATTGATTTTATGTTGAATTTTCTTACATTTTTAGTTAAAATAGATTGTAATTAAATGTTTGCCTTAGAAAACATGAAGCGAAAGCCATCGATTGGTAAGAAAAGTCCATTTATAGTCACTCATGCCTTCGAAAGCCTTATTACTCGCTTTAAATGCTTTTATAATCTCATTATTGATTTTAACTTGAATTTTCTTGCATTTTTGGTTGAAACAGATTATAATTAAATGTTTGCATAGGAAAACGTGAAGCGAAAGCGATCGATTGAGAAGAACCGTCCATTTATAGTCACTCATGGCTTCGAAATCCTTATTACTCGCTTTAAATGCTTTTATAATCTCAATATTGATTTTAACTTGAATTTTCTTGCATTTTTGGTTGAAACAGATTATAATTAAATGTTTGCATAGGAAAACGTGAAGCGAAAGCCATCGATTGAGAAGAACTGTCCATTTATAGGCACTCATGCCTTCGAAAGCCTTATTACTCGCTTTAAATGCTTTTATAATCTCATTATTGATTTTAACTTGAATTTTCTTACATTTTTGGTTAAAACAGATTATAATTGAATGTTTGCCTCGGGAAACGTGAAGCGAAAGCCATCGATTGAGAAGAAAAGTCCATTTATAGTCGCTCATGCCTTCGAAAGCCTTATTACCCGTTTAAAATGGTTTTATAACCTAATTATTGATTTTATGTTGAATTTTCTTAAATTTTTGTTTAAAATATATTGTAATTAAATGTTTGCCTTAGAAAACATGAAGCGAAAGCCATCGATTGGTAAGAAAAGTCCATTTATAGTCACTCATGCCTTCGAAAGCCTTATTACTCGCTTTAAACGCTTTTATAATCTCATTATTGATTTTAAGTTGAATTTTCTTACATTTTTGGTTAAAATAGATTATAATTGAATGTTTGCCTCGGGAAACGAGAAGCGAAAGCCATCGATTGAGAAGAAAAGTCCATTTATAGTCGCTCATGCCTTCGAAAGCCTTATTACCCGTTTAAAATGGTTTTATAACCTAATTATTGATTTTATGTTGAATTTTCTTAAATTTTTATTTAAAATATATTGTAATTAAATGTTTGCCTTAGAAAACATGAAGCGAAAGCCATCGATTGGTAAGAAAAGTCCATTTATAGTCACTCATGCCTTCGAAAGCCTTATTACTCGCTTTAAACGCTTTTATAATCTCATTATTGATTTTAAGTTGAATTTTCTTACATTTTTGGTTAAAATAGATTATAATTGAATGTTTGCCTCGGGAAACGAGAAGCGAAAGCCATCGATTGAGAAGAAAAGTCCATTTATAGTCGCTCATGCCTTCGAAAGCCTTATTACCCGTTTAAAATGGTTTTATAATCTAATTATTGATTTTATGTTGAATTTTCTGACATTTTTGGTTAAAATAGATTGTAATTAAATGTTTGCCTTAGAAAACATGAAGCGAAAGCCATCGATTGGTAAGAAAAGTCCATTTATAGTCACTCATGCCTTCGAAAGCCTTATTACTCGCTTTAAATGCTTTTATAATCTCATTATTGATTTTAACTTCAATTTTCTTGCATTTTTGGTTAAAACAGCTTATAATTGAATGTTTGCCTCGAGAAACGTGAAGCGAAAGCTATCGATTGAGAAGAAAAGTCCATTTATGGTCACTCATTCCTTCGAAAGCCTTATTACCCGTTTAAAATGGTTTTATAATCTAATTATTGATTTTATGTTTAATTTTCTTACATTTTTGGTTAAAATAGATTGTAATTAAATGTTTGCCTTAGAAAACATGAAGCGAAAGCCATCGATTGAGAAGAAAAGTCCATTTATAGTCGCTCATGCCTTCGAAAGCCTTATTACCCGTTTAAAATGGTTTTATAATCTAATTATTGATTTTATGTTGAATTTTCTTACATTTTTGGTTAAAATAGATTGTAATTAAATGTTTGCCTTAGAAAACATGAAGCGAAAGCCATCGATTGGTAAGAAAAGTCCATTTATAGTCACTCATGCCTTCGAAAGCCTTATTACTCGCTTTAAATGCTTTTATAATCTCATTATTGATTTTAACTTGAATTTTCTTGCATTTTTGGTTGAAACAGATTATAATTAAATGTTTGCATAGGAAAACGTGAAGCGAAAGCCATCGATTGAGAAGAACTGTCCATTTATAGTCACTCATGCCTTCGAAAGCCTTATTACTCGCTTTAAATGCTTTTATAATCTCATTATTGATTTTAACTTGAATTTTCTTGCATTTTTGGTTGAAACAGCTTATAATTAAATGTTTGCATAGGAAAACGTGAAGCGAAAGCCATCGATTGAGAAGAACTGTCCATTTATAGGCACTCATGCCTTCGAAAGCCTTATTACTCGCTTTAAATGCTTTTATAATCTCATTATTAATTTTAACTTGAATTTTCTTGCATTTTCGGTTAAAACAGATTGTAATTGAATTTTGCCTCGAGAAACGTGAAGCGAAGGCCATCGATTGAAAGGAAAAGTCCATTTATGGTCACTCATGCCTTCGAAAGCCTTATTACCCGTTTAAAATGGTTTTATAATCTAATTATTGATTTTATGTTTAATTTTCTTACATTTTTGGTTAAAATAGATTGCAATTAAATGTTTGCCTTAGAAAACATGAAGCGAGAGCCATCGATTGAGAAGAAAAGTCCATTTATAGTCGCTCATGCCTTCGAAAGCCTTATTACCCGTTTAAAATGGTTTTATAATCTAATTATTGATTTTATGTTGAATTTTCTTACATTTTTGGTTAAAATAGATTGCAATTAAATGTTTGCCTTAGAAAACATGAAGCGAAAGCCATCGATTGAGAAGAAAAGTCCATTTATAGTCGCTCATGCCTTCGAAAGCCTTATTACCCGTTTAAAATGGTTTTATAATCTAATTATTGATTTTATGTTGAATTTTCTTACATTTTTAGTTAAAATAGATTGTAATTAAATGTTTGCCTTAGAAAACATGAAGCGAAAGCCATCGATTGGTAAGAAAAGTCCATTTATAGTCACTCATGCCTTCGAAAGCCTTATTACTCGCTTTAAATGCTTTTATAATCTCATTATTGATTTTAACTTGAATTTTCTTGCATTTTTGGTTGAAACAGATTATAATTAAATGTTTGCATAGGAAAACGTGAAGCGAAAGCCATCGATTGAGAAGAACCGTCCATTTATAGTCACTCATGGCTTCGAAATCCTTATTACTCGCTTTAAATGCTTTTATAATCTCAATATTGATTTTAACTTGAATTTTCTTGCATTTTTGGTTGAAACAGATTATAATTAAATGTTTGCATAGGAAAACGTGAAGCGAAAGCCATCGATTGAGAAGAACTGTCCATTTATAGGCACTCATGCCTTCGAAAGCCTTATTACTCGCTTTAAATGCTTTTATAATCTCATTATTGATTTTAACTTGAATTTTCTTACATTTTTGGTTAAAACAGATTATAATTGAATGTTTGCCTCGGGAAACGTGAAGCGAAAGCCATCGATTGAGAAGAAAAGTCCATTTATAGTCGCTCATGCCTTCGAAAGCCTTATTACCCGTTTAAAATGGTTTTATAACCTAATTATTGATTTTATGTTGAATTTTCTTAAATTTTTGTTTAAAATATATTGTAATTAAATGTTTGCCTTAGAAAACATGAAGCGAAAGCCATCGATTGGTAAGAAAAGTCCATTTATAGTCACTCATGCCTTCGAAAGCCTTATTACTCGCTTTAAACGCTTTTATAATCTCATTATTGATTTTAAGTTGAATTTTCTTACATTTTTGGTTAAAATAGATTATAATTGAATGTTTGCCTCGGGAAACGAGAAGCGAAAGCCATCGATTGAGAAGAAAAGTCCATTTATAGTCGCTCATGCCTTCGAAAGCCTTATTACCCGTTTAAAATGGTTTTATAATCTAATTATTGATTTTATGTTGAATTTTCTGACATTTTTGGTTAAAATAGATTGTAATTAAATGTTTGCCTTAGAAAACATGAAGCGAAAGCCATCGATTGGTAAGAAAAGTCCATTTATAGTCACTCATGCCTTCGAAAGCCTTATTACTCGCTTTAAATGCTTTTATAATCTCATTATTGATTTTAACTTGAATTTTCTTGCATTTTTGGTTAAAACAGCTTATAATTGAATGTTTGCCTCGAGAAACGTGAAGCGAAAGCTATCGATTGAGAAGAAAAGTCCATTTATGGTCACTCATTCCTTCGAAAGCCTTATTACCCGTTTAAAATGGTTTTATAATCTAATTATTGATTTTATGTTTAATTTTCTTACATTTTTGGTTAAAATAGATTGTAATTAAATGTTTGCCTTAGAAAACATGAAGCGAAAGCCATCGATTGAGAAGAAAAGTCCATTTATAGTCGCTCATGCCTTCGAAAGCCTTATTACCCGTTTAAAATGGTTTTATAATCTAATTATTGATTTTATGTTGAATTTTCTTACATTTTTGGTTAAAATAGATTGTAATTAAATGTTTGCCTTAGAAAACATGAAGCGAAAGCCATCGATTGGTAAGAAAAGTCCATTTATAGTCACTCATGCCTTCGAAAGCCTTATTACTCGCTTTAAATGCTTTTATAATCTCATTATTGATTTTAACTTGAATTTTCTTGCATTTTTGGTTGAAACAGATTATAATTAAATGTTTGCATAGGAAAACGTGAAGCGAAAGCCATCGATTGAGAAGAACTGTCCATTTATAGTCACTCATGCCTTCGAAAGCCTTATTACTCGCTTTAAATGCTTTTATAATCTCATTATTGATTTTAACTTGAATTTTCTTGCATTTTTGGTTGAAACAGCTTATAATTAAATGTTTGCATAGGAAAACGTGAAGCGAAAGCCATCGATTGAGAAGAACTGTCCATTTATAGGCACTCATGCCTTCGAAAGCCTTATTACTCGCTTTAAATGCTTTTATAATCTCATTATTAATTTTAACTTGAATTTTCTTGCATTTTCGGTTAAAACAGATTGTAATTGAATTTTGCCTCGAGAAACGTGAAGCGAAGGCCATCGATTGAAAGGAAAAGTCCATTTATGGTCACTCATGCCTTCGAAAGCCTTATTACCCGTTTAAAATGGTTTTATAATCTAATTATTGATTTTATGTTTAATTTTCTTACATTTTTGGTTAAAATAGATTGCAATTAAATGTTTGCCTTAGAAAACATGAAGCGAGAGCCATCGATTGAGAAGAAAAGTCCATTTATAGTCGCTCATGCCTTCGAAAGCCTTATTACCCGTTTAAAATGGTTTTATAATCTAATTATTGATTTTATGTTGAATTTTCTTACATTTTTGGTTAAAATAGATTGCAATTAAATGTTTGCCTTAGAAAACATGAAGCGAAAGCCATCGATTGGTAAGAAAAGTCCATTTATAGTCACTCATGCCTTCGAAAGCCTTATTACTCGCTTTAAATGCTTTTATAATCTCATTATTGATTTTAACTTGAATTTTCTTGCATTTTTGGTTGAAACAGATTATAATTAAATGTTTGCATAGGAAAACGTGAAGCGAAAGCCATCGATTGAGAAGAACCGTCCATTTATAGTCACTCATGGCTTCGAAATCCTTATTACTCGCTTTAAATGCTTTTATAATCTCAATATTGATTTTAACTTGAATTTTCTTGCATTTTTGGTTGAAACAGATTATAATTAAATGTTTGCATAGGAAAACGTGAAGCGAAAGCCATCGATTGAGAAGAACTGTCCATTTATAGGCACTCATGCCTTCGAAAGCCTTATTACTCGCTTTAAATGCTTTTATAATCTCATTATTGATTTTAACTTGAATTTTCTTACATTTTTGGTTAAAACAGATTATAATTGAATGTTTGCCTCGGGAAACGTGAAGCGAAAGCCATCGATTGAGAAGAAAAGTCCATTTATAGTCGCTCATGCCTTCGAAAGCCTTATTACCCGTTTAAAATGGTTTTATAACCTAATTATTGATTTTATGTTGAATTTTCTTAAATTTTTGTTTAAAATATATTGTAATTAAATGTTTGCCTTAGAAAACATGAAGCGAAAGCCATCGATTGGTAAGAAAAGTCCATTTATAGTCACTCATGCCTTCGAAAGCCTTATTACTCGCTTTAAACGCTTTTATAATCTCATTATTGATTTTAAGTTGAATTTTCTTACATTTTTGGTTAAAATAGATTATAATTGAATGTTTGCCTCGGGAAACGAGAAGCGAAAGCCATCGATTGAGAAGAAAAGTCCATTTATAGTCGCTCATGCCTTCGAAAGCCTTATTACCCGTTTAAAATGGTTTTATAATCTAATTATTGATTTTATGTTGAATTTTCTGACATTTTTGGTTAAAATAGATTGTAATTAAATGTTTGCCTTAGAAAACATGAAGCGAAAGCCATCGATTGGTAAGAAAAGTCCATTTATAGTCACTCATGCCTTCGAAAGCCTTATTACTCGCTTTAAATGCTTTTATAATCTCATTATTGATTTTAACTTGAATTTTCTTGCATTTTTGGTTAAAACAGCTTATAATTGAATGTTTGCCTCGAGAAACGTGAAGCGAAAGCTATCGATTGAGAAGAAAAGTCCATTTATGGTCACTCATTCCTTCGAAAGCCTTATTACCCGTTGAAAATGGTTTTATAATCTAATTATTGATTTTATGTTTAATTTTCTTACATTTTTGGTTAAAATAGATTGTAATTAAATGTTTGCCTTAGAAAACATGAAGCGAAAGCCATCGATTGAGAAGAAAAGTCCATTTATAGTCGCTCATGCCTTCGAAAGCCTTATTACCCGTTTAAAATGGTTTTATAATCTAATTATTGATTTTATGTTGAATTTTCTTACATTTTTGGTTAAAATAGATTGTAATTAAATGTTTGCCTTAGAAAACATGAAGCGAAAGCCATCGATTGGTAAGAAAAGTCCATTTATAGTCACTCATGCCTTCGAAAGCCTTATTACTCGCTTTAAATGCTTTTATAATCTCATTATTGATTTTAACTTGAATTTTCTTGCATTTTTGGTTGAAACAGATTATAATTAAATGTTTACATAGGAAAACGTGAAGCGAAAGCCATCGATTGAGAAGAACTGTCCATTTATAGTCACTCATGCCTTCGAAAGCCTTATTACTCGCTTTAAATGCTTTTATAATCTCATTATTGATTTTAACTTGAATTTTCTTGCATTTTTGGTTGAAACAGCTTATAATTAAATGTTTGCATAGGAAAACGTGAAGCGAAAGCCATCGATTGAGAAGAACTGTCCATTTATAGGCACTCATGCCTTCGAAAGCCTTATTACTCGCTTTAAATGCTTTTATAATCTAATTATTGATTTTAACTTGAATTTTCTTGCATTTTTGGTTAAAACAGATTATAATTGAATGTTTGCCTCGAGAAACGTGAAGCGAAAGCCATCGATTGAAAGGAAAAGTCCATTTATGGTGACTCATGCCTTCGAAAGCCTTATTACCCATTTAAAATGGTTTTATAATCTAATTAATGATTTTATGTTTAATTTTCTTAAATTTTTGGTTAAAATAGATTGCAATTAAATGTTTGCCTTAGAAAACATGAAGCGAAAGCCATCGATTGAGAAGAAAAGTCCATTTATAGTCGCTCATGCCTTCGAAAGCCTTATTACCCGTTTAAAATGGTTTTATAATCTAATTATTGATTTTATGTTGAATTTTCTTACATTTTTGGTTAAAATAGATTGTAATTAAATGTTTGCCTTAGAAAACATGAAGCGAAAGCCATCGATTGGTAAGAAAAGTCCATTTATAGTCACTCATGCCTTCGAAAGCCTTATTACTCGCTTTAAATGCTTTTATAATCTCATTATTGATTTTAACTTGAATTTTCTTGCATTTTTGGTTGAAACAGATTATAATTAAATGTTTGCATAGGAAAACGTGAAGCGAAAGCCATCGATTGAGAAGAACTGTCCATTTATAGTCACTCATGCCTTCGAAAGCCTTATTACTCGCTTTAAATGCTTTTATAATCTCATTATTGATTTTAACTTGAATTTTCTTGCATTTTGGGTTGAAACAGATTATAATTAAATGTTTGCATAGGTAAACGTGAAGCGAAAGCCATCGATTGAGAAGAACTGTCCATTTATAGGCACTCATGCCTTCGAAAGCCTTATTACTCGCTTTAAATGCTTTTATAATCTCATTATTGATTTTAACTTGAATTTTCTTGCATTTTTGGTTAAAACAGATTATAATTGAATGTTTGCCTCGAGAAACGTGAAGCGAAAGCCATCGATTGAAAGGAAAAGTCCATTTATGGTCACTCATGCCTTCGAAAGCCTTATTACCCGTTTAAAATGGTTTTATAATCTAATTATTGATTTTATGTTTAATTTTCTTACATTTTTGGTTAAAATAGATTGCAATTAAATGTTTGCCTTAGAAAACATGAAGCGAAAGCCATCGATTGAGAAGAAAAGTCCATTTATAGTCGCTCATGCCTTCGAAAGCCTTATTACCCGTTTAAAATGGTTTTATAATCTAATTATTGATTTTATGTTGAATTTTCTTACTTTTTTGGTTAAAATAGATTGTAATTAAATGTTTGCCTTAGAAAATATGAAGCGAAAGCCATCGATTGGTAAGAAAAGTCCATTTATAGTCACTCATGCCTTCGAAAGCCTTATTACTCGCTTTAAATGCTTTTATAATCTCATTATTGATTTTAACTTGAATTTTCTTGCATTCTTGGTTGAAACAGATTATAATTAAATGTTTGCATAGGAAAACGTGAAGCGAAACCATCGATTGAGAAGAACTGTCCATTTATAGTTACTCATGCCTTCGAAAGCCTTATTACTCGCTTTAAATGCTTTTATAATCTCATTATTGATTTTAACTTGAATTTTTTTGCATTTTTGGTTGAAACAGATTATAATTAAATGTTTACATAGGAAAACGTGAAACGAAAGCCATCGATTGAGAAGAACTGTCCATTTATAGGCACTCATGCCTTCGAAAGCCTTATTACTCGCTTTAAATGCTTTTATAATCTCATTATTGATTTTAACTTGAATTTTCTTACATTTTTGGTTAAAACAGATTATAATTGAATGTTTGCCTCGGGAAACGTGAAGCGAAAGCCATCGATTGAGAAGAAAAGTCCATTTATAGTCGCTCATGCCTTCGAAAGCCTTATTACCCGTTTAAAATGGTTTTATAATCTAATTATTGATTTTATGTTGAATTTTCTTAAATTTTTGGTTAAAATAGATTGTAATTAAATGTTTGCCTTAGAAAACATGAAGCGAAAGCCATCGATTGGTAAGAAAAGTCCATTTATAGTCACTCATGCCTTCGAAAGCCTTATTACTCGCTTTAAACGCTTTTATAATCTCATTATTGATTTTATGTTGAATTTTCTTATATTTTTGGTTGAAATAGATTATAATTGAATGTTTGCATAGGGAAACGTGAAGCGAAAGCCATCGATTGAGAAGAAAAGTCCATTTATAGTCACTCATGCCTTCGAAAGCCTTATTACTCGCTTTAAATGCTTTTATAAGCTCATTATTGATTTTAAGTTGAATTTTCTTACATTTTTGGTTAAAACAGATTATCATTGAATGTTTGCCTCGGGAAACGTGAAGCGAAAGCCATCGATTGAGAAGAAAAGTCCATTTATAGTCGCTCATGCCTTCGAAAGGCTTATTACCCGTTTAAAATGGTTTTATAATCTAATTATTGATTTTATGTTGAATTTTCTTACATTTTTGGTTAAAATAGATTGTAATTAAATGTTTGCCTTAGAAAACATGAAGCGAAAGCCATCGATTGGTAAGAAAAGTCCATTTATAGTCACTCATGCCTTCGAAAGCCTTATTGCTCGCTTTAAACGCTTTTATAATCTCATTATTGATTTTAAGTTGAATTTTCTTATATTTTTTGTTGAAATAGATTATAATTCAATGTTTGCATAGGGAAACCTGAAGCGAAAGCCATCGATTGAGAAGAAAAGTCCATTTATAGTCACTCATGCCTTCGAAAGCCTTATTACTCGCTTTAAATGCTTTTATAAGCTCATTATTGATTTTAAGTTGAATTTTCTTACATTTTTGGTGAAAACAGATTATAATTGAATGTTTGCCTTGGGAAACGTGAAGCGAAAGCCATCGATTGGGAAGAAAAGTACATTTATAGTCACTCATACCTTCGAAAGCCTTATTACTCGCTTAAAATGGTTTTATAATCGCATTATTGATTTTAAGTTGAATTTTCTTATATTTTTGGTTAAAACAGATTATATTTGAATGTTTGCCTCGAGAAACATGAAGCAAAATCCATCGATCGATAAGAAAAGTCCATTTATAGTCACTCATGCCTTCGAAAGCCTTATTACTCGTTTTAAATGCTTTTATAAGCTCATTATTGCTTTTAAGTTGAATTTTCTTATATTTTTGGTTAAAACAGATTATAATTGAATGTTTGCCTTGGGAAACGTGAAGCGAAAGCCATCGATTGAGAAGAAAAGTCCATTTATAGTCGCTCATGCCTTCGAAAGCCTTATTACCCGTTTAAAATGGTTTTATAATCTAATTATTGATTTTATGTTTAATTTTCTTACATTTTTGGTTAAAATAGATTGCAATTAAATGTTTGCCTTAGAAAACATGAAGCGAAAGCCATCGATTGGTAAGAAAAGTCCATTTATTGTCACTTATGCCTTCGAAAGCCTTATTACTCGCTTTAAATGCTTTTATAATCTCATTATTGATTTTAAGTTGAATTTTCTTAAATTTTTGGTTAAAACAGATTATAATTGAATGTTTGCCTCGAGAAACGTGAAGCGAAAGCCATCGGTTGAGAAGAAAAGTCCATTTATGGTCACTCATGCCTTCGAAAGCCTTATTACCCGTTTAAAATGGTTTTATAATCTAATTATTCATTTTATGTTGAATTTTCTTACATTTTTGGTTAAAATGGATTGTAATTAAATGTTTGCCTTAGAAAACATGAAGCGAAAGCCATCGATTGGTAAGAAAAGTCCATTTAGGTCACTCATGCCTTCGAAAGCCTTATTACTCGCTTTAAATGCTTTTATAATCTCATTATTGATTTTAACTTGAATTTTCTTGCATTTTTGGTTGAAACAGATTATAATTAAATGTTTGCATAGGAAAACGTGAAGCAAAAGCCATCGATCGATAAGAAAAGTCCATTTATAGTCACTCATGCCTTCGAAAGCCTTATTACTCGTTTTAAATGCTTTTATAATCTCATTATTGATTTTAAGTTGAATTTTCTTATATTTTTGGTTAAAACAGATTATAATTGAATGTTTCCCTCGGGAAACGTGAAGCGAAAGCCATCGATTGAGAAGAAAAGTCCATTTAAAGTCACTCATGCCTTCGAAAGCCTTATTACCCGTTTAAAATGGTTTTATAATCTCATTATTGATTTTAAGTTGAATTTTCTTACATTTTTGGTTAAAACAGATTGTAATTGAATGTTTGCCTCGGGAAACGTGAAGCGAAAGCCATCGATTGAGAAGAAAAGCCCATTTATAGTCGCTCATGCCTTCGAAAGCCTTATTACCCGTTTAAAATGGTTTTATAATCTAATTATTGATTTTATGTTGAATTTTCTTACATTTTTGGTTAAAATAGATTGCAATTAAATGTTTGCCTTAGAAAACATGAAGCGAAAGCCATCGATTGGTAAGAAAAGTCCATTTATTGTCACTCATGCCTTCGAAAGCCTTGTTACCCATTTAAAATGGTTTTATAATCTAATTATTGATTTTAACTTGAATTTTCTTGCATTTTTGGTTGAAACAGATTATAATTAAATGTTTGCATAGGAAAACGTGAAGCAAAAGCCATCGATCGATAAGAAAAGTCCATTTATAGTCACTCATGCCTTCGAAAGCCTTATTACTCGTTTTAAATGCTTTTATAATCTCATTATTGATTTTATGTTGAATTTTCTTACATTTTTGGTTAAAACAGATTATAATTGAATGTTTGCCTCGGGAAACGTGATACGAAAGCCATCGATTGAGAAGAAAAGTCCATTTAAAGTCACTCATGCCTTCGAAAGCCTTATTACCCGTTTAAAATGGTTTTATAATCTCATTATTGATTTTAAGTTGAATTTTCTTACATTTTTGGTTAAAACAGATTATAATTGAATGTTTGCCTCGGGAAACGTGAAGCGAAAGCCATCGATTGGTAAGAAAAGTCCATTCTAGTCACTCATGCCTTCGAAAGTCTTATTACTCGCTTTAAACGCTTTTATAATCTCATTATTGATTTTAAGTTGAATTTTCTTATATTTTTGGTTGAAATAGATTATAATTGAATGTTTGCATAGGGAAACGTGAAGCGAAAGCCATCGATTGAAAAGAAATGTCCATTTATAGTCACTCATGCCTTCGAAAGCCTTATTACTCGCTTTAAATGCTTTTATAAGCTCATTATTGATTTTAAGTTGAATTTTCTTACATTTTTGGTTAAAACAGATTATAATTGAATGTTTGCCTCGGGAAACGTGAAGCGAAAGCCATCGATTGAGAAGAAAAGTCCATTTATAGTCGCTCATGCCTTCGAAAGCCTTATTACCTGTTTAAAATGGTTTTATAATCTAATTATTGATTTTATGTTGAATTTTCTTACATTTTTGGTTAAAATGGATTGTAATTAAATGTTTGCCTTAGAAAACATGAAGCGAAAGCCATCGATTGGTAAGAAAAGTCCATTTAGGTCACTCATGCCTTCGAAAGCCTTATTACTCGCTTTAAATGCTTTTATAATCTCATTATTGATTTTAACTTGAATTTTCTTGCATTTTTGGTTGAAACAGATTATAATTAAATGTTTGCATAGGAAAACGTGAAGCAAAAGCCATCGATCGATAAGAAAAGTCCATTTATAGTCACTCATGCCTTCGAAAGCCTTATTACTCGTTTTAAATGCTTTTATAATCTCATTATTGATTTTAAGTTGAATTTTCTTATATTTTTGGTTAAAACAGATTATAATTGAATGTTTCCCTCGGGAAACGTGAAGCGAAAGCCATCGATTGAGAAGAAAAGTCCATTTAAAGTCACTCATGCCTTCGAAAGCCTTATTACCCGTTTAAAATGGTTTTATAATCTCATTATTGATTTTAAGTTGAATTTTCTTACATTTTTGGTTAAAACAGATTGTAATTGAATGTTTGCCTCGGGAAACGTGAAGCGAAAGCCATCGATTGAGAAGAAAAGCCCATTTATAGTCGCTCATGCCTTCGAAAGCCTTATTACCCGTTTAAAATGGTTTTATAATCTAATTATTGATTTTATGTTGAATTTTCTTACATTTTTGGTTAAAATAGATTGCAATTAAATGTTTGCCTTAGAAAACATGAAGCGAAAGCCATCGATTGGTAAGAAAAGTCCATTTATTGTCACTCATGCCTTCGAAAGCCTTGTTACCCGTTTAAAATGGTTTTATAATCTAATTATTGATTTTAACTTGAATTTTCTTGCATTTTTGGTTGAAACAGATTATAATTAAATGTTTGCATAGGAAAACGTGAAGCAAAAGCCATCGATCGATAAGAAAAGTCCATTTATAGTCACTCATGCCTTCGAAAGCCTTATTACTCGTTTTAAATGCTTTTATAATCTCATTATTGATTTTATGTTGAATTTTCTTACATTTTTGGTTAAAACAGATTATAATTGAATGTTTGCCTCGGGAAACGTGATACGAAAGCCATCGATTGAGAAGAAAAGTCCATTTAAAGTCACTCATGCCTTCGAAAGCCTTATTACCCGTTTAAAATGGTTTTATAATCTCATTATTGATTTTAAGTTGAATTTTCTTACATTTTTGGTTAAAACAGATTATAATTGAATGTTTGCCTCGGGAAACGTGAAGCGAAAGCCATCGATTGGTAAGAAAAGTCCATTCTAGTCACTCATGCCTTCGAAAGTCTTATTACTCGCTTTAAACGCTTTTATAATCTCATTATTGATTTTAAGTTGAATTTTCTTATATTTTTGGTTGAAATAGATTATAATTGAATGTTTGCATAGGGAAACGTGAAGCGAAAGCCATCGATTGAGAAGAAATGTCCATTTATAGTCACTCATGCCTTCGAAAGCCTTATTACTCGCTTTAAATGCTTTTATAAGCTCATTATTGATTTTAAGTTGAATTTTCTTACATTTTTGGTTAAAACAGATTATAATTGAATGTTTGCCTCGGGAAACGTGAAGCGAAAGCCATCGATTGAGAAGAAAAGTCCATTTATAGTCGCTCATGCCTTCGAAAGCCTTATTACCTGTTTAAAATGGTTTTATAATCTAATTATTGATTTTATGTTGAATTTTCTTAAATTTTTGGTTAAAATAGATTGTAATTAAATGTTTGCCTTAGAAAACATGAAGCGAAAGCCATCGATTGGTAAGAAAAGTCCATTTATAGTCACTCATGCCTTCGAAAGTCTTATTACTCGCTTTAAACGCTTTTATAATCTCATTATTGATTTTAAGTTGAATTTTCTTATATTTTTGGTTGAAATAGATTATAATTGAATGTTTGCCTCGGGAAACGTGAAGCGAAAGCCATCGATTGAGAAGAAAAGTCCATTTATAGTCGCTCATGCCTTCGAAAGCCTTATTACCCGTTTAAAATGGTTTTATAATCTAATTATTGATTTTATGTTGAATTTTCTTAAATTTTTGGTTAAAATAGATTGTAATTAAATGTTTGCCTTAGAAAACATGAAGCGAAAGCCATCGATTGGTAAGAAAAGTCCATTTATAGTCACTCATGCCTTCGAAAGCCTTATTACTCGCTTTAAATGCTTTTATAATCTCATTATTGATTTTAACTTGAATTTTCTTGCATTTTTGGTTGAAACAGATTATAATTAAATGTTTGCATAGGAAAACGTGAAGCGAAAGCCATCGATTGAGAAGAACTGTCCATTTATAGTCACTCATACCTTCGAAAGCCTTATTACTCGCTTTAAATGCTTTTATAATCTCATTATTGATTTTAACTTGAATTTTCTTGCATTTTTGGTTGAAACAGATTATAAATAATTGTTTGCATAGGAAAACGTGAAGCGAAAGCCATCGATTGAGAAGAACTGTCCATTTATAGGCACTCATGCCTTCGAAAGCCTTATTACTCGCTTTAAATGCTTTTATAATCTCATTATTGATTTTAACTTGAATTTTCTTACATTTTTGGTTAAAACAGATTATAATTGAAGGTTTGCCTCGGGAAACGTGAAGCGAAAGCCATCGATTGAGAAGAAAAATCCATTTATAGTCGCTCATGCCTTCGAAAGCCTTATTACCCGTTTAAAATGGTTTTATAATCTAATTATTGATTTTATGTTGAATTTTCTTAAATTTTTGGTTAAAATAGATTGTAATTAAATGTTTGCCTTAGAAAACATGAAGCGAAAGCCATCGATTGGTAAGAAAAGTCCATTTATAGTCACTCATGCCTTCGAAAGCCTTATTACTCGCTTTAAACGCTTTTGTAATCTCATTATTGATTTTAAGTTGAATTTTCTTACATTTTTGGTTAAAACAGATTATAATTGAATGTTTGCCTCGGAAAACGAGAAGCGAAAGCCATCGATTGAGAAGAAAAGTCCATTTATAGTCGCTCATGCCTTCGAAAGCCTTATTACCCGTTTAAAATGGTTTTATAATCTAATTATTGATTTTATGTTGAATTTTCTTACATTTTTGGTTAAAATAGATTGTAATTAAATGTTTACCTTAGAAAACATGAAGCGAAAGCCATCGATTGGTAAGAAAAGTCCATTTATAGTCACTCATGCCTTCGAAAGCCTTATTACTCGCTTTAAATGCTTTTATAATCTCATTATTGATTTTAACTTGAATTTTCTTGCATTTTTGGTTAAAACAGATTATAATTGAATGTTTGCCTCGAGAAACGTGAAGCGAAAGCCATCGATTGAGAAGAAAAGTCCATTTATGGTCACTCATGCCTTCGAAAGCCTTATTACCCGTTTAAAATGGTTTTATAATCTAATTATTGATTTTATGTTTAATTTTCTTACATTTTTGGTTAAAATAGATTGCAATTAAATGTTTGCCTTAAAAAACATGAAGCGAAAGCCATCGATTGAGAAGAAAAGACCATTTATAGTCGCTCATGCCTTCGAAAGCCTTATTACCCGTTTAAAATGGTTTTATAATCTAATTATTGATTTTATGTTGAATTTTCTTACATTTTTGGTTAAAATAGATTGTAATTAAATGTTTGCCTTAGAAAACATGAAGCGAAAGCCATCGATTGGTAAGAAAAGTCCATTTATAGTCACTCATGCCTTCGAAAGCCTTATTACTCGCTTTAAATGCTTTTATAATCTCATTATTGATTTTAACTTGAATTTTCTTGCATTTTTGGTTGAAACAGATTATAATTAAATGTTTGCATAGGAAAACGTGAAGCGAAAGCCATCGATTGAGAAGAACTGTCCATTTATAGTCACTCATGCCTTCGAAAGCCTTATTACTCGCTTTAAATGCTTTTATAATCTCATTATTGATTTTAACTTGAATTTTCTTGCATTTTTGGTTGAAACAGATTATAAATAATTGTTTGCATAGGAAAACGTGAAGCGAAAGCCATCGATTGAGAAGAACTGTCCATTTATAGGCACTCATGCCTTCGAAAGCCTTATTACTCGCTTTAAATGCTTTTATAATCTCATTATTGATTTTAACTTGAATTTTCTTACATTTTTGGTTAAAACAGATTATAATTGAAGGTTTGCCTTGGGAAACGTGAAGCGAAAGCCATCGATTGAGAAGAAAAGTCCATTTATAGTCGCTCATGCCTTCGAAAGCCTTATTACCCGTTTAAAATGGTTTTATAATCTAATTATTGATTTTATGTTGAATTTTCTTAAATTTTTGGTTAAAATAGATTGTAATTAAATGTTTGCCTTAGAAAACATGAAGCGAAAGCCATCGATTGGTAAGAAAAGTCCATTTATAGTCACTCATGCCTTCGAAAGCCTTATTACTCGCTTTAAACGCTTTTGTAATCTCATTATTGATTTTAAGTTGAATTTTCTTACATTTTTGGTTAAAACAGATTATAATTGGATGTTTGCCTCGGGAAACGAGAAGCGAAAGCCATCGATTGAGAAGAAAAGTCCATTTATAGTCGCTCATGCCTTCGAAAGCCTTATTACCCGTTTAAAATGGTTTTATAATCTAATTATTGATTTTATGTTGAATTTTCTTACATTTTTGGTTAAAATAGATTGTAATTAAATGTTTGCCTTAGAAAACATGAAGCGAAAGCCATCGATTGGTAAGAAAAGTCCATTTATAGTCACTCATGCCTTCGAAAGCCTTATTACTCGCTTTAAATGCTTTTATAATCTCATTATTGATTTTAACTTGAATTTTCTTGCATTTTTGATTAAAACAGATTATAATTGAATGTTTGCCTCGAGAAACGTGAAGCGAAAGCCATCGATTGAGAAGAAAAGTCCATTTATGGTCACTCATGCCTTCGAAAGCCTTATTACCCGTTTAAAATGGTTTTATAATCTAATTATTGATTTTATGTTTAATTTTCTTACATTTTTGGTTAAAATAGATTGCAATTAAATGTTTGCCTTAAAAAACATGAAGCGAAAGCCATCGATTGAGAAGAAAAGACCATTTATAGTCGCTCATGCCTTCGAAAGCCTTATTACCCGTTTAAAATGGTTTTATAATCTAATTATTGATTTTATGTTGAATTTTCTTACATTTTTGGTTAAAATAGATTGTAATTAAATGTTTGCCTTAGAAAACATGAAGCGAAAGCCATCGATTGGTAAGAAAAGTCCATTTATAGTCACTCATGCCTTCGAAAGCCTTATTACTCGCTTTAAATGCTTTTATAATCTCATTATTGATTTTAACTTGAATTTTCTTGCATTTTTGGTTGAAACAGATTATAATTAAATGTTTGCATAGGAAAACGTCAAGCGAAAGCCATCGATTGAGAAGAACTATCCATTTATAGTCACTCATGCCTTCGAAAGCCTTATTACTCGCTTTAAATGCTTTTATAATCTCATTATTGATTTTAACTTGAATTTTCTTGCATTTTTGGTTGAAACAGATTATAATAAAATGTTTGCATAGGAAAACGTGAAGCGAAAGCCATCGATTGAGAAGAACTGTCCATTTATAGGCACTCATGCCTTCGAAAGCCTTATTACTCGCTTTAAATGCTTTTATAATCTCATTATTGATTTTAACTTGAATTTTCTTGCATTTTTGGTTAAAACAGATTATAATTGAATGTTTGCCTCGAGAAACGTGAAGCGAAAGCCATCGATTGAAAGGAAAAGTCCATTTATGGTCACTCATGCCTTCGAAAGCCTTATTACCCGTTTAAAATGGTTTTATAATCTAATTATTGATTTTATGTTTAATTTTCTTACATTTTTGTTTAAAATAGATTGCAATTAAATGTTTGCCTTAGAAAACATGAAGCGAAAGCCATTGATTAAGAAGAAAAGTCTATTTATAGTCGCTCATGCCTTCGAAAGCCTTATTACCCGTTTAAAATGGTTTTATAATCTAATTATTGATTTTATGTTGAATTTTCTTACATTTTTGGTTAAAATAGATTGTAATTAAATGTTTGCCTTAGAAAACATGAAGCGAAAGCCATCGATTGGTAAGAAAAGTCCATTTATAGTCACTCATGCCTTCGAAAGCCTTATTACTCGCTTTAAATGCTTTTATAATCTCATTATTGATTTTAACTTGAATTTTCTTACATTTTTGGTTGAAACAGATTATAATTAAATGTTTGCATAGGAAAACGTGAAGCGAAAGCCATCGATTGAGAAGAACTGTCCATTTATAGTCACTCATGCCTTCGAAAGCCTTATTACTCGCTTTAAATGCTTTTATAATCTCATTATTGATTTTAAGTTGAATTTTCTTGCATTTTTGGTTGAAACAGATTATAATTAAATGTTTGCATAGGTAAACGTGAAGCGAAAGCCATCGATTGAGAAGAACTGTCCATTTATAGGCACTCATGCCTTCGAAAGCCTTATTACTCGCTTTAAATGCTTTTATAATCTCATTATTGATTTTAACTTGAATTTTCTTACATTTTTGGTTAAAACAGATTATAATTGAATGTTTGCCTCGGGAAACGTGAAGCGAAAGCCATCGATTGAGAAGAAAAGTCCATTTATAGTCGCTCATGCCTTCGAAAGCCTTATTACCCGTTTAAAATGGTATTATAATCTAATTATTGATTTTATGTTGAATTTTCTTAAATTTTTGGTTAAAATAGATTGTAATTAAATGTTTGCCTTAGAAAACATGAAGCGAAAGCCATCGATTGGTAAGAAAAGTCCATTTATAGTCACTCATGCCTTCGAAAGCCTTATTACTCGCTTTAAACGCTTTTATAATCTCATTATTGATTTTAAGTTGAATTTTCTTATATTTTTGGTTGAAATAGATTATAATTGAATGTTTGCATAGGGAAACGTGAAGCGAAAGCCATCGATTGAGAAGAAATGTCCATTTATAGTCACTCATGCCTTTGAAAGCCTTATTACTCGCTTTAAATGCTTTTATAAGCTCATTATTGATTTTAAGTTGAATTTTCCTACATTTTTGGTTAAAACAGATTATAATTGAATGTTTGCCTCGGGAAACGTGAAGCGAAAGCCATCGATTGAGAAGAAAAGTCCATTTATAGTCGCTCATGCCTTCGAAAGGCTTATTACCCGTTTAAAATGGTTTTATAATCTAATTATTGATTTTATGTTGAGTTTTCTTACATTTTTGGTTAAAATAGATTGTAATTAAATGTTTGCCTTAGAAAACATGAAGCGAAAGCCATCGATTGGTAAGAAAAGTCCATTTATAGTCACTCATGCCTTCGAAAGCCTTATTGCTCGCTTTAAACGCTTTTATAATCTCATTATTGATTTTAACTTGAATTTTCTTATATTTTTGGTTGAAATAGATTATAATTGAATGTTTGCATAGGGAAACGTGAAGCGAAAGCTATCGATTGAGAAGAAAAGTCCATTTATAGTCACTCATGCCTTCGAAAGCCTTATTACTCGCTTTAAATGCTTTTATAAGCTCATTATTGATTTTAAGTTGAATTTTCTTACATTTTTGGTTAAAACAGATTATAATTGAATGTTTGCCTTGGGAAACGTGAAGCGAAAGCCATCGATTGGGAAGAAAAGTACATTTATAGTCACTCATACCTTCGAAAGCCTTATTACTCGCTTAAAATGGTTTTATAATCGCATTATTGATTTTAAGTTGAATTTTCTTATATTTTTGGTTAAAACAGATTATATTTGAATGTTTGCCTCGAGAAACATGAAGCAAAATCCATCGATCGATAAGAAAAGTCCATTTATAGTCACTCATGCCTTCGAAAGCCTTATTACTCGTTTTAAATGCTTTTATAAGCTCATTATTGCTTTTAAGTTGAATTTTCTTATATTTTTGGTTAAAACAGATTATAATTGAATGTTTGCCTTGGAAACGTGAAGCGAAAGCCATCGATTGAGAAGAAAAGTCCATTTATAGTCGCTCATGCCTTCGAAAGCCTTATTACCCGTTTAAAATGGTTTTATAATCTAATTATTGATTTTATGTTTAATTTTCTTACATTTTTGGTTAAAATAGATTGCAATTAAATGTTTGCCTTAGAAAACATGAAGCGAAAGCCATCGATTGGTAAGAAAAGTCCATTTATTGTCACTCATGCCTTCGAAAGCCTTATTACTCGCTTTAAAAGATTTTATAATCTCATTATTGATTTTAAGTTGAATTTTCTTACAGTTTTGGTTGAAACAGATTATAATTGAATGTTTGCATAGGGAAACGTGAAGCGAAAGCCATCGATTAGGAAGAAAAGTCCATTTATAGTCACTCATGCCTTCGAAAGCCTTATAACTCGCTTTAAATGCTTTTATAATATCATTATTGATTTTAAGTTGAATTTTCTTGCATTTTTGGTTAAAACAGATTATAATTGAATGTTTGCCTCGAGAAACGTGAAGCGAAAGCCATCGGTTGAGAAGAAAAGTCCATTTATGGTCACTCATGCCTTCGAAAGCCTTATTACCCGTTTAAAATGGTTTTATAATCTAATTATTGATTTTATGTTGAATTTTCTTACATTTTTGGTTAAAATGGATTGTAATTAAATGTTTGCCTTAGAAAACATGAAGCGAAAGCCATCGATTGGTAAGAAAAGTCCATTTAGGTCACTCATGCCTTCGAAAGCCTTATTACTCGCTTTAAATTCTTTTATAATCTCATTATTGATTTTAACTTGAATTTTCTTGCATTTTTGGTTGAAACAGATTATAATTAAATGTTTGCATAGGAAAACGTGAAGCAAAAGCCATCGATCGATAAGAAAAGTCCATTTATAGTCACTCATGCCTTCGAAAGCCTTATTACTCGTTTTGAATGCTTTCATAATCTCATTATTGATTTTAAGTTGAATTTTCTTACATTTTTGGTTAAAACAGATTACAATTGAATGTTTGCTTCGGGAAACGTGAAGCGAAAGCCATCGATTGAGAAGAAAAGTCTATTTAAAGTCACTCATGCCTTCGAAAGCCTTATTACACGTTTAAAATGGTTTTATAATCTCATTATTGATTTTATGTTGAATTTTCTTACATTTTTGGTTAAAACAGATTATAATTGAATGTTTGCCTCGGGAAACGTGAAGCGAAAGCCATCGATTGAGAAGAAAAGCCCATTTATAGTCGCTCATGCCTTCGAAAGCCTTATTACCCGTTTAAAATGGTTTTATAATCTAATTATTGATTTTATGTTGAATTTTCTTAAATTTTTGGTTAAAATAGATTGTAATTAAATGTTTGCCTTAGAAAACATGAAGCGAAAGCCATCGATTGGTAAGAAAAGTCCATTTATAGTCACTCATGCCTTCGAAAGCCTTATTACTCGCTTTAAACGCTTTTATAATCTCATTATTGATTTTAAGTTGAATTTTCTTACATTTTTGGTTAAAACAGATTATAATTGAATGTTTGCCTCGGGAAACGTGAAGCGAAAGCCATCGATTGAGAAGAAAAGTCCATTTATAGTCGCTCATGCCTTCGAAAGGCTTATTACCCGTTTAAAATGGTTTTATAATCTAATTATTGATTTTATGTTGAATTTTCTTACATTTTTGGTTAAAATAGATTGTAATTAAATGTTTGCCTTAGAAAACATGAAGCGAAAGCCATCGATTGGTAAGAAAAGTCCATTTATAGTCACTCATGCCTTCGAAAGCCTTATTGCTCGCTTTAAACGCTTTTATAATCTCATTATTGATTTTAAGTTGAATTTTCTTATATTTTTGGTTGAAATAGATTATAATTAAATGTTTACATAGGGAAACGTGAAGCGAAAGCCATCGATTGAGAAGAAAAGTCCATTTATAGTCACTCATGCCTTCGAAAGCCTTATTACTCGCTTTAAATGCTTTTTTAAGCTCATTATTGATTTTAAGTTGAATTTTCTTACATTTTTGGTTAAAACAGATTATAATTGAATGTTTGCCTTGGGAAACGTGAAGCGAAAGCCATCGATTGGGAAGAAAAGTACATTTATAGTCGCTCATGCCTTCGAAAGCCTTATTACCCGTTTAAAATGGTTTTATAATCTAATTATTGATTTTATGTTTAATTTTCTTACATCTTTGGTTAAAATAGATTGCAATTAAATGTTTGCCTTAGAAAACATGAAGCGAAAGCCATCGATTGGTAAGAAAAGTCCATTTATTGTCACTCATGCCTTCGAAAGCCTTATTACTCGCTTTAAAAGATTTTATAATCTCATTATTGATTTTAAGTTGAATTTTCTTACAGTTTTTGTTGAAACAGATTATAATTGAATTTTTGCATAGGGAAACGTGAAGCGAAAGCCATCGATTAGGAAGAAAAGTCCATTTATAGTCACTCATGCCTTCGAAAGCCTTATTACTCGCTTTAAATGCTTTTATAATATCATTATTGATTTTAAGTTGAATTTTCTTACATTTTTGGTTAAAACAGATTATAATTGAATGTTTGCCTCGAGAAACATGAAGCGAAAGCCATCGGTTGAGAAGAAAAGTCCATTTATGGTCACTCATGCCTTCGAAAGCCTTATTACCCGTTTAAAATGGTTTTATAATCTAATTATTGATTTTATGTTGAATTTTCTTACATTTTTGGTTAAAATGGATTGTAATTAAATGTTTGCCTTAGAAAACATGAAGCAAAGCCATCGATTGGTAAGAAAAGTCCATTTAGGTCACTCATGCCTTCGAAAGCCTTATTACTCGCTTTAAATGCTTTTATAATCGCATTATTGATTTTAAGTTGAATTTTCTTATATTTTTGTTTAAAACAGATTATATTTGATTGTTTACCTCGAGAAACATGAAGCAAAATCCATCGATCGATAAGAAAAGTCCATTTATAGTCACTCATGCCTTCGAAAGCCTTATTACTCGTTTTAAATGCTTTTATAAGCTCATTATTGCTTTTAAGTTGAATTTTCTTATATTTTTGGTTAAAACAGATTATAATTGAATGTTTGCCTTGGGAAACGTGAAGCGAAAGCCATCGATTGAGAAGAAAAGTCCATTTATAGTCGCTCATGCCTTCGAAAGCCTTATTACCCGTTTAAAATGGTTTTATAATTTAATTATTGATTTTATGTTTAATTTTCTTACATTTTTGGTTAAAATAGATTGCAATTAAATGTTTGCCTTAGAAAACATGAAGCGAAAGCCATCGATTGGTAAGAAAAGTCCATTTATTGTCACTCATGCCTTCAAAAGCCTTATTACTCGCTTTAAAAGATTTTATAATCTCATTATTGATTTTAAGTTGAATTTTCTTACAGTTTTTGTTGAAACAGATTATAATTGAATTTTTGCATAGGGAAACGTGAAGCGAAAGCCATCGATTAGGAAGAAAAGTCCATTTATAGTCACTCATGCCTTCGAAAGCCTTATTACTCGCTTTAAATGCTTTTATAATATCATTATTGATTTTAAGTTGAATTTTCTTACATTTTTGGTTAAAACAGATTATAATTGAATGTTTTCCTCGAGAAACGTGAAGCGAAAGCCATCGGTTGAGAAGAAAAGTCCATTTATGGTCACTCATGCCTTCGAAAGCCTTATTACCCGTTTAAAATGGTTTTATAATCTAATTACTGATTTTATGTTGAATTTTCTTACATTTTTGGTTAAAATGGATTGTAATTAAATGTTTGCCTTAGAAAACATGAAGCAAAGCCATCGATTGGTAAGAAAAGTCCATTTAGGTCACTCATGCCTTCGAAAGCCTTATTACTTGCTTTAAATGCTTTTATAATCTCATTATTGATTTTAACTTGAATTTTCTTGCATTTTTGGTTGAAACAGATTATAATTAAATTTTTGCATAGGAAAACGTGAAGCAAAAGCCATCGATCGATAAGAAAAGTCCATTTATAGTCACTCATGCCTTCGAAAGCCTTATTACTCGTTTTAAATGCTTTTATAATCTCATTATTGATTTTAAGTTGAATTTTCTTACATTTTTGGTTAAAACAGATTACAATTGAATGTTTGCTTCGGGAAACGTGAAGCGAAAGCCATCGATTGAGAAGAAAAGTCCATTTAAAGTCACTCATGCCTTCGAAAGCCTTATTACACGTTTAAAATGGTTTTATAATCTCATTATTGATTTTAACTTGAATTTTCTTACATTTTTGGTTAAAACAGATTATAATTGAATGTTTGCCTCGGGAAACGTGAAGCGAAAGCCATCGATTGAGAAGAAAAGCCCATTTATAGTCGCTCATGCCTTCGAAAGCCTTATTACCCGTTTAAAATGGTTTTATAATCTAATTATTGATTTTATGTTGAATTTTCTTAAATTTTTGGTTAAAATAGATTGTAATTAAATGTTTGCCTTAGAAAACATGAAGCGAAAGCCATCGATTGGTAAGAAAAGTCCATTTATAGTCACTCATGCCTTCGAAAGCCTTATTACTCGCTTTAAACGCTTTTATAATCTCATTATTGATTTTAAGTTGAATTTTCTTACATTTTTGGTTAAAACAGATTATAATTGAATGTTTGCCTCGGGAAACGAGAAGCGAAAGCCATCGATTGAGAAGAAAAGTCCATTTATAGTCGCTCATGCCTTCGAAAGCCTTATTACCCGTTTAAAATGGTTTTATAATCTAATTATTGATTTTATGTTGAATTTTCTTACATTTTTTGTTAAAATAGATTGTAATTAAATGTTTGCCTTAGAAAACATGAAGCGAAAGCCATCGATTGGTAAGAAAAGTCCATTTATAGTCACTTATGCCTTCGAAAGCCTTATTACTCGCTTTAAATGCTTTTATAATCTCATTATTGATTTTAACTTGAATTTTCTTGCATTTTTGGTTGAAACAGATTATAATTAAATGTTTGCATAGGAAAATGTGAAGCGAAAGCCATCGATTGAGAAGAACTGTCCATTTATAGTCACTCATGCCTTCGAAAGCCTTATTACTCGCTTTAAATGATTTTATAATCTCATTATTGATTTTAACTTGAATTTTCTTGCATTTTTGATTGAAACAGATTATAATTAAATGTTTGCATAGGAAAACGTGAAGCGAAAGCCATCGATTGAGAAGAACTGTCCATTTATAGGCACTCATGCCTTCGAAAGCCTTATTACTCGCTTTAAATGCTTTTATAATCTCATTATTGATTTTAACTTGAATTTTCTTGCATTTTTGGTTAAAACAGATTATAATAGAATGTTTGCCTCGAGAAACGTGAAGCGAAAGCCATCGATTGAAAGGAAAAGTCCATTTATGGTCACTCATGCCTTCGAAAGCCTTATTACTCGTTTAAAATGGTTTTATAATCTAATTATTGATTTTATGTTTAATTTTCTTACATTTTTGGTTAAAATAGATTGAAATTAAATGTTTGCCTTAGAAAACATGAAGCGAAAGCCATCGATTGAGAAGAAAAGTCCATTTATAGTCGCTCATGCCTTCGAAAGCCTTATTACCCGTTTAAAATGGTTTTATAATCTAATTATTGATTTTATGTTGAATTTTCTTACATTTTTTGTTAAAATAGATTGTAATTAAATGTTTGCCTTAGAAAACATGAAGCGAAAGCCATCGATTGGTAAGAAAAGTCCATTTATAGTCACTTATGCCTTCGAAAGCCTTATTACTCGCTTTAAATGCTTTTATAATCTCATTATTGATTTTAACTTGAATTTTCTTGCATTTTTGGTTGAAACAGATTATAATTAAATGTTTGCATAGGAAAACGTGAAGCGAAAGCCATCGATTGAGAAGAACTGTCCATTTATAGTCACTCATGCCTTCGAAAGCCTTATTACTCGCTTTAAATGATTTTATAATCTCATTATTGATTTTAACTTGAATTTTCTTGCATTTTTGATTGAAACAGATTATAATTAAATGTTTGCATAGGAAAACGTGAAGCGAAAGCCATCGATTGAGAAGAACTGTCCATTTATAGGCACTCATGCCTTCGAAAGCCTTATTACTCGCTTTAAATGCTTTTATAATCTCATTATTGATTTTAACTTGAATTTTCTTGCATTTTTGGTTAAAACAGATTATAATAGAATGTTTGCCTCGAGAAACGTGAAGCGAAAGCCATCGATTGAAAGGAAAAGTCCATTTATGGTCACTCATGCCTTCGAAAGCCTTATTACCCGTTTAAAATGGTTTTATAATCTAATTATTGATTTTATGTTTAATTTTCTTACATTTTTGGTTAAAATAGATTGCAATTAAATGTTTGCCTTAGAAAACATGAAGCGAAAGCCATCGATTGAGAAGAAAAGTCCATTTATAGTCGCTCATGCCTTCGAAAGCCTTATTACCCGTTTAAAATGGTTTTATAATCTAATTATTGATTTTATGTTGAATTTTCTTACATTTTTTGTTAAAATAGATTGTAATTAAATGTTTGCCTTAGAAAACATGAAGCGAAAGCCATCGATTGGTAAGAAAAGTCCATTTATAGTCACTCATGCCTTCGAAAGCCTTATTACTCGCTTTAAATGCTTTTATAATCTCATTATTGATTTTAACTTGAATTTTCTTGCATTTTTGGTTGAAACAGATTATAATTAAATGTTTGCATAGGAAAACGTGAAGCGAAAGCCATCGATTGAGAAGAACTGTCCATTTATAGTCACTCATGCCTTCGAAAGCCTTATTACTCGCTTTAAATGCTTTTATAATCTCATTATTGATTTTAACTTGAATTTTCTTGCATTTTTGGTTGAAACAGATTATAATTAAATGTTTGCATAGGTAAACGTGAAGCGAAAGCCATCGATTGAGAAGAACTGTCCATTTATAGGCACTCATGCCTTCGAAAGCCTTATTACTCGCTTTAAATGCTTTTATAATCTCATTATTCATTTTAACTTGAATTTTCTTACATTTTTGGTTAAAAGAGATTACAATTGAATGTTTGCCTCGGGAAACGTGAAGCGAAAACCATCGATTGAGAAGAAAAGTCCATTTATAGTCGCTCATGCCTTCGAAAGCCTTATTACCCGTTTAAAATGGTTATATAATCTAATTATTGATTTTATGTTGAATTTTCTTAAATTTTTGGTTAAAATAGATTGTAATTAAATGTTTGCCTTAGAAAACATGAAGCGAAAGCCATCGATTGGTAAGAAAAGTCCATTTATAGTCACTCATGCCTTCGAAAGCCTTATTACTCGCTTTAAACGCTTTTATAATCTCATTATTGATTTTAAGTTGAATTTTCTTGCATTTTTGGTTAAAACAGATTATAATTGAATGTTTGCCTCGAGAAACGTGGAGCGAAAGCCATCGATTGAGAAGAAAAGTCCATTTATGGTCACTCATGCCTTCGAAAGCCTTATTACCCGTTTAAAATGGTTTTATAATCTAATTATTGATTTTATGTTTAATTTTCTTACATTTTTGGTTAAAATAGATTGAAATTAAATGTTTGCCTTAGAAAACATGAAGCGAAAGCCATCGATTGAGAAGAAAAGTCCATTTATAGTCGCTCATGCCTTCGAAAGCCTTATTACCCGTTTAAAATGGTTTTATAATCTAATTATTTATTTTATGTTGAATTTTCTTACATTTTTGGTTAAAATAGATTGTAATTAAATGTTTGCCTTAGAAAACATGAAGCGAAAGCCATCGATTGGTAAGAAAAGTCCATTTATAGTCACTCATGCCTTCGAAAGCCTTATTACTCGCTTTAAATGCTTTTATAATCTCATTATTGATTTTAACTTGAATTTTCTTGCATTTTTGGTTAAAACAGATTATAATTGAATGTTTGCCTCGAGAAACGTGAAGCGAAAGCCATCGATTGAGAAGAAAAGTCCATTTATGGTCACTCATGCCTTCGAAAGCCTTATTACCCGTTTAAAATGGTTTTATAATCTAGTTATTGATTTTATGTTTAATTTTCTTACATTTTTGGTTAAAATAGATTGAAATTAAATGTTTGCCTTAGAAAACATGAAGCGAAAGCCATCGATTGAGAAGAAAAGTCCATTTATAGTCGCTCATGCCTTCGAAAGCCTTATTACCCGTTTAAAAAGGTTTTATAATCTAATTATTGATTTTATGTTGAATTTTCTTACATTTTTTGTTAAAATAGATTGTAATTAAATGTTTGCCTTAGAAAACATGAAGCGAAAGCCATCGATTGGTAAGAAAAGTCCATTTATAGTCACTCATGCCTTCGAAAGCCTTATTACTCGCTTTAAATGCTTTTATAATCTCATTATTGATTTTAACTTGAATTTTCTTGCATTTTTGGTTGAAACAGATTATAATTAAATGTTTGCATAGGAAAACGTGAAGCGAAAGCCATCGATTGAGAAGAACTGTCCATTTATAGTCACTCATGCCTTCGAAAGCCTTATTACTCGCTTTAAATGATTTTATAATCTCATTATTGATTTTAACTTGAATTTTCTTGCATTTTTGATTGAAACAGATTATAATTAAATGTTTGCATAGGAAAACGTGAAGTGAAAGCCATCGATTGAGAAGAACTGTCCATTTATAGGCACTCATGCCTTCGAAAGCCTTATTACTCGCTTTAAATGCTTTTATAATCTCATTATTGATTTTAACTTGAATTTTCTTGCATTTTTGGTTAAAACAGATTATAATTGAATGTTTGCCTCGAGAAACGTGAAGCGAAAGCCATCGATTGAAAGGAAAAGTCCATTTATGGGCACTCATGCCTTCGAAAGCCTTATTACCCGTTTAAAATGGTTTTATAATCTAATTATTGATTTTATGTTTAATTTTCTTACATTTTTGGTTAAAATAGATTGCAATTAAATGTTTGCCTTAGAAAACATGAAGCGAAAGCCATCGATTGAGAAGAAAAGTCCATTTATAGTCGCTCATGCCTTCGAAAGCCTTATTACCCGTTTAAAATGGTTTTATAATCTAATTATTGATTTTATGTTGAATTTTCTTACATTTTTGGTTAAAATAGATTGTAATTAAATGTTTGCCTTAGAAAACATGAAGCGAAAGCCATCGATTGGTAAGAAAAGTCAATTTATAGTCACTCATGCCTTCGAAAGCCTTATTACTCGCTTTAAATGCTTTTATAATCTCATTATTGATTTTAACTTGAATTTTCTTGCATTTTTGGTTGAAACAGATTATAATTAAATGTTTGCATAGGAAAACGTGAAGCAAAAGCCATCGATTGAGAAGAACTGTCCATTTATAGTCACTCATGCCTTCGAAAGCCTTATTACTCGCTTTAAATGCTTTTATAATCTCATTATTAATTTTAACTTGAATTTTCTTGCATTTTTGGTTGAAACAGATTATAATTAAATGTTTGCATAGGTAAACGTGAAGCGAAAGCCATCGATTGAGAAGAACTGTCCATTTATAGGCACTCATGCCTTCGAAAGCCTTATTACTCGCTTTAAATGCTTTTATAATCTCATTATTGATTTTAACTTGAATTTTCTTACATTTTTGGTTAAAAGAGATTATAATTGAATGTTTGCCTCGGGAAACGTGAAGCGAAAGCCATCGATTGAGAAGAACTGTCCATTTATAGTCACTCATGCCTTCGAAAGCCTTATTACTCGCTTTAAATGATTTTATAATCTCATTATTGATTTTAACTTGAATTTTCTTGCATTTTTGATTGAAACAGATTATAATTAAATGTTTGCATAGGAAAACGTGAAGCGAAAGCCATCGATTGAGAAGAACTGTCCATTTATAGGCACTCATGCCTTCGAAAGCCTTATTACTCGCTTTAAATGCTTTTATAATCTCATTATTGATTTTAACTTGAATTTTCTTGCATTTTTGGTTAAAACAGATTATAATAGAATGTTTGCCTCGAGAAACGTGAAGCGAAAGCCATCGATTGAAAGGAAAAGTCCATTTATGGTCACTCATGCCTTCGAAAGCCTTATTACTCGTTTAAAATGGTTTTATAATCTAATTATTGATTTTATGTTTAATTTTCTTACATTTTTGGTTAAAATAGATTGAAATTAAATGTTTGCCTTAGAAAACATGAAGCGAAAGCCATCGATTGAGAAGAAAAGTCCATTTATAGTCGCTCATGCCTTCGAAAGCCTTATTACCCGTTTAAAATGGTTTTATAATCTAATTATTGATTTTATGTTGAATTTTCTTACATTTTTTGTTAAAATAGATTGTAATTAAATGTTTGCCTTAGAAAACATGAAGCGAAAGCCATCGATTGGTAAGAAAAGTCCATTTATAGTCACTTATGCCTTCGAAAGCCTTATTACTCGCTTTAAATGCTTTTATAATCTCATTATTGATTTTAACTTGAATTTTCTTGCATTTTTGGTTGAAACAGATTATAATTAAATGTTTGCATAGGAAAACGTGAAGCGAAAGCCATCGATTGAGAAGAACTGTCCATTTATAGTCACTCATGCCTTCGAAAGCCTTATTACTCGCTTTAAATGATTTTATAATCTCATTATTGATTTTAACTTGAATTTTCTTGCATTTTTGATTGAAACAGATTATAATTAAATGTTTGCATAGGAAAACGTGAAGCGAAAGCCATCGATTGAGAAGAACTGTCCATTTATAGGCACTCATGCCTTCGAAAGCCTTATTACTCGCTTTAAATGCTTTTATAATCTCATTATTGATTTTAACTTGAATTTTCTTGCATTTTTGGTTAAAACAGATTATAATAGAATGTTTGCCTCGAGAAACGTGAAGCGAAAGCCATCGATTGAAAGGAAAAGTCCATTTATGGTCACTCATGCCTTCGAAAGCCTTATTACCCGTTTAAAATGGTTTGATAATCTAATTATTTATTTTATGTTTAATTTTCTTACATTTTTGGTTAAAATAGATTGCAATTAAATGTTTGCCTTAGAAAACATGAAGCGAAAGCCATCGATTGAGAAGAAAAGTCCATTTATAGTCGCTCATGCCTTCGAAAGCCTTATTACCCGTTTAAAATGGTTTTATAATCTAATTATTGATTTTATGTTGAATTTTCTTACATTTTTTGTTAAAATAGATTGTAATTAAATGTTTGCCTTAGAAAACATGAAGCGAAAGCCATCGATTGGTAAGAAAAGTCCATTTATAGTCACTCATGCCTTCGAAAGCCTTATTACTCGCTTTAAATGCTTTTATAATCTCATTATTGATTTTAACTTGAATTTTCTTGCATTTTTGGTTGAAACAGATTATAATTAAATGTTTGCATAGGAAAACATGAAGCGAAAGCCATCGATTGAGAAGAACTGTCCATTTATAGTCACTCATGCCTTCGAAAGCCTTATTACTCGCTTTAAATGCTTTTATAATCTCATTATTGATTTTAACTTGAATTTTCTTGCATTTTTGGTTGAAACAGATTATAATTAAATGTTTGCATAGGTAAACGTGAAGCGAAAGCCATCGATTGAGAAGAACTGTCCATTTATAGGCACTCATGCCTTCGAAAGCCTTATTACTCGCTTTAAATGCTTTTATAATCTCATTATTGATTTTAACTTGAATTTTCTTGCATTTTTGGTTGAAACAGATTATAATTAAATGTTTGCATAGGTAAACGTGAAGCGAAAGCCATCGATTGAGAAGAACTGTCCATTTATAGGCACTCATGCCTTCGAAAGCCTTATTACTCGCTTTAAATGCTTTTATAATCTCATTATTGATTTTAACTTGAATTTTCTTACATTTTTGGTTAAAACAGATTATAATTGAATGTTTGCCTCAGGAAACGTGAAGCGAAAACCATCGATTGAGAAGAAAAGTCCATTTATAGTCGCTCATGCCTTCGAAAGCCTTATTACCCGTTTAAAATGGTTTTATAATCTAATTATTGATTTTATGTTGAATTTTCTTAAATTTTTGGTTAAAATAGATTGTAATTAAATGTTTGCCTTAGAAAACATGAAGCGAAAGCCATCGATTGGTAAGAAAAGTCCATTTATAGTCACTCATGCCTTCGAAAGCCTTATTACTCGCTTTAAACGCTTTTATAATCTCATTATTGATTTTAAGTTGAATTTTCTTATATTTTTGGTTGAAATAGATTATAATTGAATGTTTGCATAGGGAAACGTGAAGCGAAAGCCATCGATTGAGAAGAAAAGTCCATTTATAGTCACTCATGCCTTTGAAAGCCTTATTGCTCGCTTTAAATACTTTTATAAGCTCATTATTGATTTTAAGTTGAATTTTCTTACGTTTTTGGTTAAAACAGATTATAATTGAATGTTTGCCTCGGGAAACGAGAAGCGAAAGCCATCGATTGAGAAGAAAAGTCCATTTATAGTCGCTCATGCCTTCGAAAGCCTTATTACCCGTTTAAAATGGTTTTATAATCTAATTATTTATTTTATGTTGAATTTTCTTACATTTTTGGTTAAAATAGATTGTAATTAAATGTTTGCCTTAGAAAACATGAAGCGAAAGCCATCGATTGGTAAGAAAAGTCCATTTATAGTCACTCATGCCTTCGAAAGCCTTATTACTCGCTTTAAATGCTTTTATAATCTCATTATTGATTTTAACTTGAATTTTCTTGCATTTTTGGTTAAAACAGATTATAATTGAATGTTTGCCTCGAGAAACGTGAAGCGAAAGCCATCGATTGAGAAGAAAAGTCCATTTATGGTCACTCATGCCTTCGAAAGCCTTATTACCCGTTTAAAATGGTTTTATAATCTAGTTATTGATTTTATGTTTAATTTTCTTACATTTTTGGTTAAAATAGATTGAAATTAAATGTTTGCCTTAGAAAACATGAAGCGAAAGCCATCGATTGAGAAGAAAAGTCCATTTATAGTCGCTCATGCCTTCGAAAGCCTTATTACCCGTTTAAAAAGGTTTTATAATCTAATTATTGATTTTATGTTGAATTTTCTTACATTTTTTGTTAAAATAGATTGTAATTAAATGTTTTCCTTAGAAAACATGAAGCGAAAGCCATCGATTGGTAAGAAAAGTCCATTTATAGTCACTCATGCCTTCGAAAGCCTTATTACTCGCTTTAAATGCTTTTATAATCTCATTATTGATTTTAACTTGAATTTTCTTGCATTTTTGGTTGAAACAGATTATAATTAAATGTTTGCATAGGAAAACGTGAAGCGAAAGCCATCGATTGAGAAGAACTGTCCATTTATAGTCACTCATGCCTTCGAAAGCCTTATTACTCGCTTTAAATGATTTTATAATCTCATTATTGATTTTAACTTGAATTTTCTTGCATTTTTGATTGAAACAGATTATAATTAAATGTTTGCATAGGAAAACGTGAAGCGAAAGCCATCGATTGAGAAGAACTGTCCATTTATAGGCACTCATGCCTTCGAAAGCCTTATTACTCGCTTTAAATGCTTTTATAATCTCATTATTGATTTTAACTTGAATTTTCTTGCATTTTTGGTTAAAACAGATTATAATTGAATGTTTGCCTCGAGAAACGTGAAGCGAAAGCCATCGATTGAAAGGAAAAGTCCATTTATGGTCACTCATGCCTTCGAAAGCCTTATTACCCGTTTAAAATGGTTTTATAATCTAATTATTGATTTTATGTTTAATTTTCTTACATTTTTGGTTAAAATAGATTGCAATTAAATGTTTGCCTTAGAAAACATGAAGCGAAAGCCATCGATTGAGAAGAAAAGTCCATTTATAGTCGCTCATGCCTTCGAAAGCCTTATTACCCGTTTAAAATGGTTTTATAATCTAATTATTGATTTTATGTTGAATTTTCTTACATTTTTGGTTAAAATAGATTGTAATTAAATGTTTGCCTTAGAAAACATGAAGCGAAAGCCATCGATTGGTAAGAAAAGTCCATTTATAGTCACTCATGCCTTCGAAAGCCTTATTACTCGCTTTAAATGCTTTTATAATCTCATTATTGATTTTAACTTGAATTTTCTTGCATTTTTGGTTGAAACAGATTATAATTAAATGTTTGCATAGGAAAACGTGAAGCGAAAGCCATCGATTGAGAAGAACTGTCCATTTATAGTCACTCATGCCTTCGAAAGCCTTATTACTCGCTTTAAATGCTTTTATAATCTCATTATTGATTTTAACTTGAATTTTCTTGCATTTTTGGTTGAAACAGATTATAATTAAATGTTTGCATAGGTAAACGTGAAGCGAAAGCCATCGATTGAGAAGAACTGTCCATTTATAGGCACTCATGCCTTCGAAAGCCTTATTACTCGCTTTAAATGCTTTTATAATCTCATTATTGATTTTAACTTGAATTTTCTTACATTTTTGGTTAAAACAGATTATAATTGAATGTTTGCCTCAGGAAACGTGAAGCGAAACCCATCGATTGAGAAGAAAAGTCCATTTATAGTCGCTCATGCCTTCGAAAGCCTTATTACCCGTTTAAAATGGTTTTATAATCTAATTATTGATTTTATGTTGAATTTTCTTAAATTTTTGGTTAAAATAGATTGTAATTAAATGTTTGCCTTAGAAAACATGAAGCGAAAGCCATCGATTGGTAAGAAAAGTCCATTTATAGTCACTCATGCCTTCGAAAGCCTTATTACTCGCTTTAAACGCTTTTATAATCTCATTATTGATTTTAAGTTGAATTTTCTTATATTTTTGGTTGAAATAGATTATAATTGAATGTTTGCATAGGGAAACGTGAAGCGAAAGCCATCGATTGAGAAGAAAAGTCCATTTATAGTCACTCATGCCTTTGAAAGCCTTATTGCTCGCTTTAAATACTTTTATAAGCTCATTATTGATTTTAAGTTATATTTTCTTACGTTTTTGGTTAAAACAGATTAGAATTGAATGTTTGCCTCGGGAAACGAGAAGCGAAAGCCATCGATTGAGAAGAAAAGTCCATTTATAGTCGCTCATGCCTTCGAAAGCCTTATTACCCGTTTAAAATGGTTTTATAATCTAATTATTTATTTTATGTTGAATTTTCTTACATTTTTGGTTAAAATAGATTGTAATTAAATGTTTGCCTTAGAAAACATGAAGCGAAAGCCATCGATTGGTAAGAAAAGTCCATTTATAGTCACTCATGCCTTCGAAAGCCTTATTACTCGCTTTAAATGCTTTTATAATCTCATTATTGATTTTAACTTGAATTTTCTTGCATTTTTGGTTAAAACAGATTATAATTGAATGTTTGCCTCGAGAAACGTGAAGCGAAAGCCATCGATTGAGAAGAAAAGTCCATTTATGGTCACTCATGCCTTCGAAAGCCTTATTACCCGTTTAAAATGGTTTTATAATCTAGTTATTGATTTTATGTTTAATTTTCTTACATTTTTGGTTAAAATAGATTGAAATTAAATGTTTGCCTTAGAAAACATGAAGCGAAAGCCATCGATTGAGAAGAAAAGTCCATTTATAGTCGCTCATGCCTTCGAAAGCCTTATTACCCGTTTAAAAAGGTTTTATAATCTAATTATTGATTTTATGTTGAATTTTCTTACATTTTTTGTTAAAATAGATTGTAATTAAATGTTTTCCTTAGAAAACATGAAGCGAAAGCCATCGATTGGTAAGAAAAGTCCATTTATAGTCACTCATGCCTTCGAAAGCCTTATTACTCGCTTTAAATGCTTTTATAATCTCATTATTGATTTTAACTTGAATTTTCTTACATTTTTGGTTAAAACAGATTATAATTGAATGTTTGCCTCAGGAAACGTGAAGCGAAAACCATCGATTGAGAAGAAAAGTCCATTTATAGTCGCTCATGCCTTCGAAAGCCTTATTACCCGTTTAAAATGGTTTTATAATCTAATTATTGATTTTATGTTGAATTTTCTTAAATTTTTGGTTAAAATAGATTGTAATTAAATGTTTGCCTTAGAAAACATGAAGCGAAAGCCATCGATTGGTAAGAAAAGTCCATTTATAGTCACTCATGCCTTCGAAAGCCTTATTACTCGCTTTAAACGCTTTTATAATCTCATTATTGATTTTAAGTTGAATTTTCTTATATTTTTGGTTGAAATAGATTATAATTGAATGTTTGCATAGGGAAACGTGAAGCGAAAGCCATCGATTGAGAAGAAAAGTCCATTTATAGTCACTCATGCCTTTGAAAGCCTTATTGCTCGCTTTAAATACTTTTATAAGCTCATTATTGATTTTAAGTTGAATTTTCTTACGTTTTTGGTTAAAACAGATTATAATTGAATGTTTGCCTCGGGAAACGAGAAGCGAAAGCCATCGATTGAGAAGAAAAGTCCATTTATAGTCGCTCATGCCTTCGAAAGCCTTATTACCCGTTTAAAATGGTTTTATAATCTAATTATTTATTTTATGTTGAATTTTCTTACATTTTTGGTTAAAATAGATTGTAATTAAATGTTTGCCTTAGAAAACATGAAGCGAAAGCCATCGATTGGTAAGAAAAGTCCATTTATAGTCACTCATGCCTTCGAAAGCCTTATTACTCGCTTTAAATGCTTTTATAATCTCATTATTGATTTTAACTTGAATTTTCTTGCATTTTTGATTGAAACAGATTATAATTAAATGTTTGCATAGGAAAACGTGAAGCGAAAGCCATCGATTGAGAAGAACTGTCCATTTATAGGCACTCATGCCTTCGAAAGCCTTATTACTCGCTTTAAATGCTTTTATAATCTCATTATTGATTTTAACTTGAATTTTCTTGCATTTTTGGTTAAAACAGATTATAATTGAATGTTTGCCTCGAGAAACGTGAAGCGAAAGCCATCGATTGAAAGGAAAAGTCCATTTATGGTCACTCATGCCTTCGAAAGCCTTATTACCCGTTTAAAATGGTTTTATAATCTAATTATTGATTTTATGTTTAATTTTCTTACATTTTTGGTTAAAATAGATTGCAATTAAATGTTTGCCTTAGAAAACATGAAGCGAAAGCCATCGATTGAGAAGAAAAGTCCATTTATAGTCGCTCATGCCTTCGAAAGCCTTATTACCCGTTTAAAATGGTTTTATAATCTAATTATTGATTTTATGTTGAATTTTCTTACATTTTTGGTTAAAATAGATTGTAATTAAATGTTTGCCTTAGAAAACATGAAGCGAAAGTCATCGATTGGTAAGAAAAGTCCATTTATAGTCACTCATGCCTTCGAAAGCCTTATTACTCGCTTTAAATGCTTTTATAATCTCATTATTGATTTTAACTTGAATTTTCTTGCATTTTTGGTTGAAACAGATTATAATTAAATGTTTGCATAGGAAAACGTGAAGCGAAAGCCATCGATTGAGAAGAACTGTCCATTTATAGTCACTCATGCCTTCGAAAGCCTTATTACTCGCTTTAAATGCTTTTATAATCTCATTATTGATTTTAACTTGAATTTTCTTGCATTTTTGGTTGAAACAGATTATAATTAAATGTTTGCATAGGTAAACGTGAAGCGAAAGCCATCGATTGAGAAGAACTGTCCATTTATAGGCACTCATGCCTTCGAAAGCCTTATTACTCGCTTTAAATGCTTTTATAATCTCATTATTGATTTTAACTTGAATTTTCTTACATTTTTGGTTAAAACAGATTATAATTGAATGTTTGCCTCAGGAAACGTGAAGCGAAACCCATCGATTGAGAAGAAAAGTCCATTTATAGTCGCTCATGCCTTCGAAAGCCTTATTACCCGTTTAAAATGGTTTTATAATCTAATTATTGATTTTATGTTGAATTTTCTTAAATTTTTGGTTAAAATAGATTGTAATTAAATGTTTGCCTTAGAAAACATGAAGCGAAAGCCATCGATTGGTAAGAAAAGTCCATTTATAGTCACTCATGCCTTCGAAAGCCTTATTACTCGCTTTAAACGCTTTTATAATCTCATTATTGATTTTAAGTTGAATTTTCTTATATTTTTGGTTGAAATAGATTATAATTGAATGTTTGCATAGGGAAACGTGAAGCGAAAGCCATCGATTGAGAAGAAAAGTCCATTTATAGTCACTCATGCCTTTGAAAGCCTTATTGCTCGCTTTAAATACTTTTATAAGCTCATTATTGATTTTAAGTTGAATTTTCTTACGTTTTTGGTTAAAACAGATTAGAATTGAATGTTTGCCTCGGGAAACGAGAAGCGAAAGCCATCGATTGAGAAGAAAAGTCCATTTATAGTCGCTCATGCCTTCGAAAGCCTTATTACCCGTTTAAAATGGTTTTATAATCTAATTATTTATTTTATGTTGAATTTTCTTACATTTTTGGTTAAAATAGATTGTAATTAAATGTTTGCCTTAGAAAACATGAAGCGAAAGCCATCGATTGGTAAGAAAAGTCCATTTATAGTCACTCATGCCTTCGAAAGCCTTATTACTCGCTTTAAATGCTTTTATAATCTCATTATTGATTTTAACTTGAATTTTCTTGCATTTTTGGTTAAAACAGATTATAATTGAATGTTTGCCTCGAGAAACGTGAAGCGAAAGCCATCGATTGAGAAGAAAAGTCCATTTATGGTCACTCATGCCTTCGAAAGCCTTATTACCCGTTTAAAATGGTTTTATAATCTAGTTATTGATTTTATGTTTAATTTTCTTACATTTTTGGTTAAAATAGATTGAAATTAAATGTTTGCCTTAGAAAACATGAAGCGAAAGCCATCGATTGAGAAGAAAAGTCCATTTATAGTCGCTCATGCCTTCGAAAGCCTTATTACCCGTTTAAAAAGGTTTTATAATCTAATTATTGATTTTATGTTGAATTTTCTTACATTTTTTGTTAAAATAGATTGTAATTAAATGTTTTCCTTAGAAAACATGAAGCGAAAGCCATCGATTGGTAAGAAAAGTCCATTTATAGTCACTCATGCCTTCGAAAGCCTTATTACTCGCTTTAAATGCTTTTATAATCTCATTATTGATTTTAACTTGAATTTTCTTGCATTTTTGGTTGAAACAGATTATAATTAAATGTTTGCATAGGTAAACGTGAAGCGAAAGCCATCGATTGAGAAGAACTGTCCATTTATAGGCACTCATGCCTTCGAAAGCCTTATTACTCGCTTTAAATGCTTTTATAATCTCATTATTGATTTTAACTTGAATTTTCTTACATTTTTGGTTAAAACAGATTATAATTGAATGTTTGCCTCAGGAAACGTGAAGCGAAAACCATCGATTGAGAAGAAAAGTCCATTTATAGTCGCTCATGCCTTCGAAAGCCTTATTACCCGTTTAAAATGGTTTTATAATCTAATTATTGATTTTATGTTGAATTTTCTTAAATTTTTGGTTAAAATAGATTGTAATTAAATGTTTGCCTTAGAAAACATGAAGCGAAAGCCATCGATTGGTAAGAAAAGTCCATTTATAGTCACTCATGCCTTCGAAAGCCTTATTACTCGCTTTAAACGCTTTTATAATCTCATTATTGATTTTAAGTTGAATTTTCTTATATTTTTGGTTGAAATAGATTATAATTGAATGTTTGCATAGGGAAACGTGAAGCGAAAGCCATCGATTGAGAAGAAAAGTCCATTTATAGTCACTCATGCCTTTGAAAGCCTTATTGCTCGCTTTAAATACTTTTATAAGCTCATTATTGATTTTAAGTTGAATTTTCTTACGTTTTTGGTTAAAACAGATTATAATTGAATGTTTGCCTCGGGAAACGAGAAGCGAAAGCCATCGATTGAGAAGAAAAGTCCATTTATAGTCGCTCATGCCTTCGAAAGCCTTATTACCCGTTTAAAATGGTTTTATAATCTAATTATTTATTTTATGTTGAATTTTCTTACATTTTTGGTTAAAATAGATTGTAATTAAATGTTTGCCTTAGAAAACATGAAGCGAAAGCCATCGATTGGTAAGAAAAGTCCATTTATAGTCACTCATGCCTTCGAAAGCCTTATTACTCGCTTTAAATGCTTTTATAATCTCATTATTGATTTTAACTTGAATTTTCTTGCATTTTTGGTTAAAACAGATTATAATTGAATGTTTGCCTCGAGAAACGTGAAGCGAAAGCCATCGATTGAGAAGAAAAGTCCATTTATGGTCACTCATGCCTTCGAAAGCCTTATTACCCGTTTAAAATGGTTTTATAATCTAGTTATTGATTTTATGTTTAATTTTCTTACATTTTTGGTTAAAATAGATTGAAATTAAATGTTTGCCTTAGAAAACATGAAGCGAAAGCCATCGATTGAGAAGAAAAGTCCATTTATAGTCGCTCATGCCTTCGAAAGCCTTATTACCCGTTTAAAAAGGTTTTATAATCTAATTATTGATTTTATGTTGAATTTTCTTACATTTTTTGTTAAAATAGATTGTAATTAAATGTTTTCCTTAGAAAACATGAAGCGAAAGCCATCGATTGGTAAGAAAAGTCCATTTATAGTCACTCATGCCTTCGAAAGCCTTATTACTCGCTTTAAATGCTTTTATAATCTCATTATTGATTTTAACTTGAATTTTCTTGCATTTTTGGTTGAAACAGATTATAATTAAATGTTTGCATAGGAAAACGTGAAGCGAAAGCCATCGATTGAGAAGAACTGTCCATTTATAGTCACTCATGCCTTCGAAAGCCTTATTACTCGCTTTAAATGATTTTATAATCTCATTATTGATTTTAACTTGAATTTTCTTGCATTTTTGATTGAAACAGATTATAATTAAATGTTTGCATAGGAAAACGTGAAGCGAAAGCCATCGATTGAGAAGAACTGTCCATTTATAGGCACTCATGCCTTCGAAAGCCTTATTACTCGCTTTAAATGCTTTTATAATCTCATTATTGATTTTAACTTGAATTTTCTTGCATTTTTGGTTAAAACAGATTATAATTGAATGTTTGCCTCGAGAAACGTGAAGCGAAAGCCATCGATTGAAAGGAAAAGTCCATTTATGGTCACTCATGCCTTCGAAAGCCTTATTACCCGTTTAAAATGGTTTTATAATCTAATTATTGATTTTATGTTTAATTTTCTTACATTTTTGGTTAAAATAGATTGCAATTAAATGTTTGCCTTAGAAAACATGAAGCGAAAGCCATCGATTGAGAAGAAAAGTCCATTTATAGTCGCTCATGCCTTCGAAAGCCTTATTACCCGTTTAAAATGGTTTTATAATCTAATTATTGATTTTATGTTGAATTTTCTTACATTTTTGGTTAAAATAGATTGTAATTAAATGTTTGCCTTAGAAAACATGAAGCGAAAGCCATCGATTGGTAAGAAAAGTCCATTTATAGTCACTCATGCCTTCGAAAGCCTTATTACTCGCTTTAAATGCTTTTATAATCTCATTATTGATTTTAACTTGAATTTTCTTGCATTTTTGGTTGAAACAGATTATAATTAAATGTTTCCATAGGAAAACGTGAAGCGAAAGCCATCGATTGAGAAGAACTGTCCATTTATAGTCACTCATGCCTTCGAAAGCCTTATTACTCGCTTTAAATGCTTTTATAATCTCATTATTGATTTTAACTTGAATTTTCTTGCATTTTTGGTTGAAACAGATTATAATTAAATGTTTGCATAGGTAAACGTGAAGCGAAAGCCATCGATTGAGAAGAACTGTCCATTTATAGGCACTCATGCCTTCGAAAGCCTTATTACTCGCTTTAAATGCTTTTATAATCTCATTATTGATTTTAACTTGAATTTTCTTACATTTTTGGTTAAAACAGATTATAATTGAATGTTTGCCTCAGGAAACGTGAAGCGAAACCCATCGATTGAGAAGAAAAGTCCATTTATAGTCGCTCATGCCTTCGAAAGCCTTATTACCCGTTTAAAATGGTTTTATAATCTAATTATTGATTTTATGTTGAATTTTCTTAAATTTTTGGTTAAAATAGATTGTAATTAAATGTTTGCCTTAGAAAACATGAAGCGAAAGCCATCGATTGGTAAGAAAAGTCCATTTATAGTCACTCATGCCTTCGAAAGCCTTATTACTCGCTTTAAACGCTTTTATAATCTCATTATTGATTTTAAGTTGAATTTTCTTATATTTTTGGTTGAAATAGATTATAATTGAATGTTTGCATAGGGAAACGTGAAGCGAAAGCCATCGATTGAGAAGAAAAGTCCATTTATAGTCACTCATGCCTTTGAAAGCCTTATTGCTCGCTTTAAATACTTTTATAAGCTCATTATTGATTTTAAGTTATATTTTCTTACGTTTTTGGTTAAAACAGATTAGAATTGAATGTTTGCCTCGGGAAACGAGAAGCGAAAGCCATCGATTGAGAAGAAAAGTCCATTTATAGTCGCTCATGCCTTCGAAAGCCTTATTACCCGTTTAAAATGGTTTTATAATCTAATTATTTATTTTATGTTGAATTTTCTTACATTTTTGGTTAAAATAGATTGTAATTAAATGTTTGCCTTAGAAAACATGAAGCGAAAGCCATCGATTGGTAAGAAAAGTCCATTTATAGTCACTCATGCCTTCGAAAGCCTTATTACTCGCTTTAAATGCTTTTATAATCTCATTATTGATTTTAACTTGAATTTTCTTGCATTTTTGGTTAAAACAGATTATAATTGAATGTTTGCCTCGAGAAACGTGAAGCGAAAGCCATCGATTGAGAAGAAAAGTCCATTTATGGTCACTCATGCCTTCGAAAGCCTTATTACCCGTTTAAAATGGTTTTATAATCTAGTTATTGATTTTATGTTTAATTTTCTTACATTTTTGGTTAAAATAGATTGAAATTAAATGTTTGCCTTAGAAAACATGAAGCGAAAGCCATCGATTGAGAAGAAAAGTCCATTTATAGTCGCTCATGCCTTCGAAAGCCTTATTACCCGTTTAAAAAGGTTTTATAATCTAATTATTGATTTTATGTTGAATTTTCTTACATTTTTTGTTAAAATAGATTGTAATTAAATGTTTTCCTTAGAAAACATGAAGCGAAAGCCATCGATTGGTAAGAAAAGTCCATTTATAGTCACTCATGCCTTCGAAAGCCTTATTACTCGCTTTAAATGCTTTTATAATCTCATTATTGATTTTAACTTGAATTTTCTTACATTTTTGGTTAAAACAGATTATAATTGAATGTTTGCCTCAGGAAACGTGAAGCGAAAACCATCGATTGAGAAGAAAAGTCCATTTATAGTCGCTCATGCCTTCGAAAGCCTTATTACCCGTTTAAAATGGTTTTATAATCTAATTATTGATTTTATGTTGAATTTTCTTAAATTTTTGGTTAAAATAGATTGTAATTAAATGTTTGCCTTAGAAAACATGAAGCGAAAGCCATCGATTGGTAAGAAAAGTCCATTTATAGTCACTCATGCCTTCGAAAGCCTTATTACTCGCTTTAAACGCTTTTATAATCTCATTATTGATTTTAAGTTGAATTTTCTTATATTTTTGGTTGAAATAGATTATAATTGAATGTTTGCATAGGGAAACGTGAAGCGAAAGCCATCGATTGAGAAGAAAAGTCCATTTATAGTCACTCATGCCTTTGAAAGCCTTATTGCTCGCTTTAAATACTTTTATAAGCTCATTATTGATTTTAAGTTGAATTTTCTTACGTTTTTGGTTAAAACAGATTATAATTGAATGTTTGCCTCGGGAAACGAGAAGCGAAAGCCATCGATTGAGAAGAAAAGTCCATTTATAGTCGCTCATGCCTTCGAAAGCCTTATTACCCGTTTAAAATGGTTTTATAATCTAATTATTTATTTTATGTTGAATTTTCTTACATTTTTGGTTAAAATAGATTGTAATTAAATGTTTGCCTTAGAAAACATGAAGCGAAAGCCATCGATTGGTAAGAAAAGTCCATTTATAGTCACTCATGCCTTCGAAAGCCTTATTACTCGCTTTAAATGCTTTTATAATCTCATTATTGATTTTAACTTGAATTTTCTTGCATTTTTGATTGAAACAGATTATAATTAAATGTTTGCATAGGAAAACGTGAAGCGAAAGCCATCGATTGAGAAGAACTGTCCATTTATAGGCACTCATGCCTTCGAAAGCCTTATTACTCGCTTTAAATGCTTTTATAATCTCATTATTGATTTTAACTTGAATTTTCTTGCATTTTTGGTTAAAACAGATTATAATTGAATGTTTGCCTCGAGAAACGTGAAGCGAAAGCCATCGATTGAAAGGAAAAGTCCATTTATGGTCACTCATGCCTTCGAAAGCCTTATTACCCGTTTAAAATGGTTTTATAATCTAATTATTGATTTTATGTTTAATTTTCTTACATTTTTGGTTAAAATAGATTGCAATTAAATGTTTGCCTTAGAAAACATGAAGCGAAAGCCATCGATTGAGAAGAAAAGTCCATTTATAGTCGCTCATGCCTTCGAAAGCCTTATTACCCGTTTAAAATGGTTTTATAATCTAATTATTGATTTTATGTTGAATTTTCTTACATTTTTGGTTAAAATAGATTGTAATTAAATGTTTGCCTTAGAAAACATGAAGCGAAAGTCATCGATTGGTAAGAAAAGTCCATTTATAGTCACTCATGCCTTCGAAAGCCTTATTACTCGCTTTAAATGCTTTTATAATCTCATTATTGATTTTAACTTGAATTTTCTTGCATTTTTGGTTGAAACAGATTATAATTAAATGTTTGCATAGGAAAACGTGAAGCGAAAGCCATCGATTGAGAAGAACTGTCCATTTATAGTCACTCATGCCTTCGAAAGCCTTATTACTCGCTTTAAATGCTTTTATAATCTCATTATTGATTTTAACTTGAATTTTCTTGCATTTTTGGTTGAAACAGATTATAATTAAATGTTTGCATAGGTAAACGTGAAGCGAAAGCCATCGATTGAGAAGAACTGTCCATTTATAGGCACTCATGCCTTCGAAAGCCTTATTACTCGCTTTAAATGCTTTTATAATCTCATTATTGATTTTAACTTGAATTTTCTTACATTTTTGGTTAAAACAGATTATAATTGAATGTTTGCCTCAGGAAACGTGAAGCGAAACCCATCGATTGAGAAGAAAAGTCCATTTATAGTCGCTCATGCCTTCGAAAGCCTTATTACCCGTTTAAAATGGTTTTATAATCTAATTATTGATTTTATGTTGAATTTTCTTAAATTTTTGGTTAAAATAGATTGTAATTAAATGTTTGCCTTAGAAAACATGAAGCGAAAGCCATCGATTGGTAAGAAAAGTCCATTTATAGTCACTCATGCCTTCGAAAGCCTTATTACTCGCTTTAAACGCTTTTATAATCTCATTATTGATTTTAAGTTGAATTTTCTTATATTTTTGGTTGAAATAGATTATAATTGAATGTTTGCATAGGGAAACGTGAAGCGAAAGCCATCGATTGAGAAGAAAAGTCCATTTATAGTCACTCATGCCTTTGAAAGCCTTATTGCTCGCTTTAAATACTTTTATAAGCTCATTATTGATTTTAAGTTGAATTTTCTTACGTTTTTGGTTAAAACAGATTAGAATTGAATGTTTGCCTCGGGAAACGAGAAGCGAAAGCCATCGATTGAGAAGAAAAGTCCATTTATAGTCGCTCATGCCTTCGAAAGCCTTATTACCCGTTTAAAATGGTTTTATAATCTAATTATTTATTTTATGTTGAATTTTCTTACATTTTTGGTTAAAATAGATTGTAATTAAATGTTTGCCTTAGAAAACATGAAGCGAAAGCCATCGATTGGTAAGAAAAGTCCATTTATAGTCACTCATGCCTTCGAAAGCCTTATTACTCGCTTTAAATGCTTTTATAATCTCATTATTGATTTTAACTTGAATTTTCTTGCATTTTTGGTTAAAACAGATTATAATTGAATGTTTGCCTCGAGAAACGTGAAGCGAAAGCCATCGATTGAGAAGAAAAGTCCATTTATGGTCACTCATGCCTTCGAAAGCCTTATTACCCGTTTAAAATGGTTTTATAATCTAGTTATTGATTTTATGTTTAATTTTCTTACATTTTTGGTTAAAATAGATTGAAATTAAATGTTTGCCTTAGAAAACATGAAGCGAAAGCCATCGATTGAGAAGAAAAGTCCATTTATAGTCGCTCATGCCTTCGAAAGCCTTATTACCCGTTTAAAAAGGTTTTATAATCTAATTATTGATTTTATGTTGAATTTTCTTACATTTTTTGTTAAAATAGATTGTAATTAAATGTTTTCCTTAGAAAACATGAAGCGAAAGCCATCGATTGGTAAGAAAAGTCCATTTATAGTCACTCATGCCTTCGAAAGCCTTATTACTCGCTTTAAATGCTTTTATAATCTCATTATTGATTTTAACTTGAATTTTCTTGCATTTTTGGTTGAAACAGATTATAATTAAATGTTTGCATAGGAAAACGTGAAGCGAAAGCCATCGATTGAGAAGAACTGTCCATTTATAGTCACTCATGCCTTCGAAAGCCTTATTACTCGCTTTAAATGATTTTATAATCTCATTATTGATTTTAACTTGAATTTTCTTGCATTTTTGATTGAAACAGATTATAATTAAATGTTTGCATAGGAAAACGTGAAGCGAAAGCCATCGATTGAGAAGAACTGTCCATTTATAGGCACTCATGCCTTCGAAAGCCTTATTACTCGCTTTAAATGCTTTTATAATCTCATTATTGATTTTAACTTGAATTTTCTTGCATTTTTGGTTAAAACAGATTATAATTGAATGTTTGCCTCGAGAAACGTGAAGCGAAAGCCATCGATTGAAAGGAAAAGTCCATTTATGGTCACTCATGCCTTCGAAAGCCTTATTACCCGTTTAAAATGGTTTTATAATCTAATTATTGATTTTATGTTTAATTTTCTTACATTTTTGGTTAAAATAGATTGCAATTAAATGTTTGCCTTAGAAAACATGAAGCGAAAGCCATCGATTGAGAAGAAAAGTCCATTTATAGTCGCTCATGCCTTCGAAAGCCTTATTACCCGTTTAAAATGGTTTTATAATCTAATTATTGATTTTATGTTGAATTTTCTTACATTTTTGGTTAAAATAGATTGTAATTAAATGTTTGCCTTAGAAAACATGAAGCGAAAGCCATCGATTGGTAAGAAAAGTCCATTTATAGTCACTCATGCCTTCGAAAGCCTTATTACTCGCTTTAAATGCTTTTATAATCTCATTATTGATTTTAACTTGAATTTTCTTGCATTTTTGGTTGAAACAGATTATAATTAAATGTTTGCATAGGAAAACTTGAAGCGAAAGCCATCGATTGAGAAGAACTGTCCATTTATAGTCACTCATGCCTTCGAAAGCCTTATTACTCGCTTTAAATGCTTTTATAATCTCATTATTGATTTTAACTTGAATTTTCTTGCATTTTTGGTTGAAACAGATTATAATTAAATGTTTGCATAGGTAAACGTGAAGCGAAAGCCATCGATTGAGAAGAACTGTCCATTTATAGGCACTCATGCCTTCGAAAGCCTTATTACTCGCTTTAAATGCTTTTATAATCTCATTATTGATTTTAACTTGAATTTTCTTACATTTTTGGTTAAAACAGATTATAATTGAATGTTTGCCTCGGGAAACGTGAAGCGAAAACCATCGATTGAGAAGAAAAGTCCATTTATAGTCGCTCATGCCTTCGAAAGCCTTATTACCCGTTTAAAATGGTTTTATAATCTAATTATTGATTTTATGTTGAATTTTCTTAAATTTTTGGTTAAAATAGATTGTAATTAAATGTTTGCCTTAGAAAACATGAAGCGAAAGCCATCGATTGGTAAGAAAAGTCCATTTATAGTCACTCATGCCTTCGAAAGCCTTATTACTCGCTTTAAACGCTTTTATAATCTCATTATTGATTTTAAGTTGAATTTTCTTATATTTTTGGTTGAAATAGATTATAATTGAATGTTTGCATAGGGAAACGTGAAGCGAAAGCCATCGATTGAGAAGAAAAGTCCATTTATAGTCACTCATGCCTTTGAAAGCCTTATTGCTCGCTTTAAATACTTTTATAAGCTCATTATTGATTTTAAGTTGAATTTTCTTACGTTTTTGGTTAAAACAGATTATAATTGAATGTTTGCCTCGGGAAACGAGAAGCGAAAGCCATCGATTGAGAAGAAAAGTCCATTTATAGTCGCTCATGCCTTCGAAAGCCTTATTACCCGTTTAAAATGGTTTTATAATCTAATTATTTATTTTATGTTGAATTTTCTTACATTTTTGGTTAAAATAGATTGTAATTAAATGTTTGCCTTAGAAAACATGAAGCGAAAGCCATCGATTGGTAAGAAAAGTCCATTTATAGTCACTCATGCCTTCGAAAGCCTTATTACTCGCTTTAAATGCTTTTATAATCTCATTATTGATTTTAACTTGAATTTTCTTGCATTTTTGGTTAAAACAGATTATAATTGAATGTTTGCCTCGAGAAACGTGAAGCGAAAGCCATCGATTGAGAAGAAAAGTCCATTTATGGTCACTCATGCCTTCGAAAGCCTTATTACCCGTTTAAAATGGTTTTATAATCTAGTTATTGATTTTATGTTTAATTTTCTTACATTTTTGGTTAAAATAGATTGAAATTAAATGTTTGCCTTAGAAAACATGAAGCGAAAGCCATCGATTGAGAAGAAAAGTCCATTTATAGTCGCTCATGCCTTCGAAAGCCTTATTACCCGTTTAAAAAGGTTTTATAATCTAATTATTGATTTTATGTTGAATTTTCTTACATTTTTTGTTAAAATAGATTGTAATTAAATGTTTTCCTTAGAAAACATGAAGCGAAAGCCATCGATTGGTAAGAAAAGTCCATTTATAGTCACTCATGCCTTCGAAAGCCTTGTTACTCGCTTTAAATGCTTTTATAATCTCATTATTGATTTTAACTTGAATTTTCTTGCATTTTTGGTTGAAACAGATTATAATTAAATGTTTGCATAGGAAAACGTGAAGCGAAAGCCATCGATTGAGAAGAACTGTCCATTTATAGTCACTCATGCCTTCGAAAGCCTTATTACTCGCTTTAAATGATTTTATAATCTCATTATTGATTTTAACTTGAATTTTCTTGCATTTTTGATTGAAACAGATTATAATTAAATGTTTGCATAGGAAAACGTGAAGCGAAAGCCATCGATTGAGAAGAACTGTCCATTTATAGGCACTCATGCCTTCGAAAGCCTTATTACTCGCTTTAAATGCTTTTATAATCTCATTATTGATTTTAACTTGAATTTTCTTGCATTTTTGGTTAAAACAGATTATAATTGAATGTTTGCCTCGAGAAACGTGAAGCGAAAGCCATCGATTGAAAGGAAAAGTCCATTTATGGTCACTCATGCCTTCGAAAGCCTTATTACCCGTTTAAAATGGTTTTATAATCTAATTATTGATTTTATGTTTAATTTTCTTACATTTTTGGTTAAAATAGATTGCAATTAAATGTTTGCCTTAGAAAACATGAAGCGAAAGCCATCGATTGAGAAGAAAAGTCCATTTATAGTCGCTCATGCCTTCGAAAGCCTTATTACCCGTTTAAAATGGTTTTATAATCTAATTATTGATTTTATGTTGAATTTTCTTACATTTTTGGTTAAAATAGATTGTAATTAAATGTTTGCCTTAGAAAACATGAAGCGAAAGCCATCGATTGGTAAGAAAAGTCCATTTATAGTCACTCATGCCTTCGAAAGCCTTATTACTCGCTTTAAATGCTTTTATAATCTCATTATTGATTTTAACTTGAATTTTCTTGCATTTTTGGTTGAAACAGATTATAATTAAATGTTTGCATAGGAAAACGTGAAGCGAAAGCCATCGATTGAGAAGAACTGTCCATTTATAGTCACTCATGCCTTCGAAAGCCTTATTACTCGCTTTAAATGCTTTTATAATCTCATTATTGATTTTAACTTGAATTTTCTTGCATTTTTGGTTGAAACAGATTATAATTAAATGTTTGCATAGGTAAACGTGAAGCGAAAGCCATCGATTGACAAGAACTGTCCATTTATAGGCACTCATGCCTTCGAAAGCCTTATTACTCGCTTTAAATGCTTTTATAATCTCATTATTGATTTTAACTTGAATTTTCTTACATTTTTGGTTAAAACAGATTATAATTGAATGTTTGCCTCGGGAAACGTGAAGCGAAAACCATCGATTGAGAAGAAAAGTCCATTTATAGTCGCTCATGCCTTCGAAAGCCTTATTACCCGTTTAAAATGGTTTTATAATCTAATTATTGATTTTATGTTGAATTTTCTTAAATTTTTGGTTAAAATAGATTGTAATTAAATGTTTGCCTTAGAAAACATGAAGCGAAAGCCATCGATTGGTAAGAAAAGTCCATTTATAGTCACTCATGCCTTCGAAAGCCTTATTACTCGCTTTAAACGCTTTTATAATCTCATTATTGATTTTAAGTTGAATTTTCTTATATTTTTGGTTGAAATAGATTATAATTGAATGTTTGCATAGGGAAACGTGAAGCGAAAGCCATCGATTGAGAAGAAAAGTCCATTTATAGTCACTCATGCCTTTGAAAGCCTTATTACTCGCTTTAAATGCTTTTATAAGCTCATTATTGATTTTAAGTTGAATTTTCTTACGTTTTTGGTTAAAACAGATTATAATTGAATGTTTGCCTCGGGAAACGTGAAGCGAAAGCCATCGATTGAGAAGAAAAGTCCATTTATAGTCGCTCATGCCTTCGAAAGGCTTATTACCCGTTTAAAATGGTTTTATAATCTAATTATTGATTTTATGTTGAATTTTCTTACATTTTTGGTTAAAATAGATTGTAATTAAATGTTTGCCTTAGAAAACATGAAGCGAAAGCCATCGATTGGTAAGAAAAGTCCATTATAGTCACTCATGCCTTCGAAAGCCTTATTACTCGCTTTAAACGCTTTTATAATCTCATTATTGATTTTAAGTTGAATTTTCTTATATTTTTGGTTGAAATAGATTATAATTGAATGTTTGCATAGGGAAACGTGAAGCGAAAGCCATCGATTGAGAAGAAAAGTCCATTTATAGTCACTCATGCCTTGGAAAGCCTTATTACTCGCTTTAAATGCTTTTATAAGCTCATTATTGATTTTAAGTTGAATTTTCAAACGTTTTTGGTTAAAACAGATTATAATTGAATGTTTGCCTCGGGAAACGTGAAGCGAAAGCCATCGATTGAGAAGAAAAGTCCATTTATAGTCGCTCATGCCTTCGAAAGGCTTATTACCCGTTTAAAATGGTTTTATAATCTAATTATTGATTTTATGTTTAATTTTCTTACATTTTTGGTTAAAATAGATTGCAATTAAATGTTTGCCTTAGAAAACATGAAGCGAAAGCCATCGATTGGTAAGAAAAGTCCATTTATAGTCACTCATGCCTTCGAAAGCCTTATTGCTCGCTTTAAACGCTTTTATAATCTCATTATTGATTTTAAGTTGAATTTTCTTATATTTTTGGTTGAAATAGATTATAATTGAATGTTTGCATAGGGAAACGTGAAGCGAAAGCCATCGATTGAGAAGAAAAGTCCATTTATAGTCACTCATGCCTTCGAAAGCCTTATTACTCGCTTTAAATGCTTTTATAAGCTCATTATTGATTTTAAGTTGAATTTTCTTACATTTTTGGTTAAAACAGATTATAATTGAATGTTTGCCTTGGGAAACGTGAAGCGAAAGCCATCGATTGGGAAGAAAAGTACATTTATAGTCACTCATACCTTCGAAAGCCTTATTACTCGCTTAAAATGGTTTTGTAATCGCATTATTGATTTTAAGTTGAATTTTCTTATATTTTTGGTTAAAACAGATTATATTTGAATGTTTGCCTCGAGAAACATGAAGCAAAATCCATCGATCGATAAGAAAAGTCCATTTATAGTCACTCATGCCTTCGAAAGCCTTATTACTCGTTTTAAATGCTTTTATAAGCTCATTATTGCTTTTAAGTTGAATTTTCTTATATTTTTGGTTCAAACAGATTATAATTGAATGTTTGCCTTGGGAAACGTGAAGCGAAAGCCATCGATTGAGAAGAAAAGTCCATTTATAGTCGCTCATGCCTTCGAAAGCCTTATTACCCGTTTAAAATGGTTTTATAATCTAATTATTGATTTTATGTTTAATTTTCTTACATTTTTGGTTAAAATAGATTGCAATTAAATGTTTGCCTTAGAAAACATGAAGCGAAAGCCATCGATTGGTAAGAAAAGTCCATTTATTGTCACTCATGCCTTCGAAAGCCTTATTACTCGCTTTAAAAGATTTTGTAATCTCATTATTGATTTTAAGTTGAATTTTCTTACAGTGTTTGTTGAAACAGATTATAATTGAATTTTTGCATAGGGAAACGTGAAGCGAAAGCCATCGATTAGGAAGAAAAGTCCATTTATAGTCACTCATGCCTTCGAAAGCCTTATTACTCGCTTTAAATACTTTTATAATATCATTATTGATTTTAAGTTGAATTTTCTTACATTTTTGGTTAAAACAGATTATAATTGAATGTTTGCCTCGAGAAACGTGAAGCGAAAGCCATCGGTTGAGAAGAAAAGTCAATTTATGGTCACTCATGCCTTCGAAAGCCTTATGACCCGTTTAAAATGGTTTTATAATCTAATTATTGATTTTATGTTGAATTTTCTTACATTTTTGGTTAAAATAGATTGTAATTAAATGTTTGCCTTAGAAAACATGAAGCGAAAGCCATCGATTGGTAAGAAAAGTCCATTTATAGTCACTCATGCCTTCGAAAGCCTTATTACTCGCTTTAAACGCTTTTATAATCTCATTATTGATTTTAAGTTGAATTTTCTTATATTTTTGGTTGAAATAGATTATAATTGAATGTTTGCATAGGGAAACGTGAAGCGAAAGCCATCGATTGAGAAGAAAAGTCCATTTATAGTCACTCATGCCTTCGAAAGCCTTATTACTCGCTTTAAATGCTTTTATAAGCTCATTATTGATTTTAAGTTGAATTTTCTTACATTTTTGGTTGAAACAGATTATAATTGAATGTTTGCATAGGGAAACGTGAAGCGAAAGCCATCGATTAGGAAGAAAAGTCCATTTATAGTCACTCATGCCTTCGAAAGCCTTATTACTCGCTTTAAATGCTTTTATAAGCTCATTATTGATTTTAAGTTGAATTTTCTTACGTTTTTGGTTAAAACAGATTATAATTGAATGTTTGCCTCGGGAAACGTGAAGCGAAAGCCATCGATTGAGAAGAAAAGTCCATTTATAGTCGCTCATGCCTTCGAAAGGCTTATTACCCGTTTAAAATGGTTTTATAATCTAATTATTGATTTTATGTTGAATTTTCTTACATTTTTGGTTAAAATAGATTGTAATTAAATGTTTGCCTTAGAAAACATGAAGCGAAAGCCATCGATTGGTAAGAAAAGTCCATTTATAGTCACTCATGCCTTCGAAAGCCTTATTGCTCGCTTTAAACGCTTTTATAATCTCATTATTGATTTTAAGTTGAATTTTCTTATATTTTTGGTTGAAATAGATTATAATTGAATGTTTGCATAGGGAAACGTGAAGCGAAAGCCATCGATTGAGAAGAAAAGTCCATTTATAGTCACTCATGCCTTCGAAAGCCTTATTACTCGCTTTAAATGCTTTTATAAGCTCATTATTGATTTTAAGTTGAATTTTCTTACATTTTTGGTTAAAACAGATTATAATTGAATGTTTGCCTTGGGAAACGTGAAGCGAAAGCCATCGATTGGGAAGAAAAGTACATTTATAGTCACTCATACGTTCGAAAGCCTTATTACTCGCTTAAAATGGTTTTGTGATCGCATTATTGATTTTAAGTTGAATTTTCTTATATTTTTGGTTAAAACAGATTATATTTGAATGTTTGCCTCGAGAAACATGAAGCAAAATCCATCGATCGATAAGAAAAGTCCATTTATAGTCACTCATGCCTTCGAAAGCCTTATTACTCGTTTTAAATGCTTTTATAAGCTCATTATTGCTTTTAAGTTGAATTTTCTTATATTTTTGGTTAAAACAGATTATAATTGAATGTTTGCCTTGGGAAACGTGAAGCGAAAGCCATCGATTGAGAAGAAAAGTCCATTTATAGTCGCTCATGCCTTCGAAAGCCTTATTACCCGTTTAAAATGGTTTTATAATCTAATTATTGATTTTATGTTTAATTTTCTTACATTTTTGGTTAAAATAGATTGCAATTAAATGTTTGCCTTAGAAAACATGAAGCGAAAGCCATCGATTGGTAAGAAAAGTCCATTTATTGTCACTCATGCCTTCGAAAGCCTTATTACTCGCTTTAAAAGATTTTATAATCTCATTATTGATTTTAAGTTGAATTTTCTTACAGTGTTTGTTGAAACAGATTATAATTGAATTTTTGCATAGGGAAACGTGAAGCGAAAGCCATCGATTAGGAAGAAAAGTCCATTTATAGTCACTCATGCCTTCGAAAGCCTTATTACTCGCTTTAAATGCTTTTATAATATCATTATTGATTTTAAGTTGAATTTTCTTACATTTTTGGTTAAAACAGATTATAATTGAATGTTTGCCTCGAGAAACGTGAAGCGAAAGCCGTCGATTGGGAAGAAAAGTACATTTATAGTCACTCATACCTTCGAAAGCCTTATTACTCGCTTAAAATGGTTTTATAATCGCATGATTGATTTTAAGTTGAATTTTCTTATATTTTTGGTTAAAACAGATTATATTTGAATGTTTGCCTCGAGAAACATGAAGCAAAATCCATCGATCGATAAGAAAAGTCCATTTATAGTCACTCATGCCTTTGAAAGCCTTATTACTCGTTTTAAATGCTTTTATAAGCTCATTATTGCTTTTAAGTTGAATTTTCTTATATTTTTGGTTAAAACAGATTATAATTGAATGTTTGCCTTGGGAAACTTGAAGCGAAAGCCATCGATTGAGAAGAAAAGTCCATTTATAGTCGCTCATGCCTTCGAAAGCCTTATTACCCGTTTAAAATGGTTTTATAATCTAATTATTGATTTTATGTTTAATTTTCTTACATTTTTGGTTAAAATAAATTGCAATTAAATGTTTGCCTTAGAAAACATGAAGCGAAAGCCATCGATTGGTAAGAAAAGTCCATTTATTGTCACTCATGCCTTCGAAAGCCTTATTACTCGCTTTAAATGCTTTTATAATATCATTATTGATTTTAAGTTGAATTTTCTTACATTTTTGGTTAAAACGGATTATAATTGAATGTTTGCCTCGAGAAACGTGAAGCGAAAGCCATCGGTTGAGAAGAAAAGTCCATTTATGGTCACTCATGCCTTCGAAAGCCTTATTACCCGTTTAAAATGGTTTTATAATCTAATTATTGATTTTATGTTGAATTTTCTTACATTTTTGGTTAAAATGGATTGTAATTAAATGTTTGCCTTAGAAAACATGAAGCGAAAGCCATCGATTGGTAAGAAAAGTCCATTTAGGTCACTTATGCCTTCGAAAGCCTTATTACTCGCTTTAAATGCTTTTATAATCTCATTATTGATTTTAACTTGAATTTTCTTGCATTTTTGGTTGAAACAGATTATAATTAAATGTTTGCATAGGAAAACAAAAGCAAAAGCCATCGATCGATAAGAAAAGTCCATTTATAGTCACTCATGCCTTCGAAAGCCTTATTACTCGTTTTAAATGCTTTTATAATCTCATTATTGATTTTAAGTTGAATTTTCTTACATTTTTGGTTAAAACAGATTACAATTGAATGTTTGCTTCGGGAAACGTGAAGCGAAAGCCATCGATTGAGAAGAAAAGTCCATTTAAAGTCACTCATGCCTTCGAAAGCCTTATTACACGTTTAAAATGGTTTTATAATCTCATTATTGATTTTAAGTTGAATTTTCTTATATTTTTTGTTAAAACAGATTATAATTGAATGTTTGCCTCGGGAAACGTGAAGCGAAAGCCATCGATTGAGAAGAAAAGCCCATTTATAGTCGCTCATGCCTTCGAAAGCCTTATTACCCGTTTAAAATGGTTTTATAATCTAATTATTGATTTTATGTTGAATTTTCTTACATTTTTGGTTAAAATAGATTGTAATTAAATGTTTGCCTTAGAAAACATGAAGCGAAAGCCATCGATTGGTAAGAAAAGTCCATTATAGTCACTCATGCCTTCGAAAGCCTTATTACTCGCTTTAAACGCTTTTATAATCTCATTATTGATTTTAAGTTGAATTTTCTTATATTTTTGGTTGAAATAGATTATAATTGAATGTTTGCATAGGGAAACGTGAAGCGAAAGCCATCGATTGAGAAGAAATGTCCATTTATAGTCACTCATGCCTTCGAAAGCCTTATTACTCGCTTTAAATGCTTTTATAAGCTCATTATTGATTTTAAGTTGAATTTTCTTACATTTTTGGTTAAAACAGATTATAATTGAATGTTTGCCTCGGGAAACGTGAAACGAAAGCCATCGATTGAGAAGAAAAGTCCATTTATAATCGCTCATGCCTTCGAAAGCCTTATTACCCGTTTAAAATGGTTTTATAATCTAATTATTGATTTTATGTTGAATTTTCTTAATTTTTTGGTTAAAATAGATTGTAATTAAATGTTTGCCTTAGAAAACATGAAGCGAAAGCCATCGATTGGTAAGAAAAGTCCATTTATAGTCACTCATGCCTTCGAAAGCCTTATTACTCGCTTTGAACGCTTTTATAATCTCATTATTGATTTTAAGTTGAATTTTCTTATATTTTTGGTTGAAATAGATTATAATTGAATGTTTGCATAGGGAAACGTGAAGCGAAAGCCATCGATTGAGAAGAAAAGTCCATTTATAGTCACTCATGCCTTCGAAAGCCTTATTACTCGCTTTAAATGCTTTTATAAGCTCCTTATTGATTTTAAGTTGAATTTTCCTATATTTTTGGTTAAAACAGATTATAATTGAATGTTTGCCTTGGGAAACGTGAAGCGAAAGCCATCGATTAAGAAGAAACGTCCATTTATAGTCGCTCATGCCTTCGAAAGCCTTATTACCCGTTTAAAATGGTTTTATAATCTAATTATTGATTTTATGTTTAATTTTCTTACATTTTTGGTTAAAATAGATTGCAATTAAATGTTTGCCTTAGAAAACATGAAGCGAAAGCCATCGATTGGTAAGAAAAGTCCATTTATAGTCACTCATGCCTTCGAAAGCCTTATTACTCGCTTTAAACGATTTTATAATCTTATTATTGATTTTAAGTTGAATTTTCTTACATTTTTGGTTGAAACAGATTATAATTGAATGTTTGCATAGGGAAACATGAAGCGAAAGCCATCGATTAGGAAGCAAAGTCCATTTATAGTCACTCATGCCTTCGAAAGCCTTATTACTCGCTTTAAATGCTTTTATAATCTCATTATTGATTTTAAGTTGAATTTTCTTACATTTTGGTTAAAACAGATTATAATTGAATGTTTGCCTCGGGAAACGTGAAGCGAAAGCCATCGATTGAGAAGAAAAGCCCATTTATAGTCGCTCATGCCTTCGAAAAGCCTTATTACCCGTTTAAAATGGTTTTATAATCTAATTATTGATTTTATGTTGAATTTTCTTACATTTTTGGTTAAAATAGATTGTAATTAAATGTTTGCCTTAGAAAACATGAAGCGAAAGCCATCGATTGGTAAGAAAAGTCCATTTATAGTCACTCATGCCTTCGAAAGCCTTATTACTCGCTTTAAATGCTTTTATAATCTCATTATTGATTTTAACTTGAATTTTCTTGCATTTTTGGTCGAAACAGATTATAATTGAATGTTTGCCTCGAGAAACGTGAAGCGAAAGCCATCGATTGAGAAGAAAAGTCCATTTATAGTCACTCATGCCTTCGAAAGCCTTATTACTCGCTTTAAAAGCTTTTATAATCTCATTATTGATTTTAAGTTGAATTTTCTTATATTTTTGGTTGAAATAGATTATAATTGAATGTTTGCATAGGGAAACGTGAAGCGAAAGCCATCGATTGAGAAGAAAAGTCCATTTATAGTCGCTCATGCCTTCGAAAGCCTTATTACTCGCTTTAAATGCTTTTATAAGCTCATTATTGATTTTAAGTTGAATTTTCTTATATTTTTGGTTAAAACAGATTGTAATTGAATGTTTGCCTTGGGAAACGTGAAGCGAAAGCCATCGATTGAGAAGAAAAGTCCATTTATAGTCGCTCATGCCTTCGAAAGCCTTATTACCCGTTTAAAATGGTTTTATAATCTAATTATTGATTTTATGTTTAATTTTCTTACATTTTTGGTTAAAATAGATTGCAATTAAATGTTTGCCTTAGAAAACATGAAGCGAAAGCCATCGATTGGTAAGAAAAGTCCATTTATAGTCACTCATGCCTTCGAAAGCCTTATTACTCGCTTTAAACGATTTTATAATCTCATTATTGATTTTAAGTTGAATTTTCTTACATTTTTGGTTAAAACAGATTATAATTGAATGTTTGCCTCGAGAAACGTGAAGCGAAAGCCATCGGTTGAGAAGAAAAGTCCATTTATAGTCGCTCATGCCTTCGAAAGCCTTATTACCCGTTTAAAATGGTTTTATAATCTAATTATTGATTTTATGTTGAATTTTCTTAAATTTTTGGTTAAAATAGAGTGTAATTAAATGTCTGCCTTAGAAAATATGAAGCGAAAGCCATCGATTGGTAAGAAAAGTCCATTTATCGTCACTCATGCCTTCGAACGCCTTATTACTCGCTTTAAACGATTTTATAATCTCATTATTGATTTTCAGTTGAATTTTCTTACATTTTTGGTTGAAACAGATTATAATTGAATGTTTGCATAGAGAAACGTGAAGCGAAATCCATCGATTAGGAAGAAAAGTCCATTTATAGTCACTCATGCCTTCGGAAGCCTTATTACTCGCTTTAAATGCTTTGATAATCTCATTATTGATTTTAAGTTGAATTTTCTTACATTTTTGGTTAAAACAGATTATAATTGAATGTTTGCCTCGAGAAACGTGAAGCGAAAGCCATCGATTGAGAAGAAAAGACCATTTATAGTCGCTCATGCCTTCGAAAGCCTTATTACCCGTTTAAAATGGTTTTATAATCTAATTATTGATTTTATGTTGGATTTTCTTACATTTTTGGTTAAAATAGATTGTAATTAAATGTTTGCCTTAGAAAACATGAAGCGAAACCCATCGATTGGTAAGAAAAGTCCATTTATAGTCACTCATGCCTTCGAAAGCCTTATTACTCGCTTCAAATGCTTTTATAATCTCATTATTGATTTTAACTTGAATTTTCTTGCATTTTTGGTTGAAACAGATTATAATTAAATGTTTGCATAGGAAAACGTGAAGCGAAAGCCATCGATTGAGAAGAAAAGTCCATATATAATGATTCATGCCTTCGAAAGCCTTATTACTCGCTTTAAATGCTTTTATAAGCTCATTATTGATTTTAAGTTGAATTTTCTTATATTTTTGGTTAAAACAGATTATAATTGAATGTTTGCCTCGAGAAACGTGAAGCGAAAGCCATCGATTGAGAAGAAAAGTCCATTTATATTCACTCATGCCTTCGACAGCCTTATTACTCGCTTTAAATGCTTTTATAAGCTCATTATTGATTTTAAGTTGAATTTTCTTATATTTTTGGTTAAAACATATTATAATTGAATGTTTTCCTTGGGAAACGTGAAGCGAAAGCCATCGATTGAGAAGAAAAGTCCATTTATAGTCGCTCATGCCTTCGAAAGCCTTATTACCCGTTTAAAATGGTTTAATAATCTAATTATTGATTTTATAATTAATTTTCTTACATTTTTGGTTAAAATAGATTGCAATTAAATGTTTGCCTTAGAAAACATGAAGCGAAAGCCATCGATTGGTAAGAAAAGTCCATTTATAGTCACTCATGCCTTCGAAAGCCTTATTACTCGCTTTAAACGATTTTATAATCTCATTATATATTTTAAGTTGAATTTTCTTACATTTTTGGTTGAAACAGATTATAATTGAATGTTTACATAGGGAAACGTGAAGCGAAAGCCATCGATTAGGAAGAAAAGTCCATTTATAGTCACTCATGCCTTCGAAAGCCTTATTACTCGCTTTAAATGCTTTTATAATCTCATTATTGATTTTATGTTGAATTTTCTTACATTTTTGGTAAAAATAGATTGTAATTAAATGTTTACCTTAGAAAACCTGAAGCGAAAGCCATCGATTGGTAGGAAAAGTCCATTTATGGTCACCCATGCCTTCGAAAGCCTTATTACCCGTTTACAATGGTTTTATAATCTAATTATTAATTTTATGTTGAATTTTCTTACATTTTTCGTTAAAATAGATTGTAATTAAATCTTTGCCTTAGAAAACATGAAGCGAAAGCCATCGATTGGTAAGAAAAGTCCATTTATAGTCACTCATGCCTTCGAAAGCCTTATTACTCGCGTTAAATGCTTTTATAATCTCATTATTGATTTTAAGTTGAATTTTCTTACATTTTTGGTTAAAACGGATTATAATTGAATGTTTGCCTTGTGAAACGTGAAGCAAAAGCCATCGATTGAGAAGAAAAGTCCATATATAATGATTCATGCCTTCGAAAGCCTTATTACTCGCTTTAAATGCTTTTATAAGCTCATTATTGATTTTAAGTTGAATTTTCTTACATTTTTGGTTAAAACAGATTATAATTGAATGTTTGCCTCGAGAAACGTGAAGCGAAAGCCATCGATTGAGAAGAAAAGTCCATTTATAGTCACTCATGCCTTCGAAAGCCTTATTACTCGCTTTAAATGCTTTTATAAGCTCATTATTGATTTTAAGTTGAATTTTCTTATATTTTTGGTTAAAACAGATTATAATTGAATGTTTGCCTCTGGAAATGTGAAGCGAAAGCCATCGATTGAGAAGAAAAGTCCATTTATAGTCGCTCATGCCTTCGAAAGCCTTATTACCCGTTTAAAATGGTTTAATAATCTAATTATTGATTTTATGTTTAATTTTCTTACATTTTTGGTTAAAATAGATTGCAATTAAATGTTTGCCTTAGAAAACATGAAGCGAAAGCCATCGATTGGTAAGAAAAGTCCATTTATAGTCACTCATTCCTTCGAAAGCCTTATTACTCGCTTTAAACGATTTTATAATCTCATTATTGATTTTAAGTTGAATTTTCTTACATTTTTGGTTGAAACAGATTATAATTGAATGTTTGCCTCGGGAAACGTGAAGCGAAAGCCATCGATTAGGAAGAAAAGTCCATTTATAGTCACTCATGCCTTCGAAAGCCTTATTACTCGCTTTAAATGCTTTTATAATCTCATTATTGATTTTATGTTGAATTTTCTTACATTTTTGGTTAAAATAGATTGTAATTAAATGTTTACCTTAGAAAACCTGAAGCGAAAGCCATCGATTGGTAGGAAAAGTCCATTTATGGTCACTCATGCCTTCGAAAGCCTTATTACCCGTTTAAAATGGTTTTATAATCTAATTATTGATTTTATGTTGAATTTTCTTACATTTTTGGTTAAAATAGATTGTAATTAAATGTTTGCCTTAGAAAACAGGAAGCGAAAGCCATCGATTGGTAAGAAAAGTCCATTTATAGTCACTCATGCCTTCGAAAGCCTTATTACTCGCTTTAAATGCTTTTATAATCTCATTATTGATTTTAAGTTGAATTTTCTTACATTTTTGGTTAAAACAGATTACAATTGAATGTTTGCCTCGGGAAACGTGAAGCGAAAGCCATCGATTGAGAAGAAAACTCCATTTATAGTCGCTCATGCCTTCGAAAGCCTTATTATTCGTTTCAAATGGTTTTATAATCTAATTATTGATTTTATGTTGAATTTTCTTACATTTTTGGTTAAAATAGATTGTAATTAAATTTTTGCCTTAGAAAACATGAAGCGAAAGCCATCGATTGGTAAGAAAAGTCCATTTATAGTCACTCATGCCTTCGAAAGCCTTATTACTCGCTTTAAATGCTTTTATAATCTCATTATTGATTTTAAGTTGAATTTTCTTACATTTTTGGTTAAAACAGATTATAATTGAATGTTTGCCTCGGGAAACGTGAAGCGAAAGCCATCGATTGAGAAGAAAAGTCCATTTAAAGTCACTCATGCCTTCGAAAGCCTTATTACCCGTTTAAAATGGTTTTATAATCTCATTATTGATTTTAAGTTGAATTTTCTTACATTTTTGGTTAAAACAGATTATAATTGAATGTTTGCCTCGGGAAACGTGAAGCGAAAGCCATCGATTGAGAAGAAAAGCCCATTTATAGTCGCTCATGCCTTCGAAAGCCTTATTACCCGTTTAAAATGATTTTATAATCTAATTATTGATCTTATGTTGGATTTTCTTACATTTTTGGTTAAAATAGATTGTAATTAAATGTTTGCCTTAGAAAACATGAAGCGAAAGCCATCGATTGGTAAGAAAAGTCCATTATAGTCACTCATGCCTTCGAAAGCCTTATTACTCGCTTTAAACGATTTTATAATCTCATTATTGATTTTAAGTTGAATTTTCTTACATTTTTTGTTGAAACAGATTATAATTGAATGTTTGCATAGGGAAACGTGAAGCGAAAGCCATCGATTAGGAAGAAAAGTCCATTTATAGTCACTCATGCCTTCGAAACCCTTATTACTCGCTTTAAATGCTTTTATAATCTCATTATTGATTTTAAGTTGAATTTTCTTACATTTTTGGTTAAAACAGATTATAATTGAATGTTTGCCTCGGGAAACGTGAAGCGAAAGCCATCGATTGATAAGAAAAGTCCATTTATAGTCGCTCATGCCTTCGAAAGCCTTATTGCCCGTTTAAAATTGTTTTATAATCTAATTATTGATTTTATGTTGAATTTTCTTAAATTTTTGGTTAAAATAGATTGTAATTAAATGTTTGCCTTAGAAAACATGAAGCGAAAGCCATCGATTGGTAAGAAAATTCCATTTATAGTCACTCATGCCTTCGAAAGCCTTATTACTCGCTTTAAACGCTTTTATAATCTCATTATTGATTTTAAGTTGAATTTTCTTATATTTTTGGTTGAAATAGATTATAATTGAATGTTTGCATAGGGAAACGTGAAGCGAAAGCCATCGATTGAGAAGAAAAGTACATTTATAGTCACTCATACCTTCGAAAGCCTTATTACTCGCTTAAAATGGTTTTATAATCGCATTATTGATTTTATGTTGAATTTTCTTATGTTTTTGGTTAAAACAGATTATAGTTGAATGTTTGCCTCGAGAAACATGAAGCAAAAGCCGTCGATCGATAAGAAAAGTCCATTTATAGTCACTCATGCCTTCGAAAGACTTATTACTCGTTTTAAATGCTTTTATAAGCTCATTATTGATTTTAAGTTGAATTTTCTTATATTTTTGGTTGAAATAGATTATAATTGAATGTTTGCATAGGGAAACGTGAAGCGAAAGCCATCGATTGAGAAGAAAAGTCCATTTATAGTCACTCATGCCTTCGAAAGCCTTATTACTCGCTTTAAATGCTTTTATAAGCTCATTATTGATTTTAAGTAGAATTTTCTTCCATTTTTGGTTAAAACATATTATAATTGAATGTTTGCCTCGGGAAACGTGAAACGAAAGCCATCGATTGAGAAGAAAAGTCCATTTATAGTCGCTCATGCCTTCGAAAGCCTTATTACCCTTTTAAAATGGTTTTATAATCGCATTACTGATTTTAAGTTGAATTTTCTTATATTTTTTATTAAAATAGATTATATTTGAATGTTTGCCTCGAGAAATATGAAGCAAAAGCCATCGATCGATAAGAAAAGTCCATTTATAGTCACTCATGCCTTCGAAAGCCTTATTACTCGCTTTAAACGATTTTATAATCTCATTATTGATTTTAAGTTGAATTTTCTTACATTTTTTGTTGAAACAGATTATAATTGAATGTTTGCATAGGGAAACGTGAAGCGAAAGCCATCGATTGAGAAGAAAAGTCCATTTATAGTCACTCATGCCTTCGAAAGCCTTATTACTCGCTTTAAATGCTTTTATAATCTCATTGTTGATTTTAAGTTGAATTTTCTTACATTTTTTGTTGAAACAGATTATATTTGAATGTTTGTCTCGGGAAACGTGAAGCGAAAGCCATCGATTGGGAAGAAAAGTACATTTATAGTCACTCATACCTTCGAAAGCCTTATTACTCGCTTAAAATGGTTTTATAATCGCATTATTGATTTTAAGTTGAATTTTCTTATATTTTTTATTAAAACAGAATATATTTGAATGTTTGCCTCGAGAAACATGAAGCAAAAGCCATCGATCGATAAGAAAAATCCATTTATAGTCACTCATGCCTTCGAAAGCCTTATTACTCGCTTTAAACGATTTTATAATCTCATTATTGATTTTAAGTTGAATTTTCTTACATTTTTGGTTGAAACAGATTATAATTGAATGTTTGCATAGGGAAACGTGAAGCGAAAGCCATCGATTGAGAAGAAAAGTCCATTTATAGTCACTCATGCCTTCGAAAGCCTTATTACTCGCTTCAAATGCTTTTATAATCTCATTGTTGATTTTAAGTTGAATTTTCTTACATTTTTTGTTGAAACAGATTATATTTCAATGTTTGTCTCGGGAAACGTGAAGCGAAAGCCATCGATTGGGAAGAAAAGTACATTTATAGTCACTCATACCTTCGAAAGCCTTATTACTCGCTTAAAATGGTTTTATAATCGCATTATTGATTTTAAGTTGAATTTTCTTATATTTTTTGTTAAAACAGATTATATTTGAATGTTTGCCTCGAGAAACATGAAGCAAAAGCCATCGATCGATAAGAAAAGTCCATTTATAGTCACTCATGCCTTCGAAAGCCTTATTACTCGCTTTAAACGATTTTATAATCTCATTATTGATTTTAAGTTGAATTTTCTTACATTTTTGGTTGAAACAGATTATAATTGAATGTTTGCATAGGGAAACGTGAAGCGAAAGCCATCGATTAGGAAGAAAAGTCCATTTATAGTTACTCATGCCGTCGAAAGCCTTATTACTCGTTTTAAATGCTTTTATAATCTCATTATTGATTTTAAGTTGAATTTTCTTACATTTTTGGTTAAAACAGATTATAATTGAATGTTTGCCTCGAGAAACGTGAAGCGAAAGCCATCGATTGAGAAAAAAAGTCCATTTAAAGTCACTCATGCCTTCGAAAGCCTTATTACCCGTTTAAAATGGTTTTATAATCTCATTACTAATTTTAAGTTGAATTTTCTTATATTTTTGGTTAAAACAGATTATAATTGAATGTTTGCCTCGGGAAACGTGAAGCGAAAGCCATCGATTGAGAAGCAAAGTCCATTTATAGTCACTCATGCCTTCGAAAGCCTTATTATTCGCATTAAATGCTTTTATAATCTCATTATTGATTTTAAGTTGAATTTTCTTACATTTTTGGTTGAAACAGATTATAATTGAATGTTTGCATAGGGAAACGTGAAGCGAAAGCCATCGATTGAGAAGAAAAGTCCATTTATAGTCACTCATGCCTTCGAAAGCCTTATTACTCGCTTCAAATGCTTTTATAATCTCATTGTTGATTTTAAGTTGAATTTTCTTACATTTTTTGTTGAAACAGATTATATTTGAATGTTTGTCTCAGGAAACGTGAAGCGAAAGCCATCGATTAGGAAGAAAAGTACATTTATAGTCACTCATACCTTCGAAAGCCTTATTACTCGCTTAAAATGGTTTTATAATCGCATTATTGATTTTAAGTTGAATTTTCTTATATTTTTGGTTAAAACAGATTATATTTGAATGTTTGCCTCGAGAAACATGAAGCAAAAGCCATCGATCGATAAGAAAAGTTCATTTATAGTCACTCATGCCTTCGAAAGCCTTATTACTCGTTTTAAATGCTTTTATAATCTCATTATTGATTTTAAGTTGAATTTTCTTACATTTTTGGTTAAAACAGATTATAATTGAATGTTTGCCTCGGGAAACATGAAGCGAAAGCCATCGATTGAGAAGAAAAGTCCATTTATAGTCACTCATGCCTTCGAAAGCCTTATTATTCGCTTTAAATGCTTTTATAATCTCATTATTGATTTTAAGTTGAATTTTCTTACATTTTTGGTTGAAACAGATTATAATTGAATGTTTGCATAGGGAAACGTGAAGCGAAAGCCATCGATTGAGAAGAAAAGTCCATTTATAGTCACTCATGCCTTCGAAAGCCTTATTACTCGCTTAAAATGGTTTTATAATCGCATTATTGATTTTAAGTTGAATTTTCTTATATTTTGGTTAAAACAGATTATATTTGAATGTTTGCCTCGAGAAACATGAAGCAAAAGCCATCGATCGATAAGAAAAGTCCATTTATAGTCACTCATGCCTTCGAAAGCCTTATTACTCGCTTTAAACGATTTTATAATCTCATTATTGATTTTAAGTTGAATTTTCTTACATTTTTGGTTAAAACAGATTGTAATTAAATGTTTGCCATAGAAAACATGAAGCGAAAGCCATCGATTGGTAAGAAAAGTCCATTTATAGTCACTCATGCCTTCGAAAGCCTTATTACTCGCTTTAAATGCTTTTATAAGCTCATTATTGATTTTAAGTTGAATTTTCTTACATTTTTGGTTAAAAAAGATTATAATTGAATGTTTTCCTGGGGAAACGTGAAGCGAAAGCCATCGATTGAGAAGAAAAGTCCATTTATAGTCGCTCATGCTTTCGAAAGCCTTATTACCCGTTTAAAATGGTTTTATAATCTAATTATTGATTTTATGTTGAATTTTCTTACATTTTTGGTTAAAATAGATTGTAATTAAATGTTTGCCCTAGAAAACATGACGCGAAATCCATCGATTGGTAAGAAAAGTCCATTTATAGTCACTCATGCCTTCGAAAGCCTTATTACTCGCTTTAAACGATTTTATAATCTCATTATTGATTTTAAGTTGAATTTTCTTACATTTTTGGTTGAAACAGATTATAATTGAATGTTTGCATAGGGAAACGTGAAGCGAAAGCCATCGATTGAGAAGAAAAGTCCATTTATAGTCACTCATGCCTTCGAAAGCCTTATTACTCGCTTAAAATGGTTTTATAATCGCATTATTGATTTTAAGTTGAATTTTCTTATATTTTGGTTAAAACAGATTATATTTGAATGTTTGCCTCGAGAAACATGAAGCAAAAGCCATCGATCGATAAGAAAAGTCCATTTATAGTCACTCATGCCTTCGAAAGCCTTATTACTCGCTTTAAACGATTTTATAATCTCATTATTGATTTTAAGTTGAATTTTCTTACATTTTTGGTTGAAACAGATTATAATTGAATGTTTGCATAGGGAAACGTGAAGCGAAAGCCATCGATTAGGAAGAAAAGTCCATTTATAGTCACTCATGCCGTCGAAAGCCTTATTACTCGTTTTAAATGCTTTTATAATCTCATTATTGATTTTAAGTTGAATTTTCTTACATTTTTGGTTAAAACAGATTATAATTGAATGTTTGCCTCGGGAAACGTGAAGCGAAAGCCATCGATTGAGAAGAAAAGTCCATTTATAGTCACTCATGCCTTCGAAAGCCTTATTACTCGCTTTAAATGCTTTTATAATCTCATTATTGATTTTAAGTTGAATTTTCTTACATTTTTGGTTGAAACAGATTATAATTGAATGTTTGCATAGGGAAACGTGAAGCGAAAGCCATCGATTGAGAAGAAAAGTCCATTTATAGTCACTCATGCCTTCGAAAGCCTTATTACTCGCTTTAAATGCTTTTAGAATCTCATTGTTGATTTTAAGTTGAATTTTCTTACATTTTTGGTTGAAACAGATTATAATTGAATGTTTGCATAGGGAAACGTGAAGCGAAATCCATCGATTGAGAAGAAAAGTCCATTTATAGTTACTCATGCCTTCGAAAGCCTTATTACTCGCTTAAAATGCTTTTATAAGCTCATTATTGATTTTAAGTTGAATTTTCTTACATTTTTGGTTAAAACAGATTATAATTGAATGTTTGCCTTGGGAAACGTGAAGCGAAAGCCATCGATTGGGAAGAAAAGTCCATTTATAGTTACTCATGCCTTCGAAAGCCTTATTACTCGCTTTAAATGCTTTTATAAGCTCATTATTGATTTTAAGTTGAATTTTCTTACATTTTTGGTTAAAACAGATTATAATTGAATGTTTGCCTGGGGTAACGTGAAGCGAAAGCCATCAATTGGGAAGAAAAGTACATTTATAGTCACTCATACCTTCGAAAGCCTTATTACTCGCTTAAAATGGTTTTATAATCGCATTATTGATTTTAAGCTGAATTTTCTTATATTTTTTGTTAAAACAGATTATATTTGAATGTTTGCCTCGAGAAACATGAAGCAATAGCCATCGATCGAGAAGAAAAGTCCATTTATAGTCACTCATGCCTTCGAAAGCCTTATTACTCGTTTTAAATGCTTTTATAATCTCATTATTGATTTTAAGTTGAATTTTCTTACATTTTTGGTTAAAACAGATTATAATTGAATGTTTGCCTCGGGAAACGTGAAGCGAAAGCCATCGATTCAGAAGAAAAGTCCATTTATAGTCACTTATGCCTTCGAAAGCCTTATTACTCGCTTTAAATGCTTTTATAATCTCATTATTGATTTTAAGTTGAATTTTCTTACATTTTTGGTTGAAACAGATTATAATTGAATGTTTGCCTCGGGAAACGTGAAGCGAAAGCCATCGATTGAGAAAAAAAGTCCATTTAAAGTCACTCATGCCTTCGAAAGCCTTATTACCCGTTTAAAATGGTTTTATAATCTCATTATTAATTTTAAGTTGAATTTTCTTACATTTTTGGTTAAAACAGATTATAATTGAATGTTTGCCTCGGGAAACGTGAAGCGAAAGCCATCGATTGAGAAGAAAAGTCCATTTATTGTCGCTCATGCCTTCGAAAGCCTTATTACCCGTTTAAAATGGTTTTATAATCTAATTATTGATTTTATGTTGAATTTTCTTATATTTTTGGTTAAAATAGATTGTAATTAAATGTTTGCCATAGAAAACATGAAGCGAAAGCCATCGGTTGGTAAGAAAAGTCCATTTATAGTCACTCATGCATTCGAAAGCCTTATTACTCGCTTTAAACGCTTTTATAATCTCATTATTGATTTTAAGTTGAATTTTCTTATATTTTTGGTTGAAATAGATTATAATTGAATGTTTGCATAGGGAAACGTGAAGCGAAAGCCATCGATTGAGAAGAAAAGTCCATTTATAGTCGCTCATGCCTTCGAAAGCCTTATTACCCGTTTAAAATGGTTTTATAATCTCATTATTAATTTTAAGTTGAATTTTCTTACATTTTTGGTTAAAATAGATTGCAATTAAAAGTTTGCCTTAGAAAACATGAAGCGAAAGCCATCGATTGGTAAGAAAAGTCCATTTATAGTCACTCATGCCTTCGAAAGCCTTATTACTCGCTTTAAACGATTTTATAATCTCATTATTGATTTTAAGTTGAATTTTCTTACATTTTTGGTTGAAACAGATTATAATTGAATGTTTGCATAGGGAAACGCGAAGCGAAAGCCATCGATTAGGAAGAAAAGTCCATTTATAGTCACTCATGCCGTCGAAAGCCTTATTACTCGTTTTAAATGCTTTTACAATCTCATTATTGATTTTAAGTTGAATTTTCTTACATTTTTGGTTAAAACAGATTATAATTGAATGTTTGCCTCGGGAAACGTGAAGCGAAAGCCATCGATTGAGAAAAAAAGTCCATTTAAAGTCACTCATGCCGTCGAAAGCCTTATTACCCGTTTAAAATGGTTTTATAATCTCATTATTAATTTTAAGTTGAATTTTCTTACATTTTTGGTTAAAACAGATTATAATTGAATGTTTGCCTCGGGAAACGTGAAGCGAAAGCCATCGATTGAGAAGAAAAGTCCATTTATTGTCGCTCATGCCTTCGAAAGCCTTATTACCCGTTTAAAATGGTTTTATAATCTAATTATTGATTTTAGGTTGAATTTTCTTATATTTTTGGTTAAAATAGATTGTAATTAAATGTTTGCCATAGAAAACATGAAGCGAAAGCCATCGGTTGGTAAGAAAATTCCATTTATAGTCACTCATGCCTTCGAAAGCCTTATTACTCGCTTTAAACGCTTTTATAATCTCATTATTGATTTTAAGTTGAATTTTCTTATATTTTTGGTTGAAATAGATTATAATTGAATGTTTGCATAGGGAAACGTGAAGCGAAAGCCATCGATTGAGAAGAAAAGTCCATTTATAGTCACTCATGCCTTCGAAAGCCTTATTACTCGCTTCAAATGCTTTTATAATCTCATTGTTGATTTTAAGTTGAATTTTCTTACATTTTTTGTTGAAACAGATTATATTTCAATGTTTGTCTCGGGAAACGTGAAGCGAAAGCCATCGATTGGGAAGAAAAGTACATTTATAGTCACTCATACCTTCGAAAGCCTTATTACTCGCTTAAAATGGTTTTATAATCGCATTATTGATTTTAAGTTGAATTTTCTTATATTTTTTGTTAAAACAGATTATATTTGAATGTTTGCCTCGAGAAACATGAAGCAAAAGCCATCGATCGATAAGAAAAGTCCATTTATAGTCACTCATGCCTTCGAAAGCCTTATTACTCGCTTTAAACGATTTTATAATCTCATTATTGATTTTAAGTTGAATTTTCTTACATTTTTGGTTGAAACAGATTATAATTGAATGTTTGCATAGGGAAACGTGAAGCGAAAGCCATCGATTAGGAAGAAAAGTCCATTTATAGTCACTCATGCCGTCGAAAGCCTTATTACTCGTTTTAAATGCTTTTATAATCTCATTATTGATTTTAAGTTGAATTTTCTTACATTTTTGGTTAAAACAGATTATAATTGAATGTTTGCCTCGAGAAACGTGAAGCGAAAGCCATCGATTGAGAAAAAAAGTCCATTTAAAGTCACTCATGCCTTCGAAAGCCTTATTACCCGTTTAAAATGGTTTTATAATCTCATTACTAATTTTAAGTTGAATTTTCTTATATTTTTGGTTAAAACAGATTATAATTGAATGTTTGCCTCGGGAAACGTGAAGCGAAAGCCATCGATTGAGAAGCAAAGTCCATTTATAGTCACTCATGCCTTCGAAAGCCTTATTATTCGCATTAAATGCTTTTATAATCTCATTATTGATTTTAAGTTGAATTTTCTTACATTTTTGGTTGAAACAGATTATAATTGAATGTTTGCATAGGGAAACGTGAAGCGAAAGCCATCGATTGAGAAGAAAAGTCCATTTATAGTCACTCATGCCTTCGAAAGCCTTATTACTCGCTTCAAATGCTTTTATAATCTCATTGTTGATTTTAAGTTGAATTTTCTTACATTTTTTGTTGAAACAGATTATATTTGAATGTTTGTCTCGGGAAACGTGAAGCGAAAGCCATCGATTAGGAAGAAAAGTACATTTATAGTCACTCATACCTTCGAAAGCCTTATTACTCGCTTAAAATGGTTTTATAATCGCATTATTGATTTTAAGTTGAATTTTCTTATATTTTTGGTTAAAACAGATTATATTTGAATGTTTGCCTCTAGAAACATGAAGCAAAAGCCATCGATCGATAAGAAAAGTTCATTTATAGTCACTCATGCCTTCGAAAGCCTTATTACTCGTTTTAAATGCTTTTATAATCTCATTATTGATTTTAAGTTGAATTTTCTTACATTTTTGGTTAAAACAGATTATAATTGAATGTTTGCCTCGGGAAACGTGAAGCGAAAGCCATCGATTGAGAAAAAAAGTCCATTTAAAGTCACTCATGCCGTCGAAAGCCTTATTACCCGTTTAAAATTGTTTTATAATCTCATTATTAATTTTAAGTTGAATTTTCTTACATTTTTGGTTAAAACAGATTATAATTGAATGTTTGCCTCGGGAAACGTGAAGCGAAAGCCATCGATTGAGAAGAAAAGTCCATTTATTGTCGCTCATGCCTTCGAAAGCCTTATTACCCGTTTAAAATGGTTTTATAATCTAATTATTGATTTTAGGTTGAATTTTCTTATATTTTTGGTTAAAATAGATTGTAATTAAATGTTTGCCATAGAAAACATTAAGCGAAAGCCATCGGTTGGTAAGAAAATTCCATTTATAGTCACTCATGCCTTCGAAAGCCTTATTACTCGCTTTAAACGCTTTTATAATCTCATTATTGATTTTAAGTTGAATTTTCTTATATTTTTGGTTGAAATAGATTATAATTGAATGTTTGCATAGGGAAACGTGAAGCGAAAGCCATCGATTGAGAAGAAAAGTCCATTTATAGTCACTCATGCCTTCGAAAGCCTTATTACTCGCTTTAAATGCTTTTATAAGCTCATTATTGATTTTAAGTAGAATTTTCTTCCATTTTTGGTTAAAACATATTATAATTGAATGTTTGCCTCGGGAAACGTGAAACGAAAGCCATCGATTGAGAAGAAAAGTCCATTTATAGTCGCTCATGCCTTCGAAAGCCTTATTACCCTTTTAAAATGGTTTTATAATCGCATTATTGATTTTAAGTTGAATTTTCTTATATTTTTTATTAAAATAGATTATATTTGAATGTTTGCCTCGAGAAATATGAAGCAAAAGCCATCGATCGATAAGAAAAGTCCATTTATAGTCACTCATGCCTTCGAAAGCCTTATTACTCGCTTTAAACGATTTTATAATCTCATTATTGATTTTAAGTTGAATTTTCTTACATTTTTGGTTGAAACAGATTATAATTGAATGTTTGCATAGGGAAACGTGAAGCGAAAGCCATCGATTAGGAAGAAAAGTCCATTTATAGTCACTCATGCCTTCGAAAGCCTTATTACTCGCTTTAAAGGCTTTTATAAGCTCATTATTGATTTTAAGTAGAATTTTCTTCCATTTTTGGTTAAAACATATTATAATTGAATGTTTGCCTCGGGAAACGTGAAACGAAAGCCATCGATTGAGAAGAAAAGTCCATTTATAGTCGCTCATGCCTTCTAAAGCCTTATTACCCGTTTAAAATGGTTTTATAATCTAATTATTGATTTTATGTTTAATTTTCTTACATTTTTGGTTAAAATAGATTGCAATTAAATGTTTGCCTTAGAAAACATGAAGCGAAAGCCATCGATTGGTAAGAAAAGTCCATTTATAGTCACTCATGCCTTCGAAAGCCTTATTACTCGCTTTAAATGATTTTATAATCTCATTATTGATTTTAAGTTGAATTTTCTTACATTTTTGGTTGAAACAGATTATAATTGAATGTTTGCATAGGAAAACGTGAAGCGAAAGCCATCGATTAGGAAGAAAAGTCCATTTATAGTCACTCATGCCGTCGAAAGCCTTATTACTCGTTTTAAATGCTTTTATAATCTCATTATTGATTTTAAGTTGAATATTTTACATTTTTGGTTAAAACAGATTATAATTGAATGTTTGCCTCGAGAAACGTGAAGCGAAAGCCATCGATTGAGAAAAAAAGTCCATTTAAAGTCACTCATGCCTTCGAAAGCCTTATTACCCGTTTAAAATGGTTTTATAATCTCATTATTAATTTTAAGTTGAATTTTCTTACATTTTTGGTTAAAACAGATTATAATTGAATGTTTGCCTCGGGAAACGTGAAGCGATAGCCATCGATTGAGAAGAAAAGTCCATTTATTGTCGCTCATGCCTTCGAAAGCCTTATTACCCGTTTAAAATGGTTTTATAATCTAATTATTGATTTTATGTTGAATTTTCTTATATTTTTGGTTAAAATAGATTGTAATTAAATGTTTGCCATAGAAAACATGAAGCGAAAGCCATCGGTTGGTAAGAAAAGTCCATTTATAGTCACTCATGCATTCGAAAGCCTTATTACTCGCTTTAAACGCTTTTATAATCTCATTATTGATTTTAAGTTGAATTTTTTTATATTTTTGGTTGAAATAGATTATAATTGAATGTTTGCATAGGGAAACGTGAAGCGAAAGCCATCGATTGAGAAGAAAAGTCCATTTATAGTCGCTCATGCCTTCGAAAGCCTTATTACCCGTTTAAAATGGTTTTATAATCTCATTATTAATTTTAAGTTGAATTTTCTTACATTTTTGGTTAAAATAGATTGCAATTAAAAGTTTGCCTTAGAAAACATGAAGCGAAAGCCATCGATTGGTAAGAAAAGTCCATTTATAGTCACTCATGCCTTCGAAAGCCTTACTACTCGCTTTAAACGATTTTATAATCTCATTATTGATTTTAAGTTGAATTTTCTTACATTTTTGGTTGAAACAGATTATAATTGAATGTTTGCATAGGGAAACGCGAAGCGAAAGCCATCGATTAGGAAGAAAAGTCCATTTATAGTCACTCATGCCGTCGAAAGCCTTATTACTCGTTTTAAATGCTTTTATAATCTCATTATTGATTTTAAGTTGAATTTTCTTACATTTTTGGTTAAAACAGATTATAATTGAATGTTTGCCTCGGGAAACGTGAAGCGAAAGCCATCGATTGAGAAGAAAAGTCCATTTATTGTCGCTCATGCCTTCGAAAGCCTTATTACCCGTTTAAAATGGTTTTATAATCTAATTATTGATTTTTTGTTGAATTTTCTTATATTTTTGGTTAAAATAGATTGTAATTAAATGTTTGCCATAGAAAACATGAAGCGAAAGCCATCGGTTGGTAAGAAATGTCCATTTATAGTCACTCAGGCCTTCGAAAGCCTTATTACTCGCTTTAAACGATTTTATAATCTCATTATTGATTTTAAGTTGAATTTTCTTACATTTTTGGTTGAAACAGATTATAATTGAATGTTTGCATAGGGAAACGTGAAGCGAAAGCCATCGATTAGGAAGAAAAGTCCATTTATAGTCACTCATGCCTTCGAAAGCCTTATTACTCGCTTTAAAGGCTTTTATAAGCTCATTATTGATTTTAAGTAGAATTTTCTTCCATTTTTGGTTAAAACATATTATAATTGAATGTTTGCCTCGGGAAACGTGAAACGAAAGCCATCGATTGAGAAGAAAAGTCCATTTATAGTCGCTCATGCCTTCTAAAGCCTTATTACCCGTTTAAAATGGTTTTATAATCTAATTATTGATTTTATGTTCAATTTTCTTACATTTTTGGTTAAAATAGATTGCAATTAAATGTTTGCCTTAGAAAACATGAAGCGAAAGCCATCGATTGGTAAGAAAAGTCCATTTATAGTCACTCATGCCTTCGAAAGCCTTATTACTCGCTTTAAACGATTTTATAATCTCATTATTGATTTTAAGTTGAATTTTCTTACATTTTTGGTTGAAACAGATTATAATTGAATGTTTGCATAGGAAAACGTGAAGCGAAAGCCATCGATTAGGAAGAAAAGTCCATTTATAGTCACTCATGCCGTCGAAAGCCTTATTACTCGTTTTAAATGCTTTTATAATCTCATTATTGATTTTAAGTTGAATATTTTACATTTTTGGTTAAAACAGATTATAATTGAATGTTTGCCTCGAGAAACGTGAAGCGAAAGCCATCGATTGTGAAAAAAAGTCCATTTAAAGTCACTCATGCCTTCGAAAGCCTTATTACCCGTTTAAAATGGTTTTATAATCTCATTATTAATTTTAAGTTGAATTTTCTTACATTTTTGGTTAAAACAGATTATAATTGAATGTTTGCCTCGGGAAACGTGAAGCGATAGCCATCGATTGAGAAGAAAAGTCCATTTATTGTCGCTCATGCCTTCGAAAGCCTTATTACCCGTTTAAAATGGTTTTATAATCTAATTATTGATTTTATGTTGAATTTTCTTATATTTTTGGTTAAAATAGATTGTAATTAAATGTTTGCCATAGAAAACATGAAGCGAAAGCCATCGGTTGGTAAGAAAAGTCCATTTATAGTCACTCATGCATTCGAAAGCCTTATTACTCGCTTTAAACGCTTTTATAATCTCATTATTGATTTTAAGTTGAATTTTTTTATATTTTTGGTTGAAATAGATTATAATTGAATGTTTGCATAGGGAAACGTGAAGCGAAAGCCATCGATTGAGAAGAAAAGTCCATTTATAGTCGCTCATGCCTTCGAAAGCCTTATTACCCGTTTAAAATGGTTTTATAATATCATTATTAATTTTAAGTTGAATTTTCTTACATTTTTGGTTAAAATAGATTGCAATTAAAAGTTTGCCTTAGAAAACATGAAGCGAAAGCCATCGATTGGTAAGAAAAGTCCATTTATAGTCACTCATGCCTTCGAAAGCCTTACTACTCGCTTTAAACGATTTTATAATCTCATTATTGATTTTAAGTTGAATTTTCTTACATTTTTGGTTGAAACAGATTATAATTGAATGTTTGCATAGGGAAACGCGAAGCGAAAGCCATCGATTAGGAAGAAAAGTCCATTTATAGTCACTCATGCCGTCGAAAGCCTTATTACTCGTTTTAAATGCTTTTATAATCTCATTATTGATTTTAAGTTGAATTTTCTTACATTTTTGGTTAAAACAGATTATAATTGAATGTTTGCCTCGGGAAACGTGAAGCGAAAGCCATCGATTGAGAAGAAAAGTCCATTTATTGTCGCTCATGCCTTCGAAAGCCTTATTACCCGTTTAAAATGGTTTTATAATCTAATTATTGATTTTATGTTGAATTTTCTTATATTTTTGGTTAAAATAGATTGTAATTAAATGTTTGCCATAGAAAACATGAAGCGAAAGCCATCGGTTGGTAAGAAATGTCCATTTATAGTCACTCAGGCCTTCGAAAGCCTTATTACTCGCTTTAAACGATTTTATAATCTCATTATTGATTTTAAGTTGAATTTTCTTACATTTTTGGTTGAAACAGATTATAATTGAATGTTTGCATAGGGAAACGTGAAGCGAAAGCCATCGATTAGGAAGAAAAGTCCATTTATAGTCACTCATGCCGTCGAAAGCCTTATTACTCGTTTTAAATGCTTTTATAATCTCATTATTGATTTTAAGTTGAATTTACTTACATTTTTGGTTAAAACAGATTATAATTGAAGGTTTGCCTCGGGAAACGTGAAGCGAAAGCCATCGATTGAGAAAAAAAGTCCATTTAAAGTCACTCATGCCTTCGAAAGCCTTATTACCCGTTTAAAATGGTTTTATAATCTCATTATTAATTTTAAGTTGAATTTTCTTACATTTTTGGTTAAAACAGATTATAATTGAATGTTTGCCTCGGGAAACGTGAAGCGAAAGCCATCGATTGAGAAGAAAAGTCCATTTATAGTCGCTCATGCCTTCGAAAGCCTTATTACCGGTTTAAAATGGTTTTATAATCTAATTATTGATTTTATGTTGAATTTTCTTATATTTTTGGTTAAAATAGATTGTAATTAAACGTTTGCCTTAGAAAACATGAAGCGAAAGCCATCGATTGGTAAGAAAAGTCCATTTATAGTCACTCATGCCTTCGAAAGCCTTATTACTCGCTTTAAACGATTTTATAATATCATTATTGATTTTAAGTTGAATTTTCTTATATTTTTGGTTGAAATAGATTATAATTGAATGTTTGCATAGGGAAACGTGAAGCGAAAGCCATCGATTGAGAAGAAAAGTCCATTTATAGTCACTCATGCCTTCGAAAGCCTTATTACTCGCTTTAAATGCTTTTATAAGCTCATTATTGATTTTAAGTAGAATTTTCTTCCATTTTTGGTTAAAACATATTATAATTGAATGTTTGCCCCGGGAAACGTGAAACGAAAGCCATCGATTGAGAAGAAAAGTCCATTTATAGTCGCTCATGCCTTCGAAAGCCTTATTACCCTTTTAAAATGGTTTTATAATCGCATTATTGATTTTAAGTTGAATTTTCTTATATTTTTTATTAAAACAGATTATATTTGAATGTTTGCCTCGAGAAACATGAAGCAAAAGCCATCGATCGATAAGAAAAGTCCATTTATAGTCACTCATGCCTTCGAAAGCCTTATTACTCGCTTTAAACGATTTTATAATCTCATTATTGATTTTAAGTTGAATTTTCTTACATTTTTGGTTGAAACAGATTATAATTGAATGTTTGCATAGGGAAACGTGAAGCGAAAGCCATCGATTAGGAACAAAAGTCTATTTATAGTCACTCATGCCGTCGAAAGCCTTATTACTCGTTTTAAATGCTTTTATAATCTCATTATTGATTTTAAGTTGAATATTTTACATTTTTGGTTAAAACAGATTATAATTGAATGTTTGCCTCGGGAAACGTGAAGCGAAAGCCATCGATTGAGAAAAAAAGTCCATTTAAAGTCACTCATGCTTTCGAAAGCCTTATTACCCGTTTAAAATGGTTTTATAATCTCATTATTAATTTTAAGTTGAATTTTCTTACATTTTTGGTTAAAACAGATTATAATTGAATGTTTGCCTCGGGAAACGTGAAGCGAAAGCCATCGATTGAGAAGAAATGTCCATTTATTGTCGCTCATGCCTTCGAAAGCCTTATTACCCGTTTAAAATGGTTTTATAATCTAATTATTGATTTTATGTTGAATTTTCTTATATTTTTGGTTAAAATAGATTGTAATTAAATGTTTGCCATAGAAAACATGAAGCGAAAGCCATCGGTTGGTAAGAAATGTCCATTTATAGTCACTCAGGCCTTCGAAAGCCTTATTACTCGCTTTAAACGATTTTATAATCTCATTATTGATTTTAAGTTGAATTTTCTTACATTTTTGGTTGAAACAGATTATAATTGAATGTTTGCATAGGGAAACGTGAAGCGAAAGCCATCGATTAGGAAGAAAAGTCCATTTATAGTCACTCATGCCGTCGAAAGCCTTATTACTCGTTTTAAATGCTTTTATAATCTCATTATTGATTTTAAGTTGAATTTACTTACATTTTTGGTTAAAACAGATTATAATTGAAGGTTTGCCTCGGGAAACGTGAAGCGAAAGCCATCGATTGAGAAAAAAAGTCCATTTAAAGTCACTCATGCCTTCGAAAGCCTTATTACCCGTTTAAAATGGTTTTATAATCTCATTATTAATTTTAAGTTGAATTTTCTTACATTTTTGGTTAAAACAGATTATAATTGAATGTTTGCCTCGGGAAACGTGAAGCGAAAGCCATCGATTGAGAAGAAATGTCCATTTATTGTCGCTCATGCCTTCGAAAGCCTTATTACCCGTTTAAAATGGTTTTATAATCTAATTATTGATTTTATGTTGAATTTTCTTATATTTTTGGTTAAAATAGATTGTAATTAAATGTTTGCCATAGAAAACATGAAGCGAAAGCCATCGGTTGGTAAGAAAAGTCCATTTATAGTCACTCATGCATTCGAAAGCCTTGTTACTCGCTTTAAACGCTTTTATAATCTCATTATTGATTTTAAGTTGAATTTTCTTATATTTTTGGTTGAAATAGATTATAATTGAATGTTTGCATAGGGAAACGTGAAGCGAAAGCCATCGATTGAGAAGAAAAGTCCATTTATAGTCGCTCATGCCTTCGAAAGCCTTATTACCCGTTTAAAATGGTTTTATAATCTAATTATTGATTTTATGTTTAATTTTCTTACATTTTTGGTTAAAATAGATTGCAATTAAAAGTTTGCCTTAGAAAACATGAAGCGAAAGCCATCGATTGGTAAGAAAAGTCCATTTATAGTCACTCATGCCTTCGAAAGCCTTATTACTCGCTTTAAACGATTTTATAATCTCATTATTGATTTTAAGTTGAATTTTCTTACATTTTTGGTTAAAACAGATTATATTTGAATGTTTGCCTCGAGAAACGTGAAGCGAAAGCCATCGATTGAGAAGAAAAGTCCATTTATAGTCACTCATGCCTTCGAAAGCCTTATTACTCGCTTTAAATGCTTTTATAATCTCATTATTGATTTTAAGTTGAATTTTCTTACATTTTTGGTTGAAACAGATTATAATTAAATGTTTGCATAGGGAAACGTGAAGCGAAAGCCATCGATTGAGAAGAAAAGTCCATTTATAGTCACTCATGCCTTCGAAAGCCTTATTACTCGCTTTAAATGCTTTTATAATCTCATTGTAGATTTTAAGTTGAATTTTCTTACATTTTTTGTTGAAACAGATTATATTTGAATGTTTGCCTCGAGAAACGTGAAGCGAAAGCCATCGATTGAGAAGAAAAGTCCATTTATAGTCACTCATGCCTTCGAAAGACTTATTACTCACTTTAAATGCTTTTATAATCTCATTATTGATTTTAAGTTAAATTTTCTTACATTTTTGATTAAAACAGATTATAATTGAATGTTTGCCTCGAGAAACGTGAAGCGAAAGCCATCGATTGGGAAGAAAAGTACATTTATAGTCACTCATACGTTCGAAAGCCTTATTACTCGCTTAAAATGGTTTTATAATCGCATTATTGATTTTAAGTTGAATTTTCTTATATTTTTGGTTAAAACAGATTATATTTCAATGTTTGCCTCGAGAAACATGAAATAAAAGCCATCGATCGATAAGAGAAGTCCATTTATAGTCACTCATGCCTTCGAAAGCCTTATTACTCATTTTAAATGCTTTTATAATCTCATTATTGATTTTAAGTTGAATTTTCTTACATTTTTGGTTAAAACAGATTATAATTGAATGTTTGCCTCGGGAAACGTGAAGCGAAAGCCATCGATTGAGAAAAAAAGTCCATTTAAAGTCACTCATGCCGTCGAAAGCCTTATTACCCGTTTAAAATGGTTTTATAATCTCATTATTAATTTTAAGTTGAATTTTCTTACATTTTTGGTTAAAACAGATTATAATTGAATGTTTGCCTCGGGAAACGTGAAGCGAAAGCCATCGATTGAGAAGAAAAGTCCATTTATTGTCGCTCATGCCTTCGAAAGCCTTATTACCCGTTTAAAATGGTTTTATAATCTAATTATTGATTTTATGTTGAATTTTCTTATATTTTTGGTTAAAATAGATTGTAATTAAATGTTTGCCATAGAAAACATGAAGCGAAAGCCATCGGTTGGTAAGAAATGTCCATTTATAGTCACTCATGCATTCGAAAGCCTTATTACTCGCTTTAAACGCTTTTATAATCTCATTATTGATTTTAAGTTGAATTTTCTTATATTTTTGGTTGAAATAGATTATAATTGAATGTTTGCATAGGGAAACGTGAAGCGAAAGCCATCGATTGAGAAGAAAAGTCCATTTATTGTCGCTCATGCCTTCGAAAGCCTTATTACCCGTTTAAAATGGTTTTATAATCTAATTATTGATTTTAGGTTGAATTTTCTTATATTTTTGGTTAAAATAGATTGTAATTAAATGTTTGCCATAGAAAACATGAAGCGAAAGCCATCGGTTGGTAAGAAAATTCCATTTATAGTCACTCATGCCTTCGAAAGCCTTATTACTCGCTTTAAACGCTTTTATAATCTCATTATTGATTTTAAGTTGAATTTTCTTATATTTTTGGTTGAAATAGATTATAATTGAATGTTTGCATAGGGAAACGTGAAGCGAAAGCCATCGATTGAGAAGAAAAGTCCATTTATAGTCACTCATGCCTTCGAAAGCCTTATTACTCGCTTTAAATGCTTTTATGAGCTCATTATTGATTTTAAGTAGAATTTTCTTCCATTTTTGGTTAAAACATATTATAATTGAATGTTTGCCTCGGGAAACGTGAAACGAAAGCCATCGATTGAGAAGAAAAGTCCATTTATAGTCGCTCATGCCTTCGAAAGCCTTATTACCCTTTTAAAATGGTTTTATAATCGCATTATTGATTTTAAGTTGAATTTTCTTATATTTTTTATTAAAATAGATTATATTTGAATGTTTGCCTCGAGAAATATGAAGCAAAAGCCATCGATCGATAAGAAAAGTCCATTTATAGTCACTCATGCCTTCGAAAGCCTTATTACTCGCTTTAAACGATTTTATAATCTCATTATTGATTTTAAGTTGAATTTTCTTACATTTTTTGTTGAAACAGATTATAATTGAATGTTTGCATAGGGAAACGTGAAGCGAAAGCCATCGATTAGGAAGAAAAGTCCATTTATAGTCACTCATGCCTTCGAAAGCCTTATTACTCGCTTTAAAGGCTTTTATAAGCTCATTATTGATTTTAAGTAGAATTTTCTTCCATTTTTGGTTAAAACATATTATAATTGAATGTTTGCCTCGGGAAACGTGAAACGAAAGCCATCGATTGAGAAGAAAAGTCCATTTATAGTCGCTCATGCCTTCTAAAGCCTTATTACCCGTTTAAAATGGTTTTATAATCTAATTATTGATTTTATGTTCAATTTTCTTACATTTTTGGTTAAAATAGATTGCAATTAAATGTTTGCCTTAGAAAACATGAAGCGAAAGCCATCGATTGGTAAGAAAAGTCCATTTATAGTCACTCATGCCTTCGAAAGCCTTATTACTCGCTTTAAACGATTTTATAATCTCATTATTGATTTTAAGTTGAATTTTCTTACATTTTTGGTTGAAACAGATTATAATTGAATGTTTGCATAGGAAAACGTGAAGCGAAAGCCATCGATTAGGAAGAAAAGTCCATTTATAGTCACTCATGCCGTCGAAAGCCTTATTACTCGTTTTAAATGCTTTTATAATCTCATTATTGATTTTAAGTTGAATATTTTACATTTTTGGTTAAAACAGATTATAATTGAATGTTTGCCTCGAGAAACGTGAAGCGAAAGCCATCGATTGAGAAAAAAAGTCCATTTAAAGTCACTCATGCCTTCGAAAGCCTTATTACCCGTTTAAAATGGTTTTATAATCTCATTATTAATTTTAAGTTGAATTTTCTTACATTTTTGGTTAAAACAGATTATAATTGAATGTTTGCCTCGGGAAACGTGAAGCGAAAGCCATCGATTGAGAAGAAAAGTCCATTTATTGTCGCTCATGCCTTCGAAAGCCTTATTACCCGTTTAAAATGGTTTTATAATCTAATTATTGATTTTATGTTGAATTTTCTTATATTTTTGGTTAAAATAGATTGTAATTAAATGTTTGCCATAGAAAACATGAAGCGAAAGCCATCGGTTGGTAAGAAAAGTCCATTTATAGTCACTCATGCATTCGAAAGCCTTATTACTCGCTTTAAACGCTTTTATAATCTCATTATTGATTTTAAGTTGAATTTTTTTATATTTTTGGTTGAAATAGATTATAATTGAATGTTTGCATAGGGAAACGTGAAGCGAAAGCCATCGATTGAGAAGAAAAGTCCATTTATAGTCGCTCATGCCTTCGAAAGCCTTATTACCAGTTTAAAATGGTTTTATAATCTCATTATTAATTTTAAGTTGAATTTTCTTACATTTTTGGTTAAAATAGATTGCAATTAAAAGTTTGCCTTAGAAAACATGAAGCGAAAGCCATCGATTGGTAAGAAAAGTCCATTTATAGTCACTCATGCCTTCGAAAGCCTTACTACTCGCTTTAAACGATTTTATAATCTCATTATTGATTTTAAGTTGAATTTTCTTACATTTTTGGTTGAAACAGATTATAATTGAATGTTTGCATAGGGAAACGCGAAGCGAAAGCCATCGATTAGGAAGAAAAGTCCATTTATAGTCACTCATGCCGTCGAAAGCCTTATTACTCGTTTTAAATGCTTTTATAATCTCATTATTGATTTTAAGTTGAATTTTCTTACATTTTTGGTTAAAACAGATTATAATTGAATGTTTGCCTCGGGAAACGTGAAGCGAAAGCCATCGATTGAGAAAAAAAGTCCATTTAAAGTCACTCATGCCGTCGAAAGCCTTATTACCCGTTTAAAATGGTTTTATAATCTCATTATTAATTTTAAGTTGAATTTTCTTACATTTTTGGTTAAAATAGATTATAATTGAACGTTTGCCTCGGGAAACGTGAAGCGAAAGCCATCGATTGAGAAGAAAAGTCCATTTATTGTCGCTCATGCCTTCGAAAGCCTTATTACCCGTTTAAAATGGTTTTATAATCTAATTATTGATTTTATGTTGAATTTTCTTATATTTTTGGTTAAAATAGATTGTAATTAAATGTTTGCCATAGAAAACATGAAGCGAAAGCCATCGGTTGGTAAGAAATGTCCATTTATAGTCACTCATGCATTCGAAAGCCTTATTACTCGCTTTAAACGCTTTTATAATCTCATTATTGATTTTAAGTTGAATTTTCTTATATTTTTGGTTGAAATAGATTATAATTGAATGTTTGCATAGGGAAACGTGAAGCGAAAGCCATCGATTGAGAAGAAAAGTCCATTTATTGTCGCTCATGCCTTCGAAAGCCTTATTACCCGTTTAAAATGGTTTTATAATCTAATTATTGATTTTAGGTTGAATTTTCTTATATTTTTGGTTAAAATAGATTGTAATTAAATGTTTGCCATAGAAAACATGAAGCGAAAGCCATCGGTTGGTAAGAAAATTCCATTTATAGTCACTCATGCCTTCGAAAGCCTTATTACTCGCTTTAAACGCTTTTATAATCTCATTATTGATTTTAAGTTGAATTTTCTTATATTTTTGGTTGAAATAGATTATAATTGAATGTTTGCATAGGGAAACGTGAAGCGAAAGCCATCGATTGAGAAGAAAAGTCCATTTATAGTCACTCATGCCTTCGAAAGCCTTATTACTCGCTTTAAATGCTTTTATGAGCTCATTATTGATTTTAAGTAGAATTTTCTTCCATTTTTGGTTAAAACATATTATAATTGAATGTTTGCCTCGGGAAACGTGAAACGAAAGCCATCGATTGAGAAGAAAAGTCCATTCATAGTCGCTCATGCCTTCGAAAGCCTTATTACCCTTTTAAAATGGTTTTATAATCGCATTATTGATTTTAAGTTGAATTTTCTTATATTTTTTATTAAAATAGATTATATTTGAATGTTTGCCTCGAGAAATATGAAGCAAAAGCCATCGATCGATAAGAAAAGTCCATTTATAGTCACTCATGCCTTCGAAAGCCTTATTACTCGCTTTAAACGATTTTATAATCTCATTATTGATTTTAAGTTGAATTTTCTTACATTTTTTGTTGAAACAGATTATAATTGAATGTTTGCATAGGGAAACGTGAAGCGAAAGCCATCGATTAGGAAGAAAAGTCCATTTATAGTCACTCATGCCTTCGAAAGCCTTATTACTCGCTTTAAAGGCTTTTATAAGCTCATTATTGATTTTAAGTAGAATTTTCTTCCATTTTTGGTTAAAACATATTATAATTGAATGTTTGCCTCGGGAAACGTGAAACGAAAGCCATCGATTGAGAAGAAAAGTCCATTTATAGTCGCTCATGCCTTCTAAAGCCTTATTACCCGTTTAAAATGGTTTTATAATCTAATTATTGATTTTATGTTCAATTTTCTTACATTTTTGGTTAAAATAGATTGCAATTAAATGTTTGCCTTAGAAAACATGAAGCGAAAGCCATCGATTGGTAAGAAAAGTCCATTTATAGTCACTCATGCCTTCGAAAGCCTTATTACTCGCTTTAAACGATTTTATAATCTCATTATTGATTTTAAGTTGAATTTTCTTACATTTTTGGTTGAAACAGATTATAATTGAATGTTTGCATAGGAAAACGTGAAGCGAAAGCCATCGATTAGGAAGAAAAGTCCATTTATAGTCACTCATGCCGTCGAAAGCCTTATTACTCGTTTTAAATGCTTTTATAATCTCATTATTGATTTTAAGTTGAATATTTTACATTTTTGGTTAAAACAGATTATAATTGAATGTTTGCCTCGAGAAACGTGAAGCGAAAGCCATCGATTGAGAAAAAAAGTCCATTTAAAGTCACTCATGCCTTCGAAAGCCTTATTACCCGTTTAAAATGGTTTTATAATCTCATTATTAATTTTAAGTTGAATTTTCTTACATTTTTGGTTAAAACAGATTATAATTGAATGTTTGCCTCGGGAAACGTGAAGCGAAAGCCATCGATTGAGAAGAAAAGTCCATTTATTGTCGCTCATGCCTTCGAAAGCCTTATTACCCGTTTAAAATGGTTTTATAATCTAATTATTGATTTTATGTTGAATTTTCTTATATTTTTGGTTAAAATAGATTGTAATTAAATGTTTGCCATAGAAAACATGAAGCGAAAGCCATCGGTTGGTAAGAAAAGTCCATTTATAGTCACTCATGCATTCGAAAGCCTTATTACTCGCTTTAAACGCTTTTATAATCTCATTATTGATTTTAAGTTGAATTTTTTTATATTTTTGGTTGAAATAGATTATAATTGAATGTTTGCATAGGGAAACGTGAAGCGAAAGCCATCGATTGAGAAGAAAAGTCCATTTATAGTCGCTCATGCCTTCGAAAGCCTTATTACCCGTTTAAAATGGTTTTATAATCTCATTATTAATTTTAAGTTGAATTTTCTTACATTTTTGGTTAAAATAGATTGCAATTAAAAGTTTGCCTTAGAAAACATGAAGCGAAAGCCATCGATTGGTAAGAAAAGTCCATTTATAGTCACTCATGCCTTCGAAAGCCTTACTACTCGCTTTAAACGATTTTATAATCTCATTATTGATTTTAAGTTGAATTTTCTTACATTTTTGGTTGAAACAGATTATAATTGAATGTTTGCATAGGGAAACGCGAAGCGAAAGCCATCGATTAGGAAGAAAAGTCCATTTATAGTCACTCATGCCGTCGAAAGCCTTATTACTCGTTTTAAATGCTTTTATAATCTCATTATTGATTTTAAGTTGAATTTTCTTACATTTTTGGTTAAAACAGATTATAATTGAATGTTTGCCTCGGGAAACGTGAAGCGAAAGCCATCGATTGAGAAGAAAAGTCCATTTATTGTCGCTCATGCCTTCGAAAGCCTTATTACCCGTTTAAAATGGTTTTATAATCTAATTATTGATTTTATGTTGAATTTTCTTATATTTTTGGTTAAAATAGATTGTAATTAAATGTTTTCCATAGAAAACATGAAGCGAAAGCCATCGGTTGGTAAGAAATGTCCATTTATAGTCACTCAGGCCTTCGAAAGCCTTATTACTCGCTTTAAACGATTTTATAATCTCATTATTGATTTTAAGTTGAATTTTCTTACATTTTTGGTTGAAACAGATTATAATTGAATGTTTGCATAGGGAAACGTGAAGCGAAAGCCATCGATTAGGAAGAAAAGTCCATTTATAGTCACTCATGCCGTCGAAAGCCTTATTACTCGTTTTAAATGCTTTTATAATCTCATTATTGCTTTTAAGTTGAATTTACTTACATTTTTGGTTAAAACAGATTATAATTGAAGGTTTGCCTCGGGAAACGTGAAGCGAAAGCCATCGATTGAGAAAAAAAGTCCATTTAAAGTCACTCATGCCTTCGAAAGCCTTATTACCCGTTTAAAATGGTTTTATAATCTCATTATTAATTTTAAGTTGAATTTTCTTACATTTTTGGTTAAAACAGATTATAATTGAATGTTTGCCTCGGGAAACGTGAAGCGAAAGCCATCGATTGAGAAGAAAAGTCCATTTATAGTCGCTCATGCCTTCGAAAGCCTTATTACCGGTTTAAAATGGTTTTATAATCTAATTATTGATTTTATGTTGAATTTTCTTATATTTTTGGTTAAAATAGATTGTAATTAAACGTTTGCCTTAGAAAACATGAAGCGAAAGCCATCGATTGGTAAGAAAAGTCCATTTATAGTCACTCATGCCTTCGAAAGCCTTATTACTCGCTTTAAACGATTTTATAATATCATTATTGATTTTAAGTTGAATTTTCTTATATTTTTGGTTGAAATAGATTATAATTGAATGTTTGCATAGGGAAACGTGAAGCGAAAGCCATCGATTGAGAAGAAAAGTCCATTTATAGTCACTCATGCCTTCGAAAGCCTTATTACTCGCTTTAAATGCTTTTATAAGCTCATTATTGATTTTAAGTAGAATTTTCTTCCATTTTTGGTTAAAACATATTATAATTGAATGTTTGCCCCGGGAAACGTGAAACGAAAGCCATCGATTGAGAAGAAAAGTCCATTTATAGTCGCTCATGCCTTCGAAAGCCTTATTACCCTTTTAAAATGGTTTTATAATCGCATTATTGATTTTAAGTTGAATTTTCTTATATTTTTTATTAAAACAGATTATATTTGAATGTTTGCCTCGAGAAACATGAAGCAAAAGCCATCGATCGATAAGAAAAGTCCATTTATAGTCACTCATGCCTTCAAAAGCCTTATTACTCGCTTTAAACGATTTTATAATCTCATTATTGATTTTAAGTTGAATTTTCTTACATTTTTGGTTGAAACAGATTATAATTGAATGTTTGCATAGGGAAACGTGAAGCGAAAGCCATCGATTAGGAACAAAAGTCCATTTATAGTCACTCATGCCGTCGAAAGCCTTATTACTCGTTTTAAATGCTTTTATAATCTCATTATTGATTTTAAGTTGAATATTTTACATTTTTGGTTAAAACAGATTATAATTGAATGTTTGCCTCGGGAAACGTGAAGCGAAAGCCATCGATTGAGAAAAAAAGTCCATTTAAAGTCACTCATGCTTTCGAAAGCCTTATTACCCGTTTAAAATGGTTTTATAATCTCATTATTAATTTTAAGTTGAATTTTCTTACATTTTTGGTTAAAACAGATTATAATTGAATGTTTGCCTCGGGAAACGTGAAGCGAAAGCCATCGATTGAGAAGAAATGTCCATTTATTGTCGCTCATGCCTTCGAAAGCCTTATTACCCGTTTAAAATGGTTTTATAATCTAATTATTGATTTTATGTTGAATTTTCTTATATTTTTGGTTAAAATAGATTGTAATTAAATGTTTGCCATAGAAAACATGAAGCGAAAGCCATCGGTTGGTAAGAAAAGTCCATTTATAGTCACTCATGCATTCGAAAGCCTTGTTACTCGCTTTAAACGCTTTTATAATCTCATTATTGATTTTAAGTTGAATTTTCTTATATTTTTGGTTGAAATAGATTATAATTGAATGTTTGCATAGGGAAACGTGAAGCGAAAGCCATCGATTGAGAAGAAAAGTCCATTTCTAGTCGCTCATGCCTTCGAAAGCCTTATTACCCGTTTAAAATGGTTTTATAATCTAATTATTGATTTTATGTTTAATTTTCTTACATTTTTGGTTAAAATAGATTGCAATTAAAAGTTTGCCTTAGAAAACATGAAGCGAAAGCCATCGATTGGTAAGAAAAGTCCATTTATAGTCACTCATGCCTTCGAAAGCCTTATTACTCGCTTTAAACGATTTTATAATCTCATTATTGATTTTAAGTTGAATTTTCTTACATTTTTGGTTAAAACAGATTATATTTGAATGTTTGCCTCGAGAAACGTGAAGCGAAAGCCATCGATTGAGAAGAAAAGTCCATTTATAGTCACTCATGCCTTCGAAAGCCTTATTACTCGCTTTAAATGCTTTTATAATCTCATTATTGATTTTAAGTTGAATTTTCTTACATTTTTGGTTGAAACAGATTATAATTGAATGTTTGCATAGGGAAACGTGAAGCGAAAGCCATCGATTGAGAAGAAAAGTCCATTTATAGTCACTCATGCCTTCGAAAGCCTTATTACTCGCTTTAAATGCTTTTATAATCTCATTGTAGATTTTAAGTTGAATTTTCTTACATTTTTTGTTGAAACAGATTATATTTGAATGTTTGCCTCGAGAAACGTGAAGCGAAAGCCATCGATTGAGAAGAAAAGTCCATTTATAGTCACTCATGCCTTCGAAAGACTTATTACTCACTTTAAATGCTTTTATAATCTCATTATTGATTTTAAGTTAAATTTTCTTACATTTTTGATTAAAACAGATTATAATTGAATGTTTGCCTCGAGAAACGTGAAGCGAAAGCCATCGATTGGGAAGAAAAGTACATTTATAGTCACTCATACGTTCGAAAGCCTTATTACTCGCTTAAAATGGTTTTATAATCGCATTATTGATTTTAAGTTGAATTTTCTTATATTTTTGGTTAAAACAGATTATATTTCAATGTTTGCCTCGAGAAACATGAAATAAAAGCCATCGATCGATAAGGGAAGTCCATTTATAGTCACTCATGCCTTCGAAAGCCTTATTACTCATTTTAAATGCTTTTATAATCTCATTATTGATTTTAAGTTGAATTTTCTTACATTTTTGGTTAAAACAGATTATAATTGAATGTTTGCCTCGGGAAACGTGAAGCGAAAGCCATCGATTGAGAAAAAAAGTCCATTTAAAGTCACTCATGCCGTCGAAAGCCTTATTACCCGTTTAAAATGGTTTTATAATCTCATTATTAATTTTAAGTTGAATTTTCTTACATTTTTGGTTAAAACAGATTATAATTGAATGTTTGCCTCGGGAAACGTGAAGCGAAAGCCATCGATTGAGAAGAAAAGTCCATTTATTGTCGCTCATGCCTTCGAAAGCCTTATTACCCGTTTAAAATGGTTTTATAATCTAATTATTGATTTTATGTTGAATTTTCTTATATTTTTGGTTAAAATAGATTGTAATTAAACGTTTGCCTTAGAAAACATGAAGCGAAAGCCATCGATTGGTAAGAAAAGTCCATTTATAGTCACTCATGCCTTCGAAAGCCTTATTACTCGCTTTAAACGATTTTATAATATCATTATTGATTTTAAGTTGAATTTTCTTATATTTTTGGTTGAAATAGATTATAATTGAATGTTTTGCATAGGGAAACGTGAAGCGAAAGCCATCGATTGAGAAGAAAAGTCCATTTATAGTCACTCATGCCTTCGAAAGCCTTATTACTCGCTTTAAATGCTTTTATAAGCTCATTATTGATTTTAAGTAGAATTTTCTTCCATTTTTGGTTAAAACATATTATAATTGAATGTTTGCCTCGGGAAACGTGAAACGAAAGCCATCGATTGAGAAGAAAAGTCCATTTATAGTCGCTCATGCCTTCGAAAGCCTTATTACCCTTTTAAAATGGTTTTATAATCTAATTATTGATTTTATGTTGAATTTTCTTACATTTTTGGTTAAAATAGATTGAAATTAAATGTTTGCCATAGAAAACATGAAGCGAAAGCCATCGATTGGTAAGAAAAGTCCATTTATAGTCACTCATGCCTTCGAAAGCCTTATTACTCGCTTTAAATGCTTTTATAAGCTCATTATTGATTTTAAGTTGAATTTTCTTACATTTTTTGTTAAAACAGATTATAATTGAATGTTTTCTTGGGGAAACGTGAAGCGAAAGCCATCGATTGAGAAGAAAAGTCCATTTAAAGTCACTCATGCCTTCGAAAGCCTTATTACCCGTTTAAAATGGTTTTATAATCTCATTATTAATTTTAAGTTGAATTTTCTTACATTTTTGGTTAAAACAGATTATAATTGAATGTTTGCCTCGGGAAACGTGAAGCGAAAGCCATCGATTGAGAAGAAAAGTCCATTTATAGTCGCTCATGCCTTCGAAAGCCTTATTACCGGTTTAAAATGGTTTTATAATCTAATTATTGATTTTATGTTGAATTTTCTTATATTTTTGGTTAAAATAGATTGTAATTAAACGTTTGCCTTAGAAAACATGAAGCGAAAGCCATCGATTGGTAAGAAAAGTCCATTTATAGTCACTCATGCCTTCGAAAGCCTTATTACTCGCTTTAAACGATTTTATAATATCATTATTGATTTTAAGTTGAATTTTCTTGCATTTTTGGTTGAAACAGATTATAATTGAATGTTTGCATAGGGAAACGTGAAGCGAAAGCCATCGATTGAGAAGAAAAGTCCATTTATAGTCACTCATGCCTTCGAAAGCCTTATTACTCGCTTTAAATGCTTTTATAAGCTCATTATTGATTTTAAGTTGAATTTTTTTACATTTTTGGTTAAAACAGATTATAATTGAATGTTTTCCTGGGGAAACGTGAAGCGAAAGCCATCGATTGAGAAGAAAAGTCCATTTATAGTCGCTCATGCCTTCGAAAGCCTTATTACCAGTTTAAAATGGTTTTATAATCTAATTATTGATTTTATGTTGAATTTTCTTACATTTTTGGTTAAAATAGATTGTAATTAAATGTTTGCCCTAGAAAACATGACGCGAAAGCCATCGATTGGTAAGAAAAGTCCATTTATAGTCACTCATGCCTTCGAAAGCCTTATTACTCGCTTTAAACGATTTTATAATCTCAATATTGATTTTAAGTTGAATTTTCTTACATTTTTTGTTGAAACAGATTATAATTGAATGTTTGCATAGGGAAACGTGAAGCGAAAGCCATCGATTGAGAAGAAAAGTCCATTTATAGTCACTCATGCCTTCGAAAGCCTTATTACTCGCTTTAAATGCTTTTATAATCTCATTGTTGATTTTAAGTTGAATTTTCTTACATTTTTTGTTGAAACAGATTATATTTGAATGTTTGTCTCGGGAAACGTGAAGCGAAAGCCATCGATTGGGAAGAAAAGTACATTTATAGTCACTCATACCTTCGAAAGCCTTATTACTCGCTTAAAATGGTTTTATAATCGCATTATTGATTTTAAGTTGAATTTTCTTATATTTTTTGTTAAAACAGATTATATTTGAATGTTTGCCTCGAGAAACATGAAGCAAAAGCCATCGATCGATAAGAAAAGTCCATTTATAGTCACTCAGGCCTTCGAAAGCCTTATTACTCGCTTTAAACGATTTTATAATCTCATTATTGATTTTAAGTTGAATTTTCTTACATTTTTGGTTGAAACAGATTATAATTGAATGTTTGCATAGGGAAACGTGAAGCGAAAGCCATCGATTAGGAAGAAAAGTCCATTTATAATCACTCATGCCGTCGAAAGCCTTATTACTCGTTTTAAATGCTTTTATAATCTCATTATTGATTTTAAGTTGAATTTTCTTACATTTTTGGTTAAAACAGATTATAATTGAATGTTTGCCTCGGGAAACGTGAAGCGAAAGCCATCGATTGAGAAAAAAAGTCCATTTAAAGTCACTCATGCCGTCGAAAGCCTTATTACCCGTTTAAAATGGTTTTATAATCTCATTATTAATTTTAAGTTGAAGTTTCTTACATTTTTGGTTAAAACAGATTATAATTGAATGTTTGCCTCGGGCAACGTGAAGCGAAAGCCATCGATTGAGAAGAAAATTCCATTTATAGTCACTCATGCCTTCGAAAGCCTTATTACCGGTTTAAAATGGTTTTATAATCTAATTATTGATTTTATGTTGAATTTTCTTACATTTTTGGTTAAAATAGATTGTAATTAAACGTTTGCCTTAGAAAACATGAAGCGAAAGCCATCGATTGGTAAGAAAAGTCCATTTATAGTCCCTCATGCCTTCGAAAGCCTTATTACTCGCTTTAAACGCTTTTATAATCTCATTATTGATTTTAAGTTGAATTTTCTTATATTTTTGGTTGAAATAGATTATAATTGAATGTTTGCATAGGGAAACGTGAAGCGAAAGCCATCGATTGAGAAGAAAAGTCCATTTATAGTCACTCATGCCTTCGAAAGCCTTATTACTCGCTTTAAATGCTTTTATAAGCTCATTATTGATTTTAAGTAGAATTTTCTTCCATTTTTGGTTAAAACATATTATAATTGAATGTTTGCCTCGGGAAACGTGAAACGAAAGCCATCGATTGAGAAGAAAAGTCCATTTATAGTCGCTCATGCCTTCGAAAGCCTTATTACCCTTTTTAAATGGTTTTATAATCTAATTATTGATTTTATGTTGAATTTTCTTACATTTTTGGTTAAAATAGATTGTAATTAAATGTTTGCCATAGATAACATGAAGCGACAGCCATCGATTGGTAAGAAAAGTCCATTTATAGTCACTCATGCCTTCGAAAGCCTTATTACTCGCTTTAAATGCTTTTATAAGCTCATTATTGATTTTAAGTTGAATTTTCTTACATTTTTGGTTAAAACAGATTATAATTGAATGTTTTCCTGGGGAAACGTGAAGCGAAAGCCATCGATTGAGAAGAAAAGTCCATTTATAGTCGCTCATGCCTTCGAAAGCCTTATTACCCGTTTAAAATGGTTTTATAATCTAATTATTGATTTTATGTTGAATTTTCTTACATTTTTGGTTAAAATAGATTGTAATTAAATGTTTGCCCTAGAAAACATGACGCGAAAGCCATCGATTGGTAAGAAAAGTCCATTTATAGTCACTCATGCCTTCGAAAGCCTTATTACTCGCTTTAAACGATTTTATAATATCATTATTGATTTTAAGTTGAATTTTCTTGCATTTTTGGTTGAAACAGATTATAATTGAATGTTTGCATAGGGAAACGTGAAGCGAAAGCCATCGATTGAGAAGAAAAGTCCATGTATAGTCACTCATGCCTTCGAAAGCCTTATTACTCGCTTTAAATGCTTTTATAAGCTCATTATTGATTTTAAGTTGAATTTTCTTACATTTTTGGTTAAAACAGATTATAATTGAATGTTTTCCTGGGGAAACGTGAAGCGAAAGCCATCGATTGAGAAGAAAAGTCCATTTATAGTCGCTCATGCCTTCGAAAGCCTTATTACCCGTTTAAAATGGTTTTATAATCTAATTATTGATTTTATGTTGAATTTTCTTACATTTTTGGTTAAAATAGATTGTAATTAAATGTTTGCCCTAGAAAACATGACGCGAAAGCCATCGATTGGTAAGAAAAGTCCATTTATAGTCACTCATGCCTTCGAAAGCCTTATTACTCGCTTTAAACGATTTTATAATATCATTATTGATTTTAAGTTGAATTTTCTTGCATTTTTGGTTGAAACAGATTATAATTGAATGTTTGCATAGGGAAACGTGAAGCGAAAGCCATCGATTGAGAAGAAAAGTCCATGTATAGTCACTCATGCCTTCGAAAGCCTTATTACTCGCTTTAAATGCTTTTATAAGCTCATTATTGATTTTAAGTAGAATTTTCTTCCATTTTTGGTTAAAACATATTATAATTGAATGTTTGCCTCGGGAAACGTGAAACGAAAGCCATCGATTGAGAAGAAAAGTCCATTTATAGTCGCTCATGCCTTCGAAAGCCTTATTACCCTTTTAAAATGGTTTTATAATCTAATTATTGATTTTATGTTGAATTTTCTTATATTTTTGGTTAAAATAGATTGTAATTAAATGTTTGCCTTAGAAAACATGAAGCGAAAGCCATCGATTGGTAAGAAAAGTCCATTTATAGTCACTCATGCCTTCGAAAGCCTTATTACTCGCTTTAAATGCTTTTATAATCGCATTATTGATTTTAAGTTGAATTTTCTTATATTTTTGGTTAAAACAGATTATATTTGAATGTTTGGCTCGAGAAACATGAAGCAAAAGCCATCGATCGATAAGAAAAGTCCATTTATAGTCACTCATGCCTTCGAAAGCCTTATTACTCGTTTTAAATGCTTTTATAATCTCATTATTGATTTTAAGTTGAATTTTCTTACATTTTTGGTTAAAACAGATTATAATTGAATGTTTGCCTCGAGAAACGTGAAGCGAAAGCCATCGATTGAGAAGAAAAGTCCATTTATAGTCTCTTATGCCTTCGAAAGCCTTATTACCCGTTTAAAATGGTTTTATAATCTAATTATTGATTTTATGTTGAATTCTCTTACATTTTTGGTTAAAATAGATTGTAATTAAATGTTTGCCATAGAAAACATGAAGCGAAAGCTATCGATTGGTAAGAAAAGTCCATTTATAGTCACTCATGCCTTCGAAAGCCTTATTACTCGCTTTAAATGCTTTTATAAGCTCATTATTGATTTTAAGTTGAATTTTCTTACATTTTTGGTTAAAACAGATTATAATTGAATGTTTTCCTGGGAAAACGTGAAGCGAAAGCCATCGATTGATAAGAAAAGTCCATTTATAGTCGCTCATGCCTTCGAAAGCCTTATTACCCGTTTAAAATGGTTTTATAATCTAATTATTGATTTTATGTTGAATTTTCTTACATTTTTGGTTAAAATAGATTGTAATTAAATGTTTGCCCTAGAAAACATGACGCGAAAGCCATCGATTGGTAAGAAAAGTCCATTTATAGTCACTCATGCCTTCGAAAGCCTTATTACTCGCTTTAAACGATTTTATAATCTCATTATTGATTTTAAGTTGAATTTTCTTACATTTTTGGTTAAAACAGATTATATTTGAATGTTTGCCTCGAGAAACGTGAAGCGAAAGCCATCGATTGAGAAGAAAAGTCCATGTATAGTCACTCATGCCTTCGAAAGCCTTATTACTCGCTTTAAATGCTTTTATAAGCTCATTATTGATTTTAAGTAGAATTTTCTTCCATTTTTGGTTAAAACATATTATAATTGAATGTTTGCCTCGGGAAACGTGAAACAAAAGCCATCGATTGAGAAGAAAAGTCCATTTATAGTCGCTCATGCCTTCGAAAGCCTTATTACCCTTTTAAAATGGTTTTATAATCTAATTATTGATTTTATGTTGAATTTTCTTATATTTTTGGTTAAAATAGATTGTAATTAAATGTTTGCCTTAGAAAACATGAAGCGAAAGCCATCGATTGGTAAGAAAAGTCCATTTATAGTCACTCATGCCTTCGAAAGCCTTATTACTCGCTTTAAATGCTTTTATAATCGCATTATTGATTTTAAGTTGAATTTTCTTATATTTTTGGTTAAAACAGATTATATTTGAATGTTTGGCTCGAGAAACATGAAGCAAAAGCCATCGATCGATAAGAAAAGTCCATTTATAGTCACTCATGCCTTCGAAAGCCTTATTACTCGTTTTAAATGCTTTTATAATCTCATTATTGATTTTAAGTTGAATTTTCTTACATTTTTGGTTAAAACAGATTATAATTGAATGTTTGCCTCGGGAAACGTGAAGCGAAAGCCATCGATTGAGAAGAAAAGTCCATTTATAGTCGCTTATGCCTTCGAAAGCCTTATTACCCGTTTAAAATGGTTTTATAATCTAATTATTGATTTTATGTTGAATTCTCTTACATTTTTGGTTAAAATAGATTGTAATTAAATGTTTGCCATAGAAAACATGAAGCGAAAGCTATCGATTGGTAAGAAAAGTCCATTTATAGTCACTCATGCCTTCGAAAGCCTTATTACTCGCTTTAAATGCTTTTATAAGCTCATTATTGATTTTAAGTTGAATTTTCTTACATTTTTGGTTAAAACAGATTATAATTGAATGTTTTCCTGGGAAAACGTGAAGCGAAAGCCATCGATTGATAAGAAAAGTCCATTTATAGTCGCTCATGCCTTCGAAAGCCTTATTACCCGTTTAAAATGGTTTTATAATCTAATTATTGATTTTATGTTGAATTTTCTTACATTTTTGGTTAAAATAGATTGTAATTAAATGTTTGCCCTAGAAAACATGACGCGAAAGCCATCGATTGGTAAGAAAAGTCCATTTATAGTCACTCATGCCTTCGAAAGCCTTATTACTCGCTTTAAACGATTTTATAATCTCATTATTGATTTTAAGTTGAATTTTCTTACATTTTTTGTTGAAACAGATTATAATTGAATGTTTGCATAGGGAAACGTGAAGCGAAAGCCATCGATTGAGAAGAAAAGTCCATTTATAGTCACTCATGCCTTCGAAAGCCTTATTACTCGCTTTAAATGCTTTTATAATCTCATTGTTGATTTTAAGTTGAATTTTCTTACATTTTTTGTTGAAACAGATTATATTTGAATGTTTGTCTCGGGAAACGTGAAGCGAAAGCCATCGATTGGGAAGAAAAGTACATTTATAGTCACTCATACCTTCGAAAGCCTTATTACTCGCTTAAAATGGTTTTATAATCGCATTATTGATTTTAAGTTGAATTTTCTTATATTTTTTGTTAAAACAGATTATATTTGAATGTTTGCCTCGAGAAACATGAAGCTAAAGCCATCGATCGATAAGAAAAGTCCATTTATAGTCACTCAGGCCTTCGAAAGCCTTATTACTCGCTTTAAACGATTTTATAATCTCATTATTGATTTTAAGTTGAATTTTCTTACATTTTTGGTTGAAACAGATTATAATTGAATGTTTGCATAGGGAAACGCGAAGCGAAAGCCATCGATTAGGAAGAAAAGTCCATTTATAGTCACTCATGCCGTCGAAAGCCTTATTACTCGTTTTAAATGCTTTTATAATCTCATTATTGATTTTAAGTTGAATTTTCTTACATTTTTGGTTAAAACAGATTATAATTGAATGTTTGCCTCGGGAAACGTGAAGCGAAAGCCATCGATTGAGAAGAAAAGTCCATTTATTGTCGCTCATGCCTTCGAAAGCCTTATTACCCGTTTAAAATGGTTTTATAATCTAATTATTGATTTTATGTTGAATTTTCTTATATTTTTGGTTAAAATAGATTGTAATTAAATGTTTGCCATAGAAAACATGAAGCGAAAGCCATCGGTTGGTAAGAAATGTCCATTTATAGTCACTCAGGCCTTCGAAAGCCTTATTACTCGCTTTAAACGATTTTATAATCTCATTATTGATTTTAAGTTGAATTTTCTTACATTTTTGGTTGAAACAGATTATAATTGAATGTTTGCATAGGGAAACGTGAAGCGAAAGCCATCGATTAGGAAGAAAAGTCCATTTATAGTCACTCATGCCGTCGAAAGCCTTATTACTCGTTTTAAATGCTTTTATAATCTCATTATTGATTTTAAGTTGAATTTACTTACATTTTTGGTTAAAACAGATTATAATTGAAGGTTTGCCTCGGGAAACGTGAAGCGAAAGCCATCGATTGAGAAAAAAAGTCCATTTAAAGTCACTCATGCCTTCGAAAGCCTTATTACCCGTTTAAAATGGTTTTATAATCTCATTATTAATTTTAAGTTGAATTTTCTTACATTTTTGGTTAAAACAGATTATAATTGAATGTTTGCCTCGGGAAACGTGAAGCGAAAGCCATCGATTGAGAAGAAAAGTCCATTTATAGTCGCTCATGCCTTCGAAAGCCTTATTACCGGTTTAAAATGGTTTTATAATCTAATTATTGATTTTATGTTGAATTTTCTTATATTTTTGGTTAAAATAGATTGTAATTAAACGTTTGCCTTAGAAAACATGAAGCGAAAGCCATCGATTGGTAAGAAAAGTCCATTTATAGTCACTCATGCCTTCGAAAGCCTTATTACTCGCTTTAAACGATTTTATAATATCATTATTGATTTTAAGTTGAATTTTCTTATATTTTTGGTTGAAATAGATTATAATTGAATGTTTGCATAGGGAAACGTGAAGCGAAAGCCATCGATTGAGAAGAAAAGTCCATTTATAGTCACTCATGCCTTCGAAAGCCTTATTACTCGCTTTAAATGCTTTTATAAGCTCATTATTGATTTTAAGTAGAATTTTCTTCCATTTTTGGTTAAAACATATTATAATTGAATGTTTGCCCCGGGAAACGTGAAACGAAAGCCATCGATTGAGAAGAAAAGTCCATTTATAGTCGCTCATGCCTTCGAAAGCCTTATTACCCTTTTAAAATGGTTTTATAATCGCATTATTGATTTTAAGTTGAATTTTCTTATATTTTTTATTAAAACAGATTATATTTGAATGTTTGCCTCGAGAAACATGAAGCAAAAGCCATCGATCGATAAGAAAAGTCCATTTATAGTCACTCATGCCTTCGAAAGCCTTATTACTCGCTTTAAACGATTTTATAATCTCATTATTGATTTTAAGTTGAATTTTCTTACATTTTTGGTTGAAACAGATTATAATTGAATGTTTGCATAGGGAAACGTGAAGCGAAAGCCATCGATTAGGAACAAAAGTCCATTTATAGTCACTCATGCCGTCGAAAGCCTTATTACTCGTTTTAAATGCTTTTATAATCTCATTATTGATTTTAAGTTGAATATTTTACATTTTTGGTTAAAACAGATTATAATTGAATGTTTGCCTCGGGAAACGTGAAGCGAAAGCCATCGATTGAGAAAAAAAGTCCATTTAAAGTCACTCATGCTTTCGAAAGCCTTATTACCCGTTTAAAATGGTTTTATAATCTCATTATTAATTTTAAGTTGAATTTTCTTACATTTTTGGTTAAAACAGATTATAATTGAATGTTTGCCTCGGGAAACGTGAAGCGAAAGCCATCGATTGAGAAGAAATGTCCATTTATTGTCGCTCATGCCTTCGAAAGCCTTATTACCCGTTTAAAATGGTTTTATAATCTAATTATTGATTTTATGTTGAATTTTCTTATATTTTTGGTTAAAATAGATTGTAATTAAATGTTTGCCATAGAAAACATGAAGCGAAAGCCATCGGTTGGTAAGAAATGTCCATTTATAGTCACTCATGCATTCGAAAGCCTTGTTACTCGCTTTAAACGCTTTTATAATCTCATTATTGATTTTAAGTTGAATTTTCTTATATTTTTGGTTGAAATAGATTATAATTGAATGTTTGCATAGGGAAACGTGAAGCGAAAGCCATCGATTGAGAAGAAAAGTCCATTTCTAGTCGCTCATGCCTTCGAAAGCCTTATTACCCGTTTAAAATGGTTTTATAATCTAATTATTGATTTTATGTTTAATTTTCTTACATTTTTGGTTAAAATAGATTGCAATTAAAAGTTTGCCTTAGAAAACATGAAGCGAAAGCCATCGATTGGTAAGAAAAGTCCATTTATAGTCACTCATGCCTTCGAAAGCCTTATTACTCGCTTTAAACGATTTTATAATCTCATTATTGATTTTAAGTTGAATTTTCTTACATTTTTGGTTAAAACAGATTATATTTGAATGTTTGCCTCGAGAAACGTGAAGCGAAAGCCATCGATTGAGAAGAAAAGTCCATTTATAGTCACTCATGCCTTCGAAAGCCTTATTACTCGCTTTAAATGCTTTTATAATCTCATTATTGATTTTAAGTTGAATTTTCTTACATTTTTGGTTGAAACAGATTATAATTGAATGTTTGCATAGGGAAACGTGAAGCGAAAGCCATCGATTGAGAAGAAAAGTCCATTTATAGTCACTCATGCCTTCGAAAGCCTTATTACTCGCTTTAAATGCTTTTATAATCTCATTGTAGATTTTAAGTTGAATTTTCTTACATTTTTTGTTGAAACAGATTATATTTGAATGTTTGCCTCGAGAAACGTGAAGCGAAAGCCATCGATTGAGAAGAAAAGTCCATTTATAGCCACTCATGCCTTCGAAAGACTTATTACTCACTTTAAATGCTTTTATAATCTCATTATTGATTTTAAGTTAAATTTTCTTACATTTTTGATTAAAACAGATTATAATTGAATGTTTGCCTCGAGAAACGTGAAGCGAAAGCCATCGATTGGGAAGAAAAGTACATTTATAGTCACTCATACGTTCGAAAGCCTTATTACTCGCTTAAAATGGTTTTATAATCGCATTATTGATTTTAAGTTGAATTTTCTTATATTTTTGGTTAAAACAGATTATATTTCAATGTTTGCCTCGAGAAACATGAAATAAAAGCCATCGATCGATAAGGGAAGTCCATTTATAGTCACTCATGCCTTCGAAAGCCTTATTACTTATTTTAAATGCTTTTATAATCTCATTATTGATTTTAAGTTGAATTTTCTTACATTTTTGGTTAAAACAGATTATAATTGAATGTTTGCCTCGGGAAACGTGAAGCGAAAGCCATCGATTGAGAAAAAAAGTCCATTTAAAGTCACTCATGCCGTCGAAAGCCTTATTACCCGTTTAAAATGGTTTTATAATCTCATTATTAATTTTAAGTTGAATTTTCTTACATTTTTGGTTAAAACAGATTATAATTGAATGTTTGCCTCGGGAAACGTGAAGCGAAAGCCATCGATTGAGAAGAAAAGTCCATTTATTGTCGCTCATGCCTTCGAAAGCCTTATTACCCGTTTAAAATGGTTTTATAATCTAATTATTGATTTTATGTTGAATTTTCTTATATTTTTGGTTAAAATAGATTGTAATTAAACGTTTGCCTTAGAAAACATGAAGCGAAAGCCATCGATTGGTAAGAAAAGTCCATTTATAGTCACTCATGCCTTCGAAAGCCTTATTACTCGCTTTAAACGATTTTATAATATCATTATTGATTTTAAGTTGAATTTTCTTATATTTTTGGTTGAAATAGATTATAATTGAATGTTTTGCATAGGGAAACGTGAAGCGAAAGCCATCGATTGAGAAGAAAAGTCCATTTATAGTCACTCATGCCTTCGAAAGCCTTATTACTCGCTTTAAATGCTTTTATAAGCTCATTATTGATTTTAAGTAGAATTTTCTTCCATTTTTGGTTAAAACATATTATAATTGAATGTTTGCCTCGGGAAACGTGAAACGAAAGCCATCGATTGAGAAGAAAAGTCCATTTATAGTCGCTCATGCCTTCGAAAGCCTTATTACCCTTTTAAAATGGTTTTATAATCTAATTACTGATTTTATGTTGAATTTTCTTACATTTTTGGTTAAAATAGATTGAAATTAAATGTTTGCCATAGAAAACATGAAGCGAAAGCCATCGATTGGTAAGAAAAGTCCATTTATAGTCACTCATGCCTTCGAAAGCCTTATTACTCGCTTTAAATGCTTTTATAAGCTCATTATTGATTTTAAGTTGAATTTTCTTACATTTTTGGTTAAAACAGATTATAATTGAATGTTTTCCTGGGGAAACGTGAAGCGAAAGCCATCGATTGAGAAGAAAAGTCCATTTAAAGTCACTCATGCCTTCGAAAGCCTTATTACCCGTTTAAAATGGTTTTATAATCTCATTATTAATTTTAAGTTGAATTTTCTTACATTTTTGGTTAAAACAGATTATAATTGAATGTTTGCCTCGGGAAACGTGAAGCGAAAGCCATCGATTGAGAAGAAAAGTCCATTTATAGTCGCTCATGCCTTCGAAAGCCTTATTACCGGTTTAAAATGGTTTTATAATCTAATTATTGATTTTATGTTGAATTTTCTTATATTTTTGGTTAAAATAGATTGTAATTAAACGTTTGCCTTAGAAAACATGAAGCGAAAGCCATCGATTGGTAAGAAAAGTCCATTTATAGTCACTCATGCCTTCGAAAGCCTTATTACTCGCTTTAAACGATTTTATAATATCATTATTGATTTTAAGTTGAATTTTCTTATATTTTTGGTTGAAATAGATTATAATTGAATGTTTGCATAGGGAAACGTGAAGCGAAAGCCATCGATTGAGAAGAAAAGTCCATTTATAGTCACTCATGCCTTCGAAAGCCTTATTACTCGCTTTAAATGCTTTTATAAGCTCATTATTGATTTTAAGTAGAATTTTCTTCCATTTTTGGTTAAAACATATTATAATTGAATGTTTGCCCCGGGAAACGTGAAACGAAAGCCATCGATTGAGAAGAAAAGTCCATTTATAGTCGCTCATGCCTTCGAAAGCCTTATTACCCTTTTAAAATGGTTTTATAATCGCATTATTGATTTTAAGTTGAATTTTCTTATATTTTTTATTAAAACAGATTATATTTGAATGTTTGCCTCGAGAAACATGAAGCAAAAGCCATCGATCGATAAGAAAAGTCCATTTATAGTCACTCATGCCTTCGAAAGCCTTATTACTCGCTTTAAACGATTTTATAATCTCATTATTGATTTTAAGTTGAATTTTCTTACATTTTTGGTTGAAACAGATTATAATTGAATGTTTGCATAGGGAAACGTGAAGCGAAAGCCATCGATTAGGAACAAAAGTCCATTTATAGTCACTCATGCCGTCGAAAGCCTTATTACTCGTTTTAAATGCTTTTATAATCTCATTATTGATTTTAAGTTGAATATTTTACATTTTTGGTTAAAACAGATTATAATTGAATGTTTGCCTCGGGAAACGTGAAGCGAAAGCCATCGATTGAGAAAAAAAGTCCATTTAAAGTCACTCATGCTTTCGAAAGCCTTATTACCCGTTTAAAATGGTTTTATAATCTCATTATTAATTTTAAGTTGAATTTTCTTACATTTTTGGTTAAAACAGATTATAATTGAATGTTTGCCTCGGGAAACGTGAAGCGAAAGCCATCGATTGAGAAGAAATGTCCATTTATTGTCGCTCATGCCTTCGAAAGCCTTATTACCCGTTTAAAATGGTTTTATAATCTAATTATTGATTTTATGTTGAATTTTCTTATATTTTTGGTTAAAATAGATTGTAATTAAATGTTTGCCATAGAAAACATGAAGCGAAAGCCATCGGTTGGTAAGAAATGTCCATTTATAGTCACTCATGCATTCGAAAGCCTTGTTACTCGCTTTAAACGCTTTTATAATCTCATTATTGATTTTAAGTTGAATTTTCTTATATTTTTGGTTGAAATAGATTATAATTGAATGTTTGCATAGGGAAACGTGAAGCGAAAGCCATCGATTGAGAAGAAAAGTCCATTTCTAGTCGCTCATGCCTTCGAAAGCCTTATTACCCGTTTAAAATGGTTTTATAATCTAATTATTGATTTTATGTTTAATTTTCTTACATTTTTGGTTAAAATAGATTGCAATTAAAAGTTTGCCTTAGAAAACATGAAGCGAAAGCCATCGATTGGTAAGAAAAGTCCATTTATAGTCACTCATGCCTTCGAAAGCCTTATTACTCGCTTTAAACGATTTTATAATCTCATTATTGATTTTAAGTTGAATTTTCTTACATTTTTGGTTAAAACAGATTATATTTGAATGTTTGCCTCGAGAAACGTGAAGCGAAAGCCATCGATTGAGAAGAAAAGTCCATTTATAGTCACTCATGCCTTCGAAAGCCTTATTACTCGCTTTAAATGCTTTTATAATCTCATTATTGATTTTAAGTTGAATTTTCTTACATTTTTGGTTGAAACAGATTATAATTGAATGTTTGCATAGGGAAACGTGAAGCGAAAGCCATCGATTGAGAAGAAAAGTCCATTTATAGTCACTCATGCCTTCGAAAGCCTTATTACTCGCTTTAAATGCTTTTATAATCTCATTGTAGATTTTAAGTTGAATTTTCTTACATTTTTTGTTGAAACAGATTATATTTGAATGTTTGCCTCGAGAAACGTGAAGCGAAAGCCATCGATTGAGAAGAAAAGTCCATTTATAGCCACTCATGCCTTCGAAAGACTTATTACTCACTTTAAATGCTTTTATAATCTCATTATTGATTTTAAGTTAAATTTTCTTACATTTTTGATTAAAACAGATTATAATTGAATGTTTGCCTCGAGAAACGTGAAGCGAAAGCCATCGATTGGGAAGAAAAGTACATTTATAGTCACTCATACGTTCGAAAGCCTTATTACTCGCTTAAAATGGTTTTATAATCGCATTATTGATTTTAAGTTGAATTTTCTTATATTTTTGGTTAAAACAGATTATATTTCAATGTTTGCCTCGAGAAACATGAAATAAAAGCCATCGATCGATAAGGGAAGTCCATTTATAGTCACTCATGCCTTCGAAAGCCTTATTACTTATTTTAAATGCTTTTATAATCTCATTATTGATTTTAAGTTGAATTTTCTTACATTTTTGGTTAAAACAGATTATAATTGAATGTTTGCCTCGGGAAACGTGAAGCGAAAGCCATCGATTGAGAAAAAAAGTCCATTTAAAGTCACTCATGCCGTCGAAAGCCTTATTACCCGTTTAAAATGGTTTTATAATCTCATTATTAATTTTAAGTTGAATTTTCTTACATTTTTGGTTAAAACAGATTATAATTGAATGTTTGCCTCGGGAAACGTGAAGCGAAAGCCATCGATTGAGAAGAAAAGTCCATTTATTGTCGCTCATGCCTTCGAAAGCCTTATTACCCGTTTAAAATGGTTTTATAATCTAATTATTGATTTTATGTTGAATTTTCTTATATTTTTGGTTAAAATAGATTGTAATTAAACGTTTGCCTTAGAAAACATGAAGCGAAAGCCATCGATTGGTAAGAAAAGTCCATTTATAGTCACTCATGCCTTCGAAAGCCTTATTACTCGCTTTAAACGATTTTATAATATCATTATTGATTTTAAGTTGAATTTTCTTATATTTTTGGTTGAAATAGATTATAATTGAATGTTTTGCATAGGGAAACGTGAAGCGAAAGCCATCGATTGAGAAGAAAAGTCCATTTATAGTCACTCATGCCTTCGAAAGCCTTATTACTCGCTTTAAATGCTTTTATAAGCTCATTATTGATTTTAAGTAGAATTTTCTTCCATTTTTGGTTAAAACATATTATAATTGAATGTTTGCCTCGGGAAACGTGAAACGAAAGCCATCGATTGAGAAGAAAAGTCCATTTATAGTCGCTCATGCCTTCGAAAGCCTTATTACCCTTTTAAAATGGTTTTATAATCTAATTACTGATTTTATGTTGAATTTTCTTACATTTTTGGTTAAAATAGATTGAAATTAAATGTTTGCCATAGAAAACATGAAGCGAAAGCCATCGATTGGTAAGAAAAGTCCATTTATAGTCACTCATGCCTTCGAAAGCCTTATTACTCGCTTTAAATGCTTTTATAAGCTCATTATTGATTTTAAGTTGAATTTTCTTACATTTTTGGTTAAAACAGATTATAATTGAATGTTTTCCTGGGGAAACGTGAAGCGAAAGCCATCGATTGAGAAGAAAAGTCCATTTAAAGTCACTCATGCCTTCGAAAGCCTTATTACCCGTTTAAAATGGTTTTATAATCTCATTATTAATTTTAAGTTGAATTTTCTTACATTTTTGGTTAAAACAGATTATAATTGAATGTTTGCCTCGGGAAACGTGAAGCGAAAGCCATCGATTGAGAAGAAAAGTCCATTTATAGTCGCTCATGCCTTCGAAAGCCTTATTACCGGTTTAAAATGGTTTTATAATCTAATTATTGATTTTATGTTGAATTTTCTTATATTTTTGGTTAAAATAGATTGTAATTAAACGTTTGCCTTAGAAAACATGAAGCGAAAGCCATCGATTGGTAAGAAAAGTCCATTTATAGTCACTCATGCCTTCGAAAGCCTTATTACTCGCTTTAAACGATTTTATAATATCATTATTGATTTTAAGTTGAATTTTCTTGCATTTTTGGTTGAAACAGATTATAATTGAATGTTTGCATAGGGAAACGTGAAGCGAAAGCCATCGATTGAGAAGAAAAGTCCATTTATAGTCACTCATGCCTTCGAAAGCCTTATTACTCGCTTTAAATGCTTTTATAAGCTCATTATTGATTTTAAGTTGAATTTTCTTACATTTTTGGTTAAAACAGATTATAATTGAATGTTTTCCTGGGGAAACGTGAAGCGAAAGCCATCGATTGAGAAGAAAAGTCCATTTATAGTCGCTCATGCCTTCGAAAGCCTTATTACCAGTTTAAAATGGTTTTATAATCTAATTATTGATTTTATGTTGAATTTTCTTACATTTTTGGTTAAAATAGATTGTAATTAAATGTTTGCCCTAGAAAACATGACGCGAAAGCCATCGATTGGTAAGAAAAGTCCATTTATAGTCACTCATGCCTTCGAAAGCCTTATTACTCGCTTTAAACGATTTTATAATCTCAATATTGATTTTAAGTTGAATTTTCTTACATTTTTTGTTGAAACAGATTATAATTGAATGTTTGCATAGGGAAACGTGAAGCGAAAGCCATCGATTGAGAAGAAAAGTCCATTTATAGTCACTCATGCCTTCGAAAGCCTTATTACTCGCTTTAAATGCTTTTATAATCTCATTGTTGATTTTAAGTTGAATTTTCTTACATTTTTTGTTGAAACAGATTATATTTGAATGTTTGTCTCGGGAAACGTGAAGCGAAAGCCATCGATTGGGAAGAAAAGTACATTTATAGTCACTCATACCTTCGAAAGCCTTATTACTCGCTTAAAATGGTTTTATAATCGCATTATTGATTTTAAGTTGAATTTTCTTATATTTTTTGTTAAAACAGATTATATTTGAATGTTTGCCTCGAGAAACATGAAGCAAAAGCCATCGATCGATAAGAAAAGTCCATTTATAGTCACTCAGGCCTTCGAAAGCCTTATTACTCGCTTTAAACGATTTTATAATCTCATTATTGATTTTAAGTTGAATTTTCTTACATTTTTGGTTGAAACAGATTATAATTGAATGTTTGCATAGGGAAACGTGAAGCGAAAGCCATCGATTAGGAAGAAAAGTCCATTTATAATCACTCATGCCGTCGAAAGCCTTATTACTCGTTTTAAATGCTTTTATAATCTCATTATTGATTTTAAGTTGAATTTTCTTACATTTTTGGTTAAAACAGATTATAATTGAATGTTTGCCTCGGGAAACGTGAAGCGAAAGCCATCGATTGAGAAAAAAAGTCCATTTAAAGTCACTCATGCCGTCGAAAGCCTTATTACCCGTTTAAAATGGTTTTATAATCTCATTATTAATTTTAAGTTGAAGTTTCTTACATTTTTGGTTAAAACAGATTATAATTGAATGTTTGCCTCGGGCAACGTGAAGCGAAAGCCATCGATTGAGAAGAAAATTCCATTTATAGTCACTCATGCCTTCGAAAGCCTTATTACCGGTTTAAAATGGTTTTATAATCTAATTATTGATTTTATGTTGAATTTTCTTACATTTTTGGTTAAAATAGATTGTAATTAAACGTTTGCCTTAGAAAACATGAAGCGAAAGCCATCGATTGGTAAGAAAAGTCCATTTATAGTCCCTCATGCCTTCGAAAGCCTTATTACTCGCTTTAAACGCTTTTATAATCTCATTATTGATTTTAAGTTGAATTTTCTTATATTTTTGGTTGAAATAGATTATAATTGAATGTTTGCATAGGGAAACGTGAAGCGAAAGCCATCGATTGAGAAGAAAAGTCCATTTATAGTCACTCATGCCTTCGAAAGCCTTATTACTCGCTTTAAATGCTTTTATAAGCTCATTATTGATTTTAAGTAGAATTTTCTTCCATTTTTGGTTAAAACATATTATAATTGAATGTTTGCCTCGGGAAACGTGAAACGAAAGCCATCGATTGAGAAGAAAAGTCCATTTATAGTCGCTCATGCCTTCGAAAGCCTTATTACCCTTTTTAAATGGTTTTATAATCTAATTATTGATTTTATGTTGAATTTTCTTACATTTTTGGTTAAAATAGATTGTAATTAAATGTTTGCCATAGATAACATGAAGCGACAGCCATCGATTGGTAAGAAAAGTCCATTTATAGTCACTCATGCCTTCGAAAGCCTTATTACTCGCTTTAAATGCTTTTATAAGCTCATTATTGATTTTAAGTTGAATTTTCTTACATTTTTGGTTAAAACAGATTATAATTGAATGTTTTCCTGGGGAAACGTGAAGCGAAAGCCATCGATTGAGAAGAAAAGTCCATTTATAGTCGCTCATGCCTTCGAAAGCCTTATTACCCGTTTAAAATGGTTTTATAATCTAATTATTGATTTTATGTTGAATTTTCTTACATTTTTGGTTAAAATAGATTGTAATTAAATGTTTGCCCTAGAAAACATGACGCGAAAGCCATCGATTGGTAAGAAAAGTCCATTTATAGTCACCCATGCCTTCGAAAGCCTTATTACTCGCTTTAAACGATTTTATAATATCATTATTGATTTTAAGTTGAATTTTCTTGCATTTTTGGTTGAAACAGATTATAATTGAATGTTTGCATAGGGAAACGTGAAGCGAAAGCCATCGATTGAGAAGAAAAGTCCATGTATAGTCACTCATGCCTTCGAAAGCCTTATTACTCGCTTTAAATGCTTTTATAAGCTCATTATTGATTTTAAGTTGAATTTTCTTACATTTTTGGTTAAAACAGATTATAATTGAATGTTTTCCTGGGGAAACGTGAAGCGAAAGCCATCGATTGAGAAGAAAAGTCCATTTATAGTCGCTCATGCCTTCGAAAGCCTTATTACCCGTTTAAAATGGTTTTATAATCTAATTATTGATTTTATGTTGAATTTTCTTACATTTTTGGTTAAAATAGATTGTAATTAAATGTTTGCCCTAGAAAACATGACGCGAAAGCCATCGATTGGTAAGAAAAGTCCATTTATAGTCACTCATGCCTTCGAAAGCCTTATTACTCGCTTTAAACGATTTTATAATATCATTATTGATTTTAAGTTGAATTTTCTTGCATTTTTGGTTGAAACAGATTATAATTGAATGTTTGCATAGGGAAACGTGAAGCGAAAGCCATCGATTGAGAAGAAAAGTCCATGTATAGTCACTCATGCCTTCGAAAGCCTTATTACTCGCTTTAAATGCTTTTATAAGCTCATTATTGATTTTAAGTAGAATTTTCTTCCATTTTTGGTTAAAACATATTATAATTGAATGTTTGCCTCGGGAAACGTGAAACGAAAGCCATCGATTGAGAAGAAAAGTCCATTTATAGTCGCTCATGCCTTCGAAAGCCTTATTACCCTTTTAAAATGGTTTTATAATCTAATTATTGATTTTATGTTGAATTTTCTTATATTTTTGGTTAAAATAGATTGTAATTAAATGTTTGCCTTAGAAAACATGAAGCGAAAGCCATCGATTGGTAAGAAAAGTCCATTTATAGTCACTCATGCCTTCGAAAGCCTTATTACTCGCTTTAAATGCTTTTATAATCGCATTATTGATTTTAAGTTGAATTTTCTTATATTTTTGGTTAAAACAGATTATATTTGAATGTTTGGCTCGAGAAACATGAAGCAAAAGCCATCGATCGATAAGAAAAGTCCATTTATAGTCACTCATGCCTTCGAAAGCCTTATTACTCGTTTTAAATGCTTTTATAATCTCATTATTGATTTTAAGTTGAATTTTCTTACATTTTTGGTTAAAACAGATTATAATTGAATGTTTGCCTCGGGAAACGTGAAGCGAAAGCCATCGATTGAGAAGAAAAGTCCATTTATAGTCGCTTATGCCTTCGAAAGCCTTATTACCCGTTTAAAATGGTTTTATAATCTAATTATTGATTTTATGTTGAATTCTCTTACATTTTTGGTTAAAATAGATTGTAATTAAATGTTTGCCATAGAAAACATGAAGCGAAAGCTATCGATTGGTAAGAAAAGTCCATTTATAGTCACTCATGCCTTCGAAAGCCTTATTACTCGCTTTAAATGCTTTTATAAGCTCATTATTGATTTTAAGTTGAATTTTCTTACATTTTTGGTTAAAACAGATTATAATTGAATGTTTTCCTGGGAAAACGTGAAGCGAAAGCCATCGATTGATAAGAAAAGTCCATTTATAGTCGCTCATGCCTTCGAAAGCCTTATTACCCGTTTAAAATGGTTTTATAATCTAATTATTGATTTTATGTTGAATTTTCTTACATTTTTGGTTAAAATAGATTGTAATTAAATGTTTGCCCTAGAAAACATGACGCGAAAGCCATCGATTGGTAAGAAAAGTCCATTTATAGTCACTCATGCCTTCGAAAGCCTTATTACTCGCTTTAAACGATTTTATAATCTCATTATTGATTTTAAGTTGAATTTTCTTACATTTTTGGTTAAAACAGATTATATTTGAATGTTTGCCTCGAGAAACGTGAAGCGAAAGCCATCGATTGAGAAGAAAAGTCCATGTATAGTCACTCATGCCTTCGAAAGCCTTATTACTCGCTTTAAATGCTTTTATAAGCTCATTATTGATTTTAAGTAGAATTTTCTTCCATTTTTGGTTAAAACATATTATAATTGAATGTTTGCCTCGGGAAACGTGAAACGAAAGCCATCGATTGAGAAGAAAAGTCCATTTATAGTCGCTCATGCCTTCGAAAGCCTTATTACCCTTTTAAAATGGTTTTATAATCTAATTATTGATTTTATGTTGAATTTTCTTATATTTTTGGTTAAAATAGATTGTAATTAAATGTTTGCCTTAGAAAACATGAAGCGAAAGCCATCGATTGGTAAGAAAAGTCCATTTATAGTCACTCATGCCTTCGAAAGCCTTATTACTCGCTTTAAATGCTTTTATAATCGCATTATTGATTTTAAGTTGAATTTTCTTATATTTTTGGTTAAAACAGATTATATTTGAATGTTTGGCTCGAGAAACATGAAGCAAAAGCCATCGATCGATAAGAAAAGTCCATTTATAGTCACTCATGCCTTCGAAAGCCTTATTACTCGTTTTAAATGCTTTTATAATCTCATTATTGATTTTAAGTTGAATTTTCTTACATTTTTGGTTAAAACAGATTATAATTGAATGTTTGCCTCGGGAAACGTGAAGCGAAAGCCATCGATTGAGAAGAAAAGTCCATTTATAGTCGCTTATGCCTTCGAAAGCCTTATTACCCGTTTAAAATGGTTTTATAATCTAATTATTGATTTTATGTTGAATTCTCTTACATTTTTGGTTAAAATAGATTGTAATTAAATGTTTGCCATAGAAAACATGAAGCGAAAGCTATCGATTGGTAAGAAAAGTCCATTTATAGTCACTCATGCCTTCGAAAGCCTTATTACTCGCTTTAAATGCTTTTATAAGCTCATTATTGATTTTAAGTTGAATTTTCTTACATTTTTGGTTAAAACAGATTATAATTGAATGTTTTCCTGGGAAAACGTGAAGCGAAAGCCATCGATTGATAAGAAAAGTCCATTTATAGTCGCTCATGCCTTCGAAAGCCTTATTACCCGTTTAAAATGGTTTTATAATCTAATTATTGATTTTATGTTGAATTTTCTTACATTTTTGGTTAAAATAGATTGTAATTAAATGTTTGCCCTAGAAAACATGACGCGAAAGCCATCGATTGGTAAGAAAAGTCCATTTATAGTCACTCATGCCTTCGAAAGCCTTATTACTCGCTTTAAACGATTTTATAATCTCATTATTGATTTTAAGTTGAATTTTCTTACATTTTTTGTTGAAACAGATTATAATTGAATGTTTGCATAGGGAAACGTGAAGCGAAAGCCATCGATTGAGAAGAAAAGTCCATTTATAGTCACTCATGCCTTCGAAAGCCTTATTACTCGCTTTAAATGCTTTTATAATCTCATTGTTGATTTTAAGTTGAATTTTCTTACATTTTTTGTTGAAACAGATTATATTTGAATGTTTGTCTCGGGAAACGTGAAGCGAAAGCCATCGATTGGGAAGAAAAGTACATTTATAGTCACTCATACCTTCGAAAGCCTTATTACTCGCTTAAAATGGTTTTATAATCGCATTATTGATTTTAAGTTGAATTTTCTTATATTTTTTGTTAAAACAGATTATATTTGAATGTTTGCCTCGAGAAACATGAAGCAAAAGCCATCGATCGATAAGAAAAGTCCATTTATAGTCACTCAGGCCTTCGAAAGCCTTATTACTCGCTTTAAACGATTTTATAATCTCATTATTGATTTTAAGTTGAATTTTCTTACATTTTTGGTTGAAACAGATTATAATTGAATGTTTGCATAGGGAAATGTGAAGCGAAAGCCATCGATTAGGAAGAAAAGTCCATTTATAGTCACTCATGCCGTCGAAAGCCTTATTACTCGTTTTAAATGCTTTTATAATCTCATTATTGATTTTAAGTTGAATTTTCTTACATTTTTGGTTAAAACAGATTATAATTGAATGTTTGCCTCGGGAAACGTGAAGCGAAAGCCATCGATTGAGAAAAAAAGTCCATTTAAAGTCACTCATGCCGTCGAAAGCCTTATTACCCGTTTAAAATGGTTTTATAATCTCATTATTAATTTTAAGTTGAATTTTCTTACATTTTTGGTTAAAACAGATTATAATTGAATGTTTGCCTCGGGAAACGTGAAGCGAAAGCCATCGATTGAGAAGAAAAGTCCATTTATTGTCGCTCATGCCTTCGAAAGCCTTATTACCCGTTTAAAATGGTTTTATAATCTAATTATTGATTTTATGTTGAATTTTCTTATATTTTTGGTTAAAATAGATTGTAATTAAACGTTTGCCTTAGAAAACATGAAGCGAAAGCCATCGATTGGTAAGAAAAGTCCATTTATAGTCACTCATGCCTTCGAAAGCCTTATTACTCGCTTTAAACGATTTTATAATATCATTATTGATTTTAAGTTGAATTTTCTTATATTTTTGGTTGAAATAGATTATAATTGAATTTTTGCATAGGGAAACGTGAAGCGAAAGCCATCGATTGAGAAGAAAAGTCCATTTATAGTCACTCATGCCTTCGAAAGCCTTATTACTCGCTTTAAATGCTTTTATAAGCTCATTATTGATTTTAAGTAGAATTTTCTTCCATTTTTGGTTAAAACATATTATAATTGAATGTTTGCCTCGGGAAACGTGAAACGAAAGCCATCGATTGAGAAGAAAAGTCCATTTATAGTCGCTCATGCCTTCGAAAGCCTTATTACGCTTTTAAAATGGTTTTATAATCTAATTATTGATTTTATGTTGAATTTTCTTACATTTTTGGTTAAAATAGATTGTAATTAAATGTTTGCCATAGAAAACATGAAGCGAAAGCCATCGATTGGTAAGAAAAGTCCATTTATAGTCACTCATGCCTTCGAAAGCCTTATTACTCGCTTTAAATGCTTTTATAAGCTCATTATTGATTTTAAGTTGAATTTTCTTACATTTTTGGTTAAAACAGATTATAATTGAATGTTTTCCTGGGAAAACGTGAAGCGAAAGCCATCGATTGAGAAGAAAAGTCCATTTATAGTCGCTCATGCCTTCGAAAGCCTTATTACCCGTTTAAAATGGTTTTATAATCTAATTATTGATTTTATGTTGAATTTTCTTACATTTTTGGTTAAAATAGATTGTAATTAAATGTTTGCCCTAGAAAACATGACGCGAAAGCCATCGATTGGTAAGAAAAGTCCATTTATAGTCACTCATGCCTTCGAAAGCCTTATTACTCGCTTTAAACGATTTTATAATATCATTATTGATTTTAAGTTGAATTTTCTTGCATTTTTGGTTGAAACAGATTATAATTGAATGTTTGCATAGGGAAACGTGAAGCGAAAGCCATCGATTGAGAAGAAAAGTCCATGTATAGTCACTCATGCCTTCGAAAGCCTTATTACTCGCTTTAAATGCTTTTATAAGCTCATTATTGATTTTAAGTAGAATTTTCTTCCATTTTTGGTTAAAACATATTATAATTGAATGTTTGCCTCGGGAAACGTGAAACGAAAGCCATCGATTGAGAAGAAAAGTCCATTTATAGTCGCTCATGCCTTCGAAAGCCTTATTACCCTTTTAAAATGGTTTTATAATCTAATTATTGATTTTATGTTGAATTTTCTTATATTTTTGGTTAAAATAGATTGTAATTAAATGTTTGCCATAGAAAACATGAAGCGAAAGCCATCGATTGGTAAGAAAAGTCCATTTATAGTCACTCATGCCTTCGAAAGCCTTATTACTCGCTTTAAATGCTTTTATAAGCTCATTATTGATTTTAAGTTGAATTTTCTTACATTTTTGGTTAAAACAGATTATAATTGAATGTTTTCCTGGGGAAACGTGAAGCGAAAGCCATCGATTGAGAAGAAAAGTCTATTTATAGTCGCTCATGCCTTCGAAAGCCTTATTACCCGTTTAAAATGGTTTTATAATCTAATTATTGATTTTATGTTGAATTTTCTTATATTTTTGGTTAAAATAGATTGTAATTAAATGTTTGCCCTAGAAAACATGACGCGAAAGCCATCGATTGGTAAGAAAAGTCCATTTATAGTCACTCATGCCTTCGAAAGCCTTATTACTCGCTTTAAACGATTTTATAAGCTCATTATTGATTTTAAGTAGAATTTTCTTCCATTTTTGGTTAAAACATATTATAATTGAATGTTTGCCTCGGGAAACGTGAAACGAAAGCCATCGATTGAGAAGAAAAGTCCATTTATAGTCGCTCATGCCTTCGAAAGCCTTATTACCCTTTTAAAATGGTTTTATAATCTAATTATTGATTTTATGTTGAATTTTCTTACATTTTTGGTTAAAATAGATTGTAATTAAATGTTTGCCATAGAAAACATGAAGCGAAAGCCATCGATTGGTAAGAAAAGTCCATTTATAGTCACTCATGCCTTCGAAAGCCTTATTACTCGCTTTAAATGCTTTTATAAGCTCATTATTGATTTTAAGTTGAATTTTCTTACATTTTTGGTTAAAACAGATTATAATTGAATGTTTTCCTGGGGAAACGTGAAGCGAAAGCCATCGATTGAGAAGAAAAGTCCATTTAAAGTCGCTCATGCCTTCGAAAGCCTTATTACCCGTTTAAAATGGTTTTATAATCTAATTATTGATTTTATGTTGAATTTTCTTACATTTTTGGTTAAAATAGATTGTAATTAAATGTTTGCCCTAGAAAACATGACGCGAAAGCCATCGATTGGTAAGAAAAGTCCATTTATAGTCACTCATGCCTTCGAAAGCCTTATTACTCGCTTTAAACGATTTTATAATATCATTATTGATTTTAAGTTGAATTTTCTTGCATTTTTGGTTGAAACAGATTATAATTGAATGTTTGCATAGGGAAACGTGAAGCGAAAGCCATCGATTGAGAAGAAAAGTCCATGTATAGTCACTCATGCCTTCGAAAGCCTTATTACTCGCTTTAAATGCTTTTATAAGCTCATTATTGATTTTAAGTAGAATTTTCTTCCATTTTTGGTTAAAACATATTATAATTGAATGTTTGCCTCGGGAAACGTGAAACGAAAGCCATCGATTGAGAAGAAAAGTCCATTTATAGTCGCTCATGCCTTCGAAAGCCTTATTACCCTTTTAAAATGGTTTTATAATCTAATTATTGATTTTATGTTGAATTTTCTTATATTTTTGGTTAAAATAGATTGTAATTAAATGTTTGCCATAGAAAACATGAAGCGAAAGCCATCGATTGGTAAGAAAAGTCCATTTATAGTCACTCATGCCTTCGAAAGCCTTATTACTCGCTTTAAATGCTTTTATAAGCTCATTATTGATTTTAAGTTGAATTTTCTTACATTTTTGGTTAAAACAGATTATAATTGAATGTTTTCCTGGGGAAACGTGAAGCGAAAGCCATCGATTGAGAAGAAAAGTCCATTTATAGTCGCTCATGCCTTCGAAAGCCTTATTACCCGTTTAAAATGGTTTTATAATCTAATTATTGATTTTATGTTGAATTTTCTTACATTTTTGGTTAAAATAGATTGTAATTAAACGTTTGCCCTAGAAAACATGACGCGAAAGCCATCGATTGGTAAGAAAAGTCCATTTATAGTCACTCATGCCTTCGAAAGCCTTATTACTCGCTTTAAACGATTTTATAAGCTCATTATTGATTTTAAGTAGAATTTTCTTCCATTTTTGGTTAAAACATATTATAATTGAATGTTTGCCTCGGGAAACGTGAAACGAAAGCCATCGATTGAGAAGAAAAGTCCATTTATAGTCGCTCATGCCTTCGAAAGCCTTATTACCCTTTTAAAATGGTTTTATAATCTAATTATTGATTTTATGTTGAATTTTCTTACATTTTTGGTTAAAATAGATTGTAATTAAATGTTTGCCATAGAAAACATGAAGCGAAAGCCATCGATTGGTAAGAAAAGTCCATTTATAGTCACTCATGCCTTCGAAAGCCTTATTACTCGCTTTAAATGCTTTTATAAGCTCATTATTGATTTTAAGTTGAATTTTCTTACATTTTTGGTTAAAACAGATTATAATTGAATGTTTTCCTGGGGAAACGTGAAGCGAAAGCCATCGATTGAGAAGAAAAGTCCATTTAAAGTCACTCATGCCTTCGAAAGCCTTATTACCCGTTTAAAATGGTTTTATAATCTCATTATTAATTTTAAGTTGAATTTTCTTACATTTTTGGTTAAAACAGATTATAATTGAATGTTTGCCTCGGGAAACGTGAAGCGAAAGCCATCGATTGAGAAGAAAAATCCATTTATAGTCGCTCATGCCTTCGAAAGCCTTATTACCGGTTTAAAATGGTTTTATAATCTAATTATTGATTTTATGTTGAATTTTCTTATATTTTTGGTTAAAATAGATTGTAATTAAACGTTTGCCTTAGAAAACATGAAGCGAAAGCCATCGATTGGTAAGAAAAGTCCATTTATAGTCACTCATGCCTTCGAAAGCCTTATTACTCGCTTTAAATGCTTTTATAAGCTCATTATTGATTTTAAGTTGAATTTTCTTACATTTTTGGTTAAAACAGATTATAATTGAATGTTTTCCTGGGGAAACGTGAAGCGAAAGCCATCGATTGAGAAGAAAAGTCCATTTATAGTCGCTCATGCCTTCGAAAGCCTTATTACCCGTTTAAAATGGTTTTATAATCTAATTATTGATTTTATGTTGAATTTTCTTACATTTTTGGTTAAAATAGATTGTAATTAAATGTTTGCCCTAGAAAACATGACGCGAAAGCCATCGATTGGTAAGAAAAGTCCATTTATAGTCACTCATGCCTTCGAAAGCCTTATTACTCGCTTTAAATGCTTTTATAAGCTCATTATTGATTTTAAGTTGAATTTTCTTACATTTTTGGTTAAAACATATTATAATTGAATGTTTGCCTCGAGAAACGTGAAGCAAAAGCCATCGATTGAGAAGAAAAGTCCATTTATAGTCGCTCATGCCTTCGAAAGCCTTATTACCCGTTTAAAATGGTTTTATAATCTAATTATTGATTTTATGTTGAATTTTCCTACATTTTTGGTTAAAATAGATTGTAATTAAATGTTTGCCTTAGAAAACGTGAAGCGAAAGCCATCGATTGGTAAGAAAAGTCCATTTATAGTCACTCATGCCTTCGAAAGCCTTATTACTCGCTTTAAACGCTTTTATAATCTCATTATTGATTTTAAGTTGAATTTTCTTATATTTTTTGTTAAAACAGATTATATTTGAATGTTTGCCTCGAGAAACATGAAGCAAAAGCCATCGATCGATAAGAAAAGTCCATTTATAGTCACTCAGGCCTTCGAAAGCCTTATTACTCGCTTTAAACGATTTTATAATCTCATTATTGATTTTAAGTTGAATTTTCTTACATTTTTGGTTGAAACAGATTATAATTGAATGTTTGCATAGGGAAACGTGAAGCGAAAGCCATCGATTAGGAAGAAAAGTCCATTTATAGTCACTCATGCCGTCGAAAGCCTTATTACTCGTTTTAAATGCTTTTATAATCTCATTATTGATTTTAAGTTGAATTTTCTTACATTTTTGGTTAAAACAGATTATAATTGAATGTTTGCCTCGGGAAACGTGAAGCGAAAGCCATCGATTGAGAAAAAAAGTCCATTTAAAGTCACTCATGCCGTCGAAAGCCTTATTACCCGTTTAAAATGGTTTTATAATCTCATTATTAATTTTAAGTTGAAGTTTCTTACATTTTTGGTTAAAACAGATTATAATTGAATGTTTGCCTCGGGAAACGTGAAGCGAAAGCCATCGATTGAGAAGAAAATTCCATTTATAGTCACTCATGCCTTCGAAAGCCTTATTACCGGTTTAAAATGGTTTTATAATCTAATTATTGATTTTATGTTGAATTTTCTTACATTTTTGGTTAAAATAGATTGTAATTAAACGTTTGCCTTAGAAAACATGAAGCGAAAGCCATCGATTGGTAAGAAAAGTCCATTTATAGTCACTCATGCCTTCGAAAGCCTTATTACTCGCTTTAAACGCTTTTATAATCTCATTATTGATTTTAAGTTGAATTTTCTTATATTTTTGGTTGAAATAGATTATAATTGAATGTTTGCATAGGGAAACGTGAAGCGAAAGCCATCGATTGAGAAGAAAAGTCCATTTATAGTCACTCATGCCTTCGAAAGCCTTATTACTCGCTTTAAATGCTTTTATAAGCTCATTATTGATTTTAAGTGGAATTTTCTTCCATTTTTGGTTAAAACATATTATAGTTGAATGTTTGCCTCGGGAAACGTGAAACGAAAGCCATCGATTGAGAAGAAAAGTCCATTTATAGTCGCTCATGCCTTCGAAAGCCTTATTACCCTTTTAAAATGGTTTTATAATCTAATTATTGATTTTATGTTGAATTTTCTTACATTTTTGGTTAAAATAGATTGTAATTAAATGTTTGCCATAGAAAACATGAAGCGAAAGCCATCGATTGGTAAGAAAAGTCCATTTATAGTCACTCATGCCTTCGAAAGCCTTATTACTCGCTTTAAATGCTTTTATAAGCTCATTATTGATTTTAAGTTGAATTTTCTTACATTTTTGGTTAAAACAGATTATAATTGAATGTTTTCCTGGGGAAACGTGAAGCGAAAGCCATCGATTGAGAAGAAAAGTCCATTTATAGTCGCTCATGCCTTCGAAAGCCTTATTACCCGTTTAAAATGGTTTTATAATCTAATTATTGATTTTATGTTGAATTTTCTTACATTTTTGGTTAAAATAGATTGTAATTAAATGTTTGCCCTAGAAAACATGACGCGAAAGCCATCGATTGGTAAGAAAAGTCCATTTATAGTCACTCATGCCTTCGAAAGCCTTATTACTCGCTTTAAACGATTTTATAAGCTCATTATTGATTTTAAGTAGAATTTTCTTCCATTTTTGGTTAAAACATATTATAATTGAATGTTTGCCTCGGGAAACGTGAAACGAAAGCCATCGATTGAGAAGAAAAGTCCATTTATAGTCGCTCATGCCTTCGAAAGCCTTATTACCCTTTTAAAATGGTTTTATAATCTAATTATTGATTTTATATTGAATTTTCTTACATTTTTGGTTAAAATAGATTGTAATTAAATGTTTGCCATAGAAAACATGAAGCGAAAGCCATCGATTGGTAAGAAAAGTCCATTTATAGTCACTCATGCCTTCGAAAGCCTTATTACTCGCTTTAAATGCTTTTATAAGCTCATTATTGATTTTAAGTTAAATTTTCTTACATTTTTGGTTAAAACAGATTATAATTGAATGTTTTCCTGGGGAAACGTGAAGCGAAAGCCATCGATTGAGAAGAAAAGTCCATTTATAGTCACTCATGCCTTCGAAAGCCTTATTACTCTATTTAAATGCTTTTATAAGCTCATTATTGATTTTAAGTAGAATTTTCTTCCATTTTTGGTTAAAACATATTATAATTGAATGTTTGCCTCGGGAAACGTGAAACGAAAGCCATCGATTGAGAAGAAAAGTCCATTTATAGTCACTCATGCCTTCGAAAGCCTTATTACCCGTTTAAAATGGTTTTATAATCTAATTATTGATTTTATGTTGAATTTTCTTACATTTTTGGTTAAAATAGATTGTAATTAAATGTTTGCCCTAGAAAACATGACGCGAAAGCCATCGATTGGTAAGAAAAGTCCATTTATAGTCACTCATGCCTTCGAAAGCCTTATTACTCGCTTTAAATGCTTTTATAATCTCATTGTTGATTTTAAGTTGAATTTTCTTACATTTTTTGTTGAAACAGATTATATTTGAATGTTTGTCTCGGGAAACGTGAAGCGAAAGCCATCGATTGGGAAGAAAAGTACATTTATAGTCACTCATACCTTCGAAAGCCTTATTACTCGCTTAAAATGGTTTTATAATCGCATTATTGATTTTAAGTTGAATTTTCTTATATTTTTTGTTAAAACAGATTATATTTGAATGTTTGCCTCGAGAAACATGAAGCAAAAGCCATCGATCGATAAGAAAAGTCCATTTATAGTCACTCAGGCCTTCGAAAGCCTTATTACTCGCTTTAAACGATTTTATAATCTCATTATTGATTTTAAGTTGAATTTTCTTACATTTTTGGTTGAAACAGATTATAATTGAATGTTTGCATAGGGAAATGTGAAGCGAAAGCCATCGATTAGGAAGAAAAGTCCATTTATAGTCACTCATGCCGTCGAAAGCCTTATTACTCGTTTTAAATGCTTTTATAATCTCATTATTGATTTTAAGTTGAATTTTCTTACATTTTTGGTTAAAACAGATTATAATTGAATGTTTGCCTCGGGAAACGTGAAGCGAAAGCCATCGATTGAGAAAAAAAGTCCATTTAAAGTCACTCATGCCGTCGAAAGCCTTATTACCCGTTTAAAATGGTTTTATAATCTCATTATTAATTTTAAGTTGAAGTTTCTTACATTTTTTGTTAAAACAGATTATAATTGAATGTTTGCCTCGGGAAACGTGAAGCGAAAGCCATCGATTGAGAAGAAAATTCCATTTATAGTCACTCATGCCTTCGAAAGCCTTATTACCGGTTTAAAATGGTTTTATAATCTAATTATTGATTTTATGTTGAATTTTCTTATATTTTTGGTTAAAATAGATTGTAATTAAACGTTTGCCTTAGAAAACATGAAGCGAAAGCCATCGATTGGTAAGAAAAGTCCATTTATAGTCACTCATGCCTTCGAAAGCCTTATTACTCGCTTTAAATGCTTTTATAAGCTCATTATTGATTTTAAGTTGAATTTTCTTACATTTTTGGTTAAAACAGATTATAATTGAATGTTTTCCTAGGGAAACGTGAAGCGAAAGCCATCGATTGAGAAGAAAAGTCCATTTATAGTCGCTCATGCCTTCGAAAGCCTTATTACCCGTTTAAAATGGTTTTATAATCTAATTATTGATTTTATGTTGAATTTTCTTACATTTTTGGTTAAAATAGATTGTAATTAAATGTTTGCCCTAGAAAACATGACGCGAAAGCCATCGATTGGTAAGAAAAGTCCATTTATAGTCACTCATGCCTTCGAAAGCCTTATTACTCGCTTTAAACGATTTTATAATCTCATTATTGATTTTAAGTTGAATTTTCTTACATTTTTTGTTAAAACAGATTATAATTGAATGTTTTCCTGGGGAAACGTGAAGCGAAAGCCATCGATTGAGAAGAAAAGTCCATTTATAGTCACTCATGCCTTCGAAAGCCTTATTACTCTATTTAAATGCTTTTATAAGCTCATTATTGATTTTAAGTAGAATTTTCTTCCATTTTTGGTTAAAACATATTATAATTGAATGTTTGCCTCGGGAAACGTGAAACGAAAGCCATCGATTGAGAAGAAAAGTCCATTTATAGTCGCTCATGCCTTCGAAAGCCTTATTACCCTTTTAAAATGGTTTTATAATCTAATTATTGATTTTATGTTGAATTTTCTTACATTTTTGGTTAAAATAGATTGTAATTAAATGTTTGCCATAGAAAACATGAAGCGAAAGCCATCGATTGGTAAGAAAAGTCCATTTATAGTCACTCATGCCTTCGAAAGCCTTATTACTCGCTTTAAATGCTTTTATAAGCTCATTATTGATTTTAAGTTGAGTTTTCTTACATTTTTGGTTAAAACAGATTATAATTGAATGTTTTCCTGGGGAAACGTGAAGCGAAAGCCATCGATTGAGAAGAAAAGTCCATTTATAGTCACTCATGCCTTCGAAAGCCTTATTACTCTATTTAAATGCTTTTATAAGCTCATTATTGATTTTAAGTAGAATTTTCTTCCATTTTTGGTTAAAACATATTATAATTGAATGTTTGCCTCGGGAAACGTGAAACGAAAGCCATCGATTGAGAAGAAAAGTCCATTTATAGTCGCTCATGCCTTCGAAAGCCTTATTACCCGTTTAAAATGGTTTTATAATCTAATTATTGATTTTATGTTGAATTTTCTTACATTTTTGGTTAAAATAGATTGTAATTAAATGTTTGCCCTAGAAAACATGACGCGAAAGCCATCGATTGGTAAGAAAAGTCCATTTATAGTCACTCATGCCTTCGAAAGCCTTATTACTCGCTTTAAACGATTTTATAATATCATTATTGATTTTAAGTTGAATTTTCTTGCATTTTTGGTTGAAACAGATTATAATTGAATGTTTGCATAGGGAAACGTGAAGCGAAAGCCATCGATTGAGAAGAAAAGTCCATGTATAGTCACTCATGCCTTCGAAAGCCTTATTACTCGCTTTAAATGCTTTTATAAGCTCATTATTGATTTTAAGTAGAATTTTCTTCCATTTTTGGTTAAAACATATTATAATTGAATGTTTGCCTCGGGAAACGTGAAACGAAAGCCATCGATTGAGAAGAAAAGTCCATTTATAGTCGCTCATGCCTTCGAAAGCCTTATTACCCTTTTAAAATGGTTTTATAATCTAATTATTGATTTTATGTTGAATTTTCTTATATTTTTGGTTAAAATAGATTGTAATTAAATGTTTGCCTTAGAAAACATGAAGCGAAAGCCATCGATTGGTAAGAAAAGTCCATTTATAGTCACTCATGCCTTCGAAAGCCTTATTACTCGCTTTAAATGCTTTTATAATCGCATTATTGATTTTAAGTTGAATTTTCTTATATTTTTGTTTAAAACAGATTATATTTGAATGTTTGGCTCGAGAAACATGAAGCAAAAGCCATCGATCGATAAGAAAAGTCCATTTATAGTCACTCATGCCTTCGAAAGCCTTATTACTCGTTTTAAATGCTTTTATAATCACATTATTGATTTTAAGTTGAATTTTCTTACATTTTTGGTTAAAACAGATTATAATTGAATGTTTGCCTCGGGAAACGTGAAGCGAAAGCCATCGATTGAGAAGAAAAGTCCATTTATAGTCACTCATGCCTTCGAAAGCCTTATTACTCTATTTAAATGCTTTTATAAGCTCATTATTGATTTTAAGTAGAATTTTCTTCCATTTTTGGTTAAAACATATTATAATTGAATGTTTGCTTCGGGAAACGTGAAACGAAAGCCATCGATTGAGAAGAAAAGTCCATTTATAGTCGCTCATGCCTTCGAAAGCCTTATTACCCTTTTAAAATGGTTTTATAATCTAATTATTGATTTTATGTTGAATTTTCTTACATTTTTGGTTAAAATAGATTGTAATTAAATGTTTGCCATAGAAAACATGAAGCGAAAGCCATCGATTGGTAAGAAAAGTCCATTTATAGTCACTCATGCCTTCGAAAGCCTTATTACTCGCTTTAAATGCTTTTATAAGCTCATTATTGATTTTAAGTTGAATTTTCTTACATTTTTGGTTAAAACAGATTATAATTGAATGTTTTCCTGGGGAAACGTGAAGCGAAAGCCATCGATTGAGAAGAAAAGTCCATTTATAGTCACTCATGCCTTCGAAAGCCTTATTACTCTATTTAAATGCTTTTATAAGCTCATTATTGATTTTAAGTAGAATTTTCTTCCATTTTTGGTTAAAACATATTATAATTGAATGTTTGCCTCGGGAAACGTGAAACGAAAGCCATCGATTGAGAAGAAAAGTCCATTTATAGTCGCTCATGCCTTCGAAAGCCTTATTACCCGTTTAAAATGGTTTTATAATCTAATTATTGATTTTATGTTGAATTTTCTTACATTTTTGGTTAAAATAGATTGTAATTAAATGTTTGCCCTAGAAAACATGACGCGAAAGCCATCGATTGGTAAGAAAAGTCCATTTATAGTCACTCATGCCTTCGAAAGCCTTATTACTCGCTTTAAACGATTTTATAATATCATTATTGATTTTAAGTTGAATTTTCTTGCATTTTTGGTTGAAACAGATTATAATTGAATGTTTGCATAGGGAAACGTGAAGCGAAAGCCATCGATTGAGAAGAAAAGTCCATGTATAGTCACTCATGCCTTCGAAAGCCTTATTACTCGCTTTAAATGCTTTTATAAGCTCATTATTGATTTTAAGTAGAATTTTCTTCCATTTTTGGTTAAAACATATTATAATTGAATGTTTGCCTCGGGAAACGTGAAACGAAAGCCATCGATTGAGAAGAAAAGTCCATTTATAGTCGCTCATGCCTTCGAAAGCCTTATTACCCTTTTAAAATGGTTTTATAATCTAATTATTGATTTTATGTTGAATTTTCTTATATTTTTGGTTAAAATAGATTGTAATTAAATGTTTGCCTTAGAAAACATGAAGCGAAAGCCATCGATTGGTAAGAAAAGTCCATTTATAGTCACTCATGCCTTCGAAAGCCTTATTACTCGCTTTAAATGCTTTTATAATCGCATTATTGATTTTAAGTTGAATTTTCTTATATTTTTGTTTAAAACAGATTATATTTGAATGTTTGGCTCGAGAAACATGAAGCAAAAGCCATCGATCGATAAGAAAAGTCCATTTCTAGTCACTCATGCCTTCGAAAGCCTTATTACTCGTTTTAAATGCTTTTATAATCACATTATTGATTTTAAGTTGAATTTTCTTACATTTTTGGTTAAAACAGATTATAATTGAATGTTTGCCTCGGGAAACGTGAAGCGAAAGCCATCGATTGAGAAGAAAAGTCCATTTATAGTCACTCATGCCTTCGAAAGCCTTATTACTCTATTTAAATGCTTTTATAAGCTCATTATTGATTTTAAGTAGAATTTTCTTCCATTTTTGGTTAAAACATATTATAATTGAATGTTTGCTTCGGGAAACGTGAAACGAAAGCCATCGATTGAGAAGAAAAGTCCATTTATAGTCGCTCATGCCTTCGAAAGCCTTATTACCCTTTTAAAATGGTTTTATAATCTAATTATTGATTTTATGTTGAATTTTCTTACATTTTTGGTTAAAATAGATTGTAATTAAATGTTTGCCATAGAAAACATGAAGCGAAAGCCATCGATTGGTAAGAAAAGTCCATTTATAGTCACTCATGCCTTCGAAAGCCTTATTACTCGCTTTAAATGCTTTTATAAGCTCATTATTGATTTTAAGTTGAATTTTCTTACATTTTTGGTTAAAACAGATTATAATTGAATGTTTTCCTGGGGAAACGTGAAGCGAAAGCCATCGATTGAGAAGAAAAGTCCATTTATAGTCACTCATGCCTTCGAAAGCCTTATTACTCTATTTAAATGCTTTTATAAGCTCATTATTGATTTTAAGTAGAATTTTCTTCCATTTTTGGTTAAAACATATTATAATTGAATGTTTGCCTCGGGAAACGTGAAACGAAAGCCATCGATTGAGAAGAAAAGTCCATTTATAGTCGCTCATGCCTTCGAAAGCCTTATTACCCGTTTAAAATGGTTTTATAATCTAATTATTGATTTTATGTTGAATTTTCTTACATTTTTGGTTAAAATAGATTGTAATTAAATGTTTGCCCTAGAAAACATGACGCGAAAGCCATCGATTGGTAAGAAAAGTCCATTTATAGTCACTCATGCCTTCGAAAGCCTTATTACTCGCTTTAAACGATTTTATAATATCATTATTGATTTTAAGTTGAATTTTCTTGCATTTTTGGTTGAAACAGATTATAATTGAATGTTTGCATAGGGAAACGTGAAGCGAAAGCCATCGATTGAGAAGAAAAGTCCATGTATAGTCACTCATGCCTTCGAAAGCCTTATTACTCGCTTTAAATGCTTTTATAAGCTCATTATTGATTTTAAGTAGAATTTTCTTCCATTTTTGGTTAAAACATATTATAATTGAATGTTTGCCTCGGGAAACGTGAAACGAAAGCCATCGATTGAGAAGAAAAGTCCATTTATAGTCGCTCATGCCTTCGAAAGCCTTATTACCCTTTTAAAATGGTTTTATAATCTAATTATTGATTTTATGTTGAATTTTCTTATATTTTTGGTTAAAATAGATTGTAATTAAATGTTTGCCTTAGAAAACATGAAGCGAAAGCCATCGATTGGTAAGAAAAGTCCATTTATAGTCACTCATGCCTTCGAAAGCCTTATTACTCGCTTTAAATGCTTTTATAATCGCATTATTGATTTTAAGTTGAATTTTCTTATATTTTTGGTTAAAACAGATTATATTTGAATGTTTGGCTCGAGAAACATGAAGCAAAAGCCATCGATCGATAAGAAAAGTCCATTTATAGTCACTCATGCCTTCGAAAGCCTTATTACTCGTTTTAAATGCTTTTATAATCTCATTATTGATTTTAAGTTGAATTTTCTTACATTTTTGGTTAAAACAGATTATAATTGAATGTTTGCCTCGGGAAACGTGAAGCGAAAGCCATCGATTGAGAAGAAAAGTCCATTTATAGTCGCTTATGCCTTCGAAAGCCTTATTACCCGTTTAAAATGGTTTTATAATCTAATTATTGATTTTATGTTGAATTTTCTTACATTTTTGGTTAAAATAGATTGTAATTAAATGTTTGCCATAAAAAACATGAAGCGAAAGCTATCGATTGGTAAGAAAAGTCCATTTATAGTCACTCATGCCTTCAAAAGCCTTATTACTCGCTTTAAATGCTTTTATAAGTTCATTATTGATTTTAAGTTGAATTTTCTTACATTTTTGGTTAAAACAGATTATAATTGAATGTTTTCCTGGGGAAACGTGAAGCGAAAGCCATCGATTGATAAGAAAAGTCCATTTATAGTCGCTCATGCCTTCGAAAGCCTTATTACCCGTTTAAAATGGTTTTATAATCTAATTATTGATTTTATGTTGAATTTGCTTACATTTTTGGTTAAAATAGATTGTAATTAAATGTTTGCCCTAGAAAACATGACGCGAAAGCCATCGATTGGTAAGAAAAGTCCATTTATAGTCACTCATGCCTTCGAAAGCCTTATTACTCGCTTTAAACGATTTTATAATCTCATTATTGATTTTAAGTTGAATTTTCTTACTTTTTTTGTTGAAACAGATTATAATTGAATGTTTGCATAGGGAAACGTGAAGCGAAAGCCATCGATTGAGAAGAAAAGTCCATTTATAGTCACTCATGCCTTCGAAAGCCTTATTACTCGCTTTAAATGCTTTTATAATCTCATTGTTGATTTTAAGTTGAATTTTCTTACATTTTTTGTTGAAACAGATTATATTTGAATGTTTGTCTCGGGAAACGTGAAGCGAAAGCCATCGATTGGGAAGAAAAGTACATTTATAGTCACTCATACCTTCGAAAGCCTTATTACTCGCTTAAAATGGTTTTATAATCGCATTATTGATTTTAAGTTGAATTTTCTTATATTTTTTGTTAAAACAGATTATATTTGAATGTTTGCCTCGAGAAACATGAAGCAAAAGCCATCGATCGATAAGAAAAGTCCATTTATAGTCACTCAGGCCTTCGAAAGCCTTATTACTCGCTTTAAACGATTTTATAATCTCATTATTGATTTTAAGTTGAATTTTCTTACATTTTTGGTTGAAACAGATTATAATTGAATGTTTGCATAGGGAAACGTGAAGCGAAAGCCATCGATTAGGAAGAAAAGTCCATTTATAGTCACTCATGCCGTCGAAAGCCTTATTACTCGTTTTAAATGCTTTTATAATCTCATTATTGATTTTAAGTTGAATTTTCTTACATTTTTGGTTAAAACAGATTATAATTGAATGTTTGCCTCGGGAAACGTGAAGCGAAAGCCATCGATTGAGAAAAAAAGTCCATTTAAGGTCACTCATGCCGTCGAAAGCCTTATTACCCGTTTAAAATGGTTTTATAATCTCATTATTAATTTTAAGTTGAATTTTCTTACATTTTTGGTTAAAACAGATTATAATTGAATGTTTGTCTCGGGAAACGTGAAGCGAAAGCCATCGATTGAGAAGAAAAGTCCATTTATTGTCGCTCATGACTTCGAAAGCCTTATTACCCGTTTAAAATGGTTTTATAATCTAATTATTGATTTTAGGTTGAATTTTCTTATATTTTTGGTTAAAATAGATTGTAATTAAATGTTTGCCATAGAAAACATGAAGCGAAAGCCATCGGTTGGTAAGAAAATTCCATTTATAGTCACTCATGCCTTCGAAAGCCTTATTACTCGCTTTAAACGCTTTTATAATCTCATTATTGATTTTAAGTTGAATTTTCTTATATTTTTGGTTGAAATAGATTATAATTGAATGTTTGCATAGGGAAACGTGAAGCGAAAGCCATCGATTGAGAAGAAAAGTCCATTTATAGTCACTCATGCCTTCGAAAGCCTTATTACTCGCTTTAAATGCTTTTATAAGCTCATTATTGATTTTAAGTAGAATTTTCTTCCATTTTTGGTTAAAACATATTATAATTGAATGTTTGCCTCGAGAAACGTGAAACGAAAGCCATCGATTGAGAAGAAAAGTCCATTTATAGTCGCTCATGCCTTCGAAAGCCTTATTACCCTTTTAAAATGGTTTTATAATCTAATTATTGATTTTATGTTGAATTTTCTTACATTTTTGGTTAAAATAGATTGTAATTAAATGTTTGCCATAGAAAACATGAAGCGAAAGCCATCGATTGGTAAGAAAAGTCCATTTATAGTCACTCATGCCTTCGAAAGCCTTATTACTCGCTTTAAATGCTTTTATAAGCTCATTATTGATTTTAAGTTGAATTTTCTTACATTTTTGGTTAAAACAGATTATAATTGAATGTTTTCCTGGGGAAACGTGAAGCGAAAGCCATCGATTGAGAAGAAAAGTCCATTTATAGTCGCTCATGCCTTCGAAAGCCTTATTACCCGTTTAAAATGGTTTTATAATCTAATTATTGATTTTATGTTGAATGTTCTTACATTTTTGGTTAAAATAGATTGTAATTAAATGTTTGCCCTAGAAAACATGACGCGAAAGCCATCGATTGGTAAGAAAAGTCCATTTATAGTCACTCATGCCTTCGAAAGCCTTATTACTCGCTTTAAACGATTTTATAATATCATTATTGATTTTAAGTTGAATTTTCTTACATTTTTGGTTGAAACAGATTATAATTGAATGTTTGCATAGGGAAACGTGAAGCAAAAGCCATCGATTGAGAAGAAAAGTCCATGTATAGTCACTCATGCCTTCGAAAGCCTTATTACTCGCTTTAAATGCTTTTATAAGCTCATTATTGATTTTAAGTAGAATTTTCTTCCATTTTTGGTTAAAACATATTATAATTGAATGTTTGCCTCGGGAAATGTGAAACGAAAGCCATCGATTGAGAAGAAAAGTCCATTTATAGTCGCTCATGCCTTCGAAAGCCTTATTACCCTTTTAAAATGGTTTTATAATCTAATTATTGATTTTATGTTGAATTTTCTTACATTTTTGGTTAAAATAGATTGTAATTAAATGTTTGCCTTAGAAAACATGAAGCGAAAGCCATCGATTGGTAAGAAAAGTCCATTTATAGTCACTCATGCCTTCGAAAGCCTTATTACTCGCTTTAAATGCTTTTATAATCGCATTATTGATTTTAAGTTGAATTTTCTTATATTTTTGGTTAAAACAGATTATATTTGAATGTTTGGCTCGAGAAACATGAAGCAAAAGCCATCGATCGATAAGAAAAGTCCATTTATAGTCACTCATGCCTTCGAAAGCCTTATTACTCGTTTTAAAAGCTTTTATAATCTCATTATTGATTTTAAGTTGAATTTTCTTACATTTTTGGTTAAAACAGATTATAATTGAATGTTTGCCTCGGGAAACGTGAAGCGAAAGCCATCGATTGAGAAGAAAAGTCCATTTATAGTCGCTTATGCCTTCGAAAGCCTTATTACCCGTTTAAAATGGTTTTATAATCTAATTATTGATTTTATGTTGAATTTTCTTACATTTTTTGTTAAAATAGATTGTAATTAAATGTTTGCCATAGAAAACATGAAGCGAAAGCTATCGATTGGTAAGAAAAGTCCATTTATAGTCACTCATGCCTTCGAAAGCCTTATTACTCGCTTTAAATGCTTTTATAAGCTCATTATTGATTTTAAGTTGAATTTTCTTACATTTTTGGTTAAAACAGATTATAATTGAATGTTTTCCTGGGGAAACGTGAAGCGAAAGCCATCGATTGATAAGAAAAGTCCATTTATAGTCGCTCATGCCTTCGAAAGCCTTATTACCCGTTTAAAATGGTTTTATAATCTAATTATTGATTTTATGTTGAATTTGCTTACATTTTTGGTTAAAATAGATTGTAATTAAATGTTTGCCCTAGAAAACATGACGTGAAAGCCATCGATTGGTAAGAAAAGTCCATTTATAGTCACTCATGCCTTCGAAAGCCTTATTACTCGCTTTAAACGATTTTATAATCTCATTATTGATTTTAAGTTGAATTTTCTTACATTTTTTGTTGAAACAGATTATAATTGAATGTTTGCATAGGGAAACGTGAAGCGAAAGCCATCGATTGAGAAGAAAAGTCCATTTATAGTCACTCATGCCTTCGAAAGCCTTATTACTCGCTTTAAATGCTTTTATAATCTCATTGTTGATTTTAAGTTGAATTTTCTTACATTTTTTGTTGAAACAGATTATATTTGAATGTTTGTCTCGGGAAACGTGAAGCGAAAGCCATCGATTGGGAAGAAAAGTACATTTATAGTCACTCATACCTTCGAAAGCCTTATTACTCGCTTAAAATGGTTTTATAATCGCATTATTGATTTTAAGTTGAATTTTCTAATATTTTTTGTTAAAACAGATTATATTTGAATGTTTGCCTCGAGAAACATGAAGCAAAAGCCATCGATCGATAAGAAAAGTCCATTTATAGTCACTCAGGCCTTCGAAAGCCTTATTACTCGCTTTAAACGATTTTATAATCTCATTATTGATTTTAAGTTGAATTTTCTTACATTTTTGGTTGAAACAGATTATAATTGAATGTTTGCATAGGGAAACGTGAAGCGAAAGCCATCGATTAGGAAGAAAAGTCCATTTATAGTCACTCATGCCTTCGAAAGCCTTATTACTCGCTTTAAATGCTTTTATAAGCTCATTATTGATTTTAAGTAGAATTTTCTTCCATTTTTGGTTAAAACATATTATAATTGAATGTTTGCCTCGGGAAACGTGAAACGAAAGCCATCGATTGAGAAGAAAAGTCCATTTATAGTCGCTCATGCCTTCGAAAGCCTTATTACCCTTTTAAAATGGTTTTATAATCTAATTATTGATTTTATGTTGAATTTTCTTACATTTTTGGTTAAAATAGATTGTAATTAAATGTTTGCCATAGAAAACATGAAGCGAAAGCCATCGATTGGTAAGAAAAGTCCATTTATAGTCACTCATTCCTTCGAAAGCCTTATTACTCGCTTTAAATGCTTTTATAAGCTCATTATTGATTTTAAGTTGAATTTTCTTACATTTTTGGTTAAAACAGATTATAATTGAAGGTTTTCCTGGGGAAACGTGAAGCGAAAGCCATCGATTGAGAAGAAAAGTCCATTTATAGTCGCTCATGCCTTCGAAAGCCTTATTACCCGTTTAAAATGGTTTTGTAATCGAATTATTGATTTTATGTTGAATTTTCTTACATTTTTGGTTAAAATAGATTGTAATTAAATGCTTGCCCTAGAAAACATGACGCGAAAGCCATCGATTGGTAAGAAAAGTCCATTTATAGTCACTCATGCCTTCGAAAGCCTTATTACTCGCTTTAAACGATTTTATAATATCATTATTGATTTTAAGTTGAATTTTCTTGCATTTTTGGTTGAAACAGATTATAATTGTATGTTTGCATAGGGAAACGTGAAGCGAAGCCATCGATTGAGAAGAAAAGTCCATTTATAGTCACTCATGCCTTCGAAAGCCTTATTACTCGCTTTAAATGCTTTTATAATCTCATTGTTGATTTTAAGTTGAATTTTCTTACATTTTTTGTTGAAACAGATTATATTTGAATGTTTGTCTCGGGAAACGTGAAGCGAAAGCCATCGATTGGGAAGAAAAGTACATTTATAGTCACTCATACCTTCGAAAGCCTTATTACTCGCTTAAAATGGTTTTATAATCGCATTATTGATTTTAAGTTGAATTTTCTTATATTTTTGGTTAAAACAGATTATATTTGAATGTTTGCCTCGAGAAACATGAAGCAAAAGCCATCGATCGATAAGAAAAGTCCATTTATAGTCACTCATGCCTTCGAAAGCCTTATTACTCGCTTTAAACGATTTTATAATCTCATTATTGATTTTAAGTTGAATTTTCTTACATTTTTGGTTGAAACAGATTATAATTGAATGTTTGCATAGGGAAACGTGAAGCGAAAGCCATCGATTAGGAAGAAAAGTCCATTTATAGTCACTCATGCCGTCGAAAGCCTTATTACTCGTTTTAAATGCTTTTATAATCTCATTATTGATTTTAAGTTGAATTTTCTTACATTTTTGGTTAAAACAGATTATAATTGAATGTTTGCCTCGGGAAACGTGAAGCGAAAGCCATCGATTGAGAAAAAAAGTCCATTTAAAGTCACTCATGCCGTCGAAAGCCTTATTACCCGTTTAAAATGGTTTTATAATCTCATTATTAATTTTAAGTTGAATTTTCTTACATTTTTGGTTAAAACAGATTATAATTGAATGTTTGCCTCGGGAAACGTGAAGCGAAAGCCATCGATTGAGAAGAAAAGTCCATTTATTGTCGCTCATGCCTTCGAAAGCCTTATTACCCGTTTAAAATGGTTTTATAATCTAATTATTGATTTTAGGTTGAATTTTCTTATATTTTTGGTTAAAATAGATTGTAATTAAATGTTTGCCATAGAAAACATGAAGCGAAAGCCATCGGTTGGTAAGAAAATTCCATTTATAGTCACTCATGCCTTCGAAAGCCTTATTACTCGCTTTAAACGCTTTTATAATCTCATTATTGATTTTAAGTTGAATTTTCTTATATTTTTGGTTGAAATAGATTATAATTGAATGTTTGCATAGGGAAACGTGAAGCGAAAGCCATCGATTGAGAAGAAAAGTCCATTTATAGTCACTCATGCCTTCGAAAGACTTATTACTCGCTTTAAATGCTTTTATAAGCTCATTATTGATTTTAAGTAGAATTTTCTTCCATTTTTGGTTAAAACATATTATAATTGAATGTTTGCCTCGGGAAACGTGAAACGAAAGCCATCGATTGAGAAGAAAAGTCCATTTATAGTCGCTCATGCCTTCGAAAGCCTTATTACCCTTTTAAAATGGTTTTATAATCTAATTATTGATTTTATGTTGAATTTTCTTACATTTTTGGTTAAAATAGATTGTAATTAAATGTTTGCCATAGAAAACATGAAGCGAAAGCCATCGATTGGTAAGAAAAGTCCATTTATAGTCACTCATTCCTTCGAAAGCCTTATTACTCGCTTTAAATGCTTTTATAAGCTCATTATTGATTTTAAGTTGAATTTTCTTACATTTTTGGTTAAAACAGATTATAATTGAAGGTTTTCCTGGGGAAACGTGAAGCGAAAGCCATCGATTGAGAAGAAAAGTCCATTTATAGTCGCTCATGCCTTCGAAAGCCTTATTACCCGTTTAAAATGGTTTTGTAATCTAATTATTGATTTTATGTTGAATTTTCTTACATTTTTGGTTAAAATAGAATGTAATTAAATGTTTGCCCTAGAAAACATGACGCGAAAGCCATCGATTGGTAAGAAAAGTCCATTTATAGTCACTCATGCCTTCGAAAGCCTTATTACTCGCTTTAAACGATTTTATAATATCATTATTGATTTTAAGTTGAATTTTCTTGCATTTTTGGTTGAAACAGATTATAATTGTATGTTTGCATAGGGAAACGTGAAGCGAAAGCCATCGATTGAGAAGAAAAGTCCATTTATAGTCACTCATGCCTTCGAAAGCCTTATTACTCGCTTTAAATGTTTTTATAATCTCATTGTTGATTTTAAGTTGAATTTTCTTACATTTTTTGTTGAAACAGATTATATTTGAATGTTTGTCTCGGGAAACGTGAAGCGAAAGCCATCGATTGGGAAGAAAAGTACATTTATAGTCACTCATACCTTCGAAAGCCTTATTACTCGCTTAAAATGGTTTTATAATCGCATTATTGATTTTAAGTTGAATTTTCTTATATTTTTTGTTAAAACAGATTATGTTTGAATGTTTGCCTCGAGAAACATGAAGCAAAAGCCATCGATCGATAAGAAAAGTCCATTTATAGTCACTCATGCCTTCGAAAGCCTTATTACTCGCTTTAAACGATTTTATAATCTCATTATTGATTTTAAGTTGAATTTTCTTACATTTTTGGTTGAAACAGATTATAATTGAATGTTTGCATAGGAAAACGTGAAGCGAAAGCCATCGATTAGGAAGAAAAGTCCATTTATAGTCACTCATGCCGTCGAAAGCCTTATTACTCGTTTTAAATGCTTTTATAATCTCATTATTGATTTTAAGTTGAATTTTCTTACATTTTTGGTTAAAACAGATTATAATTGAATGTTTGCCTCGGGAAACGTGAAGCGAAAGCCATCGATTGAGAAAAAAAGTCCATTTAAAGTCACTCATGCCGTCGAAAGCCTTATTACCCGTTTAAAATGGTTTTATAATCTCATTATTAATTTTAAGTTGAATTTTCTTACATTTTTGGTTAAAACAGATTATAATTGAATGTTTGCCTCGGGAAACGTGAAGCGAAAGCCATCGATTGAGAAGAAAAGTCCATTTATTGTCGCTCATGCCTTCGAAAGCCTTATTACCCGTTTAAAATGGTTTTATAATCTAATTATTGATTTTAGGTTGAATTTTCTTATATTTTTGGTTAAAATAGATTGTAATTAAATGTTTGCCATAGAAAACATGAAGCGAAAGCCATCGGTTGGTAAGAAAATTCCATTTATAGTCACTCATGCCTTCGAAAGCCTTATTACTCGCTTTAAACGCTTTTATAATCTCATTATTGATTTTAAGTTGAATTTTCTTACATTTTTGGTTAAAACAGATTATAATTGAATGTTTGCCTCGGGAAACGTGAAGCGAAAGCCATCGATTGAGAAAAAAAGTCCATTTAAGGTCACTCATGCCGTCGAAAGCCTTATTACCCGTTTAAAATGGTTTTATAATCTCATTATTAATTTTAAGTTGAATTTTCTTACATTTTTGGTTAAAACAGATTATAATTGAATGTTTGTCTCGGGAAACGTGAAGCGAAAGCCATCGATTGAGAAGAAAAGTCCATTTATAGTCGCTTATGCCTTCGAAAGCCTTATTACCCGTTTAAAATGGTTTTATAATCTAATTATTGATTTTATGTTGAATTTTCTTACATTTTTGGTTAAAATAGATTGTAATTAAATGTTTGCCATAAAAAACATGAAGCGAAAGCTATCGATTGGTAAGAAAAGTCCATTTATAGTCACTCATGCCTTCAAAAGCCTTATTACTCGCTTTAAATGCTTTTATAAGTTCATTATTGATTTTAAGTTGAATTTTCTTACATTTTTGGTTAAAACAGATTATAATTGAATGTTTTCCTGGGGAAACGTGAAGCGAAAGCCATCGATTGATAAGAAAAGTCCATTTATAGTCGCTCATGCCTTCGAAAGCCTTATTACCCGTTTAAAATGGTTTTATAATCTAATTATTGATTTTATGTTGAATTTGCTTACATTTTTGGTTAAAATAGATTGTAATTAAATGTTTGCCCTAGAAAACATGACGCGAAAGCCATCGATTGGTAAGAAAAGTCCATTTATAGTCACTCATGCCTTCGAAAGCCTTATTACTCGCTTTAAACGATTTTATAATCTCATTATTGATTTTAAGTTGAATTTTCTTACTTTTTTTGTTGAAACAGATTATAATTGAATGTTTGCATAGGGAAACGTGAAGCGAAAGCCATCGATTGAGAAGAAAAGTCCATTTATAGTCACTCATGCCTTCGAAAGCCTTATTACTCGCTTTAAATGCTTTTATAATCTCATTGTTGATTTTAAGTTGAATTTTCTTACATTTTTTGTTGAAACAGATTATATTTGAATGTTTGTCTCGGGAAACGTGAAGCGAAAGCCATCGATTGGGAAGAAAAGTACATTTATAGTCACTCATACCTTCGAAAGCCTTATTACTCGCTTAAAATGGTTTTATAATCGCATTATTGATTTTAAGTTGAATTTTCTTATATTTTTTGTTAAAACAGATTATATTTGAATGTTTGCCTCGAGAAACATGAAGCAAAAGCCATCGATCGATAAGAAAAGTCCATTTATAGTCACTCAGGCCTTCGAAAGCCTTATTACTCGCTTTAAACGATTTTATAATCTCATTATTGATTTTAAGTTGAATTTTCTTACATTTTTGGTTGAAACAGATTATAATTGAATGTTTGCATAGGGAAACGTGAAGCGAAAGCCATCGATTAGGAAGAAAAGTCCATTTATAGTCACTCATGCCGTCGAAAGCCTTATTACTCGTTTTAAATGCTTTTATAATCTCATTATTGATTTTAAGTTGAATTTTCTTACATTTTTGGTTAAAACAGATTATAATTGAATGTTTGCCTCGGGAAACGTGAAGCGAAAGCCATCGATTGAGAAAAAAAGTCCATTTAAGGTCACTCATGCCGTCGAAAGCCTTATTACCCGTTTAAAATGGTTTTATAATCTCATTATTAATTTTAAGTTGAATTTTCTTACATTTTTGGTTAAAACAGATTATAATTGAATTTTTGTCTCGGGAAACGTGAAGCGAAAGCCATCGATTGAGAAGAAAAGTCCATTTATTGTCGCTCATGACTTCGAAAGCCTTATTACCCGTTTAAAATGGTTTTATAATCTAATTATTGATTTTAGGTTGAATTTTCTTATATTTTTGGTTAAAATAGATTGTAATTAAATGTTTGCCATAGAAAACATGAAGCGAAAGCCATCGGTTGGTAAGAAAATTCCATTTATAGTCACTCATGCCTTCGAAAGCCTTATTACTCGCTTTAAACGCTTTTATAATCTCATTATTGATTTTAAGTTGAATTTTCTTATATTTTTGGTTGAAATAGATTATAATTGAATGTTTGCATAGGGAAACGTGAAGCGAAAGCCATCGATTGAGAAGAAAAGTCCATTTATAGTCACTCATGCCTTCGAAAGCCTTATTACTCGCTTTAAATGCTTTTATAAGCTCATTATTGATTTTAAGTAGAATTTTCTTCCATTTTTGGTTAAAACATATTATAATTGAATGTTTGCCTCGAGAAACGTGAAACGAAAGCCATCGATTGAGAAGAAAAGTCCATTTATAGTCGCTCATGCCTTCGAAAGCCTTATTACCCTTTTAAAATGGTTTTATAATCTAATTATTGATTTTATGTTGAATTTTCTTACATTTTTGGTTAAAATAGATTGTAATTAAATGTTTGCCATAGAAAACATGAAGCGAAAGCCATCGATTGGTAAGAAAAGTCCATTTATAGTCACTCATGCCTTCGAAAGCCTTATTACTCGCTTTAAATGCTTTTATAAGCTCATTATTGATTTTAAGTTGAATTTTCTTACATTTTTGGTTAAAACAGATTATAATTGAATGTTTTCCTGGGGAAACGTGAAGCGAAAGCCATCGATTGAGAAGAAAAGTCCATTTATAGTCGCTCATGCCTTCGAAAGCCTTATTACCCGTTTAAAATGGTTTTATAATCTAATTATTGATTTTATGTTGAATGTTCTTACATTTTTGGTTAAAATAGATTGTAATTAAATGTTTGCCCTAGAAAACATGACGCGAAAGCCATCGATTGGTAAGAAAAGTCCATTTATAGTCACTCATGCCTTCGAAAGCCTTATTACTCGCTTTAAACGATTTTATAATATCATTATTGATTTTAAGTTGAATTTTCTTACATTTTTGGTTGAAACAGATTATAATTGAATGTTTGCATAGGGAAACGTGAAGCAAAAGCCATCGATTGAGAAGAAAAGTCCATGTATAGTCACTCATGCCTTCGAAAGCCTTATTACTCGCTTTAAATGCTTTTATAAGCTCATTATTGATTTTAAGTAGAATTTTCTTCCATTTTTGGTTAAAACATATTATAATTGAATGTTTGCCTCGGGAAATGTGAAACGAAAGCCATCGATTGAGAAGAAAAGTCCATTTATAGTCGCTCATGCCTTCGAAAGCCTTATTACCCTTTTAAAATGGTTTTATAATCTAATTATTGATTTTATGTTGAATTTTCTTACATTTTTGGTTAAAATAGATTGTAATTAAATGTTTGCCTTAGAAAACATGAAGCGAAAGCCATCGATTGGTAAGAAAAGTCCATTTATAGTCACTCATGCCTTCGAAAGCCTTATTACTCGCTTTAAATGCTTTTATAATCGCATTATTGATTTTAAGTTGAATTTTCTTATATTTTTGGTTAAAACAGATTATATTTGAATGTTTGGCTCGAGAAACATGAAGCAAAAGCCATCGATCGATAAGAAAAGTCCATTTATAGTCACTCATGCCTTCGAAAGCCTTATTACTCGTTTTAAATGCTTTTATAATCTCATTATTGATTTTAAGTTGAATTTTCTTACATTTTTGGTTAAAACAGATTATAATTGAATGTTTGCCTCGGGAAACGTGAAGCGAAAGCCATCGATTGAGAAGAAAAGTCCATTTATAGTCGCTTATGCCTTCGAAAGCCTTATTACCCGTTTAAAATGGTTTTATAATCTAATTATTGATTTTATGTTGAATTTTCTTACATTTTTTGTTAAAATAGATTGTAATTAAATGTTTGCCATAGAAAACATGAAGCGAAAGCTATCGATTGGTAAGAAAAGTCCATTTATAGTCACTCATGCCTTCGAAAGCCTTATTACTCGCTTTAAATGCTTTTATAAGCTCATTATTGATTTTAAGTTGAATTTTCTTACATTTTTGGTTAAAACAGATTATAATTGAATGTTTTCCTGGGGAAACGTGAAGCGAAAGCCATCGATTGATAAGAAAAGTCCATTTATAGTCGCTCATGCCTTCGAAAGCCTTATTACCCGTTTAAAATGGTTTTATAATCTAATTATTGATTTTATGTTGAATTTGCTTACATTTTTGGTTAAAATAGATTGTAATTAAATGTTTGCCCTAGAAAACATGACGTGAAAGCCATCGATTGGTAAGAAAAGTCCATTTATAGTCACTCATGCCTTCGAAAGCCTTATTACTCGCTTTAAACGATTTTATAATCTCATTATTGATTTTAAGTTGAATTTTCTTACATTTTTTGTTGAAACAGATTATAATTGAATGTTTGCATAGGGAAACGTGAAGCGAAAGCCATCGATTGAGAAGAAAAGTCCATTTATAGTCACTCATGCCTTCGAAAGCCTTATTACTCGCTTTAAATGCTTTTATAATCTCATTGTTGATTTTAAGTTGAATTTTCTTACATTTTTTGTTGAAACAGATTATATTTGAATGTTTGTCTCGGGAAACGTGAAGCGAAAGCCATCGATTGGGAAGAAAAGTACATTTATAGTCACTCATACCTTCGAAAGCCTTATTACTCGCTTAAAATGGTTTTATAATCGCATTATTGATTTTAAGTTGAATTTTCTAATATTTTTTGTTAAAACAGATTATATTTGAATGTTTGCCTCGAGAAACATGAAGCAAAAGCCATCGATCGATAAGAAAAGTCCATTTATAGTCACTCAGGCCTTCGAAAGCCTTATTACTCGCTTTAAACGATTTTATAATCTCATTATTGATTTTAAGTTGAATTTTCTTACATTTTTGGTTGAAACAGATTATAATTGAATGTTTGCATAGGGAAACGTGAAGCGAAAGCCATCGATTAGGAAGAAAAGTCCATTTATAGTCACTCATGCCTTCGAAAGCCTTATTACTCGCTTTAAATGCTTTTATAAGCTCATTATTGATTTTAAGTAGAATTTTCTTCCATTTTTGGTTAAAACATATTATAATTGAATGTTTGCCTCGGGAAACGTGAAACGAAAGCCATCGATTGAGAAGAAAAGTCCATTTATAGTCGCTCATGCCTTCGAAAGCCTTATTACCCTTTTAAAATGGTTTTATAATCTAATTATTGATTTTATGTTGAATTTTCTTACATTTTTGGTTAAAATAGATTGTAATTAAATGTTTGCCATAGAAAACATGAAGCGAAAGCCATCGATTGGTAAGAAAAGTCCATTTATAGTCACTCATTCCTTCGAAAGCCTTATTACTCGCTTTAAATGCTTTTATAAGCTCATTATTGATTTTAAGTTGAATTTTCTTACATTTTTGGTTAAAACAGATTATAATTGAAGGTTTTCCTGGGGAAACGTGAAGCGAAAGCCATCGATTGAGAAGAAAAGTCCATTTATAGTCGCTCATGCCTTCGAAAGCCTTATTACCCGTTTAAAATGGTTTTGTAATCGAATTATTGATTTTATGTTGAATTTTCTTACATTTTTGGTTAAAATAGATTGTAATTAAATGCTTGCCCTAGAAAACATGACGCGAAAGCCATCGATTGGTAAGAAAAGTCCATTTATAGTCACTCATGCCTTCGAAAGCCTTATTACTCGCTTTAAACGATTTTATAATATCATTATTGATTTTAAGTTGAATTTTCTTGCATTTTTGGTTGAAACAGATTATAATTGTATGTTTGCATAGGGAAACGTGAAGCGAAGCCATCGATTGAGAAGAAAAGTCCATTTATAGTCACTCATGCCTTCGAAAGCCTTATTACTCGCTTTAAATGCTTTTATAATCTCATTGTTGATTTTAAGTTGAATTTTCTTACATTTTTTGTTGAAACAGATTATATTTGAATGTTTGTCTCGGGAAACGTGAAGCGAAAGCCATCGATTGGGAAGAAAAGTACATTTATAGTCACTCATACCTTCGAAAGCCTTATTACTCGCTTAAAATGGTTTTATAATCGCATTATTGATTTTAAGTTGAATTTTCTTATATTTTTGGTTAAAACAGATTATATTTGAATGTTTGCCTCGAGAAACATGAAGCAAAAGCCATCGATCGATAAGAAAAGTCCATTTATAGTCACTCATGCCTTCGAAAGCCTTATTACTCGCTTTAAACGATTTTATAATCTCATTATTGATTTTAAGTTGAATTTTCTTACATTTTTGGTTGAAACAGATTATAATTGAATGTTTGCATAGGGAAACGTGAAGCGAAAGCCATCGATTAGGAAGAAAAGTCCATTTATAGTCACTCATGCCGTCGAAAGCCTTATTACTCGTTTTAAATGCTTTTATAATCTCATTATTGATTTTAAGTTGAATTTTCTTACATTTTTGGTTAAAACAGATTATAATTGAATGTTTGCCTCGGGAAACGTGAAGCGAAAGCCATCGATTGAGAAAAAAAGTCCATTTAAAGTCACTCATGCCGTCGAAAGCCTTATTACCCGTTTAAAATGGTTTTATAATCTCATTATTAATTTTAAGTTGAATTTTCTTACATTTTTGGTTAAAACAGATTATAATTGAATGTTTGCCTCGGGAAACGTGAAGCGAAAGCCATCGATTGAGAAGAAAAGTCCATTTATTGTCGCTCATGCCTTCGAAAGCCTTATTACCCGTTTAAAATGGTTTTATAATCTAATTATTGATTTTAGGTTGAATTTTCTTATATTTTTGGTTAAAATAGATTGTAATTAAATGTTTGCCATAGAAAACATGAAGCGAAAGCCATCGGTTGGTAAGAAAATTCCATTTATAGTCACTCATGCCTTCGAAAGCCTTATTACTCGCTTTAAACGCTTTTATAATCTCATTATTGATTTTAAGTTGAATTTTCTTATATTTTTGGTTGAAATAGATTATAATTGAATGTTTGCATAGGGAAACGTGAAGCGAAAGCCATCGATTGAGAAGAAAAGTCCATTTATAGTCACTCATGCCTTCGAAAGACTTATTACTCGCTTTAAATGCTTTTATAAGCTCATTATTGATTTTAAGTAGAATTTTCTTCCATTTTTGGTTAAAACATATTATAATTGAATGTTTGCCTCGGGAAACGTGAAACGAAAGCCATCGATTGAGAAGAAAAGTCCATTTATAGTCGCTCATGCCTTCGAAAGCCTTATTACCCTTTTAAAATGGTTTTATAATCTAATTATTGATTTTATGTTGAATTTTCTTACATTTTTGGTTAAAATAGATTGTAATTAAATGTTTGCCATAGAAAACATGAAGCGAAAGCCATCGATTGGTAAGAAAAGTCCATTTATAGTCACTCATTCCTTCGAAAGCCTTATTACTCGCTTTAAATGCTTTTATAAGCTCATTATTGATTTTAAGTTGAATTTTCTTACATTTTTGGTTAAAACAGATTATAATTGAAGGTTTTCCTGGGGAAACGTGAAGCGAAAGCCATCGATTGAGAAGAAAAGTCCATTTATAGTCGCTCATGCCTTCGAAAGCCTTATTACCCGTTTAAAATGGTTTTGTAATCTAATTATTGATTTTATGTTGAATTTTCTTACATTTTTGGTTAAAATAGAATGTAATTAAATGTTTGCCCTAGAAAACATGACGCGAAAGCCATCGATTGGTAAGAAAAGTCCATTTATAGTCACTCATGCCTTCGAAAGCCTTATTACTCGCTTTAAACGATTTTATAATATCATTATTGATTTTAAGTTGAATTTTCTTGCATTTTTGGTTGAAACAGATTATAATTGTATGTTTGCATAGGGAAACGTGAAGCGAAAGCCATCGATTGAGAAGAAAAGTCCATTTATAGTCACTCATGCCTTCGAAAGCCTTATTACTCGCTTTAAATGTTTTTATAATCTCATTGTTGATTTTAAGTTGAATTTTCTTACATTTTTTGTTGAAACAGATTATATTTGAATGTTTGTCTCGGGAAACGTGAAGCGAAAGCCATCGATTGGGAAGAAAAGTACATTTATAGTCACTCATACCTTCGAAAGCCTTATTACTCGCTTAAAATGGTTTTATAATCGCATTATTGATTTTAAGTTGAATTTTCTTATATTTTTTGTTAAAACAGATTATGTTTGAATGTTTGCCTCGAGAAACATGAAGCAAAAGCCATCGATCGATAAGAAAAGTCCATTTATAGTCACTCATGCCTTCGAAAGCCTTATTACTCGCTTTAAACGATTTTATAATCTCATTATTGATTTTAAGTTGAATTTTCTTACATTTTTGGTTGAAACAGATTATAATTGAATGTTTGCATAGGAAAACGTGAAGCGAAAGCCATCGATTAGGAAGAAAAGTCCATTTATAGTCACTCATGCCGTCGAAAGCCTTATTACTCGTTTTAAATGCTTTTATAATCTCATTATTGATTTTAAGTTGAATTTTCTTACATTTTTGGTTAAAACAGATTATAATTGAATGTTTGCCTCGGGAAACGTGAAGCGAAAGCCATCGATTGAGAAAAAAAGTCCATTTAAAGTCACTCATGCCGTCGAAAGCCTTATTACCCGTTTAAAATGGTTTTATAATCTCATTATTAATTTTAAGTTGAATTTTCTTACATTTTTGGTTAAAACAGATTATAATTGAATGTTTGCCTCGGGAAACGTGAAGCGAAAGCCATCGATTGAGAAGAAAAGTCCATTTATTGTCGCTCATGCCTTCGAAAGCCTTATTACCCGTTTAAAATGGTTTTATAATCTAATTATTGATTTTAGGTTGAATTTTCTTATATTTTTGGTTAAAATAGATTGTAATTAAATGTTTGCCATAGAAAACATGAAGCGAAAGCCATCGGTTGGTAAGAAAATTCCATTTATAGTCACTCATGCCTTCGAAAGCCTTATTACTCGCTTTAAACGCTTTTATAATCTCATTATTGATTTTAAGTTGAATTTTCTTACATTTTTGGTTAAAACAGATTATAATTGAATGTTTGCCTCGGGAAACGTGAAGCGAAAGCCATCGATTGAGAAAAAAAGTCCATTTAAAGTCACTCATGCCGTCGAAAGCCTTATTACCCGTTTAAAATGGTTTTATAATCTCATTATTAATTTTAAGTTGAATTTTCTTACATTTTTGGTTAAAACAGATTATAATTGAATGTTTGTCTCGGGAAACGTGAAGCGAAAGCCATCGATTGAGAAGAAAAGTCCATTTATTATCGCTCATGCCTTCGAAAGCCTTATTACCCGTTTAAAATGGTTTTATAATCTAATTATTGATTTTAGGTTGAATTTTCTTATATTTTTGGTTAAAATAGATTGTAATTAAATGTTTGCCATAGAAAACATGAAGCAAAAGCCATCGGTTGGTAAGAAAATTCCATTTATAGTCACTCATGCCTTCGAAAGCCTTATTACTCGCTTTAAACGCTTTTATAATCTCATTATTGATTTTAAGTTGAATTTTCTTATATTTTTGGTTGAAATAGATTATAATTGAATGTTTGCATAGGGAAACGTGAAGCGAAAGCCATCGATTGAGAAGAAAAGTCCATTTATAGTCACTCATGCCTTCGAAAGCCTTATTACTCGCTTTAAATGCTTTTATAAGCTCATTATTGATTTTAAGTAGAATTTTCTTCCATTTTTGGTTAAAACATATTATAATTGAATGTTTGCCTCGGGAAACGTGAAACGAAAGCCATCGATTGAGAAGAAAAGTCCATTTATAGTCGCTCATGCCTTCGAAAGCCTTATTACCCTTTTAAAATGGTTTTATAATCTAATTATTGATTTTATGTTGAATTTTCTTACATTTTTGGTTAAAATAGATTGTAATTAAATGTTTGCCATAGAAAACATGAAGCGAAAGCCATCGATTGGTAAGAAAAGTCCATTTATAGTCACTCATTCCTTCGAAAGCCTTATTACTCGCTTTAAATGCTTTTATAAGCTCATTATTGATTTTAAGTTGAATTTTCTTACATTTTTGGTTAAAACAGATTATAATTGAAGGTTTTCCTGGGGAAACGTGAAGCGAAAGCCATCGATTGAGAAGAAAAGTCCATTTATAGTCGCTCATGCCTTCGAAAGCCTTATTACCCGTTTAAAATGGTTTTGTAATCTAATTATTGATTTTATGTTGAATTTTCTTACATTTTTGGTTAAAATAGATTGTAATTAAATGTTTGCCCTAGAAAACATGACGCGAAAGCCATCGATTGGTAAGAAAAGTCCATTTATAGTCACTCATGCCTTCGAAAGCCTTATTACTCGCTTTAAACGATTTTATAATATCATTATTGATTTTAAGTTGAATTTTCTTGCATTTTTGGTTGAAACAGATTATAATTGTATGTTTGCATAGGGAAACGTGAAGCGAAAGCCATCGATTGAGAAGAAAAGTCCATTTATAGTCACTCATGCCTTCGAAAGCCTTATTACTCGCTTTAAATGCTTTTATAATCTCATTGTTGATTTTAAGTTGAATTTTCTTACATTTTTTGTTGAAACAGATTATATTTGAATGTTTGTCTCAGGAAACGTGAAGCGAAAGCCATCGATTGGGAAGAAAAGTACATTTATAGTCACTCATACCTTCGAAAGCCTTATTACTCGCTTAAAATGGTTTTATAATCGCATTATTGATTTTAAGTTGAATTTTCTTATATTTTTTGTTAAAATAGATTATATTTGAATGTTTGCCTCGAGAAACATGAAGCAAAAGCCATCGATCGATAAGAAAAGTCCATTTATAGTCACTCATGCCTTCGAAAGCCTTATTACTCGCTTTAAACGATTTTATAATCTCATTATTGATTTTAAGTTGAATTTTCTTACATTTTTGGTTGAAACAGATTATAATTGAATGTTTGCATAGGGAAACGTGAAGCGAAAGCCATCGATTAGGAAGAAAAGTCCATTTATAGTCACTCATGCCGTCGAAAGCCTTATTACTCGTTTTAAATGCTTTTATAATCTCATTATTGATTTTAAGTTGAATATTTTACATTTTTGGTTAAAACAGATTATAATTGAATGTTTGCCTCGGGAAACGTGAAGCGAAAGCCATCGATTGAGAAAAAAAGTCCATTTAAAGTCACTCATGCCTTCGAAAGCCTTATTACCCGTTTAAAATGGTTTTATAATCTCATTATTAATTTTAAGTTGAATTTTCTTACATTTTTGATTAAAACAGATTATAATTGAATGTTTGCCTTGGGAAACGTGAAGCGAAAGCCATCGATTGAGAAGAAAAGTCCATTTATTGTCGCTCATGCCTTCGAAAGCCTTATTACCCGTTTAAAATGGTTTTATAATCTAATTATTGATTTTAGGTTGAATTTTCTTATATTTTTGGTTAAAATAGATTGTAATTAAATGTTTGCCATAGAAAACATGAAGCGAAAGCCATCGGTTGGTAAGAAAATTCCATTTATAGTCACTCATGCCTTTGAAAGCCTTATTACTCGCCTTAAACGCTTTTATAATCTCATTATTGATTTTAAGTTGAATTTTCTTATATTTTTGGTTGAAATAGATTATAATTGAATGTTTGCATAGGGAAACGTGAAGCGAAAGCCATCGATTGAGAAGAAAAGTCCATTTATAGTCACTCATGCCTTCGAAAGCCTTATTACTCGCTTTAAATGCTTTTATAAGCTCATTATTGATTTTAAGTTTAATTTTCTTACATTTTTGGTTAAAACAGATTATAATTGAATGTTTGCCTTGGGAAACGTGAAGCGAAAGCCATCGATTGGGAAGAAAAGTCCATTTATAGTTACTCTTGCCTTCGAAAGCTTTATTACTCGCTTTAAATGCTTTTATAAGCTCATTATTGATTTTAAGTTGAATTTTCTTACATTTTTGGTTAAAACATATTATAATTGAATGTTTGCTTGGGGAAACGTGAAGCGAAAGCCATCGATTGGGAAGAAAAGTACATTTATAGTCACTCATACCTTCGAAAGCGTTATTACTCGCTTAAAATGGTTTTATAATCGCATTATTGATTTTAAGTTGAATTTTCTTATATTTTTGGTTAAAACAGATTATATTTGAATGTTTGCCTCGAGAAACATGAAGCAAAAGCCATCGATCGATAAGAAAAGTCCAGTTATAGTCACTCATGCCTTCGAAAGCCTTATTACTCGTTTTAAATGCCTTTATAATCTCATTATTGATTTTAAGTTGAATTTTCTTACATTTTTGCTTAAAACAGATTATAATTGAATGTTTGCCTCGGGAAACGTGAAGCGAAAGCCATCGATTGAGAAAAAAAGTCCATTTAAAGTCACTCATGCCTTCGAAAGCCTTATTACCCGTTTAAAATGGTTTTATAATCTCATTATTAATTTTAAGTTGAATTTTCTTACATTTTTGGTTAAAACAAATTATAATTGAATGTTTACCTTGGGAAACGTGAAGCGAAAGCCATCGATTGAGAAGAAAAGTCCATTTATAGTCGCTCATGCCTTCGAAAGCCTTATTACCAGTTTAAAATGGTTTTATAATCTAATTATTGATTTTATGTTTAATTTTCTTACATTTTTGGTTAAAATAGATTGCAATTAAAAGTTTGCCTTAGAAAACATGAAGCGAAAGCCATCGATTGGTAAGAAAAGTCCATTTATAGTCACTCATACCTTCGAAAGCCTTATTACTCGCTTTAAACGATTTTATAATCTCATTATTGATTTTAAGTTGAATTTTCTTACATTTTTGGTTGAAACAGATTATAATTGAATGTTTGCATAGGGAAACGTGAAGCGAAAGCCATCGATTAGGAAGAAAAGTCCATTTATAGTCACTCATGCCGTCGAAAGCCTTATTACTCGTTTTAAATGCTTTTATAATCTCATTATTGATTTTAAGTTGAATATTTTACATTTTTGGTTAAAACAGATTATAATTGAATGTTTGCCTCGGGAAACGTGAAGTGAAAGCCATCGATTGAGAAAAAAAGTCCATTTAAAGTCACTCATGCCTTCGAAAGCCTTATTACCCGTTTAAAATGGTTTTATAATCTCATTATTAATTTTAAGTTGAATTTTCTTACATTTTTTGTTAAAACAGATTATAATTGAATGTTTGCCTCGGGAAACGTGAAGCGAAAGCCATCGATTGAGAAGAAAAGTCCATTTATTGTCGCTCATGCCTTCGAAAGCCTTATTACCCGTTTAAAATGGTTTTATAATCTAATTATTGATTTTAGGTTGAATTTTCTTATATTTTTGGTTAAAATAGATTGTAATTAAATATTTGCCATAGAAAACATGAAGCGAAAGCCATCGGTTGGTAAGAAAATTCCATTTATAGTCACTCATGCCTTTGAAAGCCTTATTACTCGCCTTAAACGCTTTTATAATCTCATTATTGATTTTAAGTTGAATTTTCTTATATTTTTGGTTGAAATAGATTATAATTGAATGTTTGCATAGGGAAACGTGAAGCGAAAGCCATCGATTGAGAAGAAAAGTCCATTTATAGTCACTCATGCCTTCGAAAGCCTTATTACTCGCTTTAAATGCTTTTATAAGCTCATTATTGATTTTAAGTTTAATTTTCTTACATTTTTGGTTAAAACAGATTATAATTGAATGTTTGCCTTGGGAAACGTGAAGCGAAAGCCATCGATTGGGAAGAAAAGTCCATTTATAGTTACTCATGCCTTCGAAAGCCTTATTACTCGCTTTAAATGCTTTTATAAGCTCATTATTGATTTTAAGTTGAATTTTCTTACATTTTTGGTTAAAACAGATTATAATTGAATGTTTGCCTGGGGAAACGTGAAGCGAAAGCCATCGATTGGGAAGAAAAGTACATTTATAGTCACTCATACCTTCGAAAGCCTTATTACTCGCTTAAAATGGTTTTATAATCGCATTATTGATTTTAAGTTGAATTTTCTTATATTTTTGGTTAAAACAGATTATATTTGAATGTTTGCCTCGAGAAACATGAAGCAAAAGCCATCGATCGATAAGAAAAGTCCAGTTATAGTCACTCATGCCTTCGAAAGCCTTATTACTCGTTTTAAATGCCTTTATAATCTCATTATTGATTTTAAGTTGAATTTTCTTACATTTTTGCTTAAAACAGATTATAATTGAATGTTTGCCTCGGGAAACGTGAAGCGAAAGCCATCGATTGAGAAAAAAAGTCCATTTAAAGTCACTCATGCCTTCGAAAGCCTTATTACCCGTTTAAAATGGTTTTATAATCTCATTATTAATTTTAAGTTGAATTTTCTTACATTTTTTGTTAAAACAAATTATAATTGAATGTTTACCTCGGGAAACGTGAAGCGAAAGCCATCGATTGAGAAGAAAAGTCCATTTATAGTCGCTCATGCCTTCGAAAGCCTTATTACCCGTTTAAAATGGTTTTATAATCTAATTATTGATTTTATGTTTAATTTTCTTACATTTTTGGTTAAAATAGATTGCAATTAAAAGTTTGCCTTAGAAAACATGAAGCGAAAGCCATCGATTGGTAAGAAAAGTCCATTTATAGTCACTCATGCCTTCGAAAGCCTTATTACTCGCTTTAAACGATTTTATAATCTCATTATTGATTTTAAGTTGAATTTTCTTACATTTTTGGTTGAAACAGATTATAATTGAATGTTTGCATAGGGAAACGTGAAGCGAAAGCCATCGATTAGGAAGAAAAGTCCATTTATAGTCACTCATGCCGTCGAAAGCCTTATTACTCGTTTTAAATGCTTTTATAATCTCATTATTGATTTTAAGTTGAATATTTTACATTTTTGATTAAAACAGATTATAATTGAATGTTTGCCTCGGGAAACGTGAAGCGAAAGCCATCGATTGAGAAAAAAAGTCCATTTAAAGTCACTCATGCCTTCGAAAGCCTTATTACCCGTTTAAAATGGTTTTATAATCTCATTATTAATTTTAAGTTGAATTTTCTTACATTTTTGGTTAAAACAGATTATAATTGAATGTTTGCCTCGGGAAACGTGAAGCGAAAGCCATCGATTGAGAAGAAAAGTCCATTTATTGTCGCTCATGCCTTCGAAAGCCTTATTACCCGTTTAAAATGGTTTTATAATCTAATTATTGATTTTAGGTTGAATTTTCTTATATTTTTGGTTAAAATAGATTGTAATTAAATGTTTGCCATAGAAAACATGAAGCGAAAGCCATCGGTTGGTAAGAAAATTCCAATTATAGTCACTCATGCCTTTGAAAGCCTTATTACTCGCCTTAAACGCTTTTATAATCTCATTATTGATTTTAAGTTGAATTTTCTTATATTTTTGGTTGAAATAGATTATAATTGAATGTTTGCATAGGGAAACGTGAAGCGAAAGCCATCGATTGAGAAGAAAAGTCCATTTATAGTCACTCATGCCTTCGAAAGCCTTATTACTCGCTTTAAATGCTTTTATAAGCTCATTATTGATTTTAAGTTTAATTTTCTTACATTTTTGGTTAAAACAGATTATAATTGAATGTTTGCCTTGGGAAACGTGAAGCGAAAGCCATCGATTGGGAAGAAAAGTCCATTTATAGTTACTCATGCCTTCGAAAGCCTTATTACTCGCTTTAAATGCTTTTATAAGCTCATTATTGATTTTAAGTTGAATTTTCTTACTTTTTTGGTTAAAACAGATTATAATTGAATGTTTGCCTAGGGAAACGTGAAGCGAAAGCCATCGATTGGGAAGAAAAGTACATTTATAGTCACTCATGCCTTCGAAAGCCTTATTACCCGTTTAAAATGGTTTTATAATCTCATTATTAATTTTAAGTTGAATTTTCTTACATTTTTGGTTAAAACAGATTATAATTGAATGTTTGCCTGGGGAAACGTGAAGCGAAAGCCATCGATTGGGAAGAAAAGTACATTTATAGTCACTCATGCCTTCGAAAGCCTTATTACCCGTTTAAAATGGTTTTATAATCTCATTATTAATTTTAAGTTGAATTTTCTTACATTTTTGGTTAAAATAGATTGCAATTAAAAGTTTGCCTTAGAAAACATGAAGCGAAAGCCATCGATTGGTAAGAAAAGTCCATTTATAGTCACTCATGCCTTCGAAAGCCTTATTACTCGCTTTAAACGATTTTATAATCTCATTATTGATTTTAAGTTGAATTTTCTTACATTTTTGGTTGAAACAGATTATAATTGAATGTTTGCATAGGGAAACGTGAAGCGAAAGCCATCGATTAGGAAGAAAAGTCCATTTATAGTCACTCATGCCGTCGAAAGCCTTATTACTCGTTTTAAATGCTTTTATAATCTCATTATTGATTTTAAGTTGAATTTTCTTACATTTTTGGTTAAAACAGATTATAATTGAATGTTTGCCTTGGGAAACGTGAAGCGAAAGCCATCGATTGAGAAAAAAAGTCCATTTAAAGTCACTCATGCCTTCGAAAGCCTTATTACCCGTTTAAAATGGTTTTATAATCTCATTATTAATTTTAAGTTGAATTTTCTTACATTTTTGGTTAAAACAGATTATAATTGAATGTTTGCCTCGGGAAACATGAAGCGAAAGCCATCGATTGAAAAGAAATGTCCATTTATAGTCGCTCATGCCTTCGAAAGCCTTATTACCGGTTCAAAATGGTTTTATAATCTAATTATTGATTTTATGTTGAATTTTCTTACATTTTTGGTTAAAATAGATTGTAATTAAACGTTTGCCTTAGAAAACATGAAGCGAAAGCCATCGATTGGTAAGAAAAGTCCATTTATAGTCACTCATGCCTTCGAAAGCCTTAATACTCGCTTTAAACGCTTTTATAAGCTCATTATTGATTTTAAGTTGAATTTTCTTATATTTTTGGTTGAAATAGATTATAATTGAATGTTTGCATAGGGAAACGTGAAGCGAAAGCCATCGATTGAGAAGAAAAGTCCATTTATAGTCACTCATGCCTTCGAAAGCCTTATTACTCGCTTTAAATGCTTTTATAATCTCATTATTGATTTTAAGTAGAATTTTCTTCCATTTTTGGTTAAAACATATTATAATTGAATGTTTGCCTCGGGAAACGTGAAACGAAAGCTATCGATTGAGAAGAAAAGTCCATTTATAGTCGCTCATGCCTTCGAAAGCCTTATTACCCTTTTAAAATGGTTTTATAATCTAATTATTGATTTTATGTTGAATTTTCTTACATTTTTGGTTAAAATAGATTGTAATTAAATGTTTGCCTTAGAAAACATGAAGCGAAAGCCATCGATTGGTAAGAAAAGTCCATTTATAGTCACTCATGCCTTCGAAAGCCTTATTACTCGCTTTAAATGCTTTTATAATCGCATTATTGATTTTAAGTTGAATTTTCTTATATTTTTGGTTAAAACAGATTATATTTGAATGTTTGCCTCGAGAAACATGAAGCAAAAGCCATCGATCGATAAGAAAAGTCCATTTATAGTCACTCATGCCTTCGAAAGCCTTATTACTCGTTTTAAATGCTTTTATAATCTCATTATTGATTTTAAGTTGAATTTTCTTATATTTTTTGTTAAAACAGATTATAATTGAATGTTTGCCTCGGGAAACATGAAGCGAAAGCCATCGATTGAGAAAAAAAGTCCATTTAAAGTCACTCATGCCTTCGAAAGCCTTATTACCCGTTTAAAATGGTTTTAAAATCTCATTATTAATTTTAAGTTGAATTTTCTTACATTTTTGGTTAAAACATATTATAATTGAATGTTTGCCTCGGGAAACGTGAAGCGAAAGCCATAGATTGAGAAGAAAATTCCATTTATAGTCGCTCAAGCCTTCGAAAGCCTTATTACCGGTTTAAAATGGTTTTATAATCTAATTATTGATTTTATGTTGAATTTTCTTACATTTTTGGTTAAAATAGATTGTAATTAAACGTTTGCCTTAGAAAACATGAAGCGAAAGCCATCGATTGGTAAGAAAAGTCCATTTATAGTCACTCATGCCTTCGAAAGCCTTATTACTCGCTTTAAACGCTTTTATAATCTCATTATTGATTTTAAGTTGAATTTTCTTATATTTTTGGTTGAAATAGATTATAATTGAATGTTTGCATAGGGAAACGTGAAGCGAAAGCCATCGATTGAGAAGAAAAGTCCATTTATAGTCACTCATGCCTTCGAAAGCCTTATTACTCGCTTTAAATGCTTTTATAAGTTCATTATTGATTTTAAGTAGAATTTTCTTCCATTTTTGGTTAAAACATATTCTAATTGAATGTTTGCCTCGGGAAACGTGAAACGAAAGCCATCGATTGAGAAGAAAAGTCCATTTATAGTCGCTCATGCCTTCGAAAGCCTTATTACCCTTTTAAAATGGTTGTATAATCTAATTATTGATTTTATGTTGAATTTTCTTACATTTTTGGTTAAAATAGATTGTAATTAAATGTTTGCCATAGAAAACATGAAGCGAAAGCCATCGATTGGTAAGAAAAGTCCATTTATAGTCACTCATGCCTTCGAAAGCCTTATTACTCGCTTTAAATGCTTTTATAAGCTCATTATTGATTTTAAGTTGAATTTTCTTACATTTTTGGTTAAAACAGATTATAATTGAATGTTTTCCTGGGGAAACGTGAAGCGAAAGCCATCGATTGAGAAGAAAAGTCCATTTATAGTCGCTCATGCCTTCGAAAGCCTTATTACCCGTTTTAAATGGTTTTATAATCTAATTATTGATTTTATGTTGAATTTTCTTACATTTTTGGTTAAAATAGATTGTAATTAAATGTTTGCCCTAGAAAACATGACGCGAAAGCCATCGATTGGTAAGAAAAGTCCATTTATAGTCACTCATGCCTTCGAAAGCCTTATTACTCGCTTTAAACGATTTTATAATATCATTATTGATTTTAAGTTGAATTTTCTTACATTTTCGGTTGAAACAGATTATAATTGAATGTTTGCATAGGGAAACGTGAAGCGAAAGCCATCGATTGAGAAGAAAAGTCCATTTATAGTCACCCATGCCTTCGAAAGCCTTATTACTCGCTTTAAATGCTTTTATAATCTCATTGTTGATTTTAAGTTGAATTTTCTTACATTTTTTGTTGAAACAGATTATATTTGAATGTTTGTCTCGGGAAACGTGAAGCGAAAGCCATCGATTGGGAAGAAAAGTACATTTATAGTCACTCATACCTTCGAAAGCCTTATTACTCGCTTAAAATGGTTTTATAATCGCATTATTGATTTTAAGTTGAATTTTCTTATATTTTTTGTTAAAACAGATTATATTTGAATGTTTGCCTCGAGAAACATGAAGCAAAAGCCATCGATCGATAAGAAAAGTCCATTTATAGTCACTCATGCCTTCGAAAGCCTTATTACTCGCTTTAAACGATTTTATAATCTCATTATTGATTTTAAGTTGAATTTTCTTACATTTTTGGTTGAAACAGATTATAATTGAATGTTTGCCTCGGGAAACGTGAAGCGAAAGCCATCGATTGAGAAAAAAAGTCCATTTAAAGTCACTCATACCTTCGAAAGCCTTATTACCCGTTTAAAATGGTTTTATAATCTCATTATTAATTTTAAGTTGAATTTTCTTACATTTTTGGTTAAAACAGATTATAATTAAATGTTTGCCTCGGGAAACGTGAAGCGAAAGCCATCGATTGAGAAGAAAAGTCCATTTATTGTCGCTCATGCCTTCGAAAGCCTTATTACCCGTTTAAAATGGTTTTATAATCTAATTATTGATTTTATGTTGAATTTTCTTATATTTTTGGTTAAAATAGATTGTAATTAAATGTTTGCCATAGAAAACATGAAGCGAAAGCCATCGGTTGGTAAGAAAAGTCCATTTATAGTCACTCATGCCTTCGAAAGCCTTATTACTCGCTTTAAACGCTTTTATAATCTCATTATTGATTTTAAGTTGAATTTTCTTATATTTTTGGTTGAAATAGATTATAATTGAATGTTTGCATAGGGAAACGTGAAGCGAAAGCCATCGATTGAGAAGAAAAGTCCATTTATAGTCACTCATGCCTTCGAAAGCCTTATTACTCGCTTTAAATGCTTTTATATGCTCATTATTGATTTTAAGTAGAATTGTCTTCCATTTTTGGTTAAAACAGATTATAATTGAATGTTTGCCTCGGGAAACGTGAAACGAAAGCCATCGATTGAGAAGAAAAGTCCATTTATAGTCGCTCATGCCTTCGAAAGCCTTATTACCCTTTTAAAATGGTTTTATAATCTAATTATTGATTTTATGTTGAATTTTCTTACATTTTTGGTTAAAATAGATTGTAATTAAATGTTTGCCTTAGAAAACATGAAGCGAAAGCCATCGATTGGTAAGAAAAGTCCATTTATAGTCACTCATGCCTTCGAAAGCCTTATTACTCGCTTAAAATGGTTTTATAATCGCATTATTGATTTTAAGTTGAATTTTCTTATATTTTTGGTTAAAACAGATTATATTTGAATGTTTGCCTCGAGAAACATGAAGCAAAAGCCATCGATCGATAAGAAAAGTCCAGTTATAGTCACTCATGCCTTCGAAAGCCTTATTACTCGTTTTAAATGCTTTTATAATCTCATTATTGATTTTAAGTTGAATTTTCTTACATTTTTGGTTAAAACAGATTATAATTGAATGTTTGCCTCGGGAAACGTGAAGCGAAAGCCATCGATTGAGAAAAAAAGTCCATTTAAAGTCACTCATGTCTTCGAAAGCCTTATTACCCGTTTAAAATGGTTTTATAATCTCATTATTAATTTTAAGTTGAATTTTCTTACATTTTTGGTTAAAACAGATTATAATTGAATGTTTACCTCGGGAAACGTGAAGCGAAAGCCATCGATTGAGAAGAAAAGTCCATTTATAGTCGCTCATGCCTTCGAAAGCCTTATTACCCGTTTAAAATGGTTTTATAATCTAATTATTGATTTTATGTTTAATTTTCTTACATTATTGGTTAAAATAGATTGCAATTAAAAGTTTGCCATAGAAAACATGAAGCGAAAGCCATCGATTGGTAAGAAAAGTCCATTTATAGTCACTCATGCCTTCGAAAGCCTTATTACTCGCTTTAAACGATTTTATAATCTCATTATTGATTTTAAGTTGAATTTTCTTACATTTTTGGTTGAAACAGATTATAATTGAATGTTTGCATAGGGAAACGTGAAGCGAAAGCCATCGATTAGGAAGAAAAGTCCATTTATAGTCACTCATGTCGTCGAAAGCCTTATTACTCGTTTAAAATGGTTTTATAATCTCATTATTAATTTTAAGTTGAATTTTCTTACATTTTTGGTTAAAACAGATTATAATTGAATGTTTACCTCGGGAAACGTGAAGCGAAAGCCATCGATTGAGAAAAAAAGTCCATTTAAAGTCACTCATGCCTTCGAAAGCCTTATTACCCGTTTAAAATGGTTTTATAATCTCATTATTAATTTTAAGTTAAATTTTCTTACATTTTTGGTTAAAACAGATTATAATTGAATGTTTGCCTCGGAAAACGTGAAGCGAAAGCCATCGATTGAGAAGAAAAGTCCATTTATAGTCGCTCATGCCTTCGAAAGCCTTATTACCGGTTTAAAATGGTTTTATAATCTAATTATTGATTTTATGTTGAATTTTCTTACATTTTTGGTTAAAATAGATTGTAATTAAACGTTTGCCTTAGAAAACATGAAGCGAAAGCCATCGATTGGTAAGAAAAGTCCATTTATAGTCACTCATGCCTTCGAAAGCCTTATTACTCGCTTTAAACACTTTTATAATCTCATTATTGATTTTAAGTTGAATTTTCTTATATTTTTGGTTGAAATAGATTATAATTGAATGTTTGCATAGGGAAACGTGAAGCGAAAGCCATCGATTGAGAAGAAAAGTCCATTTATAGTCACTCATGCCTTCGAAAGCCTTATTACTCGCTTTAAATGCTTTTATAATCTCATTATTGATTTTAAGTTGAATTTTCTTACATTTTTGGTTGAAACAGATTATAATTGAATGTTTGCATAGGGAAACATGAAACGAAAGCCATCGATTGAGAAGAAAAGTCCATTTATAGTCACTCATGCCTTCGAAAGCCTTATTACTCGCTTTAAATGCTTTTATAAGCTCATTATTGATTTTAAGTAGAATTTTCTTCCATTTTTGGTTAAAACATATTATAATTGAATGTTTGCCTCGGGAAACGTGAAACGAAAGCCATCGATTGAGAAGAAAAGTCCATTTATAGTCGCTCATGCCTTCGAAAGCCTTATTACCCTTTTAAAATGGTTTTATAATCTAATTATTGATTTTATGTTGAATTTTCTTACATTTTTGGTTAAAATAGATTGTAATTAAATGTTTGCCTTAGAAAACATGAAGCGAAAGCCATCGATTGGTAAGAAAAGTCCATTTATAGTCACCCATGCCTTCGAAAGCCTTATTACTCGCTTTAAATGCTTTTATAATCGCATTATTGATTTTAAGTTGAATTTTCTTATATTTTTGGTTAAAACAGATTATATTTGAATGTTTGCCTCGAGAAACATGAAGCAAAAGCCATCGATCGATAAGAAAAGTCCATTTATAGTCACTCATGCCTTCGAAAGCCTTATTACTCGTTTTAAATGCTTTTATAAGCTCATTATTGATTTTAAGTTGAATTTTCTTACATTTTTGGTTAAAACAGATTATAATTGAATGTTTTCTTGGGGAAACGTGAAGCGAAAGCCATCTATTGAGAAGAAAAGTCAATTTATAGTCGCTCATGCCTTCGAAAGCCTTATTACCCGTTTAATATGGTTTTATAATCTAATTATTGATTTTATGTTGAATTTTCTTACATTTTTGGTTAAAATAGATTGTAATTAAATGTTTGCCCTAGAAAACATGACGCGAAACCCATCGATTGGTAAGAAAAGTCCATTTATAGTCACTCATGCCTTCGAAAGCCTTATTACTCGTTTTAAACGATTTTACAATCTCATTATTGATTTTAAGTTGAATTTTCTTACATTTTTGGTTGAAACAGATTATAATTGAATGTTTGCATAGGGAAACGTGAAGCAAAAGCCATCGATTGAGAAGAAAAGTCCATTTATAGTCACTCATGCCTTCGAAAGCCTTATTACTCGCTTTAAATGCTTTTATAATCTCATTGTTGATTTTAAGTTGAATTTTCTTACATTTTTTGTTGAAACAGATTATATTTGAATGTTTGTCTCGAGAAACGTGAAGCGAAAGCCATCGATTGGGAAGAAAAGTACATTTATAGTCACTCATACCTTCGAAAGCCTTATTACTCGCTTAAAATGGTTTTATAATCGCATTATTGATTTTAAGTTGAATTTTCTTATTTTTTTGTTAAAACAGATTATATTTGAATGTTTGCCTCGAGAAACATGAAGCAAAAGCCATCGATCGATAAGAAAAGTCCATTTATAGTCACTCATGCCTTCGAAAGCCTTATTACTCGCTTTAAACGATTTTATAATCTCATTATTGATTTTAAGTTGAATTTTCTTACATTTTTGGTTGAAACAGATTATAATTGAATGTTTGCATAGGGAAACGTGAAGCGAAAGCCATCGATTAGGAAGAAAAGTCCATTTATAGTCACTCATGCCGTCGAAAGCCTTATTACTTGTTTTAAATGCTTTTATAATCTCATTATTGATTTTAAGTTGAATTTTCTTACATTTTTGGTTAAAACAGATTATAATTGAATGTTTGCCTCGGGAAACGTGAAGCGAACGCCATCGATTCAGAAAAAAAGTCCATTTAAAGTCACTCATGCCTTCGAAAGCCTTATTACCCGTTTAAAATGGTTTTATAATCTCATTATTAATTTTAAGTTGAATTTTCTTACATTTTTGGTTAAAACAGATTATAATTGAATGTTTGCCTCGGGAAACGTGAAGCGAAAGCCATCGATTGAGAAGAAAAGTCCATTTATAGTCGCTCATGCCTTCGAAAGCCTTATTACCCATTTAAAATGGTTTTATAATCTAATTATTGATTTTATGTTGAATTTTCTTACATTTTTGGTTAAAATAGATTGTAATTAAACGTTTGCCTTAGAAAACATGAAGCGAAAGCCATCGATTGGTAAGAAAAGTCAATTTATAGTCACTCATGCCTTCGAAAGCCTTATTACTCGCTTTAAACGCTTTTATATTCTCATTATTGATTTTAAGTTGAATTTTCTTATATTTTTGGTTGAAATAGATTATAATTGAATGTTTGCATAGGGAAACGTGAAGCGAAAGCCATCGATTGAGAAGAAAAGTCCATTTATAGTCACTCATGCCTTCGAAAGCCTTATTACTCGCTTTAAGTGCTTTTATAAGCTCATTATTGATTTTAAGTAGAATTTTCTTCCATTTTTGGTTAAAACATATTATAATTGAATGTTTGCCTCGGGAAACGTGAAACGAAAGCCATCGATTGAGAAGAAAAGTCCATTTATAGTCGCTCATGCCTTCGAAAGCCTTATTACCCTTTTAAAATGGTTTTATAATCAAATTATTGATTTTATGTTGAATTTTCTTACATTTTTGGTTAAAATAGATTGTAATTAAATGTTTGCCTTAGAAAACATGAAGCGAAAGCCATCGATTGGTAAGAAAAGTCCATTTATAGTCACTCATGCCTTCGAAAGCCTTATTACTCGCTTTAAATGCTTTTATAATCGCATTATTGATTTTAAGTTGAATTTTCTTATATTTTTGGTTAAAACAGATTATATTTGAATGTTTGCCTCGAGAAACATGAAGCAAAAGCCATCGATCGATAAGAAAAGTCCATTTATAGTCACTCATGCCTTCGAAAGCCTTATTACTCATTTTAGATGCTTTTATAATCTCATTATTGATTTTAAGTTGAATTTTCTTACATTTTTGGTTAAAACAGATTATAATTGAATGTTTGCCTCGGGAAACGTGAAGCGAAAGCCATCGATTGAGAAGAAAAGTCCATTTATAGTCGCTCATCCCTTCGAAAGCCTTATTACCCGTTTAAAATGGTTTTATAATCTAATTATTGATTTTATGTTGAATTTTCTTACATTTTTGGTTAAAGTAGATTGTAATTAAATGTTTGCCATAGAAAACATGAAGCGAAAGCTATCGATTGGTAAGAAAAGTCCATTTATAGTCACTCATGCCTTTCGAAAGCCTTATTACTCGCTTTAAATGCTTTTATAAGCTCATTATTGATTTTAAGTTGAATTTTCTTACATTTTTGGTTAAAACAGATTATAATTGAATGTTTTCCTGGGGAAACGTGAAGCGAAAGCCATCGATTGAGAAGAAAAGTCCATTTATAGTCGCTCATGCCTTCGAAAGCCTTATTACCCGTTTAAAATGGTTTTATAATCTAATTATTGATTTTATGTTGAATTTTCTTACATTTTTGGTTAAAATAGATTGTAATTAAATGTTTGCCCTAGAAAACATGACGCGAAAGCCATCGATTGGTAAGAAAAGTCCATTTATAGTCACTCATGCCTTCGAAAGCCTTATTACTCGCTTTAAACGATTTTATAATCTCATTATTGATTTTAAGTTGAATTTTCTTACATTTTTGGTGAAAACAGATTATAATTGAATGTTTGCCTCGGGAAACGTGAAGCGAAAGACATCGATTGAGAAGAAAAGTCCATTTATAGTCGTTCATGCCTTCGAAAGCCTTATTACCCGTTTAAAATGGTTTTACAATCTAATTATTGATTTTATGTTGAATTTTCTTACATTTTTGGTTAAAATAGATTGTAATTAAATGTTTGCCATAGAAAACATGAAGCGAAAGCCATCGGTTGGTAAGAAAAGTCCATTTATAGTCACTCATGCCTTCGAAAGCCTTATTACTCGCTTTAAACGATTTTATAATCTCATTATTGATTTTAAGTTGAATTTTCTTACATTTTTGGTTGAAACAGATTATAATTGAATGTTTGCAAAGGGAAACGTGAAGTGAAAGCCATCGATTAGGAAGAAAAGTCCATTTATAGTCACTCATGCCGTCGAAAGCCTTATTACTCGTTTTAAATGCTTTTATAATCTCATTATTGATTTTAAGTTGAATTTTCTTACATTTTTGCTTAAAACAGATTATAATTGAATGTTTGCCTCGGGAAACGTGAAGCGAAAGCCATCGATTGAGAAAAAAAGTCCATTTAAAGTCACTCATGCCTTCGAAAGCCTTATTACCCATTTAAAATGGTTTTATAATCTCATTATTAATTTTAAGTTGAATTTTCTAACATTTTTGGTTAAAAAAGATTATAATTGAATGTTTGCCTCGGGAAACGTGAAGCGAAAGCCATCGATTGAGAAGAAAAGTCCATTTATTGTCGCTCATGCCTTCGAAAGCCTTATTACCCGTTTAAAATGGTTTTATAATCTAATTATTGATTTTATGTTGAATTTTCTTACATTTTTGGTTAAAATAGATTGTAATTAAATGTTTGCCATAGAAAACATGAAGCAAAAGCCATCGGTTGGTAAGAAAAGTCCATTTATAGTCACTCATGCCTTCGAAAGCCTTATTACTCGCTTTAAACACTTTTATAATCTCATTATTGATTTTAAGTTGAATTTTCTTATATTTTTGGTTGAAATAGATTATAATTGAATGTTTGCATAGGGAAACGTGAAGCGAAAGCCATCAATTGAGAAGAAAAGTCCATTTATAGTCACTCATGCCTTCGAAAGCCTTATTACTCGCTTTAAATGCTTTTATAAGCTCATTATTGATTTTAAGTTTAATTTTCTTACATTTTTGCTTAAAACAGATTATAATTGAATGTTTACCTTGGGAAACGTGAAGCGAAAGCCATCGATTGGGAAGAAAAGTCCATTTATAGTTACTCATGCCTTCGAAAGCCTTATTACTCGCTTTAAATGCTTTTATAAGCTCATTATTGATTTTAAGTTGAATTTTCTTACATTTTTGGTTAAAACATATTATAATTGAATGTTTGCCTGGGGAAACGTGAAGCGAAAGCCATCGATTGGGAAGAAAAGTACATTTATAGTCACTCATACCTTCGAAAGCCTTATTACTCGCTTAAAATGGTTTTATAATCGAATTATTGATTTTAAGTTGAATTTTCTTATATTTTTGGTTAAAACAGATTATATTTGAATGTTTGCCTCGAGAAACATGAAGCAAAAGCCATCGATCGATAAGAAAAGTCCAGTTATAGTCACTCATGCCTTCGAAAGCCTTATTACTCGTTTTAAATGCTTTTATAATCTCATTATTGATTTTAAGTTAAATTTTCTTACATTTTTGCTTAAAACAGATTATAATTGAATGTTTGCCTCGGGAAACGTGATGCGAAAGCCATCGATTGAGAAAAAAAGTCCATTTAAAGTCACTCATGCCTTCGAAAGCCTTATTACCCGTTTAAAATGGTTTTATAATCTCATTATTAATTTTAAGTTGAATTTTCTTACATTTTTGGTTAAAACAGATTATAATTGAATGTTTGCCTCGGGAAACGTGAAGCGAAAGCCATCGATTGAGAAGAAAAGTCCATTTATAGTCGCTCATGCCTTCGAAAGCCTTATTACCCGTTTAAAATGGTTTTATAATCTAATTATTGATTTTATGTTTAATTTTCTTACATTTTTGGTTAAAATAGATTGCAATTCAATGTTTGCCTTAGAAAACATGAAGCGAAAGCCATCGATTGGTAAGAAAAGTCCATTTATAGTCACTCATGCCTTCGAAAGCCTTATTACACGCTTTAAACGATTTTATAATCTCATTATTGATTTTAAGTTGAATTTTCTTACATTTTTGGTTGAAACAGATTATAATTGAATGTTTGCATTGGGAAACGTGAAGCGAAAGCCATCGATTAGGAAGAAAAGTCCATTTATAGTCACTCATGCCGTCGAAAGCCTTATTACTCGTTTTAAATGCTTTTATAATCTCATTATTGATTTTAAGTTGAATTTTCTTACATTTTTGCTTAAAACAGATTATAATTGAATGTTTGCCTCGGGAAACGTGAAGCGAAAGCCATCGATTGAGAAAAAAAGTCCATTTAAAGTCACTCATGCCTTCGAAAGCCTTATTACCCGTTTAAAATGGTTTTATAATCTAATTATTGATTTTATGTTGAATTTTCTTACATTTTTGGTTAAAATGGATTGTAATTAAATGTTTGCCTTAGAAAATATGAAGCGAAAGCCATCGATTGGTAAGAAAAGTCCATTTATAGTCACTCATGCCTTCGAAAGCCTTATTACTCGCTTTAAATGCTTTTATAAGCTCATTATTGATTTTAAGTAGAATTTTCTTACATTTTTGGATAAAACATATTATAATTGAATGTTTGCCTCGGGAAACGTGAAGCGAAAGCCATCGATTGAGAAGAAAAGTCCATTTATTGTCGCTCATGCCTTCGAAAGCCTTATTACCCTTTTAAAACGGTTTTATAATCTAATTATTGATTTTATGTTGAATTTTCTTACATTTTTGGTTAAAATGGATTGTAATTAAATGTTTGCCTTAGAAAACATGAAGCGAAAGCCATCGATTGGTAAGAAAAGTCCATTTATGGTCACTCATGCCTTCGAAAGCCTTATTACTCGCTTTAAATGCTTTTATAATCTCATTATTGATTTTAAGTTGAATTTTCTTATATTTTTGGTTGAAATAGATTATAATTGAATGTTTGCATAGGGAAACGTGAAGCGAAAGCCATCGATTGAGAAGAAAAGTCCATTTATAGTCACTCATGCCTTCGAAAGCCTTATTACTCGCTTTAAATGCTTTTATAAGCTCATTATTGATTTTAAGTTGAATTTTCTTACATTTTTGGTTAAAACAGATTATAATTGAATGTTTGCCTTGGGAAACGTGAAGCGAAAGCCATCGATTGAGAAGAAAAGTCCATTTATGGTCACTCATGCCTTCGAAAGCCTTATTACCCGTTTAAAATGGTTTTATAATCTAATTATTGATTTTATGTTGAATTTTCTTACATTTTTTGTTAAAATGGATTGTAATTAAATGTTTGCCTTAGAAAATATGAAGCGAAAGCCATCGATTGGTAAGAAAAGTCCATTTATAGTCACTCATGCCTTCGAAAGCCTTATTACTCGCTTTAAATGCTTTTATAATGTCATTATTGATTTTAAGTTGAATTTTCTTACATTTTTGGTTGAAACAGATTATCATTGAATGTTTGCATAGGGAAACGTGAAGCGAAAGCCATCGATTAGGAAGAAAAGTCCATTTATAGTCACTCATGCCTTCGAAAGCCTTATTACTCGCTTTAAATGCTTTTATAATCTCATTATTGATTTTGAGTTGAATTTTCTTACATTTTTGATTAAAACAGATTATAATTGAATGTTTGCCTCGAGAAACGCGAAGCGAAAGCCATCGATTGAGAAGAAAAGTCCATTTATGGTCACTCATGCCTTCGAAAGCTTTATTACCCGTTTAAAATGGTTTTATAATCTAATTATTGATTTTATGTTGAATTTTCTTACATTTTTGGTTAAAATGGATTGTAATTAAATGTTTTCCTTAGAAAATATGAAGCGAAAGCCATCGATTGGTAAGAAAAGTCCATTTATAGTCACTCATGCCTTCGAAAGCCTTATTACTCGCTTTAAATGCTTTTATAATCTCATTATTGATTTTAACTTGAATTTTCTTGCATTTTTGGATGAAACAGATTATAATTAAATGTTTGCATAGCAAAACGTGAAGCGAAAGCCATCGATTGAGAAGAAATGTCCATTTATAGTCACTCATACCTTCGAAAGCCTTATTACTCGCTTTAAATGCTTTTATAATCTCATTATTGATTTTAAGTTGAATTTTCTTATATTTTTGGTTGAAATAGATTATAATTGAATGTTTGCATAGGGAAACGTGAAGCGAAAGCCATCGATTGAGAAGAAAAGTCCATTTATAGTCACTCATGCCTTTGAAAGCCTTATTACTCGTTTTAAATGCTTTTATAATCTCATTATTGATTTTAAGTTGAATTTTCTTACATTTTTGGTTAAAACAGATTATAATTGAATGTTTGCCTTGGGAAACGTGAAGCGAAAGCCATCGATTGAGAAGAAAAGTCCATTTATAGTCACTCATGCCTTCAAAAGCCTTATTACTCGCTTTAAATGCTTTTATAGGCTCATTATTGATTTTAAGTTGAATTTTCTTATATTTTTTGTTAAAACAGATTATAATTGAATGATTGCCTTGGGAAACGTGAAGCAAAAGCCATCGATTGGGAAGAAAAGTACATTTATAGTCACTCATACCTTCGAAAGCCTTATTACTCGCTTAAAATGGTTTTATAATCGCATTATTGATTTTAAGTTGAATTTTCTTATATTTTTGGTTAAAATAGATTATATTTGAATGTTTGCCTCGAGAAACATGAAGCAAAAGCCATCTATCGAGAAGAAAAGTCCATTTATAGTCTCTCATGCCTTTGAAAGCCTTATTACTCGTTTTAAATGCTTTTATAATCTCATTATTGATTTTAAGTTAAATTTTCTTACATTTTTGCTTAAAAAAGATTATAATTGAATGTTTGCCTCGGGAAACGTGAAGCGAAAGCCATAAATTGAGAAAAAAAGTCCATTTAAAGTCACTCATGCCTTCGAAAGCCTTATTACCCGTTTAAAATGGTTTTATAATCTCATTATTAATTTTAAGTTGAATTTTCTTACATTTTTGGTTAAAACATATTATAATTGAATGTTTGCCTCGGGAAACGTGAAGCGAAAGCCATCGATTGAGAAGAAAAGTCCATTTATAGTCGCTCATGCTTTCGAAAACCTTATTACCCGTTTAAAATGGTTTTATAATCTAATTATTGGTTTTATGTTTAATTTTCTTACATTTTTGGTTAAAATAGATTGCAATTCAATGTTTGCCTTAGAAAACATGAAGCGAAAGCCATCGATTGGTAAGAAAAGTCCATTTATAGTCACTCATGCCTTCGAAAGCCTTATTACACGCTTTAAACGATTTTATAATCTCATTATTGATTTTAAGTTGAATTTTCTTACATTTTTGGTTGAAAAAGATTATAATTGAATGTTTGCATTGGGAAACGTGAAGCGAAAGCCATCGATTAGGAAGAAAAGTCCATTTATAGTCACTCATGCCGTCGAAAGCCTTATTACTCGTTTTAAATGCTTTTATTATCTCATTATTGATTTTATGTTCAATTTTCTTACATTTTTGGTTAAAACAGATTATAATTGAATGTTTGCCTCGGGAAACGTGAAGCGAAAGCCATCGATTGAGAAAAAAAGTCCATTTAAAGTCACTCATGCCTTCGAAAGCCTTATTACCCGTTTAAAATGGTTTTATAATCTCATTATTAATTTTAAGTTGAATTTTCTTACATTTTTTGTTAAAACGGATTATAATTGAATGATTGCCTCGGGAAACGTGAAGCGAAAGCCATCGATTGAGAAGAAAAGTCCATTTATAGTCGCTCATGCCTTCGAAAGCCTTATTACTCGCTTTAAACGCTTTTATAATCTCATTATTGATTTTAAGTTGAATTTTCTTATATTTTTGGTTGAAATAGATTATAATTGAATGTTTGCATAGGGAAACGTGAAGCGAAAGCCATCGATTGAGAAGAAAAGTCCATTTATAGTATCTCATGCCTTCGAAAGCCTTATTACTCGCTTTAAATGCTTTTATAAGCTCATTATTGATTTTAAATAGAATTTTCTTACATTTTTGGTTAAAACATATTATAATTGAATGTTTGCCTCGGGAAACGTGAAGCGAAAGCCATCGATTGAGAAGAAAAGTCCATTTATAGTCGCTCATGCCTTCGAAAGCCTTATTACCCTTTTAAAACGGTTTTATAATCTAATTATTGATTTGATGTTGAATTTTCTTACATTTTTGGTTAAAATAGATTGTAATTAAATGTTTGCCTTAGAAAACATGAAGCGAAAGCCATCGATTGGTAAGAAAAGTCCATTTATAGTCACTCATGCCTTCGAAAGCCTTATTACTCGCTTTAAATGCTTTTATAATCTCATTATTGATTTTAAGTTGAATTTTCTTATATTTTTGGTTGAAATAGATTATAATTGAATGTTTGCATAGGGAAACATGAAGCGAAAGCCATCGATTGAGAAGAAAAGTCCATTTATAGTCACTCATGCCTTCGAAAGCCTTATTACTCGCTTTAAATGCTTTTATAAGCTCATTATTGATTTTAAGTTGAATTTTCTTACATTTTTGGTTAAAACAGATTATAATTGAATGTTTGCCTTGGGAAACGTGAAGCGAAAGCCATCGATTGAGAAGAAAAGTCCATTTATGGTCACTCATGCCTTCGAAAGCCTTATTACCCGTTTAAAATGGTTTTATAATCTAATTATTGATTTTATGTTGAATTTTCTTACATTTTTGGTTAAAATGGATTGTAATTAAATGTTTGCCTTAGAAAATATGAAGCGAAAGCCATCGATTGGTAAGAAAAGTCCATTTATAGTCACTCATGCCTTCGAAAGCCTTATTACTCGCTTTAAATGCTTTTATAATGTCATTATTGATTTTAAGTTGAATTTTCTTACATTTTTGGTTGAAACAGATTATAATTGAATGTTTGCATAGGGAAACGTGAAGCGAAAGCCATCGATTAGGAAGAAAAGTCCATTTATAGTCACTCATGCCTTCGAAAGCCTTATTACTCGCTTTAAATGCTTTTATAATCTCATTATTGATTTTGAGTTGAATTTTCTTACATTTTTGATTAAAACAGATTATAATTGAATGTTTGCCTCGAGAAACGCGAAGCGAAAGCCATCGATTGAGAAGAAAAGTCCATTTATGGTCACTCATGCCTTCGAAAGCCTTATTACCCGTTTAAAATGGTTTAATAATCTAATTATTGATTTTATGTTGAATTTTCTTACATTTTTGGTTAAAATGGATTGTAATTAAATGTTTGCCTTAGAAAATATGAAGCGAAAGCCATCGATTGGTAAGAAAAGTCCATTTATAGTCACTCATGCCTTCGAAAGCCTTATTACTCGCTTTAAATGCTTTTATAATGTCATTATTGATTTTAACTTGAATTTTCTTGCATTTTTGGTTGAAACAGATTATAATTAAATGTTTGCATAGCAAAACGTGAAGCGAAAGCCATCGATTGAGAAGAAATGTCCATTTATAGTCACTCATACCTTCGAAAGCCTTATTACTCGCTTTAAATGCTTTTATAATCTCATTATTGATTTTAAGTTGAATTTTCTTATATTTTTTGTTGAAATAGATTATAATTAAATGTTTGCATAGGGAAACGTGAAGCGAAAGCCATCGATTGAGAAGAAAAGTCCATTTATAGTCACTCATGCCTTTGAAAGCCTTATTACTCGTTTTAAATGCTTTTATAATCTCATTATTGATTTTAAGTTGAATTTTCTTACATTTTTGGTTAAAACAGATTATAATTGAATGTTTGCCTTGGGAAACGTGAAGCGAAAGCCATCGATTGAGAAGAAAAGTCCATTTATAGTCACTCATGCCTTCAAAAGCCTTATTACTCGCTTTAAATGCTTTTATAGGCTCATTATTGATTTTAAGTTGAATTTTCTTATATTTTTTGTTAAAACAGATTATAATTGAATGATTGCCTTGGGAAACGTGAAGCGAAAGCCATCGATTGGGAAGAAAAGTACATTTATAGTCACTCATACCTTCGAAAGCCTTATTACTCGCTTAAAATGGTTTTATAATCGCATTATTGATTTTAAGTTGAATTTTCTTATATTTTTGGTTAAAATAGATTATATTTGAATGTTTGCCTCGAGAAACATGAAGCAAAAGCCATCGATCGATAAGAAAAGTCCATTTATAGTCACTCATGCCTTTGAAAGCCTTATTACTCGTTTTAAATGCTTTTATAATCTCATTATTGATTTTAAGTTGAATTTTCTTACATTTTTGGTTAAAACAGATTATAATTGAATGTTTGCCTCGGGAAACGTGAAGCGAAAGCCATCGATTGAGAAGAAAAGTCCATTTAAAGTCACTCATGCCTTAGAAAGCTTTATTACCCATTTAAAATGGTTTTATAATCTCATTATTGATTTTATGTTGAATTTTCTTACATTTTTTGTTAAAACAGATTGTAATTGAATGTTTGCCACGGGAAACGTGAAGCGAAAGCCATCGATTGAGAAGAAAAGTCCATTTATAGTCGCTCATGCCTTCGAAAGCCTTATTACCCGTTTAAAATGGTTTTATAATCTAATTAGTGATTTTATGTTGAATTTTCTTACATTTTTGGTTAAAATAGATTGTAATTAAATGTTTGCCTTAGAAAACATGAAGCGAAAGCCATCGATTGGTAAGAAAAGTCCATTTATAGTCACTCATACCTTCGAAAGCCTTATTACTCGCTTAAAATGGTTTTATAATCGCATTATTGATTTTAAGTTGAATTTTCTTACATTTTTGGTTAAAACAGATTATATTTGAATGTTTGCCTCGAGAAACGTGAAGCGAAAGCCATCGATTGAGAAGAAAAGTCCATTTATAATCACTCATGCCTTCGAAAGCCTTATTACTCGCTTTAAATGCTTTTATAATCTCATTATTGATTTTAAGTTGAATTTTCTTACATTTTTGGTTGAAACAGATTATAATTGAATGTTTGCATAGGGAAACGTGAAGCGAAAGCCATCGATTGAGAAGAAAAGTCCATTTATAGTCACTCATGCCTTCGAAAGCCTTATTACTCGCTTTAAAAGCTTTTATAATCTCATTGTAGATTTTAAGTTGAATTTTCTTACATTTTTTATTGAAACAGATTATATTTGAATGTTTGCCTCGAGAAACGTGAAGCGAAAGCCATCGATTGAGAAAAAAAGTCCGTTTATAGTCACTCATGCCTTCGAAAGCCTTATTACTCACTTTAAATGCTTTTATAATCTCATTATTGATTTTAAGTTGAATTTTCTTACATTTTTTATTAAAACAGATTATAATTGAATATTTGCCTCGAGAAACGTGAAGCGAAAGCCATCGATTGGGAAGAAAAGTACATTTATAGTCACTCATACCTTCGAAAGCCTTATTACCCGCTTAAAATGGTTTTATAATCGCATTATTGATTTTAAGTTGAATTTTCTTATATTTTTGGTTAAAACAGATTATATTTCAATGTTTGCCTCGAGAAACATGAAGCGAAAGCCATCGATTGGTAAGAAAAGTCCATTTATAGTCACTCATGCGTTCGAAAGCCTTATTACTCGCTTTAAACGCTTTTATAATCTCATTATTGATTTTAAGTTGAATTTTCTTACATTTTTTGCTGAAATAGATTATAATTGAATGTTTGCATAGGGAAACGTGAAGCAAAAGCCATCGATTGAGAAGAAAAGTCCATTTATAGTCACTCATGCCTTCGAAAGCCTTATTACTAGCTTTAAATGCTTTTATAAGCTCATTATTGATTTTAAGTTGAATTTTCGTACATTTTTGGTTAAAACAGATTATAATTGAATGTTTGCCTTGGGAAACGTGAAGCGAAACCATCGATTGAGAAGAAAAGTCCATTTATAGTCACTCATTCCTTCGGAAGCCTTATTACTCACTTTAAATGCTTTTATAATCTCATTATTGATTTTAAGTTGAATTTTCTTACATTTTTGGTTAAAACAGATTATAATTGAATGTTTGCCTTGGGAAACGTGAAGCGAAACCATCGATTGAGAAGAAAAGTCCATTTATAGTCACTCATGCCTTCGGAAGCCTTATTACTCGCTTTAAATGCTTTTATAAGCTCATTATTGATTTTATGTTGAATTTTCTAACATTTTTGGTTAAAATAGATTGTAATTAAATGTTTGCCTTAGAAAACATGAAGCGAAAGCCATCGATTGAGAAGAAAAGTCCATTTATAGTCGCTCATACCTTCGAAAGCCTTATTACCCGTTTAAAATGGTTTTATAATCTCATTATTGATTTTAAGTTGAATTTTCTTACATTTTTTGTTAAAACAGATTATAATTTAATGTTTGCCTTGGGAAACGTGAAGCGAAAGCCATCGATTGAGAAGAAAAGCCCATTTATAGTCGCTTATGCCTTCGAAAGCCTTATTACCCGTTTAAAATGGTTTTATAATCTAATTATTGATTTTATGTTGAATTTTCTTACATTTTTGGTTAAAATAGATTGTAATGAAATTTTTGCCTTAGAAAACATGAAGCGAAAGCCATCGATTGGTAAGAAAAGTCCGTTTATAGTCACTCATGCCTTCGAAAGCCTTATTACTGCTTTAAATGCTTTTATAAGCTCATTATTGATTTTAAGTTGAATTTTCTTACATTTTTGGTTAAAACAGATTATAATTGAATGTTTGCCTTGGGAAACGTGAAGCGAAAGCCATCGATTGAGAAGAAAAGTCCATTTATAGTCACTCATGCCTTCGAAAGACTTATTACTGGCTTTAAATGCTTTTATAAGCTCATTATTGATTTTAAGTTGAATTTTCTTACATTTTTGGTTAAAACAGATTATAATTGAATGTTTGCCTTGGGAAACATGAAGCGAAACCATCAATTGAGAAGAAAAGTCCATTTATAATCACTCATTCCTACGAAAGCCTTATTACTCGCTTTAAATGCTTTTATAAGCCCATTATTGATTTTAAGTTGAATTTTCTTACATTTTTGGTTAAAACAGATTATAATTTAATGTTTGCCTTGGGAAACGTGAAGTGAAACCATCGATTGAGAAGAAAAGTCCATTTATTGTCACTCATGCATTCGAAAGCCTTATTACCCGTTTAAAATGGTTTTATAATCTCATTATTGATTTTATGTTGAATTTTCTTACATTTTTGGTTAAAATAGATTGTAATTAAATGTTTGCCCTAGAAAACATGACGCGAAAGCCATCGATTGGTAAGAAAAGTCCATTTATAGTCACTCATGCCTTCGAAAGCCTTATTACTCGCTTTAAATGCTTTTATAATGTCATTATTGATTTTAAGTTGAATTTTCTTACATTTTTGGTTGAAACAGATTATCATTGAATGTTTGCATAGGGAAACGTGAAGCGAAAGCCATCGATTAGGAAGAAAAGTCCATTTATAGTCACTCATGCCTTCGAAAGACTTATTACTCACTTTAAATGCTTTTATAATCTCATTATTGATTTTAAGTTGAATTTTCTTACATTTTTGATTAAAACAGATTATAATTGAATGTTTGCCTCGAGAAACGTGAGGCGAAAGCCATCGATTGGGAAGAAAAGTACATTTATAGTCACTCATACGTTCGAAAGCCTTATTACTCGCTTAAAATGGTTTTATAATCGCATTATTGATTTTAAGTTGAATTTTCTTACATTTTTGGTTAAAACAGATTATAATTTAATGTTTGCCTTGGGAAACGTGAAGCGAAACCATCGATTGAGAAGAAAAGTTTATTTATAGTCACTCATGCCTTCGAAAGCCTTATTACTCGCTTTAAATGCTTTTATAAGCTCATTATTGATTTTATGTTGAATTTTCTTACATTTTTGGTTAAAATAGATTGTAATTAAATGTTTGCCTTAGAAAACATGAAGCGAAAGCCATCGATTGGTAAGAAAAGTCCATTTATAGTCACTCATGCCTTCGAAAGCCTTATTACCCGTTTAAAATGGTTTTATATTCTCATTATTGATTTTATGTTGAATTTTCTTACATTTTTGGTTGAAATAGATTGTAATTAAATGTTTGCCTTAGAAAACATGAAGCGAAAGCCATCGATTGGTAAGAAAAGTCCATTCATAGTCACTCATGCCTTCGAAAGCCTTATTACTCGCTTTAAACGCTTTTATATTCTCATTATTGATTTTAAGTTGAATTTTCTTACATTTTTGGTTGAAATAGATTATAATTGAATGTTTGCATAGGGAAACGTGAAGCGAAAGCCATCGATCGAGAAGAAAAGTCCATTTATAGTCACTCATGCCTTCGAAAGCCTTATTACTCGTTTTAAATGGTTTTATAAGCTCATTATTGATTTTAAGTTGAATTTTCTTACATTTTTGGTTAAAACAGATTATAATTGAATGTTTTCCTGGGGAAACGTGAAGCGAAAGCCATCGATTGAGAAGAAAAGTCCATTTATAGTCGCTCATGCCTTCGAAAGCCTTATTACCCGTTGAAAATGGTTTTATAATCTAATTATTGATTTTATGTTGAATTTTCTTACATTTTTGGTTAAAACAGATTGTAATTGAATGTTTGCCCTAGAAAACATGAAGCGAAAGCCATCGATTGGTAAGAAAAGTCCATTTATAGTCACTCATGCCTTCGAAAGCCTTATTACTCGCTTTAAACGCTTTTATATTCTCATTATTGATTTTAAGTTGAATTTTCTTACATTTTTGGTTGAAATAGATTATAATTGAATGTTTGCATAGGGAAACGTGAAGCGAAAGCCATCGATTGAGAAGAAAAGTCCATTTATAGTCCCTCATGCCTTCGAAAGCCTTATTACCCGTTTAAAATGGTTTTATATTCTCATTATTGATTTTATGTTGAATTTTCTTACATTTTTGGTTGAAATAGATTGTAATTAAATGTTTGCCTTAGAAAACATGAAGCGAAAGCCATCGATTGGTAAGAAAAGTCCATTTATAGTCACTCATGCCTTCGAAAGCCTTATTACTCGCTTTAAACGCTTTTATATTCTCATTATTGATTTTAAGTTGAATTTTCTTACATTTTTGGTTGAAATAGATTATAATTGAATGTTTGCATAGGGAAACGTGAAGCGAAAGCCATCGATTGAGAAGAAAAGTCCATTTATAGTCACTCATGCCTTCGAAAGCCTTATTACTCGCTTTAAATGATTTTATAATCTCATTGTTGATTTTAAGTTGAATTTTCTTACATTTTTTGTTGAAACAGATTATATTTGAATGTTTGTCTCGGGAAACGTGAAGCGAAAGCCATCGATTGGGAAGAAAACTACATTTATAGTCACTCATACCTTCGAAAGCCTTATTACTCGCTTAAAATGGTTTTATAATCGCATTATTGATTTTAAGTTGAATTTTCTTATATTTTTTGTTAAAACAGATTATATTTGAATGTTTGCCTCGAGAAACATGAAGCAAAAGCCATCGATCGATAAGAAAACTCCATTTATAGTCACTCATGCCTTCGAAAGCCTTATTACTCGCTTTAAACGCTTTTATATTCTCATTATTGATTTTAAGTTGAATTTTCTTATATTTTTGGTTGAAATAGATTATAATTGAATGTTTGCATAGGGAAACGTGAAGCGAAAGCCATCGATTGAGAAGAAAAGTCCATTTATAGTCACTCATGCCTTCGAAAGCCTTATTACTCGCTTTAAATGCTTTTATAAGCTCATTATTGATTTTAAGTTGAATTTTCTTACATTTTTGGTTAAAATAGATTATAATTGAATTTTTGCCTCGAGAAACGTGAAGCGAAAGCCATCGATTGAGAGGAAAAGTCCATTTATAGTCGCTCATGCCTTCGAAAGCCTTATTACCAGTTTAAAATGGTTTTATAATCTAATTATTGATTTTATGTTAAATTTTCTTACATTTTTGGTTAAAATAGATTGCAATTAAATGTTTGCCTTAGAAAACATGAAGCGAAAGCCATCGATTGGTAGGAAAAGCCCATTTATAGTCACTCATGCCTTCGAAAGCCTTATTACTCGCTTTAAACGATTTTATAATCTCATTATTGATTTTAAGTTGAATTTTCTTACATTTTTGGTTGAAACAGATTATAATTGAATGTTTGCATAGGGAAACGTGAAGCGAAAGCCATCGATTAGGAAGAAAAGTCCATTTATAGTCACTCATGCCTTCGAAAGCCTTATTACTCACTTTAAATGCTTTTATAATCTCATTATTGATTTTGAGTTGAATTTTCTTACATTTTTGGTTAAAACAGATTATAATTGAATGTTTGCCTCGAGAAACGTGAAGCGAAAGCCATCGATTGAGAAGAAAAGTTCATTTATGGTCACTCATGCCTTCGAAAGCCTTATTACCCGTTTAAAATGGTTTTATAATCTAATTATTGATTTTATGTTGAATTTTCTTACATTTTTTGTTAAAATGGATTGTAATTAAATGTTTGCCTTAGAAAATTTGAAGCGAAAGCCATCGATTGGTAAGAAAAGTCCATTTATAGTCACTCATGGCTTCGAAAGCCTTATTACTCGCTTTAAATGCTTTTATAATGTCATTATTGATTTTAACTTGAATTTTCTTGCATTTTTGGTTGAAACAGATTATAATTAAATGTTTGCATAGCAAAACGTGAAGCGAAAGCCATCGATTGAGAAGAAATGTCCATTTATAGTCACTCATACCTTCGAAAGCCTTATTACTCGCTTTAAATGCTTTTATAATCTCATTATTGATTTTAAGTTGAATTTTCTTATATTTTTGGTTGAAATAGATTATAATTGAATGTTTGCATAGGGAAACGTGAAGTGAAAGCCATCGATTGAGAAGAAAAGTCCATTTATAGTCACTCATGCCTTCGAAAGCCTTATTACTCGTTTTAAATGCTTTTATAATCTCATTATTGATTTTAAGTTGAATTTTCTTACAGTTTTGGTTAAAACAGATTATAATTGAATGTTTGCCTTGGGAAACGTGAAGCGAAAGCCATCGATTGAGAAGAAAAGTCCATTTATAGTCACTCATGCCTTCAAAAGCCTTATTACTCGCTTTAAATGCTTTTATAGGCTCATTATTGATTTTAAGTTGAATTTTCTTATATTTTTTGTTAAAACGGATTATAATTGAATGATTGCCTTGGGAAACGTGAAGCGAAAGCCATCGATTGGGAAGAAAAGTACATTTATAGTCACTCATACCTTCGAAAGCCTTATTACTCGCTTAAAATGGTTTTATAATCGCATTATTGATTTTAAGTTGAATTTTCTTATATTTTTGGTTAAAATAGATTATATTTGAATGTTTGCCTCGAGAAACATGAAGCAAAAGCCATCGATCGATAAGAAAAGTCCATTTATAGTCACTCATGCCTTTGAAAGCCTTATTACTCGTTTTAAATGCTTTTATAATCTCATTATTGATTTTAAGTTGAATTTTCTTACATTTTTGGTTAAAACAGATTATAATTGAATGTTTGCCTCGGGAAACGTGAAGCGAAAGCCATCGATTGAGAAGAAAAGTCCATTTAAAGTCACTCATGCCTTCGAAAGCTTTATTACCCATTTAAAATGGTTTTATAATCTCATTATTGATTTTATGTTGAATTTTCTTACATTTTTTGTTAAAACAGATTGTAATTGAATGTTTGCCACGGGAAACGTGAAGCGAAAGCCATCGATTGAGAAGAAAAGTCCATTTATAGTCGCTCATGCCTTCGAAAGCCTTATTACCCGTTTAAAATGGTTTTATAATCTAATTAGTGATTTTATGTTGAATTTTCTTACATTTTTGGTTAAAATAGATTGTAATTAAATGTTTGCCTTAGAAAACATGAAGCGAAAGCCATCGATTGGTAAGAAAAGTCCATTTATAGTCACTCATACCTTCGAAAGCCTTATTACTCGCTTAAAATGGTTTTATAATCGCATTATTGATTTTAAGTTGAATTTTCTTACATTTTTGGTTAAAACAGATTATGTTTGAATGTTTGCCTCGAGAAACGTGAAGCGAAAGCCATCGATTGAGAAGAAAAGTCCATTTATAATCACTCATGCCTTCGAAAGCCTTATTACTCGCTTTAAACGCTTTTATAATCTCATTATTGATTTTAAGTTGAATTTTCTTACATTTTTGGTTGAAACAGATTATAATTGAATGTTTGCATAGGGAAACGTGAAGCGAAAGCCATCGATTGAGAAGAAAAGTCCATTTATAGTCACTCATGCCTTCGAAAGCCTTATTACTCGCTTTAAAAGCTTTTATAATCTCATTGTAGATTTTAAGTTGAATTTTCTTACATTTTTTATTGAAACAGATTATATTTGAATGTTTGCCTCGAGAAACGTGAAGCGAAAGCCATCGATTGAGAAGAAAAGTCCGTTTATAGTCACTCATGCCTTCGAAAGCCTTATTACTCACTTTAAATGATTTTATAATCTCATTATTGATTTTAAGTTGAATTTTCTTACATTTTTTGTTGAAACAGATTATATTTGAATGTTTGCCTCGAGAAACATGAAGCAAAAGCCATCGATCGATAAGAGAAGTCCATTTATAGTCACTCATGCCTTCGAAAGCCTTATTACTCGCTTTAAATGCTTTTATAATCTCTTTGTAGATTTTAAGTTGAATTTTCTTACATTTTTTGTTGAAACAGATTATATTTGAATGTTTGCCTCGAGAAACGTGAAGCGAAAGCCATCGATTGAGAAAAAAAGTCCGTTTATAGTCACTCATGCCTTCGAAAGCCTTATTACTCACTTTAAATGCTTTTATAATCTCATTATTGATTTTAAGTTGAATTTTCTTACATTTTTTATTAAAACAGATTATAATTGAATATTTGCCTCGAGAAACGTGAAGCGAAAGCCATCGATTGGGAAGAAAAGTACATTTATAGTCACTCATACCTTCGAAAGCCTTATTACCCGCTTAAAATGGTTTTATAATCGCATTATTGATTTTAAGTTGAATTTTCTTATATTTTTGATTAAAACAGATTATATTTCAATGTTTGCCTCGAGAAACATGAAGCGAAAGCCATCGATTGGTAAGAAAAGTCCATTTATAGTCACTCATGCGTTCGAAAGCCTTATTACTCGCTTTAAACGCTTTTATAATCTCATTATTGATTTTAAGTTGAATTTTCTTACATTTTTTGCTGAAATAGATTATAATTGAATGTTTGCATAGGGAAACGTGAAGCAAAAGCCATCGATTGAGAAGAAAAGTCCATTTATAGTCACTCATGCCTTCGAAAGCCTTATTACTAGCTTTAAATGCTTTTATAAGCTCATTATTGATTTTAAGTTGAATTTTCGTACATTTTTGGTTAAAACAGATTATAATTGAATGTTTGCCTTGGGAAACGTGAAGCGAAACCATCGATTGAGAAGAAAAGTCCATTTATAGTCACTCATTCCTTCGGAAGCCTTATTACTCACTTTAAATGCTTTTATAATCTCATTATTGATTTTAAGTTGAATTTTCTTACATTTTTGGTTAAAACAGATTATAATTGAATGTTTGCCTTGGGAAACGTGAAGCGAAACCATCGATTGAGAAGAAAAGTCCATTTATAGTCACTCATGCCTTCGGAAGCCTTATTACTCGCTTTAAATGCTTTTATAAGCTCATTATTGATTTTATGTTGAATTTTCTAACATTTTTGGTTAAAATAGATTGTAATTAAATGTTTGCCTTAGAAAACATGAAGCGAAAGCCATCGATTGAGAAGAAAAGTCCATTTATAGTCGCTCATACCTTCGAAAGCCTTATTACCCGTTTAAAATGGTTTTATAATCTCATTATTGATTTTAAGTTGAATTTTCTTACATTTTTTGTTAAAACAGATTATAATTTAATGTTTGCCTTAGGAAACGTGAAGCGAAAGCCATCGATTGAGAAGAAAAGCCCATTTATAGTCGCTTATGCCTTCGAAAGCCTTATTACCCGTTTAAAATGGTTTTATAATCTAATTATTGATTTTATGTTGAATTTTCTTACATTTTTGGTTAAAATAGATTGTAATGAAATTTTTGCCTTAGAAAACATGAAGCGAAAGCCATCGATTGGTAAGAAAAGTCCGTTTATAGTCACTCATGCCTTCGAAAGCCTTATTACTGCTTTAAATGCTTTTATAAGCTCATTATTGATTTTAAGTTGAATTTTCTTACATTTTTGGTTAAAACAGATTATAATTGAATGTTTGCCTTGGGAAACGTGAAGCGAAAGCCATCGATTGAGAAGAAAAGTCCATTTATAGTCACTCATGCCTTCGAAAGACTTATTACTGGCTTTAAATGCTTTTATAAGCTCATTATTGATTTTAAGTTGAATTTTCTTACATTTTTGGTTAAAACAGATTATAATTGAATGTTTGCCTTGGGAAACATGAAGCGAAACCATCAATTGAGAAGAAAAGTCCATTTATAATCACTCATGCCTACGAAAGCCTTATTACTCGCTTTAAATGCTTTTATAAGCCCATTATTGATTTTAAGTTGAATTTTCTTACATTTTTGGTTAAAACAGATTATAATTTAATGTTTGCCTTGGGAAACGTGAAGTGAAACCATCTATTGAGAAGAAAAGTCCATTTATTGTCACTCATGCATTCGAAAGCCTTATTACCCGTTTAAAATGGTTTTATAATCTCATTATTGATTTTATGTTGAATTTTCTTACATTTTTGGTTAAAATAGATTGTAATTAAATGTTTGCCCTAGAAAACATGACGCGAAAGCCATCGATTGGTAAGAAAAGTCCATTTATAGTCACTCATGCCTTCGAAAGCCTTATTACTCGCTTTAAATGCTTTTATAATGTCATTATTGATTTTAAGTTGAATTTTCTTACATTTTTGGTTGAAACAGATTATCATTGAATGTTTGCATAGGGAAACGTGAAGCGAAAGCCATCGATTAGGAAGAAAAGTCCATTTATAGTCACTCATGCCTTCGAAAGACTTATTACTCACTTTAAATGCTTTTATAATCTCATTATTGATTTTAAGTTGAATTTTCTTACATTTTTGATTAAAACAGATTATAATTGAATGTTTGCCTCGAGAAACGTGAGGCGAAAGCCATCGATTGGGAAGAAAAGTACATTTATAGTCACTCATACGTTCGAAAGCCTTATTACTCGCTTAAAATGGTTTTATAATCGCATTATTGATTTTAAGTTGAATTTTCTTACATTTTTGGTTAAAACAGATTATAATTTAATGTTTGCCTTGGGAAACGTGAAGCGAAACCATCGATTGAGAAGAAAAGTTTATTTATAGTCACTCATGCCTTCGAAAGCCTTATTACTCGCTTTAAATGCTTTTATAAGCTCATTATTGATTTTATGTTGAATTTTCTTACATTTTTGGTTAAAATAGATTGTAATTAAATGTTTGCCTTAGAAAACATGAAGCGAAAGCCATCGATTGGTAAGAAAAGTCCATTTATAGTCACTCATGCCTTCGAAAGCCTTATTACCCGTTTAAAATGGTTTTATATTCTCATTATTGATTTTATGTTGAATTTTCTTACATTTTTGGTTGAAATAGATTGTAATTAAATGTTTGCCTTAGAAAACATGAAGCGAAAGCCATCGATTGGTAAGAAAAGTCCATTCATAGTCACTCATGCCTTCGAAAGCCTTATTACTCGCTTTAAACGCTTTTATATTCTCATTATTGATTTTAAGTTGAATTTTCTTACATTTTTGGTTGAAATAGATTATAATTGAATGTTTGCATAGGGAAACGTGAAGCGAAAGCCATCGATCGAGAAGAAAAGTCCATTTATAGTCACTCATGCCTTCGAAAGCCTTATTACTCGTTTTAAATGGTTTTATAAGCTCATTATTGATTTTAAGTTGAATTTTCTTACATTTTTGGTTAAAACAGATTATAATTGAATGTTTTCCTGGGGAAACGTGAAGCGAAAGCCATCGATTGAGAAGAAAAGTCCATTTATAGTCGCTCATGCCTTCGAAAGCCTTATTACCCGTTGAAAATGGTTTTATAATCTAATTATTGATTTTATGTTGAATTTTCTTACATTTTTGGTTAAAATAGATTGTAATTAAATGTTTGCCCTAGAAAACATGAAGCGAAAGCCATCGATTGGTAAGAAAAGTCCATTTATAGTCACTCATGCCTTCGAAAGCCTTATTACTCGCTTTAAACGCTTTTATATTCTCATTATTGATTTTAAGTTGAATTTTCTTACATTTTTGGTTGAAATAGATTATAATTGAATGTTTGCATAGGGAAACGTGAAGCGAAAGCCATCGATTGAGAAGAAAAGTCCATTTATAGTCCCTCATGCCTTCGAAAGCCTTATTACCCGTTTAAAATGGTTTTATATTCTCATTATTGATTTTATGTTGAATTTTCTTACATTTTTGGTTGAAATAGATTGTAATTAAATGTTTGCCTTAGAAAACATGAAGCGAAAGCCATCGATTGGTAAGAAAAGTCCATTTATAGTCACTCATGCCTTCGAAAGCCTTATTACTCGCTTTAAACGCTTTTATATTCTCATTATTGATTTTAAGTTGAATTTTCTTACATTTTTGGTTGAAATAGATTATAATTGAATGTTTGCATAGGGAAACGTGAAGCGAAAGCCATCGATTGAGAAGAAAAGTCCATTTATAGTCACTCATGCCTTCGAAAGCCTTATTACTCGCTTTAAATGCTTTTATAATCTCATTGTTGATTTTAAGTTGAATTTTCTTACATTTTTTGTTGAAACAGATTATATTTGAATGTTTGTCTCGGGAAACGTGAAGCGAAAGCCATCGATTGGGAAGAAAACTACATTTATAGTCACTCATACCTTCGAAAGCCTTATTACTCGCTTAAAATGGTTTTATAATCGCATTATTGATTTTAAGTTGAATTTTCTTATATTTTTTGTTAAAACAGATTATATTTGAATGTTTGCCTCGAGAAACATGAAGCAAAAGCCATCGATCGATAAGAAAACTCCATTTATAGTCACTCATGCCTTCGAAAGCCTTATTACTCGCTTTAAACGCTTTTATATTCTCATTATTGATTTTAAGTTGAATTTTCTTATATTTTTGGTTGAAATAGATTATAATTGAATGTTTGCATAGGGAAACGTGAAGCGAAAGCCATCGATTGAGAAGAAAAGTCCATTTATAGTCACTCATGCCTTCGAAAGCCTTATTACTCGCTTTAAATGCTTTTATAAGCTCATTATTGATTTTAAGTTGAATTTTCTTACATTTTTGGTTAAAATAGATTATAATTGAATTTTTGCCTCGAGAAACGTGAAGCGAAAGCCATCGATTGAGAGGAAAAGTCCATTTATAGTCGCTCATGCCTTCGAAAGCCTTATTACCAGTTTAAAATGGTTTTATAATCTAATTATTGATTTTATGTTAAATTTTCTTACATTTTTGGTTAAAATAGATTGCAATTAAATGTTTGCCTTAGAAAACATGAAGCGAAAGCCATCGATTGGTAGGAAAAGCCCATTTATAGTCACTCATGCCTTCGAAAGCCTTATTACTCGCTTTAAACGATTTTATAATCTCATTATTGATTTTAAGTTGAATTTTCTTACATTTTTGGTTGAAACAGATTATAATTGAATGTTTGCATAGGGAAACGTGAAGCGAAAGCCATCGATTAGGAAGAAAAGTCCATTTATAGTCACTCATGCCTTCGAAAGCCTTATTACTCGCTTTAAATGCTTTTATAATCTCATTATTGATTTTGAGTTGAATTTTCTTACATTTTTGGTTAAAACAGATTATAATTGAATGTTTGCCTCGAGAAACGTGAAGCGAAAGCCATCGATTGAGAAGAAAAGTTCATTTATGGTCACTCATGCCTTCGAAAGCCTTATTACCCGTTTAAAATGGTTTTATAATCTAATTATTGATTTTATGTTGAATTTTCTTACATTTTTTGTTAAAATGGATTGTAATTAAATGTTTGCCTTAGAAAATTTGAAGCGAAAGCCATCGATTGGTAAGAAAAGTCCATTTATAGTCACTCATGCCTTCGAAAGCCTTATTACTCGCTTTAAATGCTTTTATAATGTCATTATTAATTTTAACTTGAATTTTCTTGCATTTTTGGTTGAAACAGATTATAATTAAATGTTTGCATAGCAAAACGTGAAGCGAAAGCCATCGATTGAGAAGAAATGTCCATTTATAGTCACTCATACCTTCGAAAGCCTTATTACTCGCTTTAAATGCTTTTATAATCTCATTATTGATTTTAAGTTGAATTTTCTTATATTTTTGGTTGAAATAGATTATAATTGAATGTTTGCATAGGGAAACGTGAAGTGAAAGCCATCGATTGAGAAGAAAAGTCCATTTATAGTCACTCATGCCTTCGAAAGCCTTATTACTCGTTTTAAATGCTTTTATAATCTCATTATTGATTTTAAGTTGAATTTTCTTACATTTTTGGTTAAAACAGATTATAATTGAATGTTTGCCTTGGGAAACGTGAAGCGAAAGCCATCGATTGAGAAGAAAAGTCCATTTATAGTCACTCATGCCTTCAAAAGCCTTATTACTCGCTTTAAATACTTTTATAGGCTCATTATTAATTTTAAGTTGAATTTTCTTATATTTTTTGTTAAAACAGATTATAATTGAATGTTTGCCTTGCGAAACGTGAAACGAAAGCCATCAATTGGGAAGAAAAGTACATTTATAGTCACTCATACCTTCGAAAGCCTTATTACTCGCTTAAAATGGTTTTATAATCGCATTATTGATTTTAAGTTGAATTTTCTTATATTTTTGGTTAAAACAGATTATATTTGAATGTTTGCCTCGAGAAACATGAAGCAAAAGCCATCGATCGATAAGAAAAGTCCATTTATAGTCACTCATGCATTTGAAAGCCTTATTACTCGTTTTAAATGCTTTTATAATCTCATTATTGATTTTAAGTTGAATTTTCTTACATTTTTGGTTAAAACAGATTATAATTGAATGTTTGCCTTGGGAAACGTGAAGCGAAAGCCATCGATTGAGAAGAAAAGTCCATTTAAAGTCACTCATGCCTTCGAAAGCCTTATTACCCATTTAAAATGGTTTTATAATCTCATTATTGATTTTATGTTGAATTTTCTTACATTTTTTGTTAAAACAGATTGTAATTGAATGTTTCCCACGGGAAACGTGAAGCGAAAGCCGTCGATTGAGAAGAAAAGTCAATTTATAGTCGCTCATGCCTTCGAAAGCCTTATTACCCGTTTAAAATAGTTTTATAATCTAATTATTGATTTTATGTTGAATTTTCTTACATTTTTGGTTAAAATAGATTGTAATTAAATGTTTGCCTTAGAACACATGAAGCGAAAGCCATCGATTGGTAAGAAAAGTCCATTTATAGTCACTCATACCTTCGAAAGCCTTATTACTCGCTTAAAATGGTTTTATAATCGCATTATTGATTTTAAGTTGAATTTTCTTACATTTTTGGTTAAAACAGATTATATTTGAATGTTTGCCTCGAGAAACGTGAAGCGAAAGCCATCGATTGAGAAGAAACGTCCATTTATAATCACTCATGCCTTCGAAAGCCTTATTACTCGCTTTAAACGCTTTTATAATCTTATTATTGATTTTAAGTTGAATTTTCTTATATTTTTGGTTGAAATAGATTATAATTGAATGTTTGCATAGGGAAACGTGAAGCGAAAGCCATCGATTGAGAAGAAAAGTCCATTTATAGTCACTCATGCCTTCGAAAGCCTTATTACTCGCTTTAAATGCTTTTATAAGCTCATTATTGATTTTAAGTTGAATTTTCTTACATTTTTGGTTAAAACAGATTATAATTGAATGTTTGCCTCGAGAAACGTGAAGCGAAAGCCATGGATTGAGAAGAAAAGTCCATTTATAGTCGCTCATGCCTTCGAAAGCCTTATTACCCGTTTAAAATGGTTTTATAATCTAATTATTGATTTTATGTTGAATTTTCCTACATTTTTGGTTAAAATAGATTGTAATTAAATGTTTGCCTTAGAGAACAAGAAGCGAAAGCCATCTATTGGTAAGAAAAGTCCATTTATAGTCACTAATACCTTCGAAAGGCATATTACTCGCTTTAAACGCTTTTATAATCTCATTATTGATTTTAAGTTGAATTTTCCTACATTTGTGGTTGAAATAGATTATAATTGAATGTTTGCATAGGGAAACGTGAAGCGAAAGCCATCGATTGAGAAGAAAAGTCCATTTATAGTCACTCATGCCTTCGAAAGACTTATTACTCGCTTAAAATGGTTTTATAATCGCATTATTGATTTTAAGTTGAATTTTCTTATAGTTTTGGTTAAAACAGATTATATTTGAATGTTTGCCTCGAGAAACATGAAGCAAAAGCCATCGATCGATAAGAAAACTCCATTTATAGTCACTCATGCCTTCGAAAGCCTTATTACTCGCTTTAAACGCTTTTATATTCTCATTATTGATTTTAAGTTGAATTTTCTTATATTTTTGGTTGAAATAAATTATAATTGAATGTTTGCATAGGGAAACGTGAAGCGAAAGCCATCGATTGAGAAGAAAAGTCCATTTATAGTCACTCATGCCTTCGAAAGCCTTATTACTCGCTTTAAATGCTTTTATAAGCTCATTATTGATTTTAAGTTGAATTTTTTTACATATTTGGTTAAAATAGATTATAATTGAATGTTTGCCTCGGGAAACGTGAAGCGAAAGCCATCGATTGAGAAGAAAACTACATTTATAGTCACTTATACCTTCGAAAGCCTTATTACTCGCTTAAAATGGTTTTATAATCGCATTATTGATTTTAAGTTGAATTTTCTTATAGTTTTGGTTAAAACAGATTATATTTGAATGTTTGCCTCGAGAAACATGAAGCAAAAGCCATCGATCGATAAGAAAACTCCATTTATAGTCACTCATGCCTTCGAAAGCCTTATTACTCGCTTTAAACGCTTTTATATTCTCATTATTGATTTTAAGTTGAATTTTCTTATATTTTTGGTTGAAATAAATTATAATTGAATGTTTGCATAGGGAAACGTGAAGCGAAAGCCATCGATTGAGAAGAAAAGTCCATTTATAGTCACTCATGCCTTCGAAAGCCTTATTACTCGCTTTAAATGCTTTTATAAGCTCATTATTGATTTTAAGTTGAATTTTTTTACATATTTGGTTAAAATAGATTATAATTGAATGTTTGCCTCGGGAAACGTGAAGCGAAAGCCATCGATTGAGAAGAAAAGTCCATTTATAGTCGCTCATGCCTTCGAAAGCCTTATTACCCGTTTAAAATGGTTTTATAATCTAATTATTGATTTTATGTTTAATTTTCTTACATTTTTGGTTAAAATAGATTGCAATTAAATGTTTTCCTTAGAAAACATGAAGCGAAAGCCATCGATTGGTAAGAAAAGTCCATTTATAGTCACTCATGCCTTCGAAAGCCTTATTACTCGCTTTAAACGATTTTATAATCTCATTATTGATTTTAAGTTGAATTTTCTTACATTTTTGGTTGAAACAGATTATAATTGAATGTTTGCATAGGGAAACGTGAAGCAAAAGCCATCGATTAGGAAGAAAAGTCCATTTATAGTCACTCATGCCTTCGAAAGCCTTATTACTAGCTTTAAATGCTTTTATAAGCTCATTATTGATTTTAAGTTGAATTTTATTACATTTTTGGTTAAAACAGATTATAATTGAATGTTTGCCTTGGAAAACGTGAACCGAAACCATCGATTGAGAAGAAAAGTCAATTTATAGTCACTCATGCCTTCGAAAGCCTTATTACTCGCTTTAAATGCTTTTATAAGCTCATTATTGATTTTATGTTGAATTTTCTTACATTTTTGGTTAAAATAGATTGTAATTAAATGTTTGCCTTAGAAAACATGGAGCGAAAGCCATCGATTGAGAAGAAAAGTCCATTTATAGTCGCTCATGCCTTCGAAAGCCTTATTACCCGTTTAAAATGGTTTTATAATCTCATTATTGATTTTATGTTGAATTTTCTTACATTTTTGGTTAAAAAAGATTGTAATTAAATGTTTGCCTTAGAAAACATGAAGCGAAAGCCATCTATTGGTAAGAAAAGTCCATTTATAGTCACTCATACCTTCGAAAGCCATATTACTCGCTTTAAACGCTTTTATAATATCATTATTGATTTTAAGTTGAATTTTCTTACATTTGTGGTTGAAATAGATTATAATTGAATGTTTGCATAGGGAAACGTGAAGCGAAAGCCATCGATTGAGAAGAAAAGTCCATTTATAGTAACTCATGCCTTCGAAAGCGTTATTACTCGCTTTAAATGCTTTTATAAGCTCATTATTGATTTTAAGTTGAATTTTCTTACATTTTTGGTTAAAACAGATTATAATTTAATGTTTGCCTTGGGAAACGTGAAGCGAAACCATCGATTGAGAAGAAAAGTTTATTTATAGTCACTCATGCCTTCGAAAGCCTTATTACTCGCTTTAAACGCTTTTATAAGCTCATTATTGATTTTATGTTGAATTTTCTTACATTTTTGGTTAAAATAGATTGTAATTAAATGTTTGCCTTAGAAAACATGAAGCGAAAGCCATCGATTGGTAAGAAAACTCCATTTCTAGTCACTCATGCCTTCGAAAGCCTTATTACCCGTTTAAAATGGTTTTATATTCTCATTATTGATTTTATGTTGAATTTTCTTACATTTTTTGTTGAAATAGATTGTAATTAAATGTTTGCCTTAGAAAACATGAAGCGAAAGCCATCGATTGGTAAGAAAAGTCCATTTATAGTCACTCATGCCTTCGAAAGCCTTATTACCCGTTTAAAATGGTTTTATATTCTCATTATTGATTTTATGTTGAATTTTCTTACATTTTTGGTTGAAATAGATTGTAATTAAATGTTTGCCTTAGAAAACATGAAGCGAAAGCCATCGATTGGTAAGAAAAGTCCATTTATAGTCACTCATGCCTTCGAAAGCCTTATTACTCGCTTTAAACGCTTTTATATTCTCATTATTGATTTTAAGTTGAATTTTCTTACATTTTTGGTTGAAATAGATTATAATTGAATGTTTGCATAGGGAAACGTGAAGCGAAAGCCATCGATTGAGAAGAAAAGTCCATTTATAGTCGCTCATGCCTTCGAAAGCCTTATTACTCGCTTTAAATGCTTTTATAATCTCATTATTGATTTTCAGTTGAATTTTCTTACATTTTTGGTTGAAACAGATTATAATTGAATGTTTGCATAGGGAAACGTGAACCGAAAGCCATCGATTGAGAAGAAAAGTCCATTTATAGTCACTCATGCCTTCGAAAGCCTTATTACTCGCTTTAAATGCTTTTATAATCTCATTATTGATTTTAAGTTGAATTTTCTTACATTTTTTATTAAAACAGATTATAATTGAATGTTTGCCTCGAGAAACGTGAAGCGAAAGCCATCGATTGGGAAGAAAAGTACATTTATAGTCACTCATACCTTCGAAAGCCTTATTACTCGCTTAAAATGGTTTTATAATCGCATTATTGATTTTAAGTTGAATTTTCTTATATTTTTGGTTAAAACAAATTATATTTCAATGTTTGCCTCGAGAAACATGAAGCAAAAGCCATCGATCGATAAGAGAAGTCCATTTATAGTCACTCATGCCTTCGAAAGCCTTATTACTCGTTTTAAATGCTTTTATAATCTCATTATTGATTTTAAGTTGAATTTTCTTACATTTTTGGTTAAAACAGATTATAATTGAATGTTTGCCTCGGGAAACGTGAAGCGAAAGCCATCGATTTGAGAAGAAAAGTCCATTTATAGTCGCTCATGCCTTCGAAAGCCTTATTACCCGTTTAAAATGGTTTTATAATCTAATTATTGATTTTATGTTGAATTTTCTTAAATTTTTGGTTAAAATAGATTGTAATTAAATGTTTGCCTTAGAAAACATGAAGCGAAAGCCATCGATTGATAAGAAAAGTCCATTTATAGTCACTCATGCGTTCGAAAGCCTTATTACTCGCTTTAAACGCTTTTATAATCTCATTATTGATTTTAAGTTGAATTTTCTTACATTTTTTGCTGAAATAGATTATAATTGAATGTTTGCATAGGGAAACGTGAAGCAAAAGCCATCGATTGAGAAGAAAAGTCCATTTATAGTCACTCATGCCTTCGAAAGCCTTATTACTAGCTTTAAATGCTTTTATAAGCTCATTATTGATTTTAAGTTGAATTTTATTACATTTTTGGTTAAAACAGATTATAATTGAATGTTTGCCTTGGAAAACGTGAACCGAAACCATCGATTGAGAAGAAAAGTCAATTTATAGTCACTCATGCCTTCGAAAGCCTTATTACTCGCTTTAAATGCTTTTATAAGCTCATTATTGATTTTATGTTGAATTTTCTTACATTTTTGGTTAAAATAGATTGTAATTAAATGTTTGCCTTAGAAAACATGGAGCGAAAGCCATCGATTGAGAAGAAAAGTCCATTTATAGTCGCTCATGCCTTCGAAAGCCTTATTACCCGTTTAAAATGGTTTTATAATCTCATTATTGATTTTATGTTGAATTTTCTTACATTTTTGGTTAAAAAAGATTGTAATTAAATGTTTGCCTTAGAAAACATGAAGCGAAAGCCATCTATTGGTAAGAAAAGTCCATTTATAGTCACTCATACCTTCGAAAGCCATATTACTCGCTTTAAACGCTTTTATAATATCATTATTGATTTTAAGTTGAATTTTCTTACATTTATGGTTGAAATAGATTATAATTGAATGTTTGCATAGGAAAACGTGAAGCGAAAGCCATCGATTGAGAAGAAAAGTCCATTTATAGTCACTCATGCCTTCGAAAGCGTTATTACTCGCTTTAAATGCTTTTATAAGCTCATTATTGATTTTAAGTTGAATTTTCTTACATTTTTGGTTAAAACAGATTATAATTTAATGTTTGCCTTGGGAAACGTGAAGCGAAACCATCGATTGAGAAGAAAAGTTTATTTATAGTCACTCATGCCTTCGAAAGCCTTATTACTCGCTTTAAACGCTTTTATAAGCTCATTATTGATTTTATGTTGAATTTTCTTACATTTTTGGTTAAAATAGATTGTAATTAAATGTTTGCCTTAGAAAACATGAAGCGAAAGCCATCGATTGGTAAGAAAACTCCATTTCTAGTCACTCATGCCTTCGAAAGCCTTATTACCCGTTTAAAATGGTTTTATATTCTCATTATTGATTTTATGTTGAATTTTCTTACATTTTTTGTTGAAATAGATTGTAATTAAATGTTTGCCTTAGAAAACATGAAGCGAAAGCCATCGATTGGTAAGAAAAGTCCATTTATAGTCACTCATGCCTTCGAAAGCCTTATTACCCGTTTAAAATGGTTTTATATTCTCATTATTGATTTTATGTTGAATTTTCTTACATTTTTGGTTGAAATAGATTGTAATTAAATGTTTGCCTTAGAAAACATGAAGCGAAAGCCATCGATTGGTAAGAAAAGTCCATTTATAGTCACTCATGCCTTCGAAAGCCTTATTACTCGCTTTAAACGCTTTTATATTCTCATTATTGATTTTAAGTTGAATTTTCTTACATTTTTGGTTGAAATAGATTATAATTGAATGTTTGCATAGGGAAACGTGAAGCGAAAGCCATCGATTGAGAAGAAAAGTCCATTTATAGTCGCTCATGCCTTCGAAAGCCTTATTACTCGCTTTAAATGCTTTTATAATCTCATTATTGATTTTCAGTTGAATTTTCTTACATTTTTGGTTGAAACAGATTATAATTGAATGTTTGCATAGGGAAACGTGAACCGAAAGCCATCGATTGAGAAGAAAAGTCCATTTATAGTCACTCATGCCTTCGAAAGCCTTATTACTCGCTTTAAATGCTTTTATAATCTCATTATTGATTTTAAGTTGAATTTTCTTACATTTTTTATTAAAACAGATTATAATTGAATGTTTGCCTCGAGAAACGTGAAGCGAAAGCCATCGATTGGGAAGAAAAGTACATTTATAGTCACTCATACCTTCGAAAGCCTTATTACTCGCTTAAAATGGTTTTATAATCGCATTATTGATTTTAAGTTGAATTTTCTTATATTTTTGGTTAAAACAAATTATATTTCAATGTTTGCCTCGAGAAACATGAAGCAAAAGCCATCGATCGATAAGAGAAGTCCATTTATAGTCACTCATGCCTTCGAAAGCCTTATTACTCGTTTTAAATGCTTTTATAATCTCATTATTGATTTTAAGTTGAATTTTCTTACATTTTTGGTTAAAACAGATTATAATTGAATGTTTGCCTCGGGAAACGTGAAGCGAAAGCCATCGATTTGAGAAGAAAAGTCCATTTATAGTCGCTCATGCCTTCGAAAGCCTTATTACCCGTTTAAAATGGTTTTATAATCTAATTATTGATTTTATGTTGAATTTTCTTAAATTTTTGGTTAAAATAGATTGTAATTAAATGTTTGCCTTAGAAAACATGAAGCGAAAGCCATCGATTGATAAGAAAAGTCCATTTATAGTCACTCATGCGTTCGAAAGCCTTATTACTCGCTTTAAACGCTTTTATAATCTCATTATTGATTTTAAGTTGAATTTTCTTACATTTTTTGCTGAAATAGATTATAATTGAATGTTTGCATAGGGAAACGTGAAGCAAAAGCCATCGATTGAGAAGAAAAGTCCATTTATAGTCACTCATGCCTTCGAAAGCCTTATTACTAGCTTTAAATGCTTTTATAAGCTCATTATTGATTTTAAGTTGAATTTTATTACATTTTTGGTTAAAACAGATTATAATTGAATGTTTGCCTTGGAAAACGTGAACCGAAACCATCGATTGAGAAGAAAAGTCAATTTATAGTCACTCATGCCTTCGAAAGCCTTATTACTCGCTTTAAATGCTTTTATAAGCTCATTATTGATTTTATGTTGAATTTTCTTACATTTTTGGTTAAAATAGATTGTAATTAAATGTTTGCCTTAGAAAACATGGAGCGAAAGCCATCGATTGAGAAGAAAAGTCCATTTATAGTCGCTCATGCCTTCGAAAGCCTTATTACCCGTTTAAAATGGTTTTATAATCTCATTATTGATTTTATGTTGAATTTTCTTACATTTTTGGTTAAAAAAGATTGTAATTAAATGTTTGCCTTAGAAAACATGAAGCGAAAGCCATCTATTGGTAAGAAAAGTCCATTTATAGTCACTCATACCTTCGAAAGCCATATTACTCGCTTTAAACGCTTTTATAATATCATTATTGATTTTAAGTTGAATTTTCTTACATTTATGGTTGAAATAGATTATAATTGAATGTTTGCATAGGAAAACGTGAAGCGAAAGCCATCGATTGAGAAGAAAAGTCCATTTATAGTCACTCATGCCTTCGAAAGCGTTATTACTCGCTTTAAATGCTTTTATAAGCTCATTATTGATTTTAAGTTGAATTTTCTTACATTTTTGGTTAAAACAGATTATAATTTAATGTTTGCCTTGGGAAACGTGAAGCGAAACCATCGATTGAGAAGAAAAGTTTATTTATAGTCACTCATGCCTTCGAAAGCCTTATTACTCGCTTTAAACGCTTTTATAAGCTCATTATTGATTTTATGTTGAATTTTCTTACATTTTTGGTTAAAATAGATTGTAATTAAATGTTTGCCTTAGAAAACATGAAGCGAAAGCCATCGATTGGTAAGAAAACTCCATTTCTAGTCACTCATGCCTTCGAAAGCCTTATTACCCGTTTAAAATGGTTTTATATTCTCATTATTGATTTTATGTTGAATTTTCTTACATTTTTTGTTGAAATAGATTGTAATTAAATGTTTGCCTTAGAAAACATGAAGCGAAAGCCATCGATTGGTAAGAAAAGTCCATTTATAGTCACTCATGCCTTCGAAAGCCTTATTACCCGTTTAAAATGGTTTTATATTCTCATTATTGATTTTATGTTGAATTTTCTTACATTTTTGGTTGAAATAGATTGTAATTAAATGTTTGCCTTAGAAAACATGAAGCGAAAGCCATCGATTGGTAAGAAAAGTCCATTTATAGTCACTCATGCCTTCGAAAGCCTTATTACTCGCTTTAAACGCTTTTATATTCTCATTATTGATTTTAAGTTGAATTTTCTTACATTTTTGGTTGAAATAGATTATAATTGAATGTTTGCATAGGGAAACGTGAAGCGAAAGCCATCGATTGAGAAGAAAAGTCCATTTATAGTCGCTCATGCCTTCGAAAGCCTTATTACTCGCTTTAAATGCTTTTATAATCTCATTATTGATTTTCAGTTGAATTTTCTTACATTTTTGGTTGAAACAGATTATAATTGAATGTTTGCATAGGGAAACGTGAACCGAAAGCCATCGATTGAGAAGAAAAGTCCATTTATAGTCACTCATGCCTTCGAAAGCCTTATTACTCGCTTTAAATGCTTTTATAATCTCATTATTGATTTTAAGTTGAATTTTCTTACATTTTTTATTAAAACAGATTATAATTGAATGTTTGCCTCGAGAAACGTGAAGCGAAAGCCATCGATTGGGAAGAAAAGTACATTTATAGTCACTCATACCTTCGAAAGCCTTATTACTCGCTTAAAATGGTTTTATAATCGCATTATTGATTTTAAGTTGAATTTTCTTATATTTTTGGTTAAAACAAATTATATTTCAATGTTTGCCTCGAGAAACATGAAGCAAAAGCCATCGATCGATAAGAGAAGTCCATTTATAGTCACTCATGCCTTCGAAAGCCTTATTACTCGTTTTAAATGCTTTTATAATCTCATTATTGATTTTAAGTTGAATTTTCTTACATTTTTGGTTAAAACAGATTATAATTGAATGTTTGCCTCGGGAAACGTGAAGCGAAAGCCATCGATTTGAGAAGAAAAGTCCATTTATAGTCGCTCATGCCTTCGAAAGCCTTATTACCCGTTTAAAATGGTTTTATAATCTAATTATTGATTTTATGTTGAATTTTCTTAAATTTTTGGTTAAAATAGATTGTAATTAAATGTTTGCCTTAGAAAACATGAAGCGAAAGCCATCGATTGATAAGAAAAGTCCATTTATAGTCACTCATGCGTTCGAAAGCCTTATTACTCGCTTTAAACGCTTTTATAATCTCATTATTGATTTTAAGTTGAATTTTCTTACATTTTTTGCTGAAATAGATTATAATTGAATGTTTGCATAGGGAAACGTGAAGCAAAAGCCATCGATTGAGAAGAAAAGTCCATTTATAGTCACTCATGCCTTCGAAAGCCTTATTACTAGCTTTAAATGCTTTTATAAGCTCATTATTGATTTTAAGTTGAATTTTATTACATTTTTGGTTAAAACAGATTATAATTGAATGTTTGCCTTGGAAAACGTGAACCGAAACCATCGATTGAGAAGAAAAGTCAATTTATAGTCACTCATGCCTTCGAAAGCCTTATTACTCGCTTTAAATGCTTTTATAAGCTCATTATTGATTTTATGTTGAATTTTCTTACATTTTTGGTTAAAATAGATTGTAATTAAATGTTTGCCTTAGAAAACATGGAGCGAAAGCCATCGATTGAGAAGAAAAGTCCATTTATAGTCGCTCATGCCTTCGAAAGCCTTATTACCCGTTTAAAATGGTTTTATAATCTCATTATTGATTTTATGTTGAATTTTCTTACATTTTTGGTTAAAAAAGATTGTAATTAAATGTTTGCCTTAGAAAACATGAAGCGAAAGCCATCTATTGGTAAGAAAAGTCCATTTATAGTCACTCATACCTTCGAAAGCCATATTACTCGCTTTAAACGCTTTTATAATATCATTATTGATTTTAAGTTGAATTTTCTTACATTTATGGTTGAAATAGATTATAATTGAATGTTTGCATAGGAAAACGTGAAGCGAAAGCCATCGATTGAGAAGAAAAGTCCATTTATAGTCACTCATGCCTTCGAAAGCGTTATTACTCGCTTTAAATGCTTTTATAAGCTCATTATTGATTTTAAGTTGAATTTTCTTACATTTTTGGTTAAAACAGATTATAATTTAATGTTTGCCTTGGGAAACGTGAAGCGAAACCATCGATTGAGAAGAAAAGTTTATTTATAGTCACTCATGCCTTCGAAAGCCTTATTACTCGCTTTAAACGCTTTTATAAGCTCATTATTGATTTTATGTTGAATTTTCTTACATTTTTGGTTAAAATAGATTGTAATTAAATGTTTGCCTTAGAAAACATGAAGCGAAAGCCATCGATTGGTAAGAAAACTCCATTTCTAGTCACTCATGCCTTCGAAAGCCTTATTACCCGTTTAAAATGGTTTTATATTCTCATTATTGATTTTATGTTGAATTTTCTTACATTTTTTGTTGAAATAGATTGTAATTAAATGTTTGCCTTAGAAAACATGAAGCGAAAGCCATCGATTGGTAAGAAAAGTCCATTTATAGTCACTCATGCCTTCGAAAGCCTTATTACCCGTTTAAAATGGTTTTATATTCTCATTATTGATTTTATGTTGAATTTTCTTACATTTTTGGTTGAAATAGATTGTAATTAAATGTTTGCCTTAGAAAACATGAAGCGAAAGCCATCGATTGGTAAGAAAAGTCCATTTATAGTCACTCATGCCTTCGAAAGCCTTATTACTCGCTTTAAACGCTTTTATATTCTCATTATTGATTTTAAGTTGAATTTTCTTACATTTTTGGTTGAAATAGATTATAATTGAATGTTTGCATAGGGAAACGTGAAGCGAAAGCCATCGATTGAGAAGAAAAGTCCATTTATAGTCGCTCATGCCTTCGAAAGCCTTATTACTCGCTTTAAATGCTTTTATAATCTCATTATTGATTTTCAGTTGAATTTTCTTACATTTTTGGTTGAAACAGATTATAATTGAATGTTTGCATAGGGAAACGTGAACCGAAAGCCATCGATTGAGAAGAAAAGTCCATTTATAGTCACTCATGCCTTCGAAAGCCTTATTACTCGCTTTAAATGCTTTTATAATCTCATTATTGATTTTAAGTTGAATTTTCTTACATTTTTTATTAAAACAGATTATAATTGAATGTTTGCCTCGAGAAACGTGAAGCGAAAGCCATCGATTGGGAAGAAAAGTACATTTATAGTCACTCATACCTTCGAAAGCCTTATTACTCGCTTAAAATGGTTTTATAATCGCATTATTGATTTTAAGTTGAATTTTCTTATATTTTTGGTTAAAACAAATTATATTTCAATGTTTGCCTCGAGAAACATGAAGCAAAAGCCATCGATCGATAAGAGAAGTCCATTTATAGTCACTCATGCCTTCGAAAGCCTTATTACTCGTTTTAAATGCTTTTATAATCTCATTATTGATTTTAAGTTGAATTTTCTTACATTTTTGGTTAAAACAGATTATAATTGAATGTTTGCCTCGGGAAACGTGAAGCGAAAGCCATCGATTTGAGAAGAAAAGTCCATTTATAGTCGCTCATGCCTTCGAAAGCCTTATTACCCGTTTAAAATGGTTTTATAATCTAATTATTGATTTTATGTTGAATTTTCTTAAATTTTTGGTTAAAATAGATTGTAATTAAATGTTTGCCTTAGAAAACATGAAGCGAAAGCCATCGATTGATAAGAAAAGTCCATTTATAGTCACTCATGCGTTCGAAAGCCTTATTACTCGCTTTAAACGCTTTTATAATCTCATTATTGATTTTAAGTTGAATTTTCTTACATTTTTTGCTGAAATAGATTATAATTGAATGTTTGCATAGGGAAACGTGAAGCAAAAGCCATCGATTGAGAAGAAAAGTCCATTTATAGTCACTCATGCCTTCGAAAGCCTTATTACTAGCTTTAAATGCTTTTATAAGCTCATTATTGATTTTAAGTTGAATTTTATTACATTTTTGGTTAAAACAGATTATAATTGAATGTTTGCCTTGGAAAACGTGAACCGAAACCATCGATTGAGAAGAAAAGTCAATTTATAGTCACTCATGCCTTCGAAAGCCTTATTACTCGCTTTAAATGCTTTTATAAGCTCATTATTGATTTTATGTTGAATTTTCTTACATTTTTGGTTAAAATAGATTGTAATTAAATGTTTGCCTTAGAAAACATGGAGCGAAAGCCATCGATTGAGAAGAAAAGTCCATTTATAGTCGCTCATGCCTTCGAAAGCCTTATTACCCGTTTAAAATGGTTTTATAATCTCATTATTGATTTTATGTTGAATTTTCTTACATTTTTGGTTAAAAAAGATTGTAATTAAATGTTTGCCTTAGAAAACATGAAGCGAAAGCCATCTATTGGTAAGAAAAGTCCATTTATAGTCACTCATACCTTCGAAAGCCATATTACTCGCTTTAAACGCTTTTATAATATCATTATTGATTTTAAGTTGAATTTTCTTACATTTATGGTTGAAATAGATTATAATTGAATGTTTGCATAGGAAAACGTGAAGCGAAAGCCATCGATTGAGAAGAAAAGTCCATTTATAGTCACTCATGCCTTCGAAAGCGTTATTACTCGCTTTAAATGCTTTTATAAGCTCATTATTGATTTTAAGTTGAATTTTCTTACATTTTTGGTTAAAACAGATTATAATTTAATGTTTGCCTTGGGAAACGTGAAGCGAAACCATCGATTGAGAAGAAAAGTTTATTTATAGTCACTCATGCCTTCGAAAGCCTTATTACTCGCTTTAAACGCTTTTATAAGCTCATTATTGATTTTATGTTGAATTTTCTTACATTTTTGGTTAAAATAGATTGTAATTAAATGTTTGCCTTAGAAAACATGAAGCGAAAGCCATCGATTGGTAAGAAAACTCCATTTCTAGTCACTCATGCCTTCGAAAGCCTTATTACCCGTTTAAAATGGTTTTATATTCTCATTATTGATTTTATGTTGAATTTTCTTACATTTTTTGTTGAAATAGATTGTAATTAAATGTTTGCCTTAGAAAACATGAAGCGAAAGCCATCGATTGGTAAGAAAAGTCCATTTATAGTCACTCATGCCTTCGAAAGCCTTATTACCCGTTTAAAATGGTTTTATATTCTCATTATTGATTTTATGTTGAATTTTCTTACATTTTTGGTTGAAATAGATTGTAATTAAATGTTTGCCTTAGAAAACATGAAGCGAAAGCCATCGATTGGTAAGAAAAGTCCATTTATAGTCACTCATGCCTTCGAAAGCCTTATTACTTGCTTTAAACGCTTTTATATTCTCATTATTGATTTTAAGTTGAATTTTCTTACATTTTTGGTTGAAATAGATTATAATTGAATGTTTGCATAGGGAAACGTGAAGCGAAAGCCATCGATTGAGAAGAAAAGTCCATTTATAGTCGCTCATGCCTTCGAAAGCCTTATTACTCGCTTTAAATGCTTTTATAATCTCATTATTGATTTTCAGTTGAATTTTCTTACATTTTTGGTTGAAACAGATTATAATTGAATGTTTGCATAGGGAAACGTGAACCGAAAGCCATCGATTGAGAAGAAAAGTCCATTTATAGTCACTCATGCCTTCGAAAGCCTTATTACTCGCTTTAAATGCTTTTATAATCTCATTATTGATTTTAAGTTGAATTTTCTTACATTTTTTATTAAAACAGATTATAATTGAATGTTTGCCTCGAGAAACGTGAAGCGAAAGCCATCGATTGGGAAGAAAAGTACATTTATAGTCACTCATACCTTCGAAAGCCTTATTACTCGCTTAAAATGGTTTTATAATCGCATTATTGATTTTAAGTTGAATTTTCTTATATTTTTGGTTAAAACAAATTATATTTCAATGTTTGCCTCGAGAAACATGAAGCAAAAGCCATCGATCGATAAGAGAAGTCCATTTATAGTCACTCATGCCTTCGAAAGCCTTATTACTCGTTTTAAATGCTTTTATAATCTCATTATTGATTTTAAGTTGAATTTTCTTACATTTTTGGTTAAAACAGATTATAATTGAATGTTTGCCTCGGGAAACGTGAAGCGAAAGCCATCGATTTGAGAAGAAAAGTCCATTTATAGTCGCTCATGCCTTCGAAAGCCTTATTACCCGTTTAAAATGGTTTTATAATCTAATTATTGATTTTATGTTGAATTTTCTTAAATTTTTGGTTAAAATAGATTGTAATTAAATGTTTGCCTTAGAAAACATGAAGCGAAAGCCATCGATTGATAAGAAAAGTCCATTTATAGTCACTCATGCGTTCGAAAGCCTTATTACTCGCTTTAAACGCTTTTATAATCTCATTATTGATTTTAAGTTGAATTTTCTTACATTTTTTGCTGAAATAGATTATAATTGAATGTTTGCATAGGGAAACATGAAGCAAAAGCCATCGATTGAGAAGAAAAGTCCATTTATAGTCACTCATGCCTTCGAAAGCCTTATTACTAGCTTTAAATGCTTTTATAAGCTCATTATTGATTTTAAGTTGAATTTTATTACATTTTTGGTTAAAACAGATTATAATTGAATGTTTGCCTTGGAAAACGTGAACCGAAACCATCGATTGAGAAGAAAAGTCAATTTATAGTCACTCATGCCTTCGAAAGCCTTATTACTCGCTTTAAATGCTTTTATAAGCTCATTATTGATTTTATGTTGAATTTTCTTACATTTTTGGTTAAAATAGATTGTAATTAAATGTTTGCCTTAGAAAACATGGAGCGAAAGCCATCGATTGAGAAGAAAAGTCCATTTATAGTCGCTCATGCCTTCGAAAGCCTTATTACCCGTTTAAAATGGTTTTATAATCTCATTATTGATTTTATGTTGAATTTTCTTACATTTTTGGTTAAAAAAGATTGTAATTAAATGTTTGCCTTAGAAAACATGAAGCGAAAGCCATCTATTGGTAAGAAAAGTCCATTTATAGTCACTCATACCTTCGAAAGCCATATTACTCGCTTTAAACGCTTTTATAATATCATTATTGATTTTAAGTTGAATTTTCTTACATTTATGGTTGAAATAGATTATAATTGAATGTTTGCATAGGAAAACGTGAAGCGAAAGCCATCGATTGAGAAGAAAAGTCCATTTATAGTCACTCATGCCTTCGAAAGCGTTATTACTCGCTTTAAATGCTTTTATAAGCTCATTATTGATTTTAAGTTGAATTTTCTTACATTTTTGGTTAAAACAGATTATAATTTAATGTTTGCCTTGGGAAACGTGAAGCGAAACCATCGATTGAGAAGAAAAGTTTATTTATAGTCACTCATGCCTTCGAAAGCCTTATTACTCGCTTTAAACGCTTTTATAAGCTCATTATTGATTTTATGTTGAATTTTCTTACATTTTTGGTTAAAATAGATTGTAATTAAATGTTTGCCTTAGAAAACATGAAGCGAAAGCCATCGATTGGTAAGAAAACTCCATTTCTAGTCACTCATGCCTTCGAAAGCCTTATTACCCGTTTAAAATGGTTTTATATTCTCATTATTGATTTTATGTTGAATTTTCTTACATTTTTTGTTGAAATAGATTGTAATTAAATGTTTGCCTTAGAAAACATGAAGCGAAAGCCATCGATTGGTAAGAAAAGTCCATTTATAGTCACTCATGCCTTCGAAAGCCTTATTACCCGTTTAAAATGGTTTTATATTCTCATTATTGATTTTATGTTGAATTTTCTTACATTTTTGGTTGAAATAGATTGTAATTAAATGTTTGCCTTAGAAAACATGAAGCGAAAGCCATCGATTGGTAAGAAAAGTCCATTTATAGTCACTCATGCCTTCGAAAGCCTTATTACTCGCTTTAAACGCTTTTATATTCTCATTATTGATTTTAAGTTGAATTTTCTTACATTTTTGGTTGAAATAGATTATAATTGAATGTTTGCATAGGGAAACGTGAAGCGAAAGCCATCGATTGAGAAGAAAAGTCCATTTATAGTCGCTCATGCCTTCGAAAGCCTTATTACTCGCTTTAAATGCTTTTATAATCTCATTATTGATTTTCAGTTGAATTTTCTTACATTTTTGGTTGAAACAGATTATAATTGAATGTTTGCATAGGGAAACGTGAACCGAAAGCCATCGATTGAGAAGAAAAGTCCATTTATAGTCACTCATGCCTTCGAAAGCCTTATTACTCGCTTTAAATGCTTTTATAATCTCATTATTGATTTTAAGTTGAATTTTCTTACATTTTTTATTAAAACAGATTATAATTGAATGTTTGCCTCGAGAAACGTGAAGCGAAAGCCATCGATTGGGAAGAAAAGTACATTTATAGTCACTCATACCTTCGAAAGCCTTATTACTCGCTTAAAATGGTTTTATAATCGCATTATTGATTTTAAGTTGAATTTTCTTATATTTTTGGTTAAAACAAATTATATTTCAATGTTTGCCTCGAGAAACATGAAGCAAAAGCCATCGATCGATAAGAGAAGTCCATTTATAGTCACTCATGCCTTCGAAAGCCTTATTACTCGTTTTAAATGCTTTTATAATCTCATTATTGATTTTAAGTTGAATTTTCTTACATTTTTGGTTAAAACAGATTATAATTGAATGTTTGCCTCGGGAAACGTGAAGCGAAAGCCATCGATTTGAGAAGAAAAGTCCATTTATAGTCGCTCATGCCTTCGAAAGCCTTATTACCCGTTTAAAATGGTTTTATAATCTAATTATTGATTTTATGTTGAATTTTCTTAAATTTTTGGTTAAAATAGATTGTAATTAAATGTTTGCCTTAGAAAACATGAAGCGAAAGCCATCGATTGATAAGAAAAGTCCATTTATAGTCACTCATGCGTTCGAAAGCCTTATTACTCGCTTTAAACGCTTTTATAATCTCATTATTGATTTTAAGTTGAATTTTCTTACATTTTTTGCTGAAATAGATTATAATTGAATGTTTGCATAGGGAAACGTGAAGCAAAAGCCATCGATTGAGAAGAAAAGTCCATTTATAGTCACTCATGCCTTCGAAAGCCTTATTACTAGCTTTAAATGCTTTTATAAGCTCATTATTGATTTTAAGTTGAATTTTATTACATTTTTGGTTAAAACAGATTATAATTGAATGTTTGCCTTGGAAAACGTGAACCGAAACCATCGATTGAGAAGAAAAGTCAATTTATAGTCACTCATGCCTTCGAAAGCCTTATTACTCGCTTTAAATGCTTTTATAAGCTCATTATTGATTTTATGTTGAATTTTCTTACATTTTTGGTTAAAATAGATTGTAATTAAATGTTTGCCTTAGAAAACATGGAGCGAAAGCCATCGATTGAGAAGAAAAGTCCATTTATAGTCGCTCATGCCTTCGAAAGCCTTATTACCCGTTTAAAATGGTTTTATAATCTCATTATTGATTTTATGTTGAATTTTCTTACATTTTTGGTTAAAAAAGATTGTAATTAAATGTTTGCCTTAGAAAACATGAAGCGAAAGCCATCTATTGGTAAGAAAAGTCCATTTATAGTCACTCATACCTTCGAAAGCCATATTACTCGCTTTAAACGCTTTTATAATATCATTATTGATTTTAAGTTGAATTTTCTTACATTTATGGTTGAAATAGATTATAATTGAATGTTTGCATAGGAAAACGTGAAGCGAAAGCCATCGATTGAGAAGAAAAGTCCATTTATAGTCACTCATGCCTTCGAAAGCGTTATTACTCGCTTTAAATGCTTTTATAAGCTCATTATTGATTTTAAGTTGAATTTTCTTACATTTTTGGTTAAAACAGATTATAATTTAATGTTTGCCTTGGGAAACGTGAAGCGAAACCATCGATTGAGAAGAAAAGTTTATTTATAGTCACTCATGCCTTCGAAAGCCTTATTACTCGCTTTAAACGCTTTTATAAGCTCATTATTGATTTTATGTTGAATTTTCTTACATTTTTGGTTAAAATAGATTGTAATTAAATGTTTGCCTTAGAAAACATGAAGCGAAAGCCATCGATTGGTAAGAAAACTCCATTTCTAGTCACTCATGCCTTCGAAAGCCTTATTACCCGTTTAAAATGGTTTTATATTCTCATTATTGATTTTATGTTGAATTTTCTTACATTTTTTGTTGAAATAGATTGTAATTAAATGTTTGCCTTAGAAAACATGAAGCGAAAGCCATCGATTGGTAAGAAAAGTCCATTTATAGTCACTCATGCCTTCGAAAGCCTTATTACCCGTTTAAAATGGTTTTATATTCTCATTATTGATTTTATGTTGAATTTTCTTACATTTTTGGTTGAAATAGATTGTAATTAAATGTTTGCCTTAGAAAACATGAAGCGAAAGCCATCGATTGGTAAGAAAAGTCCATTTATAGTCACTCATGCCTTCGAAAGCCTTATTACTCGCTTTAAACGCTTTTATATTCTCATTATTGATTTTAAGTTGAATTTTCTTACATTTTTGGTTGAAATAGATTATAATTGAATGTTTGCATAGGGAAACGTGAAGCGAAAGCCATCGATTGAGAAGAAAAGTCCATTTATAGTCGCTCATGCCTTCGAAAGCCTTATTACTCGCTTTAAATGCTTTTATAATCTCATTATTGATTTTCAGTTGAATTTTCTTACATTTTTGGTTGAAACAGATTATAATTGAATGTTTGCATAGGGAAACGTGAACCGAAAGCCATCGATTGAGAAGAAAAGTCCATTTATAGTCACTCATGCCTTCGAAAGCCTTATTACTCGCTTTAAATGCTTTTATAATCTCATTATTGATTTTAAGTTGAATTTTCTTACATTTTTTATTAAAACAGATTATAATTGAATGTTTGCCTCGAGAAACGTGAAGCGAAAGCCATCGATTGGGAAGAAAAGTACATTTATAGTCACTCATACCTTCGAAAGCCTTATTACTCGCTTAAAATGGTTTTATAATCGCATTATTGATTTTAAGTTGAATTTTCTTATATTTTTGGTTAAAACAAATTATATTTCAATGTTTGCCTCGAGAAACATGAAGCAAAAGCCATCGATCGATAAGAGAAGTCCATTTATAGTCACTCATGCCTTCGAAAGCCTTATTACTCGTTTTAAATGCTTTTATAATCTCATTATTGATTTTAAGTTGAATTTTCTTACATTTTTGGTTAAAACAGATTATAATTGAATGTTTGCCTCGGGAAACGTGAAGCGAAAGCCATCGATTTGAGAAGAAAAGTCCATTTATAGTCGCTCATGCCTTCGAAAGCCTTATTACCCGTTTAAAATGGTTTTATAATCTAATTATTGATTTTATGTTGAATTTTCTTAAATTTTTGGTTAAAATAGATTGTAATTAAATGTTTGCCTTAGAAAACATGAAGCGAAAGCCATCGATTGATAAGAAAAGTCCATTTATAGTCACTCATGCGTTCGAAAGCCTTATTACTCGCTTTAAACGCTTTTATAATCTCATTATTGATTTTAAGTTGAATTTTCTTACATTTTTTGCTGAAATAGATTATAATTGAATGTTTGCATAGGGAAACGTGAAGCAAAAGCCATCGATTGAGAAGAAAAGTCCATTTATAGTCACTCATGCCTTCGAAAGCCTTATTACTAGCTTTAAATGCTTTTATAAGCTCATTATTGATTTTAAGTTGAATTTTATTACATTTTTGGTTAAAACAGATTATAATTGAATGTTTGCCTTGGAAAACGTGAACCGAAACCATCGATTGAGAAGAAAAGTCAATTTATAGTCACTCATGCCTTCGAAAGCCTTATTACTCGCTTTAAATGCTTTTATAAGCTCATTATTGATTTTATGTTGAATTTTCTTACATTTTTGGTTAAAATAGATTGTAATTAAATGTTTGCCTTAGAAAACATGGAGCGAAAGCCATCGATTGAGAAGAAAAGTCCATTTATAGTCGCTCATGCCTTCGAAAGCCTTATTACCCGTTTAAAATGGTTTTATAATCTCATTATTGATTTTATGTTGAATTTTCTTACATTTTTGGTTAAAAAAGATTGTAATTAAATGTTTGCCTTAGAAAACATGAAGCGAAAGCCATCTATTGGTAAGAAAAGTCCATTTATAGTCACTCATACCTTCGAAAGCCATATTACTCGCTTTAAACGCTTTTATAATATCATTATTGATTTTAAGTTGAATTTTCTTACATTTATGGTTGAAATAGATTATAATTGAATGTTTGCATAGGAAAACGTGAAGCGAAAGCCATCGATTGAGAAGAAAAGTCCATTTATAGTCACTCATGCCTTCGAAAGCGTTATTACTCGCTTTAAATGCTTTTATAAGCTCATTATTGATTTTAAGTTGAATTTTCTTACATTTTTGGTTAAAACAGATTATAATTTAATGTTTGCCTTGGGAAACGTGAAGCGAAACCATCGATTGAGAAGAAAAGTTTATTTATAGTCACTCATGCCTTCGAAAGCCTTATTACTCGCTTTAAACGCTTTTATAAGCTCATTATTGATTTTATGTTGAATTTTCTTACATTTTTGGTTAAAATAGATTGTAATTAAATGTTTGCCTTAGAAAACATGAAGCGAAAGCCATCGATTGGTAAGAAAACTCCATTTCTAGTCACTCATGCCTTCGAAAGCCTTATTACCCGTTTAAAATGGTTTTATATTCTCATTATTGATTTTATGTTGAATTTTCTTACATTTTTTGTTGAAATAGATTGTAATTAAATGTTTGCCTTAGAAAACATGAAGCGAAAGCCATCGATTGGTAAGAAAAGTCCATTTATAGTCACTCATGCCTTCGAAAGCCTTATTACCCGTTTAAAATGGTTTTATATTCTCATTATTGATTTTATGTTGAATTTTCTTACATTTTTGGTTGAAATAGATTGTAATTAAATGTTTGCCTTAGAAAACATGAAGCGAAAGCCATCGATTGGTAAGAAAAGTCCATTTATAGTCACTCATGCCTTCGAAAGCCTTATTACTCGCTTTAAACGCTTTTATATTCTCATTATTGATTTTAAGTTGAATTTTCTTACATTTTTGGTTGAAATAGATTATAATTGAATGTTTGCATAGGGAAACGTGAAGCGAAAGCCATCGATTGAGAAGAAAAGTCCATTTATAGTCGCTCATGCCTTCGAAAGCCTTATTACTCGCTTTAAATGCTTTTATAATCTCATTATTGATTTTCAGTTGAATTTTCTTACATTTTTGGTTGAAACAGATTATAATTGAATGTTTGCATAGGGAAACGTGAACCGAAAGCCATCGATTGAGAAGAAAAGTCCATTTATAGTCACTCATGCCTTCGAAAGCCTTATTACTCGCTTTAAATGCTTTTATAATCTCATTATTGATTTTAAGTTGAATTTTCTTACATTTTTTATTAAAACAGATTATAATTGAATGTTTGCCTCGAGAAACGTGAAGCGAAAGCCATCGATTGGGAAGAAAAGTACATTTATAGTCACTCATACCTTCGAAAGCCTTATTACTCGCTTAAAATGGTTTTATAATCGCATTATTGATTTTAAGTTGAATTTTCTTATATTTTTGGTTAAAACAAATTATATTTCAATGTTTGCCTCGAGAAACATGAAGCAAAAGCCATCGATCGATAAGAGAAGTCCATTTATAGTCACTCATGCCTTCGAAAGCCTTATTACTCGTTTTAAATGCTTTTATAATCTCATTATTGATTTTAAGTTGAATTTTCTTACATTTTTGGTTAAAACAGATTATAATTGAATGTTTGCCTCGGGAAACGTGAAGCGAAAGCCATCGATTTGAGAAGAAAAGTCCATTTATAGTCGCTCATGCCTTCGAAAGCCTTATTACCCGTTTAAAATGGTTTTATAATCTAATTATTGATTTTATGTTGAATTTTCTTAAATTTTTGGTTAAAATAGATTGTAATTAAATGTTTGCCTTAGAAAACATGAAGCGAAAGCCATCGATTGATAAGAAAAGTCCATTTATAGTCACTCATGCGTTCGAAAGCCTTATTACTCGCTTTAAACGCTTTTATAATCTCATTATTGATTTTAAGTTGAATTTTCTTACATTTTTTGCTGAAATAGATTATAATTGAATGTTTGCATAGGGAAACGTGAAGCAAAAGCCATCGATTGAGAAGAAAAGTCCATTTATAGTCACTCATGCCTTCGAAAGCCTTATTACTAGCTTTAAATGCTTTTATAAGCTCATTATTGATTTTAAGTTGAATTTTATTACATTTTTGGTTAAAACAGATTATAATTGAATGTTTGCCTTGGAAAACGTGAACCGAAACCATCGATTGAGAAGAAAAGTCAATTTATAGTCACTCATGCCTTCGAAAGCCTTATTACTCGCTTTAAATGCTTTTATAAGCTCATTATTGATTTTATGTTGAATTTTCTTACATTTTTGGTTAAAATAGATTGTAATTAAATGTTTGCCTTAGAAAACATGGAGCGAAAGCCATCGATTGAGAAGAAAAGTCCATTTATAGTCGCTCATGCCTTCGAAAGCCTTATTACCCGTTTAAAATGGTTTTATAATCTCATTATTGATTTTATGTTGAATTTTCTTACATTTTTGGTTAAAAAAGATTGTAATTAAATGTTTGCCTTAGAAAACATGAAGCGAAAGCCATCTATTGGTAAGAAAAGTCCATTTATAGTCACTCATACCTTCGAAAGCCATATTACTCGCTTTAAACGCTTTTATAATATCATTATTGATTTTAAGTTGAATTTTCTTACATTTATGGTTGAAATAGATTATAATTGAATGTTTGCATAGGAAAACGTGAAGCGAAAGCCATCGATTGAGAAGAAAAGTCCATTTATAGTCACTCATGCCTTCGAAAGCGTTATTACTCGCTTTAAATGCTTTTATAAGCTCATTATTGATTTTAAGTTGAATTTTCTTACATTTTTGGTTAAAACAGATTATAATTTAATGTTTGCCTTGGGAAACGTGAAGCGAAACCATCGATTGAGAAGAAAAGTTTATTTATAGTCACTCATGCCTTCGAAAGCCTTATTACTCGCTTTAAACGCTTTTATAAGCTCATTATTGATTTTATGTTGAATTTTCTTACATTTTTGGTTAAAATAGATTGTAATTAAATGTTTGCCTTAGAAAACATGAAGCGAAAGCCATCGATTGGTAAGAAAACTCCATTTCTAGTCACTCATGCCTTCGAAAGCCTTATTACCCGTTTAAAATGGTTTTATATTCTCATTATTGATTTTATGTTGAATTTTCTTACATTTTTTGTTGAAATAGATTGTAATTAAATGTTTGCCTTAGAAAACATGAAGCGAAAGCCATCGATTGGTAAGAAAAGTCCATTTATAGTCACTCATGCCTTCGAAAGCCTTATTACCCGTTTAAAATGGTTTTATATTCTCATTATTGATTTTATGTTGAATTTTCTTACATTTTTGGTTGAAATAGATTGTAATTAAATGTTTGCCTTAGAAAACATGAAGCGAAAGCCATCGATTGGTAAGAAAAGTCCATTTATAGTCACTCATGCCTTCGAAAGCCTTATTACTCGCTTTAAACGCTTTTATATTCTCATTATTGATTTTAAGTTGAATTTTCTTACATTTTTGGTTGAAATAGATTATAATTGAATGTTTGCATAGGGAAACGTGAAGCGAAAGCCATCGATTGAGAAGAAAAGTCCATTTATAGTCGCTCATGCCTTCGAAAGCCTTATTACTCGCTTTAAATGCTTTTATAATCTCATTATTGATTTTCAGTTGAATTTTCTTACATTTTTGGTTGAAACAGATTATAATTGAATGTTTGCATAGGGAAACGTGAACCGAAAGCCATCGATTGAGAAGAAAAGTCCATTTATAGTCACTCATGCCTTCGAAAGCCTTATTACTCGCTTTAAATGCTTTTATAATCTCATTATTGATTTTAAGTTGAATTTTCTTACATTTTTTATTAAAACAGATTATAATTGAATGTTTGCCTCGAGAAACGTGAAGCGAAAGCCATCGATTGGGAAGAAAAGTACATTTATAGTCACTCATACCTTCGAAAGCCTTATTACTCGCTTAAAATGGTTTTATAATCGCATTATTGATTTTAAGTTGAATTTTCTTATATTTTTGGTTAAAACAAATTATATTTCAATGTTTGCCTCGAGAAACATGAAGCAAAAGCCATCGATCGATAAGAGAAGTCCATTTATAGTCACTCATGCCTTCGAAAGCCTTATTACTCGTTTTAAATGCTTTTATAATCTCATTATTGATTTTAAGTTGAATTTTCTTACATTTTTGGTTAAAACAGATTATAATTGAATGTTTGCCTCGGGAAACGTGAAGCGAAAGCCATCGATTTGAGAAGAAAAGTCCATTTATAGTCGCTCATGCCTTCGAAAGCCTTATTACCCGTTTAAAATGGTTTTATAATCTAATTATTGATTTTATGTTGAATTTTCTTAAATTTTTGGTTAAAATAGATTGTAATTAAATGTTTGCCTTAGAAAACATGAAGCGAAAGCCATCGATTGATAAGAAAAGTCCATTTATAGTCACTCATGCGTTCGAAAGCCTTATTACTCGCTTTAAACGCTTTTATAATCTCATTATTGATTTTAAGTTGAATTTTCTTACATTTTTTGCTGAAATAGATTATAATTGAATGTTTGCATAGGGAAACGTGAAGCAAAAGCCATCGATTGAGAAGAAAAGTCCATTTATAGTCACTCATGCCTTCGAAAGCCTTATTACTAGCTTTAAATGCTTTTATAAGCTCATTATTGATTTTAAGTTGAATTTTATTACATTTTTGGTTAAAACAGATTATAATTGAATGTTTGCCTTGGAAAACGTGAACCGAAACCATCGATTGAGAAGAAAAGTCAATTTATAGTCACTCATGCCTTCGAAAGCCTTATTACTCGCTTTAAATGCTTTTATAAGCTCATTATTGATTTTATGTTGAATTTTCTTACATTTTTGGTTAAAATAGATTGTAATTAAATGTTTGCCTTAGAAAACATGGAGCGAAAGCCATCGATTGAGAAGAAAAGTCCATTTATAGTCGCTCATGCCTTCGAAAGCCTTATTACCCGTTTAAAATGGTTTTATAATCTCATTATTGATTTTATGTTGAATTTTCTTACATTTTTGGTTAAAAAAGATTGTAATTAAATGTTTGCCTTAGAAAACATGAAGCGAAAGCCATCTATTGGTAAGAAAAGTCCATTTATAGTCACTCATACCTTCGAAAGCCATATTACTCGCTTTAAACGCTTTTATAATATCATTATTGATTTTAAGTTGAATTTTCTTACATTTATGGTTGAAATAGATTATAATTGAATGTTTGCATAGGGAAACGTGAAGCGAAAGCCATCGATCGAGAAGAAAAGTCCATTTATAGTCACTCATGCCTTCGAAAGCCTTATTACTCGTTTTAAATGGTTTTATAAGCTCATTATTGATTTTAAGTTGAATTTTCTTACATTTTTGGTTAAAACAGATTATAATTGAATGTTTTCCTGGGGAAACGTGAAGCGAAAGCCATCGATTGAGAAGAAAAGTCCATTTATAGTCGCTCATGCCTTCGAAAGCCTTATTACCCGTTGAAAATGGTTTTATAATCTAATTATTGATTTTATGTTGAATTTTCTTACATTTTTGGTTAAAATAGATTGTAATTAAATGTTTGCCCTAGAAAACATGAAGCGAAAGCCATCGATTGGTAAGAAAAGTCCATTTATAGTCACTCATGCCTTCGAAAGCCTTATTACTCGCTTTAAACGCTTTTATATTCTCATTATTGATTTTAAGTTGAATTTTCTTACATTTTTGGTTGAAATAGATTATAATTGAATGTTTGCATAGGGAAACGTGAAGCGAAAGCCATCGATTGAGAAGAAAAGTCCATTTATAGTCCCTCATGCCTTCGAAAGCCTTATTACCCGTTTAAAATGGTTTTATATTCTCATTATTGATTTTATGTTGAATTTTCTTACATTTTTGGTTGAAATAGATTGTAATTAAATGTTTGCCTTAGAAAACATGAAGCGAAAGCCATCGATTGGTAAGAAAAGTCCATTTATAGTCACTCATGCCTTCGAAAGCCTTATTACTCGCTTTAAACGCTTTTATATTCTCATTATTGATTTTAAGTTGAATTTTCTTACATTTTTGGTTGAAATAGATTATAATTGAATGTTTGCATAGGGAAACGTGAAGCGAAAGCCATCGATTGAGAAGAAAAGTCCATTTATAGTCACTCATGCCTTCGAAAGCCTTATTACTCGCTTTAAATGCTTTTATAATCTCATTGTTGATTTTAAGTTGAATTTTCTTACATTTTTTGTTGAAACAGATTATATTTGAATGTTTGTCTCGGGAAACGTGAAGCGAAAGCCATCGATTGGGAAGAAAACTACATTTATAGTCACTCATACCTTCGAAAGCCTTATTACTCGCTTAAAATGGTTTTATAATCGCATTATTGATTTTAAGTTGAATTTTCTTATATTTTTTGTTAAAACAGATTATATTTGAATGTTTGCCTCGAGAAACATGAAGCAAAAGCCATCGATCGATAAGAAAACTCCATTTATAGTCACTCATGCCTTCGAAAGCCTTATTACTCGCTTTAAACGCTTTTATATTCTCATTATTGATTTTAAGTTGAATTTTCTTATATTTTTGGTTGAAATAGATTATAATTGAATGTTTGCATAGGGAAACGTGAAGCGAAAGCCATCGATTGAGAAGAAAAGTCCATTTATAGTCACTCATGCCTTCGAAAGCCTTATTACTCGCTTTAAATGCTTTTATAAGCTCATTATTGATTTTAAGTTGAATTTTCTTACATTTTTGGTTAAAATAGATTATAATTGAATTTTTGCCTCGAGAAACGTGAAGCGAAAGCCATCGATTGAGAGGAAAAGTCCATTTATAGTCGCTCATGCCTTCGAAAGCCTTATTACCAGTTTAAAATGGTTTTATAATCTAATTATTGATTTTATGTTAAATTTTCTTACATTTTTGGTTAAAATAGATTGCAATTAAATGTTTGCCTTAGAAAACATGAAGCGAAAGCCATCGATTGGTAGGAAAAGCCCATTTATAGTCACTCATGCCTTCGAAAGCCTTATTACTCGCTTTAAACGATTTTATAATCTCATTATTGATTTTAAGTTGAATTTTCTTACATTTTTGGTTGAAACAGATTATAATTGAATGTTTGCATAGGGAAACGTGAAGCGAAAGCCATCGATTAGGAAGAAAAGTCCATTTATAGTCACTCATGCCTTCGAAAGCCTTATTACTCGCTTTAAATGCTTTTATAATCTCATTATTGATTTTGAGTTGAATTTTCTTACATTTTTGGTTAAAACAGATTATAATTGAATGTTTGCCTCGAGAAACGTGAAGCGAAAGCCATCGATTGAGAAGAAAAGTTCATTTATGGTCACTCATGCCTTCGAAAGCCTTATTACCCGTTTAAAATGGTTTTATAATCTAATTATTGATTTTATGTTGAATTTTCTTACATTTTTTGTTAAAATGGATTGTAATTAAATGTTTGCCTTAGAAAATTTGAAGCGAAAGCCATCGATTGGTAAGAAAAGTCCATTTATAGTCACTCATGCCTTCGAAAGCCTTATTACTCGCTTTAAATGCTTTTATAATGTCATTATTAATTTTAACTTGAATTTTCTTGCATTTTTGGTTGAAACAGATTATAATTAAATGTTTGCATAGCAAAACGTGAAGCGAAAGCCATCGATTGAGAAGAAATGTCCATTTATAGTCACTCATACCTTCGAAAGCCTTATTACTCGCTTTAAATGCTTTTATAATCTCATTATTGATTTTAAGTTGAATTTTCTTATATTTTTGGTTGAAATAGATTATAATTGAATGTTTGCATAGGGAAACGTGAAGTGAAAGCCATCGATTGAGAAGAAAAGTCCATTTATAGTCACTCATGCCTTCGAAAGCCTTATTACTCGTTTTAAATGCTTTTATAATCTCATTATTGATTTTAAGTTGAATTTTCTTACATTTTTGGTTAAAACAGATTATAATTGAATGTTTGCCTTGGGAAACGTGAAGCGAAAGCCATCGATTGAGAAGAAAAGTCCATTTATAGTCACTCATGCCTTCAAAAGCCTTATTACTCGCTTTAAATACTTTTATAGGCTCATTATTAATTTTAAGTTGAATTTTCTTATATTTTTTGTTAAAACAGATTATAATTGAATGTTTGCCTTGCGAAACGTGAAACGAAAGCCATCAATTGGGAAGAAAAGTACATTTATAGTCACTCATACCTTCGAAAGCCTTATTACTCGCTTAAAATGGTTTTATAATCGCATTATTGATTTTAAGTTGAATTTTCTTATATTTTTGGTTAAAACAGATTATATTTGAATGTTTGCCTCGAGAAACATGAAGCAAAAGCCATCGATCGATAAGAAAAGTCCATTTATAGTCACTCATGCATTTGAAAGCCTTATTACTCGTTTTAAATGCTTTTATAATCTCATTATTGATTTTAAGTTGAATTTTCTTACATTTTTGGTTAAAACAGATTATAATTGAATGTTTGCCTTGGGAAACGTGAAGCGAAAGCCATCGATTGAGAAGAAAAGTCCATTTAAAGTCACTCATGCCTTCGAAAGCCTTATTACCCATTTACAATGGTTTTATAATCTCATTATTGATTTTATGTTGAATTTTCTTACATTTTTTGTTAAAACAGATTGTAATTGAATGTTTCCCACGGGAAACGTGAAGCGAAAGCCGTCGATTGAGAAGAAAAGTCAATTTATAGTCGCTCATGCCTTCGAAAGCCTTATTACCCGTTTAAAATAGTTTTATAATCTAATTATTGATTTTATGTTGAATTTTCTTACATTTTTGGTTAAAATAGATTGTAATTAAATGTTTGCCTTAGAACACATGAAGCGAAAGCCATCGATTGGTAAGAAAAGTCCATTTATAGTCACTCATACCTTCGAAAGCCTTATTACTCGCTTAAAATGGTTTTATAATCGCATTATTGATTTTAAGTTGAATTTTCTTACATTTTTGGTTAAAACAGATTATATTTGAATGTTTGCCTCGAGAAACGTGAAGCGAAAGCCATCGATTGAGAAGAAACGTCCATTTATAATCACTCATGCCTTCGAAAGCCTTATTACTCGCTTTAAACGCTTTTATAATCTTATTATTGATTTTAAGTTGAATTTTCTTATATTTTTGGTTGAAATAGATTATAATTGAATGTTTGCATAGGGAAACGTGAAGCGAAAGCCATCGATTGAGAAGAAAAGTCCATTTATAGTCACTCATGCCTTCGAAAGCCTTATTACTCGCTTTAAATGCTTTTATAAGCTCATTATTGATTTTAAGTTGAATTTTCTTACATTTTTGGTTAAAACAGATTATAATTGAATGTTTGCCTCGAGAAACGTGAAGCGAAAGCCATGGATTGAGAAGAAAAGTCCATTTATAGTCGCTCATGCCTTCGAAAGCCTTATTACCCGTTTAAAATGGTTTTATAATCTAATTATTGATTTTATGTTGAATTTTCCTACATTTTTGGTTAAAATAGATTGTAATTAAATGTTTGCCTTAGAGAACAAGAAGCGAAAGCCATCTATTGGTAAGAAAAGTCCATTTATAGTCACTAATACCTTCGAAAGGCATATTACTCGCTTTAAACGCTTTTATAATCTCATTATTGATTTTAAGTTGAATTTTCCTACATTTGTGGTTGAAATAGATTATAATTGAATGTTTGCATAGGGAAACGTGAAGCGAAAGCCATCGATTGAGAAGAAAAGTCCATTTATAGTCACTCATGCCTTCGAAAGACTTATTACTCGCTTAAAATGGTTTTATAATCGCATTATTGATTTTAAGTTGAATTTTCTTATAGTTTTGGTTAAAACAGATTATATTTGAATGTTTGCCTCGAGAAACATGAAGCAAAAGCCATCGATCGATAAGAAAACTCCATTTATAGTCACTCATGCCTTCGAAAGCCTTATTACTCGCTTTAAACGCTTTTATATTCTCATTATTGATTTTAAGTTGAATTTTCTTATATTTTTGGTTGAAATAAATTATAATTGAATGTTTGCATAGGGAAACGTGAAGCGAAAGCCATCGATTGAGAAGAAAAGTCCATTTATAGTCACTCATGCCTTCGAAAGCCTTATTACTCGCTTTAAATGCTTTTATAAGCTCATTATTGATTTTAAGTTGAATTTTTTTACATATTTGGTTAAAATAGATTATAATTGAATGTTTGCCTCGGGAAACGTGAAGCGAAAGCCATCGATTGAGAAGAAAAGTCCATTTATAGTCGCTCATGCCTTCGAAAGCCTTATTACCCGTTTAAAATGGTTTTATAATCTAATTATTGATTTTATGTTTAATTTTCTTACATTTTTGGTTAAAATAGATTGCAATTAAATGTTTTCCTTAGAAAACATGAAGCGAAAGCCATCGATTGGTAAGAAAAGTCCATTTATAGTCACTCATGCCTTCGAAAGCCTTATTACTCGCTTTAAACGATTTTATAATCTCATTATTGATTTTAAGTTGAATTTTCTTACATTTTTGGTTGAAACAGATTATAATTGAATGTTTGCATAGGGAAACGTGAAGCAAAAGCCATCGATTAGGAAGAAAAGTCCATTTATAGTCACTCATGCCTTCGAAAGCCTTATTACTAGCTTTAAATGCTTTTATAAGCTCATTATTGATTTTAAGTTGAATTTTATTACATTTTTGGTTAAAACAGATTATAATTGAATGTTTGCCTTGGAAAACGTGAACCGAAACCATCGATTGAGAAGAAAAGTCAATTTATAGTCACTCATGCCTTCGAAAGCCTTATTACTCGCTTTAAATGCTTTTATAAGCTCATTATTGATTTTATGTTGAATTTTCTTACATTTTTGGTTAAAATAGATTGTAATTAAATGTTTGCCTTAGAAAACATGGAGCGAAAGCCATCGATTGAGAAGAAAAGTCCATTTATAGTCGCTCATGCCTTCGAAAGCCTTATTACCCGTTTAAAATGGTTTTATAATCTCATTATTGATTTTATGTTGAATTTTCTTACATTTTTGGTTAAAAAAGATTGTAATTAAATGTTTGCCTTAGAAAACATGAAGCGAAAGCCATCTATTGGTAAGAAAAGTCCATTTATAGTCACTCATACCTTCGAAAGCCATATTACTCGCTTTAAACGCTTTTATAATATCATTATTGATTTTAAGTTGAATTTTCTTACATTTATGGTTGAAATAGATTATAATTGAATGTTTGCATAGGAAAACGTGAAGCGAAAGCCATCGATTGGGAAGAAAAGTACATTTATAGTCACTCATACCTTCGAAAGCCTTATTACTCGCTTAAAATGGTTTTATAATCGCATTATTGATTTTAAGTTGAATTTTCTTATATTTTTGGTTAAAACAAATTATATTTCAATGTTTGCCTCGAGAAACATGAAGCAAAAGCCATCGATCGATAAGAGAAGTCCATTTATAGTCACTCATGCCTTCGAAAGCCTTATTACTCGTTTTAAATGCTTTTATAATCTCATTATTGATTTTAAGTTGAATTTTCTTACATTTTTGGTTAAAACAGATTATAATTGAATGTTTGCCTCGGGAAACGTGAAGCGAAAGCCATCGATTTGAGAAGAAAAGTCCATTTATAGTCGCTCATGCCTTCGAAAGCCTTATTACCCGTTTAAAATGGTTTTATAATCTAATTATTGATTTTATGTTGAATTTTCTTAAATTTTTGGTTAAAATAGATTGTAATTAAATGTTTGCCTTAGAAAACATGAAGCGAAAGCCATCGATTGATAAGAAAAGTCCATTTATAGTCACTCATGCGTTCGAAAGCCTTATTACTCGCTTTAAACGCTTTTATAATCTCATTATTGATTTTAAGTTAAATTTTCTTACATTTTTTGCTGAAATAGATTATAATTGAATGTTTGCATAGGGAAACGTGAAGCAAAAGCCATCGATTGAGAAGAAAAGTCCATTTATAGTCACTCATGCCTTCGAAAGCCTTATTACTAGCTTTAAATGCTTTTATAAGCTCATTATTGATTTTAAGTTGAATTTTATTACATTTTTGGTTAAAACAGATTATAATTGAATGTTTGCCTTGGAAAACGTGAACCGAAACCATCGATTGAGAAGAAAAGTCAATTTATAGTCACTCATGCCTTCGAAAGCCTTATTACTCGCTTTAAATGCTTTTATAAGCTCATTATTGATTTTATGTTGAATTTTCTTACATTTTTGGTTAAAATAGATTGTAATTAAATGTTTGCCTTAGAAAACATGGAGCGAAAGCCATCGATTGAGAAGAAAAGTCCATTTATAGTCGCTCATGCCTTCGAAAGCCTTATTACCCGTTTAAAATGGTTTTATAATCTCATTATTGATTTTATGTTGAATTTTCTTACATTTTTGGTTAAAAAAGATTGTAATTAAATGTTTGCCTTAGAAAACATGAAGCGAAAGCCATCTATTGGTAAGAAAAGTCCATTTATAGTCACTCATACCTTCGAAAGCCATATTACTCGCTTTAAACGCTTTTATAATATCATTATTGATTTTAAGTTGAATTTTCTTACATTTATGGTTGAAATAGATTATAATTGAATGTTTGCATAGGAAAACGTGAAGCGAAAGCCATCGATTGAGAAGAAAAGTCCATTTATAGTCACTCATGCCTTCGAAAGCGTTATTACTCGCTTTAAATGCTTTTATAAGCTCATTATTGATTTTAAGTTGAATTTTCTTACATTTTTGGTTAAAACAGATTATAATTTAATGTTTGCCTTGGGAAACGTGAAGCGAAACCATCGATTGAGAAGAAAAGTTTATTTATAGTCACTCATGCCTTCGAAAGCCTTATTACTCGCTTTAAACGCTTTTATAAGCTCATTATTGATTTTATGTTGAATTTTCTTACATTTTTGGTTAAAATAGATTGTAATTAAATGTTTGCCTTAGAAAACATGAAGCGAAAGCCATCGATTGGTAAGAAAACTCCATTTCTAGTCACTCATGCCTTCGAAAGCCTTATTACCCGTTTAAAATGGTTTTATATTCTCATTATTGATTTTATGTTGAATTTTCTTACATTTTTTGTTGAAATAGATTGTAATTAAATGTTTGCCTTAGAAAACATGAAGCGAAAGCCATCGATTGGTAAGAAAAGTCCATTTATAGTCACTCATGCCTTCGAAAGCCTTATTACCCGTTTAAAATGGTTTTATATTCTCATTATTGATTTTATGTTGAATTTTCTTACATTTTTGGTTGAAATAGATTGTAATTAAATGTTTGCCTTAGAAAACATGAAGCGAAAGCCATCGATTGGTAAGAAAAGTCCATTTATAGTCACTCATGCCTTCGAAAGCCTTATTACTCGCTTTAAACGCTTTTATATTCTCATTATTGATTTTAAGTTGAATTTTCTTACATTTTTGGTTGAAATAGATTATAATTGAATGTTTGCATAGGGAAACGTGAAGCGAAAGCCATCGATTGAGAAGAAAAGTCCATTTATAGTCGCTCATGCCTTCGAAAGCCTTATTACTCGCTTTAAATGCTTTTATAATCTCATTATTGATTTTCAGTTGAATTTTCTTACATTTTTGGTTGAAACAGATTATAATTGAATGTTTGCATAGGGAAACGTGAACCGAAAGCCATCGATTGAGAAGAAAAGTCCATTTATAGTCACTCATGCCTTCGAAAGCCTTATTACTCGCTTTAAATGCTTTTATAATCTCATTATTGATTTTAAGTTGAATTTTCTTACATTTTTTATTAAAACAGATTATAATTGAATGTTTGCCTCGAGAAACGTGAAGCGAAAGCCATCGATTGGGAAGAAAAGTACATTTATAGTCACTCATACCTTCGAAAGCCTTATTACTCGCTTAAAATGGTTTTATAATCGCATTATTGATTTTAAGTTGAATTTTCTTATATTTTTGGTTAAAACAAATTATATTTCAATGTTTGCCTCGAGAAACATGAAGCAAAAGCCATCGATCGATAAGAGAAGTCCATTTATAGTCACTCATGCCTTCGAAAGCCTTATTACTCGTTTTAAATGCTTTTATAATCTCATTATTGATTTTAAGTTGAATTTTCTTACATTTTTGGTTAAAACAGATTATAATTGAATGTTTGCCTCGGGAAACGTGAAGCGAAAGCCATCGATTTGAGAAGAAAAGTCCATTTATAGTCGCTCATGCCTTCGAAAGCCTTATTACCCGTTTAAAATGGTTTTATAATCTAATTATTGATTTTATGTTGAATTTTCTTAAATTTTTGGTTAAAATAGATTGTAATTAAATGTTTGCCTTAGAAAACATGAAGCGAAAGCCATCGATTGATAAGAAAAGTCCATTTATAGTCACTCATGCGTTCGAAAGCCTTATTACTCGCTTTAAACGCTTTTATAATCTCATTATTGATTTTAAGTTGAATTTTCTTACATTTTTTGCTGAAATAGATTATAATTGAATGTTTGCATAGGGAAACGTGAAGCAAAAGCCATCGATTGAGAAGAAAAGTCCATTTATAGTCACTCATGCCTTCGAAAGCCTTATTACTAGCTTTAAATGCTTTTATAAGCTCATTATTGATTTTAAGTTGAATTTTATTACATTTTTGGTTAAAACAGATTATAATTGAATGTTTGCCTTGGAAAACGTGAACCGAAACCATCGATTGAGAAGAAAAGTCAATTTATAGTCACTCATGCCTTCGAAAGCCTTATTACTCGCTTTAAATGCTTTTATAAGCTCATTATTGATTTTATGTTGAATTTTCTTACATTTTTGGTTAAAATAGATTGTAATTAAATGTTTGCCTTAGAAAACATGGAGCGAAAGCCATCGATTGAGAAGAAAAGTCCATTTATAGTCGCTCATGCCTTCGAAAGCCTTATTACCCGTTTAAAATGGTTTTATAATCTCATTATTGATTTTATGTTGAATTTTCTTACATTTTTGGTTAAAAAAGATTGTAATTAAATGTTTGCCTTAGAAAACATGAAGCGAAAGCCATCTATTGGTAAGAAAAGTCCATTTATAGTCACTCATACCTTCGAAAGCCATATTACTCGCTTTAAACGCTTTTATAATATCATTATTGATTTTAAGTTGAATTTTCTTACATTTATGGTTGAAATAGATTATAATTGAATGTTTGCATAGGGAAACGTGAAGCGAAAGCCATCGATCGAGAAGAAAAGTCCATTTATAGTCACTCATGCCTTCGAAAGCCTTATTACTCGTTTTAAATGGTTTTATAAGCTCATTATTGATTTTAAGTTGAATTTTCTTACATTTTTGGTTAAAACAGATTATAATTGAATGTTTTCCTGGGGAAACGTGAAGCGAAAGCCATCGATTGAGAAGAAAAGTCCATTTATAGTCGCTCATGCCTTCGAAAGCCTTATTACCCGTTGAAAATGGTTTTATAATCTAATTATTGATTTTATGTTGAATTTTCTTACATTTTTGGTTAAAATAGATTGTAATTAAATGTTTGCCCTAGAAAACATGAAGCGAAAGCCATCGATTGGTAAGAAAAGTCCATTTATAGTCACTCATGCCTTCGAAAGCCTTATTACTCGCTTTAAACGCTTTTATATTCTCATTATTGATTTTAAGTTGAATTTTCTTACATTTTTGGTTGAAATAGATTATAATTGAATGTTTGCATAGGGAAACGTGAAGCGAAAGCCATCGATTGAGAAGAAAAGTCCATTTATAGTCCCTCATGCCTTCGAAAGCCTTATTACCCGTTTAAAATGGTTTTATATTCTCATTATTGATTTTATGTTGAATTTTCTTACATTTTTGGTTGAAATAGATTGTAATTAAATGTTTGCCTTAGAAAACATGAAGCGAAAGCCATCGATTGGTAAGAAAAGTCCATTTATAGTCACTCATGCCTTCGAAAGCCTTATTACTCGCTTTAAACGCTTTTATATTCTCATTATTGATTTTAAGTTGAATTTTCTTACATTTTTGGTTGAAATAGATTATAATTGAATGTTTGCATAGGGAAACGTGAAGCGAAAGCCATCGATTGAGAAGAAAAGTCCATTTATAGTCACTCATGCCTTCGAAAGCCTTATTACTCGCTTTAAATGCTTTTATAATCTCATTGTTGATTTTAAGTTGAATTTTCTTACATTTTTTGTTGAAACAGATTATATTTGAATGTTTGTCTCGGGAAACGTGAAGCGAAAGCCATCGATTGGGAAGAAAACTACATTTATAGTCACTCATACCTTCGAAAGCCTTATTACTCGCTTAAAATGGTTTTATAATCGCATTATTGATTTTAAGTTGAATTTTCTTATATTTTTTGTTAAAACAGATTATATTTGAATGTTTGCCTCGAGAAACATGAAGCAAAAGCCATCGATCGATAAGAAAACTCCATTTATAGTCACTCATGCCTTCGAAAGCCTTATTACTCGCTTTAAACGCTTTTATATTCTCATTATTGATTTTAAGTTGAATTTTCTTATATTTTTGGTTGAAATAGATTATAATTGAATGTTTGCATAGGGAAACGTGAAGCGAAAGCCATCGATTGAGAAGAAAAGTCCATTTATAGTCACTCATGCCTTCGAAAGCCTTATTACTCGCTTTAAATGCTTTTATAAGCTCATTATTGATTTTAAGTTGAATTTTCTTACATTTTTGGTTAAAATAGATTATAATTGAATTTTTGCCTCGAGAAACGTGAAGCGAAAGCCATCGATTGAGAGGAAAAGTCCATTTATAGTCGCTCATGCCTTCGAAAGCCTTATTACCAGTTTAAAATGGTTTTATAATCTAATTATTGATTTTATGTTAAATTTTCTTACATTTTTGGTTAAAATAGATTGCAATTAAATGTTTGCCTTAGAAAACATGAAGCGAAAGCCATCGATTGGTAGGAAAAGCCCATTTATAGTCACTCATGCCTTCGAAAGCCTTATTACTCGCTTTAAACGATTTTATAATCTCATTATTGATTTTAAGTTGAATTTTCTTACATTTTTGGTTGAAACAGATTATAATTGAATGTTTGCATAGGGAAACGTGAAGCGAAAGCCATCGATTAGGAAGAAAAGTCCATTTATAGTCACTCATGCCTTCGAAAGCCTTATTACTCGCTTTAAATGCTTTTATAATCTCATTATTGATTTTGAGTTGAATTTTCTTACATTTTTGGTTAAAACAGATTATAATTGAATGTTTGCCTCGAGAAACGTGAAGCGAAAGCCATCGATTGAGAAGAAAAGTTCATTTATGGTCACTCATGCCTTCGAAAGCCTTATTACCCGTTTAAAATGGTTTTATAATCTAATTATTGATTTTATGTTGAATTTTCTTACATTTTTTGTTAAAATGGATTGTAATTAAATGTTTGCCTTAGAAAATTTGAAGCGAAAGCCATCGATTGGTAAGAAAAGTCCATTTATAGTCACTCATGCCTTCGAAAGCCTTATTACTCGCTTTAAATGCTTTTATAATGTCATTATTAATTTTAACTTGAATTTTCTTGCATTTTTGGTTGAAACAGATTATAATTAAATGTTTGCATAGCAAAACGTGAAGCGAAAGCCATCGATTGAGAAGAAATGTCCATTTATAGTCACTCATACCTTCGAAAGCCTTATTACTCGCTTTAAATGCTTTTATAATCTCATTATTGATTTTAAGTTGAATTTTCTTATATTTTTGGTTGAAATAGATTATAATTGAATGTTTGCATAGGGAAACGTGAAGTGAAAGCCATCGATTGAGAAGAAAAGTCCATTTATAGTCACTCATGCCTTCGAAAGCCTTATTACTCGTTTTAAATGCTTTTATAATCTCATTATTGATTTTAAGTTGAATTTTCTTACATTTTTGGTTAAAACAGATTATAATTGAATGTTTGCCTTGGGAAACGTGAAGCGAAAGCCATCGATTGAGAAGAAAAGTCCATTTATAGTCACTCATGCCTTCAAAAGCCTTATTACTCGCTTTAAATACTTTTATAGGCTCATTATTAATTTTAAGTTGAATTTTCTTATATTTTTTGTTAAAACAGATTATAATTGAATGTTTGCCTTGCGAAACGTGAAACGAAAGCCATCAATTGGGAAGAAAAGTACATTTATAGTCACTCATACCTTCGAAAGCCTTATTACTCGCTTAAAATGGTTTTATAATCGCATTATTGATTTTAAGTTGAATTTTCTTATATTTTTGGTTAAAACAGATTATATTTGAATGTTTGCCTCGAGAAACATGAAGCAAAAGCCATCGATCGATAAGAAAAGTCCATTTATAGTTACTCATGCATTTGAAAGCCTTATTACTCGTTTTAAATGCTTTTATAATCTCATTATTGATTTTAAGTTGAATTTTCTTACATTTTTGGTTAAAACAGATTATAATTGAATGTTTGCCTTGGGAAACGTGAAGCGAAAGCCATCGATTGAGAAGAAAAGTCCATTTAAAGTCACTCATGCCTTCGAAAGCCTTATTACCCATTTACAATGGTTTTATAATCTCATTATTGATTTTATGTTGAATTTTCTTACATTTTTTGTTAAAACAGATTGTAATTGAATGTTTCCCACGGGAAACGTGAAGCGAAAGCCGTCGATTGAGAAGAAAAGTCAATTTATAGTCGCTCATGCCTTCGAAAGCCTTATTACCCGTTTAAAATAGTTTTATAATCTAATTATTGATTTTATGTTGAATTTTCTTACATTTTTGGTTAAAATAGATTGTAATTAAATGTTTGCCTTAGAACACATGAAGCGAAAGCCATCGATTGGTAAGAAAAGTCCATTTATAGTCACTCATACCTTCGAAAGCCTTATTACTCGCTTAAAATGGTTTTATAATCGCATTATTGATTTTAAGTTGAATTTTCTTACATTTTTGGTTAAAACAGATTATATTTGAATGTTTGCCTCGAGAAACGTGAAGCGAAAGCCATCGATTGAGAAGAAACGTCCATTTATAATCACTCATGCCTTCGAAAGCCTTATTACTCGCTTTAAACGCTTTTATAATCTTATTATTGATTTTAAGTTGAATTTTCTTATATTTTTGGTTGAAATAGATTATAATTGAATGTTTGCATAGGGAAACGTGAAGCGAAAGCCATCGATTGAGAAGAAAAGTCCATTTATAGTCACTCATGCCTTCGAAAGCCTTATTACTCGCTTTAAATGCTTTTATAAGCTCATTATTGATTTTAAGTTGAATTTTCTTACATTTTTGGTTAAAACAGATTATAATTGAATGTTTGCCTCGAGAAACGTGAAGCGAAAGCCATGGATTGAGAAGAAAAGTCCATTTATAGTCGCTCATGCCTTCGAAAGCCTTATTACCCGTTTAAAATGGTTTTATAATCTAATTATTGATTTTATGTTGAATTTTCCTACATTTTTGGTTAAAATAGATTGTAATTAAATGTTTGCCTTAGAGAACAAGAAGCGAAAGCCATCTATTGGTAAGAAAAGTCCATTTATAGTCACTAATACCTTCGAAAGGCATATTACTCGCTTTAAACGCTTTTATAATCTCATTATTGATTTTAAGTTGAATTTTCCTACATTTGTGGTTGAAATAGATTATAATTGAATGTTTGCATAGGGAAACGTGAAGCGAAAGCCATCGATTGAGAAGAAAAGTCCATTTATAGTCACTCATGCCTTCGAAAGACTTATTACTCGCTTAAAATGGTTTTATAATCGCATTATTGATTTTAAGTTGAATTTTCTTATAGTTTTGGTTAAAACAGATTATATTTGAATGTTTGCCTCGAGAAACATGAAGCAAAAGCCATCGATCGATAAGAAAACTCCATTTATAGTCACTCATGCCTTCGAAAGCCTTATTACTCGCTTTAAACGCTTTTATATTCTCATTATTGATTTTAAGTTGAATTTTCTTATATTTTTGGTTGAAATAAATTATAATTGAATGTTTGCATAGGGAAACGTGAAGCGAAAGCCATCGATTGAGAAGAAAAGTCCATTTATAGTCACTCATGCCTTCGAAAGCCTTATTACTCGCTTTAAATGCTTTTATAAGCTCATTATTGATTTTAAGTTGAATTTTTTTACATATTTGGTTAAAATAGATTATAATTGAATGTTTGCCTCGGGAAACGTGAAGCGAAAGCCATCGATTGAGAAGAAAACTACATTTATAGTCACTTATACCTTCGAAAGCCTTATTACTCGCTTAAAATGGTTTTATAATCGCATTATTGATTTTAAGTTGAATTTTCTTATAGTTTTGGTTAAAACAGATTATATTTGAATGTTTGCCTCGAGAAACATGAAGCAAAAGCCATCGATCGATAAGAAAACTCCATTTATAGTCACTCATGCCTTCGAAAGCCTTATTACTCGCTTTAAACGCTTTTATATTCTCATTATTGATTTTAAGTTGAATTTTCTTATATTTTTGGTTGAAATAAATTATAATTGAATGTTTGCATAGGGAAACGTGAAGCGAAAGCCATCGATTGAGAAGAAAAGTCCATTTATAGTCACTCATGCCTTCGAAAGCCTTATTACTCGCTTTAAATGCTTTTATAAGCTCATTATTGATTTTAAGTTGAATTTTTTTACATATTTGGTTAAAATAGATTATAATTGAATGTTTGCCTCGGGAAACGTGAAGCGAAAGCCATCGATTGAGAAGAAAAGTCCATTTATAGTCGCTCATGCCTTCGAAAGCCTTATTACCCGTTTAAAATGGTTTTATAATCTAATTATTGATTTTATGTTTAATTTTCTTACATTTTTGGTTAAAATAGATTGCAATTAAATGTTTTCCTTAGAAAACATGAAGCGAAAGCCATCGATTGGTAAGAAAAGTCCATTTATAGTCACTCATGCCTTCGAAAGCCTTATTACTCGCTTTAAACGATTTTATAATCTCATTATTGATTTTAAGTTGAATTTTCTTACATTTTTGGTTGAAACAGATTATAATTGAATGTTTGCATAGGGAAACGTGAAGCAAAAGCCATCGATTAGGAAGAAAAGTCCATTTATAGTCACTCATGCCTTCGAAAGCCTTATTACTAGCTTTAAATGCTTTTATAAGCTCATTATTGATTTTAAGTTGAATTTTATTACATTTTTGGTTAAAACAGATTATAATTGAATGTTTGCCTTGGAAAACGTGAACCGAAACCATCGATTGAGAAGAGAAGTCCATTTATAGTCACTCATGCCTTCGAAAGCCTTATTACTCGTTTTAAATGCTTTTATAATCTCATTATTGATTTTAAGTTGAATTTTCTTACATTTTTGGTTAAAACAGATTATAATTGAATGTTTGCCTCGGGAAACGTGAAGCGAAAGCCATCGATTTGAGAAGAAAAGTCCATTTATAGTCGCTCATGCCTTCGAAAGCCTTATTACCCGTTTAAAATGGTTTTATAATCTAATTATTGATTTTATGTTGAATTTTCTTAAATTTTTGGTTAAAATAGATTGTAATTAAATGTTTGCCTTAGAAAACATGAAGCGAAAGCCATCGATTGATAAGAAAAGTCCATTTATAGTCACTCATGCGTTCGAAAGCCTTATTACTCGCTTTAAACGCTTTTATAATCTCATTATTGATTTTAAGTTGAATTTTCTTACATTTTTTGCTGAAATAGATTATAATTGAATGTTTGCATAGGGAAACGTGAAGCAAAAGCCATCGATTGAGAAGAAAAGTCCATTTATAGTCACTCATGCCTTCGAAAGCCTTATTACTAGCTTTAAATGCTTTTATAAGCTCATTATTGATTTTAAGTTGAATTTTATTACATTTTTGGTTAAAACAGATTATAATTGAATGTTTGCCTTGGAAAACGTGAACCGAAACCATCGATTGAGAAGAAAAGTCAATTTATAGTCACTCATGCCTTCGAAAGCCTTATTACTCGCTTTAAATGCTTTTATAAGCTCATTATTGATTTTATGTTGAATTTTCTTACATTTTTGGTTAAAATAGATTGTAATTAAATGTTTGCCTTAGAAAACATGGAGCGAAAGCCATCGATTGAGAAGAAAAGTCCATTTATAGTCGCTCATGCCTTCGAAAGCCTTATTACCCGTTTAAAATGGTTTTATAATCTCATTATTGATTTTATGTTGAATTTTCTTACATTTTTGGTTAAAAAAGATTGTAATTAAATGTTTGCCTTAGAAAACATGAAGCGAAAGCCATCTATTGGTAAGAAAAGTCCATTTATAGTCACTCATACCTTCGAAAGCCATATTACTCGCTTTAAACGCTTTTATAATATCATTATTGATTTTAAGTTGAATTTTCTTACATTTATGGTTGAAATAGATTATAATTGAATGTTTGCATAGGAAAACGTGAAGCGAAAGCCATCGATTGAGAAGAAAAGTCCATTTATAGTCACTCATGCCTTCGAAAGCGTTATTACTCGCTTTAAATGCTTTTATAAGCTCATTATTGATTTTAAGTTGAATTTTCTTACATTTTTGGTTAAAACAGATTATAATTTAATGTTTGCCTTGGGAAACGTGAAGCGAAACCATCGATTGAGAAGAAAAGTTTATTTATAGTCACTCATGCCTTCGAAAGCCTTATTACTCGCTTTAAACGCTTTTATAAGCTCATTATTGATTTTATGTTGAATTTTCTTACATTTTTGGTTAAAATAGATTGTAATTAAATGTTTGCCTTAGAAAACATGAAGCGAAAGCCATCGATTGGTAAGAAAACTCCATTTCTAGTCACTCATGCCTTCGAAAGCCTTATTACCCGTTTAAAATGGTTTTATATTCTCATTATTGATTTTATGTTGAATTTTCTTACATTTTTTGTTGAAATAGATTGTAATTAAATGTTTGCCTTAGAAAACATGAAGCGAAAGCCATCGATTGGTAAGAAAAGTCCATTTATAGTCACTCATGCCTTCGAAAGCCTTATTACCCGTTTAAAATGGTTTTATATTCTCATTATTGATTTTATGTTGAATTTTCTTACATTTTTGGTTGAAATAGATTGTAATTAAATGTTTGCCTTAGAAAACATGAAGCGAAAGCCATCGATTGGTAAGAAAAGTCCATTTATAGTCACTCATGCCTTCGAAAGCCTTATTACTCGCTTTAAACGCTTTTATATTCTCATTATTGATTTTAAGTTGAATTTTCTTACATTTTTGGTTGAAATAGATTATAATTGAATGTTTGCATAGGGAAACGTGAAGCGAAAGCCATCGATTGAGAAGAAAAGTCCATTTATAGTCGCTCATGCCTTCGAAAGCCTTATTACTCGCTTTAAATGCTTTTATAATCTCATTATTGATTTTCAGTTGAATTTTCTTACATTTTTGGTTGAAACAGATTATAATTGAATGTTTGCATAGGGAAACGTGAACCGAAAGCCATCGATTGAGAAGAAAAGTCCATTTATAGTCACTCATGCCTTCGAAAGCCTTATTACTCGCTTTAAATGCTTTTATAATCTCATTATTGATTTTAAGTTGAATTTTCTTACATTTTTTATTAAAACAGATTATAATTGAATGTTTGCCTCGAGAAACGTGAAGCGAAAGCCATCGATTGGGAAGAAAAGTACATTTATAGTCACTCATACCTTCGAAAGCCTTATTACTCGCTTAAAATGGTTTTATAATCGCATTATTGATTTTAAGTTGAATTTTCTTATATTTTTGGTTAAAACAAATTATATTTCAATGTTTGCCTCGAGAAACATGAAGCAAAAGCCATCGATCGATAAGAGAAGTCCATTTATAGTCACTCATGCCTTCGAAAGCCTTATTACTCGTTTTAAATGCTTTTATAATCTCATTATTGATTTTAAGTTGAATTTTCTTACATTTTTGGTTAAAACAGATTATAATTGAATGTTTGCCTCGGGAAACGTGAAGCGAAAGCCATCGATTTGAGAAGAAAAGTCCATTTATAGTCGCTCATGCCTTCGAAAGCCTTATTACCCGTTTAAAATGGTTTTATAATCTAATTATTGATTTTATGTTGAATTTTCTTAAATTTTTGGTTAAAATAGATTGTAATTAAATGTTTGCCTTAGAAAACATGAAGCGAAAGCCATCGATTGATAAGAAAAGTCCATTTATAGTCACTCATGCGTTCGAAAGCCTTATTACTCGCTTTAAACGCTTTTATAATCTCATTATTGATTTTAAGTTGAATTTTCTTACATTTTTTGCTGAAATAGATTATAATTGAATGTTTGCATAGGGAAACGTGAAGCAAAAGCCATCGATTGAGAAGAAAAGTCCATTTATAGTCACTCATGCCTTCGAAAGCCTTATTACTAGCTTTAAATGCTTTTATAAGCTCATTATTGATTTTAAGTTGAATTTTATTACATTTTTGGTTAAAACAGATTATAATTGAATGTTTGCCTTGGAAAACGTGAACCGAAACCATCGATTGAGAAGAAAAGTCAATTTATAGTCACTCATGCCTTCGAAAGCCTTATTACTCGCTTTAAATGCTTTTATAAGCTCATTATTGATTTTATGTTGAATTTTCTTACATTTTTGGTTAAAATAGATTGTAATTAAATGTTTGCCTTAGAAAACATGGAGCGAAAGCCATCGATTGAGAAGAAAAGTCCATTTATAGTCGCTCATGCCTTCGAAAGCCTTATTACCCGTTTAAAATGGTTTTATAATCTCATTATTGATTTTATGTTGAATTTTCTTACATTTTTGGTTAAAAAAGATTGTAATTAAATGTTTGCCTTAGAAAACATGAAGCGAAAGCCATCTATTGGTAAGAAAAGTCCATTTATAGTCACTCATACCTTCGAAAGCCATATTACTCGCTTTAAACGCTTTTATAATATCATTATTGATTTTAAGTTGAATTTTCTTACATTTATGGTTGAAATAGATTATAATTGAATGTTTGCATAGGAAAACGTGAAGCGAAAGCCATCGATTGAGAAGAAAAGTCCATTTATAGTCACTCATGCCTTCGAAAGCGTTATTACTCGCTTTAAATGCTTTTATAAGCTCATTATTGATTTTAAGTTGAATTTTCTTACATTTTTGGTTAAAACAGATTATAATTTAATGTTTGCCTTGGGAAACGTGAAGCGAAACCATCGATTGAGAAGAAAAGTTTATTTATAGTCACTCATGCCTTCGAAAGCCTTATTACTCGCTTTAAACGCTTTTATAAGCTCATTATTGATTTTATGTTGAATTTTCTTACATTTTTGGTTAAAATAGATTGTAATTAAATGTTTGCCTTAGAAAACATGAAGCGAAAGCCATCGATTGGTAAGAAAACTCCATTTCTAGTCACTCATGCCTTCGAAAGCCTTATTACCCGTTTAAAATGGTTTTATATTCTCATTATTGATTTTATGTTGAATTTTCTTACATTTTTTGTTGAAATAGATTGTAATTAAATGTTTGCCTTAGAAAACATGAAGCGAAAGCCATCGATTGGTAAGAAAAGTCCATTTATAGTCACTCATGCCTTCGAAAGCCTTATTACCCGTTTAAAATGGTTTTATATTCTCATTATTGATTTTATGTTGAATTTTCTTACATTTTTGGTTGAAATAGATTGTAATTAAATGTTTGCCTTAGAAAACATGAAGCGAAAGCCATCGATTGGTAAGAAAAGTCCATTTATAGTCACTCATGCCTTCGAAAGCCTTATTACTCGCTTTAAACGCTTTTATATTCTCATTATTGATTTTAAGTTGAATTTTCTTACATTTTTGGTTGAAATAGATTATAATTGAATGTTTGCATAGGGAAACGTGAAGCGAAAGCCATCGATTGAGAAGAAAAGTCCATTTATAGTCGCTCATGCCTTCGAAAGCCTTATTACTCGCTTTAAATGCTTTTATAATCTCATTATTGATTTTCAGTTGAATTTTCTTACATTTTTGGTTGAAACAGATTATAATTGAATGTTTGCATAGGGAAACGTGAACCGAAAGCCATCGATTGAGAAGAAAAGTCCATTTATAGTCACTCATGCCTTCGAAAGCCTTATTACTCGCTTTAAATGCTTTTATAATCTCATTATTGATTTTAAGTTGAATTTTCTTACATTTTTTATTAAAACAGATTATAATTGAATGTTTGCCTCGAGAAACGTGAAGCGAAAGCCATCGATTGGGAAGAAAAGTACATTTATAGTCACTCATACCTTCGAAAGCCTTATTACTCGCTTAAAATGGTTTTATAATCGCATTATTGATTTTAAGTTGAATTTTCTTATATTTTTGGTTAAAACAAATTATATTTCAATGTTTGCCTCGAGAAACATGAAGCAAAAGCCATCGATCGATAAGAGAAGTCCATTTATAGTCACTCATGCCTTCGAAAGCCTTATTACTCGTTTTAAATGCTTTTATAATCTCATTATTGATTTTAAGTTGAATTTTCTTACATTTTTGGTTAAAACAGATTATAATTGAATGTTTGCCTCGGGAAACGTGAAGCGAAAGCCATCGATTTGAGAAGAAAAGTCCATTTATAGTCGCTCATGCCTTCGAAAGCCTTATTACCCGTTTAAAATGGTTTTATAATCTAATTATTGATTTTATGTTGAATTTTCTTAAATTTTTGGTTAAAATAGATTGTAATTAAATGTTTGCCTTAGAAAACATGAAGCGAAAGCCATCGATTGATAAGAAAAGTCCATTTATAGTCACTCATGCGTTCGAAAGCCTTATTACTCGCTTTAAACGCTTTTATAATCTCATTATTGATTTTAAGTTGAATTTTCTTACATTTTTTGCTGAAATAGATTATAATTGAATGTTTGCATAGGGAAACGTGAAGCAAAAGCCATCGATTGAGAAGAAAAGTCCATTTATAGTCACTCATGCCTTCGAAAGCCTTATTACTAGCTTTAAATGCTTTTATAAGCTCATTATTGATTTTAAGTTGAATTTTATTACATTTTTGGTTAAAACAGATTATAATTGAATGTTTGCCTTGGAAAACGTGAACCGAAACCATCGATTGAGAAGAAAAGTCAATTTATAGTCACTCATGCCTTCGAAAGCCTTATTACTCGCTTTAAATGCTTTTATAAGCTCATTATTGATTTTATGTTGAATTTTCTTACATTTTTGGTTAAAATAGATTGTAATTAAATGTTTGCCTTAGAAAACATGGAGCGAAAGCCATCGATTGAGAAGAAAAGTCCATTTATAGTCGCTCATGCCTTCGAAAGCCTTATTACCCGTTTAAAATGGTTTTATAATCTCATTATTGATTTTATGTTGAATTTTCTTACATTTTTGGTTAAAAAAGATTGTAATTAAATGTTTGCCTTAGAAAACATGAAGCGAAAGCCATCTATTGGTAAGAAAAGTCCATTTATAGTCACTCATACCTTCGAAAGCCATATTACTCGCTTTAAACGCTTTTATAATATCATTATTGATTTTAAGTTGAATTTTCTTACATTTATGGTTGAAATAGATTATAATTGAATGTTTGCATAGGAAAACGTGAAGCGAAAGCCATCGATTGAGAAGAAAAGTCCATTTATAGTCACTCATGCCTTCGAAAGCGTTATTACTCGCTTTAAATGCTTTTATAAGCTCATTATTGATTTTAAGTTGAATTTTCTTACATTTTTGGTTAAAACAGATTATAATTTAATGTTTGCCTTGGGAAACGTGAAGCGAAACCATCGATTGAGAAGAAAAGTTTATTTATAGTCACTCATGCCTTCGAAAGCCTTATTACTCGCTTTAAACGCTTTTATAAGCTCATTATTGATTTTATGTTGAATTTTCTTACATTTTTGGTTAAAATAGATTGTAATTAAATGTTTGCCTTAGAAAACATGAAGCGAAAGCCATCGATTGGTAAGAAAACTCCATTTCTAGTCACTCATGCCTTCGAAAGCCTTATTACCCGTTTAAAATGGTTTTATATTCTCATTATTGATTTTATGTTGAATTTTCTTACATTTTTTGTTGAAATAGATTGTAATTAAATGTTTGCCTTAGAAAACATGAAGCGAAAGCCATCGATTGGTAAGAAAAGTCCATTTATAGTCACTCATGCCTTCGAAAGCCTTATTACCCGTTTAAAATGGTTTTATATTCTCATTATTGATTTTATGTTGAATTTTCTTACATTTTTGGTTGAAATAGATTGTAATTAAATGTTTGCCTTAGAAAACATGAAGCGAAAGCCATCGATTGGTAAGAAAAGTCCATTTATAGTCACTCATGCCTTCGAAAGCCTTATTACTCGCTTTAAACGCTTTTATATTCTCATTATTGATTTTAAGTTGAATTTTCTTACATTTTTGGTTGAAATAGATTATAATTGAATGTTTGCATAGGGAAACGTGAAGCGAAAGCCATCGATTGAGAAGAAAAGTCCATTTATAGTCGCTCATGCCTTCGAAAGCCTTATTACTCGCTTTAAATGCTTTTATAATCTCATTATTGATTTTCAGTTGAATTTTCTTACATTTTTGGTTGAAACAGATTATAATTGAATGTTTGCATAGGGAAACGTGAACCGAAAGCCATCGATTGAGAAGAAAAGTCCATTTATAGTCACTCATGCCTTCGAAAGCCTTATTACTCGCTTTAAATGCTTTTATAATCTCATTATTGATTTTAAGTTGAATTTTCTTACATTTTTTATTAAAACAGATTATAATTGAATGTTTGCCTCGAGAAACGTGAAGCGAAAGCCATCGATTGGGAAGAAAAGTACATTTATAGTCACTCATACCTTCGAAAGCCTTATTACTCGCTTAAAATGGTTTTATAATCGCATTATTGATTTTAAGTTGAATTTTCTTATATTTTTGGTTAAAACAAATTATATTTCAATGTTTGCCTCGAGAAACATGAAGCAAAAGCCATCGATCGATAAGAGAAGTCCATTTATAGTCACTCATGCCTTCGAAAGCCTTATTACTCGTTTTAAATGCTTTTATAATCTCATTATTGATTTTAAGTTGAATTTTCTTACATTTTTGGTTAAAACAGATTATAATTGAATGTTTGCCTCGGGAAACGTGAAGCGAAAGCCATCGATTTGAGAAGAAAAGTCCATTTATAGTCGCTCATGCCTTCGAAAGCCTTATTACCCGTTTAAAATGGTTTTATAATCTAATTATTGATTTTATGTTGAATTTTCTTAAATTTTTGGTTAAAATAGATTGTAATTAAATGTTTGCCTTAGAAAACATGAAGCGAAAGCCATCGATTGATAAGAAAAGTCCATTTATAGTCACTCATGCGTTCGAAAGCCTTATTACTCGCTTTAAACGCTTTTATAATCTCATTATTGATTTTAAGTTGAATTTTCTTACATTTTTTGCTGAAATAGATTATAATTGAATGTTTGCATAGGGAAACGTGAAGCAAAAGCCATCGATTGAGAAGAAAAGTCCATTTATAGTCACTCATGCCTTCGAAAGCCTTATTACTAGCTTTAAATGCTTTTATAAGCTCATTATTGATTTTAAGTTGAATTTTATTACATTTTTGGTTAAAACAGATTATAATTGAATGTTTGCCTTGGAAAACGTGAACCGAAACCATCGATTGAGAAGAAAAGTCAATTTATAGTCACTCATGCCTTCGAAAGCCTTATTACTCGCTTTAAATGCTTTTATAAGCTCATTATTGATTTTATGTTGAATTTTCTTACATTTTTGGTTAAAATAGATTGTAATTAAATGTTTGCCTTAGAAAACATGGAGCGAAAGCCATCGATTGAGAAGAAAAGTCCATTTATAGTCGCTCATGCCTTCGAAAGCCTTATTACCCGTTTAAAATGGTTTTATAATCTCATTATTGATTTTATGTTGAATTTTCTTACATTTTTGGTTAAAAAAGATTGTAATTAAATGTTTGCCTTAGAAAACATGAAGCGAAAGCCATCTATTGGTAAGAAAAGTCCATTTATAGTCACTCATACCTTCGAAAGCCATATTACTCGCTTTAAACGCTTTTATAATATCATTATTGATTTTAAGTTGAATTTTCTTACATTTATGGTTGAAATAGATTATAATTGAATGTTTGCATAGGAAAACGTGAAGCGAAAGCCATCGATTGAGAAGAAAAGTCCATTTATAGTCACTCATGCCTTCGAAAGCGTTATTACTCGCTTTAAATGCTTTTATAAGCTCATTATTGATTTTAAGTTGAATTTTCTTACATTTTTGGTTAAAACAGATTATAATTTAATGTTTGCCTTGGGAAACGTGAAGCGAAACCATCGATTGAGAAGAAAAGTTTATTTATAGTCACTCATGCCTTCGAAAGCCTTATTACTCGCTTTAAACGCTTTTATAAGCTCATTATTGATTTTATGTTGAATTTTCTTACATTTTTGGTTAAAATAGATTGTAATTAAATGTTTGCCTTAGAAAACATGAAGCGAAAGCCATCGATTGGTAAGAAAACTCCATTTCTAGTCACTCATGCCTTCGAAAGCCTTATTACCCGTTTAAAATGGTTTTATATTCTCATTATTGATTTTATGTTGAATTTTCTTACATTTTTTGTTGAAATAGATTGTAATTAAATGTTTGCCTTAGAAAACATGAAGCGAAAGCCATCGATTGGTAAGAAAAGTCCATTTATAGTCACTCATGCCTTCGAAAGCCTTATTACCCGTTTAAAATGGTTTTATATTCTCATTATTGATTTTATGTTGAATTTTCTTACATTTTTGGTTGAAATAGATTGTAATTAAATGTTTGCCTTAGAAAACATGAAGCGAAAGCCATCGATTGGTAAGAAAAGTCCATTTATAGTCACTCATGCCTTCGAAAGCCTTATTACTCGCTTTAAACGCTTTTATATTCTCATTATTGATTTTAAGTTGAATTTTCTTACATTTTTGGTTGAAATAGATTATAATTGAATGTTTGCATAGGGAAACGTGAAGCGAAAGCCATCGATTGAGAAGAAAAGTCCATTTATAGTCGCTCATGCCTTCGAAAGCCTTATTACTCGCTTTAAATGCTTTTATAATCTCATTATTGATTTTCAGTTGAATTTTCTTACATTTTTGGTTGAAACAGATTATAATTGAATGTTTGCATAGGGAAACGTGAACCGAAAGCCATCGATTGAGAAGAAAAGTCCATTTATAGTCACTCATGCCTTCGAAAGCCTTATTACTCGCTTTAAATGCTTTTATAATCTCATTATTGATTTTAAGTTGAATTTTCTTACATTTTTTATTAAAACAGATTATAATTGAATGTTTGCCTCGAGAAACGTGAAGCGAAAGCCATCGATTGGGAAGAAAAGTACATTTATAGTCACTCATACCTTCGAAAGCCTTATTACTCGCTTAAAATGGTTTTATAATCGCATTATTGATTTTAAGTTGAATTTTCTTATATTTTTGGTTAAAACAAATTATATTTCAATGTTTGCCTCGAGAAACATGAAGCAAAAGCCATCGATCGATAAGAGAAGTCCATTTATAGTCACTCATGCCTTCGAAAGCCTTATTACTCGTTTTAAATGCTTTTATAATCTCATTATTGATTTTAAGTTGAATTTTCTTACATTTTTGGTTAAAACAGATTATAATTGAATGTTTGCCTCGGGAAACGTGAAGCGAAAGCCATCGATTTGAGAAGAAAAGTCCATTTATAGTCGCTCATGCCTTCGAAAGCCTTATTACCCGTTTAAAATGGTTTTATAATCTAATTATTGATTTTATGTTGAATTTTCTTAAATTTTTGGTTAAAATAGATTGTAATTAAATGTTTGCCTTAGAAAACATGAAGCGAAAGCCATCGATTGATAAGAAAAGTCCATTTATAGTCACTCATGCGTTCGAAAGCCTTATTACTCGCTTTAAACGCTTTTATAATCTCATTATTGATTTTAAGTTGAATTTTCTTACATTTTTTGCTGAAATAGATTATAATTGAATGTTTGCATAGGGAAACGTGAAGCAAAAGCCATCGATTGAGAAGAAAAGTCCATTTATAGTCACTCATGCCTTCGAAAGCCTTATTACTAGCTTTAAATGCTTTTATAAGCTCATTATTGATTTTAAGTTGAATTTTATTACATTTTTGGTTAAAACAGATTATAATTGAATGTTTGCCTTGGAAAACGTGAACCGAAACCATCGATTGAGAAGAAAAGTCAATTTATAGTCACTCATGCCTTCGAAAGCCTTATTACTCGCTTTAAATGCTTTTATAAGCTCATTATTGATTTTATGTTGAATTTTCTTACATTTTTGGTTAAAATAGATTGTAATTAAATGTTTGCCTTAGAAAACATGGAGCGAAAGCCATCGATTGAGAAGAAAAGTCCATTTATAGTCGCTCATGCCTTCGAAAGCCTTATTACCCGTTTAAAATGGTTTTATAATCTCATTATTGATTTTATGTTGAATTTTCTTACATTTTTGGTTAAAAAAGATTGTAATTAAATGTTTGCCTTAGAAAACATGAAGCGAAAGCCATCTATTGGTAAGAAAAGTCCATTTATAGTCACTCATACCTTCGAAAGCCATATTACTCGCTTTAAACGCTTTTATAATATCATTATTGATTTTAAGTTGAATTTTCTTACATTTATGGTTGAAATAGATTATAATTGAATGTTTGCATAGGAAAACGTGAAGCGAAAGCCATCGATTGAGAAGAAAAGTCCATTTATAGTCACTCATGCCTTCGAAAGCGTTATTACTCGCTTTAAATGCTTTTATAAGCTCATTATTGATTTTAAGTTGAATTTTCTTACATTTTTGGTTAAAACAGATTATAATTTAATGTTTGCCTTGGGAAACGTGAAGCGAAACCATCGATTGAGAAGAAAAGTTTATTTATAGTCACTCATGCCTTCGAAAGCCTTATTACTCGCTTTAAACGCTTTTATAAGCTCATTATTGATTTTATGTTGAATTTTCTTACATTTTTGGTTAAAATAGATTGTAATTAAATGTTTGCCTTAGAAAACATGAAGCGAAAGCCATCGATTGGTAAGAAAACTCCATTTCTAGTCACTCATGCCTTCGAAAGCCTTATTACCCGTTTAAAATGGTTTTATATTCTCATTATTGATTTTATGTTGAATTTTCTTACATTTTTTGTTGAAATAGATTGTAATTAAATGTTTGCCTTAGAAAACATGAAGCGAAAGCCATCGATTGGTAAGAAAAGTCCATTTATAGTCACTCATGCCTTCGAAAGCCTTATTACCCGTTTAAAATGGTTTTATATTCTCATTATTGATTTTATGTTGAATTTTCTTACATTTTTGGTTGAAATAGATTGTAATTAAATGTTTGCCTTAGAAAACATGAAGCGAAAGCCATCGATTGGTAAGAAAAGTCCATTTATAGTCACTCATGCCTTCGAAAGCCTTATTACTCGCTTTAAACGCTTTTATATTCTCATTATTGATTTTAAGTTGAATTTTCTTACATTTTTGGTTGAAATAGATTATAATTGAATGTTTGCATAGGGAAACGTGAAGCGAAAGCCATCGATTGAGAAGAAAAGTCCATTTATAGTCGCTCATGCCTTCGAAAGCCTTATTACTCGCTTTAAATGCTTTTATAATCTCATTATTGATTTTCAGTTGAATTTTCTTACATTTTTGGTTGAAACAGATTATAATTGAATGTTTGCATAGGGAAACGTGAACCGAAAGCCATCGATTGAGAAGAAAAGTCCATTTATAGTCACTCATGCCTTCGAAAGCCTTATTACTCGCTTTAAATGCTTTTATAATCTCATTATTGATTTTAAGTTGAATTTTCTTACATTTTTTATTAAAACAGATTATAATTGAATGTTTGCCTCGAGAAACGTGAAGCGAAAGCCATCGATTGGGAAGAAAAGTACATTTATAGTCACTCATACCTTCGAAAGCCTTATTACTCGCTTAAAATGGTTTTATAATCGCATTATTGATTTTAAGTTGAATTTTCTTATATTTTTGGTTAAAACAAATTATATTTCAATGTTTGCCTCGAGAAACATGAAGCAAAAGCCATCGATCGATAAGAGAAGTCCATTTATAGTCACTCATGCCTTCGAAAGCCTTATTACTCGTTTTAAATGCTTTTATAATCTCATTATTGATTTTAAGTTGAATTTTCTTACATTTTTGGTTAAAACAGATTATAATTGAATGTTTGCCTCGGGAAACGTGAAGCGAAAGCCATCGATTTGAGAAGAAAAGTCCATTTATAGTCGCTCATGCCTTCGAAAGCCTTATTACCCGTTTAAAATGGTTTTATAATCTAATTATTGATTTTATGTTGAATTTTCTTAAATTTTTGGTTAAAATAGATTGTAATTAAATGTTTGCCTTAGAAAACATGAAGCGAAAGCCATCGATTGATAAGAAAAGTCCATTTATAGTCACTCATGCGTTCGAAAGCCTTATTACTCGCTTTAAACGCTTTTATAATCTCATTATTGATTTTAAGTTGAATTTTCTTACATTTTTTGCTGAAATAGATTATAATTGAATGTTTGCATAGGGAAACGTGAAGCAAAAGCCATCGATTGAGAAGAAAAGTCCATTTATAGTCACTCATGCCTTCGAAAGCCTTATTACTAGCTTTAAATGCTTTTATAAGCTCATTATTGATTTTAAGTTGAATTTTATTACATTTTTGGTTAAAACAGATTATAATTGAATGTTTGCCTTGGAAAACGTGAACCGAAACCATCGATTGAGAAGAAAAGTCAATTTATAGTCACTCATGCCTTCGAAAGCCTTATTACTCGCTTTAAATGCTTTTATAAGCTCATTATTGATTTTATGTTGAATTTTCTTACATTTTTGGTTAAAATAGATTGTAATTAAATGTTTGCCTTAGAAAACATGGAGCGAAAGCCATCGATTGAGAAGAAAAGTCCATTTATAGTCGCTCATGCCTTCGAAAGCCTTATTACCCGTTTAAAATGGTTTTATAATCTCATTATTGATTTTATGTTGAATTTTCTTACATTTTTGGTTAAAAAAGATTGTAATTAAAAGTTTGCCTTAGAAAACATGAAGCGAAAGCCATCTATTGGTAAGAAAAGTCCATTTATAGTCACTCATACCTTCGAAAGCCATATTACTCGCTTTAAACGCTTTTATAATATCATTATTGATTTTAAGTTGAATTTTCTTACATTTATGGTTGAAATAGATTATAATTGAATGTTTGCATAGGAAAACGTGAAGCGAAAGCCATCGATTGAGAAGAAAAGTCCATTTATAGTCACTCATGCCTTCGAAAGCGTTATTACTCGCTTTAAATGCTTTTATAAGCTCATTATTGATTTTAAGTTGAATTTTCTTACATTTTTGGTTAAAACAGATTATAATTTAATGTTTGCCTTGGGAAACGTGAAGCGAAACCATCGATTGAGAAGAAAAGTTTATTTATAGTCACTCATGCCTTCGAAAGCCTTATTACTCGCTTTAAACGCTTTTATAAGCTCATTATTGATTTTATGTTGAATTTTCTTACATTTTTGGTTAAAATAGATTGTAATTAAATGTTTGCCTTAGAAAACATGAAGCGAAAGCCATCGATTGGTAAGAAAACTCCATTTCTAGTCACTCATGCCTTCGAAAGCCTTATTACCCGTTTAAAATGGTTTTATATTCTCATTATTGATTTTATGTTGAATTTTCTTACATTTTTTGTTGAAATAGATTGTAATTAAATGTTTGCCTTAGAAAACATGAAGCGAAAGCCATCGATTGGTAAGAAAAGTCCATTTATAGTCACTCATGCCTTCGAAAGCCTTATTACCCGTTTAAAATGGTTTTATATTCTCATTATTGATTTTATGTTGAATTTTCTTACATTTTTGGTTGAAATAGATTGTAATTAAATGTTTGCCTTAGAAAACATGAAGCGAAAGCCATCGATTGGTAAGAAAAGTCCATTTATAGTCACTCATGCCTTCGAAAGCCTTATTACTCGCTTTAAACGCTTTTATATTCTCATTATTGATTTTAAGTTGAATTTTCTTACATTTTTGGTTGAAATAGATTATAATTGAATGTTTGCATAGGGAAACGTGAAGCGAAAGCCATCGATTGAGAAGAAAAGTCCATTTATAGTCGCTCATGCCTTCGAAAGCCTTATTACTCGCTTTAAATGCTTTTATAATCTCATTATTGATTTTCAGTTGAATTTTCTTACATTTTTGGTTGAAACAGATTATAATTGAATGTTTGCATAGGGAAACGTGAACCGAAAGCCATCGATTGAGAAGAAAAGTCCATTTATAGTCACTCATGCCTTCGAAAGCCTTATTACTCGCTTTAAATGCTTTTATAATCTCATTATTGATTTTAAGTTGAATTTTCTTACATTTTTTATTAAAACAGATTATAATTGAATGTTTGCCTCGAGAAACGTGAAGCGAAAGCCATCGATTGGGAAGAAAAGTACATTTATAGTCACTCATACCTTCGAAAGCCTTATTACTCGCTTAAAATGGTTTTATAATCGCATTATTGATTTTAAGTTGAATTTTCTTATATTTTTGGTTAAAACAAATTATATTTCAATGTTTGCCTCGAGAAACATGAAGCAAAAGCCATCGATCGATAAGAGAAGTCCATTTATAGTCACTCATGCCTTCGAAAGCCTTATTACTCGTTTTAAATGCTTTTATAATCTCATTATTGATTTTAAGTTGAATTTTCTTACATTTTTGGTTAAAACAGATTATAATTGAATGTTTGCCTCGGGAAACGTGAAGCGAAAGCCATCGATTTGAGAAGAAAAGTCCATTTATAGTCGCTCATGCCTTCGAAAGCCTTATTACCCGTTTAAAATGGTTTTATAATCTAATTATTGATTTTATGTTGAATTTTCTTAAATTTTTGGTTAAAATAGATTGTAATTAAATGTTTGCCTTAGAAAACATGAAGCGAAAGCCATCGATTGATAAGAAAAGTCCATTTATAGTCACTCATGCGTTCGAAAGCCTTATTACTCGCTTTAAACGCTTTTATAATCTCATTATTGATTTTAAGTTGAATTTTCTTACATTTTTTGCTGAAATAGATTATAATTGAATGTTTGCATAGGGAAACGTGAAGCAAAAGCCATCGATTGAGAAGAAAAGTCCATTTATAGTCACTCATGCCTTCGAAAGCCTTATTACTAGCTTTAAATGCTTTTATAAGCTCATTATTGATTTTAAGTTGAATTTTATTACATTTTTGGTTAAAACAGATTATAATTGAATGTTTGCCTTGGAAAACGTGAACCGAAACCATCGATTGAGAAGAAAAGTCAATTTATAGTCACTCATGCCTTCGAAAGCCTTATTACTCGCTTTAAATGCTTTTATAAGCTCATTATTGATTTTATGTTGAATTTTCTTACATTTTTGGTTAAAATAGATTGTAATTAAATGTTTGCCTTAGAAAACATGGAGCGAAAGCCATCGATTGAGAAGAAAAGTCCATTTATAGTCGCTCATGCCTTCGAAAGCCTTATTACCCGTTTAAAATGGTTTTATAATCTCATTATTGATTTTATGTTGAATTTTCTTACATTTTTGGTTAAAAAAGATTGTAATTAAAAGTTTGCCTTAGAAAACATGAAGCGAAAGCCATCTATTGGTAAGAAAAGTCCATTTATAGTCACTCATACCTTCGAAAGCCATATTACTCGCTTTAAACGCTTTTATAATATCATTATTGATTTTAAGTTGAATTTTCTTACATTTATGGTTGAAATAGATTATAATTGAATGTTTGGATAGGAAAACGTGAAGCGAAAGCCATCGATTGAGAAGAAAAGTCCATTTATAGTCACTCATGCCTTCGAAAGCGTTATTACTCGCTTTAAATGCTTTTATAAGCTCATTATTGATTTTAAGTTGAATTTTCTTACATTTTTGGTTAAAACAGATTATAATTTAATGTTTGCCTTGGGAAACGTGAAGCGAAACCATCGATTGAGAAGAAAAGTTTATTTATAGTCACTCATGCCTTCGAAAGCCTTATTACTCGCTTTAAACGCTTTTATAAGCTCATTATTGATTTTATGTTGAATTTTCTTACATTTTTGGTTAAAATAGATTGTAATTAAATGTTTGCCTTAGAAAACATGAAGCGAAAGCCATCGATTAGTAAGAAAACTCCATTTCTAGTCACTCATGCCTTCGAAAGCCTTATTACCCGTTTAAAATGGTTTTATATTCTCATTATTGATTTTATGTTGAATTTTCTTACATTTTTTGTTGAAATAGATTGTAATTAAATGTTTGCCTTAGAAAACATGAAGCGAAAGCCATCGATTGGTAAGAAAAGTCCATTTATAGTCACTCATGCCTTCGAAAGCCTTATTACTCGCTTTAAACGCTTTTATATTCTCATTATTGATTTTAAGTTGAATTTTCTTACATTTTTGGTTGAAATAGATTATAATTGAATGTTTGCATAGGGAAACGTGAAGCGAAAGCCATCGATTGAGAAGAAAAGTCCATTTATAGTCACTCATGCCTTCGAAAGCCTTATTACTCGCTTTAAATGCTTTTATAAGCTCATTATTGATTTTAAGTTGAATTTTCTTACATTTTTGGTTAAAACAGATTATAATTGAATGTTTTCCTGGGGAAACGTGAAGCGAAAGACATCGATTGAGAAGAAAAGTCCATTTATAGTCGCTCATGCCCTCGAAAGCCTTATTACCCGTTGAAAATGGTTTTATAATCTAATTATATATTTTATGTTGAATTTTCTTACATTTTTTGTTAAAATAGATTGTAATTAAATGTTTGCCCTAGAAAACATGAAGCGAAAGCTATCGATTGGTAAGAAAAGTCCATTTATAGTCACTCATGCCTTCGAAAGCCTTATTACTCGCTTTAAACGATTTTATAATCTCATTATTGATTTTAAGTTGAATTTTCTTACATTTTTGGTTGAAACAGATTATAATTGAATGTTTGCATAGGGAAACGTGAAGCGAAAGCCATCGATTGAGAAGAAAAGTCCATTTATAGTCACTCATGCCTTCGAAAGCCTTATTACTAGCTTTAAATGCTTTTATAAGCTCATTATTGATTTTAAGTTGAATTTTATTACATTTTTGGTTAAAACAGATTATAATTGAATGTTTGCCTTGGAAAACGTGAACCGAAACCATCGATTGAGAAGAAAAGTCAATTTATAGTCACTCATGCCTTCGAAAGCCTTATTACTCGCTTTAAATGCTTTTATAGGCTCATTATTGATTTTAAGTTGAATTTTCTTATATTTTTTGTTAAAACAGATTATAATTGAATGTTTGCCTTGCGAAACGTGAAACGAAAGCCATCGATTGGGAAGAAAAGTACATTTATAGTCACTCATACCTTCGAAAGCCTTATTACTCGCTTAAAATGGTTTTATAATCGCATTATTGATTTTAAGTTGAATTTTCTTATATTTTTGGTTAAAACAGATTATATTTGAATGTTTGCCTCGAGAAACATGAAGCAAAAGCCTTCGATCGATAAGAAAAGTCCATTTATAGTCACTCATGCCTTTGAAAGCCTTATTACTCGTTTTAAATGCTTTTATAATCTCATTATTGATTTTAAGTTGAATTTTCTTACATTTTTGGTTAAAACAGATTATAATTGAATGTTTACCTCGGGAAACATGAAGCGAAAGCCATCGATTGAGAAGAAAAGTCCATTTAAAGTCACTCATGCCTTCGAAAGCCTTATTACCCATTTAAAATGGTTTTATAATCTCATTATTGATTTTATGTTGAATTTTCTTACATTTTTTTGTTAAAACCGATTGTAATTGAATGTTTGCCACGGGAAACGTGAAGCGAAAGTCGTCGATTGAGAAGAAAAGTCCATTTATAGTCGCTCATGCCTTCGAAAGCCTAATTACCCGTTTAAAATAGTTTTATAATCTAATTATTGATTTTATGTTGAATTTTCTTACATTTTTGGTTAAAATAGATTGTAATTAAATGTTTGCCTTAGAAAACATGAAGCGAAAGCCATCGATTGGTAAGAAAAGTCCATTTATAGTCACTCATACCTTCGAAAGCCTTATTACTCGCTTAAAATGGTTTTATAATCGCATTATTGATTTTAAGTTGAATTTTCTTACATTTTTGGTTAAAACAGATTATATTTGAATGTTTGCCTCGAGAAACTTGAAGCGAAAGCCATCGATTGAGAAGAAAAGTCCATTTATAATCACTCATGCCTTCGAAAGCCTTATTACTCGCTTTAAATGCTTTTATAATCTCATTATTGATTTTAAGTTGAATTTTCTTATATTTTTGGTTGAAACAGATTATAATTGAATGTTTGCATAGGGAAACGTGAAGCGAAAGCCATCGATTGAGAAGAAAAGTCTATTTATAGTCGCTCATGCCTTCGAAAGCCTTATTACCCGTTTAAATGGTTTTATAATCTAATTATTGATTTTATGTTGAATTTTCTTACATTTTTGGTTAAAATAGATTGTAATTAAATGTTTGCCTTAGAAAACATGAAGCGAAAGCCATCGATTGGGAAGAAAAGTCCATTTATAGTCACTCATACCTTCGAAAGCCTTATTACTCGCTTAAAATGGTTTTATAATCGCATTATTGATTTTAAGTTGAATTTTCTTACATTTTTGGTTAAAACAGATTATAATTGAATGTTTGCCACGGGAAACGTGAAGCGAAAGCCATCGATTGAGAAGAAAAGTCTATTTATAGTCGCTCATGCCTTCGAAAGCCTTATTACTCGCTTTAAACGCTTTTATAATCTCATTATTCATTTTAAGTTGAATTTTCTTATATTTTTGGTTGAAATAGATTATAATTGAATGTTTGCATAGGGAAACGTGAAGCGAAAGCCATCGATTGAGAAGAAAAGTCCATTTATAGTCACTCATGCCTTCGAAAGCCTTATTACTCGCTTTAAATGCTTTTATAAGCTCATTATTGATTTTAAGTTGAATTTTCTTACATTTTTGGTTGAAACAGATTATAATTGAATGTTTGCCTCGGGAAACGTGAAGCGAAAGCCATCGATTTGAGAAGAAAAGTCCATTTATAGTCGCTCATGCCTTCGAAAGCCTTATTACCCGTTTAAAATGGTTTTATAATCTAATTATTGATTTTATGTTGAATTTTCTTACATTTTTGGTTAAAATAGATTGTAATTAAATGTTTGCCTTAGAAAACATGAAGCGAAAGCCATCGATTGGTAAGAAAAGTCCATTTATAGTCACTCATGCCTTCGAAAGCCTTATTACTCGCTTTAAACGCTTTTATAATCTCATTATTGATTTTAAGTTGAATTTTCTTATATTTTTGGTTGAAATACATTATAATTGAATGTTTGCATAGGGAAACGTGAAGCGAAAGCCATCGATTGAGAAGAAAAGTCCATTTATAGTCACTCATACCTTCGAAAGCCTTATTACTCGCTTAAAGTAGTTTTATAATCGCATTATTGATTTTAAGTTGAATTTTCTTATATTTTTGGTTAAAACAAATTATATTTCAATGTTTGCCTCGAGAAACATGAAGCAAAAGCCATCGATCGATAAGAGAAGTCCATTTATAGTCACTCATGCCTTCGAAAGCCTTATTACTCGTTTGAAATGCTTTTATAATCTCATTATTGATTTTAAGTTGAATTTTCTTACATTTTTTGTTAAAACAGATTATAATTGAATGTTTGCCTCGGGAAACGTGAAGCAAAAGCCATCGATTTGAGAAGAAAAGTCCATTTATAGTCGCTCATGCCTTCGAAAACCTTATTACCCGTTTAAAATGGTTTTATAATCTAATTATTGATTTTATGTTGAATTTTCTTACATTTTTTGTTAAAACAGATTGTAATTGAATGTTTGCCACGGGAAACGTGAAGCGAAAGTCGTCGATTGAGAAGAAAAGTCCATTTATAGTCGCTCATGCCTTCGAAAGCCTAATTACCCCGTTTAAAATAGTTTTATAATCTAATTATTGATTTTATGTTGAATTTTCTTACATTTTTGGTTAAAATAGATTGTAATTAAATGTTTGCCTTAGAAAACATGAAGCGAAAGCCATCGATTGGTAAGAAAAGTCCATTTATAGTCACTCATACCTTCGAAAGCCTTATTACTCGCTTAAAATGGTTTTATAATCGCATTATTGATTTTAAGTTGAATTTTCTTACATTTTTGGTTAAAACAGATTATAATTGAATGTTTGCCATGGGAAACGTGAAGCGAAAGCCATCGATTGAGAAGAAAAGTCTATTTATAGTCGCTCATGCCTTCGAAAGCCTTATTACTCGCTTTAAACGCTTTTATAATCTCATTATTGATTTTAAGTTGAATTTTCTTATATTTTTGGTTGAAATAGATTATAATTGAATGTTTGCATAGGGAAACGTGAAGCGAAAGCCATCGATTGAGAAGAAAAGTCCATTTATAGTCACTCATGCCTTCGAAAGCCTTATTACTCGCTTTAAATGCTTTTATAAGCTCATTATTGATTTTAAGTTGAATTTTCTTACATTTTTGGTTGAAACAGATTATAATTGAATGTTTACCTCGGGAAACGTGCAGCGAAAGCCATCGATTTGAGAAGAAAAGTCCATTTATAGTCGCTCATGCCTTCGAAAGCCTTATTACCCGTTTAAAATGGTTTTATAATCTAATTATTGATTTTATGTTGAATTTTCTTACATTTTTGGTTAAAATAGATTGTAATTAAATGTTTGCCTTAGAAAACATGAAGCGAAAGCCATCGATTGGTAAGAAAAGTCCATTTATAGTCACTCATGCCTTCGAAAGCCTTATTACTCGCTTTAAACGCTTTTATAATCTCATTATTGATTTTAAGTTGAATTTTCTTATATTTTTGGTTGAAATACATTATAATTGAATGTTTGCATAGGGAAACGTGAAGCGAAAGCCATCGATTGAGAAGAAAAGTCCATTTATAGTCACTCATACCTTCGAAAGCCTTATTACTCGCTTAAAATGGTTTTATAATCGCATTATTGATTTTAAGTTGAATTTTCTTATATTTTTGGTTAAAACAAATTATATTTCAATGTTTGCCTCGAGAAACATGAAGCAAAAGCCATCAATCGATAAGAGAAGTCCATTTATAGTCACTCATGCCTTCGAAAGCCTTATTACTCGTTTTAAATGCTTTTATAATCTCATTATTGATTTTAAGTTGAATTTTCTTACATTTTTGGTTAAAACAGATTATAATTGAATGTTTGCCTCGGGAAACGTGAAGCGAAAGCCATCGATTTGAGAAGAAAAGTCCATTTATAGTCGCTCATGCCTTCGAAAGCCTTATTACCCGTTTAAAATGGTTTTATAATCTAATTATTGATTTTATGTTGAATTTTCTTACATTTTTGGTTAAAATAGATTGTAATTAAATGTTTGCCTTAGAAAACATGAAGCGAAAGCCATCGATTGGTAAGAAAAGTCCATTTATAGTCACTCATGCGTTCGAAAGCCTTATTACTCGCTTTAAACGCTTTTATAACTCATTATTGATTTTAAGTTGAATTTTCTTACATTTTTTGCTGAAATAGATTATAATTGAATGTTTGCATAGGGAAACATGAAGCAAAAGCCATCGATTGAGAAGAAAAGTCCATTTATAGTCACTCATGCCTTCGAAAGCCTTATTACTAGCTTTAAATGCTTTTATAAGCTCATTATTGATTTTAAGTTGAATTTTCTTACATTTTTGGTTAAAACAGATTATAATTGAATGTTTGCCTTGGAAAACGTGAAGCGAAACCATCGATTGAGAAGAAAAATCCATTTATAGTCACTCATGCCTTCAAAAGCCTTATTACTCGCTTTAAATGCTTTTATAGGCTCATTATTGATTTTAAGTTGAATTTTCTTATATTTTTTGTTAAAACAGATTATAATTGAATGTTTGCCTTGCGAAACGTGAAGCGAAAGCCATCGATTCGGAAGAAAAGTACATTTATAGTCACTCATACCTTCGAAAGCCTTATTACTCGCTTAAAATGGTTTTATAATCGCATTATTGATTTTAAGTTGAATTTTCTTATACTTTTGGTTAAAACAGATTATATTTGAATGTTTGCCTCGAGAAACATGAAGCAAAAGCCATCGATCGATAAGAAAAGTCCATTTATAGTCACTCATGCCTTTGAAAGCCTTATTACTCGTTTTAAATGCTTTTATAATCTCATTATTGATTTTAAGTTGAATTTTCTTACATTTTTGGCTAAAACAGATTATAATTGAATGTTTGCCTCAGGAAACGTGAAGCGAAAGCCATCGATTGAGAAGAAAAGTCCATTTAAAGTCACTCATGCCTTCGAAAGCCTTATTACCCATTTAAAATGTTTTTATAATCTCATTATTTATTTTATGTTGAATTTTCTTACATTTTTTGTTAAAACAGATTGTAATTGAATGTTTGCCACAGGAAACGTGAAGCGAAAGCCATCGATTGAGAAGAAAAGTCCATTTATAGTCGCTCATGCCTTCGAAAGCCTTATTACACATTTAAAATGGTTTTATAATCTAATTATTGATTTTATGTTGAATTTTCTTACATTTTTGGTTAAAATAGATTGTAATTAAATGTTTGCCTTAGAAAACATGAAGCGAAAGCCATCGATTGGTAAGAAAAGTCCATTTATAGTCACTCATACCTTCGAAAGCCTTATTACTCGCTTAAAATGGTTTTATAATCGCATTATTGATTTTAAGTTGAATATTCTTACATTTTTGGTTAAAACAGATTATATTTGAATGTTTGCCTCGAGAAACATGAAGCGAAAGCCATCGATTGAGAAGAAAAGTCCATTTATAATCACTCATACCTTCGAAAGCCTTATTACTCGCTTTAAATGCTTTTATAATCTCATTATTGATTTTAAGTTGAATTTTCTTACATTTTTGGTTGAAACAGATTATAATTGAATGTTTGCATAGGGAAACGTGAAGCGAAAGCCATCGATTGAGAAGAAAAGTCCATTTATAGTCACTTATGCCTTCGAAAGCCTTATTACTCGCTTTAAATGCTTTTATAATCTCATTGTAGATTTTAAGTTGAATTTTCTTACTTTTTTTGTTGAAACAGATTATATTTGAATGTTTGCCTCGAGAAACGTGAAGCGAAAGCCATCGATTGAGAAGAAAAGTCCGTTTATAGTCACTCATGCCTTCGAAAGCCTTATTACTAACTTTAAATGCTTTTATAATCTCATTATTGATTTTAAGTTGAATTTTCTTACATTTTTGATTAAAACAGATTATAATTGAATATTTGCCTCGAAAAACGTGAAGCGAAAGCCATCGATTGGGAAGAAAAGTACATTTATAGTCACTCATACCTTCGAAAGCCTTATTACTCGCTTAAAATGGTTTTATAATCGCATTATTGATTTTAAGTTGAATTTTCTTATATTTTTGGTTAAAACAGATTATATTTCAATGTTTGCCTCGAGAAACATGAAGCAAAAGCCATCGATCGATAAGAGAAGTCCATTTATAGTCACTCATGCCTTCGAAAGCCTTATTACTCGCTTTAAATGCTTTTATAATCTCATTGTAGATTTTAAGTTGAATTTTCTTACATTTTTTATTGAAACAGATTATATTTGAATGTTTGCCTCGAGAAACGTGAAGCGAAAGCCATCAATTGAGAAGAAAAGTCCGTTTATAGTCACTCATGCCTTCGAAAGCCTTATTACTCACTTTAAATGCTTTTATAATCTCATTATTGATTTTAAGTTGAATTTTCTTACATTTTTTATTAAAACAGATTATAATTGAATATTTACCTCAAGAAACGTGAAGCGAAAGCCATCGATTGGGAAGAAAAGTACATTTATAGTCACTCATACCTTCGAAAGCCTTATTACTCGCTTAAAATGGTTTTATAATCGCATTATTGATTTTAAGTTGAATTTTCTTATATTTTTGGTTAAAACAGATTATATTTCAATGTTTGCCTCGAGAAACATGAAGCGAAAGCCATCGATTGGTAAGAAAAGTCCATTTATAGTCACTCATGCGTTCGAAAGCCTTATTACTCGCTTTAAACGCTTTTATAATCTCATTATTGATTTTAAGTTGAATTTTCTTACATTTTTTGCTCAAATAGATTATAATTGAATGTTTGCATAGGGAAACGTGAAGCAAAAGCCATCGATTGAGAAGAAAAGTCCATTTATAGTCACTCATGCCTTCGAAAGCCTTATTACTAGCTTTAAATGCTTTTATAAGCTCATTATTGATTTTAAGTTGAATTTTCTTACATTTTTGGTTAAAACAGATTATAATTGAATGTTTGCCTTGGGAAACGTGAAGCGAAACCATCGATTGAGAAGAAAAGTCCATTTATAGTCACTCATGCCTTCGAAAGCCTTATTACTCGCTTTAAATGCTTTTATAAGCTCATTATTGATTTTATGTTGAGTTTTCTTACATTTTTGGTTAAAATAGATTATAATTGAATGTTTGCCTCGGGAAACGTGAAGCGGAAGCCATCGATTGAGAAGAAAAGTCCATTTATAGTCGCTCATGCCTTCGAAAGCCTTATTACCAGTTTAAAATGGTTTTATAATCTAATTATTGATTTTATGTTGAATTTTCTTACATTTTTGGTTAAAATAGATTGTAATTAAATGTTTGCCTTAGAAAACATGAAGCGAAAGCCATCGATTGGTAAGAAAAGTCCATTTATAGTCACTCATGCCTTCGAAAGCCTTATTACTCGCTTTAAACGCTTTTATAATCTCATTATTGATTTTAAGTTGAATTTTCTTATATTTTTGGTTGAAATAGATTATAATTGAATGTTTGCATAGGGAAACGTGAAGCGAAAGCCATCGATTGAGAAGAAAAGTCCATTTATAGTCACTCATGCCTTCGAAAGCCTTATTACTCGCTTTAAATGCTTTTATAAGCTCATTATTGATTTTAAGTTGAATTTTCTTACATTTTTGGTTAAAACAGATTATAATTGAATGTTTGCCTCGAGAAACGTGAAGCGAAAGCCATGGATTGAGAAGAAAAGTCCATTTATAGTCGCTCATGCCTTCGAAAGCCTTATTACCCGTTTAAAATGGTTTTATAATCTAATTATTGATTTTATGTTGAATTTTCCTACATTTTTGGTTAAAATAGATTGTAATTAAATGTTTGCCTTAGAGAACAAGAAGCGAAAGCCATCTATTGGTAAGAAAAGTCCATTTATAGTCACTAATACCTTCGAAAGGCATATTACTCGCTTTAAACGCTTTTATAATCTCATTATTGATTTTAAGTTGAATTTTCTTACATTTGTGGTTGAAATAGATTATAATTGAATGTTTGCATAGGGAAACGTGAAGCGAAAGCCATCGATTGAGAAGAAAAGTCCATTTATAGTCACTCATGCCTTCGAAAGACTTATTACTCGCTTAAAATGGTTTTATAATCGCATTATTGATTTTAAGTTGAATTTTCTTATAGTTTTGGTTAAAACAGATTATATTTGAATGTTTGCCTCGAGAAACATGAAGCAAAAGCCATCGATCGATAAGAAAACTCCATTTATAGTCACTCATGCCTTCGAAAGCCTTATTACTCGCTTTAAACGCTTTTATATTCTCATTATTGATTTTAAGTTGAATTTTCTTATATTTTTGGTTGAAATAAATTATAATTGAATGTTTGCATAGGGAAACGTGAAGCGAAAGCCATCGATTGAGAAGAAAAGTCCATTTATAGTCACTCATGCCTTCGAAAGCCTTATTACTCGCTTTAAATGCTTTTATAAGCTCATTATTGATTTTAAGTTGAATTTTTTTACATATTTGGTTAAAATAGATTATAATTGAATGTTTGCCTCGGGAAACGTGAAGCGAAAGCCATCGATTGAGAAGAAAACTACATTTATAGTCACTTATATCTTCGAAAGCCTTATTACTCGCTTAAAATGGTTTTATAATCGCATTATTGATTTTAAGTTGAATTTTCTTATAGTTTTGGTTAAAACAGATTATATTTGAATGTTTCCCTCGAGAAACATGAAGCGAAAGCCATCGATTGGTAAGAAAAGTCCATTTATAGTCACTCATGCGTTCGAAAGCCTTATTACTCGCTTTAAACGCTTTTATAATCTCATTATTGATTTTAAGTTGAATTTTCTTACATTTTTTATTAAAACAGATTATAATTGAATATTTACCTCAAGAAACGTGAAGCGAAAGCCATCGATTGGGAAGAAAAGTACATTTATAGTCACTCATACCTTCGAAAGCCTTATTACTCGCTTAAAATGGTTTTATAATCGCATTATTGATTTTAAGTTGAATTTTCTTATATTTTTGGTTAAAACAGATTATATTTCAATGTTTGCCTCGAGAAACATGAAGCGAAAGCCATCGATTGGTAAGAAAAGTCCATTTATAGTCACTCATGCGTTCGAAAGCCTTATTACTCGCTTTAAACGCTTTTATAATCTCATTATTGATTTTAAGTTGAATTTTCTTACATTTTTTGCTCAAATAGATTATAATTGAATGTTTGCATAGGGAAACGTGAAGCAAAAGCCATCGATTGAGAAGAAAAGTCCATTTATAGTCACTCATGCCTTCGAAAGCCTTATTACTAGCTTTAAATGCTTTTATAAGCTCATTATTGATTTTAAGTTGAATTTTCTTACATTTTTGGTTAAAACAGATTATAATTGAATGTTTGCCTTGGGAAACGTGAAGCGAAACCGTCGATTGAGAAGAAAAGTCCATTTATAGTCACTCATGCCTTCGAAAGCCTTATTACTCGCTTTAAATGCTTTTATAAACTCATTATTGATTTTATGTTGAGTTTTCTTACATTTTTGGTTAAAATAGATTATAATTGAATGTTTGCCTCGGGAAACAGGGCTAGCCCATACACCCACTGCACGAGTGAAGCGAAAGCCATCAATTGAGAAGAAAAGTCCATTTATAGTCGCTCATGCCTTCGAAAGCCTTATTACCCGTTTAAAATGGTTTTATAATCTAATTATTGATTTTATGTTGAATTTTCTTACATTTTTGGTTAAAATAGATTGTAATTAAATGTTTGCCTTAGAAAACATGAAGCGAAAGCCATCGATTGGTAAGAAAAGTCCATTTATAGTCACTCATGCCTTCGAAAGCCTTATTACTCGCTTTAAACGCTTTTATAATCTCATTATTGATTTTAAGTTGAATTTTCTTATATTTTTGGTTGAAATAGATTATAATTGAATGTTTGCATAGGGAAACGTGAAGCGAAAGCCATCGATTGAGAAGAAAAGTCCATTTATAGTCACTCATGCCTTCGAAAGCCTTATTACTCGCTTTAAATGCTTTTATAAGCTCATTATTGATTTTAAGTTGAATTTTCTTACATTTTTGGTTAAAATAGATTATAATTGAATGTTTGCCTCGGGAAACGTGAAGCGAAAGCCATCGATTGAGAAGAAAAGTCCATTTATAGTCGCTCATGCCTTCGAAAGCCTTATTACCAGTTTAATATGGTTTTATAATCTCATTATTGATTTTAAGTTGAATTTTCTTACATTTTTTGTTAAAACAGATTATAATTGAATGTTTGCCACGGGAAACGTGAAGCGAAAGCCATCGATTGAGAAGAAAAGCCCATTTATAGTCGCTCATGCCTTCGAAAGCCTTATTACCCGTTTAAAATCGTTTTATAATCTAATTATTGATTTTATGTTGAATTTTCTTACATTTTTGGTTAAAATAGATTGTAATTAAATGTTTGCCTTAGAAAACATGAAGCGAAAGCCATCGATTGGTAAGAAAAGTCCATTTATAGTCACTCATGCGTTCGAAAGCCTTATTACTCGCTTTAAACGCTTTTATAATCTCATTATTGATTTTAAGTTGAATTTTCTTACATTTTTTATTAAAACAGATTATAATTGAATATTTACCTCAAGAAACGTGAAGCGAAAGCCATCGATTGGGAAGAAAAGTACATTTATAGTCACTCATACCTTCGAAAGCCTTATTACTCGCTTAAAATGGTTTTATAATCGCATTATTGATTTTAAGTTGAATTTTCTTATATTTTTGGTTAAAACAGATTATATTTCAATGTTTGCCTCGAGAAACATGAAGCGAAAGCCATCGATTGGTAAGAAAAGTCCATTTATAGTCACTCATGCGTTCGAAAGCCTTATTACTCGCTTTAAACGCTTTTATAATCTCATTATTGATTTTAAGTTGAATTTTCTTACATTTTTTGCTCAAATAGATTATAATTGAATGTTTGCATAGGGAAACGTGAAGCAAAAGCCATCGATTGAGAAGAAAAGTCCATTTATAGTCACTCATGCCTTCGAAAGCCTTATTACTAGCTTTAAATGCTTTTATAAGCTCATTATTGATTTTAAGTTGAATTTTCTTACATTTTTGGTTAAAACAGATTATAATTGAATGTTTGCCTTGGGAAACGTGAAGCGAAACCATCGATTGAGAAGAAAAGTCCATTTATAGTCACTCATGCCTTCGAAAGCCTTATTACTCGCTTTAAATGCTTTTATAAGCTCATTATTGATTTTATGTTGAGTTTTCTTACATTTTTGGTTAAAATAGATTATAATTGAATGTTTGCCTCGGGAAACATGAAGCGAAAGCCATCGATTGAGAAGAAAAGTCCATTTATAGTCGCTCATGCCTTCGAAAGCCTTATTACCCGTTTAAAATGGTTTTATAATCTAATTATTGATTTTATGTTGAATTTTCTTACATTTTTGGTTAAAATAGATTGTAATTAAATGTTTGCCTTAGAAAACATGAAGCGAAAGCCATCGATTGGTAAGAAAAGTCCATTTATAGTCACTCATGCCTTCGAAAGCCTTATTACTCGCTTTAAACGCTTTTATAATCTCATTATTGATTTTAAGTTGAATTTTCTTATATTTTTGGTTGAAATAGATTATAATTGAATGTTTGCATAGGGAAACGTGAAGCGAAAGCCATCGATTGAGAAGAAAAGTCCATTTATAGTCACTCATGCCTTCGAAAGCCTTATTACTCGCTTTAAATGCTTTTATAAGCTCATTATTGATTTTAAGTTGAATTTTCTTACATTTTTGGTTAAAATAGATTATAATTGAATGTTTGCCTCGGGAAACGTGAAGCGAAAGCCATCGATTGAGAAGAAAAGTCCATTTATAGTCGCTCATGCCTTCGAAAGCCTTATTACCAGTTTAATATGGTTTTATAATCTCATTATTGATTTTAAGTTGAATTTTCTTACATTTTTTGTTAAAACAGATTATAATTGAATGTTTGCCACGGGAAACGTGAAGCGAAAGCCATCGATTGAGAAGAAAAGCCCATTTATAGTCGCTCATGCCTTCGAAAGCCTTATTACCCGTTTAAAATCGTTTTATAATCTAATTATTGATTTTATGTTGAATTTTCTTACATTTTTGGTTAAAATAGATTGTAATTAAATGTTTGCCTTAGAAAACATGAAGCGAAAGCCATCGATTGGTAAGAAAAGTCCATTTATAGTCACTCATGCCTTCGAAAGCCTTATTACTCGCTTTAAACGCTTTTATAATCTCATTATTGATTTTAAGTTGAATTTTCTTATATTTTTGGTTGAAATAGATTATAATTGAATGTTTGCATAGGGAAACGTGAAGCGAAAGCCATCGATTGAGAAGAAAAGTCCATTTATAGTCACTCATGCCTTCGAAAGCCTTATTACTCGCTTTAAATGCTTTTATAAGCTCATTATTGATTTTAAGTTGAATTTTCTTACATTTTTGGTTAAAACAGATTATAATTGAATGTTTGCCTCGAGAAACGTGAAGCGAAAGCCATGGATTGAGAAGAAAAGTCCATTTATAGTCGCTCATGCCTTCGAAAGCCTTATTACCCGTTTAAAATGGTTTTATAATCTAATTATTGATTTTATGTTGAATTTTCCTACATTTTTGGTTAAAATAGATTGTAATTAAATGTTTGCCTTAGAGAACAAGAAGCGAAAGCCATCTATTGGTAAGAAAAGTCCATTTATAGTCACTAATACCTTCGAAAGGCATATTACTCGCTTTAAACGCTTTTATAATCTCATTATTGATTTTAAGTTGAATTTTCTTACATTTGTGGTTGAAATAGATTATAATTGAATGTTTGCATAGGGAAACGTGAAGCGAAAGCCATCGATTGAGAAGAAAAGTCCATTTATAGTCACTCATGCCTTCGAAAGACTTATTACTCGCTTAAAATGGTTTTATAATCGCATTATTGATTTTAAGTTGAATTTTCTTATAGTTTTGGTTAAAACAGATTATATTTGAATGTTTGCCTCGAGAAACATGAAGCAAAAGCCATCGATCGATAAGAAAACTCCATTTATAGTCACTCATGCCTTCGAAAGCCTTATTACTCGCTTTAAACGCTTTTATATTCTCATTATTGATTTTAAGTTGAATTTTCTTATATTTTTGGTTGAAATAAATTATAATTGAATGTTTGCATAGGGAAACGTGAAGCGAAAGCCATCGATTGAGAAGAAAAGTCCATTTATAGTCACTCATGCCTTCGAAAGCCTTATTACTCGCTTTAAATGCTTTTATAAGCTCATTATTGATTTTAAGTTGAATTTTTTTACATATTTGGTTAAAATAGATTATAATTGAATGTTTGCCTCGGGAAACGTGAAGCGAAAGCCATCGATTGAGAAGAAAACTACATTTATAGTCACTTATATCTTCGAAAGCCTTATTACTCGCTTAAAATGGTTTTATAATCGCATTATTGATTTTAAGTTGAATTTTCTTATAGTTTTGGTTAAAACAGATTATATTTGAATGTTTCCCTCGAGAAACATGAAGCGAAAGCCATCGATTGGTAAGAAAAGTCCATTTATAGTCACTCATGCGTTCGAAAGCCTTATTACTCGCTTTAAACGCTTTTATAATCTCATTATTGATTTTAAGTTGAATTTTCTTACATTTTTTATTAAAACAGATTATAATTGAATATTTACCTCAAGAAACGTGAAGCGAAAGCCATCGATTGGGAAGAAAAGTACATTTATAGTCACTCATACCTTCGAAAGCCTTATTACTCGCTTAAAATGGTTTTATAATCGCATTATTGATTTTAAGTTGAATTTTCTTATATTTTTGGTTAAAACAGATTATATTTCAATGTTTGCCTCGAGAAACATGAAGCGAAAGCCATCGATTGGTAAGAAAAGTCCATTTATAGTCACTCATGCGTTCGAAAGCCTTATTACTCGCTTTAAACGCTTTTATAATCTCATTATTGATTTTAAGTTGAATTTTCTTACATTTTTTGCTCAAATAGATTATAATTGAATGTTTGCATAGGGAAACGTGAAGCAAAAGCCATCGATTGAGAAGAAAAGTCCATTTATAGTCACTCATGCCTTCGAAAGCCTTATTACTAGCTTTAAATGCTTTTATAAGCTCATTATTGATTTTAAGTTGAATTTTCTTACATTTTTGGTTAAAACAGATTATAATTGAATGTTTGCCTTGGGAAACGTGAAGCGAAACCGTCGATTGAGAAGAAAAGTCCATTTATAGTCACTCATGCCTTCGAAAGCCTTATTACTCGCTTTAAATGCTTTTATAAACTCATTATTGATTTTATGTTGAGTTTTCTTACATTTTTGGTTAAAATAGATTATAATTGAATGTTTGCCTCGGGAAACAGGGCTAGCCCATACACCCACTGCACGAGTGAAGCGAAAGCCATCAATTGAGAAGAAAAGTCCATTTATAGTCGCTCATGCCTTCGAAAGCCTTATTACCCGTTTAAAATGGTTTTATAATCTAATTATTGATTTTATGTTGAATTTTCTTACATTTTTGGTTAAAATAGATTGTAATTAAATGTTTGCCTTAGAAAACATGAAGCGAAAGCCATCGATTGGTAAGAAAAGTCCATTTATAGTCACTCATGCCTTCGAAAGCCTTATTACTCGCTTTAAACGCTTTTATAATCTCATTATTGATTTTAAGTTGAATTTTCTTATATTTTTGGTTGAAATAGATTATAATTGAATGTTTGCATAGGGAAACGTGAAGCGAAAGCCATCGATTGAGAAGAAAAGTCCATTTATAGTCACTCATGCCTTCGAAAGCCTTATTACTCGCTTTAAATGCTTTTATAAGCTCATTATTGATTTTAAGTTGAATTTTCTTACATTTTTGGTTAAAATAGATTATAATTGAATGTTTGCCTCGGGAAACGTGAAGCGAAAGCCATCGATTGAGAAGAAAAGTCCATTTATAGTCGCTCATGCCTTCGAAAGCCTTATTACCAGTTTAATATGGTTTTATAATCTCATTATTGATTTTAAGTTGAATTTTCTTACATTTTTTGTTAAAACAGATTATAATTGAATGTTTGCCACGGGAAACGTGAAGCGAAAGCCATCGATTGAGAAGAAAAGCCCATTTATAGTCGCTCATGCCTTCGAAAGCCTTATTACCCGTTTAAAATCGTTTTATAATCTAATTATTGATTTTATGTTGAATTTTCTTACATTTTTGGTTAAAATAGATTGTAATTAAATGTTTGCCTTAGAAAACATGAAGCGAAAGCCATCGATTGGTAAGAAAAGTCCATTTATAGTCACTCATGCGTTCGAAAGCCTTATTACTCGCTTTAAACGCTTTTATAATCTCATTATTGATTTTAAGTTGAATTTTCTTACATTTTTTATTAAAACAGATTATAATTGAATATTTACCTCAAGAAACGTGAAGCGAAAGCCATCGATTGGGAAGAAAAGTACATTTATAGTCACTCATACCTTCGAAAGCCTTATTACTCGCTTAAAATGGTTTTATAATCGCATTATTGATTTTAAGTTGAATTTTCTTATATTTTTGGTTAAAACAGATTATATTTCAATGTTTGCCTCGAGAAACATGAAGCGAAAGCCATCGATTGGTAAGAAAAGTCCATTTATAGTCACTCATGCGTTCGAAAGCCTTATTACTCGCTTTAAACGCTTTTATAATCTCATTATTGATTTTAAGTTGAATTTTCTTACAGTTTTTGCTCAAATAGATTATAATTGAATGTTTGCATAGGGAAACGTGAAGCAAAAGCCATCGATTGAGAAGAAAAGTCCATTTATAGTCACTCATGCCTTCGAAAGCCTTATTACTAGCTTTAAATGCTTTTATAAGCTCATTATTGATTTTAAGTTGAATTTTCTTACATTTTTGGTTAAAACAGATTATAATTGAATGTTTGCCTTGGGAAACGTGAAGCGAAACCATCGATTGAGAAGAAAAGTCCATTTATAGTCACTCATGCCTTCGAAAGCCTTATTACTCGCTTTAAATGCTTTTATAAGCTCATTATTGATTTTATGTTGAGTTTTCTTACATTTTTGGTTAAAATAGATTATAATTGAATGTTTGCCTCGGGAAACATGAAGCGAAAGCCATCGATTGAGAAGAAAAGTCCATTTATAGTCGCTCATGCCTTCGAAAGCCTTATTACCCGTTTAAAATGGTTTTATAATCTAATTATTGATTTTATGTTGAATTTTCTTACATTTTTGGTTAAAATAGATTGTAATTAAATGTTTGCCTTAGAAAACATGAAGCGAAAGCCATCGATTGGTAAGAAAAGTCCATTTATAGTCACTCATGCCTTCGAAAGCCTTATTACTCGCTTTAAACGCTTTTATAATCTCATTATTGATTTTAAGTTGAATTTTCTTATATTTTTGGTTGAAATAGATTATAATTGAATGTTTGCATAGGGAAACGTGAAGCGAAAGCCATCGATTGAGAAGAAAAGTCCATTTATAGTCACTCATGCCTTCGAAAGCCTTATTACTCGCTTTAAATGCTTTTATAAGCTCATTATTGATTTTAAGTTGAATTTTCTTACATTTTTGGTTAAAATAGATTATAATTGAATGTTTGCCTCGGGAAACGTGAAGCGAAAGCCATCGATTGAGAAGAAAAGTCCATTTATAGTCGCTCATGCCTTCGAAAGCCTTATTACCAGTTTAATATGGTTTTATAATCTCATTATTGATTTTAAGTTGAATTTTCTTACATTTTTTGTTAAAACAGATTATAATTGAATGTTTGCCACGGGAAACGTGAAGCGAAAGCCATCGATTGAGAAGAAAAGCCCATTTATAGTCGCTCATGCCTTCGAAAGCCTTATTACCCGTTTAAAATCGTTTTATAATCTAATTATTGATTTTATGTTGAATTTTCTTACATTTTTGGTTAAAATAGATTGTAATTAAATGTTTGCCTTAGAAAACATGAAGCGAAAGCCATCGATTGGTAAGAAAAGTCCATTTATAGTCACTCATGCCTTCGAAAGCCTTATTACTCGCTTTAAACGCTTTTATAATCTCATTATTGATTTTAAGTTGAATTTTCTTATATTTTTGGTTGAAATAGATTATAATTGAATGTTTGCATAGGGAAACGTGAAGCGAAAGCCATCGATTGAGAAGAAAAGTCCATTTATAGTCACTCATGCCTTCGAAAGCCTTATTACTCGCTTTAAATGCTTTTATAAGCTCATTATTGATTTTAAGTTGAATTTTCTTACATTTTTGGTTAAAACAGATTATAATTGAATGTTTGCCTCGAGAAACGTGAAGCGAAAGCCATGGATTGAGAAGAAAAGTCCATTTATAGTCGCTCATGCCTTCGAAAGCCTTATTACCCGTTTAAAATGGTTTTATAATCTAATTATTGATTTTATGTTGAATTTTCCTACATTTTTGGTTAAAATAGATTGTAATTAAATGTTTGCCTTAGAGAACAAGAAGCGAAAGCCATCTATTGGTAAGAAAAGTCCATTTATAGTCACTAATACCTTCGAAAGGCATATTACTCGCTTTAAACGCTTTTATAATCTCATTATTGATTTTAAGTTGAATTTTCTTACATTTGTGGTTGAAATAGATTATAATTGAATGTTTGCATAGGGAAACGTGAAGCGAAAGCCATCGATTGAGAAGAAAAGTCCATTTATAGTCACTCATGCCTTCGAAAGACTTATTACTCGCTTAAAATGGTTTTATAATCGCATTATTGATTTTAAGTTGAATTTTCTTATAGTTTTGGTTAAAACAGATTATATTTGAATGTTTGCCTCGAGAAACATGAAGCAAAAGCCATCGATCGATAAGAAAACTCCATTTATAGTCACTCATGCCTTCGAAAGCCTTATTACTCGCTTTAAACGCTTTTATATTCTCATTATTGATTTTAAGTTGAATTTTCTTATATTTTTGGTTGAAATAAATTATAATTGAATGTTTGCATAGGGAAACGTGAAGCGAAAGCCATCGATTGAGAAGAAAAGTCCATTTATAGTCACTCATGCCTTCGAAAGCCTTATTACTCGCTTTAAATGCTTTTATAAGCTCATTATTGATTTTAAGTTGAATTTTTTTACATATTTGGTTAAAATAGATTATAATTGAATGTTTGCCTCGGGAAACGTGAAGCGAAAGCCATCGATTGAGAAGAAAACTACATTTATAGTCACTTATATCTTCGAAAGCCTTATTACTCGCTTAAAATGGTTTTATAATCGCATTATTGATTTTAAGTTGAATTTTCTTATAGTTTTGGTTAAAACAGATTATATTTGAATGTTTCCCTCGAGAAACATGAAGCGAAAGCCATCGATTGGTAAGAAAAGTCCATTTATAGTCACTCATGCGTTCGAAAGCCTTATTACTCGCTTTAAACGCTTTTATAATCTCATTATTGATTTTAAGTTGAATTTTCTTACATTTTTTATTAAAACAGATTATAATTGAATATTTACCTCAAGAAACGTGAAGCGAAAGCCATCGATTGGGAAGAAAAGTACATTTATAGTCACTCATACCTTCGAAAGCCTTATTACTCGCTTAAAATGGTTTTATAATCGCATTATTGATTTTAAGTTGAATTTTCTTATATTTTTGGTTAAAACAGATTATATTTCAATGTTTGCCTCGAGAAACATGAAGCGAAAGCCATCGATTGGTAAGAAAAGTCCATTTATAGTCACTCATGCGTTCGAAAGCCTTATTACTCGCTTTAAAAGCTTTTATAATCTCATTATTGATTTTAAGTTGAATTTTCTTACATTTTTTGCTCAAATAGATTATAATTGAATGTTTGCATAGGGAAACGTGAAGCAAAAGCCATCGATTGAGAAGAAAAGTCCATTTATAGTCACTCATGCCTTCGAAAGCCTTATTACTAGCTTTAAATGCTTTTATAAGCTCATTATTGATTTTAAGTTGAATTTTCTTACATTTTTGGTTAAAACAGATTATAATTGAATGTTTGCCTTGGGAAACGTGAAGCGAAACCATCGATTGAGAAGAAAAGTCCATTTATAGTCACTCATGCCTTCGAAAGCCTTATTACTCGCTTTAAATGCTTTTATAAGCTCATTATTGATTTTATGTTGAGTTTTCTTACATTTTTGGTTAAAATAGATTATAATTGAATGTTTGCCTCGGGAAACATGAAGCGAAAGCCATCGATTGAGAAGAAAAGTCCATTTATAGTCGCTCATGCCTTCGAAAGCCTTATTACCCGTTTAAAATGGTTTTATAATCTAATTATTGATTTTATGTTGAATTTTCTTACATTTTTGGTTAAAATAGATTGTAATTAAATGTTTGCCTTAGAAAACATGAAGCGAAAGCCATCGATTGGTAAGAAAAGTCCATTTATAGTCACTCATGCCTTCGAAAGCCTTATTACTCGCTTTAAACGCTTTTATAATCTCATTATTGATTTTAAGTTGAATTTTCTTATATTTTTGGTTGAAATAGATTATAATTGAATGTTTGCATAGGGAAACGTGAAGCGAAAGCCATCGATTGAGAAGAAAAGTCCATTTATAGTCACTCATGCCTTCGAAAGCCTTATTACTCGCTTTAAATGCTTTTATAAGCTCATTATTGATTTTAAGTTGAATTTTCTTACATTTTTGGTTAAAATAGATTATAATTGAATGTTTGCCTCGGGAAACGTGAAGCGAAAGCCATCGATTGAGAAGAAAAGTCCATTTATAGTCGCTCATGCCTTCGAAAGCCTTATTACCAGTTTAATATGGTTTTATAATCTCATTATTGATTTTAAGTTGAATTTTCTTACATTTTTTGTTAAAACAGATTATAATTGAATGTTTGCCACGGGAAACGTGAAGCGAAAGCCATCGATTGAGAAGAAAAGCCCATTTATAGTCGCTCATGCCTTCGAAAGCCTTATTACCCGTTTAAAATCGTTTTATAATCTAATTATTGATTTTATGTTGAATTTTCTTACATTTTTGGTTAAAATAGATTGTAATTAAATGTTTGCCTTAGAAAACATGAAGCGAAAGCCATCGATTGGTAAGAAAAGTCCATTTATAGTCACTCATGCCTTCGAAAGCCTTATTACTGGCTTTAAATGTTTTTATAAGCTCATTATTGATTTTAAGTTGAATTTTCTTACATTTTTGGTTAAAACAGATTATAATTGAATGTTTGCCTTGGGAAACGTGAAGCGAAAGCCATCGATTGAGAAGAAAAGTCCATTTATAGTCACTCATGCCTTCGAAAGCCTTATTACTGGCTTTAAATGCTTTTATAAGCTCGTTATTGATTTTAAGTTGAATTTTCTTACATTTTTGGTTAAAACAGATTATAATTGAATGTTTGCCTTGGGAAACGTGAAGCGAAACCATCAATTGAGAAGAAAAGTCCATTTATAGTCACTCATGCCTTCGAAAGCCTTATTACTCGCTTTAAATGCTTTTATAAGCTCCTTATTGATTTTAAGTTGAATTTTCTTACATTTTTGGTTAAAACAGATTATAATTTAATGTTTGCCTTGGGAAACGTGAAGTGAAACCATCGATTGAGAAGAAAAGTCCATTTATTGTCACTCATGCCTACGAAAGCCTTATTACCCGTTTAAAATGGTTTTATAATCTCATTATTGATTTTATGTTGAATTTTCTTACATTTTTGGTTAAAATAGATTGTAATTAACTGTTTGACTTAGAAAACATGAAGCGAAAGCCATCGATTGGTAAGAAAAGTCCATTTATAGTCACTCATGCGTTCGAAAGCCTTATTACTCGCTTTAAATGCTTTTATAATCTCATTATTGATTTTAAGTTGAATTTTCTTACATTTTTGGTTAAAACAGATTATATTTGAATGTTTGCCTCGAGAAACGTGAAGCGAAAGCCATCGATTGAGAAGAAAAGTCCATTTATAGTCACTCATGCCTTCGAAAGCCTTATTACTCGCTTTAAATGCTTTTATAATCTCATTATTGATTTTAAGTTGAATTTTCTTACATTTTTGGTTGAAACAGATTATAATTGAATGTTTGCATAGGGAAACGTGAAGCGAAAGCCATCGATTGAGAAGAAAAGTCCATTTATAGTCACTCATGCCTTCGAAAGCCTTATTACTCGCTTTAAATGCTTTTATAATCTCATTGTAGATTTTAAGTTGAATTTTCTTACATTTTTTGTTGAAACAGATTATATTTGAATGTTTGCCTCGAGAAACGTGAAGCGAAAGCCATCGATTGAGAAGAAAAGTCCATTTATAGTCACTCATGCCTTCGAAAGACTTATTACTCACTTTAAATGCTTTTATAATCTCATTATTGATTTTAAGTTAAATTTTCTTACATTTTTGATTAAAACAGATTATAATTGAATGTTTGCCTCAAGAAACGTGAAGTGAAAGCCATCGATTTGAGAAGAAAAGTCCATTTATAGTCGCTCATGCGTTCGAAAGCCTTATTACCTGTTTAAAATGGTTTTATAATCTAATTATTGATTTTATGTTGAATTTTCTTACATTTTTGGTTAAAATAGATTGTAATTAAATGTTTGCCTTAGAAAACATGAAGCGAAAGCCATCGATTGGTAAGAAAAGTCCAGTTATAGTCACTCATGCGTTCGAAAGCCTTATTACTCGCTTTAAACGCTTTTATAACTCATTATTGATTTTAAGTTGAATTTTCTTACATTTTTTGCTGAAATAGATTATAATTGAATGTTTGCATAGGGAAACGTGAAGCAAAAGCCATCGATTGAGAAGAAAAGTCCATTTATAGTCACTCATGCCTTCGAAAGCCTTATTACTAGCTTTAAATGCTTTTATAAGCTCATTATTGATTTTAAGTTGAATTTTCTTACATTTTTGGTTAAAACAGATTTTAATTGAATGTTTGCCTTGCAAAACGTGAAGCGAAACCATCGATTGAGAAGAAAAGTCCATTTATAGTCACTCATGCCTTCGAAAGCCTTATTACTCGCTTTAAATGCTTTTATAAGCTCATTATTGATTTTAAGTTGAATTTTCTTACATTTTTGGTTAAAACAGATTATAATTTAATGTTTGCCTTGGGAAACGTGAAGCGAAACCATCGGTTGAGAAGAAAAGTTTATTTATAGTCACTCATGCCTTCGAAAGCCTTATTACTCGCTTTAAACGCTTTTATAAGCTCATTGTTGATTTTATGTTGAATTTTCTTACATTTTTGGTTCAAATAGATTGTAATTAAATGTTTGCCTTAGAAAACATGAAGCGAAAGCCATCGATTGGTAAGAAAAGTCCATTTCTAGTCACTCATGCCTTCGAAAGCCTTATTACCCGTTTAAAATGGCTTTATATTCTCATTATTGATTTTATGTTGAATTTTCTTACATTTTTGGTTGGAATAGATTGTAATTAAATGTTTGCCTTAGAAAACTTGAAGCGAAAGCCATCGATTGGTAAGAAAAGTCCATTTATAGTCACTCATGCCTTCGAAAGCCTTATTACTCGCTTTAAACGCTTTTATATTCTCATTATTGATTTTAAGTTGAATTTTCTTACATTTTTTGCTGAAATAGATTATAATTGAATGTTTGCATAGGGAAACGTGAAGCAAAAGCCATCGATTGAGAAGAAAAGTCCATTTATAGTCACTCATGCCTTCGAAAGCCTTATTACTAGCTTTAAATGCTTTTATAAGCTCATTATTGATTTTAAGTTGAATTTTCTTACATTTTTGGTTAAAACAGATTTTAATTGAATGTTTGCCTTGCAAAACGTGAAGCGAAACCATCGATTGAGAAGAAAAGTCCATTTATAGTCACTCATGCCTTCGAAAGCCTTATTACTCGCTTTAAATGCTTTTATAAGCTCATTATTGATTTTAAGTTGAATTTTCTTACATTTTTGGTTAAAACAGATTATAATTTAATGTTTGCCTTGGGAAACGTGAAGCGAAACCATCGGTTGAGAAGAAAAGTTTATTTATAGTCACTCATGCCTTCGAAAGCCTTATTACTCGCTTTAAACGCTTTTATAAGCTCATTGTTGATTTTATGTTGAATTTTCTTACATTTTTGGTTAAAATAGATTGTAATTAAATGTTTGCCTTAGAAAACATGAAGCGAAAGCCATCGATTGGTAAGAAAAGTCCAGTTATAGTCACTCATGCGTTCGAAAGCCTTATTACTCGCTTTAAACGCTTTTATAACTCATTATTGATTTTAAGTTGAATTTTCTTACATTTTTTGCTGAAATAGATTATAATTGAATGTTTGCATAGGGAAACGTGAAGCAAAAGCCATCGATTGAGAAGAAAAGTCCATTTATAGTCACTCATGCCTTCGAAAGCCTTATTACTAGCTTTAAATGCTTTTATAAGCTCATTATTGATTTTAAGTTGAATTTTCTTACATTTTTGGTTAAAACAGATTTTAATTGAATGTTTGCCTTGCAAAACGTGAAGCGAAACCATCGATTGAGAAGAAAAGTCCATTTATAGTCACTCATGCCTTCGAAAGCCTTATTACTCGCTTTAAATGCTTTTATAAGCTCATTATTGATTTTAAGTTGAATTTTCTTACATTTTTGGTTAAAACAGATTATAATTTAATGTTTGCCTTGGGAAACGTGAAGCGAAACCATCGGTTGAGAAGAAAAGTTTATTTATAGTCACTCATGCCTTCGAAAGCCTTATTACTCGCTTTAAACGCTTTTATAAGCTCATTGTTGATTTTATGTTGAATTTTCTTACATTTTTGGTTCAAATAGATTGTAATTAAATGTTTGCCTTAGAAAACATGAAGCGAAAGCCATCGATTGGTAAGAAAAGTCCATTTCTAGTCACTCATGCCTTCGAAAGCCTTATTACCCGTTTAAAATGGCTTTATATTCTCATTATTGATTTTATGTTGAATTTTCTTACATTTTTGGTTGGAATAGATTGTAATTAAATGTTTGCCTTAGAAAACTTGAAGCGAAAGCCATCGATTGGTAAGAAAAGTCCATTTATAGTCACTCATGCCTTCGAAAGCCTTATTACTCGCTTTAAACGCTTTTATATTCTCATTATTGATTTTAAGTTGAATTTTCTTACATTTTTGGTTGAAATAGATTATAATTGAATGTTTGCATAGGGAAACGTGAAGCGAAAGCCATCGATTGAGAAGAAAAGTCCATTTATAGTCGCTCAAGCCTTCGAAAGCCTTATTACCCGTTTAAAATGGTTTTATAATCTAATTATTGATTTTATGTTGAATTTTCTTACATTTTTGGTTAAAATAGATTGTAATTAAATGTTTGCCTTAGAAAACATGAAGCGAAAGCCATCGATTGGTAAGAAAAGTCCATTTATAGTCACTCATGCCTTCGAAAGCCTTATTACTCGCTTTAAACGCTTTTATAATCTCATTATTTATTTTAAGTTGAATTTTCTTACATTTTTGGTTAAAACAGATTATAATTGAATGTTTGCCTCGGGAAACGTGAAGCGAAAGCCATCGATTGAGAAGAAAAGTCCATTTATAGTCACTCATGCCTTCGAAAGCCTTATTACTCGCTTTAAATGCTTTTATAAGCTCATTATTGATTTTAAGTTGAATTTGCTTACATTTTTGGTTAAAACAGATTATAATTGAATGTTTGCCTCGAGAAACGTTAAGCGAAAGCCATCGATTGAGAAGAAAAGTCCATTTATAGTCGCTCATGCCTTCGAAAGCCTTATTACCCGTTTAAAATGGTTTTATAATCTAATTATTGATTTTATGTTGAATTTTCTTACATTTTTGGTTAAAATAGATTGTAATTAAATGTTTGCCTTAGAAAACATGAAGCGAAAGCCATCGATTGGTAAGAAAAGTCCATTTATAGTCACTCATGCCTTCGAAAGCCTTATTACTGGCTTTAAATGCTTTTATAATCTCATTATTGATTTTAAGTTGAATTTTCTTATATTTTTGGTTGAAATAGATTATAATTGAATGTTTGCATAGGGAAACGTGAAGCGAAAGCCATCGATTGAGAAGAAAAGTCCATTTATAGTCACTCATGCCTTCGAAAGCCTTATTACTCGTTTTAAATGCTTTTATAATCTCATTATTGATTTTAAGTTGAATTTTCTTACATTTTTGGTTAAAACAGATTATAATTGAATGTTTGCCTCGAGAAACGTGAAGCGAAAGCCATCGATTGAGAAGAAAAGTCCATTTATAGTCGCTCATGCCTTCGAAAGCCTTATTACCCGTTTAAATTTGTTTTATAATCTAATTATTGATTTTATGTTGAATTTTCTTACATATTTGGTTAAAATAGATTGTAATTAAATGTTTGCTATAGAAAACATGAAGCGAAAGCCATCGATTGGTAAGAAAAGTCCATTTATAGTCACTCATGCCTTCGAAAGCCTTATTACTGGCTTTAAACGCTTTTATAATCTCATTATTGATTTTAAGTTGAATTTTCTTATATTTTTGGTTGAAATAGATTATAATTGAATGTTTGCATAGGGAAACGTGAAGCGAAAGCCATCGATTGAGAAGAAAAGTCCATTTATAGTCACTCATGCCTTCGAAAGCCATATTACTCGCTTTAAATGCTTTTATAAGCTCATTATTGATTTTAAGTTGAATTTTCTTACATTTTTGGTTAAAACAGATTATAATTGAATGTTTGCCTTGGGAAACGTGAAGCGAAAGCCATCGATTGAGAAGAAAAGTCCATTTATAGTTACTCATGCCTTCGAAAGCCTTATTACTCGCTTTAAATGCTTTTAGAACCTCATTATTGATTTTAAGTTGAATTTTCTTATATTTTTGGTTAAAACAGATTATAATTGAATGTTTGCCTGGGGAAACGTGAAGCGAAAGCCATCGATTGGGAAGAAAAGTACATTTATAGTCACTCATACCTTCGAAAGCCTTATTACTCGCTTAAAATGGTTTTATAATCGCATTATTGATTTTAAGTTGAATTTTCTTATATTTTTGGTTAAAACAGATTATATTTGAATGTTTGCCTCGAGAAACATGAAGCAAAAGCCATCGATCGATAAGAAAAGTCCAGTTATAGTCACTCATGCCTTCGAAAGCCTTATTACTCGTTTTAAATGCTTTTATAATCTCATTATTGATTTTAAGTTGAATTTTCTTACATTTTTGGTTAAAACAGATTATAATTGAATGTTTGCCTCGAGAAACGTGAAGCGAAAGCCATCGATTGAGAAGAAAAGTCCATTTATAGTCGCTCATGCCTTCGAAAGCCTTATTACCCGTTTAAAATGGTTTTATAATCTAATTATTGATTTTATGTTGAATTTTCTTACATTTTGGGTTAAAATAGATTGTAATTAAATGTTTGCCTTAGAAAACTTGAAGCGAAAGCCATCGATTGGTAAGAAAAGTCCATTTATAGTCACTCATGCCTTCGAAAGCCTGATTACTCGCTTTAAACGCTTTTATAATCTCATTATTGATTTTAAGTTGAATTTTCTTATATTTTTGGTTGAAATAGATTATAATTGAATGTTTGCATAGGGAAACGTGAAGCGAAAGCCATCGATTGAGAAGAAAAGTCCATTTATAGTCACTCATGCCTTCGAAAGACTTATTACTCGCTTAAAATGGTTTTATAATCGCATTATTGATTTTAAGTTTAATTTTCTTATATTTTTGGTTAAAACAGATTATATTTGAATGTTTGCCTCGAGAAACATGAAGCAAAAGCCATCGATCGATAAGAAAACTCCATTTATAGTCACTCATGCCTTCGAAAGCCTTATTACTCGCTTTAAACGCTTTTATAAGCTCATTATTGATTTTAAGTTGAATTTTCTTACATTTTTGGTTGAAACAGATTATAATTGAATGTTTGCATAGGGAAACGTGAAGCGAAAGCCATCGATTGAGAAGAAAAGTCCATTTATAGTCACTCATGCCTTCGAAAGCCTTATTACTCGCTTTAAATGCTTTTATAAGCTCATTATTGATTTTAAGTTGAATTTTCTTACATATTTGGTTCAAATAGATTATAATTGAATGTTTGCCTCAGGAAACGTGAAGCGAAAGCCATCGATTGAGAAGAAAAGTCCATTTATAGTCGCTCATGCCTTCGAAAGCCTTATTACCCGTTTAAAATGGTTTTATAATCTAATTATTGATTTTATGTTTAATTTTCTTACATTTTTGGTTAAAATAGATTGCAATTAAATGTTTTCCTTAGAAAACATGAAGCGAAAGCCGTCGATTGGTAAGAAAAGTCCATTTATAGTCACTCATGCCTTCGAAAGCCTTATTACTCACTTTAAACGATTTTATAATCTCATTATTGATTTTAAGTTGAAGTTTCTTACATTTTTGGTTGAAACATGTTATAATTGAATGTTTGCATAGGGAAACGTCAAGCGAAAGCCATCGATTAGGAAGAAAAGTCCATTTATAGTCACTCATGCCTTCGAAAGCCTTATTACTCGCTTTAAATGCTTTTATAATCTCATTATTGATTTTAAGTTGAATTTTCTTACATCTTTGGTTGAAACAGATTATAATTGAATGTTTGCATAGGGAAACGTGAAGCGAAAGCCATCGATTGAGAAGAAAAGTCCATTTATAGTCACTCATGCCTTCGAAAGCCTTATTACTCGCTTTAAATGCTTTTATAATCTCATTGTAGATTTTAAGTTGAATTTTCTTACATTTTTTGTTGAAACAGATTATATTTGAATGTTTGCCTCGAGAAACGTGAAGCGAAAGCCATCGATTGAGAAGAAAAGTCCATTTATAGTCACTCATGCCTTCGAAAGCCTTATTACTCGTTTTAAATGCTTTTATAATCTCATTATTGATTTTAAGTTGAATTTTCTTACATTTTTGGTTAAAACAGATTATAATTGAATGTTTGCCTCGGGAAACGTGAAGCGAAAGCCATCGATTTGAGAAGAAAAGTCCATTTATAGTCACTCATGCCTTCGAAAGCCTTATTACTAGCTTTAAATGCTTTTATAAGCTCATTATTGATTTTAAGTTGAATTTTCTTACATTTTTGGTTAAAACAGATTATAATTGAATGTTTGCCTTGGAAAACGTGTAGCGAAATCATCGATTGAGAAGAAAAGTCCATTTATAGTCACACATGCCTTCGAAAGCCTTATTACTCGCTTTAAATGCTTTTATAAGCTCATTATTGATTTTAAGTTGAATTTTCTTACATTTTTGGTTAAAACAGATTATAATTGAATGTTTGCCTTGGGAAACGTGAAGCGAAAGCCATCGATTGAGAAGAAAAGTCCATTTATAGTTACTCATGCCTTCGAAAGCCTTATTACTCGCTTTAAATGCTTTTAGAACCTCATTATTGATTTTAAGTTGAATTTTCTTACATTTTTGGTTAAAACAGATTATAATTGAATGTTTGCCTGGGGAAACGTGAAGCGAAAGCCATCGATTGGGAAGAAAAGTACATTTATAGTCACTCATACCTTCGAAAGCCTTATTACTCGCTTAAAATGGTTTTATAATCGCATTATTGATTTTAAGTTGAATTTTCTTATATTTTTGGTTAAAACAGATTATATTTGAATGTTTGCCTCGAGAAACATGAAGCAAAAGCCATCGATCGATAAGAAAAGTCCAGTTATAGTCACTCATGCCTTCGAAAGCCTTATTACTCGTTTTAAATGCTTTTATAATCTCATTATTGATTTTAAGTTGAATTTTCTTACATTTTTGGTTAATACAGATTATAATTGAATGTTTGCCTCGAGAAACGTGAAGCGAAAGCCATCGATTGAGAAGAAAAGTCCATTTATAGTCGCTCATGCCTTCGAAAGCCTTATTACCCGTTTAAAATGGTTTTATAATCTAATTATTGATTTTATGTTGAATTTTCTTACATTTTTGGTTAAAATAGATTGTAATTAAATGTTTGCCTTAGAAAACTTGAAGCGAAAGCCATCGATTGGTAAGAAAAGTCCATTTATAGTCACTCATGCCTTCCAAAGCCTTATTACTCGCTTTAAACGCTTTTATAATCTCATTATTGATTTTAAGTTGAATTTCCTTATATTTTTGGTTGAAATAGATTATAATTGAATGTTTGCATAGGGAAACGTGAAGCGAAAGCCATCGATTGAGAAGAAAAGTCCATTTATAGTCACTCATGCATTTGAAAGACTTATTACTCGCTTAAAATGGTTTTATAATCGCATTATTGATTTTAAGTTTAATTTTCTTATATTTTTGGTTAAAACAGATTATATTTGAATGTTTGCCTCGAGAAACATGAAACAAAAGCCATCGATCGATAAGAAAACTCCATTTATAGTCACTCATGCCTTCGAAAGCCTTATTACTCGCTTTAAACGCTTTTATAAGCTCATTATTGATTTTAAGTTGAATTTTCTTACATTTTTGGTTGAAACATATTACAATTGAATGTTTGCATAGGGAAACGTGAAGCGAAAGCCATCGATTGAGAAGAAAAGTCCATTTATAGTCACTCATGCCTTCGAAAGCCTTATTACTCGCTTTAAATGCTTTTATAAGCTCATTATTGATTTTAAGTTGAATTTTCTTACATATTTGGTTCTAATAGATTATAATTGAATGTTTGCCTAGGGAAACGTGAAGCGAAAGCCATCGATTGAGAAGAAAAGTCCATTTATAGTCGCTCATGCCTTCGAAAGCCTTATTACCCGTTTAAAATGGTTTTATAATCTAATTATTGATTTTATGTTTAATTTTCTTACATTTTTGGTTAAAATAGATTGCAATTAAATGTTTTCCTTAGAAAACATGAAGCGAAAGCCGTCGATTGGTAAGAAAAGTCCATTTATAGTCACTCATGCCTTCGAAAGCCTTATTACTCACTTTAAACGATTTTATAATCTCATTATTGATTTTAAGTTGAAGTTTCTTACATTTTTGGTTGAAACATGTTATAATTGAATGTTTGCATAGGGAAACGTCAAGCGAAAGCCATCGATTAGGAAGAAAAGTCCATTTATAGTCACTCATGCCTTCGAAAGCCTTATTACTCGCTTTAAATGCTTTTATAATCTCATTATTGATTTTAAGTTGAATTTTCTTACATCTTTGGTTGAAACAGATTATAATTGAATGTTTGCATAGGGAAACGTGAAGCGAAAGCCATCGATTGAGAAGAAAAGTCCATTTATAGTCACTCATGCCTTCGAAAGCCTTATTACTCGCTTTAAATGCTTTTATAATCTCATTGTAGATTTTAAGTTGAATTTTCTTACATTTTTTGTTGAAACAGATTATATTTGAATGTTTGCCTCGAGAAACATGAAGCGAAAGCCATCGATTGAGAAGAAAAGTCCATTTATAGTCACTCATGCCTTCGAAAGCCTTATTACTCGTTTTAAATGCTTTTATAATCTCATTATTGATTTTAAGTTGAATTTTCTTACATTTTTGGTTAAAACAGATTATAATTGAATGTTTGCCTCGGGAAACGTGAAGCGAAAGCCATCGATTTGAGAAGAAAAGTCCATTTATAGTCGCTCATGCCTTCGAAAGCCTTATTACCCGTTTAAAATGGTTTTATAATCTAATTATTGATTTTATGTTGAATTTTCTTAAATTTTTGGTTAAAATAGATTGTAATTAAATGTTTGCCTTAGAAAACATGAAGCGAAAACCATCGATTGGTAAGAAAAGTCCATTTATAGTCACTCATGCGTTCGAAAGCCTTATTACTCGCTTTAAACGCTTTTATAATCTCATTATTGATTTTAAGTTGAATTTTCTTACATTTTTTGCTGAAATAGATTATAATTGAATGTTTGCATAGGGAAACGTGAAGCGAAAGCCATCGATTGAGAAGAAAAGTCCATTTATAGTCACTCATGCATTCGAAAGACTTATTACTCGCTTAAAATGGTTTTATAATCGCATTATTGATTTTAAGTTTAATTTTCTTATATTTTTGGTTAAAACAGATTATATTTGAATGTTTGCCTCGAGAAACATGAAACAAAAGCCATCGATCGATAAGAAAACTCCATTTATAGTCACTCATGCCTTCGAAAGCCTTATTACTCGCTTTAAACGCTTTTATAAGCTCATTATTGATTTTAAGTTGAATTTTCTTACATTTTTGGTTGAAACATATTACAATTGAATGTTTGCATAGGGAAACGTGAAGCGAAAGCCATCGATTGAGAAGAAAAGTCCATTTATAGTCACTCATGCCTTCGAAAGCCTTATTACTCGCTTTAAATGCTTTTATAAGCTCATTATTGATTTTAAGTTGAATTTTCTTACATATTTGGTTCTAATAGATTATAATTGAATGTTTGCCTAGGGAAACGTGAAGCGAAAGCCATCGATTGAGAAGAAAAGTCCATTTATAGTCGCTCATGCCTTCGAAAGCCTTATTACCCGTTTAAAATGGTTTTATAATCTAATTATTGATTTTATGTTTAATTTTCTTACATTTTTGGTTAAAACAGATTGCAATTAAATGTTTTCCTTAGAAAACATGAAGCGAAAGCCGTCGATTGGTAAGAAAAGTCCATTTATAGTCACTCATGCCTTCGAAAGCCTTATTACTCACTTTAAACGATTTTATAATCTCATTATTGATTTTAAGTTGAAGTTTCTTACATTTTTGGTTGAAACATGTTATAATTGAATGTTTGCATAGAGAAACGTCAAGCGAAAGCCATCGATTAGGAAGAAAAGTCCATTTATAGTCACTCATGCCTTCGAAAGCCTTATTACTCGCTTTAAATGCTTTTATAATCTCATTATTGATTTTAAGTTGAATTTTCTTACATCTTTGGTTGAAACAGATTATAATTGAATGTTTGCATAGGGAAACGTGAAGCGAAAGCCATCGATTGAGAAGAAAAGTCCATTTATAGTCACTCATGCCTTCGAAAGCCTTATTACTCGCTTTAAATGCTTTTATAATCTCATTGTAGATTTTAAGTTGAATTTTCTTACATTTTTTGTTGAAACAGATTATATTTGAATGTTTGCCTCGAGAAACATGAAGCGAAAGCCATCGATTGAGAAGAAAAGTCCATTTATAGTCACTCATGCCTTCGAAAGCCTTATTACTCGTTTTAAATGCTTTTATAATCTCATTATTGATTTTAAGTTGAATTTTCTTACATTTTTGGTTAAAACAGATTATAATTGAATGTTTGCCTCGGGAAACGTGAAGCGAAAGCCATCGATTTGAGAAGAAAAGTCCATTTATAGTCGCTCATGCCTTCGAAAGCCTTATTACCCGTTTAAAATGGTTTTATAATCTAATTATTGATTTTATGTTGAATTTTCTTAAATTTTTGGTTAAAATAGATTGTAATTAAATGTTTGCCTTAGAAAACATGAAGCGAAAACCATCGATTGGTAAGAAAAGTCCATTTATAGTCACTCATGCGTTCGAAAGCCTTATTACTCGCTTTAAACGCTTTTATAATCTCATTATTGATTTTAAGTTGAATTTTCTTACATTTTTTGCTGAAATAGATTATAATTGAATGTTTGCATAGGGAAACGTGAAGCAAAAGCCATCGATTGAGAAGAAAAGTCCATTTATAGTCACTCATGCCTTCGAAAGCCTTATTACTAGCTTTAAATGCTTTTATAAGCTCATTATTGATTTTAAGTTGAATTTTCTTACATTTTTGGTTAAAACAGATTATAATTGAATGTTTGCCTTGGAAAACGTGAAGCGAAATCATCGATTGAGAAGAAAATTCCATTTATAGTCACACATGCCTTCGAAAGCCTTATTACTCGCTTTAAATGCTTTTATAAGCTCATTATTGATTTTATGTTGAATTTTCTTACATTTTTGGTTAAAATAGATTGTAATTAAATGTTTGCCTTAGAAAACATGAAGCGAAAGCCATCTATTGGTAAGAAAAGTCCATTTATAGTCACTCATACGTTCGAAAGCCATATTACTCGCTTTAAACGCTTTTATAATCTCATTATTGATTTTAAGTTGAATTTTCTTACATTTGTGGTTGAGATAGATTATAATTGAATGTTTGCATAGGGAAACGTGAAGCGAAAGCCATCGATTGAGAAGAAAAGTCCATTTATAGTCACTCATGCCTTCGAAAGCCTTATTACTCGCTTTAAATGCTTTTATAAGCTCATTATTGATTTTAAGTTGAATTTTCTTACATTTTTGGTTAAAACAGATTATAATTTAATGTTTGCCTTGGGAAACGTGAAGCGAAACCATCGATTGAGAAGAAAAGTTTATTTATAGTCACTCATGCCTTCGAAAGCCTTATTACTCGCTTTAAACGCTTTTATAAGCTCATTATTGATTTTATGTTGAATTTTCTTACATTTTTGGTTAAAATAGATTGTAATTAAATGTTTGCCTTAGAAAACATGAAGCGAAAGCCATCAATTGGTAAGAAAAGTCCATTTATAGTCACTCATGCCTTCGAAAGCCTTATTACCCGTTTAAAATGGTTTTATATTCTCATTATTGATTTTATGTTGAATTTTCTTACATTTTTGGTTGAAATAGATTGTAATTAAATGTTTGCCTTAGAAAACATGAAGCGAAAGCCATCGATTGGTAAGAAAAGTCCATTTATAGTCACTCATGCCTTCGAAAGCCTTATTACCCGTTTAAAATGGTTTTATATTCTCATTATTGATTTTATGTTGAATTTTCTTACATTTTTGGTTGAAATAGATTGTAATTAAATGTTTGCCTTAGAAAACATGAAGCGAAAGCCATTGATTGGTAAGAAAAGTCCATTTATAGTCACTCATGCCTTCGAAAGCCTTATTACTCGCTTTAAACGCTTTTATATTCTCATTATTGATTTTAAGTTTAATTTTCTTACATTTTTGGTTGAAATAGATTATAATTGAATGTTTGCATAGGGAAACGTGAAGCGAAAGCCATCGATTGAGAAGAAAAGTCCATTTATAGTCGCTCATGCCTTCGAAAGCCTTATTACCCGTTTAAAATGGTTTTATAATCTAATTATTGATTTTATGTTGAATTTTCTTACATTTTTGGTTAAAATAGATTGTAATTAAATGTTTGCCCTAGAAAACATGAAGCGAAAGCCATCGATTGGTAAGAAAAGTCCATTTATAGTCACTCATGCCTTCGAAAGCCTTATTACTCGCTTTAAACGCTTTTATATTCTCATTATTGATTTTAAGTTGAATTTTCTTACATTTTTGGTTGAAATAGATTATAATTGAATGTTTGCATAGGGAAACGTGAAGCGAAAGCCATCGATTGAGAAGAAAAGTCCATTTATAGTCACTCATGCCTTCGAAAGCCTTATTACTCGCTTTAAATGATTTTATAAGCTCATTATTGATTTTAAGTTGAATTTTCTTACATTTTTGGTTAAAACAGATTATAATTGAATGTTTTCCTGGGGAAACGTGAAGCGAAAGCCATCGATTGAGAAGAAAAGTCCATTTATAGTCGCTCATGCCTTCGAAAGCCTTATTACCCGTTTAAAATGGTTTTATAATCTAATTACTGATTTTATGTTGAATTTCCTTACATTTTTGGTTAAAATAGATTGTAATTAAATGTTTGCCCTAGAAAACATGAAGCGAAAGCCATCGATTGGTAAGAAAAGTCCATTTATAGTCACTCATGCCTTCGAAAGCCTTATTACTCGCTTTAAATGCTTTTATAATCTCATTGTTGATTTTAAGTTGAATTTTCTTAAATTTTTTGTTGAAACAGATTATATTTGAATGTTTGTCTCGGGAAACGTGAAGCGAAAGCCATCGATTGGGAAGAAAACTACATTTATAGTCACTCATACCTTCGAAAGCCTTATTACTCGCTTAAAATGGTTTTATAATCGCATTATGGATTTTAAGTTGAATTTTCTTATATTTTTGGTTAAAACAGATTATATTTGAATGTTTGCCTCGAGAAACATGAAGCAAAAGCCATCGATCGATAAGAAAACTCCATTTATAGTCACTCATGCCTTCGAAAGCCTTATTACTCGCTTTAAACGCTTTTATATTCTCATTATTGATTTTAAGTTGAATTTTCTTATATTTTTGGTTGAAATAGATTATAATTGAATGTTTGCATAGGGAAACGTGAAGCGAAAGCCATCGATCGAGAAGAAAAGTCCATTTATAGTCACTCATGCCTTCGAAAGCCTTATTATTCGCTTTAAATGCTTTTATAAGCTCATTATTGATTTTAAGTTGAATTTTCTTACATTTTTGGTTAAAATAGATTATAATTGAATGTTTGCCTCGGGAAACGTGAAGCGAAAGCGATCGATTGAGAAGAAAAGTCCATTTATAGTCGCTCATGCCTTCGAAAGCCTTATTACCAGTTTAAAATGGTTTTATAATCTAATTATTGATTTTATGTTTAATTTTCTTACATTTTTGGTTAAAATAGATTGCAATTAAATGTTTACCTTAGAAAACATGAAGCGAAAGCCATCGATTGGTAAGAAAAGCCCATTTATAGTCACTCATGCCTTCGAAAGCCTTATTACTCGCTTTAAACGATTTTATAATCTAATTATTGATTTTAAGTTGAATTTTCTTACATTTTTGGTTGAAACAGATTATAATTGAATGTTTGCATAGGGAAACGTGAAGCGAAAGCCATCGATTAGGAAGAAAAGTCCATTTATAGTCACTCATGCCTTCGAAAGCCTTATTACTCGCTTTAAATGCTTTTATAAACTCATTATTGATTTTAAGTTGAATTTTCTTACATTTTTGGTTAAAACAGATTATAATTGAATGTTTTCCTGGGGAAACGTGAAGCGAAAGCCATCGATTGAGAAGAAAAGTCCATTTATAGTCGCTCATGCCTTCGAAAGCCTTATTACCCGTTTAAAATGGTTTTATAATCTAATTACTGATTTTATGTTGAATTTCCTTACATTTTTGGTTAAAATAGATTGTAATTAAATGTTTGCCCTAGAAAACATGAAGCGAAAGCCATCGATTGGTAAGAAAAGTCCATTTATAGTCACTCATGCCTTCGAAAGCCTTATTACTCGCTTTAAATGCTTTTATAATCTCATTGTTGATTTTAAGTTGAATTTTCTTAAATTTTTTGTTGAAACAGATTATATTTGAATGTTTGTCTCGGGAAACGTGAAGCGAAAGCCATCGATTGGGAAGAAAACTACATTTATAGTCACTCATACCTTCGAAAGCCTTATTACTCGCTTAAAATGGTTTTATAATCGCATTATGGATTTTAAGTTGAATTTTCTTATATTTTTGGTTAAAACAGATTATATTTGAATGTTTGCCTCGAGAACCATGAAGCAAAAGCCATCGATCGATAAGAAAACTCCATTTATAGTCACTCATGCCTTCGAAAGCCTTATTACTCGCTTTAAACGCTTTTATATTCTCATTATTGATTTTAAGTTGAATTTTCTTATATTTTTGGTTGAAATAGATTATAATTGAATGTTTGCATAGGGAAACGTGAAGCGAAAGCCATCGATCGAGAAGAAAAGTCCATTTATAGTCACTCATGCCTTCGAAAGCCTTATTATTCGCTTTAAATGCTTTTATAAGCTCATTATTGATTTTAAGTTGAATTTTCTTACATTTTTGGTTAAAATAGATTATAATTGAATGTTTGCCTCGGGAAACGTGAAGCGAAAGCGATCGATTGAGAAGAAAAGTCCATTTATAGTCGCTCATGCCTTCGAAAGCCTTATTACCAGTTTAAAATGGTTTTATAATCTAATTATTGATTTTATGTTTAATTTTCTTACATTTTTGGTTAAAATAGATTGCAATTAAATGTTTACCTTAGAAAACATGAAGCGAAAGCCATCGATTGGTAAGAAAAGCCCATTTATAGTCACTCATGCCTTCGAAAGCCTTATTACTCGCTTTAAACGATTTTATAATCTAATTATTGATTTTAAGTTGAATTTTCTTACATTTTTGGTTGAAACAGATTATAATTGAATGTTTGCATAGGGAAACGTGAAGCGAAAGCCATCGATTAGGAAGAAAAGTCCATTTATAGTCACTCATGCCTTCGAAAGCCTTATTACTCGCTTTAAATGCTTTTATAATCTCATTATTGATTTTGAGTTGAATTTTCTTACATTTTTGGTTAAAACAGATTATAATTGAATGTTTGCCTCGAGAAACGTGAAGCGACAGCCATCGATTGAGAAGAAAAGTCCATTTATGGTCACTCATGCCTTCGAAAGCCTTATTACCCGTTTAAAATGGTTTTATAATCTAATTATTGATTTTATGTTGAATTTTCTTACATTTTTGGTTAAAATGGATTGTAATTAAATGTTTGCCTTAGAAAATATGAAGCGAAAGTCATCGATTGGTAAGAAAAGTCCATTTATAGTCACTCATGCCTTCGAAAGCCTTATTACTCGCTTTAAATGCTTTTATAATGTCATTATTGATTTTAACTTGAATTTTCTTGCATTTTTGGTTGAAACAGATTATAATTAAATGTTTGCATAGCAAAACGTGAAGCGAAAGCCATCGATTGAGAAGAAATGTCCATTTATAGTCACTCATACCTTCGAAAGCCTTATTACTCGCTTTAAATGCTTTTATAATCTCATTATTGATTTTAAGTTGAATTTTCTTATATTTTTGGTTGAAATAGATTATAATTGAATGTTTGCATAGGGAAACGTGAAGCGAAAGCCATCGATTGAGAAGAAAAGTCCATTTATAGTCACTCATGCCTTTGAAAGCCTTATTACTCGATTTAAATGCTTTTATAATCTCATTATTGATTTTAAGTTGAATTTTCTTACATTTTTGGTTCAAACAGATTATAATTGAATGTTTGCCTTGGGAAACGTGAAGCGAAAGCCATCGATTGAGAAGAAAAGTCCATTTATAGTCACTCATGCCTTCAAAAGCCTTATTACTCGCTTTAAATGCTTTTATAGGCTCATTATTGATTTTAAGTTGAATTTTCTTATATTTTTTGTTAAAACAGATTATAATTGAATGTTTGCCTTGGGAAACGTGAAGCGAAAGCCATCGATTAGGAAGAAAAGTACATTTATAGTCACTCATACCTTCGAAAGCCTTATTACTCGCTTAAAATGGTTTTATAATCGCATTATTGATTTTAAGTTGAATTTTCTTATATTTTTGGTTAAAACAGATTATATTTGAATGTTTGCCTCGAGAAACATGAAGCAAAAGCCATCGATCGATAAGAAAAGTCCATTTATAGTCACTCATGCCTTTGAAAGCCTTATTACTCGCTTTAAATGCTTTTATAATCTCATTATTGATTTTAAGTTGAATTTTCTTACATTTTCGGTTAAAACAGATTATAATTGAATGTTTGCCTCGGGAAACGTAAAGCGAAAGCCATCGATTGAGAAGAAAAGTCCATTTAAAGTCACTCATGCCTTCGAAAGCCTTATTACCCATTTAAAATGGTTTTATAATCTCATTATTGATTTTATGTTGAATTTTCTTACATTTTTTGTTAAAACAGATTGTAATTGAATGTTTGCCACGGGAAACGTGAAGCGAAAGCCATCGATTGAGAAGAAAAGTCTATTTATAGTCGCTCATGCCTTCGAAAGCCTTATTACCCGTTTAAAAGGGTTTTATAATCTAATTATTGATTTTATGTTGAATTTTCTTACATTTTTGGTTAAAATAGATTGTAATTAAATGTTTGCCTTAGAAAACATGAAGCGAAAGCCATCTATTGGTAAGAAAAGTCCATTTATAGTCACTCATACGTTCGAAAGCCATATTACTCGCTTTAAACGCTTTTATAATCTCATTATTGATTTTAAGTTGAATTTTCTTACATTTGTGGTTGAGATAGATTATAATTGAATGTTTGCATAGGGAAACGTGAAGCGAAAGCCATCGATTGAGAAGAAAAGTCCATTTATAGTCACTCATGCCTTCGAAAGCCTTATTACTCGCTTTAAATGCTTTTATAAGCTCATTATTGATTTTAAGTTGAATTTTCTTACATTTTTGGTTAAAACAGATTATAATTTAATGTTTGCCTTGGGAAACGTGAAGCGAAACCATCGATTGAGAAGAAAAGTTTATTTATAGTCACTCATGCCTTCGAAAGCCTTATTACTCGCTTTAAACGCTTTTATAAGCTCATTATTGATTTTATGTTGAATTTTCTTACATTTTTGGTTAAAATAGATTGTAATTAAATGTTTGCCTTAGAAAACATGAAGCGAAAGCCATCAATTGGTAAGAAAAGTCCATTTATAGTCACTCATGCCTTCGAAAGCCTTATTACCCGTTTAAAATGGTTTAATATTCTCATTATTGATTTTATGTTGAATTTTCTTACATTTTTGGTTGAAATAGATTGTAATTAAATGTTTGCCTTAGAAAACATGAAGCGAAAGCCATCGATTGGTAAGAAAAGTCCATTTATAGTCACTCATGCCTTCGAAAGCCTTATTACCCGTTTAAAATGGTTTTATATTCTCATTATTGATTTTATGTTGAATTTTCTTACATTTTTGGTTGAAATAGATTGTAATTAAATGTTTGCCTTAGAAAACATGAAGCGAAAGCCATCGATTGGTAAGAAAAGTCCATTTATAGTCACTCATGCCTTCGAAAGCCTTATTACTCGCTTTAAACGCTTTTATATTCTCATTATTGATTTTAAGTTGAATTTTCTTACATTTTTGGTTGAAATAGATTATAATTGAATGTTTGCATAGGGAAACGTGAAGCGAAAGCCATCGATTGAGAAGAAAAGTCCATTTATAGTCGCTCATGCCTTCGAAAGCCTTATTACCCGTTTAAAATGGTTTTATAATCTAATTATTGATTTTATGTTGAATTTTCTTACATTTTTGGTTAAAATAGATTGTAATTAAATGTTTGCCCTAGAAAACATGAAGCGAAAGCCATCGATTGGTAAGAAAAGTCCATTTATAGTCACTCATGCCTTCGAAAGCCTTATTACTCGCTTTAAACGCTTTTATATTCTCATTATTGATTTTAAGTTGAATTTTCTTACATTTTTGGTTGAAATAGATTATAATTGAATGTTTGCATAGGGAAACGTGAAGCGAAAGCCATCGATTGAGAAGAAAAGTCCATTTATAGTCACTCATGCCTTCGAAAGCCTTATTACTCGCTTTAAATGCTTTTATAAGCTCATTATTGATTTTAAGTTGAATTTTCTTACATTTTTGGTTAAAACAGATTATAATTGAATGTTTTCCTGGGGAAACGTGAAGCGAAAGCCATCGATTGAGAAGAAAAGTCCATTTATAGTCGCTCATGCCTTCGAAAGCCTTATTACCCGTTTAAAATGGTTTTATAATCTAATTACTGATTTTATGTTGAATTTCCTTACATTTTTGGTTAAAATAGATTGTAATTAAATGTTTGCCCTAGAAAACATGAAGCGAAAGCCATCGATTGGTAAGAAAAGTCCATTTATAGTCACTCATGCCTTCGAAAGCCTTATTACTCGCTTTAAATGCTTTTATAATCTCATTGTTGATTTTAAGTTGAATTTTCTTAAATTTTTTGTTGAAACAGATTATATTTGAATGTTTGTCTCGGGAAACGTGAAGCGAAAGCCATCGATTGGGAAGAAAACTACATTTATAGTCACTCATACCTTCGAAAGCCTTATTACTCGCTTAAAATGGTTTTATAATCGCATTATGGATTTTAAGTTGAATTTTCTTATATTTTTGGTTAAAACAGATTATATTTGAATGTTTGCCTCGAGAAACATGAAGCAAAAGCCATCGATCGATAAGAAAACTCCATTTATAGTCACTCATGCCTTCGAAAGCCTTATTACTCGCTTTAAACGCTTTTATATTCTCATTATTGATTTTAAGTTGAATTTTCTTATATTTTTGGTTGAAATAGATTATAATTGAATGTTTGCATAGGGAAACGTGAAGCGAAAGCCATCGATCGAGAAGAAAAGTCCATTTATAGTCACTCATGCCTTCGAAAGCCTTATTATTCGCTTTAAATGCTTTTATAAGCTCATTATTGATTTTAAGTTGAATTTTCTTACATTTTTGGTTAAAATAGATTATAATTGAATGTTTGCCTCGGGAAACGTGAAGCGAAAGCGATCGATTGAGAAGAAAAGTCCATTTATAGTCGCTCATGCCTTCGAAAGCCTTATTACCAGTTTAAAATGGTTTTATAATCTAATTATTGATTTTATGTTTAATTTTCTTACATTTTTGGTTAAAATAGATTGCAATTAAATGTTTACCTTAGAAAACATGAAGCGAAAGCCATCGATTGGTAAGAAAAGCCCATTTATAGTCACTCATGCCTTCGAAAGCCTTATTACTCGCTTTAAACGATTTTATAATCTAATTATTGATTTTAAGTTGAATTTTCTTACATTTTTGGTTGAAACAGATTATAATTGAATGTTTGCATAGGGAAACGTGAAGCGAAAGCCATCGATTAGGAAGAAAAGTCCATTTATAGTCACTCATGCCTTCGAAAGCCTTATTACTCGCTTTAAATGCTTTTATAAACTCATTATTGATTTTAAGTTGAATTTTCTTACATTTTTGGTTAAAACAGATTATAATTGAATGTTTTCCTGGGGAAACGTGAAGCGAAAGCCATCGATTGAGAAGAAAAGTCCATTTATAGTCGCTCATGCCTTCGAAAGCCTTATTACCCGTTTAAAATGGTTTTATAATCTAATTACTGATTTTATGTTGAATTTCCTTACATTTTTGGTTAAAATAGATTGTAATTAAATGTTTGCCCTAGAAAACATGAAGCGAAAGCCATCGATTGGTAAGAAAAGTCCATTTATAGTCACTCATGCCTTCGAAAGCCTTATTACTCGCTTTAAATGCTTTTATAATCTCATTGTTGATTTTAAGTTGAATTTTCTTAAATTTTTTGTTGAAACAGATTATATTTGAATGTTTGTCTCGGGAAACGTGAAGCGAAAGCCATCGATTGGGAAGAAAACTACATTTATAGTCACTCATACCTTCGAAAGCCTTATTACTCGCTTAAAATGGTTTTATAATCGCATTATGGATTTTAAGTTGAATTTTCTTATATTTTTGGTTAAAACAGATTATATTTGAATGTTTGCCTCGAGAACCATGAAGCAAAAGCCATCGATCGATAAGAAAACTCCATTTATAGTCACTCATGCCTTCGAAAGCCTTATTACTCGCTTTAAACGCTTTTATATTCTCATTATTGATTTTAAGTTGAATTTTCTTATATTTTTGGTTGAAATAGATTATAATTGAATGTTTGCATAGGGAAACGTGAAGCGAAAGCCATCGATCGAGAAGAAAAGTCCATTTATAGTCACTCATGCCTTCGAAAGCCTTATTATTCGCTTTAAATGCTTTTATAAGCTCATTATTGATTTTAAGTTGAATTTTCTTACATTTTTGGTTAAAATAGATTATAATTGAATGTTTGCCTAGGGAAACGTGAAGCGAAAGCGATCGATTGAGAAGAAAAGTCCATTTATAGTCGCTCATGCCTTCGAAAGCCTTATTACCAGTTTAAAATGGTTTTATAATCTAATTATTGATTTTATGTTTAATTTTCTTACATTTTTGGTTAAAATAGATTGCAATTAAATGTTTACCTTAGAAAACATGAAGCGAAAGCCATCGATTGGTAAGAAAAGCCCATTTATAGTCACTCATGCCTTCGAAAGCCTTATTACTCGCTTTAAACGATTTTATAATCTAATTATTGATTTTAAGTTGAATTTTCTTACATTTTTGGTTGAAACAGATTATAATTGAATGTTTGCATAGGGAAACGTGAAGCGAAAGCCATCGATTAGGAAGAAAAGTCCATTTATAGTCACTCATGCCTTCGAAAGCCTTATTACTCGCTTTAAATGCTTTTATAATCTCATTATTGATTTTGAGTTGAATTTTCTTACATTTTTGGTTAAAACAGATTATAATTGAATGTTTGCCTCGAGAAACGTGAAGCGACAGCCATCGATTGAGAAGAAAAGTCCATTTATGGTCACTCATGCCTTCGAAAGCCTTATTACCCGTTTAAAATGGTTTTATAATCTAATTATTGATTTTATGTTGAATTTTCTTACATTTTTGGTTAAAATGGATTGTAATTAAATGTTTGCCTTAGAAAATATGAAGCGAAAGTCATCGATTGGTAAGAAAAGTCCATTTATAGTCACTCATGCCTTCGAAAGCCTTATTACTCGCTTTAAATGCTTTTATAATGTCATTATTGATTTTAACTTGAATTTTCTTGCATTTTTGGTTGAAACAGATTATAATTAAATGTTTGCATAGCAAAACGTGAAGCGAAAGCCATCGATTGAGAAGAAATGTCCATTTATAGTCACTCATACCTTCGAAAGCCTTATTACTCGCTTTAAATGCTTTTATAATCTCATTATTGATTTTAAGTTGAATTTTCTTATATTTTTGGTTGAAATAGATTATAATTGAATGTTTGCATAGGGAAACGTGAAGCGAAAGCCATCGATTGAGAAGAAAAGTCCATTTATAGTCACTCATGCCTTTGAAAGCCTTATTACTCGATTTAAATGCTTTTATAATCTCATTATTGATTTTAAGTTGAATTTTCTTACATTTTTGGTTAAAACAGATTATAATTGAATGTTTGCCTTGGGAAACGTGAAGCGAAAGCCATCGATTGAGAAGAAAAGTCCATTTATAGTCACTCATGCCTTCAAAAGCCTTATTACTCGCTTTAAATGCTTTTATAGGCTCATTATTGATTTTAAGTTGAATTTTCTTATATTTTTTGTTAAAACAGATTATAATTGAATGTTTGCCTTGGGAAACGTGAAGCGAAAGCCATCGATTAGGAAGAAAAGTACATTTATAGTCACTCATACCTTCGAAAGCCTTATTACTCGCTTAAAATGGTTTTATAATCGCATTATTGATTTTAAGTTGAATTTTCTTATATTTTTGGTTAAAACAGATTATATTTGAATGTTTGCCTCGAGAAACATGAAGCAAAAGCCATCGATCGATAAGAAAAGTCCATTTATAGTCACTCATGCCTTTGAAAGCCTTATTACTCGCTTTAAATGCTTTTATAATCTCATTATTGATTTTAAGTTGAATTTTCTTACATTTTCGGTTAAAACAGATTATAATTGAATGTTTGCCTCGGGAAACGTAAAGCGAAAGCCATCGATTGAGAAGAAAAGTCCATTTAAAGTCACTCATGCCTTCGAAAGCCTTATTACCCATTTAAAATGGTTTTATAATCTCATTATTGATTTTATGTTGAATTTTCTTACATTTTTTGTTAAAACAGATTGTAATTGAATGTTTGCCACGGGAAACGTGAAGCGAAAGCCATCGATTGAGAAGAAAAGTCTATTTATAGTCACTCATGCCTTCGAAAGCCTTATTACCCGTTTAAAAGGGTTTTATAATCTAATTATTGATTTTATGTTGAATTTTCTTACATTTTTGGTTAAAATAGATTGTAATTAAATGTTTGCCTTAGAAAACATGAAGCGAAAGCCATCGATCGATAAGAAAAGTCCATTTATAGTCACTCATGCCTTCGAAAGCCTTATTACTCGCTTTAAATGCTTTTATAATCTCATTATTGATTTTAAGTTGAATTTTCTTACATTTTTGGTTGAAACAGATTATAATTGAATGTTTGCATAGGGAAACGTGAAGCGAAAGCCATCGATTGAGAAGAAAAGTCCATTTATAGTCACTCATGCCTTCAAAAGCCTTATTACTCGCTTTAAATGCTTTTATAATCTCATTGTAGATTTTAAGTTGAATTTTCTTACATTTTTTGTTGAAACAGATTATATTTGAATGTTTGCCTTGAGAAACGTGAAGCGAAAGCCATCGATTGAGAAGAAAAGTCCGTTTATAGTCACTCATGCCTTCGAAAGCCTTATTACTCACTTTAAATGCTTTTATAATCTCATTATTGATTTTAAGTTGAATTTTCTTACATTTTTGATTAAAACAGATTATAATTGAATATTTGCCTCGAGAAACGTGAAGCGAAAGCCATCGATTGGGAAGAAAAGTACATTTATAGTCACTCATACCTTCGAAAGCCTTATTACTCGCTTAAAATGGTTTTATAATCGCATTATTGATTTTAAGTTGAATTTTCTTATATTTTTGGTTAAAACAGATTATATTTCAATGTTTGCCTCGAGAAACATGAAGCAAAAGCCATCGATCAATAAGAGAAGTCCATTTATAGTTACTCATGCCTTCGAAAGCCTTATTACTCGCTTTAAATGCTTTTATAATCTCATTGTAGATTTTAAGTTGAATTTTCTTACATTTTTTGTTGAAACAGATTATATTTGAATGTTTGCCTCGAGAAACGTGAAGCGAAAGCAATCGATTGAGAAGAAAAGTCCGTTTATAGTCACTCATGCCTTCGAAAGCCTTATTACTCACTTTAAATGCTTTTATAATCTCATTATTGATTTTAAGTTGAATTTTCTTACATTTTTGATTAAAACATATTATAATTGAATATTTACCTCGAGAAACGTGAAGCGAAAGCCATCGATTGGGAAGAAAAGTACATTTATAGTCACTCATACCTTCGAAAGCCTTATTACTCGCTTAAAATGGTTTTATAATCGCATTATTGATTTTAAGTTGAATTTTCTTATATTTTTGGTTAAAACAGATTATATTTCAATGTTTGCCTCGAGAAACATGAAGCGAAAGCCATCGATTGGTAAGAAAAGTCCATTTATAGTCACTCATGCGTTCGAAAGCCTTATTACTCGCTTTAAACGCTTTTATAATCTCATTATTGATTTTAAGTTGAATTTTCTTACATTTTTGGTTGAAACAGATTATAATTGAATGTTTGCATAGGGAAACGTGAAGCGAAAGCCATCGATTGAGAAGAAAAGTCCATTTATAGTCACTCATGCCTTCGAAAGCCTTATTACTAGCTTTAAATGCTTTTATAAGCTCATTATTGATTTTAAGTTGAATTTTCTTACATTTTAGGTTAAAACAGATTATAATTGAATGTTTGCCTTGGGAAACGTGAAGCGAAACCATCGATTGAGAAGAAAAGTCCATTTATAGTCACTCATGCCTTCGAAAGCCTTATTACTCGCTTTAAATGCTTTTATAAGCTCATTATTGATTTTATATTGAATTTTCTAACATTTTTGGTTAAAATAGATTGTAATTAAATGTTTGCCTTAGAAAACATGAAGCGAAAGCCATCGATTGAGAAGAAAAGTCCATTTATAGTCGCTCATGCCTTCGAAAGCCTTATTACCCGTTTAAAATGGTTTTATAATCTCATTATTGATTTTAAGTTGAATTTTCTTACATTTTTTGTTAAAACAGATTATAATTGAATGTTTGCCACGGGAAACGTGAAGCGAAAGCCATCGATTGAGAAGAAAAGCCCATTTATAGTCGCTCATGCCTTCGAAAGCCTTATTACCCGTTTAATATGGTTTTATAATCTAATTATTGATTTTATGTTGAATTTTCTTACATTTTTTGTTAAAATAGATTGTAATTAAATGTTTGCCTTAGAAAACATGAAGCGAAAGCCATCGATTGGTAAGAAAAGTCCATTTATAGTCACTCATGCCTTCGAAAGTCTTATTACTGGCTTTAAATGCTTTTATAAGCTCATTATTGATTTTAAGTTGAATTTTCTTACATTTTTGGTTAAAACAGATTATAATTGAATGTTTGCCTTGGGAAACGTGAAGCAAAAGCCATCGATTGAGAAGAAAAGTCCATTTATAGTCACTCATGCCTTCGAAAGCCTTATTACTGGCTTTAAATGCTTTTATAAGCTCATTATTGATTTTAAGTTGAATTTTCTTACATTTTTGGTTAAAACAGATTATAATTGAATGTTTGCCTTGGGAAACGTGAAGCGAAACCATCGATTGAGAAGAAAAGTCCATTTATAGTCACTCATGCCTTCGAAAGCCTTATTACTCGCTTTAAATGCTTTTATAAGCTCATTATTGATTTTATATTGAATTTTCTAACATTTTTGGTTAAAATAGATTGTAATTAAATGTTTGCCTTAGAAAACATGAAGCGAAAGCCATCAATTGAGAAGAAAAGTCCATTTATAGTCGCTCATGCCTTCGAAAGCCTTATTACCCGTTTAAAATGGTTTTATAATCTCATTATTGATTTTAAGTTGAATTTTCTTACATTTTTTGTTAAAACAGATTATAATTGAATGTTTGCCTTGGGAAACGTGAAGCGAAACCATCAATTGAGAAGAAAAGTCCATTTATAGTCACTCATGCCTTCGAAAGCCTTATTACTCGCTTTAAATGCTTTTATAAGCTCATTATTGATTTTAAGTTGAATTTTCTTACATTTTTGGTTAAAACATATTATAATTTAATGTTTGCCTTGGGAAACGTGAAGTGAAACCATCAATTGAGAAGAAAAGTCCATTTATTGTCACTCATGCCTTCGAAAGCCTTATTACCCGTTTAAAATGGTTTTATAATCTCATTATTGATTTTATGTTGAATTTTCTTACATTTTTGGTTAAAATAGATTGTAATTAAATGTTTGACTTAGAAAACATGAAGCGAAAGCCATCGATTGGTAAGAAAAGTCCATTTATAGTCACTCATGCGTTCGAAAGCCTTATTACTCGCTTTAAATGCTTTTATAATCTCATTATTGATTTTAAGTTGAATTTTCTTACATTTTTGGTTAAAACAGATTATATTTGAATGTTTGCCTCGAGAAACGTGAAGCGAAAGCCATCGATTGAGAAGAAAAGTCCATTTATAGTCACTCATGCCTTCGAAAGCCTTATTACTCGCTTTAAATGCTTTTATAATCTCATTATTGATTTTAAGTTGAATTTTCTTACATTTTTGGTTGAAACAGATTATAATTGAATGTTTGCATAGGGAAACGTGAAGCGAAAGCCATCGATTGAGAAGAAAAGTCCATTTATAGTCACTCATGCCTTCGAAAGCCTTATTACTCGCTTTAAATGCTTTTATAATCTCATTGTAGATTTTAAGTTGAATTTTCTTACATTTTTTGTTGAAACAGATTATATTTGAATGTTTGCCTCGAGAAACGTGAAGCGAAAGCCATCGATTGAGAAGAAAAGTCCATTTATAGTCACTCATGCCTTCGAAAGCCTTATTACTCGCTTAAAATGGTTTTATAATCGCATTATTGATTTTAAGTTGAATTTTCTTATATTTTTGGTTAAAACAGATTATATTTCAATGTTTGCCTCGAGAAACATGAAGTAAAAGCCATCGATCGATAAGAGAAGTCCATTTATAGTCACTCATGCCTTCGAAAGCCTTATTACTCGTTTTAAATGCTTTTATAATCTCATTATTGATTTTAAGTTGAATTTTCTTACATTTTTGGTTAAAACAGAATATAATTGAATGTTTACCTCGGGAAACGTGAAGCGAAAGCCATCGATTTGAGAAGAAAAGTCCATTTATAGTCGCTCATGCCTTCGAAAGCCTTATTACCTGTTTCAAATGGTTTTATAATCTAATTATTGATTTTATGTTGAATTTTCTTACATTTTTGTTTAAAATAGATTGGAATTAAATGTTTGCCTTAGAAAACATGAAGCAAAAGCCATCGATTGGTAAGAAAAGTCCATTTATAGTCACCCATGCGTTCGAAAGCCTTATTACTCTCTTTAAAAGCTTTTATAATCTCATTATTGATTTTAAGTTGAATTTTCTTACATTTTTTGCTGAAATAGATTATAATTGAATGTTTGCATAGGGAAACGTGAAGCAAAAGCCATCGATTGAGAAGAAAAGTCCATTTATAGTCACTCATGCCTTCGAAAGCCTTATTACTAGCTTTAAATGCTTTTATAAGCTCATTATTGATTTTAAGTTGAATTTTCTTACATTTTTGGTTAAAACAGATTATAATTGAATGTTTGCCTTGGAAAACGTGAAGCGAAACCATCGATTGAGAAGAAAAGTCCATTTATAGTCACTCATGCCTTCGAAAGCCTTATTACTCGCTTTAAATGCTTTTTATAAGCTCATTATTGATTTTAAGTTGAATTTTCTTACATTTTTGGTTAAAACAGATTATAATTTAATGTTTGCCTTGGGAAGCGTGAAGCGAAACCATCGATTGAGAAGAAAAGTTTATTTATAGTCACTCATGCCTTCGAAAGCCTTGTTACTCGCTTTAAACGCTTTTATAAGCTCATTATTGATTTTATGTTGAATTTTCTTACATTTTTGGTTAAAATAGATTGTAATTAAATGTTTGCCTTAGAAAACATGAAGCGAAAGCCATCGATTGGTAAGAAAAGTCCATTTCTAGTCACTCATGCCTTCGAAAGCCTTATTACCCGTTTAAAATGGTTTTATATTCTCATTATTGATTTTATGTTGAATTTTCTTACATTTTTGGTTGAAATAGATTGTAATTAAATGTTTGCCTTAGAAAACTTGAAGCGAAAGCCATCGATTGGTAATAAAAGTCCATTTATAGTCACTCATGCCTTCGAAAGCCTTATTACTCGCTTTAAACGCTTTTATATTCTCATTATTGATTTTAAGTTGAATTTTCTTACATTTTTGGTTGAAATAGATTATAATTGAATGTTTGCATAGGGAAACGTGAAGCGAAAGCCATCGATTGAGAAGAAAAGTCCATTTATAGTCACTCATGCCTTCGAAAGCCTTATTACTCGCTTTAAATGCTTTTATAAGCTCATTATTGATTTTTAGTTGAATTTTCTTACATTTTTGGTTAAAACAGATTATAATTGAATGTTTTCCTGGGGAAACGTGAAGCGAAAGCCATCGATTGAGAAGAAAAGTCCATTTATAGTCGCTCATGCCTTCGAAAGCCTTATTACCCGTTTAAAATTGTTTTATAATCTAATTATTGATTTTATGTTGAATTTTCTTACATTTTTGGTTAAAATAGATTGTAATTAAATGTTTGCCCTAGAAAACATGAAGCGAAAGCCATCGATTGTTAAGAAAAGTCCATTTATAGTCACTCATGCCTTCGAAAGCCTTATTACTCGCTTTAAACGATTTTATAATCTCATTATTGATTTTAAGTTGAATTTTCTTACATTTTTGGTTGAAACAGATTATAATTGAATGTTTGCATAGGGAAACGTGAAGCGAAAGCCATCGATTGAGAAGAAAAGTCCATTTATAGTCACTCATGCCTTCGAAAGCCTTATTACTAGCTTTAAATGCTTTTATAAGCTCATTATTGATTTTAAGTTGAATTTTCTTACATTTTAGGTTAAAACAGATTATAATTGAATGTTTGCCTTGGGAAACGTGAAGCGAAACCATCGATTGAGAAGAAAAGTCCATTTATAGTCACTCATGCCTTCGAAAGCCTTATTACTCGCTTTAAATGCTTTTATAAGCTCATTATTGATTTTATATTGAATTTTCTAACATTTTTGGTTAAAATAGATTGTAATTAAATGTTTGCCTTAGAAAACATGAAGCGAAAGCCATCGATTGAGAAGAAAAGTCCATTTATAGTCGCTCATGCCTTCGAAAGCCTTATTACCCGTTTAAAATGGTTTTATAATCTCATTATTGATTTTAAGTTGAATTTTCTTACATTTTTTGTTAAAACAGATTATAATTGAATGTTTGCCACGGGAAACGTGAAGCGAAAGCCATCGATTGAGAAGAAAAGCCCATTTATAGTCGCTCATGCCTTCGAAAGCCTTATTACCCGTTTAATATGGTTTTATAATCTAATTATTGATTTTATGTTGAATTTTCTTACATTTTTTGTTAAAATAGATTGTAATTAAATGTTTGCCTTAGAAAACATGAAGCGAAAGCCATCGATTGGTAAGAAAAGTCCATTTATAGTCACTCATGCCTTCGAAAGTCTTATTACTGGCTTTAAATGCTTTTATAAGCTCATTATTGATTTTAAGTTGAATTTTCTTACATTTTTGGTTAAAACAGATTATAATTGAATGTTTGCCTTGGGAAACGTGAAGCAAAAGCCATCGATTGAGAAGAAAAGTCCATTTATAGTCACTCATGCCTTCGAAAGCCTTATTACTGGCTTTAAATGCTTTTATAAGCTCATTATTGATTTTAAGTTGAATTTTCTTACATTTTTGGTTAAAACAGATTATAATTGAATGTTTGCCTTGGGAAACGTGAAGCGAAACCATCGATTGAGAAGAAAAGTCCATTTATAGTCACTCATGCCTTCGAAAGCCTTATTACTCGCTTTAAATGCTTTTATAAGCTCATTATTGATTTTATATTGAATTTTCTAACATTTTTGGTTAAAATAGATTGTAATTAAATGTTTGCCTTAGAAAACATGAAGCGAAAGCCATCGATTGAGAAGAAAAGTCCATTTATAGTCGCTCATGCCTTCGAAAGCCTTATTACCCGTTTAAAATGGTTTTATAATCTCATTATTGATTTTAAGTTGAATTTTCTTACATTTTTTGTTAAAACAGATTATAATTGAATGTTTGCCTTGGGAAACGTGAAGCGAAACCATCAATTGAGAAGAAAAGTCCATTTATAGTCACTCATGCCTTCGAAAGCCTTATTACTCGCTTTAAATGCTTTTATAAGCTCATTATTGATTTTAAGTTGAATTTTCTTACATTTTTGGTTAAAACATATTATAATTTAATGTTTGCCTTGGGAAACGTGAAGTGAAACCATCAATTGAGAAGAAAAGTCCATTTATTGTCACTCATGCCTTCGAAAGCCTTATTACCCGTTTAAAATGGTTTTATAATCTCATTATTGATTTTATGTTGAATTTTCTTACATTTTTGGTTAAAATAGATTGTAATTAAATGTTTGACTTAGAAAACATGAAGCGAAAGCCATCGATTGGTAAGAAAAGTCCATTTATAGTCACTCATGCGTTCGAAAGCCTTATTACTCGCTTTAAATGCTTTTATAATCTCATTATTGATTTTAAGTTGAATTTTCTTACATTTTTGGTTAAAACAGATTATATTTGAATGTTTGCCTCGAGAAACGTGAAGCGAAAGCCATCGATTGAGAAGAAAAGTCCATTTATAGTCACTCATGCCTTCGAAAGCCTTATTACTCGCTTTAAATGCTTTTATAATCTCATTATTGATTTTAAGTTGAATTTTCTTACATTTTTGGTTGAAACAGATTATAATTGAATGTTTGCATAGGGAAACGTGAAGCGAAAGCCATCGATTGAGAAGAAAAGTCCATTTATAGTCACTCATGCCTTCGAAAGCCTTATTACTCGCTTTAAATGCTTTTATAATCTCATTGTAGATTTTAAGTTGAATTTTCTTACATTTTTTGTTGAAACAGATTATATTTGAATGTTTGCCTCGAGAAACGTGAAGCGAAAGCCATCGATTGAGAAGAAAAGTCCATTTATAGTCACTCATGCCTTCGAAAGCCTTATTACTCGCTTAAAATGGTTTTATAATCGCATTATTGATTTTAAGTTGAATTTTCTTATATTTTTGGTTAAAACAGATTATATTTCAATGTTTGCCTCGAGAAACATGAAGTAAAAGCCATCGATCGATAAGAGAAGTCCATTTATAGTCACTCATGCCTTCGAAAGCCTTATTACTCGTTTTAAATGCTTTTATAATCTCATTATTGATTTTAAGTTGAATTTTCTTACATTTTTGGTTAAAACAGAATATAATTGAATGTTTACCTCGGGAAACGTGAAGCGAAAGCCATCGATTTGAGAAGAAAAGTCCATTTATAGTCGCTCATGCCTTCGAAAGCCTTATTACCTGTTTCAAATGGTTTTATAATCTAATTATTGATTTTATGTTGAATTTTCTTACATTTTTGTTTAAAATAGATTGGAATTAAATGTTTGCCTTAGAAAACATGAAGCAAAAGCCATCGATTGGTAAGAAAAGTCCATTTATAGTCACTCATGCGTTCGAAAGCCTTATTACTCTCTTTAAAAGCTTTTATAATCTCATTATTGATTTTAAGTTGAATTTTCTTACATTTTTTGCTGAAATAGATTATAATTGAATGTTTGCATAGGGAAACGTGAAGCAAAAGCCATCGATTGAGAAGAAAAGTCCATTTATAGTCACTCATGCCTTCGAAAGCCTTATTACTAGCTTTAAATGCTTTTATAAGCTCATTATTGATTTTAAGTTGAATTTTCTTACATTTTTGATTAAAACAGATTATAATTGAATGTTTGCCTTGGAAAACGTGAAGCGAAACCATCGATTGAGAAGAAAAGTCCATTTATAGTCACTCATGCCTTCGAAAGCCTTATTACTCGCTTTAAATGCTTTTTATAAGCTCATTATTGATTTTAAGTTGAATTTTCTTACATTTTTGGTTAAAACAGATTATAATTTAATGTTTGCCTTGGGAAGCGTGAAGCGAAACCATCGATTGAGAAGAAAAGTTTATTTATAGTCACTCATGCCTTCGAAAGCCTTGTTACTCGCTTTAAACGCTTTTATAAGCTCATTATTGATTTTATGTTGAATTTTCTTACATTTTTGGTTAAAATAGATTGTAATTAAATGTTTGCCTTAGAAAACATGAAGCGAAAGCCATCGATTGGTAAGAAAAGTCCATTTCTAGTCACTCATGCCTTCGAAAGCCTTATTACCCGTTTAAAATGGTTTTATATTCTCATTATTGATTTTATGTTGAATTTTCTTACATTTTTGGTTGAAATAGATTGTAATTAAATGTTTGCCTTAGAAAACTTGAAGCGAAAGCCATCGATTGGTAATAAAAGTCCATTTATAGTCACTCATGCCTTCGAAAGCCTTATTACTCGCTTTAAACGCTTTTATATTCTCATTATTGATTTTAAGTTGAATTTTCTTACATTTTTGGTTGAAATAGATTATAATTGAATGTTTGCATAGGGAAACGTGAAGCGAAAGCCATCGATTGAGAAGAAAAGTCCATTTATAGTCACTCATGCCTTCGAAAGCCTTATTACTCGCTTTAAATGCTTTTATAAGCTCATTATTGATTTTTAGTTGAATTTTCTTACATTTTTGGTTAAAACAGATTATAATTGAATGTTTTCCTGGGGAAACGTGAAGCGAAAGCCATCGATTGAGAAGAAAAGTCCATTTATAGTCGCTCATGCCTTCGAAAGCCTTATTACCCGTTTAAAATTGTTTTATAATCTAATTATTGATTTTATGTTGAATTTTCTTACATTTTTGGTTAAAATAGATTGTAATTAAATGTTTGCCCTAGAAAACATGAAGCGAAAGCCATCGATTGTTAAGAAAAGTCCATTTATAGTCACTCATGCCTTCGAAAGCCTTATTACTCGCTTTAAACGATTTTATAATCTCATTATTGATTTTAAGTTGAATTTTCTTACATTTTTGGTTGAAACAGATTATAATTGAATGTTTGCATAGGGAAACGTGAAGCGAAAGCCATCGATTGAGAAGAAAAGTCCATTTATAGTCACTCATGCCTTCGAAAGCCTTATTACTAGCTTTAAATGCTTTTATAAGCTCATTATTGATTTTAAGTTGAATTTTCTTACATTTTAGGTTAAAACAGATTATAATTGAATGTTTGCCTTGGGAAACGTGAAGCGAAACCATCGATTGAGAAGAAAAGTCCATTTATAGTCACTCATGCCTTCGAAAGCCTTATTACTCGCTTTAAATGCTTTTATAAGCTCATTATTGATTTTATATTGAATTTTCTAACATTTTTGGTTAAAATAGATTGTAATTAAATGTTTGCCTTAGAAAACATGAAGCGAAAGCCATCGATTGAGAAGAAAAGTCCATTTATAGTCGCTCATGCCTTCGAAAGCCTTATTACCCGTTTAAAATGGTTTTATAATCTCATTATTGATTTTAAGTTGAATTTTCTTACATTTTTTGTTAAAACAGATTATAATTGAATGTTTGCCACGGGAAACGTGAAGCGAAAGCCATCGATTGAGAAGAAAAGCCCATTTATAGTCGCTCATGCCTTCGAAAGCCTTATTACCCGTTTAATATGGTTTTATAATCTAATTATTGATTTTATGTTGAATTTTCTTACATTTTTTGTTAAAATAGATTGTAATTAAATGTTTGCCTTAGAAAACATGAAGCGAAAGCCATCGATTGGTAAGAAAAGTCCATTTATAGTCACTCATGCCTTCGAAAGTCTTATTACTGGCTTTAAATGCTTTTATAAGCTCATTATTGATTTTAAGTTGAATTTTCTTACATTTTTGGTTAAAACAGATTATAATTGAATGTTTGCCTTGGGAAACGTGAAGCAAAAGCCATCGATTGAGAAGAAAAGTCCATTTATAGTCACTCATGCCTTCGAAAGCCTTATTACTGGCTTTAAATGCTTTTATAAGCTCATTATTGATTTTAAGTTGAATTTTCTTACATTTTTGGTTAAAACAGATTATAATTGAATGTTTGCCTTGGGAAACGTGAAGCGAAACCATCGATTGAGAAGAAAAGTCCATTTATAGTCACTCATGCCTTCGAAAGCCTTATTACTCGCTTTAAATGCTTTTATAAGCTCATTATTGATTTTATATTGAATTTTCTAACATTTTTGGTTAAAATAGATTGTAATTAAATGTTTGCCTTAGAAAACATGAAGCGAAAGCCATCGATTGAGAAGAAAAGTCCATTTATAGTCGCTCATGCCTTCGAAAGCCTTATTACCCGTTTAAAATGGTTTTATAATCTCATTATTGATTTTAAGTTGAATTTTCTTACATTTTTTGTTAAAACAGATTATAATTGAATGTTTGCCTTGGGAAACGTGAAGCGAAACCATCAATTGAGAAGAAAAGTCCATTTATAGTCACTCATGCCTTCGAAAGCCTTATTACTCGCTTTAAATGCTTTTATAAGCTCATTATTGATTTTAAGTTGAATTTTCTTACATTTTTGGTTAAAACATATTATAATTTAATGTTTGCCTTGGGAAACGTGAAGTGAAACCATCAATTGAGAAGAAAAGTCCATTTATTGTCACTCATGCCTTCGAAAGCCTTATTACCCGTTTAAAATGGTTTTATAATCTCATTATTGATTTTATGTTGAATTTTCTTACATTTTTGGTTAAAATAGATTGTAATTAAATGTTTGACTTAGAAAACATGAAGCGAAAGCCATCGATTGGTAAGAAAAGTCCATTTATAGTCACTCATGCGTTCGAAAGCCTTATTACTCGCTTTAAATGCTTTTATAATCTCATTATTGATTTTAAGTTGAATTTTCTTACATTTTTGGTTAAAACAGATTATATTTGAATGTTTGCCTCGAGAAACGTGAAGCGAAAGCCATCGATTGAGAAGAAAAGTCCATTTATAGTCACTCATGCCTTCGAAAGCCTTATTACTCGCTTTAAATGCTTTTATAATCTCATTATTGATTTTAAGTTGAATTTTCTTACATTTTTGGTTGAAACAGATTATAATTGAATGTTTGCATAGGGAAACGTGAAGCGAAAGCCATCGATTGAGAAGAAAAGTCCATTTATAGTCACTCATGCCTTCGAAAGCCTTATTACTCGCTTTAAATGCTTTTATAAGCTCATTATTGATTTTAAGTTGAATTTTCTTACATTTTTGGTTAAAATAAATTATAATTGAATGTTTGCCTCGGGAAACGTGAAGCGAAAGCCATCGATTGAGAAGAAAAGTCCATTTATAGTCACTCATGCCTTCGAAAGACTTATTACTCCCTTTAAATGCTTTTATAATCTCATTATTGATTTTAAGTTAAATTTTCTTACATTTTTGATTGAAACAGATTATAATTGAATGTTTGCCTCGAGAAACGTGAAGTGAAAGCCATCGATTTGAGAAGAAAAGTCCATTTATAGTCGCTCATGCGTTCGAAAGCCTTATTACCTGTTTAAAATGGTTTTATAATCGCATTATTGATTTTAAGTTGAATTTTCTTATATTTTTGATTAAAACAGATTATATTTGAATGTTTGCCTCGGGAAACATGAAGCAAAAGCCATCGATCGATAAGAAAAGTCCATTTATAGTCACTCATGCCTTCGAAAGCCTTGTTACTCGCTTTAAACGCTTTTATAAGCTCATTATTGATTTTATGTTGAATTTTCTTACATTTTTGGTTAAAATAGATTGTAATTAAATGTTTGCCTTAGAAAACATGAAGCGAAAGCCATCGATTGGTAAGAAAAGTCCATTTCTAGTCACTCATGCCTTCGAAAGCCTTATTACCCGTTTAAAATGGTTTTATATTCTCATTATTGATTTTATGTTGAATTTTCTTACATTTTTGGTTGAAATAGATTGTAATTAAATGTTTGCCTTAGAAAACTTGAAGCGAAAGCCATCGATTGGTAATAAAAGTCCATTTATAGTCACTCATGCCTTCGAAAGCCTTATTACTCGCTTTAAACGCTTTTATATTCTCATTATTGATTTTAAGTTGAATTTTCTTACATTTTTGGTTGAAATAGATTATAATTGAATGTTTGCATAGGGAAACGTGAAGCGAAAGCCATCGATTGAGAAGAAAAGTCCATTTATAGTCACTCATGCCTTCGAAAGCCTTATTACTCGCTTTAAATGCTTTTATAAGCTCATTATTGATTTTTAGTTGAATTTTCTTACATTTTTGGTTAAAACAGATTATAATTGAATGTTTTCCTGGGGAAACGTGAAGCGAAAGCCATCGATTGAGAAGAAAAGTCCATTTATAGTCGCTCATGCCTTCGAAAGCCTTATTACCCGTTTAAAATGGTTTTATAATCTAATTATTGATTTTATGTTGAATTTTCTTACATTTTTGGTTAAAATAGATTGTAATTAAATGTTTGCCCTAGAAAACATGAAGCGAAAGCCATCGATTGTTAAGAAAAGTCCATTTATAGTCACTCATGCCTTCGAAAGCCTTATTACTCGCTTTAAACGATTTTATAATCTCATTATTGATTTTAAGTTGAATTTTCTTACATTTTTGGTTGAAACAGATTATAATTGAATGTTTGCATAGGGAAACGTGAAGCGAAAGCCATCGATTGAGAAGAAAAGTCCATTTATAGTCACTCATGCCTTCGAAAGCCTTATTACTCGCTTTAAATGCTTTTATAATCTCATTGTTGATTTTAAGTTGAATTTTCTTACATTTTTTGTTGAAACAGATTATATTTGAATGTTTGTCTCGGGAAACGTGAAGCGAAAGCCATCGATTGGGAAGAAAAGTACATTTATAGTCACTCATACCTTCGAAAGCGTTATTACTCGCTTAAAACGGTTTTATAATCGCATTATTGATTTTAAGTTGAATTTTCTTATATTTTTGATTAAAACAGATTATATTTGAATGTTTGCCTCGAGAAACATGAAGCAAAAGCCATCGATCGATAAGAAAAGTCCATTTATAGTCACTCATGCCTTCGAAAGCCTTATTACTCGCTTTAAATGCTTTTATAATCTCATTATTGATTTTAAGTTGAATTTTCTTAAATTTTTGGTTAAAACAGATTATATTAAAATGTTTGCCACGGGAAACGTGAAGCGAAAGCCATCGATTGAGAAGAAAAGTCCATTTATAGTCGCTCATGCCTTCGAAAGCCTTATTACCTGTTTAAAATGGTTTTATAATCTAATTATTGATTTTATGTTGAATTTTCTTACATTTTTGGTTAAAACAGATTATAATTGAATGTTTGCCTTGAAAAACGTGAAGCGAAACCATCGATTGAGAAGAAAAGTCCATTTATAGTCACTCATGCCTTCGAAAGCCTTATTACTCGCTTTAAATGCTTTTATAATCTCATTATTGATTTTAAGTTGAATTTTCTTACATTTTTGGTTAAAACAGATTATAATTTAATGTTTACCTTGGGAAACGTGAAGCGAAACCATCGGTTGAGAAGAAAAGTTTATTTATAGTCACTCATGCCTTCGAAAGCCTTATTACTCGCTTTAAACGCTTTTATAAGCTCATTATTGATTTTATGTTGAATTTTCTTACATTTTTGGTTAAAATAGATTGTAATTAAATGTTTGCCTTAGAAAACATGAAGCGAAAGCCATCGATTGGTAAGAAAAGTCCATTTCTAGTCACTCATGCCTTCGAAAGCCTTATTACCCGTTTAAAATGGTTTTATATTCTCATTATTGATTTTATGTTGAATTTTCTTACATTTTTGGTTGAAGTAGATTGTAATTAAATGTTTGCTTTAGAAAACTTGAAGCGAAAGCCATCGATTGGTAATAAAAGTCCATTTATAGTCACTCATGCCTTCGAAAGCCTTATTACTCGCTTTAAACGCTTTTATATTCTCATTATTGATTTTAAGTTGAATTTTCTTACATTTTTGGTTGAAATAGATTATAATTGAATGTTTGCATAGGGAAACGTGAAGCGAAAGCCATCGATTGAGAAGAAAAGTCCATTTATAGTCACTCATGCCTTCGAAAGCCTTATTACTCGCTTTAAATGCTTTTATAAGCTCATTATTGATTTTTAGTTGAATTTTCTTACATTTTTGGTTAAAACAGATTATAATTGAATGTTTTCCTGGGGAAACGTGAAGCGAAAGCCATCGATTGAGAAGAAAAGTCCATTTATAGTCGCTCATGCCTTCGAAAGCCTTATTACCCGTTTAAAATGGTTTTATAATCTAATTATTGATTTTATGTTGAATTTTCTTACATTTTTGGTTAAAATAGATTGTAATTAAATGTTTGCCCTAGAAAACATGAAGCGAAAGCCATCGATTGTTAAGAAAAGTCCATTTATAGTCACTCATGCCTTCGAAAGCCTTATTACTCGCTTTAAACGATTTTATAATCTCATTATTGATTTTAAGTTGAATTTTCTTACATTTTTGGTTGAAACAGATTATAATTGAATGTTTGCATAGGGAAACGTGAAGCGAAAGCCATCGATTGAGAAGAAAAGTCCATTTATAGTCACTCATGCCTTCGAAAGCCTTATTACTCGCTTTAAATGCTTTTATAATCTCATTGTTGATTTTAAGTTGAATTTTCTTACATTTTTTGTTGAAACAGATTATATTTGAATGTTTGTCTCGGGAAACGTGAAGCGAAAGCCATCGATTGGGAAGAAAAGTACTTTTATAGTCACTCATACCTTCGAAAGCGTTATTACTCGCTTAAAACGGTTTTATAATCGCATTATTGATTTTAAGTTGAATTTTCTTATATTTTTGGTTAAAACAGATTATATTTGAATGTTTGCCTCGAGAAACATGAAGCAAAAGCCATCGATCGATAAGAAAAGTCCATTTATAGTCACTCATGCCTTCGAAAGCCTTATTACTCACTTTAAATGCTTTTATAATCTCATTATTGATTTTAAGTTGAATTTTCCTAAATTTTTGGTTAAAACAGATTATATTAAAATGTTTGCCACGGGAAACGTGAAGCGAAAGCCATCGATTGAGAAGAAAAGTCCATTTATAGTCACTCATGCCTTCGAAAGCCTTATTACTCGCTTAAAATGGTTTTATAATCGCATTATTGATTTTAAGTTGAATTTTCTTATATTTTTGGTTAAAACAGATTATATTTGATTGTTTGCCTCGAGAAACATGAAGCAAAAGCCATCGATCGATAAGAAAAGTCCATTTATAGTCACTCATGCCTTCGAAAGCCTTATTACTCGTTTTAAATGCTTTTATAATCTCATTATTGATTTTAAGTTGAATTTTCTTACATTTTTGGTTAAAACAGATTATAATTGAATGTTTGCCTCGGGAAACGTGAAGCGAAAGCCATCGATTGAGAAGAAAAGTCCATTTATAGTCGCTCATGCCTTCGAAAGCCTTATTAACCGTTTAAAATGGTTTTATAATCTAATTATTGATTTTATGTTGAATTTTCTTACATTTTTGGTTAAAATAGATTGTAATTAAATGTTTGCCATAGAAAACATGAAGCGAAAGCCATCGATTGGTAAGAAAAGTCCATTTATAGTCACTCATGCCTTCGAAAGCCCTATTACTCGCTTTAAACGCTTTTATAATCTCATTATTGATTTTAAGTTGAATTTTCTTATATTTTTGGTTGAAATAGATTATAATTGAATGTTTGCATAGGGAAACGTGAAGCGAAAGCCATCGATTGAGAAGAAAAGTCCATTTATAGTCACTCATGCCTTCGAAAGCCATATTACTCGCTTTAAATGCTTTTATAAGCTCATTATTGATTTTAAGTTGAATTTTCTTACATTTTTGGTTAAAACAGATTATAATTGAATGTTTGCCTTGGGAAACGTGAAGCGAAAGCCATCGATTGAGAAGAAAAGTCCATTTATAGTTACTCATGCCTTCGAAAGCCTTATTACTCGCTTTAAATGCTTTTATAAGCTCATTATTGATTTTAAGTTGCATTTTCTTACATTTTTGGTTAAAACAGATTATAATTGAATGTTTGCCTGGGGAAACGTGAAGCGAAAGCCATCGATTCGGAAGGAAAGTACATTTATAGTCACTCATACCTTCGAAAGCCTTATTACTCGCTTAAAATGGTTTTATAATCGCATTATTGATTTTAAGTTGAATTTTCTTATATTTTTAGTTGAAACAGATTATAATTGAATGTCTGCATAGGGAAACGTGAAGCGAAAGCCATCGATTAGGAAGAAATGTCCATTTATAGTCACTCATGCCTTCGAAAGCCATATTACTCGCTTTAAATGCTTTTATAATCTCATTATTGATTTTAAGTTGAATTTTCTTGCATTTTTTGTTGAAACAGATTATATTTGAATGTTTGCCTGAGGAAACGTGAAGCGAAAGCCATCGATTGGGAAGAAAAGTACATTTATAGTCACTCATACCTTCGAAAGCCTTATTACTCGCTTAAAATGGTTTTATAATCGCATTATTGATTTTAAGTTGAATTTTCTTATATTTTTGGTTAAAACAGATTATATTTGAATGTTTGCCTCGAGAAACATGAAGCAAAAGCCATCGATCGATAAGAAAAGTCCAGTTATAGTCACTCATGCCTTCGAAAGCCTTATTACTCGTTTTAAATGCTTTTATAATCTCATTGTTGATTTTAAGTTGAATTTTCTTACATTTTTTGTTGAAACAGATTATATTTGAATGTTTGTCTCGGGAAACGTGAAGCGAAAGCCATCGATTGGGAAGAAAAGTACTTTTATAGTCACTCATACCTTCGAAAGCGTTATTACTCGCTTAAAACGGTTTTATAATCGCATTATTGATTTTAAGTTGAATTTTCTTATATTTTTAGTTAAAACAGATTATATTTGAATGTTTGCCTCGAGAAACATGAAGCAAAAGCCATCGATCGATAAGAAAAGTCCATTTATAGTCACTCATGCTTTCGAAAGCCTTATTACTCACTTTAAATGCTTTTATAATCTCATTATTGATTTTAAGTTGAATTTTCCTAAATTTTTGGTTAAAACAGATTATATTAAAATGTTTGCCACGGGAAACGTGAAGCGAAAGCCATCGATTGAGAAGAAAAGTCCATTTATAGTCACTCATGCCTTCGAAAGCCTTATTACTCGCTTAAAATGGTTTTATAATCGTATTATTGATTTTAAGTTGAATTTTCTTATATTTTTGGTTAAAACAGATTATATTTGAATGTTTGCCTCGAGAAACATGAAGCAAAAGCCATCGATCGATAAGAAAAGTCCATTTATAGTCACTCATGCCTTCGAAAGCCTTATTACTCGTTTTAAATGCTTTTATAATCTCATTATTGATTTTAAGTTGAATTTTCTTACATTTTTGGTTAAAACAGATTATAATTGAATGTTTGCCTCGGGAAACGTGAAGCGAAAGCCATCGATTGAGAAGAAAAGTCCATTTATAGTCGCTCATGCCTTCGAAAGCCTTATTACCCGTTTAAAATGGTTTTATAATCTAATTATTGATTTTATGTTGAATTTTCTTACATTTTTGGTTAAAATAGATTGTAATTAAATGTTTGCCATAGAAAACATGAAGCGAAAGCCATCGATTGGTAAGGAAAGTCCATTTATAGTCACTCATGCCTTCGAAAGCCCTATTACTCGCTTTAAACGCTTTTATAATCTCATTATTGATTTTAAGTTGAATTTTCTTATATTTTTGGTTGAAATAGATTATAATTGAATGTTTGCATAGGGAAACGTGAAGCGAAAGCCATCGATTGAGAAGAAAAGTCCATTTATAGTCACTCATGCCTTCGAAAGCCATATTACTCGCTTTAAATGCTTTTATAAGCTCATTATTGATTTTAAGTTGAATTTTCTTACATTTTTGGTTAAAACAGATTATAATTGAATGTTTGCCTTGGGAAACGTGAAGCGAAAGCCATCGATTGAGAAGAAAAGTCCATTTATAGTTACTCATGCCTTCGAAAGCCTTATTACTCGCTTTAAATGCTTTTATAAGCTCATTATTGATTTTAAGTTGCATTTTCTTACATTTTTGGTTAAAACAGATTATAATTGAATGTTTGCCTGGGGAAACGTGAAGCGAAAGCCATCGATTCGGAAGAAAAGTACATTTATAGTCACTCATACCTTCGAAAGCCTTATTACTCGCTTAAAATGGTTTTATAATCGTATTATTGATTTTAAGTTGAATTTTCTTATATTTTTGGTTGAAACAGATTATAATTGAATGTCTGCATAGGGAAACGTGAAGCGAAAGCCATCGATTAGGAAGAAATGTCCATTTATAGTCACTCATGCCTTCGAAAGCCATATTACTCGCTTTAAATGCTTTTATAATCTCATTATTGATTTTAAGTTGAATTTTCTTGCATTTTTTGTTGAAACAGATTATATTTGAATGTTTGCCTGAGGAAACGTGAAGCGAAAGCCATCGATTGGGAAGAAAAGTACATTTATAGTCACTCATACCTTCGAAAGCCTTATTACTCGCTTAAAATGGTTTTATAATCGCATTATTGATTTTAAGTTGAATTTTCTTATATTTTTGGTTAAAACAGATTATATTTGAATGTTTGCCTCGAGAAACATGAAGCAAAAGCCATCGATCGATAAGAAAAGTCCAGTTATAGTCACTCATGCCTTCGAAAGCCTTATTACTCGTTTTAAATGCTTTTATAATCTCATTATTGATTTTAAGTTGAATTTTCTTACATTTTTGGTTAAAACAGATTATAATTGAATGTTTGCCTCGGGAAACGTGAAGCGAAAGCCATCGATTTGAGAAGAAAAGTCCATTTATAGTCGCTCATGCCTTCGAAAGCCTTATTACCCGTTTAAAATGGTTTTATAATCTAATTATTGATTTTATGTTGAATTTTCTTACATTTTTGGTTAAAATAGATTGTAATTAAATGTTTGCCTTAGAAAACATGAAGCGAAAGCCATCGATTGGTAAGAAAAGTCCAATTATAGTCACTCATGCCTTCGAAAGCCTTATTACTCGCTTTAAACGCTTTTATAATATCATTATTGATTTTAAGTTGAATTTTCTTATATTTTTGGTTGAAATAGATTATAATTGAATGTTTGCATAGGGAAACGTGAAGCGAAAGCCATCGATTGAGAAGAAAAGTCCATTTATAGTCACTCATGCCTTCGAAAGCCTTATTACTCGCTTTAAATGCTTTTATAATCTCATTATTGATTTTAAGTTGAATTTTCTTACATATTTGGTTAAAATAGATTATAATTGAATGTTTGCCTCGGGAAACGTGAAGCGAAAGCCATCGATTGAGAAGAAAAGTCCATTTGTAGTCGCTCATGCCTTCGAAAGCCTTATTACCCGTTTAAAATGGTTTTATAATCTAATTATAGATTTTATGTTTAATTTTCTTACATTTTTGGTTAAAATAGATTGCAATTAAATGTTTTCTTTAGAAAACATGAAGCGAAAGCCATCGATTGGTAAGAAAAGTCCATTTATAGTCACTCATGCCTTCGAAAGCATTATTACTCGCTTTAAACGCTTTTATTTTCTCATTATTGATTTTAAGTTGAATTTTCTTATATTTTTGGTTGAAATAGATTATAATTGAATGTTTGCATAGGGAAACGTGAAGCGAAAGCCATCGATTGAGAAGAAAAGTCCATTTATAGTCACTCATGCCTTCGAAAGTCTTATTACTCGCTTTAAATGCTTTTATAAGCTCATTATTGATTTTAAGTTGAATTTTCTTACATATTTGGTTAAAATAGATTATAATTGAATGTTTGCCTCGGAAAACGTGAAGCGAAAGCCATCGATTGAGAAGAAAAGTCCATTTATAGTCGCTCATGCCTTCGAAAGCCTTATTACCCGTTTAAAATGGTTTTATAATCTAATTATAGATTTTATGTTTAATTTTCTTACATTTTTGGTTAAAATAGATTGCAATTAAATGTTTTCTTTAGAAAACATGAAGCGAAAGCCATCGATTGGTAAGAAAAGTCCATTTATAGTCACTCATGCCTTCGAAAGCCTTATTACTCGCTTTAAACGATTTTATAATCTCATTATTGATTTTAAGTTGAATTTTCTTACATTTTTGGTTGAAACAGATTATAATTGAATGTTTGCATAGGGAAACGTGAAGCGAAAGCCATCGATTAGGAAGAAAAGTCCATTTATAGTCACTCATGCCTTCGAAATCCATATTACTCGCTTTAAATGCTTTTATAATCTCATTATTGATTTTAAGTTGAATTTTCTTACATTTTTGGTTGAAACAGATTATAATTGAATGTTTGCATAGGGAAACGTGAAGCGAAAGCCATCGACTGAGAAGAAAAGTCCATTTATAGTCACTCATGCCTTCGAAAGCCTTATTACTCGCTTTAAATGCTTTTATAATCTCATTGTAGATTTTAAGTTGAATTTTCTTGCATTTTTTGTTGAAACAGATTATATTTGAATGTTTGCATCGAGAAACGTGAAGCGAAAGCCATCGATTGAGAAGAAAAGTCCATTTATAGTCACTCATGCCTTCGAAAGCCTTATTACTCACTTTAAATGCTTTTATAATCTCATTATTGATTTTAAGTTGAATTTCCTTATATTTTTTATTAAAACAGATTATAATTGAATGTTTGCCTCGAGAAACGTGAAGCGAAAGCCATCGATTGGGAAGAAAAGTACATTTATAGTCACTCATACCTTCGAAAGCCTTATTACTCGCTTAAAATGGTTTTATAATCGCATTATTGATTTTAAGTTGAATTTTCTTATATTTTTGGTTAAAACAAATTATATTTCAATGTTTGCCTCGAGAAACATGAAGCAAAAGCCATCGATCGATAAGAGAAGTCCATTTATAGTCACTCATGCCTTCGAAAGCCTTATTACTCGTTTTAAACGCTTTTATAATCTCATTATTGATTTTAAGTTGAATTTTCTTACATTTATGGTTGAAATAGATTATAATTGAATGTTTGCATAGGGAAACGTGAAGCGAAAGCCATCGATTGAGAAGAAAAGTCCATTTATAGTCACTCATGCCTTCGAAAGCCTTATTACTCGCTTTAAATGCTTTTATAAGCTCATTATTGATTTTAAGTTGAATTTTCTTACATTTTAGGTTAAAACAGATTATAATTGAATGTTTGCCTCGAGAAACGTGAAGCGAAAGCCATCGATTGAGAAGAAAAGTCCATTTATAGTCGCTCATGCCTTCGAAAGCCTTATTACCCGTTTAAAATGGTTTTATAATCTAATTATTGATTTTATGTTGAATTTTCTTACATTTTTGGTTCAAATAGATTGTAATTAAATGTTTGCCTTAGAAAACATGAAGCGAAAGCCATCGATTGGTAAGAAAAGTCCATTTATAGTCACTCATGCCGTCGAAAGCCTTATTACTCGCTTTAAACGCTTTTATGATATCATTATTGATTTTAAGTTGAATTTTCTTGTAGTTTTGGTTGAAATAGATTATAATTGAATGTTTGCATAGGGAAACGTGAAGCGAAAGCCATCGATTGAGAAGAAAAGTCCATTTATAGTCACTCATGCCTTCGAAAGCCTTATTACTCGCTTTAAATGCTTTTATAATCTCATTATTGATTTTAAGTTGAATTTTCTTACATTTTTGGTTAAAACAGATTATAATTGAATGTTTGCCTCGAGAAACGTGAAGCGAAAGCCATCGCTTGAGAAGAAAAGTCCATTTCTAGTCGCTCATGCCTTCGAAAGCCTTATTACCCGTTTAAAATGGTTTTATAATCTAATTATTGATTTTATGTTGAATTTTCTTACATTTTTGTTTAAAATAGATTGTAATTAAATGTTTGCCTTAGAAAACATGAAGCGAAAGCCATCGATTGGTAAGAAAAGTCCATTTATAGTCACTCATGCCTTCGAAAGCCTTATTACTCGCTTTAAACGCTTTTATAATCTCATTATTGATTTTAAGTTGAATTTTCTTATATTTTTGGTTGAAATAGATTATAATTGAATGTTTGCATAGGGAAACGTGAAGCGAAAGCCATCGATTGAGAAGAAAAGTCCATTTATAGTCACTCATGCCTTCGAAAGACTTATTACTCGCTTAAAATGGTTTTATAATCGCATTATTGATTTTAAGTTGAATTTTCTTATATTTTTGGTTAAAACAGATTATATTTGAATGTTTGCCTCGAGAAACATGAAGCAAAAGCCATCGATCGATAAGAAAACTCCATTTATAGTCACTCATGTCTTCGAAAGCCTTATTACTCGCTTTAAACGCTTTTATATTCTCATTATTGATTTTAAGTTGAATTTTCTTATATTTTTGGTTGAAATAGATTATAATTGAATGTTTGCATAGGGAAACGTGAAGCGAAAGCCATCGATTGAGAAGAAAAGTCCATTTATAGTCACTCATGCCTTCGAAAGCCTTATTACTCGCTTTAAATGCTTTTATAAGCTCATTATTGATTTTAAGTTGAATTTTCTTACATTTTTGGTTGAAACAGATTATAATTGAATGTCTGCATAGGGAAACGTGAAGCGAAAGCCATCGATTAGGAAGAAAAGTCCATTTATAGTCACTCATGCCTTCGAAAGCCATATTACTCGCTTTAAATGCTTTTATAATCTCATTATTGATTTTAAGTTGAATTTTCTTACATTTTTGGTTGAAACAGATTATAATTGAATGTTTGCATAGGGAAACGTGAAGCGAAAGCCATCGATTGAGAAGAAAAGTCCATTTATAGTCACTCATGCCTTCGAAAGCCTTATTACTCGCTTTAAATGCTTTTATAATCTCATTGTAGATTTTAAGTTGAATTTTCTTGCATTTTTTGTTGAAACAGATTATATTTGAATGTTTGCCTCGAGAAACGTGAAGCGAAAGACATCGATTGAGAAAAAAAGTACATTTATAGTCACTCATGCCTTCGAAAGCCTTATTACTCACTTTAAATGCTTTTATAATCTCATTATTGATTTTAAGTTGAATTTTCTTACATTTTTGATTAAAACAGATTATAATTGAATGTTTGCCTCGAGAAACGTGAAGCGAAAGCCATCGATTGGGAAGAAAAGTACATTTATAGTCACTCATACCTTCGAAAGCCTTATTACTCGCTTAAAATGGTTTTATAATCGCATTATTGATTTTAAGTTGAATTTTCTTATATTTTTGGTTAAAACAAATTATATTTCAATGTTTGCCTCAAGAAACATGAAGCAAAAGCCATCGATCGATAAGAGAAGTCCATTTATAGTCACTCATGCCTTCGAAAGCCTTATTACTCGTTTTAAATGCTTTTATAATCTCAATATTGATTTTAAGTTGAATTTTCTTACATTTATGGTTAAAACATATTATAATTGAATGTTTGCCTCGGGAAACGTGAAGCGAAAGCCATCGATTTGAGAAGAAAAGTCCATTTATAGTCGCTCATGCCTTCGAAAGCCTTATTACCCGTTTAAAATGGTTTTATAATCTAATTATTGATTTTATGTGGAATTTTCTTAAATTTTTGGTTAAAATAGATTGTAATTAAATGTTTGCCTTAGAAAACATGAAGCGAAAGCCATCGATTGGTAAGAAAAGTCCATTTATAGTCACTCATGCGTTCGAAAGCCTTATTACTCGCTTTAAACGCTTTTATAATCTCATTATTCATTTTAAGTTGAATTTTCTTACATTTTTTGCTGAAATAGATTATAATTGAATGTTTGCATAGGGAAACGTGAAGCAAAAGCCATCGATTGAGAAGAAAAGTCCATTTATAGTCACTCATGCCTTCGAAAGCCTTATTACTAGCTTTAAATGCTTTTATAAGCTCATTATTGATTTTAAGTTGAATTTTCTTACATTTTTGGTTAAAACAGATTATAATTGAATGTTTGCCTTGGAAAACGTGAAGCGAAACCATCGATTGAAAAGAAAAGTCCATTTATAGTCACTCATGCCTTCGAAAGCCTTATTACTCGCTTTAAATGCTTTTATAAGCTCATTATTGATTTTATGTTGAATTTTCTTACATTTTTGGTTAAAATAGATTGTAATTAAATGTTTGCCTTAGAAAACATGAAGCGAAAGCCATCGATTGAGAAGAAAAGTCCATTTATAGTCGCTCATGCCTTCGAAAGCCTTATTACCCGTTTAAAATGGTTTTATAATCTCATTATTGATTTTATGTTGAATTTTCTTACATTTTTGGTTAAAATAGATTGTAATTAAATGTTTGCCTTAGAAAACATCAAGCGAAAGCCATCTATTGGTAAGAAAAGTCCATTTATAGTCACTCATACCTTCGAAAGCCATATTACTCGCTTTAAACGCTTTTATAATCTCATTATTGATTTTAAGTTGAATTTTCTTACATTTGTGGTTGAAATAGATTATAATTGAATGTTTGCATAGGGAAACGTGAAGCGAAAGCCATCGATTGAGAAGAAAAGTCCATTTATAGTCACTCATGCCTTCGAAAGCCTTATTACTCGCTTTAAATGCTTTTATAAGCTCATTATTGATTTTAAGTTGAATTTTCTTACATTTTTGGTTAAAACAGATTATAATTTAATGTTTGCCTCGGGAAACGTGAAGGAAAGCCATCGATTGAGAAGAAAAGTCCATTTATAGTCGCTCATGCCTTCGAAAGCCTTATTACCCGTTTAAAATGGTTTTATAATCTAATTATTGATTTTATGTTCAATTTTCTTACATTTTTGGTTAAAATAGATTGCAATTAAATGTTTTCCTTAGAAAACATGAAGCGAAAGCCATCGATTGGTAAGAAAAGTCCATTTATAGTCACTCATGCCTTCGAAAGCCTTATTACTCGCTTTAAACGATTTTATAATCTCATTATTGATTTTAAGTTGAATTTTCTTACATTTTTGGTTGAAACAGATTATAATTGAATGTCTGCATAGGGAAACATGAAGCGAAAGCCATCGATTAGGAAGAAAAGTCCATTTATAGTCACTCATGCCTTCGAAAGCCATATTACTCGCTTTAAATGCTTTTATAATCTCATTATTGATTTTAAGTTGAATTTTCTTACATTTTTGGTTGAAACAGATTATAATTGAATGTTTGCATAGGGAAACGTGAAGCGAAAGCCATCGATTGAGAAGAAAAGTCCATTTATAGTCACTCATGCCTTCGAAAGCCTTATTACTCGCTTTAAATGCTTTTATAATCTCATTGTAGATTTTAAGTTGAATTTTCTTACATTTTTGGTTAAAACAGATTATAATTTAATGTTTGCCTCGGGAAACGTGAAGGAAAGCCATCGATTGAGAAGAAAAGTCCATTTATAGTCGCTCATGCCTTCGAAAGCCTTATTACCCGTTTAAAATGGTTTTATAATCTAATTATTGATTTTATGTTCAATTTTCTTACATTTTTGGTTAAAATAGATTGCAATTAAATGTTTTCCTTAGAAAACATAAAGCGAAAGCCATCGATTGGTAAGAAAAGTCCATTTATAGTCACTCATGCCTTCGAAAGCCTTATTACTCGCTTTAAACGATTTTATAATCTCATTATTGATTTTAAGTTGAATTTTCTTACATTTTTGGTTGAAACAGATTATAATTGAATGTCTGCATAGGGAAACGTGAAGCGAAAGCCATCGATTAGGAAGAAAAGTCCATTTATAGTCACTCATGCCTTCGAAAGCCATATTACTCGCTTTAAATGCTTTTATAATCTCATTATTGATTTTAAGTTGAATTTTCTTACATTTTTGGTTGAAACAGATTATAATTGAATGTTTGCATAGGGAAACGTGAAGCGAAAGCCATCGACTGAGAAGAAAAGTCCATTTATAGTCGCTCATGCCTTCGAAAGCCTTATTACCCGTTTAAAATGGTTTTATAATCTAATTATTGATTTTATGTTTAATTTTCTTACATTTTTGGTTAAAATAGATTGCAATTAAATGTTTTCCTTAGAAAACATGAAGCGAAAGCCATCGATTGGTAAGAAAGGTCCATTTATAGTCACTCATGCCTTCGAAAGCCTTATTACTCGCTTTAAACGATTTTATAATCTCATTATTGATTTTAAGTTGAATTTTCTTACATTTTTGGTTGAAACAGATTATAATTGAATGTCTGCATAGGGAAACGTGAAGCGAAAGCCATCGATTAGGAAGAAAAGTCCATTTATAGTCACTCATGCCTTCGAAAGCCATATTACTCGCTTTAAATGCTTTTATAATCTCATTATTGATTTTAAGTTGAATTTTCTTACATTTTTTGTTGAAACAGATTATAATTGAATGTTTGCATAGGGAAACGTGAAGCGAAAGCCATCGATTGAGAAGAAAAGTCCATTTATAGTCACTCATGCCTTCGAAAGCCTTATTACTCGCTTTAAATGCTTTTATAATCTCATTGTAGATTTTAAGTTGAATTTTCTTGCATTTTTTGTTGAAACAGATTATATTTGAATGTTTGCCTCGAGAAACGTGAAGCGAAAGCCATCGATTGAGAAGAAAAGTCCATTTATAGTCACTCATGCCTTCGAAAGCCTTATTACTCACTTTAAATGCTTTTATGATCTCATTATTGATTTTAAGTTGAATTTTCTTACATTTTTTATTAAAACAGATTGTAATTGAATGTTTACCTCGAGAAACGTGAAGCGAAAGCCATCGATTGGGAAGAAAAGTACATTTATAGTCACTCATACCTTCGAAAGCCTTATTACTCGCTTAAAATGGTTTTATAATCGTATTATTGATTTTAAGTTGAATTTTCTTATATTTTTGGTTAAAACAAATTATATTTCAATGTTTGCCTCGAGAAACATGAAGCAAAAGCCATCGATCGATAAGAGAAGTCCATTTATAGTCACTCATGCCTTCGAAAGCCTTATTACTCGTTTTAAATGCTTTTATAATCTCATTATTGATTTTAAGTTGAATTTTCTTACATTTATGGTTGAAATAGATTATAATTGAATGTTTGCATAGGGAAACGTGAAGCGAAAGCCATCGATTGAGAAGAAAAGTTCATTTATAGTCACTCATGCCTTCGAAAGCCTTATTACTCGCTTTAAATGCTTTTATAAGCTCATTATTGATTTTAAGTTGAATTTTCTTACATATTTGGTTAAAATAGATTATAATTGAATGTTTGCCTAGGGAAACGTGAAGCGAAAACCATCGATTGAGAAGAAAAGTCCATTTATAGTCGCCCATGCCTTCGAAAGCCTTATTACCCGTTTAAAATGGTTTTATAATCTAATTATTGATTTTATGTTTAATTTTCTTACATTTTTGGTTAAAATAGATTGCAATTAAATGTTTTCCTTAGAAAACATGAAGCGAAAGCCATCGATTGGTAAGAAAAGTCCATTTATAGTCACTCATGCCTTCGAAAGCCTTATTACTCGCTTTAAACGATTTTATAATCTCATTATTGATTTTAAGTTGAATTTTCTTACATTTTTGGTTGAAACAGATTATAATTGAATGTCTGCATAGGGAAACATGAAGCGAAAGCCATCGATTAGGAAGAAAAGTCCATTTATAGTCACTCATGCCTTCGAAAGCCATATTACTCGCTTTAAATGCTTTTATAATCTCATTATTGATTTTAAGTTGAATTTTCTTACATTTTTGGTTGAAACAGATTATAATTGAATGTTTGCATAGGGAAACGTGAAGCGAAAGCCATCGATTGAGAAGAAAAGTCCATTTATAGTCACTCATGCCTTCGAAAGCCTTATTACTCGCTTTAAATGCTTTTATAATCTCATTGTAGATTTTAAGTTGAATTTTCTTGCATTTTTTGTTGAAACAGATTATATTTGAATGTTTGCCTCGAGAAACGTGAAGCGAAAGCCATCGATTGAGAAAAAAAGTCCATTTATAGTCACTCATGCCTTCAAAAGCCTTATTACTCACTTTAAATGCTTTTATAATCTCATTATTGATTTTAAGTTGAATTTTCTTACATTTTTGATTAAAACAGATTATAATTGAATGTTTGCCTCGAGAAACGTGAAGCGAAAGCCATCGATTGGGAAGAAAAGTACATTTATAGTCACTCATACCTTCGAAAGCCTTATTACTCGCTTAAAATGGTTTTATAATCGCATTATTGATTTTAAGTTGAATTTTCTTATATTTTTGGTTAAAACAAATTATATTTCAATATTTGCCTCGAGAAACATGAAGCAAAAGCAATCGATCGATAAGAGAAGTCCATTTATAGTCACTCATGCCTTCGAAAGCCTTATTACTCTTTTTAAATGCTTTTATAATCTCATTATTGATTTTAAGTTGAATTTTCTTACATTTATGGTTAAAACATATTATAATTGAATGTTTGCCTCGGGAAACGTGAAGCGAAAGCCATCGATTTGAGAAGAAAAGTCCATTTATAGTCGCTCATGCCTTCGAAAGCCTTATTACCCGTTTAAAATGGTTTTATAATCTAATTATTGATTTTATGTTGAATTTTCTTAAATTTTTGGTTAAAATAGATTGTAATTAAATGTTTGCCTTAGAAAACATGAAGCGAAAGCCATCGATTGGTAAGAAAAGTCCATTTATAGTCACTCATGCGTTCGAAAGCCTTATTACTCGCTTTAAACGCTTTTATAATCTCATTATTCATTTTAAGTTGAATTTTCTTACATTTTTTGCTGAAATAGATTATAATTGAATGTTTGCATAGGGAAACGTGAAGCAAAAGCCATCGATTGAGAAGAAAAGTCCATTTATAGTCACTCATGCCTTCGAAAGCCTTATTACTAGCTTTAAATGCTTTTATAAGCTCATTATTGATTTTAAGTTGAATTTTCTTACATTTTTGGTTAAAACAGATTATAATTGAATGTTTGCCTTGGAAAACGTGAAGCGAAACCATCGATTGAAAAGAAAAGTCCATTTATAGTCACTCATGCCTTCGAAAGCCTTATTACTCGCTTTAAATGCTTTTATAAGCTCATTATTGATTTTATGTTGAATTTTCTTACATTTTTGGTTAAAATAGATTGTAATTAAATGTTTGCCTTAGAAAACATGAAGCGAAAGCCATCGATTGAGAAGAAAAGTCCATTTATAGTCGCTCATGCCTTCGAAAGCCTTATTACCCGTTTAAAATGGTTTTATAATCTCATTATTGATTTTATGTTGAATTTTCTTACATTTTTGGTTAAAATAGATTGTAATTAAATGTTTGCCTTAGAAAACATCAAGCGAAAGCCATCTATTGGTAAGAAAAGTCCATTTATAGTCACTCATACCTTCGAAAGCCATATTACTCGCTTTAAACGCTTTTATAATCTCATTATTGATTTTAAGTTGAATTTTCTTACATTTGTGGTTGAAATAGATTATAATTGAATGTTTGCATAGGGAAACGTGAAGCGAAAGCCATCGATTGAGAAGAAAAGTCCATTTATAGTCACTCATGCCTTCGAAAGCCTTATTACTCGCTTTAAATGCTTTTATAAGCTCATTATTGATTTTAAGTTGAATTTTCTTACATTTTTGGTTAAAACAGATTATAATTTAATGTTTGCCTTGGGAAACGTGAAGCGAAACCATCGATTGAGAAGAAAAGTTTATTTATAGTCACTCATGCCTTCGAAAGCGTTATTACTCGCTTTAAACGCTTTTATAAGCTCATTATTGATTTTATGTTGAATTTTCTTACATTTTTGGTTAAAATAGATTGTAATTAAATGGTTGCCTTAGAAAACATGAAGCGAAAGCCATCGACTGGTAAGAAAAGTCCATTTATAGTCCCTCATACCTTCGAAAGCCTTATTACCCGTTTAAAATGGTTTTATATTCTCATTATTGATTTTATGTTGAATTTTCTTACATTTTTGGTTGAAATAGATTGTAATTAAATGTTTGCCTTAGAAAACATGAAGCGAAAGCCATCGATTGTTAAGAAAAGTCCATTTATAGTCACTCATGCCTTCGAAAGCCTTATTACTCGCTTTAAACGCTTTTATATTCTCATTATTGATTTTAAGTTGAATTTTCTTACATTTTTGGTTGAAATAGATTATAATTGAATGTTTTCATAGGGAAACGTGAAGCGAAAGCCATCGATTGAGAAGAAAAGTCCATTTATAGTCACTCATGCCTTCGAAAGCCTTATTACTCGCTTTAAATGCTTTTATAAGCTCATTATTGATTTTAAGTTGAATTTTCTTACATTTTTGGTTAAAACAGATTATAATTGAATGTTTTCCTGGGGAAACGTGAAGCGAAAGCCATCGATTGAGAAGACAAGTCCATTTATAGTCGCTCATGCCTTCGAAAGCCTTATTACCCATTTAAAATGGTTTTATAATCTAATTATTGATTTTATGTTGAATTTTCTTACATTTTTTGTTAAACTAGATTGTAATTAAATGTTTGCCCTAGAAAACATGAAGCGAAAGCCATCGATTGGTAAGAAAAGTCCATTTATAGTCACTCATGCCTTCGAAAGCCTTATTACTCACTTTAAATGCTTTTATAATCTCATTGTTGATTTTAAGTTGAATTTTCTTAAATTTTTTATTGAAACAGATTATATTTGAATGTTTGTCTCGGGAAACGTGAAGCGAAAGCCATCGATTGGGAAGAAAACTACTTTTATAGTCACTCATACCTTCGAAAGCCTTATTACTCGCTTAAAATGGTTTTATAATCGCATTATGGATTTTAAGTTGAATTTTCTTATATTTTTGGTTAAAACAGATTATATTTGAATGTTTGCCTCGAGAAACATCAAGCAAAAGCCATCGATCGATAAGAAAACTCCATTTATAGTCACTCATGCCTTCGAAAGCCTTATTACTCGCTTTAAACGCTTTTATATTCTCATTATTGATTTTAAGTTGAATTTTCTTATATTTTTGGTTGAAATAGATTACAATTGAATGTTTGCATAGGGAAACGTGAAGCGAAAGCCATCGATTGAGAAGAAAAGTCCATTTATAGTCACTCATGCCTTCGAAAGCCTTATTACTCGCTTTAAATGCTTTTATAAGCTCATTATTGATTTTAAGTTGAATTTTCTTACATATTTGGCTAAAATAGATTATAATTGAATGTTTGCCTCGGGAAACGTGAAGCGAAAGCCATCGATTGAGAAGAAAAGTCCATTTATAGTCGCTCATGCCTTCGAAAGCCTTATTACCCGTTTAAAATGGTTTTATAATCTAATTATTGATTTTATGTTTAATTTTCTTACATTTTTGGTTAAAATAGATTGCAATTAAATGTTTTCCTTAGAAAACATGAAGCGAAAGCCATCGATTGGTAAGAAAAGTCCATTTATAGTCACTCATGCCTTCGAAAGCCTTATTACTCGCTTTAAACGATTTTATAATCACATTATTGATTTTAAGTTGAATTTTCTTACATTTTTGGTTGAAACAGATTATAATTGAATGTCTGCATAGGGAAACGTGAAGCGAAAGCCATCGATTAGGAAGAAAAGTCCATTTATAGTCACTCATGCCTTCAAAAGCCATATTACTCGCTTTAAATGCTTTTATAATCTCATTATTGATTTTAAGTTGAATTTTCTTAGATTTTTGGTTGAAACAGATTATAATTGAATGTTTGCATAGGGAAACGTGAAGCGAAAGCCATCGATTGAGAAGAAAAGTCCATTTATAGTCACTCATGCCTTCGAAAGCCTTATTACTCGCTTTAAATGCTTTTATAATCTCATTGTAGATTTTAAGTTGAATTTTGTTGCATTTTTTGTTGAAACAGATTATATTTGAATGTTTGCATCGAGAAACGTGAAGCGAAAGCCATCGATTGAGAAGAAAAGTCCATTTATAGTCACTCATGCCTTCGAAAGCCTTATTACTCACTTTAAATGCTTTTATAATCTCATTATTGATTTTAAGTTGAATTTTCTTACATTTTTTATTAAAACAGATTATAATTGAATGTTTGCCTCGAGAAACGTGAAGCGAAAGCCATCGATTGGGAAGAAAAGTACATTTATAGTCACTCATACCTTCGAAAGCCTTATTACTCGCTTAAAATGGTTTTATAATCGCATTATTGATTTTAAGTTGAATTTTCTTATATTTTTGGTTAAAACAAATTATATTTCAATGTTTGCCTCGAGAAACATGAAGCAAAAGCCAACGATCGATAAGAGAAGTCCATTTATAGTCACTCATGCCTTCGAAAGCCTTATTACTCGTTTTAAACGCTTTTATAATCTCATTATTGATTTTAAGTTGAATTTTCTTACATTTATGGTTGAAATAGATTATAATTGAATGTTTGCATAGGGAAACGTGAAGCGAAAGCCATCGATTGAGAAGAAAAGTCCATTTATAGTCACTCATGCCTTCGAAAGCCTTATTACTCGCTTTAAATGCTTTTATAAGCTCATTATTGATTTTAAGTTGAATTTTCTTACATATTTGGTTAAAATAGATTATAATTGATTGTTTGCCTTAGGAAACGTGAAGCGAAAGCCATCGATTGAGAAGAAAAGTCCATTTATAGTCACTCATGCCTTCGAAAGCCATATTACTCGCTTTAAATGCTTTTATGATCTCATTATTGATTTTAAGTTGAATTTTCTTACATTTTTGGTTGAAACAGATTATAATTGAATGTTTGCATAGGGAAACGTGAAGCAAAAGCCATCGATTGAGAAGAAAAGTCCATTTATAGTCACTCATGCCTTCGAAAGCCTTATTACTCGCTTTAAATGCTTTTATAATCTCATTGTAGATTTTAAGTTGAATTTTCTTGCATTTTTTGTTGAAACAGATTATATTTGAATGTTTGCATCGAGAAACGTGAAGCGAAAGCCATCGATTGAGAAGAAAAGTCCATTTATAGTCACTCATGCCTTCGAAAGCCTTATTACTCGCTTTAAATGCTTTTATAATCTCATTGTAGATTTTAAGTTAAATTTTCTTGCATTTTTGGTTGAAACAGATTATAATTGAATGTCTGCATAGGGAAACATGAAGCGAAAGCCATCGATTAGGAAGAAAAGTCCATTTATAGTCACTCATGCCTTCGAAAGCCTTATTACTCGTTTTAAATGCTTTTATAATCTCATTATTGATTTTAAGTTGAATTTTCTTACATTTATGGTTGAAATAGATTATAATTGAATGTTTGCATAGGGAAACGTGAAGCGAAAGCCATCGATTGAGAAGAAAAGTTCATTTATAGTCACTCATGCCTTCGAAAGCCTTATTACTCGCTTTAAATGCTTTTATAAGCTCATTATTGATTTTAAGTTGAATTTTCTTACATATTTGGTTAAAATAGATTATAATTGAATGTTTGCCTAGGGAAACGTGAAGCGAAAACCATCGATTGAGAAGAAAAGTCCATTTATAGTCGCCCATGCCTTCGAAAGCCTTATTACCCGTTTAAAATGGTTTTATAATCTAATTATTGATTTTATGTTTAATTTTCTTACATTTTTGGTTAAAATAGATTGCAATTAAATGTTTTCCTTAGAAAACATGAAGCGAAAGCCATCGATTGGTAAGAAAAGTCCATTTATAGTCACTCATGCCTTCGAAAGCCTTATTACTCGCTTTAAACGATTTTATAATCTCATTATTGATTTTAAGTTGAATTTTCTTACATTTTTGGTTGAAACAGATTATAATTGAATGTCTGCATAGGGAAACATGAAGCGAAAGCCATCGATTAGGAAGAAAAGTCCATTTATAGTCACTCATGCCTTCGAAAGCCATATTACTCGCTTTAAATGCTTTTATAATCTCATTATTGATTTTAAGTTGAATTTTCTTACATTTTTGGTTGAAACAGATTATAATTGAATGTTTGCATAGGGAAACGTGAAGCGAAAGCCATCGATTGAGAAGAAAAGTCCATTTATAGTCACTCATGCCTTCGAAAGCCTTATTACTCGCTTTAAATGCTTTTATAATCTCATTGTAGATTTTAAGTTGAATTTTCTTGCATTTTTTGTTGAAACAGATTATATTTGAATGTTTGCCTCGAGAAACGTGAAGCGAAAGCCATCGATTGAGAAGAAAAGTCCATTTATAGTCACTCATGCCTTCGAAAGCCTTATTACTCACTTTAAATGCTTTTATGATCTCATTATTGATTTTAAGTTGAATTTTCTTTCATTTTTTATTAAAACAGATTATAATTGAATGTTTGCCTCGAGAAACGTGAAGCGAAAGCCATCGATTGGGAAGAAAAGTACATTTATAGTCACTCATACCTTCGAAAGCCTTATTACTCGCTTAAAATGGTTTTATAATCGCATTATTGATTTTAAGTTGAATTTTCTTATATTTTTGGTTAAAACAAATTATATTTCAATGTTTGCCTCGAGAAACATGAAGCAAAAGCCATCGATCGATAAGAGAACTCCATTTATAGTCACTCATGCCTTCGAAAGCCTTATTACTCGTTTTAAATGCTTTTATAATCTCATTATTGATTTTAAGTTGAATTTTCTTACATTTATGGTTGAAATAGATTATAATTGAATGTTTACATAGGGAAACGTGAAGCGAAAGCCATCGATTGAGAAGAAAAGTCCATTTATAGTCACTCATGCCTTCGAAAGCCTTATTACTCGCTTTAAATGCTTTTATAAGCTCATTATTGATTTTAAGTTGAATTTTCTTACATATTTGGTTAAAATAGATTATAATTGATTGTTTGCCTCGGGAAACGTGAAGCGAAAGCCATCGATTGAGAAGAAAAGTCCATTTATAGTCGCTCATGCCTTCGAAAGCCTTATTACCCGTTTAAAATGGTTTTATAATCTAATTATTGATTTTATGTTTAATTTTCTTACATTTTTGGTTAAAATAGATTGCAATTAAATGTTTTCCTTAGAAAACATGAAGCGAAAGCCATCGATTGGTAAGAAAAGTCCATTTATAGTCACTCATGCCTTCGAAAGCCTTATTACTCGCTTTAAACGATTTTATAATCTCATTATTGATTTTAAGTTGAATTTTCTTACATTTTTGGTTGAAACAGATTATAATTGAATGTCTGCATAGGGAAACGTGAAGCGAAAGCCATCGATTAGGAAGAAAAGTCCATTTATAGTCACTCATGCCTTCGAAAGCCATATTACTCGCTTTAAATGCTTTTATAATCTCATTATTGATTTTAAGTTGAATTTTCTTACATTTTTGGTTGAAACAGATTATAATTGAATGTTTGCATAGGGAAACGTGAAGAGAAAGCCATCGATTGAGAAGAAAAGTCCATTTATAGTCACTCATGCATTCGAAAGCCTTATTACTCGCTTTAAATGCTTTTATAATCTCATTGTAGATTTTAAGTTGAATTTTCTTGCATTTTTTGTTGAAACAGATTATATTTGAATGTTTGCCTCGAGAAACGTGAAGCGAAAGCCATCGATTGAGAAGAAAAGTCCATTTATAGTCACTCATGCCTTCGAAAGCCTTATTACTCACTTTAAATGCTTTTATGATCTCATTATTGATTTTAAGTTGAATTTTCTTACATTTTTGATTAAAACAGATTATAATTGAATGTTTGCCTCGAGAAACGTGAAGCGAAAGCCATCGATTGGGAAGAAAAGTACATTTATAGTCACTCATACCTTCGAAAGCCTTATTACTCGCTTAAAATGGTTTTATAATCGCATTATTGATTTTAAGTTGAATTTTCTTATATTTTTGGTTAAAACAAATTATATTTCAATGTTTGCCTCGAGAAACATGAAGCAAAAGCCATCGATCGATAAGAGAACTCCATTTATAGTCACTCATGCCTTCGAAAGCCTTATTACTCGTTTTAAATGCTTTTATAATCTCATTATTGATTTTAAGTTGAATTTTCTTACATTTATGGTTGAAATAGATTATAATTGAATGTTTGCATAGGGAAACGTGAAGCGAAAGCCATCGATTGAGAAGAAAAGTCCATTTATAGTCACTCATGCCTTCGAAAGCCTTATTACTCGCTTTAAATGCTTTTATAAGCTCATTATTGATTTTAAGTTGAATTTTCTTACATATTTGGTTAAAATAGATTATAATTGATTGTTTGCCTCGGGAAACGTGAAGCGAAAGCCATCGATTGAGAAGAAAAGTCCATTTATAGTCGCTCATGCCTTCGAAAGCCTTATTACCCGTTTAAAATGGTTTTATAATCTAATTATTGATTTTATGTTTAATTTTCTTACATTTTTGGTTAAAATAGATTGCAATTAAATGTTTTCCTTAGAAAACATGAAGCGAAAGCCATCGATTGGTAAGAAAAGTCCATTTATAGTCACTCATGCCTTCGAAAGCCTTATTACTCGCTTTAAACGATTTTATAATCTCATTATTGATTTTAAGTTGAATTTTCTTACATTTTTGGTTGAAACAGATTATAATTGAATGTCTGCATAGGGAAACGTGAAGCGAAAGCCATCGATTAGGAAGAAAAGTCCATTTATAGTCACTCATGCCTTCGAAAGCCTTATTACTCGCTTTAAATGCTTTTATAATCTCATTATTGATTTTAAGTTGAATTTTCTTACATTTTTGGTTGAAACAGATTATAATTGAATGTTTGCATAGGGAAACGTGAAGCGAAAGCCATCGATTGAGAAGAAAAGTCCATTTATAGTCACTCATGCCTTCGAAAGCCTTATTACTCGCTTTAAATGCTTTTATAATCTCATTGTAGATTTTAAGTTGAATTTTCTTGCATTTTTTGTTGAAACAGATTATATTTGAATGTTTGCCTCAAGAAACGTGAAGCGAAAGCCATTGATTGAGAAGAAAAGTCCATTTATAGTCACTCATGCCTTCGAAAGCCTTATTACTCACTTTAAATGCTTTTATAATCTCATTATTGATTTTAAGTTGAATTTTCTTACATTTTTTATTAAAACAGATTATAATTGAATGTTTGCCTCGAGAAACGTGAAGCGAAAGCCATCGATTGGGAAGAAAAGTACATTTATAGTCACTCATACCTTCGAAAGCCTTATTACTCGCTTAAAATGGTTTTATAATCGCATTATTGATTTTAAGTTGAATTTTCTTATATTTTTGGTTAAAACAAATTATATTTCAATGTTTGCCTCGAGAAACATGAAGCAAAAGCCATCGATCGATAAGAGAAGTCCATTTATAGTCACTCATGCCTTCGAAAGCCTTATTACTCGTTTTAAATGCTTTTATAATCTCATTATTGATTTTAAGTTGAATTTTCTTACATTTATGGTTAAAACATATTATAATTGAATGTTTGCATAGGGAAACGTGAAGCGAAAGCCATCGATTGAGAAGAAAAGTCCATTTATAGTCACTCATGCCTTCGAAAGCCTTATTACTCGCTTTAAATGCTTTTATAAGCTCATTTTTTATTTTAAGTTGAATTTTCTTACATTTTTGGTTAAAATAGATTATAATTGAATGTTTGCCTCGGGAAACGTGAAGCGAAAGCCATCGATTGAGAAGAAAAGTCCATTTATAGTCGCTCATGCCTTCGAAAGCCTTATTACCAGTTTAAAATGGTTTTATAATCTAATTATTGATTTTATGTTTAATTTTCTTACATTTTTGGTTAAAATAGATTGCAATTAAATGTTTGCCTTAGAAAACATGAAGCGAAAGCCATCGATTGGTAAGAAAAGCCCATTTATAGTCACTCATGCCTTTGAAAGCCTTATTACTCGCTTTAAACGATTTTATAATCTCATTATTGATTTTAAGTTGAATTTTCTTACATTTTTGGTTGAAACAGATTATAATTGAATGTTTGCATAGGGAAACGTGAAGCGAAAGCCATCGATTAGGAAGAAAAGTCCATTTATAGTCACTCATGCCTTCGAAAGCCTTATTACTCGCTTTAAACGCTTTTATAATCTCATTATTGATTTTAAGTTGACTTTTCTTATATTTTTGGTTGAAATAGATTATAATTGAATGTTTGCATAGGGAAACGTGAAGCGAAAGCCATCGATTGAGAAGAAAAGTCCATTTATAGTCACTCATGCCTTTGAAAGCCTTATTACTCGATTTAAATGCTTTTATAATCTCATTATTGATTTTAAGTTGAATTTTCTTACATTTTTGGTTAAAACAGATTATAATTGAATGTTTGCCTTGGGAAACGTGAAGCGAAAGCCATCGATTGAGAAGAAAAGTCCATTTATAGTCACTCATGCCTTCAAAAGCCTTATTACTCGCTTTAAATGCTTTTATAGGCTCATTATTGATTTTAAGTTGAATTTTCTTATATTTTTTGTTAAAACAGATTATAATTGAATGTTTGCCTTGGGAAACGTGAAGCGAAAGCCATCGATTGGGAAGAAAAGTACATTTATAGTCACTCATACCTTCGAAAGCCTTATTACTCGCTTAAAATGGTTTTATAATCGCATTATTGATTTTAAGTTGAATTTTCTTATATTTTTGGTTAAAACAGATTATATTTCAATGTTTGCCTCGAGAAACATGAAGGAAAAGCCATCGATCGATAAGAAAAGTCCATTTATAGTCACTCATGCCTTTGAAAGCCTTATTACTCGTTGTAAATGCTTTTATAATCTCATTATTGATTTTAAGTTGAATTTTCTTACATTTTTGGTTAAAACAGATTATAATTGAATGTTTGCCTCGGGAAACGTGAAGCGAAAGCCATCGATTGAGAAGAAAAGTCTATTTAAAGTCACTCATGCCTTCGAAAGCCTTATTACCCATTTAAAATGGTTTTATAATCTCATTATTGATTTTATGTTGAATTTTCTTACATTTTTTGTTAAAACAGATTGTAACTGAATGTTTGCCATGGGAAACGTGAAGCGAAAGCCATCGATTGAGAAGAAAAGTCCATTTATAGTCGCTCATGCCTTCGAAAGCCTTATTACCCGTTTAAAATGGTTTTATAATCTAATTATTGATTTTATGCTGAATTTTCTTACATTTTTGGTTAAAATAGATTGTAATTAAATGTTTGCCTTAGAAAACATGAAGCGAAAGCCATCGATTGGTAAGAAAAGTCCATTTATAGTCACTCATACCTTCGAAAGCCTTATTACTCGCTTAAAATGGTTTTATAATCGTATTATTGATTTTAAGTTGAATTTTCTTACATTTTTGGTTAAAACAGATTATATTTGAATGTTTGCCTCGAGAAACGTGAAGCGAAAGACATCGATTGAGAAGAAAAGTCCATTTATAATCACTCATGCCTTCGAAAGCCTTATTACTCGCTTTAAATGCTTTTATAATCTCATTATTGATTTTAAGTTGAATTTTCTTACATTTTTCGTTGAAACAGATTATAATTGAATGTTTGCATAGTGAAACGTGAAGCGAAAGCCATCGATTGAGAAGAAAAGTCCATTTATAGTCACTCATGCCTTCGAAAGCCTTATTACTCGCTTTAAATGCTTTTATAATCTCATTGTAGATTTTAAGTTGAATTTTCTTACATTTTTTGTTGAAACAGATTATATTTGAATGTTTGCCTCGAGAAACGTGAAGCGAAAGCCATCGATTGAGAAGAAAAGTCCGTTTATAGTCACTCATGCCTTCGAAAGCCTTATTACTCACTTTAAATGCTTTTATAATCTCATTATTGATTTTAAGTTGAATTTTCTTACATTTTTGATTAAAAAAGATTATAATTGAATATTTACCTCGAGAAACGTGAAGCGAAAGCCATCGATTGGGAAGAAAAGTACATTTATAGTCACTCATACCTTCGAAAGCCTTATTACTCGCTTAAAATGGTTTTATAATCGAATTATTGATTTTAAGTTGAATTTTCTTATATTTTTGGTTAAAACAGATTATATTTCAATGTTTGCCTCGAGAAACATGAAGCAAAAGCCATCGATCGATAAGAGAAGTCCATTTATAGTCACTCATGCCTTCGAAAGCCTTATTACTCGCTTTAAATGCTTTTATAATCTCATTGTAGATTTTAAGTTGAATTTTCTTACATTTTTTGTTGAAACAGATTATATTTGAATGTTTGCCTCGAGAAACGTGAAGCGAAAGCCATCGATTGAGAAGAAAAGTCCGTTTATAGTCACTCATGCCTTCGAAAGCCTTATTACTCGCTTTAAATGCTTTTATAAGCTCATTATTGATTTTAAGTTGAATTTTGTTACATTTTTTGTTAAAACAGATTATAATTGAATGTTTGCCTCGGGAAACGTGAAGCGAAAGCCATCGATTGAGAAGAAAAGTCCATTTATAGTCACTCATGCCTTCAAAAGCCTTATTACTCGCTTTAAATGCTTTTATAATCTCATTATTGATTTTAAGATGAATTTTCTTACATTTTTGGTTGAAACAGATTATAATTGAAGTTTTGCATAGGGATACGTGAAGTGAAAGCCATCGATTGAGAAGAAAAGTCCATTTATAGTCACTCATGCCTTCGAAAGCCTTATTACTCGCTTTAAATGCTTTTATAATCTCATTAATGATTTTAAGTTGAATTTTCTTACATTTTTGGTTAAAACAGATTATAATTTAATGTTTTCCTCGGGAACCGTGAAGCGAAAGCCATCGATTGAGAAGAAAAGTCCATTTATGGTCACTCATGCCTTCGAAAGCCTTATTACCCGTTTAAAATGGTTTTATAATCTAATTATTGATTTTATGTTGAATTTTCTTACATTTTTGGTTAAAATAGATTGTAATTAAATGTTTGCCCTAGAAAACATGAAGCGAAAGCCATCGATTGGTAAGAAAAGTCCATTTATAGTCACTCATGCCTTCGAAAGGCTTATTACTCGCTTTAAATGTTTTTATAATCTCATTATTGATTTTAAGTTAAATTTTCTTACATTTTTTGTTGAAACAGATTATAATTGAATGTTTGCATAGGGAAACGTGAAGCGAAAGCCATCGATTGAGAAGAAAAGTCCATTTATAGTCACTCATGCCTTCGAAAGCCTTATTGCTCGCTTTAAATGCTTTTATAAGCTCATTATTGATTTTAAGTTGAATTTTCTTACATTTTTGGTGAAAACAGATTATAATTGAATGTTTGCCTCGAGAAACGTGAAGCGAAAGCAATCGATTGAGAAGAAAAGTCCATTTATAGTCACTCATGCCTTCGAAAGGCTTATTACTCGCTTTAAACGATTTTATAATCTCATTATTGATTTTAAGTTGAATTTTCTTTCATTTTTGGTTGAAACCGATTATAATTGAATATTTGCATAGGGAAACGTGAAGCGAAAGCCATCGATTGAGAAGAAAAGTCCATTTATAGTCACTCATGCCTTCGAAAGACTTAATACTCGCTTTAAATGCTTTTATAATCTCATTATTGATTTTAAGTTGAATTTTCTTACATTTTTTGTTAAAACAGATTATAATTGAATGTTTGCCTCGGGAAACGTGAAGCGAAAGTCATCGATTGAGAAGAAAAGTCCATTTATGGTCACTCATGCCTTCGAAAGCCTTATTACCCGTTTAAAATGGTTTTATAATCTAATTATTGATTTTATGTTGAATTTTCCTACATTTTTGGTTAAAATAGATTGTAATTAAATGTTTGCCTTAGAAAACATGAAGCGAAATCCATCGATTGGTAAGAAAAGTCCATTTATAGTCACTCATGCCTTCGAAAGCCTTATTACTCGCTTTAAGCGTTTTTATAATCTCATTATTGATTTTAAGTTGAATTTTCTTACATTTTTGGTTGAAACAGATTATAATTGAATGTTTGCATAGGGAAACGTGAAGCGAAAGCCATCGATTGAGAAGAAAAGTCCATTTGTAGTCACTCATGCCTTCGAAAGCCTTATTACTCGCTTTAAATGCTTTTATAATCTCATTATTGATTTTAAGTTGAATTTTCTTACATTTGTGGTTGAAACAGATTATAATTGAATGTTTGCATAGGGAAACGTGAAGCGAAAGCCATCGATTGAGAAGAAAAGTCCATTTATAGTCACTCATGCCTTCGAAAGCCTTATTACTCGCTTTAAATGCTTTTATAATCTCATTGTAGATTTTAAGCTGAATTTTCTTACATTTTTTGTTGAAACAGATTATATTTGAATGTTTGCCTCGAGAAACGTGAAGCGAAAGCCATCGATTGAGAAGAAAAGTCCATTTATAGTCACTCATGCCTTCGAAAGACTTATTACTCACTTTAAATGCTTTTATAATCTCATTATTGATTTTAAGTTGAATTTTCTTACATTTTTTATTAAAACAGATTATAATTGAATGTTTGCCTCGAGAAACGTGAAGCGAAAGCCATCGATTGGGAAGAAAAGTACATTTATAGTCACTCATACGTTCGAAAGCCTTATTACTCGCTTAAAATGGTTTTATAAGCTCATTATTGATTTTAAGTCGAATTTTCTTACTTTTTTGGTTAAAACAGATTATAATTGAATGTTTGCCTTGGGAAACGTGAAGCGAAAGCCATCGATTGAGAAGAAAAGTCCATTTATAGTCACTCATGCCTTTGAAAGCCTTATTTCTTGCTTTAAATGCTTTTATAAGCTCATTATTGATTTTAAGTTGAATTTTCTTACATTTTTGGTTAAAACAGATTATAATTGAATGTTTGCCTTGGGAAACGTGAAGCGAAACCATCAATTGAGAAGAAAAGTCCATTTATAGTCACTCATGCCTTCGAAAGCCTTATTCCCCATTTAAAATGGTTTTATAATCTAATTATTGATTTTATGTTGAATTTTCTTACATTTTTGGTTAAAATAGATTGTTATTAAATGTTTGCCTTAGAAAACATGAAGCGAAAGCCATCTATTGGTAAGAAAAGTCCATTTATAGTCACTCATGCCTTCGAAAGCCTTATTACTCGCTTTAAATGCTTTTATAATCTCATTATTGATTTTAAGTTGAATTTTCTCACATTTTTTGTAAAAACAGATTATATTTGAATGTTTGCCTCAAGAAACGTGAAGCGAAAGCCATCGATTGAGAAGAAAAGTCCATTTATAGTCACTCATGCCTTCGAAAGCCTTATTACTCGCTTTAAATGCTTTTATAATCTCATTATTGATTTAAAGTTGAATTTTCTCACATTTTTTGTTAAAACAGATTATATTTGAATGTTTGCCTCGAGAAAAATGAAGCAAAAGCCATCGATCGATAAGAAAAGTTCATTTATAGTCACTCATGCCTTCGAAAGACTTATTACTCGCTTTAAATGCTTTTATAATCTCATTATGGATTTTAAGTTGAATTTTCTTACATTTTTGGTTAAAACAGATTATATAAAAAAGTTTGCCTTGGGAAACGTGAAGCGAAAGCCATCGATTAAGAAGAAAAGTCCATTTAAAGTCACTCATGCCTTTGAAAGCCTTATAACTCGCTTTAAATGGTTTTATAATCTCATTACTGATTTTAAGTTGAATTTTCTTACATTTTTGGTTAAAATAGATTATAATTGAATGTTTGCCTCGGGAAACGTGAAGCGAAAGCCATCGATTGAGAAGAAAAGTCCATTTATAGTCACTCATGCCTTCGAAAGCCTTATTACTCGCTTTAAATGCTTTTATAATCTCATTATTGATTTTAAGTTGAATTTTCTTACATTTTTGGTTGAAACAGATTATAATTGAATGTTTGCATAGGGAAACGTGAAGCAAAAGCCATCGATTAAGAAGAAAAGTCCATTTATAGTCACTCATGCCTTCGAAAGCCTTATTACTCGCTTTAAATGCTTTTATAATCTCATTGTAGATTTTAAGTTGAATTTTCTTATATTTTTGGTTAAAACAGATTATATTTCAATGTTTGCCTCGAGAAACATGAAGTAAAAGCCATCGATCGATAAGAGAAGTCCATTTATAGTCACTCATGCCTTCGAAAGCCTTATTACTCGTTTTAAATGCTTTTATAATCTCATTATTGATTTTAAGTTGAATTTTCTTACATTTTTGGTTAAAACAGATTATAATTGAATGTTTGCCTCGGGAAACGTGAAGCGAAAGCCATCGATTAGAGAAGAAAAGTCCATTTATAGTCGCTCATGCCTTCGAAAGCCTTATTACCCGTTTAAAATGGTTTTATAATCTAATTATTGATTTTATGCTGAATTTTCTTACATTTTTGGTTAAAATAGATTGTAATTAAATGTTTGCCTTAGAAAACATGAAGCGAAAGCCATCGATTGGTAAGAAAAGTCCATTTATAGTCACTCATGCGTTCGAAAGCCTTATTACTCGCTTTAAACGCTTTTATAATCTCATTATTGATTTTAAGTTGAATTTTCTTACATTTTTTGCTGAAATAGATTATAATTGAATGTTTGCATAGGGAAACGTGAAGCAAAAGCCATCGATTGAGAAGAAAAGTCCATTTATAGTCACTCATGCCTTCGAAAGCCTTATTACTAGCTTTAAATGCTTTTATAAGCTCATTATTGATTTTAAGCTGAATTTTCTTACATTTTTGGTTAAAACAGATTATAATTAAATGTTTGCCTTGGAAAACGTGAAGCGAAACCATCGATTGAGAAGAAAAGTCCATTTATAGTCACTCATGCCTTCGAAAGCCTTATTACTCGCTTTAAATGCTTTTATAAGCTCATTATTGATTTTAAGTTGAATTTTCTTACATTTTTGGTTAAAACAGATTATAATTTAATGTTTGCCTTGGGAAACGTGAAGCGAAACCATCGGTTGAGAAGAAAAGTTTATTTATAGTCACTCATGCCTTCGAAAGTCTTATTACTCGCTTTAAACGCTTTTATAAGCTCATTATTGATTTTATGTTGAATTTTCTTACATTTTTGGTTAAAATAGATTGTAATTAAATGTTTGCCTTAGAAAACATGAAGCGAAAGCCATCGATTGGTAAGAAAAGTCCATTTCTAGTCACTCATGCCTTCGAAAGCCTTATTACCCGTTTAAAATGGTTTTATATTCTCATTATTGATTTATGTTGAATTTTCTTACATTTTTGGTTGAAATAGATTGTAATTAAATGTTTGCCTTAGAAAACTTGAAGCGAAAGCCATCGATTGGTAAGAAAAGTCCATTTATAGTCACTCATGCCTTCGAAAGCCTTATTACTCGCTTTAAACGCTTTTATATTCTCATTATTGATTTTAAGTTGAATTTTCTTATATTTTTGGTTAAAACAGATTATATTTGAATGTTTGCCTCGAGAAACATGAAGCAAAAGCCATCGATTGAGAAGAAAAGTCCATTTATAGTCACTCATGCCTTCGAAAGCCATATTACTCGCTTTAAATGCTTTTATAAGCTCATTATTGATTTTTAGTTGAATTTTCTTACATTTTTGGTTAAAACAGATTATAATTTAATGTTTTCCTGGGGAAACGTGAAGCGAAAGCCATCGATTGAGAAGAAAAGTCCATTTATAGTCGCTCATGCCTTCGAAAGCCTTATTACCCGTTTAAAATGGTTTTATAATCTAATTATTGATTTTATGTTGAATTTTCTTACATTTTTGGTTAAAATAGATTGTAATTAAATGTTTGCCCTAGAAAACATGAAGCGAAAGCCATCGATTGGTAAGAAAAGTCCATTTATAGTCACTCATGCCTTCGAAAGCGTTATTACTCGCTTTAAACGATTTTATAATCTCATTATTGATTTTAAGTTGAATTTTCTTACATTTTTGGTTGAAACAGATTATAATTGAATGTTTGCATAGGGAAACGTGGAGCGAAAGCCATCGATTGAGAAGAAAAGTCGATTTATAGTCACTCATGCCTTCGAAAGCCTTATTACTCGCTTTAAATGCTTTTATAATCTCATTGTTGATTTTAAGTTGAATTTTCTTACATTTTTTGTTGAAACAGATTATATTTGAATGTTTGTCTCGGGAAACGTGAAGTGAAAGCCATCGATTGGGAAGAAAAGTACATTTATAGTCACTCATACCTTCGAAAGCCTTATTACTCGCTTAAAACGGTTTTATAATCGCATTATTGATTTTAAGTTGAATTTTCTTATATTTTTGGTTAAAACAGATTATATTTGAATGTTTGCCTCGAGAAACATGAAGCAAAAGCCATCGATCGATAAGAAAAGTCCATTTCTAGTCACTCATGCCTTCGAAAGCCTTATTACTCGCTTTAAATGCTTTTATAATCTCATTATTGATTTTAAGTTGAATTTTCTTAAATTTTTGGTTAAAACAGATTATATTAAAATGTTTGCCACGGGAAACGTGAAGCGAAAGCCATCGATTGAGAAGAAAAGTCCATTTATAGTCACTCATGCCTTCGAAAGCCTTATTACTTGCTTAAAATGGTTTTATAATCGCATTATTGATTTTAAGTTGAATTCTCTTATATTTTTGGTTAAAACAGATTATATTTGAATGTTTGCCTCGAGAAACATGAAGCAAAAGCCATCGATCGATAAGAAAAGTCCATTTATAGTCACTCATGCCTTCGAAAGCCTTATTACTCGTTTTAAATGCTTTTATAATCTCATTATTGATTTTAAGTTGAATTTTCTTACATTTTTGGTTAAAACAGATTATAATTGAATGTTTGCCTCGGGAAACGTGAAGCGAAAGCCATCGATTGAGAAGAAAAGTCCATTTATAGTCGCTCATGCCTTCGAAAGCCTTATTACCCGTTTAAAATGGTTTTATAATCTAATTATTGATTTTATGTTGAATTTTCTTACATTTTTGGTTAAAATAGATTGTAATTAAATGTTTTCCATAGAAAACATGAAGCGAAAGCCATCGATTGGTAAGAAAAGTCCATTTATAGTCACTCATGCCTTCGAAAGCCTTATTACTCGCTTTAAACGCTTTTATAATCTCATTATTGATTTTAAGTTGAATTTTCTTATATTTTTGGTTAAAATAGATTATAATTGAACGTTTGCATAGGGAAACGTGAAGCGAAAGCCATCGATTGAGAAGAAAAGTCCATTTATAGTCACTCATGCCTTCGGAAGCCATATTACTCGCTTTAAATGCTTTTATAAGCTCATTATTGATTTTAAGTTGAATTTTCTTACATTTTTGGTTAAAACAGATTATAGTTGAAGGTTTGCCTTGGGAAACGTGAAGCGAAATCCATCGATTGAGAAGAAAAGTCCATTTATAGTTACTCATGCCTTCGAAAGCCTTATTACTCGCTTTAAATGCTTTTATAAGCTCATTATTGATTTTAAGTTGCATTTTCTTACATTTTTGGTTAAAACAGATTATAATTGAATGTTTGCCTGGGGAAACGTGAAGCGAAAGCCATCGATTGGGAAGAAAAGTACATTTATAGTCACTCATACTTTCGAAAGCCTTATTACTCGCTTAAAATGGTTTTATAATCGCATTATTGATTTTAAGTTGAATTTTCTTATATTTTTGGTTAAAACAGATTATATTTGAATGTTTGCCTCGAGAAACATGAAGCAAAAGCCATCGATCGATAAGAAAAGTCCAGTTATAGTCACTCATGCCTTCGAATGCCTTATTACTCGTTTTAAATGCTTTTATAATCTCATTATTGATTTTAAGTTGAATTTTCTTACATTTTTGGTTAAAACAGATTATAATTGAATGTTTGCCTCGGGAAACGTGAAGCGAAAGCCATCGATTTGAGAAGAAAAGTCCATTTATAGTCGCTCATGCCTTCGAAAGCCTTATTACCCGTTTAAAATGGTTTTATAATCTAATTATTGATTTTATGTTGAATTTTCTTACATTTTTGGCTAAAATAGATTGTAATTAAATGTTTGCCTTAGAAAACATGAAGCGAAAGCCATCGATTGGTAAGAAAAGTCCATTTATAGTCACTCATGCCTTCGAAAACCTTATTACTCGCTTTAAACGCTTTTATAATCTCATTATTGATTTTAAGTTGAATTTTCTTATATTTTTGGTTGAAATAGATTATAATTGAATGTTTGCATAGTGAAACGTGAAGCGAAAGCCATCGATTGAGAAGAAAAGTCTATTTATAGTCACTCATGCCTTCGAAAGCCTTATTACTCGCTTTAAATGCTTTTATAAGCTCATTATTGATTTTAAGTTGAATTTTCTTACATTTTTGGTTAAAACCGATTATAATTGAATGTTTGCCTCGAGAAACATGAAGCGAAAGCCATCGATTGAGAAGAAAAGTCCATTTATAGTCGCTCATGCCTTCGAAAACCTTATTACCCGTTTAAAATGGTTTTATAATCTAATTATTGATTTTATGTTGAATTTTCTTACATTTTTGTTTAAAATAGATTGTAATTAAATGTTTGCCTTAGAAAACATGAAGCGAAAGCCATCGATTGGTAAGAAAAGTCCATTTATAGTCACTCATGCCTACGAAAGCCTTATTACTCGCTTTAAACGCTTTTATAATCTCATTATTGATTTTAAGTTGAATTTTCTTATATTTTTGGTTGAAATAGATTATAATTGAATGTTTGCATAGGGAAACGTGAAGCGAAAGCCATCGATTGAGAAGAAAAGTCCATTTATAGTCACTCATGCCTTCGAAAGACTTATTACTCGCTTAAAATGGTTTTATAATCGCATTATTGATTTTAAGTTGAATTTTCTTATATTTTTGGTTAAAACAGATTATATTTGAATGTTTGCCTCGAGAAACATGAAGCAAAAGCCATCGATCGATAAGAAAACTCCATTTATAGTCACTAATGCCTTCGAAAGCCTTATTACTCGCTTTAAATGCTTTTATATTCTCATTATTGATTTTAAGTTGAATTTTCTTATATTTTTGGTTGAAATAGATTATAATTGAATGTTTGCATAGGGAAACGTGAAGCGAAAGCCATCGATTGAGAAGAAAAGTCCATTTATAGTCACTCATGCCTTCGAAAGCCTTATTACTCGCTTTAAATGCTTTTATAAGCTCATTATTGATTTTAAGTTGAATTTTCTTACATATTTGGTTAAAATAGATTATAATTGAATGTTTACCTCGGGAAACGTGAAGCGAAAGCCATCGATTGAGAAGAAAAGTCCATTTATAGTCGCTTATGCCTTCGAAATCCTTATTACCCGTTTAAAATGGTTTTATAATCTAATTATTGATTTTATGTTTAATTTTCTTACATTTTTCGTTAAAATAGATTGCAATTAAATGTTTTCCTTAGAAAACATGAAGCGAAAGCCATCGATTGGTAAGAAAAGTCCATTTATAGTCACTCATGCCTTCGAAAGCCTTATTACTCGCTTTAAACGATTTTATAATCTCATTATTGATTTTAAGTTGAATTTTCTTACATTTTTGGTTGAAACAGATTATAATTGAATGTCTGCATAGGGAAACGTGAAGCGAAAGCCATCGATTAGGAAGAAAAGTCCATTTATAGTCACTCATGCCTTCGAAAGCCTTATTACTCGCTTTAAATGCTTTTATAATCTCATTATTGATTTTAAGTTGAATTTTCTTACATTTTTGGTTGAAACAGATTATAATTGAATGTTTGCATAGGGAAACGTGAAGCGAAAGCCATCGATTGAGAAGAAAAGTCCATTTATAGTCACTCATGCCTTCGAAAGCCTTATTACTCGCTTTAAATGCTTTTATAATCTCATTGTAGATTTTAAGTTGAATTTTCTTGCATTTTTTGTTGAAACAGATTATATTTGAATGTTTGCCTCAAGAAACGTGAAGCGAAAGCCATTGATTGAGAAGAAAAGTCCATTTATAGTCACTCATGCCTTCGAAAGCCTTATTACTCACTTTAAATGCTTTTATAATCTCATTATTGATTTTAAGTTGAATTTTCTTACATTTTTTATTAAAACAGATTATAATTGAATGTTTGCCTCGAGAAACGTGAAGCGAAAGCCATCGATTGGGAAGAAAAGTACATTTATAGTCACTCATACCTTCGAAAGCCTTATTACTCGCTTAAAATGGTTTTATAATCGCATTATTGATTTTAAGTTGAATTTTCTTATATTTTTGGTTAAAACAAATTATATTTCAATGTTTGCCTCGAGAAACATGAAGCAAAAGCCATCGATCGATAAGAGAAGTCCATTTATAGTCACTCATGCCTTCGAAAGCCTTATTACTCGTTTTAAATGCTTTTATAATCTCATTATTGATTTTAAGTTGAATTTTCTTACATTTATGGTTAAAACATATTATAATTGAATGTTTGCCTCGGGAAACGAGAAGCGAAAGCCATCGATTTGAGAAGAAAAGTCCATTTATAGTCGCTCATGCCTTCGAAAGCCTTATTATCCGTTTAAAATGGTTTTATAATCTAATTATTGATTTTATGTTGAATTTTCTTAAATTTTTGGTTAAAATAGATTGTAATTAAATGTTTGCCTTAGAAAACATGAAGCGAAAGCCATCGATTGTTAAGAAAAGTCCATTTATAGTCACTCATGCGTTCGAAAGCCTTATTACTCGCTTTAAACGCTTTTATAATCTCATTATTGATTTTAAGTTGAATTTTCTTACATTTTTTGCTGAAATAGATTATAATTGAATGTTTGCATAGGGAAACGTGAAGCAAAAGCCATCGATTAAGAAGAAAAGTCCATTTATAGTCACTCATGCTTTCGAAAGCCTTATTACTAGCTTTAAATGCTTTTATAAGCTCATTATTCATTTTAAGTTGAATTTTCTTACATTTTTGGTTAAAAAGAATTATAATTGAATGTTTGCCTTGGAAAACGTGAAGCGAAACCATCGATTCAGAAGAAAAGTTCATTTATAGTCACTCATGCCTTCGAAAGCCTTATTACTCGCTTTAAATGCTTTTATAAGCTCATTATTGATTTTATGTTGAATTTTCTTACATTTTTGGTTAAAATAGATTGTAATTAAATGTTTGCCTTAGAAAACATGAAGCGAAAGCCATCGATTGAGAAGAAAAGTCCATTTATAGTCGCTCATGCCTTCGAAAGCCTTATTACCCGTTCAAAATGGTTTTATAATCTCATTATTGATTTTATGTTGAATTTTCTTACATTTTTGGTTAAAATAGATTGTAATTAAATGTTTGCCTTAGAAAACATGAAGCGAAAGCCATCTATTGGTAAGAAAAGTCCATTTATAGTCACTCATACCTTCGAAAGCCATATTACTCGCTTTAAACGCTTTTATAATCTCATTATTGATTTTAAGTTGAATTTTCTTACATTTGTGGTTGAAATAGATTATAATTGAATGTTTGCATAGGGAAACGTGAAGCGAAAGCCATCGATTGAGAAGAAAAGTCCATTTATAGTCACTCATGCCTTCGAAAGCCTTATTACTCGCTTTAAATGCTTTTATAAGCTCATTATTGATTTTAAGTTGAATTTTCTTACATTTTTGGTTAAAACAGATTATAATTTAATGTTTGCCTTGGGAAACGTGAAGCGAAACCATCGATTGAGAAGAAAAGTTTATTTATAGTCACTCATGCCTTCGAAAGCCTTATTACTCGCTTTAAACGCTTTTATAAGCTCATTATTGATTTTATGTTGAATTTTCTTGCATTTTTGGTTAAAATAGATTGTAATTAAATGTTTGCCTTAGAAAACATGAAGCGAAAGCCATCGATTGGTAAGAAAAGTCCATTTATAGTCACTCATGCCTTCGAAAGCCTTATTACCCGTTTAAAATGGTTTTATATTCTCATTATTGATTTTATGTTGAATTTTCTTACATTTTTGGTTGAAATAGATTGTAATTAAATGTTTGCCTTAGAAAACATGAAGCGAAAGCCATCGATTGGTAAGAAAAGTCCATTTATAGTCACTCATGCCTTCCAAAGCCTTATTACTCGCTTTAAACGCTTTTATATTCTCATTATTGATTTTAAGTTGAATTTTCTTACATTTTTGGTTGAAATAGATTATAATTGAATGTTTGCATAGGGAAACGTGAAGCGAAAGCCACCGATTGAGAAGAAAAGTCCATTTATAGTCACTCATGCCTTCGAAAGCCTTATTACTCGCTTTAAATGCTTTTATATTCTCATTATTGATTTTAAGTTGAATTTTCTTACATTTTTGGTTAAAACAGATTATAATTGAATGTTCTCCTGGGGAAACGTGAAGCGAAAGCCATCGATTGAGAAGAAAAGTCCATTTATAGTCGCTCATGCCTTCGAAAGCCTTATTACCCGTTTAAAATGGTTTTATAATCTAATTATTGATTTTATGTTGAATTTTCTTACATTTTTGTTTAAAATAGATTGTAATTAAATGTTTGCCTTAGAAAACATGAAGCGAAAGCCATCGATTGGTAAGAAAAGTCCATTTATAGTCACTCATGCCTTCGAAAGCCTTATTACTCGCTTTAAACGCTTTTATAATCTCATTATTGATTTTAAGTTGAATTTTCTTCCATTTTTGGTTGAAATAGATTATAATTGAATGTTTGCATAGGGAACGTGAAGCGAAAGCCATCGATTGAGAAGAAAAGTCCATTTATAGTCACTCATGCCTTCGGAAGCCATATTACTCGCTTTAAATGCTTTTATAAGCTCATTATTGATTTTAAGTTGAATTTTCTTACATTTTTGGTTAAAACAGATTATAATTGAATGTTTGCCTTGGGAAACGTGAAGCGAAAGCCGTCGATTGGTAAGAAAAGTCCATTTATAGTCACTCATGCCTTCGAAAGCCTTATTACTCGCTTTAAACTTTTTTATATTCTCATTATTGATTTTAAGTTGAATTTTCTTATATTTTTGGTTGAAATAGATTATAATTGAATGTTTGCATAGGGAAACGTGAAGCGAAAGCCATCGATTGAGAAGAAAAGTCCATTTATAGTCACTCATGCCTTCGAAAGCCTTATTACTCGCTTTAAATGCTTTTATAATCTCATTGTTGATTTTAAGTTGAATTTTCTTACATTTTTTGTTGAAACAGATTATATTTGAATGTTTGTTTCGGGAAACGTGAAGCGAAAGCCATCGATTGGGAAGAAAAGTACATTTATAGTCACTCATACCTTCGAAAGCCTTATTACTCGCTTAAAATGGTTTTATAATCGCATTATTGATTTTAAGTTGAATTTTCTTATATTTTTGGTTAAAACCGATTATAATTGAATGTTTGCCTCGAGAAACATGAAGCGAAAGCCATCGATTGAGAAGAAAAGTCCATTTATAGTCGCTCATGCCTTCGAAAGCCTTATTACCCGTTTAAAATGGTTTTATAATCTAATTATTGATTTTATGTTTAATTTTCTTACATTTTTGGTTAAACTAGATTGCAATTAAATGTTTTCCTTAGAAAACATGAAGCGAAAGCCATCGATTGGTAAGAAAAGTCCATTTATAGTCACTCATGCCTTCGAAAGCCTTATTACTCGCTTTAAACGCTTTTATAATCTCATTATTGATTTTAAGTTGAATTTTCTTATATTTTTGGTTGAAATAGATTATAATTGAATGTTTGCATAGGGAAACGTGAAGCGAAAGCCATCGATTGAGAAGAAAAGTCCATTTATAGTCACTCATGCCTTCGAAAGACTTATTACTCGCTTAAAATGGTTTTATAATCGCATTATTGATTTTAAGTTGAATTTTCTTATATTTTTGGTTAAAACAGATTATATTTGAATGTTTGCCACGAGAAACATGAAGCAAAAGCCATCGATCGATAAGAAAACTCCATTTATAGTCACTCATGCCTTCGAAAGCCTTATTACTCGCTTTAAACGCTTTTATATTCTCATTATTGATTTTAAGTTGAATTTTCTTATATTTTTGGTTGAAATAGATTATAATTGAATGTTTGCATAGGGAAACGTGAAGCGAATACCATCGATTGAGAAGAAAAGTCCATTTATAGTCACTCATGCCTTCGAAAGCCTTATTACTCGCTTTAAATGCTTTTATAATCTCATTGTTGATTTTAAGTTGAATTTTCGTACATTTTTTGTTGAAACAGATTATATTTGAATGTTTGTTTCGGGAAACGTGAAGCGAAAGCCATCGATTGGAAAGAAAAGTACATTTATAGTCACTCATACCTTCGAAAGCCTTATTACTCGCTTAAAATGGTTTTATAATCGCATTATTGATTTTAAGTTGAATTTTCTTATATTTTTGGTTAAAACAGATTATATTTGAATGTTTGCCTCGAGAAACATGAAGCAAAAGCCATCGATCGATAAGAAAACTCCATTTATAGTCACTCATGCCTTCGAAAGCCTTATTACTCGCTTTAAACGCTTTTATATTCTCATTATTGATTTTAAGTTGAATTTTCTTATATTTTTGGTTGAAATAGATTATAATTGAATGTTTGCATAGGGAAACGTGAAGCGAAAGCCATCGATTGAGAAGAAAAGTCCATTTATAGTCACTCATGCCTTCGAAAGCCTTATTACTCGCTTTAAATGCTTTTATAAGCTCATTATTGATTTTAAGTTGAATTTTCTTACATTTTTGGTTAAAATAGATTATAATTGAATGTTTGCCACGGGAAACGTGAAGCGAAAGCCATCGATTGAGAAGAAAAGTCCATTTATAGTCGCTCATGCCTTCGAAAGCCTTATTACTCGCTTAAAATGGTTTTATAATCGCATTATTGATTTTAAGTTGAATTTTCTTATATTTTTGGTTAAAACAGATTATATTTGAATGTTTGCCTCGAGAAACATGAAGCAAAAGCCATCGATCGATAAGAAAAGTCCATTTATAGTCACTCATGCCTTCGAAAGCCTTATTACTCGCTTTCAATGCTTTTATAATCTCATTATTGATTTTAAGTTGAATTTTCTTAAATTTTTGGTTAAAACAGATTATATTAAAATGTTTGCCACGGGAAACGCGAAGCGAAAGCCATCGATTGAGAAGAAAAGTCCATTTATAGTCACTCATGCCTTCGAAAGCCTTATTACTCGCTTAAAATGGTTTTATAACCGCATTATTGATTTTAAGTTGAATTTTCTTATATTTTTGGTTAAAACAGATTATATTTGAATGTTTGCCTCGAGAAACATGAAGCAAAAGCCATTGATCGATAAGAAAAGTCCATTTATAGTCACTCATGCCTTCGAAAGCCTTATTACTCGCTTAAAATGGTTTTATAATCTCATTATTGATTTTAAGTTGAATTTTCTTACATTTTTGGTTAAAACAGATTATAATTGAATGTTTGCCTCGGGAAACGTGAAGCGAAAGCCATCGATTGAGAAGAAAAGTCCATTTATAGTCGCTCATGCCTTCGAAAGCCTTATTACCCGTTTAAAATGGTTTTATAATCTAATTATTGATTTTATGTTGAATTTTCTTACATTTTTTATTAAAATAGATTGTAATTAAATGTTTGCCATAGAAAACATGAAGCGAAAGCCATCGATTGGTAAGAAAAGTCCATTTATAGTCACTCATGCCTTCGAAAGCCTTATTACTCGCTTTAAACGCTTTTATAATCTCATTATTGATTTTAAGTTGAATTTTCTTATATTTTTGGTTGAAATAGATTATAATTGAATGTTTGCATAGGGAAACGTGAAGCGAAAGCCATCGATTGAGAAGAAAAGTCCATTTATAGTCACTCATGCCTTCGGAAGCCATATTACTCGCTTTAAATGCTTTTATAAGCTCATTATTGATTTTAAGTTGAATTTTCTTACATTTTTGGTTAAAACAGATTATAATTGAATGTTTGCCTTGGGAAACGTGAAGCGAAAGCCATCGATTGGTAAGAAAAGTCCATTTATAGTCACTCATGCCTTCGAAAGCCTTATTACTCGCTTTAAACGCTTTTATATTCTCATTATTGATTTTAAGTTGAATTTTCTTATATTTTTGGTTGAAATAGATTATAATTGAATGTTTGCATAGGGAAACGTGAAGCGAAAGCCATCGATTGAGAAGAAAAGTCCATTTATAGTCACTCATGCCTTCGAAAGCCTTATTACTCGCTTTAAATGCTTTTATAATCTCATTGTTGATTTTAAGTTGAATTTTCTTACATTTTTTGTTGAAACAGATTATATTTGAATGTTTGTTTCGGGAAACGTGAAGCGAAAGCCATCGATTGGGAAGAAAAGTACATTTATAGTCACTCATACCTTCGAAAGCCTTATTACTCGCTTAAAATGGTTTTATAATCGCATTATTGATTTTAAGTTGAGTTTTCTTATATTTTTGGTTAAAACAGATTATATTTGAATGTTTGCCTCGAGAAACATGAAGCAAAAGCCATCGATCGATAAGAAAACTCCATTTATAGTCACTCATGCCTTCGAAAGCCTTATTACTCGCTTTAAACGCTTTTATATTCTCATTATTGATTTTAAGTTGAATTTTCTTATATTTTTGGTTGAAATAGATTATAATTGAATGTTTGCATAGGGAAACGTGAAGCGAAAGCCATCGATTCAGAAGAAAAGTCCATTTATAGTCACTCATGCCTTCGAAAGCCTTATTACTCGCTTTAAATGCTTTTATAAGCTCATTATTGATTTTAAGTTGAATTTTCTTACATTTTTGGTTAACATAGATTATAATTGAATGTTTGCCACGGGAAACATGAAGCGAAAGCCATCGATTGAGAATAAAAGTCCATTTATAGTCGCTCATGCCTTCGAAAGCCTTATTACTCGCTTAAAATGGTTTTATAATCGCATTATTGATTTTAAGTTGAATTTTCTTATATTTTTGGTTAAAACAGATTATATTTGAATGTTTGCCTCGAGAAACATGAAGCAAAAGCCATCGATCGATAAGAAAAGTCCATTTATAGTCACTCATGCCTTCGAAAGCCTTATTACTCGCTTTAAATGCTTTTATAATCTCATTATTGATTTTAAGTTGAATTTTCTTAAATTTTTGGTTAAAACAGATTATATTAAAATGTTTGCCACGGGAAACGTGAAGCGAAAGCCATCGATTGAGAAGAAAAGTCCATTTATAGTCACTCATGCCTTCGAAAGCCTTATTACTCGCTTAAAATGGTTTTATAATCGCATTATTGATTTTAAGTTGAATTTTCTTATATTTTTGGTTAAAACAGATTACATTTGAATGTTTGCCTCGAGAAACATGAAGCAAAAGCCATCGATCGATAAGAAAAGTCCATTTATAGTCACTCATGCCTTCGAAAGCCTTATTACTCGCTTAAAATGGTTTTATAATCTCATTATTGATTTTAAGTTGAATTTTCTTACATTTTTGGTTAAAACAGATTATAATTGAATGTTTGCCTTGGGAAACGTGAAGCGAAAGCCATCGATTGAGAAGAAAAGTCCATTTATAGTCGCTCATGCTTTCGAAAGCCTTATTACCCGTTTAAAATGGTTTTATAATCTAATTATTGATTTTATGTTGAATTTTCTTACATTTTTTATTAAAATAGATTGTAATTAAATGTTTGCCATAGAAAACATGAAGCGAAAGCCATCGATTTGTAAGAAAAGTCCATTTATAGTCACTCATGCCTTCAAAAGCCTTATTACTCGCTTTAAACGCTTTTATAATCTCATTATTGATTTTAAGTTGAATTTTCTTATATTTTTGGTTGAAATAGATTATAATTGAATGTTTGCATAGGGAAACGTGAAGCGAAAGCCATCGATTGAGAAGAAAAGTCCATTTATAGTCACTCATGCCTTCGAAAGCCTTATTACTCGCTTTAAATGCTTTTATAAGCTCATTATTGATTTTAAGTAGAATTTTCTTCCATTTTTGGTTAAAACATATTATAATTGAATGTTTGCATAGGGAACGTGAAGCGAAAGCCATCGATTGAGAAGAAAAGTCCATTTATAGTCACTCATGCCTTCGGAAGCCATATTACTCGCTTTAAATGCTTTTATAAGCTCATTATTGATTTTAAGTTGAATTTTCTTACATTTTTGGTTAAAACAGATTATAATTGAATGTTTGCCTTGGGAAACGTGAAGCGAAAGCTATCGATTGAGAAGAAAAGTCCATTTATAGTTACTCATGCCTTCGAAAGCCTTATTACTCGCTTTAAATGCTTTTATAAGCTCATTATTGATTTTAAGTTGCATTTTCTTACATTTTTGGTTAAAACAGATTATAATTGAATGTTTGCCTGGGGAAACGTGAAGCGAAAGCCATCGATTGGGAAGAAAAGTACATTTATAGTCACTCATACCTTCGAAAGCCTTATTACTCGCTTAAAATGGTTTTATAATCGCATTATTGATTTTAAGTTGAATTTTCTTATATTTTTGGTTAAAACAGATTATATTTGAATGTTTGCCTCGAGAAACATGAAGCAAAAGCCATCGATCAATAAGAAAAGTCCAGTTATAGTCACTCATGCCTTCGAAAGCCTTATTACTCGTTTTAAATGCTTTTGTAATCTCATTATTGATTTTAAGTTGAATTTTCTTACATTTTTGGTTAAAACAGATTATAATTGAATGTTTGCCTCGGGAAACGTGAAGCAAAAGCCATCGATTTGAGAAGAAAAGTCCATTTATAGTCGCTCATGCCTTCGAAAGCCTTATTACCCGTTTAAAATGGTTTTATAATCTAATTATTGATTTTATGTTGAATTTTCTTACATTTTTGGTTAAAATAGATTGTAATTAAATGTTTGCCTTAGAAAACATGAAGCGAAAGCCATCGATTGGTAAGAAAAGTCCATTTATAGTCACTCATGTCTTCGAAAGCCTTATTACTCGCTTTAAACGCTTTTATAATCTCATTATTGATTTTAAGTTGAATTTTCTTATATTTTTGGTTGAAATAGATTATAATTGAATGTTTGCATAGTGAAACGTGAAGCGAAAGCCATCGATTGAGAAGAAAAGTCCATTTATAGTCACTCATGCCTTCGAAAGCCTTATTACTCGCTTTAAATGCTTTTATAAGCTCATTATTGATTTTAAGTTGAATTTTCTTATATTTTTGGTTGAAATATATTATAATTGAATGTTTGCATAGGGAAACGTGAAGCGAAAGCCATCGATTGAGAAGAAAAGTCCATTTATAGTCACTCATGCCTTCGAAAGACTTATTACTCGCTTAAAATGGTTTTATAATCGCATTATTGATTTTAAGTTGAATTTTCTTATATTTTTGGTTAAAACAGATTATATTTGAATGTTTGCCTCCAGAAACATGAAGCAAAAGCCATCGATCGATAAGAAAACTCCATTTATAGTCACTCATGCCTTCGAAAGCCTTATTACTCGCTTTAAACGCTTTTATATTCTCATTATTGATTTTAAGTTGAATTTTCTTATATTTTTGGTTGAAATAGATTATAATTGAATGTTTGCATAGGGAAACGTGAAGCGAAAGCCATCGATTGAGAAGAAAAGTCCATTTATAGTCACTCATGCCTTCGAAAGCCTTATTACTCGCTTTAAATGCTTTTATAAGCTCATTATTGATTTTAAGTTGAATTTTCTTACATATTTGGTTAAAATAGATTATAATTGAATGTTTGCCTCGGGAAACGTGAAGCGAAAGCCATCGATTGAGAAGCAAAGTCTATTTATAGTCGCTTATGCCTTCGAAAGCCTTATTACCCGTTTAAAATGGTTTTATAATCTAATTATTCATTTTATGTTTAATTTTCTTACATTTTTGGTTAAAATAGATTGCAATTAAATGTTTTCCTTAGAAAACATGAAGCGAAAGCCATCGATTGGTAAGAAAAGTCCATTTATAGTCACTCATGCCTTCGAAAGCCTTATTACTCGCTTTAAACGATTTTATAATCTCATTATTGATTTTAAGTTGAATTTTCTTACATTTTTGGTTGAAACAGATTATAATTGAATGTCTGCATAGGGAAACGTGAAGCGAAAGCCATCGATTAGGAGGAAAAGTCCATTTATAGTCACTCATGCCTTCGAAAGCCTTATTACTCGCTTTAAATGCTTTTATAATCTCATTATTGATTTTAAGTTGAATTTTCTTACATTTTTGGTTGAAACAGATTATAATTGAATGTTTGCATAGGGAAACGTGAAGCGAAAGCCATTGATTGAGAAGAAAAGTCCATTTATAGTCACTCATGCCTTCGAAAGCCTTATTACTCACTTTAAATGCTTTTATAATCTCATTATTGATTTTAAGTTGAATTTTCTTACATTTTTTATTAAAACAGATTATAATTGACTGTTTGCCTCGAGAAACGTGAAGCGAAAGCCATCGATTGGGAAGAAAAGTACATTTATAGTCACTCATACCTTCGAAAGCCTTATTACTCGCTTAAAATGGTTTTATAATCGCATTATTGATTTTAAGTTGAATTTTCTTATATTTTTGGTTAAAACAAATTATATTTCAATGTTTGCCTCGAGAAACATGAAGCAAAAGCCATCGATCGATAAGAGAAGTCCATTTATAGTCACTCATGCCTTCGAAAGCCTTATTACTCGTTTTAAATGCTTTTATAATCTCATTATTGATTTTAAGTTGAATTTTCTTACATTTATGGTTAAAACATATTATAATTGAATGTTTGCCTCGGGAAACGTGAAGCGAAAGCCATCGATTTGAGAAGAAAAGTCCATTTATAGTCGCTCATGCCTTCGAAAGCCTTATTACCCGTTTAAAATGGTTTTATAATCTAATTATTGATTTTATGTTGAATTTTCTTAAATTTTTGGTTAAAATAGATTGTAATTAAATGTTTGCTTTAGAAAACATGAAGCGAAAGCCATCGATTGGTAAGAAAAGTCCATTTATAGTCACTCATGCGTTCGAAAGCCTTATTACTCGCTTTAAACGCTTTTATAATCTCATTATTGATTTTAAGTTGAATTTTCTTACATTTTTTGCTGAAATAGATTATAATTGAATGTTTGCATAGGGAAACGTGAAGCAAAAGCCATCGATTGAGAAGAAAAGTCCATTTATAGTCACTCACTCCTTCGAAAGCCTTATTACTAGCTTTAAATGCTTTTATAAGCTCATTATTGATTTTAAGTTGAATTTTCTTACATTTTTGGCTAAAAAGAATTATAATTGAATGTTTGCCTTGGAAAACGTGAAGCGAAACCATCGATTGAGAAGAAAAGTCCATTTATAGTCACTCATGCCTTCGAAAGCCTTATTACTCGCTTTAAATGCTTTTATAAGCTCATTATTGATTTTATGTTGAATTTTCTTACATTTTTGGTTAAAATAGATTGTAATTAAATGTTTGCCTTAGAAAGCATGAAGCGAAAGCCATCGATTGAGAAGAAAAGTCCATTTATAGTCGCTCATGCCTTCGAAAGCCTTATTACCCGTTTAAAATGGTTTTATAATCTCATTATTGTTTTTATGTTGAATTTTCTTACATTTTTTGTTAAAATAGATTGTAATTAAATGTTTGCCTTAGAAAACATGAAGCGAAAGCCATCTATTGGTAAGAAAAGTCCATTTATAGTCACTCATAGCTTCGAAAGCCATATTACTCGCTTTAAACGCTTTTATAATCTCATTATTGATTTTAAGTTGAATTTTCATAAATTTGTGGTTGAAATAGATTATAATTGAATGTTTGCATAGGGAAACGTGAAGCGAAAGCCATCGATTGAGAAGAAAAGTCCATTTATAGTCACTCATGCCTTCGAAAGCCTTATTACTCGCTTTAAATGCTTTTATAAGCTCATTATTGATTTTAAGTTGAATTTTCTTACATTTTTTGTTAAAACAGATTATAATTTAATGTTTGCCTTGGGAAACGTGAAGCGAAACCATCGATTGAGAAGAAAAGTTTATTTATAGTCACTCATGCCTTCGAAAGCCTTATTACTCGCTTTAAACGCTTTTATAAGCTCATTATTGATTTTATGTTGAATTTTCTTACATTTTTGGTTAAAATATATTGTAATTAAATGTTTGCCTTAGAAAACATGAAGCGAAAGCCATCGATTGGTAAGAAAAGTCCATTTATAGTCACTCATGCCTTCGAAAGCCTTATTACCCGTTTAAAATGGTTTTATATTCTCATTATTGATTTTATGTTGAATTTTCTTACATTTTTGGTTGAAATAGATTGTAATTAAATGTTTGCCTTAGAAAACATGAAGCGAAAGCCATCGATTGGTAAGAAAAGTCCATTTATAGTCACTCATGCCTTCGAAAGCCTTATTACTCGCTTTAAACGCTTTTATATTCTCATTATTGATTTTAAGTTGAATTTTCTTTCATTTTTGGTTGAAATAGATTATAATTGAATGTTTGCATAGGGAAACGTGAAGCGAAAGCCATCGATTGAGAAGAAAAGTCCATTTATAGTCACTCATGCCTTCGAAAGCCTTATTACTCGCTTTAAATGCTTTTATATTCTCATTATTGATTTTAAGTTGAATTTTCTTACTTTTTTGGCTAAAACAGATTATAATTGAATGTTTTCCTGGGGAAACGTGAAGCGAAAGCCATCGATTGAGAAGAAAAGTCCATTTATAGTCGCTCATGCCTTCGAAAGCCTTATTACCCGTTTAAAATGGTTTTATAATCTAATTATTGATTTTATGTTGAATTTTCTTATATGTTTGGTTAAAACAGATTATATTTGACTGTTTGCCTCGAGAAACATGAAGCAAAAGCCATCGATCGATAAGAAAACTCCATTTATAGTCACTCATGCCTTCGAAAGCCTTATTACTCGCTTTAAACGCTTTTATATTCTCATTATTGATTTTAAGTTGAATTTTCTTATATTTTTGGTTGAAATAGATTATAATTGAATGTTTGCATAGGGAAACATGAAGCGAAAGCCATCGATTGAGAAGAAAAGTCCATTTATAGTCACTCATGCCTTCGAAAGCCTTATTACTCGCTTTAAATGCTTTTATAATCTCATTGTTGATTTTAAGTTGAATTTTCTTACATTTTTTGTTGAAACAGATTATATTTGAATGTTTGTTTTGGGAAACGTGAAGCGAAAGCCATCGATTGGGAAGAAAAGTACATTTATAGTCACTCATACCTTCGAAAGCCTTATTACTCGCTTAAAATGGTTTTATAATCGCATTATTGATTTTAAGTTGAATTTTCTTATATTTTTGGTTAAAACAGATTATATTTGAATGTTTGCCTCGAGAAACATGAAGCAAAAGCCATCGATCGATAAGAAAACTCCATTTATAGTCACTCATGCCTTCGAAAGCCTTATTACTCGCTTTAAACGCTTTTATATTCTCATTATTGATTTTAAGTTGAATTTTCTTATATTTTTGGTTGAAATAGATTATAATTGAATGTTTGCATAGGGAAACGTGAAGCGAAAGCCATCGATTGAGAAGAAAAGTCCATTTGTAGTCACTCATGCCTTCGAAAGCCTTATTACTCTCTTTAAATGCTTTTATAAGCTCATTATTGATTTTAAGTTGAATTTTCTTACATTTTTGGTTAAAATAGATTATAATTGAATGTTTGCCACGGGAAACGTGAAGCGAAAGCCATCGATTGAGAAGAAAAGTCCATTTATAGTCGCTCATGCCTTCGAAAGCCTTATTACTCGCTTAAAATGGTTTTATAATCGCATTATTGATTTTAAGTTGAATTTTCTTATATTTTTGGTTAAAACAGATTATATTTGAGTGTTTGCCTCGAGAAACATGAAGCAAAAGCCATCGATCGATAAGAAAAGTCCATTTATAGTCACTCATGCCTTCGAAAGCCTTATTACTCGCTTAAAATGGTTTTATAATCTCATTATTGATTTTAAGTTGAATTTTCTTACATTTTTGGTGAAAACAGATTATAATTGAATGTTTGCCTTGGGAAACGTGAAGCGAAAGCCATCGATTGAGAAGAAAAGTCCATTTATAGTCGCTCATGCCTTCGAAAGCCTTATTACCCGTTTAAAATGGTTTTATAATCTATTTATTGATTTTATGTTGAATTTTCTCACATTTTTGGTTAAAATAGATTGTAATTAAATGTTTGCCATAGAAAACATGAAGCGAAAGCCATCGATTGGTAAGAAAAGTCCATTTATAGTCACTCATGCCTTCGAAAGCCTTATTACTCGCTTTAAACGCTTTTATAATCTCATTATTGATTTTAAGTTGAATTTTCTTATATTTGTGGTTGAAATAGATTATAATTGAATGTTTGCATAGGGAAACGTGAAGCGAAAGCCATCGATTGAGAAGAAAAGTCCATTTATAGTCACTCATGCCTTCGAAAGCCATATTACTCGCTTTAAATGCTTTTATAAGCTCATTATTGATTTTAAGTTGAATTTTCTTACATTTTTGGTTAAAACAGATTATAATTGAATGTTTGCCTTGGGAAACGTGAAGCGAAAGCCATCGATTGAGAAGAAAAATCCATTTATAGTTACTCATGCCTTCGAAAGCCTTATTACTCGCTTTAAATGCTTTTATAAGCTCATTATTGATTTTAAGTTGAATTTTCTTACATTTTTGGTTAAAACAGATTATAATTGAATGTTTGCCTGGGGAAACGTGAAGCGAAAGCCATCGATTGGGAAGAAAAGTACATTTATAGTAACTCATACCTTCGAAAGCCTTATTACTCGCTTAAAATGGTTTTATAATCGCATTATTGATTTTAAGTTGAATTTTCTTATATTTTTGGTTAAAACAGATTATATTTGAATGTTTGCCTCGAGAAACATGAAGCAAAAGCCATCGATCGATAAGAAAAGTCCAGTTATAGTCACTCATGCCTTCGAAAGCCTTATTACTCGTTTTAAATGCTTTTATAATCTCATTATTGATTTTAAGTTGAATTTTCTTACATTTTTGGTTAAAACAGATTATAATTGAATGTTTGCCTCGGGAAACATGAAGCGAAAGCCATCGATTTGAGAAGAAAAATCCATTTATAGTCGCTCATGCCTTCGAAAGCCTTATTACCCGTTTAAAATGGTTTTATAATCTAATTATTGATTTTATGTTGAATTTTCTTACATTTTTGGTTAAAATAGATTGTAATTAAATGTTTGCCTTAGAAAACATGAAGCGAAAGCCATCGATTGGTAAGAAAAGTCCATTTATAGTCACTCATGCCTTCGAAAGCCTTATTACTCGCTTTAAACGCTTTTATAATCTCATTATTGATTTTAAGTTGAATTTTCTTATATTTTTGGTTGAAATAGATTATAATTGAATGTTTGCATAGGGAAACGTGAAGCGAAAGCCATCGATTGAGAAGAAAAGTCCATTTATAGTCACTCATGCCTTCGAAAGCCTTATTACTCGCGTTAAATACTTTTATAAGCTCATTATTGATTTTAAGTTGAATTGTCTTACATTTTTGGTTAAAACAGATTATAATTAAATGTTTGCCTCGAGAAACGTGAAGCGAAAGCCATCGATTGAGAAGAAAAGTCCATTTATAGTCGCTCATGCCTTCGAAAGCCTTATTACCCGTTTAAAATGGTTTTATAATCTAATTATTGATTTTATGTTGAATTTTCTTACATTTTTGTTTAAAATAGATTGTAATTAAATGTTTGCCTTAGAAAACATGAAGCGAAAGCCATCGATTGGTAAGAAAAGTCCATTTATAGTCACTCATGCCTTCGAAAGCCTTATTACTCGCTTTAAACGCTTTTATAATCTCATTATTGATTTTAAGTTGAATTTTCTTATATTTTTGGTCGAAATAGATTATAATTGAATGTTTGCATAGAGAAACGTGAAGCGAAAGCCATCGATTGAGAAGAAAAGTCCATTTATAGTCACTCATGCCTTCGAAAGACTTATTACTCGCTTAAAATGGTTTTATAATCGCATTATTGATTTTAAGTTGAATTTTCTTATATTTTTGGTTAAAACAGATTATATTTGAATGTTTGCCTCGAGAAACATGAAGCAAAAGCCATCGATCGATAAGAAAACTCCATTTATAGTCACTCATGCCTTCGAAAGCCTTATTACTCGCTTTAAACGCTTTTATATTCTCATTATTGATTTTAAGTTGAATTTTCTTATATTTTTGGTTGAAATAGATTATAATTGAATGTTTGCATAGGGAAACGTGAAGCGAAAGCCATCGATTCAGAAGAAAAGTCCATTTATAGTCACTCATGCCTTCGAAAGCCTTATTACTAGCTTTAAATGCTTTTATAAGCTCATTATTGATTTTAAGTTGAATTTTCTTACATATTTGGTTAAAATAGATTATAATTGAATGTTTACCTCGGGAAACGTGAAGCGAAAGCCATCGATTGAGAAGAAAAGTCCATTTATAGTCGCTCATGCCTTCGAAAGCCTTATTACCCGTTTAAAATGGTTTTATAATCTAATTATTGATTTTATGTTTAATTTTCTTACATTTTTGCTTAAAATAGATTGCAATTAAATGTTTTCCTTAGAAAACATGAAGCGAAAGCCATCGATTGGTAAGAAAAGTCCATTTATAGTCACTCATGCCTTCGAAAGCCTTATTACTCGCTTTAAACGATTTTATAATCTCATTATTGATTTTAAGTTGAATTTTCTTACATTTTTGGTTGAAACAGATTATAATTGAATGTCTGCATAGGGAAACGTGAAGCGAAAGCCATCGATTAGGAAGAAAAGTCCATTTATAATCACTCATGCCTTCGAAAGCCTTATTACTCGCTTTAAATGCTTTTATAATCTCATTATTGATTTTAAGTTGAATTTTCTTACATTTTTGGTTGAAACAGATTATAATTGAATGTTTTCATAGGGAAACGTGAAGCGAAAGCCATCGATTGAGAAGAAAAGTCCATTTATAGTCACTCATGCCTTCGAAAGCCTTATTACTCGCTTTAAATGCTTTTATAATCTCATTGTAGATTTTAAGTTGAATTTTCTTACATTTTTTATTGAAACAGATTATATTTGAATGTTTGCCTCGAGAAACGTGAAGCGAAAGCCATCGATTGGTAAGAAAAGTCCATTTATAGTCACTCATGCCTTCGAAAGCCTTATTACTCACTTTAAATGCTTTTATAATCTCATTATTGATTTTAAGTTGAATTTTCTTACATTTTTGATTAAAACAGATTATAATTGAATGTTTGCCTCGAGAAACGTGAAGCGAAAGCCATCGATTGGGAATAAAAGTACATTTATAGTCACTCATACCTTCGAAAGCCTTATTACTCGCTTAAAATGGTTTTATAATCGCATTATTGATTTTAAGTTGAATTTTCTTATATTTTTGGTTAAAACAAATTATATTTCAATGTTTGCCTCGAGAAACATCAAGCAAAAGCCATCGATCGATAAGAGAAGTCCATTTATAGTCACTCATGCCTTCGAAAGCCTTATTACTCGTTTTAAATGCTTTTATAATCTCATTATTGATTTTAAGTTGAATTTTCTGACATTTATGGTTAAAACATATTATAATTGAATGTTTGCCTCGGGAAACGTGAAGCAAAAGCCATCGATTGAGAAGAAAAGTCCATTTATAGTCGCTCATGCCTTCGAAAGCCTTATTACCCGTTTAAAATGGTTTTATAATCTAATTATTGATTTTATGTTGAATTTTCTTACATTTTTGGCTAAAATAGATTATAATTAAATGTTTGCCATAGAAAACGTGAAGCGAAAGCCATCGATTGGTAAGAAAAGTCCATTTATAGTCACTCATGCCTTCGAAAGCTTTATTACTCGCTTTAAACGCTTTTATATTCTCATTATTGATTTTAAGTTGAATTTTCTTACATTTTTGGTTGAAATAGATTATAATTGAATGTTTGCATAGGGAAACGTGAAGCGAAAGCCATCGATTGAGAAGAAAAGTCCATTTATAGTCACTCATGCCTTCGAAAGCCTTATTACTCGCTTTAAATGCTTTTATAAGCTCATTATTGATTTTATGTTGAATTTTCTTACATTTTTGGTTAAAATAGATTGTAATTAAATGTTTTCCTTAGAAAACATGAAGCGAAAGCCATCGATTGAGAAGAAAAGTCCATTTATAGTCGCTCATGCCTTCGAAAGCCTTATTACCCGTTTAAAATGGTTTTATAATCTAATTATTGATTTTATGTTGAATTTTCTTACATTTTTGGTTAAAATAGATTGTAATTAAATGTTTGCCATAGAAAACATGAAGCGAAAGCCATCGATTGGTAAGAAAAGTCCATTTATAGTCACTCATGCCTTCGAAAGCCTTATTACTCGTTTTAAATGCTTTTATAATCTCATTATTGATTTTAAGTTGAATTTTCTGACATTTATGGTTAAAACATATTATAATTGAATGTTTGCCTCGGGAAACGTGAAGCGAAAGCCATCGATTGAGAAGAAAAGTCCATTTATAGTCGCTCATGCCTTCGAAAGCCTTATTACCCGTTTAAAATGGTTTTATAATCTAATTATTGATTTTATGTTGAATTTTCTTACATTTTTGGCTAAAATAGATTATAATTAAATGTTTGCCATAGAAAACGTGAAGCGAAAGCCATCGATTGGTAAGAAAAGTCCATTTATAGTCACTCATGCCTTCGAAAGCCTTATTACTCACTTTAAATGCTTTTATAATCTCATTATTGATTTTAAGTTGAATTTTCTTACATTTTTGATTAAAACAGATTATAATTGAATGTTTGCCTCGAGAAACGTGAAGCGAAAGCCATCGATTGGGAATAAAAGTACATTTATAGTCACTCATACCTTCGAAAGCCTTATTACTCGCTTAAAATGGTTTTATAATCGCATTATTGATTTTAAGTTGAATTTTCTTATATTTTTGGTTAAAACAAATTATATTTCAATGTTTGCCTCGAGAAACATCAAGCAAAAGCCATCGATCGATAAGAGAAGTCCATTTATAGTCACTCATGCCTTCGAAAGCCTTATTACTCGTTTTAAATGCTTTTATAATCTCATTATTGATTTTAAGTTGAATTTTCTGACATTTATGGTTAAAACATATTATAATTGAATGTTTGCCTCGGGAAACGTGAAGCAAAAGCCATCGATTGAGAAGAAAAGTCCATTTATAGTCGCTCATGCCTTCGAAAGCCTTATTACCCGTTTAAAATGGTTTTATAATCTAATTATTGATTTTATGTTGAATTTTCTTACATTTTTGGCTAAAATAGATTATAATTAAATGTTTGCCATAGAAAACGTGAAGCGAAAGCCATCGATTGGTAAGAAAAGTCCATTTATAGTCACTCATGCCTTCGAAAGCTTTATTACTCGCTTTAAACGCTTTTATATTCTCATTATTGATTTTAAGTTGAATTTTCTTACATTTTTGGTTGAAATAGATTATAATTGAATGTTTGCATAGGGAAACGTGAAGCGAAAGCCATCGATTGAGAAGAAAAGTCCATTTATAGTCACTCATGCCTTCGAAAGCCTTATTACTCGCTTTAAATGCTTTTATAAGCTCATTATTGATTTTATGTTGAATTTTCTTACATTTTTGGTTAAAATAGATTGTAATTAAATGTTTTCCTTAGAAAACATGAAGCGAAAGCCATCGATTGAGAAGAAAAGTCCATTTATAGTCGCTCATGCCTTCGAAAGCCTTATTACCCGTTTAAAATGGTTTTATAATCTAATTATTGATTTTATGTTGAATTTTCTTACATTTTTGGTTAAAATAGATTGTAATTAAATGTTTGCCATAGAAAACATGAAGCGAAAGCCATCGATTGGTAAGAAAAGTCCATTTATAGTCACTCATGCCTTCGAAAGCCTTATTACTCGTTTTAAATGCTTTTATAATCTCATTATTGATTTTAAGTTGAATTTTCTGACATTTATGGTTAAAACATATTATAATTGAATGTTTGCCTCGGGAAACGTGAAGCGAAAGCCATCGATTGAGAAGAAAAGTCCATTTATAGTCGCTCATGCCTTCGAAAGCCTTATTACCCGTTTAAAATGGTTTTATAATCTAATTATTGATTTTATGTTGAATTTTCTTACATTTTTGGCTAAAATAGATTATAATTAAATGTTTGCCATAGAAAACGTGAAGCGAAAGCCATCGATTGGTAAGAAAAGTCCATTTATAGTCACTCATGCCTTCGAAAGCTTTATTACTCGCTTTAAACGCTTTTATATTCTCATTATTGATTTTAAGTTGAATTTTCTTACATTTTTGGTTGAAATAGATTATAATTGAATGTTTGCATAGGGAAACGTGAAGCGAAAGCCATCGATTGAGAAGAAAAGTCCATTTATAGTCACTCATGCCTTCGAAAGCCTTATTACTCGCTTTAAATGCTTTTATAAGCTCATTATTGATTTTATGTTGAATTTTCTTACATTTTTGGTTAAAATAGATTGTAATTAAATGTTTTCCTTAGAAAACATGAAGCGAAAGCCATCGATTGAGAAGAAAAGTCCATTTATAGTCGCTCATGCCTTCGAAAGCCTTATTACCCGTTTAAAATGGTTTTATAATCTAATTATTGATTTTATGTTGAATTTTCTTACATTTTTGGTTAAAATAGATTGTAATTAAATGTTTGCCATAGAAAACATGAAGCGAAAGCCATCGATTGGTAAGAAAAGTCCATTTATAGTCACTCATGCCTTCGAAAGCCTTATTACTCGCTTTAAACGCTTTTATAATCTCATTATTGATTTTAAGTTGAATTTTCTTATATTTGTGGTTGAAATAGATTATAATTGAATGTTTGCATAGGGAAACGTGAAGCGAAAGCCATCGATTGAGAAGAAAAGTCCATTTATAGTCACTCATGCCTTCGAAAGCCATATTACTCGCTTTAAATGCTTTTATAAGCTCATTATTGATTTTAAGTTGAATTTTCTTACATTTTTGGTTAAAACAGATTATAATTGAATGTTTGCCTTGGGAAACGTGAAGCGAAAGCCATCGATTGAGAAGAAAAATCCATTTATAGTTACTCATGCCTTCGAAAGCCTTATTACTCGCTTTAAATGCTTTTATAATCTCATTATTGATTTTAAGTTGAATTTTCTTACATTTTTGGTTGAAACAGATTATAATTGAATGTTTGCATAGGGAAACGTGAAGCGAAAGCCATTGATTGAGAAGAAAAGTCCATTTATAGTCACTCATGCCTTCGAAAGCCTTATTACTCACTTTAAATGCTTTTATAATCTCATTATTGATTTTAAGTTGAATTTTCTTACATTTTTTATTAAAACAGATTATAATTGACTGTTTGCCTCGAGAAACGTGAAGCGAAAGCCATCGATTGGGAAGAAAAGTACATTTATAGTCACTCATACCTTCGAAAGCCTTATTACTCGCTTAAAATGGTTTTATAATCGCATTATTGATTTTAAGTTGAATTTTCTTATATTTTTGGTTAAAACAAATTATATTTCAATGTTTGCCTCGAGAAACATGAAGCAAAAGCCATCGATCGATAAGAGAAGTCCATTTATAGTCACTCATGCCTTCGAAAGCCTTATTACTCGTTTTAAATGCTTTTATAATCTCATTATTGATTTTAAGTTGAATTTTCTTACATTTATGGTTAAAACATATTATAATTGAATGTTTGCCTCGGGAAACGTGAAGCGAAAGCCATCGATTTGAGAAGAAAAGTCCATTTATAGTCGCTCATGCCTTCGAAAGCCTTATTACCCGTTTAAAATGGTTTTATAATCTAATTATTGATTTTATGTTGAATTTTCTTAAATTTTTGGTTAAAATAGATTGTAATTAAATGTTTGCTTTAGAAAACATGAAGCGAAAGCCATCGATTGGTAAGAAAAGTCCATTTATAGTCACTCATGCGTTCGAAAGCCTTATTACTCGCTTTAAACGCTTTTATAATCTCATTATTGATTTTAAGTTGAATTTTCTTACATTTTTTGCTGAAATAGATTATAATTGAATGTTTGCATAGGGAAACGTGAAGCAAAAGCCATCGATTGAGAAGAAAAGTCCATTTATAGTCACTCACTCCTTCGAAAGCCTTATTACTAGCTTTAAATGCTTTTATAAGCTCATTATTGATTTTAAGTTGAATTTTCTTACATTTTTGGCTAAAAAGAATTATAATTGAATGTTTGCCTTGGAAAACGTGAAGCGAAACCATCGATTGAGAAGAAAAGTCCATTTATAGTCACTCATGCCTTCGAAAGCCTTATTACTCGCTTTAAATGCTTTTATAAGCTCATTATTGATTTTATGTTGAATTTTCTTACATTTTTGGTTAAAATAGATTGTAATTAAATGTTTGCCTTAGAAAGCATGAAGCGAAAGCCATCGATTGAGAAGAAAAGTCCATTTATAGTCGCTCATGCCTTCGAAAGCCTTATTACCCGTTTAAAATGGTTTTATAATCTCATTATTGTTTTTATGTTGAATTTTCTTACATTTTTTGTTAAAATAGATTGTAATTAAATGTTTGCCTTAGAAAACATGAAGCGAAAGCCATCTATTGGTAAGAAAAGTCCATTTATAGTCACTCATAGCTTCGAAAGCCATATTACTCGCTTTAAACGCTTTTATAATCTCATTATTGATTTTAAGTTGAATTTTCATAAATTTGTGGTTGAAATAGATTATAATTGAATGTTTGCATAGGGAAACGTGAAGCGAAAGCCATCGATTGAGAAGAAAAGTCCATTTATAGTCACTCATGCCTTCGAAAGCCTTATTACTCGCTTTAAATGCTTTTATAAGCTCATTATTGATTTTAAGTTGAATTTTCTTACATTTTTTGTTAAAACAGATTATAATTTAATGTTTGCCTTGGGAAACGTGAAGCGAAACCATCGATTGAGAAGAAAAGTTTATTTATAGTCACTCATGCCTTCGAAAGCCTTATTACTCGCTTTAAACGCTTTTATAAGCTCATTATTGATTTTATGTTGAATTTTCTTACATTTTTGGTTAAAATATATTGTAATTAAATGTTTGCCTTAGAAAACATGAAGCGAAAGCCATCGATTGGTAAGAAAAGTCCATTTATAGTCACTCATGCCTTCGAAAGCCTTATTACCCGTTTAAAATGGTTTTATATTCTCATTATTGATTTTATGTTGAATTTTCTTACATTTTTGGTTGAAATAGATTGTAATTAAATGTTTGCCTTAGAAAACATGAAGCGAAAGCCATCGATTGGTAAGAAAAGTCCATTTATAGTCACTCATGCCTTCGAAAGCCTTATTACTCGCTTTAAACGCTTTTATATTCTCATTATTGATTTTAAGTTGAATTTTCTTTCATTTTTGGTTGAAATAGATTATAATTGAATGTTTGCATAGGGAAACGTGAAGCGAAAGCCATCGATTGAGAAGAAAAGTCCATTTATAGTCACTCATGCCTTCGAAAGCCTTATTACTCGCTTTAAATGCTTTTATATTCTCATTATTGATTTTAAGTTGAATTTTCTTACTTTTTTGGCTAAAACAGATTATAATTGAATGTTTTCCTGGGGAAACGTGAAGCGAAAGCCATCGATTGAGAAGAAAAGTCCATTTATAGTCGCTCATGCCTTCGAAAGCCTTATTACCCGTTTAAAATGGTTTTATAATCTAATTATTGATTTTATGTTGAATTTTCTTATATGTTTGGTTAAAACAGATTATATTTGACTGTTTGCCTCGAGAAACATGAAGCAAAAGCCATCGATCGATAAGAAAACTCCATTTATAGTCACTCATGCCTTCGAAAGCCTTATTACTCGCTTTAAACGCTTTTATATTCTCATTATTGATTTTAAGTTGAATTTTCTTATATTTTTGGTTGAAATAGATTATAATTGAATGTTTGCATAGGGAAACATGAAGCGAAAGCCATCGATTGAGAAGAAAAGTCCATTTATAGTCACTCATGCCTTCGAAAGCCTTATTACTCGCTTTAAATGCTTTTATAATCTCATTGTTGATTTTAAGTTGAATTTTCTTACATTTTTTGTTGAAACAGATTATATTTGAATGTTTGTTTTGGGAAACGTGAAGCGAAAGCCATCGATTGGGAAGAAAAGTACATTTATAGTCACTCATACCTTCGAAAGCCTTATTACTCGCTTAAAATGGTTTTATAATCGCATTATTGATTTTAAGTTGAATTTTCTTATATTTTTGGTTAAAACAGATTATATTTGAATGTTTGCCTCGAGAAACATGAAGCAAAAGCCATCGATCGATAAGAAAACTCCATTTATAGTCACTCATGCCTTCGAAAGCCTTATTACTCGCTTTAAACGCTTTTATATTCTCATTATTGATTTTAAGTTGAATTTTCTTATATTTTTGGTTGAAATAGATTATAATTGAATGTTTGCATAGGGAAACGTGAAGCGAAAGCCATCGATTGAGAAGAAAAGTCCATTTGTAGTCACTCATGCCTTCGAAAGCCTTATTACTCTCTTTAAATGCTTTTATAAGCTCATTATTGATTTTAAGTTGAATTTTCTTACATTTTTGGTTAAAATAGATTATAATTGAATGTTTGCCACGGGAAACGTGAAGCGAAAGCCATCGATTGAGAAGAAAAGTCCATTTATAGTCGCTCATGCCTTCGAAAGCCTTATTACTCGCTTAAAATGGTTTTATAATCGCATTATTGATTTTAAGTTGAATTTTCTTATATTTTTGGTTAAAACAGATTATATTTGAGTGTTTGCCTCGAGAAACATGAAGCAAAAGCCATCGATCGATAAGAAAAGTCCATTTATAGTCACTCATGCCTTCGAAAGCCTTATTACTCGCTTAAAATGGTTTTATAATCTCATTATTGATTTTAAGTTGAATTTTCTTACATTTTTGGTGAAAACAGATTATAATTGAATGTTTGCCTTGGGAAACGTGAAGCGAAAGCCATCGATTGAGAAGAAAAGTCCATTTATAGTCGCTCATGCCTTCGAAAGCCTTATTACCCGTTTAAAATGGTTTTATAATCTATTTATTGATTTTATGTTGAATTTTCTCACATTTTTGGTTAAAATAGATTGTAATTAAATGTTTGCCATAGAAAACATGAAGCGAAAGCCATCGATTGGTAAGAAAAGTCCATTTATAGTCACTCATGCCTTCGAAAGCCTTATTACTCGCTTTAAACGCTTTTATAATCTCATTATTGATTTTAAGTTGAATTTTCTTATATTTGTGGTTGAAATAGATTATAATTGAATGTTTGCATAGGGAAACGTGAAGCGAAAGCCATCGATTGAGAAGAAAAGTCCATTTATAGTCACTCATGCCTTCGAAAGCCATATTACTCGCTTTAAATGCTTTTATAAGCTCATTATTGATTTTAAGTTGAATTTTCTTACATTTTTGGTTAAAACAGATTATAATTGAATGTTTGCCTTGGGAAACGTGAAGCGAAAGCCATCGATTGAGAAGAAAAATCCATTTATAGTTACTCATGCCTTCGAAAGCCTTATTACTCGCTTTAAATGCTTTTATAAGCTCATTATTGATTTTAAGTTGAATTTTCTTACATTTTTGGTTAAAACAGATTATAATTGAATGTTTGCCTGGGGAAACGTGAAGCGAAAGCCATCGATTGGGAAGAAAAGTACATTTATAGTAACTCATACCTTCGAAAGCCTTATTACTCGCTTAAAATGGTTTTATAATCGCATTATTGATTTTAAGTTGAATTTTCTTATATTTTTGGTTAAAACAGATTATATTTGAATGTTTGCCTCGAGAAACATGAAGCAAAAGCCATCGATCGATAAGAAAAGTCCAGTTATAGTCACTCATGCCTTCGAAAGCCTTATTACTCGTTTTAAATGCTTTTATAATCTCATTATTGATTTTAAGTTGAATTTTCTTACATTTTTGGTTAAAACAGATTATAATTGAATGTTTGCCTCGGGAAACATGAAGCGAAAGCCATCGATTTGAGAAGAAAAATCCATTTATAGTCGCTCATGCCTTCGAAAGCCTTATTACCCGTTTAAAATGGTTTTATAATCTAATTATTGATTTTATGTTGAATTTTCTTACATTTTTGGTTAAAATAGATTGTAATTAAATGTTTGCCTTAGAAAACATGAAGCGAAAGCCATCGATTGGTAAGAAAAGTCCATTTATAGTCACTCATGCCTTCGAAAGCCTTATTACTCGCTTTAAACGCTTTTATAATCTCATTATTGATTTTAAGTTGAATTTTCTTATATTTTTGGTTGAAATAGATTATAATTGAATGTTTGCATAGGGAAACGTGAAGCGAAAGCCATCGATTGAGAAGAAAAGTCCATTTATAGTCACTCATGCCTTCGAAAGCCTTATTACTCGCGTTAAATACTTTTATAAGCTCATTATTGATTTTAAGTTGAATTGTCTTACATTTTTGGTTAAAACAGATTATAATTAAATGTTTGCCTCGAGAAACGTGAAGCGAAAGCCATCGATTGAGAAGAAAAGTCCATTTATAGTCGCTCATGCCTTCGAAAGCCTTATTACCCGTTTAAAATGGTTTTATAATCTAATTATTGATTTTATGTTGAATTTTCTTACATTTTTGTTTAAAATAGATTGTAATTAAATGTTTGCCTTAGAAAACATGAAGCGAAAGCCATCGATTGGTAAGAAAAGTCCATTTATAGTCACTCATGCCTTCGAAAGCCTTATTACTCGCTTTAAACGCTTTTATAATCTCATTATTGATTTTAAGTTGAATTTTCTTATATTTTTGGTCGAAATAGATTATAATTGAATGTTTGCATAGAGAAACGTGAAGCGAAAGCCATCGATTGAGAAGAAAAGTCCATTTATAGTCACTCATGCCTTCGAAAGACTTATTACTCGCTTAAAATGGTTTTATAATCGCATTATTGATTTTAAGTTGAATTTTCTTATATTTTTGGTTAAAACAGATTATATTTGAATGTTTGCCTCGAGAAACATGAAGCAAAAGCCATCGATCGATAAGAAAACTCCATTTATAGTCACTCATGCCTTCGAAAGCCTTATTACTCGCTTTAAACGCTTTTATATTCTCATTATTGATTTTAAGTTGAATTTTCTTATATTTTTGGTTGAAATAGATTATAATTGAATGTTTGCATAGGGAAACGTGAAGCGAAAGCCATCGATTCAGAAGAAAAGTCCATTTATAGTCACTCATGCCTTCGAAAGCCTTATTACTAGCTTTAAATGCTTTTATAAGCTCATTATTGATTTTAAGTTGAATTTTCTTACATATTTGGTTAAAATAGATTATAATTGAATGTTTACCTCGGGAAACGTGAAGCGAAAGCCATCGATTGAGAAGAAAAGTCCATTTATAGTCGCTCATGCCTTCGAAAGCCTTATTACCCGTTTAAAATGGTTTTATAATCTAATTATTGATTTTATGTTTAATTTTCTTACATTTTTGCTTAAAATAGATTGCAATTAAATGTTTTCCTTAGAAAACATGAAGCGAAAGCCATCGATTGGTAAGAAAAGTCCATTTATAGTCACTCATGCCTTCGAAAGCCTTATTACTCGCTTTAAACGATTTTATAATCTCATTATTGATTTTAAGTTGAATTTTCTTACATTTTTGGTTGAAACAGATTATAATTGAATGTCTGCATAGGGAAACGTGAAGCGAAAGCCATCGATTAGGAAGAAAAGTCCATTTATAATCACTCATGCCTTCGAAAGCCTTATTACTCGCTTTAAATGCTTTTATAATCTCATTATTGATTTTAAGTTGAATTTTCTTACATTTTTGGTTGAAACAGATTATAATTGAATGTTTTCATAGGGAAACGTGAAGCGAAAGCCATCGATTGAGAAGAAAAGTCCATTTATAGTCACTCATGCCTTCGAAAGCCTTATTACTCGCTTTAAATGCTTTTATAATCTCATTGTAGATTTTAAGTTGAATTTTCTTACATTTTTTATTGAAACAGATTATATTTGAATGTTTGCCTCGAGAAACGTGAAGCGAAAGCCATCGATTGGTAAGAAAAGTCCATTTATAGTCACTCATGCCTTCGAAAGCCTTATTACTCACTTTAAATGCTTTTATAATCTCATTATTGATTTTAAGTTGAATTTTCTTACATTTTTGATTAAAACAGATTATAATTGAATGTTTGCCTCGAGAAACGTGAAGCGAAAGCCATCGATTGGGAATAAAAGTACATTTATAGTCACTCATACCTTCGAAAGCCTTATTACTCGCTTAAAATGGTTTTATAATCGCATTATTGATTTTAAGTTGAATTTTCTTATATTTTTGGTTAAAACAAATTATATTTCAATGTTTGCCTCGAGAAACATCAAGCAAAAGCCATCGATCGATAAGAGAAGTCCATTTATAGTCACTCATGCCTTCGAAAGCCTTATTACTCGTTTTAAATGCTTTTATAATCTCATTATTGATTTTAAGTTGAATTTTCTGACATTTATGGTTAAAACATATTATAATTGAATGTTTGCCTCGGGAAACGTGAAGCAAAAGCCATCGATTGAGAAGAAAAGTCCATTTATAGTCGCTCATGCCTTCGAAAGCCTTATTACCCGTTTAAAATGGTTTTATAATCTAATTATTGATTTTATGTTGAATTTTCTTACATTTTTGGCTAAAATAGATTATAATTAAATGTTTGCCATAGAAAACGTGAAGCGAAAGCCATCGATTGGTAAGAAAAGTCCATTTATAGTCACTCATGCCTTCGAAAGCTTTATTACTCGCTTTAAACGCTTTTATATTCTCATTATTGATTTTAAGTTGAATTTTCTTACATTTTTGGTTGAAATAGATTATAATTGAATGTTTGCATAGGGAAACGTGAAGCGAAAGCCATCGATTGAGAAGAAAAGTCCATTTATAGTCACTCATGCCTTCGAAAGCCTTATTACTCGCTTTAAATGCTTTTATAAGCTCATTATTGATTTTATGTTGAATTTTCTTACATTTTTGGTTAAAATAGATTGTAATTAAATGTTTTCCTTAGAAAACATGAAGCGAAAGCCATCGATTGAGAAGAAAAGTCCATTTATAGTCGCTCATGCCTTCGAAAGCCTTATTACCCGTTTAAAATGGTTTTATAATCTAATTATTGATTTTATGTTGAATTTTCTTACATTTTTGGTTAAAATAGATTGTAATTAAATGTTTGCCATAGAAAACATGAAGCGAAAGCCATCGATTGGTAAGAAAAGTCCATTTATAGTCACTCATGCCTTCGAAAGCCTTATTACTCGTTTTAAATGCTTTTATAATCTCATTATTGATTTTAAGTTGAATTTTCTGACATTTATGGTTAAAACATATTATAATTGAATGTTTGCCTCGGGAAACGTGAAGCGAAAGCCATCGATTGAGAAGAAAAGTCCATTTATAGTCGCTCATGCCTTCGAAAGCCTTATTACCCGTTTAAAATGGTTTTATAATCTAATTATTGATTTTATGTTGAATTTTCTTACATTTTTGGCTAAAATAGATTATAATTAAATGTTTGCCATAGAAAACGTGAAGCGAAAGCCATCGATTGGTAAGAAAAGTCCATTTATAGTCACTCATGCCTTCGAAAGCTTTATTACTCGCTTTAAACGCTTTTATATTCTCATTATTGATTTTAAGTTGAATTTTCTTACATTTTTGGTTGAAATAGATTATAATTGAATGTTTGCATAGGGAAACGTGAAGCGAAAGCCATCGATTGAGAAGAAAAGTCCATTTATAGTCACTCATGCCTTCGAAAGCCTTATTACTCGCTTTAAATGCTTTTATAAGCTCATTATTGATTTTATGTTGAATTTTCTTACATTTTTGGTTAAAATAGATTGTAATTAAATGTTTTCCTTAGAAAACATGAAGCGAAAGCCATCGATTGAGAAGAAAAGTCCATTTATAGTCGCTCATGCCTTCGAAAGCCTTATTACCCGTTTAAAATGGTTTTATAATCTAATTATTGATTTTATGTTGAATTTTCTTACATTTTTGGTTAAAATAGATTGTAATTAAATGTTTGCCATAGAAAACATGAAGCGAAAGCCATCGATTGGTAAGAAAAGTCCATTTATAGTCACTCATGCCTTCGAAAGCCTTATTACTCGCTTTAAACGCTTTTATAATCTCATTATTGATTTTAAGTTGAATTTTCTTATATTTGTGGTTGAAATAGATTATAATTGAATGTTTGCATAGGGAAACGTGAAGCGAAAGCCATCGATTGAGAAGAAAAGTCCATTTATAGTCACTCATGCCTTCGAAAGCCATATTACTCGCTTTAAATGCTTTTATAAGCTCATTATTGATTTTAAGTTGAATTTTCTTACATTTTTGGTTAAAACAGATTATAATTGAATGTTTGCCTTGGGAAACGTGAAGCGAAAGCCATCGATTGAGAAGAAAAATCCATTTATAGTTACTCATGCCTTCGAAAGCCTTATTACTCGCTTTAAATGCTTTTATAAGCTCATTATTGATTTTAAGTTGAATTTTCTTACATTTTTGGTTAAAACAGATTATAATTGAATGTTTGCCTGGGGAAACGTGAAGCGAAAGCCATCGATTGGGAAGAAAAGTACATTTATAGTAACTCATACCATCGAAAGCCTTATTACTCGCTTAAAATGGTTTTATAATCGCATTATTGATTTTAAGTTGAATTTTCTTATATTTTTGGTTAAAACAGATTATATTTGAATGTTTGCCTCGAGAAACATGAAGCAAAAGCCATCGATCGATAAGAAAAGTCCAGTTATAGTCACTCATGCCTTCGAAAGCCTTATTACTCGTTTTAAATGCTTTTATAATCTCATTATTGATTTTAAGTTGAATTTTCTTACATTTTTGGTTAAAACAGATTATAATTGAATGTTTGCCTCGGGAAACATGAAGCGAAAGCCATCGATTTGAGAAGAAAAATCCATTTATAGTCGCTCATGCCTTCGAAAGCCTTATTACCCGTTTAAAATGGTTTTATAATCTAATTATTGATTTTATGTTGAATTTTCTTACATTTTTGGTTAAAATAGATTGTAATTAAATGTTTGCCTTAGAAAACATGAAGCGAAAGCCATCGATTGGTAAGAAAAGTCCATTTATAGTCACTCATGCCTTCGAAAGCCTTATTACTCGCTTTAAACGCTTTTATAATCTCATTATTGATTTTAAGTTGAATTTTCTTATATTTTTGGTTGAAATAGATTATAATTGAATGTTTGCATAGGGAAACGTGAAGCGAAAGCCATCGATTGAGAAGAAAAGTCCATTTATAGGCACTCATGCCTTCGAAAGCCTTATTACTCGCGTTAAATACTTTTATAAGCTCATTATTGATTTTAAGTTGAATTGTCTTACATTTTTGGTTAAAACAGATTATAATTAAATGTTTGCCTCGAGAAACGTGAAGCGAAAGCCATCGATTGAGAAGAAAAGTCCATTTATAGTCGCTCATGCCTTCGAAAGCCTTATTACCCGTTTAAAATGGTTTTATAATCTAATTATTGATTTTATGTTGAATTTTCTTACATTTTTGTTTAAAATAGATTGTAATTAAATGTTTGCCTTAGAAAACATGAAGCGAAAGCCATCGATTGGTAAGAAAAGTCCATTTATAGTCACTCATGCCTTCGAAAGCCTTATTACTCGCTTTAAACGCTTTTATAATCTCATTATTGATTTTAAGTTGAATTTTCTTATATTTTTGGTCGAAATAGATTATAATTGAATGTTTGCATAGAGAAACGTGAAGCGAAAGCCATCGATTGAGAAGAAAAGTCCATTTATAGTCACTCATGCCTTCGAAAGACTTATTACTCGCTTAAAATGGTTTTATAATCGCATTATTGATTTTAAGTTGAATTTTCTTATATTTTTGGTTAAAACAGATTATATTTGAATGTTTGCCTCGAGAAACATGAAGCAAAAGCCATCGATCGATAAGAAAACTCCATTTATAGTCACTCATGCCTTCGAAAGCCTTATTACTCGCTTTAAACGCTTTTATATTCTCATTATTGATTTTAAGTTGAATTTTCTTATATTTTTGGTTGAAATAGATTATAATTGAATGTTTGCATAGGGAAACGTGAAGCGAAAGCCATCGATTCAGAAGAAAAGTCCATTTATAGTCACTCATGCCTTCGAAAGCCTTATTACTAGCTTTAAATGCTTTTATAAGCTCATTATTGATTTTAAGTTGAATTTTCTTACATATTTGGTTAAAATAGATTATAATTGAATGTTTACCTCGGGAAACGTGAAGCGAAAGCCATCGATTGAGAAGAAAAGTCCATTTATAGTCGCTCATGCCTTCGAAAGCCTTATTACCCGTTTAAAATGGTTTTATAATCTAATTATTGATTTTATGTTTAATTTTCTTACATTTTTGCTTAAAATAGATTGCAATTAAATGTTTTCCTTAGAAAACATGAAGCGAAAGCCATCGATTGGTAAGAAAAGTCCATTTATAGTCACTCATGCCTTCGAAAGCCTTATTACTCGCTTTAAACGATTTTATAATCTCATTATTGATTTTAAGTTGAATTTTCTTACATTTTTGGTTGAAACAGATTATAATTGAATGTCTGCATAGGGAAACGTGAAGCGAAAGCCATCGATTAGGAAGAAAAGTCCATTTATAGTCACTCATGCCTTCGAAAGCCTTATTACTCGCTTTAAATGCTTTTATAATCTCATTATTGATTTTAAGTTGAATTTTCTTACATTTTTGGTTGAAACAGATTATAATTGAATGTTTTCATAGGGAAACGTGAAGCGAAAGCCATCGATTGAGAAGAAAAGTCCATTTATAGTCACTCATGCCTTCGAAAGCCTTATTACTCGCTTTAAATGCTTTTATAATCTCATTGTAGATTTTAAGTTGAATTTTCTTACATTTTTTATTGAAACAGATTATATTTGAATGTTTGCCTCGAGAAACGTGAAGCGAAAGCCATCGATTGGTAAGAAAAGTCCATTTATAGTCACTCATGCCTTCGAAAGCCTTATTACTCACTTTAAATGCTTTTATAATCTCATTATTGATTTTAAGTTGAATTTTCTTACATTTTTTATTAAAACAGATTATAATTGAATGTTTGCCTCGAGAAACGTGAAGCGAAAGCCATCGATTGGGAATAAAAGTACATTTATAGTCACTCATACCTTCGAAAGCCTTATTACTCGCTTAAAATGGTTTTATAATCGCATTATTGATTTTAAGTTGAATTTTCTTATATTTTTGGTTAAAACAAATTATATTTCAATGTTTGCCTCGAGAAACATCAAGCAAAAGCCATCGATCGATAAGAGAAGTCCATTTATAGTCACTCATGCCTTCGAAAGCCTTATTACTCGTTTTAAATGCTTTTATAATCTCATTATTGATTTTAAGTTGAATTTTCTGACATTTATGGTTAAAACATATTATAATTGAATGTTTGCCTCGGGAAACGTGAAGCGAAAGCCATCGATTGAGAAGAAAAGTCCATTTATAGTCGCTCATGCCTTCGAAAGCCTTATTACCCGTTTAAAATGGTTTTATAATCTAATTATTGATTTTATGTTGAATTTTCTTACATTTTTGGCTAAAATAGATTATAATTAAATGTTTGCCATAGAAAACGTGAAGCGAAAGCCATCGATTGGTAAGAAAAGTCCATTTATAGTCACTCATGCCTTCGAAAGCTTTATTACTCGCTTTAAACGCTTTTATATTCTCATTATTGATTTTAAGTTGAATTTTCTTACATTTTTGGTTGAAATAGATTATAATTGAATGTTTGCATAGGGAAACGTGAAGCGAAAGCCATCGATTGAGAAGAAAAGTCCATTTATAGTCACTCATGCCTTCGAAAGCCTTATTACTCGCTTTAAATGCTTTTATAAGCTCATTATTGATTTTATGTTGAATTTTCTTACATTTTTGGTTAAAATAGATTGTAATTAAATGTTTTCCTTAGAAAACATGAAGCGAAAGCCATCGATTGAGAAGAAAAGTCCATTTATAGTCGCTCATGCCTTCGAAAGCCTTATTACCCGTTTAAAATGGTTTTATAATCTAATTATTGATTTTATGTTGAATTTTCTTACATTTTTGGTTAAAATAGATTGTAATTAAATGTTTGCCATAGAAAACATGAAGCGAAAGCCATCGATTGGTAAGAAAAGTCCATTTATAGTCACTCATGCCTTCGAAAGCCTTATTACTCGCTTTAAACGCTTTTATAATCTCATTATTGATTTTAAGTTGAATTTTCTTATATTTGTGGTTGAAATAGATTATAATTGAATGTTTGCATAGGGAAACGTGAAGCGAAAGCCATCGATTGAGAAGAAAAGTCCATTTATAGTCACTCATGCCTTCGAAAGCCATATTACTCGCTTTAAATGCTTTTATAAGCTCATTATTGATTTTAAGTTGAATTTTCTTACATTTTTGGTTAAAACAGATTATAATTGAATGTTTGCCTTGGGAAACGTGAAGCGAAAGCCATCGATTGAGAAGAAAAATCCATTTATAGTTACTCATGCCTTCGAAAGCCTTATTACTCGCTTTAAATGCTTTTATAAGCTCATTATTGATTTTAAGTTGAATTTTCTTACATTTTTGGTTAAAACAGATTATAATTGAATGTTTGCCTGGGGAAACGTGAAGCGAAAGCCATCGATTGGGAAGAAAAGTACATTTATAGTAACTCATACCTTCGAAAGCCTTATTACTCGCTTAAAATGGTTTTATAATCGCATTATTGATTTTAAGTTGAATTTTCTTATATTTTTGGTTAAAACAGATTATATTTGAATGTTTGCCTCGAGAAACATGAAGCAAAAGCCATCGATCGATAAGAAAAGTCCAGTTATAGTCACTCATGCCTTCGAAAGCCTTATTACTCGTTTTAAATGCTTTTATAATCTCATTATTGATTTTAAGTTGAATTTTCTTACATTTTTGGTTAAAACAGATTATAATTGAATGTTTGCCTCGGGAAACATGAAGCGAAAGCCATCGATTTGAGAAGAAAAAACCATTTATAGTCGCTCATGCCTTCGAAAGCCTTATTACCCGTTTAAAATGGTTTTATAATCTAATTATTGATTTTATGTTGAATTTTCTTACATTTTTGGTTAAAATAGATTGTAATTAAATGTTTGCCTTAGAAAACATGAAGCGAAAGCCATCGATTGGTAAGAAAAGTCCATTTATAGTCACTCATGCCTTCGAAAGCCTTATTACTCGCTTTAAACGCTTTTATAATCTCATTATTGATTTTAAGTTGAATTTTCTTATATTTTTGGTTGAAATAGATTATAATTGAATGTTTGCATAGGGAAACGTGAAGCGAAAGCCATCGATTGAGAAGAAAAGTCCATTTATAGTCACTCATGCCTTCGAAAGCCTTATTACTCGCGTTAAATACTTTTATAAGCTCATTATTGATTTTAAGTTGAATTGTCTTACATTTTTGGTTAAAACAGATTATAATTAAATGTTTGCCTCGAGAAACGTGAAGCGAAAGCCATCGATTGAGAAGAAAAGTCCATTTATAGTCGCTCATGCCTTCGAAAGCCTTATTACCCGTTTAAAATGGTTTTATAATCTAATTATTGATTTTATGTTGAATTTTCTTACATTTTTGTTTAAAATAGATTGTAATTAAATGTTTGCCTTAGAAAACATGAAGCGAAAGCCATCGATTGGTAAGAAAAGTCCATTTATAGTCACTCATGCCTTCGAAAGCCTTATTACTCGCTTTAAACGCTTTTATAATCTCATTATTGATTTTAAGTTGAATTTTCTTATATTTTTGGTCGAAATAGATTATAATTGAATGTTTGCATAGAGAAACGTGAAGCGAAAGCCATCGATTGAGAAGAAAAGTCCATTTATAGTCACTCATGCCTTCGAAAGACTTATTACTCGCTTAAAATGGTTTTATAATCGCATTATTGATTTTAAGTTGAATTTTCTTATATTTTTGGTTAAAACAGATTATATTTGAATGTTTGCCTCGAGAAACATGAAGCAAAAGCCATCGATCGATAAGAAAACTCCATTTATAGTCACTCATGCCTTCGAAAGCCTTATTACTCGCTTTAAACGCTTTTATATTCTCATTATTGATTTTAAGTTGAATTTTCTTATATTTTTGGTTGAAATAGATTATAATTGAATGTTTGCATAGGGAAACGTGAAGCGAAAGCCATCGATTCAGAAGAAAAGTCCATTTATAGTCACTCATGCCTTCGAAAGCCTTATTACTGGCTTTAAATGCTTTTATAAGCTCATTATTGATTTTATGTTTAATTTTCTTACATATTTGGTTAAAATAGATTATAATTGAATGTTTACCTCGGGAAACGTGAAGCGAAAGCCATCGATTGAGAAGAAAAGTCCATTTATAGTCGCTCATGCCTTCGAAAGCCTTATTACCCGTTTAAAATGGTTTTATAATCTAATTATTGATTTTATGTTTAATTTTCTTACATTTTTGCTTAAAATAGATTGCAATTAAATGTTTTCCTTAGAAAACATGAAGCGAAAGCCATCGATTGGTAAGAAAAGTCCATTTATAGTCACTCATGCCTTCGAAAGCCTTATTACTCGCTTTAAACGATTTTATAATCTCATTATTGATTTTAAGTTGAATTTTCTTACATTTTTGGTTGAAACAGATTATAATTGAATGTCTGCATAGGGAAACGTGAAGCGAAAGCCATCGATTGAGAAGAAAAGTCCATTTATAGTCACTCATGCCTTCGAAAGCCTTATTACTCGCTTTAAATGCTTTTATAATCTCATTATTGATTTTAAGTTGAATTTTCTTACATTTTTGGTTGAAACAGATTATAATTGAATGTTTTCATAGGGAAACGTGAAGCGAAAGCCATCGATTGAGAAGAAAAGTCCATTTATAGTCACTCATGCCTTCGAAAGCCTTATTACTCGCTTTAAATGCTTTTATAATCTCATTGTAGATTTTAAGTTGAATTTTCTTACATTTTTTATTGAAACAGATTATATTTGAATGTTTGCCTCGAGAAACGTGAAGCGAAAGCCATCGATTGGTAAGAAAAGTCCATTTATAGTCACTCATGCCTTCGAAAGCCTTATTACTCACTTTAAATGCTTTTATAATCTCATTATTGATTTTAAGTTGAATTTTCTTACATTTTTGATTAAAACAGATTATAATTGAATGTTTGCCTCGAGAAATGTGAAGCGAAAGCCATCGATTGGGAATAAAAGTACATTTATAGTCACTCATACCTTCGAAAGCCTTATTACTCGCTTAAAATGGTTTTATAATCGCATTATTGATTTTAAGTTGAATTTTCTTATATTTTTGGTTAAAACAAATTATATTTCAATGTTTGCCTCGAGAAACATCAAGCAAAAGCCATCGATCGATAAGAGAAGTCCATTTATAGTCACTCATGCCTTCGAAAGCCTTATTACTCGTTTTAAATGCTTTTATAATCTCATTATTGATTTTAAGTTGAATTTTCTTACATTTATGGTTAAAACATATTATAATTGAATGTTTGCCTCGGGAAACGTGAAGCGAAAGCCATCGATTGAGAAGAAAAGTCCATTTATAGTCGCTCATGCCTTCGAAAGCCTTATTACCCGTTTAAAATGGTTTTATAATCTAATTATTGATTTTATGTTGAATTTTCTTACATTTTTGGCTAAAATAGATTATAATTAAATGTTTGCCATAGAAAACGTGAAGCGAAAGCCATCGATTGGTAAGAAAAGTCCATTTATAGTCACTCATGCCTTCGAAAGCTTTATTACTCGCTTTAAACGCTTTTATATTCTCATTATTGATTTTAAGTTGAATTTTCTTACATTTTTGGTTGAAATAGATTATAATTGAATGTTTGCATAGGGAAACGTGAAGCGAAAGCCATCGATTGAGAAGAAAAGTCCATTTATAGTCACTCATGCCTTCGAAAGCCTTATTACTCGCTTTAAATGCTTTTATAAGCTCATTATTGATTTTATGTTGAATTTTCTTACATTTTTGGTTAAAATAGATTGTAATTAAATGTTTTCCTTAGAAAACATGAAGCGAAAGCCATCGATTGAGAAGAAAAGTCCATTTATAGTCGCTCATGCCTTCGAAAGCCTTATTACCCGTTTAAAATGGTTTTATAATCTAATTATTGATTTTATGTTGAATTTTCTTACATTTTTGGTTAAAATAGATTGTAATTAAATGTTTGCCATAGAAAACATGAAGCGAAAGCCATCGATTGGTAAGAAAAGTCCATTTATAGTCACTCATGCCTTCGAAAGCCTTATTACTCGCTTTAAACGCTTTTATATTCTCATTATTGATTTTAAGTTGAATTTTCTTACATTTTTGGTTGAAATAGATTATAATTGAATGTTTGCATAGGGAAACGTGAAGCGAAAGCCATCGATTGAGAAGAAAAGTCCATTTATAGTCACTCATGCCTTCGAAAGCCTTATTACTCGCTTTAAATGCTTCTATAAGCTCATTATTGATTTTAAGTTGAATTTTCTTACATTTTTGGTTAAAATAGATTATAATTAAATGTTTGCCTCGGGAAACGTGAAGCGAAAGCCATCGATTGAGAAGAAAAGTCCATTTATAGTCGTTCATGCCTTCGAAAGCCTTATTACCCGTTTAAAATGGTTTTATAATCTAATTATTGATTTTATGTTGAATTTTCTTACATTTTTGGTTAAAATAGATTGTAATTAAATGTTTGCCTTAGAAAACATGAAGCGAAAGCCATCGATTGGTAAGAAAAGTCCATTTATAGTCACTCATGCCTTCGAAAGCCTTATTACTCGCTTTAAACGCTTTTATAATCTCATTATTAATTTTAAGTTGAATTTTCTTATATTTTAAGTTGAAATAGATTATAATTGAATGTTTGCATAGGGAAACGTGAAGCGAAAACCATCGATTGAGAAGAAAAGTACATTTATAGTCACTCATGCCCTCGAAAGCCTTATTACTCGCTTTAAATGCTTTTATAAGCTCATTATTGATTTTAAGTTGAATTTTCTTACATTTTTGGTTAAAACAGATTATCATTGAATGTTTGCCTCGAGAAACGTGAAGCGAAAGCCATCGATTGAGAAGAAAAGTCCATTTATAGTCGCTCATGCCTTCGAAAGCCTTATTACCCGTTTAAAATGGTTTTATAATCTAATTATTGATTTTATGTTGAATTTTCTTACATTTTTGGTTAAAATAGATTGTAATTAAATGTTTGCCATAGAAAACATGAAGCGAAAGCCATCGATTGGTAAGAAAAGTCCATTTATAGTCACTCATGCCTTCGAAAGCCTTATTACTCGCTTTAAACGCTTTTATATTCTCATTATTGATTTTAGGTTGAATTTTCTTACATTTTTGGTTGAAATAGATTATAATTGAATGTTTGCATAGGGAAACGTGAAGCGAAAGCCATCGATTGAGAAGAAAAGTCCATTTATAGTCACTCATGCCTTCGAAAGCCTTATTACTCGCTTTAAATGCTTCTATAAGCTCATTATTGATTTTAAGTTGAATTTTCTTACATTTTTGGTTAAAATAGATTATAATTAAATGTTTGCCTCGGGAAACGTGAAGCGAAACCATCGATTGAGAAGAAAAGTCCATTTATAGTCGCTCATGCCTTCGGAAGCCTTATTACTCGCTTAAAATGATTTTATAATCGCATTATTGATTTTAAGTTGAATTTTCTTATATTTTTGGTTAAAACAGATTATATTTGAATGTTTGCCTCGAGAAACATGAAGCAAAAGCCATCGATCGATAAGAAAACTCCATTTATAGTCACTCATGCCTTCGAAAGCCTTATTACTCGCTTTAAACGCTTTTATATTCTCATTATTGATTTTAAGTTGAATTTTCTTATATTTTTGGTTGAAATAGATTATAATTGAATGTTTGCATAGGGAAACGTGAAGCGAAAGCCATCGATTCAGAAGAAAAGTCCATTTATAGTCACTCATGCCTTCGAAAGCCTTATTACTAGCTTTAAATGCTTTTATAAGCTCATTATTGATTTTATGTTTAATTTTCTTACATATTTGGTTAAAATAGATTATAATTGAATGTTTACCTCGGGAAACGTGAAGCGAAAGCCATCGATTGAGAAGAAAAGTCCATTTATAGTCGCTCATGCCTTCGAAAGCCTTATTACCCGTTTAAAATGGTTTTATAATCTAATTATTGATTTTATGTTTAATTTTCTTACATTTTTGCTTAAAATAGATTGCAATTAAATGTTTTCCTTAGAAAACATGAAGCGAAAGCCATCGATTGGTAAGAAAAGTCCATTTATAGTCACTCATGCCTTCGAAAGCCTTATTACTCGCTTTAAACGATTTTATAATCTCATTATTGATTTTAAGTTGAATTTTCTTACATTTTTGGTTGAAACAGATTATAATTGAATGTCTGCATAGGGAAACGTGAAGCGAAAGCCATCGATTGAGAAGAAAAGTCCATTTATAGTCACTCATGCCTTCGAAAGCCTTATTACTCGCTTTAAATGCTTTTATAATCTCATTATTGATTTTAAGTTGAATTTTCTTACATTTTTGGTTGAAACAGATTATAATTGAATGTTTTCATAGGGAAACGTGAAGCGAAAGCCATCGATTGAGAAGAAAAGTCCATTTATAGTCACTCATGCCTTCGAAAGCCTTATTACTCGCTTTAAATGCTTTTATAATCTCATTGTAGATTTTAAGTTGAATTTTCTTACATTTTTTATTGAAACAGATTATATTTGAATGTTTGCCTCGAGAAACGTGAAGCGAAAGCCATCGATTGGTAAGAAAAGTCCATTTATAGTCACTCATGCCTTCGAAAGCCTTATTACTCACTTTAAATGCTTTTATAATCTCATTATTGATTTTAAGTTGAATTTTCTTACATTTTTGATTAAAACAGATTATAATTGAATGTTTGCCTCGAGAAATGTGAAGCGAAAGCCATCGATTGGGAATAAAAGTACATTTATAGTCACTCATACCTTCGAAAGCCTTATTACTCGCTTAAAATGGTTTTATAATCGCATTATTGATTTTAAGTTGAATTTTCTTATATTTTTGGTTAAAACAAATTATATTTCAATGTTTGCCTCGAGAAACATCAAGCAAAAGCCATCGATCGATAAGAGAAGTCCATTTATAGTCACTCATGCCTTCGAAAGCCTTATTACTCGTTTTAAATGCTTTTATAATCTCATTATTGATTTTAAGTTGAATTTTCTTACATTTATGGTTAAAACATATTATAATTGAATGTTTGCCTCGGGAAACGTGAAGCGAAAGCCATCGATTGAGAAGAAAAGTCCATTTATAGTCGCTCATGCCTTCGAAAGCCTTATTACCCGTTTAAAATGGTTTTATAATCTAATTATTGATTTTATGTTGAATTTTCTTACATTTTTGGCTAAAATAGATTATAATTAAATGTTTGCCATAGAAAACGTGAAGCGAAAGCCATCGATTGGTAAGAAAAGTCCATTTATAGTCACTCATGCCTTCGAAAGCTTTATTACTCGCTTTAAACGCTTTTATATTCTCATTATTGATTTTAAGTTGAATTTTCTTACATTTTTGGTTGAAATAGATTATAATTGAATGTTTGCATAGGGAAACGTGAAGCGAAAGCCATCGATTGAGAAGAAAAGTCCATTTATAGTCACTCATGCCTTCGAAAGCCTTATTACTCGCTTTAAATGCTTTTATAAGCTCATTATTGATTTTATGTTGAATTTTCTTACATTTTTGGTTAAAATAGATTGTAATTAAATGTTTTCCTTAGAAAACATGAAGCGAAAGCCATCGATTGAGAAGAAAAGTCCATTTATAGTCGCTCATGCCTTCGAAAGCCTTATTACCCGTTTAAAATGGTTTTATAATCTAATTATTGATTTTATGTTGAATTTTCTTACATTTTTGGTTAAAATAGATTGTAATTAAATGTTTGCCATAGAAAACATGAAGCGAAAGCCATCGATTGGTAAGAAAAGTCCATTTATAGTCACTCATGCCTTCGAAAGCCTTATTACTCGCTTTAAACGCTTTTATATTCTCATTATTGATTTTAAGTTGAATTTTCTTACATTTTTGGTTGAAATAGATTATAATTGAATGTTTGCATAGGGAAACGTGAAGCGAAAGCCATCGATTGAGAAGAAAAGTCCATTTATAGTCACTCATGCCTTCGAAAGCCTTATTACTCGCTTTAAATGCTTCTATAAGCTCATTATTGATTTTAAGTTGAATTTTCTTACATTTTTGGTTAAAATAGATTATAATTAAATGTTTGCCTCGGGAAACGTGAAGCGAAAGCCATCGATTGAGAAGAAAAGTCCATTTATAGTCGTTCATGCCTTCGAAAGCCTTATTACCCGTTTAAAATGGTTTTATAATCTAATTATTGATTTTATGTTGAATTTTCTTACATTTTTGGTTAAAATAGATTGTAATTAAATGTTTGCCTTAGAAAACATGAAGCGAAAGCCATCGATTGGTAAGAAAAGTCCATTTATAGTCACTCATGCCTTCGAAAGCCTTATTACTCGCTTTAAACGCTTTTATAATCTCATTATTAATTTTAAGTTGAATTTTCTTATATTTTAAGTTGAAATAGATTATAATTGAATGTTTGCATAGGGAAACGTGAAGCGAAAACCATCGATTGAGAAGAAAAGTACATTTATAGTCACTCATGCCCTCGAAAGCCTTATTACTCGCTTTAAATGCTTTTATAAGCTCATTATTGATTTTAAGTTGAATTTTCTTACATTTTTGGTTAAAACAGATTATCATTGAATGTTTGCCTCGAGAAACGTGAAGCGAAAGCCATCGATTGAGAAGAAAAGTCCATTTATAGTCGCTCATGCCTTCGAAAGCCTTATTACCCGTTTAAAATGGTTTTATAATCTAATTATTGATTTTATGTTGAATTTTCTTACATTTTTGGTTAAAATAGATTGTAATTAAATGTTTGCCATAGAAAACATGAAGCGAAAGCCATCGATTGGTAAGAAAAGTCCATTTATAGTCACTCATGCCTTCGAAAGCCTTATTACTCGCTTTAAACGCTTTTATATTCTCATTATTGATTTTAGGTTGAATTTTCTTACATTTTTGGTTGAAATAGATTATAATTGAATGTTTGCATAGGGAAACGTGAAGCGAAAGCCATCGATTGAGAAGAAAAGTCCATTTATAGTCACTCATGCCTTCGAAAGCCTTATTACTCGCTTTAAATGCTTCTATAAGCTCATTATTGATTTTAAGTTGAATTTTCTTACATTTTTGGTTAAAATAGATTATAATTAAATGTTTGCCTCGGGAAACGTGAAGCGAAACCATCGATTGAGAAGAAAAGTCCATTTATAGTCGCTCATGCCTTCGGAAGCCTTATTACTCGCTTAAAATGATTTTATAATCGCATTATTGATTTTAAGTTGAATTTTCTTATATTTTTGGTTAAAACAGATTATATTTGAATGTTTGCCTCGAGAAACATGAAGCAAAAGCCATCGATCGATAAGAAAAGTCCATTTATAGTCACTCATGCCTTCGAAAGCCTTATTACTCGTTTTAAATGCTTTTATAATCTCATTATTGATTTTAAGTTGAATTTTCTTACATTTTTGGTTAAAACAGATTATAATTGAATGTTTGCCTCGGGAAACGTGAAGCGAAAGCCATCGATTGAGAAGAAAAGTCCATTTATAGTCGCTCATGCCTTCGAAAGCCTTATTACCCGTTTAAAATGGTTTTATAATCTAATTATTGATTTTATGTTGAATTTTCTTACATTTTTGGTTAAAATAGATTGTAATTAAATGTTTGCCATAGAAAACATGAAGCGAAAGCCATCGATTGGTAAGAAAAGTCCATTTATAGTCAATCATGCCTTCGAAAGCCTTATTACTCGCTTTAAACGCTTTTATAATCTCATTATTGATTTTAAGTTGAATTTTCTTATATTTTTGGTTGAAATAGATTATAATTGAATGTTTGCATAGGGAAACGTGAAGCGAAAGCCATCGATTGAGAAGAAAAGTCCATTTATAGTCGCTCATGCCTTCGAAAGCCTTATTACCCGTTTAAAATGGTTTTATAATCTAAATATTGATTTTATGTTTAATTTTCTTACATTTTTGCTTAAAATAGATTGCAATTAAATGTTTTCCTTAGAAAACATGAAGCGAAAGCCATCGATTGGTAAGAAAAGTCCATTTATAGTCACTCATGCCTTCGAAAGCCTTATTACTCGCTTTAAACGATTTTATAATCTCATTATTGATTTTAAGTTGAATTTTCTTACATTTTTGGTTGAAACAGATTATAATTGAATGTCTGCATAGGGAAACGTGAAGCGAAAGCCATCGATTAGGAAGAAAAGTCCATTTATAGTCACTCATGCCTTCGAAAGCCTTATTACTCGCTTTAAATGCTTTTATAATCTCATTATTGATTTTAAGTTGAATTTTCTTACATTTTTGGTTGAAACAGATTATAATTGAATGTTTTCATAGGGAAACGTGAAGCGAAAGCCATCGATTGAGAAGAAAAGTCCATTTATAGTCACTCATGCCTTCGAAAGCCTTATTACTCGCTTTAAATGCTTTTATAATCTCATTGTAGATTTTAAGTTGAATTTTCTTACATTTTTTATTGAAACAGATTATATTTGAATGTTTGCCTCGAGAAACGTGAAGCGAAAGCCATCGATTGGTAAGAAAAGTCCATTTATAGTCACTCATGCCTTCGAAAGCCTTATTACTCACTTTAAATGCTTTTATAATCTCATTATTGATTTTAAGTTGAATTTTCTTACATTTTTGATTAAAACAGATTATAATTGAATGTTTGCCTCGAGAAACGTGAAGCGAAAGCCATCGATTGGGAATAAAAGTATATTTATAGTCACTCATACCTTCGAAAGCCTTATTACTCGCTTAAAATGGTTTTATAATCGCATTATTGATTTTAAGTTGAATTTTCTTATATTTTTGGTTAAAACAAATTATATTTCAATGTTTGCCTCGAGAAACATCAAGCAAAAGCCATCGATCGATAAGAGAAGTCCATTTATAGTCACTCATGCCTTCGAAAGCCTTATTACTCGTTTTAAATGCTTTTATAATCTCATTATTGATTTTAAGTTGAATTTTCTTACATTTATGGTTAAAACATATTATAATTGAATGTTTGCCTCGGGAAACGTGAAGCGAAAGCCATCGATTGAGAAGAAAAGTCCATTTATAGTCGCTCATGCCTTCGAAAGCCTTATTACCCGTTTAAAATGGTTTTATAATCTAATTATTGATTTTATGTTGAATTTTCTTACATTTTTGGCTAAAATAGATTATAATTAAATGTTTGCCATAGAAAACGTGAAGCGAAAGCCATCGATTGGTAAGAAAAGTCCATTTATAGTCACTCATGCCTTCGAAAGCTTTATTACTCGCTTTAAACGCTTTTATATTCTCATTATTGATTTTAAGTTGAATTTTCTTACATTTTTGGTTGAAATAGATTATAATTGAATGTTTGCATAGGGAAACGTGAAGCGAAAGCCATCGATTGAGAAGAAAAGTCCATTTATAGTCACTCATGCCTTCGAAAGCCTTATTACTCGCTTTAAATGCTTTTATAAGCTCATTATTGATTTTATGTTGAATTTTCTTACATTTTTGGTTAAAATAGATTGTAATTAAATGTTTTCCTTAGAAAACATGAAGCGAAAGCCATCGATTGAGAAGAAAAGTCCATTTATAGTCGCTCATGCCTTCGAAAGCCTTATTACCCGTTTAAAATGGTTTTATAATCTAATTATTGATTTTATGTTGAATTTTCTTACATTTTTGGTTAAAATAGATTGTAATTAAATGTTTGCCATAGAAAACATGAAGCGAAAGCCATCGATTGGTAAGAAAAGTCCATTTATAGTCACTCATGCCTTCGAAAGCCTTATTACTCGCTTTAAACGCTTTTATATTCTCATTATTGATTTTAAGTTGAATTTTCTTACATTTTTGGTTGAAATAGATTATAATTGAATGTTTGCATAGGGAAACGTGAAGCGAAAGCCATCGATTGAGAAGAAAAGTCCATTTATAGTCACTCATGCCTTCGAAAGCCTTATTACTCGCTTTAAATGCTTCTATAAGCTCATTATTGATTTTAAGTTGAATTTTCTTACATTTTTGGTTAAAATAGATTATAATTAAATGTTTGCCTCGGGAAACGTGAAGCGAAAGCCATCGATTGAGAAGAAAAGTCCATTTATAGTCGTTCATGCCTTCGAAAGCCTTATTACCCGTTTAAAATGGTTTTATAATCTAATTATTGATTTTATGTTGAATTTTCTTACATTTTTGGTTAAAATAGATTGTAATTAAATGTTTGCCTTAGAAAACATGAAGCGAAAGCCATCGATTGGTAAGAAAAGTCCATTTATAGTCACTCATGCCTTCGAAAGCCTTATTACTCGCTTTAAACGCTTTTATAATCTCATTATTAATTTTAAGTTGAATTTTCTTATATTTTAAGTTGAAATAGATTATAATTGAATGTTTGCATAGGGAAACGTGAAGCGAAAACCATCGATTGAGAAGAAAAGTACATTTATAGTCACTCATGCCCTCGAAAGCCTTATTACTCGCTTTAAATGCTTTTGTAAGCTCATTATTGATTTTAAGTTGAATTTTCTTACATTTTTGGTTAAAACAGATTATCATTGAATGTTTGCCTCGAGAAACGTGAAGCGAAAGCCATCGATTGAGAAGAAAAGTCCATTTATAGTCGCTCATGCCTTCGAAAGCCTTATTACCCGTTTAAAATGGTTTTATAATCTAATTATTGATTTTATGTTGAATTTTCTTACATTTTTGGTTAAAATAGATTGTAATTAAATGTTTGCCATAGAAAACATGAAGCGAAAGCCATCGATTGGTAAGAAAAGTCCATTTATAGTCACTCATGCCTTCGAAAGCCTTATTACTCGCTTTAAACGCTTTTATATTCTCATTATTGATTTTAAGTTGAATTTTCTTACATTTTTGGTTGAAATAGATTATAATTGAATGTTTGCATAGGGAAACGTGAAGCGAAAGCCATCGATTGAGAAGAAAAGTCCATTTATAGTCACTCATGCCTTCGAAAGCCTTATTACTCGCTTTAAATGCTTCTATAAGCTCATTATTGATTTTAAGTTGAATTTTCTTACATTTTTGGTTAAAATAGATTATAATTAAATGTTTGCCTCGGGAAACGTGAAGCGAAACCATCGATTGAGAAGAAAAGTCCATTTATAGTCGCTCATGCCTTCGGAAGCATTATTACTCGCTTAAAATGATTTTATAATCGCATTATTGATTTTAAGTTGAATTTTCTTTTATTTTTGGTTAAAACAGATTATATTTGAATGTTTGCCTCGAGAAACATGAAGCAAAAGCCATCGATCGATAAGAAAAGTCCATTTATAGTCACTCATGCCTTCGAAAGCCTTATTACTCGTTTTAAATGCTTTTATAATCTCATTATTGATTTTAAGTTGAATTTTCTTACATTTTTGGTTAAAACAGATTATAATTGAATGTTTGCCTCGAGAAACGTGAAGCGAAAGCCATCGATTGAGAAGAAAAGTCCATTTATAGTCGCTCATGCCTTCGAAAGCCTTATTACCCGTTTAAAATGGTTTTATAATCTAATTATTGATTTTATGTTGAATTTTCTTACATTTTTGGTTAAAATAGATTGTAATTAAATGTTTGCCATAGAAAACATGAAGCGAAAGCCATCGATTGGTAAGAAAAGTCCATTTATAGTCAATCATGCCTTCGAAAGCCTTATTACTCGCTTTAAACGCTTTTATAATCTCATTATTGATTTTAAGTTGAATTTTCTTATATTTTTGGTTGAAATAGATTATAATTGAATGTTTGCATAGGGAAACGTGAAGCGAAAGCCATCGATTGAGAAGAAAAGTCCATTTATAGTCACTCATGCCTTCGAAAGCCTTATTACTCGCTTTAAATGCTTTTATAAGCTCATTATTGATTTTAAGTTGAATTTTCTTACATTTTTGGTTAAAACAGATTATAATTGAATATTTGCCTTGGGAAACGTGAAGCGAAAGCCATCGATTGAGAAGAAAAGTCCATTTATAGTTACTCATGCCTTCGAAAGCCTTATTACTCGCTTTAAATGCTTTTATAAGCTCATTATTGATTTTAAGTTGAATTTTCTTACATTTTTGGTTAAAACAGATTATAATTGAATGTTTGCCAGGGGAAACGTGAAGCGAAAGCCATCGATTGGGAAGAAAAGTACATTTATAGTCACTCATACCTTCGAAAGCCTTATTACTCGCTTAAAATGGTTTTATAATCGCATTATTGATTTTAAGTTGAATTTTCTTATATTTTTGGTTAAAACAGATTATATTTGAATGTTTGCCTCGAGAAACATGAAGCAAAAGCCATCGATCGATAAGAAAAGTCCAGTTATAGTCACTCATGCCTTCGAAAGCCCTATTACTCGTTTTAAATGCTTTTATAATCTCATTATTGATTTTAAGTTGAATTTTCTTACATTTTTGGTTAAAACAGATTATAATTGAATGTTTACCTCGAGAAACGTGAAGCGAAAGCCATCGATTGAGAAGAAAAGTCCATTTATAGTCGCTCATGCCTTCGAAAGCCTTATTACCCGTTTAAAATGGTTTTATAATCTAATTATTGATTTTATGTTGAATTTTCTTACATTTTTGGTTAAAATAGATTGTAATTAAATGTTTGCCTTAGAAAACATGAAGCGAAAGCCATCGATTGGTAAGAAAAGTCCATTTATAGTCACTCATGCCTTCGAAAGCCTTATTACTCGCTTTAAACGCTTTTATAATCTCATTATTAATTTTAAGTTGAATTTTCTTATATTTTAGGTTGAAATAGATTATAATTGAATGTTTGCATAGGGAAACGTGAAGCGAAAGCCATCGATTGAGAAGAAAAGTCCATTTATAGTCACTCATGCCTTCGAAAGCCTTATTACTCGCTTTAAATGCTTTTATAAGCTCATTATTGATTTTAAGTTGAATTTTCTTACATTTTTGGTTAAAGCAGATTATAATTGAATGTTTGCCTCGAGAAACGTGAAGCGAAAGCCATCGATTGAGAAGAAAAGTCCATTTATAGTCGCTCATGCCTTCGAAAGCCTTATTACCCGTTTAAAATGGTTTTATAATCTAATTATTGATTTTATGTTGAATTTTCTTACATTTTTGGTTAAAATAGATTATAATTAAATGTTTGCCTCGGAAAACGTGAAGCGAAAGCCATCGATTGAGAATAAAAGTCCATTTATAGTCGCTCATGCCTTCGAAAGCCTTATTACTCGCTGAAAATGGTTTTATAATCGCATTATTGATTTTAAGTTGAATTTTCTTCTATTTTTGGTTAAAACAGATTATATTTGAATGTTTGCCTCGAGAAACATGAAGCAAAAGCCATCGATCGATAAGAAAAGTCCAGTTATAGTCACTCATGCCTTCGAAAGCCTTATTACTCGTTTTAAATGCTTTTATAATCTCATTATTGATTTTAAGTTGAATTTTCTTATATTTTTGGTTAAAACAGATTATAATTGAATGTTTGCCTCGGGAAACGTGAAGTGAAAGCCATCGATTTGAGAAGAAAAGTCCACTTATAGTCGCTCATGCCTTCGAAAGCCTTATTACCCGTTTAAAATGGTTTTATAATCTAATTATTGATTTTATGTTGAATTTTCTTACATTTTTGGCTAAAATAGATTATAATTAAATGTTTGCCATAGAAAACGTGAAGCGAAAGCCATCGATTGGTAAGAAAAGTCCATTTATAGTCACTCATGCCTTCGAAAGCTTTATTACTCGCTTTAAACGCTTTTATATTCTCATTATTGATTTTAAGTTGAATTTTCTTACATTTTTGGTTGAAATAGATTATAATTGAATGTTTGCATAGGGAAACGTGAAGCGAAAGCCATCGATTGAGAAGAAAAGTCCATTTATAGTCACTCATGCCTTCGAAAGCCTTATTACTCGCTTTAAATGCTTTTATAAGCTCATTATTGATTTTATGTTGAATTTTCTTACATTTTTGGTTAAAATAGATTGTAATTAAATGTTTTCCTTAGAAAACATGAAGCGAAAGCCATCGATTGAGAAGAAAAGTCCATTTATAGTCGCTCATGCCTTCGAAAGCCTTATTACCCGTTTAAAATGGTTTTATAATCTAATTATTGATTTTATGTTGAATTTTCTTACATTTTTGGTTAAAATAGATTGTAATTAAATGTTTGCCATAGAAAACATGAAGCGAAAGCCATCGATTGGTAAGAAAAGTCCATTTATAGTCACTCATGCCTTCGAAAGCCTTATTACTCGCTTTAAACGCTTTTATAATCTCATTATTGATTTTAAGTTGAATTTTCTTATATTTGTGGTTGAAATAGATTATAATTGAATGTTTGCATAGGGAAACGTGAAGCGAAAGCCATCGATTGAGAAGAAAAGTCCATTTATAGTCACTCATGCCTTCGAAAGCCATATTACTCGCTTTAAATGCTTTTATAAGCTCATTATTGATTTTAAGTTGAATTTTCTTACATTTTTGGTTAAAACAGATTATAATTGAATGTTTGCCTTGGGAAACGTGAAGCGAAAGCCATCGATTGAGAAGAAAAATCCATTTATAGTTACTCATGCCTTCGAAAGCCTTATTACTCGCTTTAAATGCTTTTATAAGCTCATTATTGATTTTAAGTTGAATTTTCTTACATTTTTGGTTAAAACAGATTATAATTGAATGTTTGCCTGGGGAAACGTGAAGCGAAAGCCATCGATTGGGAAGAAAAGTACATTTATAGTAACTCATACCTTCGAAAGCCTTATTACTCGCTTAAAATGGTTTTATAATCGCATTATTGATTTTAAGTTGAATTTTCTTATATTTTTGGTTAAAACAGATTATATTTGAATGTTTGCCTCGAGAAACATGAAGCAAAAGCCATCGATCGATAAGAAAAGTCCAGTTATAGTCACTCATGCCTTCGAAAGCCTTATTACTCGTTTTAAATGCTTTTATAATCTCATTATTGATTTTAAGTTGAATTTTCTTACATTTTTGGTTAAAACAGATTATAATTGAATGTTTGCCTCGGGAAACATGAAGCGAAAGCCATCGATTTGAGAAGAAAAAACCATTTATAGTCGCTCATGCCTTCGAAAGCCTTATTACCCGTTTAAAATGGTTTTATAATCTAATTATTGATTTTATGTTGAATTTTCTTACATTTTTGGTTAAAATAGATTGTAATTAAATGTTTGCCTTAGAAAACATGAAGCGAAAGCCATCGATTGGTAAGAAAAGTCCATTTATAGTCACTCATGCCTTCGAAAGCCTTATTACTCGCTTTAAACGCTTTTATAATCTCATTATTGATTTTAAGTTGAATTTTCTTATATTTTTGGTTGAAATAGATTATAATTGAATGTTTGCATAGGGAAACGTGAAGCGAAAGCCATCGATTGAGAAGAAAAGTCCATTTATAGTCACTCATGCCTTCGAAAGCCTTATTACTCGCGTTAAATACTTTTATAAGCTCATTATTGATTTTAAGTTGAATTGTCTTACATTTTTGGTTAAAACAGATTATAATTAAATGTTTGCCTCGAGAAACGTGAAGCGAAAGCCATCGATTGAGAAGAAAAGTCCATTTATAGTCGCTCATGCCTTCGAAAGCCTTATTACCCGTTTAAAATAGTTTTATAATCTAATTATTGATTTTATGTTGAATTTTCTTACATTTTTGGTTAAAATAGATTGTAATTAAATGTTTGCCTTAGAAAACATGAAGCGAAAGCCATCTATTGGTAAGAAAAGTCCATTTATAGTCACTCATACCTTCGAAAGCCATATTACTCGCTTTAAACGCTTTTATAATCTCATTATTGATTTTAAGTTGAATTTTCTTACATTTGTGGTTGAAATAGATTATAATTGAATGTTTGCATAGGGAAACGTGAAGCGAAAGCCATCGATTGAGAAGAAAAGTCCATTTATAGTCACTCATGCCTTCGAAAGCCTTATTACTCGCTTTAAATGCTTTTATAAGCTCATTATTGATTTTAAGTTGAATTTTCTTACATTTTTGGTTAAAACAGATTATAATTTAATGTTTGCCTTGGGAAACGTGAAGCGAAACCATCGATTGAGAAGAAAAGTTTATTTATAGTCACTCATGCCTTCGAAAGCCTTATTACTCGCTTTAAACGCTTTTATAAGCTCATTATTGATTTTATGTTGAATTTTCTTGCATTTTTGGTTAAAATAGATTGTAATTAAATGTTTGCCTTAGAAAACATGAAGCGAAAGCCATCGATTGGTAAGAAAAGTCCATTTATAGTCACTCATGCCTTCGAAAGCCTTATTACCCGTTTAAAATGGTTTTATATTCTCATTATTGATTTTATGTTGAATTTTCTTACATTTTTGGTTGAAATAGATTGTAATTAAATGTTTGCCTTAGAAAACATGAAGCGAAAGCCATCGATTGGTAAGAAAAGTCCATTTATAGTCACTCATGCCTTCGAAAGCCTTATTACTCGCTTTAAACGCTTTTATATTCTCATTATTGATTTTAAGTTGAATTTTCTTACATTTTTGGTTGAAATAGATTATAATTGAATGTTTGCATAGGGAAACGTGAAGCGAAAGCCATCGATTGAGAAGAAAAGTCCATTTATAGTCACTCATGCCTTCGAAAGCCTTATTACTCGCTTTAAATGCTTCTATAAGCTCATTATTGATTTTAAGTTGAATTTTCTTACATTTTTGGTTAAAATAGATTATAATTAAATGTTTGCCTCGGGAAACGTGAAGCGAAAGCCATCGATTGAGAAGAAAAGTCCATTTATAGTCGTTCATGCCTTCGAAAGCCTTATTACCCGTTTAAAATGGTTTTATAATCTAATTATTGATTTTATGTTGAATTTTCTTACATTTTTGGTTAAAATAGATTGTAATTAAATGTTTGCCTTAGAAAACATGAAGCGAAAGCCATCGATTGGTAAGAAAAGTCCATTTATAGTCACTCATGCCTTCGAAAGCCTTATTACTCGCTTTAAACGCTTTTATAATCTCATTATTAATTTTAAGTTGAATTTTCTTATATTTTAAGTTGAAATAGATTATAATTGAATGTTTGCATAGGGAAACGTGAAGCGAAAACCATCGATTGAGAAGAAAAGTACATTTATAGTCACTCATGCCCTCGAAAGCCTTATTACTCGCTTTAAATGCTTTTATAAGCTCATTATTGATTTTAAGTTGAATTTTCTTACATTTTTGGTTAAAACAGATTATCATTGAATGTTTGCCTCGAGAAACGTGAAGCGAAAGCCATCGATTGAGAAGAAAAGTCCATTTATAGTCGCTCATGCCTTCGAAAGCCTTATTACCCGTTTAAAATGGTTTTATAATCTAATTATTGATTTTATGTTGAATTTTCTTACATTTTTGGTTAAAATAGATTGTAATTAAATGTTTGCCATAGAAAACATGAAGCGAAAGCCATCGATTGGTAAGAAAAGTCCATTTATAGTCACTCATGCCTTCGAAAGCCTTATTACTCGCTTTAAACGCTTTTATATTCTCATTATTGATTTTAGGTTGAATTTTCTTACATTTTTGGTTGAAATAGATTATAATTGAATGTTTGCATAGGGAAACGTGAAGCGAAAGCCATCGATTGAGAAGAAAAGTCCATTTATAGTCACTCATGCCTTCGAAAGCCTTATTACTCGCTTTAAATGCTTCTATAAGCTCATTATTGATTTTAAGTTGAATTTTCTTACATTTTTGGTTAAAATAGATTATAATTAAATGTTTGCCTCGGGAAACGTGAAGCGAAACCATCGATTGAGAAGAAAAGTCCATTTATAGTCGCTCATGCCTTCGGAAGCCTTATTACTCGCTTAAAATGATTTTATAATCGCATTATTGATTTTAAGTTGAATTTTCTTATATTTTTGGTTAAAACAGATTATATTTGAATGTTTGCCTCGAGAAACATGAAGCAAAAGCCATCGATCGATAAGAAAAGTCCATTTATAGTCACTCATGCCTTCGAAAGCCTTATTACTCGTTTTAAATGCTTTTATAATCTCATTATTGATTTTAAGTTGAATTTTCTTACATTTTTGGTTAAAACAGATTATAATTGAATGTTTGCCTCGGGAAACGTGAAGCGAAAGCCATCGATTGAGAAGAAAAGTCCATTTATAGTCGCTCATGCCTTCGAAAGCCTTATTACCCGTTTAAAATGGTTTTATAATCTAATTATTGATTTTATGTTGAATTTTCTTACATTTTTGTTTAAAATAGATTGTAATTAAATGTTTGCCTTAGAAAACATGAAGCGAAAGCCATCGATTGGTAAGAAAAGTCCATTTATAGTCACTCATGCCTTCGAAAGCCTTATTACTCGCTTTAAACGCTTTTATAATCTCATTATTGATTTTAAGTTGAATTTTCTTATATTTTTGGTCGAAATAGATTATAATTGAATGTTTGCATAGAGAAACGTGAAGCGAAAGCCATCGATTGAGAAGAAAAGTCCATTTATAGTCACTCATGCCTTCGAAAGACTTATTACTCGCTTAAAATGGTTTTATAATCGCATTATTGATTTTAAGTTGAATTTTCTTATATTTTTGGTTAAAACAGATTATATTTGAATGTTTGCCTCGAGAAACATGAAGCAAAAGCCATCGATCGATAAGAAAACTCCATTTATAGTCACTCATGCCTTCGAAAGCCTTATTACTCGCTTTAAACGCTTTTATATTCTCATTATTGATTTTAAGTTGAATTTTCTTATATTTTTGGTTGAAATAGATTATAATTGAATGTTTGCATAGGGAAACGTGAAGCGAAAGCCATCGATTCAGAAGAAAAGTCCATTTATAGTCACTCATGCCTTCGAAAGCCTTATTACTAGCTTTAAATGCTTTTATAAGCTCATTATTGATTTTAAGTTGAATTTTCTTACATATTTGGTTAAAATAGATTATAATTGAATGTTTACCTCGGGAAACGTGAAGCGAAAGCCATCGATTGAGAAGAAAAGTCCATTTATAGTCGCTCATGCCTTCGAAAGCCTTATTACCCGTTTAAAATGGTTTTATAATCTAATTATTGATTTTATGTTTAATTTTCTTACATTTTTGCTTAAAATAGATTGCAATTAAATGTTTTCCTTAGAAAACATGAAGCGAAAGCCATCGATTGGTAAGAAAAGTCCATTTATAGTCACTCATGCCTTCGAAAGCCTTATTACTCGCTTTAAACGATTTTATAATCTCATTATTGATTTTAAGTTGAATTTTCTTACATTTTTGGTTGAAACAGATTATAATTGAATGTCTGCATAGGGAAACGTGAAGCGAAAGCCATCGATTGAGAAGAAAAGTCCATTTATAGTCACTCATGCCTTCGAAAGCCTTATTACTCGCTTTAAATGCTTTTATAATCTCATTATTGATTTTAAGTTGAATTTTCTTACATTTTTGGTTGAAACAGATTATAATTGAATGTTTTCATAGGGAAACGTGAAGCGAAAGCCATCGATTGAGAAGAAAAGTCCATTTATAGTCACTCATGCCTTCGAAAGCCTTATTACTCGCTTTAAATGCTTTTATAATCTCATTGTAGATTTTAAGTTGAATTTTCTTACATTTTTTATTGAAACAGATTATATTTGAATGTTTGCCTCGAGAAACGTGAAGCGAAAGCCATCGATTGGTAAGAAAAGTCCATTTATAGTCACTCATGCCTTCGAAAGCCTTATTACTCACTTTAAATGCTTTTATAATCTCATTATTGATTTTAAGTTGAATTTTCTTACATTTTTGATTAAAACAGATTATAATTGAATGTTTGCCTCGAGAAACGTGAAGCGAAAGCCATCGATTGGGAATAAAAGTACATTTATAGTCACTCATACCTTCGAAAGCCTTATTACTCGCTTAAAATGGTTTTATAATCGCATTATTGATTTTAAGTTGAATTTTCTTATATTTTTGGTTAAAACAAATTATATTTCAATGTTTGCCTCGAGAAACATCAAGCAAAAGCCATCGATCGATAAGAGAAGTCCATTTATAGTCACTCATGCCTTCGAAAGCCTTATTACTCGTTTTAAATGCTTTTATAATCTCATTATTGATTTTAAGTTGAATTTTCTTACATTTATGGTTAAAACATATTATAATTGAATGTTTGCCTCGGGAAACGTGAAGCGAAAGCCATCGATTGAGAAGAAAAGTCCATTTATAGTCGCTCATGCCTTCGAAAGCCTTATTACCCGTTTAAAATGGTTTTATAATCTAATTATTGATTTTATGTTGAATTTTCTTACATTTTTGGCTAAAATAGATTATAATTAAATGTTTGCCATAGAAAACGTGAAGCGAAAGCCATCGATTGGTAAGAAAAGTCCATTTATAGTCACTCATGCCTTCGAAAGCTTTATTACTCGCTTTAAACGCTTTTATATTCTCATTATTGATTTTAAGTTGAATTTTCTTACATTTTTGGTTGAAATAGATTATAATTGAATGTTTGCATAGGGAAACGTGAAGCGAAAGCCATCGATTGAGAAGAAAAGTCCATTTATAGTCACTCATGCCTTCGAAAGCCTTATTACTCGCTTTAAATGCTTCTATAAGCTCATTATTGATTTTAAGTTGAATTTTCTTACATTTTTGGTGAAAATAGATTATAATTAAATGTTTGCCTCGGGAAACGTGAAGCGAAAGCCATCGATTGAGAAGAAAAGTCCATTTATAGTCGTTCATGCCTTCGAAAGCCTTATTACCCGTTTAAAATGGTTTTATAATCTAATTATTGATTTTAAGTTGAATTTTCTTACATTTTTGGTTAAAATAGATTGTAATTAAATGTTTGCCTTAGAAAACATGAAGCGAAAGCCATCGATTGGTAAGAAAAGTCCATTTATAGTCACTCATGCCTTCGAAAGCCTTATTACTCGCTTTAAACGCTTTTATAATCTCATTATTAATTTTAAGTTGAATTTTCTTATATTTTAAGTTGAAATAGATTATAATTGAATGTTTGCATAGGGAAACGTGAAGCGAAAACCATCGATTGAGAAGAAAAGTACATTTATAGTCACTCATGCCCTCGAAAGCCTTATTACTCGCTTTAAATGCTTTTATAAGCTCATTATTGATTTTAAGTTGAATTTTCTTACATTTTTGGTTAAAACAGATTATCATTGAATGTTTGCCTCGAGAAACGTGAAGCGAAAGCCATCGATTGAGAAGAAAAGTCCATTTATAGTCGCTCATGCCTTCGAAAGCCTTATTACCCGTTTAAAATGGTTTTATAATCTAATTATTGATTTTATGTTGAATTTTCTTACATTTTTGGTTAAAATAGATTGTAATTAAATGTTTGCCATAGAAAACATGAAGCGAAAGCCATCGATTGGTAAGAAAAGTCCATTTATAGTCACTCATGCCTTCGAAAGCCTTATTACTCGCTTTAAACGCTTTTATATTCTCATTATTGATTTTAGGTTGAATTTTCTTACATTTTTGGTTGAAATAGATTATAATTGAATGTTTGCATAGGGAAACGTGAAGCGAAAGCCATCGATTGAGAAGAAAAGTCCATTTATAGTCACTCATGCCTTCGAAAGCCTTATTACTCGCTTTAAATGCTTCTATAAGCTCATTATTGATTTTAAGTTGAATTTTCTTACATTTTTGGTTAAAATAGATTATAATTAAATGTTTGCCTCGGGAAACGTGAAGCGAAACCATCGATTGAGAAGAAAAGTCCATTTATAGTCGCTCATGCCTTCGGAAGCCTTATTACTCGCTTAAAATGATTTTATAATCGCATTATTGATTTTAAGTTGAATTTTCTTATATTTTTGGTTAAAACAGATTATATTTGAATGTTTGCCTCGAGAAACATGAAGCAAAAGCCATCGATCGATAAGAAAAGTCCATTTATAGTCACTCATGCCTTCGAAAGCCTTATTACTCGTTTTAAATGCTTTTATAATCTCATTATTGATTTTAAGTTGAATTTTCTTACATTTTTGGTTAAAACAGATTATAATTGAATGTTTGCCTCGGGAAACGTGAAGCGAAAGCCATCGATTGAGAAGAAAAGTCCATTTATAGTCGCTCATGCCTTCGAAAGCCTTATTACCCGTTTAAAATGGTTTTATAATCTAATTATTGATTTTATGTTGAATTTTCTTACATTTTTGTTTAAAATAGATTGTAATTAAATGTTTGCCTTAGAAAACATGAAGCGAAAGCCATCGATTGGTAAGAAAAGTCCATTTATAGTCACTCATACCTTCGAAAGCCTTATTACTCGCTTTAAACGCTTTTATAATCTCATTATTGATTTTAAGTTGAATTTTCTTATATTTTTGGTCGAAATAGATTATAATTGAATGTTTGCATAGAGAAACGTGAAGCGAAAGCCATCGATTGAGAAGAAAAGTCCATTTATAGTCACTCATGCCTTCGAAAGACTTATTACTCGCTTAAAATGGTTTTATAATCGCATTATTGATTTTAAGTTGAATTTTCTTATATTTTTGGTTAAAACAGATTATATTTGAATGTTTGCCTCGAGAAACATGAAGCAAAAGCCATCGATCGATAAGAAAACTCCATTTATAGTCACTCATGCCTTCGAAAGCCTTATTACTCGCTTTAAACGCTTTTATATTCTCATTATTGATTTTAAGTTGAATTTTCTTATATTTTTGGTTGAAATAGATTATAATTGAATGTTTGCATAGGGAAACGTGAAGCGAAAGCCATCGATTCAGAAGAAAAGTCCATTTATAGTCACTCATGCCTTCGAAAGCCTTATTACTAGCTTTAAATGCTTTTATAAGCTCATTATTGATTTTAAGTTGAATTTTCTTACATATTTGGTTAAAATAGATTATAATTGAATGTTTACCTCGGGAAACGTGAAGCGAAAGCCATCGATTGAGAAGAAAAGTCCATTTATAGTCGCTCATGCCTTCGAAAGCCTTATTACCCGTTTAAAATGGTTTTATAATCTAATTATTGATTTTATGTTTAATTTTCTTACATTTTTGCTTAAAATAGATTGCAATTAAATGTTTTCCTTAGAAAACATGAAGCGAAAGCCATCGATTGGTAAGAAAAGTCCATTTATAGTCACTCATGCCTTCGAAAGCCTTATTACTCGCTTTAAACGATTTTATAATCTCATTATTGATTTTAAGTTGAATTTTCTTACATTTTTGGTTGAAACAGATTATAATTGAATGTCTGCATAGGGAAACGTGAAGCGAAAGCCATCGATTAGGAAGAAAAGTCCATTTATAGTCACTCATGCCTTCGAAAGCCTTATTACTCGCTTTAAATGCTTTTATAATCTCATTATTGATTTTAAGTTGAATTTTCTTACATTTTTGGTTGAAACAGATTATAATTGAATGTTTTCATAGGGAAACGTGAAGCGAAAGCCATCGATTGAGAAGAAAAGTCCATTTATAGTCACTCATGCCTTCGAAAGCCTTATTACTCGCTTTAAATGCTTTTATAATCTCATTGTAGATTTTAAGTTGAATTTTCTTACATTTTTTATTGAAACAGATTATATTTGAATGTTTGCCTCGAGAAACGTGAAGCGAAAGCCATCGATTGGTAAGAAAAGTCCATTTATAGTCACTCATGCCTTCGAAAGCCTTATTACTCACTTTAAATGCTTTTATAATCTCATTATTGATTTTAAGTTGAATTTTCTTACATTTTTGATTAAAACAGATTATAATTGAATGTTTGCCTCGAGAAACGTGAAGCGAAAGCCATCGATTGGGAATAAAAGTATATTTATAGTCACTCATACCTTCGAAAGCCTTATTACTCGCTTAAAATGGTTTTATAATCGCATTATTGATTTTAAGTTGAATTTTCTTATATTTTTGGTTAAAACAAATTATATTTCAATGTTTGCCTCGAGAAACATCAAGCAAAAGCCATCGATCGATAAGAGAAGTCCATTTATAGTCACTCATGCCTTCGAAAGCCTTATTACTCGTTTTAAATGCTTTTATAATCTCATTATTGATTTTAAGTTGAATTTTCTTACATTTATGGTTAAAACATATTATAATTGAATGTTTGCCTCGGGAAACGTGAAGCGAAAGCCATCGATTGAGAAGAAAAGTCCATTTATAGTCGCTCATGCCTTCGAAAGCCTTATTACCCGTTTAAAATGGTTTTATAATCTAATTATTGATTTTATGTTGAATTTTCTTACATTTTTGGCTAAAATAGATTATAATTAAATGTTTGCCATAGAAAACGTGAAGCGAAAGCCATCGATTGGTAAGAAAAGTCCATTTATAGTCACTCATGCCTTCGAAAGCTTTATTACTCGCTTTAAACGCTTTTATATTCTCATTATTGATTTTAAGTTGAATTTTCTTACATTTTTGGTTGAAATAGATTATAATTGAATGTTTGCATAGGGAAACGTGAAGCGAAAGCCATCGATTGAGAAGAAAAGTCCATTTATAGTCACTCATGCCTTCGAAAGCCTTATTACTCGCTTTAAATGCTTTTATAAGCTCATTATTGATTTTATGTTGAATTTTCTTACATTTTTGGTTAAAATAGATTGTAATTAAATGTTTTCCTTAGAAAACATGAAGCGAAAGCCATCGATTGAGAAGAAAAGTCCATTTATAGTCGCTCATGCCTTCGAAAGCCTTATTACCCGTTTAAAATGGTTTTATAATCTAATTATTGATTTTATGTTGAATTTTCTTACATTTTTGGTTAAAATAGATTGTAATTAAATGTTTGCCATAGAAAACATGAAGCGAAAGCCATCGATTGGTAAGAAAAGTCCATTTATAGTCACTCATGCCTTCGAAAGCCTTATTACTCGCTTTAAACGCTTTTATATTCTCATTATTGATTTTAAGTTGAATTTTCTTACATTTTTGGTTGAAATAGATTATAATTGAATGTTTGCATAGGGAAACGTGAAGCGAAAGCCATCGATTGAGAAGAAAAGTCCATTTATAGTCACTCATGCCTTCGAAAGCCTTATTACTCGCTTTAAATGCTTCTATAAGCTCATTATTGATTTTAAGTTGAATTTTCTTACATTTTTGGTTAAAATAGATTATAATTAAATGTTTGCCTCGGGAAACGTGAAGCGAAAGCCATCGATTGAGAAGAAAAGTCCATTTATAGTCGTTCATGCCTTCGAAAGCCTTATTACCCGTTTAAAATGGTTTTATAATCTAATTATTGATTTTATGTTGAATTTTCTTACATTTTTGGTTAAAATAGATTGTAATTAAATGTTTGCCTTAGAAAACATGAAGCGAAAGCCATCGATTGGTAAGAAAAGTCCATTTATAGTCACTCATGCCTTCGAAAGCCTTATTACTCGCTTTAAACGCTTTTATAATCTCATTATTAATTTTAAGTTGAATTTTCTTATATTTTAAGTTGAAATAGATTATAATTGAATGTTTGCATAGGGAAACGTGAAGCGAAAACCATCGATTGAGAAGAAAAGTACATTTATAGTCACTCATGCCCTCGAAAGCCTTATTACTCGCTTTAAATGCTTTTGTAAGCTCATTATTGATTTTAAGTTGAATTTTCTTACATTTTTGGTTAAAACAGATTATCATTGAATGTTTGCCTCGAGAAACGTGAAGCGAAAGCCATCGATTGAGAAGAAAAGTCCATTTATAGTCGCTCATGCCTTCGAAAGCCTTATTACCCGTTTAAAATGGTTTTATAATCTAATTATTGATTTTATGTTGAATTTTCTTACATTTTTGGTTAAAATAGATTGTAATTAAATGTTTGCCATAGAAAACATGAAGCGAAAGCCATCGATTGGTAAGAAAAGTCCATTTATAGTCACTCATGCCTTCGAAAGCCTTATTACTCGCTTTAAACGCTTTTATATTCTCATTATTGATTTTAAGTTGAATTTTCTTACATTTTTGGTTGAAATAGATTATAATTGAATGTTTGCATAGGGAAACGTGAAGCGAAAGCCATCGATTGAGAAGAAAAGTCCATTTATAGTCACTCATGCCTTCGAAAGCCTTATTACTCGCTTTAAATGCTTCTATAAGCTCATTATTGATTTTAAGTTGAATTTTCTTACATTTTTGGTTAAAATAGATTATAATTAAATGTTTGCCTCGGGAAACGTGAAGCGAAACCATCGATTGAGAAGAAAAGTCCATTTATAGTCGCTCATGCCTTCGGAAGCATTATTACTCGCTTAAAATGATTTTATAATCGCATTATTGATTTTAAGTTGAATTTTCTTATATTTTTGGTTAAAACAGATTATATTTGAATGTTTGCCTCGAGAAACATGAAGCAAAAGCCATCGATCGATAAGAAAAGTCCATTTATAGTCACTCATGCCTTCGAAAGCCTTATTACTCGTTTTAAATGCTTTTATAATCTCATTATTGATTTTAAGTTGAATTTTCTTACATTTTTGGTTAAAACAGATTATAATTGAATGTTTGCCTCGAGAAACGTGAAGCGAAAGCCATCGATTGAGAAGAAAAGTCCATTTATAGTCGCTCATGCCTTCGAAAGCCTTATTACCCGTTTAAAATGGTTTTATAATCTAATTATTGATTTTATGTTGAATTTTCTTACATTTTTGGTTAAAATAGATTGTAATTAAATGTTTGCCATAGAAAACATGAAGCGAAAGCCATCGATTGGTAAGAAAAGTCCATTTATAGTCAATCATGCCTTCGAAAGCCTTATTACTCGCTTTAAACGCTTTTATAATCTCATTATTGATTTTAAGTTGAATTTTCTTATATTTTTGGTTGAAATAGATTATAATTGAATGTTTGCATAGGGAAACGTGAAGCGAAAGCCATCGATTGAGAAGAAAAGTCCATTTATAGTCACTCATGCCTTCGAAAGCCTTATTACTCGCTTTAAATGCTTTTATAAGCTCATTATTGATTTTAAGTTGAATTTTCTTACATTTTTGGTTAAAACAGATTATAATTGAATATTTGCCTTGGGAAACGTGAAGCGAAAGCCATCGATTGAGAAGAAAAGTCCATTTATAGTTACTCATGCCTTCGAAAGCCTTATTACTCGCTTTAAATGCTTTTATAAGCTCATTATTGATTTTAAGTTGAATTTTCTTACATTTTTGGTTAAAACAGATTATAATTGAATGTTTGCCAGGGGAAACGTGAAGCGAAAGCCATCGATTGGGAAGAAAAGTACATTTATAGTCACTCATACCTTCGAAAGCCTTATTACTCGCTTAAAATGGTTTTATAATCGCATTATTGATTTTAAGTTGAATTTTCTTATATTTTTGGTTAAAACAGATTATATTTGAATGTTTGCCTCGAGAAACATGAAGCAAAAGCCATCGATCGATAAGAAAAGTCCAGTTATAGTCACTCATGCCTTCGAAAGCCTTATTACTCGTTTTAAATGCTTTTATAATCTCATTATTGATTTTAAGTTGAATTTTCTTACATTTTTGGTTAAAACAGATTATAATTGAATGTTTACCTCGAGAAACGTGAAGCGAAAGCCATCGATTGAGAAGAAAAGTCCATTTATAGTCGCTCATGCCTTCGAAAGCCTTATTACCCGTTTAAAATGGTTTTATAATCTAATTATTGATTTTATGTTGAATTTTCTTACATTTTTGGTTAAAATAGATTGTAATTAAATGTTTGCCTTAGAAAACATGAAGCGAAAGCCATCGATTGGTAAGAAAAGTCCATTTATAGTCACTCATGCCTTCGAAAGCCTTATTACTCGCTTTAAACGCTTTTATAATCTCATTATTAATTTTAAGTTGAATTTTCTTATATTTTAGGTTGAAATAGATTATAATTGAATGTTTGCATAGGGAAACGTGAAGCGAAAGCCATCGATTGAGAAGAAAAGTCCATTTATAGTCACTCATGCCTTCGAAAGCCTTATTACTCGCTTTAAATGCTTTTATAAGCTCATTATTGATTTTAAGTTGAATTTTCTTACATTTTTGGTTAAAGCAGATTATAATTGAATGTTTGCCTCGAGAAACGTGAAGCGAAAGCCATCGATTGAGAAGAAAAGTCCATTTATAGTCGCTCATGCCTTCGAAAGCCTTATTACCCGTTTAAAATGGTTTTATAATCTAATTATTGATTTTATGTTGAATTTTCTTACATTTTTGGTTAAAATAGATTATAATTAAATGTTTGCCTCGGAAAACGTGAAGCGAAAGCCATCGATTGAGAATAAAAGTCCATTTATAGTCGCTCATGCCTTCGAAAGCCTTATTACTCGCTGAAAATGGTTTTATAATCGCATTATTGATTTTAAGTTGAATTTTCTTCTATTTTTGGTTAAAACAGATTATATTTGAATGTTTGCCTCGAGAAACATGAAGCAAAAGCCATCGATCGATAAGAAAAGTCCAGTTATAGTCACTCATGCCTTCGAAAGCCTTATTACTCGTTTTAAATGCTTTTATAATCTCATTATTGATTTTAAGTTGAATTTTCTTATATTTTTGGTTAAAACAGATTATAATTGAATGTTTGCCTCGGGAAACGTGAAGTGAAAGCCATCGATTTGAGAAGAAAAGTCCACTTATAGTCGCTCATGCCTTCGAAAGCCTTATTACCCGTTTAAAATGGTTTTATAATCTAATTATTGATTTTATGTTGAATTTTCTTACATTTTTGGTTAAAATAGATTGTAATTAAATGTTTGCCATAGAAAACATGAAGCGAAAGCCATCGATTGGTAAGAAAAGTCCATTTATAGTCACTCATGCCTTCGAAAGCCTTATTACTCGCTTTAAACGCTTTTATAATCTCATTATTGATTTTAAGTTGAATTTTCTTATATTTTTGGTTGAAATAGATTATAATTGAATGTTTGCATAGGGAAACGTGAAGCGAAAGCCATCGATTGAGAAGAAAAGTCCATTTATAGTCACTCATGCCTTCGAAAGCCTTATTACTCGCTTTAAATGCTTTTATAAGCTCATTATTGATTTTAAGTTGAATTTTCTTACATTTTTGGTTAAAACAGATTATAATTGAATGTTTGCCTCGAGAAACGTGAAGCGAAAGCCATCGATTGGGAAGAAAAGTACATTTATAGTCACTCATACCTTCGAAAGCCTTATTACTCGCTTAAAATGGTTTTATAATCGCATTATTGATTTTAAGTTGAATTTTCTTACATTTTTGATTAAAACAGATTATATTTGAACGTTTGCCTCGAGAAACATGAAGCAAAAGCCATCGATCGATAAGAAAACTCCATTTATAGTCACTCATGCCTTCGAAAGCCTTATTATTCGCTTTAAACGCTTTTATAATCTCATTATTGATTTTAAGTTGAATTTTCTTATATTTTTGGTTGAAATAGATTTTAATTGAATGTTTGCATAGGGAAACGTGAAGCGAAAGCCATCGATTGAGAAGAAAAGTCCATTTATAGTCACACATGCCTTCGAAAGCCTTATTACTCGCTTTAAATGCTTTTATAAGCTCATTATTGATTTTAAGTTGAATTTTCTTACATTTTTGGTTAAAACAGATTATAATTGAATGTTTGCCTTGGGAAATGTGAAGCGAAAGCCATCGATTGAGAAGAAAAGTCCATTTATAGTTACTCATGCCTTCGAAAGCCTTATTACTCGCTTTAAATGCTTTTATAAGCTCATTATTGATTTTAAGTTGAATTTTCTTACATTTTTGTTTAAAACAGATTATAATTGAATGTTTGCCTCGAGAAACGTGAAGCGAAAGCCATCGATTGAGAAGAAAAGTCCATTTATAGTCTCTCATGCCTTCGAAAGCCTTATTACTTGCTTTAAATGCTTTTATAATCTCATTGTTGATTTTAAGTTGAATTTTCTTACATTTTTTGTTGAAACAGATTATATTTGAATGTTTGTTTCGGGAAACGTGAAGCGAAAGCCATCGATTGGGAAGAAAAGTACATTTATAGTCACTCATACCTTCGAAAGCCTTATTACTCGCTTAAAATGGTTTTATAATCGCATTATTGATTTTAAGTTGAATTTTCTTATATTTTTGGTTAAAACAGATTATAATTGAATGTTTGCCTTGAGAAACGTGAAGCGAAAGCCATCGATTGGGAAGAAAAGTACATTTATAGTCCCTCATACCTTCGAAAGCCTTATTACTCGCTTAAAATGGTTTTATAATCGCATTATTGATTTTAAGTTGAAGTTTCTTATATTTTTGGTTAAAACAGATTATATTTGAATGTTTGCTTCGAGAAACATGAAGCAAAAGCCATCGATCGATAAGAAAAGTCCAGTTATAGTCACTCATGCCTTCAAAAGCCTTATTACTCGTTTTAAATGCTTTTATAATCTCATTATTGATTTTAAGTTGAATTTTCTTATATTTTTGGTTGAAATAGATTATAATTGAATGTTTGCATAGGGAAACATGAAGCGAAAGCCATCGATTGAGAAGAAAAGTCCATTTATAGTCACTCATGCCTTCGAAAGCCTTATTACTCGCTTTAAATGCTTTTATAATCTCATTGTAGATTTTAAGTTGAATTTTCTTACATTTTTTGTTGAAACAGATTATATTTGAATGTTTGCCTCGAGAAACGTGAAGCGAAAGCCATCGATTGAGAAGAAAAGTCCATTTATAGTCACTCATGCCTTCGAAAGCCTTATTACTCACTTTAAATGCTTTTATAATCTCATTATTGATTTTAAGTTGAATTTTCTTACATTTTTGATTAAAACAGATTATATTTGAACGTTTGCCTCGAGAAACATGAAGCAAAAGCCATCGATCGATAAGAAAACTCCATTTATAGTCACTCATGCCTTCGAAAGCCTTATTATTCGCTTTAAACGCTTTTATAATCTCATTATTGATTTTAAATTGAATTTTCTTATATTTTTTGTTGAAATAGATTATAATTGAATGTTTGCATAGGGAAACGTGAAGCGAAAGCCATCGATTGAGAAGAAAAGTCCATTTATAGTCACACATGCCTTCGAAAGCCTTATTACTCGCTTTAAATGCTTTTATAAGCTCATTATTGATTTTAAGTTGAATTTTCTTACATTTTTGGTTAAAACAGATTATAATTGAATGTTTGCCTTGGGAAATGTGAAGCGAAAGCCATCGATTGAGAAGAAAAGTCCATTTATAGTTACTCATGCCTTCGAAAGCCTTATTACTCGCTTTAAATGCTTTTATAAGCTCATTATTGATTTTAAGTTGAATTTTCTTACATTTTTGTTTAAAACAGATTATAATTGAATATTTGCCTCGAGAAACGTGAAGCGAAAGCCATCGATTGAGAAGAAAAGTCCATTTATAGTCACTCATGCCTTCGAAAGCCTTATTACTCGCTTTAAATGCTTTTATAATCTCATTGTTGATTTTAAGTTGAATTTTCTTACATTTTTTGTTGAAACAGATTATATTTGAATGTTTGTTTCGGGAAACGTGAAGCGAAAGCCATCGATTGGGAAGAAAAGTACATTTATAGTCACTCAAACCTTCGAAAGCCTTATTACTCGCTTAAAATGGTTTTATAATCGCATTATTGATTTTAAGTTGAATTTTCTTATATTTTTGGTTAAAACAGATTATAATTGAATGTTTGCCTTGAGAAACGTGAAGCGAAAGCCATCGATTGGGAAGAAAAGTACATTTATAGTCACTCATACCTTCGAAAGCCTTATTACTCGCTTAAAATGGTTTTATAATCGCATTATTGATTTTAAGTTGAAGTTTCTTATATTTTTGGTTAAAACAGATTATATTTGAATGTTTGCTTCGAGAAACATGAAGCAAAAGCCATCGATCGATAAGAAAAGTCCAGTTATAGTCACTCATGCCTTCGAAAGCCTTATTACTCGTTTTAAATGCTTTTATAATCTCATTATTGATTTTAAGTTGAATTTTCTTACATTTTTGGTTAAAACAGATTATAATTGAATGTTTGCCTCGGGAAACGTGAAGCGAAGGCCATCGATTTGAGAAGAAAAGTCCATTTATAGTCGCTCATGCCTTCGAAAGCCTTATTACTCGCTTTAAATGCTTTTATAATCTCATTATTGATTTTAAGTTGAATTTTCTTACATTTTTGGTTAAAACAGATTATAATTGAATGTTTGCCTCGGGAAACGTGAAGCGAAAGCCATCGATTGAGAAGAAAAGTCCATTTATAGTCGCTCATGCCTTCGAAAGCCTTATTACCCGTTTAAAATGGTTTTATAATCTAATTATTGATTTTATGTTGAATTTTCTTACATTTTTGGTTAAAATAGATTGTAATTAAATGTTTGCCATAGAAAACATGAAGCGAAAGCCATCGATTGGTAAGAAAAGTCCATTTATAGTCACTCATGCCTTCGAAAGCCTTATTACTCGCTTTAAACGCTTTTATATTCTCATTATTGATTTTAAGTTGAATTTTCTTACATTTTTGGTTGAAATAGATTATAATTGAATGTTTGCATAGGGAAACGTGAAGCGAAAGCCATCGATTGAGAAGAAAAGTCCATTTATAGTCACTCATGCCCTCGAAAGCCATATTACTCGCTTTAAATGCTTTTATAAGCTCATTATTGATTTTAAGTTGAATTTTCTTACATTTTTGGTTAAAACAGATTATAATTGAATGTTTGCCTCGAGAAACGTGAAGCGAAAGCCATCGATTGAGAAGAAAAGTCCATTTATAGTCGTTCATGCCTTCGAAAGCCTTATTACCCGTTTAAAATGGTTTTATAATCTAATTATTGATTTTATGTTGAATTTTCTTACATTTTTGGTTAAAATAGATTGTAATTAAATGTTTGCCATAGAAAACATGAAGCGAAAGCCATCGATTGGTAAGAAAAGTCCATTTATAGTCACTCATGCCTTCGAAAGCCTTATTACTCGCTTTAAGCGCTTTTATAATCTCATTATTGATTTTAAGTTGAATTTTCTTACATTTTTGGTTAAAACAGATTATAATTGAATGTTTGCCTCGGAAAACGTGAAGCGAAAGCCATCGATTGGTAAGAAAAGTCCATTTATAGTCAGTCATGCCTTCGAAAGCCTTATTACTCGCTTTAAACGCTTTTATAATCTCATTATTAATTTTAAGTTGAATTTTCTTATATTTTTGGTTGAAATAGATTATAATTGAATGTTTGCATAGGGAAACGTGAAGCGAAAGCCATCGATTGAGAAGAAAAGTCCATTTATGGTCACTCATGCCTTCGAAAGCCTTATTACTCGCTTTAAATGCTTTTATAAGCTCATTATTGATTTTAAGTTGAATTTTCTTACATTTTTGGTTAAAACAGATTATAATTGAATGTTTGCCTCGAGAAACGTGAAGCGAAAGCCATCGATTGAGAAGAAAAGTCCATTTATAGTCGCTCATGCCTTCGAAAGCCTTATTACCCGTTTAAAATGGTTTTATAATCTAATTATTGATTTTATGTTGAATTTTCTTACATTTTTGGTTAAAATAGATTGTAATTAAATGTTTGCCATAGAAAACATGAAGCGAAAGCCATCGATTGGTAAGAAAAGTCCATTTATAGTCACTCATGCCTTCGAAAGCCTTATTACTCGCTTTAAGCGCTTTTATAATCTCATTATTGATTTTAAGTTGAATTTTCTTACATTTTTGGTTAAAACAGATTATAATTGAATGTTTGCCTCGGAAAACGTGAAGCGAAAGCCATCGATTGAGAAGAAAAGTCCATTTATAGTCACTCATGCCTTCGAAAGCCTTATTACTCGCTTTAAATGCTTTTATAAGCTCATTATTGATTTTAAGTTGAATTTTCTTACATTTTTGGTTAAAACAGATTATAATTGAATGTTTGCCTCGAGAAACGTGAAGCGAAAGCCATCGATTGAGAAGAAAAGTCCATTTATAGTCACTCATGCCTTCGAAAGCCTTATTACTCGCTTTAAATGCTTTTATAAGCTCATTATTGATTTTAAGTTGAATTTTCTTACATTTTTGGTTAAAACAGATTATAATTGAATGTTTGCCTCGAGAAACGTTAAGCGAAAGCCATCGATTGAGAAGAAAAGTCCATTTATAGTCGCTCATGCCTTCGAAAGCCTTATTACCCGTTTAAAATGGTTTTATAATCTAATTATTGATTTTATGTTGAATTTTCTTACATTTTTGGTTAAAATAGATTGTAATTAAATGTTTGCCTTAGAAAACATGAAGCGAAAGCCATCGATTGGTAAGAAAAGTCCATTTATAGTCACTCATGCCTTCGAAAGCCTTATTACTCGCTTTAAACGCTTTTATAATCTCATTATTAATTTTAAGTTGAATTTTCTTATATTTTTGGTTGAAATAGATTATAATTGAATGTTTGCATAGGGAAACGTGAAGCGAAAGCCATCGATTGAGAAGAAAAGTCCATTTATGGTCACTCATGCCTTCGAAAGCCTTATTACTCGCTTTAAATGCTTTTATAAGCTCATTATTGATTTTAAGTTGAATTTTCTTACATTTTTGGTTAAAACAGATTATAATTGAATGTTTGCCTCGAGAAACGTGAAGCGAAAGCCATCGATTGAGAAGAAAAGTCCATTTATAGTCGCTCATGCCTTCGAAAGCCTTATTACCCGTTTAAAATGGTTTTATAATCTAATTATTGATTTTATGTTGAATTTTCTTACATTTTTGGTTAAAATAGATTGTAATTAAATGTTTGCCATAGAAAACATGAAGCGAAAGCCATCGATTGGTAAGAAAAGTCCATTTATAGTCACTCATGCCTTTGAAAGCCTTATTACTCGCTTTAAACGCTTTTATATTCTCATTATTGATTTTAAGTTGAATTTTCTTACATTTTTGGTTGAAATAGATTATAATTGAATGTTTGCATAGGGAAACGTGAAGCGAAAGCCATCGATTGAGAAGAAAAGTCCATTTATAGTCACTCATGCCTTCGAAAGCCTTATTACTCGCTTTAAATGCTTCTATAAGCTCATTATTGATTTTAAGTTGAATTTTCTTACATTTTTGGTTAAAATAGATTATAATTAAATGTTTGCCTCGGGAAACGTGAAGCGAAAGCCATCGATTGAGAAGAAAAGTCCATTTATAGTCGCTCATGCCTTCGGAAGCCTTATTACTCGCTTAAAATGGTTTTATAATCGCATTATTGATTTTAAGTTGAATTTTCTTATATTTTTGGTTAAAACAGATTATATTTGAATGTTTGCCTCGAGAAACATGAAGCAAAAGCCATCGATCGATAAGAAAAGTCCATTTATAGTCACTCATGCCTTCGAAAGCCTTATTACTCGTTTTAAATGCTTTTATAATCTCATTATTGATTTTAAGTTGAATTTTCTTACATTTTTGGTTAAAACAGATTATAATTGAATGTTTGCCTCGGGAAACGTGAAGCGAAAGCCATCGATTGAGAAGAAAAGTCCATTTATAGTCGCTCATGCCTTCGAAAGCCTTATTACCCGTTTAAAATGGTTTTATAATCTAATTATTGATTTTATGTTGAATTTTCTTACATTTTTGGTTAAAATAGATTGTAATTAAATGTTTGCCATAGAAAACATGAAGCGAAAGCCATCGATTGGTAAGAAAAGTCCATTTATAGTCACTCATGCCTTCGAAAGCCTTATTACTCGCTTTAAACGCTTTTATATTCTCATTATTGATTTTAAGTTGAATTTTCTTACATTTTTGGTTGAAATAGATTATAATTGAATGTTTGCATAGGGAAACGTGAAGCGAAAGCCATCGATTGAGAAGAAAAGTCCATTTATAGTCACTCATGCCCTCGAAAGCCATATTACTCGCTTTAAATGCTTTTATAAGCTCATTATTGATTTTAAGTTGAATTTTCTTACATTTTTGGTTAAAACAGATTATAATTGAATGTTTGCCTCGAGAAACGTGAAGCGAAAGCCATCGATTGAGAAGAAAAGTCCATTTATAGTCGTTCATGCCTTCGAAAGCCTTATTACCCGTTTAAAATGGTTTTATAATCTAATTATTGATTTTATGTTGAATTTTCTTACATTTTTGGTTAAAATAGATTGTAATTAAATGTTTGCCATAGAAAACATGAAGCGAAAGCCATCGATTGGTAAGAAAAGTCCATTTATAGTCACTCATGCCTTCGAAAGCCTTATTACTCGCTTTAAGCGCTTTTATAATCTCATTATTGATTTTAAGTTGAATTTTCTTACATTTTTGGTTAAAACAGATTATAATTGAATGTTTGCCTCGGAAAACGTGAAGCGAAAGCCATCGATTGGTAAGAAAAGTCCATTTATAGTCACTCATGCCTTCGAAAGCCTTATTACTCGCTTTAAACGCTTTTATAATCTCATTATTAATTTTAAGTTGAATTTTCTTATATTTTTGGTTGAAATAGATTATAATTGAATGTTTGCATAGGGAAACGTGAAGCGAAAGCCATCGATTGAGAAGAAAAGTCCATTTATGGTCACTCATGCCTTCGAAAGCCTTATTACTCGCTTTAAATGCTTTTATAAGCTCATTATTGATTTTAAGTTGAATTTTCTTACATTTTTGGTTAAAACAGATTATAATTGAATGTTTGCCTCGAGAAACGTGAAGCGAAAGCCATCGATTGAGAAGAAAAGTCCATTTATAGTCGCTCATGCCTTCGAAAGCCTTATTACCCGTTTAAAATGGTTTTATAATCTAATTATTGATTTTATGTTGAATTTTCTTACATTTTTGGTTAAAATAGATTGTAATTAAATGTTTGCCATAGAAAACATGAAGCGAAAGCCATCGATTGGTAAGAAAAGTCCATTTATAGTCACTCATGCCTTCGAAAGCCTTATTACTCGCTTTAAGCGCTTTTATAATCTCATTATTGATTTTAAGTTGAATTTTCTTACATTTTTGGTTAAAACAGATTATAATTGAATGTTTGCCTCGGAAAACGTGAAGCGAAAGCCATCGATTGAGAAGAAAAGTCCATTTATAGTCACTCATGCCTTCGAAAGCCTTATTACTCGCTTTAAATGCTTTTATAAGCTCATTATTGATTTTAAGTTGAATTTTCTTACATTTTTGGTTAAAACAGATTATAATTGAATGTTTGCCTCGAGAAACGTGAAGCGAAAGCCATCGATTGAGAAGAAAAGTCCATTTATAGTCACTCATGCCTTCGAAAGCCTTATTACTCGCTTTAAATGCTTTTATAAGCTCATTATTGATTTTAAGTTGAATTTTCTTACATTTTTGGTTAAAACAGATTATAATTGAATGTTTGCCTCGAGAAACGTTAAGCGAAAGCCATCGATTGAGAAGAAAAGTCCATTTATAGTCGCTCATGCCTTCGAAAGCCTTATTACCCGTTTAAAATGGTTTTATAATCTAATTATTGATTTTATGTTGAATTTTCTTACATTTTTGGTTAAAATAGATTGTAATTAAATGTTTGCCTTAGAAAACATGAAGCGAAAGCCATCGATTGGTAAGAAAAGTCCATTTATAGTCACTCATGCCTTCGAAAGCCTTATTACTCGCTTTAAACGCTTTTATAATCTCATTATTAATTTTAAGTTGAATTTTCTTATATTTTTGGTTGAAATAGATTATAATTGAATGTTTGCATAGGGAAACGTGAAGCGAAAGCCATCGATTGAGAAGAAAAGTCCATTTATGGTCACTCATGCCTTCGAAAGCCTTATTACTCGCTTTAAATGCTTTTATAAGCTCATTATTGATTTTAAGTTGAATTTTCTTACATTTTTGGTTAAAACAGATTATAATTGAATGTTTGCCTCGAGAAACGTGAAGCGAAAGCCATCGATTGAGAAGAAAAGTCCATTTATAGTCGCTCATGCCTTCGAAAGCCTTATTACCCGTTTAAAATGGTTTTATAATCTAATTATTGATTTTATGTTGAATTTTCTTACATTTTTGGTTAAAATAGATTGTAATTAAATGTTTGCCATAGAAAACATGAAGCGAAAGCCATCGATTGGTAAGAAAAGTCCATTTATAGTCACTCATGCCTTCGAAAGCCTTATTACTCGCTTTAAACGCTTTTATATTCTCATTATTGATTTTAAGTTGAATTTTCTTACATTTTTGGTTGAAATAGATTATAATTGAATGTTTGCATAGGGAAACGTGAAGCGAAAGCCATCGATTGAGAAGAAAAGTCCATTTATAGTCACTCATGCCTTCGAAAGCCTTATTACTCGCTTTAAATGCTTCTATAAGCTCATTATTGATTTTAAGTTGAATTTTCTTACATTTTTGGTTAAAATAGATTATAATTAAATGTTTGCCTCGGGAAACGTGAAGCGAAAGCCATCGATTGAGAAGAAAAGTCCATTTATAGTCGCTCATGCCTTCGGAAGCCTTATTACTCGCTTAAAATGGTTTTATAATCGCATTATTGATTTTAAGTTGAATTTTCTTATATTTTTGGTTAAAACAGATTATATTTGAATGTTTGCCTCGAGAAACATGAAGCAAAAGCCATCGATCGATAAGAAAAGTCCATTTATAGTCACTCATGCATTCGAAAGCCTTATTACTCGTTTTAAATGCTTTTATAATCTCATTATTGATTTTAAGTTGAATTTTCTTACATTTTTGGTTAAAACAGATTATAATTGAATGTTTGCCTCGAGAAACGTGAAGCGAAAGCCATCGATTGAGAAGAAAAGTCCATTTATAGTCGCTCATGCCTTCGAAAGCCTTATTACCCGTTTAAAATGGTTTTATAATCTAATTATTGATTTTATGTTGAATTTTCTTACATTTTTGGTTAAAATAGATTGTAATTAAATGTTTGCCATAGAAAACATGAAGCGAAAGCCATCGATTGGTAAGAAAAGTCTATTTATAGTCACTCATGCCTTCGAAAGCCTTATTACTCGCTTTAAACGCTTTTATATTCTCATTATTGATTTTAAGTTGAATTTTCTTACATTTTTGGTTGAAATAGATTATAATTGAATGTTTGCATAGGGAAACGTGAAGCGAAAGCCATCGATTGAGAAGAAAAGTCCATTTATAGTCACTCATGCCTTCGAAAGCCTTATTACTCGCTTTAAATGCTTCTATAAGCTCATTATTGATTTTAAGTTGAATTTTCTTACATTTTTGGTTAAAATAGATTATAATTAAATGTTTGCCTCGGGAAACGTGAAGCGAAAGCCATCGATTGAGAAGAAAAGTCCATTTATAGTCGCTCATGCCTTCGGAAGCCTTATTACTCGCTTAAAATGGTTTTATAATCGCATTATTGATTTTAAGTTGAATTTTCTTATATTTTTGGTTAAAACAGATTATATTTGAATGTTTGCCTCGAGAAACATGAAGCAAAAGCCATCGATCGATAAGAAAAGTCCATTTATAGTCACTCATGCCTTCGAAAGCCTTATTACTCGTTTTAAATGCTTTTATAATCTCATTATTGATTTTAAGTTGAATTTTCTTACATTTTTGGTTAAAACAGATTATAATTGAATGTTTGCCTTGGGAAACGTGAAGCGAAAGCCATCGATTGAGAAGAAAAGTCCATTTATAGTTACTCATGCTTTCGAAAGCCTTATTACTCGCTTTAAATGCTTCTATAAGCTCATTATTGATTTTAAGTTGAATTTTCTTACATTTTTGGTTAAAATAGATTATAATTAAATGTTTGCCTCGGGAAACGTGAAGCGAAAGCCATCGATAGAGAAGAAAAGTCTATTTATAGTCGCTCATGCCTTCGGAAGCCTTATTACTCGTTTTAAATGCTTTTATAATCTCATTATTGATTTTAAGTTGAATTTTCTTACATTTTTGGTTAAAACAGATTATAATTGAATGTTTGCCTTGGGAAACGTGAAGCGAAAGCCATCGATTGAGAAGAAAAGTCCATTTATAGTTACTCATGCCTTCGAAAGCCTTATTACTCGCTTTAAATGCTTCTATAAGCTCATTATTGATTTTAAGTTGAATTTTCTTACATTTTTGGTTAAAATAGATTATAATTAAAATTTTGCCTCGGGAAACGTGAAGCGAAAGCCATCGATAGAGAAGAAAAGTCTATTTATAGTCGCTCATGCCTTCGGAAGCCTTATTACTCGCTTAAAATGGTTTTATAATCGCATTATTGATTTTAAGTTGAATTTTCTTATATTTTTGGTTAAAACAGATTATATTTGAATGTTTGCCTCGAGAAACATGAAGCAAAAGCCATCGATCGATAAGAAAAGTCCATTTATAGTCACTCATGCCTTCGAAAGCCTTATTACTCGTTTTAAATGCTTTTATAATCTCATTATTGATTTTAAGTTGAATTTTCTTACATTTTTGGTTAAAACAGATTATAATTGAATGTTTGCCTCGGGAAACGTGAAGCGAAAGCCATCGATTGAGAAGAAAAGTCCATTTATAGTCGCTCATGCCTTCGAAAGCCTTATTACCCGTTTAAAATGGTTTTATAATCTAATTATTGATTTTATGTTGAATTTTCTTACATTTTTGGTTAAAATAGATTGTAATTAAATGTTTGCCATAGAAAACATGAAGCGAAAGCCATCGATTGGTAAGAAAAGTCCATTTATAGTCACTCATGCCTTCGAAAGCCTTATTACTCGCTTTAAACGCTTTTATATTCTCATTATTGATTTTAAGTTGAATTTTCTTACATTTTTGGTTGAAATAGATTATAATTGAATGTTTGCATAGGGAAACGTGAAGCGAAAGCCATCGATTGGTAAGAAAAGTCCATTTATAGTCACTCATGCCTTTGAAAGCCTTATTACTCGCTTTAAACGCTTTTATATTCTCATTATTGATTTTAAGTTGAATTTTCTTACATTTTTGGTTGAAATAGATTATAATTGAATGTTTGCATAGGGAAACGTGAAGCGAAAGCCATCGATTGAGAAGAAAAGTCCATTTATAGTCACTCATGCCCTCGAAAGCCATATTACTCGCTTTAAATGCTTTTATAAGCTCATTATTGATTTTAAGTTGAATTTTCTTACATTTTTGGTTAAAACAGATTATAATTGAATGTTTGCCTCGAGAAACGTGAAGCGAAAGCCATCGATTGAGAAGAAAAGTCCATTTATAGTCGTTCATGCCTTCGAAAGCCTTATTACCCGTTTAAAATGGTTTTATAATCTATTTATTGATTTTAAGTTGAATTTTCTTACATTTTTGGTTAAAACAGATTATAATTGAATATTTGCCTTGGGAAACGTGAAGCGAAAGCCATCGATTGGTAAGAAAAGTCCATTTATAGTCACTCATGCCTTCGAAAGCCTTATTACTCGCTTTAAACGCTTTTATAATCTCATTATTGATTTTAAGTTGAATTTTCTTATATTTTTGGTTGAAATAGATTATAATTGAATGTTTGCATAGGGAAACATGAAGCGAAAGCCATCGATTGAGAAGAAAAGTCCATTTATAGTCACTCATGCCTTCGAAAGCCTTATTACTCGCTTTAAATGCTTTTATAAGCTCATTATTGATTTTAAGTTGAATTTTCTTACATTTTTGGTTAAAACAGATTATAATTGAATGTTTGCCTGGGGAAACGTGAAGCGAAAGCCATCGATTGGGAAGAAAAGTACATTTATAGTCACTCATACCTTCGAAAGCCTTATTACTCGCTTAAAATGGTTTTATAATCGCATTATTGATTTTAAGTTGAATTTTCTTATATTTTTGGTTAAAACAGATTATATTTGAATGTTTGCCTCGAGAAACATGAAGCAAAAGCCATCGATCGATAAGAAAAGTCCAGTTATAGTCACTCATGCCTTCGAAAGCCTTATTACTCGTTTTAAATGCTTTTATAATCTCATTATTGATTTTAAGTTGAATTTTCTTACATTTTTGGTTAAAACAGATTATATTTGAATGTTTGCCTCGGGAAACGTGAAGTGAAAGCCATCGATTTGAGAAGAAAAGTCCACTTATAGTCGCTCATGCCTTCGAAAGCCTTATTACCCGTTTAAAATGGTTTTATAATCTAATTATTGATTTTATGTTGAATTTTCTTACATTTTTGGTTAAAATAGATTGTAATTAAATGTTTGCCTTAGAAAACATGAAGCGAAAGCCATCGATTGGTAAGAAAAGTCCATTTATAGTCACTCATGCCTTCGAAAGCCTTATTACTCGCTTTAAACGCTTTTATAATCTCATTATTTATTTTAAGTTGAATTTTCTTATATTTTTGGTTGAAATAGATTATAATTGAATGTTTGCATAAGGAAACGTGAAGCGAAAGCCATCGATTGAGAAGAAAAGTCCATTTATAGTCACTCATGCCTTCGAAAGCCTTATTACTCGCTTTAAATGCTTTTATAAGCTCATTATTGATTTTAAGTTGAATTTTCTTACATTTTTGGTTAAAACAGATTATAATTGAATGTTTGCCTCGAGAAACGTGAAGCGAAAGCCATCGATTGAGAAGAAAAGTCCATTTATAGTCGCTCATGCCTTCGAAAGCCTTATTACCCGTTTAAAATGGTTTTATAATCTAATTATTGATTTTATGTTGAATTTTCTTACATTTTTGGTTAAAATAGATTGTAATTAAATGTTTGCCATAGAAAACATGAAGCGAAAGCCATCGATTGGTAAGAAAAGTCCATTTATAGTCACTCATGCCTTCGAAAGCCTTATTACTCGCTTTAAACGCTTTTATATTCTCATTATTGATTTTAAGTTGAATTTTCTTACATTTTTGGTTGAAATAGATTATAATTGAATGTTTGCATAGGGAAACGTGAAGCGAAAGCCATCGATTGAGAAGAAAAGTCCATTTATAGTCACTCATGCCTTCGAAAGCCTTATTACTCGCTTTAAATGCTTCTATAAGCTCATTATTGATTTTAAGTTGAATTTTCTTACATTTTTGGTTAAAATAGATTATAATTAAATGTTTGCCTCGGGAAACGTGAAGCGAAAGCCATCGATTGAGAAGAAAAGTCCATTTATAGTCGCTCATGCCTTCGGAAGCCTTATTACTCGCTTAAAATGGTTTTATAATCGCATTATTGATTTTAAGTTGAATTTTCTTATATTTTTGGTTAAAACAGATTATATTTGAATGTTTGCCTCGAGAAACATGAAGCAAAAGCCATCGATCGATAAGAAAAGTCCATTTATAGTCACTCATGCCTTCGAAAGCCTTATTACTCGTTTTAAATGCTTTTATAATCTCATTATTGATTTTAAGTTGAATTTTCTTACATTTTTGGTTAAAACAGATTATAATTGAATGTTTGCCTCGAGAAACGTGAAGCGAAAGCCATCGATTGAGAAGAAAAGTCCATTTATAGTCGCTCATGCCTTCGAAATCCTTATTACCCGTTTAAAATGGTTTTATAATCTAATTATTGATTTTATGTTGAATTTTCTTACATTTTTGGTTAAAATAGATTGTAATTAAATGTTTGCCATAGAAAACATGAAGCGAAAGCCATCGATTGGTAAGAAAAGTCTATTTATAGTCACTCATGCCTTCGAAAGCCTTATTACTCGCTTTAAACGCTTTTATATTCTCATTATTGATTTTAAGTTGAATTTTCTTACATTTTTGGTTGAAATAGATTATAATTGAATGTTTGCATAGGGAAACGTGAAGCGAAAGCCATCGATTGAGAAGAAAAGTCCATTTATAGTCACTCATGCCTTCGAAAGCCTTATTACTCGCTTTAAATGCTTCTATAAGCTCATTATTGATTTTAAGTTGAATTTTCTTACATTTTTGGTTAAAATAGATTATAATTAAATGTTTGCCTCGGGAAACGTGAAGCGAAAGCCATCGATTGAGAAGAAAAGTCCATTTATAGTCGCTCATGCCTTCGGAAGCCTTATTACTCGCTTAAAATGGTTTTATAATCGCATTATTGATTTTAAGTTGAATTTTCTTATATTTTTGGTTAAAACAGATTATATTTGAATGTTTGCCTCGAGAAACATGAAGCAAAAGCCATCGATCGATAAGAAAAGTCCATTTATAGTCACTCATGCCTTCGAAAGCCTTATTACTCGTTTTAAATGCTTTTATAATCTCATTATTGATTTTAAGTTGAATTTTCTTACATTTTTGGTTAAAACAGATTATAATTGAATGTTTGCCTTGGGAAACGTGAAGCGAAAGCCATCGATTGAGAAGAAAAGTCCATTTATAGTTACTCATGCCTTCGAAAGCCTTATTACTCGCTTTAAATGCTTCTATAAGCTCATTATTGATTTTAAGTTGAATTTTCTTACATTTTTGGTTAAAATAGATTATAATTAAATGTTTGCCTCGGGAAACGTGAAGCGAAAGCCATCGATAGAGAAGAAAAGTCTATTTATAGTCGCTCATGCCTTCGGAAGCCTTATTACTCGCTTAAAATGGTTTTATAATCGCATTATTGATTTTAAGTTGAATTTTCTTATATTTTTGGTTAAAACAGATTATATTTGAATGTTTGCCTCGAGAAACATGAAGCAAAAGCCATCGATCGATAAGAAAAGTCCATTTATAGTCACTCATGCCTTCGAAAGCCTTATTACTCGTTTTAAATGCTTTTATAATCTCATTATTGATTTTAAGTTGAATTTTCTTACATTTTTGGTTAAAACAGATTATAATTGAATGTTTGCCTCGGGAAACGTGAAGCGAAAGCCATCGATTGAGAAGAAAAGTCCATTTATAGTCGCTCATGCCTTCGAAAGCCTTATTACCCGTTTAAAATGGTTTTATAATCTAATTATTGATTTTATGTTGAATTTTCTTACATTTTTGGTTAAAATAGATTGTAATTAAATGTTTGCCATAGAAAACATGAAGCGAAAGCCATCGATTGGTAAGAAAAGTCCATTTATAGTCACTCATGCCTTCGAAAGCCTTATTACTCGCTTTAAACGCTTTTATATTCTCATTATTGATTTTAAGTTGAATTTTCTTACATTTTTGGTTGAAATAGATTATAATTGAATGTTTGCATAGGGAAACGTGAAGCGAAAGCCATCGATTGGTAAGAAAAGTCCATTTATAGTCACTCATGCCTTCGAAAGCCTTATTACTCGCTTTAAACGCTTTTATATTCTCATTATTGATTTTAAGTTGAATTTTCTTACATTTTTGGTTGAAATAGATTATAATTGAATGTTTGCATAGGGAAACGTGAAGCGAAAGCCATCGATTGAGAAGAAAAGTCCATTTATAGTCACTCATGCCCTCGAAAGCCATATTACTCGCTTTAAATGCTTTTATAAGCTCATTATTGATTTTAAGTTGAATTTTCTTACATTTTTGGTTAAAACAGATTATAATTGAATGTTTGCCTCGAGAAACGTGAAGCGAAAGCCATCGATTGAGAAGAAAAGTCCATTTATAGTCGTTCATGCCTTCGAAAGCCTTATTACCCGTTTAAAATGGTTTTATAATCTATTTATTGATTTTAAGTTGAATTTTCTTACATTTTTGGTTAAAACAGATTATAATTGAATATTTGCCTTGGGAAACGTGAAGCGAAAGCCATCGATTGGTAAGAAAAGTCCATTTATAGTCACTCATGCCTTCGAAAGCCTTATTACTCGCTTTAAACGCTTTTATAATCTCATTATTGATTTTAAGTTGAATTTTCTTATATTTTTGGTTGAAATAGATTATAATTGAATGTTTGCATAGGGAAACATGAAGCGAAAGCCATCGATTGAGAAGAAAAGTCCATTTATAGTCACTCATGCCTTCGAAAGCCTTATTACTCGCTTTAAATGCTTTTATAAGCTCATTATTGATTTTAAGTTGAATTTTCTTACATTTTTGGTTAAAACAGATTATAATTGAATGTTTGCCTGGGGAAACGTGAAGCGAAAGCCATCGATTGGGAAGAAAAGTACATTTATAGTCACTCATACCTTCGAAAGCCTTATTACTCGCTTAAAATGGTTTTATAATCGCATTATTGATTTTAAGTTGAATTTTCTTATATTTTTGGTTAAAACAGATTATATTTGAATGTTTGCCTCGAGAAACATGAAGCAAAAGCCATCGATCGATAAGAAAAGTCCAGTTATAGTCACTCATGCCTTCGAAAGCCTTATTACTCGTTTTAAATGCTTTTATAATCTCATTATTGATTTTAAGTTGAATTTTCTTACATTTTTGGTTAAAACAGATTATATTTGAATGTTTGCCTCGGGAAACGTGAAGTGAAAGCCATCGATTTGAGAAGAAAAGTCCACTTATAGTCGCTCATGCCTTCGAAAGCCTTATTACCCGTTTAAAATGGTTTTATAATCTAATTATTGATTTTATGTTGAATTTTCTTACATTTTTGGTTAAAATAGATTGTAATTAAATGTTTGCCTTAGAAAACATGAAGCGAAAGCCATCGATTGGTAAGAAAAGTCCATTTATAGTCACTCATGCCTTCGAAAGCCTTATTACTCGCTTTAAACGCTTTTATAATCTCATTATTTATTTTAAGTTGAATTTTCTTATATTTTTGGTTGAAATAGATTATAATTGAATGTTTGCATAAGGAAACGTGAAGCGAAAGCCATCGATTGAGAAGAAAAGTCCATTTATAGTCACTCATGCCTTCGAAAGCCTTATTACTCGCTTTAAATGCTTTTATAAGCTCATTATTGATTTTAAGTTGAATTTTCTTACATTTTTGGTTAAAACAGATTATAATTGAATGTTTGCCTCGAGAAACGTGAAGCGAAAGCCATCGATTGAGAAGAAAAGTCCATTTATAGTCGCTCATGCCTTCGAAAGCCTTATTACCCGTTTAAAATGGTTTTATAATCTAATTATTGATTTTATGTTGAATTTTCTTACATTTTTGGTTAAAATAGATTGTAATTAAATGTTTGCCTTAGAAAACATGAAGCGAAAGCCATCGATTGGTAAGAAAAGTCCATTTATAGTCACTCATGCCCTCGAAAGCCTTATTACTCGCTTTAAACGCTTTTATAATCTCATTATTAATTTTAAGTTGAATTTTCTTATATTTTAGGTTGAAATAGATTATAATTGAATGTTTGCATAGGGAAACGTGAAGCGAAAGCCATCGATTGAGAAGAAAAGTCCATTTATAGTCACTCATGCCCTCGAAAGCCTTATTACTCGCTTTAAATGCTTTTATAAGCTCATTATTGATTTTAAGTTGAATTTTCTTATATTTTTGGTTAAAACATATTATAATTGAATGTTTGCCTCGAGAAACGTGAAGCGAAAGCCATCGATTGAGAAGAAAAGTCCATTTATAGTCGCTCATGCCTTCGAAAGCTTTATTACCCGTTTAAAATGGTTTTATAATCTAATTATTGATTTTATGTTGAATTTTCTTACATTTTTGGTTAAAATAGATTATAATTAAATGTTTGCCTCGGGAAACGTGAAGCGAAAGCCATCGATTGAGAAGAAAAGTCCATTTATAGTCGCTCATGCCTTCGAAAGCCTTATTACTCGCTGAAAATGGTTTTATAATCGCATTATTGATTTTAAGTTGAATTTTCTTATATTTTTGGTTAAAACAGATTATATTTGAATGTTTGCCTCGAGAAACATGAAGCAAAAGCCATCGATCGATAAGAAAAGTCCAGTTATAGTCACTCATGCCTTCGAAAGCCTTATTACTCGTTTTAAATGCTTTTATAATCTCATTATTGATTTTAAGTTGAATTTTCTTACATTTTTGGTTAAAACAGATTATAATTGAATGTTTGCCTCGAGAAACGTGAAGCGAAAGCCATCGATTGAGAAGAAAAGTCCATTTATAGTCGCTCATGCCTTCGAAAGCCTTATTACCCGTTTAAAATGGTTTTATAATCTAATTATTGATTTTATGTTGAATTTTCTTACATTTTTGGTTAAAATAGATTGTAATTAAATGTTTGCCATAGAAAACATGAAGCGAAAGCCATCGATTGGTAAGAAAAGTCCATTTATAGTCACTCATGCCTTCGAAAGCGTTATTACTCGCTTTAAACGCTTTTATATTCTCATTATTGATTTTAAGTTGAATTTTCTTACATTTTTGGTTGAAATAGATTATAATTGAATGTTTGCATAGGGAAACGTGAAGCGAAAGCCATCGATTAAGAAGAAAAGTCCATTTATAGTCACTCATGCCTTCGAAAGCCTTATTACTCGCTTTAAATGCTTTTATAAGCTCATTATTGATTTTAAGTTGAATTTTCTTACATTTTTGGTTGAAATAGATTATAATTAAATGTTTGCCTCGAGAAACGTGAAGCGAAAGCCATCGATTGAGAAGAAAAGTCCATTTATAGTCGCTCATGCCTTCGAAAGCCTTATTACTCGCTGAAAATGGTTTTATAATCGCATTATTGATTTTAAGTTGAATTTTCTTATATTTTTGGTTAAAACAGATTATATTTGAATGTTTGCCTCGAGAAACATGAAGCAAAAGCCATCGATCGATAAGAAAAGTCCATTTATAGTCACTCATGCCTTCGAAAGCCTTATTACTCGCTTTAAATGCTTTTATAATCTCATTATTGATTTTAAGTTGAATTTTCTTAAACTTTTGGTTAAAAAAGATTATATTAAAATGTTTGCCACGGGAAACGTGAAGCGAAAGCCATCGATTCAGAAGAAAAGTCCATTTATAGTCACTCATGCCTTCGAAAGCCTTATTACTCGCTTAAAATGGTTTTATAATCGCATTATTGATTTTAAGTTGAATTTTCTTATATTTTTGGTTAAAACAGATTATATTTGAATGTTTGCCTCGAGAAACATGAAGCAAAAGCCATCGATCGATAAGAAAAGTCCATTTATAGTCACTCATGCCTTCGAAAGCCTTATTACTCGTTTTAAATGCTTTTATAATCTCATTATTGATTTTAAGTTGAATTTTCTTACATTTTTGGTTAAAACATATTATAATTGAATGTTTGCCTCGGGAAACATGAAGCGAAAGCCATCGATTGAGAAGAAAAGTCCATTTATAGTCGCTCATACCTTCGAAAGCCTTATTACCCGTTTAAAATGGTTTTATAATATAATTATTGATTTTATGTTGAATTTTCTTACATTTTTGGTTAAAATAGATTGTAATTAAATGTTTGCCTTAGAAAACATGAAGCGAAAGCCATCGATTGGTAAGAAAAGTCCATTTATAGTCACTCATGCCTTCGAAAGCCTTATTACTCGCTTTAAACGCTTTTATAATCTCATTATTGATTTTAAGTTGAATTTTCTTATATTTTTGGTTGAAATAGATTATAATTGAATGTTTGCATAGGGAAACGTGAAGCGAAAGCCATCGATTGAGAAGAAAAGTCCATTTATAGTCACTCATGCCTTCGAAAGCCTTATTACTCGCTTTAAATGCTTTTATAAGCTCATTATTGATTTTAAGTTGAATTTTCTTACATTTTTGGTTAAAACAGATTATAATTGAATGTTTGCCTCGAGAAACGTGAAGCGAAAGCCATCGATTGGGAAGAAAAGTACATTTATAGTCACTCATACCTTCGAAAGCCTTATTACTCGCTTAAAATGGTTTTATAATCGCATTACTGATTTTAAGTTAAATTTTCTTATATTTTTGGTTAAAACAGATTATATTTGAATGTTTGCCTCGAGAAACATGAAGCAAAAGCCATCGATCGATAAGAAAAGTCCAGTTATAGTCACTCATGCCTTCGAAAGCCTTATTACTCGCTTTAAATGCTTTTATAAGCTCATTATTGATTTTAAGTTGAATTTTCTTACATTTTTGGTTAAAACATATTATAATTGAATGTTTGCCTCGGGAAACGTGAAGCGAAGGCCATTGATTTGAGAAGAAAAGTCCATTTATAGTCGCTCATGCCTTCGAAAGTCTTATTACCCGTTTAAAATGGTTTTATAATCTAATTATTGATTTTATGTTGAATTTTCTTACATTTTTGGTTAAAATAGATTGTAATTAAATGTTTGCCTTAGAAAACATGAAGCGAAAGCCATCGATTGGTAAGAAAAGTCCATTTATAGTCACTCATGCCTTCGAAAGCCTTATTACTCGCTTTAAACGCTTTTATAATCTCATTATTGATTTTAAGTTGAATTTTCTTATATTTTTGGTTGAAATAGATTATAATTGAATGTTTGCATAGGGAAACATGAAGCGAAAGCCATCGATTGAGAAGAAAAGTCCATTTATAGTCACTCATGCCTTCGAAAGCCTTATTACTCGCTTTAAATGCTTTTATAAGCTCATTATTGATTTTAAGTTGAATTTTCTTACATTTTTGGTTAAAACAGATTATAATTGAATGTTTGCCTCGAGAAACGTGAAGCGAAAGCCATCGATTGAGAATAAAAGTCAATTTATGGTAGCTCATTCCTTCGAAAGCCTTATTACCCGTTTAAAATGGTTTTATAATCTAATTATTGATTTTATATTGAATTTTCTTAAGTTTTTGGTTAAAATAGATTGTAATTAAATGTTTGCCTTAGAAAACATGAAGCGAAAGCCATCGATTGGTAAGAAAAGTCCATTTATAGTCACTCATGCCTTCGAAAGCCTTATTACTCGCTTTAAACGCTTTTATAATCTCATTATTGATTTTAAGTTTAATTTTCTTATATTTTTGGTTGAAATAGATTATAATTGAATGTTTGCATAGGGAAACGTGAAGCGAAAGCCATCGATTGAGAAGAAAAGTCCATTTATAGTCACTCATGCCTTCGAAAGACTTATTACTCGCTTAAATTGGTTTTATATTCGCATTATTGATTTTAAGTTGAATTTTCTTATATTTTTGGTTAAAACAGATTATATTTGAATGTTTGCCTCGAGAAACATGAAGCAAAAGCCATCGATCGATAAGAAAAGTCCATTTATAGTCACTCATGCCTTCGAAAGCCTTATTACTCGCTTTAAACGCTTTTATATTCTCATTATTGATTTTAAGTTGAATTTTCTGGTATTTTTGGTTGAAATAGATTATAATTGAATGTTTGCATAGGGAAACGTGAAGCGAAAGCCATCGATTGAGAAGAAAAGTCCATTTATAGTCACTCATGCCTTCGAAAGCCTTATTACTCGCTTTAAATGCTTTTATAAGCTCATTATTGATTTTAAGTTGAATTTTCTTACATTTTTGGTTAAAATAAATTATAATTGAATGTTTGCCTCGGGAAACGTGAAGCGAAAGCCATCGATTGAGAAGAAAAGTCCATTTATAGTCGCTCATGCCTTCGAAAGCCTTATTACCCATTTAAAATGGTTTTATAATCTAATTATTGATTTTATGTTTAATTTTCTTACATTTTTGGTTAAACTAGATTGCAATTAAATGTTTTCCTTAGAAAACATGAAGCGAAAGCCATCGATTGGTAAGAAAAGTCCATTTATAGTCACTCATGCCTTCGAAAGCCTTATTACTCGCTTTAAACGATTTTATAATCTCATTATTGATTTTAAGTTGAATTTTCTTACATTTTTGGTTGAAACAGATTATAATTGAATGTTTGCATAGGGAAACGTGAAGCGAAAGCCATCGATTAGGAAGAAAAGTCCATTTATAGTCACTCATGCCTTCGAAAGCCTTATTACTCGCTTTAAATGCTTTTATAATCTCATTATTGATTTTAAGTTGAATTTTCTTAAACTTTTGGTTAAAAAAGATTATATTAAAATGTTTGCCACGGGAAACGTGAAGCGAAAGCCATCGATTGAGAAGAAAAGTCCATTTATAGTCGCTCATGCCTTCGAAAGCCTTATTACCCGTTTAAAATGGTTTTATAATCTAATTATTGATTTTATGTTGAATTTTCTTACATTTTTGGTTAAAATAGATTGTAATTAAATGTTTGCCATAGAAAACATGAAGCGAAAGCCATCGATTGGTAAGAAAAGTCCATTTATAGTCACTCATGCCTTCGAAAGCCTTATTACTCGCTTTAAACGCTTTTATATTCTCATTATTGATTTTAAGTTGAATTTTCTTACATTTTTGGTTGAAATAGATTATAATTGCATGTTTGCATAGGGAAACGTGAAGCGAAAGCCATCGATTGAGAAGAAAAGTCCATTTATAGTCACTCATGCCTTCGAAAGCCTTATTACTCGCTTTAAATGCTTCTATAAGCTCATTATTGATTTTAAGTTGAATTTTCTTACATTTTTGGTTAAAATAGATTATAATTAAATGTTTGCCTCGGGAAACGTGAAGCGAAAGCCATCGATTGAGAAGAAAAGTCCATTTATAGTCGCTCATGCCTTCGGAAGCCTTATTACTCGCTTAAAATGGTTTTATAATCGCATTATTGATATTAAGTTGAATTTTCTTATATTTTTGGTTAAAACAGATTATATTTGAATGTTTGCCTCGAGAAACATGAAGCAAAAGCCATCGATCGATAAGAAAAGTCCATTTATAGTCACTCATGCCTTCGAAAGCCTTATTACTCGTTTTAAATGCTTTTATAATCTCATTATTGATTTTAAGTTGAATTTTCTTACATTTTTGGTTAAAACAGATTATAATTGAATGTTTGCCTCGGGAAACGTGAAGCGAAAGTCATCGATTGAGAAGAAAAGTCCATTTATAGTTACTCATGCCTTCGAAAGCCTTATTACTCGCTTTAAATGCTTCTATAAGCTCATTATTGATTTTAAGTTGAATTTTCTTACATTTTTGGTTAAAATAGATTATAATTAAATGTTTGCCTCGGGAAACGTGAAGCGAAAGCCATCGATTGAGAAGAAAAGTCCATTTATAGTCGCTCATGCCTTCGGAAGCCTTATTACTCGCTTAAAATGGTTTTATAATCGCATTATTGATTTTAAGTTGAATTTTCTTATATTTTTGGTTAAAACAGATTATATTTGAATGTTTGCCTCGAGAAACATGAAGCAAAAGCCATCGATCGATAAGAAAAGTCCATTTATAGTCACTCATGCCTTCGAAAGCCTTATTACTCGCTTTAAATGCTTTTATAATCTCATTATTGATTTTAAGTTGAATTTTCTTAAACTTTTGGTTAAAAAAGATTATATTAAAATGTTTGCCACGGGAAACGTGAAGCGAAAGCCATCGATTGAGAAGAAAAGTTCATTTATAGTCGCTCATGCCTTCGAAAGCCTTATTACCCGTTTAAAATGGTTTTATAATCTAATTATTGATTTTATGTTGAATTTTCTTACATTTTTGGTTAAAATAGATTGTAATTAAATGTTTGCCTTAGAAAACATGAAGCGAAAGCCATCTATTGGTAAGAAAAGTCCATTTATAGTCACTCATGCCTTCGAAAGCCTTATTACTCGCTTTAAACGCTTTTATAATCTCATTATTGATTTTAAGTTGAATTTTCTTAAATTTTTGGTTAAAACAGATTATATTAAAATGTTTGCCCCGGGAAATGTGAAGCGAAAGCCATCGATTGAGAAGAAAAGTCCATTTATAGTCACTCATGCCTTCGAAAGCCTTATTACTCGCTTTAAATGCTCTTATAAGCTCATTATTGAGTTTAAGTTGAATTTTCTTACATTTTTGGTTAAAACAGATTATAATAATGTTTGCCTTGGGAAACGTGAAGCGAAAGTCATCGATTGAGAAGAAAAGACCAGTTATAGTCGCTCATGCCTTCGAAAGCCTTATTACCCGTTTAAAATGGTTTTATAATCTAATTATTGATTTTATGTTGAATTTTCTTACATTTTTTGTTAAAATAGACTGTAATTAAATGTTTGCCTTAGAAAACATGAAGCGAAAGCCATCAATTGGTAAGAAAAGTCCATTTATAGTCACTCATGCCTTCGAAAGCCTTATTACCCGTTTAAAATGGTTTTATTATCTCATTATTGATTTTATGTTGAATTTTCTTACATTTTTGGTTAAAATAGATTGTAATTAAATGTTTGCCTTAGAAAACATGAAGTGAAAGCCATCGATTGGTAAGAAAAGTCCATTTATATTCACTCATGCCTTCGAAAGCCTTATTACTCGCTTTAAATGCCTTTATAATCTCATTATTGATTTTAAGTTTAATTTTCTTACATTTTTGGTTGAAATAGATTATAATTGAATGTTTGCATAGGGAAACGTGAAGCGAAAGCCATCGATTGAGAAGAAAAGTCCATTTATAGTCACTCATGCCTTCGAAAGCCTTATTACTCGCTTTAAATGCTTTTATAAGCTCATTATTGAGTTTAAGTTGAATTTTCTTACATTTTTGGTTAAAACAGATTATAATTGAATGTTTCCCTTGGGAAACGTGAAGCGAAAGCCATCGATTGAGAAGAAAAGTCCATTTATAGTCGCTCATGCCTTCGAAAGCCTTATTACCCGTTTAAAATAGTTTTATAATCTAATTATTGATTTTATGTTGAATTTTCTTACATTTTTGGTTAAAATAGATTGTAATTAAATGTTTGCCTTAGAAAACATGAAGCGAAAGCCATCTATTGGTAAGAAAAGTCCATTTATAGTCACTCATGCCTTCGAAAGCCTTATTACTCGTTTAAAACGCTTTTATAATCTCATTATTGATTTTAAGTTGAATTTTCTTATATTTTTGGTTCAAATAGATTATAATTAAATGTTTGCATAGGGAAACGTTAAGCGAAAGCCATCGATTGAGAAGAAAAGTCCATTTATAGTCACTCATGCCTTCGAAAGCCTTATTACTCGCTTTAAATGCTTTTATAAGCTCATTATTGATTTTAAGTTGAATTTTCTTACATTTTTGGTTAAAACAGATTATAATTGAATGTTTGCCTTGGGAAACTTGAAGCGAAAGCCATCGATTGAGAAGAAAAGTCCATTTATAGTCACTCATGCCTTCGAAAGCCTTATTACTCGCTTTAAATGCTTTTATAAGCTCATTATTGATTTTATGTTGAATTTTCTTACATTTTTGGTTAAAATAGATTGTAATTAAATGTTTGCCTTAGAAAATATGAAGCGAAAGCAATCGATTGGTAAGAGAAGTCCATTTATAGTCACTCATGCCTTCGAAAGCCTTATTACCCGTTTAAAATGGTTTTATAATCTCATTATTGATTTTATGTTGAATTTTCTTACATTTTTGGTTAAAATAGATTGTAATTAAATGTTTGCCTTAGAAAACATGAAGCGAAAGCCATCGATTGGTAAGAAAAGTCCATTTATATTCACTCATGCCTTCGAAAGCCTTATTACTCGCTTTAAACACCTTTATAATCTCATTATTGATTTTAAGTTGAATTTTCTTACATTTTTGGTTGAAATAGATTGTAATTAAATGTTTGCCTTAGAAAAAATGAAGCGAAAGCCATCTATTGGTAAGAAAAGTCCATTTATAGTCACTCATGCCTTTGAAAGCCTTATTACTCGCTTTAAACGCTTTTATAATCTCATTATTGATTTTAAGTTGAATTTTCTTATATTTTTGGTTGAAATAGATTGTAATTAAATGTTTGACTTAGAAAAAATGAAGCGAAAGCCATCTATTGGTAAGAAAAGTCCATTTATAGTCACTCATGCCTTTGAAAGCCTTATTACTCGCTTTAAACGCTTTTATAATCTCATTATTGATTTTAAGTTGAATTTTCTTATATTTTTGGTTGAAATAGATTGTAATTAAATGTTTGCCTTAGAAAACATAAAGCGAAAGCCATCTATTGGTAAGAAAAGTCCATTTATAGTCACTCATGCCTTCGAAAGCCTTATTACTCGCTTTAAATGCTTTTATAAGCTCATTATTGATTTTAAGTTGAATTTTCTTACGTTTTTGGTTAAAACAGATTATAATTGAATGTTTGCCTTGGGAAACATGAAGCGAAACCCAACGATTGAGAAGAAAAGTCCAGTTATAGTCGCTCATGCCTTCGAAAGCCTTATTACCCGTTTAAAATGGTTTTATAATCTAATTATTGATTTTATGTTGAATTTTCTTACATTTTTGGTTAAAATAGATTGTAATTAAATGTTTGCCTTAGAAAACATGAAGCGAAAGCCATCGATTGAGAAGAAAAGTCCATTTATAGTTAGTCATGCCTTCGAAAGCCTTATTACTCGCTTTAAACGCTTTTATAATCTCATTATTGATTTTAAGTTGAATTTTCTTATATTTTTGGTTGAAATAGATTGTAATTAAATGTTTGCCTTAGAAAACATGAAGCGAAAGCCATCTATTGGTAAGAAAAGTCCATTTATAGTCACTCATGCCTTCGAAAGCCTTATTACTCGCTTTAAACGCTTTTATAATCTCATTATTGATTTTAAGTTGAATTTTCTTATATTTTTGGTTGAAATAGATTGTAATTAAATGTTTGCCTTAGAAAACATAAAGCGAAAGCCATCTATTGGTAAGAAAAGTCCATTTATAGTCACTCATGCCTTCGAAAGCCTTATTACTCGCTTTAAATGCTTTTATAATCTCATTATTGATTTTAAGTTGAATTTTCTTATATTTTTGGTTGAAATAGATTGTAATTAAATGTTTGCCTTAGAAAACAAGAAGCGAAAGCCATCTATTGGTAAGAAAAGTTCATTTATAGTCACTCATGCCTTCGAAAGCCTTATTACTCGCTTTAAACGCTTTTATAATCTCATTATTGATTTTAAGTTGAATTTTCTTATATTTTTGGTTGAAATAGATTATAATTGAATGTTTGCATAGGGAAACGTGAAGCGAAAGCCATCGATTCAGAAGAAAAGTCCATTTATAGTCACTCATGCCTTCAAAAGCCTTATTACTCGCTTTAAATGCTTTTATAAGCTCATTATTGATTTTAAGTTGAATTTTCTTCCGTTTTTGGTTAAAACAGATTATAATTGAATGTTTGCCTTGGGAAACGTGAAGCGAAACCATCGATTGAGAAGAAAAGTCCATTTATAGTCACTCATGCCTTCGAAAACCTTATTACTCACTTTAAACGCTTTTATAATCTCATTATTGATTTTAAGTTGAATTTTCTTACATTTTTGGTTGAAATAGATTATAATTGAATGTTTGCATAGGGAAACGTGAAGCGAAAGCCATCGATTCAGAAGAAAAGTCCATTTATAGTCACTCATGCCTTCGAAAGCCTTATTACTCGCTTTAAATGCTCTTATAAGCTCATTATTGAGTTTAAGTTGAATTTTCTTACATTTTTTGTTAAAACAGATTATAATTGAATGTTTGCCTTGGGAAACGTGAAGCGAAAGCCATCGATTGAGAAGAAAAGTCTAGTTATAGTCGCTCATGCCTTCGAAAGCCTTATTACCCGTTTAAAATGGTTTTATAATCTAATTATTGATTTTATGTTGAATTTTCTTACATTTTTTGTTAAAATAGATTGTAATTAAATGTTTGCCTTAGAAAACATGAAGCGAAAGCCATCTATTGGTAAGAAAAGTCCATTTATAGTCACTCATGCCTTCGAAAGCCTTATTACTCGCTTCAAACGCTTTTATAATCTCATTATTGATTTTAAGTTGAATTTTCTTAAATTTTTGGTTAAAACAGATTATATTAAAATGTTTGCCCCGGGAAACGTGAAGCGAAAGCCATCGATTGAGAAGAAAAGTCCATTTATAGTCACTCATGCCTTCGAAAGCCTTATTACTCGCTTTAAATGCTCTTATAAGCTCATTATTGAGTTTAAGTTGAATTTTCTTACATTTTTGGTTAAAACAGATTATAATAATGTTTGCCTTGGGAAACGTGAAGCGAAAGTCATCGATTGAGAAGAAAAGACCAGTTATAGTCGCTCATGCCTTCGAAAGCCTTATTACCCGTTTAAAATGGTTTTATAATCTAATTATTGATTTTATGTTGAATTTTCTTACATTTTTTGTTAAAATAGACTGTAATTAAATGTTTGCCTTAGAAAACATGAAGCGAAAGCCATCAATTGGTAAGAAAAGTCCATTTATAGTCACTCATGCCTTCGAAAGCCTTATTACCCGTTTAAAATGGTTTTATTATCTCATTATTGATTTTATGTTGAATTTTCTTACATTTTTGGTTAAAATATATTGTAATTAAATGTTTGCCTTAGAAAACATGAAGTGAAAGCCATCGATTGGTAAGAAAAGTCCATTTATATTCACTCATGCCTTCGAAAGCCTTATTACTCGCTTTAAATGCCTTTATAATCTCATTATTGATTTTAAGTTGAATTTTCTTACATTTTTGGTTGAAATAGATTATAATTGAATGTTTGCATAGGGAAACGTGAAGCGAAAGCCATCGATTGAGAAGAAAAGTCCATTTATAGTCACTCATGCCTTCGAAAGCCTTATTACTCGCTTTAAATGCTTTTATAAGCTCATTATTGAGTTTAAGTTGAATTTTCTTACATTTTTGGTTAAAACAGATTATAATTGAATGTTTCCCTTGGGAAACGTGAAGCGAAAGCCATCGATTGAGAAGAAAAGTCCATTTATAGTCGCTCATGCCTTCGAAAGCCTTATTACCCGTTTAAAATAGTTTTATAATCTAATTATTGATTTTATGTTGAATTTTCTTACATTTTTGGTTAAAATAGATTGTAATTAAATGTTTGCCTTAGAAAACATGAAGCGAAAGCCATCTATTGGTAAGAAAAGTCCATTTATAGTCACTCATGCCTTCGAAAGCCTTATTACTCGTTTAAAACGCTTTTATAATCTCATTATTGATTTTAAGTTGAATTTTCTTATATTTTTGGTTCAAATAGATTATAATTAAATGTTTGCATAGGGAAACGTTAAGCGAAAGCCATCGATTGAGAAGAAAAGTCCATTTATAGTCACTCATGCCTTCGAAAGCCTTATTACTCGCTTTAAATGCTTTTATAAGCTCATTATTGATTTTAAGTTGAATTTTCTTACATTTTTGGTTAAAACAGATTATAATTGAATGTTTGCCTTGGGAAACTTGAAGCGAAAGCCATCGATTGAGAAGAAAAGTCCATTTATAGTCACTCATGCCTTCGAAAGCCTTATTACTCGCTTTAAATGCTTTTATAAGCTCATTATTGATTTTATGTTGAATTTTCTTACATTTTTGGTTAAAATAGATTGTAATTAAATGTTTGCCTTAGAAAATATGAAGCGAAAGCAATCGATTGGTAAGAGAAGTCCATTTATAGTCACTCATGCCTTCGAAAGCCTTATTACCCGTTTAAAATGGTTTTATAATCTCATTATTGATTTTATGTTGAATTTTCTTACATTTTTGGTTAAAATAGATTGTAATTAAATGTTTGCCTTAGAAAACATGAAGCGAAAGCCATCGATTGGTAAGAAAAGTCCATTTATATTCACTCATGCCTTCGAAAGCCTTATTACTCGCTTTAAACACCTTTATAATCTCATTATTGATTTTAAGTTGAATTTTCTTACATTTTTGGTTGAAATAGATTATAATTGAATGTTTGCATAGGGAAACGTGAAGCGAAAGCCATCGATTGAGAAGAAAAGTCCATTTATAGTCACTCATGCCTTCGAAAGCCTTATTACTCGCTTTAAATGCTCTTATAAGCTCATTATTGAGTTTAAGTTGAATTTTCTTACATTTTTGGTTAAAACAGATTATAATTGAATGTTTGCCTTGGGAGACGTGAAGCGAAAGCCATCGATTGAGAAGAAAAGTCCATTTATAGTCGCTCATGCCTTCGAAAGCCTTATTACCCGTTTAAAATGGTTTTATAATCTAATTATTGATTTTATGTTGAATTTTCTTACATTTTTGGTTAAAATAGATTGTAATTAAATGTTTGCCTTAGAAAACATGAAGCGAAAGCCATCCATTGGTAAGAAAAGTCCATTTATAGTCACTCATACCTTCGAAAGCATTATTACTCGCTTTAAACGCTTTTATAATCTCATTATTGATTTTAAGTTGAATTTTCTTATATTTTTAGTTGAAATAGATTATAATTCAATGTTTGCATAGGGAAACGTGAAGCGAAAACCGTCGATTGAGAAGAAAAGTCCATTTATAGTCACTCATGCCTTCGAAAGCCTTATTACTCGCTTTAAATGCATTTATAAGCTCATTATTGATTTTAAGTTGAATTTTCTTACATTTTTGGTTAAAACAGATTATAATTGAATGTTTGCCTTGGGAAACGTGAAGCGAAACCATCGATTGAGAAGAAAAGTCCACTTATAGTCACTCATGCCTTCGAAAGCCTTATTACTCGCTTTAAATGCTTTTATAGGCTCATTATTGATTTTATGTTGAATTTTCTTACATTTTTAGTTAAAATAGATTGTAATTAAATCTTTGCCTTAGAAAACATGAAGCGAAAGCCATCAATTGGTAAGAAAAGTCCATTTATAGTCACTCATGCCTTCGAAATCCTTATTACCCGTTTAAAATGGTTTTATAATCTCATTATTGATTTTATGTTGAATTTTCTTGCATTTTTGGTTAAAATAGATTGTAATTAAATGTTTGGCTTAGAAAACATGAAGCGAAAGCCATCGATTGGTAAGAAAGGTCCATTTATAGTCACTCATGCCTTCGAAAGCCTTATTACTCGCTTTAAATGCTTTTATAAGCTCATTATTGATTTTAAGTTGAATTTTCTTACGTTTTTGGTTAAAACAGATTATAATTGAATGTTTGCCTTGGGAAACGTGAACCGAAACCATCGATTGAGAAGAAAAGTCCATTTATAGTCACTCATGCCTTCGAAAGCCTTATTACTCGCTTTAAATGCTTTTATAGGCTCATTATTGATTTTATGTTGAATTTTCTTACATTTTTAGTTAAAATAGATTGTAATTAAATATTTGGCTTAGAAAACATGAAGCGAAAGCCATCAATTGGTAAGAAAAGTCCATTTATAGTCACTCATGCCTTCGAAATCCTTATTACCCGTTTAAAATGGTTTTATAATCTCATTATTGATTTTATGTTGAATTTTCTTGCATTTTTGGTTAAAATAGATTGTAATTAAATGTTTGGCTTAGAAAACATGAAGCGAAAGCCATCGATTGGTAAGAAAGGTCCATTTATAGTCACTCATGCCTTCGAAAGCCTTATTACTCGCTTTAAATGCTTTTATAAGCTCATTATTGATTTTAAGTTGAATTTTCTTACGTTTTTGGTTAAAACAGATTATAATTGAATGTTTGCCTTGGGAAACGTGAAGCGAAACCATCGATTGAGAAGAAAAGTCCATTTATAGTCACTCATGCCTTCGAAAGCCTTATTACTCGCTTTAAATGCTTTTATAGGCTCATTATTGATTTTATGTTGAATTTTCTTACATTTTTAGTTAAAATAAATTGTAATTAAATATTTGGCTTAGAAAACATGAAGCGAAAGCCATCAATTGGTAAGAAAAGTCCATTTATAGTCACTCATGCCTTCGAAATCCTTATTACCCGTTTAAAATGGTTTTATAATCTCATTATTGATTTTATGTTGAATTTTCTTGCATTTTTGGTTAAAATAGATTGTAATTAAATCTTTGGCTTAGAAAACATGAAGCGAAAGCCATCGATTGGTAAGAAAAGTCCATTTATAGTCACTCATGCCTTCGAAAGCCTTATTACTCGCTTTAAATGCTTTTATAAGCTCATTATTGATTTTAAGTTGAATTTTCTTACATTTTTGGTTAAAACAGATTATAATTGAATGTTTGCCTTGGGAAACGTGAAGCGAAATCATCGATTGAGAAGAAAAGTCCACTTGTAGTCACTCATGCCTTCGAAAGCCTTATTACTCGCTTTAAATGCTTTTATAAGCTCATTATTGATTTTATGTTGAATTTTCTTACATTTTTGGTTAAAATAGAATGTAATTAAATGTTTGCCTTAGAAAACATGAAGCGAAAGCCATCTATTGGTAAGAAAAGTCCATTTATAGTCACTCATGCCTTCGAAAGCCTTATTACTCGTTTTAAACGCTTTTATAATCTCATTATTGATTTTAAGTTGAATTTTCTTATATTTTTGGTTCAAATAGATTATAATTAAATGTTTGCATAGGGAAACGTTAAGCGAAAGCCATCGATTGAGAAGAAAAGTCCATTTATAGTCACTCATGCCTTCGAAAGCCTTATTACTCGCTTTAAATGCTTTTATAAGCTCATTATTGATTTTAAGTTGAATTTTCTTACATTTTTGGTTAAAACAGATTATAATTGAATGTTTGCCTTGGGAAACTTGAAGCGAAAGCCATCGATTGAGAAGAAAAGTCCATTTATAGTCACTCATGCCTTCGAAAGCCTTATTACTCGCTTTAAATGCTTTTATAAGCTCATTATTGATTTTATGTTGAATTTTCTTACATTTTTGGTTAAAATAGATTGTAATTAAATGTTTGCCTTAGAAAATATGAAGCGAAAGCAATCGATTGGTAAGAGAAGTCCATTTATAGTCACTCATGCCTTCGAAAGCCTTATTACCCGTTTAAAATGGTTTTATAATCTCATTATTGATTTTATGTTGAATTTTCTTACATTTTTGGTTAAAATAGATTGTAATTAAATGTTTGCCTTAGAAAACATGAAGCGAAAGCCATCGATTGGTAAGAAAAGTCCATTTATATTCACTCATGCCTTCGAAAGCCTTATTACTCGCTTTAAACACCTTTATAATCTCATTATTGATTTTAAGTTGAATTTTCTTACATTTTTGGTTGAAATAGATTATAATTGAATGTTTGCATAGGGAAACGTGAAGCGAAAGCCATCGATTGAGAAGAAAAGTCCATTTATAGTCACTCATGCCTTCGAAAGCCTTATTACTCGCTTTAAATGCTCTTATAAGCTCATTATTGAGTTTAAGTTGAATTTTCTTACATTTTTGGTTAAAACAGATTATAATTGAATGTTTGCCTTGGGAGACGTGAAGCGAAAGCCATCGATTGAGAAGAAAAGTCCATTTATAGTCGCTCATGCCTTCGAAAGCCTTATTACCCGTTTAAAATAGTTTTATAATCTAATTATTGATTTTATGTTGAATTTTCTTACATTTTTGGTTAAAATAGATTGTAATTAAATGTTTGCCTTAGAAAACATGAAGCGAAAGCCATCTATTGGTAAGAAAAGTCCATTTATAGTCACTCATACCTTCGAAAGCATTATTACTCGCTTTAAACGCTTTTATAATCTCATTATTGATTTTAAGTTGAATTTTCTTATATTTTTGGTTGAAATAGATTATAATTGAATGTTTGCATAGGGAAACGTGAAGCGAAAACCGTCGATTGAGAAGAAAAGTCCATTTATAGTCACTCATGCCTTCGAAAGCCTTATTACTCGCTTTAAATGCATTTATAAGCTCATTATTGATTTTAAGTTGAATTTTCTTACATTTTTGGTTAAAACAGATTATAATTGAATGTTTGCCTTGGGAAACGTGAAGCGAAACCATCGATTGAGAAGAAAAGTCCACTTATAGTCACTCATGCCTTCGAAAGCCTTATTACTCGCTTTAAATGCTTTTATAGGCTCATTATTGATTTTATGTTGAATTTTCTTACATTTTTAGTTAAAATAGATTGTAATTAAATCTTTGCCTTAGAAAACATGAAGTGAAAGCCATCAATTGGTAAGAAAAGTCCATTTATAGTCACTCATGCCTTCGAAATCCTTATTACCCGTTTAAAATGGTTTTATAATCTCATTATTGATTTTATGTTGAATTTTTTTGCATTTTTGGTTAAAATAGATTGTAATTAAATGTTTGGCTTAGAAAACATAAAGCGAAAGCCATCGATTGGTAAGAAAGGTCCATTTATAGTCACTCATGCCTTCGAAAGCCTTATTACTCGCTTTAAATGCTTTTATAAGCTCATTATTGATTTTAAGTTGAATTTTCTTACGTTTTTGGTTAAAACAGATTATAATTGAATGTTTGCCTTGGGAAACGTGAAGCGAAACCATCGATTGAGAAGAAAAGTCCATTTATAGTCACTCATGCCTTCGAAAGCCTTATTACTCGCTTTAAATGCTTTTATAGGCTCATTATTGATTTTATGTTGAATTTTCTTACATTTTTAGTTAAAATAGATTGTAATTAAATATTTGGCTTAGAAAACATGAAGCGAAAGCCATCAATTGGTAAGAAAAGTCCATTTATAGTCACTCATGCCTTCGAAATCCTTATTACCCGTTTAAAATGGTTTTATAATCTCATTATTGATTTTATGTTGAATTTTCTTGCATTTTTGGTTAAAATAGATTGTAATTAAATGTTTGGCTTAGAAAACATGAAGCGAAAGCCATCGATTGGTAAGAAAGGTCCATTTATAGTCACTCATGCCTTCGAAAGCCTTATTACTCGCTTTAAATGCTTTTATAAGCTCATTATTGATTTTAAGTTGAATTTTCTTACGTTTTTGGTTAAAACAGATTATAATTGAATGTTTGCCTTGGGAAACGTGAAGCGAAACCATCGATTGAGAAGAAAAGTCCATTTATAGTCACTCATGCCTTCGAAAGCCTTATTACTCGCTTTAAATGCTTTTATAGGCTCATTATTGATTTTATGTTGAATTTTCTTACATTTTTAGTTAAAATAGATTGTAATTAAATATTTGGCTTAGAAAACATGAAGCGAAAGCCATCAATTGGTAAGAAAAGTCCATTTATAGTCACTCATGCCTTCGAAATCCTTATTACCCGTTTAAAATGGTTTTATAATCTCATTATTGATTTTATGTTGAATTTTCTTGCATTTTTGGTTAAAATAGATTGTAATTAAATCTTTGGCTTAGAAAACATGAAGCGAAAGCCATCGATTGGTAAGAAAAGTCCATTTATATTCCCTCATGCCTTCGAAAACCTTATTACTCGCTTTAAACGCTTTTATAATCTCATTATTGATTTTAAGCTGAATTTTCTTACATTTTTGGTTGAAATAGATTATAATTGAATGTTTGCATAGGGAAACGTGAAGCGAAAGCAATTGATTGAGAAGAAAAGTCCATTTATAGTCACTCATGCCTTCGAAAGCCTTATTACTCGCTTTAAATGCTCTTATAAGCTCATTATTGAGTTTAAGTTGAATTTTCTTACATTTTTGGTTAAAACAGATTATAATTGAATGTTTGCCTTGGGAAACGTGAAGCGAAACCCATCGATTGAGAAGAAAAGTCCAGTTATAGTCGCTCATGCCTTCGAAAGCCTTATTACCCGTTTAAAATGGTTTTATAATCTAATTATTGATTTTATGTTGAATTTTCTTACATTTTTGGTTAAAATAGATTGTAATTAAATGTTTGCCTTAGAAAACATGAAGCGAAAGCCATCTATTGGTAAGAAAAGTCCATTTATAGTCAGTCATGCCTTCGAAAGCCTTATTACTCGCTTTAAACGCTTTTATAATCTCATTATTGATTTTAAGTTGAATTTTCTTATATTTTTGGTTGAAATAGATTGTAATTAAATGTTTGCCTTAGAAAACATGAAGCGAAAGCCATCTATTGGTAAGAAAAGTCCATTTATAGTCACTCATGCCTTCGAAAGCCTTATTACTCGCTTTAAACGCTTTTATAATCTCATTATTGATTTTAAGTTGAATTTTCTTATATTTTTGGTTGAAATAGATTGTAATTAAATGTTTGCCTTAGAAAACATGAAGCGAAAGCCATCTATTGGTAAGAAAAGTCCATTTATAGTCACTCATGCCTTCGAAAGCCTTATTACTCGCTTTAAACGCTTTTATAATCTCATTATTGATTTTAAGTTGAATTTTCTTATATTTTTGGTTGAAATAGATTATAATTGAATGTTTGCATAGGGAAACGTTAAGCGAAAGCCATCGATTGAGAAGAAAAGTCCATTTATAGTCACTCATGCCTTCGAAAGCCTTATTACTCGCTTTAAATGCTCTTATAAGCTCATTATTGAGTTTAAGTTGAATTTTCTTACATTTTTGGTTAAAACAGATTATAATTGAATGTTTGCCTTGGGAAACGTGAAGCGAAACCCATCGATTGAGAAGAAAAGTCCAGTTATAGTCGCTCATGCCTTCGAAAGCCTTATTACCCGTTTAAAATGGTTTTATAATCTAATTATTGATTTTATGTTGAATTTTCTTACATTCTTGGTTAAAATAGATTGTAATTAAATGTTTGCCTTAGAAAACATGAAGCGAAAGCCATCTATTGGTAAGAAAAGTCCATTTATAGTCAGTCATGCCTTCGAAAGCCTTATTACTCGCTTTAAACGCTTTTATAATCTCATTATTGATTTTAAGTTGAATTTTCTTATATTTTTGGTTGAAATAGATTGTAATTAAATGTTTGCCTTAGAAAACATGAAGCGAAAGCCAGCTATTGGTAAGAAAAGTCCATTTATAGTCACTCATGCCTTCGAAAGCCTTGTTACTCGCTTTAAACGCTTTTATAATCTCATTATTGATTTTAAGTTGAATTTTCTTATATTTTTGGTTGAAATAGATTGTAATTAAATGTTTGCCTTAGATAACATGAAGCGAAAGCCATCTATTGATAAGAAAAGTCCATTTATAGTCACTCATGCCTTCGAAAGCCTTATTACTCGTTTTAAACGCTTTTATAATCTCATTATTGATTTTAAGTTGAATTTTCTTATATTTTTTGTTGAAATAGATTGTAATTAAATGTTTGCCTTAGAAAACATGAAGCGAAAGCCATCTATTGGTAAGAAAAGTCCATTTATAGTCACTCATGCCTTCGAAAGCCTTATTACTCGCTTTAAACGCTTTTATAATCTCATTATTGATTTTAAGTTGAATTTTCTTATATTTTTGGTTGAAATAGATTGTAATTAAATGTTTGCCTTAGAAAACATGAAGCGAAAGCCATCTATTGGTAAGAAAAGTCCATTTATAGTCACTCATGCCTTCGAAAGCCTTATTACTCGCTTTAAACGCTTTTATAATCTCATTATTGATTTTAAGTTGAATTTTCTTATATTTTTGGTTGAAATAGATTATAATTGAATGTTTGCATAGGGAAACGTTAAGCGAAAGCCATCGATTGAGAAGAAAAGTCCATTTATAGTCACTCATGCCTTCAAAAGCCTTATTACTCGCTTTAATTGCTTTTATAAGCTCATTATTGATTTTAAGTTGAATTTTCTTCCATTTTTGGTTAAAACAGATTATAATTGAATGTTTGCCTTGGGAAACGTGAAGCGAAACCATCGATTCAGAAGAAAAGTCCATTTATAGTCACTCATGCCTTCGAAAACCTTATTACTCACTTTAAACGCTTTTATAATCTCATTATTGATTTTAAGTTGAATTTTCTTACATTTTTGGTTGAAATAGATTATAATTGAATGTTTGCATAGGGAAACGTGAAGCGAAAGCCATCGATTCAGAAGAAAAGTCCATTTATAGTCACTCATGCCTTCGAAAGCCTTATTACTCGCTTTAAATGCTCTTATAAGCTCATTATTGAGTTTAAGTTGAATTTTCTTACATTTTTTGTTAAAACAGATTATAATTGAATGTTTGCCTTGGGAAACGTGAAGCGAAAGCCATCGATTGAGAAGAAAAGTCCAGTTATAGTCGCTCATGCCTTCGAAAGCCTTATTACCCGTTTAAAATGGTTTTATAATCTAATTATTGATTTTATGTTGAATTTTCTTACATTTTTTGTTAAAATAGATTGTAATTAAATGTTTGCCTTGGGAAACGTGAAGCGAAATCATCGATTGAGAAGAAAAGTCCACTTATAGTCACTCATGCCTTCGAAAGCCTTATTACTCGCTTTAAATGCTTTTATAAGCTCATTATTGATTTTATGTTGAATTTTCTTACATTTTTGGTTAAAATAGAATGTAATTAAATGTTTGCCTTGGAAAACATGAAGCGAAAGCCATCGATTGGTAAGAAAAGTCCATTTATAGTCACTCATGCCTTCGAAAACCTTATTACTCGCTTTAAACGCTTTTATAATCTCATTATTGATTTTAAGTTGACTTTTCTTACATTTTTGGTTGAAATAGATTATAATTGAATGTTTTCATAGGGAAACGTGAAGCGAAAGCCATTGATTGAGAAGAAAAGTCCATTTATAGTCACTCATGCCTTCGAAAGCCTTATTACTCGCTTTAAATGCTCTTATAAGCTCATTATTGAGTTTAAGTTGAATTTTCTTACATTTTTGGTTAAAACAGATTGTAATTGAATGTTTGCCTTGGGAAACGTGAAGCGAAATCATCGATTGAGAAGAAAAGTCCACTTATAGTCACTCATGCCTTCGAAAGCCTTATTACTCGCTTTAAATGCTTTTATAAGCTCATTATTGATTTTATGTTGAATTTTCTTACATTTTTGGTTAAAATAGATTGTAATTAAATGTTTGCCTTGGAAAACATGAAGCGAAAGCCATCGATTGGTAAGAAAAGTCCATTTATAGTCACTCATGCCTTCGAAAGCCTTATTACTCACTTTAAACGCTTTTATAATCTCATTATTGATTTTAAGTTGAATTTTCTTACATTTTTGGTTGAAATAGATTATAATTGAATGTTTGCATAGGGAAACATGAAGCGAAAGCCATCGATTGAAAAGAAAAGTCCATTTATAGTCACTCATGCCTTCGAAAGCCTTATTACTCGCTTTAAATGCTCTTATAAGCTCATTATTGAGTTTAAGTTGAATTTTCTTACATTTTTGGTTAAAACAGATTGTAATTGAATGTTTGCCCTGGGAAACGTGAAGCGAAAGCCATCGATTGAGAAGAAAAGTCCAGTTATAGTCGCTCTTGCCTTCGAAAGCCTTATTACCCGTTTAAAATGGTTTTATAATCTAATTATTGATTTTATGTTGAATTTTCTTACATTTTTTGTTAAAATAGATTGTAATTAAATGTTTGCCTTAGAAAACATGAAGCGAAAGCCATCTATTGGTAAGAAAAGTCCATTTATAGTCACTCATGCCTTCGAAAGCCTTATTACTCGCTTTAAACGCTTTTATAATCTCATTATTGATTTTAAGTTGAATTTTCTTATATTTTTGGTTGAAATAGATTATAATTGAATGTTTGCATAGGGAAACGTTAAGCGAAAGCCATCGATTGAGAAGAAAAGTTCATTTATAGTCACTCATGCCTTCGAAAGCCTTATTACTCGCTTTAAATGCTTTTATAAGCTCATTGTTGATTTTAAGTTGAATTTTCTTACATTTTTGGTTAAAACAGATTATAATTGAATGTTTGCCTTGGGAAACGTGAAGCGAAACCATCGATTGAGAAGAAAAGTCCATTTATAGTCACTCATGCCTTCGAAAGCCTTATTATTCGCTTTAAACGCCTTTATAATCTCATTATTGATTTTAAGTTGAATTTTCTTACATTTTTGGTTGAAATAGATTATAATTGAATGTTTGCATAGGGAAACGTGAAGCGAAAGCCATCGATTGAGAAGAAAAGGCCATTTATAGTCACTCATGCCTTCGAAAGCCTTATTTCTCGCTTTAAATGCTTTTTTAAGCTCATTATTGATTTTAAGTTGAATTTTCTTACATTTTTGGTTAAAACAGATTATAATTGAATGTTTGCCTTGGGAAACGTGAAGCGAAACCATCGATTGAGAAGAAAAGTCCATTTATAGTCACTCATGCCTTTGAAAGCCTTATTACTCGCTTTAAATGCTTTTATAAGCTCATTATTGATTTTATGCTGAATTTTCTTACATTTTTGGTTAAAATAGATTGTAATTAAATGTTTGGCTTGGAAAACATGAAGCGAAAGCCATCGATTGGTAAGAAAAGTCCATTTATACTCACTCATGCCTTCAAAAACCTTATTACTCGCTTTAAACGCTTTTATAATCTCATTATTGATTTTAAGTTGAATTTTCTTACATTTTTGGTTGAAATAGATTATAATTGAATGTTTGCATAAAGAAACGTGAAGCGAAAGCCATCGATTGAGAAGAAAAATCCATTTATAGTCACTCATGCCTTCGAAAGCCTTATTACTCGCTTTAAATGCTTTTATAAGCTCATTATTGATTTTAAGTTGAATTTTCTTACATTTTTGGTTAAAACAGATTATAATTGAATGTTTGCCTTGGGAAACGTGAAGCGAAATCATCGATTGAGAAGAAAAGTCCACTTATAGTCACTCATGCCTTCGAAAGCCTTATTACTCGCTTTAAATGCTTTTATAAGCTCATTATTGATTTTATGTTGAATTTTCTTACATTTTTGGTTAAAATAGAATGTAATTAAATGTTTGCCTTGGAAAACATGAAGCGAAAGCCATCGATTGGTAAGAAAAGTCCATTTATAGTCACTCATGCCTTCGAAAACCTTATTACTCGCTTTAAACGCTTTTATAATCTCATTATTGATTTTAAGTTGACTTTTCTTACATTTTTGGTTGAAATAGATTATAATTGAATGTTTTCATAGGGAAACGTGAAGCGAAAGCCATTGATTGAGAAGAAAAGTCCATTTATAGTCACTCATGCCTTCGAAAGCCTTATTACTCGCTTTAAATGCTCTTATAAGCTCATTATTGAGTTTAAGTTGAATTTTCTTACATTTTTGGTTAAAACAGATTGTAATTGAATGTTTGCCTTGGGAAACGTGAAGCGAAATCATCGATTGAGAAGAAAAGTCCACTTATAGTCACTCATGCCTTCGAAAGCCTTATTACTCGCTTTAAATGCTTTTATAAGCTCATTATTGATTTTATGTTGAATTTTCTTACATTTTTGGTTAAAATAGATTGTAATTAAATGTTTGCCTTGGAAAACATGAAGCGAAAGCCATCGATTGGTAAGAAAAGTCCATTTATAGTCACTCATGCCTTCGAAAGCCTTATTACTCACTTTAAACGCTTTTATAATCTCATTATTGATTTTAAGTTGAATTTTCTTCCATTTTTGGTTGAAATAGATTATAATTGAATGTTTGCATAGGGAAACATGAAGCGAAAGCCATCGATTGAAAAGAAAAGTCCATTTATAGTCACTCATGCCTTCGAAAGCCTTATTACTCGCTTTAAATGCTCTTATAAGCTCATTATTGAGTTTAAGTTGAATTTTCTTACATTTTTGGTTAAAACAGATTGAAATTGAATGTTTGCCCTGGGAAACGTGAAGCGAAAGCCATCGATTGAGAAGAAAAGTCCAGTTATAGTCGCTCTTGCCTTCGAAAGCCTTATTACCCGTTTAAAATGGTTTTATAATCTAATTATTGATTTTATGTTGAATTTTCTTACATTTTTTGTTAAAATAGATTGTAATTAAATGTTTGCCTTAGAAAACATGAAGCGAAAGCCATCTATTGGTAAGAAAAGTCCATTTATAGTCACTCATGCCTTCGAAAGCCTTATTACTCGCTTTAAACGCTTTTATAATCTCATTATTGATTTTAAGTTGAATTTTCTTATATTTTTGGTTGAAATAGATTATAATTGAATGTTTGCATAGGGAAACGTTAAGCGAAAGCCATCGATTGAGAAGAAAAGTTCATTTATAGTCACTCATGCCTTCGAAAGCCTTATTACTCGCTTTAAATGCTTTTATAAGCTCATTGTTGATTTTAAGTTGAATTTTCTTACATTTTTGGTTAAAACAGATTATAATTGAATGTTTGCCTTGGGAAACGTGAAGCGAAACCATCGATTGAGAAGAAAAGTCCATTTATAGTCACTCATGCCTTCGAAAGCCTTATTATTCGCTTTAAACGCCTTTATAATCTCATTATTGATTTTAAGTTGAATTTTCTTACATTTTTGGTTGAAATAGATTATAATTGAATGTTTGCATAGGGAAACGTGAAGCGAAAGCCATCGATTGAGAAGAAAAGGCCATTTATAGTCACTCATGCCTTCGAAAGCCTTATTTCTCGCTTTAAATGCTTTTTTAAGCTCATTATTGATTTTAAGTTGAATTTTCTTACATTTTTGGTTAAAACAGATTATAATTGAATGTTTGCCTTGGGAAACGTGAAGCGAAACCATCGATTGAGAAGAAAAGTCCATTTATAGTCACTCATGCCTTTGAAAGCCTTATTACTCGCTTTAAATGCTTTTATAAGCTCATTATTGATTTTATGTTGAATTTTCTTACATTTTTGGTTAAAATAGATTGTAATTAAATGTTTGGCTTGGAAAACATGAAGCGAAAGCCATCGATTGGTAAGAAAAGTCCATTTATAGTCACTCATGCCTTCAAAAACCTTATTACTCGCTTTAAACGCTTTTATAATCTCATTATTGATTTTAAGTTGAATTTTCTTACATTTTTGGTTGAAATAGATTATAATTGAATGTTTGCATAAAGAAACGTGAAGCGAAAGCCATCGATTGAGAAGAAAAATCCATTTATAGTCACTCATGCCTTCGAAAGCCTTATTACTCGCTTTAAATGCTCTTATAAGCTCGTTATTGATTTTAAGTTGAATTTTCTTACATTTTTGGTTAAAACAGATTATAATAATGTTTGCCTTGGGAAACGTGAAGCGAAAGCCATCGATTGAGAAGAAAAGACCAGTTATAGTCGCTCATGCCTTCGAAAGCCTTATTACCCGTTTAAAATGGCTTTATAATCTAATTATTGATTTTATGTTGAATTTTCTTACATTTTTTGTTAAAATAGATTGTAATTAAATGTTTGCCTTAGAAAACATGAAGCGAAAGCCATCTATTGGTAAGAAAAGTCCATTTATAGTCACTCATGCCTTCGAAAGCCTTATTACTCGCTTTAAATGCTTTTATAAGCTCATTATTGATTTTATGTTGAATTTTCTTACATTTTTAGTTAAAATAGATTGTAATTAAATATTTGCCTTAGAAAACATGAAGCGAAAGCCATCAATTGGTAAGAAAAGTCCATTTATAGTCACTCATGCCTTCGAAATCCTTATTACCCGTTTAAAATGGTTTTATAATCTCATTATTGATTTTTTGTTGAATTGTCTTGCATTTTTGGTTAAAATAGATTGTAATTAAATGTTTGGCTTAGAAAACATGAAGCGAAAGCCATCGATTGGTAAGAAAAGTCCATTTATAGTCACTCATGCCTTCGAAAGCCTTATTACTCGCTTTAAATGCTTTTATAAGCTCATTATTGATTTTAAGTTGAATTTTCTTACATTTTTGGTTAAAACAGATTATAATTGAATGTTTGCCTTGGGAAACGTGAAGCGAAATCATCGATTGAGAAGAAAAGTCCACTTATAGTCACTCATGCCTTCGAAAGCCTTATTACTCGCTTTAAATGCTTTTATAAGCTCATTATTGATTTTATGTTGAATTTTCTTACATTTTTGGTTAAAATAGAATGTAATTAAATGTTTGCCTTGGAAAACATGAAGCGAAAGCCATCGATTGGTAAGAAAAGTCCATTTATAGTCACTCATGCCTTCGAAAACCTTATTACTCGCTTTAAACGCTTTTATAATCTCATTATTGATTTTAAGTTGAATTTTCTTACATTTTTGGTTGAAATAGATTATAATTGAATGTTTTCATAGGGAAACGTGAAGCGAAAGCCATTGATTGAGAAGAAAAGTCCATTTATAGTCACTCATGCCTTCGAAAGCCTTATTACTCGCTTTAAATGCTCTTATAAGCTCATTATTGAGTTTAAGTTGAATTTTCTTACATTTTTGGTTAAAACAGATTGTAATTGAATGTTTGCCTTGGGAAACGTGAAGCGAAATCATCGATTGAGAAGAAAAGTTCACTTATAGTCACTCATGCCTTCGAAAGCCTTATTACTCGCTTTAAATGCTTTTATAAGCTCATTATTGATTTTATGTTGAATTTTCTTACATTTTTGGTTAAAATAGATTGTAATTAAATGTTTGCCTTGGAAAACATGAAGCGAAAGCCATCGATTGGTAAGAAAAGTCCATTTATAGTCACTCATGCCTTCGAAAGCCTTATTACTCACTTTAAACGCTTTTATAATCTCATTATTGATTTTAAGTTGAATTTTCTTACATTTTTGGTTGAAATAGATTATAATTGAATGTTTGCATAGGGAAACATGAAGCGAAAGCCATCGATTGAAAAGAAAAGTCCATTTATAGTCACTCATGCCTTCGAAAGCCTTATTACTCGCTTTAAATGCTCTTATAAGCTCATTATTGAGTTTAAGTTGAATTTTCTTACATTTTTGGTTAAAACAGATTGTAATTGAATGTTTGCCCTGGGAAACGTGAAGCGAAAGCCATCGATTGAGAAGAAAAGTCCAGTTATAGTCGCTCTTGCCTTCGAAAGCCTTATTACCCGTTTAAAATGGTTTTATAATCTAATTATTGATTTTATGTTGAATTTTCTTACATTTTTTGTTAAAATAGATTCTAATTAAATGTTTGCCTTAGAAAACATGAAGCGAAAGCCATCTATTGGTAAGAAAAGTCCATTTATAGTCACTCATGCCTTCGAAAGCCTTATTACTCGCTTTAAACGCTTTTATAATCTCATTATTGATTTTAAGTTGAATTTTCTTATATTTTTGGTTGAAATAGATTATAATTGAATGTTTGCATAGGGAAACGTTAAGCGAAAGCCATCGATTGAGAAGAAAAGTTCATTTATAGTCACTCATGCCTTCGAAAGCCTTATTACTCGCTTTAAATGCTTTTATAAGCTCATTGTTGATTTTAAGTTGAATTTTCTTACATTTTTGGTTAAAACAGATTATAATTGAATGTTTGCCTTGGGAAACGTGAAGCGAAACCATCGATTGAGAAGAAAAGTCCATTTATAGTCACTCATGCCTTCGAAAGCCTTATTATTCGCTTTAAACGCCTTTATAATCTCATTATTGATTTTAAGTTGAATTTTCTTACATTTTTGGTTAAAACAGATTATAATAATGTTTGCCTTGGGAAACGTGAAGCGAAAGCCATCGATTGAGAAGAAAAGACCAGTTATAGTCGCTCATGCCTTCGAAAGCCTTATTACCCGTTTAAAATGGCTTTATAATCTAATTATTGATTTTATGTTGAATTTTCTTACATTTTTTGTTAAAATAGATTGTAATTAAATGTTTGCCTTAGAAAACATGAAGCGAAAGCCATCTATTGGTAAGAAAAGTCCATTTATAGTCACTCATGCCTTCGAAAGCCTTATTACTCGCTTTAAATGCTTTTATAAGCTCATTATTGATTTTATGTTGAATTTTCTTACATTTTTAGTTAAAATAGATTGTAATTAAATATTTGCCTTAGAAAACATGAAGCGAAAGCCATCAATTGGTAAGAAAAGTCCATTTATAGTCACTCATGCCTTCGAAATCCTTATTACCCGTTTAAAATGGTTTTATAATCTCATTATTGATTTTTTGTTGAATTGTCTTGCATTTTTGGTTAAAATAGATTGTAATTAAATGTTTGGCTTAGAAAACATGAAGCGAAAGCCATCGATTGGTAAGAAAAGTCCATTTATAGTCACTCATGCCTTCGAAAGCCTTATTACTCGCTTTAAACGCTTTTATAATCTCATTATTGATTTTAAGTTGAATTTTCTTATATTTTTGGTTGAAATAGATTATAATTGAATGTTTTCATAGGGAAACGTGAAGCGAAAGCCATTGATTGAGAAGAAAAGTCCATTTATAGTCACTCATGCCTTCGAAAGCCTTATTACTCGCTTTAAATGCTCTTATAAGCTCATTATTGAGTTTAAGTTGAATTTTCTTACATTTTTGGTTAAAACAGATTATAATTGAATGTTTGCCTTGGGAAACGTGAAGCGAAACCCATCGATTGAGAAGAAAAGTCCAGTTATAGTCGCTCATGCCTTCGAAAGCCTTATTACCCGTTTAAAATGGTTTTATAATCTAATTATTGATTTTATGTTGAATTTTCTTACATTTTTGGTTAAAATAGATTGTAATTAAATGTTTGCCTTAGAAAACATGAAGCGAAAGCCATCTATTGGTAAGAAAAGTCCATTTATAGTCAGTCATGCCTTCGAAAGCCTTATTACTCGCTTTAAACGCTTTTATAATCTCATTATTGATTTTAAGTTGAATTTTCTTATATTTTTGGTTGAAATAGATTGTAATTAAATGTTTGCCTTAGAAAACATGAAGCGAAAGCCATCTATTGGTAAGAAAAGTCCATTTATAGTCACTCATGCCTTCGAAAGCCTTATTACTCGCTTTAAACGCTTTTATAATCTCATTATTGATTTTAAGTTGAATTTTCTTATATTTTTGGTTGAAATAGATTGTAATTAAATGTTTGCCTTAGAAAACATGAAGCGAAAGCCATCTATTGGTAAGAAAAGTCCATTTATAGTCACTCATGCCTTCGAAAGCCTTATTACTCGCTTTAAACGCTTTTATAATCTCATTATTGATTTTAAGTTGAATTTTCTTATATTTTTGGTTGAAATAGATTATAATTGAATGTTTGCATAGGGAAACGTTAAGCGAAAGCCATCGATTGAGAAGAAAAGTCCATTTATAGTCACTCATGCCTTCGAAAGCCTTATTACTCGCTTTAAATGCTCTTATAAGCTCATTATTGAGTTTAAGTTGGATTTTCTTACATTTTTGGTTAAAACAGATTATAATTGAATGTTTGCCTTGGGAAACGTGAAGCGAAACCCATCGATTGAGAAGAAAAGTCCAGTTATAGTCGCTCATGCCTTCGAAAGCCTTATTACCCGTTTAAAATGGTTTTATAATCTAATTATTGATTTTATGTTGAATTTTCTTACATTTTTGGTTAAAATAGATTGTAATTAAATGTTTGCCTTAGAAAACATGAAGCGAAAGCCATCTATTGGTAAGAAAAGTCCATTTATAGTCAGTCATGCCTTCGAAAGCCTTATTACTCGCTTTAAACGCTTTTATAATCTCATTATTGATTTTAAGTTGAATTTTCTTATATTTTTGGTTGAAATAGATTGTAATTAAATGTTTGCCTTAGAAAACATGAAGCGAGAGCCATCTATTGGTAAGAAAAGTCCATTTATAGTCACTCATGCCTTCGAAAGCCTTATTACTCGCTTTAAACGCTTTTATAATCTCATTATTGATTTTAAGTTGAATTTTCTTATATTTTTGGTTGAAATAGATTGTAATTAAATGTTTGCCTTAGAAAACATGAAGCGAAAGCCATCTATTGGTAAGAAAAGTCCATTTATAGTCACTCATGCCTTCGAAAGCCTTATTACTCGCTTTAAACGCTTTTATAATCTCATTATTGATTTTAAGTTGAATTTTCTTATATTTTTGGTTGAAATAGATTATAATTGAATGTTTGCATAGGGAAACGTTAAGCGAAAGCCATCGATTGAGAAGAAAAGTCCATTTATAGTCACTCATGCCTTCGAAAGCCTTATTACTCGCTTTAAATGCTCTTATAAGCTCTTTATTGAGTTTAAGTTGGATTTTCTTACATTTTTGGTTAAAACAGATTATAATTGAATGTTTGCCTTGGGAAACGTGAAGCGAAACCCATCGATTGAGAAGAAAAGTCCAGTTATAGTCGCTCATGCCTTCGAAAGCCTTATTACCCGTTTAAAATGGTTTTATAATCTAATTATTGATTTTATGTTGAATTTTCTTACATTTTTGGTTAAAATAGATTGTAATTAAATGTTTGCCTTAGAAAACATGAAGCGAAAGCCATCTATTGGTAAGAAAAGTCCATTTATAGTCAGTCATGCCTTCGAAAGCCTTATTACTCGCTTTAAACGCTTTTATAATCTCATTATTGATTTTAAGTTGAATTTTCTTATATTTTTGGTTGAAATAGATTGTAATTAAATGTTTGCCTTAGAAAACATGAAGCGAAAGCCATCTATTGGTAAGAAAAGTCCATTTATAGTCACTCATGCCTTCGAAAGCCTTATTACTCGCTTTAAACGCTTTTATAATCTCATTATTGATTTTAAGTTGAATTTTCTTATATTTTTGGTTGAAATAGATTGTAATTAAATGTTTGCCTTAGAAAACATGAAGCGAAAGCCATCTATTGGTAAGAAAAGTCCATTTATAGTCACTCATGCCTTCGAAAGCCTTATTACTCGCTTTAAACGCTTTTATAATCTCATTATTGATTTTAAGTTGAATTTTCTTATATTTTTGGTTGAAATAGATTGTAATTAAATGTTTGCCTTAGAAAACATGAAGCGAAAGCCATCTATTGGTAAGAAAAGTCCATTTATAGTCACTCATGCCTTCGAAAGCCTTATTACTCGCTTTAAACGCTTTTATAATCTCATTATTGATTTTAAGTTGAATTTTCTTATATTTTTTGTTGAAATAGATTGTAATTAAATGTTTGCCTTAGATAACATGAAGCGAAAGCCATCTATTGATAAGAAAAGTCCATTTATAGTCACTCATGCCTTCGAAAGCCTTATTACTCGCTTTAAACGCTTTTATAATCTCATTATTGATTTTAAGTTGAATTTTCTTATATTTTTGGTTGAAATAGATTGTAATTAAATGTTTGCCTTAGAAAACATGAAGCGAAAGCCATCTATTGGTAAGAAAAGTCCATTTATAGTCACTCATGCCTTCGAAAGCCTTATTACTCGCTTTAAACGCTTTTATAATGTCATTATTGATTTTAAGTTGAATTTTCTTATATTTTTGGTTGAAATAGATTATAATTGAATGTTTGCATAGGGAAACGTTAAGCGAAAGCCATCGATTGAGAAGAAAAGTCCATTTATAGTCACTCATGCCTTCAAAAGCCTTATTACTCGCTTTAATTGCTTTTATAAGCTCATTATTGATTTTAAGTTGAATTTTCTTCCGTTTTTGGTTAAAACAGATTATAATTGAATGTTTGCCTTGGGAAACGTGAAGCGAAACCATCGATTGAGAAGAAAAGTCCATTTATAGTCACTCATGCCTTCGAAAACCTTATTACTCACTTTAAACGCTTTTATAATCTCATTATTGATTTTAAGTTGAATTTTCTTACATTTTTGGTTGAAATAGATTATAATTGAATGTTTGCATAGGGAAACGTGAAGCGAAAGCCATCGATTCAGAAGAAAAGTCCATTTATAGTCACTCATGCCTTCGAAAGCCTTATTACTCGCTTTAAATGCTCTTATAAGCTCATTATTGAGTTTAAGTTGAATTTTCTTACATTTTTGGTTAAAACAGATTGTAATTGAATGTTTGCCCTGGGAAACGTGAAGCGAAAGCCATCGATTGAGAAGAAAAGTCCAGTTATAGTCGCTCTTGCCTTCGAAAGCCTTATTACCCGTTTAAAATGGTTTTATAATCTAATTATTGATTTTATGTTGAATTTTCTTACATTTTTTGTTAAAATAGATTGTAATTAAATGTTTGCCTTAGAAAACATGAAGCGAAAGCCATCTATTGGTAAGAAAAGTCCATTTATAGTCACTCATGCCTTCGAAAGCCTTATTACTCGCTTTAAACGCTTTTATAATCTCATTATTGATTTTAAGTTGAATTTTCTTATATTTTTGGTTGAAATAGATTATAATTGAATGTTTGCATAGGGAAACGTTAAGCGAAAGCCATCGATTGAGAAGAAAAGTTCATTTATAGTCACTCATGCCTTCGAAAGCCTTATTACTCGCTTTAAATGCTTTTATAAGCTCATTGTTGATTTTAAGTTGAATTTTCTTACATTTTTGGTTAAAACAGATTATAATTGAATGTTTGCCTTGGGAAACGTGAAGCGAAACCATCGATTGAGAAGAAAAGTCCATTTATAGTCACTCATGCCTTCGAAAGCCTTATTATTCGCTTTAAACGCCTTTATAATCTCATTATTGATTTTAAGTTGAATTTTCTTACATTTTTGGTTGAAATAGATTATAATTGAATGTTTGCATAGGGAAACGTGAAGCGAAAGCCATCGATTGAGAAGAAAAGGCCATTTATAGTCACTCATGCCTTCGAAAGCCTTATTTCTCGCTTTAAATGCTTTTTTAAGCTCATTATTGATTTTAAGTTGAATTTTCTTACATTTTTGGTTAAAACAGATTATAATTGAATGTTTGCCTTGGGAAACGTGAAGCGAAACCATCGATTGAGAAGAAAAGTCCATTTATAGTCACTCATGCCTTTGAAAGCCTTATTACTCGCTTTAAATGCTTTTATAAGCTCATTATTGATTTTATGTTGAATTTTCTTACATTTTTGGTTAAAATAGATTGTAATTAAATGTTTGGCTTGGAAAACATGAAGCGAAAGCCATCGATTGGTAAGAAAAGTCCATTTATACTCACTCATGCCTTCAAAAACCTTATTACTCGCTTTAAACGCTTTTATAATCTCATTATTGATTTTAAGTTGAATTTTCTTACATTTTTGGTTGAAATAGATTATAATTGAATGTTTGCATAAAGAAACGTGAAGCGAAAGCCATCGATTGAGAAGAAAAGTCCATTTATAGTCACTCATGCCTTCGAAAGCCTTATTACTCGCTTTAAATGCTCTTATAAGCTCGTTATTGAGTTTAAGTTGAATTTTCTTACATTTTTGGTTAAAACAGATTATAATAATGTTTGCCTTGGGAAACGTGAAGCGAAAGCCATCGATTGAGAAGAAAAGTCCATTTATAGTCACTCATGCCTTCGAAAGCCTTATTATTCGCTTTAAACGCCTTTATAATCTCATTATTGATTTTAAGTTGAATTTTCTTACATTTTTGGTTGAAATAGATTATAATTGAATGTTTGCATAGGGAAACGTGAAGCGAAAGCCATCGATTGAGAAGAAAAGGCCATTTATAGTCACTCATGCCTTCGAAAGCCTTATTTCTCGCTTTAAATGCTTTTTTAAGCTCATTATTGATTTTAAGTTGAATTTTCTTACATTTTTGGTTAAAACAGATTATAATTGAATGTTTGCCTTGGGAAACGTGAAGCGAAACCATCGATTGAGAAGAAAAGTCCATTTATAGTCACTCATGCCTTTGAAAGCCTTATTACTCGCTTTAAATGCTTTTATAAGCTCATTATTGATTTTATGTTGAATTTTCTTACATTTTTGGTTAAAATAGATTGTAATTAAATGTTTGGCTTGGAAAACATGAAGCGAAAGCCATCGATTGGTAAGAAAAGTCCATTTATACTCACTCATGCCTTCAAAAACCTTATTACTCGCTTTAAACGCTTTTATAATCTCATTATTGATTTTAAGTTGAATTTTCTTACATTTTTGGTTGAAATAGATTATAATTGAATGTTTGCATAAAGAAACGTGAAGCGAAAGCCATCGATTGAGAAGAAAAATCCATTTATAGTCACTCATGCCTTCGAAAGCCTTATTACTCGCTTTAAATGCTTTTATAAGCTCATTATTGATTTTAAGTTGAATTTTCTTACATTTTTGGTTAAAACAGATTATAATTGAATGTTTGCCTTGGGAAACGTGAAGCGAAATCATCGATTGAGAAGAAAAGTCCACTTATAGTCACTCATGCCTTCGAAAGCCTTATTACTCGCTTTAAATGCTTTTATAAGCTCATTATTGATTTTATGTTGAATTTTCTTACATTTTTGGTTAAAATAGAATGTAATTAAATGTTTGCCTTGGAAAACATGAAGCGAAAGCCATCGATTGGTAAGAAAAGTCCATTTATAGTCACTCATGCCTTCGAAAACCTTATTACTCGCTTTAAACGCTTTTATAATCTCATTATTGATTTTAAGTTGACTTTTCTTACATTTTTGGTTGAAATAGATTATAATTGAATGTTTTCATAGGGAAACGTGAAGCGAAAGCCATTGATTGAGAAGAAAAGTCCATTTATAGTCACTCATGCCTTCGAAAGCCTTATTACTCGCTTTAAATGCTCTTATAAGCTCATTATTGAGTTTAAGTTGAATTTTCTTACATTTTTGGTTAAAACAGATTGTAATTGAATGTTTGCCTTGGGAAACGTGAAGCGAAATCATCGATTGAGAAGAAAAGTCCACTTATAGTCACTCATGCCTTCGAAAGCCTTATTACTCGCTTTAAATGCTTTTATAAGCTCATTATTGATTTTATGTTGAATTTTCTTACATTTTTGGTTAAAATAGATTGTAATTAAATGTTTGCCTTGGAAAACATGAAGCGAAAGCCATCGATTGGTAAGAAAAGTCCATTTATAGTCACTCATGCCTTCGAAAGCCTTATTACTCACTTTAAACGCTTTTATAATCTCATTATTGATTTTAAGTTGAATTTTCTTACATTTTTGGTTGAAATAGATTATAATTGAATGTTTGCATAGGGAAACATGAAGCGAAAGCCATCGATTGAAAAGAAAAGTCCATTTATAGTCACTCATGCCTTCGAAAGCCTTATTACTCGCTTTAAATGCTCTTATAAGCTCATTATTGAGTTTAAGTTGAATTTTCTTACATTTTTGGTTAAAACAGATTGTAATTGAATGTTTGCCCTGGGAAACGTGAAGCGAAAGCCATCGATTGAGAAGAAAAGTCCAGTTATAGTCGCTCTTGCCTTCGAAAGCCTTATTACCCGTTTAAAATGGTTTTATAATCTAATTATTGATTTTATGTTGAATTTTCTTACATTTTTTGTTAAAATATATTGTAATTAAATGTTTGCCTTAGAAAACATGAAGCGAAAGCCATCTATTGGTAAGAAAAGTCCATTTATAGTCACTCATGCCTTCGAAAGCCTTATTACTCGCTTTAAACGCTTTTATAATCTCATTATTGATTTTAAGTTGAATTTTCTTATATTTTTGGTTGAAATAGATTATAATTGAATGTTTGCATAGGGAAACGTTAAGCGAAAGCCATCGATTGAGAAGAAAAGTTCATTTATAGTCACTCATGCCTTCGAAAGCCTTATTACTCGCTTTAAATGCTTTTATAAGCTCATTGTTGATTTTAAGTTGAATTTTCTTACATTTTTGGTTAAAACAGATTATAATTGAATGTTTGCCTTGGGAAACGTGAAGCGAAACCATCGATTGAGAAGAAAAGTCCATTTATAGTCACTCATGCCTTCGAAAGCCTTATTATTCGCTTTAAACGCCTTTATAATCTCATTATTGATTTTAAGTTGAATTTTCTTACATTTTTGGTTGAAATAGATTATAATTGAATGTTTGCATAGGGAAACGTGAAGCGAAAGCCATCGATTGAGAAGAAAAGGCCATTTATAGTCACTCATGCCTTCGAAAGCCTTATTTCTCGCTTTAAATGCTTTTATAAGCTCATTATTGATTTTAAGTTGAATTTTCTTACATTTTTGGTTAAAACAGATTATAATTGAATGTTTGCCTTGGGAAACGTGAAGCGAAACCATCGATTGAGAAGAAAAGTCCATTTATAGTCACTCATGCCTTTGAAAGCCTTATTACTCGCTTTAAATGCTTTTATAAGCTCATTATTGATTTTATGTTGAATTTTCTTACATTTTTGGTTAAAATAGATTGTAATTAAATGTTTGGCTTGGAAAACATGAAGCGAAAGCCATCGATTGGTAAGAAAAGTCCATTTATAGTCACTCATGCCTTCAAAAACCTTATTACTCGCTTTAAACGCTTTTATAATCTCATTATTGATTTTAAGTTGAATTTTCTTACATTTTTGGTTGAAATAGATTATAATTGAATGTTTGCATAAAGAAACGTGAAGCGAAAGCCATCGATTGAGAAGAAAAGTCCATTTATAGTCACTCATGCCTTCGAAAGCCTTATTACTCGCTTTAAATGCTCTTATAAGCTCGTTATTGAGTTTAAGTTGAATTTTCTTACATTTTTGGTTAAAACAGATTATAATAATGTTTGCCTTGGGAAACGTGAAGCGAAAGCCATCGATTGAGAAGAAAAGACCAGTTATAGTCGCTCATGCCTTCGAAAGCCTTATTACCCGTTTAAAATGGCTTTATAATCTAATTATTGATTTTATGTTGAATTTTCTTACATTTTTTGTTAAAATAGATTGTAATTAAATGTTTGCCTTAGAAAACATGAAGCGAAAGCCATCTATTGGTAAGAAAAGTCCATTTATAGTCACTCATGCCTTCGAAAGCCTTATTACTCGCTTTAAATGCTTTTATAAGCTCATTATTGATTTTATGTTGAATTTTCTTACATTTTTAGTGAAAATAGATTGTAATTAAATATTTGCCTTAGAAAACATGAAGCGAAAGCCATCAATTGGTAAGAAAAGTCCATTTATAGTCACTCATGCCTTCGAAAGCCTTATTACTCGCTTTAAACGCTTTTATAATCTCATTATTGATTTTAAGTTGAATTTTCTTATATTTTTGGTTGAAAGAGATTATAATTGAATGTTTGCATAAAGAAACGTGAAGCGAAAGCCATCGATTGAGAAGAAAAGTCCATTTATAGTCACTCATGCCTTCGAAAGCCTTATTACTCGCTTTAAATGCTCTTATAAGCTCGTTATTGAGTTTAAGTTGAATTTTCTTACATTTTTGGTTAAAACAGATTATAATAATGTTTGCCTTGGGAAACGTGAAGCGAAAGCCATCGATTGAGAAGAAAAGACCAGTTATAGTCGCTCATGCCTTCGAAAGCCTTATTACCCGTTTAAAATGGCTTTATAATCTAATTATTGATTTTATGTTGAATTTTCTTACATTTTTTGTTAAAATAGATTGTAATTAAATTTTTGCCTTAGAAAACATGAAGCGAAAGCCATCTATTGGTAAGAAAAGTCCATTTATAGTCACTCATGCCTTCGAAAGCCTTATTACTCGCTTTAAATGCTTTTATAAGCTCATTATTGATTTTATGTTGAATTTTCTTACATTTTTAGTTAAAATAGATTGTAATTAAATATTTGCCTTAGAAAACATGAAGCGAAAGCCATCAATTGGTAAGAAAAGTCCATTTATAGTCACTCATGCCTTCGAAATCCTTATTACCCGTTTAAAATGGTTTTATAATCTCATTATTGATTTTTTGTTGAATTGTCTTGCATTTTTGGTTAAAATAGATTGTAATTAAATGTTTGGCTTAGAAAACATGAAGCGAAAGCCATCGATTGGTAAGAAAAGTCCATTTATAGTCACTCATGCCTTCGAAAGCCTTATTACTCGCTTTAAATGCTTTTATAAGCTCATTATTGATTTTAAGTTGAATTTTCTTACATTTTTGGTTAAAACAGATTATAATTGAATGTTTGCCTTGGGAAACGTGAAGCGAAACCATCGATTGAGAAGAAAAGTCCATTTATAGTCACTCATGCCTTTGAAAGCCTTATTACTCGCTTTAAATGCTTTTATAAGCTCATTATTGATTTTATGTTGAATTTTCTTACATTTTTGGTTAAAATAGATTGTAATTAAATGTTTGGCTTGGAAAACATGAAGCGAAAGCCATCGATTGGTAAGAAAAGTCCATTTATAGTCACTCATGCCTTCAAAAACCTTATTACTCGCTTTAAACGCTTTTATAATCTCATTATTGATTTTAAGTTGAATTTTCTTACATTTTTGGTTGAAATAGATTATAATTGAATGTTTGCATAAAGAAACGTGAAGCGAAAGCCATCGATTGAGAAGAAAAGTCCATTTATAGTCACTCATGCCTTCGAAAGCCTTATTACTCGCTTTAAATGCTCTTATAAGCTCGTTATTGAGTTTAAGTTGAATTTTCTTACATTTTTGGTTAAAACAGATTATAATAATGTTTGCCTTGGGAAACGTGAAGCGAAAGCCATCGATTGAGAAGAAAAGACCAGTTATAGTCGCTCATGCCTTCGAAAGCCTTATTACCCGTTTAAAATGGCTTTATAATCTAATTATTGATTTTATGTTGAATTTTCTTACATTTTTTGTTAAAATAGATTGTAATTAAATTTTTGCCTTAGAAAACATGAAGCGAAAGCCATCTATTGGTAAGAAAAGTCCATTTATAGTCACTCATGCCTTCGAAAGCCTTATTACTCGCTTTAAATGCTTTTATAAGCTCATTATTGATTTTATGTTGAATTTTCTTACATTTTTAGTTAAAATAGATTGTAATTAAATATTTGCCTTAGAAAACATGAAGCGAAAGCCATCAATTGGTAAGAAAAGTCCATTTATAGTCACTCATGCCTTCGAAATCCTTATTACCCGTTTAAAATGGTTTTATAATCTCATTATTGATTTTTTGTTGAATTGTCTTGCATTTTTGGTTAAAATAGATTGTAATTAAATGTTTGGCTTAGAAAACATGAAGCGAAAGCCATCGATTGGTAAGAAAAGTCCATTTATAGTCACTCATGCCTTCGAAAGCCTTATTACTCGCTTTAAATGCTTTTATAAGCTCATTATTGATTTTAAGTTGAATTTTCTTACATTTTTGGTTAAAACAGATTATAATTGAATGTTTGCCTTGGGAAACGTGAAACGAAATCATCGATTGAGAAGAAAAGTCCACTTATAGTCACTCATGCCTTCGAAAGCCTTATTACTCGCTTTAAATGCTTTTATAAGCTCATTATTGATTTTATGTTGAATTTTCTTACATTTTTGGTTAAAATAGAATGTAATTAAATGTTTGCCTTGGAAAACATGAAGCGAAAGCCATCGATTGGTAAGAAAAGTCCATTTATAGTCACTCATGCCTTCGAAAACCTTATTACTCGCTTTAAACGCTTTTATAATCTCATTATTGATTTTAAGTTGAATTTTCTTACATTTTTGGTTAAAACAGATTATAATTGAATGTTTGCCTTGGGAAACGTGAAGCGAAACCCATCGATTGAGAAGAAAAGTCCAGTTATAGTCGCTCATGCCTTCGAAAGCCTTATTACTCGCTTTAAATGCTCTTATAAGCTCATTATTGAGTTTAAGTTGAATTTTCTTACATTTTTGGTTAAAACAGATTGTAATTGAATGTTTGCCTTGGGAAACGTGAAGCGAAAGCCATCGATTGAGAAGAAAAGTCCAGTTATAGTCGCTCATGCCTTCGAAAGCCTTATTACCCGTTTAAAATGGTTTTATAATCTAATTATTGATTTTATGTTGAATTTTCTTACATTTTTTGTTAAACTAGATTGTAATTAAATGTTTGCCTTAGAAAACATGAAGCGAAAGCCATCTATTGGTAAGAAAAGTCCATTTATAGTCACTCATGCCTTCGAAAGCCTTATTACTCGCTTTAAACGCTTTTATAATCTCATTATTGATTTTAAGTTGAATTTTCTTATATTTTTGGTTGAAATAGATTATAATTGAATGTTTGCATAGGGAAACGTTAAGCGAAAGCCATCGATTGAGAAGAAAAGTCCATTTATAGTCACTCATGCCTTCGAAAGCCTTATTACTCGCTTTAAACACTTTTATAATCTCATTATTGATTTTAAGTTGAATTTTCTTATATTTTTTGTTGAAATAGATTGTAATTAAATGTTTGCCTTAGAAAACATGAAGCGAAAGCCATCTATTGGTAAGAAAAGTCCATTTATAGTCACTCATGCCTTCGAAAGCCTTATTACTCGCTTTAAACGCTTTTATAATGTCATTATTGATTTTAAGTTGAATTTTCTTATATTTTTGGCTGAAATAGATTATAATTGAATGTTTGCATAGGGAAACGTTAAGCGAAAGCCATCGATTGAGAAGAAAAGTCCATTTATAGTCACTCATGCCTTCAAAAGCCTTATTACTCGCTTTAATTGCTTTTATAAGCTCATTATTGATTTTAAGTTGAATTTTCTTCCGTTTTTGGTTAAAACAGATTATAATTGAATGTTTGCCTTGGGAAACGTGAAGCGAAACCATCGATTGAGAAGAAAAGTCCATTTATAGTCACTCATGCCTTCGAAAACCTTATTACTCACTTTAAACGCTTTTATAATCTCATTATTGATTTTAAGTTGAATTTTCTTACATTTTTGGTTGAAATAGATTATAATTGAATGTTTGCATAGGGAAACGTGAAGCGAAAGCCATCGATTCAGAAGAAAAGTCCATTTATAGTCACTCATGCCTTCGAAAGCCTTATTACTCGCTTTAAATGCTCTTATAAGCTCATTATTGAGTTTAAGTTGAATTTTCTTACATTTTTTGTTAAAACAGATTATAATAATGTTTGCCTTGGGAAACGTGAAGCGAAAGCCATCGATTGAGAAGAAAAGACCAGTTATAGTCGCTCATGCCTTCGAAAGCCTTATTACCCGTTTAAAATGGCTTTATAATCTAATTATTGATTTTATGTTGAATTTTCTTACATTTTTTGTTAAAATAGATTGTAATTAAATGTTTGGCTTAGAAAACATGAAGCGAAAGCCATCTATTGGTAAGAAAAGTCCATTTATAGTCACTCATGCCTTCGAAAGCCTTATTACTCGCTTTAAATGCTTTTATAAGCTCATTATTGATTTTATGTTGAATTTTCTTACATTTTTAGTTAAAATAGATTGTAATTAAATATTTGCCTTAGAAAACATGAAGCGAAAGCCATCAATTGGTAAGAAAAGTCCATTTATAGTCACTCATGCCTTCGAAATCCTTATTACCCGTTTAAAATGGTTTTATAATCTCATTATTGATTTTTTGTTGAATTGTCTTGCATTTTTGGTTAAAATAGATTGTAATTAAATGTTTGGCTTAGAAAACATGAAGCGAAAGCCATCGATTGGTAAGAAAAGTCCATTTATAGTCACTCATGCCTTCGAAAGCCTTATTACTCGCTTTAAATGCTTTTATAAGCTCATTATTGATTTTAAGTTGAATTTTCTTACATTTTTGGTTAAAACAGATTATAATTGAATGTTTGCCTTGGGAAACGTGAAGCGAAATCATCGATTGAGAAGAAAAGTCCACTTATAGTCACTCATGCCTTCGAAAGCCTTATTACTCGCTTTAAATGCTTTTATAAGCTCATTATTGATTTTATGTTGAATTTTCTTACATTTTTGGTTAAAATAGAATGTAATTAAATGTTTGCCTTGGAAAACATGAAGCGAAAGCCATCGATTGGTAAGAAAAGTCCATTTATAGTCACTCATGCCTTCGAAAACCTTATTACTCGCTTTAAACGCTTTTATAATCTCATTATTGATTTTAAGTTGAATTTTCTTACATTTTTGGTTAAAACAGATTATAATTGAATGTTTGCCTTGGGAAACGTGAAGCGAAACCCATCGATTGAGAAGAAAAGTCCAGTTATAGTCGCTCATGCCTTCGAAAGCCTTATTACTCGCTTTAAATGCTCTTATAAGCTCATTATTGAGTTTAAGTTGAATTTTCTTACATTTTTGGTTAAAACAGATTGTAATTGAATGTTTGCCTTGGGAAACGTGAAGCGAAAGCCATCGATTGAGAAGAAAAGTCCAGTTATAGTCGCTCATGCCTTCGAAAGCCTTATTACCCGTTTAAAATGGTTTTATAATCTAATTATTGATTTTATGTTGAATTTTCTTACATTTTTTGTTAAACTAGATTGTAATTAAATGTTTGCCTTAGAAAACATGAAGCGAAAGCCATCTATTGGTAAGAAAAGTCCATTTATAGTCACTCATGCCTTCGAAAGCCTTATTACTCGCTTTAAACGCTTTTATAATCTCATTATTGATTTTAACTTGAATTTTCTTATATTTTTGGTTGAAATAGATTATAATTGAATGTTTGCATAGGGAAACGTTAAGCGAAAGCCATCGATTGAGAAGAAAAGTCCATTTATAGTCACTCATGCCTTCGAAAGCCTTATTACTCGCTTTAAACACTTTTATAATCTCATTATTGATTTTAAGTTGAATTTTCTTATATTTTTTGTTGAAATAGATTGTAATTAAATGTTTGCCTTAGAAAACATGAAGCGAAAGCCATCTATTGGTAAGAAAAGTCCATTTATAGTCACTCATGCCTTCGAAAGCCTTATTACTCGCTTTAAACGCTTTTATAATGTCATTATTGATTTTAAGTTGAATTTTCTTATATTTTTGGTTGAAATAGATTATAATTGAATGTTTGCATAGGGAAACGTTAAGCGAAAGCCATCGATTGAGAAGAAAAGTCCATTTATAGTCACTCATGCCTTCAAAAGCCTTATTACTCGCTTTAATTGCTTTTATAAGCTCATTATTGATTTTAAGTTGAATTTTCTTCCGTTTTTGGTTAAAACAGATTATAATTGAATGTTTGCCTTGGGAAACGTGAAGCGAAACCATCGATTGAGAAGAAAAGTCCATTTATAGTCACTCATGCCTTCGAAAACCTTATTACTCACTTTAAACGCTTTTATAATCTCATTATTGATTTTAAGTTGAATTTTCTTACATTTTTGGTTGAAATAGATTATAATTGAATGTTTGCATAGGGAAACGTGAAGCGAAAGCCATCGATTCAGAAGAAAAGTCCATTTATAGTCACTCATGCCTTCGAAAGCCTTATTACTCGCTTTAAATGCTCTTATAAGCTCATTATTGAGTTTAAGTTGAATTTTCTTACATTTTTTGTTAAAACAGATTATAATAATGTTTGCCTTGGGAAACGTGAAGCGAAAGCCATCGATTGAGAAGAAAAGACCAGTTATAGTCGCTCATGCCTTCGAAAGCCTTATTACCCGTTTAAAATGGCTTTATAATCTAATTATTGATTTTATGTTGAATTTTCTTACATTTTTTGTTAAAATAGATTGTAATTAAATGTTTGGCTTAGAAAACATGAAGCGAAAGCCATCTATTGGTAAGAAAAGTCCATTTATAGTCACTCATGCCTTCGAAAGCCTTATTACTCGCTTTAAATGCTTTTATAAGCTCATTATTGATTTTATGTTGAATTTTCTTACATTTTTAGTTAAAATAGATTGTAATTAAATATTTGCCTTAGAAAACATGAAGCGAAAGCCATCAATTGGTAAGAAAAGTCCATTTATAGTCACTCATGCCTTCGAAATCCTTATTACCCGTTTAAAATGGTTTTATAATCTCATTATTGATTTTTTGTTGAATTGTCTTGCATTTTTGGTTAAAATAGATTGTAATTAAATGTTTGGCTTAGAAAACATGAAGCGAAAGCCATCGATTGGTAAGAAAAGTCCATTTATAGTCACTCATGCCTTCGAAAGCCTTATTACTCGCTTTAAATGCTTTTATAAGCTCATTATTGATTTTAAGTTGAATTTTCTTACATTTTTGGTTAAAACAGATTATAATTGAATGTTTGCCTTGGGAAACGTGAAGCGAAATCATCGATTGAGAAGAAAAGTCCACTTATAGTCACTCATGCCTTCGAAAGCCTTATTACTCGCTTTAAATGCTTTTATAAGCTCATTATTGATTTTATGTTGAATTTTCTTACATTTTTGGTTAAAATAGAATGTAATTAAATGTTTGCCTTGGAAAACATGAAGCGAAAGCCATCGATTGGTAAGAAAAGTCCATTTATAGTCACTCATGCCTTCGAAAACCTTATTACTCGCTTTAAACGCTTTTATAATCTCATTATTGATTTTAAGTTGAATTTTCTTACATTTTTGGTTAAAACAGATTATAATTGAATGTTTGCCTTGGGAAACGTGAAGCGAAACCCATCGATTGAGAAGAAAAGTCCAGTTATAGTCGCTCATGCCTTCGAAAGCCTTATTACCCGTTTAAAATGGTTTTATAATCTCATTATTGATTTTATGTTGAATTTTCTTGCATTTTTGGTTAAAATAGATTGTAATTAAATGTTTGGCTTAGAAAACATGAAGCGAAAGCCATCGATTGGTAAGAAAAGTCCATTTATATTCACTCATGCCTTCGAAAGCCTTATTACTCGCTTTAAATGCTTTTATAAGCTCATTATTGATTTTAAGTTGAATTTTCTTACATTTTTGGTTAAAACAGATTATAATTGAATGTTTGCCTTGGGAAACGTGAAGCGAAATCATCGATTGAGAAGAAAAGTCCACTTATAGTCACTCATGCCTTCGAAAGCCTTATTACTCGCTTTAAATGCTTTTATAAGCTCATTATTGATTTTATGTTGAATTTTCTTACATTTTTGGTTAAAATAGATTGTAATTAAATGTTTGCCTTGGAAAACATGAAGCGAAAGCCATCGATTGGTAAGAAAAGTCCATTTATAGTCACTCATGCCTTCGAAACCCTTATTACTCGCTTTAAACGCTTTTATAATCTCATTATTGATTTTAAGTTGAATTTTCTTACATTTTTGGTTGAAATAGATTATAATTGAATGTTTGCATAGGGAAACATGAAGCGAAAGCCATCGATTGAAAAGAAAAGTCCATTTATAGTCACTCATGCCTTCGAAAGCCTTATTACTCGCTTTAAATGCTCTTATAAGCTCATTATTGAGTTTAAGTTGAATTTTCTTACATTTTTGGTTAAAACAGATTGTAATTGAATGTTTGCCTTGGGAAACGTGAAGCGAAAGCCATCGATTGAGAAGAAAAGTCCAGTTATAGTCGCTCTTGCCTTCGTAAGCCTTATTACCCGTTTAAAATGGTTTTATAATCTAATTATTGATTTTATGTTGAATTTTCTTACATTTTTTGTTAAAATAGATTGTAATTAAATGTTTGCCTTAGAAAACATGAAGCGAAAGCCATCTATTGGTAAGAAAAGTCCATTTATAGTCACTCATGCCTTCGAAAGCCTTATTACTCGCTTTAAACGCTTTTATAATCTCATTATTGATTTTAAGTTGAATTTTCTTATATTTTTGGTTGAAATAGATTATAATTGAATGTTTGCATAGGGAAACGTTAAGCGAAAGCCATCGATTGAGAAGAAAAGTTCATTTATAGTCACTCATGCCTTCGAAAGCCTTATTACTCGCTTTAAATGCTTTTATAAGCTCATTGTTGATTTTAAGTTGAATTTTCTTACATTTTTGGTTAAAACAGATTATAATTGAATGTTTGCCTTGGGAAACGTGAAGCGAAACCATCGATTGAGAAGAAAAGTCCATTTATAGTCACTCATGCCTTCGAAAGCCTTATTATTCGCTTTAAACGCCTTTATAATCTCATTATTGATTTTAAGTTGAATTTTCTTACATTTTTGGTTGAAATAGATTATAATTGAATGTTTGCATAGGGAAACGTGAAGCGAAAGCCATCGATTGAGAAGAAAAGGCCATTTATAGTCACTCATGCCTTCGAAAGCCTTATTTCTCGCTTTAAATGCTTTTTTAAGCTCATTATTGATTTTAAGTTGAATTTTCTTACATTTTTGGTTAAAACAGATTATAATTGAATGTTTGCCTTGGGAAACGTGAAGCGAAACCATCGATTGAGAAGAAAAGTCCATTTATAGTCACTCATGCCTTTGAAAGCCTTATTACTCGCTTTAAATGCTTTTATAAGCTCATTATTGATTTTATGTTGAATTTTCTTACATTTTTGGTTAAAATAGATTGTAATTAAATGTTTGGCTTGGAAAACATGAAGCGAAAGCCATCGATTGGTAAGAAAAGTCCATTTATAGTCACTCATGCCTTCAAAAACCTTATTACTCGCTTTAAACGCTTTTATAATCTCATTATTGATTTTAAGTTGAATTTTCTTACATTTTTGGTTGAAATAGATTATAATTGAATGTTTGCATAAAGAAACGTGAAGCGAAAGCCATCGATTGAGAAGAAAAATCCATTTATAGTCACTCATGCCTTCGAAAGCCTTATTACTCGCTTTAAATGCTTTTATAAGCTCATTATTGATTTTAAGTTGAATTTTCTTACATTTTTGGTTAAAACAGATTATAATTGAATGTTTGCCTTGGGAAACGTGAAGCGAAATCATCGATTGAGAAGAAAAGTCCACTTATAGTCACTCATGCCTTCGAAAGCCTTATTACTCGCTTTAAATGCTTTTATAAGCTCATTATTGATTTTATGTTGAATTTTCTTACATTTTTGGTTAAAATAGAATGTAATTAAATGTTTGCCTTGGAAAACATGAAGCGAAAGCCATCGATTGGTAAGAAAAGTCCATTTATAGTCACTCATGCCTTCGAAAACCTTATTACTCGCTTTAAACGCTTTTATAATCTCATTATTGATTTTAAGTTGACTTTTCTTACATTTTTGGTTGAAATAGATTATAATTGAATGTTTTCATAGGGAAACGTGAAGCGAAAGCCATTGATTGAGAAGAAAAGTCCATTTATAGTCACTCATGCCTTCGAAAGCCTTATTACTCGCTTTAAATGCTCTTATAAGCTCATTATTGAGTTTAAGTTGAATTTTCTTACATTTTTGGTTAAAACAGATTGTAATTGAATGTTTGCCTTGGGAAACGTGAAGCGAAATCATCGATTGAGAAGAAAAGTCCACTTATAGTCACTCATGCCTTCGAAAGCCTTATTACTCGCTTTAAATGCTTTTATAAGCTCATTATTGATTTTATGTTGAATTTTCTTACATTTTTGGTTAAAATAGATTGTAATTAAATGTTTGCCTTGGAAAACATGAAGCGAAAGCCATCGATTGGTAAGAAAAGTCCATTTATAGTCACTCATGCCTTCGAAAGCCTTATTACTCACTTTAAACGCTTTTATAATCTCATTATTGATTTTAAGTTGAATTTTCTTACATTTTTGGTTGAAATAGATTATAATTGAATGTTTGCATAGGGAAACATGAAGCGAAAGCCATCGATTGAAAAGAAAAGTCCATTTATAGTCACTCATGCCTTCGAAAGCCTTATTACTCGCTTTAAATGCTCTTATAAGCTCATTATTGAGTTTAAGTTGAATTTTCTTACATTTTTGGTTAAAACAGATTGTAATTGAATGTTTGCCCTGGGAAACGTGAAGCGAAAGCCATCGATTGAGAAGAAAAGTCCAGTTATAGTCGCTCTTGCCTTCGAAAGCCTTATTACCCGTTTAAAATGGTTTTATAATCTAATTATTGATTTTATGTTGAATTTTCTTACATTTTTTGTTAAAATAGATTGTAATTAAATGTTTGCCTTAGAAAACATGAAGCGAAAGCCATCTATTGGTAAGAAAAGTCCATTTATAGTCACTCATGCCTTCGAAAGCCTTATTACTCGCTTTAAACGCTTTTATAATCTCATTATTGATTTTAAGTTGAATTTTCTTATATTTTTGGTTGAAATAGATTATAATTGAATGTTTGCATAGGGAAACGTTAAGCGAAAGCCATCGATTGAGAAGAAAAGTTCATTTATAGTCACTCATGCCTTCGAAAGCCTTATTACTCGCTTTAAATGCTTTTATAAGCTCATTGTTGATTTTAAGTTGAATTTTCTTACATTTTTGGTTAAAACAGATTATAATTGAATGTTTGCCTTGGGAAACGTGAAGCGAAACCATCGATTGAGAAGAAAAGTCCATTTATAGTCACTCATGCCTTCGAAAGCCTTATTATTCGCTTTAAACGCCTTTATAATCTCATTATTGATTTTAAGTTGAATTTTCTTACATTTTTGGTTGAAATAGATTATAATTGAATGTTTGCATAGGGAAACGTGAAGCGAAAGCCATCGATTGAGAAGAAAAGGCCATTTATAGTCACTCATGCCTTCGAAAGCCTTATTTCTCGCTTTAAATGCTTTTATAAGCTCATTATTGATTTTAAGTTGAATTTTCTTACATTTTTGGTTAAAACAGATTATAATTGAATGTTTGCCTTGGGAAACGTGAAGCGAAACCATCGATTGAGAAGAAAAGTCCATTTATAGTCACTCATGCCTTTGAAAGCCTTATTACTCGCTTTAAATGCTTTTATAAGCTCATTATTGATTTTATGTTGAATTTTCTTACATTTTTGGTTAAAATAGATTGTAATTAAATGTTTGGCTTGGAAAACATGAAGCGAAAGCCATCGATTGGTAAGAAAAGTCCATTTATAGTCACTCATGCCTTCAAAAACCTTATTACTCGCTTTAAACGCTTTTATAATCTCATTATTGATTTTAAGTTGAATTTTCTTACATTTTTGGTTGAAATAGATTATAATTGAATGTTTGCATAAAGAAACGTGAAGCGAAAGCCATCGATTGAGAAGAAAAGTCCATTTATAGTCACTCATGCCTTCGAAAGCCTTATTACTCGCTTTAAATGCTCTTATAAGCTCGTTATTGAGTTTAAGTTGAATTTTCTTACATTTTTGGTTAAAACAGATTATAATAATGTTTGCCTTGGGAAACGTGAAGCGAAAGCCATCGATTGAGAAGAAAAGACCAGTTATAGTCGCTCATGCCTTCGAAAGCCTTATTACCCGTTTAAAATGGCTTTATAATCTAATTATTGATTTTATGTTGAATTTTCTTACATTTTTTGTTAAAATAGATTGTAATTAAATTTTTGCCTTAGAAAACATGAAGCGAAAGCCATCTATTGGTAAGAAAAGTCCATTTATAGTCACTCATGCCTTCGAAAGCCTTATTACTCGCTTTAAATGCTTTTATAAGCTCATTATTGATTTTATGTTGAATTTTCTTACATTTTTAGTTAAAATAGATTGTAATTAAATATTTGCCTTAGAAAACATGAAGCGAAAGCCATCAATTGGTAAGAAAAGTCCATTTATAGTCACTCATGCCTTCGAAATCCTTATTACCCGTTTAAAATGGTTTTATAATCTCATTATTGATTTTTTGTTGAATTGTCTTGCATTTTTGGTTAAAATAGATTGTAATTAAATGTTTGGCTTAGAAAACATGAAGCGAAAGCCATCGATTGGTAAGAAAAGTCCATTTATAGTCACTCATGCCTTCGAAAGCCTTATTACTCGCTTTAAATGCTTTTATAAGCTCATTATTGATTTTAAGTTGAATTTTCTTACATTTTTGGTTAAAACAGATTATAATTGAATGTTTGCCTTGGGAAACGTGAAGCGAAATCATCGATTGAGAAGAAAAGTCCACTTATAGTCACTCATGCCTTCGAAAGCCTTATTACTCGCTTTAAATGCTTTTATAAGCTCATTATTGATTTTATGTTGAATTTTCTTACATTTTTGGTTAAAATAGAATGTAATTAAATGTTTGCCTTGGAAAACATGAAGCGAAAGCCATCGATTGGTAAGAAAAGTCCATTTATAGTCACTCATGCCTTCGAAAACCTTATTACTCGCTTTAAACGCTTTTATAATCTCATTATTGATTTTAAGTTGAATTTTCTTACATTTTTGGTTAAAACAGATTATAATTGAATGTTTGCCTTGGGAAACGTGAAGCGAAACCCATCGATTGAGAAGAAAAGTCCAGTTATAGTCGCTCATGCCTTCGAAAGCCTTATTACTCGCTTTAAATGCTCTTATAAGCTCATTATTGAGTTTAAGTTGAATTTTCTTACATTTTTGGTTAAAACAGATTGTAATTGAATGTTTGCCTTGGGAAACGTGAAGCGAAAGCCATCGATTGAGAAGAAAAGTCCAGTTATAGTCGCTCATGCCTTCGAAAGCCTTATTACCCGTTTAAAATGGTTTTATAATCTAATTATTGATTTTATGTTGAATTTTCTTACATTTTTTGTTAAACTAGATTGTAATTAAATGTTTGCCTTAGAAAACATGAAGCGAAAGCCATCTATTGGTAAGAAAAGTCCATTTATAGTCACTCATGCCTTCGAAAGCCTTATTACTCGCTTTAATTGCTTTTATAAGCTCATTATTGATTTTAAGTTGAATTTTCTTCCGTTTTTGGTTAAAACAGATTATAATTGAATGTTTGCCTTGGGAAACGTGAAGCGAAACCATCGATTGAGAAGAAAAGTCCATTTATAGTCACTCATGCCTTCGAAAGCCTTATTACTCGCTTTAAACACTTTTATAATCTCATTATTGATTTTAAGTTGAATTTTCTTATATTTTTTGTTGAAATAGATTGTAATTAAATGTTTGCCTTAGAAAACATGAAGCGAAAGCCATCTATTGGTAAGAAAAGTCCATTTATAGTCACTCATGCCTTCGAAAGCCTTATTACTCGCTTTAAACGCTTTTATAATGTCATTATTGATTTTAAGTTGAATTTTCTTATATTTTTGGTTGAAATAGATTATAATTGAATGTTTGCATAGGGAAACGTTAAGCGAAAGCCATCGATTGAGAAGAAAAGTCCATTTATAGTCACTCATGCCTTCAAAAGCCTTATTACTCGCTTTAATTGCTTTTATAAGCTCATTATTGATTTTAAGTTGAATTTTCTTCCGTTTTTGGTTAAAACAGATTATAATTGAATGTTTGCCTTGGGAAACGTGAAGCGAAACCATCGATTGAGAAGAAAAGTCCATTTATAGTCACTCATGCCTTCGAAAACCTTATTACTCACTTTAAACGCTTTTATAATCTCATTATTGATTTTAAGTTGAATTTTCTTACAAGTTTGGTTGAAATAGATTATAATTGAATGTTTGCATAGGGAAACGTGAAGCGAAAGCCATCGATTCAGAAGAAAAGTCCATTTATAGTCACTCATGCCTTCGAAAGCCTTATTACTCGCTTTAAATGCTCTTATAAGCTCATTATTGAGTTTAAGTTGAATTTTCTTACATTTTTTGTTAAAACAGATTATAATAATGTTTGCCTTGGGAAACGTGAAGCGAAAGCCATCGATTGAGAAGAAAAGACCAGTTATAGTCGCTCATGCCTTCGAAAGCCTTATTACCCGTTTAAAATGGCTTTATAATCTAATTATTGATTTTATGTTGAATTTTCTTACATTTTTTGTTAAAATAGATTGTAATTAAATGTTTGGCTTAGAAAACATGAAGCGAAAGCCATCTATTGGTAAGAAAAGTCCATTTATAGTCACTCATGCCTTCGAAAGCCTTATTACTCGCTTTAAATGCTTTTATAAGCTCATTATTGATTTTATGTTGAATTTTCTTACATTTTTAGTTAAAATAGATTGTAATTAAATATTTGCCTTAGAAAACATGAAGCGAAAGCCATCAATTGGTAAGAAAAGTCCATTTATAGTCACTCATGCCTTCGAAATCCTTATTACCCGTTTAAAATGGTTTTATAATCTCATTATTGATTTTTTGTTGAATTGTCTTGCATTTTTGGTTAAAATAGATTGTAATTAAATGTTTGGCTTAGAAAACATGAAGCGAAAGCCATCGATTGGTAAGAAAAGTCCATTTATAGTCACTCATGCCTTCGAAAGCCTTATTACTCGCTTTAAATGCTTTTATAAGCTCATTATTGATTTTAAGTTGAATTTTCTTACATTTTTGGTTAAAACAGATTATAATTGAATGTTTGCCTTGGGAAACGTGAAGCGAAATCATCGATTGAGAAGAAAAGTCCACTTATAGTCACTCATGCCTTCGAAAGCCTTATTACTCGCTTTAAATGCTTTTATAAGCTCATTATTGATTTTATGTTGAATTTTCTTACATTTTTGGTTAAAATAGAATGTAATTAAATGTTTGCCTTGGAAAACATGAAGCGAAAGCCATCGATTGGTAAGAAAAGTCCATTTATAGTCACTCATGCCTTCGAAAACCTTATTACTCGCTTTAAACGCTTTTATAATCTCATTATTGATTTTAAGTTGAATTTTCTTACATTTTTGGTTAAAACAGATTATAATTGAATGTTTGCCTTGGGAAACGTGAAGCGAAACCCATCGATTGAGAAGAAAAGTCCAGTTATAGTCGCTCATGCCTTCGAAAGCCTTATTACTCGCTTTAAATGCTCTTATAAGCTCATTATTGAGTTTAAGTTGAATTTTCTTACATTTTTGGTTAAAACAGATTGTAATTGAATGTTTGCCTTGGGAAACGTGAAGCGAAAGCCATCGATTGAGAAGAAAAGTCCAGTTATAGTCGCTCATGCCTTCGAAAGCCTTATTACCCGTTTAAAATGGTTTTATAATCTAATTATTGATTTTATGTTGAATTTTCTTACATTTTTTGTTAAACTAGATTGTAATTAAATGTTTGCCTTAGAAAACATGAAGCGAAAGCCATCTATTGGTAAGAAAAGTCCATTTATAGTCACTCATGCCTTCGAAAGCCTTATTACTCGCTTTAAACGCTTTTATAATCTCATTATTGATTTTAAGTTGAATTTTCTTATATTTTTGGTTGAAATAGATTATAATTGAATGTTTGCATAGGGAAACGTTAAGCGAAAGCCATCGATTGAGAAGAAAAGTCCATTTATAGTCACTCATGCCTTCGAAAGCCTTATTACTCGCTTTAAACACTTTTATAATCTCATTATTGATTTTAAGTTGAATTTTCTTATATTTTTTGTTGAAATAGATTGTAATTAAATGTTTGCCTTAGAAAACATGAAGCGAAAGCCATCTATTGGTAAGAAAAGTCCATTTATAGTCACTCATGCCTTCGAAAGCCTTATTACTCGCTTTAAACGCTTTTATAATGTCATTATTGATTTTAAGTTGAATTTTCTTATATTTTTGGTTGAAATAGATTATAATTGAATGTTTGCATAGGGAAACGTTAAGCGAAAGCCATCGATTGAGAAGAAAAGTCCATTTATAGTCACTCATGCCTTCAAAAGCCTTATTACTCGCTTTAATTGCTTTTATAAGCTCATTATTGATTTTAAGTTGAATTTTCTTCCGTTTTTGGTTAAAACAGATTATAATTGAATGTTTGCCTTGGGAAACGTGAAGCGAAACCATCGATTGAGAAGAAAAGTCCATTTATAGTCACTCATGCCTTCGAAACCCTTATTACTCACTTTAAACGCTTTTATAATCTCATTATTGATTTTAAGTTGAATTTTCTTACATTTTTGGTTGAAATAGATTATAATTGAATGTTTGCATAGGGAAACGTGAAGCGAAAGCCATCGATTGAGAAGAAAAGTCCATTTATAGTCACTCATGCCTTCGAAAGCCTTATTACTCGCTTTAAACACTTTTATAATCTCATTATTGATTTTAAGTTGAATTTTCTTATATTTTTTGTTGAAATAGATTGTAATTAAATGTTTGCCTTAGAAAACATGAAGCGAAAGCCATCTATTGGTAAGAAAAGTCCATTTATAGTCACTCATGCCTTCGAAAGCCTTATTACTCGCTTTAAACGCTTTTATAATGTCATTATTGATTTTAAGTTGAATTTTCTTATATTTTTGGTTGAAATAGATTATAATTGAATGTTTGCATAGGGAAACGTTAAGCGAAAGCCATCGATTGAGAAGAAAAGTCCATTTATAGTCACTCATGCCTTCAAAAGCCTTATTACTCGCTTTAATTGCTTTTATAAGCTCATTATTGATTTTAAGTTGAATTTTCTTCCGTTTTTGGTTAAAACAGATTATAATTGAATGTTTGCCTTGGGAAACGTGAAGCGAAACCATCGATTGAGAAGAAAAGTCCATTTATAGTCACTCATGCCTTCGAAACCCTTATTACTCACTTTAAACGCTTTTATAATCTCATTATTGATTTTAAGTTGAATTTTCTTACATTTTTGGTTGAAATAGATTATAATTGAATGTTTGCATAGGGAAACGTGAAGCGAAAGCCATCGATTCAGAAGAAAAGTCCATTTATAGTCACTCATGCCTTCGAAAGCCTTATTACTCGCTTTAAATGCTCTTATAAGCTCATTATTGAGTTTAAGTTGAATTTTCTTACATTTTTTGTTAAAACAGATTATAATTGAATGTTTGCCTTGGGAAACGTGAAGCGAAAGCCATCGATTGAGAAGAAAAGACCAGTTATAGTCGCTCATGCCTTCGAAAGCCTTATTACCCGTTTAAAATGGCTTTATAATCTAATTATTGATTTTATGTTGAATTTTCTTACATTTTTTGTTAAAATAGATTGTAATTAAATTTTTGCCTTAGAAAACATGAAGCGAAAGCCATCTATTGGTAAGAAAAGTCCATTTATAGTCACTCATGCCTTCGAAAGCCTTATTACTCGCTTTAAATGCTTTTATAAGCTCATTATTGATTTTATGTTGAATTTTCTTACATTTTTAGTTAAAATAGATTGTAATTAAATATTTGCCTTAGAAAACATGAAGCGAAAGCCATCAATTGGTAAGAAAAGTCCATTTATAGTCACTCATGCCTTCGAAATCCTTATTACCCGTTTAAAATGGTTTTATAATCTCATTATTGATTTTTTGTTGAATTGTCTTGCATTTTTGGTTAAAATAGATTGTAATTAAATGTTTGGCTTAGAAAACATGAAGCGAAAGCCATCGATTGGTAAGAAAAGTCCATTTATAGTCACTCATGCCTTCGAAAGCCTTATTACTCGCTTTAAATGCTTTTATAAGCTCATTATTGATTTTAAGTTGAATTTTCTTACATTTTTGGTTAAAACAGATTATAATTGAATGTTTGCCTTGGGAAACGTGAAGCGAAATCATCAATTGAGAAGAAAAGTCCACTTATAGTCACTCATGCCTTCGAAAGCCTTATTACTCGCTTTAAATGCTTTTATAAGCTCATTATTGATTTTATGTTGAATTTTCTTATATTTTTGGTTAAAATAGAATGTAATTAAATGTTTGCCTTGGAAAACATGAAGCGAAAGCCATCGATTGGTAAGAAAAGTCCATTTATAGTCACTCATGCCTTCGAAAACCTTATTACTCGCTTTAAACGCTTTTATAATCTCATTATTGATTTTAAGTTGAATTTTCTTACATTTTTGGTTGAAATAGATTATAATTGAATGTTTTCATAGGGAAACGTGAAGCGAAAGCCATCGATTGAGAAGAAAAGTCCATTTATAGTCACTCATGCCTTCGAAAGCCTTATTACTCGCTTTAAATGCTCTTATAAGCTCATTATTGAGTTTAAGTTGAATTTTCTTACATTTTTGGTTAAAACAGATTGTAATTGAATGTTTGCCTTGGGAAACGTGAAGCGAAAGCCATCGATTGAGAAGAAAAGTCCAGTTATAGTCGCTCATGCCTTCGAAAGCCTTATTACCCGTTTAAAATGGTTTTATAATCTAATTATTGATTTTATGTTGAATTTTCTTACATTTTTTGTTAAACTAGATTGTAATTAAATGTTTGCCTTGGAAAACATGAAGCGAAAGCCATCGATTGGTAAGAAAAGTCCATTTATAGTCACTCATGCCTTCAAAAACCTTATTACTCGCTTTAAACGCTTTTATAATCTCATTATTGATTTTAAGTTGAATTTTCTTACATTTTTGGTTGAAATAGATTATAATTGAATGTTTGCATAAAGAAACGTGAAGCGAAAGCCATCGATTGAGAAGAAAAGTCCATTTATAGTCACTCATGCCTTCGAAAGCCTTATTACTCGCTTTAAATGCTCTTATAAGCTCGTTATTGAGTTTAAGTTGAATTTTCTTACATTTTTGGTTAAAACAGATTATAATAATGTTTGCCTTGGGAAACGTGAAGCGAAAGCCATCGATTGAGAAGAAAAGACCAGTTATAGTCGCTCATGCCTTCGAAAGCCTTATTACCCGTTTAAAATGGCTTTATAATCTAATTATTGATTTTATGTTGAATTTTCTTACATTTTTTGTTAAAATAGATTGTAATTAAATGTTTGCCTTAGAAAACATGAAGCGAAAGCCATCTATTGGTAAGAAAAGTCCATTTATAGTCACTCATGGCTTCGAAAGCCTTATTACTCGCTTTAAACGCTTTTATAATCTCATTATTGATTTTAAGTTGAATTTTCTTACATTTTTGGTTAAAATAGATTGTAATTAAATGTTTGCCTTGGAAAACATGAAGCGAAAGCCATCGATTGGTAAGAAAAGTCCATTTATAGTCACTCATGCCTTCGAAACCCTTATTACTCGCTTTAAACGCTTTTATAATCTCATTATTGATTTTAAGTTGAATTTTCTTACATTTTTGGTTGAAATAGATTATAATTGAATGTTTGCATAGGGAAACATGAAGCGAAAGCCATCGATTGAAAAGAAAAGTCCATTTATAGTCACTCATGCCTTCGAAAGCCTTATTACTCGCTTTAAATGCTCTTATAAGCTCATTATTGAGTTTAAGTTGAATTTTCTTACATTTTTGGTTAAAACAGATTGTAATTGAATGTTTGCCCTGGGAAACGTGAAGCGAAAGCCATCGATTGAGAAGAAAAGTCCAGTTATAGTCGCTCTTGCCTTCGAAAGCCTTATTACCCGTTTAAAATGGTTTTATAACCTAATTATTGATTTTATGTTGAATTTTCTTACATTTTTTGTTAAAATAGATTGTAATTAAATGTTTGCCTTAGAAAACATGAAGCGAAAGCCATCTATTGGTAAGAAAAGTCCATTTATAGTCACTCATGCCTTCGAAAGCCTTATTACTCGCTTTAAACGCTTTTATAATCTCATTATTGATTTTAAGTTGAATTTTCTTATATTTTTGGTTAAAACAGATTATAATTGAATGTTTGCCTTGGGAAACGTGAAGCGAAATCATCGATTGAGAAGAAAAGTCCACTTATAGTCACTCATGCCTTCGAAAGCCTTATTACTCGCTTTAAATGCTTTTATAAGCTCATTATTGATTTTATGTTGAATTTTCTTACATTTTTGGTTAAAATAGAATGTAATTAAATGTTTGCCTTGGAAAACATGAAGCGAAAGCCATCGATTGGTAAGAAAAGTCCATTTATAGTCACTCATGCCTTCGAAAACCTTATTACTCGCTTTAAACGCTTTTATAATCTCATTATTGATTTTAAGTTGAATTTTCTTACATTTTTGGTTAAAACAGATTATAATTGAATGTTTGCCTTGGGAAACGTGAAGCGAAACCCATCGATTGAGAAGAAAAGTCCAGTTATAGTCGCTCATGCCTTCGAAAGCCTTATTACTCGCTTTAAATGCTCTTATAAGCTCATTATTGAGTTTAAGTTGAATTTTCTTACATTTTTGGTTAAAACAGATTGTAATTGAATGTTTGCCTTGGGAAACGTGAAGCGAAAGCCATCGATTGAGAAGAAAAGTCCAGTTATAGTCGCTCATGCCTTCGAAAGCCTTATTACCCGTTTAAAATGGTTTTATAATCTAATTATTGATTTTATGTTGAATTTTCTTACATTTTTTGTTAAACTAGATTGTAATTAAATGTTTGCCTTAGAAAACATGAAGCGAAAGCCATCTATTGGTAAGAAAAGTCCATTTATAGTCACTCATGCCTTCGAAAGCCTTATTACTCGCTTTAAACGCTTTTATAATCTCATTATTGATTTTAACTTGAATTTTCTTATATTTTTGGTTGAAATAGATTATAATTGAATGTTTGCATAGGGAAACGTTAAGCGAAAGCCATCGATTGAGAAGAAAAGTCCATTTATAGTCACTCATGCCTTCGAAAGCCTTATTACTCGCTTTAAACACTTTTATAATCTCATTATTGATTTTAAGTTGAATTTTCTTATATTTTTTGTTGAAATAGATTGTAATTAAATGTTTGCCTTAGAAAACATGAAGCGAAAGCCATCTATTGGTAAGAAAAGTCCATTTATAGTCACTCATGCCTTCGAAAGCCTTATTACTCGCTTTAAACGCTTTTATAATGTCATTATTGATTTTAAGTTGAATTTTCTTATATTTTTGGTTGAAATAGATTATAATTGAATGTTTGCATAGGGAAACGTTAAGCGAAAGCCATCGATTGAGAAGAAAAGTCCATTTATAGTCACTCATGCCTTCAAAAGCCTTATTACTCGCTTTAAATGCTTTTATAAGCTCATTATTGATTTTAAGTTGAATTTTCTTCCGTTTTTGGTTAAAACAGATTATAATTGAATGTTTGCCTTGGGAAACGTGAAGCGAAACCATCGATTGAGAAGAAAAGTCCATTTATAGTCACTCATGCCTTCGAAAACCTTATTACTCACTTTAAACGCTTTTATAATCTCATTATTGATTTTAAGTTGAATTTTCTTACATTTTTGGTTGAAATAGATTATAATTGAATGTTTGCATAGGGAAACGTGAAGCGAAAGCCATCGATTCAGAAGAAAAGTCCATTTATAGTCACTCATGCCTTCGAAAGCCTTATTACTCGCTTTAAATGCTCTTATAAGCTCATTATTGAGTTTAAGTTGAATTTTCTTACATTTTTTGTTAAAACAGATTATAATAATGTTTGCCTTGGGAAACGTGAAGCGAAAGCCATCGATTGAGAAGAAAAGACCAGTTATAGTCGCTCATGCCTTCGAAAGCCTTATTACCCGTTTAAAATGGCTTTATAATCTAATTATTGATTTTATGTTGAATTTTCTTACATTTTTTGTTAAAATAGATTGTAATTAAATGTTTGGCTTAGAAAACATGAAGCGAAAGCCATCTATTGGTAAGAAAAGTCCATTTATAGTCACTCATGCCTTCGAAAGCCTTATTACTCGCTTTAAATGCTTTTATAAGCTCATTATTGATTTTATGTTGAATTTTCTTACATTTTTAGTTAAAATAGATTGTAATTGAATGTTTGCCTTGGAAACGTGAAGCGAAATCATCGATTGAGAAGAAAAGTCCACTTATAGTCACTCATGCCTTCGAAAGCCTTATTACTCGCTTTAAATGCTTTTATAAGCTCATTATTGATTTTATGTTGAATTTTCTTACATTTTTGGTTAAAATAGATTGTAATTAAATGTTTGCCTTGGAAAACATGAAGCGAAAGCCATCGATTGGTAAGAAAAGTCCATTTATAGTCACTCATGCCTTCGAAACCCTTATTACTCGCTTTAAACGCTTTTATAATCTCATTATTGATTTTAAGTTGAATTTTCTTACATTTTTGGTTGAAATAGATTATAATTGAATGTTTGCATAGGGAAACATGAAGCGAAAGCCATCGATTGAAAAGAAAAGTCCATTTATAGTCACTCATGCCTTCGAAAGCCTTATTACTCGCTTTAAATGCTCTTATAAGCTCATTATTGAGTTTAAGTTGAATTTTCTTACATTTTTGGTTAAAACAGATTGTAATTGAATGTTTGCCCTGGGAAACGTGAAGCGAAAGCCATCGATTGAGAAGAAAAGTCCAGTTATAGTCGCTCTTGCCTTCGAAAGCCTTATTACCCGTTTAAAATGGTTTTATAATCTAATTATTGATTTTATGTTGAATTTTCTTACATTTTTTGTTAAAATAGATTGTAATTAAATGTTTGCCTTAGAAAACATGAAGCGAAAGCCATCTATTGGTAAGAAAAGTCCATTTATAGTCACTCATGCCTTCGAAAGCCTTATTACTCGCTTTAAACGCTTTTATAATCTCATTATTGATTTTAAGTTGAATTTTCTTATATTTTTGGTTGAAATAGATTATAATTGAATGTTTGCATAGGGAAACGTTAAGCGAAAGCCATCGATTGAGAAGAAAAGTTCATTTATAGTCACTCATGCCTTCGAAAGCCTTATTACTCGCTTTAAATGCTTTTATAAGCTCATTGTTGATTTTAAGTTGAATTTTCTTACATTTTTGGTTAAAACAGATTATAATTGAATGTTTGCCTTGGGAAACGTGAAGCGAAACCATCGATTGAGAAGAAAAGTCCATTTATAGTCACTCATGCCTTCGAAAGCCTTATTATTCGCTTTAAACGCCTTTATAATCTCATTATTGATTTTAAGTTGAATTTTCTTACATTTTTGGTTGAAATAGATTATAATTGACTGTTTGCATAGGGAAACGTGAAGCGAAAGCCATCGATTGAGAAGAAAAGGCCATTTATAGTCACTCATGCCTTCGAAAGCCTTATTTCTCGCTTTAAATGCTTTTTTAAGCTCATTATTGATTTTAAGTTGAATTTTCTTACATTTTTGGTTAAAACAGATTATAATTGAATGTTTGCCTTGGGAAACGTGAAGCGAAACCATCGATTGAGAAGAAAAGTCCATTTATAGTCACTCATGCCTTTGAAAGCCTTATTACTCGCTTTAAATGCTTTTATAAGCTCATTATTGATTTTATGTTGAATTTTCTTACATTTTTGGTTAAAATAGATTGTAATTAAATGTTTGGCTTGGAAAACATGAAGCGAAAGCCATCGATTGGTAAGAAAAGTCCATTTATAGTCACTCATGCCTTCAAAAACCTTATTACTCGCTTTAAACGCTTTTATAATCTCATTATTGATTTTAAGTTGAATTTTCTTACATTTTTGGTTGAAATAGATTATAATTGAATGTTTGCATAAAGAAACGTGAAGCGAAAGCCATCGATTGAGAAGAAAAATCCATTTATAGTCACTCATGCCTTCGAAAGCCTTATTACTCGCTTTAAATGCTTTTATAAGCTCATTATTGATTTTAAGTTGAATTTTCTTACATTTTTGGTTAAAACAGATTATAATTGAATGTTTGCCTTGGGAAACGTGAAGCGAAATCATCGATTGAGAAGAAAAGTCCACTTATAGTCACTCATGCCTTCGAAAGCCTTATTACTCGCTTTAAATGCTTTTATAAGCTCATTATTGATTTTATGTTGAATTTTCTTACATTTTTGGTTAAAATAGAATGTAATTAAATGTTTGCCTTGGAAAACATGAAGCGAAAGCCATCGATTGGTAAGAAAAGTCCATTTATAGTCACTCATGCCTTCGAAAACCTTATTACTCGCTTTAAACGCTTTTATAATCTCATTATTGATTTTAAGTTGACTTTTCTTACATTTTTGGTTGAAATAGATTATAATTGAATGTTTTCATAGGGAAACGTGAAGCGAAAGCCATTGATTGAGAAGAAAAGTCCATTTATAGTCACTCATGCCTTCGAAAGCCTTATTACTCGCTTTAAATGCTCTTATAAGCTCATTATTGAGTTTAAGTTGAATTTTCTTACATTTTTGGTTAAAACAGATTGTAATTGAATGTTTGCCTTCGGAAACGTGAAGCGAAATCATCGATTGAGAAGAAAAGTCCACTTATAGTCACTCATGCCTTCGAAAGCCTTATTACTCGCTTTAAATGCTTTTATAAGCTCATTATTGATTTTATGTTGAATTTTCTTACATTTTTGGTTAAAATAGATTGTAATTAAATGTTTGCCTTGGAAAACATGAAGCGAAAGCCATCGATTGGTAAGAAAAGTCCATTTATAGTCACTCATGCCTTCGAAAGCCTTATTACTCACTTTAAACGCTTTTATAATCTCATTATTGATTTTAAGTTGAATTTTCTTACATTTTTGGTTGAAATAGATTATAATTGAATGTTTGCATAGGAAAACATGAAGCGAAAGCCATCGATTGAAAAGAAAAGTCCATTTATAGTCACTCATGCCTTCGAAAGCCTTATTACTCGCTTTAAATGCTCTTATAAGCTCGTTATTGAGTTTAAGTTGAATTTTCTTACATTTTTGGTTAAAACAGATTATAATAATGTTTGCCTTGGGAAACGTGAAGCGAAAGCCATCGATTGAGAAGAAAAGACCAGTTATAGTCGCTCATGCCTTCGAAAGCCTTATTACCCGTTTAAAATGGCTTTATAATCTAATTATTGATTTTATGTTGAATTTTCTTACATTTTTTGTTAAAATAGATTGTAATTAAATGTTTGCCTTAGAAAACATGAAGCGAAAGCCATCTATTGGTAAGAAAAGTCCATTTATAGTCACTCATGGCTTCGAAAGCCTTATTACTCGCTTTAAACGCTTTTATAATCTCATTATTGATTTTAAGTTGAATTTTCTTACATTTTTGGTTAAAATAGATTGTAATTAAATGTTTGCCTTGGAAAACATGAAGCGAAAGCCATCGATTGGTAAGAAAAGTCCATTTATAGTCACTCATGCCTTCGAAACCCTTATTACTCGCTTTAAACGCTTTTATAATCTCATTATTGATTTTAAGTTGAATTTTCTTACATTTTTGGTTGAAATAGATTATAATTGAATGTTTGCATAGGGAAACATGAAGCGAAAGCCATCGATTGAAAAAAAAAGTCCATTTATAGTCACTCATGCCTTCGAAAGCCTTATTACTCGCTTTAAATGCTCTTATAAGCTCATTATTGAGTTTAAGTTGAATTTTCTTACATTTTTGGTTAAAACAGATTGTAATTGAATGTTTGCCCTGGGAAACGTGAAGCGAAAGCCATCGATTGAGAAGAAAAGTCCAGTTATAGTCGCTCTTGCCTTCGAAAGCCTTATTACCCGTTTAAAATGGTTTTATAATCTAATTATTGATTTTATGTTGAATTTTCTTACATTTTTTGTTAAAATAGATTGTAATTAAATGTTTGCCTTAGAAAACATGAAGCGAAAGCCATCTATTGGTAAGAAAAGTCCATTTATAGTCACTCATGCCTTCGAAAGCCTTATTACTCGCTTTAAACGCTTTTATAATCTCATTATTGATTTTAAGTTGAATTTTCTTATATTTTTGGTTGAAATAGATTATAATTGAATGTTTGCATAGGGAAACGTTAAGCGAAAGCCATCGATTGAGAAGAAAAGTTCATTTATAGTCACTCATGCCTTCGAAAGCCTTATTACTCGCTTTAAATGCTTTTATAAGCTCATTGTTGATTTTAAGTTGAATTTTCTTACATTTTTGGTTAAAACAGATTATAATTGAATGTTTGCCTTGGGAAACGTGAAGCGAAACCATCGATTGAGAAGAAAAGTCCATTTATAGTCACTCATGCCTTCGAAAGCCTTATTATTCGCTTTAAACGCCTTTATAATCTCATTATTGATTTTAAGTTGAATTTTCTTACATTTTTGGTTGAAATAGATTATAATTGAATGTTTGCATAGGGAAACGTGAAGCGAAAGCCATCGATTGAGAAGAAAAGGCCATTTATAGTCACTCATGCCTTCGAAAGCCTTATTTCTCGCTTTAAATGCTTTTATAAGCTCATTATTGATTTTAAGTTGAATTTTCTTACATTTTTGGTTAAAACAGATTATAATTGAATGTTTGCCTTGGGAAACGTGAAGCGAAACCATCGATTGAGAAGAAAAGTCCATTTATAGTCACTCATGCCTTTGAAAGCCTTATTACTCGCTTTAAATGCTTTTATAAGCTCATTATTGATTTTATGTTGAATTTTCTTACATTTTTGGTTAAAATAGATTGTAATTAAATGTTTGGCTTGGAAAACATGAAGCGAAAGCCATCGATTGGTAAGAAAAGTCCATTTATAGTCACTCATGCCTTCAAAAACCTTATTACTCGCTTTAAACGCTTTTATAATCTCATTATTGATTTTAAGTTGAATTTTCTTACATTTTTGGTTGAAATAGATTATAATTGAATGTTTGCATAAAGAAACGTGAAGCGAAAGCCATCGATTGAGAAGAAAAGTCCATTTATAGTCACTCATGCCTTCGAAAGCCTTATTACTCGCTTTAAATGCTCTTATAAGCTCGTTATTGAGTTTAAGTTGAATTTTCTTACATTTTTGGTTAAAACAGATTATAATAATGTTTGCCTTGGGAAACGTGAAGCGAAAGCCATCGATTGAGAAGAAAAGACCAGTTATAGTCGCTCATGCCTTCGAAAGCCTTATTACCCGTTTAAAATGGCTTTATAATCTAATTATTGATTTTATGTTGAATTTTCTTACATTTTTTGTTAAAATAGATTGTAATTAAATGTTTGCCTTAGAAAACATGAAGCGAAAGCCATCTATTGGTAAGAAAAGTCCATTTATAGTCACTCATGGCTTCGAAAGCCTTATTACTCGCTTTAAACGCTTTTATAATCTCATTATTGATTTTAAGTTGAATTTTCTTACATTTTTGGTTAAAATAGATTGTAATTAAATGTTTGCCTTGGAAAACATGAAGCGAAAGCCATCGATTGGTAAGAAAAGTCCATTTATAGTCACTCATGCCTTCGAAACCCTTATTACTCGCTTTAAACGCTTTTATAATCTCATTATTGATTTTAAGTTGAATTTTCTTACATTTTTGGTTGAAATAGATTATAATTGAATGTTTGCATAGGGAAACATGAAGCGAAAGCCATCGATTGAAAAGAAAAGTCCATTTATAGTCACTCATGCCTTCGAAAGCCTTATTACTCGCTTTAAATGCTCTTATAAGCTCATTATTGAGTTTAAGTTGAATTTTCTTACATTTTTGGTTAAAACAGATTGTAATTGAATGTTTGCCCTGGGAAACGTGAAGCGAAAGCCATCGATTGAGAAGAAAAGTCCAGTTATAGTCGCTCTTGCCTTCGAAAGCCTTATTACCCGTTTAAAATGGTTTTATAATCTAATTATTGATTTTATGTTGAATTTTCTTACATTTTTTTTTAAAATAGATTGTAATTAAATGTTTGCCTTAGAAAACATGAAGCGAAAGCCATCTATTGGTAAGAAAAGTCCATTTATAGTCACTCATGCCTTCGAAAGCCTTATTACTCGCTTTAAACGCTTTTATAATCTCATTATTGATTTTAAGTTGAATTTTCTTATATTTTTGGTTGAAATAGATTATAATTGAATGTTTGCATAGGGAAACGTTAAGCGAAAGCCATCGATTGAGAAGAAAAGTCCATTTATAGTCACTCATGCCTTCGAAAGCCTTATTACTCGCTTTAAATGCTTTTATAAGCTCATTGTTGATTTTAAGTTGAATTTTCTTACATTTTTGGTTAAAACATATTATAATTGAATGTTTGCCTTGGGAAACGTGAAGCGAAACCATCGATTGAGAAGAAAAGTCCATTTATAGTCACTCATGCCTTCGAAAGCCTTATTATTCGCTTTAAACGCCTTTATAATCTCATTATTGATTTTAAGTTGAATTTTCTTACATTTTTGGTTGAAATAGATTATAATTGAATGTTTGCATAGGGAAACGTGAAGCGAAAGCCATCGATTGAGAAGAAAAGGCCATTTATAGTCACTCATGCCTTCGAAAGCCTTATTTCTCGCTTTAAATGCTTTTATAAGCTCATTATTGATTTTAAGTTGAATTTTCTTACATTTTTGGTTGAAATAGATTATAATTGAATGTTTGCATAAAGAAACGTGAAGCGAAAGCCATCGATTGAGAAGAAAAGTCCATTTATAGTCACTCATGCCTTCGAAAGCCTTATTACTCGCTTTAAATGCTCTTATAAGCTCGTTATTGAGTTTAAGTTGAATTTTCTTACATTTTTGGTTAAAACAGATTATAATAATGTTTGCCTTGGGAAACGTGAAGCGAAAGCCATCGATTGAGAAGAAAAGACCAGTTATAGTCGCTCATGCCTTCGAAAGCCTTATTACCCGTTTAAAATGGCTTTATAATCTAATTATTGATTTTATGTTGAATTTTCTTACATTTTTTGTTAAAATAGATTGTAATTAAATGTTTGCCTTAGAAAACATGAAGCGAAAGCCATCTATTGGTAAGAAAAGTCCATTTATAGTCACTCATGCCTTCGAAAGCCTTATTACTCGCTTTAAACGCTTTTATAAGCTCATTATTGATTTTATGTTGAATTTTCTTACATTTTTAGTTAAAATAGATTGTAATTAAATATTTGCCTTAGAAAACATGAAGCGAAAGCCATCAATTGGTAAGAAAAGTCCATTTATAGTCACTCATGCCTTCGAAATCCTTATTACCCGTTTAAAATGGTTTTATAATCTCATTATTGATTTTTTGTTGAATTGTCTTGCATTTTTGGTTAAAATAGATTGTAATTAAATGTTTGGCTTAGAAAACATGAAGCGAAAGCCATCGATTGGTAAGAAAAGTCCATTTATAGTCACTCATGCCTTCGAAAGCCTTATTACTCGCTTTAAATGCTTTTATAAGCTCATTATTGACTTTAAGTTGAATTTTCTTACATTTTTGGTTAAAACAGATTATAATTGAATGTTTGCCTTGGGAAACGTGAAGCGAAATCATCGATTGAGAAGAAAAGTCCACTTATAGTCACTCATGCCTTCGAAAGCCTTATTACTCGCTTTAAATGCTTTTATAAGCTCATTATTGATTTTATGTTGAATTTTCTTACATTTTTGGTTAAAATAGAATGTAATTAAATGTTTGCCTTGGAAAACATGAAGCGAAAGCCATCGATTGGTAAGAAAAGTCCATTTATAGTCACTCATGCCTTCGAAAACCTTATTACTTGCTTTAAACGCTTTTATAATCTCATTATTGATTTTAAGTTGAATTTTCTTACATTTTTGGTTGAAATAGATTATAATTGAATGTTTTCATAGGGAAACGTGAAGCGAAAGCCATCGATTGAGAAGAAAAGTCCATTTATAGTCACTCATGCCTTCGAAAGCCTTATTACTCGCTTTAAATGCTCTTATAAGCTCATTATTGAGTTTAAGTTGAATTTTCTTACATTTTTGGTTAAAACAGATTGTAATTGAATGTTTGCCTTGGGAAACGTGAAGCGAAAGCCATCGATTGAGAAGAAAAGTCCAGTTATAGTCGCTCATGCCTTCGAAAGCCTTATTACCCGTTTAAAATGGTTTTATAATCTAATTATTGATTTTATGTTGAATTTTCTTACATTTTTTGTTAAACTAGATTGTAATTAAATGTTTGCCTTAGAAAACATGAAGCGAAAGCCATCTATTGGTAAGAAAAGTCCATTTATAGTCACTCATGCCTTCGAAAGCCTTATTACTCGCTTTAAACGCTTTTATAATCTCATTATTGATTTTAAGTTGAATTTTCTTATATTTTTGGTTGAAATAGATTATAATTGATTGTTTGCATAGGGAAACGTTAAGCGAAAGCCATCGATTGAGAAGAAAAGTCCATTTATAGTCACTCATGCCTTCGAAAGCCTTATTACTCGCTTTAAATGCTTTTATAAGCTCATTGTTGATTTTAAGTTGAATTTTCTTACATTTTTGGTTAAAACAGATTATAATTGAATGTTTGCCTTGGGAAACGTGAAGCGAAACCATCGATTGAGAAGAAAAGTCCATTTATAGTCACTCATGCCTTCGAAAGCCTTATTATTCGCTTTAAACGCCTTTATAATCTCATTATTGATTTTAAGTTGAATTTTCTTACATTTTTGGTTGAAATAGATTATAATTGAATGTTTGCATAGGGAAACGTGAAGCGAAAGCCATCGATTGAGAAGAAAAGGCCATTTATAGTCACTCATGCCTTCGAAAGCCTTATTTCTCGCTTTAAATGCTTTTATAAGCTCATTATTGATTTTAAGTTGAATTTTCTTACATTTTTGGTTAAAACAGATTCTAATTGAATGTTTGCCTTGGGAAACGTGAAGCGAAACCATCGATTGAGAAGAAAAGTCCATTTATAGTCACTCATGCCTTTGAAAGCTTTATTACTCGCTTTAAATGCTTTTATAAGCTCATTATTGATTTTATGTTGAATTTTCTTACAATTTTGGTTAAAATAGATTGTAATTAAATGTTTGCCTTGGAAAACATGAAGCGAAAGCCATCGATTGGTAAGAAAAGTCCATTTATAGTCACTCATGCCTTCGAAAACCTTATTACTCGCTTTAAACGCTTTTATAATCTCATTATTGATTTTAAGTTGAATTTTCTTACATTTTTGGTTGAAATAGATTATAATTGAATGTTTGTATAGGGAAACGTGAAGCGAAAGCCATCGATTGAGAAGAAAAGTCCATTTATAGTCACTCATGCCTTCGAAAGCCTTATTACTCGCTTTAAATGCTCTTATAAGCTCGTTATTGAGTTTAAGTTGAATTTTCTTACATTTTTGGTTAAAACAGATTATAATAATGTTTGCCTTGGGAAACGTGAAGCGAAAGCCATCGATTGAGAAGAAAAGACCAGTTATAGTCGCTCATGCCTTCGAAAGCCTTATTACCCGTTTAAAATGGCTTTATAATCTAATTATTGATTTTATGTTGAATTTTCTTACATTTTTTGTTAAAATAGATTGTAATTAAATGTTTGCCTTAGAAAACATGAAGCGAAAGCCATCTATTGGTAAGAAAAGTCCATTTATAGTCACTCATGCCTTCAAAAGCCTTATTACTCGCTTTAAATGCTTTTATAAGCTCATTATTGATTTTATGTTGAATTTTCTTACATTTTTAGTTAAAATAGATTGTAATTAAATATTTGCCTTAGAAAACATGAAGCGAAAGCCATCAATTGGTAAGAAAAGTCCATTTATAGTCACTCATGCCTTCGAAATCCTTATTACCCGTTTAAAATGGTTTTATAATCTCATTATTGATTTTATGTTGAATTTTCTTGCATTTTTGGTTAAAATAGATTGTAATTAAATGTTTGGCTTAGAAAACATGAAGCGAAAGCCATCGATTGGTAAGAAAAGTCCATTTATAGTCACTCATGCCTTCGAAAGCCTTATTACTCGCTTTAAATGCTTTTATAAGCTCATTATTGATTTGAAGTTGAATTTTCTTACATTTTTGGTTAAAACAGATTATAATTGAATGTTTGCCTTGGGAAACGTGAAGCGAAATCATCGATTGAGAAGAAAAGTCCACTTATAGTCACTCATGCCTTCGAAAGCCTTATTACTCGCTTTAAATGCTTTTATAAGCTCATTATTGATTTTATGTTGAATTTTCTTGCATTTTTGGTTAAAATAGATTGTAATTAAATGTTTGCCTTGGAAAACATGAAGCGAAAGCCATCGATTGGTAAGAAAAGTCCATTTATAGTCACTCATGCCTTCGAAAACCTTACTACTCGCTTTAAACGCTTTTATAATCTCATTATTGATTTTAAGTTGAATTTTCTTACATTTTTGGTTGAAATAGATTATAATTGAATGTTTTCATAGGGAAACGTGAAGCGAAAGCCATCGATTGAGAAGAAAAGTCCATTTATAGTCACTCATGCCTTCGAAAGCCTTATTACTCGCTTTAAATGCTCTTATAAGCTCATTATTGAGTTTAAGTTGAATTTTCTTACATTTTTGGTTAAAACAGATTGTAATTGAATGTTTGCCCTGGGAAACGTGAAGCGAAAGCCATCGATTGAGAAGAAAAGTCCAGTTATAGTCGCTCATGCCTTCGAAAGCCTTATTACCCGTTTAAAATGGTTTTATAATCTAATTATTGATTTTATGTTGAATTTTCTTACATTTTTTGTTAAAATAGATTGTAATTAAATGTTTGCCTTAGAAAACATGAAGCGAAAGCCATCTATTGGTAAGAAAAGTCCATTTATGGTCACTCATGCCTTCGAAAGCCTTATTACTCGCTTTAAACGCTTTTATAATCTCATTATTGATTTTAAGTTGAATTTTCTTATATTTTTGGTTGAAATAGATTATAATTGAATGTTTGCATAGGGAAACGTTAAGCGAAAGCCATCGATTGAGAAGAAAAGTCCATTTATAGTCACTCATGCCTTCGGAAGCCTTATTACTCGCTTTAAATGCTTTTATAAGCTCATTATTGATTTTAAGTTGAATTTTCTTACATTTTTGGTTAAAACAGATTATAATTGAATGTTTGCCTTGGGAAACGTGAAGCGAAACCATCGATTGAGAAGAAAAGTCCATTTATAGTCACTCATGCCTTCGAAAGCCTTATTACTCGCTTTAAACGCCTTTATAATCTCATTATTGATTTTAAGTTGAATTTTCTTACATTTTTGGTTGAAATAGATTATAATTGAATGTTTGCATAGGGAAACGTGAAGCGAAAGCTATCGATTGAGAAGAAAAGGCCATTTATAGTCACTCATGCCTTCGAAAGCCTTATTTCTCGCTTTAAATGCTTTTATAAGCTCATTATTGATTTTAAGTTGAATTTTCTTACATTTTTGGTTAAAACAGATTATAATTGAATGTTTGCCTTGGGAAACGTGAAGCGAAACCATCGATTGAGAAGAAAAGTCCATTTATAGTCACTCATGCCTTCGAAAGCCTTATTACTCGCTTTAAATGCTTTTATAAGCTCATTATTGATTTTATGTTGAATTTTCTTACATTTTTAGTTAAAATAGATTGTAATTAAATATTTGCCTTAGAAAACATGAAGCGAAAGCCATCGATTGGTAAGAAAAGTCCATTTATAGTCACTCATGCCTTCGAAATCCTTATTACCCGTTTAAAATGGTTTTATAATCTCATTATTGATTTTATGTTGAATTTTCTTGCATTTTTGGTTAAAATAGATTGTAATTAAATGTTTGGCTTAGAAAACATGAAGCGAAAGCCATCGATTGGTAAGAAAAGTCCATTTATAGTCACTCATGCCTTCGAAAGCCTTATTACTCGCTTTAAATGCTTTTATAAGCTCATTATTGATTTTAAGTTGAATTTCCTTACATTTTTGGTTAAAACAGATTATAATTGAATGTTTGCCTTGGGAAACGTGAAGCGAAACCATCGATTGAGAAGAAAAGTCCATTTATAGTCACTCATGCCTTCGAAAGCCTTATTATTCGCTTTAAACGCCTTTATAATCTCATTATTGATTTTAAGTTGAATTTTCTTACATTTTTGGTTGAAATAGATTATAATTGAATGTTTGCATAGGGAAACGTGAAGCGAAAGCCATCGATTGAGAAGAAAAGGCCATTTATAGTCACTCATGCCTTCGAAAGCCTTATTTCTCGCTTTAAATGCTTTTATAAGCTCATTATTGATTTTAAGTTGAATTTTCTTACATTTTTGGTTAAAACAGATTCTAATTGAATGTTTGCCTTGGGAAACGTGAAGCGAAACCATCGATTGAGAAGAAAAGTCCATTTATAGTCACTCATGCCTTTGAAAGCCTTATTACTCGCTTTAAATGCTTTTATAAGCTCATTATTGATTTTATGTTGAATTTTCTTACAATTTTGGTTAAAATAGATTGTAATTAAATGTTTGCCTTGGAAAACATGAAGCGAAAGCCATCGATTGGTAAGAAAAGTCCATTTATAGTCACTCATGCCTTCGAAAACCTTATTACTCGCTTTAAACGCTTTTATAATCTCATTATTGATTTTAAGTTGAATTTTCTTACATTTTTGGTTGAAATAGATTATAATTGAATGTGTGTATAGGGAAACGTGAAGCGAAAGCCATCGATTGAGAAGAAAAGTCCATTTATAGTCACTCATGCCTTCGAAAGCCTTATTACTCGCTTTAAATGCTCTTATAAGCTCGTTATTGAGTTTAAGTTGAATTTTCTTACATTTTTGGTTAAAACAGATTATAATAATGTTTGCCTTGGGAAACATGAAGCGAAAGCCATCGATTGAGAAGAAAAGACCAGTTATAGTCGCTCATGCCTTCGAAAGCCTTATTACCCGTTTAAAATGGCTTTATAATCTAATTATTGATTTTATGTTGAATTTTCTTACATTTTTTGTTAAAATAGATTGTAATTAAATGTTTGCCTTAGAAAACATGAAGCGAAAGCCATCTATTGGTAAGAAAAGTCCATTTATAGTCACTCATGCCTTCGAAAGCCTTATTACTCGCTTTAAATGCTTTTATAAGCTCATTATTGATTTTATGTTGAATTTTCTTACATTTTTAGTTAAAATAGATTGTAATTAAATATTTGCCTTAGAAAACATGAAGCGAAAGCCATCCATTGGTAAGAAAAGTCCATTTATAGTCACTCATGCCTTCGAAATCCTTATTACCCGTTTAAAATGGTTTTATAATCTCATTATTGATTTTATGTTGAATTTTCTTGCATTTTTGGTTAAAATAGATTGTAATTAAATGTTTGGCTTAGAAAACATGAAGCGAAAGCCATCGATTGGTAAGAAAAGTCCATTTATAGTCACTCATGCCTTCGAAAGCCTTATTACTCGCTTTAAATGCTTTTATAAGCTCATTATTGATTTTAAGTTGAATTTTCTTACATTTTTGGTTAAAACAGATTATAATTGAATGTTTGCCTTGGGAAACGTGAAGCGAAATCATCGATTGAGAAGAAAAGTCCACTTATAGTCACTCATGCCTTCGAAAGCCTTATTACTCGCTTTAAATGCTTTTATAAGCTCATTATTGATTTTATGTTGAATTTTCTTGCATTTTTGGTTAAAATAGATTGTAATTAAATGTTTGCCTTGGAAAACATGAAGCGAAAGCCATCGATTGGTAAGAAAAGTCCATTTATAGTCACTCATGCCTTCGAAAACCTTACTACTCGCTTTAAACGCTTTTATAATCTCATTATTGATTTTAAGTTGAATTTTCTTACATTTTTGGTTGAAATAGATTATAATTGAATGTTTTCATAGGGAAACGTGAAGCGAAAGCCATCGATTGAGAAGAAAAGTCCATTTATAGTCACTCATGCCTTCGAAAGCCTTATTACTCGCTTTAAATGCTCTTATAAGCTCATTATTGAGTTTAAGTTGAATTTTCTTACATTTTTGGTTAAAACAGATTGTAATTGAATGTTTGCCCTGGGAAACGTGAAGCGAAAGCCATCGATTGAGAAGAAAAGTCCAGTTATAGTCGCTCATGCCTTCGAAAGCCTTATTACCCGTTTAAAATGGTTTTATAATCTAATTATTGATTTTATGTTGAATTTTCTTACATTTTTTGTTAAAATAGATTGTAATTAAATGTTTGCCTTAGAAAACATGAAGCGAAAGCCATCTATTGGTAAGAAAAGTCCATTTATGGTCACTCATGCCTTCGAAAGCCTTATTACTCGCTTTAAACGCTTTTATAATCTCATTATTGATTTTAAGTTGAATTTTCTTATATTTTTGGTTGAAATAGATTATAATTGAATGTTTGCATAGGGAAACGTTAAGCGAAAGCCATCGATTGAGAAGAAAAGTCCATTTATAGTCACTCATGCCTTCGGAAGCCTTATTACTCGCTTTAAATGCTTTTATAAGCTCATTATTGATTTTAAGTTGAATTTTCTTACATTTTTGGTTAAAACAGATTATAATTGAATGTTTGCCTTGGGAAACGTGAAGCGAAACCATCGATTGAGAAGAAAAGTCCATTTATAGTCACTCATGCCTTCGAAAGCCTTATTACTCGCTTTAAACGCCTTTATAATCTCATTATTGATTTTAAGTTGAATTTTCTTACATTTTTGGTTGAAATAGATTATAATTGAATGTTTGCATAGGGAAACGTGAAGCGAAAGCTATCGATTGAGAAGAAAAGGCCATTTATAGTCACTCATGCCTTCGAAAGCCTTATTTCTCGCTTTAAATGCTTTTATAAGCTCATTATTGATTTTAAGTTGAATTTTCTTACATTTTTGGTTAAAACAGATTATAATTGAATGTTTGCCTTGGGAAACGTGAAGCGAAACCATCGATTGAGAAGAAAAGTCCATTTATAGTCACTCATGCCTTCGAAAGCCTTATTACTCGCTTTAAATGCTTTTATAAGCTCATTATTGATTTTATGTTGAATTTTCTTACATTTTTAGTTAAAATAGATTGTAATTAAATATTTGCCTTAGAAAACATGAAGCGAAAGCCATCGATTGGTAAGAAAAGTCCATTTATAGTCACTCATGCCTTCGAAATCCTTATTACCCGTTTAAAATGGTTTTATAATCTCATTATTGATTTTATGTTGAATTTTCTTGCATTTTTGGTTAAAATAGATTGTAATTAAATGTTTGGCTTAGAAAACATGAAGCGAAAGCCATCGATTGGTAAGAAAAGTCCATTTATAGTCACTCATGCCTTCGAAAGCCTTATTACTCGCTTTAAATGCTTTTATAAGCTCATTATTGATTTTAAGTTGAATTTCCTTACATTTTTGGTTAAAACAGATTATAATTGAATGTTTGCCTTGGGAAACGTGAAGCGAAACCATCGATTGAGAAGAAAAGTCCATTTATAGTCACTCATGCCTTCGAAAGCCTTATTATTCGCTTTAAACGCCTTTATAATCTCATTATTGATTTTAAGTTGAATTTTCTTACATTTTTGGTTGAAATAGATTATAATTGAATGTTTGCATAGGGAAACGTGAAGCGAAAGCCATCGATTGAGAAGAAAAGGCCATTTATAGTCACTCATGCCTTCGAAAGCCTTATTTCTCGCTTTAAATGCTTTTATAAGCTCATTATTGATTTTAAGTTGAATTTTCTTACATTTTTGGTTAAAACAGATTCTAATTGAATGTTTGCCTTGGGAAACGTGAAGCGAAACCATCGATTGAGAAGAAAAGTCCATTTATAGTCACTCATGCCTTTGAAAGCCTTATTACTCGCTTTAAATGCTTTTATAAGCTCATTATTGATTTTATGTTGAATTTTCTTACAATTTTGGTTAAAATAGATTGTAATTAAATGTTTGCCTTGGAAAACATGAAGCGAAAGCCATCGATTGATAAGAAAAGTCCATTTATAGTCACTCATGCCTTCGAAAACCTTATTACTCGCTTTAAACGCTTTTATAATCTCATTATTGATTTTAAGTTGAATTTTCTTACATTTTTGGTTGAAATAGATTATAATTGAATGTGTGTATAGGGAAACGTGAAGCGAAAGCCATCGATTGAGAAGAAAAGTCCATTTATAGTCACTCATGCCTTCGAAAGCCTTATTACTCGCTTTAAATGCTCTTATAAGCTCGTTATTGAGTTTAAGTTGAATTTTCTTACATTTTTGGTTAAAACAGATTATAATAATGTTTGCCTTGGGAAACATGAAGCGAAAGCCATCGATTGAGAAGAAAAGACCAGTTATAGTCGCTCATGCCTTCGAAAGCCTTATTACCCGTTTAAAATGGCTTTATAATCTAATTATTGATTTTATGTTGAATTTTCTTACATTTTTTGTTAAAATAGATTGTAATTAAATGTTTGCCTTAGAAAACATGAAGCGAAAGCCATCTATTGGTAAGAAAAGTCCATTTATAGTCACTCATGCCTTCGAAAGCCTTATTACTCGCTTTAAATGCTTTTATAAGCTCATTATTGATTTTATGTTGAATTTTCTTACATTTTTAGTTAAAATAGATTGTAATTAAATATTTGCCTTAGAAAACATGAAGCGAAAGCCATCAATTGGTAAGAAAAGTCCATTTATAGTCACTCATGCCTTCGAAATCCTTATTACCCGTTTAAAATGGTTTTATAATCTCATTATTGATTTTATGTTGAATTTTCTTGCATTTTTGGTTAAAATAGATTGTAATTAAATGTTTGGCTTAGAAAACATGAAGCGAAAGCCATCGATTGGTAAGAAAAGTCCATTTATAGTCACTCATGCCTTCGAAAGCCTTATTACTCGCTTTAAATGCTTTTATAAGCTCATTATTGATTTTAAGTTGAATTTTCTTACATTTTTGGTTAAAACAGATTATAATTGAATGTTTGCCTTGGGAAACGTGAAGCGAAATCATCGATTGAGAAGAAAAGTCCACTTATAGTCACTCATGCCTTCGAAAGCCTTATTACTCGCTTTAAATGCTTTTATAAGCTCATTATTGATTTTATGTTGAATTTTCTTGCATTTTTGGTTAAAATAGATTGTAATTAAATGTTTGCCTTGGAAAACATGAAGCGAAAGCCATCGATTGGTAAGAAAAGTCCATTTATAGTCACTCATGCCTTCGAAAACCTTACTACTCGCTTTAAACGCTTTTATAATCTCATTATTGATTTTAAGTTGAATTTTCTTACATTTTTGGTTGAAATAGATTATAATTGAATGTTTTCATAGGGAAACGTGAAGCGAAAGCCATCGATTGAGAAGAAAAGTCCATTTATAGTCACTCATGCCTTCGAAAGCCTTATTACTCGCTTTAAATGCTCTTATAAGCTCATTATTGAGTTTAAGTTGAATTTTCTTACATTTTTGGTTAAAACAGATTGTAATTGAATGTTTGCCCTGGGAAACGTGAAGCGAAAGCCATCGATTGAGAAGAAAAGTCCAGTTATAGTCGCTCATGCCTTCGAAAGCCTTATTACCCGTTTAAAATGGTTTTATAATCTAATTATTGATTTTATGTTGAATTTTCTTACATTTTTTGTTAAAATAGATTGTAATTAAATGTTTGCCTTAGAAAACATGAAGCGAAAGCCATCTATTGGTAAGAAAAGTCCATTTATGGTCACTCATGCCTTCGAAAGCCTTATTACTCGCTTTAAACGCTTTTATAATCTCATTATTGATTTTAAGTTGAATTTTCTTATATTTTTGGTTGAAATAGATTATAATTGAATGTTTGCATAGGGAAACGTTAAGCGAAAGCCATCGATTGAGAAGAAAAGTCCATTTATAGTCACTCATGCCTTCGGAAGCCTTATTACTCGCTTTAAATGCTTTTATAAGCTCATTATTGATTTTAAGTTGAATTTTCTTACATTTTTGGTTAAAACAGATTATAATTGAATGTTTGCCTTGGGAAACGTGAAGCGAAACCATCGATTGAGAAGAAAAGTCCATTTATAGTCACTCATGCCTTCGAAAGCCTTATTACTCGCTTTAAACGCCTTTATAATCTCATTATTGATTTTAAGTTGAATTTTCTTACATTTTTGGTTGAAATAGATTATAATTGAATGTTTGCATAGGGAAACGTGAAGCGAAAGCTATCGATTGAGAAGAAAAGGCCATTTATAGTCACTCATGCCTTCGAAAGCCTTATTTCTCGCTTTAAATGCTTTTATAAGCTCATTATTGATTTTAAGTTGAATTTTCTTACATTTTTGGTTAAAACAGATTATAATTGAATGTTTGCCTTGGGAAACGTGAAGCGAAACCATCGATTGAGAAGAAAAGTCCATTTATAGTCACTCATGCCTTCGAAAGCCTTATTACTCGCTTTAAATGCTTTTATAAGCTCATTATTGATTTTATGTTGAATTTTCTTACATTTTTAGTTAAAATAGATTGTAATTAAATATTTGCCTTAGAAAACATGAAGCGAAAGCCATCGATTGGTAAGAAAAGTCCATTTATAGTCACTCATGCCTTCGAAATCCTTATTACCCGTTTAAAATGGTTTTATAATCTCATTATTGATTTTATGTTGAATTTTCTTGCATTTTTGGTTAAAATAGATTGTAATTAAATGTTTGGCTTAGAAAACATGAAGCGAAAGCCATCGATTGGTAAGAAAAGTCCATTTATAGTCACTCATGCCTTCGAAAGCCTTATTACTCGCTTTAAATGCTTTTATAAGCTCATTATTGATTTTAAGTTGAATTTCCTTACATTTTTGGTTAAAACAGATTATAATTGAATGTTTGCCTTGGGAAACGTGAAGCGAAACCATCGATTGAGAAGAAAAGTCCATTTATAGTCACTCATGCCTTCGAAAGCCTTATTATTCGCTTTAAACGCCTTTATAATCTCATTATTGATTTTAAGTTGAATTTTCTTACATTTTTGGTTGAAATAGATTATAATTGAATGTTTGCATAGGGAAACGTGAAGCGAAAGCCATCGATTGAGAAGAAAAGGCCATTTATAGTCACTCATGCCTTCGAAAGCCTTATTTCTCGCTTTAAATGCTTTTATAAGCTCATTATTGATTTTAAGTTGAATTTTCTTACATTTTTGGTTAAAACAGATTCTAATTGAATGTTTGCCTTGGGAAACGTGAAGCGAAACCATCGATTGAGAAGAAAAGTCCATTTATAGTCACTCATGCCTTTGAAAGCCTTATTACTCGCTTTAAATGCTTTTATAAGCTCATTATTGATTTTATGTTGAATTTTCTTACAATTTTGGTTAAAATAGATTGTAATTAAATGTTTGCCTTGGAAAACATGAAGCGAAAGCCATCGATTGGTAAGAAAAGTCCATTTATAGTCACTCATGCCTTCGAAAACCTTATTACTCGCTTTAAACGCTTTTATAATCTCATTATTGATTTTAAGTTGAATTTTCTTACATTTTTGGTTGAAATAGATTATAATTGAATGTGTGTATAGGGAAACGTGAAGCGAAAGCCATCGATTGAGAAGAAAAGTCCATTTATAGTCACTCATGCCTTCGAAAGCCTTATTACTCGCTTTAAATGCTCTTATAAGCTCGTTATTGAGTTTAAGTTGAATTTTCTTACATTTTTGGTTAAAACAGATTATAATAATGTTTGCCTTGGGAAACATGAAGCGAAAGCCATCGATTGAGAAGAAAAGACCAGTTATAGTCGCTCATGCCTTCGAAAGCCTTATTACCCGTTTAAAATGGCTTTATAATCTAATTATTGATTTTATGTTGAATTTTCTTACATTTTTTGTTAAAATAGATTGTAATTAAATGTTTGCCTTAGAAAACATGAAGCGAAAGCCATCTATTGGTAAGAAAAGTCCATTTATAGTCACTCATGCCTTCGAAAGCCTTATTACTCGCTTTAAATGCTTTTATAAGCTCATTATTGATTTTATGTTGAATTTTCTTACATTTTTAGTTAAAATAGATTGTAATTAAATATTTGCCTTAGAAAACATGAAGCGAAAGCCATCAATTGGTAAGAAAAGTCCATTTATAGTCACTCATGCCTTCGAAATCCTTATTACCCGTTTAAAATGGTTTTATAATCTCATTATTGATTTTATGTTGAATTTTCTTGCATTTTTGGTTAAAATAGATTGTAATTAAATGTTTGGCTTAGAAAACATGAAGCGAAAGCCATCGATTGGTAAGAAAAGTCCATTTATAGTCACTCATGCCTTCGAAAGCCTTATTACTCGCTTTAAATGCTTTTATAAGCTCATTATTGATTTTAAGTTGAATTTTCTTACATTTTTGGTTAAAACAGATTATAATTGAATGTTTGCCTTGGGAAACGTGAAGCGAAATCATCGATTGAGAAGAAAAGTCCACTTATAGTCACTCATGCCTTCGAAAGCCTTATTACTCGCTTTAAATGCTTTTATAAGCTCATTATTGATTTTATGTTGAATTTTCTTGCATTTTTGGTTAAAATAGATTGTAATTAAATGTTTGCCTTGGAAAACATGAAGCGAAAGCCATCGATTGGTAAGAAAAGTCCATTTATAGTCACTCATGCCTTCGAAAACCTTACTACTCGCTTTAAACGCTTTTATAATCTCATTATTGATTTTAAGTTGAATTTTCTTACATTTTTGGTTGAAATAGATTATAATTGAATGTTTTCATAGGGAAACGTGAAGCGAAAGCCATCGATTGAGAAGAAAAGTCCATTTATAGTCACTCATGCCTTCGAAAGCCTTATTACTCGCTTTAAATGCTCTTATAAGCTCATTATTGAGTTTAAGTTGAATTTTCTTACATTTTTGGTTAAAACAGATTGTAATTGAATGTTTGCCCTGGGAAACGTGAAGCGAAAGCCATCGATTGAGAAGAAAAGTCCAGTTATAGTCGCTCATGCCTTCGAAAGCCTTATTACCCGTTTAAAATGGTTTTATAATCTAATTATTGATTTTATGTTGAATTTTCTTACATTTTTTGTTAAAATAGATTGTAATTAAATGTTTGCCTTAGAAAACATGAAGCGAAAGCCATCTATTGGTAAGAAAAGTCCATTTATGGTCACTCATGCCTTCGAAAGCCTTATTACTCGCTTTAAACGCTTTTATAATCTCATTATTGATTTTAAGTTGAATTTTCTTATATTTTTGGTTGAAATAGATTATAATTGAATGTTTGCATAGGGAAACGTTAAGCGAAAGCCATCGATTGAGAAGAAAAGTCCATTTATAGTCACTCATGCCTTCGGAAGCCTTATTACTCGCTTTAAATGCTTTTATAAGCTCATTATTGATTTTAAGTTGAATTTTCTTACATTTTTGGTTAAAACAGATTATAATTGAATGTTTGCCTTGGGAAACGTGAAGCGAAACCATCGATTGAGAAGAAAAGTCCATTTATAGTCACTCATGCCTTCGAAAGCCTTATTACTCGCTTTAAACGCCTTTATAATCTCATTATTGATTTTAAGTTGAATTTTCTTACATTTTTGGTTGAAATAGATTATAATTGAATGTTTGCATAGGGAAACGTGAAGCGAAAGCTATCGATTGAGAAGAAAAGGCCATTTATAGTCACTCATGCCTTCGAAAGCCTTATTTCTCGCTTTAAATGCTTTTATAAGCTCATTATTGATTTTAAGTTGAATTTTCTTACATTTTTGGTTAAAACAGATTATAATTGAATGTTTGCCTTGGGAAACGTGAAGCGAAACCATCGATTGAGAAGAAAAGTCCATTTATAGTCACTCATGCCTTCGAAAGCCTTATTACTCGCTTTAAATGCTTTTATAAGCTCATTATTGATTTTATGTTGAATTTTCTTACATTTTTAGTTAAAATAGATTGTAATTAAATATTTGCCTTAGAAAACATGAAGCGAAAGCCATCGATTGGTAAGAAAAGTCCATTTATAGTCACTCATGCCTTCGAAATCCTTATTACCCGTTTAAAATGGTTTTATAATCTCATTATTGATTTTATGTTGAATTTTCTTGCATTTTTGGTTAAAATAGATTGTAATTAAATGTTTGGCTTAGAAAACATGAAGCGAAAGCCATCGATTGGTAAGAAAAGTCCATTTATAGTCACTCATGCCTTCGAAAGCCTTATTACTCGCTTTAAATGCTTTTATAAGCTCATTATTGATTTTAAGTTGAATTTCCTTACATTTTTGGTTAAAACAGATTATAATTGAATGTTTGCCTTGGGAAACGTGAAGCGAAACCATCGATTGAGAAGAAAAGTCCATTTATAGTCACTCATGCCTTCGAAAGCCTTATTATTCGCTTTAAACGCCTTTATAATCTCATTATTGATTTTAAGTTGAATTTTCTTACATTTTTGGTTGAAATAGATTATAATTGAATGTTTGCATAGGGAAACGTGAAGCGAAAGCCATCGATTGAGAAGAAAAGGCCATTTATAGTCACTCATGCCTTCGAAAGCCTTATTTCTCGCTTTAAATGCTTTTATAAGCTCATTATTGATTTTAAGTTGAATTTTCTTACATTTTTGGTTAAAACAGATTCTAATTGAATGTTTGCCTTGGGAAACGTGAAGCGAAACCATCGATTGAGAAGAAAAGTCCATTTATAGTCACTCATGCCTTTGAAAGCCTTATTACTCGCTTTAAATGCTTTTATAAGCTCATTATATATTTTATGTTGAATTTTCTTACAATTTTGGTTAAAATAGATTGTAATTAAATGTTTGCCTTGGAAAACATGAAGCGAAAGCCATCGATTGGTTAGAAAAGTCCATTTATAGTCACTCATGCCTTCGAAAACCTTATTACTCGCTTTAAACGCTTTTATAATCTCATTATTGATTTTAAGTTGAATTTTCTTACATTTTTGGTTGAAATAGATTATAATTGAATGTTTGTATAGGGAAACGTGAAGCGAAAGCCATCGATTGAGAAGAAAAGTCCATTTATAGTCACTCATGCCTTCGAAAGCCTTATTACTCGCTTTAAATGCTCTTATAAGCTCGTTATTGAGTTTAAGTTGAATTTTCTTACATTTTTTGTTAAAACAGATTATAATAATGTTTGCCTTGGGAAACGTGAAGCGAAAGCCATCGATTGAGAAGAAAAGACCAGTTATAGTCGCTCATGCCTTCGAAAGCCTTATTACCCGTTTAAAATGGCTTTATAATCTAATTATTGATTTTATGTTGAATTTTCTTACATTTTTTGTTAAAATAGATTGTAATTAAATGTTTGCCTTAGAAAACATGAAGCGAAAGCCATCTATTGGTAAGAAAAGTCCATTTATAGTCACTCATGCCTTCGAAAGCCTTATTACTCGCTTTTAATGCTTTTATAAGCTCATTATTGATTTTATGTTGAATTTTCTTACATTTTTAGTTAAAATAGATTGTAATTAAATATTTGCCTTAGAAAACATGAAGCGAAAGCCATCAATTGGTAAGAAAAGTCCATTTATAGTCACTCATGCCTTCGAAATCCTTATTACCCGTTTAAAATGGTTTTATAATCTCATTATTGATTTTATGTTGAATTTTCTTGCATTTTTGGTTAAAATAGATTGTAATTAAATGTTTGGCTTAGAAAACATGAAGCGAAAGCCATCGATTGGTAAGAAAAGTCCATTTATAGTCACTCATGCCTTCGAAAGCCTTATTACTCGCTTTAAATGCTTTTATAAGCTCATTATTGATTTTAAGTTGAATTTTCTTACATTTTTGGTTAAAACAGATTATAATTGAATGTTTGCCTTGGGAAACGTGAAGCGAAACCATCGATTGAGAAGAAAAGTCCATTTATAGTCACTCATGCCTTCGAAAGCCTTATTACTCGCTTTAAACGCCTTTATAATCTCATTATTGATTTTAAGTTGAATTTTCTTACATTTTTGGTTGAAATAGATTATAATTGAATGTTTGCATAGGGAAACGTGAAGCGAAAGCTATCGATTGAGAAGAAAAGGCCATTTATAGTCACTCATGCCTTCGAAAGCCTTATTTCTCGCTTTAAATGCTTTTATAAGCTCATTATTGATTTTAAGTTGAATTTTCTTACATTTTTGGTTAAAACAGATTATAATTGAATGTTTGCCTTGGGAAACGTGAAGCGAAACCATCGATTGAGAAGAAAAGTCCATTTATAGTCACTCATGCCTTCGAAAGCCTTATTACTCGCTTTAAATGCTTTTATAAGCTCATTTATGATTTTATGTTGAATTTTCTTACATTTTTAGTTAAAATAGATTGTAATTAAATATTTGCCTTAGAAAACATGAAGCGAAAGCCATCGATTGGTAAGAAAAGTCCATTTATAGTCACTCATGCCTTCGAAATCCTTATTACCCGTTTAAAATGGTTTTATAATCTCATTATTGATTTTATGTTGAATTTTCTTGCATTTTTGGTTAAAATAGATTGTAATTAAATGTTTGGCTTAGAAAACATGAAGCGAAAGCCATCGATTGGTAAGAAAAGTCCATTTATAGTCACTCATGCCTTCGAAAGCCTTATTACTCGCTTTAAATGCTTTTATAAGCTCATTATTGATTTTAAGTTGAATTTCCTTACATTTTTGGTTAAAACAGATTATAATTGAATGTTTGCCTTGGGAAACGTGAAGCGAAACCATCGATTGAGAAGAAAAGTCCATTTATAGTCACTCATGCCTTCGAAAGCCTTATTACTCGCTTTAAACGCTTTTATAATCTCATTATTGATTTTAAGCTGAATTTTCTTACATTTTTGGTTGAAATAGATTATAATTGAATGTTTGCATAGGGAAACGTGAAGCGAAAGCCATCGATTGAGAAGAAAAGTCCATTTATAGTCACTCATGCCCTCGAAAGCCTTATTACTCGCTTTAAATGCTCTTATAAGCTCATTATTGAGTTTAAGTTGAATTTTCTTACATTTTTGGTTAAAACATATTGTAATTGAATGTTTGCCTTGGGAAACGTGAAGCGAAATCAGCGATTGAGAAGAAAAGTCCACTTATAGTCACTCATGCCTTCGAAAACCTTATTACTCGCTTTAAATGCTTTTATAAGCTCATTATTGATTTTATGTTGAATTTTCTTACATTTTTGGTTAAAACAGATTATAATTGAATGTTTGCCTTGGGAAACGTGAAGCGAAACCATCGATTGAGAAGAAAAGTCGATTTACAGTCACTCATGCCTTCGAAAGCCTTATTACTCGCTTTAAATGCTTTTATAAGCTCATTATTGATTTTATGTTGAATTTTCTTACATTTTTGGTTAAAATAGATTGTAATTAAATGTTTGCCTTGGAAAACATGAAGCGAAAGCCATCGATTGGTAAGAAAAGTCCATTTATAGTCACTCATGCCTTTGAAAACCTTATTACTCGCTTTAAACGCTTTTATAATCTCATTATTGATTTTAAGTTGAATTTTCTTACATTTTTGGTTGAAATAGATTATAATTGAATGTTTGCATAGGGAAACGTGAAGCGAAACCATCGATTGAGAAGAAAAGTCCATTTATAGTCACTCATGCCTTCGAAAGCCTTATTACTCGCTTTAAATGCATTTATAAGCTCATTATTGATTTTAAGTTGAATTTTCTTACATTTTTTGTTAAAACAGATTATAATTGAATGTTTGCCTTGGGAAACGTGTAGCGAACCATCGATTGAGAAGAAAAGTCTATTTATAGTCACTCATGCCTTCGAAAGCCTTATTACTCGCTTTAAATGCTTTTATAAGCTCATTATTGATTTTATGTTGAATTTTCTTACATTTTTAGTTAAAATAGATTGTAATTAAATGTTTGCCTTAGAAAACATGAAGCGAAAGCCATCAATTGGTAAGAAAAGTCCATTTATAGTCACTCATGCCTTCGAAATCCTTATTACTCGTTTAAAATGGTTTTATAATCTCATTATTGATTTTATGTTGAATTTTCTTGCATTTTTGGTTAAAATAGATTGTAATTAAATGTTTGGCTTAGAAAACATAAAGCGAAAGCCATCGATTGGTAAGAAAAGTCCATTTATATTCACTCATGCCTTCGAAAACCTTATTACTCGCTTTAAACGCTTTTATAATCTCATTATTGATTTTAAGCTGAATTTTCTTACATTTTTGGTTGAAATAGATTATAATTGAATGTTTGCATAGGGAAACGTGAAGCGAAAGCCATCGATTGAGAAGAAAAGTCCATTTATAGTCACTCATGCCTTCGAAAGCCTTATTACTCGCTTTAAATGCTCTTATAAGCTCATTATTGAGTTTAAGTTGACTTTTCTTACATTTTTGGTTAAAACAGATTGTAATTGAATGTTTGCCTTGGGAAACGTGAAGCGAAAGCCATCGATTGAGAAGAAAAGTCCAGTTATAGTCGCTCATGCCTTCGAAAGCATTATTACCCGTTTAAAATGGTTTTATAATCTAATTTTTGATTTTATGTTGAATTTTCTTACATTTTTTGTTAAAATAGATTGTAATTAAATGTTTGCCTTAGAAAACATGAAGCGAAAGCCATCGATTGGTAAGAAAAGTCCATTTATATTCACTCATGCCTTCGAAAACCTTATTACTCGCTTTAAACGCTTTTATAATCTCATTATTGATTTTAAGCTGAATTTTCTTACATTTTTGGTTGAAATAGATTATTATTGAATGTTTGCATAGGGAAACGTGAAGCGAAAGCCATCGATTGAGAAGAAAAGTCCATTTATAGTCACTCATGCCTTCGAAAGCCTTATTACTCGCTTTAAATGCTTTTATAAGCTCATTATTGATTTTAAGTTGAATTTTCTTACATTTTTGGTTAAAACAGATTATAATTGAATGTTTGCCTTGGGAAACTTGAAGCGAAAGCCATCGATTGAGAAGAAAAGTCCATTTATAGTCACTCATGCCTTCGAAAGCCTTATTACTCGCTTTAAATGCATTTATAAGCTCATTATTGATTTTAAGTTGAATTTTCTTACATTTTTGGTTAAAACAGATTATAATTGAATGTTTGCCTTGGGAAACGTGTAGCGAACCATCGATTGAGAAGAAAAGTCCATTTATAGTCACTCATGCCTTCGAAAGCCTTATTACTAGCTTTAAATGCTTTTATAAGCTCATTATTGATTTTATGTTGAATTTTCTTACATTTTTAGTTAAAATAGATTGTAATTAAATGTTTGCCTTAGAAAACATGAAGCGAAAGCCATCAATTGGTAAGAAAAGTCCATTTATAGTCACTCATGCCTTCGAAAGCCTTATTACCCGTTTAAAATGGTTTTATAATCTAATTATTGATTTTATGTTGAATTTTCTTACATTTTTTGTTAAAATAGATTGTAATTAAATGTTTGCCTTAGAAAACATGAAGCGAAAGCCATCTATTGGTAAGAAAAGTCCATTTATATTCACTCATGCCTTCGAAAGCCATATTACCCGTTTAAAATGGTTTTATAATCTCATTATTGATTTTATGTTGAATTTTCTTACATTTTTGGTTAAAATAGATTGTAATTAAATGTTTGCCTTGGAAAACATGAAGTGAAAGCCATCGATTGGTAAGATAAGTCCATTTATATTCACTCATGCCTTCGAAAGCCTTATTACTCGGTTTAAATGCCTTTATAATCTCATTATTGATTTTAAGTTGAATTTTCTTACATTTTTTGTTGAAATAGATTATAATTGAATGTTTGCATAGGGAAACCTGAAGCGAAAGCCATCGATTGAGAAGAAAAGTCCATTTATAGTCACTCATGCCTTCGAAAGCCTTATTACTCGCTTTAAATGCTTTTATAAGCTCATTATTGAGTTTAAGTTGAATTTACTTACATTTTGTGTTAAAACAGATTATAATTGAATGTTTGCCTTGGGAAACGTGAAGCGAAAGCCATCGATTGAGAAGAAAAGTCCATTTATAGTCGCCCATGCCTTCGAAAGCCTTATTACCCGTTTAAAATGGTTTTATAATCTAATTATTGATTTTATGTTGAATTTTCTTACATTTTTGGTTAAAATAGATTGTAATTAAATGTTTGCCTTAGAAAACATGAAGCGAAAGCCATCTATTGGTAAGAAAAGTCCATTTATAGTCACTCATGCCTTCGAAAGCCTTATTACTCGTTTTAAACGCTTTTATAATCTCATTATTGATTTTAAGTTGAATTTTCTTATATTTTTGGTTGAAATAGATTATAATTGAATGTTTTCATAGGGAAACGTGAAGCGAAACCATCGATTGAGAAGAAAAGTCCATTTATAGTCACTCATGCCTTCGAAAGCCTTATTACTCGCTTTAAATGCATTTATAAGCTCATTATTGATTTTAAGTTGAATTTTCTTACATTTTTGGTTAAAACAGATTATAATTGAATGTTTGCCTTGGGAAACGTGTAGCGAACCATCGATTGAGAAGAAAAGTCCATTTATAGTCACTCATGCCTTCGAAAGCCTTATTACTAGCTTTAAATGCTTTTATAAGCTCATTATTGATTTTATGTTGAATTTTCTTACATTTTTAGTTAAAATAGATTGTAATTAAATGTTTGCCTTAGAAAACATGAAGCGAAAGCCATCAATTGGTAAGAAAAGTCCATTTATAGTCACTCATGCCTTCGAAAGCCTTATTACCCGTTTAAAATGCTTTTATAAGCTCATTATTGATTTTATGTTGAATTTTCTTACATTTTTAGTTAAAATAGATTGTAATTAAATGTTTGCCTTAGAAAACATGAAGCGAAAGCCATCAATTGGTAAGAAAAGTCCATTTATAGTCACTCATGCCTTCGAAAGCCTTATTACCCGTTTAAAATGGTTTTATAATCTAATTATTGATTTTATGTTGAATTTTCTTACATTTTTTGTTAAAATAGATTGTAATTAAATGTTTGCCTTAGAAAACATGAAGCGAAAGCCATCTATTGGTAAGAAAAGTCCATTTATATTCACTCATGCCTTCGAAAGCCATATTACCCGTTTAAAATGGTTTTATAATCTCATTATTGATTTTATGTTGAATTTTCTTACATTTTTGGTTAAAATAGATTGTAATTAAATGTTTGCCTTGGAAAACATGAAGTGAAAGCCATCGATTGGTAAGATAAGTCCATTTATATTCACTCATGCCTTCGAAAGCCTTATTACTCGGTTTAAATGCCTTTATAATCTCATTATTGATTTTAAGTTGAATTTTCTTACATTTTTTGTTGAAATAGATTATAATTGAATGTTTGCATAGGGAAACCTGAAGCGAAAGCCATCGATTGAGAAGAAAAGTCCATTTATAGTCACTCATGCCTTCGAAAGCCTTATTACTCGCTTTAAATGCTTTTATAAGCTCATTATTGAGTTTAAGTTGAATTTACTTACATTTTGTGTTAAAACAGATTATAATTGAATGTTTGCCTTGGGAAACGTGAAGCGAAAGCCATCGATTGAGAAGAAAAGTCCATTTATAGTCGCTCATGCCTTCGAAAGCCTTATTACCCGTTTAAAATGGTTTTATAATCTAATTATTGATTTTATGTTGAATTTTCTTACATTTTTGGTTAAAATAGATTGTAATTAAATGTTTGCCTTAGAAAACATGAAGCGAAAGCCATCTATTGGTAAGAAAAGTCCATTTATAGTCACTCATGCCTTCGAAAGCCTTATTACTCGTTTTAAACGCTTTTATAATCTCATTATTGATTTTAAGTTGAATTTTCTTATATTTTTGGTTGAAATAGATTATAATTGAATGTTTGCATAGGGAAACGTGAAGCGAAACCATCGATTGAGAAGAAAAGTCCATTTATAGTCACTCATGCCTTCGAAAGCCTTATTACTCGCTTTAAATGCATTTATAAGCTCATTATTGATTTTAAGTTGAATTTTCTTACATTTTTGGTTAAAACAGATTATAATTGAATGTTTGCCTTGGGAAACGTGTAGCGAACCATCGATTGAGAAGAAAAGTCCATTTATAGTCACTCATGCCTTCGAAAGCCTTATTACTAGCTTTAAATGCTTTTATAAGCTCATTATTGATTTTATGTTGAATTTTCTTACATTTTTAGTTAAAATAGATTGTAATTAAATGTTTGCCTTAGAAAACATGAAGCGAAAGCCATCAATTGGTAAGAAAAGTCCATTTATAGTCACTCATGCCTTCGAAATCCTTATTACCCGTTTAAAATGGTTTTATAATCTCATTATTGATTTTATGTTGAATTTTCTTGCATTTTTGGTTAAAATAGATTGTAATTAAATGTTTGGCTTAGAAAACATGAAGCGAAAGCCATCGATTGGTAAGAAAAGTCCATTTATAGTCACTCATGCCTTCGAAAGCCTTATTACTCGCTTTAAATGCTTTTATAAGCTCATTATTGATTTTAAGTTGAATTTTCTTACATTTTTGGTTAAAACAGATTATAATTGAATGTTTGCCTTGGGAAACGTGAAGCGAAACCATCGATTGAGAAGAAAAGTCCATTTATAGTCACTCATGCCTTCGAAAGCCTAATTACTCGCTTTAAATGCTTTTATAGGCTCATTATTGATTTTATGTTGAATTTTCTTACATTTTTAGTTAAAATAGATTGTAATTAAATATTTGCCGTAGAAAACATGAAGCGAAAGCCATCAATTGGTAAGAAAAGTCCGTTTATACTCACTCATGCCTTCGAAATCCTTATTACCCGTTTAAAATGGTTTTATAATCTCATTATTGATTTTATGTTGAATTTTCTTGCATTTTTGGTTAAAATAGATTGTAATTAAATGTTTGGCTTAGAAAACATGAAGCGAAAGCCATCGATTGGTAAGAAAAGTCCATTTATAGTCACTCATGCCTTCGAAAGCCTTATTACTCGCTTTAAATGCTTTTATAAGCTCATTATTGATTTTAAGTTGAATTTTCTTACGTTTTTGGTTAAAACATATTATAATTGAATGTTTGCCTTGGGAAACGTGAAGCGAAACCATCGATTGAGAAGAAAAGTCCATTTATAGTCACTCATGCCTTCGAAAGCCTTATTACTCGCTTTAAATGCTTTTATAGGCTCATTATTGATTAGTATGTTGAATTTTCTTACATTTTTAGTTAAAATAGATTGTAATTAAATATTTGCCTTAGAAAACATGAAGCGAAAGCCATCAATTGGTAAGAAAAGTCCATTTATAGTCACTCATGCCTTCGAAATCCTTATTACCCGTTTAAAATGGTTTTATAATCTCATTATTGATTTTATGTTGAATTTTCTTGCATTTTTGGTTAAAATAGATTGTAATTAAATGTTTGGCTTAGAAAACATGAAGCAAAAGCCATCGATTGGTAAGAAAAGTCCACTTATATTCACTCATGCCTTCGAAAACCTTATTACTCGCTTTAAACGCTTTTATAATCTCATTATTGATTTTAAGTTGAATTTTCTTACATTTTTAGTTAAAATAGATTGTAATTAAATATTTGCCTTCGAAAACATGAAGCGAAAGCCATCAATTGGTAAGAAAAGTCCATTTATAGTCCCTCATGCCTTCGAAAGCCTTATTACCCGTTTAAAATGGTTTTATTATCTAATTATTGATTTTATGTTGAATTTTCTTACATTTTTTGTTAAAATAGATTGTAATTAAATGTTTGCCTTAGAAAACATGAAGCGAAAGCCATCTATTGGTAAGAAAAGTCCATTTATATTCACTCATGCCTTCGAAAGCCTTATTACCCGTTTAAAATGGTTTTATAATCTCATTATTGATTTTATGTTGAATTTTCTTACATTTTTGGTTAAAATAGATTTTAATTAAATATTTGCCTTAGAAAACATGAAGCGAAAGCCATCGATTGGTAAGAAAAGTCCATTTATATTCACTCATGCCTTCGAAAGCCTTATTACTCGCTTTAAATGCCTTTATAATCTCATTATTGATTTTAAGTTGAATTTTCTTACATTTTTTGTTGAAATAGATTATAATTGAATGTTTGCATAGGGAAACGTGAAGCGAAAGCCATCGATTGAGAAGAAAAGTCCATTTATAGTCACTCATGCCTTCGAAAGCCTTATTACTCGCTTTAAATGCTTTTATAAGCTCATTATTGATTTTATGTTGAATTTTCTTACATTTTTGGTTAAAATAGATTGTAATTAAATGTTTGCCTTAGAAAATATGAAGCGAAAGCAATCGATTGGTAAGAAAAGTCCATTTATAGTCACTCATGCCTTCGAAATCCTTATTACCCGTTTAAAATGGTTTTATAATCTCATTATTGATTTTATGTTGAATTTTCTTGCACTTTTGGTTAAAATAGATTGTAATTAAATGTTTGGCTTAGAAAACATGAAGCGAAAGCCATCGATTGGTAAGAAAAGTCCATTTATAGTCACTCATGCTTTCGAAAGCCTTATTACTCACTTTAAATGCTTTTATAAGCTCATTATTGATTTTAAGTTGAATTTTCTTACGTTTTTGGTTAAAACAGATTATAATTGAATGTTTGCCTTGGGAAACGTGAAGCGAAACCATCGATTGAGAAGAAAAGTCCATTTATAGTCACTCATGCCTTCGAAAGCCTTATTACTCGCTTTAAATGCTTTTATAGGCTCATTATTGATTTTATGTTGAATTTTCTTACATTTTTAGTTAAAATAGATTGTAATTAAATATTTGCCTTAGAAAACATGAAGCGAAAGCCATCAATTGGTAAGAAAAGTCCATTTATAGTCACTCATGCCTTCGAAATCCTTATTACCCGTTTAAAATGGTTTTATAATCTAATTATTGATTTTATGTTGAATTTTCTTACATTTTTTGTTAAAATAGATTGTAATTAAATGTTTTCCTTAGAAAACATGAAGCGAAAGCCATCTATTGGTAAGAAAAGTCCATTTATAGTCACTCATGCCTTCGAAAGCCTTATTACTCGCTTTAAACGCTTTTATAATCTCATTATTGATTTTAAGTTGAATTTTCTTATATTTTTGGTTGAAATAGATTATAATTGAATGTTTGCATAGGGAAACGTTAAGCGAAAGCCATCGATTGAGAAGAAAAGTCCATTTATAGTCACTCATGCCTTCGAAAGCCTTATTACTCGCTTTAAATGCTTTTATAAGCTCATTATTGATTTTATGTTGAATTTTCTTACATTTTTTGTTGAAATAGATTATAATTGAATGTTTGCATAGGGAAACGTGAAGCGAAAGCCATCGATTGAGAAGAAAAGTCCATTTATAGTCACTCATGCCTTCGAAAGCCTTATTACTCGCTTTAAATGCTTTTATAAGCTCATTATTGATTTTATGTTGAATTTTCTTACATTTTTGGTTAAAATAGATTGTAATTAAATGTTTGCCTTAGAAAATATGAAGCGAAAGCAATCGATTGGTAAGAAAAGTCCATTTATAGTCACTCATGCCTTCGAAATCCTTATTACCCGTTTAAAATGGTTTTATAATCTCATTATTGATTTTATGTTGAATTTTCTTGCACTTTTGGTTAAAATAGATTGTAATTAAATGTTTGGCTTAGAAAACATGAAGCGAAAGCCATCGATTGGTAAGAAAAGTCCATTTATATTCACTCATGCCTTCGAAAGCCTTATTACTCGCTTTAAATGCCTTTATAATCTCATTATTGATTTTAAGTTGAATTTTCTTACATTTTTTGTTGAAATAGATTATAATTGAATGTTTGCATAGGGAAACGTGAAGCGAAAGCCATCGATTGAGAAGAAAAGTCCATTTATAGTCACTCATGCCTTCGAAAGCCTTATTACTCGCTTTAAATGCTTTTATAAGCTCATTATTGATTTTATGTTGAATTTTCTTACATTTTTGGTTAAAATAGATTGTAATTAAATGTTTGCCTTAGAAAATATGAAGCGAAAGCAATCGATTGGTAAGAAAAGTCCATTTATAGTCACTCATGCCTTCGAAATCCTTATTACCCGTTTAAAATGGTTTTATAATCTCATTATTGATTTTATGTTGAATTTTCTTGCACTTTTGGTTAAAATAGATTGTAATTAAATGTTTGGCTTAGAAAACATGAAGCGAAAGCCATCGATTGGTAAGAAAAGTCCATTTATATTCACTCATGCCTTCGAAAGCCTTATTACTCGCTTTAAATGCCTTTATAATCTCATTATTGATTTTAAGTTGAATTTTCTTACATTTTTTGTTGAAATAGATTATAATTGAATGTTTGCATAGGGAAACGTGAAGCGAAAGCCATCGATTGAGAAGAAAAGTCCATTTATAGTCACTCATGCCTTCGAAAGCCTTATTACTCGCTTTAAATGCTTTTATAAGCTCATTATTGATTTTATGTTGAATTTTCTTACATTTTTGGTTAAAATAGATTGTAATTAAATGTTTGCCTTAGAAAACATGAAGCGAAAGCCATCAATTGGTAAGAAAAGTCCATTTATAGTCACTCATGCCTTCGAAATCCTTATTACCCGTTTAAAATGGTTTTATAATCTCATTATTGATTTTATGTTGAATTTTCTTGCATTTTTGGTTAAAATAGATTGTAATTAAATGTTTGGCTTAGAAAACATGAAGCGAAAGCCATCGATTGGTAAGAAAAGTCCATTTATAGTCACTCATGCCTTCGAAAGCCTTATTACTCGCTTTAAATGCTTTTATAAGCTCATTATTGATTTTAAGTTGAATTTTCTTACATTTTTGGTTAAAACAGATTATAATTGAATGTTTGCCTTGGGAAACGTGAAGCGAAACCATCGATTGAGAAGAAAAGTCCATTTATAGTCACTCATGCCTTCGAAAGCCTAATTACTCGCTTTAAATGCTTTTATAGGCTCATTATTGATTTTATGTTGAATTTTCTTACATTTTTTGTTGAAATAGATTATAATTGAATGTTTGCATAGGGAAACCTGAAGCGAAAGCCATCGATTGAGAAGAAAAGTCCATTTATAGTCACTCATGCCTTCGAAAGCCTTATTACTCGCTTTAAATGCTTTTATAAGCTCATTATTGAGTTTAAGTTGAATTTACTTACATTTTGTGTTAAAACAGATTATAATTGAATGTTTGCCTTGGGAAACGTGAAGCGAAAGCCATCGATTGAGAAGAAAAGTCCATTTATAGTCGCTCATGCCTTCGAAAGCCTTATTACCCGTTTAAAATGGTTTTATAATCTAATTATTGATTTTATGTTGAATTTTCTTACATTTTTGGTTAAAATAGATTGTAATTAAATGTTTGCCTTAGAAAACATGAAGCGAAAGCCATCTATTGGTAAGAAAAGTCCATTTATAGTCACTCATGCCTTCGAAAGCCTTATTACTCGTTTTAAACGCTTTTATAATCTCATTATTGATTTTAAGTTGAATTTTCTTATATTTTTGGTTGAAATAGATTATAATTGAATGTTTGCATAGGGAAACGTGAAGCGAAACCATCGATTGAGAAGAAAAGTCCATTTATAGTCACTCATGCCTTCGAAAGCCTTATTACTCGCTTTAAATGCATTTATAAGCTCATTATTGATTTTAAGTTGAATTTTCTTACATTTTTGGTTAAAACAGATTATAATTGAATGTTTGCCTTGGGAAACGTGTAGCGAACCATCGATTGAGAAGAAAAGTCCATTTATAGTCACTCATGCCTTCGAAAGCCTTATTACTAGCTTTAAATGCTTTTATAAGCTCATTATTGATTTTATGTTGAATTTTCTTACATTTTTAGTTAAAATAGATTGTAATTAAATGTTTGCCTTAGAAAACATGAAGCGAAAGCCATCAATTGGTAAGAAAAGTCCATTTATAGTCACTCATGCCTTCGAAATCCTTATTACCCGTTTAAAATGGTTTTATAATCTCATTATTGATTTTATGTTGAATTTTCTTGCATTTTTGGTTAAAATAGATTGTAATTAAATGTTTGGCTTAGAAAACATGAAGCGAAAGCCATCGATTGGTAAGAAAAGTCCATTTATAGTCACTCATGCCTTCGAAAGCCTTATTACTCGCTTTAAATGCTTTTATAAGCTCATTATTGATTTTAAGTTGAATTTTCTTACATTTTTGGTTAAAACAGATTATAATTGAATGTTTGCCTTGGGAAACGTGAAGCGAAACCATCGATTGAGAAGAAAAGTCCATTTATAGTCACTCATGCCTTCGAAAGCCTAATTACTCGCTTTAAATGCTTTTATAGGCTCATTATTGATTTTATGTTGAATTTTCTTACATTTTTAGTTAAAATAGATTGTAATTAAATATTTGCCGTAGAAAACATGAAGCGAAAGCCATCAATTGGTAAGAAAAGTCCGTTTATACTCACTCATGCCTTCGAAATCCTTATTACCCGTTTAAAATGGTTTTATAATCTCATTATTGATTTTATGTTGAATTTTCTTGCATTTTTGGTTAAAATAGATTGTAATTAAATGTTTGGCTTAGAAAACATGAAGCGAAAGCCATCGATTGGTAAGAAAAGTCCATTTATAGTCACTCATGCCTTCGAAAGCCTTATTACTCGCTTTAAATGCTTTTATAAGCTCATTATTGATTTTAAGTTGAATTTTCTTACGTTTTTGGTTAAAACATATTATAATTGAATGTTTGCCTTGGGAAACGTGAAGCGAAACCATCGATTGAGAAGAAAAGTCCATTTATAGTCACTCATGCCTTCGAAAGCCTTATTACTCGCTTTAAATGCTTTTATAGGCTCATTATTGATTAGTATGTTGAATTTTCTTACATTTTTAGTTAAAATAGATTGTAATTAAATATTTGCCTTAGAAAACATGAAGCGAAAGCCATCAATTGGTAAGAAAAGTCCATTTATAGTCACTCATGCCTTCGAAATCCTTATTACCCGTTTAAAATGGTTTTATAATCTCATTATTGATTTTATGTTGAATTTTCTTGCATTTTTGGTTAAAATAGATTGTAATTAAATGTTTGGCTTAGAAAACATGAAGCAAAAGCCATCGATTGGTAAGAAAAGTCCACTTATATTCACTCATGCCTTCGAAAACCTTATTACTCGCTTTAAACGCTTTTATAATCTCATTATTGATTTTAAGTTGAATTTTCTTACATTTTTAGTTAAAATAGATTGTAATTAAATATTTGCCTTCGAAAACATGAAGCGAAAGCCATCAATTGGTAAGAAAAGTCCATTTATAGTCCCTCATGCCTTCGAAAGCCTTATTACCCGTTTAAAATGGTTTTATTATCTAATTATTGATTTTATGTTGAATTTTCTTACATTTTTTGTTAAAATAGATTGTAATTAAATGTTTGCCTTAGAAAACATGAAGCGAAAGCCATCTATTGGTAAGAAAAGTCCATTTATATTCACTCATGCCTTCGAAAGCCTTATTACCCGTTTAAAATGGTTTTATAATCTCATTATTGATTTTATGTTGAATTTTCTTACATTTTTGGTTAAAATAGATTTTAATTAAATATTTGCCTTAGAAAACATGAAGCGAAAGCCATCGATTGGTAAGAAAAGTCCATTTATATTCACTCATGCCTTCGAAAGCCTTATTACTCGCTTTAAATGCCTTTATAATCTCATTATTGATTTTAAGTTGAATTTTCTTACATTTTTTGTTGAAATAGATTATAATTGAATGTTTGCATAGGGAAACGTGAAGCGAAAGCCATCGATTGAGAAGAAAAGTCCATTTATAGTCACTCATGCCTTCGAAAGCCTTATTACTCGCTTTAAATGCTTTTATAAGCTCATTATTGATTTTATGTTGAATTTTCTTACATTTTTGGTTAAAATAGATTGTAATTAAATGTTTGCCTTAGAAAATATGAAGCGAAAGCAATCGATTGGTAAGAAAAGTCCATTTATAGTCACTCATGCCTTCGAAATCCTTATTACCCGTTTAAAATGGTTTTATAATCTCATTATTGATTTTATGTTGAATTTTCTTGCACTTTTGGTTAAAATAGATTGTAATTAAATGTTTGGCTTAGAAAACATGAAGCGAAAGCCATCGATTGGTAAGAAAAGTCCATTTATAGTCACTCATGCTTTCGAAAGCCTTATTACTCACTTTAAATGCTTTTATAAGCTCATTATTGATTTTAAGTTGAATTTTCTTACGTTTTTGGTTAAAACAGATTATAATTGAATGTTTGCCTTGGGAAACGTGAAGCGAAACCATCGATTGAGAAGAAAAGTCCATTTATAGTCACTCATGCCTTCGAAAGCCTTATTACTCGCTTTAAATGCTTTTATAGGCTCATTATTGATTTTATGTTGAATTTTCTTACATTTTTAGTTAAAATAGATTGTAATTAAATATTTGCCTTAGAAAACATGAAGCGAAAGCCATCAATTGGTAAGAAAAGTCCATTTATAGTCACTCATGCCTTCGAAATCCTTATTACCCGTTTAAAATGGTTTTATAATCTAATTATTGATTTTATGTTGAATTTTCTTACATTTTTTGTTAAAATAGATTGTAATTAAATGTTTTCCTTAGAAAACATGAAGCGAAAGCCATCTATTGGTAAGAAAAGTCCATTTATAGTCACTCATGCCTTCGAAAGCCTTATTACTCGCTTTAAACGCTTTTATAATCTCATTATTGATTTTAAGTTGAATTTTCTTATATTTTTGGTTGAAATAGATTATAATTGAATGTTTGCATAGGGAAACGTTAAGCGAAAGCCATCGATTGAGAAGAAAAGTCCATTTATAGTCACTCATGCCTTCGAAAGCCTTATTACTCGCTTTAAATGCTTTTATAAGCTCATTATTGATTTTATGTTGAATTTTCTTACATTTTTTGTTGAAATAGATTATAATTGAATGTTTGCATAGGGAAACGTGAAGCGAAAGCCATCGATTGAGAAGAAAAGTCCATTTATAGTCACTCATGCCTTCGAAAGCCTTATTACTCGCTTTAAATGCTTTTATAAGCTCATTATTGATTTTATGTTGAATTTTCTTACATTTTTGGTTAAAATAGATTGTAATTAAATGTTTGCCTTAGAAAATATGAAGCGAAAGCAATCGATTGGTAAGAAAAGTCCATTTATAGTCACTCATGCCTTCGAAATCCTTATTACCCGTTTAAAATGGTTTTATAATCTCATTATTGATTTTATGTTGAATTTTCTTGCACTTTTGGTTAAAATAGATTGTAATTAAATGTTTGGCTTAGAAAACATGAAGCGAAAGCCATCGATTGGTAAGAAAAGTCCATTTATATTCACTCATGCCTTCGAAAGCCTTATTACTCGCTTTAAATGCCTTTATAATCTCATTATTGATTTTAAGTTGAATTTTCTTACATTTTTTGTTGAAATAGATTATAATTGAATGTTTGCATAGGGAAACGTGAAGCGAAAGCCATCGATTGAGAAGAAAAGTCCATTTATAGTCACTCATGCCTTCGAAAGCCTTATTACTCGCTTTAAATGCTTTTATAAGCTCATTATTGATTTTATGTTGAATTTTCTTACATTTTTGGTTAAAATAGATTGTAATTAAATGTTTGCCTTAGAAAATATGAAGCGAAAGCAATCGATTGGTAAGAAAAGTCCATTTATAGTCACTCATGCCTTCGAAATCCTTATTACCCGTTTAAAATGGTTTTATAATCTCATTATTGATTTTATGTTGAATTTTCTTGCACTTTTGGTTAAAATAGATTGTAATTAAATGTTTGGCTTAGAAAACATGAAGCGAAAGCCATCGATTGGTAAGAAAAGTCCATTTATATTCACTCATGCCTTCGAAAGCCTTATTACTCGCTTTAAATGCCTTTATAATCTCATTATTGATTTTAAGTTGAATTTTCTTACATTTTTTGTTGAAATAGATTATAATTGAATGTTTGCATAGGGAAACGTGAAGCGAAAGCCATCGATTGAGAAGAAAAGTCCATTTATAGTCACTCATGCCTTCGAAAGCCTTATTACTCGCTTTAAATGCTTTTATAAGCTCATTATTGATTTTATGTTGAATTTTCTTACATTTTTGGTTAAAATAGATTGTAATTAAATGTTTGCCTTAGAAAACATGAAGCGAAAGCCATCAATTGGTAAGAAAAGTCCATTTATAGTCACTCATGCCTTCGAAATCCTTATTACCCGTTTAAAATGGTTTTATAATCTCATTATTGATTTTATGTTGAATTTTCTTGCATTTTTGGTTAAAATAGATTGTAATTAAATGTTTGGCTTAGAAAACATGAAGCGAAAGCCATCGATTGGTAAGAAAAGTCCATTTATAGTCACTCATGCCTTCGAAAGCCTTATTACTCGCTTTAAATGCTTTTATAAGCTCATTATTGATTTTAAGTTGAATTTTCTTACATTTTTGGTTAAAACAGATTATAATTGAATGTTTGCCTTGGGAAACGTGAAGCGAAACCATCGATTGAGAAGAAAAGTCCATTTATAGTCACTCATGCCTTCGAAAGCCTAATTACTCGCTTTAAATGCTTTTATAGGCTCATTATTGATTTTATGTTGAATTTTCTTACATTTTTAGTTAAAATAGATTGTAATTAAATATTTGCCGTAGAAAACATGAAGCGAAAGCCATCAATTGGTAAGAAAAGTCCGTTTATACTCACTCATGCCTTCGAAATCCTTATTACCCGTTTAAAATGGTTTTATAATCTCATTATTGATTTTATGTTGAATTTTCTTGCATTTTTGGTTAAAATAGATTGTAATTAAATGTTTGGCTTAGAAAACATGAAGCGAAAGCCATCGATTGGTAAGAAAAGTCCATTTATAGTCACTCATGCCTTCGAAAGCCTTATTACTCGCTTTAAATGCTTTTATAAGCTCATTATTGATTTTAAGTTGAATTTTCTTACGTTTTTGGTTAAAACATATTATAATTGAATGTTTGCCTTGGGAAACGTGAAGCGAAACCATCGATTGAGAAGAAAAGTCCATTTATAGTCACTCATGCCTTCGAAAGCCTTATTACTCGCTTTAAATGCTTTTATAGGCTCATTATTGATTAGTATGTTGAATTTTCTTACATTTTTAGTTAAAATAGATTGTAATTAAATATTTGCCTTAGAAAACATGAAGCGAAAGCCATCAATTGGTAAGAAAAGTCCATTTATAGTCACTCATGCCTTCGAAATCCTTATTACCCGTTTAAAATGGTTTTATAATCTCATTATTGATTTTATGTTGAATTTTCTTGCATTTTTGGTTAAAATAGATTGTAATTAAATGTTTGGCTTAGAAAACATGAAGCGAAAGCCATCGATTGGTAAGAAAAGTCCATTTATATTCACTCATGCCTTCGAAAACCTTATTACTCGCTTTAAACGCTTTTATAATCTCATTATTGATTTTAAGTTGAATTTTCTTACATTTTTAGTTAAAATAGATTGTAATTAAATATTTGCCTTCGAAAACATGAAGCGAAAGCCATCAATTGGTAAGAAAAGTCCATTTATAGTCCCTCATGCCTTCGAAAGCCTTATTACCCGTTTAAAATGGTTTTATTATCTAATTATTGATTTTATGTTGAATTTTCTTACATTTTTTGTTAAAATAGATTGTAATTAAATGTTTGCCTTAGAAAACATGAAGCGAAAGCCATCTATTGGTAAGAAAAGTCCATTTATATTCACTCATGCCTTCGAAAGCCTTATTACCCGTTTAAAATGGTTTTATAATCTCATTATTGATTTTATGTTGAATTTTCTTACATTTTTGGTTAAAATAGATTTTAATTAAATATTTGCCTTAGAAAACATGAAGCGAAAGCCATCGATTGGTAAGAAAAGTCCATTTATATTCACTCATGCCTTCGAAAGCCTTATTACTCGCTTTAAATGCCTTTATAATCTCATTATTGATTTTAAGTTGAATTTTCTTACATTTTTTGTTGAAATAGATTATAATTGAATGTTTGCATAGGGAAACGTGAAGCGAAAGCCATCGATTGAGAAGAAAAGTCCATTTATAGTCACTCATGCCTTCGAAAGCCTTATTACTCGCTTTAAATGCTTTTATAAGCTCATTATTGATTTTATGTTGAATTTTCTTACATTTTTGGTTAAAATAGATTGTAATTAAATGTTTGCCTTAGAAAATATGAAGCGAAAGCAATCGATTGGTAAGAAAAGTCCATTTATAGTCACTCATGCCTTCGAAATCCTTATTACCCGTTTAAAATGGTTTTATAATCTCATTATTGATTTTATGTTGAATTTTCTTGCACTTTTGGTTAAAATAGATTGTAATTAAATGTTTGGCTTAGAAAACATGAAGCGAAAGCCATCGATTGGTAAGAAAAGTCCATTTATAGTCACTCATGCTTTCGAAAGCCTTATTACTCACTTTAAATGCTTTTATAAGCTCATTATTGATTTTAAGTTGAATTTTCTTACGTTTTTGGTTAAAACAGATTATAATTGAATGTTTGCCTTGGGAAACGTGAAGCGAAACCATCGATTGAGAAGAAAAGTCCATTTATAGTCACTCATGCCTTCGAAAGCCTTATTACTCGCTTTAAATGCTTTTATAGGCTCATTATTGATTTTATGTTGAATTTTCTTACATTTTTAGTTAAAATAGATTGTAATTAAATATTTGCCTTAGAAAACATGAAGCGAAAGCCATCAATTGGTAAGAAAAGTCCATTTATAGTCACTCATGCCTTCGAAATCCTTATTACCCGTTTAAAATGGTTTTATAATCTAATTATTGATTTTATGTTGAATTTTCTTACATTTTTTGTTAAAATAGATTGTAATTAAATGTTTTCCTTAGAAAACATGAAGCGAAAGCCATCTATTGGTAAGAAAAGTCCATTTATAGTCACTCATGCCTTCGAAAGCCTTATTACTCGCTTTAAACGCTTTTATAATCTCATTATTGATTTTAAGTTGAATTTTCTTATATTTTTGGTTGAAATAGATTATAATTGAATGTTTGCATAGGGAAACGTTAAGCGAAAGCCATCGATTGAGAAGAAAAGTCCATTTATAGTCACTCATGCCTTCGAAAGCCTTATTACTCGCTTTAAATGCTTTTATATGCTCATTATTGATTTTAAGTTGAATTTTCTTACGTTTTTGGTTAAAACAGATTATAATTGAATGTTTGCCTTGGGAAACGTGAAGCGAAACCATCGATTGAGAAGAAAAGTCCATTTATAGTCACTCATGCCTTCGAAAGCCTTATTACTCGTTTTAAATGCTTTTATACGCTCATTATTGATTTTAAGTTGAATTTTCTTACGTTTTTGGTTAAAACAGATTATAATTGAATGTTTGCCTTGGGAAACGTGAAGCGAAACCATCGATTGAGAAGAAAAGTCCATTTATAGTCGCTCATGCCTTCGAAAGCCTTATTACCCGTTTAAAATGGTTTTATAATCTAATTATTGATTTTATGTTGAATTTTCTTACATTTTTGGTTAAAATAGATTGTAATTAAATGTTTGCCTTAGAAAACATGAAGCGAAAGCCATCTATTGGTAAGAAAAGTCCATTTATAGTCACTCATGCCTTCGAAAGCCTTATTACTCGTTTTAAACGCTTTTATAATCTCATTATTGATTTTAAGTTGAATTTTCTTATATTTTTGGTTGAAATAGATTATAATTGAATGTTTGCATAGGGAAACGTGAAGCGAAACCATCGATTGAGAAGAAAAGTCCATTTATAGTCACTCATGCCTTCGAAAGCCTTATTACTCGCTTTAAATGCATTTATAAGCTCATTATTGATTTTAAGTTGAATTTTCTTACATTTTTGGTTAAAACAGATTATAATTGAATGTTTGCCTTGGGAAACGTGTAGCGAACCATCGATTGAGAAGAAAAGTCCATTTATAGTCACTCATGCCTTCGAAAGCCTTATTACTAGCTTTAAATGCTTTTATAAGCTCATTATTGATTTTATGTTGAATTTTCTTACATTTTTAGTTAAAATAGATTGTAATTAAATGTTTGCCTTAGAAAACATGAAGCGAAAGCCATCAATTGGTAAGAAAAGTCCATTTATAGTCACTCATGCCTTCGAAATCCTTATTACCCGTTTAAAATGGTTTTATAATCTCATTATTGATTTTATGTTGAATTTTCTTGCATTTTTGGTTAAAATAGATTGTAATTAAATGTTTGGCTTAGAAAACATGAAGCGAAAGCCATCGATTGGTAAGAAAAGTCCATTTATAGTCACTCATGCCTTCGAAAGCCTTATTACTCGCTTTAAATGCTTTTATAAGCTCATTATTGATTTTAAGTTGAATTTTCTTACATTTTTGGTTAAAACAGATTATAATTGAATGTTTGCCTTGGGAAACGTGAAGCGAAACCATCGATTGAGAAGAAAAGTCCATTTATAGTCACTCATGCCTTCGAAAGCCTAATTACTCGCTTTAAATGCTTTTATAGGCTCATTATTGATTTTATGTTGAATTTTCTTACATTTTTAGTTAAAATAGATTGTAATTAAATATTTGCCGTAGAAAACATGAAGCGAAAGCCATCAATTGGTAAGAAAAGTCCGTTTATACTCACTCATGCCTTCGAAATCCTTATTACCCGTTTAAAATGGTTTTATAATCTCATTATTGATTTTATGTTGAATTTTCTTGCATTTTTGGTTAAAATAGATTGTAATTAAATGTTTGGCTTAGAAAACATGAAGCGAAAGCCATCGATTGGTAAGAAAAGTCCATTTATAGTCACTCATGCCTTCGAAAGCCTTATTACTCGCTTTAAATGCTTTTATAAGCTCATTATTGATTTTAAGTTGAATTTTCTTACGTTTTTGGTTAAAACATATTATAATTGAATGTTTGCCTTGGGAAACGTGAAGCGAAACCATCGATTGAGAAGAAAAGTCCATTTATAGTCACTCATGCCTTCGAAAGCCTTATTACTCGCTTTAAATGCTTTTATAGGCTCATTATTGATTAGTATGTTGAATTTTCTTACATTTTTAGTTAAAATAGATTGTAATTAAATATTTGCCTTAGAAAACATGAAGCGAAAGCCATCAATTGGTAAGAAAAGTCCATTTATAGTCACTCATGCCTTCGAAATCCTTATTACCCGTTTAAAATGGTTTTATAATCTCATTATTGATTTTATGTTGAATTTTCTTGCATTTTTGGTTAAAATAGATTGTAATTAAATGTTTGGCTTAGAAAACATGAAGCGAAAGCCATCGATTGGTAAGAAAAGTCCATTTATATTCACTCATGCCTTCGAAAACCTTATTACTCGCTTTAAACGCTTTTATAATCTCATTATTGATTTTAAGTTGAATTTTCTTACATTTTTAGTTAAAATAGATTGTAATTAAATATTTGCCTTCGAAAACATGAAGCGAAAGCCATCAATTGGTAAGAAAAGTCCATTTATAGTCCCTCATGCCTTCGAAAGCCTTATTACCCGTTTAAAATGGTTTTATTATCTAATTATTGATTTTATGTTGAATTTTCTTACATTTTTTGTTAAAATAGATTGTAATTAAATGTTTGCCTTAGAAAACATGAAGCGAAAGCCATCTATTGGTAAGAAAAGTCCATTTATATTCACTCATGCCTTCGAAAGCCTTATTACCCGTTTAAAATGGTTTTATAATCTCATTATTGATTTTATGTTGAATTTTCTTACATTTTTGGTTAAAATAGATTTTAATTAAATATTTGCCTTAGAAAACATGAAGCGAAAGCCATCGATTGGTAAGAAAAGTCCATTTATATTCACTCATGCCTTCGAAAGCCTTATTACTCGCTTTAAATGCCTTTATAATCTCATTATTGATTTTAAGTTGAATTTTCTTACATTTTTTGTTGAAATAGATTATAATTGAATGTTTGCATAGGGAAACGTGAAGCGAAAGCCATCGATTGAGAAGAAAAGTCCATTTATAGTCACTCATGCCTTCGAAAGCCTTATTACTCGCTTTAAATGCTTTTATAAGCTCATTATTGATTTTATGTTGAATTTTCTTACATTTTTGGTTAAAATAGATTGTAATTAAATGTTTGCCTTAGAAAATATGAAGCGAAAGCAATCGATTGGTAAGAAAAGTCCATTTATAGTCACTCATGCCTTCGAAATCCTTATTACCCGTTTAAAATGGTTTTATAATCTCATTATTGATTTTATGTTGAATTTTCTTGCACTTTTGGTTAAAATAGATTGTAATTAAATGTTTGGCTTAGAAAACATGAAGCGAAAGCCATCGATTGGTAAGAAAAGTCCATTTATAGTCACTCATGCTTTCGAAAGCCTTATTACTCACTTTAAATGCTTTTATAAGCTCATTATTGATTTTAAGTTGAATTTTCTTACGTTTTTGGTTAAAACAGATTATAATTGAATGTTTGCCTTGGGAAACGTGAAGCGAAACCATCGATTGAGAAGAAAAGTCCATTTATAGTCACTCATGCCTTCGAAAGCCTTATTACTCGCTTTAAATGCTTTTATAGGCTCATTATTGATTTTATGTTGAATTTTCTTACATTTTTAGTTAAAATAGATTGTAATTAAATATTTGCCTTAGAAAACATGAAGCGAAAGCCATCAATTGGTAAGAAAAGTCCATTTATAGTCACTCATGCCTTCGAAATCCTTATTACCCGTTTAAAATGGTTTTATAATCTAATTATTGATTTTATGTTGAATTTTCTTACATTTTTTGTTAAAATAGATTGTAATTAAATGTTTTCCTTAGAAAACATGAAGCGAAAGCCATCTATTGGTAAGAAAAGTCCATTTATAGTCACTCATGCCTTCGAAAGCCTTATTACTCGCTTTAAACGCTTTTATAATCTCATTATTGATTTTAAGTTGAATTTTCTTATATTTTTGGTTGAAATAGATTATAATTGAATGTTTGCATAGGGAAACGTTAAGCGAAAGCCATCGATTGAGAAGAAAAGTCCATTTATAGTCACTCATGCCTTCGAAAGCCTTATTACTCGCTTTAAATGCTTTTATATGCTCATTATTGATTTTAAGTTGAATTTTCTTACGTTTTTGGTTAAAACAGATTATAATTGAATGTTTGCCTTGGGAAACGTGAAGCGAAACCATCGATTGAGAAGAAAAGTCCATTTATAGTCACTCATGCCTTCGAAAGCCTTATTACTCGTTTTAAATGCTTTTATACGCTCATTATTGATTTTAAGTTGAATTTTCTTACGTTTTTGGTTAAAACAGATTATAATTGAATGTTTGCCTTGGGAAACGTGAAGCGAAACCATCGATTGAGAAGAAAAGTCCATTTATAGTCGCTCATGCCTTCGAAAGCCTTATTACCCGTTTAAAATGGTTTTATAATCTAATTATTGATTTTATGTTGAATTTTCTTACATTTTTGGTTAAAATAGATTGTAATTAAATGTTTGCCTTAGAAAACATGAAGCGAAAGCCATCTATTGGTAAGAAAAGTCCATTTATAGTCACTCATGCCTTCGAAAGCCTTATTACTCGTTTTAAACGCTTTTATAATCTCATTATTGATTTTAAGTTGAATTTTTTTATATTTTTGGTTGAAATAGATTATAATTGAATGTTTGCATAGGGAAACGTGAAGCGAAACCATCGATTGAGAAGAAAAGTCCATTTATAGTCACTCATGCCTTCGAAAGCCTTATTACTCGCTTTAAATGCATTTATAAGCTCATTATTGATTTTAAGTTGAATTTTCTTACATTTTTGGTTAAAACAGATTATAATTGAATGTTTGCCTTGGGAAACGTGTAGCGAACCATCGATTGAGAAGAAAAGTCCATTTATAGTCACTCATGCCTTCGAAAGCCTTATTACTCGCTTTAAATGCTTTTATAAGCTCATTATTGATTTTATGTTGAATTTTCTTACATTTTTAGTTAAAATAGATTGTAATTAAATGTTTGCCTTAGAAAACATGAAGCGAAAGCCATCAATTGGTAAGAAAAGTCCATTTATAGTCACTCATGCCTTCGAAATCCTTATTACCCGTTTAAAATGGTTTTATAATCTCATTATTGATTTTATGTTGAATTTTCTTGCATTTTTGGTTAAAATAGATTGTAATTAAATGTTTGGCTTAGAAAACATGAAGCGAAAGCCATCGATTGGTAAGAAAAGTCCATTTATAGTCACTCATGCCTTCGAAAGCCTTATTACTCGCTTTAAATGCTTTTATAAGCTCATTATTGATTTTAAGTTGAATTTTCTTACATTTTTGGTTAAAACAGATTATAATTGAATGTTTGCCTTGGGAAACGTGAAGCGACACCATCGATTGAGAAGAAAAGTCCATTTATAGTCACTCATGCCTTCGAAAGCCTAATTACTCGCTTTAAATGCTTTTATAGGCTCATTATTGATTTTATGTTGAATTTTCTTACATTTTTAGTTAAAATAGATTGTAATTAAATATTTGCCGTAGAAAACATGAAGCGAAAGCCATCAATTGGTAAGAAAAGTCCGTTTATAGTCACTCATGCCTTCGAAATCCTTATTACCCGTTTAAAATGGTTTTATAATCTCATTATTGATTTTATGTTGAATTTTCTTGCATTTTTGGTTAAAATAGATTGTAATTAAATGTTTGGCTTAGAAAACATGAAGCGAAAGCCATCGATTGGTAAGAAAAGTCCATTTATAATCACTCATGCCTTCGAAAGCCTTATTACTCGCTTTAAATGCTTTTATAAGCTCATTATTGATTTTAAGTTGAATTTTCTTACGTTTTTGGTTAAAACATATTATAATTGAATGTTTGCCTTGGGAAACGTGAAGCGAAACCATCGATTGAGAAGAAAAGTCCATTTATAGTCACTCATGCCTTCGAAAGCCTTATTACTCGCTTTAAATGCTTTTATAGGCTCATTATTGATTAGTATGTTGAATTTTCTTACATTTTTAGTTAAAATAGATTGTAATTAAATATTTGCCTTAGAAAACATGAAGCGAAAGCCATCAATTGGTAAGAAAAGTCCATTTATAGTCACTCATGCCTTCGAAATCCTTATTACCCGTTTAAAATGGTTTTATAATCTCATTATTGATTTTATGTTGAATTTTCTTGCATTTTTGGTTAAAATAGATTGTAATTAAATGTTTGGCTTAGAAAACATGAAGCGAAAGCCATCGATTGGTAAGAAAAGTCCATTTATATTCACTCATGCCTTCGAAAACCTTATTACTCGCTTTAAACGCTTTTATAATCTCATTATTGATTTTAAGTTGAATTTTCTTACATTTTTAGTTAAAATAGATTGTAATTAAATATTTGCCTTCGAAAACATGAAGCGAAAGCCATCAATTGGTAAGAAAAGTCCATTTATAGTCACTCATGCCTTCGAAATCCTTATTACCCGTTTAAAATGGTTTTATAATCTCATTATTGATTTTATGTTGAATTTTCTTGCATTTTTGGTTAAAATAGATTGTAATTAAATGTTTGGCTTAGAAAACATGAAGCGAAAGCCATCGATTGGTAAGAAAAGTCCATTTATAGTCACTCATGCCTTCGAAAGCCTTATTACTCGCTTTAAATGCTTTTATAAGCTCATTATTGATTTTAAGTTGAATTTTCTTACATTTTTGGTTAAAACAGATTATAATTGAATGTTTGCCTTGGGAAACGTGAAGCGAAACCATCGATTGAGAAGAAAAGTCCATTTATAGTCACTCATGCCTTCGAAAGCCTAATTACTCGCTTTAAATGCTTTTATAGGCTCATTATTGATTTTATGTTGAATTTTCTTACATTTTTAGTTAAAATAGATTGTAATTAAATATTTGCCTTAGAAAACATGAAGCGAAAGCCATCAATTGGTAAGAAAAGTCCGTTTATAGTCACTCATGCCTTCGAAATCCTTATTACCCGTTTAAAATGGTTTTATAATCTCATTATTGATTTTATGTTGAATTTTCTTGCATTTTTGGTTAAAATAGATTGTAATTAAATGTTTGGCTTCGAAAACATGAAGCGAAAGCCATCGATTGGTAAGAAAAGTCCATTTATAGTCACTCATGCCTTCGAAAGCCTTATTACTCGCTTTAAATGCTTTTATAAGCTCATTATTGATTTTAAGTTGAATTTTCTTACGTTTTTGGTTAAAACATATTATAATTGAATGTTTGCCTTGGGAAACGTGAAGCGAAACCATCGATTGAGAAGAAAAGTCCATTTATAGTCACTCATGCCTTCGAAAGCCTTATTACTCGCTTTAAATGCTTTTATAGGCTCATTATTGATTAGTATGTTGAATTTTCTTACATTTTTAGTTAAAATAGATTGTAATTAAATATTTGCCTTAGAAAACATGAAGCGAAAGCCATCAATTGGTAAGAAAAGTCCATTTATAGTCACTCATGCCTTCGAAATCCTTATTACCCGTTTAAAATGGTTTTATTATCTAATTATTGATTTTATGTTGAATTTTCTTACATTTTTTGTTAAAATAGATTGTAATTAAATGTTTGCCTTAGAAAACATGAAGCGAAAGCCATCTATTGGTAAGAAAAGTCCATTTATATTCACTCATGCCTTCGAAAGCCTTATTACCCGTTTAAAATGGTTTTATAATCTCATTATTGATTTTATGTTGAATTTTCTTACATTTTTGGTTAAAATAGATTTTAATTAAATATTTGCCGTAGAAAACATGAAGCGAAAGCCATCGATTGGTAAGAAAAGTCCATTTATATTCACTCATGCCTTCGAAAGCCTTATTACTCGCTTTAAATGCCTTTATAATCTCATTATTGATTTTAAGTTGAATTTTCTTACATTTTTTGTTGAAATAGATTATAATTGAATGTTTGCATAGGGAAACGTGAAGCGAAAGCCATCGATTGAGAAGAAAAGTCCATTTATAGTCACTCATGCCTTCGAAAGCCTTATTACTCGCTTTAAATGCTTTTATAAGCTCATTATTGATTTTATGTTGAATTTTCTTACATTTTTGGTTAAAATGGATTGTAATTAAATGTTTGCCTTAGAAAAAATGAAGCGAAAGCAATCGATTGGTAAGAAAAGTCCATTTATAGTCACTCATGCCTTCGAAATCCTTATTACCCGTTTAAAATGGTTTTATAATCTCATTATTGATTTTATGTTGAATTTTCTTGCACTTTTGGTTAAAATAGATTGTAATTAAATGTTTGGCTTAGAAAACATGAAGCGAAAGCCATCGATTGGTAAGAAAAGTCCATTTATAGTCACTCATGCTTTCGAAAGCCTTATTACTCGCTTTAAATGCTTTTATAAGCTCATTATTGATTTTAAGTTGAATTTTCTTACGTTTTTGGTTAAAACAGATTATAATTGAATGTTTGCCTTGGGAAACGTGAAGCGAAACCATCGATTGAGAAGAAAAGTCCATTTATAGTCACTCATGCCTTCGAAAGCCTTATTACTCGCTTTAAATGCTTTTATAGGCTCATTATTGATTTTATGTTGAATTTTCTTACATTTTTAGTTAAAATAGATTGTAATTAAATATTTGCCTTAGAAAACATGAAGCGAAAGCCATCAATTGGTAAGAAAAGTCCATTTATAGTCACTCATGCCTTCGAAATCCTTATTACCCGTTTAAAATGGTTTTATAATCTAATTATTGATTTTATGTTGAATTTTCTTACATTTTTTGTTAAAATAGATTGTAATTAAATGTTTTCCTTAGAAAACATGAAGCGAAAGCCATCTATTGGTAAGAAAAGTCCATTTATAGTCACTCATGCCTTCGAAAGCCTTATTACTCGCTTTAAACGCTTTTATAATCTCATTATTGATTTTAAGTTGAATTTTCTTATATTTTTGGTTGAAATAGATTATAATTGAATGTTTGCATAGGGAAACGTTAAGCGAAAGCCATCGATTGAGAAGAAAAGTCCATTTATAGTCACTCATGCCTTCGAAAGCCTTATTACTCGCTTTAAATGCTTTTATATGCTCATTATTGATTTTAAGTTGAATTTTCTTACGTTTTTGGTTAAAACAGATTATAATTGAATGTTTGCCTTGGGAAACGTGAAGCGAAACCATCGATTGAGAAGAAAAGTCCATTTATAGTCACTCATGCCTTCGAAAGCCTTCTTACTCGCTTTAAATGCTTTTATAAGCTCATTATTGATTTTATGATGAATTTTCTTACATTTTTGGTAAAAATAGATTGTAATTAAATGTTTGCCTTGGAAAACATGAAGCGAAAGCCATCGATTGGTAAGAAAAGTCCATTTATAGTCACTCATGCCTTCGAAAACCTTATTACTCGCTTTAAACGCTTTTATAATCTCATTATTGATTTTAAGTTGAATTTTCTTATATTTTTGGTTGAAATAGATTATAATTGAATGTTTGCATAGGGAAACGTGAACCGAAAGCCATCGATTGAGAAGAAAAGTCCATTTATAGTCACTCATGCCTTCGAAAGCCTTATTACTCGCTTTAAATGCTTTTATAAGCTCATTATTGATTTTATGTTGAATTTTCTTACATTTTTTGTTAAAATAGATTGTAATTAAATGTTTGCCTTAGAAAATATGAAGCGAAAGCAATCGATTGGTAAGAAAAGTCCATTTACAGTCACTCATGCCTTCGAAAGCCTTATTACCTGTTTAAAATGGTTTTATAATCTCATTATTGAGTTTATGTTGAATTTTCTTACATTTTTGGTTAAAATAGATTGTAATTAAATGTTTGCCTTAGAAAACATGAAGCGAAAGCCATCTATTGGTAAGAAAAGTCCATTTATAGTCACTCATGCCTTCGAAAGCCTTATTACTCGTTTTAAACGCTTTTATAATCTCATTATTGATTTTAAGTTGAATTTTCTTATATTTTTGGTTGAAATAGATTATAATTGAATGTTTGCATAGGGAAACGTGAAGCGAAACCATCGATTGAGAAGAAAAGTCCATTTATAGTCACTCATGCCTTCGAAAGCCTTATTACTCGCTTTAAATGCTTTTATAAGCTCATTATTGATTTTAAGTTGAATTTTCTTACGTTTTTGGTTAAAACAGATTATAATTGAATGTTTGCCTTGGGAAACGTGAAGCGAAACCATCGATTGAGAAGAAAAGTCCATTTATAGTCACTCATGCCTTCGAAAGCCTTATTACTCGCTTTAAATGCTTTTATAGGCTCATTATTGATTTTATGTTGAATTTTCTTACATTTTTAGTTAAAATAGATTGTAATTAAATATTTGCCTTAGAAAACATGAAGCGAAAGCCATCGATTGGTAAGAAAAGTCCATTTATATTCACTCATGCCTTCGAAAGCCTTATTACTCGCTTTAAACGCCTTTATAATCTCATTATTGATTTTAAGTTGAATTTTCTTACATTTTTGGTTGAAATAGATTATAATTGAATGTTTGCATAGGGAAACGTGAAGCGAAAGCCATGGATTGAGAAGAAAAGTCCATTTATAGTCACTCATGCCTTCGAAAGCCTTATTACTCGCTTTAAATGCTTTTATAGGCTCATTATTGATTTTATGTTGAATTTTCTTACATTTTTAGTTAAAATAGATTGTAATTAAATATTTGCCTTAGAAAACATGAAGCGAAAGCCATCAATTGGTAAGAAAATTCCATTTATAATCACTCATGCCTTCGAAATCCTTATTACCCGTTTAAAATGGTTTTATAATCTCATTATTGATTTTATGTTGAATTTTCTTGCATTTTTGGTTAAAATAGATTGTAATTAAATGTTTGGCTTAGAAAACATGAAGCGAAAGCCATCGATTGGTAAGAAAAGTCCATTTATATTCACTCATGCCTTCGAAAACCTTATTACTCGCTTTAAACGCTTTTATAATCTTATTATTGATTTTAAGCTGAATTTTCTTACATTTTTGGTTGAAATAGATTATAATTGAATGTTTGCATAGGGAAACGTGAAGCGAAAGCCATCGATTGAGAAGAAAAGTCCATTTATAGTCACTCATGCCTTCGAAAGCCTTATTACTCGCTTTAAATGCTCTTATAAGCTCATTATTGAGTTTAAGTTGAATTTTCTTACATTTTTGGTTAAAACAGATTGTAATTGAATGTTTGCCTTGGGAAACGTGAAGCGAAAGCCATCGATTGAGAAGAAAAGTCCAGTTATAGTCGCTCATGCCTTCGAAAGCATTATTACCCGTTTAAAATGGTTTTATAATCTAATTTTTGATTTTATGTTGAATTTTCTTACATTTTTTGTTAAAATAGATTGTAATTAAATGTTTGCCTTAGAAAACATGAAGCGAAAGCCATCGATTGGTAAGAAAAGTCCATTTATATTCACTCATGCCTTCGAAAACCTTATTACTCGCTTTAAACGCTTTTATAATCTCATTATTGATTTTAAGCTGAATTTTCTTACATTTTTGGTTGAAATAGATTATAATTGAATGTTTGCATAGGGAAACGTGAAGCGAAAGCCATCGATTGAGAAGAAAAGTCCATTTATAGTCACTCATGCCTTCGAAAGCCTTATTACTCGCTTTAAATGCTCTTATAAGCTCATTATTGAGTTTAAGTTGAATTTTCTTACATTTTTGGTTAAAACAGATTGTAATTGAATGTTTGCCTTGGGAAACGTGAAGCGAAAGCCATCGATTGAGAAGAAAAGTCCAGTTATAGTCGCTCATGCCTTCGAAAGCATTATTACCCGTTTAAAATGGTTTTATAATCTAATTTTTGATTTTATGTTGAATTTTCTTACATTTTTTGTTAAAATAGATTGTAATTAAATGTTTGCCTTAGAAAACATGAAGCGAAAGCCATCGATTGGTAAGAAAAGTCCATTTATATTCACTCATGCCTTCGAAAACCTTATTACTCGCTTTAAACGCTTTTATAATCTCATTATTGATTTTAAGCTGAATTTTCTTACATTTTTGGTTGAAATAGATTATAATTGAATGTTTGCATAGGGAAACGTGAAGCGAAAGCGATCGATTGAGAAGAAAAGTCCATTTATAGTCACTCATGCCTTCGAAAGCCTTATTACTCGCTTTAAATGCTCTTATAAGCTCATTATTGAGTTTAAGTTGAATTTTCTTACATTTTTGGTTAAAACAGATTGTAATTGAATGTTTGCCTTGGGAAACGTGAAGCGAAAGCCATCGATTGAGAAGAAAAGTCCAGTTATAGTCGCTCATGCCTTCGAAAGCCTTATTACCCGTTTAAAATGGTTTTATAATCTAATTTTTGATTTTATGTTGAATTTTCTTACATTTTTTGTTAAAATAGATTGTAATTAAATGTTTGCCTTAGAAAACATGAAGCGAAAGCCATCGATTGGTAAGAAAAGTCCATTTATATTCACTCATGCCTTCGAAAACCTTATTACTCGCTTTAAACGCTTTTATAATCTCATTATTGATTTTAAGCTGAATTTTCTTACATTTTTGGTTGAAATAGATTATAATTGAATGTTTGCATAGGGAAACGTGAAGCGAAAGCCATCGATTGAGAAGAAAAGTCCATTTATAGTCACTCATGCCTTCGAAAGCCTTATTACTCGCTTTAAATGCTTTTATAAGCTCATTATTGATTTTAAGTTGAATTTTCTTACATTTTTGGTTAAAACAGATTATAATTGAATGTTTGCCTTGGGAAACTTGAAGCGAAAGCCATCGATTGAGAAGAAAAGTCCATTTATAGTCACTCATGCCTTCGAAAGCCTTATTACTCGCTTTAAATGCATTTATAAGCTCATTATTGATTTTAAGTTGAATTTTCTTACATTTTTGGTTAAAACAGATTATAATTGAATGTTTGCCTTGGGAAACGTGAAGCGAAAGCCATCGATTGAGAAGAAAAGACCAGTTATAGTCGCTCATGCCTTCGAAAGCCTTATTACCCGTTTAAAATGGTTTTATAATCTAATTATTGATTTTATGTTGAATTTTCTTACATTTTTTGTTAAAATAGATTGTAATTAAATGTTTGCCTTAGAAAACATGAAGCGAAAGCCATCTATTGGTAAGAAAAGTCCATTTATATTCACTCATGCCTTCGAAAGCCATATTACCCGTTTAAAATGGTTTTATAATCTCATTATTGATTTTATGTTGAATTTTCTTACATTTTTGGTTAAAATAGATTGTAATTAAATGTTTGCCTTGGAAAACATGAAGTGAAAGCCATCGATTGGTAAGATAAGTCCATTTATATTCACTCATGCCTTCGAAAGCCTTATTACTCGCTTTAAATGCCTTTATAATCTCATTATTGATTTTAAGTTGAATTTTCTTACATTTTTGTTGAAATAGATTATAATTGAATGTTTGCATAGGGAAACCTGAAGCGAAAGCCATCGATTGAGAAGAAAAGTCCATTTATAGTCACTCATGCCTTCGAAAGCCTTATTACTCGCTTTAAATGCTTTTATAAGCTCATTATTGAGTTTAAGTTGAATTTACTTACATTTTGTGTTAAAACAGATTATAATTGAATGTTTGCCTTGGGAAACGTGAAGCGAAAGCCATCGATTGAGAAGAAAAGTCCATTTATAGTCGCTCATGCCTTCGAAAGCCTTATTACCCGTTTAAAATGGTTTTATAATCTAATTATTGATTTTATGTTGAATTTTCTTACATTTTTGGTTAAAATAGATTGTAATTAAATGTTTGCCTTAGAAAACATGAAGCGAAAACCATCTATTGGTAAGAAAAGTCCATTTATAGTCACTCATGCCTTCGAAAGCCTTATTACTCGTTTTAAACGCTTTTATAATCTCATTATTGATTTTAAGTTGAATTTTCTTATATTTTTGGTTGAAATAGATTATAATTGAATGTTTGCATAGGGAAACGTGAAGCGAAACCATCGATTGAGAAGAAAAGTCCATTTATAGTCACACATGCCTTCGAAAGCCTTATTACTCGCTTTAAATGCATTTATAAGCTCATTATTGATTTTAAGTTGAATTTTCTTACATTTTTGGTTAAAACAGATTATAATTGAATGTTTGCCTTGGGAAACGTGTAGCGAACCATCGATATAGAAGAAAAGTCCATTTATAGTCACTCATGCCTTCGAAAGCCTTATTACTAGCTTTAAATGCTTTTATAAGCTCATTATTGATTTTATGTTGAATTTTCTTACATTTTTAGTTAAAATAGATTGTAATTAAATGTTTGCCTTAGAAAACATGAAGCGAAAGCCATCAATTGGTAAGAAAAGTCCATTTATAGTCCCTCATGCCTTCGAAAGCCTTATTACCCGTTTAAAATGGTTTTATTATCTAATTATTGATTTTATGTTGAATTTTCTTACATTTTTGGTTAAAATAGATTGTAATTAAATGTTTGCCTTAGAAAACATGAAGCGAAAGCCATCAATTGGTAAGAAAAGTCCATTTATAGTCACTCATGCCTTCGAAATCCTTATTACCCGTTTAAAATGGTTTTATAATCTCATTATTGATTTTATGTTGAATTTTCTTGCATTTTTGGTTAAAATAGATTGTAATTAAATGTTTGGCTTAGAAAACATGAAGCGAAAGCCATCGATTGGTAAGAAAAGTCCATTTATAGTCACTCATGCCTTCGAAAGCCTTATTACTCGCTTTAAATGCTTTTATAAGCTCATTATTGATTTTAAGTTGAATTTTCTTACATTTTTGGTTAAAACAGATTATAATTGAATGTTTGCCTTGGGAAACGTGAAGCGAAACCATCGATTGAGAAGAAAAGTCCATTTATAGTCACTCATGCCTTCGAAAGCCTTATTACTCGCTTTAAATGCTTTTATAGGCTCATTATTGATTTTATGTTGAATTTTCTTACATTTTTAGTTAAAATAGATTGTAATTAAATATTTGCCTTAGAAAACATGAAGCGAAAGCCATCAATTGGTAAGAAAAGTCCGTTTATAGTCACTCATGCCTTCGAAATCCTTATTACCCGTTTAAAATGGTTTTATAATCTCATTATTGATTTTATGTTGAATTTTCTTGCATTTTTGGTTAAAATAGATTGTAATTAAATGTTTGGCTTAGAAAACATGAAGCGAAAGCCATCGATTGGTAAGAAAAGTCCATTTATAGTCACTCATGCCTTCGAAAGCCTTATTACTCGCTTTAAATGCTTTTATAAGCTCATTATTGATTTTAAGTTGAATTTTCTTACGTTTTTGGTTAAAACAGATTATAATTGAATGTTTGCCTTGGGAAACGTGAAGCGAAACCATCGATTGAGAAGAAAAGTCCATTTATAGTCACTCATGCCTTCGAAAGCCTTATTACTCGCTTTAAATGCTTTTATAGGCTCATTATTGATTTTATGTTGAATTTTCTTACATTTTTAGTTAAAATAGATTGTAATTAAATATTTGCCTTAGAAAACATGAAGCGAAAGCCATCAATTGGTAAGAAAAGTCCATTTATAGTCACTCATGCCTTCGAAATCCTTATTACCCGTTTAAAATGGTTTTATAATCTCATTATTGATTTTATGTTGAATTTTCTTGCATTTTTGGTTAAAATAGATTGTAATTAAATGTTTGGCTTAGAAAACATGAAGCGAAAGCCATCGATTGGTAAGAAAAGTCCATTTATATTCACTCATGCCTTCGAAAACCTTATTACTCGCTTTAAACGCTTTTATAATCTCATTATTGATTTTAAGTTGAATTTTCTTACATTTTTAGTTAAAATAGATTGTAATTAAATATTTGCCTTCGAAAACATGAAGCGAAAGCCATCAATTGGTAAGAAAAGTCCATTTATAGTCCCTCATGCCTTCGAAAGCCTTATTACCCGTTTAAAATGGTTTTATTATCTAATTATTGATTTTATGTTGAATTTTCTTACATTTTTTGTTAAAATAGATTGTAATTAAATGTTTGCCTTAGAAAACATGAAGCGAAAGCCATCTATTGGTAAGAAAAGTCCATTTATATTCACTCATGCCTTCGAAAGCCTTATTACCCGTTTAAAATGGTTTTATAATCTCATTATTGATTTTATGTTGAATTTTCTTACATTTTTGGTTAAAATAGATTTTAATTAAATATTTGCCTTAGAAAACATGAAGTGAAAGCCATCGATTGGTAAGAAAAGTCCATTTATATTCACTCATGCCTTCGAAAGCCTTATTACTCGCTTTAAATGCCTTTATAATCTCATTATTGATTTTAAGTTGAATTTTCTTACATTTTTTGTTGAAATAGATTATAATTGAATGTTTGCATAGGGAAACGTGAAGCGAAAGCCATCGATTGAGAAGAAAAGTCCATTTATAGTCACTCATGCCTTCGAAAGCCTTATTACTCGCTTTAAATGCTTTTATAAGCTCATTATTGATTTTATGTTGAATTTTCTTACATTTTTGGTTAAAATAGATTGTAATTAAATGTTTGCCTTAGAAAATATGAAGCGAAAGAAATCGATTGGTAAGAAAAGTCCATTTATAGTCACTCATGCCTTCGAAATCCTTATTACCCGTTTAAAATGGTTTTATAATCTCATTATTGATTTTATGTTGAATTTTCTTGCACTTTTGGTTAAAATAGATTGTAATTAAATGTTTGGCTTAGAAAACATGAAGCGAAAGCCATCGATTGGTAAGAAAAGTCCATTTATAGTCACTCATGCTTTCGAAAGCCTTATTACTCGCTTTAAATGCTTTTATAAGCTCATTATTGATTTTAAGTTGAATTTTCTTACGTTTTTGGTTAAAACAGATTATAATTGAATGTTTGCCTTGGGAAACGTGAAGCGAAACCATCGATTGAGAAGAAAAGTCCATTTATAGTCACTCATGCCTTCGAAAGCCTTATTACTCGCTTTAAATGCTTTTATAGGCTCATTATTGATTTTATGTTGAATTTTCTTACATTTTTAGTTAAAATAGATTGTAATTAAATATTTGCCTTAGAAAACATGAAGCGAAAGCCATCAATTGGTAAGAAAAGTCCATTTATAGTCACTCATGCCTTCGAAATCCTTGTTACCCGTTTAAAATGGTTTTATAATCTCATTATTGATTTTATGTTGAATTTTCTTACATTTTTGGTTAAAATAGATTGTAATTAAATGTTTGGCTTAGAAAACATGAAGCGAAAGCCATCGATTGGTAAGAAAAGTCCATTTATATTCACTCATGCCTTCGAAAACCTTATTACTCGCTTTAAACGCTTTTATAATCTCATTATTGATTTTAAGCTGAATTTTCTTACATTTTTGGTTGAAATAGATTATAATTGAATGTTTGCATAGGGAAACGAGAAGCGAAAGCCATCGATTGAGAAGAAAAGTCCATTTATAGTCACTCATGCCTTCGAAAGCCTTATTACTCGCTTTAAATGCTCTTATAAGCTCATTATTGAGTTTAAGTTGAATTTTCTTACATTTTTGGTTAAAACAGATTATAATTGAATGTTTGCCTTGGGAAACGTGAAGCGAAAGCCATCGATTGAGAAGAAAAGTCCAGTTATAGTCGCTCATGCCTTCGAAAGCCTTATTACCCGTTTAAAATGGTTTTATAATCTAATTATTGATTTTATGTTGAATTTTCTTACATTTTTTGTTAAAATAGATTGTAATTAAATGTTTTCCTTAGAAAACATGAAGCGAAAGCCATCTATTGGTAAGAAAAGTCCATTTATAGTCACTCATGCCTTCGAAAGCCTTATTACTCGCTTTAAACGCTTTTATAATCTCATTATTGATTTTAAGTTGAATTTTCTTATATTTTTGGTTGAAATAGATTATAATTGAATGTTTGCATAGGGAAACGAGAAGCGAAAGCCATCGATTGAGAAGAAAAGTCCATTTATAGTCACTCATGCCTTCGAAAGCCTTATTACTCGCTTTAAATGCTCTTATAAGCTCATTATTGAGTTTAAGTTGCATTTTCTTACATTTTTGGTTAAAACAGATTATAATTGAATGTTTGCCTTGGGAAACGTGAAGCGAAAGCCATCGATTGAGAAGAAAAGTCCAGTTATAGTCGCTCATGCCTTCGAAAGCTTTATTACCCGTTTAAAATGGTTTTATAATCTAATTATTGATTTTATGTTGAATTTTCTTACATTTTTTGTTAAAATAGATTGTAATTAAATGTTTTCCTTAGAAAACATGAAGCGAAAGCCATCTATTGGTAAGAAAAGTCCATTTATAGTCACTCATGCCTTCGAAAGCCTTATTACTCGCTTTAAACGCTTTTATAATCTCATTATTGATTTTAAGTTGAATTTTCTTATATTTTTGGTTGAAATAGATTATAATTGAATGTTTGCATAGGGAAACGTTAAGCGAAAGCCATCGATTGAGAAGAAAAGTCCATTTATAGTCACTCATGCCTTCGAAAGCCTTATTACTCGCTTTAAATGCTTTTATATGCTCATTATTGATTTTAAGTTGAATTTTCTTACGTTTTTGGTTAAAACAGATTATAATTGCATGTTTGCCTTGGGAAACGTGAAGCGAAACCATCGATTGAGAAGAAAAGTCCATTTATAGTCACTCATGCCTTCGAAAGCCTTATTACTCGCTTTAAATGCTTTTATAAGCTCATTATTGATTTTATGATGAATTTTCTTACATTTTTGGTAAAAATAGATTGTAATTAAATGTTTGCCTTGGAAAACATGAAGCGAAAGCCATCGATTGGTAAGAAAAGTCCATTTATAGTCACTCATGCCTTCGAAAACCTTATTACTCGCTTTAAACGCTTTTATAATCTCATTATTGATTTTAAGTTGAATTTTCTTACATTTTTGGTTGAAATAGATTATAATTGAATGTTTGCATAGGGAAACGTGAACCGAAAGCCATCGATTGAGAAGAAAAGTCCATTTATAGTCACTCATGCCTTCGAAAGCCTTATTACTCGCTTTAAATGCTTTTATAAGCTCATTATTGATTTTATGTTGAATTTTCTTACATTTTTTGTTAAAATAGATTGTAATTAAATGTTTGCCTTAGAAAATATGAAGCGAAAGCAATCGATTGGTAAGAAAAGTCCATTTACAGTCACTCATGCCTTCGAAAGCCTTATTACCCGTTTAAAATGGTTTTATAATCTCATTATTGAGTTTATGTTGAATTTTCTTACATTTTTGGTTAAAATAGATTGTAATTAAATGTTTGCCTTAGAAAACATGAAGTGAAAGCCATCGATTGGTAAGAAAAGTCCATTTATATTCACTCATGCCTTCGAAAGCCTTATTACTCGCTTTAAACGCCTTTATAATCTCATTATTGATTTTAAGTTGAATTTTCTTACATTTTTGGTTGAAATAGATTATAATTGAATGTTTGCATAGGGAAACGTGAAGCGAAAGCCATGGATTGAGAAGAAAAGTCCATTTATAGTCACTCTTCCCTTCGAAAGCCTTATTACTCGCTTTAAATGCTTTTATAAGCTCATTATTGATTTTAAGTTGAATTTTCTTACATTTTTGGTTAAAACAGATTATAATTGAATGTTTGCCTTGGGAAACTTGAAGCGAAACCATCGATTGAGAAGAAAAGTCCATTTATAGTCACTCATGCCTTCGAAAGCCTTATTACTCGCTTTAAATGCTTTTATAAGCTCATTATTGATTTTAAGTTGAATTTTCTTACGTTTTTGGTTAAAACAGATTATAATTGAATGTTTGCCTTGGGAAACGTGAAGCGAAACCATCGATTGAGAAGAAAAGTCCATTTATAGTCACTCATGCCTTCGAAAGCCTTATTACTCGCTTTAAATGCTTTTATAGGCTCATTATTGATTTTATGTTGAATTTTCTTACATTTTTGGTTAAAATAGATTGTAATTAATTGTTTGCCTTAGAAAATATGAAGCGAAAGCAATCGATTGGTAAGAAAAGTCCATTTACAGTCACTCATGCCTTCGAAATCCTTATTACCCGTTTAAAATGGTTTTATAATCTCATTATTGATTTTATGTTGAATTTTCTTGCATTTTTGGTTAAAATAGATTGTAATTAAATGTTTGGCTTAGAAAACATGAAGCGAAAGCCATCGATTGGTAAGAAAAGTCCATTTATATTCACTCATGCCTTCGAAAACCTTATTACTCGCTTTAAACGCTTTTATAATCTCATTATTGATTTTAAGCTGAATTTTCTTACATTTTTGGTTGAAATAGATTATAATTGAATGTTTGCATAGGGAAACGAGAAGCGAAAGCCATCGATTGAGAAGAAAAGTCCATTTATAGTCACTCATGCCTTCGAAAGCCTTATTACTCGCTTTAAATGCTCTTATAAGCTCATTATTGAGTTTAAGTTGAATTTTCTTACATTTTTGGTTAAAACAGATTATAATTGAATGTTTGCCTTGGGAAACGTGAAGCGAAAACCATCGATTGAGAAGAAAAGTCCAGTTATAGTCGCTCATGCCTTCGAAAGCCTTATTACCCGTTTAAAATGGTTTTATAATCTAATTATTGATTTTATGTTGAATTTTCTTACATTTTTTGTTAAAATAGATTGTAATTAAATGTTTGCCTTAGAAAACATGAAGCGAAAGCCATCGATTGGTAAGAAAAGTCCATTTATATTCACTCATGCCTTCGAAAGCCTTATTACCCGTTTAAAATGGTTTTATAATCTCATTATTGATTTTATGATGAATTTTCGTGCATTTTTGGTTAAAATAGATTGTAATTAAATGTTTGGCTTAGAAAACATGAAGCGAAAGCCATCGATTGGTAAGAAAAGTCCATTTATAGTCACTCATGCCTTCGAAAGCCTTATTACTCGCTTTAAACGCTTTTATAATCTCATTATTGATTTTAAGTTGAATTTTCTTATATTTTTTGTTGAAATAGATTATAATTGAATGTTTGCATAGGGAAACGTTAAGCGAAAGCCATCGATTGAGAAGAAAAGTCCATTTATAGTCACTCATGCCTTCGAAAGCCTTATTACTCGCTTTAAATGCTTTTATAAGCTCATTATTGATTTTAAGTTGAATTTTCTTACGTTTTTGGTTAAAACAGATTATAATTGAATGTTTGCCTTGGGAAACGTGAAGCGAAACCATCGATTGAGAAGTAAAGTCCATTTATAGTCACTCATGCCTTCGAAAGCCTTATTACTCGCTTTAAACGCTTTTATAATCTCATTATTTATTTTAAGCTGAATTTTCTTACATTTTTGGTTGAAATAGATTATAATTGAATGTTTGCATAGGGAAACGAGAAGCGAAAGCCATCGATTGAGAAGAAAAGTCCATTTATAGTCACTCATGCCTTCGAAAGCCTTATTACTCGCTTTAAATGCTCTTATAAGCTCATTATTGAGTTTAAGTTGAATTTTCTTACATTTTTGGTTAAAACAGATTATAATTGAATGTTTGCCTTGGGAAACGTGAAGCGAAAACCATCGATTGAGAAGAAAAGTCCAGTTATAGTCGCTCATGCCTTCGAAAGCCTTATTACCCGTTTAAAATGGTTTTATAATCTAATTATTGATTTTATGTTGAATTTTCTTACATTTTTTGTTAAAATAGATTGTAATTAAATGTTTGCCTTAGAAAACATGAAGCGAAAGCCATCTATTGGTAAGAAAAGTCCATTTATAGTCACTCATGCCTTCGAAAGCCTTATTACTCGCTTTAAACGCTTTTATAATCTCATTATTGATTTTAAGTTGAATTTTCTTATATTTTTGGTTGAAATAGATTATAATTGAATGTTTGCATAGGGAAACGTTAAGCGAAAGCCATCGATTGAGAAGAAAAGTCCATTTATAGTCACTCATGCCTTCGAAAGCCTTATTACTCGCTTTAAATGCTTTTATATGCTCATTATTGATTTTAAGTTGAATTTTCTTACGTTTTTGGTTAAAACAGATTATAATTGAATGTTTGCCTTGGGAAACGTGAAGCGAAACCATCGATTGAGAAGAAAAGTCCATTTATAGTCACTCATGCCTTCGAAAGCCTTATTACTCGCTTTAAATGCTTTTATAAGCTCATTATTGATTTTATGATGAATTTTCTTACATTTTTGGTAAAAATAGATTGTAATTAAATGTTTGCCTTGGAAAACATGAAGCGAAAGCCATCGATTGGTAAGAAAAGTCCATTTATAGTCACTCATGCCTTCGAAAACCTTATTACTCGCTTTAAACGCTTTTATAATCTCATTATTGATTTTAAGTTGAATTTTCTTACATTTTTGGTTGAAATAGATTATAATTGAATGTTTGCATAGGGAAACGTGAACCGAAAGCCATCGATTGAGAAGAAAAGTCCATTTATAGTCACTCATGCCTTCGAAAGCCTTATTACTCGCTTTAAATGCTCTTATAAGCTCGTTATTGAGTTTAAGTTGAATTTTCTTACATTTTTGGTTAAAACAGATTATAATAATGTTTGCCTTGAGAAACGTGAAGCGAAAGCCATCGATTGAGAAGAAAAGACCAGTTATAGTCGCTCATGCCTTCGAAAGCCTTATTACCCGTTTAAAATGGTTTTATAATCTAATTATTGATTTTATGTTGAATTTTCTTACATTTTTTGTTAAAATAGATTGTAATTAAATCTTTGCATTAGAAAACATGAAGCGAAAGCCATCTATTGGTAAGAAAAGTCCATTTATATTCACTCATGCCTTAGAAAGCCTTATTACCCGTTTAAAATGGTTTTATAATCTCATTATTGATTTTATGTTGAATTTTCTTACATTTTTGGTTAAAATAGATTGTAATTAAATATTTGCCTTAGAAAACATGAAGTGAAAGCCATCGATTGGTAAGAAAAGTCCATTTATATTCACTCATGCCTTCGAAAGCCTTATTACTCGCTTTAAATGCCTTTATAATCTCATTATTGATTTTAAGTTGAATTTTCTTACATTTTTGGTTGAAATAGATTATATTTGAATGTTTGCATAGGGAAACGTGAAGCGAAAGCCATCGATTGAGAAGAAAAGTCCATTTATAGTCATTCATGCCTTCGAAAGCCTTATTACTCGCTTTAAATGCTTTTATAAGCTCATTATTGATTTTATGTTGAATTTTCTTACATTTTTGGTTAAAATAGATTGTAATTAAATGTTTGCCTTAGAAAATATGAAGCGAAAGCAATCGATTGGTAAGAAAAGTCCATTTACAGTCACTCATGCCTTCGAAAGCCTTATTACCCGTTTAAAATGGTTTTATAATCTCATTATTGAGTTTATGTTGAATTTTCTTACATTTTTGGTTAAAATAGATTGTAATTAAATGTTTGCCTTAGAAAACATGAAGTGAAAGCCATCGATTGGTAAGAAAAGTCCATTTATATTCACTCATGCCTTCGAAAGCCTTATTACTCGCTTTAAACGCCTTTATAATCTCATTATTGATTTTAAGTTGAATTTTCTTACATTTTTGGTTGAAATAGATTATAATTGAATGTTTGCATAGGGAAACGTGAAGCGAAAGCCATGGATTGAGAAGAAAAGTCCATTTATAGTCACTCATGCCTTCGAAAGCCTTATTACTCGCTTTAAATGCTTTTATAAGCTCATTATTGATTTTAAGTTGAATTTTCTTACATTTTTGGTTAAAACAGATTATAATTGAATGTTTGCCTTGGGAAACGTGAAGCGAAACCATCGATTGAGAAGTAAAGTCCATTTATAGTCACTCATGCCTTCGAAAGCCTTATTACTCGCTTTAAATGCTTTTATAAGCTCATTATTGATTTTATGATGAATTTTCTTACATTTTTGGTAAAAATAGATTGTAATTAAATGTTTGCCTTGGAAAACATGAAGCGAAAGCCATCGATTGGTAAGAAAAGTCCATTTATAGTCACTCATGCCTTCGAAAACCTTATTACTCGCTTTAAACGCTTTTATAATCTCATTATTGATTTTAAGTTGAATTTTCTTACATTTTTGGTTGAAATAGATTATAATTGAATGTTTGCATAGGGAAACGTGAACCGAAAGCCATCGATTGAGAAGAAAAGTCCATTTATAGTCACTCATGCCTTCGAAAGCCTTATTACTCGCTTTAAATGCTCTTATAAGCTCGTTATTGAGTTTAAGTTGAATTTTCTTACATTTTTGGTTAAAACAGATTATAATAATGTTTGCCTTGAGAAACGTGAAGCGAAAGCCATCGATTGAGAAGAAAAGACCAGTTATAGTCGCTCATGCCTTCGAAAGCCTTATTACCCGTTTAAAATGGTTTTATAATCTAATTATTGATTTTATGTTGAATTTTCTTACATTTTTTGTTAAAATAGATTGTAATTAAATCTTTGCATTAGAAAACATGAAGCGAAAGCCATCTATTGGTAAGAAAAGTCCATTTATATTCACTCATGCCTTCGAAAGCCTTATTACCCGTTTAAAATGGTTTTATAATCTCATTATTGATTTTATGTTGAATTTTCTTACATTTTTGGTTAAAATAGATTGTAATTAAATATTTGCCTTAGAAAACATGAAGTGAAAGCCATCGATTGGTAAGAAAAGTCCATTTATATTCACTCATGCCTTCGAAAGCCTTATTACTCGCTTTAAATGCCTTTATAATCTCATTATTGATTTTAAGTTGAATTTTCTTACATTTTTGGTTGAAATAGATTATATTTGAATGTTTGCATAGGGAAACGTGAAGCGAAAGCCATCGATTGAGAAGAAAAGTCCATTTATAGTCATTCATGCCTTCGAAAGCCTTATTACTCGCTTTAAATGCTTTTATAAGCTCATTATTGATTTTATGTTGAATTTTCTTACATTTTTGGTTAAAATAGATTGTAATTAAATGTTTGCCTTAGAAAATATGAAGCGAAAGCAATCGATTGGTAAGAAAAGTCCATTTACAGTCACTCATGCCTTCGAAAGCCTTATTACCCGTTTAAAATGGTTTTATAATCTCATTATTGAGTTTATGTTGAATTTTCTTACATTTTTGGTTAAAATAGATTGTAATTAAATGTTTGCCTTAGAAAACATGAAGTGAAAGCCATCGATTGGTAAGAAAAGTCCATTTATATTCACTCATGCCTTCGAAAGCCTTATTACTCGCTTTAAACGCCTTTATAATCTCATTATTGATTTTAAGTTGAATTTTCTTACATTTTTGGTTGAAATAGATTATAATTGAATGTTTGCATAGGGAAACGTGAAGCGAAAGCCATGGATTGAGAAGAAAAGTCCATTTATAGTCACTCATGCCTTCGAAAGCCTTATTACTCGCTTTAAATGCTCTTATAAGCTCATTATTGAGTTTAAGTTGAATTTTCTTACATTTTTGGTTAAAACAGATTATAATTGAATGTTTGCCTTGGGAAACGTGAAGCGAAAGCCATCGATTGAGAAGAAAAGTCCAGTTATAGTCGCTCATGCCTTCGAAAAGCCTTATTACCCGTTTAAAATGGTTTTATAATCTAATTATTGATTTTATGTTGAATTTTCTTACATTTTTTGTTAAAATAGATTGTAATTAAATGTTTGCCTTAGAAAACATGAAGCGAAAGCCATCTATTGGTAAGAAAAGTCCATTTATAGTCACTCATGCCTTCGAAAGCCTTATTACTCGCTTTAAACGCTTTTATAATCTCATTATTGATTTTAAGTTGAATTTTCTTATATTTTTGGTTGAAATAGATTATAATTGAATGTTTGCATAGGGAAACGTTAAGCGAAAGCCATCGATTGAGAAGAAAAGTCCATTTATAGTCACTCATGCCTTCGAAAGCCTTATTACTCGCTTTAAATGCTTTTATAAGCTCATTATTGATTTTAAGTTGAATTTTCTTACGTTTTTGGTTAAAACAGATTATAATTGAATGTTTGCCTTGGGAAACGTGAAGCGAAACCATCGATTGAGAAGTAAAGTCCATTTATAGTCACTCATGCCTTCGAAAGCCTTATTACTCGCTTTAAATGCTTTTATAAGCTCATTATTGATTTTATGTTGAATTTTCTTACATTTTAGGTAAAAATAGATTGTAATTAAATGTTTGCCTTGGAAAACATGAAGCGAAAGCCATCGATTGGTAAGAAAAGTCCATTTATAGTCACTCATGCCTTCAAAAACCTTATTACCCGTTTAAAATGGTTTTATAATCTCATTATTGAGTTTATGTTGAATTTTCTTACATTTTTGGTTAAAATAGATTGTAATTAAATGTTTGCCTTAGAAAACATGAAGTGAAAGCCATCGATTGGTAAGAAAAGTCCATTTATATTCACTCATGCCTTCGAAAGCCTTATTACTCGCTTTAAACGCCTTTATAATCTCATTATTGATTTTAAGTTGAATTTTCTTACATTTTTGGTTGAAATAGATTATAATTGAATGTTTGCATAGGGAAACGTGAAGCGAAAGCCATCAATTGAGAAGAAAAGTCCATTTATAGTCACTCATGCCTTCGAAAGCCTTATTACTCGCTTTAAATGCTTTTATAAGCTCATTATTGATTTTAAGTTGAATTTTCTTACATTTTTGGTTAAAACAGATTATAATTGAATGTTTGCCTTGGGAAACTTGAAGCGAAACAATCGATTGAGAAGAAAAGTCCATTTATAGTCACTCATGCCTTCGAAAGCCTTATTACTCGCTTTAAATGCTTTTATAAGCTCATTATTGATTTTATGTTGAATTTTCTTACATTTTTGGTTAAAATAGATTGTAATTAATTGTTTGCCTTAGAAAATATGAAGCGAAAGCAATCGATTGGTAAGAAAAGTCCATTTACAGTCACTCATGCCTTCGAAATCCTTATTACCCGTTTAAAATGGTTTTATAATCTCATTATTGATTTTATGTTGAATTTTCTTGCATTTTTGGTTAAAATAGATTGTAATTAAATGTTTGGCTTAGAAAACATGAAGCGAAAGCCATCGATTGGTAAGAAAAGTCCATTTATATTCACTCATGCCTTCGAAAGCCTTATTACTCGCTTTAAACGCCTTTATAATCTCATTATTGATTTTAAGTTGAATTTTCATACATTTTTGGTTGAAATAGATTTTAATTGAATGTTTGCATAGGGAAACGTGAAGCGAAAGCCATCGATTGAGAAGAAAAGTCCATTTATAGTCACTCATGCCTTCGAAAGCCTTATTACTCGCTTTAAATGCTTTTATAAGCTCATTATTGATTTTAAGTTGAATTTTCTTACATTTTTGGTTAAAATAGATTGTAATTAATTGTTTGCCTTAGAAAATATGAAGCGAAAGCAATCGATTGGTAAGAAAAGTCCATTTACAGTCACTCATGCCTTCGAAATCCTTATTACCCGTTTAAAATGGTTTTATAATCTCATTATTGATTTTATGTTGAATTTTCTTGCATTTTTGGTTAAAATAGATTGTAATTAAATGTTTGGCTTAGAAAACATGAAGCGAAAGCCATCGATTGGTAAGAAAAGTCCATTTATATTCACTCATGCCTTCGAAAACCTTATTACTCGCTTTAAACGCTTTTATAATCTCATTATTGATTTTAAGCTGAATTTTCTTACATTTTTGGTTGAAATAGATTATAATTGAATGTTTGCATAGGGAAACGAGAAGCGAAAGCCATCGATTGAGAAGAAAAGTCCATTTATAGTCACTCATGCCTTCGAAAGCCTTATTACTCGCTTTAAATGCTCTTATAAGCTCATTATTGAGTTTAAGTTGAATTTTCTTACATTTTTGGTTAAAACAGATTATAATTGAATGTTTGCCTTGGGAAACGTGAAGCGAAAGCCATCGATTGAGAAGAAAAGTCCAGTTATAGTCGCTCATGCCTTCGAAAAGCCTTATTACCCGTTTAAAATGGTTTTATAATCTAATTATTGATTTTATGTTGAATTTTCTTACATTTTTTGTTAAAATAGATTGTAATTAAATGTTTGCCTTAGAAAACATGAAGCGAAAGCCATCTATTGGTAAGAAAAGTCCATTTATAGTCACTCATGCCTTCGAAATCCTTGTTACCCGTTTAAAATGGTTTTATAATCTCATTATTGATTTTATGTGGATTTTTCTTGCATTTTTGGTTAAAATAGATTGTAATTAAATGTTTGGCTTAGAAAACATGAAGCGAAAGCCATCGATTGGTAAGAAAAGTCCATTTATATTCACTCATGCCTTCGAAAACCTTATTACTCGCTTTAAACGCTTTTATAATCTCATTATTGATTTTAAGCTGAATTTTCTTACATTTTTGGTTGAAATAGATTATAATTGAATGTTTGCATAGGGAAACGAGAAGCGAAAGCCATCGATTGAGAAGAAAAGTCCATTTATAGTCACTCATGCCTTCGAAAGCCTTATTACTCGCTTTAAATGCTCTTATAAGCTCATTATTGAGTTTAAGTTGAATTTTCTTACATTTTTGGTTAAAACAGATTATAATTGAATGTTTGCCTTGGGAAACGTGAAGCGAAAGCCATCGATTGAGAAGAAAAGTCCAGTTATAGTCGCTCATGCCTTCGAAAAGCCTTATTACCCGTTTAAAATGGTTTTATAATCTAATTATTGATTTTATGTTGAATTTTCTTACATTTTTTGTTAAAATAGATTGTAATTAAATGTTTGCCTTAGAAAACATGAAGCGAAAGCCATCTATTGGTAAGAAAAGTCCATTTATAGTCACTCATGCCTTCGAAAGCCTTATTACTCGCTTTAAACGCTTTTATAATCTCATTATTGATTTTAAGTTGAATTTTCTTATATTTTTGGTTGAAATAGATTATAATTGAATGTTTGCATAGGGAAACGTTAAGCGAAAGCCATCGATTGAGAAGAAAAGTCCATTTATAGTCACTCATGCCTTCGAAAGCCTTATTACTCGCTTTAAATGCTTTTATAAGCTCATTATTGATTTTAAGTTGAATTTTCTTACATTTTTGGTTAAAACAGATTATAATTGAATGTTTGCCTTGGGAAACGTGAAGCGAAACCATCGATTGAGAAGTAAAGTCCATTTATAGTCACTCATGCCTTCGAAAGCCTTATTACTCGCTTTAAATGCTTTTATAAGCTCATTATTGATTTTATGTTGAATTTTCTTACATTTTAGGTAAAAATAGATTGTAATTAAATGTTTGCCTTGGAAAACATGAAGCGAAAGCCATCGATTGGTAAGAAAAGTCCATTTATAGTCACTCATGCCTTCAAAAACCTTATTACCCGTTTAAAATGGTTTTATAATCTCATTATTGAGTTTATGTTGAATTTTCTTACATTTTTGGTTAAAATAGATTGTAATTAAATGTTTGCCTTAGAAAACATGAAGTGAAAGCCATCGATTGGTAAGAAAAGTCCATTTATATTGACTCATGCCTTCGAAAGCCTTATTACTCGCTTTAAACGCCTTTATAATCTCATTATTGATTTTAAGTTGAATTTTCTTACATTTTTGGTTGAAATAGATTATAATTGAATGTTTGCATAGGGAAACGTGAAGCGAAAGCCATCAATTGAGAAGAAAAGTCCATTTATAGTCACTCATGCCTTCGAAAGCCTTATTACTCGCTTTAAATGCTTTTATAAGCTCATTATTGATTTTAAGTTGAATTTTCTTACATTTTTGGTTAAAACAGATTATAATTGAATGTTTGCCTTGGGAAACTTCAAGCGAAACAATCGATTGAGAAGAAAAGTCCATTTATAGTCACTCATGCCTTCGAAAGCCTTATTACTCGCTTTAAATGCTTTTATAAGCTCATTATTGATTTTATGTTGAATTTTCTTACATTTTTGGTTAAAATAGATTGTAATTAATTGTTTGCCTTAGAAAATATGAAGCGAAAGCAATCGATTGGTAAGAAAAGTCCATTTACAGTCACTCATGCCTTCGAAATCCTTATTACCCGTTTAAAATGGTTTTATAATCTCATTATTGATTTTATGTTGAATTTTCTTGCATTTTTGGTTAAAATAGATTGTAATTAAATGTTTGGCTTAGAAAACATGAAGCGAAAGCCATCGATTGGTAAGAAAAGTCCATTTATATTCACTCATGCCTTCGAAAGCCTTATTACTCGCTTTAAACGCCTTTATAATCTCATTATTGATTTTAAGTTGAATTTTCATACATTTTTGGTTGAAATAGATTTTAATTGAATGTTTGCATAGGGAAACGTGAAGCGAAAGCCATCGATTGAGAAGAAAAGTCCATTTATAGTCACTCATGCCTTCGAAAGCCTTATTACTCGCTTTAAATGCTTTTATAAGCTCATTATTGATTTTAAGTTGAATTTTCTTATATTTTTTGTTGAAATAGATTATAATTGAATGTTTGCATAGGGAAACGTTAAGCGAAAGCCATCGATTGAGAAGAAAAGTCCATTTATAGTCACTCATGCCTTCGAAAGCCTTATTACTCGCTTTAAATGCTTTTATAAGCTCATTATTGATTTTAAGTTGAATTTTCTTACATTTTTGGTTAAAACAGATTATAATTGAATGTTTGCCTTGGGAAACGTGAAGCGAAACCATCGATTGAGAAGAAAAGTCCATTTATAGTCACTCATGCCTTCGAAAGCCTTATTACTCGGTTTAAATGCTTTTATAAGCTCATTATTGATTTTATGTTGAATTTTCTTACATTTTTAGTTACAATAGATTGTAATTAAATATTTGCCTTAGAAAACATGAAGCGAAAGCCACCAATTGGTAAGAAAAGTCCATTTATAGTCACTCATGCCTTCGAAATCCTTATTACCCGTTTAAAATGGTTTTATAATCTCATTATTGATTTTATGTTTGAATTTTCTTGCATTTTTGGTTAAAATAGATTGTAATTAAATGTTTGGCTTAGAAAACATGAAGCGAAAGCCATCGATTGGTAAGAAAAGTCCATTTATAGTCACTCATGCCTTCGAAAGCCTTATTACTCGCTTTAAATGCTTTTATAAGCTCATTATTGATTTTAAGTTGAATTTTCTTACATTTTTGGTTAAAACAGATTATAATTGAATGTTTGCCTTGGGAAACGTGAAGCGAAAGCCATCGATTGAGAAGAAAAGTCCAGTTATAGTCGCTCATGCCTTCGAAAGCCTTATTACCCGTTTAAAATGGTTTTATAATCTAATTATTGATTTTATGTTGAATTTTCTTACATTTTTTTGTTAAAATAGATTGTAATTAAATGTTTGCCTTAGAAAACATGAAGTGAAAGCCATCGATTGGTAAGGAAAGTCCATTTATATTCACTCATGCCTTCGAAAGCCTTATTACTCGCTTTAAACGCCTTTATAATCTCATTATTGATTTTAAGTTGAATTTTCATACATTTTTGGTTGAAATAGATTTTAATTGAATGTTTGCATAGGAAAACGTGAAGCGAAAGCCATCGATTGAGAAGAAAAGTCCATTTATAGTCACTCATGCCTTCGAAAGCCTTATTACTCGCTTTAAATGCTTTTATAAGCTCATTATTGATTTTAAGTTGAATTTTCTTACATTTTTGGTTAAAACAGATTATAATTGAATGTTTGCCTTGGGAAACGTGAAGCGAAACCATCGATTGAGAAGAAAAGTCCATTTATAGTCACTCATGCCTTCGAAAGCCTTATTACTCGGTTTAAATGCTTTTATAAGCTCATTATTGATTTTATGTTGAATTTTCTTACATTTTTAGTTAAAATAGATTGTAATTAAATATTTGCCTTAGAAAACATGAAGCGAAAGCCATCAATTGGTAAGAAAAGTCCATTTATAGTCACTCATGCCTTCGAAATCCTTATTACCCGTTTAAAATGGTTTTATAATCTCATTATTGATTTTATGATGAATTTTCGTGCATTTTTGGTTAAAATAGATTGTAATTAAATGTTTGGCTTAGAAAACATGAAGCGAAAGCCATCGATTGGTAAGAAAAGTCCATTTATAGTCACTCATGCCTTCGAAAGCCTTATTACTCGCTTTAAACGCTTTTATAATCTCATTATTGATTTTAAGTTGAATTTTCTTATATTTTTTGTTGAAATAGATTATAATTGAATGTTTGCATAGGGAAACGTTAAGCGAAAGCCATCGATTGAGAAGAAAAGTCCATTTATAGTCACTCATGCCTTCGAAAGCCTTATTACTCGCTTTAAATGCTTTTATAAGCTCATTATTGATTTTAAGTTGAATTTTCTTACATTTTTGGTTAAAACAGATTATAATTGAATGTTTGCCTTGGGAAACGTGAAGCGAAACCATCGATTGAGAAGAAAAGTCCATTTATAGTCACTCATGCCTTCGAAAGCCTTATTACTCGGTTTAAATGCTTTTATAAGCTCATTATTGATTTTATGTTGAATTTTCTTACATTTTTAGTTAAAATAGACTGTAATTAAATATTTGCCTTAGAAAACATGAAGCGAAAGCCACCAATTGGTAAGAAAAGTCCATTTATAGTCACTCATGCCTTCGAAATCCTTATTACCCGTTTAAAATGGTTTTATAATCTCATTATTGATTTTATGTTGAATTTTCTTGCATTTTTGGTTAAAATAGATTGTAATTAAATGTTTGGCTTAGAAAACATGAAGCGAAAGCCATCGATTGGTAAGAAAAGTCCATTTATAGTCACTCATGCCTTCGAAAGCCTTAGAACTCGCTTTAAACGCTTTTATAATCTCATTATTGATTTTAAGTTGAATTTTCTTATATTTTTGGTTGAAATAGATTATAATTGAATGTTTGCATAGGGAAACGTTAAGCGAAAGCCATTGATTGAGAAGAAAAGTCCATTTATAGTCACTCATGCCTTCGAAAGCCTTATTACTCGCTTTAAATGCTTTTATAAGCTCATTATTGATTTTAAGTTGAATTTTCTTACATTTTTGGTTAAAACAGATTATAATTGAATGTTTGCCTTGGGAAACTTCAAGCGAAACAATCGATTGAGAAGAAAAGTCCATTTATAGTCACTCATGCCTTCGAAAGCCTTATTACTCGCTTTAAATGCTTTTATAAGCTCATTATTGATTTTATGTTGAATTTTCTTACATTTTTGGTTAAAATAGATTGTAATTAATTGTTTGCCTTAGAAAATATGAAGCGAAAGCAATCGATTGGTAAGAAAAGTCCATTTACAGTCACTCATGCCTTCGAAATCCTTATTACCCGTTTAAAATGGTTTTATAATCTCATTATTGATTTTATGTTGAATTTTCTTGCATTTTTGGTTAAAATAGATTGTAATTAAATGTTTGGCTTAGAAAACATGAAGCGAAAGCCATCGATTGGTAAGAAAAGTCCATTTATATTCACTCATGCCTTCGAAAGCCTTATTACTCGCTTTAAACGCCTTTATAATCTCATTATTGATTTTAAGTTGAATTTTCATACATTTTTGGTTGAAATAGATTTTAATTGAATGTTTGCATAGGGAAACGTGAAGCGAAAGCCATCGATTGAGAAGAAAAGTCCATTTATAGTCACTCATGCCTTCGAAAGCCTTATTACTCGCTTTAAATGCTTTTATAAGCTCATTATTGATTTTAAGTTGAATTTTCTTACATTTTTGGTTAAAACAGATTATAATTGAATGTTTGCCTTGGGAAACTTGAAGCGAAACAATCGATTGAGAAGAAAAGTCCATTTATAGTCACTCATGCCTTCGAAAGCCTTATTACTCGCTTTAAATGCTTTTATAAGCTCATTATTGATTTTATGTTGAATTTTCTTACATTTTTGGTTAAAATAGATTGTAATTAAATATTTACCTTAGAAAACATGAAGCGAAAGCCATCAATTGGTAAGAAAAGTCCATTTATAGTCACTCATGCCTTCGAAATCCTTATTACCCATTTAAAATGGTTTGATAATCTCATTATTGATTTTATGTTGAATTTTCTTGCATTTTTCGTTAAAATAGATTGTAATTAAATATTTGCCTTAGAAAACATGAAGCGAAAGCCATCGATTGGTAAGAAAAGTCCATTTATAGTCACTCATGCCTTCGAAAGCCTTATTACTCGCTTTAAACGTTTTTATAATCTCATTATTGATTTTAAGTTGAATTTTCTTACATTTTTTGTTGAAACAGATTATAATTGAATGTTTGCATAGGGAAACGTGAAGCGAAAGCCATCGATTAAGAAGAAAAGTCCATTTATAGTCACTCATGCCTTCGAAAGCCTTATTACTCGCTTTAAATGCTTTTATAAGCTCATTATTGATTTTAAGTTGAATTTTCTTACATTTTTGGTTAAAACAGATTATAATTGAATGTTTGCCTTGGGAAACGTGAAGCGAAACCATCGATTGAGAAGAAAAGTCCATTTATAGTCACTCATGCCTTCGAAAGCCTTATTACTCGCTTTAAATGCTTTTATAAGCTCATTATTGATTTTAAGTTGAATTTTCTTACATTTTTGGTTAAAACAGATTATAATTGAATGTTTGCCTTGGGAAACTTGAAGCGAAACAATCGATTGAGAAGAAAAGTCCATTTATAGTCACTCATGCCTTCGAAAGCCTTATTACTCGCTTTAAATGCTTTTATAAGCTCATTATTGATTTTATGTTGAATTTTCTTACATTTTTAGTTAAAATAGATTGTAATTAAATATTTACCTTAGAAAACATGAAGCGAAAGCCATCAATTGGTAAGAAAAGTCCATTTATAGTCACTCATGCCTTCGAAATCCTTATTACCCATTTAAAATGGTTTGATAATCGCATTATTGATTTTATGTTGAATTTTCTTGCATTTTTCGTTAAAATAGATTGTAATTAAATATTTGCCTTAGAAAACATGAAGCGAAAGCCATCGATTGGTAAGAAAAGTCCATTTATAGTCACTCATGCCTTCGAAAGCCTTATTACTCGCTTTAAACGCTTTTATAATCTCATTATTGATTTTAAGTTGAATTTTCTTACATTTTTGGTTGAAACAGATTATAATTGAATGTTTGCATAGGGAAACGTGAAGCGAAAGCCATCGATTAAGAAGAAAAGTCCATTTATAGTCACTCATGCCTTCGAAAGCCTTATTACTCGCTTTAAATGCTTTTATAAGCTCATTATTGATTTTAAGTTGAATTTTCTTACATTTTTGGTTAAAACAGATTATAATTGAATGTTTGCCTTGGGAAACGTGAAGCGAAACCATCGATTGAGAAGAAAAGTCCATTTATAGTCACTCATGCCTTCGAAAGCCTTATTACTCGCTTTAAATGCTTTTATAAGCTCATTATTGATTTTAAGTTGAATTTTCTTACATTTTTGGTTAAAACAGATTATAATTGAATGTTTGCCTTGGGAAACTTGAAGCGAAACAATCGATTGAGAAGAAAAGTCCATTTATAGTCACTCATGCCTTCGAAAGCCTATTTACTCGCTTTAAATGCTTTTATAAGCTCATTATTGATTTTAAGTTGAATTTTCTTACGTTTTTGGTTAAAACAGATTATAATTGAATGTTTGCCACGGGAAACGTGAAGCGAAAGCCATCGATTGAGAAGAAAAGTCCATTTATAGTCACTCATGCCTTCGAAAGCCTTATTACTCGCTTTAAATGCTTTTATAAGCTCATTATTGATTTTATGTTGAATTTTCTTACATTTTTGGTTAAAATAGATTGTAATTAATTGTTTGCCTTAGAAAATATGAAGCGAAAGCAATCGATTGGTAAGAAAAGTCCATTTAGAGTCACTCATGCCTTCGAAATCCTTATTACCCGTTTAAAATGGTTTTATAATCTCATTATTGATTTTATGTTGAATTTTCTTGCATTTTTGGTTAAAATAGATTGTAATTAAATGTTTGGCTTAGAAAACATGAAGCGAAAGCCATCGATTGGTAAGAAAAGTCCATTTATATTCACTCATGCCTTCGAAAGCCTTATTACTCGCTTTAAACGCCTTTATAATCTCATTATTGATTTTAAGTTGAATTTTCATACATTTTTGGTTGAAATAGATTTTAATTGAATGTTTGCATAGGGAAACGTGAAGCGAAAGCCATCGATTGAGAAGAAAAGTCCATTTATAGTCACTCATGTCTTCGAAAGCCTTATTACTCGCTTTAAACGCTTTTATAATCTCATTATTGATTTTAAGTTGAATTTTCTTATATTTTTTGTTGAAATAGATTATAATTGAATGTTTGCATAGGGAAATTTTAAGCGAAAGCCATCGATTGAGAAGAAAAGTCCATTTATAGTCACTCATGCCTTCGAAAGCCTTATTACTCGCTTTAAATGCTTTTATAAGCTCATTATTGATTTTAAGTTGAATTTTCTTACATTTTTGGTTAAAACAGATTATAATTGAATGTTTGCCTTGGGAAACGTGAAGCGAAACCATCGATTGAGAAGAAAAGTCCATTTATAGTCACTCATGCCTTCGAAAGCCTTATTACTCGGTTTAAATGCTTTTATAAGCTCATTATTGATTTTATGTTGAATTTTCTTACATTTTTAGTTAAAATAGATTGTAATTAAATATTTGCCTTAGAAAACATGAAGCGAAAGCCACCAATTGGTAAGAAAAGTCCATTTATAGTCACTCATGCCTTCGAAATCCTTATTACCCGTTTAAAATGGTTTTATAATCTCATTATTGATTTTATGTTGAATTTTCTTGCATTTTTGGTTAAAATAGATTGTAATTAAATGTTTGGCTTAGAAAACATGAAGCGAAAGCCATCGATTGGTAAGAAAAGTCCATTTATAGTCACTCATGCCTTCGAAAGCCTTAGAACTCGCTTTAAACGCTTTTATAATCTCATTATTGATTTTAAGTTGAATTTTCTTATATTTTTGGTTGAAATAGATTATAATTGAATGTTTGCATAGGGAAACGTTAAGCGAAAGCCATTGATTGAGAAGAAAAGTCCATTTATAGTCACTCATGCCTTCGAAAGCCTTATTACTCGCTTTAAATGCTTTTATAAGCTCATTATTGATTTTAAGTTGAATTTTCTTACATTTTTGGTTAAAACAGATTATAATTGAATGTTTGCCTTGGGAAACGTGAAGCGAAACCATCGATTGAGAAGAAAAGTCCATTTATAGTCACTCATGCCTTCGAAAGCCTTATTACTCGGTTTAAATGCTTTTATAAGCTCATTATTGATTTTATGTTGAATTTTCTTACATTTTTAGTTAAAATAGATTGTAATTAAATATTTACCTTAGAAAACATGAAGCGAAAGCCATCAATTGGTAAGAAAAGTCCATTTATAGTCACTCATGCCTTCGAAATCCTTATTACCCATTTAAAATGGTTTGATAATCTCATTATTGATTTTATGTTGAATTTTCTTGCATTTTTCGTTAAAATAGATTGTAATTAAATATTTGCCTTAGAAAACATGAAGCGAAAGCCATCGATTGGTAAGAAAAGTCCATTTATAGTCACTCATGCCTTCGAAAGCCTTATTACTCGCTTTAAACGCTTTTATAATCTCATTATTGATTTTAAGTTGAATTTTCTTACATTTTTGGTTGAAACAGATTATAATTGAATGTTTGCATAGGGAAACGTGAAGCGAAAGCCATCGATTAAGAAGAAAAGTCCATTTATAGTCACTCATGCCTTCGAAAGCCTTATTACTCGCTTTAAATGCTTTTATAAGCTCATTATTGATTTTAAGTTGAATTTTCTTACATTTTTGGTTAAAACAGATTATAATTGAATGTTTGCCTTGGGAAACGTGAAGCGAAACCATCGATTGAGAAGAAAAGTCCATTTATAGTCACTCATGCCTTCGAAAGCCTTATTACTCGGTTTAAATGCTTTTATAAGCTCATTATTGATTTTATGTTGAATTTTCTTACATTTTTAGTTAAAATAGATTGTAATTAAATATTTGCCTTAGAAAACATGAAGCGAAAGCCATCAATTGGTAAGAAAAGTCCATTTATAGTCACTCATGCCTTCGAAATCCTTATTACCCGTTTAAAATGGTTTTGTAATCTCATTATTGATTTTATGTTGAATTTTCTTGCATTTTTGGTTAAAATAGATTGTAATTAAATGTTTGGCTTAGAAAACATGAAGCGAAAGCCATCGATTGGTAAGAAAAGTCTATTTATAGTCACTCATGCCTTCGAAAGCCTTATTACTCGCTTTAAACGCTTTTATAATCTCATTATTGATTTTAAGTTGAATTTTCTTATATTTTTTGTTGAAATAGATTATAATTGAATGTTTGCATAGGGAAACGTTAAGCGAAAGCCATCGATTGAGAAGAAAAGTCCATTTATAGTCACTCATGCCTTCGAAAGCCTTATTACTCGCTTTAAATGCTTTTATAAGCTCATTATTGATTTTAAGTTGAATTTTCTTACATTTTTGGTTAAAACAGATTATAATTGAATGTTTGCCTTGGGAAACGTGAAGCGAAACCATCGATTGAGAAGAAAAGTCCATTTATAGTCACTCATGCCTTCGAAAGCCTTATTACTCGGTTTAAATGCTTTTATAAGCTCATTATTGATTTTATGTTGAATTTTCTTACATTTTTAGTTAAAATAGATTGTAATTAAATATTTGCCTTAGAAAACATGAAGCGAAAGCCATCAATTGGTAAGAAAAGTCCATTTATAGTCACTCATGCCTTCGAAATCCTTGTTACCCGTTTAAAATGGTTTTATAATCTCATTATTGATTTTATGTTGAATTTTCTTGCATTTTTGGTTAAAATAGATTGTAATTAAATGTTTGGCTTAGAAAACATGAAGCGAAAGCCATCGATTGGTAAGAAAAGTCCATTTATAGTCACTCATGCCTTCGAAAGCCTTATTACTCGCTTTAAACGCTTTTATAATCTCATTATTGATTTTAAGTTGAATTTTCTTACATTTTTGGTTGAAACAGATTATAATTGAATGTTTGCATAGGGAAACGTGAAGCGAAAGCCATCGATTAAGAAGAAAAGTCCATTTATAGTCACTCATGCCTTCGAAAGCCTTATTACTCGCTTTAAATGCTTTTATAATCTCATTATTGATTTTAAGTTGAATTTTCTTAGATTTTTGGTTAAAACGGATTATAATTGAATGTTTGCCTTGGGAAACGTGAAGCGAAAGCCATCGATTGCGAAGAAAAGTACATTTATAGTCACTCATACCTTCGAAAGCCTTATTACTCGCTTAAAATGGTTTTATAATCGCATTATTGATTTTAAGTTGAATTTTCTTATATTTTTGGTTAAAACAGATTATATTTCAATGTTTGCCTCGAGAAACATGAAGCAAAAGCCATCGATCGAAAAGAAAAGTCCATTTATAGTCACTCATGCCTTCGAAAGCCTTATTACTCGCTTTAAATGCTTTTATAATCTCATTATTAATTTTAAGTTGAATTTTCTTAAATTTTTGGTTAAAACAGATTATATTAAAATGTTTGCCCCGGGAAACGTGAAGCGAAAGCCATCGATTGAGAAGAAAAGTCCATTTATAGTCACTCATGCCTTCGAAAGCCTTATTACCCGTTTAAAATGGTTTTATAATCTAATTATTGATTTTATGTTGAATTTTCTTACATATTTGATTAAAATAGATTGTAATTAAATGTTTGCCTTAGAAAACATGAAGCGAAAGCCATCTATTGGTAAGAAAAGTCCATTTATAGTCACTCATGCCTTCGAAAGCTTTATTACTCGCTTTAAACGCTTTTATAATCTCATTATTGATTTTAAGTTGAATTTTCTTATATTTTTGGTTGAAATAGATTATAATTGAATGTTTGCATAGGGAAACGTTAAGCGAAAGCCATCGATTGAGAAGAAAAGTCCATTTATAGTCACTCATGCCTTCGAAAGCCTTATTACTCGCTTTAAATGCTCTTATAAGCTCATTATTGAGTTTAAGTTGAATTTTCTTACATTTTTGGTTAAAACAGATTATAATTGAATGTTTTCCTTGGGAAACGTGAAGCGAAAGCCATCGATTGAGAAGAAAAGTCCAGTTATAGTCGCTCATGCCTTCGAAAGCCTTATTACCCGTTTAAAATGGTTTTATAATCTAATTATTGATTTTATGTTGAATTTTCTTACATTTTTTGTTAAAATAGATTGTAATTAAATGTTTGGCTTAGAAAACATGAAGCGAAAGCCATCTATTGGTAAGAAAAGTCCATTTATAGTCACTCATGCCTTCGAAAGCCTTATTACTCGCTTTAAATGCTTTTATATCTCATTATTGATTTTAAGTTGAATTTTCTTATATTTTTTGTTGAAATAGATTATAATTGAATGTTTGCATAGGGAAACGTTAAGCGAAAGCCATCGATTGAGAAGAAAAGTCCATTTATAGTCACTCATGCCTTCGAAAGCCTTATTACTCGCTTTAAATGCTTTTATAAGCTCATTATTGATTTTAAGTTGAATTTTCTTACGTTTTTGGTTAAAACAGATTATAATTGAATGTTTGCCACGGGAAACGTGAAGCGAAAGCCATCGATTGAGAAGAAAAGTCCATTTATAGTCACTCATGCCTTCGAAAGCCTTATTACTCGCTTTAAATGCTTTTATAAGCTCATTATTGATTTTATGTTGAATTTTCTTACATTTTTGGTAAAAATAGATTGTAATTAAATGTTTGCCTTGGAAAACATGAAGCGAAAGCCATCGATTGGTAAGAAAAGTCCATTTATAGTCACTCATGCCTTCGAAAACCTTATTACCCGTTTAAAATGGTTTTATAATCTCATTATTGAGTTTATGTTGAATTTTCTTGCATTTTTGGTTAAAATAGATTGTAATTAAATGTTTGGCTTAGAAAACATGAAGCGAAAGCCATCGATTGGTAAGAAAAGTCCATTTATATTCACTCATGCCTTCGAAAGCCTTATTACTCGCTTTAAACGCCTTTATAATCTCATTATTGATTTTAAGTTGAATTTTCATACATTTTTGGTTGAAATAGATTATAATTGAATGTTTGCATAGGGAAACGTGAAGCGAAAGCCATCGATTGAGAAGAAAAGTCCATTTATAGTCACTCATGCCTTCGAAAGCCTTATTACTCGCTTTAAATGCTTTTATAAGCTCATTATTGATTTTAAGTTGAATTTTCTTACATTTTTGGTTAAAACAGATTATAATTGAATGTTTGCCTTGGGAAACTTGAAGCGAAACCATCGATTGAGAAGAAAAGTCCATTTATAGTCACTCATGCCTTCGAAAGCCTTATTACTCGCTTTAAATGCTTTTATAAGCTCATTATTGATTTTATGTTGAATTTTCTTACATTTTTGGTTAAAATAGATTGTAATTAATTGTTTGCCTTAGAAAATATGAAGCGAAAGCAATCGATTGGTAAGAAAAGTCCATTTACAGTTACTCATGCCTTCGAAAGCCTTATTACCCGTTTAAAATGGTTTTATAATCTCATTATTGATTTTATGTTGAATTTTCTTGCATTTTTGGTTAAAATAGATTGTAATTAAATGTTTGCCTTAGAAAACATGAAGCGAAAGCCATCGATTGGTAAGAAAAGTCCATTTATATTCACTCATGCCTTCGAAAGCCTTATTACTCGCTTTAAACGCCTTTATAATCTCATTATTGATTTTAAGTTGAATTTTCATACATTTTTGGTTGAAATAGATTATAATTGAATGTTTGCATAGGGAAACGTGAAGCGAAAGCCATCGATTGAGAAGAAAAGTCCATTTATAGTCACTCATGCCTTCGAAAGCCTTATTACTCGCTTTAAATGCTTTTATAAGCTCATTATTGATTTTAAGTTGAATTTTCTTACATTTTTGGTTAAAACAGATTATAATTGAATGTTTGCCTTGGGAAACGTGAAGCGAAACCATCGATTGAGAAGAAAAGTCCATTTATAGTCACTCATGCCTTCGAAAGCCTTATTACTCGCTTTAAATGCTTTTATAAGCTCATTATTGATTTTATGTTGAATTTTCTTACATTTTTAGTTAAAATAGATTGTAATTAAATATTTGCCTTAGAAAACATGAAGCGAAAGCCATCAATTGGTAAGAAAAGTCCATTTATAGTCACTCATGCCTTCGAAAGCCTTATTACTCGCTTTAAACGCTTTTATAATCTCATTATTGATTTTAAGTTGAATTTTCTTATATTTTTGGTTGAAATAGATTATAATTGAATGTTTGCATAGGGAAACGTTAAGCGAAAGCCATCGATTGAGAAGAAAAGTCCATTTATAGTCACTCATGCCTTCGAAAGCCTTATTACTCGCTTTAAATGCTTTTATAAGCTCATTATTGATTTTAAGTTGAATTTTCTTACATTTTTGGTTAAAACAGATTATAATTGAATGTTTGCCTTGGGAAACGTGAAGCGAAACCATCGATTGAGAAGAAAAGTACATTTATAGTCACTCATGCCTTCGAAAGCCTTATTACTCGGTTTAAATGCTTTTATAAGCTCATTATTGATTTTATGTTGAATTTTCTTACATTTTTAGTTAAAATAGATTGTAATTAAATATTTGCCTTAGAAAACATGAAGCGAAAGCCACCAATTGGTAAGAAAAGTCCATTTATAGTCACTCATGCCTTCGAAATCCTTATTACCCGTTTAAAATGGTTTTATAATCTCATTATTGATTTTATGTTGAATTTTCTTGCATTTTTGGTTAAAATAGATTGTAATTAAATGTTTGGCTTAGAAAACATGAAGCGAAAGCCATCGATTGGTAAGAAAAGTCCATTTATAGTCACTCATGCCTTCGAAAGCCTTATTACTCGCTTTAAACGCTTTTATAATCTCATTATTGATTTTAAGTTGAATTTTCTTATATTTTTGGTTGAAATAGATTATAATTGAATGTTTGCATAGGGAAACGTTAAGCGAAAGCCATCGATTGAGAAGAAAAGTCCATTTATAGTCACTCATGCCTTCGAAAGCCTTATTACTCGCTTTAAATGCTTTAATAAGCTCATTATTGATTTTAAGTTGAATTTTCTTACATTTTTGGTTAAAACAGATTATAATTGAATGTTTGCCTTGGGAAACGTGAAGCGAAACCATCGATTGAGAAGAAAAGTCCATTTATAGTCACTCATGCCTTCGAAAGCCTTATTACTCGGTTTAAATGCTTTTATAAGCTCATTATTGATTTTATGTTGAATTTTCTTACATTTTTAGTTAAAATAGATTGTAATTAAATATTTGCCTTAGAAAACATGAAGCGAAAGCCACCAATTGGTAAGAAAAGTCCATTTATAGTCACTCATGCCTTCGAAATCCTTATTACCCGTTTAAAATGGTTTTATAATCTCATTATTGATTTTATGTTGAATTTTCTTGCATTTTTGGTTAAAATAGATTGTAATTAAATGTTTGGCTTAGAAAACATGAAGCGAAAGCCATCGATTGGTAAGAAAAGTCCATTTATAGTCACTCATGCCTTCGAAAGCCTTATTACTCGCTTTAAACGCTTTTATAATCTCATTATTGATTTTAAGTTGAATTTTCTTATATTTTTGGTTGAAATAGATTATAATTGAATGTTTGCATAGGGAAACGTTAAGCGAAAGCCATCGATTGAGAAGAAAAGTCCATTTATAGTCACTCATGCCTTCGAAAGCCTTATTACTCGCTTTAAATGCTTTTATAAGCTCATTATTGATTTTAAGTTGAATTTTCTTACATTTTTGGTTAAAACAGATTATAATTGAATGTTTGCCTTGGGAAACGTGAAGCGAAACCATCGATTGAGAAGAAAAGTCCATTTATAGTCACTCATGCCTTCGAAAGCCTTATTACTCGGTTTAAATGCTTTTATAAGCTCATTATTGATTTTATGTTGAATTTTCTTACATTTTTAGTTAAAATAGATTGTAATTAAATATTTGCCTTAGAAAACATGAAGCGAAAGCCACCAATTGGTAAGAAAAGTCCATTTATAGTCACTCATGCCTTCGAAATCCTTATTACCCGTTTAAAATGGTTTTATAATCTCATTATTGATTTTATGTTGAATTTTCTTGCATTTTTGGTTAAAATATATTGTAATTAAATGTTTGGCTTAGAAAACATGAAGCGAAAGCCATCGATTGGTAAGAAAAGTCCATTTATAGTCACTCATGCCTTCGAAAGCCTTATTACTCGCTTTAAACGCTTTTATAATCTCATTATTGATTTTAAGTTGAATTTTCTTATATTTTTGGTTGAAATAGATTATAATTGAATGTTTGCATAGGGAAACGTTAAGCGAAAGCCATCGATTGAGAAGAAAAGTCCATTTATAGTCACTCATGCCTTCGAAAGCCTTATTACTCGCTTTAAATGCTTTTATAAGCTCATTATTGATTTTAAGTTGAATTTTCTTACATTTTTGGTTAAAACAGATTATAATTGAATGTTTGCCTTGGGAAACGTGAAGCGAAACCATCGATTGAGAAGAAAAGTCCATTTATAGTCACTCATGCCTTCGAAAGCCTTATTACTCGCTTTAAATGCTTTTATAAGCTCATTATTGATTTTAAGTTGAATTTTCTTACATTTTTGGTTAAAACAGATTATAATTGAATGTTTGCCTTGGGAAACTTGAAGCGAAACCATCGATTGAGAAGAAAAGTCCATTTATAGTCACTCATGCCTTCGAAAGCCTTATTACTCGCTTTAAATGCTTTTATAAGCTCATTATTGATTTTATGTTGAATTTTCTTACATTTTTGGTTAAAATAGATTGTAATTAATTGTTTGCCTTAGAAAATATGAAGCGAAAGCAATCGATTGGTAAGAAAAGTCCATTTAGAGTCACTCATGCCTTCGAAATCCTTATTACCCGTTTAAAATGGTTTTATAATCTCATTATTGATTTTATGTTGAATTTTCTTGCATTTTTCGTTAAAATAGATTGTAATTAAATGTTTGGCTTAGAAAACATGAAGCGAAAGCCATCGATTGGTAAGAAAAGTCCATTTATATTCACTCATGCCTTCGAAAGCCTTATTACTCGCTTTAAACGCCTTTATAATCTCATTATTGATTTTAAGTTGAATTTTCATACATTTTTGGTTGAAATAGATTTTAATTGAATGTTTGCATAGGGAAACGTGAAGCGAAAGCCATCGATTGAGAAGAAAAGTCCATTTATAGTCACTCATGCCTTCGAAAGCCTTATTACTCGCTTTAAATGCTTTTATAAGCTCATTATTGATTTTAAGTTGAATTTTCTTACATTTTTAGTTAAAATAGATTGTAATTAAATATTTGCCTTAGAAAACATGAAGCGAAAGCCACCAATTGGTAAGAAAAGTCCATTTATAGTCACTCATGCCTTCGAAATCCTTATTACCCGTTTAAAATGGTTTTATAATCTCATTATTGATTTTATGTTGAATTTTCTTGCATTTTTGGTTAAAATAGATTGTAATTAAATGTTTGGCTTAGAAAACATGAAGCGAAAGCCATCGATTGGTAAGAAAAGTCCATTTATAGTCACTCATGCCTTCGAAAGCCTTATTACTCGCTTTAAACGCTTTTATAATCTCATTATTGATTTTAAGTTGAATTTTCTTATATTTTTTGTTGAAATAGATTATAATTGAATGTTTGCATAGGGAAACGTTAAGCGAAAGCCATCGATTGAGAAGAAAAGTCCATTTATAGTCACTCATGCCTTCGAAAGCCTTATTACTCGCTTTAAATGCTTTTATAAGCTCATTATTGATTTTAAGTTGAATTTTCTTACATTTTTGGTTAAAACAGATTATAATTGAATGTTTGCCTTGGGAAACGTGAAGCGAAACCATCGATTGAGAAGAAAAGTCCATTTATAGTCACTCATGCCTTCGAAAGCCTTATTACTCGCTTTAAATGCTTTTATAAGCTCATTATTGATTTTATGTTGAATTTTCTTACATTTTTAGTTAAAATAGATTGTAATTAAATATTTGCCTTAGAAAACATGAAGCGAAAGCCACCAATTGGTAAGAAAAGTCCATTTATAGTCACTCATGCCTTCGAAATCCTTATTACCCGTTTAAAATGGTTTTATAATCTCATTATTGATTTTATGATGAATTTTCGGGCATTTTTGGTTAAAATAGATTGTAATTAAATGTTTGGCTTAGAAAACATGAAGCGAAAGCCATCGATTGGTAAGAAAAGTCCATTTATAGTCACTCATGCCTTCGAAAGCCTTATTACTCGCTTTAAACGCTTTTATAATCTCATTATTGATTTTAAGTTGAATTTTCTTATATTTTTGGTTGAAATAGATTATAATTGAATGTTTGCATAGGGAAACGTTAAGCGAAAGCCATCGATTGAGAAGAAAAGTCCATTTATAGTCACTCATGCCTTCGAAAGCCTTATTACTCGCTTTAAATGCTTTTATAAGCTCATTATTGATTTTAAGTTGAATTTTCTTACATATTTGGTTAAAACAGATTATAATTGAATGTTTGCCTTGGGAAACGTGAAGCGAAACCATCGATTGAGAAGAAAAGTCCATTTATAGTCACTCATGCCTTCGAAAGCCTTATTACTCGCTTTAAATGCTTTTATAAGCTCATTATTGATTTTATGTTGAATTTTCTTACATTTTTAGTTAAAATAGATTGTAATTAAATATTTGCCTTAGAAAACATGAAGCGAAAGCCACCAATTGGTAAGAAAAGTCCATTTATAGTCACTCATGCCTTCGAAATCCTTATTACCCGTTTAAAATGGTTTTATAATCTCATTATTGATTTTATGTTGAATTTTCTTGCATTTTTGGTTAAAATAGATTGTAATTAAATGTTTGGCTTAGAAAACATGAAGCGAAAGCCATCGATTGGTAAGAAAAGTCCATTTATAGTCACTCATGCCTTCGAAAGCCTTAGAACTCGCTTTAAACGCTTTTATAATCTCATTATTGATTTTAAGTTGAATTTTCTTATATTGTTGGTTGAAATAGATTATAATTGAATGTTTGCATAGGGAAACGTTAAGCGAAAGCCATTGATTGAGAAGAAAAGTCCATTTATAGTCACTCATGCCTTCGAAAGCCTTATTACTCGCTTTAAATGCTTTTATAAGCTCATTATTGATTTTAAGTTGAATTTTCTTACATTTTTGGTTAAAACAGATTATAATTGAATGTTTGCCTTGGGAAACGTGAAGCGAAACCATCGATTGAGAAGAAAAGTCCATTTATAGTCACTCATGCCTTCGAAAGCCTTATTACTCGCTTTAAATGCTTTTATAAGCTCATTATTGATTTTATGTTGAATTTTCTTACATTTTTAGTTAAAATAGATTGTAATTAAATATTTGCCTTAGAAAACATGAAGCGAAAGCCACCAATTGGTAAGAAAAGTCCATTTATAGTCACTCATGCCTTCGAAATCCTTATTACCCGTTTAAAATGGTTTTATAATCTCATTATTGATTTTATGATGAATTTTCGGGCATTTTTGGTTAAAATAGATTGTAATTAAATGTTTGGCTTAGAAAACATGAAGCGAAAGCCATCGATTGGTAAGAAAAGTCCATTTATAGTCACTCATGCCTTCGAAAGCCTTATTACTCGCTTTAAACGCTTTTATAATCTCATTATTGATTTTAAGTTGAATTTTCTTATATTTTTGGTTGAAATAGATTATAATTGAATGTTTGCATAGGGAAACGTTAAGCGAAAGCCATCGATTGAGAAGAAAAGTCCATTTATAGTCACTCATGCCTTCGAAAGCCTTATTACTCGCTTTAAATGCTTTTATAAGCTCATTATTGATTTTAAGTTGAATTTTCTTACATTTTTGGTTAAAACAGATTATAATTGAATGTTTGCCTTGGGAAACGTGAAGCGAAACCATCGATTGAGAAGAAAAGTCCATTTATAGTCACTCATGCCTTCGAAAGCCTTATTACTCGGTTTAAATGCTTTTATAAGCTCATTATTGATTTTATGTTGAATTTTCTTACATTTTTAGTTAAAATAGATTGTAATTAAATATTTGCCTTAGAAAACTTGAAGCGAAAGCCATCAATTGGTAAGAAAAGTCCATTTATAATCACTCATGCCTTCGAAATCCTTATTACCCGTTTAAAATGGTTTTATAATCTCATTATTGATTTTATGATGAATTTTCGGGCATTTTTGGTTAAAATAGATTGTAATTAAATGTTTGGCTTAGAAAACATGAAGCGAAAGCCATCGATTGGTAAGAAAAGTCCATTTATAGTCACTCATGCCTTCGAAAGCCTTATTACTCGCTTTAAACGCTTTTATAATCTCATTATTGATTTTAAGTTGAATTTTCTTATATTTTTGGTTGAAATAGATTATAATTGAATGTTTGCATAGGGAAACGTTAAGCGAAAGCCATCGATTGAGAAGAAAAGTCCATTTATAGTCACTCATGCCTTCGAAAGCCTTATTACTCGCTTTAAATGCTTTTATAAGCTCATTATTGATTTTAAGTTGAATTTTCTTACATATTTGGTTAAAACAGATTATAATTGAATGTTTGCCTTGGGAAACGTGAAGCGAAACCATCGATTGAGAAGAAAAGTCCATTTATAGTCACTCATGCCTTCGAAAGCCTTATTACTCGCTTTAAATACTTTTATAAGCTCATTATTGATTTTATGTTGAATTTTCTTACATTTTTAGTTAAAATAGATTGTAATTAAATATTTGCCTTAGAAAACATGAAGCGAAAGCCACCAATTGGTAAGAAAAGTCCATTTATAGTCACTCATGCCTTCGAAATCCTTATTACCCGTTTAAAATGGTTTTATAATCTCATTATTGATTTTATGTTGAATTTTCTTGCATTTTTGGTTAAAATAGATTGTAATTAAATGTTTGGCTTAGAAAACATGAAGCGAAAGCCATCGATTGGTAAGAAAAGTCCATTTATAGTCACTCATGCCTTCGAAAGCCTTATTACTCGCTTTAAACGCTTTTATAATCTCATTATTGATTTTAAGTTGAATTTTCTTATATTTTTGGTTGAAATAGATTATAATTGAATGTTTGCATAGGGAAACGTTAAGCGAAAGCCATCGATTGAGAAGAAAAGTCCATTTATAGTCACTCATGCCTTCGAAAGCCTTATTACTCGCTTTAAATGCTTTTATAAGCTCATTATTGATTTTAAGTTGAATTTTCTTACATTTTTGGTTAAAACAGATTATAATTGAATGTTTGCCTTGGGAAACGTGAAGCGAAACCATCGATTGAGAAGAAAAGTCCATTTATAGTCACTCATGCCTTCGAAAGCCTTATTACTCGGTTTAAATGGTTTTATAAGCTCATTATTGATTTTAAGTTGAATTTTCTTACATTTTTGGTTAAAACAGATTATAATTGAATGTTTGCCTTGGGAAACTTGAAGCGAAACAATCGATTGAGAAGAAAAGTCCATTTATAGTCACTCATGCCTTCGAAAGCCTTATTACTCGCTTTAAATGCTTTTATAAGCTCATTATTGATTTTAAGTTGAATTTTCTTACGTTTTTGGTTAAAACAGATTATAATTGAATGTTTGCCACGGGAAACGTGAAGCGAAAGCCATCGATTGAGAAGAAAAGTCCATTTATAGTCACTCATGCCTTCGAAAGCCTTATTACTCGCTTTAAATGCTTTTATAAGCTCATTATTGATTTTATGTTGAATTTTCTTACATTTTTGGTTAAAATAGATTGTAATTAATTGTTTGCCTTAGAAAATATGAAGCGAAAGCAATCGATTGGTAAGAAAAGTCCATTTAGAGTCACTCATGCCTTCGAAATCCTTATTACCCGTTTAAAATGGTTTTATAATCTCATTATTGATTTTATGTTGAATTTTCTTGCATTTTTCGTTAAAATAGATTGTAATTAAATGTTTGGCTTAGAAAACATGAAGCGAAAGCCATCGATTGGTAAGAAAAGTCCATTTATATTCACTCATGCCTTCGAAAGCCTTATTACTCGCTTTAAACGCCTTTATAATCTCATTATTGATTTTAAGTTGAATTTTCATACATTTTTGGTTGAAATAGATTTTAATTGAATGTTTGCATAGGGAAACGTGAAGCGAAAGCCATCGATTGAGAAGAAAAGTCCATTTATAGTCACTCATGCCTTCGAAAGCCTTATTACTCGCTTTAAATGCTTTTATAAGCTCATTATTGATTTTAAGTTGAATTTTCTTACATTTTTGGTTAAAACAGATTATAATTGAATGTTTGCCTTGGGAAACGTGAAGCGAAACCATCGATTGAGAAGAAAAGTCCATTTATAGTCACTCATGCCTTCGAAAGCCTTATTACTCGGTTTAAATGCTTTTATAAGCTCATTATTGATTTTATGTTGAATTTTCTTACATTTTTAGTTAAAATAGATTGTAATTAAATATTTGCCTTAGAAAACATGAAGCGAAAGCCACCAATTGGTAAGAAAAGTCCATTTATAGTCACTCATGCCTTCGAAATCCTTATTACCCGTTTAAAATGGTTTTATAATCTCATTATTGATTTTATGTTGAATTTTCTTGCATTTTTGGTTAAAATAGATTGTAATTAAATGTTTGGCTTAGAAAACATGAAGCGAAAGCCATCGATTGGTAAGAAAAGTCCATTTATAGTCACTCATGCCTTCGAAAGCCTTATTACTCGCTTTAAACGCTTTTATAATCTCATTATTGATTTTAAGTTGAATTTTCTTATATTTTTGGTTGAAATAGATTATAATTGAATGTTTGCATAGGGAAACGTTAAGCGAAAGCCATCGATTGAGAAGAAAAGTCCATTTATAGTCACTCATGCCTTCGAAAGCCTTATTACTCGCTTTAAATGCTTTTATAAGCTCATTATTGATTTTAAGTTGAATTTTCTTACATTTTTGGTTAAAACAGATTATAATTGAATGTTTGCCTTGGGAAACGTGAAGCGAAACCATCGATTGAGAAGAAAAGTCCATTTATAGTCACTCATGCCTTCGAAAGCCTTATTACTCGGTTTAAATGGTTTTATAAGCTCATTATTGATTTTAAGTTGAATTTTCTTACATTTTTGGTTAAAACAGATTATAATTGAATGTTTGCCTTGGGAAACTTGAAGCGAAACAATCGATTGAGAAGAAAAGTCCATTTATAGTCACTCATGCCTTCGAAAGCCTTATTACTCGCTTTAAATGGTTTTATAAGCTCATTATTGATTTTAAGTTGAATTTTCTTACGTTTTTGGTTAAAACAGATTATAATTGAATGTTTGCCACGGGAAACGTGAAGCGAAAGCCATCGATTGAGAAGAAAAGTCCATTTATAGTCACTCATGCCTTCGAAAGCCTTATTACTCGCTTTAAATGCTTTTATAAGCTCATTATTGATTTTATGTTGAATTTTCTTACATTTTTGGTTAAAATAGATTGTAATTAATTGTTTGCCTTAGAAAATATGAAGCGAAAGCAATCGATTGGTAAGAAAAGTCCATTTAGAGTCACTCATGCCTTCGAAATCCTTATTACCCGTTTAAAATGGTTTTATAATCTCATTATTGATTTTATGTTGAATTTTCTTGCATTTTTCGTTAAAATAGATTGTAATTAAATGTTTGGCTTAGAAAACATGAAGCGAAAGCCATCGATTGGTAAGAAAAGTCCATTTATATTCACTCATGCCTTCGAAAGCCTTATTACTCGCTTTAAACGCCTTTATAATCTCATTATTGATTTTAAGTTGAATTTTCATACATTTTTGGTTGAAATAGATTTTAATTGAATGTTTGCATAGGGAAACGTGAAGCGAAAGCCATCGATTGAGAAGAAAAGTCCATTTATAGTCACTCATGCCTTCGAAAGCCTTATTACTCGCTTTAAATGCTTTTATAAGCTCATTATTGATTTTAAGTTGAATTTTCTTACATTTTTGGTTAAAACAGATTATAATTGAATGTTTGCCTTGGGAAACGTGAAGCGAAACCATCGATTGAGAAGAAAAGTCCATTTATAGTCACTCATGCCTTCGAAAGCCTTATTACTCGGTTTAAATGCTTTTATAAGCTCATTATTGATTTTATGTTGAATTTTCTTACATTTTTAGTTAAAATAGATTGTAATTAAATATTTGCCTTAGAAAACATGAAGCGAAAGCCATCAATTGGTAAGAAAAGTCCATTTATAGTCACTCATGCCTTCGAAATCCTTATTACCCGTTTAAAATGGTTTTATAATCTCATTATTGATTTTATGATGAATTTTCGGGCATTTTTGGTTAAAATAGATTGTAATTAAATGTTTGGCTTAGAAAACATGAAGCGAAAGCCATCGATTGGTAAGAAAAGTCCATTTATAGTCACTCATGCCTTCGAAAGCCTTATTACTCGCTTTAAACGCTTTTATAATCTCATTATTGATTTTAAGTTGAATTTTCTTATATTTTTTGTTGAAATAGATTATAATTGAATGTTTGCATAGGGAAACGTTAAGCGAAAGCCATCGATTGAGAAGAAAAGTCCATTTATAGTCACTCATGCCTTCGAAAGCCTTATTACTCGCTTTAAATGCTTTTATAAGCTCATTATTGATTTTAAGTTGAATTTTCTTACATATTTGGTTAAAACAGATTATAATTGAATGTTTGCCTTGGGAAACGTGAAGCGAAACCATCGATTGAGAAGAAAAGTCCATTTATAGTCACTCATGCCTTCGAAAGCCTTATTACTCGGTTTAAATGGTTTTATAAGCTCATTATTGATTTTAAGTTGAATTTTCTTACATTTTTGGTTAAAACAGATTATAATTGAATGTTTGCCTTGGGAAACTTGAAGCGAAACAATCGATTGAGAAGAAAAGTCCATTTATAGTCACTCATGCCTTCGAAAGCCTTATTACTCGCTTTAAATGCTTTTATAAGCTCATTATTGATTTTAAGTTGAATTTTCTTACGTTTTTGGTTAAAACAGATTATAATTGAATGTTTGCCACGGGAAACGTGAAGCGAAAGCCATCGATTGAGAAGAAAAGTCCATTTATAGTCACTCATGCCTTCGAAAGCCTTATTACTCGCTTTAAATGCTTTTATAAGCTCATTATTGATTTTATGTTGAATTTTCTTACATTTTTGGTTAAAATAGATTGTAATTAATTGTTTGCCTTAGAAAATATGAAGCGAAAGCAATCGATTGGTAAGAAAAGTCCATTTAGAGTCACTCATGCCTTCGAAATCCTTATTACCCGTTTAAAATGGTTTTATAATCTCATTATTGATTTTATGTTGAATTTTCTTGCATTTTTCGTTAAAATAGATTGTAATTAAATGTTTGGCTTAGAAAACATGAAGCGAAAGCCATCGATTGGTAAGAAAAGTCCATTTATATTCACTCATGCCTTCGAAAGCCTTATTACTCGCTTTAAACGCCTTTATAATCTCATTATTGATTTTAAGTTGAATTTTCATACATTTTTGGTTGAAATAGATTTTAATTGAATGTTTGCATAGGGAAACGTGAAGCGAAAGCCATCGATTGAGAAGAAAAGTCCATTTATAGTCACTCATGCCTTCGAAAGCCTTATTACTCGCTTTAAATGCTTTTATAAGCTCATTATTGATTTTAAGTTGAATTTTCTTACATTTTTGGTTAAAACAGATTATAATTGAATGTTTGCCTTGGGAAACGTGAAGCGAAACCATCGATTGAGAAGAAAAGTCCATTTATAGTCACTCATGCCTTCGAAAGCCTTATTACTCGGTTTAAATGCTTTTATAAGCTCATTATTGATTTTATGTTGAATTTTCTTACATTTTTAGTTAAAATAGATTGTAATTAAATATTTGCCTTAGAAAACATGAAGCGAAAGCCACCAATTGGTAAGAAAAGTCCATTTATAGTCACTCATGCCTTCGAAATCCTTATTACCCGTTTAAAATGGTTTTATAATCTCATTATTGATTTTATGTTGAATTTTCTTGCATTTTTGGTTAAAATAGATTGTAATTAAATGTTTGGCTTAGAAAACATGAAGCGAAAGCCATCGATTGGTAAGAAAAGTCCATTTATAGTCACTCATGCCTTCGAAAGCCTTATTACTCGCTTTAAACGCTTTTATAATCTCATTATTGATTTTAAGTTGAATTTTCTTATATTTTTGGTTGAAATAGATTATAATTGAATGTTTGCATAGGGAAACGTTAAGCGAAAGCCATCGATTGAGAAGAAAAGTCCATTTATAGTCACTCATGCCTTCGAAAGCCTTATTACTCGCTTTAAATGCTTTTATAAGCTCATTATTGATTTTAAGTTGAATTTTCTTACATTTTTGGTTAAAACAGATTATAATTGAATGTTTGCCTTGGGAAACGTGAAGCGAAACCATCGATTGAGAAGAAAAGTCCATTTATAGTCACTCATGCCTTCGAAAGCCTTATTACTCGGTTTAAATGGTTTTATAAGCTCATTATTGATTTTAAGTTGAATTTTCTTACATTTTTGGTTAAAACAGATTATAATTGAATGTTTGCCTTGGGAAACTTGAAGCGAAACAATCGATTGAGAAGAAAAGTCCATTTATAGTCACTCATGCCTTCGAAAGCCTTATTACTCGCTTTAAATGCTTTTATAAGCTCATTATTGATTTTAAGTTGAATTTTCTTACGTTTTTGGTTAAAACAGATTATAATTGAATGTTTGCCACGGGAAACGTGAAGCGAAAGCCATCGATTGAGAAGAAAAGTCCATTTATAGTCACTCATGCCTTCGAAAGCCTTATTACTCGCTTTAAATGCTTTTATAAGCTCATTATTGATTTTATGTTGAATTTTCTTACATTTTTGGTTAAAATAGATTGTAATTAATTGTTTGCCTTAGAAAATATGAAGCGAAAGCAATCGATTGGTAAGAAAAGTCCATTTAGAGTCACTCATGCCTTCGAAATCCTTATTACCCGTTTAAAATGGTTTTATAATCTCATTATTGATTTTATGTTGAATTTTCTTGCATTTTTCGTTAAAATAGATTGTAATTAAATGTTTGGCTTAGAAAACATGAAGCGAAAGCCATCGATTGGTAAGAAAAGTCCATTTATATTCACTCATGCCTTCGAAAGCCTTATTACTCGCTTTAAACGCCTTTATAATCTCATTATTGATTTTAAGTTGAATTTTCATACATTTTTGGTTGAAATAGATTTTAATTGAATGTTTGCATAGGGAAACGTGAAGCGAAAGCCATCGATTGAGAAGAAAAGTCCATTTATAGTCACTCATGCCTTCGAAAGCCTTATTACTCGCTTTAAATGCTTTTATAAGCTCATTATTGATTTTAAGTTGAATTTTCTTACATTTTTGGTTAAAACAGATTATAATTGAATGTTTGCCTTGGGAAACGTGAAGCGAAACCATCGATTGAGAAGAAAAGTCCATTTATAGTCACTCATGCCTTCGAAAGCCTTATTACTCGGTTTAAATGCTTTTATAAGCTCATTATTGATTTTATGTTGAATTTTCTTACATTTTTAGTTAAAATAGATTGTAATTAAATATTTGCCTTAGAAAACATGAAGCGAAAGCCATCAATTGGTAAGAAAAGTCCATTTATAGTCACTCATGCCTTCGAAATCCTTATTACCCGTTTAAAATGGTTTTATAATCTCATTATTGATTTTATGATGAATTTTCGGGCATTTTTGGTTAAAATAGATTGTAATTAAATGTTTGGCTTAGAAAACATGAAGCGAAAGCCATCGATTGGTAAGAAAAGTCCATTTATAGTCACTCATGCCTTCGAAAGCCTTATTACTCGCTTTAAACGCTTTTATAATCTCATTATTGATTTTAAGTTGAATTTTCTTATATTTTTTGTTGAAATAGATTATAATTGAATGTTTGCATAGGGAAACGTTAAGCGAAAGCCATCGATTGAGAAGAAAAGTCCATTTATAGTCACTCATGCCTTCGAAAGCCTTATTACTCGCTTTAAATGCTTTTATAAGCTCATTATTGATTTTAAGTTGAATTTTCTTACATATTTGGTTAAAACAGATTATAATTGAATGTTTGCCTTGGGAAACGTGAAGCGAAACCATCGATTGAGAAGAAAAGTCCATTTATAGTCACTCATGCCTTCGAAAGCCTTATTACTCGGTTTAAATGGTTTTATAAGCTCATTATTGATTTTAAGTTGAATTTTCTTACATTTTTGGTTAAAACAGATTATAATTGAATGTTTGCCTTGGGAAACTTGAAGCGAAACAATCGATTGAGAAGAAAAGTCCATTTATAGTCACTCATGCCTTCGAAAGCCTTATTACTCGCTTTAAATGCTTTTATAAGCTCATTATTGATTTTAAGTTGAATTTTCTTACGTTTTTGGTTAAAACAGATTATAATTGAATGTTTGCCACGGGAAACGTGAAGCGAAAGCCATCGATTGAGAAGAAAAGTCCATTTATAGTCACTCATGCCTTCGAAAGCCTTATTACTCGCTTTAAATGCTTTTATAAGCTCATTATTGATTTTATGTTGAATTTTCTTACATTTTTGGTTAAAATAGATTGTAATTAATTGTTTGCCTTAGAAAATATGAAGCGAAAGCAATCGATTGGTAAGAAAAGTCCATTTAGAGTCACTCATGCCTTCGAAATCCTTATTACCCGTTTAAAATGGTTTTATAATCTCATTATTGATTTTATGTTGAATTTTCTTGCATTTTTCGTTAAAATAGATTGTAATTAAATGTTTGGCTTAGAAAACATGAAGCGAAAGCCATCGATTGGTAAGAAAAGTCCATTTATATTCACTCATGCCTTCGAAAGCCTTATTACTCGCTTTAAACGCCTTTATAATCTCATTATTGATTTTAAGTTGAATTTTCATACATTTTTGGTTGAAATAGATTTTAATTGAATGTTTGCATAGGGAAACGTGAAGCGAAAGCCATCGATTGAGAAGAAAAGTCCATTTATAGTCACTCATGCCTTCGAAAGCCTTATTACTCGCTTTAAATGCTTTTATAAGCTCATTATTGATTTTAAGTTGAATTTTCTTACATTTTTGGTTAAAACAGATTATAATTGAATGTTTGCCTTGGGAAACGTGAAGCGAAACCATCGATTGAGAAGAAAAGTCCATTTATAGTCACTCATGCCTTCGAAAGCCTTATTACTCGGTTTAAATGCTTTTATAAGCTCATTATTGATTTTATGTTGAATTTTCTTACATTTTTAGTTAAAATAGATTGTAATTAAATATTTGCCTTAGAAAACATGAAGCGAAAGCCATCAATTGGTAAGAAAAGTCCATTTATAGTCACTCATGCCTTCGAAATCCTTATTACCCGTTTAAAATGGTTTTATAATCTCATTATTGATTTTATGATGAATTTTCGGGCATTTTTGGTTAAAATAGATTGTAATTAAATGTTTGGCTTAGAAAACATGAAGCGAAAGCCATCGATTGGTAAGAAAAGTCCATTTATAGTCACTCATGCCTTCGAAAGCCTTATTACTCGCTTTAAACGCTTTTATAATCTCATTATTGATTTTAAGTTGAATTTTCTTATATTTTTTGTTGAAATAGATTATAATTGAATGTTTGCATAGGGAAACGTTAAGCGAAAGCCATCGATTGAGAAGAAAAGTCCATTTATAGTCACTCATGCCTTCGAAAGCCTTATTACTCGCTTTAAATGCTTTTACAAGCTCATTATTGATTTTAAGTTGAATTTTCTTACATTTTTGGTTAAAACAGATTATAATTGAATGTTTGCCTTGGGAAACGTGAAGCGAAACCATCGATTGAGAAGAAAAGTCCATTTATAGTCACTCATGCCTTCGAAAGCCTTATTACTCGGTTTAAATGCTTTTATAAGCTCATTATTGATTTTATGTTGAATTTTCTTACATTTTTAGTTAAAATAGATTGTAATTAAATATTTGCCTTAGAAAACATGAAGCGAAAGCCATCAATTGGTAAGAAAAGTCCATTTATAGTCACTCATGCCTTCGAAATCCTTATTACCCGTTTAAAATGGTTTTATAATCTCATTATTGATTTTATGATGAATTTTCGGGCATTTTTGGTTAAAATAGATTGTAATTAAATGTTTGGCTTAGAAAACATGAAGCGAAAGCCATCGATTGGTAAGAAAAGTCCATTTATAGTCACTCATGCCTTCGAAAGCCTTATTACTCGCTTTAAACGCTTTTATAATCTCATTATTGATTTTAAGTTGAATTTTCTTATATTTTTTGTTGAAATAGATTATAATTGAATGTTTGCATAGGGAAACGTTAAGCGAAAGCCATCGATTGAGAAGAAAAGTCCATTTATAGTCACTCATGCCTTCGAAAGCCTTATTACTCGCTTTAAATGCTTTTATAAGCTCATTATTGATTTTAAGTTGAATTTTCTTACATTTTTGGTTAAAACAGATTATAATTGAATGTTTGCCTTGGGAAACGTGAAGCGAAACCATCGATTGAGAAGAAAAGTCCATTTATAGTCACTCATGCCTTCGAAAGCCTTATTACTCGGTTTAAATGCTTTTATAAGCTCATTATTGATTTTATGTTGAATTTTCTTACATTTTTAGTTAAAATAGATTGTAATTAAATATTTGCCTTAGAAAACATGAAGCGAAAGCCATCAATTGGTAAGAAAAGTCCATTTATAGTCACTCATGCCTTCGAAATCCTTATTACCCGTTTAAAATGGTTTTATAATCTCATTATTGATTTTATGATGAATTTTCGGGCATTTTTGGTTAAAATAGATTGTAATTAAATGTTTGGCTTAGAAAACATGAAGCGAAAGCCATCGATTGGTAAGAAAAGTCCATTTATAGTCACTCATGCCTTCGAAAGCCTTATTACTCGCTTTAAACGCTTTTATAATCTCATTATTGATTTTAAGTTGAATTTTCTTATATTTTTTGTTGAAATAGATTATAATTGAATGTTTGCATAGGGAAACGTTAAGCGAAAGCCATCGATTGAGAAGAAAAGTCCATTTATAGTCACTCATGCCTTCGAAAGCCTTATTACTCGGTTTAAATGCTTTTATAAGCTCATTATTGATTTTATGTTGAATTTTCTTACATTTTTAGTTAAAATAGATTGTAATTAAATATTTGCCTTAGAAAACATGAAGCGAAAGCCACCAATTGGTAAGAAAAGTCCATTTATAGTCACTCATGCCTTCGAAATCCTTATTACCCGTTTAAAATGGTTTTATAATCTCATTATTGATTTTATGTTGAATTTTCTTGCATTTTTGGTTAAAATAGATTGTAATTAAATGTTTGGCTTAGAAAACATGAAGCGAAAGCCATCGATTGGTAAGAAAAGTCCATTTATAGTCACTCATGCCTTCGAAAGCCTTATTACTCGCTTTAAACGCTTTTATAATCTCATTATTGATTTTAAGTTGAATTTTCTTATATTTTTGGTTGAAATAGATTATAATTGAATGTTTGCATAGGGAAACGTTAAGCGAAAGCCATCGATTGAGAAGAAAAGTCCATTTATAGTCACTCATGCCTTCGAAAGCCTTATTACTCGCTTTAAATGCTTTTATAAGCTCATTATTGATTTTAAGTTGAATTTTCTTACATTTTTGGTTAAAACAGATTATAATTGAATGTTTGCCTTGGGAAACGTGAAGCGAAACCATCGATTGAGAAGAAAAGTCCATTTATAGTCACTCATGCCTTCGAAAGCCTTATTACTCGGTTTAAATGGTTTTATAAGCTCATTATTGATTTTATGTTGAATTTTCTTACATTTTTAGTTAAAATAGATTGTAATTAAATATTTGCCTTAGAAAACATGAAGCGAAAGCCACCAATTGGTAAGAAAAGTCCATTTATAGTCACTCATGCCTTCGAAATCCTTATTACCCGTTTAAAATGGTTTTATAATCTCATTATTGATTTTCTGTTGAATTTTCTTGCATTTTTGGTTAAAATAGATTGTAATTAAATGTTTGGCTTAGAAAACATGAAGCGAAAGCCATCGATTGGTAAGAAAAGTCCATTTATAGTCACTCATGCCTTCGAAAGCCTTAGAACTCGCTTTAAACGCTTTTATAATCTCATTATTGATTTTAAGTTGAATTTTCTTATATTGTTGGTTGAAATAGATTATAATTGAATGTTTGCATAGGGAAACGTTAAGCGAAAGCCATTGATTGAGAAGAAAAGTCCATTTATAGTCACTCATGCCTTCGAAAGCCTTATTACTCGCTTTAAATGCTTTTATAAGCTCATTATTGATTTTAAGTTGAATTTTCTTACATTTTTGGTTAAAACAGATTATAATTGAATGTTTGCCTTGGGAAACGTGAAGCGAAACCATCGATTGAGAAGAAAAGTCCATTTATAGTCACTCATGCCTTCGAAAGCCTTATTACTCGGTTTAAATGCTTTTATAAGCTCATTATTGATTTTATGTTGAATTTTCTTACATTTTTAGTTAAAATAGATTGTAATTAAATATTTGCCTTAGAAAACATGAAGCGAAAGCCATCAATTGGTAAGAAAAGTCCATTTATAGTCACTCATGCCTTCGAAATCCTTATTACCCGTTTAAAATGGTTTTATAATCTCATTATTGATTTTATGATGAATTTTCGGGCATTTTTGGTTAAAATAGATTGTAATTAAATGTTTGGCTTAGAAAACATGAAGCGAAAGCCATCGATTGGTAAGAAAAGTCCATTTATAGTCACTCATGCCTTCGAAAGCCTTATTACTCGCTTTAAACGCTTTTATAATCTCATTATTGATTTTAAGTTGAATTTTCTTATATTTTTTGTTGAAATAGATTATAATTGAATGTTTGCATAGGGAAACGTTAAGCGAAAGCCATCGATTGAGAAGAAAAGTCCATTTATAGTCACTCATGCCTTCGAAAGCCTTATTACTCGCTTTAAATGCTTTTATAAGCTCATTATTGATTTTAAGTTGAATTTTCTTACATTTTTGGTTAAAACAGATTATAATTGAATGTTTGCCTTGGGAAACGTGAAGCGAAACCATCGATTGAGAAGAAAAGTCCATTTATAGTCACTCATGCCTTCGAAAGCCTTATTACTCGGTTTAAATGCTTTTATAAGCTCATTATTGATTTTATGTTGAATTTTCTTACATTTTTAGTTAAAATAGATTGTAATTAAATATTTGCCTTAGAAAACATGAAGCGAAAGCCATCAATTGGTAAGAAAAGTCCATTTATAGTCACTCATGCCTTCGAAATCCTTATTACCCGTTTAAAATGGTTTTATAATCTCATTATTGATTTTATGATGAATTTTCGGGCATTTTTGGTTAAAATAGATTGTAATTAAATGTTTGGCTTAGAAAACATGAAGCGAAAGCCATCGATTGGTAAGAAAAGTCCATTTATAGTCACTCATGCCTTCGAAAGCCTTATTACTCGCTTTAAACGCTTTTATAATCTCATTATTGATTTTAAGTTGAATTTTCTTATATTTTTTGTTGAAATAGATTATAATTGAATGTTTGCATAGGGAAACGTTAAGCGAAAGCCATCGATTGAGAAGAAAAGTCCATTTATAGTCACTCATGCCTTCGAAAGCCTTATTACTCGCTTTAAATGCTTTTATAAGCTCATTATTGATTTTAAGTTGAATTTTCTTACATATTTGGTTAAAACAGATTATAATTGAATGTTTGCCTTGGGAAACGTGAAGCGAAACCATCGATTGAGAAGAAAAGTCCATTTATAGTCACTCATGCCTTCGAAAGCCTTATTACTCGGTTTAAATGCTTTTATAAGCTCATTATTGATTTTATGTTGAATTTTCTTACATTTTTAGTTAAAATAGATTGTAATTAAATATTTGCCTTAGAAAACATGAAGCGAAAGCCACCAATTGGTAAGAAAAGTCCATTTATAGTCACTCATGCCTTCGAAATCCTTATTACCCGTTTAAAATGGTTTTATAATCTCATTATTGATTTTATGTTGAATTTTCTTGCATTTTTGGTTAAAATAGATTGTAATTAAATGTTTGGCTTAGAAAACATGAAGCGAAAGCCATCGATTGGTAAGAAAAGTCCATTTATAGTCACTCATGCCTTCGAAAGCCTTATTACTCGCTTTAAACGCTTTTATAATCTCATTATTGATTTTAAGTTGAATTTTCTTATATTTTTGGTTGAAATAGATTATAATTGAATGTTTGCATAGGGAAACGTTAAGCGAAAGCCATCGATTGAGAAGAAAAGTCCATTTATAGTCACTCATGCCTTCGAAAGCCTTATTACTCGCTTTAAATGCTTTTATAAGCTCATTATTGATTTTAAGTTGAATTTTCTTACATTTTTGGTTAAAACAGATTATAATTGAATGTTTGCCTTGGGAAACGTGAAGCGAAACCATCGATTGAGAAGAAAAGTCCATTTATAGTCACTCATGCCTTCGAAAGCCTTATTACTCGGTTTAAATGCTTTTATAAGCTCATTATTGATTTTATGTTGAATTTTCTTACATTTTTAGTTAAAATAGATTGTAATTAAATATTTGCCTTAGAAAACATGAAGCGAAAGCCACCAATTGGTAAGAAAAGTCCATTTATAGTCACTCATGCCTTCGAAATCCTTATTACCCGTTTAAAATGGTTTTATAATCTCATTATTGATTTTATGTTGAATTTTCTTGCATTTTTGGTTAAAATAGATTGTAATTAAATGTTTGGCTTAGAAAACATGAAGCGAAAGCCATCGATTGGTAAGAAAAGTCCATTTATAGTCACTCATGCCTTCGAAAGCCTTATTACTCGCTTTAAACGCTTTTATAATCTCATTATTGATTTTAAGTTGAATTTTCTTATATTTTTGGTTGAAATAGATTATAATTGAATGTTTGCATAGGGAAACGTTAAGCGAAAGCCATCGATTGAGAAGAAAAGTCCATTTATAGTCACTCATGCCTTCGAAAGCCTTATTACTCGCTTTAAATGCTTTTATAAGCTCATTATTGATTTTAAGTTGAATTTTCTTACATTTTTGGTTAAAACAGATTATAATTGAATGTTTGCCTTGGGAAACGTGAAGCGAAACCATCGATTGAGAAGAAAAGTCCATTTATAGTCACTCATGCCTTCGAAAGCCTTATTACTCGGTTTAAATGCTTTTATAAGCTCATTATTGATTTTATGTTGAATTTTCTTACATTTTTAGTTAAAATAGATTGTAATTAAATATTTGCCTTAGAAAACATGAAGCGAAAGCCACCAATTGGTAAGAAAAGTCCATTTATAGTCACTCATGCCTTCGAAATCCTTATTACCCGTTTAAAATGGTTTTATAATCTCATTATTGATTTTATGTTGAATTTTCTTGCATTTTTGGTTAAAATAGATTGTAATTAAATGTTTGGCTTAGAAAACATGAAGCGAAAGCCATCGATTGGTAAGAAAAGTCCATTTATAGTCACTCATGCCTTCGAAAGCCTTATTACTCGCTTTAAACGCTTTTATAATCTCATTATTGATTTTAAGTTGAATTTTCTTATATTTTTGGTTGAAATAGATTATAATTGAATGTTTGCATAGGGAAACGTTAAGCGAAAGCCATCGATTGAGAAGAAAAGTCCATTTATAGTCACTCATGCCTTCGAAAGCCTTATTACTCGCTTTAAATGCTTTTATAAGCTCATTATTGATTTTAAGTTGAATTTTCTTACATTTTTGGTTAAAACAGATTATAATTGAATGTTTGCCTTGGGAAACGTGAAGCGAAACCATCGATTGAGAAGAAAAGTCCATTTATAGTCACTCATGCCTTCGAAAGCCTTATTACTCGGTTTAAATGGTTTTATAAGCTCATTATTGATTTTATGTTGAATTTTCTTACATTTTTAGTTAAAATAGATTGTAATTAAATATTTGCCTTAGAAAACATGAAGCGAAAGCCATCAATTGGTAAGAAAAGTCCATTTATAGTCACTCATGCCTTCGAAATCCTTATTACCCGTTTAAAATGGTTTTATAATCTCATTATTGATTTTATGATGAATTTTCGGGCATTTTTGGTTAAAATAGATTGTAATTAAATGTTTGGCTTAGAAAACATGAAGCGAAAGCCATCGATTGGTAAGAAAAGTCCATTTATAGTCACTCATGCCTTCGAAAGCCTTATTACTCGCTTTAAACGCTTTTATAATCTCATTATTGATTTTAAGTTGAATTTTCTTATATTTTTTGTTGAAATAGATTATAATTGAATGTTTGCATAGGGAAACGTTAAGCGAAAGCCATCGATTGAGAAGAAAAGTCCATTTATAGTCACTCATGCCTTCGAAAGCCTTATTACTCGCTTTAAATGCTTTTATAAGCTCATTATTGATTTTAAGTTGAATTTTCTTACATTTTTGGTTAAAACAGATTATAATTGAATGTTTGCCTTGGGAAACGTGAAGCGAAACCATCGATTGAGAAGAAAAGTCCATTTATAGTCACTCATGCCTTCGAAAGCCTTATTACTCGGTTTAAATGCTTTTATAAGCTCATTATTGATTTTATGTTGAATTTTCTTACATTTTTAGTTAAAATAGATTGTAATTAAATATTTGCCTTAGAAAACATGAAGCGAAAGCCATCAATTGGTAAGAAAAGTCCATTTATAGTCACTCATGCCTTCGAAATCCTTATTACCCGTTTAAAATGGTTTTATAATCTCATTATTGATTTTATGATGAATTTTCGGGCATTTTTGGTTAAAATAGATTGTAATTAAATGTTTGGCTTAGAAAACATGAAGCGAAAGCCATCGATTGGTAAGAAAAGTCCATTTATAGTCACTCATGCCTTCGAAAGCCTTATTACTCGCTTTAAACGCTTTTATAATCTCATTATTGATTTTAAGTTGAATTTTCTTATATTTTTTGTTGAAATAGATTATAATTGAATGTTTGCATAGGGAAACGTTAAGCGAAAGCCATCGATTGAGAAGAAAAGTCCATTTATAGTCACTCATGCCTTCGAAAGCCTTATTACTCGCTTTAAATGCTTTTATAAGCTCATTATTGATTTTAAGTTGAATTTTCTTACATATTTGGTTAAAACAGATTATAATTGAATGTTTGCCTTGGGAAACGTGAAGCGAAACCATCGATTGAGAAGAAAAGTCCATTTATAGTCACTCATGCCTTCGAAAGCCTTATTACTCGGTTTAAATGCTTTTATAAGCTCATTATTGATTTTATGTTGAATTTTCTTACATTTTTAGTTAAAATAGATTGTAATTAAATATTTGCCTTAGAAAACATGAAGCGAAAGCCACCAATTGGTAAGAAAAGTCCATTTATAGTCACTCATGCCTTCGAAATCCTTATTACCCGTTTAAAATGGTTTTATAATCTCATTATTGATTTTATGTTGAATTTTCTTGCATTTTTGGTTAAAATAGATTGTAATTAAATGTTTGGCTTAGAAAACATGAAGCGAAAGCCATCGATTGGTAAGAAAAGTCCATTTATAGTCACTCATGCCTTCGAAAGCCTTATTACTCGCTTTAAACGCTTTTATAATCTCATTATTGATTTTAAGTTGAATTTTCTTATATTTTTGGTTGAAATAGATTATAATTGAATGTTTGCATAGGGAAACGTTAAGCGAAAGCCATCGATTGAGAAGAAAAGTCCATTTATAGTCACTCATGCCTTCGAAAGCCTTATTACTCGCTTTAAATGCTTTTATAAGCTCATTATTGATTTTAAGTTGAATTTTCTTACATTTTTGGTTAAAACAGATTATAATTGAATGTTTGCCTTGGGAAACGTGAAGCGAAACCATCGATTGAGAAGAAAAGTCCATTTATAGTCACTCATGCCTTCGAAAGCCTTATTACTCGGTTTAAATGCTTTTATAAGCTCATTATTGATTTTATGTTGAATTTTCTTACATTTTTAGTTAAAATAGATTGTAATTAAATATTTGCCTTAGAAAACATGAAGCGAAAGCCACCAATTGGTAAGAAAAGTCCATTTATAGTAACTCATGCCTTCGAAATCCTTATTACCCGTTTAAAATGGTTTTATAATCTCATTATTGATTTTATGTTGAATTTTCTTGCATTTTTGGTTAAAATAGATTGTAATTAAATGTTTGGCTTAGAAAACATGAAGCGAAAGCCATCGATTGGTAAGAAAAGTCCATTTATAGTCACTCATGCCTTCGAAAGCCTTAGAACTCGCTTTAAACGCTTTTATAATCTCATTATTGATTTTAAGTTGAATTTTCTTATATTGTTGGTTGAAATAGATTATAATTGAATGTTTGCATAGGGAAACGTTAAGCGAAAGCCATTGATTGAGAAGAAAAGTCCATTTATAGTCACTCATGCCTTCGAAAGCCTTATTACTCGCTTTAAATGCTTTTATAAGCTCATTATTGATTTTAAGTTGAATTTTCTTACATTTTTGGTTAAAACAGATTATAATTGAATGTTTGCCTTGGGAAACGTGAAGCGAAACCATCGATTGAGAAGAAAAGTCCATTTATAGTCACTCATGCCTTCGAAAGCCTTATTACTCGGTTTAAATGCTTTTATAAGCTCATTATTGATTTTATGTTGAATTTTCTTACATTTTTAGTTAAAATAGATTGTAATTAAATATTTGCCTTAGAAAACATGAAGCGAAAGCCATCAATTGGTAAGAAAAGTCCATTTATAGTCACTCATGCCTTCGAAATCCTTATTACCCGTTTAAAATGGTTTTATAATCTCATTATTGATTTTATGATGAATTTTCGGGCATTTTTGGTTAAAATAGATTGTAATTAAATGTTTGGCTTAGAAAACATGAAGCGAAAGCCATCGATTGGTAAGAAAAGTCCATTTATAGTCACTCATGCCTTCGAAAGCCTTATTACTCGCTTTAAACGCTTTTATAATCTCATTATTGATTTTAAGTTGAATTTTCTTATATTTTTTGTTGAAATAGATTATAATTGAATGTTTGCATAGGGAAACGTTAAGCGAAAGCCATCGATTGAGAAGAAAAGTCCATTTATAGTCACTCATGCCTTCGAAAGCCTTATTACTCGCTTTAAATGCTTTTATAAGCTCATTATTGATTTTAAGTTGAATTTTCTTACATTTTTGGTTAAAACAGATTATAATTGAATGTTTGCCTTGGGAAACGTGAAGCGAAACCATCGATTGAGAAGAAAAGTCCATTTATAGTCACTCATGCCTTCGAAAGCCTTATTACTCGGTTTAAATGCTTTTATAAGCTCATTATTGATTTTATGTTGAATTTTCTTACATTTTTAGTTAAAATAGATTGTAATTAAATATTTGCCTTAGAAAACATGAAGCGAAAGCCATCAATTGGTAAGAAAAGTCCATTTATAGTCACTCATGCCTTCGAAATCCTTATTACCCGTTTAAAATGGTTTTATAATCTCATTATTGATTTTATGATGAATTTTCGGGCATTTTTGGTTAAAATAGATTGTAATTAAATGTTTGGCTTAGAAAACATGAAGCGAAAGCCATCGATTGGTAAGAAAAGTCCATTTATAGTCACTCATGCCTTCGAAAGCCTTATTACTCGCTTTAAACGCTTTTATAATCTCATTATTGATTTTAAGTTGAATTTTCTTATATTTTTTGTTGAAATAGATTATAATTGAATGTTTGCATAGGGAAACGTTAAGCGAAAGCCATCGATTGAGAAGAAAAGTCCATTTATAGTCACTCATGCCTTCGAAAGCCTTATTACTCGCTTTAAATGCTTTTATAAGCTCATTATTGATTTTAAGTTGAATTTTCTTACATATTTGGTTAAAACAGATTATAATTGAATGTTTGCCTTGGGAAACGTGAAGCGAAACCATCGATTGAGAAGAAAAGTCCATTTATAGTCACTCATGCCTTCGAAAGCCTTATTACTCGGTTTAAATGCTTTTATAAGCTCATTATTGATTTTATGTTGAATTTTCTTACATTTTTAGTTAAAATAGATTGTAATTAAATATTTGCCTTAGAAAACATGAAGCGAAAGCCACCAATTGGTAAGAAAAGTCCATTTATAGTCACTCATGCCTTCGAAATCCTTATTACCCGTTTAAAATGGTTTTATAATCTCATTATTGATTTTATGTTGAATTTTCTTGCATTTTTGGTTAAAATAGATTGTAATTAAATGTTTGGCTTAGAAAACATGAAGCGAAAGCCATCGATTGGTAAGAAAAGTCCATTTATAGTCACTCATGCCTTCGAAAGCCTTATTACTCGCTTTAAACGCTTTTATAATCTCATTATTGATTTTAAGTTGAATTTTCTTATATTTTTGGTTGAAATAGATTATAATTGAATGTTTGCATAGGGAAACGTTAAGCGAAAGCCATCGATTGAGAAGAAAAGTCCATTTATAGTCACTCATGCCTTCGAAAGCCTTATTACTCGCTTTAAATGCTTTTATAAGCTCATTATTGATTTTAAGTTGAATTTTCTTACATTTTTGGTTAAAACAGATTATAATTGAATGTTTGCCTTGGGAAACGTGAAGCGAAACCATCGATTGAGAAGAAAAGTCCATTTATAGTCACTCATGCCTTCGAAAGCCTTATTACTCGGTTTAAATGCTTTTATAAGCTCATTATTGATTTTATGTTGAATTTTCTTACATTTTTAGTTAAAATAGATTGTAATTAAATATTTGCCTTAGAAAACATGAAGCGAAAGCCACCAATTGGTAAGAAAAGTCCATTTATAGTCACTCATGCCTTCGAAATCCTTATTACCCGTTTAAAATGGTTTTATAATCTCATTATTGATTTTATGTTGAATTTTCTTGCATTTTTGGTTAAAATAGATTGTAATTAAATGTTTGGCTTAGAAAACATGAAGCGAAAGCCATCGATTGGTAAGAAAAGTCCATTTATAGTCACTCATGCCTTCGAAAGCCTTATTACTCGCTTTAAACGCTTTTATAATCTCATTATTGATTTTAAGTTGAATTTTCTTATATTTTTGGTTGAAATAGATTATAATTGAATGTTTGCATAGGGAAACGTTAAGCGAAAGCCATCGATTGAGAAGAAAAGTCCATTTATAGTCACTCATGCCTTCGAAAGCCTTATTACTCGCTTTAAATGCTTTTATAAGCTCATTATTGATTTTAAGTTGAATTTTCTTACATTTTTGGTTAAAACAGATTATAATTGAATGTTTGCCTTGGGAAACGTGAAGCGAAACCATCGATTGAGAAGAAAAGTCCATTTATAGTCACTCATGCCTTCGAAAGCCTTATTACTCGGTTTAAATGCTTTTATAAGCTCATTATTGATTTTATGTTGAATTTTCTTACATTTTTAGTTAAAATAGATTGTAATTAAATATTTGCCTTAGAAAACATGAAGCGAAAGCCACCAATTGGTAAGAAAAGTCCATTTATAGTCACTCATGCCTTCGAAATCCTTATTACCCGTTTAAAATGGTTTTATAATCTCATTATTGATTTTATGTTGAATTTTCTTGCATTTTTGGTTAAAATAGATTGTAATTAAATGTTTGGCTTAGAAAACATGAAGCGAAAGCCATCGATTGGTAAGAAAAGTCCATTTATAGTCACTCATGCCTTCGAAAGCCTTATTACTCGCTTTAAACGCTTTTATAATCTCATTATTGATTTTAAGTTGAATTTTCTTATATTTTTGGTTGAAATAGATTATAATTGAATGTTTGCATAGGGAAACGTTAAGCGAAAGCCATCGATTGAGAAGAAAAGTCCATTTATAGTCACTCATGCCTTCGAAAGCCTTATTACTCGCTTTAAATGCTTTTATAAGCTCATTATTGATTTTAAGTTGAATTTTCTTACATTTTTGGTTAAAACAGATTATAATTGAATGTTTGCCTTGGGAAACGTGAAGCGAAACCATCGATTGAGAAGAAAAGTCCATTTATAGTCACTCATGCCTTCGAAAGCCTTATTACTCGGTTTAAATGGTTTTATAAGCTCATTATTGATTTTATGTTGAATTTTCTTACATTTTTAGTTAAAATAGATTGTAATTAAATATTTGCCTTAGAAAACATGAAGCGAAAGCCATCAATTGGTAAGAAAAGTCCATTTATAGTCACTCATGCCTTCGAAATCCTTATTACCCGTTTAAAATGGTTTTATAATCTCATTATTGATTTTATGATGAATTTTCGGGCATTTTTGGTTAAAATAGATTGTAATTAAATGTTTGGCTTAGAAAACATGAAGCGAAAGCCATCGATTGGTAAGAAAAGTCCATTTATAGTCACTCATGCCTTCGAAAGCCTTATTACTCGCTTTAAACGCTTTTATAATCTCATTATTGATTTTAAGTTGAATTTTCTTATATTTTTTGTTGAAATAGATTATAATTGAATGTTTGCATAGGGAAACGTTAAGCGAAAGCCATCGATTGAGAAGAAAAGTCCATTTATAGTCACTCATGCCTTCGAAAGCCTTATTACTCGCTTTAAATGCTTTTATAAGCTCATTATTGATTTTAAGTTGAATTTTCTTACATTTTTGGTTAAAACAGATTATAATTGAATGTTTGCCTTGGGAAACGTGAAGCGAAACCATCGATTGAGAAGAAAAGTCCATTTATAGTCACTCATGCCTTCGAAAGCCTTATTACTCGGTTTAAATGCTTTTATAAGCTCATTATTGATTTTATGTTGAATTTTCTTACATTTTTAGTTAAAATAGATTGTAATTAAATATTTGCCTTAGAAAACATGAAGCGAAAGCCATCAATTGGTAAGAAAAGTCCATTTATAGTCACTCATGCCTTCGAAATCCTTATTACCCGTTTAAAATGGTTTTATAATCTCATTATTGATTTTATGATGAATTTTCGGGCATTTTTGGTTAAAATAGATTGTAATTAAATGTTTGGCTTAGAAAACATGAAGCGAAAGCCATCGATTGGTAAGAAAAGTCCATTTATAGTCACTCATGCCTTCGAAAGCCTTATTACTCGCTTTAAACGCTTTTATAATCTCATTATTGATTTTAAGTTGAATTTTCTTATATTTTTTGTTGAAATAGATTATAATTGAATGTTTGCATAGGGAAACGTTAAGCGAAAGCCATCGATTGAGAAGAAAAGTCCATTTATAGTCACTCATGCCTTCGAAAGCCTTATTACTCGCTTTAAATGCTTTTATAAGCTCATTATTGATTTTAAGTTGAATTTTCTTACATATTTGGTTAAAACAGATTATAATTGAATGTTTGCCTTGGGAAACGTGAAGCGAAACCATCGATTGAGAAGAAAAGTCCATTTATAGTCACTCATGCCTTCGAAAGCCTTATTACTCGGTTTAAATGCTTTTATAAGCTCATTATTGATTTTATGTTGAATTTTCTTACATTTTTAGTTAAAATAGATTGTAATTAAATATTTGCCTTAGAAAACATGAAGCGAAAGCCACCAATTGGTAAGAAAAGTCCATTTATAGTCACTCATGCCTTCGAAATCCTTATTACCCGTTTAAAATGGTTTTATAATCTCATTATTGATTTTATGTTGAATTTTCTTGCATTTTTGGTTAAAATAGATTGTAATTAAATGTTTGGCTTAGAAAACATGAAGCGAAAGCCATCGATTGGTAAGAAAAGTCCATTTATAGTCACTCATGCCTTCGAAAGCCTTATTACTCGCTTTAAACGCTTTTATAATCTCATTATTGATTTTAAGTTGAATTTTCTTATATTTTTGGTTGAAATAGATTATAATTGAATGTTTGCATAGGGAAACGTTAAGCGAAAGCCATCGATTGAGAAGAAAAGTCCATTTATAGTCACTCATGCCTTCGAAAGCCTTATTACTCGCTTTAAATGCTTTTATAAGCTCATTATTGATTTTAAGTTGAATTTTCTTACATTTTTGGTTAAAACAGATTATAATTGAATGTTTGCCTTGGGAAACGTGAAGCGAAACCATCGATTGAGAAGAAAAGTCCATTTATAGTCACTCATGCCTTCGAAAGCCTTATTACTCGGTTTAAATGCTTTTATAAGCTCATTATTGATTTTATGTTGAATTTTCTTACATTTTTAGTTAAAATAGATTGTAATTAAATATTTGCCTTAGAAAACATGAAGCGAAAGCCACCAATTGGTAAGAAAAGTCCATTTATAGTCACTCATGCCTTCGAAATCCTTATTACCCGTTTAAAATGGTTTTATAATCTCATTATTGATTTTATGTTGAATTTTCTTGCATTTTTGGTTAAAATAGATTGTAATTAAATGTTTGGCTTAGAAAACATGAAGCGAAAGCCATCGATTGGTAAGAAAAGTCCATTTATAGTCACTCATGCCTTCGAAAGCCTTATTACTCGCTTTAAACGCTTTTATAATCTCATTATTGATTTTAAGTTGAATTTTCTTATATTTTTGGTTGAAATAGATTATAATTGAATGTTTGCATAGGGAAACGTTAAGCGAAAGCCATCGATTGAGAAGAAAAGTCCATTTATAGTCACTCATGCCTTCGAAAGCCTTATTACTCGCTTTAAATGCTTTTATAAGCTCATTATTGATTTTAAGTTGAATTTTCTTACATTTTTGGTTAAAACAGATTATAATTGAATGTTTGCCTTGGGAAACGTGAAGCGAAACCATCGATTGAGAAGAAAAGTCCATTTATAGTCACTCATGCCTTCGAAAGCCTTATTACTCGGTTTAAATGCTTTTATAAGCTCATTATTGATTTTATGTTGAATTTTCTTACATTTTTAGTTAAAATAGATTGTAATTAAATATTTGCCTTAGAAAACATGAAGCGAAAGCCACCAATTGGTAAGAAAAGTCCATTTATAGTCACTCATGCCTTCGAAATCCTTATTACCCGTTTAAAATGGTTTTATAATCTCATTATTGATTTTATGTTGAATTTTCTTGCATTTTTGGTTAAAATAGATTGTAATTAAATGTTTGGCTTAGAAAACATGAAGCGAAAGCCATCGATTGGTAAGAAAAGTCCATTTATAGTCACTCATGCCTTCGAAAGCCTTATTACTCGCTTTAAACGCTTTTATAATCTCATTATTGATTTTAAGTTGAATTTTCTTATATTTTTGGTTGAAATAGATTATAATTGAATGTTTGCATAGGGAAACGTTAAGCGAAAGCCATCGATTGAGAAGAAAAGTCCATTTATAGTCACTCATGCCTTCGAAAGCCTTATTACTCGCTTTAAATGCTTTTATAAGCTCATTATTGATTTTAAGTTGAATTTTCTTACATTTTTGGTTAAAACAGATTATAATTGAATGTTTGCCTTGGGAAACGTGAAGCGAAACCATCGATTGAGAAGAAAAGTCCATTTATAGTCACTCATGCCTTCGAAAGCCTTATTACTCGGTTTAAATGGTTTTATAAGCTCATTATTGATTTTATGTTGAATTTTCTTACATTTTTAGTTAAAATAGATTGTAATTAAATATTTGCCTTAGAAAACATGAAGCGAAAGCCATCAATTGGTAAGAAAAGTCCATTTATAGTCACTCATGCCTTCGAAATCCTTATTACCCGTTTAAAATGGTTTTATAATCTCATTATTGATTTTATGATGAATTTTCGGGCATTTTTGGTTAAAATAGATTGTAATTAAATGTTTGGCTTAGAAAACATGAAGCGAAAGCCATCGATTGGTAAGAAAAGTCCATTTATAGTCACTCATGCCTTCGAAAGCCTTATTACTCGCTTTAAACGCTTTTATAATCTCATTATTGATTTTAAGTTGAATTTTCTTATATTTTTTGTTGAAATAGATTATAATTGAATGTTTGCATAGGGAAACGTTAAGCGAAAGCCATCGATTGAGAAGAAAAGTCCATTTATAGTCACTCATGCCTTCGAAAGCCTTATTACTCGCTTTAAATGCTTTTATAAGCTCATTATTGATTTTAAGTTGAATTTTCTTACATTTTTGGTTAAAACAGATTATAATTGAATGTTTGCCTTGGGAAACGTGAAGCGAAACCATCGATTGAGAAGAAAAGTCCATTTATAGTCACTCATGCCTTCGAAAGCCTTATTACTCGGTTTAAATGCTTTTATAAGCTCATTATTGATTTTATGTTGAATTTTCTTACATTTTTAGTTAAAATAGATTGTAATTAAATATTTGCCTTAGAAAACATGAAGCGAAAGCCATCAATTGGTAAGAAAAGTCCATTTATAGTCACTCATGCCTTCGAAATCCTTATTACCCGTTTAAAATGGTTTTATAATCTCATTATTGATTTTATGATGAATTTTCGGGCATTTTTGGTTAAAATAGATTGTAATTAAATGTTTGGCTTAGAAAACATGAAGCGAAAGCCATCGATTGGTAAGAAAAGTCCATTTATAGTCACTCATGCCTTCGAAAGCCTTATTACTCGCTTTAAACGCTTTTATAATCTCATTATTGATTTTAAGTTGAATTTTCTTATATTTTTTGTTGAAATAGATTATAATTGAATGTTTGCATAGGGAAACGTTAAGCGAAAGCCATCGATTGAGAAGAAAAGTCCATTTATAGTCACTCATGCCTTCGAAAGCCTTATTACTCGCTTTAAATGCTTTTATAAGCTCATTATTGATTTTAAGTTGAATTTTCTTACATATTTGGTTAAAACAGATTATAATTGAATGTTTGCCTTGGGAAACGTGAAGCGAAACCATCGATTGAGAAGAAAAGTCCATTTATAGTCACTCATGCCTTCGAAAGCCTTATTACTCGGTTTAAATGCTTTTATAAGCTCATTATTGATTTTATGTTGAATTTTCTTACATTTTTAGTTAAAATAGATTGTAATTAAATATTTGCCTTAGAAAACATGAAGCGAAAGCCACCAATTGGTAAGAAAAGTCCATTTATAGTCACTCATGCCTTCGAAATCCTTATTACCCGTTTAAAATGGTTTTATAATCTCATTATTGATTTTATGTTGAATTTTCTTGCATTTTTGGTTAAAATAGATTGTAATTAAATGTTTGGCTTAGAAAACATGAAGCGAAAGCCATCGATTGGTAAGAAAAGTCCATTTATAGTCACTCATGCCTTCGAAAGCCTTATTACTCGCTTTAAACGCTTTTATAATCTCATTATTGATTTTAAGTTGAATTTTCTTATATTTTTGGTTGAAATAGATTATAATTGAATGTTTGCATAGGGAAACGTTAAGCGAAAGCCATCGATTGAGAAGAAAAGTCCATTTATAGTCACTCATGCCTTCGAAAGCCTTATTACTCGCTTTAAATGCTTTTATAAGCTCATTATTGATTTTAAGTTGAATTTTCTTACATTTTTGGTTAAAACAGATTATAATTGAATGTTTGCCTTGGGAAACGTGAAGCGAAACCATCGATTGAGAAGAAAAGTCCATTTATAGTCACTCATGCCTTCGAAAGCCTTATTACTCGCTTTAAATGCTTTTATAAGCTCATTATTGATTTTATGTTGAATTTTCTTACATTTTTAGTTAAAATAGATTGTAATTAAATATTTGCCTTAGAAAACATGAAGCGAAAGCCATCAATTGGTAAGAAAAGTCCATTTATAGTCACTCATGCCTTCGAAATCCTTATTACCCGTTTAAAATGGTTTTATAATCTCATTATTGATTTTATGATGAATTTTCGGGCATTTTTGGTTAAAATAGATTGTAATTAAATGTTTGGCTTAGAAAACATGAAGCGAAAGCCATCGATTGGTAAGAAAAGTCCATTTATAGTCACTCATGCCTTCGAAAGCCTTATTACTCGCTTTAAACGCTTTTATAATCTCATTATTGATTTTAAGTTGAATTTTCTTATATTTTTGGTTGAAATAGATTATAATTGAATGTTTGCATAGGGAAACGTTAAGCGAAAGCCATCGATTGAGAAGAAAAGTCCATTTATAGTCACTCATGCCTTCGAAAGCCTTATTACTCGGTTTAAATGCTTTTATAAGCTCATTATTGATTTTATGTTGAATTTTCTTACATTTTTAGTTAAAATAGATTGTAATTAAATATTTGCCTTAGAAAACATGAAGCGAAAGCCACCAATTGGTAAGAAAAGTCCATTTATAGTCACTCATGCCTTCGAAATCCTTATTACCCGTTTAAAATGGTTTTATAATCTCATTATTGATTTTATGTTGAATTTTCTTGCATTTTTGGTTAAAATAGATTGTAATTAAATGTTTGGCTTAGAAAACATGAAGCGAAAGCCATCGATTGGTAAGAAAAGTCCATTTATAGTCACTCATGCCTTCGAAAGCCTTATTACTCGCTTTAAACGCTTTTATAATCTCATTATTGATTTTAAGTTGAATTTTCTTATATTTTTGGTTGAAATAGATTATAATTGAATGTTTGCATAGGGAAACGTTAAGCGAAAGCCATCGATTGAGAAGAAAAGTCCATTTATAGTCACTCATGCCTTCGAAAGCCTTATTACTCGCTTTAAATGCTTTTATAAGCTCATTATTGATTTTAAGTTGAATTTTCTTACATTTTTGGTTAAAACAGATTATAATTGAATGTTTGCCTTGGGAAACGTGAAGCGAAACCATCGATTGAGAAGAAAAGTCCATTTATAGTCACTCATGCCTTCGAAAGCCTTATTACTCGGTTTAAATGCTTTTATAAGCTCATTATTGATTTTATGTTGAATTTTCTTACATTTTTAGTTAAAATAGATTGTAATTAAATATTTGCCTTAGAAAACATGAAGCGAAAGCCACCAATTGGTAAGAAAAGTCCATTTATAGTCACTCATGCCTTCGAAATCCTTATTACCCGTTTAAAATGGTTTTATAATCTCATTATTGATTTTATGTTGAATTTTCTTGCATTTTTGGTTAAAATAGATTGTAATTAAATGTTTGGCTTAGAAAACATGAAGCGAAAGCCATCGATTGGTAAGAAAAGTCCATTTATAGTCACTCATGCCTTCGAAAGCCTTATTACTCGCTTTAAACGCTTTTATAATCTCATTATTGATTTTAAGTTGAATTTTCTTATATTTTTGGTTGAAATAGATTATAATTGAATGTTTGCATAGGGAAACGTTAAGCGAAAGCCATCGATTGAGAAGAAAAGTCCATTTATAGTCACTCATGCCTTCGAAAGCCTTATTACTCGCTTTAAATGCTTTTATAAGCTCATTATTGATTTTAAGTTGAATTTTCTTACATTTTTGGTTAAAACAGATTATAATTGAATGTTTGCCTTGGGAAACGTGAAGCGAAACCATCGATTGAGAAGAAAAGTCCATTTATAGTCACTCATGCCTTCGAAAGCCTTATTACTCGCTTTAAATGCTTTTATAAGCTCATTATTGATTTTATGTTGAATTTTCTTACATTTTTAGTTAAAATAGATTGTAATTAAATATTTGCCTTAGAAAACATGAAGCGAAAGCCACCAATTGGTAAGAAAAGTCCATTTATAGTCACTCATGCCTTCGAAATCCTTATTACCCGTTTAAAATGGTTTTATAATCTCATTATTGATTTTATGTTGAATTTTCTTGCATTTTTGGTTAAAATAGATTGTAATTAAATGTTTGGCTTAGAAAACATGAAGCGAAAGCCATCGATTGGTAAGAAAAGTCCATTTATAGTCACTCATGCCTTCGAAAGCCTTATTACTCGCTTTAAACGCTTTTATAATCTCATTATTGATTTTAAGTTGAATTTTCTTATATTTTTGGTTGAAATAGATTATAATTGAATGTTTGCATAGGGAAACGTTAAGCGAAAGCCATCGATTGAGAAGAAAAGTCCATTTATAGTCACTCATGCCTTCGAAAGCCTTATTACTCGCTTTAAATGCTTTTATAAGCTCATTATTGATTTTAAGTTGAATTTTCTTACATTTTTGGTTAAAACAGATTATAATTGAATGTTTGCCTTGGGAAACGTGAAGCGAAACCATCGATTGAGAAGAAAAGTCCATTTATAGTCACTCATGCCTTCGAAAGCCTTATTACTCGCTTTAAATGCTTTTATAAGCTCATTATTGATTTTATGTTGAATTTTCTTACATTTTTAGTTAAAATAGATTGTAATTAAATATTTGCCTTAGAAAACATGAAGCGAAAGCCATCAATTGGTAAGAAAAGTCCATTTATAGTCACTCATGCCTTCGAAATCCTTATTACCCGTTTAAAATGGTTTTATAATCTCATTATTGATTTTATGATGAATTTTCGGGCATTTTTGGTTAAAATAGATTGTAATTAAATGTTTGGCTTAGAAAACATGAAGCGAAAGCCATCGATTGGTAAGAAAAGTCCATTTATAGTCACTCATGCCTTCGAAAGCCTTATTACTCGCTTTAAACGCTTTTATAATCTCATTATTGATTTTAAGTTGAATTTTCTTATATTTTTGGTTGAAATAGATTATAATTGAATGTTTGCATAGGGAAACGTTAAGCGAAAGCCATCGATTGAGAAGAAAAGTCCATTTATAGTCACTCATGCCTTCGAAAGCCTTATTACTCGCTTTAAATGCTTTTATAAGCTCATTATTGATTTGAAGTTGAATTTTCTTACATTTTTGGTTAAAACAGATTATAATTGAATGTTTGCCTTGGGAAACGTGAAGCGAAACCATCGATTGAGAAGAAAAGTCCATTTATAGTCACTCATGCCTTCGAAAGCCTTATTACTCGCTTTAAATGCTTTTATAAGCTCATTATTGATTTTATGTTGAATTTTCTTACATTTTTAGTTAAAATAGATTGTAATTAAATATTTGCCTTAGAAAACATGAAGCGAAAGCCATCAATTGGTAAGAAAAGTCCATTTATAGTCACTCATGCCTTCGAAATCCTTATTACCCGTTTAAAATGGTTTTATAATCTCATTATTGATTTTATGATGAATTTTCGGGCATTTTTGGTTAAAATAGATTGTAATTAAATGTTTGGCTTAGAAAACATGAAGCGAAAGCCATCGATTGGTAAGAAAAGTCCATTTATAGTCACTCATGCCTTCGAAAGCCTTATTACTCGCTTTAAACGCTTTTATAATCTCATTATTGATTTTAAGTTGAATTTTCTTATATTTTTGGTTGAAATAGATTATAATTGAATGTTTGCATAGGGAAACGTTAAGCGAAAGCCATCGATTGAGAAGAAAAGTCCATTTATAGTCACTCATGCCTTCGAAAGCCTTATTACTCGCTTTAAATGCTTTTATAAGCTCATTATTGATTTTAAGTTGAATTTTCTTACATTTTTGGTTAAAACAGATTATAATTGAATGTTTGCCTTGGGAAACGTGAAGCGAAACCATCGATTGAGAAGAAAAGTCCATTTATAGTCACTCATGCCTTCGAAAGCCTTATTACTCGGTTTAAATGCTTTTATAAGCTCATTATTGATTTTATGTTGAATTTTCTTACATTTTTAGTTAAAATAGATTGTAATTAAATATTTGCCTTAGAAAACATGAAGCGAAAGCCACCAATTGGTAAGAAAAGTCCATTTATAGTCACTCATGCCTTCGAAATCCTTATTACCCGTTTAAAATGGTTTTATAATCTCATTATTGATTTTATGTTGAATTTTCTTGCATTTTTGGTTAAAATAGATTGTAATTAAATGTTTGGCTTAGAAAACATGAAGCGAAAGCCATCGATTGGTAAGAAAAGTCCATTTATAGTCACTCATGCCTTCGAAAGCCTTATTACTCGCTTTAAACGCTTTTATAATCTCATTATTGATTTTAAGTTGAATTTTCTTATATTTTTGGTTGAAATAGATTATAATTGAATGTTTGCATAGGGAAACGTTAAGCGAAAGCCATCGATTGAGAAGAAAAGTCCATTTATAGTCACTCATGCCTTCGAAAGCCTTATTACTCGCTTTAAATGCTTTTATAAGCTCATTATTGATTTTAAGTTGAATTTTCTTACATTTTTGGTTAAAACAGATTATAATTGAATGTTTGCCTTGGGAAACGTGAAGCGAAACCATCGATTGAGAAGAAAAGTCCATTTATAGTCACTCATGCCTTCGAAAGCCTTATTACTCGGTTTAAATGGTTTTATAAGCTCATTATTGATTTTATGTTGAATTTTCTTACATTTTTAGTTAAAATAGATTGTAATTAAGTATTTGCCTTAGAAAACATGAAGCGAAAGCCACCAATTGGTAAGAAAAGTCCATTTATAGTCACTCATGCCTTCGAAATCCTTATTACCCGTTTAAAATGGTTTTATAATCTCATTATTGATTTTATGTTGAATTTTCTTGCATTTTTGGTTAAAATAGATTGTAATTAAATGTTTGGCTTAGAAAACATGAAGCGAAAGCCATCGATTGGTAAGAAAAGTCCATTTATAGTCACTCATGCCTTCGAAAGCCTTATTACTCGCTTTAAACGCTTTTATAATCTCATTATTGATTTTAAGTTGAATTTTCTTATATTTTTGGTTGAAATAGATTATAATTGAATGTTTGCATAGGGAAACGTTAAGCGAAAGCCATCGATTGAGAAGAAAAGTCCATTTATAGTCACTCATGCCTTCGAAAGCCTTATTACTCGCTTTAAATGCTTTTATAAGCTCATTATTGATTTTAAGTTGAATTTTCTTACATTTTTGGTTAAAACAGATTATAATTGAATGTTTGCCTTGGGAAACGTGAAGCGAAACCATCGATTGAGAAGAAAAGTCCATTTATAGTCACTCATGCCTTCGAAAGCCTTATTACTCGGTTTAAATGGTTTTATAAGCTCATTATTGATTTTATGTTGAATTTTCTTACATTTTTAGTTAAAATAGATTGTAATTAAATATTTGCCTTAGAAAACATGAAGCGAAAGCCACCAATTGGTAAGAAAAGTCCATTTATAGTCACTCATGCCTTCGAAATCCTTATTACCCGTTTAAAATGGTTTTATAATCTCATTATTGATTTTATGTTGAATTTTCTTGCATTTTTGGTTAAAATAGATTGTAATTAAATGTTTGGCTTAGAAAACATGAAGCGAAAGCCATCGATTGGTAAGAAAAGTCCATTTATAGTCACTCATGCCTTCGAAAGCCTTATTACTCGCTTTAAACGCTTTTATAATCTCATTATTGATTTTAAGTTGAATTTTCTTATATTTTTGGTTGAAATAGATTATAATTGAATGTTTGCCTTGGGAAACGTTAAGCGAAAGCCATCGATTGAGAAGAAAAGTCCATTTATAGTCACTCATGCCTTCGAAAGCCTTATTACTCGCTTTAAATGCTTTTATAAGCTCATTATTGATTTTAAGTTGAATTTTCTTACATTTTTGGTTAAAACAGATTATAATTGAATGTTTGCCTTGGGAAACGTGAAGCGAAACCATCGATTGAGAAGAAAAGTCCATTTATAGTCACTCATGCCTTCGAAAGCCTTATTACTCGGTTTAAATGCTTTTATAAGCTCATTATTGATTTTAAGTTGAATTTTCTTACATTTTTGGTTAAAACAGATTATAATTGAATGTTTGCCTTGGGAAACTTGAAGCGAAACAATCGATTGAGAAGAAAAGTCCATTTATAGTCACTCATGCCTTCGAAAGCCTTATTACTCGCTTTAAATGCTTTTATAAGCTCATTATTGATTTTAAGTTGAATTTTCTTACGTTTTTGGTTAAAACAGATTATAATTGAATGTTTGCCACGGGAAACGTGAAGCGAAAGCCATCGATTGAGAAGAAAAGTCCATTTATAGTCACTCATGCCTTCGAAAGCCTTATTACTCGCTTTAAATGCTTTTATAAGCTCATTATTGATTTTAAGTTGAATTTTCTTACATTTTTGGTTAAAACAGATTATAATTGAATGTTTGCCTTGGGAAACGTGAAGCGAAAGCCATCGATTGAGAAGAAAAGTCCATTTATAGTCACTCATGCCTTCGAAAGCCTTATTACTCGCTTTAAATGCTTTTATAAGCTCATTATTGATTTTATGTTGAATTTTCTTACATTTTTAGTTAAAATAGATTGTAATTAAATATTTGCCTTAGAAAACATGAAGCGAAAGCCACCAATTGGTAAGAAAAGTCCATTTATAGTCACTCATGCCTTCGAAATCCTTATTACCCGTTTAAAATGGTTTTATAATCTCATTATTGATTTTATGTTGAATTTTCTTGCATTTTTGGTTAAAATAGATTGTAATTAAATGTTTGGCTTAGAAAACATGAAGCGAAAGCCATCGATTGGTAAGAAAAGTCCATTTATATTCACTCATGCCTTCGAAAGCCTTATTACTCGCTTTAAACGCCTTTATAATCTCATTATTGATTTTAAGTTGAATTTTCATACATTTTTGGTTGAAATAGATTTTAATTGAATGTTTGCATAGGGAAACGTGAAGCGAAAGCCATCGATTGAGAAGAAAAGTCCATTTATAGTCACTCATGCCTTCGAAAGCCTTATTACTCGCTTTAAATGCTTTTATAAGCTCATTATTGATTTTATGTTGAATTTTCTTACATTTTTAGTTAAAATAGATTGTAATTAAATATTTGCCTTAGAAAACATGAAGCGAAAGCCACCAATTGGTAAGAAAAGTCCATTTATAGTCACTCATGCCTTCGAAATCCTTATTACCCGTTTAAAATGGTTTTATAATCTCATTATTGATTTTATGTTGAATTTTCTTGCATTTTTGGTTAAAATAGATTGTAATTAAATGTTTGGCTTAGAAAACATGAAGCGAAAGCCATCGATTGGTAAGAAAAGTCCATTTATAGTCACTCATGCCTTCGAAAGCCTTATTACTCGCTTTAAACGCTTTTATAATCTCATTATTGATTTTAAGTTGAATTTTCTTATATTTTTGGTTGAAATAGATTATAATTGAATGTTTGCATAGGGAAACGTTAAGCGAAAGCCATCGATTGAGAAGAAAAGTCCATTTATAGTCACTCATGCCTTCGAAAGCCTTATTACTCGCTTTAAATGCTTTTATAAGCTCATTATTGATTTTAAGTTGAATTTTCTTACATTTTTGGTTAAAACAGATTATAATTGAATGTTTGCCTTGGGAAACGTGAAGCGAAACCATCGATTGAGAAGAAAAGTCCATTTATAGTCACTCATGCCTTCGAAAGCCTTATTACTCGCTTTAAATGCTTTTATAAGCTCATTATTGATTTTATGTTGAATTTTCTTACATTTTTAGTTAAAATAGATTGTAATTAAATATTTGCCTTAGAAAACATGAAGCGAAAGCCACCAATTGGTAAGAAAAGTCCATTTATAGTCACTCATGCCTTCGAAATCCTTATTACCCGTTTAAAATGGTTTTATAATCTCATTATTGATTTTATGTTGAATTTTCTTGCATTTTTGGTTAAAATAGATTGTAATTAAATGTTTGGCTTAGAAAACATGAAGCGAAAGCCATCGATTGGTAAGAAAAGTCCATTTATAGTCACTCATGCCTTCGAAAGCCTTATTACTCGCTTTAAACGCTTTTATAATCTCATTATTGATTTTAAGTTGAATTTTCTTATATTTTTGGTTGAAATAGATTATAATTGAATGTTTGCATAGGGAAACGTTAAGCGAAAGCCATCGATTGAGAAGAAAAGTCCATTTATAGTCACTCATGCCTTCGAAAGCCTTATTACTCGCTTTAAATGCTTTTATAAGCTCATTATTGATTTTAAGTTGAATTTTCTTACATTTTTGGTTAAAACAGATTATAATTGAATGTTTGCCTTGGGAAACGTGAAGCGAAACCATCGATTGAGAAGAAAAGTCCATTTATAGTCACTCATGCCTTCGAAAGCCTTATTACTCGCTTTAAATGCTTTTATAAGCTCATTATTGATTTTAAGTTGAATTTTCTTACATTTTTGGTTAAAACAGATTATAATTGAATGTTTGCCTTGGGAAACTTGAAGCGAAACAATCGATTGAGAAGAAAAGTCCATTTATAGTCACTCATGCCTTCGAAAGCCTTATTACTCGCTTTAAATGCTTTTATAAGCTCATTATTGATTTTAAGTTGAATTTTCTTACGTTTTTGGTTAAAACAGATTATAATTGAATGTTTGCCACGGGAAACGTGAAGCGAAAGCCATCGATTGAGAAGAAAAGTCCATTTATAGTCACTCATGCCTTCGAAAGCCTTATTACTCGCTTTAAATGCTTTTATAAGCTCATTATTGATTTTATGTTGAATTTTCTTACATTTTTGGTTAAAATAGATTGTAATTAATTGTTTGCCTTAGAAAATATGAAGCGAAAGCAATCGATTGGTAAGAAAAGTCCATTTAGAGTCACTCATGCCTTCGAAATCCTTATTACCCGTTTAAAATGGTTTTATAATCTCATTATTGATTTTATGTTGAATTTTCTTGCATTTTTCGTTAAAATAGATTGTAATTAAATGTTTGGCTTAGAAAACATGAAGCGAAAGCCATCGATTGGTAAGAAAAGTCCATTTATATTCACTCATGCCTTCGAAAGCCTTATTACTCGCTTTAAACGCCTTTATAATCTCATTATTGATTTTAAGTTGAATTTTCATACATTTTTGGTTGAAATAGATTTTAATTGAATGTTTGCATAGGGAAACGTGAAGCGAAAGCCATCGATTGAGAAGAAAAGTCCATTTATAGTCACTCATGCCTTCGAAAGCCTTATTACTCGCTTTAAATGCTTTTATAAGCTCATTATTGATTTTAAGTTGAATTTTCTTACATTTTTGGTTAAAACAGATTATAATTGAATGTTTGCCTTGGGAAACGTGAAGCGAAACCATCGATTGAGAAGAAAAGTCCATTTATAGTCACTCATGCCTTCGAAAGCCTTATTACTCGGTTTAAATGCTTGTATAAGCTCATTATTGATTTTATGTTGAATTTTCTTACATTTTTAGTTAAAATAGATTGTAATTAAATATTTGCCTTAGAAAACATGAAGCGAAAGCCATCAATTGGTAAGAAAAGTCCATTTATAGTCACTCATGCCTTCGAAATCCTTATTACCCGTTTAAAATGGTTTTATAATCTCATTATTGATTTTATGATGAATTTTCGGGCATTTTTGGTTAAAATAGATTGTAATTAAATGTTTGGCTTAGAAAACATGAAGCGAAAGCCATCGATTGGTAAGAAAAGTCCATTTATAGTCACTCATGCCTTCGAAAGCCTTATTACTCGCTTTAAACGCTTTTATAATCTCATTATTGATTTTAAGTTGAATTTTCTTATATTTTTTGTTGAAATAGATTATAATTGAATGTTTGCATAGGGAAACGTTAAGCGAAAGCCATCGATTGAGAAGAAAAGTCCATTTATAGTCACTCATGCCTTCGAAAGCCTTATTACTCGCTTTAAATGCTTTTATAAGCTCATTATTGATTTTAAGTTGAATTTTCTTACATATTTGGTTAAAACAGATTATAATTGAATGTTTGCCTTGGGAAACGTGAAGCGAAACCATCGATTGAGAAGAAAAGTCCATTTATAGTCACTCATGCCTTCGAAAGCCTTATTACTCGCTTTAAATGCTTTTATAAGCTCATTATTGATTTTATGTTGAATTTTCTTACATTTTTAGTTAAAATAGATTGTAATTAAATATTTGCCTTAGAAAACATGAAGCGAAAGCCACCAATTGGTAAGAAAAGTCCATTTATAGTCACTCATGCCTTCGAAATCCTTATTACCCGTTTAAAATGGTTTTATAATCTCATTATTGATTTTATGTTGAATTTTCTTGCATTTTTGGTTAAAATAGATTGTAATTAAATGTTTGGCTTAGAAAACATGAAGCGAAAGCCATCGATTGGTAAGAAAAGTCCATTTATAGTCACTCATGCCTTCGAAAGCCTTATTACTCGCTTTAAACGCTTTTATAATCTCATTATTGATTTTAAGTTGAATTTTCTTATATTTTTGGTTGAAATAGATTATAATTGAATGTTTGCATAGGGAAACGTTAAGCGAAAGCCATCGATTGAGAAGAAAAGTCCATTTATAGTCACTCATGCCTTCGAAAGCCTTATTACTCGCTTTAAATGCTTTTATAAGCTCATTATTGATTTTAAGTTGAATTTTCTTACATTTTTGGTTAAAACAGATTATAATTGAATGTTTGCCTTGGGAAACGTGAAGCGAAACCATCGATTGAGAAGAAAAGTCCATTTATAGTCACTCATGCCTTCGAAAGCCTTATTACTCGCTTTAAATGCTTTTATAAGCTCATTATTGATTTTAAGTTGAATTTTCTTACATTTTTGGTTAAAACAGATTATAATTGAATGTTTGCCTTGGGAAACTTGAAGCGAAACAATCGATTGAGAAGAAAAGTCCATTTATAGTCACTCATGCCTTCGAAAGCCTTATTACTCGCTTTAAATGCTTTTATAAGCTCATTATTGATTTTAAGTTGAATTTTCTTACGTTTTTGGTTAAAACAGATTATAATTGAATGTTTGCCACGGGAAACGTGAAGCGAAAGCCATCGATTGAGAAGAAAAGTCCATTTATAGTCACTCATGCCTTCGAAAGCCTTATTACTCGCTTTAAATGCTTTTATAAGCTCATTATTGATTTTAAGTTGAATTTTCTTACATTTTTAGTTAAAATAGATTGTAATTAAATATTTGCCTTAGAAAACATGAAGCGAAAGCCACCAATTGGTAAGAAAAGTCCATTTATAGTCACTCATGCCTTCGAAATCCTTATTACCCGTTTAAAATGGTTTTATAATCTCATTATTGATTTTATGTTGAATTTTCGGGCATTTTTGGTTAAAATAGATTGTAATTAAATGTTTGGCTTATAAAACATGAAGCGAAAGCCATCGATTGGTAAGAAAAGTCCATTTATAGTCACTCATGCCTTCGAAAGCCTTATTACTCGCTTTAAATGCTTTTATAAGCTCATTATTGATTTTAAGTTGAATTTTCTTACATTTTTGGTTAAAACAGATTATAATTGAATGTTTGCCTTGGGAAACTTGAAGCGAAACAATCGATTGAGAAGAAAAGTCCATTTATAGTCACTCATGCCTTCGAAAGCCTTATTACTCGCTTTAAATGCTTTTATAAGCTCATTATTGATTTTAAGTTGAATTTTCTTACGTTTTTGGTTAAAACAGATTATAATTGAATGTTTGCCACGGGAAACGTGAAGCGAAAGCCATCGATTGAGAAGAAAAGTCCATTTATAGTCACTCATGCCTTCGAAAGCCTTATTACTCGCTTTAAATGCTTTTATAAGCTCATTATTGATTTTAAGTTGAATTTTCTTACATTTTTAGTTAAAATAGATTGTAATTAAATATTTGCCTTAGAAAACATGAAGCGAAAGCCACCAATTGGTAAGAAAAGTCCATTTATAGTCACTCATGCCTTCGAAATCCTTATTACCCGTTTAAAATGGTTTTATAATCTCATTATTGATTTTATGTTGAATTTTCGGGCATTTTTGGTTAAAATAGATTGTAATTAAATGTTTGGCTTAGAAAACATGAAGCGAAAGCCATCGATTGGTAAGAAAAGTCCATTTATAGTCACTCATGCCTTCGAAAGCCTTATTACTCGCTTTAAACGCTTTTATAATCTCATTATTGATTTTAAGTTGAATTTTCTTATATTTTTTGTTGAAATAGATTATAATTGAATGTTTGCATAGGGAAACGTTAAGCGAAAGCCATCGATTGAGAAGAAAAGTCCATTTATAGTCACTCATGCCTTCGAAAGCCTTATTACTCGCTTTAAATGCTTTTATAAGCTCATTATTGATTTTAAGTTGAATTTTCTTACATATTTGGTTAAAACAGATTATAATTGAATGTTTGCCTTGGGAAACGTGAAGCGAAACCATCGATTGAGAAGAAAAGTCCATTTATAGTCACTCATGCCTTCGAAAGCCTTATTACTCGGTTTAAATGCTTTTATAAGCTCATTATTGATTTTATGTTGAATTTTCTTACATTTTTAGTTAAAATAGATTGTAATTAAATATTTGCCTTAGAAAACATGAAGCGAAAGCCATCAATTGGTAAGAAAAGTCCATTTATAGTCACTCATGCCTTCGAAATCCTTATTACCCGTTTAAAATGGTTTTATAATCTCATTATTGATTTTATGATGAATTTTCGGGCATTTTTGGTTAAAATAGATTGTAATTAAATGTTTGGCTTAGAAAACATGAAGCGAAAGCCATCGATTGGTAAGAAAAGTCCATTTATAGTCACTCATGCCTTCGAAAGCCTTATTACTCGCTTTAAACGCTTTTATAATCTCATTATTGATTTTAAGTTGAATTTTCTTATATTTTTTGTTGAAATAGATTATAATTGAATGTTTGCATAGGGAAACGTTAAGCGAAAGCCATCGATTGAGAAGAAAAGTCCATTTATAGTCACTCATGCCTTCGAAAGCCTTATTACTCGCTTTAAATGCTTTTATAAGCTCATTATTGATTTTAAGTTGAATTTTCTTACATTTTTGGTTAAAACAGATTATAATTGAATGTTTGCCTTGGGAAACTTGAAGCGAAACAATCGATTGAGAAGAAAAGTCCATTTATAGTCACTCATGCCTTCGAAAGCCTTATTACTCGCTTTAAATGCTTTTATAAGCTCATTATTGATTTTAAGTTGAATTTTCTTACGTTTTTGGTTAAAACAGATTATAATTGAATGTTTGCCACGGGAAACGTGAAGCGAAAGCCATCGATTGAGAAGAAAAGTCCATTTATAGTCACTCATGCCTTCGAAAGCCTTATTACTCGCTTTAAATGCTTTTATAAGCTCATTATTGATTTTAAGTTGAATTTTCTTACATTTTTAGTTAAAATAGATTGTAATTAAATATTTGCCTTAGAAAACATGAAGCGAAAGCCACCAATTGGTAAGAAAAGTCCATTTATAGTCACTCATGCCTTCGAAATCCTTATTACCCGTTTAAAATGGTTTTATAATCTCATTATTGATTTTATGTTGAATTTTCGGGCATTTTTGGTTAAAATAGATTGTAATTAAATGTTTGGCTTAGAAAACATGAAGCGAAAGCCATCGATTGGTAAGAAAAGTCCATTTATAGTCACTCATGCCTTCGAAAGCCTTATTACTCGCTTTAAACGCTTTTATAATCTCATTATTGATTTTAAGTTGAATTTTCTTATATTTTTGGTTGAAATAGATTATAATTGAATGTTTGCATAGGGAAACGTTAAGCGAAAGCCATCGATTGAGAAGAAAAGTCCATTTATAGTCACTCATGCCTTCGAAAGCCTTATTACTCGCTTTAAATGCTTTTATAAGCTCATTATTGATTTTAAGTTGAATTTTCTTACATTTTTGGTTAAAACAGATTATAATTGAATGTTTGCCTTGGGAAACGTGAAGCGAAACAATCGATTGAGAAGAAAAGTCCATTTATAGTCACTCATGCCTTCGAAAGCCTTATTACTCGCTTTAAATGCTTTTATAAGCTCATTATTGATTTTAAGTTGAATTTTCTTACGTTTTTGGTTAAAATAGATTATAATTGAATGTTTGCCACGGGAAACGTGAAGCGAAAGCCATCGATTGAGAAGAAAAGTCCATTTATAGTCACTCATGCCTTCGAAAGCCTTATTACTCGCTTTAAATGCTTTTATAAGCTCATTATTGATTTTATGTTGAATTTTCTTACATTTTTGGTTAAAATAGATTGTAATTAATTGTTTGCCTTAGAAAATATGAAGCGAAAGCAATCGATTGGTAAGAAAAGTCCATTTAGAGTCACTCATGCCTTCGAAATCCTTATTACCCGTTTAAAATGGTTTTATAATCTCATTATTGATTTTATGTTGAATTTTCTTGCATTTTTCGTTAAAATAGATTGTAATTAAATGTTTGGCTTAGAAAACATGAAGCGAAAGCCATCGATTGGTAAGAAAAGTCCATTTATATTCACTCATGCCTTCGAAAGCCTTATTACTCGCTTTAAACGCCTTTATAATCTCATTATTGATTTTAAGTTGAATTTTCATACATTTTTGGTTGAAATAGATTTTAATTGAATGTTTGCATAGGGAAACGTGAAGCGAAAGCCATCGATTGAGAAGAAAAGTCCATTTATAGTCACTCATGCCTTCGAAAGCCTTATTACTCGCTTTAAATGCTTTTATAAGCTCATTATTGATTTTAAGTTGAATTTTCTTACATTTTTGGTTAAAACAGATTATAATTGAATGTTTGCCTTGGGAAACGTGAAGCGAAACCATCGATTGAGAAGAAAAGTCCATTTATAGTCACTCATGCCTTCGAAAGCCTTATTACTCGGTTTAAATGCTTTTATAAGCTCATTATTGATTTTATGTTGAATTTTCTTACATTTTTAGTTAAAATAGATTGTAATTAAATATTTGCCTTAGAAAACATGAAGCGAAAGCCATCAATTGGTAAGAAAAGTCCATTTATAGTCACTCATGCCTTCGAAATCCTTATTACCCGTTTAAAATGGTTTTATAATCTCATTATTGATTTTATGATGAATTTTCGGGCATTTTTGGTTAAAATAGATTGTAATTAAATGTTTGGCTTAGAAAACATGAAGCGAAAGCCATCGATTGGTAAGAAAAGTCCATTTATAGTCACTCATGCCTTCGAAAGCCTTATTACTCGCTTTAAACGCTTTTATAATCTCATTATTGATTTTAAGTTGAATTTTCTTATATTTTTTGTTGAAATAGATTATAATTGAATGTTTGCATAGGGAAACGTTAAGCGAAAGCCATCGATTGAGAAGAAAAGTCCATTTATAGTCACTCATGCCTTCGAAAGCCTTATTACTCGCTTTAAATGCTTTTATAAGCTCATTATTGATTTTAAGTTGAATTTTCTTACATATTTGGTTAAAACAGATTATAATTGAATGTTTGCCTTGGGAAACGTGAAGCGAAACCATCGATTGAGAAGAAAAGTCCATTTATAGTCACTCATGCCTTCGAAAGCCTTATTACTCGCTTTAAATGCTTTTATAAGCTCATTATTGATTTTATGTTGAATTTTCTTACATTTTTAGTTAAAATAGATTGTAATTAAATATTTGCCTTAGAAAACATGAAGCGAAAGCCACCAATTGGTAAGAAAAGTCCATTTATAGTCACTCATGCCTTCGAAATCCTTATTACCCGTTTAAAATGGTTTTATAATCTCATTATTGATTTTATGTTGAATTTTCTTGCATTTTTGGTTAAAATAGATTGTAATTAAATGTTTGGCTTAGAAAACATGAAGCGAAAGCCATCGATTGGTAAGAAAAGTCCATTTATAGTCACTCATGCCTTCGAAAGCCTTATTACTCGCTTTAAACGCTTTTATAATCTCATTATTGATTTTAAGTTGAATTTTCTTATATTTTTGGTTGAAATAGATTATAATTGAATGTTTGCATAGGGAAACGTTAAGCGAAAGCCATCGATTGAGAAGAAAAGTCCATTTATAGTCACTCATGCCTTCGAAAGCCTTATTACTCGCTTTAAATGCTTTTATAAGCTCATTATTGATTTTAAGTTGAATTTTCTTACATTTTTGGTTAAAACAGATTATAATTGAATGTTTGCCTTGGGAAACGTGAAGCGAAACCATCGATTGAGAAGAAAAGTCCATTTATAGTCACTCATGCCTTCGAAAGCCTTATTACTCGCTTTAAATGCTTTTATAAGCTCATTATTGATTTTAAGTTGAATTTTCTTACATTTTTGGTTAAAACAGATTATAATTGAATGTTTGCCTTGGGAAACTTGAAGCGAAACAATCGATTGAGAAGAAAAGTCCATTTATAGTCACTCATGCCTTCGAAAGCCTTATTACTCGCTTTAAATGCTTTTATAAGCTCATTATTGATTTTAAGTTGAATTTTCTTACGTTTTTGGTTAAAACAGATTATAATTGAATGTTTGCCACGGGAAACGTGAAGCGAAAGCCATCGATTGAGAAGAAAAGTCCATTTATAGTCACTCATGCCTTCGAAAGCCTTATTACTCGCTTTAAATGCTTTTATAAGCTCATTATTGATTTTATGTTGAATTTTCTTACATTTTTAGTTAAAATAGATTGTAATTAAATATTTGCCTTAGAAAACATGAAGCGAAAGCCACCAATTGGTAAGAAAAGTCCATTTATAGTCACTCATGCCTTCGAAATCCTTATTACCCGTTTAAAATGGTTTTATAATCTCATTATTGATTTTATGTTGAATTTTCTTGCATTTTTGGTTAAAATAGATTGTAATTAAATGTTTGGCTTAGAAAACATGAAGCGAAAGCCATCGATTGGTAAGAAAAGTCCATTTATAGTCACTCATGCCTTCGAAAGCCTTATTACTCGCTTTAAACGCTTTTATAATCTCATTATTGATTTTAAGTTGAATTTTCTTATATTTTTGGTTGAAATAGATTATAATTGAATGTTTGCATAGGGAAACGTTAAGCGAAAGCCATCGATTGAGAAGAAAAGTCCATTTATAGTCACTCATGCCTTCGAAAGCCTTATTACTCGCTTTAAATGCTTTTATAAGCTCATTATTGATTTTAAGTTGAATTTTCTTACATTTTTGGTTAAAACAGATTATAATTGAATGTTTGCCTTGGGAAACGTGAAGCGAAACCATCGATTGAGAAGAAAAGTCCATTTATAGTCACTCATGCCTTCGAAAGCCTTATTACTCGGTTTAAATGCTTTTATAAGCTCATTATTGATTTTAAGTTGAATTTTCTTACATTTTTAGTTAAAATAGATTGTAATTAAATATTTGCCTTAGAAAACATGAAGCGAAAGCCACCAATTGGTAAGAAAAGTCCATTTATAGTCACTCATGCCTTCGAAATCCTTATTACCCGTTTAAAATGGTTTTATAATCTCATTATTGATTTTATGTTGAATTTTCGGGCATTTTTGGTTAAAATAGATTGTAATTAAATGTTTGGCTTAGAAAACATGAAGCGAAAGCCATCGATTGGTAAGAAAAGTCCATTTATAGTCACTCATGCCTTCGAAAGCCTTATTACTCGCTTTAAATGCTTTTATAAGCTCATTATTGATTTTAAGTTGAATTTTCTTACATTTTTGGTTAAAACAGATTATAATTGAATGTTTGCCTTGGGAAACTTGAAGCGAAACAATCGATTGAGAAGAAAAGTCCATTTATAGTCACTCATGCCTTCGAAAGCCTTATTACTCGCTTTAAATGCTTTTATAAGCTCATTATTGATTTTAAGTTGAATTTTCTTACGTTTTTGGTTAAAACAGATTATAATTGAATGTTTGCCACGGGAAACGTGAAGCGAAAGCCATCGATTGAGAAGAAAAGTCCATTTATAGTCACTCATGCCTTCGAAAGCCTTATTACTCGCTTTAAATGCTTTTATAAGCTCATTATTGATTTTAAGTTGAATTTTCTTACATTTTTAGTTAAAATAGATTGTAATTAAATATTTGCCTTAGAAAACATGAAGCGAAAGCCACCAATTGGTAAGAAAAGTCCATTTATAGTCACTCATGCCTTCGAAATCCTTATTACCCGTTTAAAATGGTTTTATAATCTCATTATTGATTTTATGTTGAATTTTCTTGCATTTTTGGTTAAAATAGATTGTAATTAAATGTTTGGCTTAGAAAACATGAAGCGAAAGCCATCGATTGGTAAGAAAAGTCCATTTATAGTCACTCATGCCTTCGAAAGCCTTATTACTCGCTTTAAACGCTTTTATAATCTCATTATTGATTTTAAGTTGAATTTTCTTATATTTTTGGTTGAAATAGATTATAATTGAATGTTTGCATAGGGAAACGTTAAGCGAAAGCCATCGATTGAGAAGAAAAGTCCATTTATAGTCACTCATGCCTTCGAAAGCCTTATTACTCGCTTTAAATGCTTTTATAAGCTCATTATTGATTTTAAGTTGAATTTTCTTACATTTTTGGTTAAAACAGATTATAATTGAATGTTTGCCTTGGGAAACGTGAAGCGAAACCATCGATTGAGAAGAAAAGTCCATTTATAGTCACTCATGCCTTCGAAAGCCTTATTACTCGCTTTAAATGCTTTTATAAGCTCATTATTGATTTTAAGTTGAATTTTCTTACATTTTTAGTTAAAATAGATTGTAATTAAATATTTGCCTCAGAAAACATGAAGCGAAAGCCACCAATTGGTAAGAAAAGTCCATTTATAGTCACTCATGCCTTCGAAATCCTTATTACCCGTTTAAAATGGTTTTATAATCTCATTATTGATTTTATGTTGAATTTTCTTGCATTTTTGGTTAAAATAGATTGTAATTAAATGTTTGGCTTAGAAAACATGAAGCGAAAGCCATCGATTGGTAAGAAAAGTCCATTTATAGTCACTCATGCCTTCGAAAGCCTTATTACTCGCTTTAAACGCTTTTATAATCTCATTATTGATTTTAAGTTGAATTTTCTTATATTTTTGGTTGAAATAGATTATAATTGAATGTTTGCATAGGGAAACGTTAAGCGAAAGCCATCGATTGAGAAGAAAAGTCCATTTATAGTCACTCATGCCTTCGAAAGCCTTATTACTCGCTTTAAATGCTTTTATAAGCTCATTATTGATTTTAAGTTGAATTTTCTTACATTTTTGGTTAAAACAGATTATAATTGAATGTTTGCCTTGGGAAACGTGAAGCGAAACAATCGATTGAGAAGAAAAGTCCATTTATAGTCACTCATGCCTTCGAAAGCCTTATTACTCGCTTTAAATGCTTTTATAAGCTCATTATTGATTTTAAGTTGAATTTTCTTACGTTTTTGGTTAAAATAGATTATAATTGAATGTTTGCCACGGGAAACGTGAAGCGAAAGCCATCGATTGAGAAGAAAAGTCCATTTATAGTCACTCATGCCTTCGAAAGCCTTATTACTCGCTTTAAATGCTTTTATAAGCTCATTATTGATTTTATGTTGAATTTTCTTACATTTTTGGTTAAAATAGATTGTAATTAATTGTTTGCCTTAGAAAATATGAAGCGAAAGCAATCGATTGGTAAGAAAAGTCCATTTAGAGTCACTCATGCCTTCGAAATCCTTATTACCCGTTTAAAATGGTTTTATAATCTCATTATTGATTTTATGTTGAATTTTCTTGCATTTTTCGTTAAAATAGATTGTAATTAAATGTTTGGCTTAGAAAACATGAAGCGAAAGCCATCGATTGGTAAGAAAAGTCCATTTATATTCACTCATGCCTTCGAAAGCCTTATTACTCGCTTTAAACGCCTTTATAATCTCATTATTGATTTTAAGTTGAATTTTCATACATTTTTGGTTGAAATAGATTTTAATTGAATGTTTGCATAGGGAAACGTGAAGCGAAAGCCATCGATTGAGAAGAAAAGTCCATTTATAGTCACTCATGCCTTCGAAAGCCTTATTACTCGCTTTAAATGCTTTTATAAGCTCATTATTGATTTTAAGTTGAATTTTCTTACATTTTTGGTTAAAACAGATTATAATTGAATGTTTGCCTTGGGAAACGTGAAGCGAAACCATCGATTGAGAAGAAAAGTCCATTTATAGTCACTCATGCCTTCGAAAGCCTTATTACTCGGTTTAAATGCTTTTATAAGCTCATTATTGATTTTATGTTGAATTTTCTTACATTTTTAGTTAAAATAGATTGTAATTAAATATTTGCCTTAGAAAACATGAAGCGAAAGCCATCAATTGGTAAGAAAAGTCCATTTATAGTCACTCATGCCTTCGAAATCCTTATTACCCGTTTAAAATGGTTTTATAATCTCATTATTGATTTTATGATGAATTTTCGGGCATTTTTGGTTAAAATAGATTGTAATTAAATGTTTGGCTTAGAAAACATGAAGCGAAAGCCATCGATTGGTAAGAAAAGTCCATTTATAGTCACTCATGCCTTCGAAAGCCTTATTACTCGCTTTAAACGCTTTTATAATCTCATTATTGATTTTAAGTTGAATTTTCTTATATTTTTTGTTGAAATAGATTATAATTGAATGTTTGCATAGGGAAACGTTAAGCGAAAGCCATCGATTGAGAAGAAAAGTCCATTTATAGTCACTCATGCCTTCGAAAGCCTTATTACTCGCTTTAAATGCTTTTATAAGCTCATTATTGATTTTAAGTTGAATTTTCTTACATATTTGGTTAAAACAGATTATAATTGAATGTTTGCCTTGGGAAACGTGAAGCGAAACCATCGATTGAGAAGAAAAGTCCATTTATAGTCACTCATGCCTTCGAAAGCCTTATTACTCGCTTTAAATGCTTTTATAAGCTCATTATTGATTTTATGTTGAATTTTCTTACATTTTTAGTTAAAATAGATTGTAATTAAATATTTGCCTTAGAAAACATGAAGCGAAAGCCACCAATTGGTAAGAAAAGTCCATTTATAGTCACTCATGCCTTCGAAATCCTTATTACCCGTTTAAAATGGTTTTATAATCTCATTATTGATTTTATGTTGAATTTTCTTGCATTTTTGGTTAAAATAGATTGTAATTAAATGTTTGGCTTAGAAAACATGAAGCGAAAGCCATCGATTGGTAAGAAAAGTCCATTTATAGTCACTCATGCCTTCGAAAGCCTTATTACTCGCTTTAAACGCTTTTATAATCTCATTATTGATTTTAAGTTGAATTTTCTTATATTTTTGGTTGAAATAGATTATAATTGAATGTTTGCATAGGGAAACGTTAAGCGAAAGCCATCGATTGAGAAGAAAAGTCCATTTATAGTCACTCATGCCTTCGAAAGCCTTATTACTCGCTTTAAATGCTTTTATAAGCTCATTATTGATTTTAAGTTGAATTTTCTTACATTTTTGGTTAAAACAGATTATAATTGAATGTTTGCCTTGGGAAACGTGAAGCGAAACCATCGATTGAGAAGAAAAGTCCATTTATAGTCACTCATGCCTTCGAAAGCCTTATTACTCGCTTTAAATGCTTTTATAAGCTCATTATTGATTTTAAGTTGAATTTTCTTACATTTTTGGTTAAAACAGATTATAATTGAATGTTTGCCTTGGGAAACTTGAAGCGAAACAATCGATTGAGAAGAAAAGTCCATTTATAGTCACTCATGCCTTCGAAAGCCTTATTACTCGCTTTAAATGCTTTTATAAGCTCATTATTGATTTTAAGTTGAATTTTCTTACGTTTTTGGTTAAAACAGATTATAATTGAATGTTTGCCACGGGAAACGTGAAGCGAAAGCCATCGATTGAGAAGAAAAGTCCATTTATAGTCACTCATGCCTTCGAAAGCCTTATTACTCGCTTTAAATGCTTTTATAAGCTCATTATTGATTTTATGTTGAATTTTCTTACATTTTTAGTTAAAATAGATTGTAATTAAATATTTGCCTTAGAAAACATGAAGCGAAAGCCACCAATTGGTAAGAAAAGTCCATTTATAGTCACTCATGCCTTCGAAATCCTTATTACCCGTTTAAAATGGTTTTATAATCTCATTATTGATTTTATGTTGAATTTTCTTGCATTTTTGGTTAAAATAGATTGTAATTAAATGTTTGGCTTAGAAAACATGAAGCGAAAGCCATCGATTGGTAAGAAAAGTCCATTTATAGTCACTCATGCCTTCGAAAGCCTTATTACTCGCTTTAAACGCTTTTATAATCTCATTATTGATTTTAAGTTGAATTTTCTTATATTTTTGGTTGAAATAGATTATAATTGAATGTTTGCATAGGGAAACGTTAAGCGAAAGCCATCGATTGAGAAGAAAAGTCCATTTATAGTCACTCATGCCTTCGAAAGCCTTATTACTCGCTTTAAATGCTTTTATAAGCTCATTATTGATTTTAAGTTGAATTTTCTTACATTTTTGGTTAAAACAGATTATAATTGAATGTTTGCCTTGGGAAACGTGAAGCGAAACCATCGATTGAGAAGAAAAGTCCATTTATAGTCACTCATGCCTTCGAAAGCCTTATTACTCGGTTTAAATGCTTTTATAAGCTCATTATTGATTTTAAGTTGAATTTTCTTACATTTTTAGTTAAAATAGATTGTAATTAAATATTTGCCTTAGAAAACATGAAGCGAAAGCCACCAATTGGTAAGAAAAGTCCATTTATAGTCACTCATGCCTTCGAAATCCTTATTACCCGTTTAAAATGGTTTTATAATCTCATTATTGATTTTATGTTGAATTTTCTTGCATTTTTGGTTAAAATAGATTGTAATTAAATGTTTGGCTTAGAAAACATGAAGCGAAAGCCATCGATTGGTAAGAAAAGTCCATTTATAGTCACTCATGCCTTCGAAAGCCTTATTACTCGCTTTAAACGCTTTTATAATCTCATTATTGATTTTAAGTTGAATTTTCTTATATTTTTGGTTGAAATAGATTATAATTGAATGTTTGCATAGGGAAACGTTAAGCGAAAGCCATCGATTGAGAAGAAAAGTCCATTTATAGTCACTCATGCCTTCGAAAGCCTTATTACTCGCTTTAAATGCTTTTATAAGCTCATTATTGATTTTAAGTTGAATTTTCTTACATTTTTGGTTAAAACAGATTATAATTGAATGTTTGCCTTGGGAAACGTGAAGCGAAACAATCGATTGAGAAGAAAAGTCCATTTATAGTCACTCATGCCTTCGAAAGCCTTATTACTCGCTTTAAATGCTTTTATAAGCTCATTATTGATTTTAAGTTGAATTTTCTTACGTTTTTGGTTAAAATAGATTATAATTGAATGTTTGCCACGGGAAACGTGAAGCGAAAGCCATCGATTGAGAAGAAAAGTCCATTTATAGTCACTCATGCCTTCGAAAGCCTTATTACTCGCTTTAAATGCTTTTATAAGCTCATTATTGATTTTATGTTGAATTTTCTTACATTTTTGGTTAAAATAGATTGTAATTAATTGTTTGCCTTAGAAAATATGAAGCGAAAGCAATCGATTGGTAAGAAAAGTCCATTTAGAGTCACTCATGCCTTCGAAATCCTTATTACCCGTTTAAAATGGTTTTATAATCTCATTATTGATTTTATGTTGAATTTTCTTGCATTTTTCGTTAAAATAGATTGTAATTAAATGTTTGGCTTAGAAAACATGAAGCGAAAGCCATCGATTGGTAAGAAAAGTCCATTTATATTCACTCATGCCTTCGAAAGCCTTATTACTCGCTTTAAACGCCTTTATAATCTCATTATTGATTTTAAGTTGAATTTTCATACATTTTTGGTTGAAATAGATTTTAATTGAATGTTTGCATAGGGAAACGTGAAGCGAAAGCCATCGATTGAGAAGAAAAGTCCATTTATAGTCACTCATGCCTTCGAAAGCCTTATTACTCGCTTTAAATGCTTTTATAAGCTCATTATTGATTTTAAGTTGAATTTTCTTACATTTTTGGTTAAAACAGATTATAATTGAATGTTTGCCTTGGGAAACGTGAAGCGAAACCATCGATTGAGAAGAAAAGTCCATTTATAGTCACTCATGCCTTCGAAAGCCTTATTACTCGGTTTAAATGCTTTTATAAGCTCATTATTGATTTTATGTTGAATTTTCTTACATTTTTAGTTAAAATAGATTGTAATTAAATATTTGCCTTAGAAAACATGAAGCGAAAGCCATCAATTGGTAAGAAAAGTCCATTTATAGTCACTCATGCCTTCGAAATCCTTATTACCCGTTTAAAATGGTTTTCTAATCTCATTATTGATTTTATGATGAATTTTCGGGCATTTTTGGTTAAAATAGATTGTAATTAAATGTTTGGCTTAGAAAACATGAAGCGAAAGCCATCGATTGGTAAGAAAAGTCCATTTATAGTCACTCATGCCTTCGAAAGCCTTATTACTCGCTTTAAACGCTTTTATAATCTCATTATTGATTTTAAGTTGAATTTTCTTATATTTTTTGTTGAAATAGATTATAATTGAATGTTTGCATAGGGAAACGTTAAGCGAAAGCCATCGATTGAGAAGAAAAGTCCATTTATAGTCACTCATGCCTTCGAAAGCCTTATTACTCGCTTTAAATGCTTTTATAAGCTCATTATTGATTTTAAGTTGAATTTTCTTACATATTTGGTTAAAACAGATTATAATTGAATGTTTGCCTTGGGAAACGTGAAGCGAAACCATCGATTGAGAAGAAAAGTCCATTTATAGTCACTCATGCCTTCGAAAGCCTTATTACTCGGTTTAAATGCTTTTATAAGCTCATTATTGATTTTATGTTGAATTTTCTTACATTTTTAGTTAAAATAGATTGTAATTAAATATTTGCCTTAGAAAACATGAAGCGAAAGCCACCAATTGGTAAGAAAAGTCCATTTATAGTCACTCATGCCTTCGAAATCCTTATTACCCGTTTAAAATGGTTTTATAATCTCATTATTGATTTTATGTTGAATTTTCTTGCATTTTTGGTTAAAATAGATTGTAATTAAATGTTTGGCTTAGAAAACATGAAGCGAAAGCCATCGATTGGTAAGAAAAGTCCATTTATAGTCACTCATGCCTTCGAAAGCCTTATTACTCGCTTTAAACGCTTTTATAATCTCATTATTGATTTTAAGTTCAATTTTCTTATATTTTTGGTTGAAATAGATTATAATTGAATGTTTGCATAGGGAAACGTTAAGCGAAAGCCATCGATTGAGAAGAAAAGTCCATTTATAGTCACTCATGCCTTCGAAAGCCTTATTACTCGCTTTAAATGCTTTTATAAGCTCATTATTGATTTTAAGTTGAATTTTCTTACATTTTTGGTTAAAACAGATTATAATTGAATGTTTGCCTTGGGAAACGTGAAGCGAAACCATCGATTGAGAAGAAAAGTCCATTTATAGTCACTCATGCCTTCGAAAGCCTTATTACTCGGTTTAAATGCTTTTATAAGCTCATTATTGATTTTATGTTGAATTTTCTTACATTTTTAGTTAAAATAGATTGTAATTAAATATTTGCCTTAGAAAACATGAAGCGAAAGCCACCAATTGGTAAGAAAAGTCCATTTATAGTCACTCATGCCTTCGAAATCCTTATTACCCGTTTAAAATGGTTTTATAATCTCATTATTGATTTTATGTTGAATTTTCTTGCATTTTTGGTTAAAATAGATTGTAATTAAATGTTTGGCTTAGAAAACATGAAGCGAAAGCCATCGATTGGTAAGAAAAGTCCATTTATAGTCACTCATGCCTTCGAAAGCCTTATTACTCGCTTTAAACGCTTTTATAATCTCATTATTGATTTTAAGTTGAATTTTCTTATATTTTTGGTTGAAATAGATTATAATTGAATGTTTGCATAGGGAAACGTTAAGCGAAAGCCATCGATTGAGAAGAAAAGTCCATTTATAGTCACTCATGCCTTCGAAAGCCTTATTACTCGCTTTAAATGCTTTTATAAGCTCATTATTGATTTTAAGTTGAATTTTCTTACATTTTTGGTTAAAACAGATTATAATTGAATGTTTGCCTTGGGAAACGTGAAGCGAAACCATCGATTGAGAAGAAAAGTCCATTTATAGTCACTCATGCCTTCGAAAGCCTTATTACTCGCTTTAAATGCTTTTATAAGCTCATTATTGATTTTAAGTTGAATTTTCTTACATTTTTGGTTAAAACAGATTATAATTGAATGTTTGCCTTGGGAAACTTGAAGCGAAACAATCGATTGAGAAGAAAAGTCCATTTATAGTCACTCATGCCTTCGAAAGCCTTATTACTCGCTTTAAATGCTTTTATAAGCTCATTATTGATTTTAAGTTGAATTTTCTTACGTTTTTGGTTAAAACAGATTATAATTGAATGTTTGCCACGGGAAACGTGAAGCGAAAGCCATCGATTGAGAAGAAAAGTCCATTTATAGTCACTCATGCCTTCGAAAGCCTTATTACTCGCTTTAAATGCTTTTATAAGCTCATTATTGATTTTATGTTGAATTTTCTTACATTTTTGGTTAAAATAGATTGTAATTAATTGTTTGCCTTAGAAAATATGAAGCGAAAGCAATCGATTGGTAAGAAAAGTCCATTTAGAGTCACTCATGCCTTCGAAATCCTTATTACCCGTTTAAAATGGTTTTATAATCTCATTATTGATTTTATGTTGAATTTTCTTGCATTTTTCGTTAAAATAGATTGTAATTAAATGTTTGGCTTAGAAAACATGAAGCGAAAGCCATCGATTGGTAAGAAAAGTCCATTTATATTCACTCATGCCTTCGAAAGCCTTATTACTCGCTTTAAACGCCTTTATAATCTCATTATTGATTTTAAGTTGAATTTTCATACATTTTTGGTTGAAATAGATTTTAATTGAATGTTTGCATAGGGAAACGTGAAGCGAAAGCCATCGATTGAGAAGAAAAGTCCATTTATAGTCACTCATGCCTTCGAAAGCCTTATTACTCGCTTTAAACGCTTTTATAATCTCATTATTGATTTTAAGTTGAATTTTCTTATATTTTTTGTTGAAATAGATTATAATTGAATGTTTGCATAGGGAAACGTTAAGCGAAAGCCATCGATTGAGAAGAAAAGTCCATTTATAGTCACTCATGCCTTCGAAAGCCTTATTACTCGCTTTAAATGCTTTTATAAGCTCATTATTGATTTTAAGTTGAATTTTCTTACATTTTTGGTTAAAACAGATTATAATTGAATGTTTGCCTTGGGAAACGTGAAGCGAAACCATCGATTGAGAAGAAAAGTCCATTTATAGTCACTCATGCCTTCGAAAGCCTTATTACTCGCTTTAAATGCTTTTATAAGCTCATTATTGATTTTAAGTTGAATTTTCTTACATTTTTGGTTAAAACAGATTATAATTGAATGTTTGCCTTGGGAAACTTGAAGCGAAACAATCGATTGAGAAGAAAAGTCCATTTATAGTCACTCATGCCTTCGAAAGCCTTATTACTCGCTTTAAATGCTTTTATAAGCTCATTATTGATTTTAAGTTGAATTTTCTTACGTTTTTGGTTAAAACAGATTATAATTGAATGTTTGCCACGGGAAACGTGAAGCGAAAGCCATCGATTGAGAAGAAAAGTCCATTTATAGTCACTCATGCCTTCGAAAGCCTTATTACTCGCTTTAAATGCTTTTATAAGCTCATTATTGATTTTATGTTGAATTTTCTTACATTTTTGGTTAAAATAGATTGTAATTAATTGTTTGCCTTAGAAAATATGAAGCGAAAGCAATCGATTGGTAAGAAAAGTCCATTTAGAGTCACTCATGCCTTCGAAATCCTTATTACCCGTTTAAAATGGTTTTATAATCTCATTATTGATTTTATGTTGAATTTTCTTGCATTTTTCGTTAAAATAGATTGTAATTAAATGTTTGGCTTAGAAAACATGAAGCGAAAGCCATCGATTGGTAAGAAAAGTCCATTTATATTCACTCATGCCTTCGAAAGCCTTATTACTCGCTTTAAACGCCTTTATAATCTCATTATTGATTTTAAGTTGAATTTTCATACATTTTTGGTTGAAATAGATTTTAATTGAATGTTTGCATAGGGAAACGTGAAGCGAAAGCCATCGATTGAGAAGAAAAGTCCATTTATAGTCACTCATGCCTTCGAAAGCCTTATTACTCGCTTTAAACGCTTTTATAATCTCATTATTGATTTTAAGTTGAATTTTCTTATATTTTTTGTTGAAATAGATTATAATTGAATGTTTGCATAGGGAAACGTTAAGCGAAAGCCATCGATTGAGAAGAAAAGTCCATTTATAGTCACTCATGCCTTCGAAAGCCTTATTACTCGCTTTAAATGCTTTTATAAGCTCATTATTGATTTTAAGTTGAATTTTCTTACATTTTTGGTTAAAACAGATTATAATTGAATGTTTGCCTTGGGAAACGTGAAGCGAAACCATCGATTGAGAAGAAAAGTCCATTTATAGTCACTCATGCCTTCGAAAGCCTTATTACTCGGTTTAAATGCTTTTATAAGCTCATTATTGATTTTATGTTGAATTTTCTTACATTTTTAGTTAAAATAGATTGTAATTAAATATTTGCCTTAGAAAACATGAAGCGAAAGCCATCAATTGGTAAGAAAAGTCCATTTATAGTCACTCATGCCTTCGAAATCCTTATTACCCGTTTAAAATGGTTTTATAATCTCATTATTGATTTTATGATGAATTTTCGGGCATTTTTGGTTAAAATAGATTGTAATTAAATGTTTGGCTTAGAAAACATGAAGCGAAAGCCATCGATTGGTAAGAAAAGTCCATTTATAGTCACTCATGCCTTCGAAAGCCTTATTACTCGCTTTAAACGCTTTTATAATCTCATTATTGATTTTAAGTTGAATTTTCTTATATTTTTTGTTGAAATAGATTATAATTGAATGTTTGCATAGGGAAACGTTAAGCGAAAGCCATCGATTGAGAAGAAAAGTCCATTTATAGTCACTCATGCCTTCGAAAGCCTTATTACTCGCTTTAAATGCTTTTATAAGCTCATTATTGATTTTAAGTTGAATTTTCTTACATATTTGGTTAAAACAGATTATAATTGAATGTTTTCCTTGGGAAACGTGAAGCGAAACCATCGATTGAGAAGAAAAGTCCATTTATAGTCACTCATGCCTTCGAAAGCCTTATTACTCGGTTTAAATGCTTTTATAAGCTCATTATTGATTTTATGTTGAATTTTCTTACATTTTTAGTTAAAATAGATTGTAATTAAATATTTGCCTTAGAAAACATGAAGCGAAAGCCACCAATTGGTAAGAAAAGTCCATTTATAGTCACTCATGCCTTCGAAATCCTTATTACCCGTTTAAAATGGTTTTATAATCTCATTATTGATTTTATGTTGAATTTTCTTGCATTTTTCGTTAAAATAGATTGTAATTAAATGTTTGGCTTAGAAAACATGAAGCGAAAGCCATCGATTGGTAAGAAAAGTCCATTTATATTCACTCATGCCTTCGAAAGCCTTATTACTCGCTTTAAACGCCTTTATAATCTCATTATTGATTTTAAGTTGAATTTTCATACATTTTTGGTTGAAATAGATTTTAATTGAATGTTTGCATAGGGAAACGTGAAGCGAAAGCCATCGATTGAGAAGAAAAGTCCATTTATAGTCACTCATGCCTTCGAAAGCCTTATTACTCGCTTTAAACGCTTTTATAATCTCATTATTGATTTTAAGTTGAATTTTCTTATATTTTTTGTTGAAATAGATTATAATTGAATGTTTGCATAGGGAAACGTTAAGCGAAAGCCATCGATTGAGAAGAAAAGTCCATTTATAGTCACTCATGCCTTCGAAAGCCTTATTACTCGCTTTAAATGCTTTTATAAGCTCATTATTGATTTTAAGTTGAATTTTCTTACATTTTTGGTTAAAACAGATTATAATTGAATGTTTGCCTTGGGAAACGTGAAGCGAAACCATCGATTGAGAAGAAAAGTCCATTTATAGTCACTCATGCCTTCGAAAGCCTTATTACTCGGTTTAAATGCTTTTATAAGCTCATTATTGATTTTATGTTGAATTTTCTTACATTTTTAGTTAAAATAGATTGTAATTAAATATTTGCCTTAGAAAACATGAAGCGAAAGCCACCAATTGGTAAGAAAAGTCCATTTATAGTCACTCATGCCTTCGAAATCCTTATTACCCGTTTAAAATGGTTTTATAATCTCATTATTGATTTTATGTTGAATTTTCTTGCATTTTTGGTTAAAATAGATTGTAATTAAATGTTTGGCTTAGAAAACATGAAGCGAAAGCCATCGATTGGTAAGAAAAGTCCATTTATAGTCACTCATGCCTTCGAAAGCCTTAGAACTCGATTTAAACGCTTTTATAATCTCATTATTGATTTTAAGTTGAATTTTCTTATATTTTTGGTTGAAATAGATTATAATTGAATGTTTGCATAGGGAAACGTTAAGCGAAAGCCATCGATTGAGAAGAAAAGTCCATTTATAGTCACTCATGCCTTCGAAAGCCTTATTACTCGCTTTAAATGCTTTTATAAGCTCATTATTGATTTTAAGTTGAATTTTCTTACATTTTTGGTTAAAACAGATTATAATTGAATGTTTGCCTTGGGAAACGTGAAGCGAAACCATCGATTGAGAAGAAAAGTCCATTTATAGTCACTCATGCCTTCGAAAGCCTTATTACTCGGTTTAAATGCTTTTATAAGCTCATTATTGATTTTATGTTGAATTTTCTTACATTTTTAGTTAAAATAGATTGTAATTAAATATTTACCTTAGAAAACATGAAGCGAAAGCCATCAATTGGTAAGAAAAGTCCATTTATAGTCACTCATGCCTTCGAAATCCTTATTACCCATTTAAAATGGTTTGATAATCTCATTATTGATTTTATGTTGAATTTTCTTGCATTTTTCGTTAAAATAGATTGTAATTAAATATTTGCCTTAGAAAACATGAAGCGAAAGCCATCGATTGGTAAGAAAAGTCCATTTATAGTCACTCATGCCTTCGAAAGCCTTATTACTCGCTTTAAACGCTTTTATAATCTCATTATTGATTTTAAGTTGAATTTTCTTACATTTTTGGTTGAAACAGATTATAATTGAATGTTTGCATAGGGAAACGTGAAGCGAAAGCCATCGATTAAGAAGAAAAGTCCATTTATAGTCACTCATGCCTTCGAAAGCCTTATTACTCGCTTTAAATGCTTTTATAAGCTCATTATTGATTTTAAGTTGAATTTTCTTACATTTTTGGTTAAAACAGATTATAATTGAATGTTTGCCTTGGGAAACGTGAAGCGAAACCATCGATTGAGAAGAAAAGTCCATTTACAGTCACTCATGCCTTCGAAAGCCTTATTACTCGGTTTAAATGCTTTTATAAGCTCATTATTGATTTTATGTTGAATTTTCTTACATTTTTAGTTAAAATAGATTGTAATTAAATATTTGCCTTAGAAAACATGAAGCGAAAGCCATCAATTGGTAAGAAAAGTCCATTTATAGTCACTCATGCCTTCGAAATCCTTATTACCCGTTTAAAATGGTTTTGTAATCTCATTATTGATTTTATGTTGAATTTTCTTGCATTTTTGGTTAAAATAGATTGTAATTAAATGTTTGGCTTAGAAAACATGAAGCGAAAGCCATCGATTGGTAAGAAAAGTCTATTTATAGTCACTCATGCCTTCGAAAGCCTTATTACTCGCTTTAAACGCTTTTATAATCTCATTATTGATTTTAAGTTGAATTTTCTTATATTTTTGGTTGAAATAGATTATAATTGAATGTTTGCATAGGGAAACGTTAAGCGAAAGCCATCGATTGAGAAGAAAAGTCCATTTATAGTCACTCATGCCTTCGAAAGCCTTATCACTCGCTTTAAATGCTTTTATAAGCTCATTATTGATTTTAAGTTGAATTTTCTTACATTTTTGGTTAAAACAGATTATAATTGAATGTTTGCCTTGGGAAACGTGAAGCGAAACCATCGATTGAGAAGAAAAGTCCATTTATAGTCACTCATGCCTTCGAAAGCCTTATTACTCGGTTTAAATGCTTTTATAAGCTCATTATTGATTTTATGTTGAATTTTCTTACATTTTTAGTTAAAATAGATTGTAATTAAATATTTGCCTTAGAAAACATGAAGCGAAAGCCATCAATTGGTAAGAAAAGTCCATTTATAGTCACTCATGCCTTCGAAATCCTTGTTACCCGTTTAAAATGGTTTTATAATCTCATTATTGATTTTATGTTGAATTTTCTTGCATTTTTGGTTAAAATAGATTGTAATTAAATGTTTGGCTTAGAAAACATGAAGCGAAAGCCATCGATTGGTAAGAAAAGTCCATTTATAGTCACTCATGCCTTCGAAAGCCTTATTACTCGCTTTAAACGCTTTTATAATCTCATTATTGATTTTAAGTTGAATTTTCTTACATTTTTGGTTGAAACAGATTATAATTGAATGTTTGCATAGGGAAACGTGAAGCGAAAGCCATCGATTAAGAAGAAAAGTCCATTTATAGTCACTCATGCCTTCGAAAGCCTTATTACTCGCTTTAAATGCTTTTATAATCTCATTATTGATTTTAAGTTGAATTTTCTTTGATTTTTGGTTAAAACGGATTATAATTGAATGTTTGCCTTGGGAAACGTGAAGCGAAAGCCATCGATTGCGAAGAAAAGTACATTTATAGTCACTCATACCTTCGAAAGCCTTATTACTCGCTTAAAATGGTTTTATAATCGCATTATTGATTTTAAGTTGAATTTTCTTATATTTTTGGTTAAAACAGATTATATTTGAATGTTTGCCTCGAGAAACATGAAGCAAAAGCCATCGATCGAAAAGAAAAGTCCATTTATAGTCACTCATGCCTTCGAAAGCCTTATTACTCGCTTTAAATGCTTTTATAATCTCATTATTAATTTTAAGTTGAATTTTCTTATATTTTTGGTTAAAACAGATTATATTAAAATGTTTGCCCCGGGAAACGTGAAGCGAAAGCCATCGATTGAGAAGAAAAGTCCATTTATAGTCACTCATGCCTTCGAAAGCCTTATTACCCGTTTAAAATGGTTTTATAATCTAATTATTGATTCTATGTTGAATTTTCTTACATATTTGATTAAAATAGATTGTAATTAAATGTTTGCCTTAGAAAACATGAAGCGAAAGCCATCTATTGGTAAGAAAAGTCCATTTATAGTCACTCATGCCTTCGAAAGCTTTATTACTCGCTTTAAACGCTTTTATAATCTCATTATTGATTTTAAGTTGAATTTTCTTATATTTTTGGTTGAAATAGATTATAATTGAATGTTTGCATAGGGAAACGTTAAGCGAAAGCCATCGATTGAGAAGAAAAGTCCATTTATAGTCACTCATGCCTTCGAAAGCCTTATTACTCGCTTTAAATGCTCTTATAAGCTCATTATTGAGTTTAAGTTGAATTTTCTTACATTTTTGGTTAAAACAGATTATAATTGAATGTTTGCCTTGGGAAACGTGAAGCGAAAGCCATCGATTGAGAAGAAAAGTCCAGTTATAGTCGCTCATGCCTTCGAAAGCCTTATTACCCGTTTAAAATGGTTTTATAATCTAATTATTGATTTTATGTTGAATTTTCTTACATTTTTTGTTAAAATAGATTGTAATTAAATGTTTGCCTTAGAAAACATGAAGCGAAAGCCATCTATTGGTAAGAAAAGTCCATTTATAGTCACTCATGCCTTCGAAAGCCTTATTACTCGCTTTAAACGCTTTTATAATCTCATTATTGATTTTAAGTTGAATTTTCTTATATTTTTTGTTGAAATAGATTATAATTGAATGTTTGCATAGGGAAACGTTAAGCGAAAGCCATCGATTGAGAAGAAAAGTCCATTTATAGTCACTCATGCCTTCGAAAGCCTTATTACTCGCTTTAAATGCTTTTATAAGCTCATTATTGATTTTAAGTTGAATTTTCTTACGTTTTTGGTTAAAACAGATTATAATTGAATGTTTGCCACGGGAAACGTGAAGCGAAAGCCATCGATTGAGAAGAAAAGTCCATTTATAGTCACTCATGCCTTCGAAAGCCTTATTACTCGCTTTAAATGCTTTTATAAGCTCATTATTGATTTTATGTTGAATTTTCTTACATTTTTGGTAAAAATAGATTGTAATTAAATGTTTGCCTTGGAAAACATGAAACGAAAGCGATCGATTGGTAAGAAAAGTCCATTTAGAGTCACTCATGCCTTCGAAAACCTTATTACCCGTTTAAAATGGTTTTATAATCTCATTATTGAGTTTATGTTGAATTTTCTTACATTTTTGGTTAAAATAGATTGTAATTAAATGTTTGCCTTAGAAAACATGAAGTGAAAGCCATCGATTGGTAAGAAAAGTCCATTTATATTCACTCATGCCTTCGAAAGCCTTATTACTCGCTTTAAACGCCTTTATAATCTCATTATTGATTTTAAGTTGAATTTTCTTACATTTTTGGTTGAAATAGATTATAATTGAATGTTTGCATAGGGAAACGTGAAGCGAAAGCAATCGATTGAGAAGAAAAGTCCATTTATAGTCACTCATGCCTTCGAAAGCCTTATTACTCGCTTTAAATGCTTTTATAAGCTCATTATTGATTTTAAGTTGAATTTTCTTACATTTTTGGTTAAAACAGATTATAATTGAATGTTTGCCTTGGGAAACTTGAAGCGAAACCATCGATTGAGAAGAAAAGTCCATTTATAGTCACTCATGCCTTCGAAAGCCTTATTACTCGCTTTAAATGCTTTTATAAGCTCATTATTGATTTTATGTTGAATTTTCTTACATTTTTGGTTAAAATAGATTGTAATTAATTGTTTGCCTTAGAAAATATGAAGCGAAAGCAATCGATTGGTAAGAAAAGTCCATTTACAGTCACTCATGCCTTCGAAAGCCTTATTACCCGTTTAAAATGGTTTTATAATCTCATTATTGATTTTATGTTGAATTTTCTTGCATTTTTGGTTAAAATAGATTGTAATTAAATGTTTGCCTTAGAAAACATGAAGCGAAAGCCATCGATTGGTAAGAAAAGTCCATTTATATTCACTCATGCCTTCGAAAGCCTTATTACTCGCTTTAAACGCCTTTATAATCTCATTATTGATTTTAAGTTGAATTTTCATACATTTTTGGTTGAAATAGATTATAATTGAATGTTTGCATAGGGAAACGTGAAGCGAAAGCCATCGATTGAGAAGAAAAGTCCATTTATATTCACTCATGCCTTCGAAAGCCTTATTACTCGCTTTAAATGCTTTTATAAGCTCATTATTGATTTTAAGTTGAATTTTCTTACATTTTTGGTTAAAACAGATTATAATTGAATGTTTGCCTTGGGAAACGTGAAGCGAAACCATCGATTGAGAAGAAAAGTCCATTTATAGTCACTCATGCCTTCGAAAGCCTTATTACTCGCTTTAAATGCTTTTATAAGCTCATTATTGATTTTAAGTTGAATTTTCTTACGTTTTTGGTTAAAACAGATTATAATTGAATGTTTGCCACGGGAAACGTGAAGCGAAAGCCATCGATTGAGAAGAAAAGTCCATTTATAGTCACTCATGCCTTCGAAAGCCTTATTACTCGCTTTAAATGCTTTTATAAGCTCATTATTGATTTTATGTTGAATTTTCTTACATTTTTGGTAAAAATAGATTGTAATTAAATGTTTGCCTTGGAAAACATGAAACGAAAGCGATCGATTGGTAAGAAAAGTCCATTTAGAGTCACTCATGCCTTCGAAAACCTTATTACCCGTTTAAAATGGTTTTATAATCTCATTATTGAGTTTATGTTGAATTTTCTTACATTTTTGGTTAAAATAGATTGTAATTAAATGTTTGCCTTAGAAAACATGAAGTGAAAGCCATCGATTGGTAAGAAAAGTCCATTTATATTCACTCATGCCTTCGAAAGCCTTATTACTCGCTTTAAACGCCTTTATAATCTCATTATTGATTTTAAGTTGAATTTTCTTACATTTTTGGTTGAAATAGATTATAATTGAATGTTTGCATAGGGAAACGTGAAGCGAAAGCAATCGATTGAGAAGAAAAGTCCATTTATAGTCACTCATGCCTTCGAAAGCCTTATTACTCGCTTTAAATGCTTTTATAAGCTCATTATTGATTTTAAGTTGAATTTTCTTACATTTTTGGTTAAAACAGATTATAATTGAATGTTTGCCTTGGGAAACTTGAAGCGAAACCATCGATTGAGAAGAAAAGTCCATTTATAGTCACTCATGCCTTCGAAAGCCTTATTACTCGCTTTAAATGCTTTTATAAGCTCATTATTGATTTTATGTTGAATTTTCTTACATTTTTGGTTAAAATAGATTGTAATTAATTGTTTGCCTTAGAAAATATGAAGCGAAAGCAATCGATTGGTAAGAAAAGTCCATTTACAGTCACTCATGCCTTCGAAAGCCTTATTACCCGTTTAAAATGGTTTTATAATCTCATTATTGATTTTATGTTGAATTTTCTTGCATTTTTGGTTAAAATAGATTGTAATTAAATGTTTGCCTTAGAAAACATGAAGCGAAAGCCATCGATTGGTAAGAAAAGTCCATTTATATTCACTCATGCCTTCGAAAGCCTTATTACTCGCTTTAAACGCCTTTATAATCTCATTATTGATTTTAAGTTGAATTTTCATACATTTTTGGTTGAAATAGATTATAATTGAATGTTTGCATAGGGAAACGTGAAGCGAAAGCCATCGATTGAGAAGAAAAGTCCATTTATATTCACTCATGCCTTCGAAAGCCTTATTACTCGCTTTAAATGCTTTTATAAGCTCATTATTGATTTTAAGTTGAATTTTCTTACATTTTTGGTTAAAACAGATTATAATTGAATGTTTGCCTTGGGAAACGTGAAGCGAAACCATCGATTGAGAAGAAAAGTCCATTTATAGTCACTCATGCCTTCGAAAGCCTTATTACTCGCTTTAAATGCTTTTATAAGCTCATTATTGATTTTAAGTTGAATTTTCTTACATTTTTGGTTAAAACAGATTATAATTGAATGTTTGCCTTGGGAAACTTGAAGCGAAACAATCGATTGAGAAGAAAAGTCCATTTATAGTCACTCATGCCTTCGAAAGCCTTATTACTCGCTTTAAATGCTTTTATAAGCTCATTATTGATTTTAAGTTGAATTTTCTTACGTTTTTGGTTAAAACAGATTATAATTGAATGTTTGCCACGGGAAACGTGAAGCGAAAGCCATCGATTGAGAAGAAAAGTCCATTTATAGTCACTCATGCCTTCGAAAGCCTTATTACTCGCTTTAAATGCTTTTATAAGCTCATTATTGATTTTATGTTGAATTTTCTTACATTTTTGGTTAAAATAGATTGTAATTAATTGTTTGCCTTAGAAAATATGAAGCGAAAGCAATCGATTGGTAAGAAAAGTCCATTTAGAGTCACTCATGCCTTCGAAATCCTTATTACCCGTTTAAAATGGTTTTATAATCTCATTATTGATTTTATGTTGAATTTTCTTGCATTTTTCGTTAAAATAGATTGTAATTAAATGTTTGGCTTAGAAAACATGAAGCGAAAGCCATCGATTGGTAAGAAAAGTCCATTTATATTCACTCATGCCTTCGAAAGCCTTATTACTCGCTTTAAACGCCTTTATAATCTCATTATTGATTTTAAGTTGAATTTTCATACATTTTTGGTTGAAATAGATTTTAATTGAATGTTTGCATAGGGAAACGTGAAGCGAAAGCCATCGATTGAGAAGAAAAGTCCATTTATAGTCACTCATGCCTTCGAAAGCCTTATTACTCGCTTTAAACGCTTTTATAATCTCATTATTGATTTTAAGTTGAATTTTCTTATATTTTTTGTTGAAATAGATTATAATTGAATGTTTGCATAGGGAAACGTTAAGCGAAAGCCATCGATTGAGAAGAAAAGTCCATTTATAGTCACTCATGCCTTCGAAAGCCTTATTACTCGCTTTAAATGCTTTTATAAGCTCATTATTGATTTTAAGTTGAATTTTCTTACATTTTTGGTTAAAACAGATTATAATTGAATGTTTGCCTTGGGAAACGTGAAGCGAAACCATCGATTGAGAAGAAAAGTCCATTTATAGTCACTCATGCCTTCGAAAGCCTTATTACTCGGTTTAAATGCTTTTATAAGCTCATTATTGATTTTATGTTGAATTTTCTTACATTTTTAGTTAAAATAGATTGTAATTAAATATTTGCCTTAGAAAACATGAAGCGAAAGCCATCAATTGGTAAGAAAAGTCCATTTATAGTCACTCATGCCTTCGAAATCCTTATTACCCGTTTAAAATGGTTTTATAATCTCATTATTGATTTTATGATGAATTTTCGGGCATTTTTGGTTAAAATAGATTGTAATTAAATGTTTGGCTTAGAAAACATGAAGCGAAAGCCATCGATTGGTAAGAAAAGTCCATTTATAGTCACTCATGCCTTCGAAAGCCTTATTACTCGCTTTAAACGCTTTTATAATCTCATTATTGATTTTAAGTTGAATTTTCTTATATTTTTTGTTGAAATAGATTATAATTGAATGTTTGCATAGGGAAACGTTAAGCGAAAGCCATCGATTGAGAAGAAAAGTCCATTTATAGTCACTCATGCCTTCGAAAGCCTTATTACTCGCTTTAAATGCTTTTATAAGCTCATTATTGATTTTAAGTTGAATTTTCTTACATTTTTGGTTAAAACAGATTATAATTGAATGTTTGCCTTGGGAAACGTGAAGCGAAACCATCGATTGAGAAGAAAAGTCCATTTATAGTCACTCATGCCTTCGAAAGCCTTATTACTCGCTTTAAATGCTTTTATAAGCTCATTATTGATTTTAAGTTGAATTTTCTTACATTTTTGGTTAAAACAGATTATAATTGAATGTTTGCCTTGGGAAACTTGAAGCGAAACAATCGATTGAGAAGAAAAGTCCATTTATAGTCACTCATGCCTTCGAAAGCCTTATTACTCGCTTTAAATGCTTTTATAAGCTCATTATTGATTTTAAGTTGAATTTTCTTACGTTTTTGGTTAAAACAGATTATAATTGAATGTTTGCCACGGGAAACGTGAAGTGAAAGCCATCGATTGAGAAGAAAAGTCCATTTATAGTCACTCATGCCTTCGAAAGCCTTATTACTCGCTTTAAATGCTTTTATAAGCTCATTATTGATTTTATGTTGAATTTTCTTACATTTTTGGTTAAAATAGATTGTAATTAATTGTTTGCCTTAGAAAATATGAAGCGAAAGCAATCGATTGGTAAGAAAAGTCCATTTAGAGTCACTCATGCCTTCGAAATCCTTATTACCCGTTTAAAATGGTTTTATAATCTCATTATTGATTTTATGTTGAATTTTCTTGCATTTTTGGTTAAAATAGATTGTAATTAAATGTTTGGCTTAGAAAACATGAAGCGAAAGCCATCGATTGGTAAGAAAAGTCCATTTATATTCACTCATGCCTTCGAAAGCCTTATTACTCGCTTTAAACGCCTTTATAATCTCATTATTGATTTTAAGTTGAATTTTCATACATTTTTGGTTGAAATAGATTTTAATTGAATGTTTGCATAGGGAAACGTGAAGCGAAAGCCATCGATTGAGAAGAAAAGTCCATTTATAGTCACTCATGCCTTCGAAAGCCTTATTACTCGCTTTAAACGCTTTTATAATCTCATTATTGATTTTAAGTTGAATTTTCTTATATTTTTTGTTGAAATAGATTATAATTGAATGTTTGCATAGGGAAACGTTAAGCGAAAGCCATCGATTGAGAAGAAAAGTCCATTTATAGTCACTCATGCCTTCGAAAGCCTTATTACTCGCTTTAAATGCTTTTATAAGCTCATTATTGATTTTATGTTGAATTTTCTTACATTTTTAGTTAAAATAGATTGTAATTAAATATTTGCCTTAGAAAACATGAAGCGAAAGCCACCAATTGGTAAGAAAAGTCCATTTATAGTCACTCATGCCTTCGAAATCCTTATTACCCGTTTAAAATGGTTTTATAATCTCATTATTGATTTTATGTTGAATTTTCTTGCATTTTTGGTTAAAATAGATTGTAATTAAATGTTTGGCTTAGAAAACATGAAGCGAAAGCCATCGATTGGTAAGAAAAGTCCATTTATAGTCACTCATGCCTTCGAAAGCCTTAGAACTCGATTTAAACGCTTTTATAATCTCATTATTGATTTTAAGTTGAATTTTCTTACATTTTTGGTTAAAACAGATTATAATTGAATGTTTGCCTTGGGAAACGTGAAGCGAAACCATCGATTGAGAAGAAAAGTCCATTTATAGTCACTCATGCCTTCGAAAGCCTTATTACTCGGTTTAAATGCTTTTATAAGCTCATTATTGATTTTATGTTGAATTTTCTTACATTTTTAGTTAAAATAGATTGTAATTAAATATTTGCCTTAGAAAACATGAAGCGAAAGCCACCAATTGGTAAGAAAAGTCCATTTATAGTCACTCATGCCTTCGAAATCCTTATTACCCGTTTAAAATGGTTTTATAATCTCATTATTGATTTTATGTTGAATTTTCTTGCATTTTTGGTTAAAATAGATTGTAATTAAATGTTTGGCTTAGAAAACATGAAGCGAAAGCCATCGATTGGTAAGAAAAGTCCATTTATAGTCACTCATGCCTTCGAAAGCCTTAGAACTCGATTTAAACGCTTTTATAATCTCATTATTGATTTTAAGTTGAATTTTCTTATATTTTTGGTTGAAATAGATTATAATTGAATGTTTGCATAGGGAAACGTTAAGCGAAAGCCATCGATTGAGAAGAAAAGTCCATTTATAGTCACTCATGCCTTCGAAAGCCTTATTACTCGCTTTAAATGCTTTTATAAGCTCATTATTGATTTTAAGTTGAATTTTCTTACATTTTTGGTTAAAACAGATTATAATTGAATGTTTGCCTTGGGAAACGTGAAGCGAAACCATCGATTGAGAAGAAAAGTCCATTTATAGTCACTCATGCCTTCGAAAGCCTTATTACTCGCTTTAAATGCTTTTATAAGCTCATTATTGATTTTATGTTGAATTTTCTTACATTTTTAGTTAAAATAGATTGTAATTAAATATTTGCCTTAGAAAACATGAAGCGAAAGCCATCAATTGGTAAGAAAAGTCCATTTATAGTCACTCATGCCTTCGAAATCCTTATTACCCATTTAAAATGGTTTGATAATCTCATTATTGATTTTATGTTGAATTTTCTTGCATTTTTGGTTAAAATAGATTGTAATTAAATATTTGCCTTAGAAAACATGAAGCGAAAGCCATCGATTGGTAAGAAAAGTCCATTTATAGTCACTCATGCCTTCGAAAGCCTTATTACTCGCTTTAAACGCTTTTATAATCTCATTATTGATTTTAAGTTGAATTTTCTTACATTTTTTGTTGAAACAGATTATAATTGAATGTTTGCATAGGGAAACGTGAAGCGAAAGCCATCGATTAAGAAGAAAAGTCCATTTATAGTCACTCATGCCTTCGAAAGCCTTATTACTCGCTTTAAATGCTTTTATAAGCTCATTATTGATTTTAAGTTGAATTTTCTTACATTTTTGGTTAAAACAGATTATAATTGAATGTTTGCCTTGGGAAACGTGAAGCGAAACCATCGATTGAGAAGAAAAGTCCATTTATAGTCACTCATGCCTTCGAAAGCCTTATTACTCGGTTTAAATGCTTTTATAAGCTCATTATTGATTTTATGTTGAATTTTCTTACATTTTTAGTTAAAATAGATTGTAATTAAATATTTGCCTTAGAAAACATGAAGCGAAAGCCACCAATTGGTAAGAAAAGTCCATTTATAGTCACTCATGCCTTCGAAATCCTTATTACCCGTTTAAAATGGTTTTATAATCTCATTATTGATTTTATGTTGAATTTTCTTGCATTTTTGGTTAAAATAGATTGTAATTAAATGTTTGGCTTAGAAAACATGAAGCGAAAGCCATCGATTGGTAAGAAAAGTCCATTTATAGTCACTCATGCCTTCGAAAGCCTTATTACTCGCTTTAAACGCTTTTATAATCTCATTATTGATTTTAAGTTGAATTTTCTTATATTTTTGGTTGAAATAGATTATAATTGAATGTTTGCATAGGGAAACGTTAAGCGAAAGCCATCGATTGAGAAGAAAAGTCCATTTATAGTCACTCATGCCTTCGAAAGCCTTATTACTCGCTTTAAATGCTTTTATAAGCTCATTATTGATTTTAAGTTGAATTTTCTTACATTTTTGGTTAAAACAGATTATAATTGAATGTTTGCCTTGGGAAACGTGAAGCAAAACCATCGATTGAGAAGAAAAGTCCATTTATAGTCACTCATGCCTTCGAAAGCCTTATTACTCGGTTTAAATGCTTTTATAAGCTCATTATTGATTTTATGTTGAATTTTCTTACATTTTTAGTTAAAATAGATTGTAATTAAATATTTGCCTTAGAAAACATGAAGCGAAAGCCACCAATTGGTAAGAAAAGTCCATTTATAGTCACTCATGCCTTCGAAATCCTTATTACCCGTTTAAAATGGTTTTATAATCTCATTATTGATTTTATGTTGAATTTTCTTGCATTTTTGGTTAAAATAGATTGTAATTAAATGTTTGGCTTAGAAAACATGAAGCGAAAGCCATCGATTGGTAAGAAAAGTCCATTTATAGTCACTCATGCCTTCGAAAGCCTTATTACTCGCTTTAAACGCTTTTATAATCTCATTATTGATTTTAAGTTGAATTTTCTTATATTTTTGGTTGAAATAGATTATAATTGAATGTTTGCATAGGGAAACGTTAAGCGAAAGCCATCGATTGAGAAGAAAAGTCCATTTATAGTCACTCATGCCTTCGAAAGCCTTATTACTCGCTTTAAATGCTTTTATAAGCTCATTATTGATTTTAAGTTGAATTTTCTTACATTTTTGGTTAAAACAGATTATAATTGAATGTTTGCCTTGGGAAACGTGAAGCGAAACCATCGATTGAGAAGAAAAGTCCATTTATAGTCACTCATGCCTTCGAAAGCCTTATTACTCGGTTTAAATGCTTTTATAAGCTCATTATTGATTTTATGTTGAATTTTCTTACATTTTTAGTTAAAATAGATTGTAATTAAATATTTGCCTCAGAAAACATGAAGCGAAAGCCACCAATTGGTAAGAAAAGTCCATTTATAGTCACTCATGCCTTCGAAATCCTTATTACCCGTTTAAAATGGTTTTATAATCTCATTATTGATTTTATGTTGAATTTTCTTGCATTTTTGGTTAAAATAGATTGTAATTAAATGTTTGGCTTAGAAAACATGAAGCGAAAGCCATCGATTGGTAAGAAAAGTCCATTTATAGTCACTCATGCCTTCGAAAGCCTTATTACTCGCTTTAAACGCTTTTATAATCTCATTATTGATTTTAAGTTGAATTTTCTTATATTTTTGGTTGAAATAGATTATAATTGAATGTTTGCATAGGGAAACGTTAAGCGAAAGCCATCGATTGAGAAGAAAAGTCCATTTATAGTCACTCATGCCTTCGAAAGCCTTATTACTCGCTTTAAATGCTTTTATAAGCTCATTATTGATTTTAAGTTGAATTTTCTTACATTTTTGGTTAAAACAGATTATAATTGAATGTTTGCCTTGGGAAACGTGAAGCGAAACCATCGATTGAGAAGAAAAGTCCATTTATAGTCACTCATGCCTTCGAAAGCCTTATTACTTGCTTTAAATGCTTTTATAAGCTCATTATTGATTTTATGTTGAATTTTCTTACATTTTTAGTTAAAATAGATTGTAATTAAATATTTACCTTAGAAAACATGAAGCGAAAGCCATCAATTGGTAAGAAAAGTCCATTTATAGTCACTCATGCCTTCGAAATCCTTATTACCCATTTAAAATGGTTTGATAATCTCATTATTGATTTTATGTTGAATTTTCTTGCATTTTTGGTTAAAATAGATTGTAATTAAATATTTGCCTTAGAAAACATGAAGCGAAAGCCATCGATTGGTAAGAAAAGTCCATTTATAGTCACTCATGCCTTCGAAAGCCTTATTACTCGCTTTAAACGCTTTTATAATCTCATTATTGATTTTAAGTTGAATTTTCTTACATTTTTGGTTGAAACAGATTATAATTGAATGTTTGCATAGGGAAACGTGAACCGAAAGCCATCGATTAAGAAGAAAAGTCCATTTATAGTCACTCATGCCTTCGAAAGCCTTATTACTCGCTTTAAATGCTTTTAGAAGCTCATTATTGATTTTAAGTTGAATTTTCTTACATTTTTGGTTAAAACAGATTATAATTGAATGTTTGCCTTGGGAAACGTGAAGCGAAACCATCGATTGAGAAGAAAAGTCCATTTATAGTCACTCATGCCTTCGAAAGCCTTATTACTCGCTTTAAATGCTTTTATAAGCTCATTATTGATTTTATGTTGAATTTTCTTACATTTTTAGTTAAAATAGATTGTAATTAAATATTTGCCTTAGAAAACATGAAGCGAAAGCCATCAATTGGTAAGAAAAGTCCATTTATAGTCACTCATGCCTTCGAAATCCTTATTACCCGTTTAAAATGGTTTTGTAATCTCATTATTGATTTTATGTTGAATTTTCTTGCATTTTTGGTTAAAATAGATTGTAATTAAATGTTTGGCTTAGAAAACATGAAGCGAAAGCCATCGATTGGTAAGAAAAGTCTATTTATAGTCACTCATGCCTTCGAAAGCCTTATTACTCGCTTTAAACGCTTTTATAATCTCATTATTGATTTTAAGTTGAATTTTCTTATATTTTTTGTTGAAATAGATTATAATTGAATGTTTGCATAGGGAAACGTTAAGCGAAAGCCATCGATTGAGAAGAAAAGTCCATTTATAGTCACTCATGCCTTCGAAAGCCTTATTACTCGCTTTAAATGCGTTTATAAGCTCATTATTGATTTTAAGTTGAATTTTCTTACATTTTTGGTTAAAACAGATTATAATTGAATGTTTGCCTTGGGAAACGTGAAGCGAAACCATCGATTGAGAAGAAAAGTCCATTTATAGTCACTCATGCCTTCGAAAGCCTTATTACTCGCTTTAATTGCTTTTATAAGCTCATTATTGATTTTATGTTGAATTTTCTTACATTTTTAGTTAAAATAGATTGTAATTAAATATTTGCCTTAGAAAACATGAAGCGAAAGCCATCAATTGGTAAGAAAAGTCCATTTATAGTCACTCATGCCTTCGAAATCCTTATTACCCGTTTAAAATGGTTTTGTAATCTCATTATTGATTTTATGTTGAATTTTCTTGCATTTTTGGTTAAAATAGATTGTAATTAAATGTTTGGCTTAGAAAACATGAAGCGAAAGCCATCGATTGGTAAGAAAAGTCTATTTATAGTCACTCATTCCTTCGAAAGCCTTATTACTCGCTTTAAACGCTTTTATAATCTCATTATTGATTTTAAGTTGAATTTTCTTATATTTTTTGTTGAAATAGATTATAATTGAATGTTTGCATAGGGAAACGTTAAGCGAAAGCCATCGATTGAGAAGAAAAGTCCATTTATAGTCACTCATGCCTTCGAAAGCCTTATTACTCGCTTTAAATGCTTTTATAAGCTCATTATTGATTTTAAGTTGAATTTTCTTACATTTTTGGTTAAAACAGATTATAATTGAATGTTTGCCTTGGGAAACTTGAAGCGAAACCATCGATTGAGAAGAAAAGTCCATTTATAGTCACTCATGCCTTCGAAAGCCTTATTACTCGCTTTAAATGCTTTTATAAGCTCATTATTGATTTTATGTTGAATTTTCTTACATTTTTGGTTAAAATAGATTGTAATTAATTGTTTGCCTTAGAAAATATGAAGCGAAAGCAATCGATTGGTAAGAAAAGTCCATTTACAGTCACTCATGCCTTCGAAAGCCTTATTACCCGTTTAAAATGGTTTTATAATCTCATTATTGATTTTATGTTGAATTTTCTTGCATTTTTGGTTAAAATAGATTGTAATTAAATGTTTGCCTTAGAAAACATGAAGCGAAAGCCATCGATTGGTAAGAAAAGTCCATTTATATTCACTCATGCCTTCGAAAGCCTTATTACTCGCTTTAAACGCCTTTATAATCTCATTATTGATTTTAAGTTGAATTTTCATACATTTTTGGTTGAAATAGATTATAATTGAATGTTTGCATAGGGAAACGTGAAGCGAAAGCCATCGATTGAGAAGAAAAGTCCATTTATAGTCACTCATGCCTTCGAAAGCCTTATTACTCGGTTTAAATGCTTTTATAAGCTCATTATTGATTTTAAGTTGAATTTTCTTACATTTTTGGTTAAAACAGATTATAATTGAATGTTTGCCTTGGGAAACGTGAAGCGAAACCATCGATTGAGAAGAAAAGTCCATTTATAGTCACTCATGCCTTCGAAAGCCTTATTACTCGCTTTAAATGCTTTTATAAGCTCATTATTGATTTTATGTTGAATTTTCTTACATTTTTAGTTAAAATAGATTGTAATTAAATATTTGCCTTAGAAAACATGAAGCGAAAGCCATCAATTGGTAAGAAAAGTCCATTTATAGTCACTCATGCCTTCGAAATCCTTATTACCCGTTTAAAATGGTTTTGTAATCTCATTATTGATTTTATGTTGAATTTTCTTGCATTTTTGGTTAAAATAGATTGTAATTAAATGTTTGGCTTAGAAAACATGAAGCGAAAGCCATCGATTGGTAAGAAAAGTCTATTTATAGTCACTCATTCCTTCGAAAGCCTTATTACTCGCTTTAAACGCTTTTATAATCTCATTATTGATTTTAAGTTGAATTTTCTTATATTTTTTGTTGAAATAGATTATAATTGAATGTTTGCATAGGGAAACGTTAAGCGAAAGCCATCGATTGAGAAGAAAAGTCCATTTATAGTCACTCATGCCTTCGAAAGCCTTATTACTCGCTTTAAATGCTTTTATAAGCTCATTATTGATTTTAAGTTGAATTTTCTTACATTTTTGGTTAAAACAGATTATAATTGAATGTTTGCCTTGGGAAACTTGAAGCGAAACCATCGATTGAGAAGAAAAGTCCATTTATAGTCACTCATGCCTTCGAAAGCCTTATTACTCGCTTTAAATGCTTTTATAAGCTCATTATTGATTTTATGTTGAATTTTCTTACATTTTTTGTTAAAATAGATTGTAATTAATTGTTTGCCTTAGAAAATATGAAGCGAAAGCAATCGATTGGTAAGAAAAGTCCATTTACAGTCACTCATGCCTTCGAAAGCCTTATTACCCGTTTAAAATGGTTTTATAATCTCATTATTGATTTTATGTTGAATTTTCTTGCATTTTTGGTTAAAATAGATTGTAATTAAATGTTTGCCTTAGAAAACATGAAGCGAAAGCCATCGATTGGTAAGAAAAGTCCATTTATATTCACTAATGCCTTCGAAAGCCTTATTACTCGCTTTAAACGCCTTTATAATCTCATTATTGATTTTAAGTTGAATTTTCATACATTTTTGGTTGAAATAGATTATAATTGAATGTTTGCATAGGGAAACGTGAAGCGAAAGCCATCGATTGAGAAGAAAAGTCCATTTATAGTCACTCATGCCTTCGAAAGCCTTATTACTCGGTTTAAATGCTTTTATAAGCTCATTATTGATTTTAAGTTGAATTTTCTTACATTTTTGGTTAAAACAGATTATAATTGAATGTTTGCCTTGGGAAACTTGAAGCGAAACCATCGATTGAGAAGAAAAGTCCATTTATAGTCACTCATGCCTTCGAAAGCCTTATTACTCGCTTTAAATGCTTTTATAAGCTCATTATTGATTTTATGTTGAATTTTCTTACATTTTTGGTTAAAATAGATTGTAATTAATTGTTTGCCTTAGAAAATATGAAGCGAAAGCAATCGATTGGTAAGAAAAGTCCATTTACAGTCACTCATGCCTTCGAAAGCCTTATTACCCGTTTAAAATGGTTTTATAATCTCATTATTGATTTTATGTTGAATTTTCTTGCATTTTTGGTTAAAATAGATTGTAATTAAATGTTTTCCTTAGAAAACATGAAGCGAAAGCCATCGATTGGTAAGAAAAGTCCATTTATATTCACTCATGCCTTCGAAAGCCTTATTACTCGCTTTAAACGCCTTTATAATCTCATTATTGATTTTAAGTTGAATTTTCATACATTTTTGGTTGAAATAGATTATAATTGAATGTTTGCATAGGGAAACGTGAAGCGAAAGCCATCGATTGAGAAGAAAAGTCCATTTATAGTCACTCATGCCTTCGAAAGCCTTATTACTCGGTTTAAATGCTTTTATAAGCTCATTATTGATTTTAAGTTGAATTTTCTTACATTTTTGGTTAAAACAGATTATAATTGAATGTTTGCCTTGGGAAACGTGAAGCGAAACCATCGATTGAGAAGAAAAGTCCATTTATAGTCACTCATGCCTTCGAAAGCCTTATTACTCGCTTTAAATGCTTTTATAAGCTCATTATTGATTTTATGTTGAATTTTCTTACATTTTTAGTTAAAATAGATTGTAATTAAATATTTGCCTTAGAAAACATGAAGCGAAAGCCATCAATTGGTAAGAAAAGTCCATTTATAGTCACTCATGCCTTCGAAATCCTTATTACCCGTTTAAAATGGTTTTGTAATCTCATTATTGATTTTATGTTGAATTTTCTTGCATTTTTGGTTAAAATAGATTGTAATTAAATGTTTGGCTTAGAAAACATGAAGCGAAAGCCATCGATTGGTAAGAAAAGTCTATTTATAGTCACTCATTCCTTCGAAAGCCTTATTACTCGCTTTAAACGCTTTTATAATCTCATTATTGATTTTAAGTTGAATTTTCTTATATTTTTTGTTGAAATAGATTATAATTGAATGTTTGCATAGGGAAACGTTAAGCGAAAGCCATCGATTGAGAAGAAAAGTCCATTTATAGTCACTCATGCCTTCGAAAGCCTTATTACTCGCTTTAAATGCTTTTATAAGCTCATTATTGATTTTAAGTTGAATTTTCTTACATTTTTGGTTAAAACAGATTATAATTGAATGTTTGCCTTGGGAAACTTGAAGCGAAACCATCGATTGAGAAGAAAAGTCCATTTATAGTCACTCATGCCTTCGAAAGCCTTATTACTCGCTTTAAATGCTTTTATAAGCTCATTATTGATTTTATGTTGAATTTTCTTACATTTTTGGTTAAAATAGATTGTAATTAATTGTTTGCCTTAGAAAATATGAAGCGAAAGCAATCGATTGGTAAGAAAAGTCCATTTACAGTCACTCATGCCTTCGAAAGCCTTATTACCCGTTTAAAATGGTTTTATAATCTCATTATTGATTTTATGTTGAATTTTCTTGCATTTTTGGTTAAAATAGATTGTAATTAAATGTTTGCCTTAGAAAACATGAAGCGAAAGCCATCGATTGGTAAGAAAAGTCCATTTATATTCACTAATGCCTTCGAAAGCCTTATTACTCGCTTTAAACGCCTTTATAATCTCATTATTGATTTTAAGTTGAATTTTCATACATTTTTGGTTGAAATAGATTATAATTGAATGTTTGCATAGGGAAACGTGAAGCGAAAGCCATCGATTGAGAAGAAAAGTCCATTTATAGTCACTCATGCCTTCGAAAGCCTTATTACTCGGTTTAAATGCTTTTATAAGCTCATTATTGATTTTAAGTTGAATTTTCTTACATTTTTGGTTAAAACAGATTATAATTGAATGTTTGCCTTGGGAAACTTGAAGCGAAACCATCGATTGAGAAGAAAAGTCCATTTATAGTCACTCATGCCTTCGAAAGCCTTATTACTCGCTTTAAATGCTTTTATAAGCTCATTATTGATTTTATGTTGAATTTTCTTACATTTTTGGTTAAAATAGATTGTAATTAATTGTTTGCCTTAGAAAATATGAAGCGAAAGCAATCGATTGGTAAGAAAAGTCCATTTACAGTCACTCATGCCTTCGAAAGCCTTATTACCCGTTTAAAATGGTTTTATAATCTCATTATTGATTTTATGTTGAATTTTCTTGCATTTTTGGTTAAAATAGATTGTAATTAAATGTTTGCCTTAGAAAACATGAAGCGAAAGCCATCGATTGGTAAGAAAAGTCCATTTATATTCACTCATGCCTTCGAAAGCCTTATTACTCGCTTTAAACGCCTTTATAATCTCATTATTGATTTTAAGTTGAATTTTCATACATTTTTGGTTGAAATAGATTATAATTGAATGTTTGCATAGGGAAACGTGAAGCGAAAGCCATCGATTGAGAAGAAAAGTCCATTTATAGTCACTCATGCCTTCGAAAGCCTTATTACTCGGTTTAAATGCTTTTATAAGCTCATTATTGATTTTAAGTTGAATTTTCTTACATTTTTGGTTAAAACAGATTATAATTGAATGTTTGCCTTGGGAAACTTGAAGCGAAACCATCGATTGAGAAGAAAAGTCCATTTATAGTCACTCATGCCTTCGAAAGCCTTATTACTCGCTTTAAACGCTTTTATAATCTCATTATTGATTTTAAGTTGAATTTTCTTATATTTTTGGTTGAAATAGATTATAATTGAATGTTTGCATAGGGAAACGTTAAGCGAAAGCCATCGATTGAGAAGAAAAGTCCATTTATAGTCACTCATGCCTTCGAAAGCCTTATTACTCGCTTTAAATGCTTTTATAAGCTCATTATTGATTTTAAGTTGAATTTTCTTACATTTTTGGTTAAAACAGATTATAATTGAATGTTTGCCTTGGGAAACGTGAAGCAAAACCATCGATTGAGAAGAAAAGTCCATTTATAGTCACTCATGCCTTCGAAAGCCTTATTACTCGGTTTAAATGCTTTTATAAGCTCATTATTGATTTTATGTTGAATTTTCTTACATTTTTAGTTAAAATAGATTGTAATTAAATAGTTGCCTTAGAAAACATGAAGCGAAAGCCACCAATTGGTAAGAAAAGTCCATTTATAGTCACTCATGCCTTCGAAATCCTTATTACCCGTTTAAAATGGTTTTATAATCTCATTATTGATTTTATGTTGAATTTTCTTGCATTTTTGGTTAAAATAGATTGTAATTAAATGTTTGGCTTAGAAAACATGAAGCGAAAGCCATCGATTGGTAAGAAAAGTCCATTTATAGTCACTCATGCCTTCGAAAGCCTTATTACTCGCTTTAAACGCTTTTATAATCTCATTATTGATTTTAAGTTGAATTTTCTTATATTTTTGGTTGAAATAGATTATAATTGAATGTTTGCATAGGGAAACGTTAAGCGAAAGCCATCGATTGAGAAGAAAAGTCCATTTATAGTCACTCATGCCTTCGAAAGCCTTATTACTCGCTTTAAATGCTTTTATAAGCTCATTATTGATTTTAAGTTGAATTTTCTTACATTTTTGGTTAAAACAGATTATAATTGAATGTTTGCCTTGGGAAACGTGAAGCGAAACCATCGATTGAGAAGAAAAGTCCATTTATAGTCACTCATGCCTTCGAAAGCCTTATTACTCGGTTTAAATGCTTTTATAAGCTCATTATTGATTTTATGTTGAATTTTCTTACATTTTTAGTTAAAATAGATTGTAATTAAATATTTGCCTCAGAAAACATGAAGCGAAAGCCACCAATTGGTAAGAAAAGTCCATTTATAGTCACTCATGCCTTCGAAATCCTTATTACCCGTTTAAAATGGTTTTATAATCTCATTATTGATTTTATGTTGAATTTTCTTGCATTTTTGGTTAAAATAGATTGTAATTAAATGTTTGGCTTAGAAAACATGAAGCGAAAGCCATCGATTGGTAAGAAAAGTCCATTTATAGTCACTCATGCCTTCGAAAGCCTTATTACTCGCTTTAAACGCTTTTATAATCTCATTATTGATTTTAAGTTGAATTTTCTTATATTTTTGGTTGAAATAGATTATAATTGAATGTTTGCATAGGGAAACGTTAAGCGAAAGCCATCGATTGAGAAGAAAAGTCCATTTATAGTCACTCATGCCTTCGAAAGCCTTATTACTCGCTTTAAATGCTTTTATAAGCTCATTATTGATTTTAAGTTGAATTTTCTTACATTTTTGGTTAAAACAGATTATAATTGAATGTTTGCCTTGGGAAACGTGAAGCGAAACCATCGATTGAGAAGAAAAGTCCATTTATAGTCACTCATGCCTTCGAAAGCCTTATTACTTGCTTTAAATGCTTTTATAAGCTCATTATTGATTTTATGTTGAATTTTCTTACATTTTTAGTTAAAATAGATTGTAATTAAATATTTACCTTAGAAAACATGAAGCGAAAGCCATCAATTGGTAAGAAAAGTCCATTTATAGTCACTCATGCCTTCGAAATCCTTATTACCCATTTAAAATGGTTTGATAATCTCATTATTGATTTTATGTTGAATTTTCTTGCATTTTTGGTTAAAATAGATTGTAATTAAATATTTGCCTTAGAAAACATGAAGCGAAAGCCATCGATTGGTAAGAAAAGTCCATTTATAGTCACTCATGCCTTCGAAAGCCTTATTACTCGCTTTAAACGCTTTTATAATCTCATTATTGATTTTAAGTTGAATTTTCTTACATTTTTGGTTGAAACAGATTATAATTGAATGTTTGCATAGGGAAACGTGAACCGAAAGCCATCGATTAAGAAGAAAAGTCCATTTATAGTCACTCATGCCTTCGAAAGCCTTATTACTCGCTTTAAATGCTTTTAGAAGCTCATTATTGATTTTAAGTTGAATTTTCTTACATTTTTGGTTAAAACAGATTATAATTGAATGTTTGCCTTGGGAAACGTGAAGCGAAACCATCGATTGAGAAGAAAAGTCCATTTATAGTCACTCATGCCTTCGAAAGCCTTATTACTCGCTTTAAATGCTTTTATAAGCTCATTATTGATTTTATGTTGAATTTTCTTACATTTTTAGTTAAAATAGATTGTAATTAAATATTTGCCTTAGAAAACATGAAGCGAAAGCCATCAATTGGTAAGAAAAGTCCATTTATAGTCACTCATGCCTTCGAAATCCTTATTACCCGTTTAAAATGGTTTTGTAATCTCATTATTGATTTTATGTTGAATTTTCTTGCATTTTTGGTTAAAATAGATTGTAATTAAATGTTTGGCTTAGAAAACATGAAGCGAAAGCCATCGATTGGTAAGAAAAGTCTATTTATAGTCACTCATGCCTTCGAAAGCCTTATTACTCGCTTTAAACGCTTTTATAATCTCATTATTGATTTTAAGTTGAATTTTCTTATATTTTTTGTTGAAATAGATTATAATTGAATGTTTGCATAGGGAAACGTTAAGCGAAAGCCATCGATTGAGAAGAAAAGTCCATTTATAGTCACTCATGCCTTCGAAAGCCTTATTACTCGCTTTAAATGCTTTTATAAGCTCATTATTGATTTTAAGTTGAATTTTCTTACATTTTTGGTTAAAACAGATTATAATTGAATGTTTGCCTTGGGAAACGTGAAGCGAAACCATCGATTGAGAAGAAAAGTCCATTTATAGTCACTCATGCCTTCGAAAGCCTTATTACTCGCTTTAAATGCTTTTATAAGCTCATTATTGATTTTATGTTGAATTTTCTTACATTTTTAGTTAAAATAGATTGTAATTAAATATTTGCCTTAGAAAACATGAAGCGAAAGCCATCAATTGGTAAGAAAAGTCCATTTATAGTCACTCATGCCTTCGAAATCCTTATTACCCGTTTAAAATGGTTTTGTAATCTCATTATTGATTTTATGTTGAATTTTCTTGCATTTTTGGTTAAAATAGATTGTAATTAAATGTTTGGCTTAGAAAACATGAAGCGAAAGCCATCGATTGGTAAGAAAAGTCTATTTATAGTCACTCATTCCTTCGAAAGCCTTATTACTCGCTTTAAACGCTTTTATAATCTCATTATTGATTTTAAGTTGAATTTTCTTATATTTTTTGTTGAAATAGATTATAATTGAATGTTTGCATAGGGAAACGTTAAGCGAAAGCCATCGATTGAGAAGAAAAGTCCATTTATAGTCACTCATGCCTTCGAAAGCCTTATTACTCGCTTTAAATGCTTTTATAAGCTCATTATTGATTTTAAGTTGAATTTTCTTACATTTTTGGTTAAAACAGATTATAATTGAATGTTTGCCTTGGGAAACTTGAAGCGAAACCATCGATTGAGAAGAAAAGTCCATTTATAGTCACTCATGCCTTCGAAAGCCTTATTACTCGCTTTAAATGCTTTTATAAGCTCATTATTGATTTTATGTTGAATTTTCTTACATTTTTGGTTAAAATAGATTGTAATTAATTGTTTGCCTTAGAAAATATGAAGCGAAAGCAATCGATTGGTAAGAAAAGTCCATTTACAGTCACTCATGCCTTCGAAAGCCTTATTACCCGTTTAAAATGGTTTTATAATCTCATTATTGATTTTATGTTGAATTTTCTTGCATTTTTGGTTAAAATAGATTGTAATTAAATGTTTGCCTTAGAAAACATGAAGCGAAAGCCATCGATTGGTAAGAAAAGTCCATTTATATTCACTCATGCCTTCGAAAGCCTTATTACTCGCTTTAAACGCCTTTATAATCTCATTATTGATTTTAAGTTGAATTTTCATACATTTTTGGTTGAAATAGATTATAATTGAATGTTTGCATAGGGAAACGTGAAGCGAAAGCCATCGATTGAGAAGAAAAGTCCATTTATAGTCACTCATGCCTTCGAAAGCCTTATTACTCGGTTTAAATGCTTTTATAAGCTCATTATTGATTTTAAGTTGAATTTTCTTACATTTTTGGTTAAAACAGATTATAATTGAATGTTTGCCTTGGGAAACGTGAAGCGAAACCATCGATTGAGAAGAAAAGTCCATTTATAGTCACTCATGCCTTCGAAAGCCTTATTACTCGCTTTAAATGCTTTTATAAGCTCATTATTGATTTTATGTTGAATTTTCTTACATTTTTAGTTAAAATAGATTGTAATTAAATATTTGCCTTAGAAAACATGAAGCGAAAGCCATCAATTGGTAAGAAAAGTCCATTTATAGTCACTCATGCCTTCGAAATCCTTATTACCCGTTTAAAATGGTTTTGTAATCTCATTATTGATTTTATGTTGAATTTTCTTGCATTTTTGGTTAAAATAGATTGTAATTAAATGTTTGGCTTAGAAAACATGAAGCGAAAGCCATCGATTGGTAAGAAAAGTCTATTTATAGTCACTCATTCCTTCGAAAGCCTTATTACTCGCTTTAAACGCTTTTATAATCTCATTATTGATTTTAAGTTGAATTTTCTTATATTTTTTGTTGAAATAGATTATAATTGAATGTTTGCATAGGGAAACGTTAAGCGAAAGCCATCGATTGAGAAGAAAAGTCCATTTATAGTCACTCATGCCTTCGAAAGCCTTATTACTCGCTTTAAATGCTTTTATAAGCTCATTATTGATTTTAAGTTGAATTTTCTTACATTTTTGGTTAAAACAGATTATAATTGAATGTTTGCCTTGGGAAACTTGAAGCGAAACCATCGATTGAGAAGAAAAGTCCATTTATAGTCACTCATGCCTTCGAAAGCCTTATTACTCGCTTTAAATGCTTTTATAAGCTCATTATTGATTTTATGTTGAATTTTCTTACATTTTTTGTTAAAATAGATTGTAATTAATTGTTTGCCTTAGAAAATATGAAGCGAAAGCAATCGATTGGTAAGAAAAGTCCATTTACAGTCACTCATGCCTTCGAAAGCCTTATTACCCGTTTAAAATGGTTTTATAATCTCATTATTGATTTTATGTTGAATTTTCTTGCATTTTTGGTTAAAATAGATTGTAATTAAATGTTTGCCTTAGAAAACATGAAGCGAAAGCCATCGATTGGTAAGAAAAGTCCATTTATATTCACTAATGCCTTCGAAAGCCTTATTACTCGCTTTAAACGCCTTTATAATCTCATTATTGATTTTAAGTTGAATTTTCATACATTTTTGGTTGAAATAGATTATAATTGAATGTTTGCATAGGGAAACGTGAAGCGAAAGCCATCGATTGAGAAGAAAAGTCCATTTATAGTCACTCATGCCTTCGAAAGCCTTATTACTCGGTTTAAATGCTTTTATAAGCTCATTATTGATTTTAAGTTGAATTTTCTTACATTTTTGGTTAAAACAGATTATAATTGAATGTTTGCCTTGGGAAACTTGAAGCGAAACCATCGATTGAGAAGAAAAGTCCATTTATAGTCACTCATGCCTTCGAAAGCCTTATTACTCGCTTTAAATGCTTTTATAAGCTCATTATTGATTTTATGTTGAATTTTCTTACATTTTTGGTTAAAATAGATTGTAATTAATTGTTTGCCTTAGAAAATATGAAGCGAAAGCAATCGATTGGTAAGAAAAGTCCATTTACAGTCACTCATGCCTTCGAAAGCCTTATTACCCGTTTAAAATGGTTTTATAATCTCATTATTGATTTTATGTTGAATTTTCTTGCATTTTTGGTTAAAATAGATTGTAATTAAATGTTTTCCTTAGAAAACATGAAGCGAAAGCCATCGATTGGTAAGAAAAGTCCATTTATATTCACTCATGCCTTCGAAAGCCTTATTACTCGCTTTAAACGCCTTTATAATCTCATTATTGATTTTAAGTTGAATTTTCATACATTTTTGGTTGAAATAGATTATAATTGAATGTTTGCATAGGGAAACGTGAAGCGAAAGCCATCGATTGAGAAGAAAAGTCCATTTATAGTCACTCATGCCTTCGAAAGCCTTATTACTCGGTTTAAATGCTTTTATAAGCTCATTATTGATTTTAAGTTGAATTTTCTTACATTTTTGGTTAAAACAGATTATAATTGAATGTTTGCCTTGGGAAACGTGAAGCGAAACCATCGATTGAGAAGAAAAGTCCATTTATAGTCACTCATGCCTTCGAAAGCCTTATTACTCGCTTTAAATGCTTTTATAAGCTCATTATTGATTTTATGTTGAATTTTCTTACATTTTTAGTTAAAATAGATTGTAATTAAATATTTGCCTTAGAAAACATGAAGCGAAAGCCATCAATTGGTAAGAAAAGTCCATTTATAGTCACTCATGCCTTCGAAATCCTTATTACCCGTTTAAAATGGTTTTGTAATCTCATTATTGATTTTATGTTGAATTTTCTTGCATTTTTGGTTAAAATAGATTGTAATTAAATGTTTGGCTTAGAAAACATGAAGCGAAAGCCATCGATTGGTAAGAAAAGTCTATTTATAGTCACTCATTCCTTCGAAAGCCTTATTACTCGCTTTAAACGCTTTTATAATCTCATTATTGATTTTAAGTTGAATTTTCTTATATTTTTTGTTGAAATAGATTATAATTGAATGTTTGCATAGGGAAACGTTAAGCGAAAGCCATCGATTGAGAAGAAAAGTCCATTTATAGTCACTCATGCCTTCGAAAGCCTTATTACTCGCTTTAAATGCTTTTATAAGCTCATTATTGATTTTAAGTTGAATTTTCTTACATTTTTGGTTAAAACAGATTATAATTGAATGTTTGCCTTGGGAAACTTGAAGCGAAACCATCGATTGAGAAGAAAAGTCCATTTATAGTCACTCATGCCTTCGAAAGCCTTATTACTCGCTTTAAATGCTTTTATAAGCTCATTATTGATTTTATGTTGAATTTTCTTACATTTTTGGTTAAAATAGATTGTAATTAATTGTTTGCCTTAGAAAATATGAAGCGAAAGCAATCGATTGGTAAGAAAAGTCCATTTACAGTCACTCATGCCTTCGAAAGCCTTATTACCCGTTTAAAATGGTTTTATAATCTCATTATTGATTTTATGTTGAATTTTCTTGCATTTTTGGTTAAAATAGATTGTAATTAAATGTTTGCCTTAGAAAACATGAAGCGAAAGCCATCGATTGGTAAGAAAAGTCCATTTATATTCACTAATGCCTTCGAAAGCCTTATTACTCGCTTTAAACGCCTTTATAATCTCATTATTGATTTTAAGTTGAATTTTCATACATTTTTGGTTGAAATAGATTATAATTGAATGTTTGCATAGGGAAACGTGAAGCGAAAGCCATCGATTGAGAAGAAAAGTCCATTTATAGTCACTCATGCCTTCGAAAGCCTTATTACTCGGTTTAAATGCTTTTATAAGCTCATTATTGATTTTAAGTTGAATTTTCTTACATTTTTGGTTAAAACAGATTATAATTGAATGTTTGCCTTGGGAAACTTGAAGCGAAACCATCGATTGAGAAGAAAAGTCCATTTATAGTCACTCATGCCTTCGAAAGCCTTATTACTCGCTTTAAATGCTTTTATAAGCTCATTATTGATTTTATGTTGAATTTTCTTACATTTTTGGTTAAAATAGATTGTAATTAATTGTTTGCCTTAGAAAATATGAAGCGAAAGCAATCGATTGGTAAGAAAAGTCCATTTACAGTCACTCATGCCTTCGAAAGCCTTATTACCCGTTTAAAATGGTTTTATAATCTCATTATTGATTTTATGTTGAATTTTCTTGCATTTTTGGTTAAAATAGATTGTAATTAAATGTTTGCCTTAGAAAACATGAAGCGAAAGCCATCGATTGGTAAGAAAAGTCCATTTATATTCACTCATGCCTTCGAAAGCCTTATTACTCGCTTTAAACTCCTTTATAATCTCATTATTGATTTTAAGTTGAATTTTCATACATTTTTGGTTGAAATAGATTATAATTGAATGTTTGCATAGGGAAACGTGAAGCGAAAGCCATCGATTGAGAAGAAAAGTCCATTTATAGTCACTCATGCCTTCGAAAGCCTTATTACTCGGTTTAAATGCTTTTATAAGCTCATTATTGATTTTAAGTTGAATTTTCTTACATTTTTGGTTAAAACAGATTATAATTGAATGTTTGCCTTGGGAAACGTGAAGCGAAACCATCGATTGAGAAGAAAAGTCCATTTATAGTCACTCATGCCTTCGAAAGCCTTATTACTCGCTTTAAATGCTTTTATAAGCTCATTATTGATTTTATGTTGAATTTTCTTACATTTTTGGTTAAAATAGATTGTAATTAATTGTTTGCCTTAGAAAATATGAAGCGAAAGCAATCGATTGGTAAGAAAAGTCCATTTACAGTCACTCATGCCTTCGAAAGCCTTATTACCCGTTTAAAATGGTTTTATAATCTCATTATTGATTTTATGTTGAATTTTCTTGCATTTTTGGTTAAAATAGATTGTAATTAAATGTTTGCCTTAGAAAACATGAAGCGAAAGCCATCGATTGGTAAGAAAAGTCCATTTATATTCACTAATGCCTTCGAAAGCCTTATTACTCGCTTTAAACGCCTTTATAATCTCATTATTGATTTTAAGTTGAATTTTCATACATTTTTGGTTGAAATAGATTATAATTGAATGTTTGCATAGGGAAACGTGAAGCGAAAGCCATCGATTGAGAAGAAAAGTCCATTTATAGTCACTCATGCCTTCGAAAGCCTTATTACTCGGTTTAAATGCTTTTATAAGCTCATTATTGATTTTAAGTTGAATTTTCTTACATTTTTGGTTAAAACAGATTATAATTGAATGTTTGCCTTGGGAAACGTGAAGCGAAACCATCGATTGAGAAGAAAAGTCCATTTATAGTCACTCATGCCTTCGAAAGCCTTATTACTCGCTTTAAATGCTTTTATAAGCTCATTATTGATTTTATGTTGAATTTTCTTACATTTTTAGTTAAAATAGATTGTAATTAAATATTTGCCTTAGAAAACATGAAGCGAAAGCCATCAATTGGTAAGAAAAGTCCATTTATAGTCACTCATGCCTTCGAAAGCCTTATTACTCGCTTTAAACGCTTTTATAATCTCATTATTGATTTTAAGTTGAATTTTCTTATATTTTTTGTTGAAATAGATTATAATTGAATGTTTGCATAGGGAAACGTTAAGCGAAAGCCATCGATTGAGAAGAAAAGTCCATTTATAGTCACTCATGCCTTCGAAAGCCTTATTACTCGCTTTAAATGCTTTTATAAGCTCATTATTGATTTTAAGTTGAATTTTCTTACATTTTTGGTTAAAACAGATTATAATTGAATGTTTGCCTTGGGAAACATGAAGCGAAACCATCGATTGAGAAGAAAAGTCCATTTATAGTCACTCATGCCTTCGAAAGCCTTATTACTCGCTTTAAACGCTTTTATAATCTCATTATTGATTTTAAGTTGAATTTTCTTATATTTTTGGTTGAAATAGATTATAATTGAATGTTTGCATAGGGAAACGTTAAGCGAAAGCCATCGATTGAGAAGAAAAGTCCATTTATAGTCACTCATGCCTTCGAAAGCCTTATTACTCGCTTTAAATGCTTTTATAAGCTCATTATTGATTTTAAGTTGAATTTTCTTACATTTTTGGTTAAAACAGATTATAATTGAATGTTTGCCTTGGGAAACGTGAAGCGAAACCATCGATTGAGAAGAAAAGTCCATTTATAGTCACTCATGCCTTCGAAAGCCTTATTACTCGGTTTAAATGCTTTTATAAGCTCATTATTGATTTTATGTTGAATTTTCTTACATTTTTAGTTAAAATAGATTGTAATTAAATATTTGCCTTAGAAAACATGAAGCGAAAGCCACCAATTGGTAAGAAAAGTCCATTTATAGTCACTCATGCCTTCGAAATCCTTATTACCCGTTTAAAATGGTTTTATAATCTCATTATTGATTTTATGTTGAATTTTCTTGCATTTTTGGTTAAAATAGATTGTAATTAAATGTTTGGCTTAGAAAACATGAAGCGAAAGCCATCGATTGGTAAGAAAAGTCCATTTATAGTCACTCATGCCTTCGAAAGCCTTATTACTCGCTTTAAACGCTTTTATAATCTCATTATTGATTTTAAGTTGAATTTTCTTATATTTTTGGTTGAAATAGATTATAATTGAATGTTTGCATAGGGAAACGTTAAGCGAAAGCCATCGATTGAGAAGAAAAGTCCATTTATAGTCACTCATGCCTTCGAAAGCCTTATTACTCGCTTTAAATGCTTTTATAAGCTCATTATTGATTTTAAGTTGAATTTTCTTACATTTTTGGTTAAAACAGATTATAATTGAATGTTTGCCTTGGGAAACGTGAAGCGAAACCATCGATTGAGAAGAAAAGTCCATTTATAGTCACTCATGCCTTCGAAAGCCTTATTACTCGGTTTAAATGCTTTTATAAGCTCATTATTGATTTTATGTTGAATTTTCTTACATTTTTAGTTAAAATAGATTGTAATTAAATATTTGCCTTAGAAAACATGAAGCGAAAGCCACCAATTGGTAAGAAAAGTCCATTTATAGTCACTCATGCCTTCGAAATCCTTATTACCCGTTTAAAATGGTTTTATAATCTCATTATTGATTTTATGTTGAATTTTCTTGCATTTTTGGTTAAAATAGATTGTAATTAAATGTTTGGCTTAGAAAACATGAAGCGAAAGCCATCGATTGGTAAGAAAAGTCCATTTATAGTCACTCATGCCTTCGAAAGCCTTATTACTCGCTTTAAACGCTTTTATAATCTCATTATTGATTTTAAGTTGAATTTTCTTATATTTTTGGTTGAAATAGATTATAATTGAATGTTTGCATAGGGAAACGTTAAGCGAAAGCCATCGATTGAGAAGAAAAGTCCATTTATAGTCACTCATGCCTTCGAAAGCCTTATTACTCGCTTTAAATGCTTTTATAAGCTCATTATTGATTTTAAGTTGAATTTTCTTACATTTTTGGTTAAAACAGATTATAATTGAATGTTTGCCTTGGGAAACGTGAAGCGAAACCATCGATTGAGAAGAAAAGTCCATTTATAGTCACTCATGCCTTCGAAAGCCTTATTACTCGGTTTAAATGCTTTTATAAGCTCATTATTGATTTTATGTTGAATTTTCTTACATTTTTAGTTAAAATAGATTGTAATTAAATATTTGCCTTAGAAAACATGAAGCGAAAGCCACCAATTGGTAAGAAAAGTCCATTTATAGTCACTCATGCCTTCGAAATCCTTATTACCCGTTTAAAATGGTTTTATAATCTCATTATTGATTTTATGTTGAATTTTCTTGCATTTTTGGTTAAAATAGATTGTAATTAAATGTTTGGCTTAGAAAACATGAAGCGAAAGCCATCGATTGGTAAGAAAAGTCCATTTATAGTCACTCATGCCTTCGAAAGCCTTATTACTCGCTTTAAACGCTTTTATAATCTCATTATTGATTTTAAGTTGAATTTTCTTATATTTTTGGTTGAAATAGATTATAATTGAATGTTTGCATAGGGAAACGTTAAGCGAAAGCCATCGATTGAGAAGAAAAGTCCACTTATAGTCACTCATGCCTTCGAAAGCCTTATTACTCGCTTTAAATGCTTTTATAAGCTCATTATTGATTTTAAGTTGAATTTTCTTACATTTTTGGTTAAAACAGATTATAATTGAATGTTTGCCTTGGGAAACGTGAAGCGAAACCATCGATTGAGAAGAAAAGTCCATTTATAGTCACTCATGCCTTCGAAAGCCTTATTACTCGGTTTAAATGCTTTTATAAGCTCATTATTGATTTTATGTTGAATTTTCTTACATTTTTAGTTAAAATAGATTGTAATTAAATATTTGCCTTAGAAAACATGAAGCGAAAGCCACCAATTGGTAAGAAAAGTCCATTTATAGTCACTCATGCCTTCGAAATCCTTATTACCCGTTTAAAATGGTTTTATAATCTCATTATTGATTTTATGTTGAATTTTCTTGCATTTTTGGTTAAAATAGATTGTAATTAAATGTTTGGCTTAGAAAACATGAAGCGAAAGCCATCGATTGGTAAGAAAAGTCCATTTATAGTCACTCATGCCTTCGAAAGCCTTATTACTCGCTTTAAACGCTTTTATAATCTCATTATTGATTTTAAGTTGAATTTTCTTATATTTTTGGTTGAAATAGATTATAATTGAATGTTTGCATAGGGAAACGTTAAGCGAAAGCCATCGATTGAGAAGAAAAGTCCATTTATAGTCACTCATGCCTTCGAAAGCCTTATTACTCGCTTTAAATGCTTTTATAAGCTCATTATTGATTTTAAGTTGAATTTTCTTACATTTTTGGTTAAAACAGATTATAATTGAATGTTTGCCTTGGGAAACGTGAAGCGAAACCATCGATTGAGAAGAAAAGTCCATTTATAGTCACTCATGCCTTCGAAAGCCTTATTACTCGGTTTAAATGCTTTTATAAGCTCATTATTGATTTTATGTTGAATTTTCTTACATTTTTAGTTAAAATAGATTGTAATTAAATATTTGCCTTAGAAAACATGAAGCGAAAGCCACCAATTGGTAAGAAAAGTCCATTTATAGTCACTCATGCCTTCGAAATCCTTATTACCCGTTTAAAATGGTTTTATAATCTCATTATTGATTTTATGTTGAATTTTCTTGCATTTTTGGTTAAAATAGATTGTAATTAAATGTTTGGCTTAGAAAACATGAAGCGAAAGCCATCGATTGGTAAGAAAAGTCCATTTATAGTCACTCATGCCTTCGAAAGCCTTATTACTCGCTTTAAACGCTTTTATAATCTCATTATTGATTTTAAGTTGAATTTTCTTATATTTTTGGTTGAAATAGATTATAATTGAATGTTTGCATAGGGAAACGTTAAGCGAAAGCCATCGATTGAGAAGAAAAGTCCATTTATAGTCACTCATGCCTTCGAAAGCCTTATTACTCGCTTTAAATGCTTTTATAAGCTCATTATTGATTTTAAGTTGAATTTTCTTACATTTTTGGTTAAAACAGATTATAATTGAATGTTTGCCTTGGGAAACGTGAAGCGAAACCATCGATTGAGAAGAAAAGTCCATTTATAGTCACTCATGCCTTCGAAAGCCTTATTACTCGGTTTAAATGCTTTTATAAGCTCATTATTGATTTTATGTTGAATTTTCTTACATTTTTAGTTAAAATAGATTGTAATTAAATATTTGCCTTAGAAAACATGAAGCGAAAGCCACCAATTGGTAAGAAAAGTCCATTTATAGTCACTCATGCCTTCGAAATCCTTATTACCCGTTTAAAATGGTTTTATAATCTCATTATTGATTTTATGTTGAATTTTCTTGCATTTTTGGTTAAAATAGATTGTAATTAAATGTTTGGCTTAGAAAACATGAAGCGAAAGCCATCGATTGGTAAGAAAAGTCCATTTATAGTCACTCATGCCTTCGAAAGCCTTATTACTCGCTTTAAACGCTTTTATAATCTCATTATTGATTTTAAGTTGAATTTTCTTATATTTTTGGTTGAAATAGATTATAATTGAATGTTTGCATAGGGAAACGTTAAGCGAAAGCCATCGATTGAGAAGAAAAGTCCATTTATAGTCACTCATGCCTTCGAAAGCCTTATTACTCGCTTTAAATGCTTTTATAAGCTCATTATTGATTTTAAGTTGAATTTTCTTACATTTTTGGTTAAAACAGATTATAATTGAATGTTTGCCTTGGGAAACGTGAAGCGAAACCATCGATTGAGAAGAAAAGTCCATTTATAGTCACTCATGCCTTCGAAAGCCTTATTACTCGGTTTAAATGCTTTTATAAGCTCATTATTGATTTTATGTTGAATTTTCTTACATTTTTAGTTAAAATAGATTGTAATTAAATATTTGCCTTAGAAAACATGAAGCGAAAGCCACCAATTGGTAAGAAAAGTCCATTTATAGTCACTCATGCCTTCGAAATCCTTATTACCCGTTTAAAATGGTTTTATAATCTCATTATTGATTTTATGTTGAATTTTCTTGCATTTTTGGTTAAAATAGATTGTAATTAAATGTTTGGCTTAGAAAACATGAAGCGAAAGCCATCGATTGGTAAGAAAAGTCCATTTATAGTCACTCATGCCTTCGAAAGCCTTATTACTCGCTTTAAACGCTTTTATAATCTCATTATTGATTTTAAGTTGAATTTTCTTATATTTTTGGTTGAAATAGATTATAATTGAATGTTTGCATAGGGAAACGTTAAGCGAAAGCCATCGATTGAGAAGAAAAGTCCATTTATAGTCACTCATGCCTTCGAAAGCCTTATTACTCGCTTTAAATGCTTTTATAAGCTCATTATTGATTTTAAGTTGAATTTTCTTACATTTTTGGTTAAAACAGATTATAATTGAATGTTTGCCTTGGGAAACGTGAAGCGAAACCATCGATTGAGAAGAAAAGTCCATTTATAGTCACTCATGCCTTCGAAAGCCTTATTACTCGGTTTAAATGCTTTTATAAGCTCATTATTGATTTTATGTTGAATTTTCTTACATTTTTAGTTAAAATAGATTGTAATTAAATATTTGCCTTAGAAAACATGAAGCGAAAGCCACCAATTGGTAAGAAAAGTCCATTTATAGTCACTCATGCCTTCGAAATCCTTATTACCCGTTTAAAATGGTTTTATAATCTCATTATTGATTTTATGTTGAATTTTCTTGCATTTTTGGTTAAAATAGATTGTAATTAAATGTTTGGCTTAGAAAACATGAAGCGAAAGCCATCGATTGGTAAGAAAAGTCCATTTATAGTCACTCATGCCTTCGAAAGCCTTATTACTCGCTTTAAACGCTTTTATAATCTCATTATTGATTTTAAGTTGAATTTTCTTATATTTTTGGTTGAAATAGATTATAATTGAATGTTTGCATAGGGAAACGTTAAGCGAAAGCCATCGATTGAGAAGAAAAGTCCATTTATAGTCACTCATGCCTTCGAAAGCCTTATTACTCGCTTTAAATGCTTTTATAAGCTCATTATTGATTTTAAGTTGAATTTTCTTACATTTTTGGTTAAAACAGATTATAATTGAATGTTTGCCTTGGGAAACGTGAAGCGAAACCATCGATTGAGAAGAAAAGTCCATTTATAGTCACTCATGCCTTCGAAAGCCTTATTACTCGGTTTAAATGCTTTTATAAGCTCATTATTGATTTTATGTTGAATTTTCTTACATTTTTAGTTAAAATAGATTGTAATTAAATATTTGCCTTAGAAAACATGAAGCGAAAGCCACCAATTGGTAAGAAAAGTCCATTTATAGTCACTCATGCCTTCGAAATCCTTATTACCCGTTTAAAATGGTTTTATAATCTCATTATTGATTTTATGTTGAATTTTCTTGCATTTTTGGTTAAAATAGATTGTAATTAAATGTTTGGCTTAGAAAACATGAAGCGAAAGCCATCGATTGGTAAGAAAAGTCCATTTATAGTCACTCATGCCTTCGAAAGCCTTATTACTCGCTTTAAACGCTTTTATAATCTCATTATTGATTTTAAGTTGAATTTTCTTATATTTTTGGTTGAAATAGATTATAATTGAATGTTTGCATAGGGAAACGTTAAGCGAAAGCCATCGATTGAGAAGAAAAGTCCATTTATAGTCACTCATGCCTTCGAAAGCCTTATTACTCGCTTTAAATGCTTTTATAAGCTCATTATTGATTTTAAGTTGAATTTTCTTACATTTTTGGTTAAAACAGATTATAATTGAATGTTTGCCTTGGGAAACGTGAAGCGAAACCATCGATTGAGAAGAAAAGTCCATTTATAGTCACTCATGCCTTCGAAAGCCTTATTACTCGGTTTAAATGCTTTTATAAGCTCATTATTGATTTTATGTTGAATTTTCTTACATTTTTAGTTAAAATAGATTGTAATTAAATATTTGCCTTAGAAAACATGAAGCGAAAGCCACCAATTGGTAAGAAAAGTCCATTTATAGTCACTCATGCCTTCGAAATCCTTATTACCCGTTTAAAATGGTTTTATAATCTCATTATTGATTTTATGTTGAATTTTCTTGCATTTTTGGTTAAAATAGATTGTAATTAAATGTTTGGCTTAGAAAACATGAAGCGAAAGCCATCGATTGGTAAGAAAAGTCCATTTATAGTCACTCATGCCTTCGAAAGCCTTATTACTCGCTTTAAACGCTTTTATAATCTCATTATTGATTTTAAGTTGAATTTTCTTATATTTTTGGTTGAAATAGATTATAATTGAATGTTTGCATAGGGAAACGTTAAGCGAAAGCCATCGATTGAGAAGAAAAGTCCATTTATAGTCACTCATGCCTTCGAAAGCCTTATTACTCGCTTTAAATGCTTTTATAAGCTCATTATTGATTTTAAGTTGAATTTTCTTACATTTTTGGTTAAAACAGATTATAATTGAATGTTTGCCTTGGGAAACGTGAAGCGAAACCATCGATTGAGAAGAAAAGTCCATTTATAGTCACTCATGCCTTCGAAAGCCTTATTACTCGGTTTAAATGCTTTTATAAGCTCATTATTGATTTTATGTTGAATTTTCTTACATTTTTAGTTAAAATAGATTGTAATTAAATATTTGCCTTAGAAAACATGAAGCGAAAGCCACCAATTGGTAAGAAAAGTCCATTTATAGTCACTCATGCCTTCGAAATCCTTATTACCCGTTTAAAATGGTTTTATAATCTCATTATTGATTTTATGTTGAATTTTCTTGCATTTTTGGTTAAAATAGATTGTAATTAAATGTTTGGCTTAGAAAACATGAAGCGAAAGCCATCGATTGGTAAGAAAAGTCCATTTATAGTCACTCATGCCTTCGAAAGCCTTATTACTCGCTTTAAACGCTTTTATAATCTCATTATTGATTTTAAGTTGAATTTTCTTATATTTTTGGTTGAAATAGATTATAATTGAATGTTTGCATAGGGAAACGTTAAGCGAAAGCCATCGATTGAGAAGAAAAGTCCATTTATAGTCACTCATGCCTTCGAAAGCCTTATTACTCGCTTTAAATGCTTTTATAAGCTCATTATTGATTTTAAGTTGAATTTTCTTACATTTTTGGTTAAAACAGATTATAATTGAATGTTTGCCTTGGGAAACGTGAAGCGAAACCATCGATTGAGAAGAAAAGTCCATTTATAGTCACTCATGCCTTCGAAAGCCTTATTACTCGGTTTAAATGCTTTTATAAGCTCATTATTGATTTTATGTTGAATTTTCTTACATTTTTAGTTAAAATAGATTGTAATTAAATATTTGCCTTAGAAAACATGAAGCGAAAGCCACCAATTGGTAAGAAAAGTCCATTTATAGTCACTCATGCCTTCGAAATCCTTATTACCCGTTTAAAATGGTTTTATAATCTCATTATTGATTTTATGTTGAATTTTCTTGCATTTTTGGTTAAAATAGATTGTAATTAAATGTTTGGCTTAGAAAACATGAAGCGAAAGCCATCGATTGGTAAGAAAAGTCCATTTATAGTCACTCATGCCTTCGAAAGCCTTATTACTCGCTTTAAACGCTTTTATAATCTCATTATTGATTTTAAGTTGAATTTTCTTATATTTTTGGTTGAAATAGATTATAATTGAATGTTTGCATAGGGAAACGTTAAGCGAAAGCCATCGATTGAGAAGAAAAGTCCATTTATAGTCACTCATGCCTTCGAAAGCCTTATTACTCGCTTTAAATGCTTTTATAAGCTCATTATTGATTTTAAGTTGAATTTTCTTACATTTTTGGTTAAAACAGATTATAATTGAATGTTTGCCTTGGGAAACGTGAAGCGAAACCATCGATTGAGAAGAAAAGTCCATTTATAGTCACTCATGCCTTCGAAAGCCTTATTACTCGGTTTAAATGCTTTTATAAGCTCATTATTGATTTTATGTTGAATTTTCTTACATTTTTAGTTAAAATAGATTGTAATTAAATATTTGCCTTAGAAAACATGAAGCGAAAGCCACCAATTGGTAAGAAAAGTCCATTTATAGTCACTCATGCCTTCGAAATCCTTATTACCCGTTTAAAATGGTTTTATAATCTCATTATTGATTTTATGTTGAATTTTCTTGCATTTTTGGTTAAAATAGATTGTAATTAAATGTTTGGCTTAGAAAACATGAAGCGAAAGCCATCGATTGGTAAGAAAAGTCCATTTATAGTCACTCATGCCTTCGAAAGCCTTATTACTCGCTTTAAACGCTTTTATAATCTCATTATTGATTTTAAGTTGAATTTTCTTATATTTTTGGTTGAAATAGATTATAATTGAATGTTTGCATAGGGAAACGTTAAGCGAAAGCCATCGATTGAGAAGAAAAGTCCATTTATAGTCACTCATGCCTTCGAAAGCCTTATTACTCGCTTTAAATGCTTTTATAAGCTCATTATTGATTTTAAGTTGAATTTTCTTACATTTTTGGTTAAAACAGATTATAATTGAATGTTTGCCTTGGGAAACGTGAAGCGAAACCATCGATTGAGAAGAAAAGTCCATTTATAGTCACTCATGCCTTCGAAAGCCTTATTACTCGGTTTAAATGCTTTTATAAGCTCATTATTGATTTTATGTTGAATTTTCTTACATTTTTAGTTAAAATAGATTGTAATTAAATATTTGCCTTAGAAAACATGAAGCGAAAGCCACCAATTGGTAAGAAAAGTCCATTTATAGTCACTCATGCCTTCGAAATCCTTATTACCCGTTTAAAATGGTTTTATAATCTCATTATTGATTTTATGTTGAATTTTCTTGCATTTTTGGTTAAAATAGATTGTAATTAAATGTTTGGCTTAGAAAACATGAAGCGAAAGCCATCGATTGGTAAGAAAAGTCCATTTATAGTCACTCATGCCTTCGAAAGCCTTATTACTCGCTTTAAACGCTTTTATAATCTCATTATTGATTTTAAGTTGAATTTTCTTATATTTTTGGTTGAAATAGATTATAATTGAATGTTTGCATAGGGAAACGTTAAGCGAAAGCCATCGATTGAGAAGAAAAGTCCATTTATAGTCACTCATGCCTTCGAAAGCCTTATTACTCGCTTTAAATGCTTTTATAAGCTCATTATTGATTTTAAGTTGAATTTTCTTACATTTTTGGTTAAAACAGATTATAATTGAATGTTTGCCTTGGGAAACGTGAAGCGAAACCATCGATTGAGAAGAAAAGTCCATTTATAGTCACTCATGCCTTCGAAAGCCTTATTACTCGGTTTAAATGCTTTTATAAGCTCATTATTGATTTTATGTTGAATTTTCTTACATTTTTAGTTAAAATAGATTGTAATTAAATATTTGCCTTAGAAAACATGAAGCGAAAGCCACCAATTGGTAAGAAAAGTCCATTTATAGTCACTCATGCCTTCGAAATCCTTATTACCCGTTTAAAATGGTTTTATAATCTCATTATTGATTTTATGTTGAATTTTCTTGCATTTTTGGTTAAAATAGATTGTAATTAAATGTTTGGCTTAGAAAACATGAAGCGAAAGCCATCGATTGGTAAGAAAAGTCCATTTATAGTCACTCATGCCTTCGAAAGCCTTATTACTCGCTTTAAACGCTTTTATAATCTCATTATTGATTTTAAGTTGAATTTTCTTATATTTTTGGTTGAAATAGATTATAATTGAATGTTTGCATAGGGAAACGTTAAGCGAAAGCCATCGATTGAGAAGAAAAGTCCATTTATAGTCACTCATGCCTTCGAAAGCCTTATTACTCGCTTTAAATGCTTTTATAAGCTCATTATTGATTTTAAGTTGAATTTTCTTACATTTTTGGTTAAAACAGATTATAATTGAATGTTTGCCTTGGGAAACGTGAAGCGAAACCATCGATTGAGAAGAAAAGTCCATTTATAGTCACTCATGCCTTCGAAAGCCTTATTACTCGGTTTAAATGCTTTTATAAGCTCATTATTGATTTTATGTTGAATTTTCTTACATTTTTAGTTAAAATAGATTGTAATTAAATATTTGCCTTAGAAAACATGAAGCGAAAGCCACCAATTGGTAAGAAAAGTCCATTTATAGTCACTCATGCCTTCGAAATCCTTATTACCCGTTTAAAATGGTTTTATAATCTCATTATTGATTTTATGTTGAATTTTCTTGCATTTTTGGTTAAAATAGATTGTAATTAAATGTTTGGCTTAGAAAACATGAAGCGAAAGCCATCGATTGGTAAGAAAAGTCCATTTATAGTCACTCATGCCTTCGAAAGCCTTATTACTCGCTTTAAACGCTTTTATAATCTCATTATTGATTTTAAGTTGAATTTTCTTATATTTTTGGTTGAAATAGATTATAATTGAATGTTTGCATAGGGAAACGTTAAGCGAAAGCCATCGATTGAGAAGAAAAGTCCATTTATAGTCACTCATGCCTTCGAAAGCCTTATTACTCGCTTTAAATGCTTTTATAAGCTCATTATTGATTTTAAGTTGAATTTTCTTACATTTTTGGTTAAAACAGATTATAATTGAATGTTTGCCTTGGGAAACGTGAAGCGAAACCATCGATTGAGAAGAAAAGTCCATTTATAGTCACTCATGCCTTCGAAAGCCTTATTACTCGGTTTAAATGCTTTTATAAGCTCATTATTGATTTTATGTTGAATTTTCTTACATTTTTAGTTAAAATAGATTGTAATTAAATATTTGCCTTAGAAAACATGAAGCGAAAGCCACCAATTGGTAAGAAAAGTCCATTTATAGTCACTCATGCCTTCGAAATCCTTATTACCCGTTTAAAATGGTTTTATAATCTCATTATTGATTTTATGTTGAATTTTCTTGCATTTTTGGTTAAAATAGATTGTAATTAAATGTTTGGCTTAGAAAACATGAAGCGAAAGCCATCGATTGGTAAGAAAAGTCCATTTATAGTCACTCATGCCTTCGAAAGCCTTATTACTCGCTTTAAACGCTTTTATAATCTCATTATTGATTTTAAGTTGAATTTTCTTATATTTTTGGTTGAAATAGATTATAATTGAATGTTTGCATAGGGAAACGTTAAGCGAAAGCCATCGATTGAGAAGAAAAGTCCATTTATAGTCACTCATGCCTTCGAAAGCCTTATTACTCGCTTTAAATGCTTTTATAAGCTCATTATTGATTTTAAGTTGAATTTTCTTACATTTTTGGTTAAAACAGATTATAATTGAATGTTTGCCTTGGGAAACGTGAAGCGAAACCATCGATTGAGAAGAAAAGTCCATTTATAGTCACTCATGCCTTCGAAAGCCTTATTACTCGGTTTAAATGCTTTTATAAGCTCATTATTGATTTTATGTTGAATTTTCTTACATTTTTAGTTAAAATAGATTGTAATTAAATATTTGCCTTAGAAAACATGAAGCGAAAGCCACCAATTGGTAAGAAAAGTCCATTTATAGTCACTCATGCCTTCGAAATCCTTATTACCCGTTTAAAATGGTTTTATAATCTCATTATTGATTTTATGTTGAATTTTCTTGCATTTTTGGTTAAAATAGATTGTAATTAAATGTTTGGCTTAGAAAACATGAAGCGAAAGCCATCGATTGGTAAGAAAAGTCCATTTATAGTCACTCATGCCTTCGAAAGCCTTATTACTCGCTTTAAACGCTTTTATAATCTCATTATTGATTTTAAGTTGAATTTTCTTATATTTTTGGTTGAAATAGATTATAATTGAATGTTTGCATAGGGAAACGTTAAGCGAAAGCCATCGATTGAGAAGAAAAGTCCATTTATAGTCACTCATGCCTTCGAAAGCCTTATTACTCGCTTTAAATGCTTTTATAAGCTCATTATTGATTTTAAGTTGAATTTTCTTACATTTTTGGTTAAAACAGATTATAATTGAATGTTTGCCTTGGGAAACGTGAAGCGAAACCATCGATTGAGAAGAAAAGTCCATTTATAGTCACTCATGCCTTCGAAAGCCTTATTACTCGGTTTAAATGCTTTTATAAGCTCATTATTGATTTTATGTTGAATTTTCTTACATTTTTAGTTAAAATAGATTGTAATTAAATATTTGCCTTAGAAAACATGAAGCGAAAGCCACCAATTGGTAAGAAAAGTCCATTTATAGTCACTCATGCCTTCGAAATCCTTATTACCCGTTTAAAATGGTTTTATAATCTCATTATTGATTTTATGTTGAATTTTCTTGCATTTTTGGTTAAAATAGATTGTAATTAAATGTTTGGCTTAGAAAACATGAAGCGAAAGCCATCGATTGGTAAGAAAAGTCCATTTATAGTCACTCATGCCTTCGAAAGCCTTATTACTCGCTTTAAACGCTTTTATAATCTCATTATTGATTTTAAGTTGAATTTTCTTATATTTTTGGTTGAAATAGATTATAATTGAATGTTTGCATAGGGAAACGTTAAGCGAAAGCCATCGATTGAGAAGAAAAGTCCATTTATAGTCACTCATGCCTTCGAAAGCCTTATTACTCGCTTTAAATGCTTTTATAAGCTCATTATTGATTTTAAGTTGAATTTTCTTACATTTTTGGTTAAAACAGATTATAATTGAATGTTTGCCTTGGGAAACGTGAAGCGAAACCATCGATTGAGAAGAAAAGTCCATTTATAGTCACTCATGCCTTCGAAAGCCTTATTACTCGGTTTAAATGCTTTTATAAGCTCATTATTGATTTTATGTTGAATTTTCTTACATTTTTAGTTAAAATAGATTGTAATTAAATATTTGCCTTAGAAAACATGAAGCGAAAGCCACCAATTGGTAAGAAAAGTCCATTTATAGTCACTCATGCCTTCGAAATCCTTATTACCCGTTTAAAATGGTTTTATAATCTCATTATTGATTTTATGTTGAATTTTCTTGCATTTTTGGTTAAAATAGATTGTAATTAAATGTTTGGCTTAGAAAACATGAAGCGAAAGCCATCGATTGGTAAGAAAAGTCCATTTATAGTCACTCATGCCTTCGAAAGCCTTATTACTCGCTTTAAACGCTTTTATAATCTCATTATTGATTTTAAGTTGAATTTTCTTATATTTTTGGTTGAAATAGATTATAATTGAATGTTTGCATAGGGAAACGTTAAGCGAAAGCCATCGATTGAGAAGAAAAGTCCATTTATAGTCACTCATGCCTTCGAAAGCCTTATTACTCGCTTTAAATGCTTTTATAAGCTCATTATTGATTTTAAGTTGAATTTTCTTACATTTTTGGTTAAAACAGATTATAATTGAATGTTTGCCTTGGGAAACGTGAAGCGAAACCATCGATTGAGAAGAAAAGTCCATTTATAGTCACTCATGCCTTCGAAAGCCTTATTACTCGGTTTAAATGCTTTTATAAGCTCATTATTGATTTTATGTTGAATTTTCTTACATTTTTAGTTAAAATAGATTGTAATTAAATATTTGCCTTAGAAAACATGAAGCGAAAGCCACCAATTGGTAAGAAAAGTCCATTTATAGTCACTCATGCCTTCGAAATCCTTATTACCCGTTTAAAATGGTTTTATAATCTCATTATTGATTTTATGTTGAATTTTCTTGCATTTTTGGTTAAAATAGATTGTAATTAAATGTTTGGCTTAGAAAACATGAAGCGAAAGCCATCGATTGGTAAGAAAAGTCCATTTATAGTCACTCATGCCTTCGAAAGCCTTATTACTCGCTTTAAACGCTTTTATAATCTCATTATTGATTTTAAGTTGAATTTTCTTATATTTTTGGTTGAAATAGATTATAATTGAATGTTTGCATAGGGAAACGTTAAGCGAAAGCCATCGATTGAGAAGAAAAGTCCATTTATAGTCACTCATGCCTTCGAAAGCCTTATTACTCGCTTTAAATGCTTTTATAAGCTCATTATTGATTTTAAGTTGAATTTTCTTACATTTTTGGTTAAAACAGATTATAATTGAATGTTTGCCTTGGGAAACGTGAAGCGAAACCATCGATTGAGAAGAAAAGTCCATTTATAGTCACTCATGCCTTCGAAAGCCTTATTACTCGGTTTAAATGCTTTTATAAGCTCATTATTGATTTTATGTTGAATTTTCTTACATTTTTAGTTAAAATAGATTGTAATTAAATATTTGCCTTAGAAAACATGAAGCGAAAGCCACCAATTGGTAAGAAAAGTCCATTTATAGTCACTCATGCCTTCGAAATCCTTATTACCCGTTTAAAATGGTTTTATAATCTCATTATTGATTTTATGTTGAATTTTCTTGCATTTTTGGTTAAAATAGATTGTAATTAAATGTTTGGCTTAGAAAACATGAAGCGAAAGCCATCGATTGGTAAGAAAAGTCCATTTATAGTCACTCATGCCTTCGAAAGCCTTATTACTCGCTTTAAACGCTTTTATAATCTCATTATTGATTTTAAGTTGAATTTTCTTATATTTTTGGTTGAAATAGATTATAATTGAATGTTTGCATAGGGAAACGTTAAGCGAAAGCCATCGATTGAGAAGAAAAGTCCATTTATAGTCACTCATGCCTTCGAAAGCCTTATTACTCGCTTTAAATGCTTTTATAAGCTCATTATTGATTTTAAGTTGAATTTTCTTACATTTTTGGTTAAAACAGATTATAATTGAATGTTTGCCTTGGGAAACGTGAAGCGAAACCATCGATTGAGAAGAAAAGTCCATTTATAGTCACTCATGCCTTCGAAAGCCTTATTACTCGGTTTAAATGCTTTTATAAGCTCATTATTGATTTTATGTTGAATTTTCTTACATTTTTAGTTAAAATAGATTGTAATTAAATATTTGCCTTAGAAAACATGAAGCGAAAGCCACCAATTGGTAAGAAAAGTCCATTTATAGTCACTCATGCCTTCGAAATCCTTATTACCCGTTTAAAATGGTTTTATAATCTCATTATTGATTTTATGTTGAATTTTCTTGCATTTTTGGTTAAAATAGATTGTAATTAAATGTTTGGCTTAGAAAACATGAAGCGAAAGCCATCGATTGGTAAGAAAAGTCCATTTATAGTCACTCATGCCTTCGAAAGCCTTATTACTCGCTTTAAACGCTTTTATAATCTCATTATTGATTTTAAGTTGAATTTTCTTATATTTTTGGTTGAAATAGATTATAATTGAATGTTTGCATAGGGAAACGTTAAGCGAAAGCCATCGATTGAGAAGAAAAGTCCATTTATAGTCACTCATGCCTTCGAAAGCCTTATTACTCGCTTTAAATGCTTTTATAAGCTCATTATTGATTTTAAGTTGAATTTTCTTACATTTTTGGTTAAAACAGATTATAATTGAATGTTTGCCTTGGGAAACGTGAAGCGAAACCATCGATTGAGAAGAAAAGTCCATTTATAGTCACTCATGCCTTCGAAAGCCTTATTACTCGGTTTAAATGCTTTTATAAGCTCATTATTGATTTTATGTTGAATTTTCTTACATTTTTAGTTAAAATAGATTGTAATTAAATATTTGCCTTAGAAAACATGAAGCGAAAGCCACCAATTGGTAAGAAAAGTCCATTTATAGTCACTCATGCCTTCGAAATCCTTATTACCCGTTTAAAATGGTTTTATAATCTCATTATTGATTTTATGTTGAATTTTCTTGCATTTTTGGTTAAAATAGATTGTAATTAAATGTTTGGCTTAGAAAACATGAAGCGAAAGCCATCGATTGGTAAGAAAAGTCCATTTATAGTCACTCATGCCTTCGAAAGCCTTATTACTCGCTTTAAACGCTTTTATAATCTCATTATTGATTTTAAGTTGAATTTTCTTATATTTTTGGTTGAAATAGATTATAATTGAATGTTTGCATAGGGAAACGTTAAGCGAAAGCCATCGATTGAGAAGAAAAGTCCATTTATAGTCACTCATGCCTTCGAAAGCCTTATTACTCGCTTTAAATGCTTTTATAAGCTCATTATTGATTTTAAGTTGAATTTTCTTACATTTTTGGTTAAAACAGATTATAATTGAATGTTTGCCTTGGGAAACGTGAAGCGAAACCATCGATTGAGAAGAAAAGTCCATTTATAGTCACTCATGCCTTCGAAAGCCTTATTACTCGGTTTAAATGCTTTTATAAGCTCATTATTGATTTTATGTTGAATTTTCTTACATTTTTAGTTAAAATAGATTGTAATTAAATATTTGCCTTAGAAAACATGAAGCGAAAGCCACCAATTGGTAAGAAAAGTCCATTTATAGTCACTCATGCCTTCGAAATCCTTATTACCCGTTTAAAATGGTTTTATAATCTCATTATTGATTTTATGTTGAATTTTCTTGCATTTTTGGTTAAAATAGATTGTAATTAAATGTTTGGCTTAGAAAACATGAAGCGAAAGCCATCGATTGGTAAGAAAAGTCCATTTATAGTCACTCATGCCTTCGAAAGCCTTATTACTCGCTTTAAACGCTTTTATAATCTCATTATTGATTTTAAGTTGAATTTTCTTATATTTTTGGTTGAAATAGATTATAATTGAATGTTTGCATAGGGAAACGTTAAGCGAAAGCCATCGATTGAGAAGAAAAGTCCATTTATAGTCACTCATGCCTTCGAAAGCCTTATTACTCGCTTTAAATGCTTTTATAAGCTCATTATTGATTTTAAGTTGAATTTTCTTACATTTTTGGTTAAAACAGATTATAATTGAATGTTTGCCTTGGGAAACGTGAAGCGAAACCATCGATTGAGAAGAAAAGTCCATTTATAGTCACTCATGCCTTCGAAAGCCTTATTACTCGGTTTAAATGCTTTTATAAGCTCATTATTGATTTTATGTTGAATTTTCTTACATTTTTAGTTAAAATAGATTGTAATTAAATATTTGCCTTAGAAAACATGAAGCGAAAGCCACCAATTGGTAAGAAAAGTCCATTTATAGTCACTCATGCCTTCGAAATCCTTATTACCCGTTTAAAATGGTTTTATAATCTCATTATTGATTTTATGTTGAATTTTCTTGCATTTTTGGTTAAAATAGATTGTAATTAAATGTTTGGCTTAGAAAACATGAAGCGAAAGCCATCGATTGGTAAGAAAAGTCCATTTATAGTCACTCATGCCTTCGAAAGCCTTATTACTCGCTTTAAACGCTTTTATAATCTCATTATTGATTTTAAGTTGAATTTTCTTATATTTTTGGTTGAAATAGATTATAATTGAATGTTTGCATAGGGAAACGTTAAGCGAAAGCCATCGATTGAGAAGAAAAGTCCATTTATAGTCACTCATGCCTTCGAAAGCCTTATTACTCGCTTTAAATGCTTTTATAAGCTCATTATTGATTTTAAGTTGAATTTTCTTACATTTTTGGTTAAAACAGATTATAATTGAATGTTTGCCTTGGGAAACGTGAAGCGAAACCATCGATTGAGAAGAAAAGTCCATTTATAGTCACTCATGCCTTCGAAAGCCTTATTACTCGGTTTAAATGCTTTTATAAGCTCATTATTGATTTTATGTTGAATTTTCTTACATTTTTAGTTAAAATAGATTGTAATTAAATATTTGCCTTAGAAAACATGAAGCGAAAGCCACCAATTGGTAAGAAAAGTCCATTTATAGTCACTCATGCCTTCGAAATCCTTATTACCCGTTTAAAATGGTTTTATAATCTCATTATTGATTTTATGTTGAATTTTCTTGCATTTTTGGTTAAAATAGATTGTAATTAAATGTTTGGCTTAGAAAACATGAAGCGAAAGCCATCGATTGGTAAGAAAAGTCCATTTATAGTCACTCATGCCTTCGAAAGCCTTATTACTCGCTTTAAACGCTTTTATAATCTCATTATTGATTTTAAGTTGAATTTTCTTATATTTTTGGTTGAAATAGATTATAATTGAATGTTTGCATAGGGAAACGTTAAGCGAAAGCCATCGATTGAGAAGAAAAGTCCATTTATAGTCACTCATGCCTTCGAAAGCCTTATTACTCGCTTTAAATGCTTTTATAAGCTCATTATTGATTTTAAGTTGAATTTTCTTACATTTTTGGTTAAAACAGATTATAATTGAATGTTTGCCTTGGGAAACGTGAAGCGAAACCATCGATTGAGAAGAAAAGTCCATTTATAGTCACTCATGCCTTCGAAAGCCTTATTACTCGGTTTAAATGCTTTTATAAGCTCATTATTGATTTTATGTTGAATTTTCTTACATTTTTAGTTAAAATAGATTGTAATTAAATATTTGCCTTAGAAAACATGAAGCGAAAGCCACCAATTGGTAAGAAAAGTCCATTTATAGTCACTCATGCCTTCGAAATCCTTATTACCCGTTTAAAATGGTTTTATAATCTCATTATTGATTTTATGTTGAATTTTCTTGCATTTTTGGTTAAAATAGATTGTAATTAAATGTTTGGCTTAGAAAACATGAAGCGAAAGCCATCGATTGGTAAGAAAAGTCCATTTATAGTCACTCATGCCTTCGAAAGCCTTATTACTCGCTTTAAACGCTTTTATAATCTCATTATTGATTTTAAGTTGAATTTTCTTATATTTTTGGTTGAAATAGATTATAATTGAATGTTTGCATAGGGAAACGTTAAGCGAAAGCCATCGATTGAGAAGAAAAGTCCATTTATAGTCACTCATGCCTTCGAAAGCCTTATTACTCGCTTTAAATGCTTTTATAAGCTCATTATTGATTTTAAGTTGAATTTTCTTACATTTTTGGTTAAAACAGATTATAATTGAATGTTTGCCTTGGGAAACGTGAAGCGAAACCATCGATTGAGAAGAAAAGTCCATTTATAGTCACTCATGCCTTCGAAAGCCTTATTACTCGGTTTAAATGCTTTTATAAGCTCATTATTGATTTTATGTTGAATTTTCTTACATTTTTAGTTAAAATAGATTGTAATTAAATATTTGCCTTAGAAAACATGAAGCGAAAGCCACCAATTGGTAAGAAAAGTCCATTTATAGTCACTCATGCCTTCGAAATCCTTATTACCCGTTTAAAATGGTTTTATAATCTCATTATTGATTTTATGTTGAATTTTCTTGCATTTTTGGTTAAAATAGATTGTAATTAAATGTTTGGCTTAGAAAACATGAAGCGAAAGCCATCGATTGGTAAGAAAAGTCCATTTATAGTCACTCATGCCTTCGAAAGCCTTATTACTCGCTTTAAACGCTTTTATAATCTCATTATTGATTTTAAGTTGAATTTTCTTATATTTTTGGTTGAAATAGATTATAATTGAATGTTTGCATAGGGAAACGTTAAGCGAAAGCCATCGATTGAGAAGAAAAGTCCATTTATAGTCACTCATGCCTTCGAAAGCCTTATTACTCGCTTTAAATGCTTTTATAAGCTCATTATTGATTTTAAGTTGAATTTTCTTACATTTTTGGTTAAAACAGATTATAATTGAATGTTTGCCTTGGGAAACGTGAAGCGAAACCATCGATTGAGAAGAAAAGTCCATTTATAGTCACTCATGCCTTCGAAAGCCTTATTACTCGGTTTAAATGCTTTTATAAGCTCATTATTGATTTTATGTTGAATTTTCTTACATTTTTAGTTAAAATAGATTGTAATTAAATATTTGCCTTAGAAAACATGAAGCGAAAGCCACCAATTGGTAAGAAAAGTCCATTTATAGTCACTCATGCCTTCGAAATCCTTATTACCCGTTTAAAATGGTTTTATAATCTCATTATTGATTTTATGTTGAATTTTCTTGCATTTTTGGTTAAAATAGATTGTAATTAAATGTTTGGCTTAGAAAACATGAAGCGAAAGCCATCGATTGGTAAGAAAAGTCCATTTATAGTCACTCATGCCTTCGAAAGCCTTATTACTCGCTTTAAACGCTTTTATAATCTCATTATTGATTTTAAGTTGAATTTTCTTATATTTTTGGTTGAAATAGATTATAATTGAATGTTTGCATAGGGAAACGTTAAGCGAAAGCCATCGATTGAGAAGAAAAGTCCATTTATAGTCACTCATGCCTTCGAAAGCCTTATTACTCGCTTTAAATGCTTTTATAAGCTCATTATTGATTTTAAGTTGAATTTTCTTACATTTTTGGTTAAAACAGATTATAATTGAATGTTTGCCTTGGGAAACGTGAAGCGAAACCATCGATTGAGAAGAAAAGTCCATTTATAGTCACTCATGCCTTCGAAAGCCTTATTACTCGGTTTAAATGCTTTTATAAGCTCATTATTGATTTTATGTTGAATTTTCTTACATTTTTAGTTAAAATAGATTGTAATTAAATATTTGCCTTAGAAAACATGAAGCGAAAGCCACCAATTGGTAAGAAAAGTCCATTTATAGTCACTCATGCCTTCGAAATCCTTATTACCCGTTTAAAATGGTTTTATAATCTCATTATTGATTTTATGTTGAATTTTCTTGCATTTTTGGTTAAAATAGATTGTAATTAAATGTTTGGCTTAGAAAACATGAAGCGAAAGCCATCGATTGGTAAGAAAAGTCCATTTATAGTCACTCATGCCTTCGAAAGCCTTATTACTCGCTTTAAACGCTTTTATAATCTCATTATTGATTTTAAGTTGAATTTTCTTATATTTTTGGTTGAAATAGATTATAATTGAATGTTTGCATAGGGAAACGTTAAGCGAAAGCCATCGATTGAGAAGAAAAGTCCATTTATAGTCACTCATGCCTTCGAAAGCCTTATTACTCGCTTTAAATGCTTTTATAAGCTCATTATTGATTTTAAGTTGAATTTTCTTACATTTTTGGTTAAAACAGATTATAATTGAATGTTTGCCTTGGGAAACGTGAAGCGAAACCATCGATTGAGAAGAAAAGTCCATTTATAGTCACTCATGCCTTCGAAAGCCTTATTACTCGGTTTAAATGCTTTTATAAGCTCATTATTGATTTTATGTTGAATTTTCTTACATTTTTAGTTAAAATAGATTGTAATTAAATATTTGCCTTAGAAAACATGAAGCGAAAGCCACCAATTGGTAAGAAAAGTCCATTTATAGTCACTCATGCCTTCGAAATCCTTATTACCCGTTTAAAATGGTTTTATAATCTCATTATTGATTTTATGTTGAATTTTCTTGCATTTTTGGTTAAAATAGATTGTAATTAAATGTTTGGCTTAGAAAACATGAAGCGAAAGCCATCGATTGGTAAGAAAAGTCCATTTATAGTCACTCATGCCTTCGAAAGCCTTATTACTCGCTTTAAACGCTTTTATAATCTCATTATTGATTTTAAGTTGAATTTTCTTATATTTTTGGTTGAAATAGATTATAATTGAATGTTTGCATAGGGAAACGTTAAGCGAAAGCCATCGATTGAGAAGAAAAGTCCATTTATAGTCACTCATGCCTTCGAAAGCCTTATTACTCGCTTTAAATGCTTTTATAAGCTCATTATTGATTTTAAGTTGAATTTTCTTACATTTTTGGTTAAAACAGATTATAATTGAATGTTTGCCTTGGGAAACGTGAAGCGAAACATCGATTGAGAAGAAAAGTCCATTTATAGTCACTCATGCCTTCGAAAGCCTTATTACTCGGTTTAAATGCTTTTATAAGCTCATTATTGATTTTATGTTGAATTTTCTTACATTTTTAGTTAAAATAGATTGTAATTAAATATTTGCCTTAGAAAACATGAAGCGAAAGCCACCAATTGGTAAGAAAAGTCCATTTATAGTCACTCATGCCTTCGAAATCCTTATTACCCGTTTAAAATGGTTTTATAATCTCATTATTGATTTTATGTTGAATTTTCTTGCATTTTGGTTAAAATAGATTGTAATTAAATGTTTGGCTTAGAAAACATGAAGCGAAAGCCATCGATTGGTAAGAAAAGTCCATTTATAGTCACTCATGCCTTCGAAAGCCTTATTACTCGCTTTAAACGCTTTTATAATCTCATTATTGATTTTAAGTTGAATTTTCTTATATTTTTGGTTGAAATAGATTATAATTGAATGTTGCATAGGGAAACGTTAAGCGAAAGCCATCGATGAGAAGAAAAGTCCATTTATAGTCACTCATGCCTTCGAAAGCCTTATTACTCGCTTTAAATGCTTTTATAAGCTCATTATTGATTTTAAGTTGAATTTTCTTACATTTTTGGTTAAAACAGATTATAATTGAATGTTTGCCTTGGGAAACGTGAAGCGAAACCATCGATTGAGAAGAAAAGTTCATTTATAGTCACTCATGCCTTCGAAAGCCTTATTACTCGGTTTAAATGCTTTTATAAGCTCATTATTGATTTTATGTTGAATTTTCTTACATTTTTAGTTAAAATAGATTGTAATTAAATATTTGCCTTAGAAAACATGAAGCGAAAGCCACCAATTGGTAAGAAAAGTCCATTTATAGTCACTCACTGCCTTCGAAATCCTTATTACCCGTTTAAAATGGTTTTATAATCTCATTATTGATTTTATGTTGAATTTTCTTGCATTTTTGGTTAAAATAGATTGTAATTAAATGTTTGGCTTAGAAAACATGAAGCGAAAGCCATCGATTGGTAAGAAAAGTCCATTTATAGTCACTCATGCCTTCGAAAGCCTTATTACTCGCCTTTAAACGCTTTTATAATCTCATTATTGATTTTAAGTTGAATTTTCTTATATTTTTGGTTGAAATAGATTATAATTGAATGTTTGCATAGGGAAACGTTAAGCGAAAGCCATCGATTGAGAAGAAAAGTCCATTTATAGTCACTCATGCCTTCGAAAGCCTTATTACTCGCTTTAAATGCTTTTATAAGCTCATTATTGATTTTAAGTTGAATTTTCTTACATTTTTGGTTAAAACAGATTATAATTGAATGTTTGCCTTGGGAAACGTGAAGCGAAACATCGATTGAGAAGAAAAGTCCATTTATAGTCACTCATGCCTTCGAAAGCCTTATTACTCGGTTTAAATGCTTTTATAAGCTCATTATTGATTTTATGTTGAATTTTCTTACATTTTTAGTTAAAATAGATTGTAATTAAATATTTGCCCTTAGAAAACATGAAGCGAAAGCCACCAATTGGTAAGAAAAGTCCATTTATAGTCACTCATGCCTTCGAAATCCTTATTACCCGTTTAAAATGGTTTTATAATCTCATTATTGATTTTATGTTGAATTTTCTTGCATTTTTGGTTAAAATAGATTGTAATTAAATGTTTGGCTTAGAAAACATGAAGCGAAAGCCATCGATTGTAAGAAAAGTCCATTTATAGTCACTCATGCCTTCGAAAGCCTTATTACTCGCTTTAAACGCTTTTATAATCTCATTATTGATTTTAAGTTGAATTTTCTTATATTTTTGGTTTGAAATAGATTATAATTGAATGTTTGCATAGGGAAACGTTAAGCGAAAGCCATCGATTGAGAAGAAAAGTCCATTTATAGTCACTCATGCCTTCGAAAGCCTTATTACTCGCTTTAAATGCTTTTATAAGCTCATTATTGATTTTAAGTTGAATTTTCTTACATTTTTGGTTAAAACAGATTATAATTGAATGTTTGCCTTGGGAAACGTGAAGCGAAACCATCCGATTGAGAAGAAAAGTCCATTTATAGTCACTCATGCCTTCGAAAGCCTTATTACTCGGTTTAAATGCTTTTATAAGCTCATTATTGATTTTATGTTGAATTTTCTTACATTTTTAGTTAAAATAGATTGTAATTAAATATTTGCCTTAGAAAACATGAAGCGAAAGCCACCAATTGGTAAGAAAAGTCCATTTATAGTCACTCATGCCTTCGAAATCCTTATTACCCGTTTAAAATGGTTTTATAATCTCATTATTGATTTTATGTTGAATTTTCTTGCATTTTTGGTTAAAATAGATTGTAATTAAATGTTTGGCTTAGAAAACATGAAGCGAAAGCCATCGATTGGTAAGAAAAGTCCATTTATAGTCACTCATGCCTTCGAAAGCCTTATTACTCGCTTTAAACGCTTTTATAATCTCATTATTGATTTTAAGTTGAATTTTCTTATATTTTTGGTTGAAATAGATTATAATTGAATGTTTGCATAGGGAAACGTTAAGCGAAAGCCATCGATTGAGAAGAAAAGTCCATTTATAGTCACTCATGCCTTCGAAAGCCTTATTACTCGCTTTAAATGCTTTTATAAGCTCATTATTGATTTTAAGTTGAATTTTCTTACATTTTTGGTTAAAACAGATTATAATTGAATGTTTGCCTTGGGAAACGTGAAGCGAAACCATCGATTGAGAAGAAAAGTCCATTTATAGTCACTCATGCCTTCGAAAGCCTTATTACTCGGTTTAAATGCTTTTATAAGCTCATTATTGATTTTATGTTGAATTTTCTTACATTTTTAGTTAAAATAGATTGTAATTAAATATTTGCCTTAGAAAACATGAAGCGAAAGCCACCAATTGGTAAGAAAAGTCCATTTATAGTCACTCATGCCTTCGAAATCCTTATTACCCGTTTAAAATGGTTTTATAATCTCATTATTGATTTTATGTTGAATTTTCTTGCATTTTTGGTTAAAATAGATTGTAATTAAATGTTTGGCTTAGAAAACATGAAGCGAAAGCCATCGATTGGTAAGAAAAGTCCATTTATAGTCACTCATGCCTTCGAAAGCCTTATTACTCGCTTTAAACGCTTTTATAATCTCATTATTGATTTTAAGTTGAATTTTCTTATATTTTTGGTTGAAATAGATTATAATTGAATGTTTGCATAGGGAAACGTTAAGCGAAAGCCATCGATTGAGAAGAAAAGTCCATTTATAGTCACTCATGCCTTCGAAAGCCTTATTACTCGCTTTAAATGCTTTTATAAGCTCATTATTGATTTTAAGTTGAATTTTCTTACATTTTTGGTTAAAACAGATTATAATTGAATGTTTGCCTTGGGAAACGTGAAGCGAAACCATCGATTGAGAAGAAAAGTCCATTTATAGTCACTCATGCCTTCGAAAGCCTTATTACTCGGTTTAAATGCTTTTATAAGCTCATTATTGATTTTATGTTGAATTTTCTTACATTTTTAGTTAAAATAGATTGTAATTAAATATTTGCCTTAGAAAACATGAAGCGAAAGCCACCAATTGGTAAGAAAAGTCCATTTATAGTCACTCATGCCTTCGAAATCCTTATTACCCGTTTAAAATGGTTTTATAATCTCATTATTGATTTTATGTTGAATTTTCTTGCATTTTTGGTTAAAATAGATTGTAATTAAATGTTTGGCTTAGAAAACATGAAGCGAAAGCCATCGATTGGTAAGAAAAGTCCATTTATAGTCACTCATGCCTTCGAAA